>NC_090939.1:940941385-943341385 GCF_040938575.1 Ambystoma mexicanum
AACGACGGGGTGGTGGCAAGGCTCAACAGAAGCAATTACTGTTACCTCCGGAACAGGCTCACCTTCAAGCGAACAGGTTGCGTAGCACTGCTTGGCTGACACTTGAGTCCTCTATGGTATCCCTGTCGACGCAGTAGAACCTTGTGAAGGTGTGCGTAGACCTCCACATAGCAGCCCTGCAGATGTCCAGCAGGCGCACACCAGACAGGAACGCAGTCGTCACATCGATCGCTCTGGTGGAATGGGCTCTCAGCCAGGTCGGGCAGCGGTCGGTTTGCCAACCGGTGTCAGTGCGTGATACAGGCGGAGAGCCACCTGGAAATGGAAGCCTAGGACCAAGCTTTCCCATGGTTCACAAGATCAAAGATCACAAAAAGTTGAGACGTCTTCCGTAAACTCTTTGTACGTGCCACATAGAACTTCAGAGCACGCACCACATCAAGCGAGTGCAAAGTCCTTCCACCCGGTGACAAAGGTGTCGGAAAAAACACAGGCAACAACAAAGGTTTGTTGAGGTGGAATTCCGACTGAACCTTTTGCATGAAGGAACGGTGCGCCCGCAGCACCACTCTTGTGATGTGAAAAGTCAGATAAGGCTGCTTCCAAGACAGGGCTGGACATCTGCTGAAGCCCGCTTAAGTCGAAATGAAGTATCCGGGGAAGAGCGCGTGGTATTACATGTCCGAAGACAATCCCAGGAGCGCTGGTGAAATCGGCCCGTGCCTGTTGATGCGGAAAAGGGGACTGGCGCCGGTGGGGGCGGAGTCAGGCGAGCACATGCTCCCAGGGCCGCGCTCCCGCGTGCCTCAAGATTTTTTCTGGTGAAAAGGTTTCTGTCTCCCGTCCCTAGCAAGGGACGCCCAAGCAGTATGGAGGAAAGGGGACGGGATGAAAGAGTACAACAGTTACAGGTAAATAACATGTTCCTTCTCCAGCATGGGGTCTGGCATGAATTCACATGCTCATGAATAAAGAATACATAGCAGTACAGAAATACACAACGACAGGAGGTGACAAGGCTCAACAGAAGCAATTACTGGTACCTCCGGAACAGGCTCACCTTCAAGTGAACCGGTTGCGTAGCACTGCTTGGCTGACCCTTGAGTCCTCTATGGTATCCCTGTCGACGCAGTAGAACCTTGTGAAGGTGTGCATAGACCTCCATATAGCAGCCCTGCAGATGTCCAGCAGGGGCACACCAGACAGGAACGCAGTCGTCGCATCGATCGCTCTGGTGGAATGGGCTCTCAGCCAGGTCGGGCAGCGGTCGGTTTGCCAACCGGTGTCAGTGCGTGATACAGGCAGAGAGCCACCTGGAAATGGAAGCCTAGGACCAAGCTTTCCCATGGTTCACAGGACCAAAGATCACAAAAAGTTGAGACGTCTTCCGTAAACTCTTTGTACGTGCCACATAGAACTTCAGAGCACGCGCCACATCAAGCAAGTGCAAAGTCCTTCCAGCCGGTGATAAAGGTGTTGGAAAAAACAGGCAACAACAAAGGTTTGTTGAGGTGGAATTTCCAACGGAACCTTTTGCATGAAGGAACGGTGCGCCCGCAGCACCACTCTTGTGATGTGAAAAGTCAGATAAGACTGCTTCCAAGACAGGGCTGGACATCTGCTGAAGCCCGCTTAAGTCGAAATGAAGTATCCAGGGAAGAGCGCGTGGTATTACATGTCCGAAGACAATCCCAGGAGCGCTGGTGAAATCGGCCCGTGCCTGTTGATGCGGAAAAGGGGACTGGCGCCGGTGGGGGCGGAGTCAAGCGAGCGCATGCTCCCAGGGCCGCGCTCCCGCGTGCCTCTAAATTTAAAGGGGAAGAATATTTTTTCTGGTGAAAAGGTTTCTGTCTCCCGTCCCTAGCAAGGCACCCCCAAGCCGTATGGAGGAAAGGGGATGGGATGAAAGAATACAACAGTTACAGGTAAATAACTTGTTCCTTCTCCAGCATGGGGTCTGGCATGAATTCACATGCTCATGAATAAAAAATACATAGCAGTACAGAAATACACAACGACGGGGTGGTGGCAAGACTCAACAGAAGCAATTACTGTTACCTCCGGAACAGGCTCACCTTCAAGCGAACAGGTTGCGTAGCACTGCTTGGCTGACACTTGAGTCCTCTATGGTATCCCTGTCGACGCAGTAGAACCTTGTGAAGGTGTGCATAGACCTCCATATACCAGCCCTGCAGATGTCCAGCAGGCGCACACCAGACAGGAACGCAGTCGTCACATCGATCGCTCTGGTGGAATGGGCTCTCAGCCAGGTCGGGCAGCGGTCGGTTTGCCAACCGGTGTCAGTGCGTGATACAGGCAGAGAGCCACCTGGAAATGGAAGCCTAGGACCAAGCTTTCCCATGACCAAAGATCACAAAAAGTTGAGACGTCTTCTGTAAACTCTTTGTACGTGCCACATAGAACTTCAGAGCACGCGCCACATCAAGCGAGTGCAAAGTCCTTCCAGCCGGTGACAAAGGTATCGGAAAAAACCCAGGCAACAACAAAGGTTTGTTGAGGTGGAATTCCGACGGAACCTTTTCCATGCAGCACCACTCTTGTGATGTGAAAAGTCAGATAAGGCTGCTTCCAAGACAGGGCTGGACATCTGCTGAAGCCCGCTTAAGTCGAAATGAAGTATCCAGGGAAGAGCGCGTGGTATTACATGTCCGAAGACAATCCCAGGAGCGCTGGTGAAATCGGCCCGTGCCTGTTGATGCGGAAAAGGGGACTGGCGCCGGTGGGGGCGGAGTCAGGCGAGCACATGCTCCCAGGGCTGCGCTCCCGCGTACCTCAAGATTTTTTCTGGTGAAAAGGTTTCTGTCTCCCGTCCCTAGCAAGGGACACCGAAGCAGTATGGAGGAAAGGGGACGGGATGAAAGAGTACAACAGTTACAGGTAAATAACTTGTTCCTTCTCCAGCATGGGGTCTGGCATGAATTCACATGCTCATGAATAAAGAATACATAGCAGTACAGAAATACACAACGACGGGGTGGTGGCAAGGCTCAACAGAAGCAATTACTGTTACCTCCGGAACAGGCTCACCTTCAAGCGAACAGGTTGCGTAGCACTGCTTGGCTGACCCTGGAGTCCTCTATGGAATCCCTGTCGACGCAGTAGAACCTTGTGAAGGTGTGCGTAGACCTCCACATAGCAGCCCTGCAGATGTCCAGCAGGGGCACACCAGACAGGAACGCAGTTGTCGCATCAATCGCTCTGGTGGAATGGGCTCTCAGCCGGTCGGGCAGCGGTCGGTTTGCCAACCGGTGTCAGTGCGTGATACAGGCGGAGAGCCACCTGGAAATGGAAGCCTAGGACCAAGCTTTCCCATGGTTCACAGGACCAAAGATCACAAAAAGTTGAGACGTCTTCCGTAAACTCTTTGTACGTGCCATAGAACGTCAGAGCACGCGCCACATCAAGCGAGTGCAAAGTCCTTCCAGCCGGTGACAAAGGTGTCGGAAAAATCACAGGCAACAAGAAAGGTTTGTTGAGGTGGAATTCTGACGGAACCTTTTGCATGAAGGAACGGTGCGCCCACAGCACCACTCTTGTGATGTGAAAAGTCAGATAAGGCTGCTTCCAAGACAGGGCTGGACATCTGCTGAAGCCCGCTTAAGTCGAAATGAAGTATCCGGGGAAGAGCGCGTGGTATTACATGTCCGAAGACAATCCCAGGAGCGCTTGTGAAATCGGCCCGTGCCTGTTGATGCGGAAAAGGGGACTGGCGCCGGTGGGGGCGGAGTCAAGCGAGCGCATGCTCCCAGGGCCGCGCTCCCGCGTGCCTCTAAATTTAAAGGGTAAGAATATTTTTTCTGGTGAAAAGGTTTCTGTCTCCCGTCCCTAGCAAGGCACCCCCAAGCAGTATGGAGGAAAGGGGATGGGATGAAAGAATGCAACAGTTACAGGTAAATAACTTTTTCCTTCTCCAGCATGGGGTCTGGCATGAATTCACATGCTCATGAATAAAGAATACATAGCAGTACAGAAATACACAACGACGGGGTGGTGGCAAGACTCAACAGAAGCAATTACTGTTACCTCCGGAACAGGCTCACCTTCAAGCGAACAGGTTGCGTAGCACTGCTTGGCTGACACTTGAGTCCTCTATGGTATCCCTGTCGACGCAGTAGAACCTTGTGAAGGTGTGCATAGACCTCCATATAGCAGCCCTGCAGATGTCCAGCAGGCGCACACCAGACAGGAACGCAGTCGTCACATCGATCGCTCTGGTGGAATGGGCTCTCAGCCAGGTCGGGCAGCGGTCGGTTTGCCAACCGGTGTCAGTGCGTGATACAGGCAGAGAGCCACCTGGAAATGGAAGCCTAGGACCAAGCTTTCCCATGGTTCACAGGACCAAAGATCACAAAAAGTTGAGACGTCTTCCGTAAACTCTTTGTACGTGCCACATAGAACTTCAGAGCACGCGCCACATCAAGCGAGTGCAAAGTCCTTCCAGCCGGTGACAAAGGTATTGGAAAAAACCCAGGCAACAACAAAGGTTTGTTGAGGTGGAATTCCGACAGAACCTTTTCCATGCAGCACCACTCTTGTGATGTGAAAAGTCAGATAAGGCTGCTTCCAAGACAGGGCTGGACATCTGCTGAAGCCCGCTTAAGTCGAAATGAAGTATCCAGGGAAGAGCGCGTGGTATTACATGTCCGAAGACAAACTCAGGAGCGCTGGTGAAATCGGCCCGTGCCTGTTGATGCGGAAAAGGGGACTGGCGCCGGTGGGGGCGGAGTCAGGCGAGCACATGCTCCCAGGGCTGCGCTCCCGCGTACCTCAAGATTTTTTCTGGTGAAAAGGTTTCTGTCTCCCGTCCCTAGCAAGGGACACCGAAGCAGTATGGAGGAAAGGGGACGGGATGAAAGAGTACAACAGTTACAGGTAAATAACTTGTTCCTTCTCCAGCATGTGGTCTGGCATGAATTCACATGCTCATGAATAAAGAATACATAGCAGTACAGAAATACACAACGACGGGAGGTGGCAAGGCTCAACAGAAGCAATTACTGTTACCTCCGGAACAGGCTCACCTTCAAGCGAACAGGTTGCGTAGCACTGCTTGGCCGACCCTGGAGTCCTCTATGGAATCCCTGTCGACGCAGTAGAACCTTGTGAAAGTGTGCGTAGACCTCCACATAGCAGCCCTGCAGATGTCCAGCAGGGGCACACCAGACAGAAACGCAGTCGTCGCATTGATCGCTCTGGTGGAATGGGCTCTCAGCCGGTCGGGCAGCGGTCGGTTTGCCAACCGGTGTCAGTGCGTGATATAGGCGGAGAGCCACCTGGAAATGGAAGCATAGGACCAAGCTTTCCCATGGTTCACAGGACCAAAGATCACAAAAAGTTGAGACGTCTTCCGTAAACTCTTTGTACATGCCACATAGAACTTCAGAGCATGCGCCACATCAAGCGAGTGCAAAGTCCTTCCAGCCGGTGACAAAGGTGTCGGAAAAAACACAGGCAACAACAAAGGTTTGTTGAGGTGGAATTCCGACTGAACCTTTTGCATGAAGGAACGGTGCGCCCGCAGCACCACTCTTATGATGTGAAAAGTCAGATAAGGCTGCTTCCAAGACAGGGCTGGACATCTGCTGAAGCCCGCTTAAGTCGAAATGAAGTATCCGGGGAAGAGCGCGTGGTATTACATGTCCGAAGACAATCCCAGGAGCGCTGGTGAAATCGGCCCGTGCCTGTTGATGCGGAAAAGGTGACTGGCGCCGGTGGGGGAGAATCAGGCGTGCGCATGCTCCCAGGGCCACGCTCCCGTGTGCCTCTAAATTTAAAGGGGAAGAAGATTTTTTCTGGTGAAAAGGTTTCTGTCTCCTGTCCCTAGCAAGGGACGCCCAAGCAGTATGGAGGAAAGGGGACGGGATGAAAGAGTACAACAGTTACAGGTAAATAACATGTTCCTTCTCCAGCATGGGGTCTGGCATGAATTCACATGCTCATGAATAAAGAATACATAGCAGTACAGAAATACACAACGACAGGAGGTGACAAGGCTCAACAGAAGCAATTACTGGTACCTCCGGAACAGGCTCACTTTCAAGCGAACAGGTTGCGTAGCACTGCTTGGCTGACCCTTGAGTCCTCTATGGTATCCCTGTCGACGCAGTAGAACCTTGTGAAGGTGTGCATAGACCTCCATATAGCAGCCCTGCAGATGTCCAGCAGGGGCACACCAGACAGGAACGCAGTCGTTGCATCGATCGCTCTGGTGGAATGGGCTTTCAGCCAGGTCGGGCAGCGGTCGGTTTGCCAACCGGTGTCAGTGCGTGATACAGGCAGAGAGCCACCTGGAAATGGAAGCCTGGGACCAAGCTTTCCCATGGTTCACAGGACCAAAGATCACAAAAAGTTGAGACGTCTTCCGTAAACTCTTTGTACGTGCCACATCAAGCAAGTGTAAAGTCCTTCCAGCCGGTGATAAAGGTGTCGGAAAAAACACAGGCAACAACAAAGGTTTGTTGAGGTGGAATTCCGACGGAACCTTTTGCATGAAGGAACGGTGCGCCCGCAGCACCACTTTTGTGATGTGAAAAGTCAGATAAGACTGCTTCCAAGACAGGGCTGGACATCTGCTGAAGCCCGCTTAAGTCGAAATGAAGTATCCAGGGAAGAGCGCGTGGTATTACATGTCCGAAGACAATCCCAGGAGCGCTGGTGAAATCGGCCCGTGCCTGTTGATGCGGAAAAGGGGACTGGTGCCGGTGGGGGCGGAGTCAGGCGAGCACATGCTCCCGGGGCCGCGCTCCCGTGTGCCTCAAGATGTTTTCTGGTGAAAAGGTTTCTGTCTCCCGTCCCTAGCAAGGGACGCCCAAGCAGTATGGAGGAAAGGGGACGGGATGAAAGAGTACAACAGTTACAGGTAAATAACTTGTTCCTTCTCCAGCATGGGGTCTGGCATGAATTCACATGCTCATGAATAAAGAATACATAGCAGTACAGAAATACACAACGACGGGGTGGTGGCAAGGCTCAACAGAAGCAATTACTGTTACCTCCGGAACAGGCTCACCTTCAAGCGAACAGGTTGCGTAGCACTGCTTGGCTGACCCTGGAGTCCTCTATGGAATCCCTGTCGACGCAGTAGAACCTTGTGAAGGTGTGCGTAGACCTCCACATAGCAGCCCTGCAGATGTCCAGCAGGGGCACACCAGACAGGAACGCAGTCGTCGCATCGATCGCTCTGGTGGAATGGGCTCTCAGCCAGTCGGGCAGCGGTCGGTTTGCCAACCGGTGTCAGTGCGTGATACAGGCGGAGAGCCACCTGGAAATGGAAGCCTAGGACCAAGCTTTCCCATGGTTCACAGGACCAAAGATCACAAAAAGTTGAGACGTCTTCCGTAAACTCTTTGTACGTGCCATAGAACGTCAGAGCACGCGCCACATCAAGCGAGTGCAAAGTCCTTCCAGCCGGTGACAAAGGTGTCGGAAAAATCACAGGCAACAAGAAAGGTTTGTTGAGGTGGAATTCTGACGGAACCTTTTGCATGAAGGAACGGTGCGCCCACAGCACCACTCTTGTGATGTGAAAAGTCAGATAAGGCTGCTTCCAAGACAGGGCTGGACATCTGCTGAAGCCCGCTTAAGTCGAAATGAAGTATCCGGGGAAGAGCGCGTGGTATTACATGTCCGAAGACAATCCCAGGAGCGCTGGTGAAATCGGCCCGTGCCTGTTGATGCGGAAAAGGGGACTGGCGCCGGTGGGGGCGGAGTCAAGCGAGCGCATGCTCCCAGGGCCGCGCTCCCGCGTGCCTCTAAATTTAAAGGGGAAGAATATTTTTTCTGGTGAAAAGGTTTCTGTCTCCCGTCCCTAGCAAGGCACCCCCAAGCAGTATGGAGGAAAGGGGATGGGATGAAAGAATACAACAGTTACAGGTAAATAACTTGTTCCTTCTCCAGCATGGGGTCTGGCATGAATTCACATGCTCATGAATAAAGAATACATAGCAGTACAGAAATACACAACGACGGGGTGGTGGCAAGACTCAACAGATGCAATTACTGTTACCTCCGGAACAGGCTCACCTTCAAGCGAACAGGTTGCGTAGCACTGCTTGGCTGACACTTGAGTCCTCTATGGTATCCCTGTCGACGCAGTAGAACCTTGTGAAGGTGTGCATAGACCTCCATATAGCAGCCCTGCAGATGTCCAGCAGGCGCACACCAGACAGGAACGCAGTCGTCACATCGATCGCTCTGGTGGAATGGGCTCTCAGCCAGGTCGGGCAGCGGTCGGTTTGCCAACCGGTGTCAGTGCGTGATACAGGCAGAGAGCCACCTGGAAATGGAAGCCTAGGACCAAGCTTTCCCATGGTTCACAGGACCAAAGATCACAAAAAGTTGAGACGTCTTCGGTAAACTCTTTGTACGTGCCACATAGAACTTCAGAGCACGCGCCACATCAAGCGAGTGCAAAGTCCTTCCAGCCGGTGACAAAGGTATCGGAAAAAACCCAGGCAACAACAAAGGTTTGTTGAGGTGGAATTCCGACAGAACCTTTTCCATGCAGCACCACTCTTGTGATGTGAAAAGTCAGATAAGGCTGCTTCCAAGACAGGGCTGGACATCTGCTGAAGCCCGCTTAAGTCGAAATGAAGTATCCAGGGAAGAGCGCGTGGTATTACATGTCCGAAGACAATCCCAGGAGCGCTGGTGAAATCGGCCCGTGCCTGTTGATGCGGAAAAGGGGACTGGCGCCGGTGGGGGCGGAGTCAGGCGAGCACATGCTCCCAGGGCTGCGCTCCCGCGTACCTCAAGATTTTTTCTGGTGAAAAGGTTTCTGTCTCCCGTCCCTAGCAAGGGACACCGAAGCAGTATGGAGGAAAGGGGACGGGATGAAAGAGTACAACAGTTACAGGTAAATAACTTGTTCCTTCTCCAGCATGGGGTCTGGCATGAATTCACATGCTCATGAATAAAGAATACATAGCAGTACAGAAATACACAACGACGGGAGGTGGCAAGGCTCAACAGAAGCAATTACTGTTACCTCCGGAACAGGCTCACCTTCAAGCGAACAGGTTGCGTAGCACTGCTTGGCCGACCCTGGAGTCCTCTATGGAATCCCTGTCGACGCAGTAGAACCTTGTGAAAGTGTGCGTAGACCTCCACATAGCAGCGCTGCAGATGTCCAGCAGGGGCACACCAGACAGGAACGCAGTCGTCGCATTGATCGCTCTGGTGGAATGGGCTCTCAGCCGGTCGGGCAGCGGTCGGTTTGCCAACCGGTGTCAGTGCGTGATACAGGCGGAGAGCCACCTGGAAATGGAAGCATAGGACCAAGCTTTCCCATGGTTCACAGGACCAAAGATCACAAAAAGTTGAGACGTCTTCCGTAAACTCTTTGTACATGCCACATAGAACTTCAGAGCATGCGCCACATCAAGCGACTGCAAAGTCCTTCCAGCCGGTGACAAAGGTGTCGGAAAAAACACAGGCAACAACAAAGGTTTGTTGAGGTGGAATTCCGACGGAACCTTTTGCATGAAGGAACGGTGCGCCCGCAGCACCACTCTTGTGATGTGAAGTCAGATAAGGCTGCTTCCAAGACAGGGCTGGACATCTGCTGAAGCCCGCTTAAGTCGAAATGAAGTATCCGGGGAAGAGCGCGTGGTATTACATGTCCGAAGACAATCCCAAGAGCGCTGGTGAAATCGGCCCGTGCCTGTTGATGCTGAAAAGGTGACTGGCGCCGGTGGGGGAGAATCAGGCGTGCGCATGCTCCCAGGGCCACGCTCCCGCGTGCCTCTAAATTTAAAGGGGAAGAAGATTTTTTCTGGTGAAAAGGTTTCTGTCTCCTGTCCCTAGCAAGGGACGCCCAAGCAGTATGGAGGAAAGGGGACGGGATGAAAGAGTACAACAGTTACAGGTAAATAACATGTTCCTTCTCCAGCATGGGTTCTGGCATGAATTCACATGCTCATGAATAAAGAATACATAGCAGTACAGAAATACACAACGACAGGAGGTGACAAGGCTCAACAGAAGCAATTACTGGTACCTCCGGAACAGGCTCACTTTCAAGCGAACAGGTTGCGTAGCACTGCTTGGCTGACCCTTGAGTCCTCTATGGTATCCCTGTCGACGCAGTAGAACCTTGTGAAGGTGTGCATAGACCTCCATATAGCAGCCCTGCAGATGTCCAGCAGGGGCACACCAGACAGGAACGCAGTCGTTGCATCGATCGCTCTGGTGGAATGGGCTCTCAGCCAGGTCGGGCAGCGGTCGGTTTGCCAACCGGTGTCAGTGCGTGATACAGGCAGAGAGCCACCTGGAAATGGAAGCCTAGGTTCAAGCTTTCACATGGTTCACAGGACCAAAGATCACAAAAAGTTGAGACGTCTTCCGTAAACTCTTTGTACGTGCCACATCAAGCAAGTGCAAAGTCCTTCCAGCAGGTGATAAAGGTGTCGGAAAAAACACAGGCAACAACAAAGGTTTGTTGAGGTGGAATTCCGACGGAACCTTTTGCATGAAGGAACGGTGCGCCCGCAGCACCACTTTTGTGATGTGAAAAGTCAGATAAGACTGCTTCCAAGACAGGGCTGGACATCTGCTGAAGCCCGCTTAAGTCGAAATGAAGTATCCAGGGATGAGCGCGTGGTATTACATGTCCGAAGACAATCCCAGGAGCGCTGGTGAAATCGGCCCGTGCCTGTTGATGCGGAAAAGGGGACTGGCGCCGGTGGGGGCGGAGTCAGGCGAGCACATGCTCCCGGGGCCGCGCTCCCGCGTGCCTCAAGATTTTTTCTGGTGAAAAGGTTTCTGTCTCCCGTCCCTAGCAAGGGACGCCCAAGCAGTATGGAGGAATGGGGACGGGATGAAAGAGTACAACAGTTACAGGTAAATAACTTGTTCCTTCTCCAGCATGGGGTCTGGCATGAATTCACATGCTCATGAATAAAGAATACATAGCAGTACAGAAATACACAACGACGGGGTGGTGGCAAGGCTCAACAGAAGCAATTACTGTTACCTCCGTAACAGGCTCACCTTCAAGCGAACAGGTTGCGTAGCACTGCTTGGCTGACCCTGGAGTCCTCTATGGAATCCCTGTCGACGCAGTAGAACCTTGTGAAGGTGTGCGTAGACCTCCACATAGCAGCCCTGCAGATGTCCAGCAGGGGCACACCAGACAGGAACGCAGTCGTCGCATCGATCGCTCTGGTGGAATGGGCTCTCAGCCGGTCGGGCAGCGGTCGGTTTGCCAACCGGTGTCAGTGCGTGATACAGGCGGAGAGCCACCTGGAAATGGAAGCCTAGGACCAAGCTTTCCCATGGTTCACAGGACCAAAGATCACAAAAAGTTGAGACGTCTTCCGTAAACTCTTTGTACGTGCCATAGAACGTCAGAGCACGCGCCACATCAAGCGAGTGCAAAGTCCTTCCAGCCGGTGACAAAGGTGTCGGAAAAATCACAGGCAACAAGAAAGGTTTGTTGAGGTGGAATTCTGACGGAACCTTTTGCATGAAGGAACGGTGCACCCACAGCACCACTCTTGTGATGTGAAAAGTCAGATAAGGCTGCTTCCAAGACAGGGCTGGACATCTGCTGAAGCCCGCTTAAGTCGAAATGAAGTATCCGGGGAAGAGCGCGTGGTATTACATGTCCGAAGACAATCCCAGGAGCGCTGGTGAAATCGGCCCGTGCCTGTTGAGGCGGAAAAGGGGACTGGCGCCGGTGGGGGCGGAGTCAAGCGAGCGCATGCTCCCAGGGCCGCGCTCCCGCGTGCCTCTAAATTTAAAGGGGAAGAATATTTTTTCTGGTGAAAAGGTTTCTGTCTCCCGTCCCTAGCAAGGCACCCCCAAGCAGTATGGAGAAAAGGGGATGGGATGAAAGAATACAACAGTTACAGGTAAATAACTTGTTCCTTCTCCAGCATGGGGTCTGGCATGAATTCACATGCTCATGAATAAAGAATACATAGCAGTACAGAAATACACAACGACGGGGTGGTGGCAAGGCTCAACAGAAGCAATTACTGTTACCTCCGGAACAGGCTCACCTTCAAGCGAACAGGTTGCGTAGCACTGCTTGGCTGACACTTGAGTCCTCTATGGTATCCCTGTCGACGCAGTAGAACCTTGTGAAGGTGTGCGTAGACCTCCACATAGCAGCCCTGCAGATGTCCAGCAGGCGCACACCAGACAGGAACGCAGTCGTCACATCGATCGCTCTGGTGGAATGGGCTCTCAGCCAGGTCGGGCAGCGGTCGGTTTGCCAACCGGTGTCAGTGCGTGATACAGGCGGAGAGCCACCTGGAAATGGAAGCCTAGGACCAAGCTTTCCCATGGTTCACAAGATCAAAGATCACAAAAAGTTGAGACGTCTTCCGTAAACTCTTTGTACGTGCCACATAGAACTTCAGAGCACGCACCACATCAAGCGAGTGCAAAGTCCTTCCACCCGGTGACAAAGGTGTCGGAAAAAACACAGGCAACAACAAAGGTTTGTTGAGGTGGAATTCCGACTGAACCTTTTGCATGAAGGAACGGTGCGCCCGCAGCACCACTCTTGTGATGTGAAAAGTCAGATAAGGCTGCTTCCAAGACAGGGCTGGACATCTGCTGAAGCCCGCTTAAGTCGAAATGAAGTATCCGGGGAAGAGCGCGTGGTATTACATGTCCGAAGACAATCCCAGGAGCGCTGGTGAAATCGGCCCGTGCCTGTTGATGCGGAAAAGGGGACTGGCGCCGGTGGGGGCGGAGTCAGGCGAGCACATGCTCCCAGGGCCGCGCTCCCGCGTGCCTCAAGATTTTTTCTGGTGAAAAGGTTTCTGTCTCCCGTCCCTAGCAAGGGACGCCCAAGCAGTATGGAGGAAAGGGGACGGGATGAAAGAGTACAACAGTTACAGGTAAATAACATGTTCCTTCTCCAGCATGGGGTCTGGCATGAATTCACATGCTCATGAATAAAGAATACATAGCAGTACAGAAATACACAACGACAGGAGGTGACAAGGCTCAACAGAAGCAATTACTGGTACCTCCGGAACAGGCTCACCTTCAAGTGAACCGGTTGCGTAGCACTGCTTGGCTGACCCTTGAGTCCTCTATGGTATCCCTGTCGACGCAGTAGAACCTTGTGAAGGTGTGCATAGACCTCCATATAGCAGCCCTGCAGATGTCCAGCAGGGGCACACCAGACAGGAACGCAGTCGTCGCATCGATCGCTCTGGTGGAATGGGCTCTCAGCCAGGTCGGGCAGCGGTCGGTTTGCCAACCGGTGTCAGTGCGTGATACAGGCAGAGAGCCACCTGGAAATGGAAGCCTAGGACCAAGCTTTCCCATGGTTCACAGGACCAAAGATCACAAAAAGTTGAGACGTCTTCCGTAAACTCTTTGTACGTGCCACATAGAACTTCAGAGCACGCGCCACATCAAGCAAGTGCAAAGTCCTTCCAGCCGGTGATAAAGGTGTTGGAAAAAACAGGCAACAACAAAGGTTTGTTGAGGTGGAATTTCCAACGGAACCTTTTGCATGAAGGAACGGTGCGCCCGCAGCACCACTCTTGTGATGTGAAAAGTCAGATAAGACTGCTTCCAAGACAGGGCTGGACATCTGCTGAAGCCCGCTTAAGTCGAAATGAAGTATCCAGGGAAGAGCGCGTGGTATTACATGTCCGAAGACAATCCCAGGAGCGCTGGTGAAATCGGCCCGTGCCTGTTGATGCGGAAAAGGGGACTGGCGCCGGTGGGGGCGGAGTCAAGCGAGCGCATGCTCCCAGGGCCGCGCTCCCGCGTGCCTCTAAATTTAAAGGGGAAGAATATTTTTTCTGGTGAAAAGGTTTCTGTCTCCCGTCCCTAGCAAGGCACCCCCAAGCCGTATGGAGGAAAGGGGATGGGATGAAAGAATACAACAGTTACAGGTAAATAACTTGTTCCTTCTCCAGCATGGGGTCTGGCATGAATTCACATGCTCATGAATAAAAAATACATAGCAGTACAGAAATACACAACGACGGGGTGGTGGCAAGACTCAACAGAAGCAATTACTGTTACCTCCGGAACAGGCTCACCTTCAAGCGAACAGGTTGCGTAGCACTGCTTGGCTGACACTTGAGTCCTCTATGGTATCCCTGTCGACGCAGTAGAACCTTGTGAAGGTGTGCATAGACCTCCATATACCAGCCCTGCAGATGTCCAGCAGGCGCACACCAGACAGGAACGCAGTCGTCACATCGATCGCTCTGGTGGAATGGGCTCTCAGCCAGGTCGGGCAGCGGTCGGTTTGCCAACCGGTGTCAGTGCGTGATACAGGCAGAGAGCCACCTGGAAATGGAAGCCTAGGACCAAGCTTTCCCATGACCAAAGATCACAAAAAGTTGAGACGTCTTCTGTAAACTCTTTGTACGTGCCACATAGAACTTCAGAGCACGCGCCACATCAAGCGAGTGCAAAGTCCTTCCAGCCGGTGACAAAGGTATCGGAAAAAACCCAGGCAACAACAAAGGTTTGTTGAGGTGGAATTCCGACGGAACCTTTTCCATGCAGCACCACTCTTGTGATGTGAAAAGTCAGATAAGGCTGCTTCCAAGACAGGGCTGGACATCTGCTGAAGCCCGCTTAAGTCGAAATGAAGTATCCAGGGAAGAGCGCGTGGTATTACATGTCCGAAGACAATCCCAGGAGCGCTGGTGAAATCGGCCCGTGCCTGTTGATGCGGAAAAGGGGACTGGCGCCGGTGGGGGCGGAGTCAGGCGAGCACATGCTCCCAGGGCTGCGCTCCCGCGTACCTCAAGATTTTTTCTGGTGAAAAGGTTTCTGTCTCCCGTCCCTAGCAAGGGACACCGAAGCAGTATGGAGGAAAGGGGACGGGATGAAAGAGTACAACAGTTACAGGTAAATAACTTGTTCCTTCTCCAGCATGGGGTCTGGCATGAATTCACATGCTCATGAATAAAGAATACATAGCAGTACAGAAATACACAACGACGGGGTGGTGGCAAGGCTCAACAGAAGCAATTACTGTTACCTCCGGAACAGGCTCACCTTCAAGCGAACAGGTTGCGTAGCACTGCTTGGCTGACCCTGGAGTCCTCTATGGAATCCCTGTCGACGCAGTAGAACCTTGTGAAGGTGTGCGTAGACCTCCACATAGCAGCCCTGCAGATGTCCAGCAGGGGCACACCAGACAGGAACGCAGTTGTCGCATCAATCGCTCTGGTGGAATGGGCTCTCAGCCGGTCGGGCAGCGGTCGGTTTGCCAACCGGTGTCAGTGCGTGATACAGGCGGAGAGCCACCTGGAAATGGAAGCCTAGGACCAAGCTTTCCCATGGTTCACAGGACCAAAGATCACAAAAAGTTGAGACGTCTTCCGTAAACTCTTTGTACGTGCCATAGAACGTCAGAGCACGCGCCACATCAAGCGAGTGCAAAGTCCTTCCAGCCGGTGACAAAGGTGTCGGAAAAATCACAGGCAACAAGAAAGGTTTGTTGAGGTGGAATTCTGACGGAACCTTTTGCATGAAGGAACGGTGCGCCCACAGCACCACTCTTGTGATGTGAAAAGTCAGATAAGGCTGCTTCCAAGACAGGGCTGGACATCTGCTGAAGCCCGCTTAAGTCGAAATGAAGTATCCGGGGAAGAGCGCGTGGTATTACATGTCCGAAGACAATCCCAGGAGCGCTTGTGAAATCGGCCCGTGCCTGTTGATGCGGAAAAGGGGACTGGCGCCGGTGGGGGCGGAGTCAAGCGAGCGCATGCTCCCAGGGCCGCGCTCCCGCGTGCCTCTAAATTTAAAGGGTAAGAATATTTTTTCTGGTGAAAAGGTTTCTGTCTCCCGTCCCTAGCAAGGCACCCCCAAGCAGTATGGAGGAAAGGGGATGGGATGAAAGAATGCAACAGTTACAGGTAAATAACTTTTTCCTTCTCCAGCATGGGGTCTGGCATGAATTCACATGCTCATGAATAAAGAATACATAGCAGTACAGAAATACACAACGACGGGGTGGTGGCAAGACTCAACAGAAGCAATTACTGTTACCTCCGGAACAGGCTCACCTTCAAGCGAACAGGTTGCGTAGCACTGCTTGGCTGACACTTGAGTCCTCTATGGTATCCCTGTCGACGCAGTAGAACCTTGTGAAGGTGTGCATAGACCTCCATATAGCAGCCCTGCAGATGTCCAGCAGGCGCACACCAGACAGGAACGCAGTCGTCACATCGATCGCTCTGGTGGAATGGGCTCTCAGCCAGGTCGGGCAGCGGTCGGTTTGCCAACCGGTGTCAGTGCGTGATACAGGCAGAGAGCCACCTGGAAATGGAAGCCTAGGACCAAGCTTTCCCATGGTTCACAGGACCAAAGATCACAAAAAGTTGAGACGTCTTCCGTAAACTCTTTGTACGTGCCACATAGAACTTCAGAGCACGCGCCACATCAAGCGAGTGCAAAGTCCTTCCAGCCGGTGACAAAGGTATTGGAAAAAACCCAGGCAACAACAAAGGTTTGTTGAGGTGGAATTCCGACAGAACCTTTTCCATGCAGCACCACTCTTGTGATGTGAAAAGTCAGATAAGGCTGCTTCCAAGACAGGGCTGGACATCTGCTGAAGCCCGCTTAAGTCGAAATGAAGTATCCAGGGAAGAGCGCGTGGTATTACATGTCCGAAGACAAACTCAGGAGCGCTGGTGAAATCGGCCCGTGCCTGTTGATGCGGAAAAGGGGACTGGCGCCGGTGGGGGCGGAGTCAGGCGAGCACATGCTCCCAGGGCTGCGCTCCCGCGTACCTCAAGATTTTTTCTGGTGAAAAGGTTTCTGTCTCCCGTCCCTAGCAAGGGACACCGAAGCAGTATGGAGGAAAGGGGACGGGATGAAAGAGTACAACAGTTACAGGTAAATAACTTGTTCCTTCTCCAGCATGTGGTCTGGCATGAATTCACATGCTCATGAATAAAGAATACATAGCAGTACAGAAATACACAACGACGGGAGGTGGCAAGGCTCAACAGAAGCAATTACTGTTACCTCCGGAACAGGCTCACCTTCAAGCGAACAGGTTGCGTAGCACTGCTTGGCCGACCCTGGAGTCCTCTATGGAATCCCTGTCGACGCAGTAGAACCTTGTGAAAGTGTGCGTAGACCTCCACATAGCAGCCCTGCAGATGTCCAGCAGGGGCACACCAGACAGAAACGCAGTCGTCGCATTGATCGCTCTGGTGGAATGGGCTCTCAGCCGGTCGGGCAGCGGTCGGTTTGCCAACCGGTGTCAGTGCGTGATATAGGCGGAGAGCCACCTGGAAATGGAAGCATAGGACCAAGCTTTCCCATGGTTCACAGGACCAAAGATCACAAAAAGTTGAGACGTCTTCCGTAAACTCTTTGTACATGCCACATAGAACTTCAGAGCATGCGCCACATCAAGCGAGTGCAAAGTCCTTCCAGCCGGTGACAAAGGTGTCGGAAAAAACACAGGCAACAACAAAGGTTTGTTGAGGTGGAATTCCGACTGAACCTTTTGCATGAAGGAACGGTGCGCCCGCAGCACCACTCTTATGATGTGAAAAGTCAGATAAGGCTGCTTCCAAGACAGGGCTGGACATCTGCTGAAGCCCGCTTAAGTCGAAATGAAGTATCCGGGGAAGAGCGCGTGGTATTACATGTCCGAAGACAATCCCAGGAGCGCTGGTGAAATCGGCCCGTGCCTGTTGATGCGGAAAAGGTGACTGGCGCCGGTGGGGGAGAATCAGGCGTGCGCATGCTCCCAGGGCCACGCTCCCGTGTGCCTCTAAATTTAAAGGGGAAGAAGATTTTTTCTGGTGAAAAGGTTTCTGTCTCCTGTCCCTAGCAAGGGACGCCCAAGCAGTATGGAGGAAAGGGGACGGGATGAAAGAGTACAACAGTTACAGGTAAATAACATGTTCCTTCTCCAGCATGGGGTCTGGCATGAATTCACATGCTCATGAATAAAGAATACATAGCAGTACAGAAATACACAACGACAGGAGGTGACAAGGCTCAACAGAAGCAATTACTGGTACCTCCGGAACAGGCTCACTTTCAAGCGAACAGGTTGCGTAGCACTGCTTGGCTGACCCTTGAGTCCTCTATGGTATCCCTGTCGACGCAGTAGAACCTTGTGAAGGTGTGCATAGACCTCCATATAGCAGCCCTGCAGATGTCCAGCAGGGGCACACCAGACAGGAACGCAGTCGTTGCATCGATCGCTCTGGTGGAATGGGCTTTCAGCCAGGTCGGGCAGCGGTCGGTTTGCCAACCGGTGTCAGTGCGTGATACAGGCAGAGAGCCACCTGGAAATGGAAGCCTGGGACCAAGCTTTCCCATGGTTCACAGGACCAAAGATCACAAAAAGTTGAGACGTCTTCCGTAAACTCTTTGTACGTGCCACATCAAGCAAGTGTAAAGTCCTTCCAGCCGGTGATAAAGGTGTCGGAAAAAACACAGGCAACAACAAAGGTTTGTTGAGGTGGAATTCCGACGGAACCTTTTGCATGAAGGAACGGTGCGCCCGCAGCACCACTTTTGTGATGTGAAAAGTCAGATAAGACTGCTTCCAAGACAGGGCTGGACATCTGCTGAAGCCCGCTTAAGTCGAAATGAAGTATCCAGGGAAGAGCGCGTGGTATTACATGTCCGAAGACAATCCCAGGAGCGCTGGTGAAATCGGCCCGTGCCTGTTGATGCGGAAAAGGGGACTGGTGCCGGTGGGGGCGGAGTCAGGCGAGCACATGCTCCCGGGGCCGCGCTCCCGTGTGCCTCAAGATGTTTTCTGGTGAAAAGGTTTCTGTCTCCCGTCCCTAGCAAGGGACGCCCAAGCAGTATGGAGGAAAGGGGACGGGATGAAAGAGTACAACAGTTACAGGTAAATAACTTGTTCCTTCTCCAGCATGGGGTCTGGCATGAATTCACATGCTCATGAATAAAGAATACATAGCAGTACAGAAATACACAACGACGGGGTGGTGGCAAGGCTCAACAGAAGCAATTACTGTTACCTCCGGAACAGGCTCACCTTCAAGCGAACAGGTTGCGTAGCACTGCTTGGCTGACCCTGGAGTCCTCTATGGAATCCCTGTCGACGCAGTAGAACCTTGTGAAGGTGTGCGTAGACCTCCACATAGCAGCCCTGCAGATGTCCAGCAGGGGCACACCAGACAGGAACGCAGTCGTCGCATCGATCGCTCTGGTGGAATGGGCTCTCAGCCAGTCGGGCAGCGGTCGGTTTGCCAACCGGTGTCAGTGCGTGATACAGGCGGAGAGCCACCTGGAAATGGAAGCCTAGGACCAAGCTTTCCCATGGTTCACAGGACCAAAGATCACAAAAAGTTGAGACGTCTTCCGTAAACTCTTTGTACGTGCCATAGAACGTCAGAGCACGCGCCACATCAAGCGAGTGCAAAGTCCTTCCAGCCGGTGACAAAGGTGTCGGAAAAATCACAGGCAACAAGAAAGGTTTGTTGAGGTGGAATTCTGACGGAACCTTTTGCATGAAGGAACGGTGCGCCCACAGCACCACTCTTGTGATGTGAAAAGTCAGATAAGGCTGCTTCCAAGACAGGGCTGGACATCTGCTGAAGCCCGCTTAAGTCGAAATGAAGTATCCGGGGAAGAGCGCGTGGTATTACATGTCCGAAGACAATCCCAGGAGCGCTGGTGAAATCGGCCCGTGCCTGTTGATGCGGAAAAGGGGACTGGCGCCGGTGGGGGCGGAGTCAAGCGAGCGCATGCTCCCAGGGCCGCGCTCCCGCGTGCCTCTAAATTTAAAGGGGAAGAATATTTTTTCTGGTGAAAAGGTTTCTGTCTCCCGTCCCTAGCAAGGCACCCCCAAGCAGTATGGAGGAAAGGGGATGGGATGAAAGAATACAACAGTTACAGGTAAATAACTTGTTCCTTCTCCAGCATGGGGTCTGGCATGAATTCACATGCTCATGAATAAAGAATACATAGCAGTACAGAAATACACAACGACGGGGTGGTGGCAAGACTCAACAGATGCAATTACTGTTACCTCCGGAACAGGCTCACCTTCAAGCGAACAGGTTGCGTAGCACTGCTTGGCTGACACTTGAGTCCTCTATGGTATCCCTGTCGACGCAGTAGAACCTTGTGAAGGTGTGCATAGACCTCCATATAGCAGCCCTGCAGATGTCCAGCAGGCGCACACCAGACAGGAACGCAGTCGTCACATCGATCGCTCTGGTGGAATGGGCTCTCAGCCAGGTCGGGCAGCGGTCGGTTTGCCAACCGGTGTCAGTGCGTGATACAGGCAGAGAGCCACCTGGAAATGGAAGCCTAGGACCAAGCTTTCCCATGGTTCACAGGACCAAAGATCACAAAAAGTTGAGACGTCTTCGGTAAACTCTTTGTACGTGCCACATAGAACTTCAGAGCACGCGCCACATCAAGCGAGTGCAAAGTCCTTCCAGCCGGTGACAAAGGTATCGGAAAAAACCCAGGCAACAACAAAGGTTTGTTGAGGTGGAATTCCGACAGAACCTTTTCCATGCAGCACCACTCTTGTGATGTGAAAAGTCAGATAAGGCTGCTTCCAAGACAGGGCTGGACATCTGCTGAAGCCCGCTTAAGTCGAAATGAAGTATCCAGGGAAGAGCGCGTGGTATTACATGTCCGAAGACAATCCCAGGAGCGCTGGTGAAATCGGCCCGTGCCTGTTGATGCGGAAAAGGGGACTGGCGCCGGTGGGGGCGGAGTCAGGCGAGCACATGCTCCCAGGGCTGCGCTCCCGCGTACCTCAAGATTTTTTCTGGTGAAAAGGTTTCTGTCTCCCGTCCCTAGCAAGGGACACCGAAGCAGTATGGAGGAAAGGGGACGGGATGAAAGAGTACAACAGTTACAGGTAAATAACTTGTTCCTTCTCCAGCATGGGGTCTGGCATGAATTCACATGCTCATGAATAAAGAATACATAGCAGTACAGAAATACACAACGACGGGAGGTGGCAAGGCTCAACAGAAGCAATTACTGTTACCTCCGGAACAGGCTCACCTTCAAGCGAACAGGTTGCGTAGCACTGCTTGGCCGACCCTGGAGTCCTCTATGGAATCCCTGTCGACGCAGTAGAACCTTGTGAAAGTGTGCGTAGACCTCCACATAGCAGCGCTGCAGATGTCCAGCAGGGGCACACCAGACAGGAACGCAGTCGTCGCATTGATCGCTCTGGTGGAATGGGCTCTCAGCCGGTCGGGCAGCGGTCGGTTTGCCAACCGGTGTCAGTGCGTGATACAGGCGGAGAGCCACCTGGAAATGGAAGCATAGGACCAAGCTTTCCCATGGTTCACAGGACCAAAGATCACAAAAAGTTGAGACGTCTTCCGTAAACTCTTTGTACATGCCACATAGAACTTCAGAGCATGCGCCACATCAAGCGACTGCAAAGTCCTTCCAGCCGGTGACAAAGGTGTCGGAAAAAACACAGGCAACAACAAAGGTTTGTTGAGGTGGAATTCCGACGGAACCTTTTGCATGAAGGAACGGTGCGCCCGCAGCACCACTCTTGTGATGTGAAGTCAGATAAGGCTGCTTCCAAGACAGGGCTGGACATCTGCTGAAGCCCGCTTAAGTCGAAATGAAGTATCCGGGGAAGAGCGCGTGGTATTACATGTCCGAAGACAATCCCAAGAGCGCTGGTGAAATCGGCCCGTGCCTGTTGATGCTGAAAAGGTGACTGGCGCCGGTGGGGGAGAATCAGGCGTGCGCATGCTCCCAGGGCCACGCTCCCGCGTGCCTCTAAATTTAAAGGGGAAGAAGATTTTTTCTGGTGAAAAGGTTTCTGTCTCCTGTCCCTAGCAAGGGACGCCCAAGCAGTATGGAGGAAAGGGGACGGGATGAAAGAGTACAACAGTTACAGGTAAATAACATGTTCCTTCTCCAGCATGGGTTCTGGCATGAATTCACATGCTCATGAATAAAGAATACATAGCAGTACAGAAATACACAACGACAGGAGGTGACAAGGCTCAACAGAAGCAATTACTGGTACCTCCGGAACAGGCTCACTTTCAAGCGAACAGGTTGCGTAGCACTGCTTGGCTGACCCTTGAGTCCTCTATGGTATCCCTGTCGACGCAGTAGAACCTTGTGAAGGTGTGCATAGACCTCCATATAGCAGCCCTGCAGATGTCCAGCAGGGGCACACCAGACAGGAACGCAGTCGTTGCATCGATCGCTCTGGTGGAATGGGCTCTCAGCCAGGTCGGGCAGCGGTCGGTTTGCCAACCGGTGTCAGTGCGTGATACAGGCAGAGAGCCACCTGGAAATGGAAGCCTAGGTTCAAGCTTTCACATGGTTCACAGGACCAAAGATCACAAAAAGTTGAGACGTCTTCCGTAAACTCTTTGTACGTGCCACATCAAGCAAGTGCAAAGTCCTTCCAGCAGGTGATAAAGGTGTCGGAAAAAACACAGGCAACAACAAAGGTTTGTTGAGGTGGAATTCCGACGGAACCTTTTGCATGAAGGAACGGTGCGCCCGCAGCACCACTTTTGTGATGTGAAAAGTCAGATAAGACTGCTTCCAAGACAGGGCTGGACATCTGCTGAAGCCCGCTTAAGTCGAAATGAAGTATCCAGGGATGAGCGCGTGGTATTACATGTCCGAAGACAATCCCAGGAGCGCTGGTGAAATCGGCCCGTGCCTGTTGATGCGGAAAAGGGGACTGGCGCCGGTGGGGGCGGAGTCAGGCGAGCACATGCTCCCGGGGCCGCGCTCCCGCGTGCCTCAAGATTTTTTCTGGTGAAAAGGTTTCTGTCTCCCGTCCCTAGCAAGGGACGCCCAAGCAGTATGGAGGAATGGGGACGGGATGAAAGAGTACAACAGTTACAGGTAAATAACTTGTTCCTTCTCCAGCATGGGGTCTGGCATGAATTCACATGCTCATGAATAAAGAATACATAGCAGTACAGAAATACACAACGACGGGGTGGTGGCAAGGCTCAACAGAAGCAATTACTGTTACCTCCGTAACAGGCTCACCTTCAAGCGAACAGGTTGCGTAGCACTGCTTGGCTGACCCTGGAGTCCTCTATGGAATCCCTGTCGACGCAGTAGAACCTTGTGAAGGTGTGCGTAGACCTCCACATAGCAGCCCTGCAGATGTCCAGCAGGGGCACACCAGACAGGAACGCAGTCGTCGCATCGATCGCTCTGGTGGAATGGGCTCTCAGCCGGTCGGGCAGCGGTCGGTTTGCCAACCGGTGTCAGTGCGTGATACAGGCGGAGAGCCACCTGGAAATGGAAGCCTAGGACCAAGCTTTCCCATGGTTCACAGGACCAAAGATCACAAAAAGTTGAGACGTCTTCCGTAAACTCTTTGTACGTGCCATAGAACGTCAGAGCACGCGCCACATCAAGCGAGTGCAAAGTCCTTCCAGCCGGTGACAAAGGTGTCGGAAAAATCACAGGCAACAAGAAAGGTTTGTTGAGGTGGAATTCTGACGGAACCTTTTGCATGAAGGAACGGTGCACCCACAGCACCACTCTTGTGATGTGAAAAGTCAGATAAGGCTGCTTCCAAGACAGGGCTGGACATCTGCTGAAGCCCGCTTAAGTCGAAATGAAGTATCCGGGGAAGAGCGCGTGGTATTACATGTCCGAAGACAATCCCAGGAGCGCTGGTGAAATCGGCCCGTGCCTGTTGAGGCGGAAAAGGGGACTGGCGCCGGTGGGGGCGGAGTCAAGCGAGCGCATGCTCCCAGGGCCGCGCTCCCGCGTGCCTCTAAATTTAAAGGGGAAGAATATTTTTTCTGGTGAAAAGGTTTCTGTCTCCCGTCCCTAGCAAGGCACCCCCAAGCAGTATGGAGGAAAGGGGATGGGATGAAAGAATACAACAGTTACAGGTAAATAACTTGTTCCTTCTCCAGCATGGGGTCTGGCATGAATTCACATGCTCATGAATAAAGAATACATAGCAGTACAGAAATACACAACGACGGGGTGGTGGCAAGGCTCAACAGAAGCAATTACTGTTACCTCCGGAACAGGCTCACCTTCAAGCGAACAGGTTGCGTAGCACTGCTTGGCTGACACTTGAGTCCTCTATGGTATCCCTGTCGACGCAGTAGAACCTTGTGAAGGTGTGCGTAGACCTCCACATAGCAGCCCTGCAGATGTCCAGCAGGCGCACACCAGACAGGAACGCAGTCGTCACATCGATCGCTCTGGTGGAATGGGCTCTCAGCCAGGTCGGGCAGCGGTCGGTTTGCCAACCGGTGTCAGTGCGTGATACAGGCGGAGAGCCACCTGGAAATGGAAGCCTAGGACCAAGCTTTCCCATGGTTCACAAGATCAAAGATCACAAAAAGTTGAGACGTCTTCCGTAAACTCTTTGTACGTGCCACATAGAACTTCAGAGCACGCACCACATCAAGCGAGTGCAAAGTCCTTCCACCCGGTGACAAAGGTGTCGGAAAAAACACAGGCAACAACAAAGGTTTGTTGAGGTGGAATTCCGACTGAACCTTTTGCATGAAGGAACGGTGCGCCCGCAGCACCACTCTTGTGATGTGAAAAGTCAGATAAGGCTGCTTCCAAGACAGGGCTGGACATCTGCTGAAGCCCGCTTAAGTCGAAATGAAGTATCCGGGGAAGAGCGCGTGGTATTACATGTCCGAAGACAATCCCAGGAGCGCTGGTGAAATCGGCCCGTGCCTGTTGATGCGGAAAAGGGGACTGGCGCCGGTGGGGGCGGAGTCAGGCGAGCACATGCTCCCAGGGCCGCGCTCCCGCGTGCCTCAAGATTTTTTCTGGTGAAAAGGTTTCTGTCTCCCGTCCCTAGCAAGGGACGCCCAAGCAGTATGGAGGAAAGGGGACGGGATGAAAGAGTACAACAGTTACAGGTAAATAACATGTTCCTTCTCCAGCATGGGGTCTGGCATGAATTCACATGCTCATGAATAAAGAATACATAGCAGTACAGAAATACACAACGACAGGAGGTGACAAGGCTCAACAGAAGCAATTACTGGTACCTCCGGAACAGGCTCACCTTCAAGTGAACCGGTTGCGTAGCACTGCTTGGCTGACCCTTGAGTCCTCTATGGTATCCCTGTCGACGCAGTAGAACCTTGTGAAGGTGTGCATAGACCTCCATATAGCAGCCCTGCAGATGTCCAGCAGGGGCACACCAGACAGGAACGCAGTCGTCGCATCGATCGCTCTGGTGGAATGGGCTCTCAGCCAGGTCGGGCAGCGGTCGGTTTGCCAACCGGTGTCAGTGCGTGATACAGGCAGAGAGCCACCTGGAAATGGAAGCCTAGGACCAAGCTTTCCCATGGTTCACAGGACCAAAGATCACAAAAAGTTGAGACGTCTTCCGTAAACTCTTTGTACGTGCCACATAGAACTTCAGAGCACGCGCCACATCAAGCAAGTGCAAAGTCCTTCCAGCCGGTGATAAAGGTGTTGGAAAAAACAGGCAACAACAAAGGTTTGTTGAGGTGGAATTTCCAACGGAACCTTTTGCATGAAGGAACGGTGCGCCCGCAGCACCACTCTTGTGATGTGAAAAGTCAGATAAGACTGCTTCCAAGACAGGGCTGGACATCTGCTGAAGCCCGCTTAAGTCGAAATGAAGTATCCAGGGAAGAGCGCGTGGTATTACATGTCCGAAGACAATCCCAGGAGCGCTGGTGAAATCGGCCCGTGCCTGTTGATGCGGAAAAGGGGACTGGCGCCGGTGGGGGCGGAGTCAAGCGAGCGCATGCTCCCAGGGCCGCGCTCCCGCGTGCCTCTAAATTTAAAGGGGAAGAATATTTTTTCTGGTGAAAAGGTTTCTGTCTCCCGTCCCTAGCAAGGCACCCCCAAGCCGTATGGAGGAAAGGGGATGGGATGAAAGAATACAACAGTTACAGGTAAATAACTTGTTCCTTCTCCAGCATGGGGTCTGGCATGAATTCACATGCTCATGAATAAAAAATACATAGCAGTACAGAAATACACAACGACGGGGTGGTGGCAAGACTCAACAGAAGCAATTACTGTTACCTCCGGAACAGGCTCACCTTCAAGCGAACAGGTTGCGTAGCACTGCTTGGCTGACACTTGAGTCCTCTATGGTATCCCTGTCGACGCAGTAGAACCTTGTGAAGGTGTGCATAGACCTCCATATACCAGCCCTGCAGATGTCCAGCAGGCGCACACCAGACAGGAACGCAGTCGTCACATCGATCGCTCTGGTGGAATGGGCTCTCAGCCAGGTCGGGCAGCGGTCGGTTTGCCAACCGGTGTCAGTGCGTGATACAGGCAGAGAGCCACCTGGAAATGGAAGCCTAGGACCAAGCTTTCCCATGACCAAAGATCACAAAAAGTTGAGACGTCTTCTGTAAACTCTTTGTACGTGCCACATAGAACTTCAGAGCACGCGCCACATCAAGCGAGTGCAAAGTCCTTCCAGCCGGTGACAAAGGTATCGGAAAAAACCCAGGCAACAACAAAGGTTTGTTGAGGTGGAATTCCGACGGAACCTTTTCCATGCAGCACCACTCTTGTGATGTGAAAAGTCAGATAAGGCTGCTTCCAAGACAGGGCTGGACATCTGCTGAAGCCCGCTTAAGTCGAAATGAAGTATCCAGGGAAGAGCGCGTGGTATTACATGTCCGAAGACAATCCCAGGAGCGCTGGTGAAATCGGCCCGTGCCTGTTGATGCGGAAAAGGGGACTGGCGCCGGTGGGGGCGGAGTCAGGCGAGCACATGCTCCCAGGGCTGCGCTCCCGCGTACCTCAAGATTTTTTCTGGTGAAAAGGTTTCTGTCTCCCGTCCCTAGCAAGGGACACCGAAGCAGTATGGAGGAAAGGGGACGGGATGAAAGAGTACAACAGTTACAGGTAAATAACTTGTTCCTTCTCCAGCATGGGGTCTGGCATGAATTCACATGCTCATGAATAAAGAATACATAGCAGTACAGAAATACACAACGACGGGAGGTGGCAAGGCTCAACAGAAGCAATTACTGTTACCTCCTGAACTGGCTCACCTACAAGCGAACAGGTTGCGTAGCACTGCTTGGCCGACCCTGGAGTCCTCTATGGAATCCCTGTCGACGCAGTAGAACCTTGTGAAAGTGTGCGTAGACCTCCACATAGCAGCCCTGCAGATGTCCAGCAGGGGCACACCAGACAGGAACGCAGTCGTCGCATTGATCGCTCTGGTGGAATGGGCTCTCAGCCGGTCGGGCAGTGGTCGGTTTGCCAACCGGTGTCAGTGCGTGATACAGGCGGAGAGCCACCTGGAAATGGAAGCATAGGACCAAGCTTTCCCATGGTTCACAGGACCAAAGATCACAAAAAGCTGAGACGTGTTCCGTAAACTCTTTGTACATGCCACATAGAACTTCAGAGCATGCGCCACATCAAGCGAGTGCAAAGTCCTTCCAGCCGGTGACAAAGGTGTCGGAAAAAACACAGGCAACAACAAAGGTTTGTTGAGGTGGAATTCCGACTGAACCTTTTGCATGAAGGAACGGTGCGCCCGCAGCACCACTCTTGTGATGTGAAAAGTCAGATAAGGCTGCTTCCAAGACAGGGCTGGACATCTGCTGAAGCCCGCTTAAGTCGAAATGAAGTATCCGGGGAAGAGCGCGTTGTATTACATGTCCGAAGACAATCCCAGGAGCGCTGGTGAAATCGGCCCGTGCCTGTTGATGCGGAAAAGGTGACTGGCGCCGGTGAGGGAGAATCAGGCGTGCGCATGCTCCCAGGGCCACGCTCCCGCGTGCCTCTAAATTTAAAGGGGAAGAAGATTTTTTCTGGTGAAAAGGTTTCTGTCTCCTGTCCCTAGCAAGGGACGCCCAAGCAGTATGGAGGAAAGGGGACGGGATGAAAGAGTACAACAGTTACAGGTAAATAACATGTTCCTTCTCCAGCATAGGGTCTGGCATGAATTCACATGCTCATGAATAAAGAATACATAGCAGTACAGAAATACACAACGACAGGAGGTGACAAGGCTCAACAGAAGCAATTACTGGTACCTCCGGAACAGGCTCACCTTCAAGCGAACAGGTTGCGTAGCACTGCTTGGCTGACCCTTGAGTCTTCTATGGTATCCCTGTCGACGCAGTAGAACCTTGTGAAGGTGTGCATAGACCTCCATATAGCAGCCCTGCAGATGTCCAGCAGGGGCACACCAGACAGGAACGCAGTCGTCGCATCGATCGCTCTGGTGGAATGGGCTCTCAGCCAGGTCGGGCAGCGGTCGGTTTGCCAACCAGTGTCAGTGCGTGATACAGGCAGAGAGCCACCTGGAAATGGAAGCCTAGGACCAAGCTTTCCCATGGTTCACAGGACCAAAGATCACAAAAAGTTGAGACGTCTTCCGTAAACTCTTTGTACGTGCCACATAGAACTTCAGAGCACGCGCCACATCAAGCAAGTGGAAAGTCCTTCCAGCCGGTGATAAAGGTGTCGGAAAAAACACAGGCAACAACAAAGGTTTGTTGAGGTGGAATTCCGACAGAACCTTTTGCATGAAGGAACGGTGCGCCCGCAGCACCACTCTTGTGATGTGAAAAGTCAGATAAGACTGCTTCCAAGACAGGGCTGGACATCTGCTGAAGCCCGCTTAAGTCGAAATGAAGTATCCAGGGAAGAG
The DNA here is from genome assembly GCF_040938575.1 of Ambystoma mexicanum. Classification (NCBI taxonomy): domain Eukaryota; kingdom Metazoa; phylum Chordata; class Amphibia; order Caudata; family Ambystomatidae; genus Ambystoma; species Ambystoma mexicanum. The sequence continues at coordinate 940,969,971 of NC_090939.1, forward strand.
CGCGTGGTATTACATGTCCGAAGACAATCCCAGGAGCGCTGGTGAAATCGGCCCGTGCCTGTTGATGCGGAAAAGGGGACTGGCGCCGGTGGGGGCATAGTCAGGCGAGCACATGCTCCCGGGGCCGCGCTCCCGCGTGCCTCAAGATTTTTTCTGGTGAAAAGGTTTCTGTCTCCCGTCCCTAGCAAGGGACGCCCAAGCAGTATGGAGGAAAGGGGACGGGATGAAAGAGTACAACAGTTACAGGTAAATAACTTGTTCCTTCTCCAGCATGGGGTCTGGCATGAATTCACATGCTCATGAATAAAGAATACATAGCAGTACAGAAATACACAACGACGGGGTGGTGGCAAGGCTCAACAGAAGCAATTACTGTTACCTCCGGAACAGGCTCACCTTCAAGCGAACAGGTTGCGTAGCACTGCTTGGCTGACCCTTGAGTCCTCTATGGTATCCCTGTCGACGCAGTAGAACCTTGTGAAGGTGTGCGTAGACCTCCACATAGCAGCCCTGCAGATGTCCAGCACGGGCACACCAGACAGGAACGCAGTCGTCGCATCGATCGCTCTGGTGGAATGGGCTCTCAGCCGGTCGGGCAGCGGTCGGTTTGCCAACCGGTGTCAGTGCGTGATACAGGCGGAGAGCCACCTGGAAATGGAAGCCTAGGACCAAGCTTTCCCATGGTTCACAAGACCAAAGATCACAAAAAGTTGAGACGTCTTCCGTAAACTCTTTGTACGTGCCACATAGAACTTCAGAGCACGCGCCACATCAAGCGAGTGCAAAGTCCTTCCACCCGGTGACAAAGGTGTCAGAAAAAACACAGGCAACAACAAAGGTTTGTTGAGGTGGAATTCCGACTGAACCTTTTGCATGAAGGAACGCTGCGCCCGCAGCACCACTCTTGTGATGTGAAAAGTCAGATAAGGCTGCTTCCAAGACAGGGCTGGACATCTGCTGAAGCCCGCTTAAGTCGAAATGAAGTATCCGGGGAAGAGCGCGTGGTATTACATGTCCGAAGACAATCCCAGGAGCGCTGGTGAAATCGGCCCGTGCCTGTTGATGCGGAAAAGGGGACTGGCGCCGGTGGGGGCGGAGTCAGGCGAGCACATGCTCCCAGGGCCGCGCTCCCGCGTGCCTCTAAATTTAAAGGGGAAGAATATTTTTTCTGGTGAAAAGGTTTCTGTCTCCCGTCCCTAGCAAGGCACCCCCAAGCCGTATGGAGGAAAGGGGATGGGATGAAAGAATACAACAGTTACAGGTAAATAACTTGTTCCTTCTCCAGCATGGGGTCTGGCATGAATTCACATGCTCATGAATAAAAAATACATAGCAGTACAGAAATACACAACGACGGGGTGGTGGCAAGACTCAACAGAAGCAATTACTGTTACCTCCGGAACAGGCTCACCTTCAAGCGAACAGGTTGCGTAGCACTGCTTGGCTGACACTTGAGTCCTCTATGGTATCCCTGTCGACGCAGTAGAACCTTGTGAAGGTGTGCATAGACCTCCATATACCAGCCCTGCAGATGTCCAGCAGGCGCACACCAGACAGGAACGCAGTCGTCACATCGATCGCTCTGGTGGAATGGGCTCTCAGCCAGGTCGGGCAGCGGTCGGTTTGCCAACCGGTGTCAGTGCGTGATACAGGCAGAGAGCCACCTGGAAATGGAAGCCTAGGACCAAGCTTTCCCATGACCAAAGATCACAAAAAGTTGAGACGTCTTCTGTAAACTCTTTGTACGTGCCACATAGAACTTCAGAGCACGCGCCACATCAAGCGAGTGCAAAGTCCTTCCAGCCGGTGACAAAGGTATCGGAAAAAACCCAGGCAACAACAAAGGTTTGTTGAGGTGGAATTCCGACGGAACCTTTTCCATGCAGCACCACTCTTGTGATGTGAAAAGTCAGATAAGGCTGCTTCCAAGACAGGGCTGGACATCTGCTGAAGCCCGCTTAAGTCGAAATGAAGTATCCAGGGAAGAGCGCGTGGTATTACATGTCCGAAGACAATCCCAGGAGCGCTGGTGAAATCGGCCCGTGCCTGTTGATGCGGAAAAGGGGACTGGCGCCGGTGGGGGCGGAGTCAGGCGAGCACATGCTCCCAGGGCTGCGCTCCCGCGTACCTCAAGATTTTTTCTGGTGAAAAGGTTTCTGTCTCCCGTCCCTAGCAAGGGACACCGAAGCAGTATGGAGGAAAGGGGACGGGATGAAAGAGTACAACAGTTACAGGTAAATAACTTGTTCCTTCTCCAGCATGGGGTCTGGCATGAATTCACATGCTCATGAATAAAGAATACATAGCAGTACAGAAATACACAACGACGGGAGGTGGCAAGGCTCAACAGAAGCAATTACTGTTACCTCCTGAACTGGCTCACCTACAAGCGAACAGGTTGCGTAGCACTGCTTGGCCGACCCTGGAGTCCTCTATGGAATCCCTGTCGACGCAGTAGAACCTTGTGAAAGTGTGCGTAGACCTCCACATAGCAGCCCTGCAGATGTCCAGCAGGGGCACACCAGACAGGAACGCAGTCGTCGCATTGATCGCTCTGGTGGAATGGGCTCTCAGCCGGTCGGGCAGTGGTCGGTTTGCCAACCGGTGTCAGTGCGTGATACAGGCGGAGAGCCACCTGGAAATGGAAGCATAGGACCAAGCTTTCCCATGGTTCACAGGACCAAAGATCACAAAAAGCTGAGACGTGTTCCGTAAACTCTTTGTACATGCCACATAGAACTTCAGAGCATGCGCCACATCAAGCGAGTGCAAAGTCCTTCCAGCCGGTGACAAAGGTGTCGGAAAAAACACAGGCAACAACAAAGGTTTGTTGAGGTGGAATTCCGACTGAACCTTTTGCATGAAGGAACGGTGCGCCCGCAGCACCACTCTTGTGATGTGAAAAGTCAGATAAGGCTGCTTCCAAGACAGGGCTGGACATCTGCTGAAGCCCGCTTAAGTCGAAATGAAGTATCCGGGGAAGAGCGCGTTGTATTACATGTCCGAAGACAATCCCAGGAGCGCTGGTGAAATCGGCCCGTGCCTGTTGATGCGGAAAAGGTGACTGGCGCCGGTGAGGGAGAATCAGGCGTGCGCATGCTCCCAGGGCCACGCTCCCGCGTGCCTCTAAATTTAAAGGGGAAGAAGATTTTTTCTGGTGAAAAGGTTTCTGTCTCCTGTCCCTAGCAAGGGACGCCCAAGCAGTATGGAGGAAAGGGGACGGGATGAAAGAGTACAACAGTTACAGGTAAATAACATGTTCCTTCTCCAGCATAGGGTCTGGCATGAATTCACATGCTCATGAATAAAGAATACATAGCAGTACAGAAATACACAACGACAGGAGGTGACAAGGCTCAACAGAAGCAATTACTGGTACCTCCGGAACAGGCTCACCTTCAAGCGAACAGGTTGCGTAGCACTGCTTGGCTGACCCTTGAGTCTTCTATGGTATCCCTGTCGACGCAGTAGAACCTTGTGAAGGTGTGCATAGACCTCCATATAGCAGCCCTGCAGATGTCCAGCAGGGGCACACCAGACAGGAACGCAGTCGTCGCATCGATCGCTCTGGTGGAATGGGCTCTCAGCCAGGTCGGGCAGCGGTCGGTTTGCCAACCAGTGTCAGTGCGTGATACAGGCAGAGAGCCACCTGGAAATGGAAGCCTAGGACCAAGCTTTCCCATGGTTCACAGGACCAAAGATCACAAAAAGTTGAGACGTCTTCCGTAAACTCTTTGTACGTGCCACATAGAACTTCAGAGCACGCGCCACATCAAGCAAGTGGAAAGTCCTTCCAGCCGGTGATAAAGGTGTCGGAAAAAACACAGGCAACAACAAAGGTTTGTTGAGGTGGAATTCCGACAGAACCTTTTGCATGAAGGAACGGTGCGCCCGCAGCACCACTCTTGTGATGTGAAAAGTCAGATAAGACTGCTTCCAAGACAGGGCTGGACATCTGCTGAAGCCCGCTTAAGTCGAAATGAAGTATCCAGGGAAGAGCGCGTGGTATTACATGTCCGAAGACAATCCCAGGAGCGCTGGTGAAATCGGCCCGTGCCTGTTGATGCGGAAAAGGGGACTGGCGCCGGTGGGGGCATAGTCAGGCGAGCACATGCTCCCGGGGCCGCGCTCCCGCGTGCCTCAAGATTTTTTCTGGTGAAAAGGTTTCTGTCTCCCGTCCCTAGCAAGGGACGCCCAAGCAGTATGGAGGAAAGGGGACGGGATGAAAGAGTACAACAGTTACAGGTAAATAACTTGTTCCTTCTCCAGCATGGGGTCTGGCATGAATTCACATGCTCATGAATAAAGAATACATAGCAGTACAGAAATACACAACGACGGGGTGGTGGCAAGGCTCAACAGAAGCAATTACTGTTACCTCCGGAACAGGCTCACCTTCAAGCGAACAGGTTGCGTAGCACTGCTTGGCTGACCCTTGAGTCCTCTATGGTATCCCTGTCGACGCAGTAGAACCTTGTGAAGGTGTGCGTAGACCTCCACATAGCAGCCCTGCAGATGTCCAGCACGGGCACACCAGACAGGAACGCAGTCGTCGCATCGATCGCTCTGGTGGAATGGGCTCTCAGCCGGTCGGGCAGCGGTCGGTTTGCCAACCGGTGTCAGTGCGTGATACAGGCGGAGAGCCACCTGGAAATGGAAGCCTAGGACCAAGCTTTCCCATGGTTCACAAGACCAAAGATCACAAAAAGTTGAGACGTCTTCCGTAAACTCTTTGTACGTGCCACATAGAACTTCAGAGCACGCGCCACATCAAGCGAGTGCAAAGTCCTTCCACCCGGTGACAAAGGTGTCAGAAAAAACACAGGCAACAACAAAGGTTTGTTGAGGTGGAATTCCGACTGAACCTTTTGCATGAAGGAACGCTGCGCCCGCAGCACCACTCTTGTGATGTGAAAAGTCAGATAAGGCTGCTTCCAAGACAGGGCTGGACATCTGCTGAAGCCCGCTTAAGTCGAAATGAAGTATCCGGGGAAGAGCGCGTGGTATTACATGTCCGAAGACAATCCCAGGAGCGCTGGTGAAATCGGCCCGTGCCTGTTGATGCGGAAAAGGGGACTGGCGCCGGTGGGGGCGGAGTCAGGCGAGCACATGCTCCCAGGGCCGCGCTCCCGCGTGCCTCAGGATTTTTTCTGGTGAAAAGGTTTCTGTCTCCCGTCCCTAGCAAAGGACGCCCAAGCAGTATGGAGGAAAGGGGACGGGATGAAAGAGTACAACAGTTACAGGTAAATAACATGTTCCTTCTCCAGCATGGGGTCTGGCATGAATTCACATGCTCATGAATAAAGAATACATACCAGTACAGAAATACACAACGTCAGGAGGTGACAAGGCTCAACAGAAGCAATTACTGGTACCTCCGGAACAGGCTCACCTTCAAGCGAACAGGTTGCGTAGCACTGCTTGGCTGACCCTTGAGTCCTCTATGGTATCCCTGTCGACGCAGTAGAACCTTGTGAAGGTGTGCATAGACCTCCATATAGCAACCCTGCAGATGTCCAGCAGGGGCACACCAGACAGGAACGCAGTCGTCGCATCGATCGCTCTGGTGGAATGGGCTCTCAGCTAGGTCGGGCAGCGGTCGGTTTGCCAACCGGTGTCAGTGCATGATACAGGCAGAGAGCCACCTGGAAATGGAAGCCTAGGACCAAGCTTTCCCATGGTTCAGAGGACCAAAGATCACAAAAAGTTGAGACGTCTTCCGTAAACTCTTTGTACGTGCCACATAGAACTTCAGAGCATGCGCCACATCAAGCAAGTGCAAAGTCCTTCCAGCCGGTGATAAAGGTGTCGGAAAAAACACAGGCAACAACAAAGGTTTGTTGAGGTGGAATTCGGACGGAACCTTTTGCATGAAGGAACGGTGCGCCCGCAGCACCACTCTTGTGATGTGAAAAGTCAGATAAGACTGCTTCCAAGACAGGGCTGGACATCTGCTGAAGCCCGCTTAAGTCGAAATGAAGTATCCAGGGAAGAGCGCGTGGTATTACATGTCCGAAGACAATCCCAGGAGCGCTGGTGAAATCGGCCCGTGCCTGTAGATGCGGAAAAAGGGACTGGCGCCGGTGGGGGCGGAGTCAGGCGAGCACATGCTCCCGGGGCCGCGCTCCCGCGTGCCTCAAGATTTTTTCTGGTTAAAAGGTTTCTGTCTCCCGTCCCTAGCAAGGGACGCCCAAGCAGTATGGAGGAAAGGGGACGGGATGAAAGAGTACAACAGTTACAGGTAAATAACTTGTTCCTTCTCCAGCATGGGGTCTGGCATGAATTCACATGCTCATGAATAAAGAATACATAGCAGTACAGAAATACACAACGACAGGGTGGTGGCAAGGCTCAATAGAAGCAATTACTGTTACCTCCGGAACAGGCTCACCTTCAAGCGAACAGGTTGCGTAGCACTGCTTGGCTGACCCTGGAGTGCTCTATGGAATCCCTGTCGACGCAAGTAGAACCTTGTGATGGTGTGCGTGGACCTCCACATAGCAGCCCTGCAGATGTCCAGCAGGGGCACACCAGACAGGAACGCAGTCGTCGCATCGATCGCTCTGGTGGAATGGGCTCTCAGCCGGTCGGGCAGCGGTCGGTTTGCCAACCGGTGTCAGTGCGTGATACAGGCGGAGAGCCACCTGGAAATGGAAGCTTTCCCCTGGTTCACAGGACCAAAGATCACAAAAAGTTGAGATGTCTTCCGTAAACTCTTTGTACGTGCCATAGAACGTCAGAGCACGCGCCACATCAAGCGAGTGCAAAGTCCTTCCAGCCGGTGACAAAGGTGTCGGAAAAATCACAGGCAACAAGAAAGGTTTGTTGAGGTGGAATTCTGACGGAACCTTTTGCATGAAGGAACGGTGTGCCCACAGCACCACTCTTGTGATGTGAAAAGTCAGATAAGGCTGCTTCCAAGACAGGGCTGGACATCTGCTGAAGCCCGCTTAAGTCGAAATGAAGTATCCGGGGAAGAGCGCGTGGTATTACATGTCCGAAGACAATCCCAGGAGCGCTGGTGAAATCGGCCCGTGCCTGTTGATGCGGAAAAGGGGACTGGCGCCGGTGGGGGCGGAGTCAAGCGAGCGCATGCTCCCAGGGCCGCGCTCCCGCGTGCCTCTAAATTTAAAGGGGAAGAATATTTTTTCTGGTGAAAAGGTTTCTGTCTCCCGTCCCTAGCAAGGCACCCCCAAGCAGTATGGAGGAAAGGGGATGGGATGAAAGAATACAACAGTTACAGGTAAATAACTTGTTCCTTCTCCAGCATGGGGTCTGGCATGAATTCACATGCTCATGAATAAAGAATACATAGCAGTACAGAAATACACAACGACGGGGTGGTGGCAAGACTCAACAGAAGCAATTACTGTTACCTCCGGAACAGGCTCACCTTCAAGCGAACAGGTTGCGTAGCACTGCTTGGCTGACACTTGAGTCCTCTATGGTATCCCTGTCGACGCAGTAGAACCTTGTGAAGGTGTGCATAGACCTCCATATAGCAGCCCTGCAGATGTCCAGCAGGCGCACACCAGACAGGAACGCAGTCGTCACATCGATCGCTCTGGTGGAATGGGCTCTCAGCCAGGTCGGGCAGCGGTCGGTTTGCCAACCGGTGTCAGTGCATGATACAGGCAGAGAGCCACCTGGAAATGGAAGCCTAGGACCAAGCTTTCCCATGGTTCACAGGACCAAAGATCACAAAAAGTTGAGACGTCTTCCGTAAACTCTTTGTACGTGCCACATAGAACTTCAGAGCACGCGCCACATCAAGTGAGTGCAAAGTCCTTCCAGCCGGTGACAAAGGTATCGAAAAAAACCCAGGCAACAACAAAGGTTTGTTGAGGTGGAATTCCGACAGAACCTTTTCCATGCAGCACCACTCTTGTGATGTGAAAAGTCAGATAAGGCTGCTTCCAAGACAGGGCTGGACATCTGCTGAAGCCCGCTTAAGTCGAAATGAAGTATCCAGGGAAGAGCGCGTGGTATTACATGTCCGAAGACAATCCCAGGAGCGCTGGTGAAATCGGCCCGTGCCTGTTGATGCGGAAAAGGGGACTGGCGCCGGTGGGGGCGGAGTCAGGCGAGCACATGCTCCCAGGGCTGCGCTCCCGTGTACCTCAAGATTTTTTCTGGTGAAAAGGTTTCTGTCTCCCGTCCCTAGCAAGGGACACCGAAGCAGTATGGAGGAAAGGGGACGGGATGAAAGAGTACAACAGTTACAGGTAAATAACTTGTTCCTTCTCCAGCATGGGGTCTGGCATGAATTCACATGCTCATGAATAAAGAATACATAGCAGTACAGAAATACACGACGACGGGAGATGGCAAGGCTCAACAGAAGCAATTACTGTTACCTCCGGAACAGGCTCACCTTCAAGCGAACAGGTTGCGTAGCACTGCTTGGCCGACCCTGGAGTCCTCTATGGAATCCCTGTCGACGCAGTAGAACCTTGTGAAAGTGTGCGTAGACCTCCACATAGCAGCCCTGCAGATGTCCAGCAGGGGCACACCAGACAGGTACGCAGTCGTCGCATTGACCGCTCTGGTGGAATGGGCTCTCAGCCGGTCGGGCAGCGGTCGGTTTGCCAACCGGTGTCAGTGCGTGATACAGGCGGAGAGCCACCTGGAAATGGAAGCATAGGATCAAGCTTTCCCATGGTTCACAGGACCAAAGATCACAAAAAGTTGAGACGTCTTCCGTAAACTCTTTGTACGTGCCACATAGAACTTCAGAGCACGCGCCACATCAAGCGAGTGCAAAGTCCTTCCACCCGGTGACAAAGGTGTCGGAAAAAACACAGGCAACAACAAAGGTTTGTTGAGGTGGAATTCCGACTGAACCTTTTGCATGAAGGAACGGTGCGCCCACAGCACCACTCTTGTGATGTGAAAAGTCAGATAAGGCTGCTTCCAAGACAGGGCTGGACATCTGCTGAAGCCCGCTTAAGTCGAAATGAAGTATCCGGGGAAGAGCGCGTGGTATTACATGTCCGAAGACAATCCCAGGAGCGCTGGTGAAATCGGCCCGTGCCTGTTGATGCGGAAAAGGGGACTGGCGCCGGTGGGGGCGGAGTCAAGCGAGCGCATGCTCCCAGGGCCGCGCTCCCGCGTGCCTCTAAATTTAAAGGGGAAGAATATTTTTTCTGGTGAAAAGGTTTCTGTCTCCCGTCCCTAGCAAGGCACCCCCAAGCAGTATGGAGGAAAGGGGATGGGATGAAAGAATACAACAGTTACAGGTAAATAACGTGTTCCTTCTCCAGCATGTGGTCTGGCATGAATTCACATGCTCATGAATAAAGAATACATAGCAGTACAGAAATACACAACGACGGGGTGGTGGCAAGACTCAACAGAAGCAATTACTGTTACCTCCGGAACAGGCTCACCTTCAAGCGAACAGGTTGCGTAGCACTGCTTGGCTGACACTTGAGTCCTCTATGGTATCCCTGTCGACGCAGTAGAACCTTGTGAAGGTGTGCATAGACCTCCATATATCAGCCCTGCAGATGTCCAGCAGGCGCACACCAGACAGGAACGCAGTCGTCACATCGATCGTCTGGTGGAATGGGCTCTCAGCCAGGTCGGGCAGCGGTCGGTTTGCCAACCGGTGTCAGTGCGTGATACAGGCAGAGAGCCACCTGGAAATGGAAGCCTAGGACCAAGCTTTCCCATGGTTCACAGGACCAAAGATCACAAAAAGTTGAGACGTCTTCCGTAAACTCTTTGTACGTGCCACATAGAACTTCAGAGCACGCGCCACATCATGGGAGTGCAAAGTCCTTCCAGCCGGTGACAAAGGTATCGAAAAAAACCCAGGCAACAACAAAGGTTTGTTGAGGTGGAATTCCGACAGAACCTTTTCCATGCAGCACCACTCTTGTGATGTGAAAAGTCAGATAAGGCTGCTTCCAAGACAGGGCTGGACATCTGCTGAAGCCCGCTTAAGTCGAAATGAAGTATCCAGGGAAGAGCGCGTGGTATTACATGTCCGAAGACAATCCCAGGAGCGCTGGTGAAATCGGCCCGTGCCTGTTGATGCGGAAAAGGGGACTGGCGCCGGTGGGGGCGGAGTCAGGCGAGCACATGCTCCCAGGGCTGCGCTCCCGTGTACCTCAAGATTTTTTCTGGTGAAAAGGTTTCTGTCTCCCGTCCCTAGCAAGGGACACCGAAGCAGTATGGAGGAAAGGGGACGGGATGAAAGAGTACAACAGTTACAGGTAAATAACTTGTTCCTTCTCCAGCATGGGGTCTGGCATGAATTCACATGCTCATGAATAAAGAATACATAGCAGTACAGAAATACACAACGACGGGAGATGGCAAGGCTCAACAGAAGCAATTACTGTTACCTCCGGAACAGGCTCACCTTCAAGCGAACAGGTTGCGTAGCACTGCTTGGCCGACCCTGGAGTCCTCTATGGAATCCCTGTCGACGCAGTAGAACCTTGTGAAAGTGTGCGTAGACCTCCACATAGCAGCCCTGCAGATGTCCAGCAGGGGCACACCAGACAGGAACGCAGTCGTCGCATTGACCGCTCTGGTGGAATGGGCTCTCAGCCGGTCGGGCAGCGGTCGGTTTGCCAACCGGTGTCAGTGCGTGATACAGGCGGAGAGCCACCTGGAAATGGAAGCATAGGATCAAGCTTTCCCATGGTTCACAGGACCAAAGATCACAAAAAGTTGAGACGTCTTCCGTAAACTCTTTGTACGTGCCACATAGAACTTCAGAGCACGCGCCACATCAAGCGAGTACAAAGTCCTTCCACCCGGTGACAAAGGTGTCGGAAAAAACACAGGCAACAACAAAGGTTTGTTGAGGTGGAATTCCGACTGAACCTTTTGCATGAAGGAACGGTGCGCCCACAGCACCACTCTTGTGATGTGAAAAGTCAGATAAGGCTGCTTCCAAGACAGGGCTGGACATCTGCTGAAGCCCGCTTAAGTCGAAATGAAGTATCCGGGGAAGAGCGCGTGGTATTACATGTCCGAAGACAATCCCAGGAGCGCTGGTGAAATCGGCCCGTGCCTGTTGATGCGGAAAAGGTGACTGGCGCCGGTGGGGGAGAATCAGGCGTGCGCATGCTCCCAGGGCCACGCTCCCGCGTGCCTCTAAATTTAAAGGGGAAGAAGATTTTTTCTGGTGAAAAGGTTTCTGTCTCCTGTCCCTAGCAAGGGACGCCCAAGCAGTATGGAGGAAAGGGGACGGGATGAAAGAGTACAACAGTTACAGGTAAATAACATGTTCCTTCTCCAGCATGGGGTCTGGCATGAATTCACATGCTCATGAATAAAGAATACATAGCAGTACAGAAATACACAACGACAGGAGGTGACAAGGCTCAACAGAAGCAATTACTGGTACCTCCGGAACAGGCTCACTTTCAAGCGAACAGGTTGCGTAGCACTGCTTGGCTGACCCTTGAGTCCTCTATGGTATCCCTGTCGACGCAGTAGAACCTTGTGAAGGTGTGCATAGACCTCCATATAGCAGCCCTGCAGATGTCCAGCAGGGGCACACCAGACAGGAACGCAGTCGTCGCATCGATCGCTCTGGTGGAATGGGCTCTCAGCCAGGTCGGGCAGCGGTCGGTTTGCCAACCGGTGTCAGTGCGTGATACAGGCAGAGAGCCACCTGGAAATGGAAGCCTAGGACCAAGCTTTCCCATGGTTCACAGGACCAAAGATCACAAAAAGTTGAGACGTCTTCCGTAAACTCTTTGTACGTGCCACATCAAGCAAGTGCAAAGTGCTTCCAGCCGGTGATAAAGGTGTCGGAAAAAACACAGGCAACAACAAAGGTTTGTTGAGGTGGAATTCCGACGGAACCTTTTGCATGAAGGAACGGTGCGCCCGCAGCACCACTCTTGTGATGTGAAAAGTCAGATAAGACTGCTTCCAAGACAGGGCTGGACATCTGCTGAAGCCCGCTTAAGTCGAAATGAAGTATCCAGGGAAGAGCGCGTGGTATTACATGTCCAAAGACAATCCCAGGAGCGCTGGTGAAATCGGCCCGTGCCTGTTGATGCGGAAAAGGGGACTGGCGCCGGTGGGGGCGGAGTCAGGCGAGCACATGCTCCCGGGGCCGCGCTCCCGCGTGCCTCAAGATTTTTTCTGGTGAAAAGGTTTCTGTCTTCCGTCCCTAGCAAGGGACGCCCAAGCAGTATGGAGGAAAGGGGACGGGATGAAAGAGTACAACAGTTAAAGGTAAATAACTTGTTCCTTCTCCAGCATGGGGTCTGGCATGAATTCACATGCTCATGAATAAAGAATACATAGCAGTACAGAAATACACAACGACGGGGTGGTGGCAAGGCTCAACAGAAGCAATTACTGTTACCTCCGGAACAGGCTCACCTTCAAGCGAACAGGTTGCGTAGCACTGCTTGGCTGACCCTGGAGTCCTCTATGGAATCCCTGTCGACGCAGTAGAACCTTGTGAAGGTGTGCGTAGACCTCCACATAGCAGCCCTGCAGATGTCCAGCAGGGGCACACCAGACAGGAACGCAGTCGTCGCATTGATCGCTCTGGTGGAATGGGCTCTCAGCCGGTCGGGCAGCGGTCGGTTTGCCAACCGGTGTCAGTGCGTGATACAGGCAGAGATCCACCTGGAAATGGAAGCCTAGGACCAAGCTTTCCCATGGTTCACAGGACCAAAGATCACAAAAAGTTGAGACGTCTTCCGTAAACTCTTTGTACGTGCCACATAGAACTTCAGAGCACGCGCCACATCAAGCAAGTGCAAAGTCCTTCCAGCCGGTGATAAAGGTGTCGGAAAAAACACAGGCAACAACAAAGGTTTGTTGAGGTGGAATTCCGACGGAACCTTTTGCATGAAGGAACGGTGCGCCCGCAGCACCACTCTTGTGATGTGAAAAGTCAGATAAGACTGCTTCCAAGACAGGGCTGGACATCTGCTGAAGCCCGCTTAAGTCGAAATGAAGTATCCAGGGAAGAGCGCGTGGTATTACATGTCCGAAGACAATCCCAGGAGCGCTGGTGAAATCGGCCCGTGCCTGTTGATGCGGAAAAGGGGACTGGCGCCGGTGGGGGCGGAGTCAGGCGAGCACATGCTCTCGGGGCCGCGCTCCCGCGTGCCTCAAGATTTTTTCTGGTGAAAAGGTTTCTGTCTCCCGTCCCTAGCAAGGGACGCCCAAGCAGTATGGAGGAAAGGGGACGGGATGAAAGAGTACAACAGTTACAGGTAAATAACTTGTTCCTTCTCCAGCATGGGGTCTGGCATGAATTCACATGCTCATGAATAAAGAATACATAGCAGTACAGAAATACACAACGACGGGGTGGTGGCAAGGCTCAACAGAAGCAATTACTGTTACCTCCGGAACAGGCTCACCTTCAAGCGAACAGGTTGCGTAGCACTGCTTGGCTGACCCTGGAGTCCTCTATGGAATCCCTGTCGACGCAGTAGAACCTTGTGAAGGTGTGCGTAGACCTCCACATAGCAGCCCTGCAGATGTCCAGCAGGGGCACACCAGACAGGAACGCAGTCGTCGCATCGATCGCTCTGGTGGAATGGGCTCTCAGCCGGTCGGGCAGCGGTCGGTTTGCCAACCGGTGTCAGTGCTTGATACAGGCGGAGAGCCACCTGGAAATGGAAGCCTAGGACCAAGCTTTCCCATGGTTCACAGGACCAAAGATCACAAAAAGTTGAGACGTCTTCTGTAAACTCTTTGTACGTGCCATAGAACGTCAGAGCACGCGCCACATCAAGCGAGTGCAAAGTCCTTCCAGCCGGTGACAAAGGTGTCGGAAAAATCACAGGCAACAAGAAAGGTTTGTTGAGGTGGAATTCTGACGGAACCTTTTGCATGAAGGAACGGTGTGCCCACAACACCACTCTTGTGATGTGAAAAGTCAGATAAGGCTGCTTCCAAGACAGGGCTGGACATCTGCTGAAGCCCGCTTAAGTCGAAATGAAGTATCCGGGGAAGAGCGTGTGGTATTACATGTCCGAAGACAATCCCAGGAGCGCTGGTGAAATCGGCCCGTGCCTGTTGATGCGGAAAAGGGGACTGGCGCCGGTGGGGGCGGAGTCAAGCGAGCGCATGCTCCCAGGGCCGCGCTCCCGCGTGCCTCTAAATTTAAAGGGGAAGAATATTTTTTCTGGTGAAAAGGTTTCTGTCTCCCGTCCCTAGCAAGGCACCCCCAAGCAGTATGGAGGAAAGGGGATGGGATGAAAGAATACAACAGTTACAGGTAAATAACGTGTTCCTTCTCCAGCATGGGGTCTGGCATGAATTCACATGCTCATGAATAAAGAATACATAGCAGTACAGAAATACACAACGACGGGGTGGTGGCAAGACTCAACAGAAGCAATTACTGTTACCTCCGGAACAGGCTCACCTTCAAGCGAACAGGTTGCGTAGCACTGCTTGGCTGACACTTGAGTCCTCTATGGTATCCCTGTCGACGCAGTAGAACCTTGTGAAGGTGTGCATAGACCTCCATATAGCAGCCCTGCAGATGTCCAGCAGGCGCACACCAGACAGGAACGCAGTCGTCACATCGATCGCTCTGGTGGAATGGGCTCTCAGCCAGGTCGGGCAGCGGTCGGTTTGCCAACCGGTGTCAGTGCGTGATACAGGCAGAGAGCCACCTGGAAATGGAAGCCTAGGACCAAGCTTTCCCATGGTTCACAGGACCAAAGATCACAAAAAGTTGAGACGTCTTCCGTAAACTCTTTGTACGTGCCACATAGAACTTCAGAGCACGCGCCACATCAAGCGAGTGCAAAGTCCTTCCAGCCGGTGACAAAGGTATCGAAAAAAAACCAGGCAACAACAAAGGTTTGTTGAGGTGGAATTCCGACAGAACCTTTTCCATGCAGCACCACTCTTGTGATGTGAAAAGTCAGATAAGGCTGCTTCCAAGACAGGGCTGGACATCTGCTGAAGCCCGCTTAAGTCGAAATGAAGTATCCAGGGAAGAGCGCGTGGTATTACATGTCCGAAGACAATCCCAGGAGCGCTGGTGAAATCGGCTCGTGCCTGTTGATGCGGAAAAGGGGACTGGCGCCGGTGGGGGCGGAGTCAGGCGAGCACATGCTCCCAGGGCTGCGCTCCCGCGTACCTCAAGATTTTTTCTGGTGAAAAGGTTTCTGTCTCCCGTCCCTAGCAAGGGACACCGAAGCAGTATGGAGGAAAGGGGACGGGATGAAAGAGTACAACAGTTACAGGTAAATAACTTGTTCCTTCTCCAGCATGGGGTCTGGCATGAATTCACATGCTCATGAATAAAGAATACATAGCAGTACAGAAATACACAACGACGGGAGATGGCAAGGCTCAACAGAAGCAATTACTGTTACCTCCGGAACAGGCTCACCTTCAAGCGAACAGGTTGCGTAGCACTGCTTGGCCGACCCTGGAGTCCTCTATGGAATCCCTGTCGACGCAGTAGAACCTTGTGAAAGTGTGCGTAGACCTCCACATAGCAGCCCTGCAGATGTCCAGCAGGGGCACACCAGACAGGAACGCAGTCGTCGCATTGATCGCTCTGGTGGAATGGGCTCTCAGCCGGTCGGGCAGCGGTCGGTTTGCCAACCGGTGTCAGTGCGTGATACAGGCGGAGAGCCACCTGGAAATGGAAGCATAGGATCAAGCTTTCCCATGGTTCACAGGACCAAAGATCACAAAAAGTTGAGACGTCTTCCGTAAACTCTTTGTACGTGCCACATAGAACTTCAGAGCACGCGCCACATCAAGCGAGTGCAAAGTCCTTCCACCCGGTGACAAAGCTGTCGGAAAAAACACAGGCAACAACAAAGGTGGAATTCCGACTGAACCTTTTGCATGAAGGAACGGTGCGCCCGCAGCACCACTCTTGTGATGTGAAAAGTCAGATAAGGCTGCTTCCAAGACAGGGCTGGACATCTGCTGAAGCCCGCTTAAGTCGAAATGAAGTATCCAGGGAAGAGCGCGTGGTATTACATGTCCGAAGACAATCCCAGGAGCGCTGGTGAAATCGGCCCGTGCCTGTTGATGCGGAAAAGGTGACTGGCGCCGGTGGGGGAGAATCAGGCGTGCGCATGCTCCCAGGGCCACGCTCCCGCGTTCCTCTAAATTTAAAGGGGAAGAAGATTTTTTCTGGTGAAAAGGTTTCTGTCTCCTGTCCCTAGCAAGGGACGCCCAAGCAGTATGGAGGAAAGGGGACGGGATGAAAGAGTACAACAGTTACAGGTAAATAACTTGTTCCTTCTCCAGCATGGGGTCTGGCATGAATTCACATGCTCATGAATAAAGAATACATAGCAGTACAGAAATACACAACGACAGGGTGGTGGCAAGGCTCAATAGAAGCAATTACTGTTACCTCCGGAACAGGCTCACCTTCAAGCGAACAGGTTGCGTAGCACTGCTTGGCTGACCCTGGAGTGCTCTATGGAATCCCTGTCGACGCAAGTAGAACCTTGTGATGGTGTGCGTGGACCTCCACATAGCAGCCCTGCAGATGTCCAGCAGGGGCACACCAGACAGGAACGCAGTCGTCGCATCGATCGCTCTGGTGGAATGGGCTCTCAGCCGGTCGGGCAGCGGTCGGTTTGCCAACCGGTGTCAGTGCGTGATACAGGCGGAGAGCCACCTGGAAATGGAAGCTTTCCCCTGGTTCACAGGACCAAAGATCACAAAAAGTTGAGATGTCTTCCGTAAACTCTTTGTACGTGCCATAGAACGTCAGAGCACGCGCCACATCAAGCGAGTGCAAAGTCCTTCCAGCCGGTGACAAAGGTGTCGGAAAAATCACAGGCAACAAGAAAGGTTTGTTGAGGTGGAATTCTGACGGAACCTTTTGCATGAAGGAACGGTGTGCCCACAGCACCACTCTTGTGATGTGAAAAGTCAGATAAGGCTGCTTCCAAGACAGGGCTGGACATCTGCTGAAGCCCGCTTAAGTCGAAATGAAGTATCCGGGGAAGAGCGCGTGGTATTACATGTCCGAAGACAATCCCAGGAGCGCTGGTGAAATCGGCCCGTGCCTGTTGATGCGGAAAAGGGGACTGGCGCCGGTGGGGGCGGAGTCAAGCGAGCGCATGCTCCCAGGGCCGCGCTCCCGCGTGCCTCTAAATTTAAAGGGGAAGAATATTTTTTCTGGTGAAAAGGTTTCTGTCTCCCGTCCCTAGCAATGCACCCCCAAGCAGTATGGAGGAAAGGGGATGGGATGAAAGAATACAACAGTTACAGGTAAATAACTTGTTCCTTCTCCAGCATGGGGTCTGGCATGAATTCACATGCTCATGAATAAAGAATACATAGCAGTACAGAAATACACAACGACGGGGTGGTGGCAAGACTCAACAGAAGCAATTACTGTTACCTCCGGAACAGGCTCACCTTCAAGCGAACAGGTTGCGTAGCACTGCTTGGCTGACACTTGAGTCCTCTATGGTATCCCTGTCGACGCAGTAGAACCTTGTGAAGGTGTGCATAGACCTCCATATAGCAGCCCTGCAGATGTCCAGCAGGCGCACACCAGACAGGAACGCAGTCGTCACATCGATCGCTCTGGTGGAATGGGCTCTCAGCCAGGTCGGGCAGCGGTCGGTTTGCCAACCGGTGTCAGTGCATGATACAGGCAGAGAGCCACCTGGAAATGGAAGCCTAGGACCAAGCTTTCCCATGGTTCACAGGACCAAAGATCACAAAAAGTTGAGACGTCTTCCGTAAACTCTTTGTACGTGCCACATAGAACTTCAGAGCACGCGCCACATCAAGTGAGTGCAAAGTCCTTCCAGCCGGTGACAAAGGTATCGAAAAAAACCCAGGCAACAACAAAGGTTTGTTGAGGTGGAATTCCGACAGAACCTTTTCCATGCAGCACCACTCTTGTGATGTGAAAAGTCAGATAAGGCTGCTTCCAAGACAGGGCTGGACATCTGCTGAAGCCCGCTTAAGTCGAAATGAAGTATCCAGGGAAGAGCGCGTGGTATTACATGTCCGAAGACAATCCCAGGAGCGCTGGTGAAATCGGCCCGTGCCTGTTGATGCGGAAAAGGGGACTGGCGCCGGTGGGGGCGGAGTCAGGCGAGCACATGCTCCCAGGGCTGCGCTCCCGTGTACCTCAAGATTTTTTCTGGTGAAAAGGTTTCTGTCTCCCGTCCCTAGCAAGGGACACCGAAGCAGTATGGAGGAAAGGGGACGGGATGAAAGAGTACAACAGTTACAGGTAAATAACTTGTTCCTTCTCCAGCATGGGGTCTGGCATGAATTCACATGCTCATGAATAAAGAATACATAGCAGTACAGAAATACACAACGACGGGAGATGGCAAGGCTCAACAGAAGCAATTACTGTTACCTCCGGAACAGGCTCACCTTCAAGCGAACAGGTTGCGTAGCACTGCTTGGCCGACCCTGGAGTCCTCTATGGAATCCCTGTCGACGCAGTAGAACCTTGTGAAAGTGTGCGTAGACCTCCACATAGCAGCCCTGCAGATGTCCAGCAGGGGCACACCAGACAGGAACGCAGTCGTCGCATTGACCGCTCTGGTGGAATGGGCTCTCAGCCGGTCGGGCAGCGGTCGGTTTGCCAACCGGTGTCAGTGCGTGATACAGGCGGAGAGCCACCTGGAAATGGAAGCATAGGATCAAGCTTTCCCATGGTTCACAGGACCAAAGATCACAAAAAGTTGAGACGTCTTCCGTAAACTCTTTGTACGTGCCACATAGAACTTCAGAGCACGCGCCACATCAAGCGAGTGCAAAGTCCTTCCACCCGGTGACAAAGGTGTCGGAAAAAACACAGGCAACAACAAAGGTTTGTTGAGGTGGAATTCCGACTGAACCTTTTGCATGAAGGAACGGTGCGCCCACAGCACCACTCTTGTGATGTGAAAAGTCAGATAAGGCTGCTTCCAAGACAGGGCTGGACATCTGCTGAAGCCCGCTTAAGTCGAAATGAAGTATCCGGGGAAGAGCGCGTGGTATTACATGTCCGAAGACAATCCCAGGAGCGCTGGTGAAATCGGCCCGTGCCTGTTGATGCGGAAAAGGGGACTGGCGCCGGTGGGGGCGGAGTCAAGCGAGCGCATGCTCCCAGGGCCGCGCTCCCGCGTGCCTCTAAATTTAAAGGGGAAGAATATTTTTTCTGGTGAAAAGGTTTCTGTCTCCCGTCCCTAGCAAGGCACCCCCAAGCAGTATGGAGGAAAGGGGATGGGATGAAAGAATACAACAGTTACAGGTAAATAACGTGTTCCTTCTCCAGCCTGGGGTCTGGCATGAATTCACATGCTCATGAATAAAGAATACATAGCAGTACAGAAATACACAACGACGGGGTGGTGGCAAGACTCAACAGAAGCAATTACTGTTACCTCCGGAACAGGCTCACCTTCAAGCGAACAGGTTGCGTAGCACTGCTTGGCTGACACTTGAGTCCTCTATGGTATCCCTGTCGACGCAGTAGAACCTTGTGAAGGTGTGCATAGACCTCCATATATCAGCCCTGCAGATGTCCAGCAGGCGCACACCAGACAGGAACGCAGTCGTCACATCGATCGTCTGGTGGAATGGGCTCTCAGCCAGGTCGGGCAGCGGTCGGTTTGCCAACCGGTGTCAGTGCGTGATACAGGCAGAGAGCCACCTGGAAATGGAAGCCTAGGACCAAGCTTTCCCATGGTTCACAGGACCAAAGATCACAAAAAGTTGAGACGTCTTCCGTAAACTCTTTGTACGTGCCACATAGAACTTCAGAGCACGCGCCACATCAAGCGAGTGCAAAGTCCTTCCAGCCGGTGACAAAGGTATCGAAAAAAACCCAGGCAA
This sequence comes from Ambystoma mexicanum, assembly GCF_040938575.1. Taxonomy (NCBI): domain Eukaryota; kingdom Metazoa; phylum Chordata; class Amphibia; order Caudata; family Ambystomatidae; genus Ambystoma; species Ambystoma mexicanum. Next base: position 940,989,756 of record NC_090939.1, read on the forward strand.
CAACAAAGGTTTGTTGAGGTGGAATTCCGACAGAACCTTTTCCATGCAGCACCACTCTTGTGATGTGAAAAGTCAGATAAGGCTGCTTCCAAGACAGGGCTGGACATCTGCTGAAGCCCGCTTAAGTCGAAATGAAGTATCCAGGGAAGAGCGCGTGGTATTACATGTCCGAAGACAATCCCAGGAGCGCTGGTGAAATCGGCCCGTGCCTGTTGATGCGGAAAAGGGGACTGGCGCCGGTGGGGGCGGAGTCAGGCGAGCACATGCTCCCAGGGCTGCGCTCCCGTGTACCTCAAGATTTTTTCTGGTGAAAAGGTTTCTGTCTCCCGTCCCTAGCAAGGGACACCGAAGCAGTATGGAGGAAAGGGGACGGGATGAAAGAGTACAACAGTTACAGGTAAATAACTTGTTCCTTCTCCAGCATGGGGTCTGGCATGAATTCACATGCTCATGAATAAAGAATACATAGCAGTACAGAAATACACAACGACGGGAGATGGCAAGGCTCAACAGAAGCAATTACTGTTACCTCCGGAACAGGCTCACCTTCAAGCGAACAGGTTGCGTAGCACTGCTTGGCCGACCCTGGAGTCCTCTATGGAATCCCTGTCGACGCAGTAGAACCTTGTGAAAGTGTGCGTAGACCTCCACATAGCAGCCCTGCAGATGTCCAGCAGGGGCACACCAGACAGGAACGCAGTCGTCGCATTGACCGCTCTGGTGGAATGGGCTCTCAGCAGGTCGGGCAGCGGTCGGTTTGCCAACCGGTGTCAGTGCATGATACAGGCGGAGAGCCACCTGGAAATGGAAGCATAGGATCAAGCTTTCCCATGGTTCACAGGACCAAAGATCACAAAAAGTTGAGACGTCTTCCGTAAACTCTTTGTACGTGCCACATAGAACTTCAGAGCACGCGCCAAATCAAGCGAGTGCAAAGTCCTTCCACCCGGTGACAAAGGTGTCGGAAAAAACACAGGCAACAACAAAGGTTTGTTGAGGTGGAATTCCGACTGAACCTTTTGCATGAAGGAACGGTGCGCCCACAGCACCACTCTTGTGATGTGAAAAGTCAGATAAGGCTGCTTCCAAGACAGGGCTGGACATCTGCTGAAGCCCGCTTAAGTCGAAATGAAGTATCCGGGGAAGAGCGCGTGGTATTACATGTCCGAAGACAATCCCAGGAGCGCTGGTGAAATCGGCCCGTGCCTGTTGATGCGGAAAAGGTGACTGGCGCCGGTGGGGGAGAATCAGGCGTGCGCATGCTCCCAGGGCCACGCTCCCGCGTGCCTCTAAATTTAAAGGGGAAGAAGATTTTTTCTGGTGAAAAGGTTTCTGTCTCCTGTCCCTAGCAAGGGACGCCCAAGCAGTATGGAGGAAAGGGGACGGGATGAAAGAGTACAACAGTTACAGGTAAATAACATATTCCTTCTCCAGCATGGGGTCTGGCATGAATTCACATGCTCATGAATAAAGAATACATAGCAGTACAGAAATACACAACGACAGGAGGTGACAAGGCTCAACAGAAGCAATTACTGGTACCTCCGGAACAGGCTCACTTTCAAGCGAACAGGTTGCGTAGCACTGCTTGGCTGACCCTTGAGTCCTCTATGGTATCCCTGTCGACGCAGTAGAACCTTGTGAAGGTGTGCATAGACCTCCATATAGCAGCCCTGCAGATGTCCAGCAGGGGCACACCAGACAGGAACGCAGTCGTCGCATCGATTGCTCTGGTGGAATGGGCTCTCAGCCAGGTCGGGCAGCGGTCGGTTTGCCAACCGGTGTCAGTGCGTGATACAGGCAGAGAGCCACCTGGAAATGGAAGCCTAGGACCAAGCTTTCCCATGGTTCACAGGACCAAAGATCACAAAAAGTTGAGACGTCTTCCGTAAACTCTTTGTACGTGCCACATCAAGCAAGTGCAAAGTGCTTCCAGCCGGTGATAAAGGTGTCGGAAAAAACACAGGCAACAACAAAGGTTTGTTGAGGTGGAATTCCGACGGAACCTTTTGCATGAAGGAACGGTGCGCCCGCAGCACCACTCTTGTGATGTGAAAAGTCAGATAAGACTGCTTCCAAGACAGGGCTGGACATCTGCTGAAGCCCGCTTAAGTCGAAATGAAGTATCCAGGGAAGAGCGCATGGTATTACATGTCCAAAGACAATCCCAGGAGCGCTGGTGAAATCGGCCCGTGCCTGTTGATGCGGAAAAGGGGACTGGCGCCGGTGGGGGCGGAGTCAGGCGAGCACATGCTCCCGGGGCCGCGCTCCCGCGTGCCTCAAGATTTTTTCTGGTGAAAAGGTTTCTGTCTTCCGTCCCTAGCAAGGGACGCCCAAGCAGTATGGAGGAAAGGGGACGGGATGAAAGAGTACAACAGTTAAAGGTAAATAACTTGTTCCTTCTCCAGCATGGGGTCTGGCATGAATTCACATGCTCATGAATAAAGAATACATAGCAGTACAGAAATACACAACGACGGGGTGGTGGCAAGGCTCAACAGAAGCAATTACTGTTACCTCCGGAACAGGCTCACCTTCAAGCGAACAGGTTGCGTAGCACTGCTTGGCTGACCCTGGAGTCCTCTATGGAATCCCTGTCGACGCAGTAGAACCTTGTGAAGGTGTGCGTAGACCTCCACATAGCAGCCCTGCAGATGTCCAGCAGGGGCACACCAGACAGGAACGCAGTCGTCGCATTGATCGCTCTGGTGGAATGGGCTCTCAGCCGGTCGGGCAGCGGTCGGTTTGCCAACCGGTGTCAGTGCGTGATACAGGCAGAGATCCACCTGGAAATGGAAGCCTAGGACCAAGCTTTCCCATGGTTCACAGGACCAAAGATCACAAAAAGTTGAGACGTCTTCCGTAAACTCTTTGTACGTGCCACATAGAACTTCAGAGCACGCGCCACATCAAGCAAGTGCAAAGTCCTTCCAGCCGGTGATAAAGGTGTCGGAAAAAACACAGGCAACAACAAAGGTTTGTTGAGGTGGAATTCCGACGGAACCTTTTGCATGAAGGAACGGTGCGCCCGCAGCACCACTCTTGTGATGTGAAAAGTCAGATAAGACTGCTTCCAAGACAGGGCTGGACATCTGCTGAAGCCCGCTTAAGTCGAAATGAAGTATCCAGGGAAGAGCGCGTGGTATTACATGTCCGAAGACAATCCCAGGAGCGCTGGTGAAATCGGCCCGTGCCTGTTGATGCGGAAAAGGGGACTGGCGCCGGTGGGGGCGGAGTCAGGCGAGCACATGCTCTCGGGGCCGCGCTCCCGCGTGCCTCAAGATTTTTTCTGGTGAAAAGGTTTCTGTCTCCCGTCCCTAGCAAGGGACGCCCAAGCAGTATGGAGGAAAGGGGACGGGATGAAAGAGTACAACAGTTACAGGTAAATAACTTGTTCCTTCTCCAGCATGGGGTCTGGCATGAATTCACATGCTCATGAATAAAGAATACATAGCAGTACAGAAATACACAACGACGGGGTGGTGGCAAGGCTCAACAGAAGCAATTACTGTTACCTCCGGAACAGGCTCACCTTCAAGCGAACAGGTTGCGTAGCACTGCTTGGCTGACCCTGGAGTCCTCTATGGAATCCCTGTCGACGCAGTAGAACCTTGTGAAGGTGTGCGTAGACCTCCACATAGCAGCCCTGCAGATGTCCAGCAGGGGCACACCAGACAGGAACGCAGTCGTCGCATCGATCGCTCTGGTGGAATGGGCTCTCAGCCGGTCGGGCAGCGGTCGGTTTGCCAACCGGTGTCAGTGCTTGATACAGGCGGAGAGCCACCTGGAAATGGAAGCCTAGGACCAAGCTTTCCCATGGTTCACAGGACCAAAGATCACAAAAAGTTGAGACGTCTTCCGTAAACTCTTTGTACGTTCCATAGAACGTCAGAGCACGCGCCACATCAAGCGAGTGCAAAGTCCTTCCAGCCGGTGACAAAGGTGTCGGAAAAATCACAGGCAACAAGAAAGGTTTGTTGAGGTGGAATTCTGACGGAACCTTTTGCATGAAGGAACGGTGTGCCCACAGCACCACTCTTGTGATGTGAAAAGTCAGATAAGGCTGCTTCCAAGACAGGGCTGGACATCTGCTGAAGCCCGCTTAAGTCGAAATGAAGTATCCGGGGAAGAGCGTGTGGTATTACATGTCCGAAGACAATCCCAGGAGCGCTGGTGAAATCGGCCCGTGCCTGTTGATGCGGAAAAGGGGACTGGCGCCGGTGGGGGCGGAGTCAAGCGAGCGCATGCTCCCAGGGCCGCGCTCCCGCGTGCCTCTAAATTTAAAGGGGAAGAATATTTTTTCTGGTGAAAAGGTTTCTGTCTCCCGTCCCTAGCAAGGCACCCCCAAGCAGTATGGAGGAAAGGGGATGGGATGAAAGAATACAACAGTTACAGGTAAATAACGTGTTCCTTCTCCAGCATGGGGTCTGGCATGAATTCACATGCTCATGAATAAAGAATACATAGCAGTACAGAAATACACAACGACGGGGTGGTGGCAAGACTCAACAGAAGCAATTACTGTTACCTCCGGAACAGGCTCACCTTCAAGCGAACAGGTTGCGTAGCACTGCTTGGCTGACACTTGAGTCCTCTATGGTATCCCTGTCGACGCAGTAGAACCTTGTGAAGGTGTGCATAGACCTCCATATAGCAGCCCTGCAGATGTCCAGCAGGCGCACACCAGACAGGAACGCAGTCGTCACATCGATCGCTCTGGTGGAATGGGCTCTCAGCCAGGTCGGGCAGCGGTCGGTTTGCCAACCGGTGTCAGTGCGTGATGCAGGCAGAGAGCCACCTGGAAATGGAAGCCTAGGACCAAGCTTTCCCATGGTTCACAGGACCAAAGATCACAAAAAGTTGAGACGTCTTCCGTAAACTCTTTGTACGTGCCACATAGAACTTCAGAGCACGCGCCACATCAAGCGAGTGCAAAGTCCTTCCAGCCGGTGACAAAGGTATCGAAAAAAAACCAGGCAACAACAAAGGTTTGTTGAGGTGGAATTCCGACAGAACCTTTTCCATGCAGCACCACTCTTGTGATGTGAAAAGTCAGATAAGGCTGCTTCCAAGACAGGGCTGGACATCTGCTGAAGCCCGCTTAAGTCGAAATGAAGTATCCAGGGAAGAGCGCGTGGTATTACATGTCCGAAGACAATCCCAGGAGCGCTGGTGAAATCGGCTCGTGCCTGTTGATGCGGAAAAGGGGACTGGCGCCGGTGGGGGCGGAGTCAGGCGAGCACATGCTCCCAGGGCTGCGCTCCCGCGTACCTCAAGATTTTTTCTGGTGAAAAGGTTTCTGTCTCCCGTCCCTAGCAAGGGACACCGAAGCAGTATGGAGGAAAGGGGACGGGATGAAAGAGTACAACAGTTACAGGTAAATAACTTGTTCCTTCTCCAGCATGGGGTCTGGCATAAATTCACATGCTCATGAATAAAGAATACATAGCAGTACAGAAATACACAACGACGGGAGATGGCAAGGCTCAACAGAAGCAATTACTGTTACCTCCGGAACAGGCTCACCTTCAAGCGAACAGGTTGCGTAGCACTGCTTGGCCGACCCTGGAGTCCTCTATGGAATCCCTGTCGACGCAGTAGAACCTTGTGAAAGTGTGCGTAGACCTCCACATAGCAGCCCTGCAGATGTCCAGCAGGGGCACACCAGACAGGAACGCAGTCGTCGCATTGATCGCTCTGGTGGAATGGGCTCTCAGACGGTCGGGCAGCGGTCGGTTTGCCAACCGGTGTCAGTGCGTGATACAGGCGGAGAGCCACCTGGAAATGGAAGCATAGGATCAAGCTTTCCCATGGTTCACAGGACCAAAGATCACAAAAAGTTGAGACGTCTTCCGTAAACTCTTTGTACGTGCCACATAGAACTTCAGAGCACGCGCCACATCAAGCGAGTGCAAAGTCCTTCCACCCGGTGACAAAGCTGTCGGAAAAAACACAGGCAACAACAAAGGTGGAATTCCGACTGAACCTTTTGCATGAAGGAACGGTGCGCCCGCAGCACCACTCTTGTGATGTGAAAAGTCAGATAAGGCTGCTTCCAAGACAGGGCTGGACATCTGCTGAAGCCCGCTTAAGTCGAAATGAAGTATCCAGGGAAGAGCGCGTGGTATTACATGTCCGAAGACAATCCCAGGAGCGCTGGTGAAATCGGCCCGTGCCTGTTGATGCGGAAAAGGTGACTGGCGCCGGTGGGGGAGAATCAGGCGTGCGCATGCTCCCAGGGCCACGCTCCCGCGTTCCTCTAAATTTAAAGGGGAAGAAGATTTTTTCTGGTGAAAAGGTTTCTGTCTCCTGTCCCTAGCAAGGGACGCCCAAGCAGTATGGAGGAAAGGGGACGGGATGAAAGAGTACAACAGTTACAGGTAAATAACATGTTCCTTCTCCAGCATGGGGTCTGGCATGAATTCACATGCTCATGAATAAAGAATACATAGCAGTACAGAAATACACAACGACAGGAGGTGACAAGGCTCAACAGAAGCAATTACTGGTACCTCCGGAACAGGCTCACTTTCAAGCGAACAGGTTGCGTAGCACTGCTTGGCTGACCCTTGAGTCCTCTATGGTATCCCTGTCGACGCAGTAGAACCTTGTGAAGGTGTGCATAGACCTCCATATAGCAGCCCTGCAGATGTCCAGCAGGGTCACACCAGACAGGAACGCAGTCGTCGCATCGATCGCTCTGTTGGAATGGGCTCTCAGCCAGGTCGGGCAGCGGTCGGTTTGCCAACCGGTGTCAGTGCGTGATACAGGCAGAGAGCCACCTGGAAATGGAAGCCTAGGACCAAGCTTTCCCATGGTTCACAGGACCAAAGATCACAAAAAGTTGAGACGTCTTCCGTAAACTCTTTGTACGTGCCATAGAACGTCAGAGCACGCGCCACATCAAGCGAGTGCAAAGTCCTTCCAGCCGGTGACAAAGGTGTCGGAAAAATCACAGGCAACAAGAAAGGTTTGTTGAGGTGGAATTCTGACGGAACCTTTTGCATGAAGGAACGGTGCGCCCACAGCACCACTCTTGTGATGTGAAAAGACAGATAAGGCTGCTTCCAAGACAGGGCTGGACATCTGCTGAAGCCCGCTTAAGTCGAAATGAAGTATCCGGGGAAGAGCGCGTGGTATTACATGTCCGAAGACAATCCCAGGAGCGCTGGTGAAATCGGCCCGTGCCTGTTGATGCGGAAAAGGGGACTGGCGCCGGTGGGGGCGGAGTCAAGCGAGCGCATGCTCCCAGGGCCGCGCTCCCGCGTGCCTCTAAATTTAAAGGGGAAGAATATTTTTTCTGGTGAAAAGGTTTCTGTCTCCCGTCCCTAGCAAGGCACCCCCAAGCAGTATGGAGGAAAGGGGATGGGATGAAAGAATACAACAGTTACAGGTAAATAACTTGTTCCTTCTCCAGCATGGGATGGGGTCTGGCATGAATTCACATGCTCATGAATAAAGAATACATAGCAGTACAGAAATACACAACAACGGGGTGGTGGCAAGACTCAACAGAAGCAATTACTGTTACCTCCGGAACAGGCTCACCTTCAAGCGAACAGGTTGCGTAGCACTGCTTGGCTGACACTTGAGTCCTCTATGGTATCCCTGTCGACGCAGTAGAACCTTGTGAAGGTGTGCATAGACCTCCATATAGCAGCCCTGCAGATGTCCAGCAGGCGCACACCAGACAGGAACGCAGTCGTCACATCGATCGCTCTGGTGGAATGGGCTCTCAGCCAGGTCGGGCAGCGGTCGGTTTGCCAACCGGTGTCAGTGCGTGATACAGGCAGAGAGCCACCTGGAAATGGAAGCCTAGGACCAAGCTTTCCCATGGTTCACAGGACCAAAGATCACAAAAAGTTGAGACGTCTTCCGTAAACTCTTTGTACGTGCCACATAGAACTTCAGAGCACGCGCCACATCAAGCGAGTGCAAAGTCCTTCCAGCCGGTGACAAAGGTATCGAAAAAAACCCAGGCAACAACAAAGGTTTGTTGAGGTGGAATTCCGACAGAACCTTTTCCATGCAGCACCACTCTTGTGATGTGAAAAGTCAGATAAGGCTGCTTCCAAGACAGGGCTGGACATCTGCTGAAGCCCGTTTAAGTCGAAATGAAGTATCCAGGGAAGAGCGCGTGGTATTACACGTCCGAAGACAATCCCAGGAGCGCTGGTGAAATCGGCCCGTGCCTGTTGATGCGGAAAAGGGGACTGGCGCCGGTGGGGGCGGAGTCAGGCGAGCACATGCTCCCAGGGCTGCGCTCCCGCGTGCCTCAAGATTTTTTCTGGTGAAAAGGTTTCTGTCTCCCGTCCCTAGCAAGGGATGCCCAAGCAGTATGGAGGAAAGGGGACGGGATGAAAGAGTACAACAGTTACAGGTAAATAACTTGTTCCTTCTCCAGCATGGGGTCTGGCATGAATTCACATGCTCATGAATAAAGAATACATAGCAGTACAGAAATACACAACGACGGGGTGGTGGCAAGGCTCAACAGAAGCAATTACTGTTACCTCCGGAACAGGCTCACCTTCAAGCGAACAGGTTGCGTAGCACTGCTTGGCTGACCCTGGAGTCCTCTATGGAATCCCTGTCGACGCAGTAGAACCTTGTGAAGGTGTGCGTAGACCTCCACATAGCAGCCCTGCAGATGTCCAGCAGGGGCACACCAGACAGGAACGCAGTCGTCGCATCGATCGCTCTGGTGGAATGGGCTCTCAGCCGGTCGGGCAGCGGTTGGTTTGCCAACCGGTGTCAGTGCGTGATACAGGCGGAGAGCCACCTGGAAATGGAAGCCTAGGACCAAGCTTTCCCATGGTTCACAGGACCAAAGATAACAAAAAGTTGAGACGTCTTCCGTAAACTCTTTGTACGTGCCATAGAACGTCAGAGCACGCGCCACATCAAGCGAGTGCAAAGTCCTTCCAGCCGGTGACAAAGGTGTCGGAAAAATCACAGGCAACAAGAAAGGTTTGTTGAGGTGGAATTCTGACGGAACCTTTTGCATGAAGGAACGGTGTGCCCACAGCACCACTCTTGTGATGTGAAAAGTCAGATAAGGCTGCTTCCAAGACAGGGCTGGACATCTGCTGAAGCCCGCTTAAGTCGAAATGAAGTATCCGGGGAAGAGCGCGTGGTATTACATGTCCGAAGACAATCCCAGGAGCGGTGGTGAAATCGGCCCGTGCCTGTTGATGCGGAAAAGGGGACTGGCGCCGGTGGGGGCGGAGTCAAGCGAGCGCATGCTCCCAGGGCCGCGCTCCCGCGTGCCTCTAAATTTAAAGGGGAAGAATATTTTTTCTGGTGAAAAGGTTTCTGTCTCCCGTCCCTAGCAAGGCACCCCCAAGCAGTATGGAGGAAAGGGGATGGGATGAAAGAATACAACAGTTACAAGTAAATAACTTGTTCCTTCTCCAGCATGGGGTCTGGCATGAATTCACATGCTCATGAATAAAGAATACATAGCAGTACAGAAATACACAACGACGGGGTGGTGGCAAGACTCAACAGAAGCAATTACTGTTACCTCCGGAACAGGCTCACCTTCAAGCGAACAGGTTGCGTAGCACTCCTTGGCTGACACTTGAGTCCTCTATGGTATCCCTGTCGACGCAGTAGAACCTTGTGAAGGTGTGCATAGACCTCCATATAGCAGCCCTGCAGATGTCCAGCAGGCGCACACCAGACAGGAACGCAGTCGTCACATCGATCGCTCTGGTGGAATGGGCTCTCAGCCAGGTCGGGCAGCGGTCGGTTTGCCAACCGGTGTCAGTGCGTGATACAGGCAGAGAGCCACCTGGAAATGGAAGCCTAGGACCAAGCTTTCCCATGGTTCACAGGACCAAAGATCACAAAAAGTTGAGACGTCTTCCGTAAACTCTTTGTACGTGCCACATAGAACTTCAGAGCACGCGCCACATCAAGCGAGTGCAAAGTCCTTCCAGCCGGTGACAAAGGTATCGAAAAAAACCCAGGCAACAACAAAGGTTTGTTGAGGTGGAATTCCGACAGAACCTTTTCCATGCAGCACCACTCTTGTGATGTGAAAAGTCAGATAAGGCTGCTTCCAAGACAGGGCTGGACATCTGCTGAAGCCCGCTTAAGTCGAAATGAAGTATCCAGGGAAGAGCGCGTGGTATTACATGTCCGAAGACAATCCCAGGAGCGCTGGTGAAATCGGCCCGTGCCTGTTGATGCGGAAAAGGGGACTGGCGCCGGTGGGGGCTGAGTCAGGCGAGCACATGCTCCCAGGGCTGCGCTCCCGCGTACCTCAAGATTTTTTCTGGTGAAAAGGTTTCTGTCTCCTGTCCCTAGCAAGGGACGCCCAAGCAGTATGGAGGAAAGGGGACGGGATGAAAGAGTGCAACAGTTACAGGTAAATAACATGTTCCTTCTCCAGCATGGGGTCTGGCATGAATTCACATGCTCATGAATAAAGAATACATAGCAGTACAGAAATACACAACGACAGGAGGTGACAAGGCTCAACAGAAGCAATTACTGGTACCTCCGGAACAGGCTCACTTTCAAGCGAACAGGTTGCGTAGCACTGCTTGGCTGACCCTTGAGTCCTCTATGGTATCCCTGTCGACGCAGTAGAACCTTGTGAAGGTGTGCATAGACCTCCATATAGCAGCCCTGCAGATGTCCAGCAGGGGCACACCAGACAGGAACGCAGTCGTCGCATCGATCGCTCTGGTGGAATGGGCTCTCAGCCAGGTCGGGCAGCGGTCGGTTTGCCAACCGGTGTCAGTGCGTGATACAGGCAGAGAGCCACCTGGAAATGGAAGCCTAGGACCAAGCTTTCCCATGGTTCACAGGACCAAAGATCACAAAAAGTTGAGACGTCTTCCGTAAACTCTTTGTACGTGCCATAGAACGTCAGAGCACGCGCCACATCAAGCGAGTGCAAAGTCCTTCCAGCCGGTGACAAAGGTGTCGGAAAAGTCACAGGCAACAAGAAAGGTTTGTTGAGGTGGAATTCTGACGGAACCTTTTGCATGAAGGAACGGTGCGCCCACAGCACCACTCTTGTGATGTGAAAAGTCAGATAAGGCTGCTTCCAAGACAGGGCTGGACATCTGCTGAAGCCCGCTTAAGTCGAAATGAAGTATCCGGGGAAGAGCGCGTGGTATTACATGTCCGAAGACAATCCCAGGAGCGCTGGTGAAATCGGCCCGTGCCTGTTGATGCGGAAAAGGGGACTGGCGCCGGTGGGGGCGGAGTCAAGCGAGCGCATGCTCCCAGGGCCGCGCTCCCGCGTGCCTCTAAATTTAAAGGGGAAGAATATTTTTTCTGGTGAAAAGGTTTCTGTCTCCCGTCCCTAGCAAGGCACCCCCAAGCAGTATGGAGGAAAGGGGATGGGATGAAAGAATACAACAGTTACAGGTAAATAACTTGTTCCTTCTCCAGCATGGGGTCTGGCATGAATTCACATGCTCATGAATAAAGAATACATAGCAGTACAGAAATACACAACGACGGGGTGGTGGCAAGACTCAACAGAAGCAATTACTGTTACCTCCGGAACAGGCTCACCTTCAAGCGAACAGGTTGCGTAGCACTGCTTGGCTGACACTTGAGTCCTCTATGGTATCCCTGTCGACGCAGTAGAACCTTGTGAAGGTGTGCATAGACCTCCATATAGCAGCCCTGCAGATGTCCAGCAGGCGCACACCAGACAGGAACGCAGTCGTCACATCGATCGCTCTGGTGGAATGGGCTCTCAGCCAAGTCGGGCAGCGGTCGGTTTGCCAACCGGTGTCAGTGCGTGATACAGGCAGAGAGCCACCTGGAAATGGAAGCCTAGGATCAAGCTTTCCCATGGTTCACAGGACCAAAGATCACAAAAAGTTGAGACGTCTTCCGTAAACTCTTTGTACGTGCCACATAGAACTTCAGAGCACGCGCCACATCAAGCGAGTGCAAAGTCCTTCCAGCCGGTGACAAAGGTATCGAAAAAAAAACAGGCAACAACAAAGGTTTGTTGAGGTGGAATTCCGACAGAACCTTTTCCATGCAGCACCACTCTTGTGATGTGAAAAGTCAGATAAGGCTGCTTCCAAGACAGGGCTGGACATCTGCTGAAGCCCGCTTAAGTCGAAATGAAGTATCCAGGGAAGAGCTCGTGGTATTACATGTCCGAAGACAATCCCAGGAGCGCTGGTGAAATCGGCCCGTGCCTGTTGATGCGGAAAAGGGGACTGGCGCCGGTGGGGGCGGAGTCAGGCGAGCACATGCTCCCAGGGCTGCGCTCCCGCGTACCTCAAGATTCTTTCTGGTGAAAAGGTTTCTGTCTCCCGTCCCTAGCAAGGGACACCGAAGCAGTATGGAGGAAAGGGGACGGGATGAAAGAGTACAACAGTTACAGGTTAATAACATGTTCCTTCTCCAGCATGGGGTCTGGCATGAATTCACATGCTCATGAATAAAGAATACATAGCAGTACAGAAATACACAACGACAGGAGGTGACAAGGCTCAACAGAAGCAATTACTGGTACCTCCGGAACAGGCTCACTTTCAAGCGAACAGGTTGCGTAGCACTGCTTGGCTGACCCTTGAGTCCTCTATGGTATCCCTGTCGACGCAGTAGAACCTTGTGAAGGTGTGCATAGACCTCCATATAGCAACCCTGCAGATGTCCAGCAGGGGCACACCAGACAGGAACGCAGTCGTCGCATCGATCGCTCTGGTGGAATGGGCTCTCAGCCAGGTCGGGCAGCGGTCGGTTTGCCAACCGGTGTCAGTGCGTGATACAGGCAGAGAGCCACCTGGAAATGGAAGCCTAGGACCAAGCTTTCCCATGGTTCACAGGACCAAAGATCACGAAAAGTTGAGACGTCTTCCGTAAACTCTTTGTACGTGCCACATAGAACTTCAGAGCACGCGCCACATCAAGCAAGTGCAAAGTCCTTCCAGCCGGTGATAAAGGTGTCGGAAAAAACACAGGCAACAACAAAGGTTTGTTGAGGTGGAATTCCGACGGAACCTTTTGCATGAAGGAACGGTGCGCCCGCAGCACCACTCTTGTGATGTGAAAAGTCAGATAAAACTGCTTCCAAGACAGGGCTGGACATCTGCTGAAGCCCGCTTAAGTCGAAATGAAGTATCCAGGGAAGAGCGCGTGGTATTACATGTCCGAAGACAATCCCAGGAGCGCTGGTGAAATCGGCCCGTGCCTGTTGATGCGGAAAAGGGGACTGGCGCCGGTGGGGGCAGAGTCAGGCGAGCACATGCTCCCGGGGCCGCACTCCCGCGTGCCTCAAGATTTTTTCTGGTGAAAGGGTTTCTGTCTCCCGTCCCTAGCAAGGGACACCCAAGCAGTATGGAGGAAAGGGGACGGGATGAAAGAGTACAACAGTTACAGGTAAATAACTTGTTCCTTCTCCAGCATGGGGTCTGGCATGAATTCACATGCTCATGAATAAAGAATACATAGCAGTACAGAAATACACAACGACGGGGTGGTGGCAAGGCTCAACAGAAGCAATTACTGTTACCTCCGGAACAGGCTCACCTTCAAGCGAACAGGTTGCTTAGCACTGCTTGGCTGACCCTGGAGTCCTCTATGGAATCCCTGTCGACGCAGTAGAACCTTGTGAAGGTGTGCGTAGACCTCCACATAGCAGCCCTGCAGATGTCCAGCAGGGGCACACCAGACAGGAACGCAGTCGTCGCATCGATCGCTCTGGTGGAATGGGCTCTCAGCCGGTCGGGCAGCAGTCGGTTTGCCAACCGGTGTCAGTGCGTGATACAGGCGGAGAGCCACCTGGAAATGGAAGCCTAGGACCAAGCTTTCCCATGGTTCACAGGACCAAAGATCACAAAAAGTTGAGACGTCTTCCGTAAATTCTTTGTACGTGCCATAGAACGTCAGAGCACGCGCCACATCAAGCGAGTGCAAAGTCCTTCCAGCCGGTGACAAAGGTGTCGGAAAAATCACAGGCAACAAGAAAGGTTTGTTGAGGTGGAATTCTGACGGAACCTTTTGCATGAAGGAACGGTGCGCCCACAGCACCACTCTTGTGATGTGAAAAGTCAGATAAGGCTGCTTCCAAGACAGGGCTGGACATCTGCTGAAGCCCGCTTAAGTCGAAATGAAGTATCCGGGGAAGAGCGCGTGGTATTACATGTCCGAAGACAATCCCAGGAGCGCTGGTGAAATCGGCCCGTGCCTGTTGATGCGGAAAAGGGGACTGGCGCCGGTGGGGGCGGAGTCAAGCGAGCGCATGCTCCCAGGGCCGCGCTCCCGCGTGCCTCTAAATTTAAAAGGGAAGAATATTTTTTCTGGTGAAAAGGTTTCTGTCTCCCGTCCCTAGCAAGGCACCCCCAAGCAGTATGGAGGAAAGGGGATGGGATGAAAGAATACAACAGTTACAGGTAAATAACTTGTTCCTTCTCCAGCATGGGGTCTGGCATAAATTCACATGCTCATGAATAAAGAATACATAGCAGTACAGAAATACACAACGACGGGGTGGTGGCAAGACTCAACAGAAGCAATTACTGTTACCTCCGGAACAGGCTCACCTTCAAGCGAACAGGTTGCGTAGCACTGCTTGGCCGACCCTGGAGTCCTCTATGGAATCCCTGTCAACGCAGTAGAACCTTATGAAGGTGTGCATAGACCTCCATATAGCAGCCCTGCAGATGTCCAGCAGGGGCACACCAGACAGGAAGGCAATCGTCGCATCGATCGCTCTGGTGGAATGGGCTCTCAGCCGGTCGGGCAGCGGTCGGTTTGCCAACCGGTGTCAGTGCGTGATACAGGCAGAGAGCCACCTGGAAATGGAAGCCTACGACCAAGCTTTCCCATGGTTCACAGGACCATAGATCACAAAAAGTTGAGACGTCTTCCGTAAACTCTTTGTACGTGCCATAGAACGTCCACATCAAGCGAGTGTAAAGTCCTTCCAGCCGGTGACAAAGGTGTCGGAAAAATCACAGGCAACAAGAAAGGTTTGTTGAGGTGGAATTCTGACGGAACCTTTTGCATGAAGGAACGGTGCGCCCACAGCACCACTCTTGTGATGTGAAAAGTCAGATAAGACTGCTTCCAAGACAGGGCTGGACATCTGCTGAAGCCCGCTTAAGTCGAAATGAAGTATCCAGGGAAGAGCGCGTGGTATTACATGTCCGAAGACAATCCCAGGAGCGCTGGTGAAATCGGCCCGTGCCTGTTGATGCAGAAAAGGGGACTGGCGCCGGTGGGGGCGGAGTCAAGCGAGCGCATGCTCCCAGGGCCGCGCTCCCGCGTGCCTCTAAATTTAAAGGGGAAGAATATTTTTTCTGGTGAAAAGGTTTCTGTCTCCCGTCCCTAGCAAGGCACCCCCAAGCAGTATGGAGGAAAGGGGATGGGATGAAAGAATACAACAGTTACAGGTAAATAACGTGTTCCTTCTCCAGCATGGGGTCTGGCATGAATTCACATGCTCATGAATAAAGAATACATAGCAGTACAGAAATACACAACGACGGGGTGGTGGCAAGACTCAACAGAAGCAATTACTGTTACCTCCGGAACAGGCTCACCTTCAAGCGAACAGGTTGCGTAGCACTGCTTGGCTGACACTTGAGTCCTCTATGGTATCCCTGTCGACGCAGTAGAACCTTGTGAAGGTGTGCATAGACCTCCATATAGCAGCCCTGCAGATGTCCAGCAGGCGCACACCAGACAGGAACGCAGTCGTCACATCGATCGCTCTGGTGGAATGGGCTCTCAGCCAGGTCGGGCAGCGGTCGGTTTGCCAACCGGTGTCAGTGCGTGATACAGGCAGAGAGCCACCTGGAAATGGAAGCCTAGGACCAAGCTTTCCCATGGTTCACAGGACCAAAGATCACAAAAAGTTGAGACGTCTTCCGTAAACTCTTTGTACGTGCCACATAGAACTTCAGAGCACGCGCCACATCAAGCGAGTGCAAAGTCCTTCCAGCCGGTGACAAAGGTATCGAAAAAAAACCAGGCAACAACAAAGGTTTGTTGAGGTGGAATTCCGACAGAACCTTTTCCATGCAGCACCACTCTTGTGATGTGAAAAGTCAGATAAGGCTGCTTCCAAGACAGGGCTGGACATCTGCTGAAGCCCGCTTAAGTCGAAATGAAGTATCCAGGGAAGAGCGCGTGGTATTACATGTCCGAAGACAATCCCAGGAGCGCTGGTGAAATCGGCTCGTGCCTGTTGATGCGGAAAAGGGGACTGGCGCCGGTGGGGGCGGAGTCAGGCGAGCACATGCTCCCAGGGCTGCGCTCCCGCGTACCTCAAGATTTTTTCTGGTGAAAAGGTTTCTGTCTCCCGTCCCTAGCAAGGGACACCGAAGCAGTATGGAGGAAAGGGGACGGGATGAAAGAGTACAACAGTTACAGGTAAATAACTTGTTCCTTCTCCAGCATGGGGTCTGGCATAAATTCACATGCTCATGAATAAAGAATACATAGCAGTACAGAAATACACAACGACGGGAGATGGCAAGGCTCAACAGAAGCAATTACTGTTACCTCCGGAACAGGCTCACCTTCAAGCGAACAGGTTGCGTAGCACTGCTTGGCCGACCCTGGAGTCCTCTATGGAATCCCTGTCGACGCAGTAGAACCTTGTGAAAGTGTGCGTAGACCTCCACATAGCAGCCCTGCAGATGTCCAGCAGGGGCACACCAGACAGGAACGCAGTCGTCGCATTGATCGCTCTGGTGGAATGGGCTCTCAGACGGTCGGGCAGCGGTCGGTTTGCCAACCGGTGTCAGTGCGTGATACAGGCGGAGAGCCACCTGGAAATGGAAGCATAGGATCAAGCTTTCCCATGGTTCACAGGACCAAAGATCACAAAAAGTTGAGACGTCTTCCGTAAACTCTTTGTACGTGCCACATAGAACTTCAGAGCACGCGCCACATCAAGCGAGTGCAAAGTCCTTCCACCCGGTGACAAAGCTGTCGGAAAAAACACAGGCAACAACAAAGGTGGAATTCCGACTGAACCTTTTGCATGAAGGAACGGTGCGCCCGCAGCACCACTCTTGTGATGTGAAAAGTCAGATAAGGCTGCTTCCAAGACAGGGCTGGACATCTGCTGAAGCCCGCTTAAGTCGAAATGAAGTATCCAGGGAAGAGCGCGTGGTATTACATGTCCGAAGACAATCCCAGGAGCGCTGGTGAAATCGGCCCGTGCCTGTTGATGCGGAAAAGGTGACTGGCGCCGGTGGGGGAGAATCAGGCGTGCGCATGCTCCCAGGGCCACGCTCCCGCGTTCCTCTAAATTTAAAGGGGAAGAAGATTTTTTATGGTGAAAAGGTTTCTGTCTCCTGTCCCTAGCAAGGGACGCCCAAGCAGTATGGAGGAAAGGGGACGGGATGAAAGAGTACAACAGTTACAGGTAAATAACATGTTCCTTCTCCAGCATGGGGTCTGGCATGAATTCACATGCTCATGAATAAAGAATACATAGCAGTACAGAAATACACAACGACAGGAGGTGACAAGGCTCAACAGAAGCAATTACTGGTACCTCCGGAACAGGCTCACTTTCAAGCGAACAGGTTGCGTAGCACTGCTTGGCTGACCCTTGAGTCCTCTATGGTATCCCTGTCGACGCAGTAGAACCTTGTGAAGGTGTGCATAGACCTCCATATAGCAGCCCTGCAGATGTCCAGCAGGGTCACACCAGACAGGAACGCAGTCGTCGCATCGATCGCTCTGTTGGAATGGGCTCTCAGCCAGGTCGGGCAGCGGTCGGTTTGCCAACCGGTGTCAGTGCGTGATACAGGCAGAGAGCCACCTGGAAATGGAAGCCTAGGACCAAGCTTTCCCATGGTTCACAGGACCAAAGATCACAAAAAGTTGAGACGTCTTCCGTAAACTCTTTGTACGTGCCATAGAACGTCAGAGCACGCGCCACATCAAGCGAGTGCAAAGTCCTTCCAGCCGGTGACAAAGGTGTCGGAAAAATCACAGGCAACAAGAAAGGTTTGTTGAGGTGGAATTCTGACGGAACCTTTTGCATGAAGGAACGGTGCGCCCACAGCACCACTCTTGTGATGTGAAAAGACAGATAAGGCTGCTTCCAAGACAGGGCTGGACATCTGCTGAAGCCCGCTTAAGTCGAAATGAAGTATCCGGGGAAGAGCGCGTGGTATTACATGTCCGAAGACAATCCCAGGAGCGCTGGTGAAATCGGCCCGTGCCTGTTGATGCGGAAAAGGGGACTGGCGCCGGTGGGGGCGGAGTCAAGCGAGCGCATGCTCCCAGGGCCGCGCTCCCGCGTGCCTCTAAATTTAAAGGGGAAGAATATTTTTTCTGGTGAAAAGGTTTCTGTCTCCCGTCCCTAGCAAGGCACCCCCAAGCAGTATGGAGGAAAGGGGATGGGATGAAAGAATACAACAGTTACAGGTAAATAACTTGTTCCTTCTCCAGCATGGGATGGGGTCTGGCATGAATTCACATGCTCATGAATAAAGAATACATAGCAGTACAGAAATACACAACGACGGGGTGGTGGCAAGACTCAACAGAAGCAATTACTGTTACCTCCGGAACAGGCTCACCTTCAAGCGAACAGGTTGCGTAGCACTGCTTGGCTGACACTTGAGTCCTCTATGGTATCCCTGTCGACGCAGTAGAACCTTGTGAAGGTGTGCATAGACCTCCATATAGCAGCCCTGCAGATGTCCAGCAGGCGCACACCAGACAGGAACGCAGTCGTCACATCGATCGCTCTGGTGGAATGGGCTCTCAGCCAGGTCGGGCAGCGGTCGGTTTGCCAACCGGTGTCAGTGCGTGATACAGGCAGAGAGCCACCTGGAAATGGAAGCCTAGGACCAAGCTTTCCCATGGTTCACAGGACCAAAGATCACAAAAAGTTGAGACGTCTTCCGTAAACTCTTTGTACGTGCCACATAGAACTTCAGAGCACGCGCCACATCAAGCGAGTGCAAAGTCCTTCCAGCCGGTGACAAAGGTATCGAAAAAAACCCAGGCAACAACAAAGGTTTGTTGAGGTGGAATTCCGACAGAACCTTTTCCATGCAGCACCACTCTTGTGATGTGAAAAGTCAGATAAGGCTGCTTCCAAGACAGGGCTGGACATCTGCTGAAGCCCGTTTAAGTCGAAATGAAGTATCCAGGGAAGAGCGCGTGGTATTACACGTCCGAAGACAATCCCAGGAGCGCTGGTGAAATCGGCCCGTGCCTGTTGATGCGGAAAAGGGGACTGGCGCCGGTGGGGGCGGAGTCAGGCGAGCACATGCTCCCAGGGCTGCGCTCCCGCGTGCCTCAAGATTTTTTCTGGTGAAAAGGTTTCTGTCTCCCGTCCCTAGCAAGGGATGCCCAAGCAGTATGGAGGAAAGGGGACGGGATGAAAGAGTACAACAGTTACAGGTAAATAACTTGTTCCTTCTCCAGCATGGGGTCTGGCATGAATTCACATGCTCATGAATAAAGAATACATAGCAGTACAGAAATACACAACGACGGGGTGGTGGCAAGGCTCAACAGAAGCAATTACTGTTACCTCCGGAACAGGCTCACCTTCAAGCGAACAGGTTGCGTAGCACTGCTTGGCTGACCCTGGAGTCCTCTATGGAATCCCTGTCGACGCAGTAGAACCTTGTGAAGGTGTGCGTAGGCCTCCACATAGCAGCCCTGCAGATGTCCAGCAGGGGCACACCAGACAGGAACGCAGTCGTCGCATCGATCGCTCTGGTGGAATGGGCTCTCAGCCGGTCGGGCAGCGGTTGGTTTGCCAACCGGTGTCAGTGCGTGATACAGGCGGAGAGCCACCTGGAAATGGAAGCCTAGGACCAAGCTTTCCCATGGTTCACAGGACCAAAGATAACAAAAAGTTGAGACGTCTTCCGTAAACTCTTTGTACGTGCCATAGAACGTCAGAGCACGCGCCACATCAAGCGAGTGCAAAGTCCTTCCAGCCGGTGACAAAGGTGTCGGAAAAATCACAGGCAACAAGAAAGGTTTGTTGAGGTGGAATTCTGACGGAACCTTTTGCATGAAGGAACGGTGTGCCCACAGCACCACTCTTGTGATGTGAAAAGTCAGATAAGGCTGCTTCCAAGACAGGGCTGGACATCTGCTGAAGCCCGCTTAAGTCGAAATGAAGTATCCGGGGAAGAGCGCGTGGTATTACATGTCCGAAGACAATCCCAGGAGCGGTGGTGAAATCGGCCCGTGCCTGTTGATGCGGAAAAGGGGACTGGCGCCGGTGGGGGCGGAGTCAAGCGAGCGCATGCTCCCAGGGCCGCGCTCCCGCGTGCCTCTAAATTTAAAGGGGAAGAATATTTTTTCTGGTGAAAAGGTTTCTGTCTCCCGTCCCTAGCAAGGCACCCCCAAGCAGTATGGAGGAAAGGGGATGGGATGAAAGAATACAACAGTTACAAGTAAATAACTTGTTCCTTCTCCAGCATGGGGTCTGGCATGAATTCACATGCTCATGAATAAAGAATACATAGCAGTACAGAAATACACAACGACGGGGTGGTGGCAAGACTCAACAGAAGCAATTACTGTTACCTCCGGAACAGGCTCACCTTCAAGCGAACAGGTTGCGTAGCACTCCTTGGCTGACACTTGAGTCCTCTATGGTATCCCTGTCGACGCAGTAGAACCTTGTGAAGGTGTGCATAGACCTCCATATAGCAGCCCTGCAGATGTCCAGCAGGCGCACACCAGACAGGAACGCAGTCGTCACATCGATCGCTCTGGTGGAATGGGCTCTCAGCCAGGTCGGGCAGCGGTCGGTTTGCCAACCGGTGTCAGTGCGTGATACAGGCAGAGAGCCACCTGGAAATGGAAGCCTAGGACCAAGCTTTCCCATGGTTCACAGGACCAAAGATCACAAAAAGTTGAGACGTCTTCCGTAAACTCTTTGTACGTGCCACATAGAACTTCAGAGCACGCGCCACATCAAGCGAGTGCAAAGTCCTTCCAGCCGGTGACAAAGGTATCGAAAAAAACCCAGGCAACAACAAAGGTTTGTTGAGGTGGAATTCCGACAGAACCTTTTCCATGCAGCACCACTCTTGTGATGTGAAAAGTCAGATAAGGCTGCTTCCAAGACAGGGCTGGACATCTGCTGAAGCCCGCTTAAGTCGAAATGAAGTATCCAGGGAAGAGCGCGTGGTATTACATGTCCGAAGACAATCCCAGGAGCGCTGGTGAAATCGGCCCGTGCCTGTTGATGCGGAAAAGGGGACTGGCGCCGGTGGGGGCTGAGTCAGGCGAGCACATGCTCCCAGGGCTGCGCTCCCGCGTACCTCAAGATTTTTTCTGGTGAAAAGGTTTCTGTCTCCTGTCCCTAGCAAGGGACGCCCAAGCAGTATGGAGGAAAGGGGACGGGATGAAAGAGTACAACAGTTACAGGTAAATAACATGTTCCTTCTCCAGCATGGGGTCTGGCATGAATTCACATGCTCATGAATAAAGAATACATAGCAGTACAGAAATACACAACGACAGGAGGTGACAAGGCTCAACAGAAGCAATTACTGGTACCTCCGGAACAGGCTCACTTTCAAGCGAACAGGTTGCGTAGCACTGCTTGGCTGACCCTTGAGTCCTCTATGGTATCCCTGTCGACGCAGTAGAACCTTGTGAAGGTGTGCATAGACCTCCATATAGCAGCCCTGCAGATGTCCAGCAGGGGCACACCAGACAGGAACGCAGTCGTCGCATCGATCGCTCTGGTGGAATGGGCTCTCAGCCAGGTCGGGCAGCGGTCGGTTTGCCAACCGGTGTCAGTGCGTGATACAGGCAGAGAGCCACCTGGAAATGGAAGCCTAGGACCAAGCTTTCCCATGGTTCACAGGACCAAAGATCACAAAAAGTTGAGACGTCTTCCGTAAACTCTTTGTACGTGCCATAGAACGTCAGAGCACGCGCCACATCAAGCGAGTGCAAAGTCCTTCCAGCCGGTGACAAAGGTGTCGGAAAAGTCACAGGCAACAAGAAAGGTTTGTTGAGGTGGAATTCTGACGGAACCTTTTGCATGAAGGAACGGTGCGCCCACAGCACCACTCTTGTGATGTGAAAAGTCAGATAAGGCTGCTTCCAAGACAGGGCTGGACATCTGCTGAAGCCCGCTTAAGTCGAAATGAAGTATCCGGGGAAGAGCGCGTGGTATTACATGTCCGAAGACAATCCCAGGAGCGCTGGTGAAATCGGCCCGTGCCTGTTGATGCGGAAAAGGGGACTGGCGCCGGTGGGGGCGGAGTCAAGCGAGCGCATGCTCCCAGGGCCGCGCTCCCGCGTGCCTCTAAATTTAAAGGGGAAGAATATTTTTTCTGGTGAAAAGGTTTCTGTCTCCCGTCCCTAGCAAGGCACCCCCAAGCAGTATGGAGGAAAGGGGATGGGATGAAAGAATACAACAGTTACAGGTAAATAACTTGTTCCTTCTCCAGCATGGGGTCTGGCATGAATTCACATGCTCATGAATAAAGAATACATAGCAGTACAGAAATACACAACGACGGGGTGGTGGCAAGACTCAACAGAAGCAATTACTGTTACCTCCGGAACAGGCTCACCTTCAAGCGAACAGGTTGCGTAGCACTGCTTGGCTGACACTTGAGTCCTCTATGGTATCCCTGTCGACGCAGTAGAACCTTGTGAAGGTGTGCATAGACCTCCATATAGCAGCCCTGCAGATGTCCAGCAGGCGCACACCAGACAGGAACGCAGTCGTCACATCGATCGCTCTGGTGGAATGGGCTCTCAGCCAAGTCGGGCAGCGGTCGGTTTGCCAACCGGTGTCAGTGCGTGATACAGGCAGAGAGCCACCTGGAAATGGAAGCCTAGGATCAAGCTTTCCCATGGTTCACAGGACCAAAGATCACAAAAAGTTGAGACGTCTTCCGTAAACTCTTTGTACGTGCCACATAGAACTTCAGAGCACGCGCCACATCAAGCGAGTGCAAAGTCCTTCCAGCCGGTGACAAAGGTATCGAAAAAAAAACAGGCAACAACAAAGGTTTGTTGAGGTGGAATTCCGACAGAACCTTTTCCATGCAGCACCACTCTTGTGATGTGAAAAGTCAGATAAGGCTGCTTCCAAGACAGGGCTGGACATCTGCTGAAGCCCGCTTAAGTCGAAATGAAGTATCCAGGGAAGAGCTCGTGGTATTACATGTCCGAAGACAATCCCAGGAGCGCTGGTGAAATCGGCCCGTGCCTGTTGATGCGGAAAAGGGGACTGGCGCCGGTGGGGGCGGAGTCAGGCGAGCACATGCTCCCAGGGCTGCGCTCCCGCGTACCTCAAGATTCTTTCTGGTGAAAAGGTTTCTGTCTCCCGTCCCTAGCAAGGGACACCGAAGCAGTATGGAGGAAAGGGGACGGGATGAAAGAGTACAACAGTTACAGGTTAATAACATGTTCCTTCTCCAGCATGGGGTCTGGCATGAATTCACATGCTCATGAATAAAGAATACATAGCAGTACAGAAATACACAACGACAGGAGGTGACAAGGCTCAACAGAAGCAATTACTGGTACCTCCGGAACAGGCTCACTTTCAAGCGAACAGGTTGCGTAGCACTGCTTGGCTGACCCTTGAGTCCTCTATGGTATCCCTGTCGACGCAGTAGAACCTTGTGAAGGTGTGCATAGACCTCCATATAGCAACCCTGCAGATGTCCAGCAGGGGCACACCAGACAGGAACGCAGTCGTCGCATCGATCGCTCTGGTGGAATGGGCTCTCAGCCAGGTCGGGCAGCGGTCGGTTTGCCAACCGGTGTCAGTGCGTGATACAGGCAGAGAGCCACCTGGAAATGGAAGCCTAGGACCAAGCTTTCCCATGGTTCACAGGACCAAAGATCACGAAAAGTTGAGACGTCTTCCGTAAACTCTTTGTATGTGCCACATAGAACTTCAGAGCACGCGCCACATCAAGCAAGTGCAAAGTCCTTCCAGCCGGTGATAAAGGGGTCGGAAAAAACACAGGCAACAACAAAGGTTTGTTGAGGTGGAATTCCGACGGAACCTTTTGCATGAAGGAACGGTGCGCCCGCAGCACCACTCTTGTGATGTGAAAAGTCAGATAAAACTGCTTCCAAGACAGGGCTGGACATCTGCTGAAGCCCGCTTAAGTCGAAATGAAGTATCCAGGGAAGAGCGCGTGGTATTACATGTCCGAAGACATTCCCAGGAGCGCTGGTGAAATCGGCCCGTGCCTGTTGATGCGGAAAAGGGGACTGGCGCCGGTGGGGGCAGAGTCAGGCGAGCACATGCTCCCGGGGCCGCACTCCCGCGTGCCTCAAGATTTTTTCTGGTGAAAGGGTTTCTGTCTCCCGTCCCTAGCAAGGGACACCCAAGCAGTATGGAGGAAAGGGGACGGGATGAAAGAGTACAACAGTTACAGGTAAATAACTTGTTCCTTCTCCAGCATGGGGTCTGGCATGAATTCACATGCTCATGAATAAAGAATACATAGCAGTACAGAAATACACAACGACGGGGTGGTGGCAAGGCTCAACAGAAGCAATTACTGTTACCTCCGGAACAGGCTCACCTTCAAGCGAACAGGTTGCTTAGCACTGCTTGGCTGACCCTGGAGTCCTCTATGGAATCCCTGTCGACGCAGTAGAACCTTGTGAAGGTGTGCGTAGACCTCCACATAGCAGCCCTGCAGATGTCCAGCAGGGGCACACCAGACAGGAACGCAGTCGTCGCATCGATCGCTCTGGTGGAATGGGCTCTCAGCCGGTCGGGCAGCAGTCGGTTTGCCAACCGGTGTCAGTGCGTGATACAGGCGGAGAGCCACCTGGAAATGGAAGCCTAGGACCAAGCTTTCCCATGGTTCACAGGACCAAAGATCACAAAAAGTTGAGACGTCTTCCGTAAACTCTTTGTACGTGCCATAGAACGTCAGAGCACGCGCCACATCAAGCGAGTGCAAAGTCCTTCCAGCCGGTGACAAAGGTGTCGGAAAAATCACAGGCAACAAGAAAGGTTTGTTGAGGTGGAATTCTGACGGAACCTTTTGCATGAAGGAACGGTGCGCCCACAGCACCACTCTTGTGATGTGAAAAGTCAGATAAGGCTGCTTCCAAGACAGGGCTGGACATCTGCTGAAGCCCGCTTAAGTCGAAATGAAGTATCCGGGGAAGAGCGCGTGGTATTACATGTCCGAAGACAATCCCAGGAGCGCTGGTGAAATCGGCCCGTGCCTGTTGATGCGGAAAAGGGGACTGGCGCCGGTGGGGGCGGAGTCAAGCGAGCGCATGCTCCCAGGGCCGCGCTCCCGCGTGCCTCTAAATTTAAAAGGGAAGAATATTTTTTCTGGTGAAAAGGTTTCTGTCTCCCGTCCCTAGCAAGGCACCCCCAAGCAGTATGGAGGAAAGGGGATGGGATGAAAGAATACAACAGTTACAGGTAAATAACTTGTTCCTTCTCCAGCATGGGGTCTGGCATAAATTCACATGCTCATGAATAAAGAATACATAGCAGTACAGAAATACACAACGACGGGGTGGTGGCAAGACTCAACAGAAGCAATTACTGTTACCTCCGGAACAGGCTCACCTTCAAGCGAACAGGTTGCGTAGCACTGCTTGGCCGACCCTGGAGTCCTCTATGGAATCCCTGTCAACGCAGTAGAACCTTATGAAGGTGTGCATAGACCTCCATATAGCAGCCCTGCAGATGTCCAGCAGGGGCACACCAGACAGGAAGGCAATCGTCGCATCGATCGCTCTGGTGGAATGGGCTCTCAGCCGGTCGGGCAGCGGTCGGTTTGCCAACCGGTGTCAGTGCGTGATACAGGCAGAGAGCCACCTGGAAATGGAAGCCTACGACCAAGCTTTCCCATGGTTCACAGGACCATAGATCACAAAAAGTTGAGACGTCTTCCGTAAACTCTTTGTACGTGCCATAGAACGTCCACATCAAGCGAGTGTAAAGTCCTTCCAGCCGGTGACAAAGGTGTCGGAAAAATCACAGGCAACAAGAAAGGTTTGTTGAGGTGGAATTCTGACGGAACCTTTTGCATGAAGGAACGGTGCGCCCACAGCACCACTCTTGTGATGTGAAAAGTCAGATAAGACTGCTTCCAAGACAGGGCTGGACATCTGCTGAAGCCCGCTTAAGTCGAAATGAAGTATCCAGGGAAGAGCGCGTGGTATTACATGTCCGAAGACAATCCCAGGAGCGCTGGTGAAATCGGCCCGTGCCTGTTGATGCAGAAAAGGGGACTGGCACCGGTGGGGGCGGAGTCAGGCGAGCACATGCTCCCGGGGCCGCGCTCCCACGTGCCTCAAGATTTTTTCTGGTGAAAAGGTTTCTGTCTCCCGTCCCTAGCAAGGGACGCCCAAGCAGTATGGAGGAAAGGGGACGGGATGAAAGAGTACAACAGTTACAGGTAAATAACTTGTTCCTTCTCCAGCATGGGGTCTGGCATGAATTCACATGCTCATGAATAAAGAATACATAGCAGTACAGAAATACACAACGACGGGGTGGTGGCAAGGCTCAACAGAAGCAATTACTGTTACCTCCGGAACAGGCTCACCTTCAAGCGAACAGGTTGCGTAGCACTGCTTGGCTGACCCTGGAGTCCTCTATGGAATCCCTGTCGACGCAGTAGAACCTTGTGAAGGTGTGCGTAGACCTCCACATAGCAGCCCTGCAGATGTCCAGCAGGGGCACACCAGACAGGAACGCAGTCGTCGCATCGATCGCTCTGGTGGAATGGGCTCTCAGGCGGTCGGGCAGCGGTCGGTTTGCCAACCGGTGTCAGTGCGTGATACAGGCAGAGAGCCACCTGGAAATGGAAGCCTAGGACCAAGCTTTCCCATGGTTCACAGGACCAAAGGTCACAAAAAGTTGAGACGTCTTCCGTAAACTCTTTGTACGTGCCACATAGAACTTCAGAGCACGCGCCACATCAAGCGAGTGCAAAGTCCTTCCAGCCGGTGACAAAGGTGTCGGAAAAAACACAGGCAACAACAAAGGTTTGTTGAGGTGGAATTCCGACTGAACCTTTTGCATGAAGGAACGGTGCGCCCGCAGCACCACTCTTGTGATGTGAAAAGTCAGATAAGGCTGCTTCCAAGACAGGGCTGGACATCTGCTGAAGCTCGCTTAAGTCGAAATTAAGTATCCGGGGAAGAGCGCGTGGTATTACATGTCCGAAGACAATCCCAGGAGCGCTGGTGAAATCGGCCCGTGCCTGTTGATGCGGAAAAGGTGACTGGCGCCGGTGAGGGAGAATCAGGCGTGCGCATGCTCCCAGGGCCACGCTCCCGCGTGCCTCTAAATTTAAAGGGGAAGAAGATTTTTTCTGGTGAAAAGGTTTCTGTCTCCTGTCCCTAGCAAGGGACGCCCAAGCAGTATGGAGGAAAGGGGACGGGATGAAAGAGTACAACAGTTACAGGTAAATAACATGTTCCTTCTCCAGCATAGGGTCTGGCATGAATACACATGCTCATGAATAAAGAATACATAGCAGTACAGAAATACACAACGACAGGAGGTGACAAGGCTCAACAGAAGCAATTACTGGTACCTCCGGAACAGGCTCACCTTCAAGCGAACAGGTTGCGTAGCACTGCTTGGCTGACCCTTGAGTCTTCTATGGTATCCCTGTCGACGCAGTAGAACCTTGTGAAGGTGTGCATAGACCTCCATATAGCAGCCCTGCAGATGTCCAGCAGGGGCACACCAGAGAGGAACGCAGTCGTCGCATCGATCGCTCTGGTGGAATGGGCTCTCAGCCAGGTCGGGCAGCGGTCAGTTTGCCAACCGGTGTCAGTGCGTGATACAGGCAGAGAGCCACCTGGAAATGGAAGCCTAGGACCAAGCTTTCCCATGGTTCACAGGACCAAAGATCACAAAAAGTTGAGACGTCTTCCGTAAACTCTTTGTACGTGCCACATAGAACTTCAGAGCACGCGCCACATCAAGCAAGTGCAAAGTCCTTCCAGCCGGTGATAAAGCTGTCGGAAAAAACACAGGCAACAACAAAGGTTTGTTGAGGTGGAATTCCGACGGAACCTTTTGCATGAAGGAACGGTGCGCCCGCAGCACCACTCTTGTGATGTGAAAAGTCAGATAAGACTGCTTCCAAGACAGGGCTGGACATCTGCTGAAGCCCGCTTAAGTCGAAATGAAGTATCTAGGGAAGAGCGCGTGGTATTACATGTCCGAAGACAATCCCAGGAGCGCTGGTGAAATCGGCCCGTGCCTGTTGATGCGGAAAAGGGGACTGGCGCCGGTGGGGGCGGAGTCAGGCGAGCACATGCTCCCGGGGCCGCGCTCCCGCGTGCCTCAAGATTTTGTCTGGTGAAAAGGTTTCTGTCTCCCGTCCCTAGCAAGGGACGCCCAAGCAGTATGGAGGAAAGGGGACGGGATGAAAGAGTACAACAGTTACAGGTAAATAACTTGTTCCTTCTCCAGCATGGGATCTGGTATGAATTCACATGCTCATGAATAAAGAATACATAGCAGTACAGAAATACACAACGACGGGGTGGTGGCAAGGCTCAACAGAAGCAATTACTGTTACCTCCGGAACAGGCTCACCTTCAAGCGGACAGGTTGCGTAGCACTGCTTGGCTGACCCTGGAGTCCTCTATGGAATCCCTGTCGATGCAGTAGAACCTTGTGAAGGTGTGCATAGACCTCCACATAGCAGCCCTGCAGATGTCCAGCAGGGGCACACCAGACAGGAATGCAGTCGTCGCATCGATCGCTCTGGTGGAATGGGCTCTCAGCCGGTCGGGCAGCGGTCGGTTTGCCAACCGGTGTCAGTGCGTGATACAGGCGGAGAGCCACCTGGAAATGGAAGCCTAGGACCAAGCTTTCCCATGGTTCACAAGACCAAAGATCACAAAAAGTTGAGACGTCTTCCGTAAACTCTTTGTACGTGCCACATAGAACTTCAGAGCACGCGCCACATCAAGCGAGTGCAAAGTCCTTCCACCCGGTGACAAAGGTGTCGGAAAAAACACAGGCAACAACAAAGGTTTGTTGAGGTGGAATTCCGACTGAACCTTTTGCATGAAGGAACGGTGCGCCCGCAGCACCACTCTTGTGATGTGAAAAGTCAGATAAGGCTGCTTCCAAGACAGGGCTGGACATCTGCTGAAGCCCGCTTAAGTCGAAATGAAGTATCCGGGGAAGAGCGCGTGGTATTACATGTCCGAAGACAATCCCAGGAGCGCTGGTGAAATCGGCCCGTGCCTGTTGATGCGGAAAAGGGGACTGGCGCCGGTGGGGGCGGAGTCAGGCGAGCACATGCTCCCAGGGCCGCGCTCCCGCGTGCCTCAAGATTTTTTCTGGTGAAAAGGTTTCTGTCTCCCGTCCCTAGCAAGGGACGCCCAAGCAGTATGGAGGAAAGGGGACGGGATGAAAGAGTACAACAGTTACAGGTAAATAACATGTTCCTTCTCCAGCATGGGGTCTGGCATGAATTCACATGCTCATGAATAAAGAATACATAGCAGTACAGAAATACACAACGACAGGAGGTGACAAGGCTCAACAGAAGCAATTACTGGTACCTCCAGAACAGGCTCACCTTCAAGCGAACAGGTTGCGTAGCACTGCTTGGCTGACCCTTGAGTCCTCTATGGTATCCCTGTCGACGCAGTAGAACCTTGTGAAGGTGTGCATAGACCTCCATATAGCAACCCTGCAGATGTCCAGCAGGGGCACACCAGACAGGAACGCAGTCGTCGCATCGATCGCTCTGGTGGAATGGGCTCTCAGCCAGGTCGGGCAGCGGTCGGTTTGCCAACCGGTGTCAGTGCGTGATACAGGCAGAGAGCCACCTGGAAATGGAAGCCTAGGACCAAGCTTTCCCATGGTTCATAGGACCAAAGATCACAAAAAGTTGAGAAGTCTTCCGTAAACTCTTTGTACGTGCCACATAGAACTTCAGAGCACGCGCCACATCAAGCAAGTGCAAAGTCCTTCCAGCCGGTGATAAAGGTGTCGGAAAAAACACAGGCAACAACAAAGGTTTGTTGAGGTGGAATTCCGACGGAACCTTTTGCATGAAGGAACGGTGCGCCCGCAGCACCACTCTTGTGATGTGAAAAGTCAGATAAGACTGCTTCCAAGACAGGGCTGGACATCTGCTGAAGCCCGCTTAAGTCGAAATGAAGTATCCGGGGAAGAGCGCGTGGTATTACATGTCCGAAGACAATCCCAGGAGCGCTGGTGAAATCGGCCCGTGCCTGTTGATGCGGAAAAGGGGACTGGCGCCGGTGGGGGCGGAGTCAGGCGAGCACATGCTCCCGGGGCCGCGCTCCCGCGTGCCTCAATATTTTTTCTGGTGAAAAGGTTTCTGTCTCCCGTCCCTAGCAAGGGACGCCCAAGCAGTATGGAGGAAAGGGGACGGGATGAAAGAGTACAACAGTTACAGGTAAATAACTTGTTCCTTCTCCAGCATGGGGTCTGGCATGAATTCACATGCTCATGAATAAAGAATACATAGCAGTACAGAAATACACAACGACGGGGTGGTGGCAAGGCTCAACAGAAGCAATTACTGTTACCTCCGGAACAGGCTCACCTTCAAGCGAACAGGTTGCGTAGCACTGCTTGGCTGACCCTGGAGTCCTCTATGGAATCCCTGTCGACGCAGTAGAACCTTGTGAAGGTGTGCGTAGACCTCCACATAGCAGCCCTGCAGATGTCCAGCAGGGGCACACCAGACAGGAACGCAGTCGTCGCATCGATCGCTCTGGTGGAATGGGCTCTCAGCCGGTCGGGCAGCGGTCGGTTTGCCAACCGGTGTCAGTGCGTGATACAGGCGGAGAGCCACCTGGAAATGGAAGCCTAGGACCAAGCTTTCCCATGGTTCACAGGACCAAAGATCGCAAAAAGTTGAGACGTCTTCCGTAAACTCTTTGTACGTGCCATAGAACGTCAGAGCACGCGCCACATCAAGCGAGTGCAAAGTCCTTCCAGCCGGTGACAAAGGTGTCGGAAAAATCACAGGCAACAAGAAAGGTTTGTTGAGGTGGAATTCTGACGGAACCTTTTGCATGAAGGAACGGTGCGCCCACAGCACCACTCTTGTGATGTGAAAAGTCAGATAAGGCTGCTTCCAAGACAGGGCTGGACATCTGCTGAAGCCCGCTTAAGTCGAAATGAAGTATCCGGGGAAGAGCGCGTGGTATTACATGTCCGAAGACAATCCCAGGAGCGCTGGTGAAATCGGCCCGTGCCTGTTGATGCGGAAAAGGGGACTGGCACCGGTGGGGGCGGAGTCAAGCGAGCGCATGCTCCCAGGGCCGCGCTCCCGCGTGCCTCTAAATTTAAAGGGGAAGAATATTTTTTCTGGTGAAAAGGTTTCTGTCTCCCGTCCCTAGCAAGGCACCCCCAAGCAGTATGGAGGAAAGGGGATGGGATGAAAGAATACAACAGTTACAGGTAAATAACTTGTTCCTTCTCCAGCATGGGGTCTGGCATGAATTCACATGCTCATGAATAAAGAATACATAGCAGTACAGAAATACACAACGACGGGGTGGTGGCAAGACTCAACAGATGCAATTACTGTTACCTCCGGAACAGGCTCACCTTCAAGCGAACAGGTTGCGTAGCACTGCTTGGCTGACACTTGAGTCCTCTATGGTATCCCTGTCGACGCAGTAGAACCTTGTGAAGGTGTGCATAGACCTCCATATAGCAGCCCTGCAGATGTCCAGCAGGCGCACACCAGACAGGAACGCAGTCGTCACATCGATCGCTCTGGTGGAATGGGCTCTCAGCCAGGTCGGGCAGCGGTCGGTTTGCCAACCGGTGTCAGTGCGTGATACAGGCAGAGAGCCACCTGGAAATGGAAGCCTAGGACCAAGCTTTCCCATGGTTCACAGGACCAAAGATCACAAAAAGTTGAGACGTCTTCCGTAAACTCTTTGTACGTGCCACATAGAACTTCAGAGCACGCGCCACATCAAGCGAGTGCAAAGTCCTTCCAGCCGGTGACAAAGGTATCGGAAAAAACCCAGGCAACAACAAAGGTTTGTTGAGGTGGAATTCCGACAGAACCTTTTCCATGCAGCACCACTCTTGTGATGTGAAAAGTCAGATAAGGCTGCTTCCAAGACAGGGCTGGACATCTGCTGAAGCCCGCTTAAGTCGAAATGAAGTATCCAGGGAAGAGCGCGTGGTATTACATGTCCGAAGACAATCCCAGGAGCGCTGGTGAAATCGGCCCGTGCCTGTTGATGCGGAAAAGGGGACTGGCGCCGGTGGGGGCGGAGTCAGGCGAGCACATGCTCCCAGGGCTGCGCTCCCGCGTACCTCAAGATTTTTTCTGGTGAAAAGGTTTCTGTCTCCCGTCCCTAGCAAGGGACACCGAAGCAGTATGGAGGAAAGGGGACGGGATGAAAGAGTACAACAGTTACAGGTAAATAACTTGTTCCTTCTCCAGCATGGGGTCTGGCATGAATTCACATGCTCATGAATAAAGAATACATAGCAGTACAGAAATACACAACGACGGGGTGGTGGCAAGGCTCAACAGAAGCAATTACTGTTACCTCCGGAACAGGCTCACCTTCAAGCGAACAGGTTGCGTAGCACTGCTTGGCCGACCCTGGAGTCCTCTATGGAATCCCTGTCGACGCAGTAGAACCTTGTGAAAGTGTGCGTAGACCTCCACATAGCAGCGCTGCAGATGTCCAGCAGGGGCACACCAGACAGGAACGCAGTCGTCGCATTGATCGCTCTGGTGAAATGGGCTCTCAGCCGGTCGGGCAGCGGTCGGTTTGCCAACCGGTGTCAGTGCGTGATACAGGCGGAGAGCCACCTGGAAATGGAAGCATAGGACCAAGCTTTCCCATGGTTCACAGGACCAAAGATCACAAAAAGTTGAGACGTCTTCCGTAAACTCTTTGTACGTGCCATAGAACGTCAGAGCACGCGCCACATCAAGCGAGTGCAAAGTCCTTCCAGCCGGTGACAAAGGTGTCGGAAAAATCACAGGCAACAAGAAAGGTTTGTTGAGGTGGAATTCTGACGGAACCTTTTGCATGAAGGAACGGTGCGCCCACAGCACCACTCTTGTGATGTGAAAAGTCAGATAAGGCTGCTTCCAAGACAGGGCTGGACATCTGCTGAAGCCCGCTTAAGTCGAAATGAAGTATCCGGGGAAGAGCGCGTGGTATTACATGTCCGAAGACAATCCCAGGAGCGCTGGTGAAATCGGCCCGTGCCTGTTGATGCGGAAAAGGGGACTGGCACCGGTGGGGGCGGAGTCAAGCGAGCGCATGCTCCCAGGGCCGCGCTCCCGCGTGCCTCTAAATTTAAAGGGGAAGAATATTTTTTCTGGTGAAAAGGTTTCTGTCTCCCGTCCCTAGCAAGGCACCCCCAAGCAGTATGGAGGAAAGGGGATGGGATGAAAGAATACAACAGTTACAGGTAAATAACTTGTTCCTTCTCCAGCATGGGGTCTGGCATGAATTCACATGCTCATGAATAAAGAATACATAGCAGTACAGAAATACACAACGACGGGGTGATGGCAAGACTCAACAGATGCAATTACTGTTACCTCCGGAACAGGCTCACCTTCAAGCGAACAGGTTGCGTAGCACTGCTTGGCTGACACTTGAGTCCTCTATGGTATCCCTGTCGACGCAGTAGAACCTTGTGAAGGTGTGCATAGACCTCCATATAGCAGCCCTGCAGATGTCCAGCAGGCGCACACCAGACAGGAACGCAGTCGTCGCATCGATCGCTCTGGTGGAATGGGCTCTCAGCCAGGTCGGGCAGCGGTCGGTTTGCCAACCGGTGTCAGTGCGTGATACAGGCAGAGAGCCACCTGGAAATGGAAGCCTAGGACCAAGCTTTCTCATGGTTCATAGGACCAAAGATCACAAAAAGTTGAGAAGTCTTCCGTAAACTCTTTGTACGTGCCACATAGAACTTCAGAGCACGTGCCACATCAAGCAAGTGCAAAGTCCTTCCAGCCGGTGATAAAGGTGTCGGAAAAAACACAGGCAACAACAAAGGTTTGTTGAGGTGGAATTCCGACGGAACCTTTTGCATGAAGGAACGGTGCGCCCGCAGCACCACTCTTGTGATGTGAAAAGTCAGATAAGACTGCTTCCAAGACAGGGCTGGACATCTGCTGAAGCCCGCTTAAGTCGAAATGAAGTATCCAGGGAAGAGCGCGTGGTATTACATGTCCGAAGACAATCCCAGGAGCGCTGGTGAAATCGGCCCGTGCCTGTTGATGCGGAAAAGGGGACTGGCGCCGGTGGGGGCGGAGTCAGGCGAGCACATGCTCCCGGGGCCGCGCTCCCGCGTGCCTCAATATTTTTTCTGGTGAAAAGGTTTCTGTCTCCCGTCCCTAGCAAGGGACGCCCAAGCAGTATGGAGGAAAGGGGACGGGATGAAAGAGTACAACAGTTACAGGTAAATAACTTGTTCCTTCTCCAGCATGGGGTCTGGCATGAATTCACATGCTCATGAATAAAGAATACATAGCAGTACAGAAATACACAACGACGGGGTGGTGGCAAGGCTCAACAGAAGCAATTACTGTTACCTCCGGAACAGGCTCACCTTCAAGCGAACAGGTTGCGTAGCACTGCTTGGCTGACCCTGGAGTCCTCTATGGAATCCCTGTCGACGCAGTAGAACCTTGTGAAGGTGTGCGTAGACCTCCACATAGCAGCCCTGCAGATGTCCAGCAGGGGCACACCAGACAGGAACGCAGTCGTCGCATCGATCGCTCTGGTGGAATGGGCTCTCAGCCGGTCGGGCAGCGGTCGGTTTGCCAACCGGTGTCAGTGCGTGATACAGGCGGAGAGCCACCTGGAAATGGAAGCCTAGGACCAAGCTTTCCCATGGTTCACAGGACCAAAGATCACAAAAAGTTGAGACGTCTTCCGTAAATTCTTTGTACGTGCCATAGAACGTCAGAGCACGCGCCACATCAAGCGAGTGCAAAGTCCTTCCAGCCGGTGACAAAGGTGTCGGAAAAATCACAGGCAACAAGAAAGGTTTGTTGAGGTGGAATTCTGACGGAACCTTTTGCATGAAGGAACGGTGCGCCCACAGCACCACTCTTGTGATGTGAACAGTCAGATAAGGCTGCTTCCAAGACAGGGCTGGACATCTGCTGAAGCCCGCTTAAGTCGAAATGAAGTATCCGGGGAAGAGCGTGTGGTATTACATGTCCGAAGACAATCCCAGGAGCGCTGGTGAAATCGGCCCGTGCCTGTTGATGCGGAAAAGGGGACTGGCGCCGGTGGGGGCGGAGTCAAGCGAGCGCATGCTCCCAGGGCCGCGCTCCCGCGTGCCTCTAAATTTAAAGGGGAAGAATATTTTTTCTGGTGAAAAGGTTTCTGTCTCCCGTCCCTAGCAAGGCACCCCCAAGCAGTATGGAGGAAAGGGGATGGGATGAAAGAATACAACAGTTACAGGTAAATAACGTGTTCCTTCTCCAGCATGGGGTCTGGCATGAATTCACATGCTCATGAATAAAGAATACATAGCAGTACAGAAATACACAACGACGGGGTGGTGGCAAGACTCAACAGAAGCAATTACTGTTACCTCCGGAACAGGCTCACCTTCAAGCGAACAGGTTGCGTAGCACTGCTTGGCTGACACTTGAGTCCTCTATGGTATCCCTGTCGACGCAGTAGAACCTTGTGAAGGTGTGCATAGACCTCCATATAGCAGCCCTGCAGATGTCCAGCAGGCGCACACCAGACAGGAACGCAGTCGTCACATCGATCGCTCTGGTGGAATGGGCTCTCAGCCAGGTCGGGCAGCGGTCGGTTTGCCAACCGGTGTCAGTGCGTGATACAGGCAGAGAGCCACCTGGAAATGGAAGCCTAGGACCAAGCTTTCCCATGGTTCACAGGACCAAATATCACAAAAAGTTGAGACGTCTTCCGTAAACTCTTTGTACGTGCCACATAGAACTTCAGAGCACGCGCCACATCAAGCGAGTGCAAAGTCCTTCCAGCCGGTGACAAAGGTATCGAAAAAAAACCAGGCAACAACAAAGGTTTGTTGAGGTGGAATTCCGACAGAACCTTTTCCATGCAGCACCACTCTTGTGATGTGAAAAGTCAGATAAGGCTGCTTCCAAGACAGGGCTGGACATCTGCTGAAGCCCGCTTAAGTCGAAATGAAGTATCCAGGGAAGAGCGCGTGGTATTACATGTCCGAAGACAATCCCAGGAGCGCTGGTGAAATCGGCTCGTGCCTGTTGATGCGGAAAAGGGGACTGGCGCCGGTGGGGGCGGAGTCAGGCGAGCACATGCTCCCAGGGCTGCGCTCCCGCGTACCTCAAGATTTTTTCTGGTGAAAAGGTTTCTGTCTCCCGTCCCTAGCAAGGGACACCGAAGCAGTATGGAGGAAAGGGGACGGGATGAAAGAGTACAACAGTTACAGGTAAATAACTTGTTCCTTCTCCAGCATGGGGTCTGGCATGAATTCACATGCTCATGAATAAAGAATACATAGCAGTACAGAAATACACAACGACGGGAGATGGCAAGGCTCAACAGAAGCAATTACTGTTACCTCCGGAACAGGCTCACCTTCAAGCGAACAGGTTGCGTAGCACTGCTTGGCCGACCCTGGAGTCCTCTATGGAATCCCTGTCGACGCAGTAGAACCTTGTGAAAGTGTGCGTAGACCTCCACATAGCAGCCCTGCAGATGTCCAGCAGGGGCACACCAGACAGGAACGCAGTCGTCGCATTGATCGCTCTGGTGGAATGGGCTCTCAGCCGGTCGGGCAGCGGTCGGTTTGCCAACCGGTGTCAGTGCGTGATACAGGCGGAGAGCCACCTGGAAATGGAAGCATAGGATCAAGCTTTCCCATGGTTCACAGGACCAAAGATCACAAAAAGTTGAGACGTCTTCCGTAAACTCTTTGTACGTGCCACATAGAACTTCAGAGCACGCGACACATCAAGCGAGTGCAAAGTCCTTCCACCCAGTGACAAAGCTGTCGGAAAAAACACAGGCAACAACAAAGGTGGAATTCCGACTGAACCTTTTGCATGAAGGAACGGTGCGCCCCCAGCACCACTCTTGTGATGTGAAAAGTCAGATAAGGCTGCTTCCAAGACAGGGCTGGACATCTGCTGAAGCCCGCTTAAGTCGAAATGAAGTATCCAGGGAAGAGCGCGTGGTATTACATGTCCGAAGACAATCCCAGGAGCGCTGGTGAAATCGGCCCGTGCCTGTTGATGCGGAAAAGGTGACTGGCGCCGGTGGGGGAGAATCAGGCGTGCGCATGCTCCCAGGGCCACGCTCCCGCGTTCCTCTAAATTTAAAGGGGAAGAAGATTTTTTCTGGTGAAAAGGTTTCTGTCTCCTGTCCCTAGCAAGGGACGCCCAAGCAGTATGGAGGAAAGGGGACGGGATGAAAGAGTACAACAGTTACAGGTAAATAACATGTTCCTTCTCCAGCATGGGGTCTGGCATGAATTCACATGCTCATGAATAAAGAATACATAGCAGTACAGAAATACACAACGACAGGAGGTGACAAGGCTCAACAGAAGCAATTACTGGTACCTCCGGAACAGGCTCACTTTCAAGCGAACAGGTTGCGTAGCACTGCTTGGCTGACCCTTGAGTCCTCTATGGTATCCCTGTCGACGCAGTAGAACCTTGTGAAGGTGTGCATAGACCTCCATATAGCAGCCCTGCAGATGTCCAGCAGGGTCACACCAGACAGGAACGCAGTCGTCGCATCGATCGCTCTGTTGGAATGGGCTCTCAGCCAGGTCGGGCAGCGGTCGGTTTGCCAACCGGTGTCAGTGCGTGATACAGGCAGAGAGCCACCTGGAAATGGAAGCCTAGGACCAAGCTTTCCCATGGTTCACAGGACCAAAGATCACAAAAAGTTGAGACGTCTTCCGTAAACTCTTTGTACGTGCCATAGAACGTCAGAGCACGCGCCACATCAAGCGAGTGCAAAGTCCTTCCAGCCGGTGACAAAGGTGTCGGAAAAATCACAGGCAACAAGAAAGGTTTGTTGAGGTGGAATTCTGACGGAACCTTTTGCATGAAGGAACGGTGCGCCCACAGCACCACTCTTGTGATGTGAAAAGACAGATAAGGCTGCTTCCAAGACAGGGCTGGACATCTGCTGAAGCCCGCTTAAGTCGAAATGAAGTATCCGGGGAAGAGCGCGTGGTATTACATGTCCGAAGACAATCCCAGGAGCGCTGGTGAAATCGGCCCGTGCCTGTTGATGCGGAAAAGGGGACTGGCGCCGGTGGGGGCGGAGTCAAGCGAGCGCATGCTCCCAGGGCCGCGCTCCCGCGTGCCTCTAAATTTAAAGGGGAAGAATATTTTTTCTGGTGAAAAGGTTTCTGTCTCCCGTCCCTAGCAAGGCACCCCCAAGCAGTATGGAGGAAAGGGGATGGGATGAAAGAATACAACAGTTACAAGTAAATAACTTGTTCCTTCTCCAGCATGGGATGGGGTCTGGCATGAATTCACATGCTCATGAATAAAGAATACATAGCAGTACAGAAATACACAACGACGGGGTGGTGGCAAGACTCAACAGAAGCAATTACTGTTACCTCCGGAACAGGCTCACCTTCAAGCGAACAGGTTGCGTAGCACTCCTTGGCTGACACTTGAGTCCTCTATGGTATCCCTGTCGACGCAGTAGAACCTTGTGAAGGTGTGCATAGACCTCCATATAGCAGCCCTGCAGATGTCCAGCAGGCGCACACCAGACAGGAACGCAGTCGTCACATCGATCGCTCTGGTGGAATGGGCTCTCAGCCAGGTCGGGCAGCGGTCGGTTTGCCAACCGGTGTCAGTGCGTGATACAGGCAGAGAGCCACCTGGAAATGGAAGCCTAGGACCAAGCTTTCCCATGGTTCACAGGACCAAAGATCACAAAAAGTTGAGACGTCTTCCGTAAACTCTTTGTACGTGCCACATAGAACTTCAGAGCACACGCCACATCAAGCGAGTGCAAAGTCCTTCCAGCCGGTGACAAAGGTATCGAAAAAAACCCAGGCAACAACAAAGGTTTGTTGAGGTGGAATTCCGACAGAACCTTTTCCATGCAGCACCACTCTTGTGATGTGAAAAGTCAGATAAGGCTGCTTCCAAGACAGGGCTGGACATCTGCTGAAGCCCGCTTAAGTCGAAATGAAGTATCCAGGGAAGAGCGCGTGGTATTACATGTCCGAAGACAATCCCAGGAGCGCTGGTGAAATCGGCCCGTGCCTGTTGATGCGGAAAAGGGGACTGGCGCCGGTGGGGGCTGAGTCAGGCGAGCACATGCTCCCAGGGCTGCGCTCCCGCGTACCTCAAGATTTTTTCTGGTGAAAAGGTTTCTGTCTCCTGTCCCTAGCAAGGGACGCCCAAGCAGTATGGAGGAAAGGGGACGGGATGAAAGAGTACAACAGTTACAGGTAAATAACATGTTCCTTCTCCAGCATGGGGTCTGGCATGAATTCACATGCTCATGAATAAAGAATACATAGCAGTACAGAAATACACAACGACAGGAGGTGACAAGGCTCAACAGAAGCAATTACTGGTACCTCCGGAACAGGCTCACTTTCAAGCGAACAGGTTGCGTAGCACTGCTTGGCTGACCCTTGAGTCCTCTATGGTATCCCTGTCGACGCAGTAGAACCTTGTGAAGGTGTGCATAGACCTCCATATAGCAGCCCTGCAGATGTCCAGCAGGGGCACACCAGACAGGAACGCAGTCGTCGCATCGATCGCTCTGGTGGAATGGGCTCTCAGCCAGGTCGGGCAGCGGTCGGTTTGCCAACCGGTGTCAGTGCGTGATACAGGCAGAGAGCCACCTGGAAATGGAAGCCTAGGACCAAGCTTTCCCATGGTTCACAGGACCAAAGATCACAAAAAGTTGAGACGTCTTCCGTAAACTCTTTGTACGTGCCATAGAACGTCAGAGCACGCGCCACATCAAGCGAGTGCAAAGTCCTTCCAGCCGGTGACAAAGGTGTCGGAAAAATCACAGGTAACAAGAAAGGTTTGTTGAGGTGGAATTCTGACGGAACCTTTTGCATGAAGGAACGGTGCGCCCACAGCACCACTCTTGTGATGTGAAAAGTCAGATAAGGCTGCTTCCAAGACAGGGCTGGACATCTGCTGAAGCCCGCTTAAGTCGAAATGAAGTATCCGGGGAAGAGCGCGTGGTATTACATGTCCGAAGACAATCCCAGGAGCGCTGGTGAAATCGGCCCGTGCCTGTTGATGCGGAAAAGGGGACTGGCGCCGGTGGGGGCGGAGTCAAGCGAGCGCATGCTCCCAGGGCCGCGCTCCCGCGTGCCTCTAAATTTAAAGGGGAAGAATATTTTTTCTGGTGAAAAGGTTTCTGTCTCCCGTCCCTAGCAAGGCACCCCCAAGCAGTATGGAGGAAAGGGGATGGGATGAAAGAATACAACAGTTACAGGTAAATAACTTGTTCCTTCTCCAGCATGGGGTCTGGCATGAATTCACATGCTCATGAATAAAGAATACATAGCAGTACAGAAATACACAACGACGGGGTGGTGGCAAGACTCAACAGAAGCAATTACTGTTACCTCCGGAACAGGCTCACCTTCAAGCGAACAGGTTGCGTAGCACTGCTTGGCTGACACTTGAGTCCTCTATGGTATCCCTGTCGACGCAGTAGAACCTTGTGAAGGTGTGCATAGACCTCCATATAGCAGCCCTGCAGATGTCCAGCAGGCGCACACCAGACAGGAACGCAGTCGTCACATCGATCGCTCTGGTGGAATGGGCTCTCAGCCAAGTCGGGCAGCGGTCGGTTTGCCAACCGGTGTCAGTGCGTGATACAGGCAGAGAGCCACCTGGAAATGGAAGCCTAGGATCAAGCTTTCCCATGGTTCACAGGACCAAAGATCACAAAAAGTTGAGACGTCTTCCGTAAACTCTTTGTACGTGCCACATAGAACTTCAGAGCACGCGCCACATCAAGCGAGTGCAAAGTCCTTCCAGCCGGTGACAAAGGTATCGAAAAAAAACACAGGCAACAACAAAGGTTTGTTGAGGTGGAATTCCGACGGAACCTTTTGCATGAAGGAACGGTGCGCCCGCAGCACCACTCTTGTGATGTGAAAAGTCAGATAAGACTGCTTCCAAGACAGGGCTGGACATCTGCTGAAGCCCGCTTAAGTCGAAATGAAGTATCCAGGGAAGAGCGCGTGGTATTACATGTCCGAAGACAATCCCAGGAGCGCTGGTGAAATC
Source organism: Ambystoma mexicanum (assembly GCF_040938575.1). Taxonomy (NCBI): domain Eukaryota; kingdom Metazoa; phylum Chordata; class Amphibia; order Caudata; family Ambystomatidae; genus Ambystoma; species Ambystoma mexicanum. The sequence goes on from NC_090939.1 coordinate 941,030,939, forward strand.
GGCCCGTGCCTGTTGATGCGGAAAAGGGGACTGGCGCCGGTGGGGGCAGAGTCAGGCGAGCACATGCTCCCGGGGCCGCACTCCCGCGTGCCTCAAGATTTTTTCTGGTGAAAGGGTTTCTGTCTCCCGTCCCTAGCAAGGGACACCCAAGCAGTATGGAGGAAAGGGGACGGGATGAAAGAGTACAACAGTTACAGGTAAATAACTTGTTCCTTCTCCAGCATGGGGTCTGGCATGAATTCACATGCTCATGAATAAAGAATACATAGCAGTACAGAAATACACAACGACGGGGTGGTGGCAAGGCTCAACAGAAGCAATTACTGTTACCTCCGGAACAGGCTCACCTTCAAGCGAACAGGTTGCTTAGCACTGCTTGGCTGACCCTGGAGTCCTCTATGGAATCCCTGTCGACGCAGTAGAACCTTGTGAAGGTGTGCGTAGACCTCCACATAGCAGCCCTGCAGATGTCCAGCAGGGGCACACCAGACAGGAACGCAGTCGTCGCATCGATCGCTCTGGTGGAATGGGCTCTCAGCCGGTCGGGCAGCAGTCGGTTTGCCAACCGGTGTCAGTGCGTGATACAGGCGGAGAGCCACCTGGAAATGGAAGCCTAGGACCAAGCTTTCCCATGGTTCACAGGACCAAAGATCACAAAAAGTTGAGACGTCTTCCGTAAACTCTTTGTACGTGCCATAGAACGTCAGAGCACGCGCCACATCAAGCGAGTGCAAAGTCCTTCCAGCCGGTGACAAAGGTGTCGGAAAAATCACAGGCAACAAGAAAGGTTTGTTGAGGTGGAATTCTGACGGAACCTTTTGCATGAAGGAACGGTGCGCCCACAGCACCACTCTTGTGATGTGAAAAGTCAGATAAGGCTGCTTCCAAGACAGGGCTGGACATCTGCTGAAGCCCGCTTAAGTCGAAATGAAGTATCCGGGGAAGAGCGCGTGGTATTACATGTCCGAAGACAATCCCAGGAGCGCTGGTGAAATCGGCCCGTGCCTGTTGATGCGGAAAAGGGGACTGGCGCCGGTGGGGGCGGAGTCAAGCGAGCGCATGCTCCCAGGGCCGCGCTCCCGCGTGCCTCTAAATTTAAAAGGGAAGAATATTTTTTCTGGTGAAAAGGTTTCTGTCTCCCGTCCCTAGCAAGGCACCCCCAAGCAGTATGGAGGAAAGGGGATGGGATGAAAGAATACAACAGTTACAGGTAAATAACTTGTTCCTTCTCCAGCATGGGGTCTGGCATAAATTCACATGCTCATGAATAAAGAATACATAGCAGTACAGAAATACACAACGACGGGGTGGTGGCAAGACTCAACAGAAGCAATTACTGTTACCTCCGGAACAGGCTCACCTTCAAGCGAACAGGTTGCGTAGCACTGCTTGGCCGACCCTGGAGTCCTCTATGGAATCCCTGTCAACGCAGTAGAACCTTATGAAGGTGTGCATAGACCTCCATATAGCAGCCCTGCAGATGTCCAGCAGGGGCACACCAGACAGGAAGGCAATCGTCGCATCGATCGCTCTGGTGGAATGGGCTCTCAGCCGGTCGGGCAGCGGTCGGTTTGCCAACCGGTGTCAGTGCGTGATACAGGCAGAGAGCCACCTGGAAATGGAAGCCTACGACCAAGCTTTCCCATGGTTCACAGGACCATAGATCACAAAAAGTTGAGACGTCTTCCGTAAACTCTTTGTACGTGCCATAGAACGTCCACATCAAGCGAGTGTAAAGTCCTTCCAGCCGGTGACAAAGGTGTCGGAAAAATCACAGGCAACAAGAAAGGTTTGTTGAGGTGGAATTCTGACGGAACCTTTTGCATGAAGGAACGGTGCGCCCACAGCACCACTCTTGTGATGTGAAAAGTCAGATAAGACTGCTTCCAAGACAGGGCTGGACATCTGCTGAAGCCCGCTTAAGTCGAAATGAAGTATCCAGGGAAGAGCGCGTGGTATTACATGTCCGAAGACAATCCCAGGAGCGCTGGTGAAATCGGCCCGTGCCTGTTGATGCAGAAAAGGGGACTGGCACCGGTGGGGGCGGAGTCAGGCGAGCACATGCTCCCGGGGCCGCGCTCCCACGTGCCTCAAGATTTTTTCTGGTGAAAAGGTTTCTGTCTCCCGTCCCTAGCAAGGGACGCCCAAGCAGTATGGAGGAAAGGGGATGGGATGAAAGAATACAACAGTTACAGGTAAATAACGTGTTCCTTCTCCAGCATGGGGTCTGGCATGAATTCACATGCTCATGAATAAAGAATACATAGCAGTACAGAAATACACAACGACGGGGTGGTGGCAAGACTCAACAGAAGCAATTACTGTTACCTCCGGAACAGGCTCACCTTCAAGCGAACAGGTTGCGTAGCACTGCTTGGCTGACACTTGAGTCCTCTATGGTATCCCTGTCGACGCAGTAGAACCTTGTGAAGGTGTGCATAGACCTCCATATAGCAGCCCTGCAGATGTCCAGCAGGCGCACACCAGACAGGAACGCAGTCGTCACATCGATCGCTCTGGTGGAATGGGCTCTCAGCCAGGTCGGGCAGCGGTCGGTTTGCCAACCGGTGTCAGTGCGTGATACAGGCAGAGAGCCACCTGGAAATGGAAGCCTAGGACCAAGCTTTCCCATGGTTCACAGGACCAAATATCACAAAAAGTTGAGACGTCTTCCGTAAACTCTTTGTACGTGCCACATAGAACTTCAGAGCACGCGCCACATCAAGCGAGTGCAAAGTCCTTCCAGCCGGTGACAAAGGTATCGAAAAAAAACCAGGCAACAACAAAGGTTTGTTGAGGTGGAATTCCGACAGAACCTTTTCCATGCAGCACCACTCTTGTGATGTGAAAAGTCAGATAAGGCTGCTTCCAAGACAGGGCTGGACATCTGCTGAAGCCCGCTTAAGTCGAAATGAAGTATCCAGGGAAGAGCGCGTGGTATTACATGTCCGAAGACAATCCCAGGAGCGCTGGTGAAATCGGCTCGTGCCTGTTGATGCGGAAAAGGGGACTGGCGCCGGTGGGGGCGGAGTCAGGCGAGCACATGCTCCCAGGGCTGCGCTCCCGCGTACCTCAAGATTTTTTCTGGTGAAAAGGTTTCTGTCTCCCGTCCCTAGCAAGGGACACCGAAGCAGTATGGAGGAAAGGGGACGGGATGAAAGAGTACAACAGTTACAGGTAAATAACTTGTTCCTTCTCCAGCATGGGGTCTGGCATGAATTCACATGCTCATGAATAAAGAATACATAGCAGTACAGAAATACACAACGACGGGAGATGGCAAGGCTCAACAGAAGCAATTACTGTTACCTCCGGAACAGGCTCACCTTCAAGCGAACAGGTTGCGTAGCACTGCTTGGCCGACCCTGGAGTCCTCTATGGAATCCCTGTCGACGCAGTAGAACCTTGTGAAAGTGTGCGTAGACCTCCACATAGCAGCCCTGCAGATGTCCAGCAGGGGCACACCAGACAGGAACGCAGTCGTCGCATTGATCGCTCTGGTGGAATGGGCTCTCAGCCGGTCGGGCAGCGGTCGGTTTGCCAACCGGTGTCAGTGCGTGATACAGGCGGAGAGCCACCTGGAAATGGAAGCATAGGATCAAGCTTTCCCATGGTTCACAGGACCAAAGATCACAAAAAGTTGAGACGTCTTCCGTAAACTCTTTGTACGTGCCACATAGAACTTCAGAGCACGCGACACATCAAGCGAGTGCAAAGTCCTTCCACCCAGTGACAAAGCTGTCGGAAAAAACACAGGCAACAACAAAGGTGGAATTCCGACTGAACCTTTTGCATGAAGGAACGGTGCGCCCCCAGCACCACTCTTGTGATGTGAAAAGTCAGATAAGGCTGCTTCCAAGACAGGGCTGGACATCTGCTGAAGCCCGCTTAAGTCGAAATGAAGTATCCAGGGAAGAGCGCGTGGTATTACATGTCCGAAGACAATCCCAGGAGCGCTGGTGAAATCGGCCCGTGCCTGTTGATGCGGAAAAGGTGACTGGCGCCGGTGGGGGAGAATCAGGCGTGCGCATGCTCCCAGGGCCACGCTCCCGCGTTCCTCTAAATTTAAAGGGGAAGAAGATTTTTTCTGGTGAAAAGGTTTCTGTCTCCTGTCCCTAGCAAGGGACGCCCAAGCAGTATGGAGGAAAGGGGACGGGATGAAAGAGTACAACAGTTACAGGTAAATAACATGTTCCTTCTCCAGCATGGGGTCTGGCATGAATTCACATGCTCATGAATAAAGAATACATAGCAGTACAGAAATACACAACGACAGGAGGTGACAAGGCTCAACAGAAGCAATTACTGGTACCTCCGGAACAGGCTCACTTTCAAGCGAACAGGTTGCGTAGCACTGCTTGGCTGACCCTTGAGTCCTCTATGGTATCCCTGTCGACGCAGTAGAACCTTGTGAAGGTGTGCATAGACCTCCATATAGCAGCCCTGCAGATGTCCAGCAGGGTCACACCAGACAGGAACGCAGTCGTCGCATCGATCGCTCTGTTGGAATGGGCTCTCAGCCAGGTCGGGCAGCGGTCGGTTTGCCAACCGGTGTCAGTGCGTGATACAGGCAGAGAGCCACCTGGAAATGGAAGCCTAGGACCAAGCTTTCCCATGGTTCACAGGACCAAAGATCACAAAAAGTTGAGACGTCTTCCGTAAACTCTTTGTACGTGCCATAGAACGTCAGAGCACGCGCCACATCAAGCGAGTGCAAAGTCCTTCCAGCCGGTGACAAAGGTGTCGGAAAAATCACAGGCAACAAGAAAGGTTTGTTGAGGTGGAATTCTGACGGAACCTTTTGCATGAAGGAACGGTGCGCCCACAGCACCACTCTTGTGATGTGAAAAGACAGATAAGGCTGCTTCCAAGACAGGGCTGGACATCTGCTGAAGCCCGCTTAAGTCGAAATGAAGTATCCGGGGAAGAGCGCGTGGTATTACATGTCCGAAGACAATCCCAGGAGCGCTGGTGAAATCGGCCCGTGCCTGTTGATGCGGAAAAGGGGACTGGCGCCGGTGGGGGCGGAGTCAAGCGAGCGCATGCTCCCAGGGCCGCGCTCCCGCGTGCCTCTAAATTTAAAGGGGAAGAATATTTTTTCTGGTGAAAAGGTTTCTGTCTCCCGTCCCTAGCAAGGCACCCCCAAGCAGTATGGAGGAAAGGGGATGGGATGAAAGAATACAACAGTTACAAGTAAATAACTTGTTCCTTCTCCAGCATGGGATGGGGTCTGGCATGAATTCACATGCTCATGAATAAAGAATACATAGCAGTACAGAAATACACAACGACGGGGTGGTGGCAAGACTCAACAGAAGCAATTACTGTTACCTCCGGAACAGGCTCACCTTCAAGCGAACAGGTTGCGTAGCACTCCTTGGCTGACACTTGAGTCCTCTATGGTATCCCTGTCGACGCAGTAGAACCTTGTGAAGGTGTGCATAGACCTCCATATAGCAGCCCTGCAGATGTCCAGCAGGCGCACACCAGACAGGAACGCAGTCGTCACATCGATCGCTCTGGTGGAATGGGCTCTCAGCCAGGTCGGGCAGCGGTCGGTTTGCCAACCGGTGTCAGTGCGTGATACAGGCAGAGAGCCACCTGGAAATGGAAGCCTAGGACCAAGCTTTCCCATGGTTCACAGGACCAAAGATCACAAAAAGTTGAGACGTCTTCCGTAAACTCTTTGTACGTGCCACATAGAACTTCAGAGCACGCGCCACATCAAGCGAGTGCAAAGTCCTTCCAGCCGGTGACAAAGGTATCGAAAAAAACCCAGGCAACAACAAAGGTTTGTTGAGGTGGAATTCCGACAGAACCTTTTCCATGCAGCACCACTCTTGTGATGTGAAAAGTCAGATAAGGCTGCTTCCAAGACAGGGCTGGACATCTGCTGAAGCCCGCTTAAGTCGAAATGAAGTATCCAGGGAAGAGCGCGTGGTATTACATGTCCGAAGACAATCCCAGGAGCGCTGGTGAAATCGGCCCGTGCCTGTTGATGCGGAAAAGGGGACTGGCGCCGGTGGGGGCTGAGTCAGGCGAGCACATGCTCCCAGGGCTGCGCTCCCGCGTACCTCAAGATTTTTTCTGGTGAAAAGGTTTCTGTCTCCTGTCCCTAGCAAGGGACGCCCAAGCAGTATGGAGGAAAGGGGACGGGATGAAAGAGTACAACAGTTACAGGTAAATAACATGTTCCTTCTCCAGCATGGGGTCTGGCATGAATTCACATGCTCATGAATAAAGAATACATAGCAGTACAGAAATACACAACGACAGGAGGTGACAAGGCTCAACAGAAGCAATTACTGGTACCTCCGGAACAGGCTCACTTTCAAGCGAACAGGTTGCGTAGCACTGCTTGGCTGACCCTTGAGTCCTCTATGGTATCCCTGTCGACGCAGTAGAACCTTGTGAAGGTGTGCATAGACCTCCATATAGCAGCCCTGCAGATGTCCAGCAGGGGCACACCAGACAGGAACGCAGTCGTCGCATCGATCGCTCTGGTGGAATGGGCTCTCAGCCAGGTCGGGCAGCGGTCGGTTTGCCAACCGGTGTCAGTGCGTGATACAGGCAGAGAGCCACCTGGAAATGGAAGCCTAGGACCAAGCTTTCCCATGGTTCACAGGACCAAAGATCACAAAAAGTTGAGACGTCTTCCGTAAACTCTTTGTACGTGCCATAGAACGTCAGAGCACGCGCCACATCAAGCGAGTGCAAAGTCCTTCCAGCCGGTGACAAAGGTGTCGGAAAAATCACAGGTAACAAGAAAGGTTTGTTGAGGTGGAATTCTGACGGAACCTTTTGCATGAAGGAACGGTGCGCCCACAGCACCACTCTTGTGATGTGAAAAGTCAGATAAGGCTGCTTCCAAGACAGGGCTGGACATCTGCTGAAGCCCGCTTAAGTCGAAATGAAGTATCCGGGGAAGAGCGCGTGGTATTACATGTCCGAAGACAATCCCAGGAGCGCTGGTGAAATCGGCCCGTGCCTGTTGATGCGGAAAAGGGGACTGGCGCCGGTGGGGGCGGAGTCAAGCGAGCGCATGCTCCCAGGGCCGCGCTCCCGCGTGCCTCTAAATTTAAAGGGGAAGAATATTTTTTCTGGTGAAAAGGTTTCTGTCTCCCGTCCCTAGCAAGGCACCCCCAAGCAGTATGGAGGAAAGGGGATGGGATGAAAGAATACAACAGTTACAGGTAAATAACTTGTTCCTTCTCCAGCATGGGGTCTGGCATGAATTCACATGCTCATGAATAAAGAATACATAGCAGTACAGAAATACACAACGACGGGGTGGTGGCAAGACTCAACAGAAGCAATTACTGTTACCTCCGGAACAGGCTCACCTTCAAGCGAACAGGTTGCGTAGCACTGCTTGGCTGACACTTGAGTCCTCTATGGTATCCCTGTCGACGCAGTAGAACCTTGTGAAGGTGTGCATAGACCTCCATATAGCAGCCCTGCAGATGTCCAGCAGGCGCACACCAGACAGGAACGCAGTCGTCACATCGATCGCTCTGGTGGAATGGGCTCTCAGCCAAGTCGGGCAGCGGTCGGTTTGCCAACCGGTGTCAGTGCGTGATACAGGCAGAGAGCCACCTGGAAATGGAAGCCTAGGATCAAGCTTTCCCATGGTTCACAGGACCAAAGATCACAAAAAGTTGAGACGTCTTCCGTAAACTCTTTGTACGTGCCACATAGAACTTCAGAGCACGCGCCACATCAAGCGAGTGCAAAGTCCTTCCAGCCGGTGACAAAGGTATCGAAAAAAAAACAGGCAACAACAAAGGTTTGTTGAGGTGGAATTCCGACAGAACCTTTTCCATGCAGCACCACTCTTGTGATGTGAAAAGTCAGATAAGGCTGCTTCCAAGACAGGGCTGGACATCTGCTGAAGCCCGCTTAAGTCGAAATGAAGTATCCAGGGAAGAGCTCGTGGTATTACATGTCCGAAGACAATCCCAGGAGCGCTGGTGAAATCGGCCCGTGCCTGTTGATGCGGAAAAGGGGACTGGCGCCGGTGGGGGCGGAGTCAGGCGAGCACATGCTCCCAGGGCTGCGCTCCCGCGTACCTCAAGATTCTTTCTGGTGAAAAGGTTTCTGTCTCCCGTCCCTAGCAAGGGACACCGAAGCAGTATGGAGGAAAGGGGACGGGATGAAAGAGTACAACAGTTACAGGTTAATAACATGTTCCTTCTCCAGCATGGGGTCTGGCATGAATTCACATGCTCATGAATAAAGAATACATAGCAGTACAGAAATACACAACGACAGGAGGTGACAAGGCTCAACAGAAGCAATTACTGGTACCTCCGGAACAGGCTCACTTTCAAGCGAACAGGTTGCGTAGCACTGCTTGGCTGACCCTTGAGTCCTCTATGGTATCCCTGTCGACGCAGTAGAACCTTGTGAAGGTGTGCATAGACCTCCATATAGCAACCCTGCAGATGTCCAGCAGGGGCACACCAGACAGGAACGCAGTCGTCGCATCGATCGCTCTGGTGGAATGGGCTCTCAGCCAGGTCGGGCAGCGGTCGGTTTGCCAACCGGTGTCAGTGCGTGATACAGGCAGAGAGCCACCTGGAAATGGAAGCCTAGGACCAAGCTTTCCCATGGTTCACAGGACCAAAGATCACGAAAAGTTGAGACGTCTTCCGTAAACTCTTTGTACGTGCCACATAGAACTTCAGAGCACGCGCCACATCAAGCAAGTGCAAAGTCCTTCCAGCCGGTGATAAAGGTGTCGGAAAAAACACAGGCAACAACAAAGGTTTGTTGAGGTGGAATTCCGACGGAACCTTTTGCATGAAGGAACGGTGCGCCCGCAGCACCACTCTTGTGATGTGAAAAGTCAGATAAGACTGCTTCCAAGACAGGGCTGGACATCTGCTGAAGCCCGCTTAAGTCGAAATGAAGTATCCAGGGAAGAGCGCGTGGTATTACATGTCCGAAGACAATCCCAGGAGCGCTGGTGAAATCGGCCCGTGCCTGTTGATGCGGAAAAGGGGACTGGCGCCGGTGGGGGCAGAGTCAGGCGAGCACATGCTCCCGGGGCCGCACTCCCGCGTGCCTCAAGATTTTTTCTGGTGAAAGGGTTTCTGTCTCCCGTCCCTAGCAAGGGACACCCAAGCAGTATGGAGGAAAGGGGACGGGATGAAAGAGTACAACAGTTACAGGTAAATAACTTGTTCCTTCTCCAGCATGGGGTCTGGCATGAATTCACATGCTCATGAATAAAGAATACATAGCAGTACAGAAATACACAACGACGGGGTGGTGGCAAGGCTCAACAGAAGCAATTACTGTTACCTCCGGAACAGGCTCACCTTCAAGCGAACAGGTTGCTTAGCACTGCTTGGCTGACCCTGGAGTCCTCTATGGAATCCCTGTCGACGCAGTAGAACCTTGTGAAGGTGTGCGTAGACCTCCACATAGCAGCCCTGCAGATGTCCAGCAGGGGCACACCAGACAGGAACGCAGTCGTCGCATCGATCGCTCTGGTGGAATGGGCTCTCAGCCGGTCGGGCAGCAGTCGGTTTGCCAACCGGTGTCAGTGCGTGATACAGGCGGAGAGCCACCTGGAAATGGAAGCCTAGGACCAAGCTTTCCCATGGTTCACAGGACCAAAGATCACAAAAAGTTGAGACGTCTTCCGTAAACTCTTTGTACGTGCCATAGAACGTCAGAGCACGCGCCACATCAAGCGAGTGCAAAGTCCTTCCAGCCGGTGACAAAGGTGTCGGAAAAATCACAGGCAACAAGAAAGGTTTGTTGAGGTGGAATTCTGACGGAACCTTTTGCATGAAGGAACGGTGCGCCCACAGCACCACTCTTGTGATGTGAAAAGTCAGATAAGGCTGCTTCCAAGACAGGGCTGGACATCTGCTGAAGCCCGCTTAAGTCGAAATGAAGTATCCGGGGAAGAGCGCGTGGTATTACATGTCCGAAGACAATCCCAGGAGCGCTGGTGAAATCGGCCCGTGCCTGTTGATGCGGAAAAGGGGACTGGCGCCGGTGGGGGCGGAGTCAAGCGAGCGCATGCTCCCAGGGCCGCGCTCCCGCGTGCCTCTAAATTTAAAAGGGAAGAATATTTTTTCTGGTGAAAAGGTTTCTGTCTCCCGTCCCTAGCAAGGCACCCCCAAGCAGTATGGAGGAAAGGGGATGGGATGAAAGAATACAACAGTTACAGGTAAATAACTTGTTCCTTCTCCAGCATGGGGTCTGGCATAAATTCACATGCTCATGAATAAAGAATACATAGCAGTACAGAAATACACAACGACGGGGTGGTGGCAAGACTCAACAGAAGCAATTACTGTTACCTCCGGAACAGGCTCACCTTCAAGCGAACAGGTTGCGTAGCACTGCTTGGCCGACCCTGGAGTCCTCTATGGAATCCCTGTCAACGCAGTAGAACCTTATGAAGGTGTGCATAGACCTCCATATAGCAGCCCTGCAGATGTCCAGCAGGGGCACACCAGACAGGAAGGCAATCGTCGCATCGATCGCTCTGGTGGAATGGGCTCTCAGCCGGTCGGGCAGCGGTCGGTTTGCCAACCGGTGTCAGTGCGTGATACAGGCAGAGAGCCACCTGGAAATGGAAGCCTACGACCAAGCTTTCCCATGGTTCACAGGACCATAGATCACAAAAAGTTGAGACGTCTTCCGTAAACTCTTTGTACGTGCCATAGAACGTCCACATCAAGCGAGTGTAAAGTCCTTCCAGCCGGTGACAAAGGTGTCGGAAAAATCACAGGCAACAAGAAAGGTTTGTTGAGGTGGAATTCTGACGGAACCTTTTGCATGAAGGAACGGTGCGCCCACAGCACCACTCTTGTGATGTGAAAAGTCAGATAAGACTGCTTCCAAGACAGGGCTGGACATCTGCTGAAGCCCGCTTAAGTCGAAATGAAGTATCCAGGGAAGAGCGCGTGGTATTACATGTCCGAAGACAATCCCAGGAGCGCTGGTGAAATCGGCCCGTGCCTGTTGATGCAGAAAAGGGGACTGGCACCGGTGGGGGCGGAGTCAGGCGAGCACATGCTCCCGGGGCCGCGCTCCCACGTGCCTCAAGATTTTTTCTGGTGAAAAGGTTTCTGTCTCCCGTCCCTAGCAAGGGACGCCCAAGCAGTATGGAGGAAAGGGGACGGGATGAAAGAGTACAACAGTTACAGGTAAATAACTTGTTCCTTCTCCAGCATGGGGTCTGGCATGAATTCACATGCTCATGAATAAAGAATACATAGCAGTACAGAAATACACAACGACGGGGTGGTGGCAAGGCTCAACAGAAGCAATTACTGTTACCTCCGGAACAGGCTCACCTTCAAGCGAACAGGTTGCGTAGCACTGCTTGGCTGACCCTGGAGTCCTCTATGGAATCCCTGTCGACGCAGTAGAACCTTGTGAAGGTGTGCGTAGACCTCCACATAGCAGCCCTGCAGATGTCCAGCAGGGGCACACCAGACAGGAACGCAGTCGTCGCATCGATCGCTCTGGTGGAATGGGCTCTCAGGCGGTCGGGCAGCGGTCGGTTTGCCAACCGGTGTCAGTGCGTGATACAGGCAGAGAGCCACCTGGAAATGGAAGCCTAGGACCAAGCTTTCCCATGGTTCACAGGACCAAAGGTCACAAAAAGTTGAGACGTCTTCCGTAAACTCTTTGTACGTGCCACATAGAACTTCAGAGCACGCGCCACATCAAGCGAGTGCAAAGTCCTTCCAGCCGGTGACAAAGGTGTCGGAAAAAACACAGGCAACAACAAAGGTTTGTTGAGGTGGAATTCCGACTGAACCTTTTGCATGAAGGAACGGTGCGCCCGCAGCACCACTCTTGTGATGTGAAAAGTCAGATAAGGCTGCTTCCAAGACAGGGCTGGACATCTGCTGAAGCTCGCTTAAGTCGAAATTAAGTATCCGGGGAAGAGCGCGTGGTATTACATGTCCGAAGACAATCCCAGGAGCGCTGGTGAAATCGGCCCGTGCCTGTTGATGCGGAAAAGGTGACTGGCGCCGGTGAGGGAGAATCAGGCGTGCGCATGCTCCCAGGGCCACGCTCCCGCGTGCCTCTAAATTTAAAGGGGAAGAAGATTTTTTCTGGTGAAAAGGTTTCTGTCTCCTGTCCCTAGCAAGGGACGCCCAAGCAGTATGGAGGAAAGGGGACGGGATGAAAGAGTACAACAGTTACAGGTAAATAACATGTTCCTTCTCCAGCATAGGGTCTGGCATGAATACACATGCTCATGAATAAAGAATACATAGCAGTACAGAAATACACAACGACAGGAGGTGACAAGGCTCAACAGAAGCAATTACTGGTACCTCCGGAACAGGCTCACCTTCAAGCGAACAGGTTGCGTAGCACTGCTTGGCTGACCCTTGAGTCTTCTATGGTATCCCTGTCGACGCAGTAGAACCTTGTGAAGGTGTGCATAGACCTCCATATAGCAGCCCTGCAGATGTCCAGCAGGGGCACACCAGAGAGGAACGCAGTCGTCGCATCGATCGCTCTGGTGGAATGGGCTCTCAGCCAGGTCGGGCAGCGGTCAGTTTGCCAACCGGTGTCAGTGCGTGATACAGGCAGAGAGCCACCTGGAAATGGAAGCCTAGGACCAAGCTTTCCCATGGTTCACAGGACCAAAGATCACAAAAAGTTGAGACGTCTTCCGTAAACTCTTTGTACGTGCCACATAGAACTTCAGAGCACGCGCCACATCAAGCAAGTGCAAAGACCTTCCAGCCGGTGATAAAGCTGTCGGAAAAAACACAGGCAACAACAAAGGTTTGTTGAGGTGGAATTCCGACGGAACCTTTTGCATGAAGGAACGGTGCGCCCGCAGCACCACTCTTGTGATGTGAAAAGTCAGATAAGACTGCTTCCAAGACAGGGCTGGACATCTGCTGAAGCCCGCTTAAGTCGAAATGAAGTATCTAGGGAAGAGCGCGTGGTATTACATGTCCGAAGACAATCCCAGGAGCGCTGGTGAAATCGGCCCGTGCCTGTTGATGCGGAAAAGGGGACTGGCGCCGGTGGGGGCGGAGTCAGGCGAGCACATGCTCCCGGGGCCGCGCTCCCGCGTGCCTCAAGATTTTGTCTGGTGAAAAGGTTTCTGTCTCCCGTCCCTAGCAAGGGACGCCCAAGCAGTATGGAGGAAAGGGGACGGGATGAAAGAGTACAACAGTTACAGGTAAATAACTTGTTCCTTCTCCAGCATGGGATCTGGTATGAATTCACATGCTCATGAATAAAGAATACATAGCAGTACAGAAATACACAACGACGGGGTGGTGGCAAGGCTCAACAGAAGCAATTACTGTTACCTCCGGAACAGGCTCACCTTCAAGCGGACAGGTTGCGTAGCACTGCTTGGCTGACCCTGGAGTCCTCTATGGAATCCCTGTCGATGCAGTAGAACCTTGTGAAGGTGTGCATAGACCTCCACATAGCAGCCCTGCAGATGTCCAGCAGGGGCACACCAGACAGGAATGCAGTCGTCGCATCGATCGCTCTGGTGGAATGGGCTCTCAGCCGGTCGGGCAGCGGTCGGTTTGCCAACCGGTGTCAGTGCGTGATACAGGCGGAGAGCCACCTGGAAATGGAAGCCTAGGACCAAGCTTTCCCATGGTTCATAGGACCAAAGATCACAAAAAGTTGAGAAGTCTTCCGTAAACTCTTTGTACGTGCCACATAGAACTTCAGAGCACGCGCCACATCAAGCAAGTGCAAAGTCCTTCCAGCCGGTGATAAAGGTGTCGGAAAAAACACAGGCAACAACAAAGGTTTGTTGAGGTGGAATTCCGACGGAACCTTTTGCATGAAGGAACGGTGCGCCCGCAGCACCACTCTTGGGATGTGAAAAGTCAGATAAGACTGCTTCCAAGACAGGGCTGGACATCTGCTGAAGCCCGCTTAAGTCGAAATGAAGTATCCAGGGAAGAGCGCGTGGTATTACATGTCCGAAGACAATCCCAGGAGCGCTGGTGAAATCGGCCCGTGCCTGTTGATGCGGAAAAGGGGACTGGCGCCGGTGGGGGCGGAGTCAGGCGAGCACATGCTCCCGGGGCCGCGCTCCCGCGTGCCTCAATATTTTTTCTGGTGAAAAGGTTTCTGTCTCCCGTCCCTAGCAAGGGACGCCCAAGCAGTATGGAGGAAAGGGGACGGGATGAAAGAGTACAACAGTTACAGGTAAATAACTTGTTCCTTCTCCAGCATGGGGTCTGGCATGAATTCACATGCTCATGAATAAAGAATACATAGCAGTACAGAAATACACAACGACGGGGTGGTGGCAAGGCTCAACAGAAGCAATTACTGTTACCTCCGGAACAGGCTCACCTTCAAGCGAACAGGTTGCGTAGCACTGCTTGGCTGACCCTGGAGTCCTCTATGGAATCCCTGTCGACGCAGTAGAACCTTGTGAAGGTGTGCGTAGACCTCGACATAGCAGCCCTGCAGATGTCAAGCAGGGGCACACCAGACAGGAACGCAGTCGTCGCATCGATCGCTCTGGTGGAATGGGCTCTCAGCCGGTCGGGCAGCGGTCGGTTTGCCAACCGGTGTCAGTGCGTGATACAGGCGGAGAGCCACCTGGAAATGGAAGCCTAGGACCAAGCTTTCCCATGGTTCACAGGACCAAAGATCACAAAAAGTTGAGACGTCTTCCGTAAACTCTTTGTACGTGCCATAGAACGTCAGAGCACGCGCCACATCAAGCGAGTGCAAAGTCCTTCCAGCCGGTGACAAAGGTGTCGGAAAAATCACAGGCAACAAGAAAGGTTTGTTGAGGTGGAATTCTGACGGAACCTTTTGCATGAAGGAACGGTGCGCCCACAGCACCACTCTTGTGATGTGAAAAGTCAGATAAGGCTGCTTCCAAGACAGGGCTGGACATCTGCTGAAGCCCGCTTAAGTCGAAATGAAGTATCCGGGGAAGAGCGCGTGGTATTACATGTCCGAAGACAATCCCAGGAGCGCTGGTGAAATCGGCCCGTGCCTGTTGATGCGGAAAAGGGGACTGGCACCGGTGGGGGCGGAGTCAAGCGAGCGCATGCTCCCAGGGCCGCGCTTCCGCGTGCCTCTAAATTTAAAGGGGAAGAATATTTTTTCTGGTGAAAAGGTTTCTGTCTCCCGTCCCTAGCAAGGCACCCCCAAGCAGTATGGAGGAAAGGGGATGGGATGAAAGAATACAACAGTTACAGGTAAATAACTTGTTCCTTCTCCAGCATGGGGTCTGGCATGAATTCACATGCTCATGAATAAAGAATACATAGCAGTACAGAAATACACAACGACGGGGTGGTGGCAAGACTCAACAGATGCAATTACTGTTACCTCCGGAACAGGCTCACCTTCAAGCGAACAGGTTGCGTAGCACTGCTTGGCTGACACTTGAGTCCTCTATGGTATCCCTGTCGACGCAGTAGAACCTTGTGAAGGTGTGCATAGACCTCCATATAGCAGCCCTGCAGATGTCCAGCAGGCGCACACCAGACAGGAACGCAGTCGTCACATCGATCGCTCTGGTGGAATGGGCTCTCAGCCAGGTCGGGCAGCGGTCGGTTTGCCAACCGGTGTCAGTGCGTGATACAGGCAGAGAGCCACCTGGAAATGGAAGCCTAGGACCAAGCTTTCCCATGGTTCACAGGACCAAAGATCACAAAAAGTTGAGACGTCTTCCGTAAACTCTTTGTACGTGCCATAGAACGTCAGAGCACGCGCCACATCAAGCGAGTGCAAAGTCCTTCCAGCCGGTGACAAAGGTGTCGGAAAAATCACAGGCAACAAGAAAGGTTTGTTGAGGTGGAATTCTGACGGAACCTTTTGCATGAAGGAACGGTGCGCCCACAGCACCACTCTTGTGATGTGAAAAGTCAGATAAGGCTGCTTCCAAGACAGGGCTGGACATCTGCTGAAGCCCGCTTAAGTCGAAATGAAGTATCCGGGGAAGAGCGCGTGGTATTACATGTCCGAAGACAATCCCAGGAGCGCTGGTGAAATCGGCCCGTGCCTGTTGATGCGGAAAAGGGGACTGGCGCCGGTGGGGGCGGAGTCAAGCGAGCGCATGCTCCCAGGGCCGCGCTCCCGCGTGCCTCTAAATTTAAAGGGGAAGAATATTTTTTCTGGTGAAAAGGTTTCTGTCTCCCGTCCCTAGCAAGGCACCCCCAAGCAGTATGGAGGAAAGGGGATGGGATGAAAGAATACAACAGTTACAGGTAAATAACTTGTTCCTTCTCCAGCATGGGGTCTGGCATGAATTCACATGCTCATGAATAAAGAATACATAGCAGTACAGAAATACACAACGACAGGAGGTGACAAGGCTCAACAGAAGCAATTACTGGTACCTCCGGAACAGGCTCACTTTCAAGCGAACAGGTTGCGTAGCACTGCTTGGCTGACCCTTGAGTCCTCTATGGTATCCCTGTCGACGCAGTAGAACCTTGTGAAGGTGTGCATAGACCTCCATATAGCAGCCCTGCAGATGTCCAGCAGGGTCACACCAGACAGGAACGCAGTCGTCGCATCGATCGCTCTGTTGGAATGGGCTCTCAGCCAGGTCGGGCAGCGGTCGGTTTGCCAACCGGTGTCAGTGCGTGATACAGGCAGAGAGCCACCTGGAAATGGAAGCCTAGGACCAAGCTTTCCCATGGTTCACAGGACCAAAGATCACAAAAAGTTGAGACGTCTTCCGTAAACTCTTTGTACGTGCCATAGAACGTCAGAGCACGCGCCACATCAAGCGAGTGCAAAGTCCTTCCAGCCGGTGACAAAGGTGTCGGAAAAATCACAGGCAACAAGAAAGGTTTGTTGAGGTGGAATTCTGACGGAACCTTTTGCATGAAGGAACGGTGCGCCCACAGCACCACTCTTGTGATGTGAAAAGACAGATAAGGCTGCTTCCAAGACAGGGCTGGACATCTGCTGAAGCCCGCTTAAGTCGAAATGAAGTATCCGGGGAAGAGCGCGTGGTATTACATGTCCGAAGACAATCCCAGGAGCGCTGGTGAAATCGGCCCGTGCCTGTTGATGCGGAAAAGGGGACTGGCGCCGGTGGGGGCGGAGTCAAGCGAGCGCATGCTCCCAGGGCCGCGCTCCCGCGTGCCTCTAAATTTAAAGGGGAAGAATATTTTTTCTGGTGAAAAGGTTTCTGTCTCCCGTCCCTAGCAAGGCACCCCCAAGCAGTATGGAGGAAAGGGGATGGGATGAAAGAATACAACAGTTACAGGTAAATAACTTGTTCCTTCTCCAGCATGGGATGGGGTCTGGCATGAATTCACATGCTCATGAATAAAGAATACATAGCAGTACAGAAATACACAACGACGGGGTGGTGGCAAGACTCAACAGAAGCAATTACTGTTACCTCCGGAACAGGCTCACCTTCAAGCGAACAGGTTGCGTAGCACTGCTTGGCTGACACTTGAGTCCTTTATGGTATCCCTGTCGACGCAGTAGAACCTTGTGAAGGTGTGCATAGACCTCCATATAGCAGCCCTGCAGATGTCCAGCAGGCGCACACCAGACAGGAACGCAGTCGTCACATCGATCGCTCTGGTGGAATGGGCTCTCAGCCAGGTCGGGCAGCGGTCGGTTTGCCAACCGGTGTCAGTGCGTGATACAGGCAGAGAGCCACCTGGAAATGGAAGCCTAGGACCAAGCTTTCCCATGGTTCACAGGACCAAAGATCACAAAAAGTTGAGACGTCTTCCGTAAACTCTTTGTACGTGCCACATAGAACTTCAGAGCACGCGCCACATCAAGCGAGTGCAAAGTCCTTCCAGCCGGTGACAAAGGTATCGAAAAAAACCCAGGCAACAACAAAGGTTTGTTGAGGTGGAATTCCGACAGAACCTTTTCCATGCAGCACCACTCTTGTGATGTGAAAAGTCAGATAAGGCTGCTTCCAAGACAGGGCTGGACATCTGCTGAAGCCCGTTTAAGTCGAAATGAAGTATCCAGGGAAGAGCGCGTGGTATTACATGTCCGAAGACAATCCCAGGAGCGCTGGTGAAATCGGCCCGTGCCTGTTGATGCGGAAAAGGGGACTGGCGCCGGTGGGGGCGGAGTCAGGCGAGCACATGCTCCCAGGGCTGCGCTCCCGCGTGCCTCAAGATTTTTTCTGGTGAAAAGGTTTCTGTCTCCCGTCCCTAGCAAGGGATGCCCAAGCAGTATGGAGGAAAGGGGACGGGATGAAAGAGTACAACAGTTACAGGTAAATAACTTGTTCCTTCTCCAGCATGGGGTCTGGCATGAATTCACATGCTCATGAATAAAGAATACATAGCAGTACAGAAATACACAACGACGGGGTGGTGGCAAGGCTCAACAGAAGCAATTACTGTTACCTCCGGAACAGGCTCACCTTCAAGCGAACAGGTTGCGTAGCACTGCTTGGCTGACCCTGGAGTCCTCTATGGAATCCCTGTCGACGCAGTAGAACCTTGTGAAGGTGTGCGTAGACCTCCACATAGCAGCCCTGCAGATGTCCAGCAGGGGCACACCAGACAGGAACGCAGTCGTCGCATCGATCGCTCTGGTGGAATGGGCTCTCAGCCGGTCGGGCAGCGGTTGGTTTGCCAACCGGTGTCAGTGCGTGATACAGGCGGAGAGCCACCTGGAAATGGAAGCCTAGGACCAAGCTTTCCCATGGTTCACAGGACCAAAGATAACAAAAAGTTGAGACGTCTTCCGTAAACTCTTTGTACGTGCCATAGAACGTCAGAGCACGCGCCACATCAAGCGAGTGCAAAGTCCTTCCAGCCGGTGACAAAGGTGTCGGAAAAATCACAGGCAACAAGAAAGGTTTGTTGAGGTGGAATTCTGACGGAACCTTTTGCATGAAGGAACGGTGTGCCCACAGCACCACTCTTGTGATGTGAAAAGTCAGATAAGGCTGCTTCCAAGACAGGGCTGGACATCTGCTGAAGCCCGCTTAAGTCGAAATGAAGTATCCGGGGAAGAGCGCGTGGTATTACATGTCCGAAGACAATCCCAGGAGCGCTGGTGAAATCGGCCCGTGCCTGTTGATGCGGAAAAGGGGACTGGCGCCGGTGGGGGCGGAGTCAAGCGAGCGCATGCTCCCAGGGCCGCGCTCCCGCGTGCCTCTAAATTTAAAGGGGAAGAATATTTTTTCTGGTGAAAAGGTTTCTGTCTCCCGTCCCTAGCAAGGCACCCCCAAGCAGTATGGAGGAAAGGGGATGGGATGAAAGAATACAACAGTTACAAGTAAATAACTTGTTCCTTCTCCAGCATGGGGTCTGGCATGAATTCACATGCTCATGAATAAAGAATACATAGCAGTACAGAAATACACCACGACGGGGTGGTGGCAAGACTCAACAGAAGCAATTACTGTTACCTCCGGAACAGGCTCACCTTCAAGCGAACAGGTTGCGTAGCACTCCTTGGCTGACACTTGAGTCCTCTATGGTATCCCTGTCGACGCAGTAGAACCTTGTGAAGGTGTGCATAGACCTCCATATAGCAGCCCTGCAGATGTCCAGCAGGCGCACACCAGACAGGAACGCAGTCGTCACATCGATCGCTCTGGTGGAATGGGCTCTCAGCCAGGTCGGGCAGCGGTCGGTTTGCCAACCGGTGTCAGTGCGTGATACAGGCAGAGAGCCACCTGGAAATGGAAGCCTAGGACCAAGCTTTCCCATGGTTCACAGGACCAAAGATCACAAAAAGTTGAGACGTCTTCCGTAAACTCTTTGTACGTGCCACATAGAACTTCAGAGCACGCGCCACATCAAGCGAGTGCAAAGTCCTTCCAGCCGGTGACAAAGGTATCGAAAAAAACCCAGGCAACAACAAAGGTTTGTTGAGGTGGAATTCCGACAGAACCTTTTCCATGCAGCACCACTCTTGTGATGTGAAAAGTCAGATAAGGCTGCTTCCAAGACAGGGCTGGACATCTGCTGAAGCCCGCTTAAGTCGAAATGAAGTATCCAGGGAAGAGCGCGTGGTATTACATGTCCGAAGACAATCCCAGGAGCGCTGGTGAAATCGGCCCGTGCCTGTTGATGCGGAAAAGGGGACTGGCGCCGGTGGGGGCTGAGTCAGGCGAGCACATGCTCCCAGGGCTGCGCTCCCGCGTACCTCAAGATTTTTTCTGGTGAAAAGGTTTCTGTCTCCTGTCCCTAGCAAGGGACGCCCAAGCAGTATGGAGGAAAGGGGACGGGATGAAAGAGTACAACAGTTACAGGTAAATAACATGTTCCTTCTCCAGCATGGGGTCTGGCATGAATTCACATGCTCATGAATAAAGAATACATAGCAGTACAGAAATACACAACGACAGGAGGTGACAAGGCTCAACAGAAGCAATTACTGGTACCTCCGGAACAGGCTCACTTTCAAGCGAACAGGTTGCGTAGCACTGCTTGGCTGACCCTTGAGTCCTCTATGGTATCCCTGTCGACGCAGTAGAACCTTGTGAAGGTGTGCATAGACCTCCATATAGCAGCCCTGCAGATGTCCAGCAGGGGCACACCAGACAGGAACGCAGTCGTCGCATCGATCGCTCTGGTGGAATGGGCTCTCAGCCAGGTCGGGCAGCGGTCGGTTTGCCAACCGGTGTCAGTGCGTGATACAGGCAGAGAGCCACCTGGAAATGGAAGCCTAGGACCAAGCTTTCCCATGGTTCACAGGACCAAAGATCACAAAAAGTTGAGACGTCTTCCGTAAACTCTTTGTACGTGCCATAGAACGTCAGAGCACGCGCCACATCAAGCGAGTGCAAAGTCCTTCCAGCCGGTGACAAAGGTGTCGGAAAAATCACAGGTAACAAGAAAGGTTTGTTGAGGTGGAATTCTGACGGAACCTTTTGCATGAAGGAACGGTGCGCCCACAGCACCACTCTTGTGATGTGAAAAGTCAGATAAGGCTGCTTCCAAGACAGGGCTGGACATCTGCTGAAGCCCGCTTAAGTCGAAATGAAGTATCCGGGGAAGAGCGCGTGGTATTACATGTCCGAAGACAATCCCAGGAGCGCTGGTGAAATCGGCCCGTGCCTGTTGATGCGGAAAAGGGGACTGGCGCCGGTGGGGGCGGAGTCAAGCGAGCGCATGCTCCCAGGGCCGCGCTCCCGCGTGCCTCTAAATTTAAAGGGGAAGAATATTTTTTCTGGTGAAAAGGTTTCTGTCTCCCGTCCCTAGCAAGGCACCCCCAAGCAGTATGGAGGAAAGGGGATAACACAACAGTTACAGGTAAATAACTTGTTCCTTCTCCAGCATGGGGTCTGGCATGAATTCACATGCTCATGAATAAAGAATACATAGCAGTACAGAAATACACAACGACGGGGTGGTGGCAAGACTCAACAGAAGCAATTACTGTTACCTCCGGAACAGGCTCACCTTCAAGCGAACAGGTTGCGTAGCACTGCTTGGCTGACACTTGAGTCCTCTATGGTATCCCTGTCGACGCAGTAGAACCTTGTGAAGGTGTGCATAGACCTCCATATAGCAGCCCTGCAGATGTCCAGCAGGCGCACACCAGACAGGAACGCAGTCGTCACATCGATCGCTCTGGTGGAATGGGCTCTCAGCCAAGTCGGGCAGCGGTCGGTTTGCCAACCGGTGTCAGTGCGTGATACAGGCAGAGAGCCACCTGGAAATGGAAGCCTAGGATCAAGCTTTCCCATGGTTCACAGGACCAAAGATCACAAAAAGTTGAGACGTCTTCCGTAAACTCTTTGTACGTGCCACATAGAACTTCAGAGCACGCGCCACATCAAGCGAGTGCAAAGTCCTTCCAGCCGGTGACAAAGGTATCGAAAAAAAAACAGGCAACAACAAAGGTTTGTTGAGGTGGAATTCCGACAGAACCTTTTCCATGCAGCACCACTCTTGTGATGTGAAAAGTCAGATAAGGCTGCTTCCAAGACAGGGCTGGACATCTGCTGAAGCCCGCTTAAGTCGAAATGAAGTATCCAGGGAAGAGCTCGTGGTATTACATGTCCGAAGACAATCCCAGGAGCGCTGGTGAAATCGGCCCGTGCCTGTTGATGCGGAAAAGGGGACTGGCGCCGGTGGGGGCGGAGTCAGGCGAGCACATGCTCCCAGGGCTGCGCTCCCGCGTACCTCAAGATTCTTTCTGGTGAAAAGGTTTCTGTCTCCCGTCCCTAGCAAGGGACACCGAAGCAGTATGGAGGAAAGGGGACGGGATGAAAGAGTACAACAGTTACAGGTTAATAACATGTTCCTTCTCCAGCATGGGGTCTGGCATGAATTCACATGCTCATGAATAAAGAATACATAGCAGTACAGAAATACACAACGACAGGAGGTGACAAGGCTCAACAGAAGCAATTACTGGTACCTCCGGAACAGGCTCACTTTCAAGCGAACAGGTTGCGTAGCACTGCTTGGCTGACCCTTGAGTCCTCTATGGTATCCCTGTCGACGCAGTAGAACCTTGTGAAGGTGTGCATAGACCTCCATATAGCAACCCTGCAGATGTCCAGCAGGGGCACACCAGACAGGAACGCAGTCGTCGCATCGATCGCTCTGGTGGAATGGGCTCTCAGCCAGGTCGGGCAGCGGTCGGTTTGCCAACCGGTGTCAGTGCGTGATACAGGCAGAGAGCCACCTGGAAATGGAAGCCTAGGACCAAGCTTTCCCATGGTTCACAGGACCAAAGATCACGAAAAGTTGAGACGTCTTCCGTAAACTCTTTGTACGTGCCACATAGAACTTCAGAGCACGCGCCACATCAAGCAAGTGCAAAGTCCTTCCAGCCGGTGATAAAGGTGTCGGAAAAAACACAGGCAACAACAAAGGTTTGTTGAGGTGGAATTCCGACGGAACCTTTTGCATGAAGGAACGGTGCGCCCGCAGCACCACTCTTGTGATGTGAAAAGTCAGATAAGACTGCTTCCAAGACAGGGCTGGACATCTGCTGAAGCCCGCTTAAGTCGAAATGAAGTATCCAGGGAAGAGCGCGTGGTATTACATGTCCGAAGACAATCCCAGGAGCGCTGGTGAAATCGGCCCGTGCCTGTTGATGCGGAAAAGGGGACTGGCGCCGGTGGGGGCAGAGTCAGGCGAGCACATGCTCCCGGGGCCGCACTCCCGCGTGCCTCAAGATTTTTTCTGGTGAAAGGGTTTCTGTCTCCCGTCCCTAGCAAGGGACACCCAAGCAGTATGGAGGAAAGGGGACGGGATGAAAGAGTACAACAGTTACAGGTAAATAACTTGTTCCTTCTCCAGCATGGGGTCTGGCATGAATTCACATGCTCATGAATAAAGAATACATAGCAGTACAGAAATACACAACGACGGGGTGGTGGCAAGGCTCAACAGAAGCAATTACTGTTACCTCCGGAACAGGCTCACCTTCAAGCGAACAGGTTGCTTAGCACTGCTTGGCTGACCCTGGAGTCCTCTATGGAATCCCTGTCGACGCAGTAGAACCTTGTGAAGGTGTGCGTAGACCTCCACATAGCAGCCCTGCAGATGTCCAGCAGGGGCACACCAGACAGGAACGCAGTCGTCGCATCGATCGCTCTGGTGGAATGGGCTCTCAGCCGGTCGGGCAGCAGTCGGTTTGCCAACCGGTGTCAGTGCGTGATACAGGCGGAGAGCCACCTGGAAATGGAAGCCTAGGACCAAGCTTTCCCATGGTTCACAGGACCAAAGATCACAAAAAGTTGAGACGTCTTCCGTAAACTCTTTGTACGTGCCATAGAACGTCAGAGCACGCGCCACATCAAGCGAGTGCAAAGTCCTTCCAGCCGGTGACAAAGGTGTCGGAAAAATCACAGGCAACAAGAAAGGTTTGTTGAGGTGGAATTCTGACGGAACCTTTTGCATGAAGGAACGGTGCGCCCACAGCACCACTCTTGTGATGTGAAAAGTCAGATAAGGCTGCTTCCAAGACAGGGCTGGACATCTGCTGAAGCCCGCTTAAGTCGAAATGAAGTATCCGGGGAAGAGCGCGTGGTATTACATGTCCGAAGACAATCCCAGGAGCGCTGGTGAAATCGGCCCGTGCCTGTTGATGCGGAAAAGGGGACTGGCGCCGGTGGGGGCGGAGTCAAGCGAGCGCATGCTCCCAGGGCCGCGCTCCCGCGTGCCTCTAAATTTAAAAGGGAAGAATATTTTTTCTGGTGAAAAGGTTTCTGTCTCCCGTCCCTAGCAAGGCACCCCCAAGCAGTATGGAGGAAAGGGGATGGGATGAAAGAATACAACAGTTACAGGTAAATAACTTGTTCCTTCTCCAGCATGGGGTCTGGCATAAATTCACATGCTCATGAATAAAGAATACATAGCAGTACAGAAATACACAACGACGGGGTGGTGGCAAGACTCAACAGAAGCAATTACTGTTACCTCCGGAACAGGCTCACCTTCAAGCGAACAGGTTGCGTAGCACTGCTTGGCCGACCCTGGAGTCCTCTATGGAATCCCTGTCAACGCAGTAGAACCTTATGAAGGTGTGCATAGACCTCCATATAGCAGCCCTGCAGATGTCCAGCAGGGGCACACCAGACAGGAAGGCAATCGTCGCATCGATCGCTCTGGTGGAATGGGCTCTCAGCCGGTCGGGCAGCGGTCGGTTTGCCAACCGGTGTCAGTGCGTGATACAGGCAGAGAGCCACCTGGAAATGGAAGCCTACGACCAAGCTTTCCCATGGTTCACAGGACCATAGATCACAAAAAGTTGAGACGTCTTCCGTAAACTCTTTGTACGTGCCATAGAACGTCCACATCAAGCGAGTGTAAAGTCCTTCCAGCCGGTGACAAAGGTGTCGGAAAAATCACAGGCAACAAGAAAGGTTTGTTGAGGTGGAATTCTGACGGAACCTTTTGCATGAAGGAACGGTGCGCCCACAGCACCACTCTTGTGATGTGAAAAGTCAGATAAGACTGCTTCCAAGACAGGGCTGGACATCTGCTGAAGCCCGCTTAAGTCGAAATGAAGTATCCAGGGAAGAGCGCGTGGTATTACATGTCCGAAGACAATCCCAGGAGCGCTGGTGAAATCGGCCCGTGCCTGTTGATGCAGAAAAGGGGACTGGCACCGGTGGGGGCGGAGTCAGGCGAGCACATGCTCCCGGGGCCGCGCTCCCACGTGCCTCAAGATTTTTTCTGGTGAAAAGGTTTCTGTCTCCCGTCCCTAGCAAGGGACGCCCAAGCAGTATGGAGGAAAGGGGACGGGATGAAAGAGTACAACAGTTACAGGTAAATAACTTGTTCCTTCTCCAGCATGGGGTCTGGCATGAATTCACATGCTCATAAATAAAGAATACATAGCAGTACAGAAATACACAACGACGGGGTGGTGGCAAGGCTCAACAGAAGCAATTACTGTTACCTCCGGAACAGGCTCACCTTCAAGCGAACAGGTTGCGTAGCACTGCTTGGCTGACCCTGGAGTCCTCTATGGAATCCCTGTCGACGCAGTAGAACCTTGTGAAGGTGTGCGTAGACCTCCACATAGCAGCCCTGCAGATGTCCAGCAGGGGCACACCAGACAGGAACGCAGTCGTCGCATCGATCGCTCTGGTGGAATGGGCTCTCAGGCGGTCGGGCAGCGGTCGGTTTGCCAACCGGTGTCAGTGCGTGATACAGGCAGAGAGCCACCTGGAAATGGAAGCCTAGGACCAAGCTTTCCCATGGTTCACAGGACCAAAGGTCACAAAAAGTTGAGACGTCTTCCGTAAACTCTTTGTACGTGCCATATAGAACTTCAGAGCACGCGCCACATCAAGCGAGTGCAAAGTCCTTCCAGCCGGTGACAAAGGTGTCGGAAAAAACACAGGCAACAACAAAGGTTTGTTGAGGTGGAATTCCGACTGAACCTTTTGCATGAAGGAACGGTGCGCCCGCAGCACCACTCTTGTGATGTGAAAAGTCAGATAAGGCTGCTTCCAAGACAGGGCTGGACATCTGCTGAAGCTCGCTTAAGTCGAAATTAAGTATCCGGGAAAGAGCGCGTGGTATTACATGTCCGAAGACAATCCCAGGAGCGCTGGTGAAATCGGCCCGTGCCTGTTGATGCGGAAAAGGTGACTGGCGCCGGTGAGGGAGAATCAGGCGTGCGCATGCTCCCAGGGCCACGCTCCCGCGTGCCTCTAAATTTAAAGGGGAAGAAGATTTTTTCTGGTGAAAAGGTTTCTGTCTCCTGTCCCTAGCAAGGGACGCCCAAGCAGTATGGAGGAAAGGGGACGGGATGAAAGAGTACAACAGTTACAGGTAAATAACATGTTCCTTCTCCAGCATAGGGTCTGGCATGAATACACATGCTCATGAATAAAGAATACATAGCAGTACAGAAATACACAACGACAGGAGGTGACAAGGCTCAACAGAAGCAATTACTGGTACCTCCGGAACAGGCTCACCTTCAAGCGAACAGGTTGCGTAGCACTGCTTGGCTGACCCTTGAGTCTTCTATGGTATCCCTGTCGACGCAGTAGAACCTTGTGAAGGTGTGCATAGACCTCCATATAGCAGCCCTGCAGATGTCCAGCAGGGGCACACCAGAGAGGAACGCAGTCGTCGCATCGATCGCTCTGGTGGAATGGGCTCTCAGCCAGGTCGGGCAGCGGTCAGTTTGCCAACCGGTGTCAGTGCGTGATACAGGCAGAGAGCCACCTGGAAATGGAAGCCTAGGACCAAGCTTTCCCATGGTTCACAGGACCAAAGATCACAAAAAGTTGAGACGTCTTCCGTAAACTCTTTGTACGTGCCACATAGAACTTCAGAGCACGCGCCACATCAAGCAAGTGCAAAGACCTTCCAGCCGGTGATAAAGCTGTCGGAAAAAACACAGGCAACAACAAAGGTTTGTTGAGGTGGAATTCCGACGGAACCTTTTGCATGAAGGAACGGTGCGCCCGCAGCACCACTCTTGTGATGTGAAAAGTCAGATAAGACTGCTTCCAAGACAGGGCTGGACATCTGCTGAAGCCCGCTTAAGTCGAAATGAAGTATCTAGGGAAGAGCGCGTGGTATTACATGTCCGAAGACAATCCCAGGAGCGCTGGTGAAATCGGCCCGTGCCTGTTGATGCGGAAAAGGGGACTGGCGCCGGTGGGGGCGGAGTCAGGCGAGCACATGCTCCCGGGGCCGCGCTCCCGCGTGCCTCAAGATTTTGTCTGGTGAAAAGGTTTCTGTCTCCCGTCCCTAGCAAGGGACGCCCAAGCAGTATGGAGGAAAGGGGACGGGATGAAAGAGTACAACAGTTACAGGTAAATAACTTGTTCCTTCTCCAGCATGGGATCTGGTATGAATTCACATGCTCATGAATAAAGAATACATAGCAGTACAGAAATACACAACGACGGGGTGGTGGCAAGGCTCAACAGAAGCAATTACTGTTACCTCCGGAACAGGCTCACCTTCAAGCGGACAGGTTGCGTAGCACTGCTTGGCTGACCCTGGAGTCCTCTATGGAATCCCTGTCGATGCAGTAGAACCTTGTGAAGGTGTGCATAGACCTCCACATAGCAGCCCTGCAGATGTCCAGCAGGGGCACACCAGACAGGAATGCAGTCGTCGCATCGATCGCTCTGGTGGAATGGGCTCTCAGCCGGTCGGGCAGCGGTCGGTTTGCCAACCGGTGTCAGTGCGTGATACAGGCGGAGAGCCACCTGGAAATGGAAGCCTAGGACCAAGCTTTCCCATGGTTCACAAGACCAAAGATCACAAAAAGTTGAGACGTCTTCCGTAAACTCTTTGTACGTGCCACATAGAACTTCAGAGCACGCGCCACATCAAGCGAGTGCAAAGTCCTTCCACCCGGTGACAAAGGTGTCGGAAAAAACACAGGCAACAACAAAGGTTTGTTGAGGTGGAATTCCGACTGAACCTTTTGCATGAAGGAACGGTGCGCCCGCAGCACCACTCTTGTGATGTGAAAAGTCAGATAAGGCTGCTTCCAAGACAGGGCTGGACATCTGCTGAAGCCCGCTTAAGTCGAAATGAAGTATCCGGGGAAGAGCGCGTGGTATTACATGTCCGAAGACAATCCCAGGAGCGCTGGTGAAATCGGCCCGTGCCTGTTGATGCGGAAAAGGGGACTGGCGCCGGTGGGGGCGGAGTCAGGCGAGCACATGCTCCCAGGGCCGCGCTCCCGCGTGCCTCAAGATTTTTTCTGGTGAAAAGGTTTCTGTCTCCCGTCCCTAGCAAGGGACGCCCAAGCAGTATGGAGGAAAGGGGACGGGATGAAAGAGTACAACAGTTACAGGTAAATAACATGTTCCTTCTCCAGCATGGGGTCTGGCATGAATTCACATGCTCATGAATAAAGAATACATAGCAGTACAGAAATACACAACGACAGGAGGTGACAAGGCTCAACAGAAGCAATTACTGGTACCTCCAGAACAGGCTCACCTTCAAGCGAACAGGTTGCGTAGCACTGCTTGGCTGACCCTTGAGTCCTCTATGGTATCCCTGTCGACGCAGTAGAACCTTGTGAAGGTGTGCATAGACCTCCATATAGCAACCCTGCAGATGTCCAGCAGGGGCACACCAGACAGGAACGCAGTCGTCGCATCGATCGCTCTGGTGGAATGGGCTCTCAGCCAGGTCGGGCAGCGGTCGGTTTGCCAACCGGTGTCAGTGCGTGATACAGGCAGAGAGCCACCTGGAAATGGAAGCCTAGGACCAAGCTTTCCCATGGTTCATAGGACCAAAGATCACAAAAAGTTGAGAAGTCTTCCGTAAACTCTTTGTACGTGCCACATAGAACTTCAGAGCACGCGCCACATCAAGCAAGTGCAAAGTCCTTCCAGCCGGTGATAAAGGTGTCGGAAAAAACACAGGCAACAACAAAGGTTTGTTGAGGTGGAATTCCGACGGAACCTTTTGCATGAAGGAACGGTGCGCCCGCAGCACCACTCTTGTGATGTGAAAAGTCAGATAAGACTGCTTCCAAGACAGGGCTGGACATCTGCTGAAGCCCGCTTAAGTCGAAATGAAGTATCCAGGGAAGAGCGCGTGGTATTACATGTCCGAAGACAATCCCAGGAGCGCTGGTGAAATCGGCCCGTGCCTGTTGATGCGGAAAAGGGGACTGGCGCCGGTGGGGGCGGAGTCAGGCGAGCACATGCTCCCGGGGCCGCGCTCCCGCGTGCCTCAATATTTTTTCTGGTGAAAAGGTTTCTGTCTCCCGTCCCTAGCAAGGGACGCCCAAGCAGTATGGAGGAAAGGGGACGGGATGAAAGAGTACAACAGTTACAGGTAAATAACTTGTTCCTTCTCCAGCATGGGGTCTGGCATGAATTCACATGCTCATGAATAAAGAATACATAGCAGTACAGAAATACACAACGACGGGGTGGTGGCAAGGCTCAACAGAAGCAATTACTGTTACCTCCGGAACAGGCTCACCTTCAAGCGAACAGGTTGCGTAGCACTGCTTGGCTGACCCTGGAGTCCTCTATGGAATCCCTGTCGACGCAGTAGAACCTTGTGAAGGTGTGCGTAGACCTCCACATAGCAGCCCTGCAGATGTCCAGCAGGGGCACACCAGACAGGAACGCAGTCGTCGCATCGATCGCTCTGGTGGAATGGGCTCTCAGCCGGTCGGGCAGCGGTCGGTTTGCCAACCGGTGTCAGTGCGTGATACAGGCGGAGAGCCACCTGGAAATGGAAGCCTAGGACCAAGCTTTCCCATGGTTCACAGGACCAAAGATCACAAAAAGTTGAGACGTCTTCCGTAAACTCTTTGTACGTGCCATAGAACGTCAGAGCACGCGCCACATCAAGCGAGTGCAAAGTCCTTCCAGCCGGTGACAAAGGTGTCGGAAAAATCACAGGCAACAAGAAAGGTTTGTTGAGGTGGAATTCTGACGGAACCTTTTGCATGAAGGAACGGTGCGCCCACAGCACCACTCTTGTGATGTGAAAAGTCAGATAAGGCTGCTTCCAAGACAGGGCTGGACATCTGCTGAAGCCCGCTTAAGTCGAAATGAAGTATCCGGGGAAGAGCGCGTGGTATTACATGTCCGAAGACAATCCCAGGAGCGCTGGTGAAATCGGCCCGTGCCTGTTGATGCGGAAAAGGGGACTGGCACCGGTGGGGGCGGAGTCAAGCGAGCGCATGCTCCCAGGGCCGCGCTCCCGCGTGCCTCTAAATTTAAAGGGGAAGAATATTTTTTCTGGTGAAAAGGTTTCTGTCTCCCGTCCCTAGCAAGGCACCCCCAAGCAGTATGGAGGAAAGGGGATGGGATGAAAGAATACAACAGTTACAGGTAAATAACTTGTTCCTTCTCCAGCATGGGGTCTGGCATGAATTCACATGCTCATGAATAAAGAATACATAGCAGTACAGAAATACACAACGACGGGGTGGTGGCAAGACTCAACAGATGCAATTACTGTTACCTCCGGAACAGGCTCACCTTCAAGCGAACAGGTTGCGTAGCACTGCTTGGCTGACACTTGAGTACTCTATGGTATCCCTGTCGACGCAGTAGAACCTTGTGAAGGTGTGCATAGACCTCCATATAGCAGCCCTGCAGATGTCCAGCAGGCGCACACCAGACAGGAACGCAGTCGTCACATCGAT
Source organism: Ambystoma mexicanum (assembly GCF_040938575.1). NCBI lineage: Eukaryota > Metazoa > Chordata > Amphibia > Caudata > Ambystomatidae > Ambystoma > Ambystoma mexicanum. The sequence continues at coordinate 941,061,461 of NC_090939.1, forward strand.
CGCTCTGGTGGAATGGGCTCTCAGCCAGGTCGGGCAGCGGTCGGTTTGCCAACCGGTGTCAGTGCGTGATACAGGCAGAGAGCCACCTGGAAATGGAAGCCTAGGACCAAGCTTTCCCATGGTTCACAGGACCAAAGATCACAAAAAGTTGAGACGTCTTCCGTAAACTCTTTGTACGTGCCATAGAACGTCAGAGCACGCGCCACATCAAGCGAGTGCAAAGTCCTTCCAGCCGGTGACAAAGGTGTCGGAAAAATCACAGGCAACAAGAAAGGTTTGTTGAGGTGGAATTCTGACGGAACCTTTTGCATGAAGGAACGGTGCGCCCACAGCACCACTCTTGTGATGTGAAAAGTCAGATAAGGCTGCTTCCAAGACAGGGCTGGACATCTGCTGAAGCCCGCTTAAGTCGAAATGAAGTATCCGGGGAAGAGCGCGTGGTATTACATGTCCGAAGACAATCCCAGGAGCGCTGGTGAAATCGGCCCTTGCCTGTTGATGCGGAAAAGGGGACTGGCGCCGGTGGGGGCGGAGTCAAGCGAGCGCATGCTCCCAGGGCCGCGCTCCCGCGTGCCTCTAAATTTAAAGGGGAAGAATATTTTTTCTGGTGAAAAGGTTTCTGTCTCCCGTCCCTAGCAAGGCACCCCCAAGCAGTATGGAGGAAAGGGGATGGGATGAAAGAATACAACAGTTACAGGTAAATAACTTGTTCCTTCTCCAGCATGGGGTCTGGCATGAATTCACATGCTCATGAATAAAGAATACATAGCAGTACAGAAATACACAACGACGGGGTGGTGGCAAGACTCAACAGAAGCAATTACTGTTACCTCCGGAACAGGCTCACCTTCAAGCGAACAGGTTGCGTAGCACTGCTTGGCTGACACTTGAGTCCTCTATGGTATCCCTGTCGACGCAGTAGAACCTTGTGAAGGTGTGCATAGACCTCCATATAGCAGCCCTGCAGATGTCCAGCAGGCGCACACCAGACAGGAACGCAGTCGTCACATCGATCGCTCTGGTGGAATGGGCTCTCAGCCAAGTCGGGCAGCGGTCGGTTTGCCAACCGGTGTCAGTGCGTGATACAGGCAGAGAGCCACCTGGAAATGGAAGCCTAGGATCAAGCTTTCCCATGGTTCACAGGACCAAAGATCACAAAAAGTTGAGACGTCTTCCGTAAACTCTTTGTACGTGCCACATAGAACTTCAGAGCACGCGCCACATCAAGCGAGTGCAAAGTCCTTCCAGCCGGTGACAAAGGTATCGAAAAAAAAACAGGCAACAACAAAGGTTTGTTGAGGTGGAATTCCGACAGAACCTTTTCCATGCAGCACCACTCTTGTGATGTGAAAAGTCAGATAAGGCTGCTTCCAAGACAGGGCTGGACATCTGCTGAAGCCCGCTTAAGTCGAAATGAAGTATCCAGGGAAGAGCTCGTGGTATTACATGTCCGAAGACAATCCCAGGAGCGCTGGTGAAATCGGCCCGTGCCTGTTGATGCGGAAAAGGGGACTGGCGCCGGTGGGGGCGGAGTCAGGCGAGCACATGCTCCCAGGGCTGCGCTCCCGCGTACCTCAAGATTCTTTCTGGTGAAAAGGTTTCTGTCTCCCGTCCCTAGCAAGGGACACCGAAGCAGTATGGAGGAAAGGGGACGGGATGAAAGAGTACAACAGTTACAGGTTAATAACATGTTCCTTCTCCAGCATGGGGTCTGGCATGAATTCACATGCTCATGAATAAAGAATACATAGCAGTACAGAAATACACAACGACAGGAGGTGACAAGGCTCAACAGAAGCAATTACTGGTACCTCCGGAACAGGCTCACTTTCAAGCGAACAGGTTGCGTAGCACTGCTTGGCTGACCCTTGAGTCCTCTATGGTATCCCTGTCGACGCAGTAGAACCTTGTGAAGGTGTGCATAGACCTCCATATAGCAACCCTGCAGATGTCCAGCAGGGGCACACCAGACAGGAACGCAGTCGTCGCATCGATCGCTCTGGTGGAATGGGCTCTCAGCCAGGTCGGGCAGCGGTCGGTTTGCCAACCGGTGTCAGTGCGTGATACAGGCAGAGAGCCACCTGGAAATGGAAGCCTAGGACCAAGCTTTCCCATGGTTCACAGGACCAAAGATCACGAAAAGTTGAGACGTCTTCCGTAAACTCTTTGTACGTGCCACATAGAACTTCAGAGCACGCGCCACATCAAGCAAGTGCAAAGTCCTTCCAGCCGGTGATAAAGGTGTCGGAAAAAACACAGGCAACAACAAAGGTTTGTTGAGGTGGAATTCCGACGGAACCTTTTGCATGAAGGAACGGTGCGCCCGCAGCACCACTCTTGTGATGTGAAAAGTCAGATAAGACTGCTTCCAAGACAGGGCTGGACATCTGCTGAAGCCCGCTTAAGTCGAAATGAAGTATCCAGGGAAGAGCGCGTGGTATTACATGTCCGAAGACAATCCCAGGAGCGCTGGTGAAATCGGCCCGTGCCTGTTGATGCGGAAAAGGGGACTGGCGCCGGTGGGGGCAGAGTCAGGCGAGCACATGCTCCCGGGGCCGCACTCCCGCGTGCCTCAAGATTTTTTCTGGTGAAAGGGTTTCTGTCTCCCGTCCCTAGCAAGGGACACCCAAGCAGTATGGAGGAAAGGGGACGGGATGAAAGAGTACAACAGTTACAGGTAAATAACTTGTTCCTTCTCCAGCATGGGGTCTGGCATGAATTCACATGCTCATGAATAAAGAATACATAGCAGTACAGAAATACACAACGACGGGGTGGTGGCAAGGCTCAACAGAAGCAATTACTGTTACCTCCGGAACAGGCTCACCTTCAAGCGAACAGGTTGCTTAGCACTGCTTGGCTGACCCTGGAGTCCTCTATGGAATCCCTGTCGACGCAGTAGAACCTTGTGAAGGTGTGCGTAGACCTCCACATAGCAGCCCTGCAGATGTCCAGCAGGGGCACACCAGACAGGAACGCAGTCGTCGCATCGATCGCTCTGGTGGAATGGGCTCTCAGCCGGTCGGGCAGCAGTCGGTTTGCCAACCGGTGTCAGTGCGTGATACAGGCGGAGAGCCACCTGGAAATGGAAGCCTAGGACCAAGCTTTCCCATGGTTCACAGGACCAAAGATCACAAAAAGTTGAGACGTCTTCCGTAAACTCTTTGTACGTGCCATAGAACGTCAGAGCACGCGCCACATCAAGCGAGTGCAAAGTCCTTCCAGCCGGTGACAAAGGTGTCGGAAAAATCACAGGCAACAAGAAAGGTTTGTTGAGGTGGAATTCTGACGGAACCTTTTGCATGAAGGAACGGTGCGCCCACAGCACCACTCTTGTGATGTGAAAAGTCAGATAAGGCTGCTTCCAAGACAGGGCTGGACATCTGCTGAAGCCCGCTTAAGTCGAAATGAAGTATCCGGGGAAGAGCGCGTGGTATTACATGTCCGAAGACAATCCCAGGAGCGCTGGTGAAATCGGCCCGTGCCTGTTGATGCGGAAAAGGGGACTGGCGCCGGTGGGGGCGGAGTCAAGCGAGCGCATGCTCCCAGGGCCGCGCTCCCGCGTGCCTCTAAATTTAAAAGGGAAGAATATTTTTTCTGGTGAAAAGGTTTCTGTCTCCCGTCCCTAGCAAGGCACCCCCAAGCAGTATGGAGGAAAGGGGATGGGATGAAAGAATACAACAGTTACAGGTAAATAACTTGTTCCTTCTCCAGCATGGGGTCTGGCATAAATTCACATGCTCATGAATAAAGAATACATAGCAGTACAGAAATACACAACGACGGGGTGGTGGCAAGACTCAACAGAAGCAATTACTGTTACCTCCGGAACAGGCTCACCTTCAAGCGAACAGGTTGCGTAGCACTGCTTGGCCGACCCTGGAGTCCTCTATGGAATCCCTGTCAACGCAGTAGAACCTTATGAAGGTGTGCATAGACCTCCATATAGCAGCCCTGCAGATGTCCAGCAGGGGCACACCAGACAGGAAGGCAATCGTCGCATCGATCGCTCTGGTGGAATGGGCTCTCAGCCGGTCGGGCAGCGGTCGGTTTGCCAACCGGTGTCAGTGCGTGATACAGGCAGAGAGCCACCTGGAAATGGAAGCCTACGACCAAGCTTTCCCATGGTTCACAGGACCATAGATCACAAAAAGTTGAGACGTCTTCCGTAAACTCTTTGTACGTGCCATAGAACGTCCACATCAAGCGAGTGTAAAGTCCTTCCAGCCGGTGACAAAGGTGTCGGAAAAATCACAGGCAACAAGAAAGGTTTGTTGAGGTGGAATTCTGACGGAACCTTTTGCATGAAGGAACGGTGCGCCCACAGCACCACTCTTGTGATGTGAAAAGTCAGATAAGACTGCTTCCAAGACAGGGCTGGACATCTGCTGAAGCCCGCTTAAGTCGAAATGAAGTATCCAGGGAAGAGCGCGTGGTATTACATGTCCGAAGACAATCCCAGGAGCGCTGGTGAAATCGGCCCGTGCCTGTTGATGCAGAAAAGGGGACTGGCACCGGTGGGGGCGGAGTCAGGCGAGCACATGCTCCCGGGGCCGCGCTCCCACGTGCCTCAAGATTTTTTCTGGTGAAAAGGTTTCTGTCTCCCGTCCCTAGCAAGGGACGCCCAAGCAGTATGGAGGAAAGGGGACGGGATGAAAGAGTACAACAGTTACAGGTAAATAACTTGTTCCTTCTCCAGCATGGGGTCTGGCATGAATTCACATGCTCATGAATAAAGAATACATAGCAGTACAGAAATACACAACGACGGGGTGGTGGCAAGGCTCAACAGAAGCAATTACTGTTACCTCCGGAACAGGCTCACCTTCAAGCGAACAGGTTGCGTAGCACTGCTTGGCTGACCCTGGAGTCCTCTATGGAATCCCTGTCGACGCAGTAGAACCTTGTGAAGGTGTGCGTAGACCTCCACATAGCAGCCCTGCAGATGTCCAGCAGGGGCACACCAGACAGGAACGCAGTCGTCGCATCGATCGCTCTGGTGGAATGGGCTCTCAGGCGGTCGGGCAGCGGTCGGTTTGCCAACCGGTGTCAGTGCGTGATACAGGCAGAGAGCCACCTGGAAATGGAAGCCTAGGACCAAGCTTTCCCATGGTTCACAGGACCAAAGGTCACAAAAAGTTGAGACGTCTTCCGTAAACTCTTTGTACGTGCCACATAGAACTTCAGAGCACGCGCCACATCAAGCGAGTGCAAAGTCCTTCCAGCCGGTGACAAAGGTGTCGGAAAAAACACAGGCAACAACAAAGGTTTGTTGAGGTGGAATTCCGACTGAACCTTTTGCATGAAGGAACGGTGCGCCCGCAGCACCACTCTTGTGATGTGAAAAGTCAGATAAGGCTGCTTCCAAGACAGGGCTGGACATCTGCTGAAGCTCGCTTAAGTCGAAATTAAGTATCCGGGGAAGAGCGCGTGGTATTACATGTCCGAAGACAATCCCAGGAGCGCTGGTGAAATCGGCCCGTGCCTGTTGATGCGGAAAAGGTGACTGGCGCCGGTGAGGGAGAATCAGGCGTGCGCATGCTCCCAGGGCCACGCTCCCGCGTGCCTCTAAATTTAAAGGGGAAGAAGATTTTTTCTGGTGAAAAGGTTTCTGTCTCCTGTCCCTAGCAAGGGACGCCCAAGCAGTATGGAGGAAAGGGGACGGGATGAAAGAGTACAACAGTTACAGGTAAATAACATGTTCCTTCTCCAGCATAGGGTCTGGCATGAATACACATGCTCATGAATAAAGAATACATAGCAGTACAGAAATACACAACGACAGGAGGTGACAAGGCTCAACAGAAGCAATTACTGGTACCTCCGGAACAGGCTCACCTTCAAGCGAACAGGTTGCGTAGCACTGCTTGGCTGACCCTTGAGTCTTCTATGGTATCCCTGTCGACGCAGTAGAACCTTGTGAAGGTGTGCATAGACCTCCATATAGCAGCCCTGCAGATGTCCAGCAGGGGCACACCAGAGAGGAACGCAGTCGTCGCATCGATCGCTCTGGTGGAATGGGCTCTCAGCCAGGTCGGGCAGCGGTCAGTTTGCCAACCGGTGTCAGTGCGTGATACAGGCAGAGAGCCACCTGGAAATGGAAGCCTAGGACCAAGCTTTCCCATGGTTCACAGGACCAAAGATCACAAAAAGTTGAGACGTCTTCCGTAAACTCTTTGTACGTGCCACATAGAACTTCAGAGCACGCGCCACATCAAGCAAGTGCAAAGTCCTTCCAGCCGGTGATAAAGCTGTCGGAAAAAACACAGGCAACAACAAAGGTTTGTTGAGGTGGAATTCCGACGGAACCTTTTGCATGAAGGAACGGTGCGCCCGCAGCACCACTCTTGTGATGTGAAAAGTCAGATAAGACTGCTTCCAAGACAGGGCTGGACATCTGCTGAAGCCCGCTTAAGTCGAAATGAAGTATCTAGGGAAGAGCGCGTGGTATTACATGTCCGAAGACAATCCCAGGAGCGCTGGTGAAATCGGCCCGTGCCTGTTGATGCGGAAAAGGGGACTGGCGCCGGTGGGGGCGGAGTCAGGCGAGCACATGCTCCCGGGGCCGCGCTCCCGCGTGCCTCAAGATTTTGTCTGGTGAAAAGGTTTCTGTCTCCCGTCCCTAGCAAGGGACGCCCAAGCAGTATGGAGGAAAGGGGACGGGATGAAAGAGTACAACAGTTACAGGTAAATAACTTGTTCCTTCTCCAGCATGGGATCTGGTATGAATTCACATGCTCATGAATAAAGAATACATAGCAGTACAGAAATACACAACGACGGGGTGGTGGCAAGGCTCAACAGAAGCAATTACTGTTACCTCCGGAACAGGCTCACCTTCAAGCGGACAGGTTGCGTAGCACTGCTTGGCTGACCCTGGAGTCCTCTATGGAATCCCTGTCGATGCAGTAGAACCTTGTGAAGGTGTGCATAGACCTCCACATAGCAGCCCTGCAGATGTCCAGCAGGGGCACACCAGACAGGAATGCAGTCGTCGCATCGATCGCTCTGGTGGAATGGGCTCTCAGCCGGTCGGGCAGCGGTCGGTTTGCCAACCGGTGTCAGTGCGTGATACAGGCGGAGAGCCACCTGGAAATGGAAGCCTAGGACCAAGCTTTCCCATGGTTCACAAGACCAAAGATCACAAAAAGTTGAGACGTCTTCCGTAAACTCTTTGTACGTGCCACATAGAACTTCAGAGCACGCGCCACATCAAGCGAGTGCAAAGTCCTTCCACCCGGTGACAAAGGTGTCGGAAAAAACACAGGCAACAACAAAGGTTTGTTGAGGTGGAATTCCGACTGAACCTTTTGCATGAAGGAACGGTGCGCCCGCAGCACCACTCTTGTGATGTGAAAAGTCAGATAAGGCTGCTTCCAAGACAGGGCTGGACATCTGCTGAAGCCCGCTTAAGTCGAAATGAAGTATCCGGGGAAGAGCGCGTGGTATTACATGTCCGAAGACAATCCCAGGAGCGCTGGTGAAATCGGCCCGTGCCTGTTGATGCGGAAAAGGGGACTGGCGCCGGTGGGGGCGGAGTCAGGCGAGCACATGCTCCCAGGGCCGCGCTCCCGCGTGCCTCAAGATTTTTTCTGGTGAAAAGGTTTCTGTCTCCCGTCCCTAGCAAGGGACGCCCAAGCAGTATGGAGGAAAGGGGACGGGATGAAAGAGTACAACAGTTACAGGTAAATAACATGTTCCTTCTCCAGCATGGGGTCTGGCATGAATTCACATGCTCATGAATAAAGAATACATAGCAGTACAGAAATACACAACGACAGGAGGTGACAAGGCTCAACAGAAGCAATTACTGGTACCTCCAGAACAGGCTCACCTTCAAGCGAACAGGTTGCGTAGCACTGCTTGGCTGACCCTTGAGTCCTCTATGGTATCCCTGTCGATGCAGTAGAACCTTGTGAAGGTGTGCATAGACCTCCATATAGCAACCCTGCAGATGTCCAGCAGGGGCACACCAGACAGGAACGCAGTCGTCGCATCGATCGCTCTGGTGGAATGGGCTCTCAGCCAGGTCGGGCAGCGGTCGGTTTGCCAACCGGTGTCAGTGCGTGATACAGGCAGAGAGCCACCTGGAAATGGAAGCCTAGGACCAAGCTTTCCCATGGTTCATAGGACCAAAGATCACAAAAAGTTGAGAAGTCTTCCGTAAACTCTTTGTACGTGCCACATAGAACTTCAGAGCACGCGCCACATCAAGCAAGTGCAAAGTCCTTCCAGCCGGTGATAAAGGTGTCGGAAAAAACACAGGCAACAACAAAGGTTTGTTGAGGTGGAATTCCGACGGAACCTTTTGCATGAAGGAACGGTGCGCCCGCAGCACCACTCTTGTGATGTGAAAAGTCAGATAAGACTGCTTCCAAGACAGGGCTGGACATCTGCTGAAGCCCGCTTAAGTCGAAATGAAGTATCCAGGGAAGAGCGCGTGGTATTACATGTCCGAAGACAATCCCAGGAGCGCTGGTGAAATCGGCCCGTGCCTGTTGATGCGGAAAAGGGGACTGGCGCCGGTGGGGGCGGAGTCAGGCGAGCACATGCTCCCGGGGCCGCGCTCCCGCGTGCCTCAATATTTTTTCTGGTGAAAAGGTTTCTGTCTCCCGTCCCTAGCAAGGGACGCCCAAGCAGTATGGAGGAAAGGGGACGGGATGAAAGAGTACAACAGTTACAGGTAAATAACTTGTTCCTTCTCCAGCATGGGGTCTGGCATGAATTCACATGCTCATGAATAAAGAATACATAGCAGTACAGAAATACACAACGACGGGGTGGTGGCAAGGCTCAACAGAAGCAATTACTGTTACCTCCGGAACAGGCTCACCTTCAAGCGAACAGGTTGCGTAGCACTGCTTGGCTGACCCTGGAGTCCTCTATGGAATCCCTGTCGACGCAGTAGAACCTTGTGAAGGTGTGCGTAGACCTCCACATAGCAGCCCTGCAGATGTCCAGCAGGGGCACACCAGACAGGAACGCAGTCGTCGCATCGATCGCTCTGGTGGAATGGGCTCTCAGCCGGTCGGGCAGCGGTCGGTTTGCCAACCGGTGTCAGTGCGTGATACAGGCGGAGAGCCACCTGGAAATGGAAGCCTAGGACCAAGCTTTCCCATGGTTCACAGGACCAAAGATCACAAAAAGTTGAGACGTCTTCCGTAAACTCTTTGTACGTGCCATAGAACGTCAGAGCACGCGCCACATCAAGCGAGTGCAAAGTCCTTCCAGCCGGTGACAAAGGTGTCGGAAAAATCACAGGCAACAAGAAAGGTTTGTTGAGGTGGAATTCTGACGGAACCTTTTGCATGAAGGAACGGTGCGCCCACAGCACCACTCTTGTGATGTGAAAAGTCAGATAAGGCTGCTTCCAAGACAGGGCTGGACATCTGCTGAAGCCCGCTTAAGTCGAAATGAAGTATCCGGGGAAGAGCGCGTGGTATTACATGTCCGAAGACAATCCCAGGAGCGCTGGTGAAATCGGCCCGTGCCTGTTGATGCGGAAAAGGGGACTGGCACCGGTGGGGGCGGAGTCAAGCGAGCGCATGCTCCCAGGGCCGCGCTCCCGCGTGCCTCTAAATTTAAAGGGGAAGAATATTTTTTCTGGTGAAAAGGTTTCTGTCTCCCGTCCCTAGCAAGGCACCCCCAAGCAGTATGGAGGAAAGGGGATGGGATGAAAGAATACAACAGTTACAGGTAAATAACTTGTTCCTTCTCCAGCATGGGGTCTGGCATGAATTCACATGCTCATGAATAAAGAATACATAGCAGTACAGAAATACACAACGACGGGGTGGTGGCAAGACTCAACAGATGCAATTACTGTTACCTCCGGAACAGGCTCACCTTCAAGCGAACAGGTTGCGTAGCACTGCTTGGCTGACACTTGAGTCCTCTATGGTATCCCTGTCGACGCAGTAGAACCTTGTGAAGGTGTGCATAGACCTCCATATAGCAGCCCTGCAGATGTCCAGCAGGCGCACACCAGACAGGAACGCAGTCGTCACATCGATCGCTCTGGTGGAATGGGCTCTCAGCCAGGTCGGGCAGCGGTCGGTTTGCCAACCGGTGTCAGTGCGTGATACAGGCAGAGAGCCACCTGGAAATGGAAGCCTAGGACCAAGCTTTCCCATGGTTCACAGGACCAAAGATCACAAAAAGTTGAGACGTCTTCCGTAAACTCTTTGTACGTGCCATAGAACGTCAGAGCACGCGCCACATCAAGCGAGTGCAAAGTCCTTCCAGCCGGTGACAAAGGTGTCGGAAAAATCACAGGCAACAAGAAAGGTTTGTTGAGGTGGAATTCTGACGGAACCTTTTGCATGAAGGAACGGTGCGCCCACAGCACCACTCTTGTGATGTGAAAAGTCAGATAAGGCTGCTTCCAAGACAGGGCTGGACATCTGCTGAAGCCCGCTTAAGTCGAAATGAAGTATCCGGGGAAGAGCGCGTGGTATTACATGTCCGAAGACAATCCCAGGAGCGCTGGTGAAATCGGCCCGTGCCTGTTGATGCGGAAAAGGGGACTGGCGCCGGTGGGGGCGGAGTCAAGCGAGCGCATGCTCCCAGGGCCGCGCTCCCGCGTGCCTCTAAATTTAAAGGGGAAGAATATTTTTTCTGGTGAAAAGGTTTCTGTCTCCCGTCCCTAGCAAGGCACCCCCAAGCAGTATGGAGGAAAGGGGATGGGATGAAAGAATACAACAGTTACAGGTAAATAACTTGTTCCTTCTCCAGCATGGGGTCTGGCATGAATTCACATGCTCATGAATAAAGAATACATAGCAGTACAGAAATACACAACGACGGGGTGGTGGCAAGACTCAACAGAAGCAATTACTGTTACCTCCGGAACAGGCTCACCTTCAAGCGAACAGGTTGCGTAGCACTGCTTGGCTGACACTTGAGTCCTCTATGGTATCCCTGTCGACGCAGTAGAACCTTGTGAAGGTGTGCATAGACCTCCATATAGCAGCCCTGCAGATGTCCAGCAGGCGCACACCAGACAGGAACGCAGTCGTCACATCGATCGCTCTGGTGGAATGGGCTCTCAGCCAAGTCGGGCAGCGGTCGGTTTGCCAACCGGTGTCAGTGCGTGATACAGGCAGAGAGCCACCTGGAAATGGAAGCCTAGGATCAAGCTTTCCCATGGTTCACAGGACCAAAGATCACAAAAAGTTGAGACGTCTTCCGTAAACTCTTTGTACGTGCCACATAGAACTTCAGAGCACGCGCCACATCAAGCGAGTGCAAAGTCCTTCCAGCCGGTGACAAAGGTATCGAAAAAAAAACAGGCAACAACAAAGGTTTGTTGAGGTGGAATTCCGACAGAACCTTTTCCATGCAGCACCACTCTTGTGATGTGAAAAGTCAGATAAGGCTGCTTCCAAGACAGGGCTGGACATCTGCTGAAGCCCGCTTAAGTCGAAATGAAGTATCCAGGGAAGAGCTCGTGGTATTACATGTCCGAAGACAATCCCAGGAGCGCTGGTGAAATCGGCCCGTGCCTGTTGATGCGGAAAAGGGGACTGGCGCCGGTGGGGGCGGAGTCAGGCGAGCACATGCTCCCAGGGCTGCGCTCCCGCGTACCTCAAGATTCTTTCTGGTGAAAAGGTTTCTGTCTCCCGTCCCTAGCAAGGGACACCGAAGCAGTATGGAGGAAAGGGGACGGGATGAAAGAGTACAACAGTTACAGGTTAATAACATGTTCCTTCTCCAGCATGGGGTCTGGCATGAATTCACATGCTCATGAATAAAGAATACATAGCAGTACAGAAATACACAACGACAGGAGGTGACAAGGCTCAACAGAAGCAATTACTGGTACCTCCGGAACAGGCTCACTTTCAAGCGAACAGGTTGCGTAGCACTGCTTGGCTGACCCTTGAGTCCTCTATGGTATCCCTGTCGACGCAGTAGAACCTTGTGAAGGTGTGCATAGACCTCCATATAGCAACCCTGCAGATGTCCAGCAGGGGCACACCAGACAGGAACGCAGTCGTCGCATCGATCGCTCTGGTGGAATGGGCTCTCAGCCAGGTCGGGCAGCGGTCGGTTTGCCAACCGGTGTCAGTGCGTGATACAGGCAGAGAGCCACCTGGAAATGGAAGCCTAGGACCAAGCTTTCCCATGGTTCACAGGACCAAAGATCACGAAAAGTTGAGACGTCTTCCGTAAACTCTTTGTACGTGCCACATAGAACTTCAGAGCACGCGCCACATCAAGCAAGTGCAAAGTCCTTCCAGCCGGTGATAAAGGTGTCGGAAAAAACACAGGCAACAACAAAGGTTTGTTGAGGTGGAATTCCGACGGAACCTTTTGCATGAAGGAACGGTGCGCCCGCAGCACCACTCTTGTGATGTGAAAAGTCAGATAAGACTGCTTCCAAGACAGGGCTGGACATCTGCTGAAGCCCGCTTAAGTCGAAATGAAGTATCCAGGGAAGAGCGCGTGGTATTACATGTCCGAAGACAATCCCAGGAGCGCTGGTGAAATCGGCCCGTGCCTGTTGATGCGGAAAAGGGGACTGGCGCCGGTGGGGGCAGAGTCAGGCGAGCACATGCTCCCGGGGCCGCACTCCCGCGTGCCTCAAGATTTTTTCTGGTGAAAGGGTTTCTGTCTCCCGTCCCTAGCAAGGGACACCCAAGCAGTATGGAGGAAAGGGGACGGGATGAAAGAGTACAACAGTTACAGGTAAATAACTTGTTCCTTCTCCAGCATGGGGTCTGGCATGAATTCACATGCTCATGAATAAAGAATACATAGCAGTACAGAAATACACAACGACGGGGTGGTGGCAAGGCTCAACAGAAGCAATTACTGTTACCTCCGGAACAGGCTCACCTTCAAGCGAACAGGTTGCTTAGCACTGCTTGGCTGACCCTGGAGTCCTCTATGGAATCCCTGTCGACGCAGTAGAACCTTGTGAAGGTGTGCGTAGACCTCCACATAGCAGCCCTGCAGATGTCCAGCAGGGGCACACCAGACAGGAACGCAGTCGTCGCATCGATCGCTCTGGTGGAATGGGCTCTCAGCCGGTCGGGCAGCAGTCGGTTTGCCAACCGGTGTCAGTGCGTGATACAGGCGGAGAGCCACCTGGAAATGGAAGCCTAGGACCAAGCTTTCCCATGGTTCACAGGACCAAAGATCACAAAAAGTTGAGACGTCTTCCGTAAACTCTTTGTACGTGCCATAGAACGTCAGAGCACGCGCCACATCAAGCGAGTGCAAAGTCCTTCCAGCCGGTGACAAAGGTGTCGGAAAAATCACAGGCAACAAGAAAGGTTTGTTGAGGTGGAATTCTGACGGAACCTTTTGCATGAAGGAACGGTGCGCCCACAGCACCACTCTTGTGATGTGAAAAGTCAGATAAGGCTGCTTCCAAGACAGGGCTGGACATCTGCTGAAGCCCGCTTAAGTCGAAATGAAGTATCCGGGGAAGAGCGCGTGGTATTACATGTCCGAAGACAATCCCAGGAGCGCTGGTGAAATCGGCCCGTGCCTGTTGATGCGGAAAAGGGGACTGGCGCCGGTGGGGGCGGAGTCAAGCGAGCGCATGCTCCCAGGGCCGCGCTCCCGCGTGCCTCTAAATTTAAAAGGGAAGAATATTTTTTCTGGTGAAAAGGTTTCTGTCTCCCGTCCCTAGCAAGGCACCCCCAAGCAGTATGGAGGAAAGGGGATGGGATGAAAGAATACAACAGTTACAGGTAAATAACTTGTTCCTTCTCCAGCATGGGGTCTGGCATAAATTCACATGCTCATGAATAAAGAATACATAGCAGTACAGAAATACACAACGACGGGGTGGTGGCAAGACTCAACAGAAGCAATTACTGTTACCTCCGGAACAGGCTCACCTTCAAGCGAACAGGTTGCGTAGCACTGCTTGGCCGACCCTGGAGTCCTCTATGGAATCCCTGTCAACGCAGTAGAACCTTATGAAGGTGTGCATAGACCTCCATATAGCAGCCCTGCAGATGTCCAGCAGGGGCACACCAGACAGGAAGGCAATCGTCGCATCGATCGCTCTGGTGGAATGGGCTCTCAGCCGGTCGGGCAGCGGTCGGTTTGCCAACCGGTGTCAGTGCGTGATACAGGCAGAGAGCCACCTGGAAATGGAAGCCTACGACCAAGCTTTCCCATGGTTCACAGGACCATAGATCACAAAAAGTTGAGACGTCTTCCGTAAACTCTTTGTACGTGCCATAGAACGTCCACATCAAGCGAGTGTAAAGTCCTTCCAGCCGGTGACAAAGGTGTCGGAAAAATCACAGGCAACAAGAAAGGTTTGTTGAGGTGGAATTCTGACGGAACCTTTTGCATGAAGGAACGGTGCGCCCACAGCACCACTCTTGTGATGTGAAAAGTCAGATAAGACTGCTTCCAAGACAGGGCTGGACATCTGCTGAAGCCCGCTTAAGTCGAAATGAAGTATCCAGGGAAGAGCGCGTGGTATTACATGTCCGAAGACAATCCCAGGAGCGCTGGTGAAATCGGCCCGTGCCTGTTGATGCAGAAAAGGGGACTGGCACCGGTGGGGGCGGAGTCAGGCGAGCACATGCTCCCGGGGCCGCGCTCCCACGTGCCTCAAGATTTTTTCTGGTGAAAAGGTTTCTGTCTCCCGTCCCTAGCAAGGGACGCCCAAGCAGTATGGAGGAAAGGGGACGGGATGAAAGAGTACAACAGTTACAGGTAAATAACTTGTTCCTTCTCCAGCATGGGGTCTGGCATGAATTCACATGCTCATGAATAAAGAATACATAGCAGTACAGAAATACACAACGACGGGGTGGTGGCAAGGCTCAACAGAAGCAATTACTGTTACCTCCGGAACAGGCTCACCTTCAAGCGAACAGGTTGCGTAGCACTGCTTGGCTGACCCTGGAGTCCTCTATGGAATCCCTGTCGACGCAGTAGAACCTTGTGAAGGTGTGCGTAGACCTCCACATAGCAGCCCTGCAGATGTCCAGCAGGGGCACACCAGACAGGAACGCAGTCGTCGCATCGATCGCTCTGGTGGAATGGGCTCTCAGGCGGTCGGGCAGCGGTCGGTTTGCCAACCGGTGTCAGTGCGTGATACAGGCAGAGAGCCACCTGGAAATGGAAGCCTAGGACCAAGCTTTCCCATGGTTCACAGGACCAAAGGTCACAAAAAGTTGAGACGTCTTCCGTAAACTCTTTGTACGTGCCACATAGAACTTCAGAGCACGCGCCACATCAAGCGAGTGCAAAGTCCTTCCAGCCGGTGACAAAGGTGTCGGAAAAAACACAGGCAACAACAAAGGTTTGTTGAGGTGGAATTCCGACTGAACCTTTTGCATGAAGGAACGGTGCGCCCGCAGCACCACTCTTGTGATGTGAAAAGTCAGATAAGGCTGCTTCCAAGACAGGGCTGGACATCTGCTGAAGCTCGCTTAAGTCGAAATTAAGTATCCGGGGAAGAGCGCGTGGTATTACATGTCCGAAGACAATCCCAGGAGCGCTGGTGAAATCGGCCCGTGCCTGTTGATGCGGAAAAGGTGACTGGCGCCGGTGAGGGAGAATCAGGCGTGCGCATGCTCCCAGGGCCACGCTCCCGCGTGCCTCTAAATTTAAAGGGGAAGAAGATTTTTTCTGGTGAAAAGGTTTCTGTCTCCTGTCCCTAGCAAGGGACGCCCAAGCAGTATGGAGGAAAGGGGACGGGATGAAAGAGTACAACAGTTACAGGTAAATAACATGTTCCTTCTCCAGCATAGGGTCTGGCATGAATACACATGCTCATGAATAAAGAATACATAGCAGTACAGAAATACACAACGACAGGAGGTGACAAGGCTCAACAGAAGCAATTACTGGTACCTCCGGAACAGGCTCACCTTCAAGCGAACAGGTTGCGTAGCACTGCTTGGCTGACCCTTGAGTCTTCTATGGTATCCCTGTCGACGCAGTAGAACCTTGTGAAGGTGTGCATAGACCTCCATATAGCAGCCCTGCAGATGTCCAGCAGGGGCACACCAGAGAGGAACGCAGTCGTCGCATCGATCGCTCTGGTGGAATGGGCTCTCAGCCAGGTCGGGCAGCGGTCAGTTTGCCAACCGGTGTCAGTGCGTGATACAGGCAGAGAGCCACCTGGAAATGGAAGCCTAGGACCAAGCTTTCCCATGGTTCACAGGACCAAAGATCACAAAAAGTTGAGACGTCTTCCGTAAACTCTTTGTACGTGCCACATAGAACTTCAGAGCACGCGCCACATCAAGCAAGTGCAAAGTCCTTCCAGCCGGTGATAAAGCTGTCGGAAAAAACACAGGCAACAACAAAGGTTTGTTGAGGTGGAATTCCGACGGAACCTTTTGCATGAAGGAACGGTGCGCCCGCAGCACCACTCTTGTGATGTGAAAAGTCAGATAAGACTGCTTCCAAGACAGGGCTGGACATCTGCTGAAGCCCGCTTAAGTCGAAATGAAGTATCTAGGGAAGAGCGCGTGGTATTACATGTCCGAAGACAATCCCAGGAGCGCTGGTGAAATCGGCCCGTGCCTGTTGATGCGGAAAAGGGGACTGGCGCCGGTGGGGGCGGAGTCAGGCGAGCACATGCTCCCGGGGCCGCGCTCCCGCGTGCCTCAAGATTTTGTCTGGTGAAAAGGTTTCTGTCTCCCGTCCCTAGCAAGGGACGCCCAAGCAGTATGGAGGAAAGGGGACGGGATGAAAGAGTACAACAGTTACAGGTAAATAACTTGTTCCTTCTCCAGCATGGGATCTGGTATGAATTCACATGCTCATGAATAAAGAATACATAGCAGTACAGAAATACACAACGACGGGGTGGTGGCAAGGCTCAACAGAAGCAATTACTGTTACCTCCGGAACAGGCTCACCTTCAAGCGGACAGGTTGCGTAGCACTGCTTGGCTGACCCTGGAGTCCTCTATGGAATCCCTGTCGATGCAGTAGAACCTTGTGAAGGTGTGCATAGACCTCCACATAGCAGCCCTGCAGATGTCCAGCAGGGGCACACCAGACAGGAATGCAGTCGTCGCATCGATCGCTCTGGTGGAATGGGCTCTCAGCCGGTCGGGCAGCGGTCGGTTTGCCAACCGGTGTCAGTGCGTGATACAGGCGGAGAGCCACCTGGAAATGGAAGCCTAGGACCAAGCTTTCCCATGGTTCACAAGACCAAAGATCACAAAAAGTTGAGACGTCTTCCGTAAACTCTTTGTACGTGCCACATAGAACTTCAGAGCACGCGCCACATCAAGCGAGTGCAAAGTCCTTCCACCCGGTGACAAAGGTGTCGGAAAAAACACAGGCAACAACAAAGGTTTGTTGAGGTGGAATTCCGACTGAACCTTTTGCATGAAGGAACGGTGCGCCCGCAGCACCACTCTTGTGATGTGAAAAGTCAGATAAGGCTGCTTCCAAGACAGGGCTGGACATCTGCTGAAGCCCGCTTAAGTCGAAATGAAGTATCCGGGGAAGAGCGCGTGGTATTACATGTCCGAAGACAATCCCAGGAGCGCTGGTGAAATCGGCCCGTGCCTGTTGATGCGGAAAAGGGGACTGGCGCCGGTGGGGGCGGAGTCAGGCGAGCACATGCTCCCAGGGCCGCGCTCCCGCGTGCCTCAAGATTTTTTCTGGTGAAAAGGTTTCTGTCTCCCGTCCCTAGCAAGGGACGCCCAAGCAGTATGGAGGAAAGGGGACGGGATGAAAGAGTACAACAGTTACAGGTAAATAACTTGTTCCTTCTCCAGCATGGGGTCTGGCATGAATTCACATGCTCATGAATAAAGAATACATAGCAGTACAGAAATACACAACGACAGGAGGTGACAAGGCTCAACAGAAGCAATTACTGGTACCTCCAGAACAGGCTCACCTTCAAGCGAACAGGTTGCGTAGCACTGCTTGGCTGACCCTTGAGTCCCCTATGGTATCCCTGTCGACGCAGTAGAACCTTGTGAAGGTGTGCATAGACCTCCATATAGCAACCCTGCAGATGTCCAGCAGGGGCACACCAGACAGGAACGCAGTCGTCGCATCGATCGCTCTGGTGGAATGGGCTCTCAGCCAGGTCGGGCAGCGGTCGGTTTGCCAACCGGTGTCAGTGCGTGATACAGGCAGAGAGCCACCTGAAAATGGAAGCCTAGGACCAAGCTTTCCCATGGTTCATAGGACCAAAGATCACAAAAAGTTGAGAAGTCTTCCGTAAACTCTTTGTACGTGCCACATAGAACTTCAGAGCACGCGCCACATCAAGCAAGTGCAAAGTCCTTCCAGCCGGTGATAAAGGTGTCGGAAAAAACACAGGCAACAACAAAGGTTTGTTGAGGTGGAATTCCGACGGAACCTTTTGCATGAAGGAACGGTGCGCCCGCAGCACCACTCTTGTGATGTGAAAAGTCAGATAAGACTGCTTCCAAGACAGGGCTGGACATCTGCTGAAGCCCGCTTAAGTCGAAATGAAGTATCCAGGGAAGAGCGCGTGGTATTACATGTCCGAAGACAATCCCAGGAGCGCTGGTGAAATCGGCCCGTGCCTGTTGATGCGGAAAAGGGGACTGGCGCCGGTGGGGGCGGAGTCAGGCGAGCACATGCTCCCAGGGCTGCGCTCCCGCGTACCTCAAGATTTTTTCTGGTGAAAAGGTTTCTGTCTCCCGTCCCTAGCAAGGGACACCGAAGCAGTATGGAGGAAAGGGGACGGGATGAAAGAGTACAACAGTTACAGGTAAATAACTTGTTCCTTCTCCAGCATGGGGTCTGGCATGAATTCACATGCTCATGAATAAAGAATACATAGCAGTACAGAAATACACAACGACGGGAGGTGGCAAGGCTCAACAGAAGCAATTACTGTTACCTCCGGAACAGGCTCACCTTCAAGCGAACAGGTTGCGTAGCACTGCTTGGCCGACCCTGGAGTCCTCTATGGAATCCCTGTCGACGCAGTAGAACCTTGTGAAAGTGTGCGTAGACCTCCACATAGCAGCGCTGCAGATGTCCAGCAGGGGCACACCAGACAGGAACGCAGTCGTCGCATTGATCGCTCTGGTGAAATGGGCTCTCAGCCGGTCGGGCAGCGGTCGGTTTGCCAACCGGTGTCAGTGCGTGATACAGGCGGAGAGCCACCTGGAAATGGAAGCATAGGACCAAGCTTTCCCATGGTTCACAGGACCAAAGATCACAAAAAGTTGAGACGTCTTCCGTAAACTCTTTGTACGTGCCATAGAACGTCAGAGCACGCGCCACATCAAGCGAGTGCAAAGTCCTTCCAGCCGGTGACAAAGGTGTCGGAAAAATCACAGGCAACAAGAAAGGTTTGTTGAGGTGGAATTCTGACGGAACCTTTTGCATGAAGGAACGGTGCGCCCACAGCACCACTCTTGTGATGTGAAAAGTCAGATAAGGCTGCTTCCAAGACAGGGCTGGACATCTGCTGAAGCCCGCTTAAGTCGAAATGAAGTATCCGGGGAAGAGCGCGTGGTATTACATGTCCGAAGACAATCCCAGGAGCGCTGGTGAAATCGGCCCGTGCCTGTTGATGCGGAAAAGGGGACTGGCACCGGTGGGGGCGGAGTCAAGCGAGCGCATGCTCCCAGGGCCGCGCTCCCGCGTGCCTCTAAATTTAAAGGGGAAGAATATTTTTTCTGGTGAAAAGGTTTCTGTCTCCCGTCCCTAGCAAGGCACCCCCAAGCAGTATGGAGGAAAGGGGATGGGATGAAAGAATACAACAGTTACAGGTAAATAACTTGTTCCTTCTCCAGCATGGGGTCTGGCATGAATTCACATGCTCATGAATAAAGAATACATAGCAGTACAGAAATACACAACGACGGGGTGGTGGCAAGACTCAACAGATGCAATTACTGTTACCTCCGGAACAGGCTCACCTTCAAGCGAACAGGTTGCGTAGCACTGCTTGGCTGACACTTGAGTCCTCTATGGTATCCCTGTCGACGCAGTAGAACCTTGTGAAGGTGTGCATAGACCTCCATATAGCAGCCCTGCAGATGTCCAGCAGGCGCACACCAGACAGGAACGCAGTCGTCACATCGATCGCTCTGGTGGAATGGGCTCTCAGCCAGGTCGGGCAGCGGTCGGTTTGCCAACCGGTGTCAGTGCGTGATACAGGCAGAGAGCCACCTGGAAATGGAAGCCTAGGACCAAGCTTTCCCATGGTTCACAGGACCAAAGATCACAAAAAGTTGAGACGTCTTCCGTAAACTCTTTGTACGTGCCACATAGAACTTCAGAGCACGCGCCACATCAAGCGAGTGCAAAGTCCTTCCAGCCGGTGACAAAGGTATCGGAAAAAACCCAGGCAACAACAAAGGTTTGTTGAGGTGGAATTCCGACAGAACCTTTTCCATGCAGCACCACTCTTGTGATGTGAAAAGTCAGATAAGGCTGCTTCCAAGACAGGGCTGGACATCTGCTGAAGCCCGCTTAAGTCGAAATGAAGTATCCAGGGAAGAGCGCGTGGTATTACATGTCCGAAGACAATCCCAGGAGCGCTGGTGAAATCGGCCCGTGCCTGTTGATGCGGAAAAGGGGACTGGCGCCGGTGGGGGCGGAGTCAGGCGAGCACATGCTCCCAGGGCTGCGCTCCCGCGTACCTCAAGATTTTTTCTGGTGAAAAGGTTTCTGTCTCCCGTCCCTAGCAAGGGACACCGAAGCAGTATGGAGGAAAGGGGACGGGATGAAAGAGTACAACAGTTACAGGTAAATAACTTGTTCCTTCTCCAGCATGGGGTCTGGCATGAATTCACATGCTCATGAATAAAGAATACATAGCAGTACAGAAATACACAACGACGGGAGGTGGCAAGGCTCAACAGAAGCAATTACTGTTACCTCCGGAACAGGCTCACCTTCAAGCGAACAGGTTGCGTAGCACTGCTTGGCCGACCCTGGAGTCCTCTATGGAATCCCTGTCGACGCAGTAGAACCTTGTGAAAGTGTGCGTAGACCTCCACATAGCAGCGCTGCAGATGTCCAGCAGGGGCACACCAGACAGGAACGCAGTCGTCGCATTGATCGCTCTGGTGAAATGGGCTCTCAGCCGGTCGGGCAGCGGTCGGTTTGCCAACCGGTGTCAGTGCGTGATACAGGCGGAGAGCCACCTGGAAATGGAAGCATAGGACCAAGCTTTCCCATGGTTCACAGGACCAAAGATCACAAAAAGTTGAGACGTCTTCCGTAAACTCTTTGTACATGCCACATAGAACTTCAGAGCATGCGCCACATCAAGCGACTGCAAAGTCCTTCCAGCAGGTGACAAAGGTGTCGGAAAAAACACAGGCAACAACTAAGGTTTGTTGAGGTGGAATTCCGACGGAACCTTTTGCATGAAGGAACGGTGCGCCCGCAGCACCACTCTTGTGATGTGAAGTCAGATAAGGCTGCTTCCAAGACAGGGCTGGACATCTGCTGAAGCCCGCTTAAGTCGAAATGAAGTATCCGGGGAAGAGCGCGTGGTATTACATGTCCGAAGACAATCCCAAGAGCGCTGGTGAAATCGGCCCGTGCCTGTTGATGCTGAAAAGGTGACTGGCGCCGGTGGGGGAGAATCAGGCGTGCGCATGCTCCCAGGGCCACGCTCCCGCGTGCCTCTAAATTTAAAGGGGAAGAAGATTTTTTCTGGTGAAAAGGTTTCTGTCTCCTGTCCCTAGCAAGGGACGCCCAAGCAGTATGGAGGAAAGGGGACGGGATGAAAGAGTACAACAGTTACAGGTAAATAACATGTTCCTTCTCCAGCATGGGTTCTGGCATGAATTCACATGCTCATGAATAAAGAATACATAGCAGTACAGAAATACACAACGACAGGAGGTGACAAGGCTCAACAGAAGCAATTACTGGTACCTCCGGAACAGGCTCACTTTCAAGCGAACAGGTTGCGTAGCACTGCTTGGCTGACCCTTGAGTCCTCTATGGTATCCCTGTCGACGCAGTAGAACCTTGTGAAGGTGTGCATAGACCTCCATATAGCAGCCCTGCAGATGTCCAGCAGGGGCACACCAGACAGGAACGCAGTTGTTGCATCGATCGCTCTGGTGGAATGGGCTCTCAGCCAGGTCGGGCAGCGGTCGGTTTGCCAACCGGTGTCAGTGCGTGATACAGGCAGAGAGCCACCTGGAAATGGAAGCCTAGGTTCAAGCTTTCACATGGTTCACAGGACCAAAGATCACAAAAAGTTGAGACGTCTTCCGTAAACTCTTTGTACGTGCCACATCAAGCAAGTGCAAAGTCCTTCCAGCCGGTGATAAAGGTGTCGGAAAAAACACAGGCAACAACAAAGGTTTGTTGAGGTGGAATTCCGACGGAACCTTTTGCATGAAGGAACGGTGCGCCCGCAGCACCACTTTTGTGATGTGAAAAGTCAGATAAGACTGCTTCCAAGACAGGGCTGGACATCTGCTGAAGCCCGCTTAAGTCGAAATGAAGTATCCAGGGATGAGCGCGTGGTATTACATGTCCGAAGACAATCCCAGGAGCGCTGGTGAAATCGGCCCGTGCCTGTTGATGCGGAAAAGGGGACTGGCGCCGGTGGGGGCGGAGTCAGGCGAGCACATGCTCCCGGGGCCGCGCTCCCGCGTGCCTCAAGATTTTTTCTGGTGAAAAGGTTTCTGTCTCCCGTCCCTAGCAAGGGACGCCCAAGCAGTATGGAGGAATGGGGACGGGATGAAAGAGTACAACAGTTACAGGTAAATAACTTGTTCCTTCTCCAGCATGGGGTCTGGCATGAATTCACATGCTCATGAATAAAGAATACATAGCAGTACAGAAATACACAACGACGGGGTGGTGGCAAGGCTCAACAGAAGCAATTACTGTTACCTCCGTAACAGGCTCACCTTCAAGCGAACAGGTTGCGTAGCACTGCTTGGCTGACCCTGGAGTCCTCTATGGAATCCCTGTCGACGCAGTAGAACCTTGTGAAGGTGTGCGTAGACCTCCACATAGCAGCCCTGCAGATGTCCAGCAGGGGCACACCAGACAGGAACGCAGTCGTCGCATCGATCGCTCTGGTGGAATGGGCTCTCAGCCGGTCGGGCAGCGGTCGGTTTGCCAACCGGTGTCAGTGCGTGATACAGGCGGAGAGCCACCTGGAAATGGAAGCCTAGGACCAAGCTTTCCCATGGTTCACAGGACCAAAGATCACAAAAAGTTGAGACGTCTTCCGTAAACTCTTTGTACGTGCCATAGAACGTCAGAGCACGCGCCACATCAAGCGAGTGCAAAGTCCTTCCAGCCGGTGACAAAGGTGTCGGAAAAATCACAGGCAACAAGAAAGGTTTGTTGAGGTGGAATTCTGACGGAACCTTTTGCATGAAGGAACGGTGCACCCACAGCACCACTCTTGTGATGTGAAAAGTCAGATAAGGCTGCTTCCAAGACAGGGCTGGACATCTGCTGAAGCCCGCTTAAGTCGAAATGAAGTATCCGGGGAAGAGCGCGTGGTATTACATGTCCGAAGACAATCCCAGGAGCGCTGGTGAAATCGGCCCGTGCCTGTTGAGGCGGAAAAGGGGACTGGCGCCGGTGGGGGCGGAGTCAAGCGAGCGCATGCTCCCAGGGCCGCGCTCCCGCGTGCCTCTAAATTTAAAGGGGAAGAATATTTTTTCTGGTGAAAAGGTTTCTGTCTCCCGTCCCTAGCAAGGCACCCCCAAGCAGTATGGAGGAAAGGGGATGGGATGAAAGAATACAACAGTTACAGGTAAATAACTTGCTCCTTCTCCAGCATGGGGTCTGGCATGAATTCACATGCTCATGAATAAAGAATACATAGCAGTACAGAAATACACAACGACGGGGTGGTGGCAAGGCTCAACAGAAGCAATTACTGTTACCTCCGGAACAGGCTCACCTTCAAGCGAACAGGTTGCGTAGCACTGCTTGGCTGACACTTGAGTCCTCTATGGTATCCCTGTCGACGCAGTAGAACCTTGTGAAGGTGTGCGTAGACCTCCACATAGCAGCCCTGCAGATGTCCAGCAGGCGCACACCAGACAGGAACGCAGTCGTCACATCGATCGCTCTGGTGGAATGGGCTCTCAGCCAGGTCGGGCAGCGGTCGGTTTGCCAACCGGTGTCAGTGCGTGATACAGGCGGAGAGCCACCTGGAAATGGAAGCCTAGGACCAAGCTTTCCCATGGTTCACAAGATCAAAGATCACAAAAAGTTGAGACGTCTTCCGTAAACTCTTTGTACGTGCCACATAGAACTTCAGAGCACGCACCACATCAAGCGAGTGCAAAGTCCTTCCACCCGGTGACAAAGGTGTCGGAAAAAACACAGGCAACAACAAAGGTTTGTTGAGGTGGAATTCCGACTGAACCTTTTGCATGAAGGAACGGTGCGCCCGCAGCACCACTCTTGTGATGTGAAAAGTCAGATAAGGCTGCTTCCAAGACAGGGCTGGACATCTGCTGAAGCCCGCTTAAGTCGAAATGAAGTATCCGGGGAAGAGCGCGTGGTATTACATGTCCGAAGACAATCCCAGGAGCGCTGGTGAAATCGGCCCGTGCCTGTTGATGCGGAAAAGGGGACTGGCGCCGGTGGGGGCGGAGTCAGGCGAGCACATGCTCCCAGGGCCGCGCTCCGGCGTGCCTCAAGATTTTTTCTGGTGAAAAGGTTTCTGTCTCCCGTCCCTAGCAAGGGACGCCCAAGCAGTATGGAGGAAAGGGGACGGGATGAAAGAGTACAACAGTTACAGGTAAATAACATGTTCCTTCTCCAGCATGGGGTCTGGCATGAATTCACATGCTCATGAATAAAGAATACATAGCAGTACAGAAATACACAACGACAGGAGGTGACAAGGCTCAACAGAAGCAATTACTGGTACCTCCGGAACAGGCTCACCTTCAAGTGAACAGGTTGCGTAGCACTGCTTGGCTGACCCTTGAGTCCTCTATGGTATCCCTGTCGACGCAGTAGAACCTTGTGAAGGTGTGCATAGACCTCCATATAGCAGCCCTGCAGATGTCCAGCAGGGGCACACCAGACAGGAACGCAGTCGTCGCATCGATCGCTCTGGTGGAATGGGCTCTCAGCCAGGTCGGGCAGCGGTCGGTTTGCCAACCGGTGTCAGTGCGTGATACAGGCAGAGAGCCACCTGGAAATGGAAGCCTAGGACCAAGCTTTCCCATGGTTCACAGGACCAAAGATCACAAAAAGTTGAGACGTCTTCCGTAAACTCTTTGTACGTGCCACATAGAACTTCAGAGCACGCGCCACATCAAGCAAGTGCAAAGTCCTTCCAGCCGGTGATAAAGGTGTCGGAAAAAACACAGGCAACAACAAAGGTTTGTTGAGGTGGAATTTCCGACGGAACCTTTTGCATGAAGGAACGGTGCGCCCGCAGCACCACTCTTGTGATGTGAAAAGTCAGATAAGACTGCTTCCAAGACAGGGCTGGACATCTGCTGAAGCCCGCTTAAGTCGAAATGAAGTATCCAGGGAAGAGCGCGTGGTATTACATGTCCGAAGACAATCCCAGGAGCGCTGGTGAAATCGGCCCGTGCCTGTTGATGCGGAAAAGGGGACTGGCGCCGGTGGGGGCGGAGTCAAGCGAGCGCATGCTCCCAGGGCCGCGCTCCCGCGTGCCTCTAAATTTAAAGGGGAAGAATATTTTTTCTGGTGAAAAGGTTTCTGTCTCCCGTCCCTAGCAAGGCACCCCCAAGCCGTATGGAGGAAAGGGGATGGGATGAAAGAATACAACAGTTACAGGTAAATAACTTGTTTCTTCTCCAGCATGGGGTCTGGCATGAATTCACATGCTCATGAATAAAAAATACATAGCAGTACAGAAATACACAACGACGGGGTGGTGGCAAGACTCAACAGAAGCAATTACTGTTACCTCCGGAACAGGCTCACCTTCAAGCGAACAGGTTGCGTAGCACTGCTTGGCTGACACTTGAGTCCTCTATGGTATCCCTGTCGACGCAGTAGAACCTTGTGAAGGTGTGCATAGACCTCCATATACCAGCCCTGCAGATGTCCAGCAGGCGCACACCAGACAGGAACGCAGTCGTCACATCGATCGCTCTGGTGGAATGGGCTCTCAGCCAGGTCGGGCAGCGGTCGGTTTGCCAACCGGTGTCAGTGCGTGATACAGGCAGAGAGCCACCTGGAAATGGAAGCCTAGGACCAAGCTTTCCCATGACCAAAGATCACAAAAAGTTGAGACGTCTTCTGTAAACTCTTTGTACGTGCCACATAGAACTTCAGAGCACGCGCCACATCAAACAAGTTCAAAGTCCTTCCAGCCGGTGACAAAGGTATCGGAAAAAACCCAGGCAACAACAAAGGTTTGTTGAGGTGGAATTCCGACTGAACCTTTTCCATGCAGCACCACTCTTGTGATGTGAAAAGTCAGATAAGGCTGCTTCCAAGACAGGGCTGGACATCTGCTGAAGCCCGCTTAAGTCGAAATGAAGTATCCAGGGAAGAGCGCGTGGTATTACATGTCCGAAGACAATCCCAGGAGCGCTGGTGAAATCGGCCCGTGCCTGTTGATGCGGAAAAGGGGACTGGCGCCGGTGGGGGCGGAGTCAGGCGAGCACATGCTCCCAGGGCTGCGCTCCCGCGTACCTCAAGATTTTTTCTGGTGAAAAGGTTTCTGTCTCCCGTCCCTAGCAAGGGACACCGAAGCAGTATGGAGGAAAGGGGACGGGATGAAAGAGTACAACAGTTACAGGTAAATAACTTGTTCCTTCTCCAGCATGGGGTCTGGCATGAATTCACATGCTCATGAATAAAGAATACATAGCAGTACAGAAATACACAACGACGGGAGGTGGCAAGGCTCAACAGAAGCAATTACTGTTACCTCAGGAACTGGCTCACCTTCAAGCGAACAGGTTGCGTAGCACTGCTTGGCCGACCCTGGAGTCCTCTATGGAATCCCTGTCGACGCAGTAGAACCTTGTGAAAGTGTGCGTAGACCTCCACATAGCAGCCCTGCAGATGTCCAGCAGGGGCACACCAGACAGGAACGCAGTCGTCGCATTGATCGCTCTGGTGGAATGGGCTCTCAGCAGGTCGGGCAGTGGTCGGTTTGCCAACCGGTGTCAGTGCGTGATACAGGCGGAGAGCCACCTGGAAATGGAAGCATAGGACCAAGCTTTCCCATGGTTCACAGGACCAATGATCACAAAAAGCTGAGACGTGTTCCGTAAACTCTTTGTACATGCCACATAGAACTTCAGAGCATGCGCCACATCAAGCGAGTGCAAAGTCCTTCCAGCCGGTGACAAAGGTGTCGGAAAAAACACAGGCAACAACAAAGGTTTGTTGAGGTGGAATTCCGACTGAACCTTTTGCATGAAGGAACGGTGCGCCCGCAGCACCACTCTTGTGATGTGAAAAGTCAGATAAGGCTGCTTCCAAGACAGGGCTGGACATCTGCTGAAGCCCGCTTAAGTCGAAATGAAGTATCCGGGGAAGAGCGCGTGGTATTACATGTCCGAAGACAATCCCAAGAGCGCTGGTGAAATCGGCCCGTGCCTGTTGATGCTGAAAAGGTGACTGGCGCCGGTGGGGGAGAATCAGGCGTGCGCATGCTCCCAGGGCCACGCTCCCGCGTGCCTCTAAATTTAAAGGGGAAGAAGATTTTTTCTGGTGAAAAGGTTTCTGTCTCCTGTCCCTAGCAAGGGACGCCCAAGCAGTATGGAGGAAAGGGGACGGGATGAAAGAGTACAACAGTTACAGGTAAATAACATGTTCCTTCTCCAGCATAGGGTCTGGCATGAATTCACATGCTCATGAATAAAGAATACATAGCAGTACAGAAATACACAACGACAGGAGGTGACAAGGCTCAACAGAAGCAATTACTGGTACCTCCGGAACAGGCTCACCTTCAAGCGAACAGGTTGCGTAGCACTGCTTGGCTGACCCTTGAGTCTTCTATGGTATCCCTGTCGACGCAGTAGAACCTTGTGAAGGTGTGCATAGACCTCCATATAGCAGCCCTGCAGATGTCCAGCAGGCGCACACCAGACAGGAACGCAGTCGTCACATCGATCGCTCTGGTGGAATGGGCTCTCAGCCAGGTCGGGCAGCGGTCGGTTTGCCAACCGGTGTCAGTGCGTGATACAGGCAGAGAGCCACCTGGAAATGGAAGCCTAGGACCAAGCTTTCCCATGGTTCACAGGACCAAAGATCACAAAAAGTTGAGACGTCTTCCGTAAACTCTTTGTACGTGCCACATAGAACTTCAGAGCACGCGCCACATCAAGCGAGTGCAAAGTCCTTCCAGCCGGTGACAAAGGTATCGAAAAAAAAACAGGCAACAACAAAGGTTTGTTGAGGTGGAATTCCGACAGAACCTTTTCCATGCAGCACCACTCTTGTGATGTGAAAAGTCAGATAAGGCTGCTTCCAAGACAGGGCTGGACATCTGCTGAAGCCTGCTTAAGTCGAAATGAAGTATCCAGGGAAGAGCGCGTGGTATTACATGTCCGAAGACAATCCCAGGAGCGCTGGTGAAATCGGCTCGTGCCTGTTGATGCGGAAAAGGGGACTGGCGCCGGTGGGGGCGGAGTCAGGCGAGCACATGCTCCCAGGGCTGCGCTCCCGCGTACCTCAAGATTTTTTCTGGTGAAAAGGTTTCTGTCTCCCGTCCCTAGCAAGGGACACCGAAGCAGTATGGAGGAAAGGGGACGGGATGAAAGAGTACAACAGTTACAGGTAAATAACTTGTTCCTTCTCCAGCATGGGGTCTGGCATGAATTCACATGCTCATGAATAAAGAATACATAGCAGTACAGAAATACACAACGACGGGAGATGGCAAGGCTCAACAGAAGCAATTACTGTTACCTCCGGAACAGGCTCACCTTCAAGCGAACAGGTTGCGTAGCACTGCTTGGCCGACCCTGGAGTCCTCTATGGAATCCCTGTCGACGCAGTAGAACCTTGTGAAAGTGTGCGTAGACCTCCACATAGCAGCCCTGCAGATGTCCAGCAGGGGCACACCAGACAGGAACGCAGTCGTCGCATTGATCGCTCTGGTGGAATGGGCTCTCAGCCGGTCGGGCAGCGGTCGGTTTGCCAACCGGTGTCAGTGCGTGATACAGGCGGAGAGCCACCTGGAAATGGAAGCATAGGATCAAGCTTTCCCATGGTTCACAGGACCAAAGATCACAAAAAGTTGAGACGTCTTCCGTAAACTCTTTGTACGTGCCACATAGAACTTCAGAGCACGCGCCACATCAAGCGAGTGCAAAGTCCTTCCACCCGGTGACAAAGGTGTCGGAAAAAACACAGGCAACAACAAAGGTGGAATTCCGACTGAACCTTTTGCATGAAGGAACGGTGCGCCCGCAGCACCACTCTTGTGATGTGAAAAGTCAGATAAGGCTGCTTCCAAGACAGGGCTGGACATCTGCTGAAGCCCGCTTAAGTCGAAATGAAGTATCCAGGGAAGAGCGCGTGGTATTACATGTCCGAAGACAATCCCAGGAGCGCTGGTGAAATCGGCCCGTGCCTGTTGATGCGGAAAAGGTGACTGGCGTCGGTGGGGGAGAATCAGGCGTGCGCATGCTCCCAGGGCCACGCTCCCGCGTTCCTCTAAATTTAAAGGGGAAGAAGATTTTTTCTGGTGAAAAGGTTTCTGTCTCCTGTCCCTAGCAAGGGACGCCCAAGCAGTATGGAGGAAAGGGGACGGGATGAAAGAGTACAACAGTTACAGGTAAATAACATGTTCCTTCTCCAGCATGGGGTCTGGCATGAATTCACATGCTCATGAATAAAGAATACATAGCAGTACAGAAATACACAACGACAGGAGGTGACAAGGCTCAACAGAAGCAATTACTGGTACCTCCGGAACAGGCTCACTTTCAAGCGAACAGGTTGCGTAGCACTGCTTGGCTGACCCTTGAGTCCTCTATGGTATCCCTGTCGACGCAGTAGAACCTTGTGAAGGTGTGCATAGACCTCCATATAGCAGCCCTGCAGATGTCCAGCAGGGGCACACCAGACAGGAACGCAGTCGTCGCATCGATCGCTCTGTTGGAATGGGCTCTCAGCCAGGTCGGGCAGCGGTCGGTTTGCCAACCGGTGTCAGTGCGTGATACAGGCAGAGAGCCACCTGGAAATGGAAGCCTAGGACCAAGCTTTCCCATGGTTCACAGGACCAAAGATCACAAAAAGTTGAGACGTCTTCCGTAAACTCTTTGTACGTGCCATAGAACGTCAGAGCACGCGCCACATCAAGCGAGTGCAAAGTCCTTCCAGCCGGTGACAAAGGTGTCGGAAAAATCACAGGCAACAAGAAAGGTTTGTTGAGGTGGAATTCTGACGGAACCTTTTGCATGAAGGAACGGTGCGCCCACAGCACCACTCTTGTGATGTGAAAAGACAGATAAGGCTGCTTCCAAGACAGGGCTGGACATCTGCTGAAGCCCGCTTAAGTCGAAATGAAGTATCCGGGGAAGAGCGCGTGGTATTACATGTCCGAAGACAATCCCAGGAGCGCTGGTGAAATCGGCCCGTGCCTGTTGATGCGGAAAAGGGGACTGGCGCCGGTGGGGGCGGAGTCAAGCGAGCGCATGCTCCCAGGGCCGCGCTCCCGCGTGCCTCTAAATTTAAAGGGGAAGAATATTTTTTCTGGTGAAAAGGTTTCTGTCTCCCGTCCCTAGCAAGGCACCCCCAAGCAGTATGGAGGAAAGGGGATGGGATGAAAGAATACAACAGTTACAGGTAAATAACTTGTTCCTTCTCCAGCATGGGGTCTGGCATGAATTCACATGCTCATGAATAAAGAATACATAGCAGTACAGAAATACACAACGACGGGGTGGTGGCAAGACTCAACAGAAGCAATTACTGTTACCTCCGGAACAGGCTCACCTTCAAGCGAACAGGTTGCGTAGCACTGCTTGGCTGACACTTGAGTCCTCTATGGTATCCCTGTCGACGCAGTAGAACCTTGTGAAGGTGTGCATAGACCTCCATATAGCAGCCCTGCAGATGTCCAGCAGGCGCACACCAGACAGGAACGCAGTCGTCACATCGATCGCTCTGGTGGAAAGGGCTCTCAGCCAGGTCGGGCAGCGGTCGGTTTGCCAACCGGTGTCAGTGCGTGATACAGGCAGAGAGCCACCTGGAAATGGAAGCCTAGGACCAAGCTTTCCCATGGTTCACAGGACCAAAGATCACAAAAAGTTGAGACGTCTTCCGTAAACTCTTTGTACGTGCCACATAGAACTTCAGAGCACGCGCCACATCAAGCGAGTGCAAAGTCCTTCCAGCCGGTGACAAAGGTATCGAAAAAAACCCAGGCAACAACAAAGGTTTGTTGAGGTGGAATTCCGACAGAACCTTTTCCATGCAGCACCACTCTTGTGATGTGAAAAGTCAGATAAGGCTGCTTCCAAGACAGGGCTGGACATCTGCTGAAGCCCGTTTAAGTCGAAATGAAGTATCCAGGGAAGAGCGCGTGGTATTACATGTCCGAAGACAATCCCAGGAGCGCTGGTGAAATCGGCCCGTGCCTGTTGATGCGGAAAAGGGGACTGGCGCCGGTGGGGGCGGAGTCAGGCGAGCACATGCTCCCAGGGCTGCGCTCCCGCGTGCCTCAAGATTTTTTCTGGTGAAAAGGTTTCTGTCTCCCGTCCCTAGCAAGGGATGCCCAAGCAGTATGGAGGAAAGGGGACGGGATGAAAGAGTACAACAGTTACAGGTAAATAACTTGTTCCTTCTCCAGCATGGGGTCTGGCATGAATTCACATGCTCATGAATAAAGAATACATAGCAGTACAGAAATACACAACGACGGGGTGGTGGCAAGGCTCAACAGAAGCAATTACTGTTACCTCCGGAACAGGCTCACCTTCAAGCGAACAGGTTGCGTAGCACTGCTTGGCTGACCCTGGAGTCCTCTATGGAATCCCTGTCGACGCAGTAGAACCTTGTGAAGGTGTGCGTAGACCTCCACATAGCAGCCCTGCAGATGTCCAGCAGGGGCACACCAGACAGGAACGCAGTCGTCGCATCGATCGCTCTGGTGGAATGGGCTCTCAGCCGGTCGGGCAGCGGTCGGTTTGCCAACCGGTGTCAGTGCGTGATACAGGCGGAGAGCCACCTGGAAATGGAAGCCTAGGACCAAGCTTTCCCATGGTTCACAGGACCAAAGATCACAAAAAGTTGAGACGTCTTCCGTAAACTCTTTGT
Organism: Ambystoma mexicanum; assembly: GCF_040938575.1. Classification (NCBI taxonomy): domain Eukaryota; kingdom Metazoa; phylum Chordata; class Amphibia; order Caudata; family Ambystomatidae; genus Ambystoma; species Ambystoma mexicanum. Next base: position 941,093,620 of record NC_090939.1, read on the forward strand.
ACGTGCCATAGAACGTCAGAGCACGCGCCACATCAAGCGAGTGCAAAGTCCTTCCAGCCGGTGACAAAGGTGTCGGAAAAATCACAGGCAACAAGAAAGGTTTGTTGAGGTGGAATTCTGACGGAACCTTTTGCATGAAGGAACGGTGTGCCCACAGCACCACTCTTGTGATGTGAAAAGTCAGATAAGGCTGCTTCCAAGACAGGGCTGGACATCTGCTGAAGCCCGCTTAAGTCGAAATGAAGTATCCGGGGAAGAGCGCGTGGTATTACATGTCCGAAGACAATACCAGGAGCGCTGGTGAAATCGGCCCGTGCCTGTTGATGCGGAAAAGGGGACTGGCGCCGGTGGGGGCGGAGTCAAGCGAGCGCATGCTCCCAGGGCCGCGCTCCCGCGTGCCTCTAAATTTAAAGGGGAAGAATATTTTTTCTGGTGAAAAGGTTTCTGTCTCCCGTCCCTAGCAAGGCACCCCCAAGCAGTATGGAGGAAAGGGGATGGGATGAAAGAATACAACAGTTACAAGTAAATAACTTGTTCCTTCTCCAGCATGGGGTCTGGCATGAATTCACATGCTCATGAATAAAGAATACATAGCAGTACAGAAATACACAACGACGGGGTGGTGGCAAGACTCAACAGAAGCAATTACTGTTACCTCCGGAACAGGCTCACCTTCAAGCGAACAGGTTGCGTAGCACTCCTTGGCTGACACTTGAGTCCTCTATGGTATCCCTGTCGACGCAGTAGAACCTTGTGAAGGTGTGCATAGACCTCCATATAGCAGCCCTGCAGATGTCCAGCAGGCGCACACCAGACAGGAACGCAGTCGTCACATCGATCGCTCTGGTGGAATGGGCTCTCAGCCAGGTCGGGCAGCGGTCGGTTTGCCAACCGGTGTCAGTGCGTGATACAGGCAGAGAGCCACCTGGAAATGGAAGCCTAGGACCAAGCTTTCCCATGGTTCACAGGACCAAAGATCACAAAAAGTTGAGACGTCTTCCGTAAACTCTTTGTACGTGCCACATAGAACTTCAGAGCACGCGCCACATCAAGCGAGTGCAAAGTCCTTCCAGCCGGTGACAAAGGTATCGAAAAAAACCCAGGCAACAACAAAGGTTTGTTGAGGTGGAATTCCGACAGAACCTTTTCCATGCAGCACCACTCTTGTGATGTGAAAAGTCAGATAAGGCTGCTTCCAAGACAGGGCTGGACATCTGCTGAAGCCCGCTTAAGTCGAAATGAAGTATCCAGGGAAGAGCGCGTGGTATTACATGTCCGAAGACAATCCCAGGAGCGCTGGTGAAATCGGCCCGTGCCTGTTGATGCGGAAAAGGGGACTGGCGCCGGTGGGGGCTGAGTCAGGCGAGCACATGCTCCCAGGGCTGCGCTCCCGCGTACCTCAAGATTTTTTCTGGTGAAAAGGTTTCTGTCTCCTGTCCCTAGCAAGGGACGCCCAAGCAGTATGGAGGAAAGGGGACGGGATGAAAGAGTACAACAGTTACAGGTAAATAACATGTTCCTTCTCCAGCATGGGGTCTGGCATGAATTCACATGCTCATGAATAAAGAATACATAGCAGTACAGAAATACACAACGACAGGAGGTGACAAGGCTCAACAGAAGCAATTACTGGTACCTCCGGAACAGGCTCACTTTCAAGCGAACAGGTTGCGTAGCACTGCTTGGCTGACCCTTGAGTCCTCTATGGTATCCCTGTCGACGCAGTAGAACCTTGTGAAGGTGTGCATAGACCTCCATATAGCAGCCCTGCAGATGTCCAGCAGGGGCACACCAGACAGGAACGCAGTCGTCGCATCGATCGCTCTGGTGGAATGGGCTCTCAGCCAGGTCGGGCAGCGGTCGGTTTGCCAACCGGTGTCAGTGCGTGATACAGGCTGAGAGCCACCTGGAAATGGAAGCCTAGGACCAAGCTTTCCCATGGTTCACAGGACCAAAGATCACAAAAAGTTGAGACGTCTTCCGTAAACTCTTTGTACGTGCCATAGAACGTCAGAGCACGCGCCACATCAAGCGAGTGCAAAGTCCTTCCAGCCGGTGACAAAGGTGTCGGAAAAATCACAGGCAACAAGAAAGGTTTGTTGAGGTGGAATTCTGACAGAACCTTTTGCATGAAGGAACGGTGCGCCCACAGCACCACTCTTGTGATGTGAAAAGTCAGATAAGGCTGCTTCCAAGACAGGGCTGGACATCTGCTGAAGCCCGCTTAAGTCGAAATGAAGTATCCGGGGAAGAGCGCGCGGTATTACATGTCCGAAGACAATCCCAGGAGCGCTGGTGAAATCGGCCCGTGCCTGTTGATGCGGAAAAGGGGACTGGCGCCGGTGGGGGCGGAGTCAAGCGAGCGCATGCTCCCAGGGCCGCGCTCCCGCGTGCCTCTAAATTTAAAGGGGAAGAATATTTTTTCTGGTGAAAAGGTTTCTGTCTCCCGTCCGTAGCAAGGCACCCCCAAGCAGTATGGAGGAAAGGGGATGGGATGAAAGAATACAACAGTTACAGGTAAATAACTTGTTCCTTCTCCAGCATGGGGTCTGGCATGAATTCACATGCTCATGAATAAAGAATACATAGCAGTACAGAAATACACAACGACGGGGTGGTGGCAAGACTCAACAGAAGCAATTACTGTTACCTCCGGAACAGGCTCACCTTCAAGCGAACAGGTTGCGTAGCACTGCTTGGCTGACACTTGAGTCCTCTATGGTATCCCTGTCGACGCAGTAGAACCTTGTGAAGGTGTGCATAGACCTCCATATAGCAGCCCTGCAGATGTCCAGCAGGCGCACACCAGACAGGAACGCAGTCGTCACATCGATCGCTCTGGTGGAATGGGCTCTCAGCCAAGTCGGGCAGCGGTCGGTTTGCCAACCGGTGTCAGTGCGTGATACAGGCAGAGAGCCACCTGGAAATGGAAGCCTAGGATCAAGCTTTCCCATGGTTCACAGGACCAAAGATCACAAAAAGTTGAGACGTCTTCCGTAAACTCTTTGTACGTGCCACATAGAACTTCAGAGCACGCGCCACATCAAGCGAGTGCAAAGTCCTTCCAGCCGGTGACAAAGGTATCGAAAAAAAAACAGGCAACAACAAAGGTTTGGTGAGGTGGAATTCCGACAGAACCTTTTCCATGCAGCACCACTCTTGTGATGTGAAAAGTCAGATAAGGCTGCTTCCAAGACAGGGCTGGACATCTGCTGAAGCCCGCTTAAGTCGAAATGAAGTATCCAGGGAAGAGCGCGTGGTATTACATGTCCGAAGACAATCCCAGGAGCGCTGGTGAAATCGGCCCGTGCCTGTTGATGCGGAAAAGGGGACTGGCGCCGGTGGGGGCGGAGTCAGGCGAGCACATGCTCCCGGGGCCGCGCTCCCACGTGCCTCAAGATTTTTTCTGGTGAAAAGGTTTCTGTCTCCCGTCCCTAGCAAGGGACGCCCAAGCAGTATGGAGGAAAGGGGACGGGATGAAAGAGTACAACAGTTACAGGTAAATAACTTGTTCCTTCTCCAGCATGGGGTCTGGCATGAATTCACATGCTCATGAATAAAGAATACATAGCAGTACAGAAATACACGACGACGGGGTGGTGGCAAGGCTCAACAGAAGCAATTACTGTTACCTCCGGAACAGGCTCACCTTCAAGCGAACAGGTTGCGTAGCACTGCTTGGCTGACCCTGGAGTCCTCTATGGAATCCCTGTCGACGCAGTAGAACCTTGTGAAGGTGTGCGTAGACCTCCACATAGCAGCCCTGCAGATGTCCAGCAGGGGCACACCAGACAGGAACGCAGTCGTCGCATCGATCGCTCTGGTGGAATGGGCTCTCAGCCGGTCGGGCAGCGGTCGGTTTGCCAACCGGTGTCAGTGCGTGATACAGGCGGAGAGCCACCTGGAAATGGAAGCCTAGGACCAAGCTTTCCCATGGTTCACAAGACCAAAGATCACAAAAAGTTGAGACGTCTTCCGTAAACTCTTTGTACGTGCCACATAGAACTTCAGAGCACGCGCCACATCAAGCGAGTGCAAAGTCCTTCCACCCGGTGACAAAGGTGTCGGAAAAAACACAGGCAACAACAAAGGTTTGTTGAGGTGGAATTCCGACTGAACCTTTTGCATGAAGGAACGGTGCGCCCGCAGCACCACTCTTGTGATGTGAAAAGTCAGATAAGGCTGCTTCCAAGACAGGGCTGGACATCTGCTGAAGCCCGCTTAAGTCAAAATGAAGTATCCGGGGAAGAGCGCGTGGTATTACATGTCCGAAGACAATCCCAGGAGCGCTGGTGAAATCGGCCCGTGCCTGTTGATGCGGAAAAGGGGACTGGCGCCGGTGGGGGCGGAGTCAGGCGAGCACATGCTCCCAGGGCCGCGCTCCCGCGTGCCTCAAGATTTTTTCTGGTGAAAAGGTTTCTGTCTCCCGTCCCTAGCAAGGGACGCCCAAGCAGTATGGAGGAAAGGGGACGGGATGAAAGAGTACAACAGTTACAGGTAAATAACATGTTCCTTCTCCAGCATGGGGTCTGGCATGAATTCACATGCTCATGAATAAAGAATACATAGCAGTACAGAAATACACAACGACAGGAGGTGACAAGGCTCAACAGAAGCAATTACTGGTACCTCCGGAACAGGCTCACCTTCAAGCGAACAGGTTGCGTAACACTGCTTGGCTGACCCTTGAGTCCTCTATGGTATCCCTGTCGACGCAGTAGAACCTTGTGAAGGTGTGCATAGACCTCCATATAGCAGCCCTGCAGATGTCCAGCAGGGGCACACCAGACAGGAACGCAGTCGTCGCATCGATCGCTCTGGTGGAATGGGCTCTCAGCCAGGTCGGGCAGCGGTCGGTTTGCCAACCGGTGTCAGTGCGTGATACAGGCAGAGAGCCACCTGGAAATGGAAGCCTAGGACCAAGCTTTCCCATGGTTCACAGGACCAAAGATCACAAAAAGTTGAGATGTCTTCCGTAAACTCTTTGTACGTGCCACATAGAACTTCAGAGCACGCGCCACATCAAGCAAGTGCAAAGTCCTTCCAGCCGGTGATAAAGGTGTCGGAAAAAACACAGGCAACAACAAAGGTTTGTTGAGGTGGAATTCCGACGGAACCTTTTGCATGAAGGAACGGTGCGCCCGCAGCACCACTCTTGTGATGTGAAAAGTCAGATAAGACTTCTTCCAAGACAGGGCTGGACATCTGCTGAAGCCCGCTTAATTCGAAATGAAGTATCCAGGGAAGAGCGCGTGGTATTACATGCTCGAAGACAATCCCAGGAGCGCTGGTGAAATCGGCCAGTGCCTGTTGATGCGGAAAAGGGGACTGGCGCCGGTGGGGGTGGAGTCAGGCGAGCACATGCTCCCGGGGCCGCGCTCCCGCGTGCCTCAAGATTTTTTCTGGTGAAAAGGTTTCTGTCTCCCGTCCCTAGCAAGGGACGCCCAAGCAGTATGGAGGAAAGGGGACGGGATGAAAGAGTACAACAGTTACAGGTAAATAACTTGTTCCTTCTCCAGCATGGGGTCTGGCATGAATTCACATGCTCATGAATAAAGAATACATAGCAGTACAGAAATACACAACGACGGGGTGGTGGCAAGGCTCAACAGAAGCAATTACTGTTACCTCCGGAACAGGCTCACCTTCAAGCGAACAGTTTGCGTAGCACTGCTTGGCTGACCCTGGAATCCTCTATGGAATCCCTGTCGACGCAGTAGAACCTTGTGAAGGTGTGCGTAGACCTCCACATAGCAGCCCTGCAGATGTCCAGCAGGGGCACACCAGAGAGGAACGCAGTCGTCACATCGATCGCTCTGGTGGAATGGGCTCTCAGCCGGTCGGGCAGCCGTCGGTTTGCCAACCGGTGTCAGTGCGTGATACAGGCGGAGAGCCACCTGGAAATGGAAGCCTAGGACCAAGCTTTTCCATGGTTCACAGGACCAAAGATCACAAAAAGTTGAGACGTCTTCCGTAAACTCTTTGTACGTGCCACATAGAACTTCAGAGCACGCGCCACATCAAGCGAGTGCAAAGTCCTTCCAGCCGGTGACAAAGGTGTCGGAAAAAACACAGGCAACAACAAAGGTTTGTTGAGGTGGAATTCCGACGGAACCTTTTGCATGAAGGAACGGTGCGCCCGCAGCACCACTCTTGTGATGTGAAAAGTCAGATAAGACTGCTTCCAAGACAGGGCTGGACATCTGCTGAAGCCCGCTTAAGTCGAAATGAAGTATCCAGGGAAGAGCGCGTGGTATTACATGTCCGAAGACAATCCCAGGAGCGCTGGTGAAATCGGTCCGTGCCTGTTGATGCGGAAAAGGGGACTGGCGCCGGTGGGGGCGGAGTCAGGCGAGCACATGCTCCCAGGGCTGCGCTCCCGCGTACCTCAAGATTTTCTCTGGTGAAAAGGTTTCTGTCTCCCGTCCCTAGCAAGGGACACCGAAGCAGTATGGAGGAAAGGGGACGGGATGAAAGAGTACAACAGTTACAGGTAAATAACTTGTTCCTTCTCCAGCATGGGGTCTGGCATGAATTCACATGCTCATGAATAAAGAATACATAGCAGTACAGAAATACACAACGACGGGGTGGTGGCAAGGCTCAACAGAAGCAATTACTGTTACCTCCGGAACAGGCTCACCTTCAAGCGAACAGTTTGCGTAGCACTGCTTGGCTGACCCTGGAATCCTCTATGGAATCCCTGTCGACGCAGTAGAACCTTGTGAAGGTGTGCGTAGACCTCCACATAGCAGCCCTGCAGATGTCCAGCAGGGGCACACCAGAGAGGAACGCAGTCGTCACATCGATCGCTCTGGTGGAATGGGCTCTCAGCCGGTCGGGCAGCCGTCGGTTTGCCAACCGGTGTCAGTGCGTGATACAGGCGGAGAGCCACCTGGAAATGGAAGCCTAGGACCAAGCTTTTCCATGGTTCACAGGACCAAAGATCACAAAAAGTTGAGACGTCTTCCGTAAACTCTTTGTACGTGCCACATAGAACTTCAGAGCACGCGCCACATCAAGCGAGTGCAAAGTCCTTCCAGCCGGTGACAAAGGTGTCGGAAAAAACACAGGCAACAACAAAGGTTTGTTGAGGTGGAATTCCGACGGAACCTTTTGCATGAAGGAACGGTGCGCCCGCAGCACCACTCTTGTGATGTGAAAAGTCAGATAAGACTGCTTCCAAGACAGGGCTGGACATCTGCTGAAGCCCGCTTAAGTCGAAATGAAGTATCCAGGGAAGAGCGCGTGGTATTACATGTCCGAAGACAATCCCAGGAGCGCTGGTGAAATCGGTCCGTGCCTGTTGATGCGGAAAAGGGGACTGGCGCCGGTGGGGGCGGAGTCAGGCGAGCACATGCTCCCAGGGCTGCGCTCCCGCGTACCTCAAGATTTTCTCTGGTGAAAAGGTTTCTGTCTCCCGTCCCTAGCAAGGGACACCGAAGCAGTATGGAGGAAAGGGGACGGGATGAAAGAGTACAACAGTTACAGGTAAATAACTTGTTCCTTCTCCAGCATGGGGTCTGGCATGAATTCACATGCTCATGAATAAAGAATACATAGCAGTACAGAAATACACAACGACGGGAGGTGGCAAGGCTCAACAGAAGCAATTACTGTTACCTCCGGAACAGGCTCACCTTCAAGCGAACAGGTTGCGTAGCACTGCTTGGCCGACCCTGGAGTCCTCTATGGAATCCCTGTCGACGCAGTAGAACCTTGTGAAAGTGTGCGTAGACCTCCACATAGCAGCCCTGCAGATGTCCAGCAGGGGCACACCAGACAGGAACGCAGTCGTCGCATTGATCGCTCTGGTGGAATGGGCTCTCAGCCGGTCGGGCAGCGGTCGGTTTGCCAACCGGTGTCAGTGCGTGATACAGGCGGAGAGCCACCTGGAAATGGAAGCATAGGACCAAGCTTTCCCATGGTTCACAGGACCAAAGATCACAAAAAGTTGAGACGTCTTCCGTAAACTCTTTGTACATGCCACATAGAACTTCAGAGCATGCGCCACATCAAGCGAGTGCAAAGTCCTTCCAGCCGGTGACAAAGGTGTCGGAAAAAACACAGGCAACAACAAAGGTTTGTTGAGGTGGAATTCCGACGGAACCTTTTGCATGAAGGAACGGTGCGCCCGCAGCACCACTCTTGTGATGTGAAAAGTCAGATAAGGCTGCTTCAAAGACAGGGCTGGACATCTGCTGAAGCCCGCTTAAGTCGAAATGAAGTATCCGGGGAAGAGCGCGTGGTATTACATGTCCGAAGACAATCCCAGGAGCGCTGGTGAAATCGGCCCGTGCCTGTTGATGCGGAAAAGGTGACTGGCGCCGGTGGGGGAGAATCAGGCGTGCGCATGCTCCCAGGGCCACGCTCCCGCGTGCCACTAAATTTAAAGGGGAAGATTTTATCTGGTGAAAAGGTTTCTGTCTCCTGTCCCTAGCAAGGGACGCCCAAGCAGTATGGAGGAAAGGGGACGGGATGAAAGAGTACAACAGTTACAGGTAAATAACATGTTCCTTCTCCAGCATGGGGTCTGGCATGAATTCACATGCTCATGAATAAAGAATACATAGCAGTACAGAAATACACAACGACAGGAGGTGACAAGGCTCAACAGAAGCAATAACTGGTACCTCCGGAACAGGCTCACTTTCAAGGGAACAGGTTGCGTAGCACTGCTTGGCTGACCCTTGAGTCCTCTATGGTATCCCTGTCGACGCAGTAGAACCTTGTGAAGGTGTGCATAGACCTCCATATAGCAGCCCTGCAGATGTCCAGCAGGGGCACACCAGACAGGAACGCAGTCGTCGCATCGATCGCTCTGGTGGAATGGGCTCTCAGCCAGGTCGGGCAGCGGTCGGTTTGCCAACCGGTGTCAGTGCGTGATACAGGCAGAGAGCCACCTGGAAATGGAAGCCTAGGACCAAGCTTTCCCATGGTTCACAGGACCAAAGATCACAAAAAGTTGAGACGTCTTCCGTAAACTCTTTGTACGTGCCACATAGAACTTCAGAGCACGCGCCACATCAAGCAAGTGCAAAGTCCTTCCAGCCGGTGATAAAGGTGTCGGAAAAAACACAGGCAACAACAAAGGTTTGTTGAGGTGGATTTCCGACGGAACCTTTTGCATGAAGGAACGGTGCGCCCGCAGCACCACTCTTGTGATGTGAAAAGTCAGATAAGGCTGCTTCCAAGACAGGGCTGGACATCTGCTGAAGCCCGCTTAAGTCGAAATGAAGTATCCGGGGAAGAGCGCGTGGTATTACATGTCCGAAGACAATCCCAGGAGCGCTGGTGAAATCGGCCCGTGCCTGTTGATGCGGAAAAGGGGACTGGCGCCGGTGGGGGCGGAGTCAGGCGAGCACATGCTCCCAGGGCCGCGCTCCCGCGTGCCTCAAGATTTTTTCTGGTGAAAAGGTTTCTGTCACCCGTCCCTAGCAAGGGACGCCCAAGCAGTATGGAGGAAAGGGGACGGGATGAAAGAGTACAACAGTTACAGGTAAATGACATGTTCCTTCTCCAGCATGGGGTCTGGCATGAATTCACATGCTCATGAATAAAGAATACATAGCAGTATAGAAATACACAAAGACGGGAGGTGGCACGGCTCAACAGAAGCAATTACTGTTACCTCCGGAACAGGCTCACCTTCAAGCGAACAGGTTGCGTAGCACTGCTTGGCCGACCCTGGAGTCCTCTATGGAATCCCTGTCGACGCAGTAGAACCTTATGAAGGTGTGCATAGACCTCCATATAGCAGCCCTGCAGATGTCCAGCAGGGGCACACCAGACAGGAAGGCAGTCGTCGCATCGATCGCTCTGGTGGAATGGGCTATCAGCCGGTCGGGCAGCGGTCGGTTTGCCAACCGGTGTCAGTGCGTGATACAGGCAGAGAGCCACCTGGAAATGGAAGCCTACGACCAAGCTTTCCCATGGTTCACAGGACCAAAGATCACAAAAAGTTGAGACGTCTTCCGTAAACTCTTTGTACGTGCCATAGAACGTCCACATCAAGCGAGTGTAAAGTCCTTCCAGCCGGTGACAAAGGTGTCGGAAAAATCACAGGCAACAAGAAAGGTTTGTTGAGGTGGAATTCTGACGGAACCTTTTGCATGAAGGTACGGTGCGGCCACAGCACCACTCTTGTGATGTGAAAAGTCAGATAAGACTGCTTCCAAGACAGGGCTGGACATCTGCTGAAGCCCGCTTAAGTCGAAATGAAGTATCCAGGGAAGAGCGCGTGGTATTACATGTCCGAAGACAATCCCAGGAGCGCTGGTGAAATCGGCCCGTGCCTGTTGATGCAGAAAAGGGGACTGGCACCGGTGGGGGCGGAGTCAGGCGAGCACATGCTCCCGGGGCCGCGCTCCCGCGTGCCTCAAGATTTTTTCTGGTGAAAAGGTTTCTGTCTCCCGTCCCTAGCAAGGGAAGCCCAAGCAGTATGGAGGAAAGGTGACGGGATGAAAGAGTACAACAGTTACAGGTAAATAACTTGTTCCTTCTCCAGCATGGGGTCTGGCATGAATTCACATGCTCATGAATAAAGAATACATAGCAGTACAGAAATACACAACAACGGGGTGGTGGCAAGGCTCAACAGAAGCAATTACTGTTACCTCCGGAACAGGCTCATCTTCAAGCGAACAGGTTGCGTAGCACTGCTTGGCTGACCCTGGAGTCCTCTATGGAATCCCTGTCGACGCAGTAGAACCTTGTGAAGGTGTGCGTAGACCTCCACATAGCAGCCCTGCAGATGTCCAGCAGGGGCACACCAGACAGGAACGCAGTCGTCGCATCGATCGCTCTGGTGGAATGGGCTCTCAGGCGGTCGGGCAGCGGTCGGTTTGCCAACCGGTGTCAGTGCGTGATACAGGCAGAGAGCCACCTGGAAATGGAAGCCTAGGACCAAGCTTTCCCATGGTTCACAGGACCAAAGATCACAAAAAGTTGAGACGTCTTCCGTAAACTCTTTGTACGTGCCACATAGAACTTCAGAGCACGCGCCACATCAAGCGAGTGCAAAGTCCTTCCACCCGGTGACAAAGGTGTCGGAAAAAACACAGGCAACAGCAAAGGTTTGTTGAGGTGGAATTCCGACGGAACCTTTTGCATGAAGGAACGGTGCGCCCGCAGCACCAAAGTCAGATAAGACTGCTTCCAAGACAGGGCTGGACATCTGCTGAAGCCCGCTTAAGTCGAAATGAAGTATCCAGGGAAGAGCGCGTGGTATTACATGTCCGAAGACAATCCCAGGAGCGCTGGTGAAATCGGCCCGTGCCTGTTGATGCGGAAAAGGGGACTGGCGCCGGTGGGGGCGGAGTCAAGCGAGCGCATGCTCCCAGGGCCGCGCTCCCGCGTGCCTCTAAATTTAAAGGGGAAGAATATTTTTTCTGGTGAAAAGGTTTCTGTCTCCCGTCCCTAGCAAGGCACCCCCAAGCCGTATGGGGGAAAGGGGATGGGATGAAAGAATACAACAGTTACAGGTAAATAACATGTTCCTTCTCCAGCATGGGGTCTGGCATGAATTCACATGCTCATGAATAAAGAATACATAGCAGTACAGAAATACACAATGACAGGAGGTGACAAGGCTCAACAGAAGCAATTACTGGTACCTCCGGAACAGGCTCACCTTCAAGCGAACAGGTTGCCTAGCACTGCTTGGCTGACACTTGAGTCCTCTATGGTATCCCTGTCGACGCAGTAGAACCTTGTGAAGGTGTGCATAGACCTCCATATAGCAGCCCTGCAGATGTCCAGCAGGCGCACACCAGACAGGAACGCAGTCGTCACATCGATCGCTCTGGTGGAATGGGCTCTCAGCCAGGTCGGGCAGCGGTCGGTTTGCCAACCGGTGTCAGTGCGTGATACAGGCAGAGAGCCACCTGGAAATGGAAGCCTAGGACCAAGCTTTCCCATGGTTCACAGGACCAAAGATCACAAAAAGTTGAGACGTCTTCCGTAAACTCTTTGTACGTGCCACATAGAACTTCAGAGCACGCGCCACATCAAGCGAGTGCAAAGTCCTTCCAGCCGGTGACAAAGGTATCGGAAAAAACCCAGGCAACAACAAAGGTTTGTTGAGGTGGAATTCCGACGGAACCTTTTCCATGCAGCACCACTCTTGTGATGTGAAAAGTCAGATAAGGCTGCTTCCAAGACAGGGCTGGACATCTGCTGAAGCCCGCTTAAGTCGAAATGAAGTATCCAGGGAAGAGCGCGTGGTATTACATGTCCGAAGACAATCCCAGGAGCGCTGGTGAAATCGGCCCGTGCCTGTTGATGCGGAAAAGGGGCTGGCGCCGGTGGGGGTGGAGTCAGGCGAGCACATGCTCCCAGGGCTGCGCTCCCGCGTACCTCAAGATTTTTTCTGGTGAAAAGGTTTCTGTCTCCCGTCCCTAGCAAGGGACACCGAAGCAGTATGGAGGAAAGGGGACGGGATGAAAGAGTACAACAGTTACAGGTAAATAACTTGTTCCTTCTCCAGCATGGGGTCTGGCATGAATTCACATGCTCATGAATAAAGAATACATAGCAGTACAGAAATACACAACGACGGGAGGTGGCAAGGCTCAACAGAAGCAATTACTGTTACCTCCGGAACATGCTCACCTTCAAGCGAACCGGTTGCGTAGCACTGCTTGGCCGACCCTGGAGTCCTCTATGGAATCCCTGTCGACGCAGTAGAACCTTGTGAAAGTGTGCGTAGACCTCCACATAGCAGCCCTGCAGATGTCCAGCAGGGGCACACCAGACAGGAACGCAGTCGTCGCATTGATCGCTCTGGTGGAATGGGCTCTCAGCCGGTCGGGCAGCGGTCGGTTTGCCAACCGGTGTCGGTGCGTGATACAGGCGGAGAGCCACCTGGAAATGGAAGCATAGGACCAAGCTTTCCCATGGTTCACAGGACCAAAGATCACAAAAAGTTGAGACGTCTTCCGTAAACTCTTTGTACATGCCACATAGAACTTCAGAGCATGCGCCACATCAAGCGAGTGCAAAGTCCTTCCAGCCGGTGACAAAGGTTTCGGAAAAAATACAGGCAACAACAAAGGTTTTTTGAGGTGGAATTCCGACTGAACCTTTTGCATGAAGGAACGGTGCGCCCGCAGCACCACTCTTGTGATGTGAAAAGTCAGATAAGGCTGCTTCCAAGACAGGGCTGGACATCTGCTGAAGCCCGCTTAAGTCGAAATGAAGTATCCGGGGAAGAGCGCGTGGTATTACATGTCCGAAGACAATCCCAGGAGCGCTGGTGAAATCGGCCCGTGCCTGTTGATGCGGAAAAGGGGACTGGCGCCGGTGGGGGCGGAGTCAGGCGAGCACATGCTCCCAGGGCCGCGCTCCCGCGTGCCTCAAGATTTTTTCTGGTGAAAAGGTTTCTGTCTCCCGTCCCTAGCAAGGGACGTCCAAGCAGTATGGAGGAAAGGGGACGGGATGAAAGAGTACAACAGTTACAGGTAAATAACATGTTCCTTCTCCAGCATGGGGTCTGGCATGAATTCACATGCTCATGAATAAAGAATACATAGCAGTACAGAAATACACAACGACAGGAGGTGACAAGGCTCAACAGAAGCAATTACTGGTACCTCCGGAACAGGCTCACCTTCAAGCGAACAGGTTGCGTAGCACTGCTTGGCTGACCCTTGAGTCCTCTATGGTATCCCTGTCGACGCAGTAGAACCTTGTGAAGGTGTGCATAGACCTCCATATAGCAGCCCTGCAGATGTCCAGCAGGGGCACACCAGACAGGAACGCAGTCGTCGCATCGATCGCTCTGGTGGAATGGGCTCTCAGCCAGGTCGGGCAGCGGTCGGTTTGCCAACCGGTGTCAGTGCGTGATAAAGGCAGAGAGCCACCTGGAAATGGAAGCCTAGGACCAAGCTTTCCCATGGTTCACAGGACCAAAGATCACAAAAAGTTGAGACGTCTTCCGTAAACTCTTTGTACGTGCCACATAGAACTTCAGAGCACGCGCCACATCAAGCAAGTGCAAAGTCCTTCCAGCCGGTGACAAAGGTGTCGGAAAAAACACAGGCAACAACAAAGGTTTGTTGAGGTGGAATTCCGACTGAACCTTTTGCATGAAGGAACGGTGCGCCCGCAGCACCACTCTTGTGATGTGAAAAGTCAGATAAGGCTGCTTCCAAGACAGGGCTGGACATCTGCTGAAGCCCGCTTAAGTCGAAATGAAGTATCCGGGGAAGAGCGCGTGGTATTACATGTCCGAAGACAATCCCAGGAGCGCTGGTGAAATCGGCCCGTGCCTGTTGATGCGGAAAAGGGGACTGGCGCCGGTGGGGGCGGAGTCAGGCGAGCACATGCTCCCAGGGCCGCGCTCCCGCGTGCCTCAAGATTTTTTCTGGTGAAAAGGTTTCTGTCTCCCGTCCCTAGCAAGGGACGCCCAAGCAGTATGGAGGAAAGGGGACGGGATGAAAGAGTACAACAGTTACAGGTAAATAACATGTTCCTTCTCCAGCATGGGGTCTGGCATGAATTCACATGCTCATGAATAAAGAATACATAGCAGTACAGAAATACACAACGACAGGAGGTGACAAGGCTCAACAGAAGCAATTACTGGTACCTCCGGAACAGGCTCACCTTTAAGCGAACAGGTTGCGTAGCACTGCTTGGATGACCCTTGAGTCCTGTATGGTATTCCTGTCGACGCAGTAGAACCTTGTGAAGGTGTGCATAGACCTCCATATAGCAGCCCTGCAGATGTCCAGCAGGGGCACACCAGACAGGAACGCAGTCGTCGCATCGATCGCTCTGGTGGAATGGGCTCTCAGGCGGTCGGGCAGCGGTCGGTTTGCCAACCGGTGTCAGTGCGTGATACAGGCAGAGAGCCACCTGGAAATGGAAGCCTAGGACCAAGCTTTCCCATGGTTCACAGGACCAAAGATCACAAAAAGTTGAGACGTCTTCCGTAAACTCTTTGTACGTGCCACATAGAACTTCAGAGCACGCGCCACATCAAGCGAGTGCAAAGTCCTTCCACCCGGTGACAAAGGTGTCGGAAAAAACACAGGCAACAGCAAAGGTTTGTTAAGGTGGAATTCCGACGGAACCTTTTGCATGAAGGAACGGTGCGCCCGCAGCACCAAAGTCAGATAAGACTGCTTCCAAGACAGGGCTGGACATCTGCTGAAGCCCGCTTAAGTCGAAATGAAGTATCCAGGGAAGAGCGCGTGGTATTACATGTCCGAAGACAATCCCAGGAGCGCTGGTGAAATCGGCCCGTGCCTGTTGATGAGGAAAAGGGGACTGGCGCCGGTGGGGGCGGAGTCAAGCGAGCGCATGCTCCCAGGGCTGCGCTCCCGCGTGCCTCTAAATTTAAAGGGGAAGAATATTTTTTCTGGTGAAAAGGTTTCTGTCTCCCGTCCCTAGCAAGGCACCCCCAAGCCGTATGGAGGAAAGGGGATGGGATGAAAGAATACAACAGTTACAGGTAAATAACATGTTCCTTCTCCAGCATGGGGTCTGGCATGAATTCACATGCTCATGAATAAAGAATACATAGCAGTACAGAAATACACAACGACAGGAGGTGACAAGGCTCAACAGAAGCAATTACTGGTACCTCCGGAACAGGCTCACCTTCAAGCGAACAGGTTGCGTAGCACTGCTTGGCTGACACTTGAGTCCTCTATAGTATCCCTGTCGACGCAGTACAACCTTGTGAAGGTGTGCATAGACCTCCATATAGCAGCCCTGCAGATGTCCAGCAGGCGCACACCAGACAGGAACGCAGTCGTCACATCGATCGCTCTGGTGGAATGGGCTCTCAGCCAGGTCGGGCAGCTGTCGGTTTGCCAACCGGTGTCAGTGCGTGATACAGGCAGAGAGCCACCTGGAAATGGAAGCCTAGGACCAAGCTTTCCCATGGTTCACAGGACCAAAGATCACAAAAAGTTGAGACGTCTTCCGTAAACTCTTTGTACGTGCCACATAGAACTTCAGAGCACGCGCCACATCAAGAGAGTGCAAAGTCCTTCCAGCCGGTGACAAAGGTATCGGAAAAAACCCAGGCAACAACAAAGGTTTGTTGAGGTGGAATTCCGACGGAACCTTTTCCATGCAGCACCACTCTTGTGATGTGAAAAGTCAGATAAGGCTGCTTCCAAGACAGGGCTGGACATCTGCTGAAGCACGATTAAGTCGAAATGAAGTATCCAGGGAAGAGCGCGTGGTATTACATGTCCGAAGACAATCCCAGGAGCGCTGGTGAAATCGGCCCGTGCCTGTTGATGCGGAAAAGGGGACTGGCGCTGGTGGGGGTGGAGTCAGGCGAGCACATGCTCCCAGGGCTGCGCTCCCGCGTACCTCAAGATTTTTTCTGGTGAAAAGGTTTCTGTCTCCCGTCCCTAGCAAGGGACACCGAAGCAGTATGGAGGAAAGGGGACTGGATGAAAGAGTACAACAGTTACAGGTAAATAACTTGTTCCTTCTCCAGCATGGGGTCTGGCATGAATTCACATGCTCATGAATAAAGAATACATAGCAGTACAGAAATACACAACGACGGGAGGTGGCAAGGCTCAACAGAAGCAATTACTGTTACCTCCGGAACAGGCTCACCTTCAAGCGAACAGGTTGCGTAGCACTGCTTGGCCGACCCTGGAGTCCTCTATGGAATCCCTGTCGACGCAGTAGAACCTTGTGAAAGTGTGCGTAGACCTCCACATAGCAGCCCTGCAGATGTCCAGCAGGGGCACACCAGACAGGAACGCAGTCGTCGCATTGATCGCTCTGGTGGAATGGGCTCTCAGCCGGTCGGGCAGCGGTCGGTTTGCCAACCAGTGTCAGTGCGTGATACAGGCGGAGAGCCACCTGGAAATGGAAGCATAGGACCAAGCTTTCCCATGGTTCACAGGACCAAAGATCACAAAAAGTTGAGACGTCTTCCGTAAACTCTTTGTACATGCCACATAGAACTTCAGAGCATGCGCCACATCAAGCGAGTGCAAAGTCCTTCCAGCCGGTGACAAAGGTGTCGGAAAAAACACAGGCAACAATAAAGGTTTGTTGAGGTGGAATTCCGACTGAACCTTTTGCATGAAGGAACGGTGCGCCCGCAGCACCACTCTTGTGATGTGAAAAGTCAGATAAGGCTGCTTCCAAGACAGGGCTGGACATCTGCTGAAGCCCGCTTAAGTCGAAATGAAGTATCCGGGGAAGAGCGCGTGGTATTACATGTCCGAAGACAATCCCAGGAGCGCTGGTGAAATCGGCCCGTGCCCGTTGATGCGGAAAAGGTGACTGGCGCCGGTGAGGGAGAATCAGGCGTGCGCATGCTCCCAGGGCCACGCTCCCGCGTGCCTCTAAATTTAAAGGGGATGAAGATTTTTTCTGGTGAAAAGGTTTCTGTCTCCTGTCCCTAGCAAGGGACGCCCAAGCAGTATGGAGGAAAGGGGACGGGATGAAAGAGTACAACAGTTACAGGTAAATAACATGTTCCTTCTCCAGCATAGGGTCTGGCATGAATACCCATGCTCATGAATAAAGAATACATAGCAGTACAGAAATACACAACGACAGGAGGTGACAAGGCTCAACAGAAGCAATTACTGGTACCTCCGGAACAGGCTCACCTTCAAGCGAACAGGTTGCGTAGCACTGCTTGGCTGACACTTGAGTCCTCTATGGTATCCCTGTCGACGCAGTAGAACCTTGTGAAGGTGTGCATAGACCTCCATATAGCAGCCCTGCAGATGTCCAGCAGGCGCACACCAGACAGGAACGCAGTCGTCACATCGATAGCTCTGGTGGAATGGGCTCTCAGCCAGGTCGGGCAGCGGTCGGTTTGCCAACCGGTGTCAGTGCGTGATACAGGCAGAGAGCCACCTGGAAATGGAAGCCTAGGACCAAGCTTTCCCATGGTTCACAGGACCAAAGATCACAAAAGGTTGAGACGTCTTCCGTAAACTCTTTGTACGTGCCACATAGAACTTCAGAGCACGCGCCACATCAAGCGAGTGCAAAGTCCTTCCAGCCGGTGACAAAGGTATCGGAAAAAACCCAGGCAACAACAAAGGTTTGTTGAGGTGGAATTCCGACGGAACCTTTTCCATGCAGCACCACTCTTGTGATGTGAAAAGTCAGATAAGGCTGCTTCCAAGACAGGGCTGGACATCTGCTGAAGCCCGCTTAAGTCGAAATGAAGTATCCAGGGAAGAGCGCGTGGTATTACATGTCCGAAGACAATCCCAGGAGCGCTGGTGAAATCGGCCCGTGCCTGTTGATGCGGAAAAGGGGACTGGCGCCGGTGGGGGTGGAGTCAGGCGAGCACATGCTCCCAGGGCTGCGCTCCCGCGTACCTCAAGATTTTTTCTGGTGAAAAGGTTTCTGTCTCCCGTCCCTAGCAAGGGACACCGAAGCAGTATGGAGGAAAGGGGACGGGATGAAAGAGTACAACAGTTACAGGTAAATAACTTGTTCCTTCTCCAGCATGGGGTCTGGCATGAATTCACATGCTCATGAATAAAGAATACATAGCAGTACAGAAATACACAACGACGGGAGGTGGCAAGGCTCAACAGAAGCAATTACTGTTACCTCCGGAACAGGCTCACCTTCAAGCGAACAGGTTGCGTAGCACTGCTTGGCCGACCCTGGAGTCCTCTATGGAATCCCTGTCGACGCAGTAGAACCTTGTGAAAGTGTGCGTAGACCTCCACATAGCAGCCCTGCAGATGTCCAGCAGGGGCACACCAGACAGGAACGCAGTCGTCGCATTGATCGCTCTGGTGGAATGGGCTCTCAGCCGGTCGGGCAGCGGTCGGTTTGCCAACCGGTGTCAGTGCGTGATACAGGCGGAGAGCCACCTGGAAATGGAAGCATAGGACCAAGCTTTCCCATGGTTCACAGGACCAAAGATCACAAAAAGTTGAGACGTCTTCCGTAAACTCTTTGTACATGCCACATAGAACTTCAGAGCATGCGCCACATCAAGCGAGTGCAAAGTCCTTCCAGCCGGTGACAAAGGTGTCGGAAAAAACACAGGCAACAAGAAAGGTTTGTTGAGGTGGAATTCCGACTGAACCTTTTGCATGAAGGAACGGTGCGCCCGCAGCACCACTCTTGTGATGTGAAAAGTCAGATAAGGCTGCTTCCAAGACAGGGCTGGACATCTGCTGAAGCCCGCTTAAGTCGAAATGAAGTATCCGGGGAAGAGCGCGTGGTATTACATGTCCGAAGACAATCCCAGGAGCGCTGGTGAAATCGGCCCGTGCCTGTTGATGCGGAAAAGGTGACTGGCGCCGGTGAGGGAGCATCAGGCGTGCGCATGCTCCCAGGGCCACGCTCCCGCGTGCCTCTAAATTTAAAGGGGAAGAAGATTTTTTCTGGTGAAAAGGTTTCTGTCTCCTGTCCCTAGCAAGGGACGCCCAAGCAGTATGGAGGAAAGGGGACGGGATGAAAGAGTACAACAGTTACAGGTAAATAACATGTTCCTTCTCCAGCATAGGGTCTGGCATGAATACACATGCTCATGAATAAAGAATACATAGCAGTACAGAAATACACAGCGACAGGAGGTGACAAGGCTCAACAGAAGCAATTACTGGTACCTCCGGAACAGGCTCACCTTCAAGCGAACAGGTTGCGTAGCACTGCTTGGCTGACCCTTGAGTCTTCTATGGTATCCCTGTCGACGCAGTAGAACCTTGTGAAGGTGTGCATAGACCTCCATATAGCAGCCCTGCAGATGTCCAGCAGGGGCACACCAGACAGGAACGCAGTCGTCGCATCGATCGCTCTGGTGGAATGGGCTCTCAGCCAGGTCGGGCAGCGGTCGGTTTGCCAACCGGTGTCAGTGCGTGATACAGGCAGAGAGCCACCTGGAAATGGAAGCCTAGGACCAAGCTTTCCCATGGTTCACAGGACCAAAGATCACAAAAAGTTGAGACGTCTTCCGTAAACTCTTTGTACGTGCCACATAGAACTTCAGAGCACGCGCCACATCAAGCAAGTGCAAAGTCCTTCCAGCCGGTGATAAAGGTGTCGGAAAAAACACAGGCACCAACAAAGGTTTGTTGAGGTGGAATTCCGACGGAACCTTTTGCATGAAGGAACGGTGCGCCCGCAGCACCACTCTTGTGATGTGAAAAGTCAGATAAGACTGCTTCCAAGACAGGGCTGGACATCTGCTGAAGCCCGCTTAAGTCGAAATGAAGTATCCAGGGAAGAGCGCGTGGTATTACATGTCCGAAGACAATCCCAGGAGCGCTGGTGAAATCGGCCCGTGCCTGTTGATGTGGAAAAGGGGACTGGCGCTGGTGGGGGCGGAGTCAGGCGAGCACATGCTCCCGGGGCCGCGCTCCCGCGTGCCTCAAGATTTTTTCTGGTGAAAAGGTTTCTGTCTCCCGTCCCTAGCAAGGGACGCCCAAGCAGTATGGAGGAAAGGGGACGGGATGAAAGAGTACAACAGTTACAGGTAAATAACTTGTTACTTCTCCAGCATGGGGTCTGGCATGAATTCACATGCTCATGAATAAAGAATACATAGCAGTACAGAAATACACAACGACGGGGTGGTGGCAAGGCTCAACAGAAGCAATTACTGTTACCTCCGGAACAGGCTCACCTTCAAGCGAACAGGTTGCGTAGCACTGCTTGGCTGACCCTGGAGTCCTCTATGGAATCCCTGTCGATGCAGTAGAACCTTGTGAATGTGTGCGTAGACCTCCACATAGCAGCCCTGCAGATGTCCAGCAGGGGCACACCAGACAGGAACGCAGTCGTCGCATCGATCGCTCTGGTGGAATGGGCTCTCAGCCAGGTCGGGCAGCTGTCGGTTTGCCAACCGGTGTCAGTGCGTGATACAGGCAGAGAGCCACCTGGAAATGGAAGCGTAGGACCAAGCTTTCCCATGGTTTACAGGACCAAAGATCACAAAAAGTTGAGACGTCTTCCGTAAACTCTTTGTACGTGCCACATAGAACTTCAGAGCACGCGCCACATCAAGCAAGTGCAAAGTCCTTCCAGCCGGTGATAAAGGTGTCGGAAAAAACACAGGCAACAACAAAGGTTTGTTGAGGTGGAATTCCGACGGAACCTTTTGCATGAAGGAACGGTGCGCCCGCAGCACCACTCTTGTAATGTGAAAAGTCAGATAATACTGCTTCCAAGACAGGGCTGGACATCTGCTGAAGCCCGCTTAAGTCGAAATGAAGTATCCAGGGAAGAGCGCGTGGTATTACATGTCCGAAGACAATCCCAGGAGCGCTGGTGAAATCGGCCCGTGCCTGTTGATGCGGAAAAGGGGACTGGCGCCGGTGGGGGCGGAGTCAGGTGAGCACATGCTCCCGGGGCCGCGCTCCCGCGTGCCTCAAGATTTTTTCTGGTGAAAAGGTTTCTGTCTCCCGTCCCTAGCAAGGGACGCCCAAGCAGTATGGAGTAAAGGGGACGGGATGAAAGAGTACAACAGTTACAGGTAAATAACTTGTTCCTTCTCCAGCATGGGGTCTGGCATGAATTCACATGCTCATGAATAAAGAATACATAGCAGTACAGAAATACACAACGACGGGGTGGTGGCAAGGCTCAACAGAAGCAATTACTGTTACCTCCGGAACAGGCTCACCTTCAAGCGAACAGGTTGCGTAGCACTGCTTGGCTGACCCTGGAGTCCTCTATGGAATCACTGTCGACGCAGTAGAACCTTGTGAAGGTGTGCGTAGACCTCCACATAGCAGCCCTGCAGATGTCCAGCAGGGGCACACCAGACAGGAACGCAGTCGTCGCATCGATCGCTCTGGTGGAATGGGCTCTCAGCCGGTCGGGCAGCGGTCGGTTTGCCAACCGGTGTCAGTGCGTGATACAGGCGGAGAGCCACCTGGAAATGGAAGCCTAGGACCAAGCTTTCCCATGGTTCACAGGACGAAAGATCACAAAAAGTTGAGACGTCTTCCGTAAACTCTTTGTACCTGCCATAGAACATCAGAGCACGCGCCACATCAAGCGAGTGCAAAGTCCTTCCAGCCGGTGACAAAGGTGTCGGAAAAATCACAGGCAACAAGAAAGGTTTGTTGAGGTGGAATTCTGACGGAACCTTTTGCATGAAGGAACGGTGCGCCCACAGCACCACTCTTGTGATGTGAAAAGTCAGATAAGGCTGCTTCCAAGACAGGGCTGGACATCTGCTGAAGCCCGCTTAAGTCGAAATGAAGTATCCGGGGAAGAGCGCGTGGTATTACATGTCCGAAGACAATCCCAGGAGCGCTGGTGAAATCGGCCCGTGCCTGTTGATGCGGAAAAGGGGACTGGCGCCGGTGGGGGCAGAGTCAAGCGAGCGCATGCTCCCAGGGCCGCGCTCCCGCGTGCCTCTAAATTTAAAGGGGAAGAATATTTTTTCTGGTGAAAAGGTTTCTGTCTCCCGTCCCTAGCAAGGCACCCCCAAGCAGTATGGAGGAAAGGGGATGGGATGAAAGAATACAACAGTTACAAGTAAATAACTTGTTCCTTCTCCAGCATGGGGTCTGGCATGAATTCACATGCTCATGAATAAAGAATACATAGCAGTACAGAAATACACAACGACGGGGTGGTGGCAAGACTCAACAGAAGCAATTACTGTTACCTCCGGAACAGGCTCACCTTCAAGCGAACAGGTTGCGTAGCACTGCTTGGCTGACACTTGAGTCCTCTATGGTATCCCTGTCGACGCAGTAGAACCTTGTGAAGGTGTGCATAGACCTCCATATAGCAGCCCTGCAGATGTCCAGCAGGCGCACACCAGACAGGAACGCAGTCGTCACATCGATCGCTCTGGTGGAATGGGCTCTCAGCCAGGTCGGGCAGCGGTCGGTTTGCCAACCGGTGTCAGTGCGTGATACAGGCAGAGAGCCACCTGGAAATGGAAGCCTAGGACCAAGCTTTCCCATGGTTCACAGGACCAAAGATCACAAAAAGTTGAGACGTCTTCCGTAAACTCTTTGTACGTGCCACATAGAACTTCAGAGCACGCGCCACATCAAGCGAGTGCAAAGTCCTTCCAGCCGGTGACAAAGGTATCAGAAAAAACCCAGGCAACAACAAAGGTTTGTTGAGGTGGAATTCCGACAGAAACTTTTCCATGCAGCACCACTCTTGTGATGTGAAAAGTCAGATAAGGCTGCTTCCAAGACAGGGCTGGACATCTGCTGAAGCCCGCTTAAGTCGAAATGAAGTATCCAGGGAAGAGCGCGTGGTATTACATGTCCGAAGACAATCCCAGGAGCGCTGGTGAAATCGGCCCGTGCCTGTTGATGCGGAAAAGGGGACTGGCGCCGGTGGGGGCGGAGTCAGGCGAGCACATGCTCCCAGGGCTGCGCTCCCGCGTACCTCAAGATTTTTTCTGGTGAAAAGGTTTCTGTCTCCCGTCCCTAGCAAGGGACACCGAAGCAGTATGGAGGAAAGGGGACGGGATGAAAGAGTACAACAGTTACAGGTAAATAACTTGTTCCTTCTCCAGCATGGGGTCTGGCATGAATTCACATGCTCATGAATAAAGAATACATAGCAGTACAGAAATACACAACGACGGGAGGTGGCAAGGCTCAACAGAAGCAATTACTGTTACCTCCGGAACAGGCTCACCTTCAAGCGAACAAGTTGCGTAGCACTGCTTGGCCGACCCTGGAGTCCTCTATGGAATCCCTGTCGACGCAGTAGAACCTTGTGAAAGTGTGCGTAGACCTCCACATAGCAGCCCTGCAGATGTCCAGCAGGGGCACACCAGACAGGAACGCAGTCGTCGCATTGATCGCTCTGGTGGAATGGGCTCTCAGCCGGTCGGGCAGCGGTCGGTTTGCCAACCGGTGTCAGTGCGTGATACAGGCGGAGAGCCACCTGGAAATGGAAGCATAGGACCAAGCTTTCCCATGGTTCACAGGACCAAAGATCACAAAAAGTTGAGACGTCTTCCGTAAACTCTTTGTACATGCCACATAGAACTTCAGAGCATGCGCCACATCAAGCGAGTGCAAAGTCCTTCCAGCCGGTGACAAAGGTGTCGGAAAAAACACAGGCAACAACAAAGGTTTGTTGAGGTGGAATTCCGACGGAACCTTTTACATGAAGGAACGGTGCGCCCGCAGCACCACTCTTGTGATGTGAAAAGTCAGATAAGGCTGCTTCCAAGACAGGGCTGGACATCTGTTGAAGCCCGCTTAAGTCGAAATGAAGTATCCGGGGAAGAGCGCGTGGTATTACATGTCCGAAGACAATCCCAGGAGCGCTGGTGAAATCGGCCCGTGCCTGTTGATGCGGAAAAGGTGACTGGCGCCGGTGGGGGAGAATCAGGCGTGCGCATGCTCCCAGGGCCACGCTCCCGCGTGCCTCTAAATTTAAAGGGGAAGAAGATTTTTTCTGGTGAAAAGGTTTCTGTCTCCTGTCCCTAGCAAGAGACGCCCAAGCAGTATGGAGGAAAGGGGACGGGATGAAAGAGTACAACAGTTACAGGTTAATAACATGTTCCTTCTCCAGCATGGGGTCTGGCATGAATTCACATGCTCATGAATAAAGAATACATAGCAGTACAGAAATACACAACGACAGGAGGTGACAAGGCTCAACAGAAGCAATTACTGGTACCTCCGGAACAGGCTCACTTTCAAGCGAACAGGTTGCGTAGCACTGCTTGGCTGACCCTTGAGTCCTCTATGGTATCCCTGTCGACGCAGTAGAACCTTGTGAAGGTGTGCATAGACCTCCATATAGCAGCCCTGCAGATGTCCAGCAGGGGCACACCAGACAGGAACGCAGTCGTCGCATCGATCGCTCTGGTGGAATGGGCTCTCAGCCAGGTCGGGCAGCGGTCGGTTTGCCAACCGGTGTCAGTGCGTGATACAGGCAGAGAGCCACCTGGAAATGGAAGCCTAGGACCAAGCTTTCCCATGGTTCACAGGACCAAAGATCACAAAAAGTTGAGACGTCTTCCGTAAACTCTTTGTACGTGCCACATCAAGCAAGTGCAAAGTCCTTCCAGCCGGTGATAAAGGTGTCGGAAAAAACACAGGCAACAACAAAGGTTTGTTGAGGTGGAATTCCGACGGAACCTTTTGCATGAAGGAACGGTGCGCCCGCAGCACCACTCTTGTGATGTGAAAAGTCAGATAAGACTGCTTCCAAGACAGGGCTGGACATCTGCTGAAGCCCGCTTAAGTCGAAATGAAGTATCCAGGGAAGAGCGCGTGGTATTACATGTCCGAAGACAATCCCAGGAGCGCTGGTGAAATCGGCCCGTGCCTGTTGATGCGGAAAAGGGGACAGGCGCCTGTGGGGGCGGAGTCAGGCGAGCACATGCTCCCGGGGCCGCGCTTCCGCGTGCCTCAAGATTTTTTCTGGTGAAAAGGTTTCTGTCTCCCGTCCCTAGCAAGGGACGCCCAAGCAGTATGGAGGAAAGGGGACGGGATGAAAGAGTACAACAGTTACAGGTAAATAACTTGTTCCTTCTCCAGCATGGGGTCTGGCATGAATTCACATGCTCATGAATAAAGAATACATAGCAGTACAGAAATACACGACGACGGGGTGGTGGCAAGGCTCAACAGAAGCAATTACTGTTACCTCCGGAACAGGCTCACCTTCAAGCGAACAGGTTGCGTAGCACTGCTTGGCTGACCCTGGAATCCTCTATGGAATCCCTGTCGACGCAGTAGAACCTTGTGAAGGTGTGCGTAGACCTCCACATAGCAGCCCTGCAGATGTCCAGCAGGGGCACACCAGAGAGGAACGCAGTGTCGCATCGATCGCTCTGGTGGAATGGGCTCTCAGCCGGTCGGGCAGCGGTCGGTTTGCCAACCGGTGTCAGTGCGTGATACAGGCGGAGAGCCACCTGGAAATGGAAGCCTAGGACCAAGCTTTTCCATGGTTCACAGGACCAAAGATCACAAAAAGTTGAGATGTCTTCCGTAAACTCTTTGTATGTGCCACATAGAACTTCAGAGCACGCGCCACATCAAGCGAGTGCAAAGTCCTTCCAGCCGGTGACAAAGGTATCGGAAAAAACCCAGGCAACAACAAAGGTTTGTTGAGGTGGAATTCCGACGGAACCTTTTCCATGCAGCACCACTCTTGTGATGTGAAAAGTCAGATAAGGCTGCTTCCAAGACAGGGCTGGACATCTGCTGAAGCCCGCTTAAGTCGAAATGAAGTATCCGGGGAAGAGCGCGTGGTATTACATGTCCGAAGACAATCCCAGGAGCGCTGGTGAAATCGGCCCGTGCCTGTTGATGCGGAAAAGGGGACTGGCGCCGGTGGGGGCGGAGTCAGGCGAGCACTCTCCCAGGGCCGCGCTCCCGCGTGCCTCAAGATTTTTTCTGGTGAAAAGGTTTCTGTCTCCCGTCCCTAGCAAGGGACACCCAAGCAGTATGGAGGAAAGGGGACGGGATGAAAGAGTACAACAGTTACAGGTAAATAACATGTTCCTTCTCCAGCATGGGGTCTGGCATGAATGCACATGCTCATGAATAAAGAATACATAGCAGTACAGAAATACACAACGACAGGAGGTGACAAGGCTCAACAGAAGCAATTACTGGTACCTCCGGAACAGGCTCACCTTCAAGCGAACAGGTTGCGTAGCACTGCTTGGCTGACCCTTGAGTCCTCTATGGTATCCCTGTCGACGCAGTAGAACCTTGTGAAGGTGTGCATAGACCTCCATATAGCAGCCCTGCAGATGTCCAGCAGGGGCACACCAGACAGGAACGCAGTCGTCGCATCGATCGCTCTGGTGGAATGGGCTCTCAGCCAGGTCGGGCAGCGGTCGGTTTGCCAACCGGTGTCAGTGCGTGATACAGGCAGAGAGCCACCTGGAAATGGAAGCCTAGGACCAAGCTTTCCCATGGTTCACAGGACCAAAGATCACAAAAAGTTGAGACGTCTTCCGTAAACTCTTTGTACGTGCCACATAGAACTTCAGAGCACACGCCACATCAAGCAAGTGCAAAGTCCTTCCAGCCGGTGATAAAGGTGTCGGAAAAAACACAGGCAACAACAAAGGTTTGTTGAGGTGGAATTCCGACGGAACCTTTTGCATGAAGGAACGGTGCGCCCGCAGCACCACTCTTGTGATGTGAAAAGTCAGATAAGACTGCTTCCAAGACAGGGCTGGACATCTGCTGAAGCCCGCTTAAGTCGAAATGAAGTATCCAGGGAAGAGCGCGTGGTATTACATGTCCGAAGACAATCCCAGGAGCGCTGGTGAAATCGGCCCGTGCCTGTTGATGCGGAAAAGGGGACTGGCGCCGGTGGGGGTGGAGTCAGGCGAGCACATGCTCCCGGGGCCGCGCTTCAAGATTTTTTCTGGTGAAAAGGTTTCTGTCTCCCGTCCCTAGCAATGGACGCCCAAGCAGTATGGAGGAAAGGGGACGGGATGAAAGAGTACAACAGTTACAGGTAAATAACTTGTTCCTTCTCCAGCATGGGGTCTGGCATGAATTCACATGCTCATGAATAAAGAATACATAGCAGTACAGAAATACACGATGACGGGGTGGTGGCAAGGCTCAACAGAAGCAATTACTGTTACCTCCGGAACAGGCTCACCTTCAAGCGAACAGGTTGCGTAGCACTGCTTGGCTGACCCTGGAGTCCTCTATGGAATGAATCCCTGTCGACGCAGTAGAACCTTGTGAAGGTGTGCGTAGACCTCCACATAGCAGCCCTGTAGATGTCCAGCAGGGGCACACCAGACAGGAACGCAGTCGTCGCATCGATCGCTCTGGTGGAATGGGCTCTCAGCCGGTCGGGCAGCGGTCGGTTTGCCAACCGGTGTCAGTGCGTGATACAGGCGGAGAGCCACCTGGAAATGGAAGCCTAGGACCAAGCTTTCCCATGGTTCACAAGACCAAAGATCACAAAAAGTTGAGACGTCTTCCGTAAACTCTTTGTACGTGCCACATAGAACTTCAGAGCACGCGCCACATCAAGCGAGTGCAAAGTCCTTCCACCCGGTGACAAAGGTGTCGGAAAAAACACAGGCAACAACAAAGGTTTGTTGTCGAAATGAAGTATCCGGGGAAGAGCGCGTGGTATTACATGTCCGAAGACAATCCCAGGAGCGCTGGTGAAATCGGCCCGTGCCTGTTGATGCGGATAAGGGGACTGGCGCCGGTGGGGGCGGAGTCAGGCGAGCACATGCTCCCAGGGCCGCGCTCCCGCGTGCCTCAAGATTTTTTCTGGTGAAAAGGTTTCTGTCTCCCGTCCCTAGCAAGGGACGCCCAAGCAGTATGGAGGAAAGGGGACGGGATGAAAGAGTACAACAGTTACAGGTAAATAACATGTTCCTTCTCCAGCATGGGGTCTGGCATGAATTCACATGCTCATGAATAAAGAATACATACAGTACAGAAATACACAACGACAGGAGGTGACAAGGCTCAACAGAAGCAATTACTGGTACCTCCGGAACAGGCTCACCTTCAAGCGAACAGGTTGCGTAGCACTGCTTGGCTGACCCTTGAGTCCTCTATGGTATCCCTGTCGACGCAGTAGAACCTTGTGAAGGTGTGCATAGACCTCCATATAGCAGCCCTGCAGATGTCCAGCAGGGGCACACCAGACAGGAACGCAGTCGTCGCATCGATCGCTCTGGTGGAATGGGCTCTCAGCCAGGTCGGGCAGCGGTCGGTTTGCCAACCGGTGTCAGTGCGTGATACAGGCAGAGAGCCACCTGGAAATGGAAGCCTAGGACCAAGCTTTCCCATGGTTCACAGGACCAAAGATCACAAAAAGTTGAGACGTCTTCCGTAAACTCTTTGTACGTGCCACATAGAACTTCAGAGCACGCGCCACATCAAGCAAGTGCAAAGTCCTTCCAGCCGGTGACAAAGGTGTCGGAAAAAACACAGGCAACAACAAAGGTTTGTTGAGGTGGAATTCCGACGGAACCTTTTGCATGAAGGAACGGTGCGCCCGCAGCACCACTCTTGTGATGTGAAAAGTCAGATAAGACTGCTTCCAAGACAGGGCTGGACATCTGCTGAAGCCCGCTTAAGTCGAAATGAAGTATCCAGGGAAGAGCGCGTGGTATTACATGTCCGAAGACAATCCCAGGAGCGCTGGTGAAATCGGCCCGTGCCTGTTGATGCGGAAAAGGGGACTGGCGCCGGTGGGGGTGGAGTCAGGCGAGCACATGCTCCCGGGGCCGCGCTCCCGCGTGCCTCAAGATTTTTTCTGATGAAAAGGTTTCTGTCTCCCGTCCCTAGCAATGGACGCCCAAGCAGTATGGAGGAAAGGGGACGGGATGAAAGAGTACAACAGTTACAGGTAAATAACTTGTTCCTTCTCCAGCATGGGGTCTGGCATGAATTCACATGCTCATGAATAAAGAATACATAGCAGTACATAAATACACAACGACGGGGTGGTGGCAAGGCTCAACAGAAGCAATTACTGTTACCTCCGGAACAGGCTCACCTTCAAGCGAACAGGTTGCGTAGCACTGCTTGGCTGACCCTGGAATCCTCTATGGAATCCCTGTCGACGCAGTAGAACCTTGTGAAGGTGTGCGTAGACCTCCACATAGCAGCCCTGCAGATGTCCAGCAGGGGCACACCAGAGAGGAACGCAGTGTCGCATCGATCGCTCTGGTGGAATGGGCTCTCAGCCGGTCGGGCAGCGGTCGGTTTGCCAACCGGTGTCAGTGCGTGATACAGGCGGAGAGCCACCTGGAAATGGAAGCCTAGGACCAAGCTTTTCCATGGTTCACAGGACCAAAGATCACAAAAAGTTGAGACGTCTTCCGTAAACTCTTTGTACGTGCCACATAGAACTTCAGAGCACGCGCCACATCAAGCGAGTGCAAAGTCCTTCCACCCGGTGACAAAGGTATCGGAAAAAACCCAGGCAACAACAAAGGTTTGTTGAGGTGGAATTCCGACGGAACCTTTTCCATGCAGCACCACTCTTGTGATGTGAAAAGTCAGATAAGGCTGCTTCCAAGACAGGGCTGGACATCTGCTGAAGCCCGCTTAAGTCGAAATGAAGTATCCGGGGAAGAGCGCGTGGTATTACATGTCCGAAGACAATCCCAGGAGCGCTGGTGAAATCGGCCCGTGCCTGTTGATGCGGAAAAGGGGACTGGCACCGGTGGGGGCGGAGTCAGGCGAGCACATGCTCCCAGGGCCGCGCTCCCGCGTGCCTCAAGATTTTTTCTGGTGAAAAGGTTTCTGTCTCCCGTCCCTAGCAAGGGACGCCCAAGCAGTATGGAGGAAAGGGGACGGGATGAAAGAGTACAACAGTTACAGGTAAATAACTTGTTCCTTCTCCAGCATGGGGTCTGGCATGAATTCACATGCTCATGAATAAAGAATACGTAGCAGTACAGAAATACACAACGACGGGGTGGTGGCAAGGCTCAACAGAAGCAATTACTGTTACCTCCGGAACAGGCTCACCTTCAAGCGAACAGGTTGCGTAGCACTGCTTGGCTGACCCTGGAGTCCTCTATGGAATCCCTGTCGACGCAGTAGAACCTTGTGAAGGTGTGCGTAGACCTCCACATAGCAGCCCTGCAGATGTCCAGCAGGGGCACACCAGACAGGAACGCAGTCGTCGCATCGATCGCTCTGGTGGAATGGCTTCTCAGCCGGTCGGGCAGCGGTCGGTTTGCCAACCGGTGTCAGTGCGTGATACAGGCGGAGAGCCACCTGGAAATGGAAGCCTAGGACCAAGCTTTCCCATGGTTCACAGGACCAAAGATCACAAAAAGTTGAGACGTCTTCCGTAAACTCTTTGTACGTGCCATAGAACGTCCACATCAAGCGAGTGTAAAGTCCTTCCAGCCGGTGACAAAGGTGTCGGAAAAATCACAGGCAACAAGAAAGGTTTGTTGAGGTGGAATTCTGACGGAACCTTTTGCATGAAGGAACGGTGCGCCCACAGCACCACTCTTGTGATGTGAAAAGTCAGATAAGACTGCTTCCAAGACAGGGCTGGACATCTGCTGAAGCCCGCTTAAGTCGAAATGAAGTATCCAGGGAAGAGCGCGTGGTATTACATGTCCGAAGACAATCCCAGGAGCGCTGGTGAAATCGGCCCGTGCCTGTTGATGCAGAAAAGGGGACTGGCACCGGTGGGGGCGGAGTCAGGCGAGCACATGCTCCCGGGGCCGCGCTCCCGCGTGCCTCAAGATTTTTTCTGGTGAAAAGGTTTCTGTCTCCCGTCCCTAGCAAGGGACGCCCAAGCAGTATGGAGGAAAGGGGACGGGATGAAAGAGTACAACAGTTACAGGTAAATAACTTGTTCCTTCTCCAGCATGGGGTCTGGCATGAATTCACATGCTCATGAATAAAGAATACATAGCAGTACAGAAATACACAACGACGGGGTGGTGGCAAGGCTCAACAGAAGCAAAAACTGTTACCTCCGGAACAGGCTCACCTTCAAGCGAACAGGTTGCGTAGCACTGCTTGGCTGACCCTGGAGTCCTCTATGGAATCCCTGTCGACGCAGTAGAACCTTGTGAAGGTGTGCGTAGACCTCCACATAGCAGCCCTGCAGATGTCCAGCAGGGGCACACCAGACAGGAACGCAGTCGTCGCATCGATCGCTCTGGTGGAATGGGCTCTCAGCCGGTCGGGCAGCGGTCGGTTTGCCAACCGGTGTCAGTGCGTGATACAGGCAGAGAGCCACCTGGAAATCGAAGCCTAGGACCAAGCTTTCCCATGGTTCACAGGACCAAAGATCACAAAAAGTTGAGACGTCTTCCGTAAACTCTTTGTACGTGCCACATAGAACTTCAGAGCACGCGCCACATCAAGCGAGTGCAAAGTCCTTCCACCCGGTGACAAAGGTGTCGGAAAAAACACAGGCAACAACAAAGGTTTGTTGAGGTGGAATTCCGACTGAACCTTTTGCATGAAGGAACGGTGCGCCCGCAGCACCACTCTTGTGATGTGAAAAGTCAGATAAGGCTGCTTCCAAGACAGGGCTGGACATCTGCTGAAGCCCGCTTAAGTCGAAATGAAGTATCCGGGGAAGAGCGCGTGGCATTACATGTCCGAAGACAATCCCAGGAGCGCTGGTGAAATCGGCCCGTGCCTGTTGATGCGGAAAAGGGGACTGGCGCCGGTGGGGGCGGAGACAAGCGAGCGCATGCTCCCAGGGCCGCGCTCCCGCGTGCCTCTAAATTTAAAGGGGAAGAATATTTTTTCTGGTGAAAAGGTTTCTGTCTCCCGCCCCTAGCAAGGGACCCCCAAGCAGTATGGAGGAAAGGGGACGGGATGAAAGAATACAACAGTTACAGGTAAATAACTTGTTCCTCCTCCAGCATGGGGTCTGGCATGAATTCACATGCTCATGAATAAAGAATACATAGCAGTACAGAAATACACAACGACGGGGTGGTGGCAAGGCTCAACAGAAGCAACCTGTCCTCACAGGCCCGTGGGGTGGCAGGTGATATTGATGGGGTAGCGGACGGCTGCTGAGGCCACTGCATACTCTGTCTAGCTGTTTGCGGGGTAAACCTGCCCTGCGCTGCTGATGGATAAGCTGTAGGCCAGGTGCCTGGTTGACACCAGTCCCACCTTGTAACTCCTTCTCCCACCTGCTGCGTTCCTCAGGCGGCAATCTTGTTTGGCGCAGTGGCCATCTCTTTGAGCTACATACCACGTGCCAAAGTCATGGTGCTTGGCTCACTGGGCTCGGCCTCCTCCAGGACTCTTGGTGATGGAGCATGAGACCAACCCTGCACCTCAGGCCGAGGCCCAGTAGGGATGTCAGCCTCGGCAGAGTTGCCGGTAGTGCTGCGTGCAGGCGACCCCTCGGCCATGTTGCAGGTATAAGGGCGTAGCCCCTCAGGTGTACACCCGGTAAAAGAACCTTGCGGTCTCTCAGCACTGTCTCTGGAAGGAACTACAGACCCCTCGGCCTGGCCGCCGGTAGCTGAATTAGCCTTGGCACCCCTGTTGGTGCGAGAACCTGAGAGGTTCCTCCCTTCTGGGCGTGATTTTTTCTGGTGAAAAAGGTCTGTCTCCCGTCCCTAGTGAGGGTCGCCCATGAAGTATGGAGGAAAGGGGACAGGAGGAAAGAGTACACAAGTTACAGCTAAGTAACATGTTCCTTCTCCAGCATGGGGTCTGGCATGAATTCATATGCTCATGAATAAAGAATACATAGCAGTACAGAAATACACAACGACAGGAGGTGACAAGGCTCAACAGAAGCAATTACTGGTTCCCTCGGAACAGGCTCACCTTCAAGCGAACAGGTTGCGTAGCACTGCTTGGCTGACCCTTGAGTCCTCTATGGTATCCCTGTCGACGCAGTAGAACCTTGTGAAGTTGTGCATAGACCTCCATATAGCAGCCCTGCAGATGTCCAGCAGGGGCACAATAGACAGGAACGCAGTCGTCGCATCGATCGCTCTGGTGGAATGGGCTATCAGCCGGTCGGGCAGCGGTCGGTTTGCCAACCGGTGTCAGTGCGTGATACAGGCGGAGAGCCACCTGGAAATGGAAGCCTAGGACCAAGCTTTCCCATGGTTCACAGGACCAAAGATCACAAAAAGTTGAGACGTCTTCCGTAAACTCTTTGTACGTGCCATAGAACGTCAGAGCACGCGCCACATCAAGCGAGTGCAAAGTCCTTCCAGCCGGTGACAAAGGTGTCGGAAAAATCACAGGCAGCAAGAAAGGTTAGTTGAGGTGGAATTCTGACGGAACCTTTTGCATGAAGGAACGGTGCGCCCACAGCACCACTCTTGTGATGTGAAAAGTCAGATAAGGCTGCTTCCAAGACAGGGCTGGACATCTGCTGAAGCCCGCTTAAGTCGAAATGAAGTATCCGGGGAAGAGCGCGTGGTATTACATGTCCGAAGACAATCCCAGGAGCGCTGGTGAAATCGGCCCGTGCCTGTTGATGCAGAAAAGGGGACTGGCACCGGTGGGGGCGGAGTCAGGCGAGCACATGCTCCCGGGGCCGCGCTCCCGCGTGCCTCAAGATTTTTTCTGGTGAAAAGGTTTCTGTCTCCCGTCCCTAGCAAGGGACGCCCAAGCAGTATGGAGGAAAGGGGACGGGATGAAAGAGTACAACAGTTACAGGTAAATAACTTGTTCCTTCTCCAGCATGGGGTGTGGCATCAATTCACATGCTCATGAATAAAGAATACATAGCAGTACAGAAATACACAACGACGGGGTGGTGGCAAGGCTCAACAGAAGCAAAAACTGTTACCTCCGGAACAGGCTCACCTTCAAGCGAACAGGTTGCGTAGCACTGCTTGGCTGACCCTGGAGTCCTCTATGGAATCCCTGTCGACGCAGTAGAACCTTGTGAAGGTGTGCGTAGACCTCCACATAGCAGCCCTGCAGATGTCCAGCAGGGGCACACCAGACAGGAACGCAGTCGTCGCATCGATCGCTCTGGTGGAATGGGCTCTCAGCCGGTCGGGCAGCGGTCGGTTTGCCAACCGGTGTCAGTGCGTGATACAGGCAGAGAGCCACCTGGAAATCGAAGCCTAGGACCAAGCTTTCCCATGGTTCACAGGACCAAAGATCACAAAAAGTTGAGACGTCTTCCGTAAACTCTTTGTACGTGCCACATAGAACTTCAGAGCACGCGCCACATCAAGCGAGTGCAAAGTCCTTCCACCCGGTGACAAAGATGTCGGAAAAAACACAGGCAACAACAAAGGTTTGTTGAGGTGGAATTCCGACTGAACCTTTTGCATGAAGGAACGGTGCGCCCGCAGCACCACTCTTGTGATTTGAAAAGTCAGATAAGGCTGCTTCCAAGACAGGGCTGGACATCTGTTGAAGCCCGCTTAAGATGAAATGAAGTATCCGGGGAAGAGCGCGTGGTATTACATGTCCGAAGACAATCCCAGGAGCGCTGGTGAAATCGGCCCGTGCCTGTTGATGCGGAAAAGGGGACTGGCGCCGGTGGGGGCGGAGACAAGCGAGCGCATGCTCCCAGGGCCGCGCTCCCGCGTGCCTCTAAATTTAAAGGGGAAGAATATTTTTTCTGGTGAAAAGGTTTCTGTCTCCCGTCCCTAGCAAGGGACCCCCAAGCAGTATGGAGGAAAGGGGACGGGATGAAAGAATACAACAGTTACAGGTAAATAACTTGTTCCTCCTCCAGCATGGGGTCTGGCATGAATTCACATGCTCATGAATAAAGAATACATAGCAGTACAGAAATACACAACGACGGGGTGGTGGCAAGGCTCAACAGAAGCAACCTGTCCTCGCAGGCCCGTGGGGTGGCAGGTGATATTGATGGGGTAGCGGACGGCTGCTGAGGCCACTGCATACTCTGTCTAGCTGTTTGCGGGGTAAACCTGCCCTGCGCTGCTGATGGATAAGCTGTAGGCCAGGTGCCTGGTTGACACCAGTCCCACCTTGTAACTCCTCCCACCTGCTGCGTTCCTCGGGCGGCAATCTTGTTTGGCGCGGTGGCCATCTCTTCGAGCTACATACCACGTGCCAAAGTCATGGTGCTTGGCTCACTGGGCCCGGCCTCCTCCAGGACTCTTGGTGATGGAGCATGAGACCAACCCTGCACCTCAGGCCGAGGCCCAGTAGGGATGTCAGCCTCGGCAGAGTTGCCGTTAGTGCTGCGTGCAGGCGACCCCTCGGCCATGTTGCAGGTATAAGGGCGTAGCCCCTCAGGTGTACACCCGGTAAAAGAACCTTGCGGTCTCTCAGCACTGTCTCTGGAAGGAACTACAGACCCCTCGGCCTGGCCGCCGGTAGCTGAATTAGCCTTGGCACCCCTGCTGGTGCGAGAACCTGAGAGGTTCCTCCCTTCTGGGCGTGATTTTTTCTGGTGAAAAAGGTCTGTCTCCCGTCCCTAGTGAGGGTCGCCCATGAAGTATGGAGGAAAGGGGACAGGACGAAAGAGTACACAAGTTACAGCTAAGTAACATGTTCCTTCTCCAGCATGGGGTCTGGCATGAATTCATATGCTCATGAATAAAGAATACATAGCAGTACAGAAATACACAACGACAGGAGGTGACAAGGCTCAACAGAAGCAATTACTGGTACCTCCGGAACAGGCTCACCTTCAAGCGAACAGGTTGCGTAGCACTGCTTGGCTGACCCTTGAGTCCTCTATGGTATCCCTGTCGACGCAGTAGAACCTTGTGAAGTTGTGCATAGACCTCCATATAGCAGCCCTGCAGATGTCCAGCAGGGGCACAATAGACAGGAACGCAGTCGTCGCATCGATCGCTCTGGTGGAATGGGCTATCAGCCGGTCGGGCAGCGGTCGGTTTGCCAACCGGTGCCAGTGCGTGATACAGGCGGAGAGCCACCTGGAAATGGAAGCCTAGGACCAAGCTTTCCCATGGTTCACAGGACCAAAGATCACAAAAAGTTGAGACGTCTTCCGTAAACTCTTTGTACGTGCCATAGAACGTCAGAGCACGCGCCACATCAAGCGAGTGCAAAGTCCTTCCAGCCGGTGACAAAGGTGTCGGAAAAATCACAGGCAACAAGAAAGGTTAGTTGAGGTGGAATTCTGACGGAACCTTTTGCATGAAGGAACGGTGCGCCCACAGCACCACTCTTGTGATGTGAAAAGTCAGATAAGGCTGCTTCCAAGACAGGGCTGGACATCTGCTGAAGCCCGCTTAAGTCGAAATGAAGTATCCGGGGAAGAGCACGTGGTATTACATGTCCGAAGACAATCCCAGGAGCGCTGGTGAAATCGGCCCGTGCCTGTTGATGCGGAAAAGGGGACTGGCGCCGGTGGGGGCGGAGACAAGCGAGCGCATGCTCCCAGGGCCGCGCTCCTGCGTGCCTCTAAATTTAAAGGGGAAGAATATTTTTTCTGGTGAAAAGGTTTCTGTCTCCCGTCCCTAGCAAGGGACCCCCAAGCAGTATGGAGGAAAGGGGACGGAATGAAAGAATACAACAGTTACAGGTAAATAACTTGTTCCTCCTCCAGCATGGGGTCTGGCATGAATTCACATGCTCATGAATAAAGAATACATAGCAGTACAGAAATACACAACGACGGGGTGGTGGCAAGGCTCAACAGAAGCAACCTGTCCTCGCAGGCCCGTGGGGTGGCAGGTGATATTGATGGGGTAGCGGACGGCTGCTGAGGCCACTGCATACTCTGTCTAGCTGTTTGCGGGGTAAACCTGCCCTGCGCTGCTGATGGATAAGCTGTAGGCCAGGTGCCTGGTTGACACCAGTCCCACCTTGTAACTCCTTCTCCCACCTGCTGCGTTCCTCGGGCGGCAATCTTGTTTGGCGCGGTGGCCATCTCTTCGAGCTACATACCACGTGCCAAAGTCATGGTGCTTGGCTCACTGGGCCCGGCCTCCTCCAGGACTCTTGGTGATGGAGCATGAGACCAACCCTGCACCTCAGGCCGAGGCCCAGTAGGGATGTCAGCCTCGGCGGAGTTGCCGGTAGTGCTGCGTGCAGGCGACCCCTCGGCCATGTTGCAGGTATAAGGGCGTAGCCCCTCAGGTGTACACCCGGTAAAAGAACCTTGCGGTCTCTCAGCACTGTCTCTGGAAGGAACTACAGACCCCTCGGCCTGGCCGCCGGTAGCTGAATTAGCCTTGGCACCCCTGCTGGTGCGAGAACCTGAGAGGTTCCTCCCTTCTGGGCGTTTCCTTGGAAAGAAGTCGCCCTTGCGGGGTGCGCTGGAAAAGAGCAGCCCTCCCTTGACTTATGACTGACAAAGTCCTTCAAGTCCTCTGGGGGCGACTTCTCGAAGAGCTCCGTCCACCTGGCTAGTCAAAGCACGCAAAGAATATGCTTTGCATGTGGTGCAACTCTCCCATCCGTGGTCGGGGCCAAGGCAGCAGAGGCAAAGAGTGAGGGGATCTGATGTAGGGAAGAGCACCTCGCAGGCTGGACATCTGCTGAAGCCCGCTGAAGTCGAAATGAAGTATCCGGGTAAGAGCGCGTGGTATTACATGTCCGCAGACAATCCCAGGAGCGCTGGTGAAATCGGCCCTTCCTGTTGACGCGGAAAATGGGACTGCCACCGGTGGGGGGAGTGAGGCGAGCGCATGGTCCCAGCGCTGCGCCCCCGCGTGCCTCTAAATTTAAAGGGTAAGAAGATTTTTTTTGGTGAAAAGGTCTGTCTCCCGTCCCTAGCAAGGGACCCCCAAGCAGTATGGAGGAAAGGGGACGGGATGAAAGAATACAACAGTTACAGGTAAATAACTTGTTCCTTCTCCAGCATGGGGTCTGGCATGAATTCACATGCTCATGAATAAAGAATACATAGGAGTACAGAAATACACAACGACGGGGTGGTGGCAAGGCTCAACAGAAGCAATTACTGTTACCTCTGGAACAGGCTCACCTTCAAGCGAACAGGTTGCGTAGCACTGCTTGGCTGACCCTGGAGTCCTCTATGGAATCCCTGTCGACGCAGTAGAACCTTGTGAAGGTGTGCGTAGACCTCCACATAGCAGCCCTGCAGATGTCCAGCAGGGGCACACCAGACAGGAACGCAGTCGTCGCATCGATCGCTCTGGTGGAATGGGCTCTCAGCCGGTCAGGCAGCGGTTGGTTTGCCAACCGGTGTCAGTGCGTGATACAGGCGGAGAGCCACCTGGAAATGGAAGCCTAGGACCAAGCTTTCCCATGGTTCACAGGACCAAAGATCACAAAAAGTTGAGACGTCTTCCGTAAACTCTTTGTACGTGCCACATATAACTTCAGAGCACGTGCCACATCAAGCGAGTGCAAAGTCCTTCCAGCCGGTGACAAAGGTGTCGGAAAAAACACAGGCAACAACAAAGGTTTGTTGAGGTGGAATTCCGACGCAACCTTTTGCATGAAGGAACGGTGCGCCCGCAGCACCACTCTTGTGATGTGAAAAGTCAGATAAGGCTGCTTCCAAGACAGGGCTGGACATCTGCTGAAGCCCGCTTAAGTCGAAATGAAGTTTTCGGGGAAGAGCGCGTGGTATTACATGTCCGAAGACAATCCCAGGAGCGCTGGTGAAATCGGCCCGTGCCTGTTGATGCGGAAAAGGGGACTGGCGCCGGTAGGGGCGGAGTCAGGCGAGCAAATGCTCCCAGGGCCGCGCTCCCGCATACCTCAAGATTTTTTCTGGTGAAATGGTTTCTGTCTCCCGTACCTAGCAAGGGACACCCAAGCAGTATGGAGGAAAGGGGACGGGATGAAAGAGTACAACAGTTACAGGTAAATAACTTGTTTCTTCTCCAGCATGGGGTCTGGCATGAATTCACATGCTCACGAATAAAGAATACATAGCAGTACAGAAATACACAACGACGGGAGGTGGCAAGACTCAACAGAAGCAATTACTGTTATCTCCGGAACAGGCTCACCTTCAAGCAAACAGGTTGCGTAGCACTGCTTGGCCGACCCTGGAGTCCTTTATGGAATCCCTGTCGACGCAGGAGAACCTTATGAAGGTGTGCATAGACCTCCATATAGCAGCCCTGCAGATGTCCAGCAGGGGCACACCAGACAGGAACGCAGTCGTCGCATCGATCGCTCTGGTGGAATGGGCTATCAGCCGGTCGGGCAGCGGTCGGTTTGCCAACCGGTGTCAGTGCGTGATACAGGCGGAGAGCCACCTGGAAATGGAAGCCTAGGACCAAGCTTTCCCATGGTTCACAGGACCAAAGATCACAAAAAGTTGAGACGTCTTCCGTAAACTCTTTGTACGTGCCATACAACTTCAGAGCACGAGCCACATCAAGCGAGTGCAAAGTCCTTCCAGCCGGTGACAAAGGTGTTGGAAAAATCACAGGCAACAAGAAAGGTTTGTTGAGGTGGAATTCTGACGGAACCTTTTGCATGAAGGAACGGTGCGCCCACTGCACCACTCTTGTGATGTGAAAAGTCAGTTAAGGCTGCTTCCAAGACAGGGCTGGACATCTGCTGAAGCCCGCTTAAGTCGAAATGAAGTATCCGGGGAAGAGCGCGTGGTATTACATGTCCGAAGACAATCCCAGGAGCGCTGGTGAAATCGGCCCATGCCTGTTGATGCGGAAAAGGGGACTGGCGCCGGTGGGGGCGGAGTCAGGCGTGTGCATGCTCCCAGGGCCACGCTCCCGCGTGCCTCTAAATTTAAAGGGGAAGAAGATTTTTTCTGGTGAAAAGGTTTCTGTCTCCTGTCCCTAGCAAGGGACGCCCAAGCAGTATGGAGGAAAGGGGACGGGATGAAAGAGTACAACAGTTACAGGTAAATAACATGTTCCTTCTCCAGCATGGGGTCTGGCATGAATTCACATGCTCATGAATAAAGAATACATAGCAGTACAAAAATACACGACAGGAGGTGACAAGGCTCAACAGAAGCAATTACTGGTACCTCTGGAACAGGCTCACCTTCAAGCGAACAGGTTGCGTAGCACTGCTTGGCCGACCCTGGAGTCCTCTATGGAATCCCTGTCGACGCAGTAGAACCTTAAGAAGGTGTGCATAGACCTCCATATAGCAGCCCTGCAGATGTCCAGCAGGGGCACACCAGACAGGAACGCAGTCGTCGCATCGATCGCTCTGGTGGAATGGGCTATCAGCCGGTCGGGCAGCGGTCGCTTTGCCAACCAGTGTCAGTGCGTGATACAGGCGGAGAGCCACCTGGAAATGGAAGCCTAGGACCAAGCTTTCCCATGGTTCACAGGACCAAAGATCACAAAAAGTTGAGACGTCTTCCGTAAACTCTTTGTACGTGCCATAGAACTTCAGAGCACGCGCCACATCAAGCGAGTGCAAAGTCCTTCCAGCCGGTGACAAAGGTGTCGGAAAAATCACAGGCAACAAGAAAGGTTTGTTGAGGTGGAATTCTGACGGAACCTTTTGCATGAAGTAACGGTGCGCCCACAGCACCACTCTTGTGATGTGAAAAGTCAGATAAGGCTGCTTCCAAGACAGGGCTGGACATCTGCTGAAGCCCGCTTAAGTCGAAATGAAGTATCCGGGGAAGAGCGCGTGGTATTACATGTCCGGAGACAATCCCAGGAGCGCTGGTGAAATCGGCCCGTGCCTGTTGATGCGGAAAAGGGGACTGGTGCCGGTGGGGGCGGAGTCAGGGGTGCGCATGCTCCCTGGGCCACGCTCCTGCGTGCCTCTAAATTTAAAGGGGAAGAAGATTTTTTCTGGTGAAAAGGTTTCTGTCTCCTGTCCCTAGCAAGGGACGCCCAAGCAGTATGGAGGAAAGGGGACGGGATGAAAGAGTACAACAGTTACAGGTAAATAACATGTTCCTTGTCCGAAGACAATCCCAGGAGCGCTGGTGAAATCGGCCCGTGCCTGTTGATGCGGAAAAGGGGACTGGCGCCGGTGGGGGCGGAGTCAAGCGAGCGCATGCTCCCAGGGCCGCGCTCCCACGTGCCTCTAAATCTAAAGGGGAAGAATATTTTTTCTGGTGAAAAGGTTTCTGTCTCCCGTCCCTAGCAAGGGACCCCCAAGCAGTATGGAGGAAAGGGGACGGGATGAAAGAATACAACAGTTACAGGTAAATAACTTGTTCCTTCTCCAGCATGGGGTCTGGCATGAATTCACATGCTCATGAATAAAGAATACATAGGAGTACAGAAATACACAACGACGGGGTGGTGGCAAGGCTCAACAGAAGCAATTACTGTAACCTCCGGAACAGGCTCACCTTCAAGCGAACAGGTTGCGTAGCACTGCTTGGCTGACCCTGGAGTCCTCTATGGAATCCCTGTCGACGCAGTAGAACATTGTGAAGGTGTGCGTAGACCTCCACATAGCAGCCCTGCAGATATCCAGCAGGGGCACACCAGACAGGAACGCAGTCGTCGCATCGATCGCTCTGGTGGAATGGGCTCTCAGCCGGTCGGGCAGCGGTCGGTTTGCCAACCGGTGACAGTGCATGATACAGGCGGAGAGCCACCTGGAAATGGAAGCCTAGGACCAAGCTTTCCCATGGTTCACAGGACCAAAGATCACAAAAAGTTGAGACGTCTTCCGTAAACTCTTTGTACGTGCCACATAGAACTTCAGAGCACGCGCCACATCAAGCGAGTGCAAAGTCCTTCCAGCCGGTGACAAAGGTGTCGGAAAAAACACAGGCAACAACAAAGGTTTGTTGAGGTGGAATTCCGACTGAACCTTTTGCATGAAGGAACGGTGCGCCCGCAGCACCACTCTTGTGATGTGAAAAGTCAGATAAGGCTGCTTCCAAGACAGGGCTGGACATCTGCTGAAGCCCGCTTAAGTCGAAATGAAGTATCCGGGGAAGAGCGCGTGGTATTACATGTCCGGAGACAATCCCAGGAGCGCTGGTGAAATCGGCCCGTGCCTGTTGATGCGGAAAAGGGGACTGGTGCCGGTGGGGGCGGAGTCAGGGGTGCGCATGCTCCCTGGGCCACGCTCCCGTGTGCCTCTAAATTTAAAGGGGAAGAAGATTTTTTCTGGTGAAAAGGTTTCTGTCTCCTGTCCCTAGCAAGGGACGCCCAAGCAGTATGGAGGAAAGGGGACGGGATGAAAGAGTACAACAGTTACAGGTAAATAACATGTTCCTTCTCCAGCATGGGGTCTGGCATGATTTCACATGCTCATGAATAAAGAATACATAGCAGTACAGAAATACACAACGACAGGAGGTGACAAGGCTCAACAGAAGCAATTACTGTTACCTCCGGAACAGACTCACCTTCTAGCGAACAGGTTGCGTAGCACTGCTTGGCCGACCCTGGAGTCTTCTATGGAATCCCTGTCGATGCAGTAGAACCTTGTGAAGGTGTGCATAGACCTCCACATAGCAGCCCTGCAGATATCCAGCAGGGGCACACCAGACTGGAACGCAGTCGTTGCATCGATCGCTCTGGTGGAATGGGCTCACAGCCCGTCGGGCAGCGGTCGGTTTGCCAACCGGTGTCAGTGCGTGATATAGGCGGAGAGCCACCTGGAAATGGAAGCCTAGGAGCAAGCTTTCCCATGGTTCACAGGACCAAAGATCACGAAAAGTTGAGACGTCTTCCGTAAACTCTTTGTACGTGCCACATAGAACTTCAGAGCACGCGCCACATCAAGCGAGTGCAAAGTCCTTCCAGCCGGTGACAAAGGTGTTGGAAAAAACACAGGCAACAACAAAGGTTTATTGAGGTGGAATTCCGACAGAACCTTTGGCATGAAAGAACGGTGCGCCTGCAGCACCACCCTTGTGATGTGAAAAGTCGGATAAGGCCGCTTCCAGGACAGGGCCTGGATCTCAACTACCCTCCTGGCAGAGATGATGGCCACGAGAAAAGCCATTTTCCACAAAAGGAACTTTAGAGTGGTCTGATGCATAGGCTCAAAGGCGGCCCCCATGAGCCTTGTCAGTACCACGTTGAGTTCCCACGCCAGGGCAGCAGCCTTCACCGGCAGAAACAATCGAAACAGTCCCTTGAGGAACTCCATGACAAGGCCGTGTGACAAAAGAGAAGACCGTCCCAGAGACCTGGTGTAGCGGGAGATAGCCACCAGATGCACTTTGGTGGAGACGTGCACCAGCCCCACCTTTGACAAGGACAACAGGTACGGAAGGATCTGCGGAGCCGTGGCCCTCAGGGGGTTGATCTTCTGCATCCAGCACCACATATCGAAACGCTTCCACGTGTGTCCGTAGCACTTAAGGTTCGACGACGCCCTGGCAAGGACCTACCTGCCGGTAGCTTGTTCCCACCGAACTCTAAGGCTGCAGGAGCCAGGCCTTCAGGTTCAGCGATCCTGGATCGTGAGATAGGATTGCGCCTCCTTTTCTGGCGAGCAAATCTGCAACCACTGGCAGCTTGACTTGAGGTGACAACGACAGGCTGAGAAGGTCTGGGTACCAAATCTGCCTCGGCCACGCCAGGACGATGATGATCATCCTGCATCGGCACCTTTTGAGTTTACAGATGACTCGCAGCAGGAGAGTTAGCAGCGGGAACGCGTACAGGAACAGGCCTTCCCACAGAAAGGGAAACGCATCCCCCATACTCCTTGGCTGGTGGAACTTGCTGCCGAATCTCTCGCATTTGGAGTTCGCCGCCGTCGCAAACAGATCGATCTGGTGTCTGCCCCACCTGAGGAAGAGGCTGTCCGCTTGATACTGCCAAAGGCTCCCACTCGTGGCAGAGCGCAGCTCCCTGCTGAGGGAGTCGGCGATGGTGTTCTTGACTCCCACCAGCTGAAAAGGAATGAAGAACATCCCTTGAGCGACGGCCCAGTGCCACAAGTCCTGCGCCTCTCTGGAAAGCGCTGGGGATCTGGTTCCCCCTGCATCCTAATATAGAACACTGTGGTGGTATTGTCTGTGAAGACCCTCACCATCTTGCCCTTGGGGGACGGAAGGAACGACCTGATGGCCCAAAACACTGCTCGCAGTTCCAGGACATTGATGTGGAGATCCCTCTTCTCTGGTAGCCACAGGACTCTGGCGCGGAGACGGTCGGTGTGGGCTCCCCAGTCCTCCAGGTAAGCATCTGTTGTGACTGTCTCTTGGTATGAATCACTGAAGAGTTTGGTTGAGGGTGGGCTGACAGCAAGAGTGGAAGCCCACCCTTTTGCCTATACTTGGCATTGAGGCGCCAAATGGGAGGCGGGGCCAAATCGGGCTTAAACCACCCCTTTTTAGCCAAGGCTACACTGTCCTTCTGCATC
Organism: Ambystoma mexicanum; assembly: GCF_040938575.1. Lineage (NCBI taxonomy): Eukaryota > Metazoa > Chordata > Amphibia > Caudata > Ambystomatidae > Ambystoma > Ambystoma mexicanum. Next base: position 941,138,166 of record NC_090939.1, read on the forward strand.
GGGATCCCTGTTTCTAGCCGCGGGGCGTAGAGTGAGGAGCTCTGCAAGTACCCCAGCCTCCGGTTGTTCGACTTCGGGTTGAGGAAGGCCCAAGTACTCCACCAGACCTTTGAGTCATTCCTGGAAGGCCTTGGCTGGCGATGGTGTGGCGGGGTCTTTTTCCTCGTCTGTATCCACGAGGACGTCCGGCTGGTCCGGAGCGAGCGGAGGGGTGCTGGGCGCCAAGGGCTGAGGTGTGGAGACCGAAGCCAGAGGCTGCAGCAGAGGCTGTTACCGAACCGCCTGAACTGTGGGAGGCAGGGCCGCCGGAATCGAAGGAGCCAGCGTGGGCAGCACGGGCTTCACCGGGGCCTGCAGCGCTGGAGCCATAGGAGGAATGTCCCTGGAGCAAAGAGCGAGCGTGTCCCTGATTACATCCCTACAGATGGACCCCATCTGAGAAGATGTGCATGAGGAACTTTTCAAAGAACCTGTCCTCGCATGCCCGTGGGGTGGCAGGTGATATTGATGGGGTAACGGACGGCTGCTGAGGCCACTGCATACTCTGTCTAGCTGTTTGCGGAGTATACCTGCCCTGCGCTGCTGATGGATAAGCTGTAGCCCAGGTGCCTGGCTGACACCAGTCCCACCATGTAACTCGTTCTCCCACCTGCTGCGTTCCTCGGGAGACCATCTTGTCTGGTGCAGCGGCCATCTTGTCGAGCTGGATACCATGTACCAAAGTCATGGTGCTTGGCTCTCTGGGCCCGGCCTCCTCAGGACTCTTGGCGATGGAGCATGAGACCTACCCTGCACCTCAGGCAGAGGCCTGGTAGGCATGTCACCCTCGGCAGAGTTGCCGGTAGCGCTGCGTGCAGGCGCCCCCTCGGCCATGTTGCAGGTACAAGTGCGTAGCCCCTCAGGTGTACACCCGGTAAAAGAACCTTGCGGTCTCTCAGCACTGTCTCTGGACGGATCTACAGACCCCTCGGCCTGGCCGCCGGTAGCTGAATTAGCCTTGGCACCCCTGCTGGTGCGAGAACCTGGGATGTTCCTCCCGTCTGGGCGTTTTCTTGGGAAGAAGTCGCCCTTGCGGGGTGCGCTGGAAAAGAGCAGCCCTCCCTTAGGCCTTGAGTTATGACTGACGAAGTCTTTCAAGTCCTCTGCGGGCGACTTCTCGAAGAGCTCCGTCCACCTAGTTAATCAAAGCACGCAAAGAATGTGCTTTGCATGTGGTGCAACTCTCCCATCCGTGGTCGGGGCCAAGACAGCAGAGGCAAAGAGTGTGGGGCTCTGATGTAGGGAAGAGCACCTCGCAGGCTGGACACCTGCTGAAGCCCGCTGAAGTCGAAATGAAGTATCCGGGGAACAGCGCGTGGTATTACATGTCCGCAGACAATCCCAGGAGCGCTGGAGAAATCGGCCCGTTTCTGTTGACGCGGAAAAGGGGACTGGCGCCAGTGGGCGGAGTAAGGCGAGCGCATTGGTCCCAGGGCTGCGCCCCCACGTGCCTCTAAACTTAAAGGGGACGAAGATTTTTTCTGGTGAAAAAAGGTTCTGTCTCCCGTCCCTAGCGAGGGACGCCCATGCAGTATGGAGGAAAGGGGACGGGTCGAAAGAGTACAACAGTTACAGGTAAGTAACTTGTTCCTTCTCCAGCATGGGGTCTGGCATGATTTCACATACTCATGAATAAAGAATACATAGCAGTACAGAAATACACGACGGGCGGTGGCAAGGATGAATCTGAAGATGGCCGACAGGGGAGGCGCTAAGGGAGTGTTTCCTACTGGCTATGCAAGTATGACCCAAAACAACAACTATAGAGCACTAAAGTGAAATTGATTGAACTGGCACGGAAACGAGGGGAAGATCCCTCCATGATTCGACTGAGTCACAGCCCCGGCGCTGGCAGAGCGCCTAATGCCATGACATCAATGACTGCTGCGTGGTTGCCCTAAATATTTAAAACATATTTTTAAGCACTTGCAATTAGTAAGTGCAGCTCATAATCTACTGTTTAGTGGGAGAACAAAAGTTTTTCCAAAGCGTGCCAATGTGTGCACGGAATGCAACTCCCTGTGCGCTGCACTGCCAGCTGTCATGTATGCATCCCATAAGGGCACAACCCTTAAGAAAACAAGTGTGGGGGGCTCTCTAAAATATGCAAGTGAGCAGATCTTAAATGGACACGTTTATACATTCAATTGGTCTTTCCCAATCAAAGAAAGTGCACAAGGCAAATAATCATGTGCCTTTAAACATCAACACCCGACAAATAATCATGTACAAGGGCAACCAATAAGCAATTTCAAAACATCTTTCATTTTGGAAAATAAATACATCACTGATTAGCAAAGGTTTGCTAACACCTGAACATTATTGTTATCTATCAGCACTCCACGGGACACCGTGCAGCCAGCAAGGTCAACTGCCCTTACTTAGCATATCAAAGAGGTGCTAAGTTTACCAGTTATCAAACCGGCACTTTTGAGAATTGCAGCGCTCTTGTGGATTTAATGTGCATCAATACAGCACATGCCACGGAAATAGGAAAAAGGGACTGCTTTGAAATCAGCACATCCCCAGAATGCATGCACCAGTCTACCTGGCACATCCCCCCACCCACTGCAGGCCTCAAGCTGCCACCTGGGCCCACTGCACTCTCTTGCACCTTTCACCCCCACACTCCATGGCACACCCGTAGGGGCCCCTTCTTACCTGGCTTTACTTGAAAGAGGAGGGGGTGCTGAAAATTGCTCATGGTGCTGCACTCCTCCAGCTTTGGACTGCTATTCACTGCCGGGCAAAGAAAGGGCAACGGTCAGTGGCTTGGAGACATGGGTGTAACACATGCACAAACACAGATCACATCTTCAAGGACACAGCTGGGTGAATGCCCCCCAAGCCCCAATCCTCTGAATGCACGCACCATCCTACCTGGTGCAAACCCCCACCAACTGCAGGCCTCTGCTCCCACCTTCCACTGCACTCTTCTTGGCACACTGCAGTCACCACACTGGGCCATAGGGGTGCTCTCTTACCCAGTTGTCATTGGTCTCCTGGTCTCCCACAGTGTCTCCCAACCCTTAGCATGCCATGCACTCCACACCTATGAACACTGTTACTCAGCAATAAGCATGGCGTGAGCAGGAAAGACAAATTCCACAGAAAGTCCCACAAACTCGAAGAAGAGCCCCCAAGCCTGAGAGCCCTCAGATAAGCACATGTGACACCCATCATCACAGCAAAAGCAAACCACGACATAATCCTCATGGAAGCCTGCCAACAAGAGCAGAGCGATCTTCCAAGCTATGAGGCATGTCACCAGCCTGTTGCCAGACCCTGCAACAGCTTCTTCAAAGACAAGATAGGGGAACACATTAACAGCTTCAAACACACCAGAGACATGCTAGCCCAAAACAGATGAATATTTACTGAATTCAATATAATACATTCAAGATACTCAGATGTTTAGAATGGCCATTGTCTTGCAGATGCTTTGGTTTAGAAATATCACTGTTAGACCATATATTAGTGGCTTATTTCCTATTCTGTTGCATCCAGTGCTTTCTTGTCTACTAAAAAAAGTCAATGTGGTGTTACTCCTGAACTGGATTTAAATGGTGGGGATAAAATGCACACATGCCCCCTACACCAGGGTCACTCATGATGTCTCCACGACACAGTCTGAAAATACAGTAGGGTTCAAATGCACACACACAGGTCACGTGCTCAAGGAGACACCTGAGAACAAGTGGGTCGGGGAATGACATCCAAAAACAGTGTCCCCCAAAATGCACCCACAAGCCTAGCTTGCGCATGCCCCCCACCCACTGCGGGTCTCTGCTGCCACCATGGCCCACTGCACTCTTCTTGCACCTTCCACCCCACATTCCATGGCACACCCGTTGTGGCGCTGGCTTACCTGGCTGTACTTGGACTCCTGGTCCAGGGGATCTTCTTGAGGCCGACGAGGAGGTTCTGGAAGTTGCTCCTGCTCATGGTGCTCCCCTCCTCCAGCTTTCAACTGTAATAAGGGGAAGCCTCGTTCACTGCCGGGACAGAGATCAGATAAAGGTCAGTAGCTTAGAGGCAGGGGTGTTAACCCCCGAATGCCTCGCCTTAGCCATAAGTTTGCCATTTGTTTTCAAGAAGTCCCCGCACATTGGTGAAAGGCTGGTTACACTGGGTGTGATGGAGCAGATGACACAGGGAATGGTACATGACATTGGAGCGCTGATGACACAGGTGAGGGAAAGCTGTTGACATGGATTAAGAAGGCCAGGGACATGGGGAAAAGGAACGGGGAAAGAAGAGGTTAGAGTCATTGAGGAGAAGGGACGGCTAACATGGGTGGGGCAGAAGCTGTGACTCAGGATGAGAAGGAACAGGTGTTAGTAGAAGGGAGAAGAAGGTGGAGTTAACAGACAGGAGAGCATGATGACAGGCAACAGGGGAGATACAATATTACGAAATTCCTAAACAAATATATTCGTTTGCTAATCAAGAAAATGTTCATTAGCACATTCTGCTAATCAGTTTTTGATAACGAATTTATGCCTTGGGTTGTATATAAATATGGACACTGTTGAGTTGTTGAACAATACACACATCAGATAACAATGTTGGCAATCTTTTGCGCTACCACACTTTACAGTGGCATCGGTGAGGTCAGTGTTCTAAACCTGTGTACAAGGAATGGCTCTGCTTAATTCAGCGAAGTGACACTGACTGCTCTTTAGAATAAACGTTCGTTTCTAAAGTGATTATATGTGTTGTCATTTAATACGCGAGATTCATATATGGACCTTGCTCAATATCAAGAGTGTGAGCAGGTCCCAGGCCTGGCTAGAGTTGTGGCCTGTTAATGCCAGGTCCCAGGCCTGGCTAGAGCTGTGGCCTTTTAATGCCAGGTCCCAGGCCTGGCTAGAGCTGTGGCCTGTTAATGCCAATGTTCTCATATTCCATTGTTACTTTCCTTTACCAACTGTCCCAATCGTTGTGCGCGTCCATTAAATAGCAAGATACAAGCGTTCACGTTTCAATGCAAACGGGTGCGAGGTGTGCTCGTGAGTCTACATATGAATGTATGCATTATACAGGCATGGTCTGGGATTAAACAGTGTCACAGAACATGCAACTCTTGTGTGTCATGTTTAGTTCCGCTGAAAGCGCCTGCTAAATCGGCCCGTATTTTTGTGTTCTTGCAATGCGTGTTTGTGGGGCACGGTGAAAACGAATAACTATGTTAGAGTTCACCGTATGGTCCATGCTTTTAAATGTAAGTGATTCATAATATTTTAACCCCGCTCCCACACAAGGAATGCGTTACACATTATTGATTTCGGTCAGTAATACTTTACACCTTTCTGGCCTTTTTATTTGTTGGACATGCATGTAACTTGGCTATTCCTTTCGAGTAGTGGGTAAAATGACCTTCATACCGAAATGCTAAACGGATAACCTGCCGAATTCAAAGTGAACATATTTGCATGGACAGTTTTGAAAAAGAATGAAATGACGCGTATTTAAGCAATACAACACGTGCAAGGGAAAATAACCTGTCTGCAAGCACTGCAACGTCTTGACAACGCTGCTCCTCAGTAAGACCCAACTGGTACCCCGGGGATGGGCATTTGTGTGGGCAGTCTCAGCAGAGGGGCCGTGGACTGAACCTGCATGAAATACGGGGTACGACGGTACGTTGTGCGGTGCCGCTCGCTTGCCGCTTCTGCCGAGGACACCACTCCCTCATTCATTGTCTGACCAGTCAAATCACACCCGACGTCACAAAAAATGTACCAGTGATAGGCCAACAACATACCAACAGCAAGCATTCAACTCTGTGCACGAAATACGAACCAGAAATCATTTTGGAGTGTCCACTCCCTATACAGTTGCAACCTTTTATATAAAACCTACTTCCAACTACAATGCTATCAAGTTTTTATTCTCTGACGGCGTTACGAAACAGAAAAGAGGCATAGTCAATAAATACGCGCATGCAGCAGCCATATGGTGTTGTCAGAGGTTCCTTGGGCACTTGAACACAAGGTGAACTATGCCGAACACGTCTAGGCACATTTTGCATTTAATTTCTCACGGAAAACAGCAGTGCTGACAAGCAATCCCACGTTTCAGGTGGAACGTGCCGAACAATCCAAGGCATCACCTTGGCTATTCAGATAAAGCAAGCAATCCCATCTCGTAAATTTGATTTATTAACCATGGACACATCAGGGCAAGACAAAGGGACTTTCTTGCTCGATGGGATTTTGCACCTACTGCAAAGGACTAGTCTCATTAGTAATTACGGGATATTGTCATGAGTGCCAACGGAAAAAAAAAATATAATTTGGAAATAGTCCCGACCCTTTTAAAAATGTTAGACCTATATTCTTTAAGTGGGCCGGGGCCTGCCAGGGCGGGCCCCGCCAGTCTCCAAAAAGTGGGGCTGAGCCGGGACCCTCGGTCCCACCACGCCAATGCAGGACGCATTATCCCGCCGCGGCCGCAGCTGCGACGGGAGATGCGCCCGCGAGTTTAACGTCAGGCGAGCTGAAAGTGCCAGCCAGGCACAGCATTGCTGTGACTGGCTGGCACTTCCGTCAGTTACTAACTTTCTCTGATGACCCCTCATCTAGGGGCCATCAGAGGAAACTGAAGTCGTTTCGTTTTCCCTCGCCAGGTCACTGACCCTCAGCGAACCCGCGGGCTCCATGATCTAATATGCAGATTAGATCATGGAGCCTGCGGGTTCGCAGAGGATGAAAGACGCCTCGGGCTCTGTGATCTATCTGCTCTGAGCAGAGATCACTGAGCCCGAGGCGCCTTTCTCCTTTGGCAAGGCTTTATAAAAGATTCCTTGAATTGTGTACATTTCAAGCCATCTTTTATAAACGTAGACATATGTCTATGTTTATAACAGACAGCTTGAAACGTACACAATTCACGGCAACTTTTATAAAGCTTTGTCGACGGACAAAGCCACCTTAGGTTTTGTTTTGTCCGTCCTCAACGCTTAATAACAGATGGCTTGAATTGTGTACGTTTCAAGCCGTCTGTTATAAACATAAACATATTTTACAAATGTATATGTTTATAAAAGGAAACTTGCAAAGTAAACAAACCATAGTAAGTTAAGCACACAACTGTGCGTAACTTACTATGGTTTGTGAACTTTCAAGCCACCTTTTATAAACAAAGAAATATGTAACATTGCTATGTTTATAAAAGAAGGCTTGAACAATACACAAACCATAGTAGTATGCATACAAATATATAAATGTTCACATACATTTATATATTTGTTTGCACACCTTACTATGATGTGTGCACTTTTACGCCACGCTCGCAATGGAAGCCACGCCCCAAACAAGCCCTCCCCCTCAATTTCTTACCCCACTTAAAAATATGTCAACTGTCACAGTGAAGCCATTTTACCACTGACCGTGCATCTTGCATTCCATAATTTAAGAGTTTAACAACCATCAAATGGGTCACTCACAGTATGTGTTAGTGTGTTCTGGTACTGCATGAGTTCATATTTGGGCACGTGGATGAAAAGCTCTTTGACAATCTGAACAGGATTACGAAAGCTTTTAAGAGTAATATAGACGCTATGTATCATCATCGTGGTAAGAGAGTAATATAGACGCCATGTATCATCATCGTGGTAAGAGAGTAATATAGACGCCATGTATCATCATCGTGGTAAGGACCGGGAGCAATATAAGAAGCACATTATTGACGGAGTATGCAGCCCCCCACGCCCCCCACCGCACAGCGCCATCACGTACAGTACGCTGACGGTGCCCTGGCCCTGCTACATGGTGCGCCGTGCCTCACTCAAAAATAAGAAAGACCACCAATGATAATTCATAATAAACACACACATCGGTACTAACCGGGCAGCAGTGCTCCGAGGCGGGTTGAAGACTGGGGCCGGGGTAGCCCGGGTATGTAATGATGATGGTTATAACCTCAGGAGGCAACCGAAGAGCAGCACGAGGTGCCTCGTGCCAAGCTTGACACTGCAGAAGGGAAGAGCATTGAAGACACGCCCAGAAGAAGACACGCCCACAAGTCTAACTGAAATACCATTGGCTCACAAAACGTGCTGCTGGCATGGCAACAGTCTTTTGAATCCTCATTGGTTGATGTGTTGCAAGGCAGAGGAAGAGCCAGGGCAACACTCATCAATCAAAACTGTTTATTTCTTGTTTCCTCTTGTTCCAGACACACTGGCACCAGGAGAATGGTCACGTGGCTGTAAAAGTCCTGTAAAATAAGAGCTCTAATTAATGCTGGTTGGGTTGGCGGTGTTTCTGTAATATTTGGTATCCCATACCGATCCGGTACCCACTGTCTTCTGCTGTCTTCGTAGATCGCAGACCAAAGTAGGAGAGTTCCGAGCCTCGGTATGGGGTACCAAATGTTGCACAACACCGTCATAACACCTGAGTTCCATATTGTCCAGTCATGGGGAGTATTCAGCATTGCCAGAGAGGCTGGGGGACAACCACGGTGACACTCCTGCTACTTTCCCCTCAAATGCAGTGCACGCAATTCCAGGTTGTCTCATTCGTGCCCACAAACCGCCCACCCCTGCCCCAATCTATTTTTTTTAGTAACATTACTAGTGGCCTCTCGCATTTTAACCCAACAAAATAAAACGGCAGAATCATTACAAATGCAGGGAACTCATCTATTAGAGCTCTGTCCAGGCGCTCTGGGGCAAAATACATGGAAACCTCCTAATTTGCATATGGATTGCACCAATAGAAATTACTTCACAGAAAGCAAATCGCAAGGAGCATCATCAGTCTTTGATACTTGGAGGCAGAATGCAACTGACTTTAGAATAAGTTTTCATAAGTAAGCCAAGTGGCAAATAATTTTGTGGTGCAAAATACCTAAATTGCACTGTTATATATGGAGCAAGTCAGGCTTTTTTTTTAAGTAACAGCCTCATATATTAACACATAAGCTTTGAAGTGAATCACTTACAGAGCTGCAGATAAGACACAGTCTGATTTCATGATCTGCCCAGCATCACACACTTTGATTAATAGTGAAACTGGGATGGAGACAATTTAAGCAACTTCATCTTCACAGTTTTAGTTTATTTAGATATTTATTAATGTTTCCCTTTGCATTTCATGTGCTTAAATAATGCTTTATTTATATCAATGCCTTGGAAGCAAAGCACATTACATAACAAACTTCCCTTTCATTATTAACTTTACACTATACATCATTATAGAAATATGTTGAACAATAAGAGGATGGATTTGGTTTTATTCTCCGCTCCCTGCATGCAAAGTCACAATAGCATCATGCAGATTAATGTGAGCCTAACAGACCCCCCTTGGGTAAAGCCATAGTCATTATTTCATAAAGCCTGCAGCATTATGCAACCATCGCACACCTTTTCACTTCCTCTCATGCACATTTCTAAAGGGACAAAAGTCCCTGCTAATAGTACCCCCTCCCTCTCAATAGTGCCTAATGGCTCACATCGAAATGCTCTGTTGACACCGAGCAACTTGCGAGCCCCTCTGCTGCTGCCCTGAGCTCCTTGGAACATTGTCCTGCCCGAGGTTTCGGAAAGGGTAAGGCGTCCTGCTGCCAGGACAATTACTGTGCTGAGCAGGAATTACTCAGCACACATTGTCCTGCCAGAGGGACACCTTCCTCGTTGGGCACCCTCAGTGAGGTGCCAAACGTGAAGGGTGGCCCACTGATGAAAGTCCGGGCCAGGCTCTAAAAAGAGCCTGTGGGGTGGCAGCATGCCACCCCTCCAACCCCTGGCTCGGTACGCCACTGTTACTTGATCAGTCAGCTGAACTGCATTGAGTTAAATGAAACTTAGTTGGTTATATGGTTATTTGTAGCTTAAAAAAAATCACAGCTGCCAGCATTGATGGAAATGGGTACACAAACTACACTTGGAAATTGAAAAAATACTCAGGAATACTACCTCCTTAGGGAAATTGACCCGATAGATGGGTTCACTGTAGATGGTGTTGTGTAGCGGTGCAGTCATCGTGACAGGCACGTAAAACACATACAGATAATATTTCATTTTATAGGGTTGACATGAAACGCAGATAAATCACACAATAAATGAGACTGGCAATATATATATTACACATCTCATAGCATAGTGGGAGCATTTGTGGCGTTTCCCTTTTAAGAATATGTATTGCCCCTCTAAGGATGTCAAGAGAGGATTAGAGTCAAAGTCTACCCTTGTTCTAGGCCTTTGACTCTAATCCTCTCTTGACATTCTTCTCTACACCCTCTAGAGTCAGGCCCCCTCACAAAAAAGAAGGTCTCGCCCCATTTTTCTCACACCCTCTAAAGATGTGTCATGACAGCCTCATACCTGACTGGAAGAAGGAGCCTCCGCATGCACATGCAATACCACGGTGGTAGACTAAATGTAATGGCACTCTGCCTCTGTGTCTCACTGTGTAGGGCCTGCAGGCCTACCCCTTGTGATCACAGGCCTGCGGCCCTGCTCATCTGGGTGCGGTGTGGGTGCCCCAGACCAGCATGTGTAACAGGGTGCCTCCAGGCCACTGGCCCTCTGTGTGATCGCAGAGCAGCTGCTTGTCCGGGAGCCCACGGCAGCTGCGGTCTTGTTGTGTGACCACGACGATCAGGGTGATCTCTGCCACATTAATTTTGTGTTGGTGCCCCGAGCACCCATTGGGCTGGCCCAGAGTCACAGTGCACAGAAATTATGTACTCCCCTCCCCAATTCAAGGCATAGTTCAAGCAGAGCGTTGTTAAATGTTACCCCTCAAAAACAAGGGGATACCAAATATTACAACACTATATTAGCCATTATATTTGGTATCCCCTTCCAAAAAAGGATTGGATGGCTTCCAGAAACTGTCACAGTGAAGGCCTATGATGTACTCCCCTCCCCAATGCAAGGGATAGTTCAAGCAGTGCGTTGTTAAATGTTACCCCTCAAAATCCAAGGGGATACCAAATATTACAGCACTATATTAGCTGTAATATTTGCTATCCCCTTCAAAAAAATGATGAGATGGCTTCCAGAAGCTGTCACAGTGTAGGCTTATGATGTAATCCCCTCCCCAATGCAAAGGATAGGTCAAGCAGTGTGTTGTTAAATGTTACTCCTCAAAATCAAGGAGATACCAAATATTAGAACACTATATTAGCTGTAATATTTGGTATCCTCTTCAAAAAAAGGATGGGGTGGCTTCCAGAGGCTGTCACAGTGAAGGCTTATGATGTGCTCCCCTCCCCAATGCAAGGGATAGTTCAAGCAGTGCGTTGTTAAATGTTACCCCTCAACATCAAGGGGATACCAAATATTACAACCCTATATTAGCCATTATATTCGGTATCCCCTTCAAAAAAATAATGGGATGGCTTCCAGAAGCTGTCACAGTGAAGGCTTATGATGTTCTCCCCTCCACAATGCAAGGGATAGTTCAAGCAGTGCGTTGTTAAATGTTACCCCTCAACATCAAGGGGATACCAAATATTCCAACACTTTATTAGCTGTAATATATGGTATCCCCTTCATAAAAAGGATTGGATGGCTTCCAGAAGCTGTCACAGTGTAGGCTTACGATGTACTGCCCTCCCCAATGCAAGGGATAGTTCAAGCAGTGCGTTGTTAAATGCTACCCCTCAAAATCAAGGGGATACCAAATATTACAATACTATATTAGCTGTAATATTTGGTATCCCCTTCAAAATGAGGATTAGATGCCTTCCAGAAGCTGTCACAGTGTAGGCTTATGATGTACTCCCCTCCCCGATGCAAGAGATATTTCAAGCAGTCCTTTGTTAAATGTTACCCCTCAACATCAAGGGGATACCAAATATTACAATCCTTTATTAGCCATTATATTTGGTATCCCCTTCAAAAAAAGGATGGGATGGCATCAGAAGCTGTCACAGTGAAGGTTTATGATGTACTCCCCTCACCAATGCAAGGGATAGTTCAAGCAGTGCGTTGTTAAATGTTACCCCTCAACATCAAGGGGATGCCAAATATTACAACCCTACATTAGCCATTATATTTGGTATCCCCTTCAAAAAAAAGGATGAGATTGCTTCCAGAAGTCATTGCCTTCATTTGGCAGTGCTTCCATCTCCTGTTGTGGGAGCTCAGGTGGTGCTCTCTCTGGTTGTGGATGACTCCTGTCGATGTCTTGCCTCTGATTCGGCCTCTAGGTTTCTTTCCTCCCAGCTCCACGCTTCTCTGGGATCCGTGAAATGCACTGTCGTACCATTTTGGTATATTTTCAGTTGTGCTGGGAACAGAAGTCTGTATTTTATGTGAAGAGCTTGAAGGCGTTTCTTGAGTGGGTCAAAGGACTGCCTTGCTTTCTGAACCTCCCTGGTGAAGTCTGGGAAAAAGGTGATTCTGGAACCATTAAATGTTATGGAGCCCTTAGTTCTGGCCATCTGCAGTATGGCATCCCGATCCCTATAGTTCAGGAGATTTGCTACTACCGTGCGCCGGGGAGCTCGGGGTATTTGTCTGCCCGTTGGTGACCACATTCAACTGAGAAGAATTTTGATAGGGTCTTGGGAGCGAATAGATCCGCAAGCCATTGCTCTAGGAATAGCTCCATGCTCGGGCCTTCGGAGTTTTCAGGCAATCCAAGGATCCAGATGTTGTTCCATCTTGCTCTGCCCTCACCCTTTTCCACTCATTCTTCCAGTGCCTTGAGGTGTGCCAACGCTCCGGTCATTTGCTGATTTATTGTCCTCAGGCTGTCCTCTGTTTCCGACATGTGGCCCTCTGCTTCCTCGGTATGAGTGGTGAATTTTTGCAGGTCATGGCGCAATAGCGACACCTCAGTACTTATGCCATCCATCTTTTTTCCATGGAGGTCCTTGAGTTGGGGATAGCATTCATGATGTCTTTAAGGGATATATTGTCATCCTTCGGTCCCATTGCATTGCCAGAGTTGCCCTGCTCCTGCGGGGGAACTTGGGTAGCGATTGTGTACTGCTCCATTTTGCTCTGCGCTGTCTCGTTCTTTGCCCTGTCTTTCCCCATGGTGGTCAAGCCAGTGTTGATTTGCAGTTGCTCCCTTCCCTCTCAGCCGATGTTTGTGCAGCTGTTTAGGTCAGTGGGGTGCTTGCTTCGGGCGCAACGATTTGGCAAGGCACCATCCAGTTGTTGCTGTTGGTTCAGGATCATGTGGATATTGGTCAAGTGGTTCACCAGAGACACTTGTTCCGCCTTCGTAGGTGCACTGTCCAGCATTTATTACCAAATGGTGCTGTCCGTGACCACCCGGCTGCGGTACTCCAAAGACAGCAGAGCCACAAGCCTTGGCTTCTATCTCGGTAGGGAGGTGCCGTTGTAATCTCTAACACCTCTTCCCTCCTTTTGGTTTCTCTTACGGTTTATATGCACTGTCCACTTCATGGTTTTCTTTCCAGAAGTCTGCTGTGTTATCACCTATGCCCTCTCCCTCCTTTGTTTTGTTGGCCTGAGGATTGGCTTGGTCGGCACCCTATCTTTCAAGAAGGTGGTGTTTCTATTAGTCTCAGTTCAAACGTGTGTCTTAGACTCATACAGTGCAGGATTAGGGGCCCTGTTGCCGCTTCACGCCACGGACAAGCAGGCCAGTACTCCAGTTGCCTCCTTTCTTGGGAGACGTGCTCGTTTCAGTTGTCCTCAGTAGTAGTCTTTGATCGGGGCCGGTGATATCAGAATGTTGTTTTGCTCTCTCAAATCCCTGCAGCTTCTGAAGTGCGTGCCGCCACTCAGGTCGGCGCACCAGTTGTGTACAAGCTCGTCTCCCAGCAGGTGGTCGCTTTTGATAACGGTCTAGGCTCACAAGCGATTTTAAGTGTGTAAACCATGTTTATTGCTGCGTGTTATGGCAGCTAGGTGATGTATTCACAGGATATTAGTCTGAGTGGGTTCACCTTGGGCACTCAGCGCTCAGCCACATCACTAATTTATTGGGAGCTCGGAGCGTTGTAGATTCAGTGTCCAGTTCTCATTCACCTTATAACAGCCATGCCCTCAGCGTGGGCAGCTTACCTTCCATTCTCGGTTGCTTTGTGGAACGTGTGTTGCAATCCACGTGTCGCGTTCCACTTTCAGGGTCCCACTGTGAGCGGTTGGGGTCCAGGGATAATTCTGCTGCGTATCGTTATTGGTAGGCAGTTTAGCTTCTTCACACCGTCTCTGGGTAGGAGACGTGTTTGATTTGGTTGCCCTCGCTCACTCCTTGTCACAGGCGCTGCTCGCTTCGCTGTCAGCCTGGCTCTCCTGCAACCGGAGCGCCTTCAGTCAGCCTTCCTCGGTTCGCCTGCTAGCTCGTCTCGCGTCGTTCCCAGGGGCCCACAGCAGCTTCTCTCAGCCTCAGATGGGATCCCCCCATCGACCGCCGGGGCAGCAGGTAGGAGCCGAGCGTCGCTGGCACTTGGAGATCCCATCAGGGGAGGACCCATAGCGCGGCTCACCTTGTCGCTGCAGTGATCAGGATCGTAACGTCGTCTGGTCCTCTCTGTCGTCCTCAAGCAGGGTTGCTCCACCTCGTATCGGAGCAGGGGATGCCGGTGCCCGCCTGCTTTCATGGGCGCTCTCGCTGCCTACTCGCAGTGTTCTTTGGGGTCGGATCAGTGTTTAGTCTTCCTGATTTCGGCCTCAACGATGTGATGGTAGTTGCTGTCGCGGGGCGCTTGGCTCAGTGGAGCCTTTAACGTAATGCGCACCTTCCTCTTAGCTCGCAGTCCCGGCGGCCATCTTGTCTGGCATACGCAGTCAGCTGCTTCTGGATTCCACAGCACGTATCTCCGGAACCACACGTCGGTTCAGGTCCATAGTGCAGCGACCCGTTGCAGAAGGGTTCTGCCGCGTTTGGGAGCTATTTTCATGAGTTTAACAACATTAATTGTTAGGATAAAGGCAGGATCTAGCTGCCGGACTGGGAGCAGCGAGGAATCACGTCCTCATTGCCCGCTTGCTGGCCACACCCCCCTCAAACCTTGGTGATTATTGAAGGTAAGGTTACCCAGTATATCGGGTGCTTTGCATCCGTTTACCGTGCGCAGCCCCTATTCGATGAGCCATAAACACATTTGGAGACCCTTTGCACACACCCGTCCATATTTCATTGTGGGCAAGCGGATGTTCAGTGACCAGTCCTCCAGCGGATCTAACAGATCCTTTGGCAGACCTACACCCCTTTTGAGGTTAAAATCTCCTCCCCATATGCATTGCTCATTACGATTCCTCCTGTTTAGAAATAACTCATCAATAAACGCCTTGACTTTGGCTAACCTGTCTGCCTCAGCCTTATAGGGGCTGTTATAGAGGTTCAAAATGATTAACGGTTCCCCCCTAGAGGGTAAAATACGGAGCACCTCTAGGTAGTCCATGTTAGTCTCCACTACTCTAAACCTACAGGTTAGGGAGGCTTTAATCAAAATCGCCAGACCCCCATAACATCTTACTCTAGCATTTTGTTCGCTGAGATCCCCTACGATGTGTAGCCATCTAACAGTGTGGTCTCCAAGGCCCAGGTCTCTTGCAGGAGAATGACATTGTGTTTTTTTAATTTTATTTATTTTTATTGGTTTTATGAAACAACAGAGAACCTTCGGAGCAAACATGAAAGGGACTTGTGTCACTATAAACCTTATACAAAAAAAAATTAGATAATTCCCTGGCGTATACACCCTTCCCTCCTCCCTCCCACCCCCTTTCAAGGCACAGTCTCTGATTGCTGCTTTTACTTTTACTGTTCAATCTGTTGTCAGCAGTCACGACCGGGCTCTAGATCGTCGGAAATGGGCCGATTCTTCTGAATTAAAGTCTGTGTTTTCCAAGTTAACTATTTGGTGGGGCCGAGTCACTGTTCTCCGGGAATTTCAACCAGTACTTTCCATTTTACTAAAAGCATTAAAGAACCCGAGTCATTCAGTCTCTATCAGAATGCTGGAATCCTGTATAGCTTCTCTGATCTTTTCCATAAGATAAATATCCCTGGCCACTGCCACCCATTCTTTCTTCATGGGGAGGCAGGTCCTTTTCCAAGTTCTAGCTCGACAGGCTCTGGCCGCTAAAAGTAAACAGTGTGACAGGTGTGGAAGCTTGTCCAACCGCTCATCCCTTCTTTCAAGTCCAAATAATACTAAGATTGGGTCTAGTGGGAGGGATCCTCAGTCCGCCTCTTTGATCCAGCTCAACACTTCTGTCCAATATGTGCGCACTTTGTGACATGTCCACCACATATGCCAATAATTGGCTTATTCCCCGCATCCATGCCAGCAACGGGGAATCACCGCTGGAAACATCTTGGAGAGTACTACCCGGTCATATTTCCACCTGTGAAGCAGTTTTAATGGCGTGCATCTTATATTGACACGAAATTGAGGTCTTAAATGCCCTACTGCAGAGTCGCACCCATAAACCGTCCCCAATTTCACAGCCCAAGTCCCTCTCCCATCTCGTTCTTAGACCCCTGATTGCTCCCTCACGGCGGGACAAAAGCGTTGTATACAGGAAGGAGATGAGACCTTTCATATCTACATGCGTGTCCAAGACCTTCTCTACTGGGGTGAGTGGCCTCTGTATATGCTGCTTCCATTTCCCTGCCATGAATACCCCTTCAATCTTAGATAGAGGAGTGGGGACAGCCTGCCAATGCCCAATGCTTCCTCCAGTTCCTGGATGCTTATGAATGTATTTTCTTTCACCAACTGACCCACCCTGAAAAGCACCGCTTCAAACCAGGACTGATAATGTTCGTGGCCAGGGATCGCATCCCTCACCGGTGGGGACCAAATGTGCCCACATTCACCTTCAATCCTGAAAAATGCCCGAACTCCTCTATCACCTGCAAGACGACTGGGACAGATTGGGCTGGCTGCCTCATGTGGAGCATTATATCATCTGCATAGAGACTGAGTTTAAAGGTTCTGTCTCCGACATCTATACCCATCACATCAGGGGACCCCCTCAGATATTCCGCCAAAATCTTCATGGTCATTGCAAACAATAGGGGTGAGAGGGGGCCGCCCTGTCGGGTCCCTCGCTGAAGATTAAATCTACGTGATAGCCACCCATTTACCGTAACTCTGGCTGACGGTTCTACATACAGAGCCTTGATCGCTCATCGGGCACCCTCACCGAAACCAAATTTCTCTAGTACCCCATGTAGAAACTCCCAGTTGACTCGGTCAAAGGCCTTTTCGGCATCTATGGCCACTAAGACTGGGTTGCCCCCCCTGGGTGCTGCCTCCCTCATAAAATGGAGAGTCTTCCTGAGGGTGTCTGCTCCCTACCTCCCCTGTATGAAGCCCACCTGATCAGAATGGATGAGCCTCAGAAGGAGGCCCTCTAGTCTTGTTGCAATTATTCTGGTGAACAACCTTGCATCCACGCTCAGGAGGGAGATTGGTCTATAAGATTGGCAGCCTGCAGGGTCTTTTCCTTCTTTGGGGATGACCGTGATTAATGCTTTCCCAAACGATGGAGGTGCCCTCCCTGTGGACATAATATTCGTGAACAGATCCGCCAGGAATCCGCCAAATGCCTTATAGAAGCCTGCCATGAACCCGTCCTCTCCCGGGGGCCTTCCCCAGCTTCAAACCTGATATTGCCCGGAGGACTTCCTCATCTGTTACTAGGGCCTCTAGGGTGGAGACTTCTCCAGGTCTAAGGGTCGGGAGGGTCACTCCCTGCAAATAGGATTCTAATGTTTCCCCTCCTATAACTCCTTCCTTCACGTACAATATCTCATAGAAACTGGCGAATTCTCCCGCTATCGCCTCTGGGTCCGATCTTTCCCCCTCTTACCCATTCTTGATCTTTACCACCCATCTATCTGGCCGCTGGGCGTGGAGCTTCGCCACCAGCCTGGCACCCGGCTTATCCCCTTTTTCG
Organism: Ambystoma mexicanum; assembly: GCF_040938575.1. Taxonomy (NCBI): domain Eukaryota; kingdom Metazoa; phylum Chordata; class Amphibia; order Caudata; family Ambystomatidae; genus Ambystoma; species Ambystoma mexicanum. Next base: position 941,156,059 of record NC_090939.1, read on the forward strand.
TAATATTTCTGTCTCAGGTGTTGGAGGCCTGCTACTATTTTACCCATCTCCATTTCTCTAAGTTCCTGTCTCTTGGTTTTGGTGATCCCCAGGTCTCTCTTCTTCTCTTCCTCTTCCTTCCCCTCGACTCTCTCCAATAAGCGTATCTCAGATCTTAGTTTGTGGGCCAAGAGCGTTCTAGTTCTCTTCTTGGCCGCCCCTTCACTAATCAATCTACCCCACCATGTAGCTTTAGCCGCCTCCCATACTGTCTCCAAGTGAACCTCACCAGTGTTGTTTAACTCGAAGTACTCTCTAATGGCTGAAAACATCATCTCCTCTAAAAACCGCATCCCTCAAAAGGAGGTTTTTGCACCTCCACAATGATTCCCTCGGTTTTAAACCCGATATAATAATGTCTGCTCAAACCAGGTCATGATCTGACCAGCTAACCCGGTGATGGTTACAAGCATCAGTTCTGCTCATATGCTGGTGTTCCAGAAATATATAATCAATCCTGGTTCTGGAGCCATGGACTGCGGAGTAAAATGTATAGCCTTTCATAATTGCGTGAGTCTCCCTCCAAAGATCTACCAACCTGTGGTTCCACATTAAGTCCAAGAACCCTCTGTATGGCTGCCCCCCCCTACTACCTGTGGGGATCGGCTTCCCACTATGATCCAATCCCCGGTCCACCCACATGTTAAAATCGCCTCCCAAGAGGATGAGCCCCTCTGCCCTATCGAATACCTCCCTCAGTACCTCCTTGATGAATTTCATCTGACCCATATTTGGGCCTTAAATGGCTGCTGTGGTAATTCTGGAGTTTTCCAGGTTTCCCGATACCAGCACCGCTCTTCCATCTGCTCTGCCCCAAACTGACGACTCTGTGAGCCTAAGGTTTCTGTGGAGTGGATCCCAGCACCTCCCTTTTTGGTGGGGCCCGATGCCCAGAATATCTGGCCCACATGTAAACCTGGAATGCGCCTTTCTTCCCCTTTCACTGTTCTAGTTTCTTGTACTAGGAGTACACCCAGACCTGCATTCTTCATTTCCCTCCCCAGGAGTGAGCGCTTTGTTGGTGAGTTAAGGCCCTTTACATTAAGCGATCCTAGCCTTAAAGTTTCGACTCGGCCCCTTTTCTCATTGTCTGTCATCGAATGACATTTTTGGATTCACACCTCTTCCGGCCATATGGAAGCCGCTCAGCTCACTTCTTGAGTCAGATCTATGTTGTGCCTAACCCCATAGATTCCCAACCCTTTCCCTCCCCTCCACCCCCCTCCCATCCTTGTTTGCGACACTTGCCAGTTGGGAATCCACTCGGGGAAGAGGTCTGACCGTCCCTCGCGGTCATTCTTATCTCCTCACCACCCCCAGCTGTGGTCCTTTAACTTTTCCCAGCTCCTGCACCTCTGAACCTCTGATGCAGCCCTGATCTTTTAATCTTCTTCTAGATCATGCGTCAGGGTGTTTTTTATTTTATTTTCGCTTGCCCTTCATCTTCTTTTTGGCCCAGGGGCCCTGTGGTTCTCGTCTATGCTCCTGGGGCGTCAGGGTCCCTTCGTAAAGCCTCCTTCCCCCCGTGATTCAATAATCCACTCCATCCCATTCAAATGCGAGGGCAAATGGGTAGGACCATCTATATCGTATATCCTGTTAGTGAGCCATTGTGTGAGGGGACGGCATTCCCTTCTGCAGGTAAGTGTGAGGGTGGAGAGATCTTGATAAATCCTGATTGTGTCCCCCTCAAAGGAGAAGCTCCCCAGTCTCTTTGCCTTTTCTAGGACCACCATCTTTTCTCTGTAGTTGAGGAAACGCACCACAATGGATCTTGGGCCTTTCCCTCTGCCTCCACCACCCCTATGAGCTCTTTCCAGCTAGACTTCCTTGCCCAACTCCAGGGTGAAGAGTTGCTTTATTAAGCCTAGGACTATCCTCCCAACGTCTGCCGCTGTCTCCCCCTTTTGTTGGGTCACCCCTAGAATATGCAGGTTATATTGGAGTTCCCTATTTTCAAGGTCGTCCATCTTCAACAGCATGCCCTCTTCTCTCATTTCCAGGTTTGTCAGCCTCGCTTCATATTTCATGTCCAGCAGATCAGTCTGGAGGTGGTTATTCTCCATACCTTCCATTTTCTCTTCAAGAGTGTCAACTCTCCCTTTAAGAGCTACTATGGAGGCCTGTGTATCTGTCCTTATGGCCTTTATTTCCTGCAGAATGTCTTTAAGATCATCCCTGGTAAGTGGTGCGGGGGGGCACTTCCTGTGGCCATATTGTAGTGCGTGTCGCCAGGCACAGCTCCTGGTGTTGGTTGAGGCCTACAGAAACACTGGAGGGATAGGAGTGCGTGGGTAAGTGCTTGTTGCCCAGGGGTGCCTATCAATGTTTGCTCCAGGATTCTGGTCCCCTGGGTTCCATTAGTTTGGTGCAGACTTCCAGGTTTCCCTGTCTGTACCCCTGGGACCTCGTTCCAGACTCCTTTGTTTTGTATGTCTTGAGCCCAGATATGGTTTTGCCCTGGAGTGGCCCCACTGCAAGCCCAGAGTTCTTTAGAGATTCCTCAGTGAGGTCTGGGGCCCAGTTTCTGGTGGGGCCTCCCGTGTTGAGCCTTCTGCTTGTGGCCTTAGGCTCCCTCCGTGTTCTCTGTCTCTCCCTGGCGTGGGTGGGCTGGATTGCGTGGGCCGGAGCTCCACCGAGGACTGGGATGGTGGGGCACCTGCTGCCTGCTTATTTTCTGCGCCTGCTTCAGTCTCCAGAAGGGATTCCCGGGCTCTGCGCTGGAACGGGACAGGGTCCCGTTTGTTGGCACCCCGGGGTTCGATGTGGAAGCCCCCAAGGGCCGCTGTTTTATCCCCCTCCATGCCCCCGGAGTCCACGAACTGCCCTCCCCTCCAACATTGGGGCCCGTGCACACCGAAAAAGAGGGTCTGGGAGAGTTCTCGGGCCCCCGCTCCCGCCCGCGTGTCTCGTAGCGTTTATATATGCCAGGTGTGGGGGGGGAGCCTGGCTCGGGATTTGGCTTCCTCTGGGCCTCCTCATCCCCCAGCGACCTCCTCACCTCTTCTTCTGGATCCTCCCGAGGCGCGGCGGCATTGGGCCGTGTGCTGCGAGGCCCCCGTGTGCTTTGAGGCCCCCCGGCCACCGCCCGTTGTCTGTCTCCCCACTCCGCAACAAGCTGGTTCCAAGCCCTCTCTCTGCCCCACGGCTCCGAGGGGTCCCCCGGGAAGGCCTCTCTCACCAACAAAGCATGGGGGGCACCTTCGCCTCTGTTCAGGGGGGACTCTCTTTCTCCTGTGGTCGGGTTTCGCTCTCGTGGTTTACTTCTCCTCCAGGCACCGGGCTACGTGTGCCTCTGAGGGTCAGCGGAAGGCCTCTGGGCCACAATGGAGCCCGCGGGGTACCCTGTTCCACTCTTGGGTCTTCTAATTGTGGGTTTTTTAAATCTCCACAGTGGCTTCCCCTTTGAATATTTCCCTGGCCTGGCTATATTCCAGGATAACAAGCTAGCTACCAAAGGGGCTGCTTTAGATAACATGCGTACCCCCTCAATCTCAGGACCCGCCCCCCCTCACAAAGCTCCCAGTCGACTGGGCTGGCCGGTCAGCCGTACGTCAGTCCAGATCTTCACAGGAGGTTAGGGCCTCATACCGATTAGCTAGCTCAACCCCAATAGTATGCACCTCTCCCTTCTGTGGGCACAATCTTTCTAAATTAGGGTTGGACCTCCAACCCAAGGGTAATCTGTGGCCAAGAGATGGATACAAAGGCCCCTGTGCGTGGGGTAACTCTGTGCTGCCCTCCTCCTAACAGATTTGCTGAAGTATTTCCCTGAATCAGCCACCCTCCCTGTACAACCGTAAAACAAATTCTGAGAGACCAGCCTACTATGGAGACTGTAGCTGTTTGGCTTAAGGCCTCTGGATAAATCAGAGTTGACCAAATAACAAACCATCGTTGCATCCGAGAAGGAAACCACTATGCAGTCCCCCTTCATACATTTGGGTTTTTGGCCTACCCTTCCTACCCTTCTTGCCCTTAATATAAGGTTTGGGTCAATGCTCGGTCCAATCAGGTTGGTGTTGATCCAATGGGTCGTTTTATTCATCAGTGAAATAGTTGATTCAAATCCACACTTAGGGGGCCCCGGTACACCCATAATAATCCCCATAAGAGGGGCTGCTGCAGGCAGTAAATTCAAAATGCTCTTCTCCAGCCCTCCTATATGCATTCTTAGCCCCAGTGACCCCTATCAAAGTCCTAAAGCTTAAGTCGGACCTCCCAGTACCTGTAAAATTTGAATTAACAGTTACTGAGCTTAACTGTGTGGTTACTGCCTTATCCTTTGCCGGCATCACCAGCCCGCCAACCTAAGTGACCAGGCCAGGACGCTCACCCCTCAAACCCCCCCCCCCGATAGTATCTTACCATTTGGCTTTGCCCCAACCCCAACCGTACTTATTTCTGCCACTCTTTGTGTTAGAACTCTGAGGATAGCCATTGTGTTCATTACCCCAGACTTAAACATCTGCAATGACACTAGGATGGTCTAAAGGGGCTTGAGGTTTACATTTAGAACTGATTTCAGCCAGAGCTTATCCTCCTCCTCCCTGGAGGAGGAATTTAGATCCTGTCTCAGTTCCCTCTCTGGGCTCTCACCCATATGGTTATTCACCAATTGATCCGTTACTACACCCCCTCACTGTTAAGACACATAATGATGGATCCACACTGCGCAAAGTTATAATTACCTCTTTATTGAGTTAGTAACAGCAACGACCCCCAGCCAGGGGAAATCTTCTCAACTGACCTAGTGGAATGTGGAGTCCCTCAGATGCTGGGACTCGACATTCCAGGAGGCGATGTCAGTGAACATATTATGACAACAGTAACCAAGTTATGAATAAGATGTATTGCACACACAAGCCCAAAAATACATAGACATTTAAATATAATAACTTCTAATATGATAAACTGTAACCTCTAACACTCACCATCCGGTCCCCCCATCCCTAGTCTCACCCCTTCCCCTTCCACTTCTAAAGATTTCACCAGATTCTTCCTCCTCATGGACAGTACCTTCCCCACTCTCTACTGTTTTCATCACAGACCTCGACAACGCATCTGCAACCACATTATTTTCTCCTTGCACATGCATCATAATAAATTGTAAACCTTGTAAACTGCTCACCCACTTGATGATGCGTCTGGACACACCTTCCAGACCACCCTTAGAAAATGTACTAACCAATGGTTTGTGGTCAGTGCAAATAGGAAACTTTCATCCCCGTAAGTTTCTTTTAAATTTCTTCACACCCAGACAGACGCCAACAGCTCTTTCTCAACAACAGAGTACCTACGTTTAACTTCCTTAAGAGTTCTCGAGGCAAACGTCACAGTATAAAGCTCCAAGCCATACTCCTGCATGAGAACACCACCCAAGCCTTAGTTGCTTGCATCCACAAGTAACAAAGTGTTCCTTGACTCTACAAAACTGCTCAACACGGGAGCATTCACCACAGCCTGTTTAATGTCTGTAAACTCCTTCATACATTTCCCATCCCAATCAAACAACACACCTTTTCTAGTAAGATTCCTCATGAGTAACAGCAATGACCCCCAGCCAGGGGAAATCTTCGCAACTGACCTAGTGGAATGTGGAGTTCCCCCAGATGCTGAGACTCCACATTCCAGGAGGTGATGTCAGTGAACATATTATGACAACAGTAACCAAGTTATGGATGAGATGTATTGCACACACAAGCCCATCAATACATAGACATTTAAATATAATAACTTCTAATATGATAAACTGTAACCTCTAACACTCACCATCCGGTCCCCCATCCCTAGTCTCACCCCCTCCCCTTCCACTTCTACTTCCTTATCTGCCTCCATACCAGGGTGCAGAGGATCCTGAGGCATACACACCCCAAGCAACTGCTCCCGTAGAGCCATTGCCTGAACCACTGTGCCCCCTAGCCCCCCATCCCCTCAATACAACTATTTTTTTGCAGTGGTGCTACCTTTGGGATTCCCTCCTGAACCTGAAATAGCATCCCATGTTGCTTTTCCAGTAACAGTAATGTGATTCACTATTTTGCTGGCCATGTCTTCCAAATACGAATCAAGGGAGTGTTGCAAAAGATGGGGCTTAACCTTGGAAAGCTCCTGGGCTGTTTTAATTTGTGTCTTCTTTTGCCCTTTCTGTCAGCGCCCCCGGTCTTCGATCATCCCTTGCTTTTCTTATCAGCATGGTGGAAATCCACCTAACAACAGTAAAATTGAGCCATTATGAATTTGGTTAAAAAGAGTAAATAGACCGCTAAAACGTCAATGTCTAAATGGTGACTATGCAGTGGGACCTTCTGGCATGCGCCAGAGCATAAGAAATAAATGGTAATGGGTTGTTGGCCACAGAGGACCACAACCATCTGCGGGACAAATACAGCCACGCGCCACCCTGGATTGATAGCTTAGTAAGGACTGTCCAGCTCCAAAGGCAGCCACAACACCCACGGTCACAGATGGCCACCGGCAGCCAGTCCTCAGGAAAAACCTCCAGAGACCCAGAGAGGGGGGACAGGGAAAGCCCGATGGCTCAAGGAGCAGCCTTAGTCTGTCTGTCTCCCCCTAACCGCACTCTCATAAACACAAAACTTGAAACAGTCAGAGGCATTGGAGAGCGATAGATTTCAGCGGCAAATCAATAGTAAACCAGTAGCACGGCTCACGGGAGGGATTCTAGCTTGGCACACTCCTCCTTATCCAATTGCCGGAATAAGTAAATAGCCACTCAGTTGGCTGGATGTAGAGTAGCAGGCAAAAGTGGAGGGCAGTGCAAATATATTCACGTACAGTTTTTCAACAGTCCAGCTTTCACTTTCCCGCTTTCGGGTTACAGGTTTTCCGCACTCCACTATCATGCAGAAGTACCAAAGTGCAGAGGGGTGAGGAAACCCGGGTTACAAACAGAGGTCGGCCAATGACTTACTTGCAGACCTTGGTGACTGGAGTAACCCCCTCCATGCCGCTCCACCACGAACCACCAATAACCACTTGTGCCTCCACTTCACCTCTGTGCAGCACACCGTGCTTGTGTTAGGATTAAATACTCCTCCTCCTCCACATCACAGGAGCATAGGCAGCAAAAACAGACTGGAAAGGCTGGCAGTCCCTGACCAATAATCACTTGTGCTTGACTTCACCTCCGCGCCACGCTCCGCGCTTGTGTTAGGGTTAAATGCTCCTCCGCCTCACGTGAGCATAGGCAGCAAAAACAGCAGTAAATGTACTAATCATCTTCATACCCAGTTTATGAAGGCTGGAGATTTCAGCACCATTTTAAGCACCTCCCTATGTAGATCCAGCAGAGTTGCTAGAGCTCTTTCATTGTCTGCACAGGAAATTCACAAGGGCATGTATGATTTTGAGCTTTTAGACCTTTGGAGGACACTCCATCCAAGTGATAGGGAATATTCATATTACTCTTCAGTCAATGAAATGCAGTCACGGATTGAATGTATCTAAATCGGGACGGGACTGTTACATAGGTCTCGGGAGTGTATTCTGCTCCTCAGGACTCTATCAGAACGCCCCCGCATATTGTGGACATTTCTTCTTGATGAGAATGTGATTGAGCAACTGCTCTTGCATTTTAAATTTCATGCACTGTCGGATGTAGCATTTAAAAGTGACATCAACGTGGTCATTAACACCTTTTTTTAAACTAATATCGGCTTGGTCCCCCTGAATATTTACTATCTGGGACACAGTCAAGGTTTATCTTCATGCTGCATAGGCATAGAGAATGGAGTCCATAAAACCATAAGGAGGAGTTTGACGGAACTCGAGGTAGAGATCAGACAACTTGAGATTGAAATGGATCAGGTCCAGCAATAACATTCTGCTTCCATCCATAAAAGTTCAACTGGACCAATTCCGCTCACTGGCAGATCAGGAGGTGAAATTCGTTTCTGCCCAGACACAGACCCGAAATATGGAAAGGACAGAAGACCTGTCGCTTACTAGCCTAACTGTTGCGTTCTGAAAGAGATATCACCTCTTTTTTTTTGCTGTAGTCACCCCGAGTGGGACGGGTATGCCCAGACATGGGTCCCGTGAATGCTGGGCCTAGAGACCAAAGCTACTCCGCACTGATGAGGCCTAACAAGACCAAAACAGGTTTGTGGATGCTTGTGGTCTCGTGCAGAAGGGATGTGACCTAGAAGTTCAGGCTAAACTGCCCCTTTTGGGGTGGGACCAAGCCTGATTTGCATACGGTCTTTCCCCTTTTGTAATGGCTTGGCAGGCAAAGAACAATGGCCTGGAGGGTTGCCCAGAGCAATGCCAGTAGTTAAGATTAATTCTAAACCTTCCAGCCATCACCTCTTTTGTTTTGCATTCTGAACGGGGGCCTACCAACATAGCGATCATATTGAACGATGAAGGGACACTTATGTCAGATCTGAGTGACTTAGTGTACATGTTTCATACTTCTAGCAAGACACTGTATGCTAGGAAGAATACACAATTCCCTATGGAACTCAAAGTAAACCTATGCAATATGCCAAGGCGCAAGTTAAATCAGAGCACCCTATACTCTTAAATGCCCCAATCATGGAAAAGGATATAATGAATGCCATTGCAGCGCTACCCACCTCAAAAGTCCTGGTATCGGATGGTTTAACTGCTGTATTCTTTTAACAAATTTAGTCCGAAAGTGTCCATGCACTTGTTGAAAGTCTGGCAAGAAGCTTTCCAGCAAGGCTCCCTCCCTCCTTCTATGGTGAAGCCATGATTACGCTAATCCTGAAGCCCAGGAAAGACCCCACTAATTGTGCCTTGTATAGACCCATAGCACTAGGTGTGGTGGCATATATCTACTTGGCAGATATTAACTCTTGTCAGGAAGTTCTGTGGATGAGAGGGCAGATAGAAAAAGGGGGAGGGCGGTGTAAGGAACTCATGGTGGCAACAGTAAATACAGACACAAGTGATCACAGTTCAAGGGTGTTTATTAAACTGTATGCAGGTTGGAAAAACGCCTAATCTAAACCTAAATTTAAGATAGGAGCAAGTGTCGACCATCAAACGAAAATAAGGCAGTCCTAGTGGCATTGTGTCAAATGAAAAAGGGCCTGTACTAAGAAACCTATTGCCAAGCCTTCCAACTAATAGAAAAAGGGTGTGGGATAGTTTTCAAAAAAAAAAAAGAAGTGGTCACAAATAATATGTCAAGATATGGTAGCCTGGGTCTTCCTTGCCCACATTTTGAGCACGGGGTAAGGTGAGATCTTGGAGCACAGCACAGTCTTGAGCTCTCCCAGCATGAGATGACAGTTCTGTTTAGCTTATCAGGCGCCTCGATGGCCAAGTCTCTTTTATCTTCAAAAAGTCTCTTGCCTTCTAGGGTGAGTAAAATAACAAACACAAAGTTCCTTTTCAGGTACCAATCGCTTTCCACAAATCATATATACAGTCCCCTTTCAGTGGGTTTTGGGTGATGACTTCCACCCCGGGAAGCCCCTCTTCTGGGCTTGGATCCTAACACAGTTTCTATCGATATGAAGGCCTCCAGTGGTTGAGTCTCCTGTTTCCGAGGGCCTGATAGGTTTACAAAAATGACTAACAAACGCAAAGTTCTGTTCTACGTATTCCTCAGGGGATGGCTTCACCCCTGGGTCCCCCTCTTTCGGGCACAGACCCCTGGTTGCTTTCAGTCTCCCTCCACTGAGTTCACTATGGCTTATTTTTCAGGTGATGGCTTCACCTCCGGGTTCCGTTCTTCCGGGCCCAGACCCCTCTTTGCTTTCAGCCTCCCTCCAGAGGGTTCACTATGCCTTTCTCTTGGTTCCCAAATCTTAATGTCTTTTCTAACAGTTCATAGTGGACATCCCTCTACCAGGTTCATGTTTGTCAAAGCACTGTTTTTTTAGACTTTGTCCCCTCTTAGTCTGCATCACTCTTCCGGGTTCACTCTGGCCAACTTAAAATTCACATTTACTTTCAATGTTTACAGGTTTTCTCCAACATGGGGTTTGGCATGGATTCACATGCTCATGAATATTCCCCGTCGTCAGGCTGGGAATCCTCGGTAAAGAAAAAATCAGTTGCAGTTTTGTTTCTGAACTGTCTTTCTACTAGTAACCAATCACTGGTCTCTGGGTCATACTGCCCCCAACCAATGACTGCCCTCTACCTAAGCCCCTCCTCTGGCAGCCATCTTCAGATTTTTACTACACGTTCAAGAGTCCTCGTGGTATAGCTCTCGAGCTTTTACTGCATTTTGCGATTTTTCGAAGAGTTTACTCTTATTTTTTCGGTCAATCGAGCCTCAAGCTCCACCAATTCTACTTCCGATCAACGGGGACCCATTTTGGAATTGTCTACGCCCCTCAAGGGTGAATTTTAATTGAGTTTTCACTCCTCTGAGGATTCCGGAAGACCTTTGAGGCCTACATCGCATGGTCATGGCCCAGGACAAGAGAAACACGACTCCAGGACCCAAACTGTTCAGAAGCTGCCCTGGATGCGGACTACAGAATGTCTTCAAGGAAGATGAGCACTCCCGGTGCCTCTACTGCCTTCACAATGACAAATCGCACATGGAGAAGGACTGTGCGTTTTGTAAGAAAATGTCGGAACGGACAATGAGGGATCGTCGTACCCGACTTGCCAACTGGCTGGAGGGGAAAGCCCCGGGCGATCCTGACGGCGACAGCCGAGGGGGAGCGAGGCAGCGACCCTCCCCACAAGGTAAAGGCCTCAGTCGTGCCCAAAGTCGTGAAGGCCCTGATTCACCCGGCTAACGCCTCGATCGAAGGAGTCGTGGCGGCCTTGGCGAAGCCTGTGGAGGCTAACCCAGTAGAGACGACATCCGGGCCTAGAGTTTCCCTGCCACCCCGGAGGGAATCCTCTTTTCAGCCTATCAATAAAACCCCTGTGAAACCCTGGGTGGAGAAAGAGGGGGGGCACGGTAGCCATAATGGACACAGATACCACCTCTGAAGATGAGCTGGCTGGTGTCGCAAAGATCCTGGACAAGAGGTTTGAGGAAGTCCGGTCCTACGGGAGGGATCCCGACGAGGCGGACGTAGAAAGTGACGGTGGAGCGACGAGGAGCCACGGACCGTGGACGAGACAGAGGACCCTACTCCCCAGCTGTCGCTCCCGTCGCAACTGGTGCCCATGCCACAGGACAACTCAGGAGCAATCTTGATGGCTATCCAGGCCCTGTGTACGGAGATAAGGACAAGATTGCCCTTAACCCCAGCGGATGATCCGGCAGAGCCTGGACCGTCGGGAAGCCCACAGAACAAGCGGAGGTGAATCCATCCTCCCCCTCCTTTCCAGCCTTCACCTCCTTCCCCTCCACTGAGGGATGAGACGGAAATGGAGACAGCGACGATGGGGACGGACGACGACAGTGGTGACGACAGGACGGATCATCCATCACCCCCTGCCCGGGCCTCCCCTCCTGATGAAATTGGCTCTTTCCACGCCATGATCGCCAGGGCTTCGGAGCTCTTCCAATTTTGTACGGAAAAACAGAAGAAGGAGGGCTTTCTCCCTCCACTGGGTTCCGGTCAAGAGGAAGACCGTCCTCTCCGTACCGTTACTAGACGACATCTGGGAAAAAGGACTGTCGCTACTCAAGAACCCGTCCATGGCTCCTGTGAAGAGAGGCCGTTATGAGAAGAAGTACCGGGTCCCAGATTCCGCCCGATGTGCCTCAGAGCTCAGCCGTCCCCGGATTCGGTGGTCTGCGCAGCGGCCAAGAAGAAATCGGCAGGGGTGACGGGATCGAAATGGAGACAGCGACGATGGGGACGGACGACGACAGTGGTGACGACAGGACGGATCATCCATCACCCCCTGCCCGGGCCTCCCCTCCCGATGAAATTGGCTCTTTCCACGCCGTGATCGCCAGGGCTTCGGAGCTCTTCCAATTTTGTACGGAAAAACAGAAGAAGGAGGGCTTTCTCCCTCCACTGGGAGGCCAAGAGGAAGACCGTCCTCTCCGTACCGTTACTAGACGACATCTGGGAAAAAGGACTGTCGCTACTCAAGAACCCGTCCATGGCTCCTGTGAAGAGAGGCCGTTATGAGAAGAAGTACCGGGTCCCAGATTCCGCCCGATGTGCCTCAGAGCTCAGCCGTCCCCGAATTCGGTGGTCTGCGCAGCGGCCAAGAAGAAATCGGCAGGGGTGACGGGATCAGCTTCCACTTCCCCACCGGACGGCGAGTGAAAGAAGCTGGATGCCATGGGGCGATGAGTCATCTCGTCGGCGGCGACGACCATCAAAGCAGCCAACGCCCTCGCGATCGTGGCGCGCTACAACAGGGAGCTGTGGTTCAAGATCGCTCCCCTCCTGGACTTCCTCCCAGACGAAAAGAGGGCAGAAGCCCTTGAAATCCTGCAGAAAGGTGAGGTGGCTTCGGACCACGCCATCACGGTGGCCACGGACACCGCGGACACCGCGGACACCGGCTTTCGCCAGATGGGCAACAGCGTTTGCCTTCGTCGGCACAGTTCGCTTAAGGCCACCGATTGCCGTCAGGACGTGCAGTCCAGGGTACTGGACATGCCCTTCGACGGGAACAACCTGTTCGGCAAGGCAGTGGATGAGTCACTGCAGGCTGTCTAGGCAGACACCGAGACGGCCCGGGCCTTGGGTTCTCTCCAACAACGACGGCTGCCCTTTCGGACCTCCGGAGGCAAGTCACAAGGTGCCGCCAAAGGATTTGGTGGCGGTTCCTCGTTGTACCGCCAAGCGGCCCATTCATCGTCACAGGAGGCCTACAGAGGCCGCGGCAAGGCCGGAGGATGTCGTCGTCGCCAGGGAGGCCAAGGCCTCGCGAAGCAGGATTGAACCGGCCGCGGCATCAGGCTCCCACCGAAGCACCCCGGTGGGAGGCCGGCTGGCGATATTCGTCAGCGTGTGGGAGCCAATTCCACGGACCGTTGGGTGCTGGACACGCTGGGCCGCGGACACACTCTGGAATTCCAAAGAAAGTGTCCCTATCTACCACCTGTGGCCAGGAAGGAAAACCACGTTCCACAGCTACTTCTGGAAGTACGAGCAATGCTGAAAAAGGGCACGTTAGAACACGTCCCGAAGAGGCTCCAGGGCTCCGGAGTGTACTCGCAGTACTTCCTCGTCCGAAAGAAGACCAGCGGTTGGCGACCTATTCTGGACCTTTGTCGTCTAAACAAATACATCAAGTCCCAGAAATTCTGGATGGTCACTCTCCAGCACGTGCTGGGGCAGCTGGAGGAAGGCGACTTCCAAATCCCCATTCTCAAAGGACATCGAAAGTTCCTATGATTTGTGGTCCAAGGACGACACTATCAGTTCAAGGCCCTTCCCTTCGGATTGAAGTCAGTGCCCAGGGTCTTCACCAAGGACCTGGCACCGGTGGTGGCGTGGCTGCGCCTGCAGGGCATCCACGTTTACCCCTACCTGGACGATTGGCTCATCCGAAGCAAAGTCAAGGAAACTTGCCGTCGATCACACAGCGAAGACCGTCCAACTGCTCACGGATCTGGGATTCTCGATCAACTTCGCAAAACCCCACTTGGTACCGTCGCAAGACGCCCTGTTCCTGGGAGCTGGACTCGACACAGTGGCGCGATTGCTTTGCGGTCGGAGGAAAGGACGAAGGCCATCTTGGGCAAGGTACAACGGCTGTTGACCATGCACGTGGCTAGGGTGAGGTCCATCAAGTCCCTACTCGGCATGATGTCATTGTGCATCTACAGCGTGCGCCTATGCAGGTTGCGGATGCGACCACTGCAGGAGTTCCTCGACGCCTGTTGGATGCAAGCGGCGGGCAGCTTCAAAGACAGGATCTCACTCAGCGAGACTTTCCACCAAGGGATCCGGTTGTGGTGGAGCACCCGGGCGCATCTAGCGGCGGGCATGGACTTCCAGACCCCGGCACATCAGGAACCGGTGACGACGGACCACTCCCTGCAAGGATGCGGAGCGCACAACGGAGATCTCCACGCAAGAGGCCTTTGGTTTCCAGAGGAGAGGTCACTACAAACGTCCTGGAGCTCCGAGCCATGTTCTGGGCCTTCAGGTGGTTCCTTCCGTTCCCTCAAGGGCAAGGTGGTAAGGGTCTTCACCGACCACACCACCACAATGTTCTACATCAGGAAGCAGCATCTGTGGCACTGGGCCGTTGCCCAAGGGATGTTCCTGGTACCTTTCCATCTGGCAGGAATAAAGAAAACCATTGCTGACTCACTCAGCAGGGAGCTGCGCTCGTGCCACGAGTGGGAGCTTCGACAGGATCAAGTGGATCTCCGTTTCCGACAATGGGGCAATCCCCAGATCGACCTATTCGCGACGGCGACGAATGCCAAGTGCCAGAGGTTTGCCAGCAGGTTTCCCCAGCTGGGGAGCATGGGCAATGCCTTCTTGTTCCCCTGGGACGGCCTGTTCCTGTATGCGTTCCCTCCGTTGCCGTTGCTGCTGCGACTCATCCGTCAACTCAGACGGTCCCGGTGCAGGATGATCCTCGTCGCACTGGCGTGGCCGAGGCAGATCTGGTTCCCAGATCTTCTGGACATGTCAGCGCACCCCCGGTCAAACTACCGACGGACGCGGAACTTCTCGCCAGGGAAGGAGGCGCCATCCTCCATCACGACCCAGGATCACTGTACCTGCAGGCCTGGCTCCTGCAGCACTAGAGTTTGGAGGGTACAATAACCCGGCGGACTGGAAGGAGCTGTTTGCAAAGGCCAGGGCGTCCTCGACTCTCAAGTGCTATGGACACAAATGGAAGAGGTTCTCTGTCTGGTGCCGTGCACAGAAGATTAACTCTCATGCGGATTACGGCCCCTCAAGTGCTGCCGTACTTGCTATCGCTGGCCAAGGCGGGGCTGGCACATGCCTCCATCAAGATCCATCTGGCGGCTATCTCCCGCTACACCAGAACTCTGGGGCGGTCATCTCTGTGGTCTCATCGCCTGGTGAAGGAGTTCATGAAAGGACTGTTCCGGTCGTTCCTGCCGGTGAAGGCCCCGGCCCCGGCATGGGAGCTCAGCGTGGTGCTGATCAGGCTCATGTGGCTGCCATTCGAGCCTCTGCATTCGGCACCGTTGAAGTTCCTGTCGTGGAAGACAGCGTTTCTTGTGGCCATCTTCTCTGCATGATGAGTGGGAGAGATCCAGGCCCTCTCCTGTAAACCTCCATACCTGACATTCCACGAGATGAGGGTAGCGCTGAGGATGCACCCCTCCTTCATGCCCAAGGTGCCGTCGGACTTCCATCTCAACAAGCCTTTGGTGTTACCTGTTTTCTTCCCATCGCCTTTGTCGCCGGCTGAGAGGACTTTGCACTCGCTGGATGTGGCTAGAGTGCTGAAGTTCTACGTGGACCGCACGAAGAGTCTTCAGAAGACATCACAGCTGTTTGTGAACTTTGGACCTGTGAACCAAGGGAAGGCTCTCTCGAAGGCTTGCATTTCCAGATGGCTCTCCGGCTGCATCATGCACTATATCATGCACTGTCACCGGTTGGCAAACCGAATGTTGCCCGGCCGTCCGAGAGCCCATTCAACCGAATCGATTGCTGCTAACATGGCGTTCCTGTCTGGTGTGCTCCTGCTGGACATCTGCAGGGCTGCTACGTGGAGGTTGACGCACACCTTCACGAGATTCTACTGTGTCGACTGGGATTCCAGGGAGGAGTCCAGAGTCGTCCAGGCAGTGTTGCGCAACCTGTTCGCCTGAAGTTGAGCCTGGTGAGGAGGTAAGAGATGCTTAATGTTGCGTTGTTGAAATGCTTAATGTTGAGCCTTGCCACCTCCTGTGGTTGTGCATGTGTGTACTGCTATGTATTCTTGTATTCATGAGCATGTGAATCCATGCCAGACCCCATTCTGGAGAAGGAACAAGTTACTTACCTGTAACTGTTGTTCTCCAGCATGGGTCTGGCATGGATTCACATGTGAACCCTCCCTCCAACCCCTCTGCGGCTCTTCTCTTGGTCCTACTGCCACTTTACGTTCTACCAAATCTGAAGATGGCTGCCAGAGGAGGGGCTTAGGTAGAGGGCAGTCATTGGTTGGGGGCAGTATGACCCAGAGACCAGTGAATGGTTACTAGTAGAAAGACAGTTCAGAAACAAAACTGAAACTGATTTTTCTTTACTGAGGATTCCCAGCCCGACGACGGGGAATATTCATGAGCATGTGAATCCATCCCAGACCCATGCTGGAGAACAACAGTTACAGGTAAGTAACTTGTTCCTTACTTGCCTTGCTTTCTTATAGTTCTTAGGTCAAAGGCTTTCGACTGTACAGGGATTTTGCTTGATCTCCTGTATGACCACTTTGAGCTGTCTCGACGGCTCTCCTACGGCCTTCTTCTATCTGTAGTTTCACTCAGGGATCAATCAGAGTCGACCAGAGTTTCTCGAAGCAGCACCCACGTGCTGCTGGTCCCCTTCTGCAGCTGGTCTCCCCTTTATAATTTTTCTTTGAACTTCTTTTACTTTGCCACTTTGCAACTTTCATTCCCCACAGCCCGGTTCTTATCAGTTTTCCCTTTGACTCACTGGCTGTGATGAACTGCTTGGTTTTCTTCACAACTGGAGTCAAGGCCGGTACCATAGTAGCAGGAGTCTCCCTCGATCCAGCTTATCAGCGTCAATATGCTCGGTGTACCTTTGACATCTGCTGCAGGACACTTGGGCTATTGTCCTGGGTCTTACGATTCCTTTTGCAGAGGTTTCGCTGGGTTTTGTCAAGAAGGGCAAGGTTGTGTCTCTCCTCGTCTGCTTCACGATGTTTATCACCTTTCTCCTCCTCTTGAACTGCCTGGTCTTGATAGCTGTCTCATTGTGCGGTCTGCCTCGCTCATACTGTGCTCTCTATGCTCTCTTGCTCCCCTTTTTATCCCTCTGGGGAAGGGAAAGGGCCGTCAGGTGTGTGTGATTCTGATAAATTGCCTGACTTTTGCCTGACCCTGGTATTGGGACAAGTCAGGTAAACGGCTCTGGTGTTAGTCCATTGTCTTTCATGTTGTGCAAAAGTGTTCGTGTCGGAAAAGGGGGGGGTAGTGTTTTTGAATGTCCTACGGAAGAGGATGGGGAAAAGGTGTTGAAGGAAGGGGGATACCACGTCCCACCCGTCAGTGTCCCACTCCCACTCCCCGAGGACACCCCATCCAGGTGATCCTCCCTCACCAGTCCACCCACAGGATGCAATAGCGATGGCCATGTCCTGGCCACCTGGCCGACAGATCTCCGAGAGATTTAGCCAGGGTGACACCTTCAGGTTTCTCACAGCGGTTAAACAGGACTTGGGTGCAAGCTTTAATCGGCCACTGAGTGACTACCGTATGTTTTTTATGTTGAAGAGAAAGTGTGAAAGGGAATTGTATCTGGGCAATCACAAACAATGGAGGCTCTGCCAAAACTAAGGTGAGTTGGCAGTTAATTGACAAGTTGTCCCACTGACCTTGATCATAAACCTGGGGAGTGGCTTCCTCTGAGGGTTTGACAACTGAGAACTAGGCCTGCCTCCCATTACAGTCTTCAGCTACAACCAAACAGACTCGTTTTTGGGACACTGAGAATGCTAGGATCCCTCGCTGATTGTTTCAATGTGTCCCTCCTCAGCACACGAGGGAAGCGGCTACATCCCCCATGCACAGCCCCCACCCACTCACACAAATACTAGAGCAGCATCTTCTGATTCTAGAATAGGTCTCTGAAGTACAGGCAAGTCCCAGTTCGGTCCAGAACCTTGCTACGACCCACCTCAGCAAGCTTTACCCCATGAAGCAGACGGTCGGCTGTAAGCCCGGTCTGCCGCAGGGCGTCCTTCTGTATCTGGTGGGTGATAGGCCACCGCTGCCACACTAGCTCAGGGAAGCCTTTCAGAAGCTACCCTGTACTGGTGTACCAGCAGCGTCTTATTTAAATGAAAAGCTCCAAGCTGCTGTGTACGAGCAGAGAGCTTATCACTTAAATAGTGCGCCGCTGCCACACCAGCATGGGCAGTCTTTCAAAGGCTGTCCCATTCTGGTGTAGCAGCAGTGCCCTATTTAAATGAAAAAAGTCCTGCTCCCGTGCTGGAGCACCCAGAAGAAGGGACATTTGTTTTTATGAGGAGCAAATCGTAATATATTTTTCAGTTTTTCAGGGCTGGGCTGCAGGGGCCACAGCTCTTCCATTGTTTAGAATGGTAGGTATGTGCAGTGCATGTAACAGAAAAATCAGATATTAACCCTTTGTGCAATCTAACTGGGAATGGGAAATTCGGACCCGTAGGATACAAGTATATCTCTGTAACAGAGACATTAACACCCCTGGCTATATTACAGGGACTCAAACTTACTTTTATCTCTTATTTGATTCATTTTTTATTTGACTTTTTATTTTAGTAGAATTATTTGAGTACTGATTACATTTGAATTTTTAAGTTTTGGCTCCATGAGGTGGTGGTTTAGTTCCCCTCTGCATGTGAGCCAAAATGAATGCCCTAAATGATGACTAGGAGATAAGGTGTCAGGTTCAGTCCTTACCTCTTTGCTTCTGGACTCCTTTGCTGGGAAGAGGTAAGGCCTGTCCTTTCAGGTAGCCACCATGCAGCCCGATTACAGGATAACAAGTAAGCACTACGGCTACCCCAGAGGCCAGGCGCCAGGGGGAAAAAAACATGGTGCTGAGAAGACGTTCCAGGTAAATGTGTTATTCTGGGAATTTGTCTTTACAGGAACCAGGAACAAGTACAAAGCACGAGGTCGCAAGGCAAACTAGCGTTCCGCGATACAAAAAGATTGCAATGCGAGAAGCCTTCTGAATAACCACTATTTATTTCCGGGTATCAGATGTTGCCGAGCACATGAACGCGATGATGTTACCGCGTGGCAAGAGCATCTGGGCGACATCTTGGATCGGGACGCAATTTGAAAGCGTTTCCAAAATGAAACCTGATCACATAAGCGCCAAGTAGGCAAAAGCATGACATAAGCGTTGGCAGAGGCAGATATAGAGTCTGGCTTTTGTTTGGCTGAACTGTCTTGTTTCTTGGTTATCTGCAGTTAAAAGGTTTTGTATTTTGCATTATTCATATTATCAAATGTTTTTTAGGATCAGACAACAGGCGACCATTGCCAAACACAGTTGGCCATTGCTGACTTTCGCCAGCGTCCAAACCAACCACAGTTGCCTATCCCCAAGTCAATCATTGCCAACCATGGCCCACCATCCCCAATCATAGCTAACCATTGCCAAGCATTGCCAATCATGGTCAAGTCTTGCCAATCATGGACAGCGATTGTGGACCATGGCCGACTATAGCCATCTGTTGAGCCAGTAAGGTTGTTCTGTGGGTCCCCACCACAGAGATCTGAGGAACACCTCTAGACTGCACCTTTTATACTTTCAGGGTCTATCAAAGACCTTGAAATTATATGAGGTTAATGGTCAAGGTGAATTATTGAAGTGGCAAGAGTGCATTTAGTTTATGGAGGGTGTTCTGTCAAAGATTGTGTGAGAGAGACAGGTAGAGAGAGATAAAGACAAACACTTACCATTCCAGCACCCAATATGGCATCCAGAAAATCCTCATGGAAGGGTAAACACATGTTATAAATATAATCCCCACCTGTAGAACACCACCAATCACTGGGGCACCCTTGAATGGCATTAATAAGCATGCCAATTAATCTGTTTTTACATAATGCCTGCGCCTGCTGTATGGATCTCCTTCTTAACAAATGTATGATATACACAGCCTATAAGATAGCTAGACTGGTAATATTGCTGTGGAGAGGATTAATACACTTGCTACCGTGATCTCCATGTGAGCAGGAGTAGGTACAATTTTTATTTTATTTATTTCAAATATTTTCATGGTGAAACATATTCTAATGAGGCATCGCAGCGTTGACAACATTGGTATGGAAGATTTTGCTAAACCAGGGATTACACCAAGAACTTCACTAGAAGCAGCGAACATTCTTTAACAAGCTTGTGACAGTGGGGTTTGAAAGGGAAGGCTGTATCAATCCTACTCACTGACAAATAATCCGGCAGGGCTTCTGTATTGATCTGCACAAAAGAGGAATACATCAGTACAGTACTCCACTCATGCACATCTTCTGAACTAAGGACGTGAGACCAAAGGACATGCAGGAGAGAAAAGGTGGCACTTTGCAGCAGCACAACATCTCACTTATCTCCTGACTCAGGGTCTGAGCCCAGGCCATTGTAAAAGGGAGGCAACATAATGCGTGCCTGCTGTAGCCATGCACCAAAGCAGTGTCCCACTTGTGTTCGGAATTGAGGGCTTCTTACCTGCAGATGCTGTAAGGGGTGAGAGGCACAACATGTATGCCTACTGTGTTGATGTTTCTGCACAGCATACTGTGTTGCCCGCATCGCTCTGCCCGACGCCACAAGGGCACGCCGTTCGTGGTCGAGGAGGCGTGTGAGGGTCTCACAGGGTGCTGCACAGAAAAGCACAGAGCGGCAGGCAGAGAGGTTGCTCCCATGGGGCTCTCCTGCTTGTGGAGTGAACTACACTATGCACACCAGCCGGGTGTGATAGCAGCTGTTACCAGGCCAGCACAGTCGTAAATCAACTTCATGTGTAGAAATGCTCATTTCTACACATATCTCTCAGGCATATTACCTCCATGTTCCTCTTCCTTGTCCCAGTACCTACTTTTAAGGTATCAGCCTCTTTGACGGAAACCCTTCAGGTGTCGGCATATGAGGAGGGTCACCCAGCTTGCAGACTTAATTGCTGCTGTAAACACGCTACTGGTGTAATAAAAATGCTGAAGCCAGGTCTGCATTCAGCCACTTAATTTATAAGCACTCTGTGTTTATTTCATTGAAGTGCTGTTAAGCACAAGCATTGGCAAAGCCAACAGTTTTGGCTTGTGTATACTATTAGGAACTTGCCAGGCATTGCTTAGATGCCCAGGTACTGCCACCATTTTGCACCTGCAACTACCAATGGGCAGTTAATACCAATATGACTGTGCCTGACAAGTGCCTTTGCCATGCCTACAAAAAAGCCCAAACTGTTCGCATTGCTAATGCTTGTTGTATCAGTGTGCTCCGTCGTGTAGATGTTCCTGTTGCTGTCTGTCACAAACACACCTTGTACCCACCGACTTTCCTTATGTATTGCTGTTTGTGGTTGTTTTTATTAGTGCCTCTTTGATGGAAAATTGTATTTGAAAGGTTGCATTTCTTGATTTATGTAAGGAATCTGTGGCGGTATATGATGAAGATGTATCACTTTGTTGAAATTACTGTTCACGCTCTTTCTTGAATACAACATTTTGACAAAAAAAGTGTAGAACCTAATGGAGGAAGTCTTATGTGGTGTGTTAAAGCCCTTCAATCAGGAGGATGGGTGAAATGCACTAGGGTGGTTCATGAACTCATAGATGTGGCACCAGGGACTGTAAAGCTTCATACCTTGATCGGCTGGAGAACACCTGGACACAGTGGTGTACCGAGCGGGGGCTGGGAGGGCACATTGCCACCCCACAGGCTCTTTTGAGAGCCTGCCCAGGACTTTCATCAGTGGGCCACCTCTCCTGTTCGGCACCTCAATGAAGGTGCCCAAACGGGAAAGGTGTCCCGCTGGCAGGACAATGTGTGCTGATTAATTCCTGCTCAGCACAGTAATTGTCCTGGCAGCAGGACACCTTACCCTTTCCGAAACCTTGGGCAGGACAATGTTCCAAGGAGCTCAGGGCAGCAGCAGAGGGGATCGCAAGTTGTTCTGTGTCAACAGAGCATTTTGATGTGAGCCATTAGGCACTATTGAGAGGGAGGGGGTACTATTAGCAGGGACTTTTGTCCCTTTAGAAATGTGCATGAGAGGGAGTGATCAGGTGTGCGATGGTTGCATAATGCTGCAGGCTTTATGAAATAATGAGTATGGCTTTACCCAAGGGGGGTTTGTTAGGCTCACATTAATCTGCATGATGCTATTGTGACTTTGCATGCAGGATGGGGACAATAAAACTAAATCCATCCTCTTATTGTTCAACATATTTCTATAATGATGTATAGTTAAAGTTAATAATTAAAGGGTAGTTTCTTATGTAATGTGCTTTGCTTCCAAGGCATTGCTATAAAGTATTATTTAAGCACATGAAATGCAAATGGAAACATTAATAAATATCTATATAAACTAAAACTGTGAAGATGTGCTCAGTTGCTTAAATTGTCCACATCCCAGTTTCACCATTTAACCAAAGTGTGTGATCCTGAGCAGACCATGTAATCAGACTGTGTCTTATCTGAAGCTCTGTAAGTGATTCAATTCAAAGCTTTAATATATCATGCTGTTATTTAAAAAAAAAAAAAAAACAACCCTGACTTGCTCCATATATAGCAGTGCAATTTAGGTATTTTACACCACAAAATTATTTGCCACTTGGCTTAGTTATGACTACTTATTCTAAAGTCAGTTGCATTCTGCCTCCAAGTATCAAAGACTGATGATGCTCCTTGCGATTTGCTTTCTGTGAAGTAATTTCTGTTGGTGCAATCCATATGCAAATTAGTTGATGTGCATGTATTTTGCCCCAGAGCGTCTGGACAGAGCTCTAATAGATGAGTTCCCTGCATCTGTAATGATTCTGCCGTTTTATTTTGTTGTGTTAAAATGCGAGAGGCCACTAGTAATGTTACTAAAACAATAGATTGGGGCAGGGGTGGGTGGTTTGTGGGCTCGAATGAGACAACCTGGAATTGCGTGCACTGGATTTCAGCGGAAAGTAGCAGGTGTTTCACCGTGGCTGTCCCCCTCACCACATCTTGCAATGCTGAATACTCCACTGACAGGATAATATAGGGAGGCTTTTCATAAGATGTAACTGTCTTGTTATTACCACAAAGCGCAGCTCGACATATCATGAACTGTAAGGAGTCATTAATGGCTTCAGTCGAAGCCTCGTATTTTAATGTCAAGTTAAAGTGTATGCAATGCTGAGCTTCGTTCCGTTGTGGGTATAGATTAATCACTGTTTTTTATTCTGAGAGAAAGCTTTACATCAGCGGCTTCCTCAAAGACAGCCCTGCTTTTTAATGCAAAGCTTTCTCTCGGAATGAACAGTGTTTTATCTATTACAGCAACAGAGGCAGCTCGCGCAGTGCTCTACTGCTTATGTCTGTGACAGCTCGGAAGAGGGGCCACTGCTCAGGCTTAATGCAGCCAATCAACAACAGGCCGAAGACAGCCGAAGACCAGGGGATACCGGATCGTTATGGGATACCAAATATTAGCAGCATTGGCAGAGAGAGCAGCAGGATCGTCGGACACTTTTCCAATCAAGATTGCATTGTTGAACTTTGTCACTGGAGTGGAGCCTGCTGCGTGTATGTCTGCCGCAGGCACGCGTGCCCGACTGACACTGTGACACTCATTGGGGGTAATTCATAGAATTCAGCGCACAAGTGGCGCACGCGGCTGGCGCACAGTGTGCGCGTGCGAATCCCTGCGCCAGCCGCGTGCGCTAAAATCCATTTCCGCGCACAGCGTATTCATGGATTCCAGCCACCAAAACCAGCCGTGGCGCACAGTGGCGCAGCGACCCTGCAGCAGCGC
Source organism: Ambystoma mexicanum (assembly GCF_040938575.1). Classification (NCBI taxonomy): domain Eukaryota; kingdom Metazoa; phylum Chordata; class Amphibia; order Caudata; family Ambystomatidae; genus Ambystoma; species Ambystoma mexicanum. Next base: position 941,179,639 of record NC_090939.1, read on the forward strand.
CAGTTACACCCCCAAGAACGCCTCTCGCTAACCCTGTACCAGCACGGCAAGCGGGCTACGTGTATCAAAGAGGTGCGCGGGAAGTTCCACACGCGATTGGCCCCGTGCGAGCAGGGTACGCGTATTTCAGGGGTGCGCGGGAAGTTCCACACGCGATTTCCGCAGGGTACGTGTATTTCAGGGGTGCGCGGGAAGTTCCACACACGATTTACGCAGGGTACGTGTATTTCAGGGGTGCGGGAAGTTCCACATGCAATTTCATCAGGGTACGTGTATTTCGGGGTGCGGGGGAAGTTACACACGCGACATCAACAGGGAACGTGTATTCCAGGGGTGTGCGGGAAGTTCCATACGCGATTTCCGCAGGGTACGTGTATTTCAGGGGTGCGCGGGAAGTTCCACATGCGATTTCATCAGGGTACGTGTATTTCAGGGGTGCGGGGGAAGTTTCACATGCGACATCAGCAGGGTACGTGTATTCCAGGGGTGCGCGGGAAGTTCCACACGCGATTTCAGCAGGGTACGTGTATTTCAGGGGTGCGCGGGAAGTTCCACATGCGATTTCATCAGGGTACGTGTATTTAAGGGGTGCGGGGGAAGTTTCACACGTTGCATCAGCAGGGTACGTGTATTTCAGGGGTGCGCGGGAAGTTCCACACGCGATTTCAGCAGGGTATGTGTATTTCGGGGTGCGGGGGAAGTTTCACACGCGATTCCATCAGGGTATGTGTATTACAGGGGTGCGCGGGGAGCACCACACGTGAATTGCACGTGTGGGTCCTCCCAGGTGTTCCCTCTACACCCTCCACGGCCCCTGCAGGTGGCTCACACCACAGGGGCCTACCCTGCACATGTCCTGCAGGCACCCCATCCACCATGGCCATGCCCCCCAGCCAACCCACATGTCAACTTGCACTACTGCCCACCAACGCATGTCCCCCTGCACCCCCAGCCACCAGGGGCACCCTCCACCAGGCCCCCACCCATGTCTCCCACCACCCCCACCCCCCAGCACTGTGGGGCACCTGCCAGCAGGCCCCCACCCATGTCTCCCACCACCCCCACCCCCCAGCACTGTGGGGCACCTGCCAGCAGGCCCCCACCCATGTCCGACTCATGTCCCCCACCACCCCCACCCCCCAGCACTGTGGGGCACCTGCCAGCAGGCCCCCACCCATGTCTCCCACCACCCCCACCCCCCAGCAGTGCAGGGCCACCCTCCACCAGGCCCCCACCCATGTCTCCCACCACCCCCACCCCCCAGCAGTGCAGGGTCACCCTCCACCAGGCCCCCACCCATGTCTCCCAACACCCCCGCCCCCCAGCAGTGCATGGTCACCCTCCACCAGGCCCCCACCCATGTCTCCCACCACCCCCACCCCCCAGCACTGTGGGGCGCCTGCCAGCAGGCCCCCACCCATGTCTCCCACCACCCCCACCCCCCAGCACTGTGGGGCACCTGCCAGCAGGCCCCCACCCATGTCCAACTCATGTTCCCCACCCCCCCACCCCCCAGCACTGTGGGGCACCTGCCAGCAGGCCCCCACCCATGTCCAACTCATGTTCCCCACCACCCCCACCCCCCAGCACTGTGGGGCACCTGCCAGCAGGCCCCCACCCATGTCCAACTCATGTTCCCCACCACCCCCACCCCCCAGCACTGTGGGGCACCTGCCAGCAGGCCGCCACCCATGTCCAACTCATGTCTCCCACCACCCCCACCCCCCAGCACTGTGGGGCACCCACCACCAGGCCCCCACCCATGTCCCATCCATGCCCCCCTGCACCTGGGTCCCACCAATCCCCAATCATGTCCATAATGGCCATCCTCCCCTGCCAAAAGGCCCAACCAACTATCACATCCACCCACATATCAAAGGCAATGACATGTTACACACCCAATGTAAATAATGCAAATGAACACATGTCTGTCACACACAATGGCTGCAAGTGAATGTTAAGACACCCAACATGACATGCATGAAAGCAATGAGATGATATGACACATTGAAGGATGAAAATAAAAATGTATTTAAAATCAACTTGAATGGAAATGAAATGAGAAAAACCACAAAGCAAAACAACCAAAAGAAGAAGAATGTCCATGAAAAAAATCAAAAACACACAGCACAATCCAAAAAAATGGTGTCCAAAGTCACAGTCAGAAAAGTAATCAAAGTGTAAATGATAAACAAAAACCATTGCTCCATGGCGATGAAAAAAATCCAAAAAATAGACAAATCCATTGAAGAACTATTTACAAGATAATCCCGGGTCCATGAGCCCAACCAAATGAAACCTAACTATGACAACTAACTAAAAACTGAACTACATACAAAAATGTGGCACATTGTCCAATCGCAACCAAATAAAAACAATAAATAAAGGAAACCTAACACTAACTATATAACTATATACAAAGGCGGCGGGCAAGTCCAGCGGCTCACTCTGTGGTGTTCCGGGCCAGGGCATCATCGAACTCCTGTTCGATATGTCCCGGAGGCGGTCCTGTTCCATGGCCCCGAGGGTCCGCAGGGACGACGCCGTCTCCTCCTCCAACCCCCTGCGGATTGCCTCGAGGCACTCAGCCCTCCTCAGGGCCCTCCGCATGGAGTTCTCCGCCCTGACCATTGTGAGCCGCGCCTCTTCCGCCCGCCGCCGCTCCGCACTTATCTGCTGGCCCAACCGCTGCCACACGGAAGACACTTTCCGTCCTGGGTCCTCCTGCCCTCCGGCCGATGCCTGCCCCTCCGATGTTGATGGCCCCGAGCCATGATGCCTCCCACATTGACTCCGCTGCTGCCTCCGACGCCACTGCCTCTGCCAGCACGACGGCATCCAGGCTGATGGAATCCACCGACGCCGTTGTGCACGTGCCCTGCCTGATGATGCCGGCACATCCTCCATCTGCTGGGGTACAGTTGCTGTGGTGTCCACCCCTGCTGGACCTCTGACTCCCGACTGTGGCAGGGATGGGATCCCCACCGAGCTGGCTGCATTGGTCAGGGCAGGTCCACAGGGGGCCCTGGTGGCATCTGGGCCGGAAAACGGCAAGGAGAACGACTGGCGTATAGTCTCCACAGAGGAGGAGAGGGCCCCCAGATTGGCCGACACATGCAGGAAACCCCCGAACATGGACGATCCCAATTGGGCCACGTCGGCACGGTGCTCTTCGTGATGACGTGCGTGCTCCTCCTGGGAAGCACGCACGGCATCACGAATCACAGCCGTGCGCATCGCGACCCCAATCAGGACCTTCTCCATACGGCCAGGGGTCCCCTCGTCCGCAGGTGGAGGGGAGTCAGATGACATGGACATCCCCTCTACCTGCGGACGGGCCTGGTACGGGGCATCCCTGCTGGTGCATGGTGGTGCACCCACAGGGTCAGGGACAGCGACATGCACAGGCCCCTCCACGGTGACCTGTGCTGCCTCCTGCCCCTGCCCCTGGACTGCACCACTTGCACCAGCAGGGATGCCCCCACCAGGCCCCATGTGCGCCTCAGTGGCGGCCTCCTCCTCCTCTGTGGAAACCACCAACATGGATGGCTCCTCACCGTCTTCCGCCGTAGCAGGCCCCTGTGGGGGCTCACCCACCCCTTCCGCTGCAGCCGTGGGGGCATCCCCGCCGCCTTGCTCCACAGCGCCGTCTCCGCCCTCTTCTTCACTAGCCGCTGCGTAGAGGGAGACATAGAACACAAGCATCAGGGTACTGTACAATGGTCCCCTAGACAGGAAGCAATAGCAGATGAGTGCCACTGTCAAAGTACACTTCCATCATGTCCCTCCACAACACATGTGTCAGTCCAGGCAAAACACACACAGTGACAGTCATGGTGCATGCCATGGACATTTCCATACATGTCCAATGGACTCTCGAAACATACAATGTAATGGAACTCACATGCATCATGGGTCATGCCTATCACATGCACACACGTCACCTCAGTCACATCCATCTGGCCCCGTACACCCCAATCACAGTGGAAACAAGGATGACTAGGCTGCATCAGTGAATCTGTACATTGTCACAGACATGTGTCATGCATCCATGGCATTCACAAGTCACAGACACGCAGGTCAGGCACACAGACATGGATACCATATATGTACCTGGCATCAGCACCCATCCCTCACCCCCCACCCATGTCCAGGAACAGAGACTGCCATGCTCTCATGTGTACAATCTGCATAGGGCTCCCCATGTCGCATTTAAACACATGCAACAACCGTGCGGTTCACACATTACTGGTCGCACATGCATTACCATAATGTCCCTGCACACATACATGCATACATGGCCTATGTCACACATACAGGCAAGTATCAGACAACCAGCACACTGCAACATGCCCTGTCTCACACAGCAATGCTTGGCCACTTACCGCTCAACTCCATACGGGTCTCTCTCTCAAGGACCTGGGCGTGGAGCGCTGGGTGTACGCGTTCCAGGACCCTCATCTGGATGGAACTCATGCGGCCCCGGCCCCCCTCCATGAGGCGCCGGGCCTTTATGAGGGTCCTGGACCTCAAGTCCTCCCAGCGCTTCTTGACCTTCTGGATGGTGCGGGTTGCCACCCCCTCCGCGTTGATGGCAACCACACAGTCGGCCCAGATCCTCTCCCGTCCTTCCTTGTTGGCGCGGGACGATCCGAAGAGGGCATCATACTGCCCCAGGACTTGCTCCACCAGGACACCAACTTCGGTGGCAGTGAAGCTGGTGCCCCTCTGCCCCTCTGGCCGGGGGTTGCCACTGGTGCCAGATGTGGATGTGCCCGACATGGCAACCCCAGGGGCAGGAGTGGGTGGGCAACTGGGTCCTGGGGCTGGGCTGTGGATCGATGTTATCCGAGTCGGGAGTCTTCTGTTCCAGCAGGGGTGGACACAGCAACTGGATCCCTGCAGATGGCTGATGTGCAGGCACCAAATGGCAGGGCACGGTGGCAGCAGGCAGGCAGGCAGGCAGGAGCAGATGGCACGTGGGAGGCTGCTCGGGGAACTGGGGGGCAGTAATTCGGCCTTCTGGGCAGGAGCGTGGTCTTCCGTGTGTTTTCGCGTGGCCAGCTTGATACGGAGTGATTTGGCACGTGAAAATCCTGCACGTCAGCGTGAAAATCGAGGAAAGGCCCTTAGCGCGTAAGCGCGTCAGCACTCGTACGCGATTACATTGGACCAAAGGCCCTTACAGCGTAAGCGCGTCTGTGACGTTTTGCGCACGGGCGTTGCCCTGGCAGGGCTTGGAGATCCCGCGTGCCTTTACACTGTTCTGTACGTGCTTTTCGTGCGGTGCGTGTGTTTTCCATCCGTTGGGGTTCACACGCTATTACTTCACAGCGGGTGTTGGCTACGCGTTCTTCTACACGCAAGGCAGGCGGTGAGTGGTACCCCGCTCCCCCAGGCCCGATCGCGTGAAAAACTTCACGCGAACCCCTGAAATACACGTAGCCCGCTCCCCCAGGCCCGATCGCGTGAAAAACTTCACGCAAACCCCTGATATACACGTAGCCCGCTCCCCCAGGCCCGATCGCGTGAAAAAGTTCACGCAAACCCCTGAAATACACATAGCCCGCTCCCCCAGGCCCGATCGCGTGAAAACGCTCCCCCGCGAACCCCTGATATACACGTAGCCCGCTCCCCCAGGCCCGATTGCGTGTTAACTTCCCCTTGCACTCCCGATATACACGTGCCCCGCTCAATCGCGTGTGTAACTTCCTGCGCACCCCCGATATACATGTGCCCCGCTCGCACAGGCCCATTTGCTGTATGTTGCCACTTTTGTAATGCGCAGGGACGCTACCGCCTGCCTTCGTGTGGCGGACGTGTTTCGGCTTGTGCGTGTCTTTGGCTGTGCGTGGCTTTGCCCTATTCGATTCCATGAATACGTGTGGTTCGAGTGCGTGTGGGCGTTCCGTCTGCTTCCCTGCAGTACATCCCCAGTTACGCCCTTATTTTCGCACGTTGTTCCCCATTCCGCGCGTTACGCCCCGTGTTCCGCCCACTTTCTGGTGTATGCGCCGAGGTTGTGCGCTTTAACTGTGCGCGTCGCGCACGCCTTTCGGGATGTTGCAGTGACTTGTGCGCCATGCACAGGTTTGGCGCACATCCCGAGGTAAACACGTGCAGGGACTTCCATGAATCGCACACGTGCGCCTGTTTTTTTGTGCTTGCGCCTGCTTGCGCCTGCTTGCGCAACGATTTTCGGCGCACGTTTGTTCCATGAATCGGCCCCATTATGTGCCCAGCCCAGCCAGCCCAAACAACATATCAACACGTGGAGGTCCCCACCTGCAGAATCCCAGGCGGGGCCCCTCCAGGATCCCAGGATGGGTGCCTGGGGCACGTGCCCGTTTGCCCTCCCCGCCCATCAAGATGTCTGATTTGCATTGTGAACCATTTTGAATGCAGCCAGCGAGAATATAACATCTGCCCCCCCAAGGGAGCCAAGGGGATGTAGGGCAACTTAAAGGGGTCCCTGGGGAGATGGCTTAGAAGTGGAGGGTGGGATAAAGAAAGGAGGGCCCTGAGGGGGATATAAGGGAATGGGGACTGCGAGAAGGGAAAGGGGGGCCCTGTGGCAGTATGGTTGATACTAGTTCCCATCCAAGAAACGAACCATCGGTTGCTAGGGCCATTTCTCAGATGGGAAATAGCTGCTTCAGTGCGAGTGGGCTACTTCCCATTAGAGAAATTGACCTTTTTTGCCTCTAGTGGCCAAGGCCTGAATAATAATGGACACTAGCCCACTCACACAGAGAAGGCTACTTCCCATTAGAGAAATTGCCCTTTTTTGCCCCTAGTGCCCAAGTCCTGCATAATAATGGGAACTAGCCTACTCACACTGAGAAGGCTAGTTCCGATTAGAGAAATGGCCCTTTTTTCTCCCCTAGTAGCCAAGGCCTGCATAATAATGGGAACTAGCCCACTCACACAGAAGGCTAGTTCACATTAGACAAATTGCCCTGTTTGCCCCTAGTGGCCAAGTCCTGCATAATAATGGGAACAAGCCTACTCACACTGAGAAGGCTAGTTCCCATTAGAGAAATGGCCCTTTTTGCTCCCCTAGTAGCAGTAGTAGCAGTGTGAGTGGGCTAGTTCCCATTAGAGCAAGGGACCTTTCTGCCTCTGCTGGTCGGAGGGCCGTTTCTCTAATGGGAAATAGCTGCTTCAGTGTGAGTGACCTAGTTCCCATTAGACAAGGGGCCCTTTCTACCTCTCCACGTCGGACGGCTGTTTATCTAATAGGAAATAGCTGCTTCAGTGGGAGTGGGCTAGTTCCTGTTAGGGAGAATTCTCATTCTATGGCTAATTTCCCTTACCTATAGAGTCCCCCAGCAGCTTTGCTGGATTTGAAGGGTTTGTTTTTTTCTCCTTCTAAGAGTGCAACTCTTTTTCCCACTCTTAGGGATTTTTGCTATGTGTGTTGTAGGCTATTTTTGTGTTTAATGTCTATGGGGTTTTTCTCACCTCCATAGGAACCACCTTTATTCACGTGTTACACAGCACCCTCCGTGCAGTGACACAGGGGTGTCGTAGCGACCCCCAAACATAGACTCCACACCCTGGGACTGACTACTGTCTAGTAGGGCATGTAAAGTCCCAATTGACTTTACTAGTCAGTTCTTATGAACTAAACCAGTACAACCCATCTTACTATGGAGGTACTAGAAAGGGTTACTAGTTTTTCCCTTACGTTCATTTTCGAGAGGGTACCGTACAGTCCTTCTCTCAAAGGTTTCTGGCTGGTGGCAGTGGTTACTACTGTAAATATTCCACCGCGAATATTTTCCTATGGGATTTTCCCATTGTTCGAGGCTACCACTTTTTCTGACAGCCTCTAACATACCGCCGGTGTATTTTTACAATAACTTTACTCCGGTAGGTTTTATTTGCCAGAACTTTAATATAACTTCTTTTTCGTGTCTTTCTCTAAACTCCTAACCTAGGTCGTGGATCCTTTGTCCGTCCTTTTGGCGGGCTTCTGCCAAGAAGCCCTCCTTTCGGTGCCAATGAGTCTGGGGTGGTTCCATTGTGTGGGAGGGGGAATAGGACCCCTGGACAGGGTTGCCTCAGCAACCCATGTCGCACTCTATCCTGGTAGGCTGGAGGGTCTCCCGCCAAGATGACCACTCCACTCTGTGAGTGACAGCTAGGCTGTATGAATGGGGATCTTTTTGCATAAAAGCAGGGTCCTGAGGATTGGAAGAGCAAGACGTCACCACTGGAACTAAGAAGCTGAAGAGGAAAGAAGCGAAAGACATCTGCAATGACTGAACCACCGGTGAAGCCCTGCTGCAGCGTCTCACCACTTTTCTCCACACGACGAGAGAAGATCTTCATCTGAAAGAGCCGTCTTCCCTTGAGCTGGTGGGTCCAACCAGTTTGCCAATCGCCCTCCCGGACCTGCCTTGGTCGAATCACCAGTACCCTGTACTCAGAGGCCGGATAGCCAGTCACCAGTCCACCCGGACCGCGATTTAAAGGAGCATATCTTTAATTCGTCGGGCAGCACCGCGGCTGGTTTCATCCCTGGGTAGTGCAGTAACTCAAACCTTCCTCCACAACGAGAGCCTCTCTTCCTCTGCTGGATCCCTCGAACTGCAGGAACTACCAGGAACAACTGCCGCCGCAGGAACTGCTTCTTCATTTTAAAGGTACATTGTTCCGCCAGGCCGCCCTTTCTGCATGGTAGCACTAAAGGTGTTTTAAATCCTTTATCTACCTGTTGGGTTGGCCGCCCCTCTTTCTTAACATTGTCTTTCTCCTTCTGCATCCACCTTTTCAAAATCATTAACCAAAGACTTGACTGCAGCTACGAGAACATTTTGCTCCTGGGCCCTTGCCCTGTACCACTGACTCTGGCACAGGCCTACTGACTCTGGCTAAATTTGTTAGAACTGCCTTCTCTAGATTGATTCTCAACTAGAACTGTATTGGTTGGTGCACCTACTTCTTATAACTACCCTTTTTTCCCCTCTCTTCAACCTTGTGAAGTACCATTTTGCTCAGTTTTCATTTAAGTATTTTCTATACTGATGTACTGCCTTGCTTAAACTGGTCCACAAACTGATGGGGAGTGTTGCTAGGGTGTGTAAGAAGATATTTCTGTATAACTTGTGCTTTCTCTCCCTTGTGAGAAATTGCTAGAGTGGCATTTGTGTTTGGTTTTCACTGTGCCGTTTTGCTCAGTTTTCACTCTTGCTCAAACTTGTCTACAATTTAACTAGGGAGTTGTGTATACTTTCTTTGACCAAATTTAACTTGCTTAAGAACTGTGATAGATGTGCTTAACTAGAAGTGTATAAAATAAATATATATATTCTTTTTACTACAAAGCTTTGGTCAGTGTTTCCTTGTTCCATAGTACTGAAGGCCTATTGTGTAAACCCTGAATACTGCTCATCTCCCACTTGAGATAAGTCTGACTGCACAGCCACAACTACCAACTAAATCTTTGTGGTACAGACTGATACCAAAGGGGAGTTATTGCTCTCACCTGTAGTCTTAATTGGGCAATAGAACCCGAGTGACCGGGGCACTAAAAGCTTTTTTTTTGTCCCGAAATATATACATTTACTTTAGGTTTTTTTTTTAAATAAGGGAATTATAAGGAAAAAGGTAAAACGCCGAAAGTTACATAATCGAGCATTAAATCTCCATCATCACGTTTCTTCGCCAAGATCCTTAATGTACCATATAAAACAAATAATAATCAAAGCAAAGTTGTAATCAAAGCAGATTGTACCTTCTTTTTACAATTCTAGTCACATTATACATCGTAACGTCATTTCATAGGATGCAACCCTTAAAGGGTCTTACATCCAAGTAGATCTTTAAACACATCAGCCTTTTGGACAAAACATAGCTCAACTTCATAGTTGTGGTTGAGATGGTAAAAACCACAATAAAGAGGGTTGCAAGAGATATTAAACAGGCATGTCACATGAAGGCCCTTTTGCTGGATACATAATACCATTTAAGCATACAAGATCGTCCTCAATAATATTTACCAGTTGTACTGTTGCCGACATAATTGCATTAGACTGGCCCCACATACAACGCAGCCAAATAAGATTCCGTTCAAGCTGAGAGTTGGACTCCAAGAATTTACCTAAACTGAGGAGCCTTTTTTGCTCAAAATAAACACAGTACATGAACAGATGTTCAAGGGTTTCGGGCATCTTCCGGTTGGAACAGAATCTACAATACTCCCAACAACCCCCATCCTTGACCCCTGACAAGTTCTTAATGCGCAATCCCGTATGGATAAGATCCAAACGAAATCTCATATAGGTCCTTCTGGCGTTCTTGTCCGGAAAGCATAGGATATAGGGTAAACAAGGGGTAAAAGTGTGTCTAAATTTGGCAGATGTATTGAATGAAGTATATCCTGCAATTAGGTCTGCATTGCGAGCCCAGGCATTCCTATAATGCCTGGTTTTGGCTTTCCCTGGGGAGCTAATAAGCTCCTGACGTGACATGTTCAGGGTACTCAGGGTTTTGGACATACGTCCTTTAAATTGCAAGATAGATTGAGGGTGATCTGCTTGTAACATTGCCCTGAAATCCTCATAGAGCGAATTTGGCGGCGGCGAAAGCATTTTACAGTATGTATTCACCATACGCCATTCGTGTTTATCCACCAGAGAGTATAGACCCAGTTCATGTAGCAAGATTGCGTTCGGCAGGTATCTTGGAAGGCCCAAAACTTTTTTCCAAGCACTCCCCTGCAGAGAGTTCAAAATGGGACCCATATTCAACAGACAAAAAAACATATAAACCATACAGTATGGTAGGCTCTACTTTCATAGTATAAAAATATATCAAGGGCATAAGGGAGTATCTACAGTACTTTGAGAAAATAATTCTCATTTGAGCAGTCAAAGTATTCAGCTTAGCGGTCAAAATACCACGCCATTTTGCGAGAGACATATTGTTTGAAATATGGTAACCCAAATACGTGATCTCGTCCATGATGACTATAGGTTTGAGATTTATTGCGTACTTAAACCTTATCGGATTCTTCCCTGTTGTAAAACTTATAATATGGGATTTAGCCGAATTGATGGTCAGGTTATTGAGCTTACAGTATTCATGAAAAATATTTAGTTTATTCTGTAGCCCAACGGGTAACTTATCAAACAATATGATATCATCTGCATAGGCCAACCAATTCAAGCGTAATTTGCCGAGATAAACCGGGAATACATTTGCTCCCTCCCAAACCTTTTCAATGTCCGCCAAATAAAGATTGAAAAGTACTGCAGACAAGTTGCATCCCTGTTTCACACCGATTTCTGTTGGGATACTGTCAGATAATAACCCCTCCGAATTAATGCGGACCCTGTATGATGTATTTCGGTGTAAGGCTGCAATAATTACAACTAGCTTCGATGCAATCCCGTAGGATAGCATCTTCTGCCAAAGGCGGGTGCGCAAGACACTGTCAAAAGCCGCAGATAAGTCTAGAGATGCCATATAAATTGGTCCATACTCCTTGGTGCGGGATGCTGACAGCAAGTGTCCAAGAATTGATGCATTAAGCTGTGTGCCCATAGCTTTCCGAAAGCCAACCTGTGCTTTGGAAAGGATTCCTGCTGAAGTGACAAACTTCTCCAATTCGCACAGTACTAGGCGAGCAAATATTTTAGCCGCCGTGTCGAAGAGGGCAATTGGCCTGAAGTTGGCCGGGTCATTCCAAGCTCCCTTTTTGTGAATAGGAATCACAATTGCCGTGAGCCACAAGGATGGGATATTACTCCAGCGGTATACACGCTGGTAACAGGGCAATAAATATCTGGCCCAAAAGTGTGGATCATCTTTATAAACACAGGGAGGGAGTCCATCTGGCCCAGCCGCTTTAGAGTACTTTAATTGAGTAATTGCCCAGATAATGTCACTCAGTGTCCAGGGACATTCAGTTGGAATCTTCAGATGTAATTTCTCCAACTCCAACCTTCTATGTGCAACTGGCATTGCATATTTTTCTGTGAAAAATTGTTGCCATGCTGGTCCAGATATAATCGCAGTCATGCGCTGGTCCACCCTTTCCAATGGATTTCTTAATGCAACCCATATTTCTCTGGTGTTTCTCTTGCAAAGTTGTTCCAACATCTGTTGGTTTACAAGGGTGTGAGCTGCGTGGCGCAACAATTTCATTTTGGACTTAAAAAGTGCTACAATGGAATTTATTTTTGATTTATGTACTGAGGTATTTATAAAACCAAGACTTGCCAGTCGCAGCTCGAGTTACCTACAAGTTCTCAACAGCATACCACCCTCAGACAAATGGATTGGTAGAAAGGTTTAATAGAACCATGAAGAGCATGATAGGAGCTTTAGAGGATCCCCTTAAGAAAAAGTGGGATCTCCGACTGCCATGCCTTCTCTTTGCATATAGAGAAGTCCCTCAGGAGGGAGTGGGTTACAGCCCTTTGAACTTCTCTATGGCCATCCGGTCAGAGGTCCATTGGCCCTGATCAAGGAGGGTTTGGAGAGTGCTCCTTCCTCCACACCAGTCAGAGTCACTGACTATGTGATGGGACTCTGGAGGAGAATGTCACACATGATGGCGAAGGCAAGTGATAACTTGAAAGCAGGTCAAGCTCTGGTTAAGCATTGGCATGACCAGAAGGCCAACATGGTTGAGTTTGCTCAAGACCAGCTACTTCTTGTTATGGTCCCAACAAGGCAGAGACCCTTGCAGGACAAATGGATGGGACCCTTCAAGGTTGTGGGAAAACTTGGAGAGGTGAACTATCTGGTGGACTTAGGCAATCCCAAGGAGGCTCCTAGAGTCTTTCACACCAACCGTCTAAAAGCTTATGTCTCAAGACCAGAACTGGGAACTTTGCTTCTAGCTTCAGCTCAAGAGGAGGAGGAGATTGAACCTCTACCTGACCTCCTCAGAGGCAAACCTTTAGATGAGAAAATAGAAGGAGTTAATCTCTCTTCTAATCTGACATCTGAGCAACAGGAGGAGGGCAAAGTTTTGTTAAATCAGTTTGCCCCTCTGTTTTCTCTAGCACCAGGCTTGACCCCTTGGTTCCAATATGATATCCATACTGGTGACTGTGTACCTGTCAAAAGCAGGGGTTCCAGGATGTCAGAAAATGTAAGAACCCACATTGAAGAAGAGGTCAACAAGATGCTTGACCTCGGGGTAATAGAATCCTCTACTAGTCCATGGTCTAGCCCAGTTCTGTTAGTACCAAAGGCAGGATCCAAGGAGTTGAGATTCTGTGTGGATTATAGGGCTCTAAATGCAGTCTCTAAGACTGATGCCCATCCTTTGCCAAGGACAGATGAGCTAGTGGATAGACTTGGTTCAGCCAAGTTCCTCAGCATATTTGACCTCACGTCAGGCTATTGGCAAATAGCCCTGACTGACCATGCCAAGGAGAAAACTGCATTCAACACCCCAGTTGGCTTATACCAGTTTACGGTTATGCCTTTTGGATTAAAGAATGCACCTGCTACATTCCAAAGGATGGTTAATCAGGTTCTGAATGGGATGGAGGACTTCTGCATGGCATACTTGGATGACATTGCAGTGTTCAGCCCTACTTGGAAAGAATACGTTGACCACCTAGGATATGTTTTGCATGCCCTGGAACAGGCCCATCTGACCATAAAGGCAAGTAAATGCCAAATTGGTCAGAGTAAAGTGGTCTACCTTGGGCATGAGGTAGGAGGTGGTGAAATAAGGCCTTTGCTCAGCAAGATTGAAGTTGTGCAAAATTGGACAACCCCTTCTACTCAAACCCAGGTGAGAGCCTTCCTAGGCCTCACTGGGTATTACAGGAATTGCATTGAGAACTAAAGATTCATAGGTTCTCCTCTGAATGTAATGTCTTCTCCTAAGTTCCCTAAAAAGATCAAATGGAATGAGGAGTGCAATCAGGCCTTTGAAAGCCTGAAGAAAGCCCTTTGTCAAGCTCCAGTTCTCAGAGCTCCTGACTACCACCAACCCTTCATTGTACAAACAGATGCTTCCTATATAGGTATAGGTGCAGTACTCAGTCAACTGGATGAGAAAGGTAGGGAGTATCCCATTTGCTTCATCAGTAGGAAACTGAAGGAACCTGAAACAAGGTGGGCAACTATTGAGAGAGAATGTTTTGCCATTGTGTGGGCTTTGAAGAAGTTTAGACCATACTTGTATGGATCTACTTTTATCATTCAAACAGACCACCAACCCTTGAGATGGTTGATGCAAATGAAAGGGGAAAACCCAAAACTGCTAAAATGGTCAATCTGCCTCCAAGGCTTTGATTTTACCATTGAGCACAGGTCAGGATGTCACCGCCAAAATGCTGATGGTCTCTCTAGGATGTTTATAACCGACTAGAGGTAAGAGACTCATCCAGGAATGGATTAGATCCTCCTGTCCCTTAGTCTGGGGGGGCGAGTGTTAGGGATAATTCTCATTCTATGGCTAATTTCCCTTACCTATAGAGTCCCCGAGCAGCTTTGCTGGATTTGAAGGGTTTGTTTTTTTCTCCTGCTAAGAGTGAGACTCTTTTTCCCACTCTTAGGCATTTATGCTATGTGTGTTCTAGGCTATTGTTGTGTTTAATGTCTATGGGGTTTTTCTCACCTCCATAGGAACCATTTTATTCACATGTGTTACACAGCACCCTCCGTGCAGTGACACAGGGGTGTCGTAGCGACCCCCAAACATAGACTCCATACCCTGGGACTGACTACTGTCTCCCAGGGCATGTAAAGTACCAGTTGACTTTACTAATCAATTCTTATGAACTAAACCAGTACAACCCATCTTACTATGGAGGTACTGGAAAAGGTTAATAGTTTTTCCCTTATGTTCATTTTCGAGAGGGTACCGTACAGTCCCTCTTTCAAAAGTTTCTGGCTGGTGGCAGTGGTTATTACCGTAAATATTCGACCACAAATATTTTCCTATGGGATTTTCCCATTGTTCGAGGGTACCACTTTTTCTGACAGCCTCTAACATACCGCCGGTGTATTCTTATAATAACTTTACTCCGGTAGGTTTTATTTGCCAGAACTTTAATATAACTTCTTTCTCGTGTCTTTCTCTAAACTCCTAACACAGGTCGGGGATCCTTTATTCGTCCTTTTGGCGGGCTTCTGCCAAGAAGCCCTCCTTTTGGCGCCATTGAGTCTGGGGTGGGTCCATTGTGTGGGAGGGGAAGTACGACCCCTGGACAGGGTTGCCTCCACAACCTATGTCGCACTCTATCCTGATAGGCTGGAGGGTCTCCCGCCAAGATGACCATTCCACTGTGTGAGTGACAGCTATTTAATTGAAAGACAAAATAAAATCGGGGTAACAAGGTAGAGCAACACAGGGGACAGAATGCTGTGGCAAGATTAAACATAATGCAGAAGGAATTAGAAAAACACATTTTGTAAATCAATAATCAAGCACATTTGCGTGAACAATTAAACATTGAAAATATATAAATCCAAACAGTTGAAAAACAACAATATAAGGGTGACAAGATTGTGGTAGGGAGAGAAAAAGAGACAGAGAACAGCATTAGTGTCTGTATAGCTGAACAGCGCGAACGTGAGCAATCTTGCCAAAAAAATGTGTGTAAGGTGAAAATATAAGGTAGAATTTTTACCTTGGCTTGAAAGTGCAAAGTTCCAATTAAGGAAGGCAAGCAGGTTGCCAATTAGAAGTTAGACTAAAAATATATATTAAAGTATTAATATTACGGCATGAGAGAAATTGGCAATTTTAAATAAGGGATGAAAAAGAGGGTCTGCACATACCTCGATTGCTTCGCAATTGCGGTAACATCTAGATTAAAGAAAAGAGAGCAAAACCAAACTTACTGGAATAATGTCAAAAACAACCTAGTGCAATCCATAAGGTATACAACTACAACTAATCCCACATAGTAATTTACTGTACACATACACACACTGGGCGTACCATGTACATAAATAGATAACCAAGATATCAAGAACCCACATGGGGATTATGTGCAGATGCTGCCACACAGCAATGCTTTGGAAGTAAGTGTTTGGAACAGGAAGTGCTGGAAAAGTAAATATGCATGTTATTAAGAACGCTGGCTAAGCGTAAATGCATACATAAATCTATGACAACTTTGTCAAAATCACTTGCAGAGAAGAGATACGAAAACCGGCATGTGGTGAAAATACTCAATTGCTACAGAAACATCATTGGGGTCATAGAAAAACGTCTTATCTAAACAGGATCAAAGTAACAACAACATTTCAGCGCGCAACCGTGCGCCGACCCAGGGAGACATTAAGAAACATGCAAGTGCTTACGAGTGGAGCGTTAACTGGACGTGGTCATGTAAGAGTAAAATGGCACAACAAAGTCTGCCATATTGGATGAGGAGAAAGGAACTGACAACAATGGGCAAATTCATGTAGGGCTGGCAGAGTAAGACATGCTGGCTAAACAATCTGAATAAATTAAAGCAAGAGAAGAACTCGAATTCTATTACAAAACCAGGATAAAATAGACTTACTCGGCCCCTGCAAAGTAATCAATGAGGCGCAATTCGCCCAACACGCAATCATAAAAGGGGAAATGATAAAAAAGAAAAGAAAATGAAAATTACAGTGGCCCGTCAGACTGAACAAAGCATAGCAAACCAATCGGATTCACCCACATGAGCTTGGCAAAGAATGTCAAAGAACGCGCTCTTCACTGACAATTAGGGTCATTATTTGGAAAACATAAAAACAATTATGTACATTATAGAGTAGGTATACAGAATTGGTAAATGTTAAAGTAATGAACTTGCATTGGCACAACATATGTGAAAAAGCTATGTACTTGTACTTATGACATTAAATTAAATTAAATTATGGGAATATTGCAAATTCATGGTCCGAGTTAAGGCCATTATATACTGTACAATATTTGCAAATAAGTCTGGCCTCCATAATGACTTTAAACCTTTATCCTATGAATTGAAAAAGGCAGGTGGATGGATGAGAGCACAGATTGAAGTTTAATGCTTTGAAATCAGATGTTTTTTTTACACATACCCTGATGTAACGGAGGGTTCAGGATCTCGAACTAAATATTTTTTTAAGAATGTAGTGCAAATGTTTGGACAGTAAAAGCAAAAAACAAATGGAGCACTGATTTTCAGGTGTACTTTAGGGTTCTGCCTGGGGATTTTCCGGGATCTTTAGTGGCAAATGGTGTTTTCCTAAGCATACAAGACCAGTAATACTGTTCATCAGTCATTGATTACTGTATTGTGGACTGTTATGAAATGTTGCGTTCCTGATTGAACACAGAGTAATCACTATTCTCTTGAATTAATTTTACAATAGCCAGGGGTAAGAACCATGAAAATGATGTTCGACAGCCAAAGGAGCTGGTTGGCAATGCCTAAGCTTCACAAGGAGGCATTGGAAAGAATTACTATTTCACAAGTAATTAAAAGATATTCTCATAAAAATGTTTATTGGCCAGAAAGGAAAGTGTCCATTTGTATGCGTCTTTGGTTGAAACTATCCGGAACAGAGCTATTTGCAAACACTGTCCCCCAGTTCAGGGGGTCTAGATTATAGAAAGGGATGTCCCATGGTGTTACTGTTACACTTATACTGCTCAGTTTAGTTATAGTCAAATCCCAAAAAAGAGAACTAGTTGGGTATACACTAACCTGATCGGATACCAGCTTGTCTGGAGCAGCAATTGCAAGAGAAGGATCACCCGGGAGTCCCTGCTCCCCCAAACACTGGACTTCAGAGTACCAGCAAAGGGAAACACGAACCCCAGGGAAACCCTCTGGGGGAAAAAACCCTGGCCGTCTGGACTCGGTCTTCTTGGATGGATGACTCAGGACGTCAGGACTGGCTTTCTCAAAAGATGGCATAGTGGAAGCAGTCCTAGAGGATGAGAGAATGACAGGTAAGTTGTGGAAAGGACAGAAGGAAATGGCAAATCTTGGCAGAGAGTATGGGTACTAACATTTGATGTGACTGGAATTAAGTCCTTCGAATTGATCTTTCCTGGTGGCTGGAAGTGTTGTAACCCGGCGAGGAGGGGAACCACTGACAAGATAAGAATAGTGAGTAATGGCCCTCACAAGAGGGGAAACTAAGAATCAACGCAAGAACGGGACTTACTTCCGCTAGGCAGACTTTCTCTCTGGAGCGGGATATCAAACCGAGAGCCCAGCTTGAAGAAACGGGAGAACCCCAGGAACGGACCGAGACAGAGGAAGCGAGAAGTCCGAGACGGGACACAATTCTATGACAGAAGGAAAGTTAATCAGAAGAGAGAGTAGATAGTTTTCAATAGGTTTGAATGCAAGGGTAAGACTCTGCGAACTTACGGAGCATCACTTTCGGTAGAAGCGATTCGCTGGAGCGGAGTTCCGGGTTCCTTAAGAGGAATCATGTGATCGGTCACGTGCTCCTGACGGCAATGTGAAACAACTAGCCTGCTGAAGCAGGTCTCCCTTGCCGTATTGGAGTTTCCTCGTAGCATACCTCCACACTTTGACCAATGGCGCCTGATCTGCCATTGTAGGAATGGTGTAACACATGGTTCGATGAAGAATGTTGAATCTCGAAAAGCAATGTGAACCATGATTTAATGAGTGGTGTGTACACGGCAGGCCAGATTTATAGTTTCATAAGGGCATATAAAAATTGCTAAAAGACAAAAAAAGTATTTAAAAACAATGGGCGCCAATAGAGGTGGCCACATTTTTGAATGAAACCAAATGTTTAATGCATTTATCGATGCAGGCATTGTGCCATCTCCTTGGACAGGTAGTCCTCAGACACACCTACCCCCTCACTGTAATAGGCCAATTTCCTACTAGGAATTGCAAGTAAAATATTCCCCAAAGATTTGTTGCTCAGACTGAAAGAGTGGGCTCAAAGTAACAATATCTTGAAACTCTGCCAAGGCGGTTAAAGGGGAGGGCTTAGTACAGTGGGCCACTGCTTCACTCTGAACAATACCATATAGAAATATGGTAATGTTAAGGGAGGGAGAATATTTGTGGCTTTTTTAGATTTGTAGGAAGCATTTTATTTGAAAGAAACACCTTGTGGTTTAATTTATATTTTAATTTGGGTGGCTAATAGTTTATTAAATGTTATCCAACTGTGATACACAGACATCTCAGCGTCTGTCCGATATACACGATCAGGGAATTATACATATTTTTTTCACAGCAATTAAAGGGATGTCAGTTGGCCCTCATTTATTCCTTCCAGACTTTGACTCTATCACTTCTCTTAGGAAAGTCAATCCGCCCTCTCAGAAGGGTACATTTTATAGCATGCCTCTTTATGCCGAAGACACAGCTATTTTGGAGTAAACCCTGGCAGGTCTCCAACACGGCCGGCTATATACAAATTACTATTTTGGGAACTGCAGTTTGAAATTAAATATGATAAAACCAAAAATGATGTTATTCAGGAAAAGGGTAAAACCTTGTAGCTGGTTTTTAAATGAAAATACAGATGAGGAGGTAGTCTGGGTCAATCATTTTAGGAAGACAGCTGGAAGGGTATTATTAAGGGTTAAAGGGCTTTTTAAGATTTAATTTATTTTAAGTTTGCGGCATTTATATTGGGCAAGTGCCTGGAGGTATATAAGGCAAAGGTCTGTTCCATGATTTTATATGGCTGTGAAAACTGGGGTTGTTCAAACGGTCATGTCCTGGAGGTGTTGTAAAATAAATTCCTGTGCCAAGTAGAGGTGCAAAATAAATTCCTGTGCTAAGGACAGGTGCAAAATAAAATCCTGTGCCTCGCTCAAAGAACACCTGGTATCACCTTATTAGCTAAATTGGAGGTGTTCAATTTGAAGGTATCGGCCAAGTTAAGATTTTTTACTTATTTTTTAAAAACACATCTGGGATTTTCTGCTAATCATAAAGTGAATTTCAGTGTAAGCACGATTTAGGCCTGCCCTGGTAAAGAGAAATACTTGTGGTAAGGGGGAGCGGGATGCAGGAGATTTAGGCCACTGCCCATTTGGATAGTGGGGGTGGGATGTTTGGCACATTAAGTCAATATAGCTCTTAAAGTAAGAGCTTGTCCGATGGGCAGAGAGGCAGATGTCCAAAATACACATAAGCTGCCCTCTTCAGTTTTATTTTTGAAGACTTCCTCACATATATTAGAAGGCAAGAAGAAGTCTGTGAAATAGGATCCCCAGAATGCAGGAGGCTGATGCTAATAGAACATTTACATTTACCCACCCCTCAATGAATGAAGAAGTTGTGTATGAGGAAGCGCAAAGTATGCATGCAAAATGGGGAGCCAATGAAGATTTGGTTAATTTTCTGTGTGGACATGCATGGAAGCTATGTTTTATATAATTAATTGTAATTATCAGGTCTTTATACATTGCTTGTTTGAATATGCAAAAGCTGTTTTTTGTTTTAGACTTGTTCTCTCTGAATTTTATGAAATATGATACATGTTTTTAAATGTTGCCAACTTAATGGAGAAATATGATACATAATATTGTTTTATGCTGGTCATTACATGGTAGGCTGTACAGATCATTTCAGATTTGCAGCCTCCATTCTCCATTTGTTAGGTAGAATTCTCCAGAATGGCTAATTTCCCTTACCTACTGTGTCCCTCAGCAGCTTTGCTGGATTTCTAGGATTTATATTTTTCACCTGGTAAGAGTGTGGGCCTTTTTTCCCACTCTTACATGTGTTTTGCTGTGTGTGTTTAACATTTCTGTGTTCATAGACTGTGGAGCTTCACCTACTCCATAGGCATCATATTTTTTCTGTGTGTTACACAGCACCTTCAGTGCAGTGACACAGGGTTGTCTTTTTCAGACTTCCCAACTCCAACTCCATTTTCTGGGACTAACTACTGTCTCCCAGAACATGTAAAGTTGCCATTGACTTTATTCGTCCTTTAAAACTCACAGACCCAGTACAAACTATCTTACATAGAGTTCTGGAAAGGGTCAATAATTATCCCTTTTTGTCTGTTTCTCATGGAACATTGTTTCGTTCCCTTTTCATTAAGATTTGGCTGGTGGCAGTGGTAACTACCCAATTATTCCCACCGCGGTTATTCTAAATAGCCTTGGTATTGGTTTAGGCTATCTTGGTAGCCTCGAACTTAAACCCGCTGGACCATATACGTTTTTATACGGTTCCGGCTGGGTTTATTCGCCATTTCTTTTTGTAAAAGTCTTTCTCGTGTTTTTCTCTGCGCGCCAAACCAGGTTTGATTCCTTTGTTCATTGACCTTTGGCGGGCTTCTGCACAGTAACCCTCCTTAGGCGCTTGAATGCCTGAAGGGGACAGGATGTGAGGGAGGGGTTTGAGACTCCCTGCACAGGGTCTCCTTGGAAACCCATGTCGCACTCTGGTATGATTGGCTGTAGTGACTGTCTGGGCGGGACAGCCACCCTGCTGTGTGATTGACAGCCAGGCTGTGTGAATGGGGGAAAACTGCATAAAAAGTGGATCTCTGGGCTGGAAAGGTAGAGTCTCCACTGGATCGAGAGAACCGAAGAGAAGCTGACAGAAGAGGACCTCTACCACGACTGAACCTCCAGGTGAAGCCCTGCTACAGGTCCGAATCTTCAAACTTCGACGACAGGGAAGATCTGCAAGGAATCTTCTCCCCTTGAGCTGGTGGGAACAACCAGTTCGCCAAACTGCAAGCCAGGCTTCCCTTCTCTGGTCAAATTTGCGGTACAGATCTACAGTGAAGCCGATAGCCAGGAGGATCGGACCCTGCTTGGGTTTTAAGGAGCGCACCTTTTATTCGTCGCTTTGCTCCGCTGCTGGTTTCTTCCCTGGGCAGTGCAGGACCCACCAGTTTTCCTCCTTCGTGTCAGTCCGACAGTCCCTTCAGGAACCGTGAGCCTGCAGGACCTGCCAGGAACGTCGGCCTCAGCTACAGCATTGTTCTGCTCCAAAGGTACTGTGCTAACCCGGTTGTTCGTTTCGTCTAGCCGCGGTGAAAGTGTGTGAAATCTTTCGCCAATCTGAGAGCTTGTCCTTCTTTATTTTTTAAAGTAACTTTTCGTCCAACCAACTTTGTTCTGAACTCTTGGCAAAGACTTAACTGCGAACTATTCTGAACTGTGTGATCCTCTGCAAAGACTTTGGTCCATTGACTTTGGGCCAGGCCCCTTTAATTTGATTTCCTCACTGTAGTTCCTTTTTCTAGATTGCCCTGCTTACTTACTTTTTTGGTGCTGCTCAATTTCTGTCTAACTTTGTCTTTCCCTCCCTTTTAAATTACTGGAGTGCCATTTTGCTCACACTTCATTTTGAGCCTAACTTGTCCAGAATCTATTGGGTGTGGTGTAGTGTATTAGTATCGTGACTTTTCAACTGCTTGATAATAGTGAATTCTTTAATAACTGATGCTTAAATAAATGTATATTCTTTTACTCAAAAACCTTGAGTCAGAGTTTGTTTGAATCATAGTAATTGTTGTCCTTTGTGTAACTATTGATATTGCTCACTTTACTCTTGAGAAAAGTCTGGCTGCTCAGCCATCGCTACCACTTTACTGTGTAGTACGGGCTTGTACCAAAGGTGAATTTGTACTGTCACTTGAGGTCCTAATTGTGTGTGATGTTCCCAAAGGGTATTGCATGTAATTCTGCCTAGCACCATTCAAAATATATTTTAGACAAAACCTAGTGCCAAAAGTTGGTCAAAACTTTGAGCATTTGATGACCACATAGAGGTGTGTTGGTGTTAACTAGGTATTGGGATTAATTGGCTTGTTAATTTAAACGTATTACCAGTAATTTAATTGAGTTTGAATGTAGGGCAAATTAATTATGAAAAATGTGGCATGCATTATCCACGTGTCAGATGAGCAGCATATCAAACAACAGTTTTTCTAGTTAGACACATAATACATATAGGTGATTCTAAAAGTAATATTTCTGATAATGCATGGTGGCATCAAACACAAACCTCAGTTGTACAAAAAGCAGTGCATGTACACTATTTAAGAAAGGAGATGTGGGTATGCATGCCACTTATTTGTCCATTATGCTCCCACTATCTGTACAAAGGAGCAGATTTTGATATTTTATACGGGGCATAAACATGAGAACATGGTTCAGTTATTTTGCTCATTAATACATTTGTCAGCTTGACAAAGTATCTGAAGATGACCGGTTTTAAAATGACATTGATATAATAAGCAAGGACATACACTGAGAAATAATCTTGCATGGTGGCAACAAACTCAAATCTTGCATCTACAAATATAAGGGAACTGGAGGCACAGCAGGCTCATTGGGCAACTTTCTCGCACAGTTCAGGACTCTGCTACAGAGGTCTCATCCCCTTGAGCACCTCATTATAGGCCTCCACACCATGGCTCGGAGCAACTGGTGAGCAACAATTTAGGGTCTTCGAGCAACATATTATTCCGGAGCTACACGTTGGGGATCACTTGTTTAAGGCATACTGTAGGTCCCTTTCTTACAATGAAAACTCTGTTGAAAACACAGAGGTACACAGGAATGGATCTGTTAAGGAATTAAACAAAAAGCCTGGAAAAATGTTGAAACAGGTAGGATTGGGACTTACAATAAACTGACTCACAGTCAGATGTGCTATCACTTGACCCACTGACCCCCTTACCTTTTGTGTAATCCTTTTGCTCTCAGTAGGGTTGTCTAAAGTTCCCTACTTAAAGCGGCTTTCTTATAAAGAAATCCTAGACCTGCTTTTTGTGGCACACATGCCTCATGTCCCGTTGCTCTTGATAAACTCACATCCTCTTCCACCAATACAAGCTGTAAAAGATTTCCAGGGCTTTGCCAAGCAAACTACACATGGGTCGAAGGTTGAACAATCCTTAAATCAGCAGCAAAAATAACATTGAAATAAGCCTCAGCATCTCTTAAAGGATGGTCCAACATCTGTTGCTTGCAGGGTGCAATCGGGCAGCCTCTGGTGCTGACGCCTTAAGCCACCTGTTAAGTCTTAATTTTAGGGTAAAATATGCAAGCAGAGCCGCACGCGGGTTTGACAAGTATTTACTGGGTTTAAACTTCAGGTAAGTACATGAGGGCAGTTAAGTGAAAAACTTGTCCATTCAGTTTCCAGGTCCCAACTGCTTTTCCTGGAACACTCATGCACACTCCAGTCCAAACATTCCACACCAACACTCTAAACGTGACTTAAGCATACACACCATGGACAGGGAGCAAATCTAAACCTAACACATCTTCCCCCTTTACATAACCAAACAACAGCAGGAGAAAACAAAAGGAGAAGATACACAATTAAGCTGAATGAAAACTAATACATGAGAATGACCTCCCAGGCCACATCCTCCACCATCCAAAACTCTTACAAACTAAGCTACTGCTCTTAGCAAACAATTGCTGACCTCACCATTCCCTACACTAGTTTAAGAACAGCTAATCTCCAATCATAAACATGCATCAACTCTGCAGCGGGCCCACCGCAGACGTCAGGCACAGAGAACCAGCCCTCATTCTCCACACAAACGTAACCACCAAGTTACACACACAATACCCTTATCATCAAACCTCCAACTACAAGGTGTACACCAACACCTACCAAACCTAGCACCAATGCAAGAACTAAAATGGTACCTAAGATAAATACAACTGATGGAACCATGCCCACCAACATTTTGCACCCACTAATCCAATAGCTGACCACTCTCCATGACAACCAGTACATAACCGACCACACTTACACACATGCAACATAACTCCATGAACAGATGGTCTCAAAACCATCAATACCATGAATTGGTGAATAATTCTGCCCTTCCCCGAACATACCAATAGACGAATTGGACTTAAAAGTGGAAAATGCAATATCTATATAAACACCTCCCCAACCCAAGCATTCAAGTCCTCAGAGCCCTCTTGGTAATGTTCCTAGTAAAAGGTTATAAACACCCACAACATTTTAGTTTGAAATGCATGGCATAATTTCACCAAAATTGCCAAAACTAGCATCACCCACCAACCATTTCAAATACTCAATTCACCCATGGTCTGATCAGAACAGTCGCCATAACCCCAGTGACACCCAAAAAGAACTTCCCAGTACTTGAGATCAGGTCCCAGTTCTTCCAGTAGATTGTGGCACGTTACTTCATGCTCAGGTTCGCCTCTTTACTTCCTAAAATATGTTGTCATCTCCGAAACTCCAAATGACTCAGCAATGTGTCTTTGTAATTGTTTCAGCAGAGATATGACTATTTGAGATCACGTTCCTTTATAACTAGTCGGCGAATTCCACACAAAGAACATTCAATACAACACCCTCTGCCGCAAGTTGCACGGCTGGAAACTCTGTTAGTCAAAGTTCCTCCTCTATGCAGTACATTAATGAATTCAACCCACTGCACGCCGAGCACGCACCAGGGTCCTTTCTTCAGAGTCACGTCACTTTGCTGTGATGTGGCCAAGGCACCAACGTTAACTCCCTCCAAGAACGTAGGTGGTAGTGTTTCAATAGAATGGACAATCACTGACTCCCTACGGTGTTCCGTGACGTCACCACAATGAAGCAAATCCACGAAGGGAAAAGAGCTCCAGCTCCAACCGTCCTCCACAGGCTGCCCGCATGGGCAGGCTCTGCCAGGGCAGACTCAGCGCTGCACAGGCCATCCAGACCACACAACCGCCAGGACCGCACACTCCCCGGCCCACAATAAACGCAGCCAACAAAGAGCAGGTGCGTGCCTGGACATAATCGCCTTGCTGTTTACAAAGAGGGCACCACATTCCTTCTTCTGCTGGCCATTGGAACCGCCACCAGCCGTGCATTGCTCTCCGTTTGAGCACCTGCATGCTCCTCAGCGGCCCTTCGTGTTGGCTTGGGGGCTGCTCCTTCATCCAGTTGGCCATACGTCCTATGTAGCGCTCTATCAGTGGGGAAGACACATGCCACATTAAAGTGCAAGCCAGCCCTCCAAACTATCCTATGGTGCAGTCTTTGGCCGGCTCTAGCGAAGGGGCAAGCTCACCTTACGGCCAAGGGAGAGTATGGGGGGGTGGCCGGTGGATGCCTCCTCTGGTGCTCTGCCTCCCTCTTCATGCTCCATGTGCCCTCTGTCGCTTGGTTGCCTTTGCTGTCGTTTAGCGTTTCTTCCTTCTTCTGTACATTTTCTCCAGTAAACCTTCCCAAAGTCACAGCCAGATCCTTGTCGCCAATTAGTCTTAACTTTAGGGTAAAATATGCAAGCAGAGCCGCACATGGGTTTGACAAGTATTTACTGGGTTTAAACTTCAGGTAAGTACATGAGGGCAGTTAAGTGAAATACATAGGCAGGGAGAGACATCCACCGGCCCCCTTGTCCATTCAGTTTCCAGGTCCTAACTGCCTTTCCTGGAACACTCAGGCACACTCCAGTCCAAACATTCCACACCAACACTCTAAACATGACTTAAGCATAGACACCATGGGCAGGGAGAAAATCTAAACCTAACACCACCTCGTGTTCTTGCCTTGTCCTTGATCCAGTCATGGGCCCACATACACTCAGAGCTACAGAGTTTTTCTCATGTCTATTGGTCTATTGTGATGCTCTCACACTTGCATCACCCAGCCATTGTGATGGGCAGGGGGTGTCAATTTGCAAGCACCCTGGTGCATGAATCTCTGCATCTTTAAATATAATTGGCATTAAACCAAACCCTTTAGGACCAGATCAGTACAGCAGTAAAGAATGCTGATTCATTGCTGTTTGACTCTTAATTTCATACCATCCAATATCTAATTGGTGTTTGGTCAAACGTTTGCCATACCAAATGTCCTTATGTCAAAGGGCAGAAAGTTCAGAGGTCCTAATCAATGGTTTGGTTGACTCTCCCTGTGCGCTTGCCTTAAGGCGTCAGAACCAGATGCTGCCCTATTGCGCCCTGCAAGCAACAGATGTTGGACCATCCTTTAAGAGATTCTGAGGCTGATTTTAATGTTATTTTTGCTGCTGATTTAAGGATTGCTCAACCTTCAACCCACGTCTAGTTTCCTTGGTTATGCCCTTGACATCTTTTAAAGCTTGTATTGGTGGGAGATGATGTGAGTTTATCACGAGCAATGGGATATGAGGCATGTGTGCCACAAAAAGCAGGTCTAGGATATTTATTTATAAGAAAGCCTTTTTAGGAAGGAAACTTTGGACAACCCTGCTGAGAGCAAAATAATTACACAGAGGTCTGTGGGTCAGTGGGTCAAAGAATAGCACATCTGACTGTGAGTTAGTTTATTGTCCAAATCCTACCTGTTTGGCATTTTTCCAGGCGTTTTGTTTCATTTCTTTCCAGATCCATTCATATGTACAGCAGCAACACATGTACTAATATTGGAATGATAAGGTGAAAATTGAATTGACCCCTGCTCCAAAGGATGACACGTACATTGGTAAAACATTCGCTATTTTTGGCACATGAGAGAAACTTTCTTAATTTGCAAGTTTCATTTTTTAATACATCTTTTTTAATGAAGGTTGAAATGATATGTTCATACATATTACACGACAACACAATGGCCCTCATTACGACCCTGGCGGAAAGTGACTGACCGGACCGCAACAGCGTAAATAGCGTTTCCGCCATTGCACGAAGGAGCAAAGTGCGGCCCATTCCGACCCATCGGGCACGAGCACCACGGCATGGCGGAAGTGCAAAGTCCGCGATGGCGGAAATGACCCCAAAACGGCCCACACCGCCGCCGTACGTCGCCCTAGGTGCAATACCGCCACCCATCACAGCGGACACCGCAGAGTGCGCCTACCGGAAAGTACGGTGACCGGAAACATACGGAAACGGAAGTAAAAACATGGGCCCGGAACGGGAAACATCCCGCCGTACACCTATAAAACCACTAAAACCACACAACCACTAAAAACACTACCCCGAGACACACCCCAACCCGTCATCCACCCTAGCGAAACCAAGAAAAATGGGAAAAGTAGCGAAGAAAGCGTGCGACCGCAAGCGGCAGGTCCACTTCTCCCGTGAGGAACTCACCGTGCTAACAGAGACCCTCCAGGAGAATGCTGCCGTCGTCTTCTCCACGCAAATGACCAGGACGGCACTTGCGAACAAGAAGGCCATATGGGCTCTGGTGGCACAGCGGGTAAGTGCGGTGGGGACCGCGCCCCGCACCCCACAGCAATGCCGAAAGCGATGGGACGACCTGCGGATACGCGTCCGCAGCATACTCTCTGCCAACCGCAACATTGCCACAGCCACCGGGGGAGGCCCAGAATCACCCATCAAGTTGACCCCCTGGGAAGAAATCTGTGCCTCCACCATCGGAATGGAGAGCATAGAGGGAGTCGGAGGGATGGAGAAAGGAGTGCAGACATCCGAAGATTCAGGTAGGTGGGCCAGATAAAACAATGCTAAATCCACAATGTCCAATCATGTGAACTACCATGTGTCCACATAGTGCAACAGAAACACATGTCCAGGAGAACGTCCACACACATCGCCCTGATAGCGCACTTTAAAACTCACAATAAATACATAAATAATTAAAAACCCCTAAAACACCCACCACACGTCCAGCAGGCACACCCTAACTGCAGGCTGCCAAACAACTGCACCCTCACTCCACACACAAATGAAAGCACCTCCAAGGCACCGACCCAAATCACCCTCATGTACCACCCCAATGCATGTGATACAATGCCATTCCAATACCCACAGACCCATTAATAACCCTCGCCCTCCTTTACTCCACCACAGGGTCCGATCCAAACGACGACCATCAGGACACCCCTACCAGCACACCTGCAAAGAGGGCCAAGACCAACGGCCAAAGACCCTCCACCTCAGCTGCACGCATCAAGACACGGCAGCTGCACACAACAGGTGGCAGCACACAGGAGGGAACATCAACAGGCACCCCAGCAGCCAGCATGCCCACAACACCACCACCACAGGTGCCCCCAACGGATGCCACAGAAGGCACTGCCTCTGGTGGCAGCAGCACCATAGGTGACACCCCAATGATGGCAGCATGCTCCGACACAGAAGACGGGGATGTCGAAGTCAGATCCATCCATGACCTGTCCCAATCCCCCTGTCTGTCCCATCCCGTACAACATGAGGATACCACGCAGGGGCACCCACAAGACGACGACTGGCCATCCCCCACAAGCCCTGTGGCAAGGCAACATGAGGTCAACAGCCCCTCTGTGACACCCCCGCAAATGGCCATGGCCCAGCAGAGGCAACAGTCCCTCGACCAGTTAATCGTGCAACAGCAGCAACTGGCCACGCTCCTCAAGGACCATGCCGATGAATGTGGGCGCACTAAGGCAGACATAGAAACATCAACTGAGACACTCAGGGCAGAAATGGAGAGAAGTACAGAGACACTAAGGGCACAGATGGAGAGTAGCACCGAGAGCCTGAGGGGGGAACTGCATGCGACGTCCAAAGACGTATGCGCCGAACTTGCCGCAGTGCGCCGTGTGCTCACTGAGCTCTCACAAACCCTTAGAGACATGCATGGACGTGAGCAGGCAGAGACATCATCCGTTGCAAGTTCCGTCCAGGGCAGCCCCCAACGTAGATCTGGGAGGAACCTGCGCTCCACAGGCAGGGGTGCCCCTGACACCCGCAGAGGGGGCTTGCAATAGCGACAGCCCACTGACAATGAGCATCTTTGGACACTGGTGTTCGGGGGGGAGGTAGGAGGGGGTGTGTTGGGCTCACTAGGGTGGCGGGTCGATAGGGTGTTCAACATGATATCACATATGCCATAAACAGTGCACGATCAACCAATGAGATGTGTGGACAATGATTTTAGTGTACTAGGCCATCATAGGCGTACAGTCCATATTGTGCATGTACCAGACACACACAGTGCCACGAGTCCCGTGTCCATGTATCAGCCACCAGGCGTGAGTGCTAGAAGCATGCATCAATGAGATGCTGACGAATGTCACGGCCCTCCGGTGCCTCGCAGACTCCTTGAGGTGCTGCCACATCCCCACCCTCATCATGACCATCATCAGGTGCTTGCAGTTCTGCGTCAGGGGGCATGGGCACATTTCTACGTACGCACATGTTGTGGAGCATGACACATGCCATGACCATCTTAGCAACCTTCTCATGGCGGTACAGGAGTGCCCCGCCAGACCTGCTGAGGCAGCGGAAACGAGTCTTCAGTAGGCCGAATGCCTGTTCAATGACTACACGGGTACGTGAGTGGGCATGGTTGTAGTCCTCCTCTTGCTGGTCCCGTGGGTTCCGGACTGGTGTGAGGAGCCATCTCTTCAGTGGATACCCAGCATCACCTGTATGTGGACGATAAACGTATGATGTGGAATGCCATTGCTACGTACGCACACCCCCCCCCCCTTCCTGCCAGGTCATTGCCGCATCACATACACCACATCATCATGCATGAAAAGAGACTCACCGAGTAGCCAGGATCTGTTCCCTGCGTGTCGCTCCATGTAGCGTGGTATAGTAGAGTTCCTCAAGACCATAGAATCATGGGTTGATCCTGGGAATCTGGCACAACAATGTGTAATGATCCTGTTGGAGTCACACACCATCTGAACATTCAGGCAATGAAATTGTTTTCGGTTGCGGTACTGGGCCTCCATGGCATGTGGGACGACCAATTCCACATGGGTGCAGTCGATGGCACCAATGCAACCCGGTATGCCGGCAAGTGCATGGAATCCCACTTTTGTGTTGGTAATTTCCTGCTCCGAGCGTGGTAGAGAGATGTAGTCGTCTGCGTGCTGCAGGAGGGCATCGAGCACTTGCGATAGTGTCCGTGAGAACATTGGCTGAGAAATGCCATGCAACTGTCCGACTGTGTGCTGGTAGGTGCCTGTGGCCAGGAAGTGGAGTACAGACACCACCTTCAGTAGGGGTGGGATGGCGGTTGGGCTATCTATCATGCTGACAAGGTCAGCCTGTGTCATGTCCACAATGGCGGCTATGGTGTCCCGGTCCAAACGGTAGAGGGTGTGGATCTGCTCATCAGTGAGGTTGAACGGATGTGCTCGGAGGCGTGGGATTGCGGGCTGCCTGCGTGGTGGTAGTGGCTGTGCTGGCGGCCCTTGCTGGCCCTGACTTGGCCTCCTCCTCCTCCTGCGTCTCCTCCGTGCGGCCGGTTGTAGTTGGTGTTCGTCTTCTTCTTGGAGTTGCAGTACTTGCAGTGCTATCAAGTCCCCCAGGGCCAACATCGCGAGTCCTGCCGGTAGCATTTCGGAGTGGGTGTGGTTGTGGGAGGAGACTGGGTGTGCATTTTATGTGTTTTCGGGCTGTATGGCCTCCACCTGTGGTGAATCATTCCACCTGTGCAAGCTGCTCTCCCATTTGGGCGAGCACGTCCCGCACACAACGCTGCGAATCGAGGAATGGCATCTTGCTATTGCAATCATGTATTTGTACCCGATGGCCGTGTAACATTTGTTGATATGTACATTCGGCTATGGTCCCATTGTTTCACATACAATCTTTGCAGTCGCGAACAGACTTGTGATGGGTCAGTGGAACGTAGTACTCGAGTAACGGTGGGCCCTCATGCATCACTGTACCGAGTTGCAACGACGGGCGGGGCGTCCCATTAGTGGGTGATGGCAGTTGACATTTTCACACACAGCCGCACTAGCTGGAATAATTTGTGATTTCAAACGGCCACAGATGCCTTTTCGACGTGATGTTGCAAATGAGGAATTCGAAGGCCGGCGCTTTCGGTATTCAGCTAGCGGAGAGGAGATGCCCACAGGTCTGACTGCAAATATAACGTTCTATTGTTAAATGTCCTTGAGACAGGGGCCATGGCGAGGAAGCAATGATTGATATGAATAGTTTGGGATGCGCAATAGTGACGTGGCCGATGAGGCCGGACATTCCCAAATACATGTAACTCCACAACACTGGAATTACGGGCTGGGGCACTGTGGATTTTGCAGGCTGCATAACGCACAGACTCAATGGAAATTTCGAATGTTTTGTGAGTATATATTCAGGCGTTTTCATGACAGGATGAGGGAATGATGAATGGATGCATGGGCAGGTGATTTGATACAGGGTTTGCCATGTACAGGGCTTCTTGGAATCTATCCGCCTCCCCTGCGCTATGTGATGCAGGGCTGCCATAGTGGGACCATCGTCTATCTGGCCTTGTTGAGCCCTCCCTGTCTCGACGCGCCTTCAGACACTTGTGTCCATGCACGTTAACATTCCCATCTGATGAAATCTGTTTTGACAGACGCATGCACAGGTACACTCGTTTGTGATGGTGTTTACACCTCGATATGGATAGTTATGAGTCGCAAGTGGTTTTGGGGTGGTGATGATCCTTTGGAGTGGGCTAGCATGCATATGGCTGTGGATTTAGTGTGATCATTGAAGTGAGTTGTTCGAATGTAGTTCTGATGGCCATTCTGTTCTTTTTCTTTTCTTTTGGTTGACAGGTATCTCCTCCCCTTTTGCCACTGCCATCTGTATGCCACTCCTGCAGATGGCGTTTACTCCCGACACCTGCTGCTTCGTGTTAATCAGTGGAGCAGCATTACGATCTTATGGGACGATCGCCAATGGGCCACATGCCCTTACGCAGTACTAGTGGCTCGGAGCAACATTTCGGCCTTTCAGCTGGACTAGTGCCTCCCCATTGGGACGGGCCTGCGGTTCTGTGCGCTTCCATGTTGCCTTTTCGTACGTGAATGTGGCTCTGTGTACCATGATGGAACAGGGCGTCACACAAGTAGTAGCTGGTCATTCCTTGCGGATGCAGCCCACGATGGTGATATGTGTTTTGGAGTTCATGGACTAATGGCTGTATGAGCTTGGTGATTTAGTTGTGCATTAAATTTCTATTCTGATATGGGCCGTGTAGCGTTCTTCTTTGCGAGTGATGTGGCATATTCCTATTTGGGGAGCGATGTATTGTGAGGAGATCTGCATTGGGTTCCGGCTTCGGAGTATAGTCGCGTGGTACTGTGCTGGGCGCGTTTGCCTACGGAGCCCAGTGAGGTCAGGGATGGGGGCTGCCAATATGACTGTTTGAATGTTGTCATGCTCAGGGGCGGGGGATTGGGTTTTGTGTAACAGACGCCGGTCAGCCAGGTGGACTGGTGGAATGTTGTGATTTTCGGAATATTGCTGGTCACAGGTGCCTGTGTTTGCGTGCGTTTCGGGGGGGGGGGACTGTGGTCATGTCCATTGGAATGGCTTCTGTATTCGTGCCATCTGTGCCCTGCAGCTCCCATTGGCCCCTCTTGTGAATCTTTTGTTCGTTGGCATGCATGGGTGACTTGTACATTTCACTGGTTGCATTGTGACTTCATTGCACCTACGGGGACTTGTACTTTGTGGGCAGGGAGCGGTGTACAGGCACTCAGTGGGGCCGTTTACGGTTGATTCGCGATGCCGTACTTCTCACCATGTCGGAATGGTGCTTTCCGCCATGCTTGATGGCGTTAGGTACATGTCCGCTAGGGTCGGAATTCGCGTACCCTTGCGCCATGGTGGTATTTACGGTTTGCCATGGCGCGCGCGCGCGTACTTGGTGCAGTTAGCGTTGGCGTTCACTACGGTGTCGCTAATGGCTTCGTACTTTGCGGTGACGGGTCATAGTCGCACCGAGCGCTATTCGATGGCGGTATTGCATTTCCGCCATCGTTTTCCGATTTCCGCCAGGGTCGTAATGAGGCCCAATACATTTTGCGCCAAATTCAACACTAATGCCTCAGGAGCCTTTTACTTGTGAGTCCTGTTTACTTAATGAACAGCCCCGTCCCCTTTAATTTCCTGACTTGTAATTTTAGAAGTGGCATGCATCTATTGTTTTTTTATCCCATTGTACCAAACTCAGCATTATCACTTCCCTCTTGTTGGTGTTAATTTCTATGCATCACTTGGCACTGCAGCGTAAACTGCTTTTAGGTGCTATTTGCAAACATCGCTTTGAACTACAGCTTTACTTGCTTTTGGCCTTAAACTTTAATTGGGGCTAAGCAGTGTACTTCAGGATGTGGCTGCTTTTAGTTGGTTGATTTCTTTTTTGATTTCTGTAGCTTTCAAACAGTCCCATTGTCAAATACCATTGTCACAATGTGCTGTACTGCACAAACACCTAAAATTAACGGAACGGCAGAAAGAAGGAGAAAAAGAGAGAGAGAGAGAGAGAGAGAGAGAATGGAAGAGGGACAGACAGAGACAGGTTTACAGAAAAAGAGGGAGCACTCAGAAGAAGGCATAGTATTTGGCTGCTATGTGTTTTGCATGAAACAGCTTTTATGCTTTTAATGAAGTGGAAAGCAGCTCTCTGGCTGGTATCTCGGCCTGTTGATGCTTTGTTGAGCTGCTTGGAACATGCGAGGAAGGAGACCTAAAGCACTCTCAACCAGGTTGCATGTCTCCAAATTACTGAAATCCCACAGACCTCCTCCCTGTGCCACCAAGTTCTGGGCACTGAGCTCTGCAGTTGTTCCCCACAAATCACCAAGCGCCCCAGATTTACTTTCTCAGAGTCGCTAGTTACTGCTACCCCACCTCGGCCACTATATCTTTCCCAGATACTTGCTACTGTGGAGTAAACAGGGCTAAGAGAGAGGGAGAGGGGTGTGCCTATGCAAATCATCTGCCAGGATCCTACCTGAGAGTTCATTCCAACTCACAAGCTGACACCTGGGCAGCTGCAGGTAATTTGGAGAACAGACATATTCGGACAGGCCACAAACCAGAGGCTGGGCCATTGATTGGTGATCCTTTTAGCCATGTCTGCCTAAATTACCGAGGTTCAGGAAATTCCACCCTCAGCTCTCATAGAGAGGTTCTTGGCCCATCATGGCCGATCAGGGGAGTGAATGGTTGGGGTGACTGTTGACTGCCTCACATTGTCACTGCTTTCTACAGGGGTAATGCTTTTGCAGAAGGGGTCTGTACAAGTGATTTAGTTCTGCCCTGTGGGAATGTGACATTTATCCACTGACCTTAACCAAACTACTTGCTGTGTTCAAAGAACATACATGTCGAGAAATCATTTTATGTTTTTGAGGAAGTCCCAGAGGGTCTTGCTGATGATTTATTAGGCTGTCTACTACTCTTGTTTTGACATAGAGTGTTCCCTGTCCAGGAATGGTCCCCAACCTTTTGTGTGTGTCGGGGTGATTTCCCGGAGGGTCGGCAGGGCTGTCATCGGACCCCCGGGGTTAGGGAGACCCCAACTCCTCCCTCAGTCCCCAATGAGTACGAGACACACGCAAGAGCAAGGCGTTACTGCTGTTTATTAGATGAGACGGCAGGGATAGCCTCTGTTATCACAAGTCACCCGGAATGCTTCTCACAAGAATGGGCTCGCAGGCCCTTTTTCATGATGTGTGACGCCTCATCGTGCGTCACCTGTGGAATCTTCCCCAAAAACCTAACGCCATCTCGGGTTGGCTCCCCGAGTAATAGGGTTAGTATAGGAACATATAGATGAGTTAGTGGTTGGTGGAGAAGGGGTCAGGTGGTACGCTTGGGTCGTCCCTAGAAATGGCTACACTAAAGATGTTACATGAGAGAGGTTAGTGATTGGCTGAGTTGTGATGCCGTCAGTGGTTAGCCCCCCATGCCCTGATTGGTTCATCAGTGAGCCCCCAAGCCTGGGACCATCGTTGTTCCCAGCTCACGGTGTACCTGGTGCTAGAAACAATGTATGACTATGTGTCCGTGATGGACAATGGACAGGTCTGCCATTCGCCGTGGAACCGCTGCTTTCTCACCGCTGCTAGTGTCCAATGTGTCACTTCATTGTTGCAGTCTGTGTCCCAAACATGTGACCCCAGGGTTTCGCTGGTCTTTGAGACTTGGCATTGCATCAGGTCGGCTTGGTCACGTGTGGTGAGACTGTAGCTGAAGCAGAATTATGAGCATTGGATTTGTATTTCAGCTCTGAGGGGTGGTTGGCCGCAGCAGGTATAACCTTGGCTCGGGGCACTCTGTGTGTAAGTTGCAACTTCGTGGCTTTGGCTGGGAGGCCCTTGTCGGGATTCTGTTCTGCATGATCAGCACCTTGCAGCCCCGTTCTGAGCGGCCCTGGGCCTGTGGTTTCTGGGTGTTGCGGCCTACTCTGGGGCTGAGGCCTGCTTTGGTCTGTTTCACGGGTGGCAGCATATGGTTCATAACACGGGGGTCACATGGTGACATGGGTCCTTATACATGGGTGTCTTGTGTCGTCGTGGTTCTAATGGTGATGAAGCGTTTGCAAGCATGTACATGAGTTCTTCTTGATTTTTGCGTTTCTGCGGTGCGGTAGTTTGGACTATGTGAAAAATAACAACGATGCATCAGTGTATGTGAGCAGTCCGCTGCGTCATGGCGTGGAGTATGTTCTTTGTGTGTAATTGGTGTGTGTCTAACAGGCGTGCATGGTGGCACGTGTGTTACGTCCGTTGGCTAAGTCGTCATGGCATCTCTAACGATGGTTGCTTTCATTGTTGCTGTGTTAGTCGAGTTGATCCATATGGTCTATGTCAGCTTTGCCGGAAGTTCCAGCGTGGGTTTGATTGACGGGAAGTTTCCCTGATCTTGTGGGGTGTGGCCACGATAGATGTTGACGTCTGGAGCATCTAGCTGTGAGTGGGTCGAATTCCTCTCGTGGTGGGTGCTTAGGCCGTGATGATCTACGCCATGGTCTGGCTGAGAATCGGGGGAAGGGAGCATCCCATTTTCCCTCTTCAGTCCCCCCTCTGGTCAACTTGTCGACCACAAAATTATCAACTCTCTTATCTCCTCTTACTCGCCGTACCTTCGTTATTCCCGCCAAGTGTCCATATCGGTCCACATGATCTTCAAAAGACCAATACATATAAACACAACCACCACCAGGTTTGCAGTAAACCCACTTCCCAAAGTAGCTCTTTGGGTTCCTTGGGTTTTCAACTTTAATCGATGTGGGGTACAAGTCTGCTTCTACTATTTGTTGGTGTAGATGTTCACCTTCCTTTATGATAGTGTCTGCATTCTTGTCGTCTTCAGCTGGCATTAGGACGTGCATCCCTATCATTTCTTCAGCCGTGTGTTTAGATCTTGTCTTCCATGCCTTCAGCCCCATAACAACAGCCAATCCTAGAATCACAAATCCTGCTATTACCTTGAGGCCATCTGAAATCCATGATGGCATCCAGGACCATATGTATGAGAACCAGCTGTCGTCCTTCTTCACTCCTTTCGCTTCTTCTTCCATTTTGGCATGCATCTGGGCAAGCTGTGATACTGATTCCGATAGTGTACCGTTGTCTTCATCATTGGCAGAAATAAACGTGCAACACAAACTTCCAACCTTCCATCGCCGTTAGGAGATCCAGTACATATCTGTTTTGTAGTGCTACCATACGTATTGCTCTTAATTCTTCCTTTATTGCGTTGAATCGGTTCACCGTGGAGTTGATTGTCATCATGAGCTCCCATCTGGTGATCTGCAACCATTTGACATTGGCGTAGGCTTGCACTCCTGGGTGTATTTTGGAGGAGAAGAACATTGCTGCTCTGCTGAATAACCTGTGCGCTGGAGGGATGTCACTCAGGGCCGTCTCTGACTTCAGCCAGAGATAGTTCCCTGTCTTTGGTTCTCCTTGTCTCTTCACTATCATGAACCATAGAACCTGTCCCTTCTGGACATCCTGGTCCTTATCGCGCCAGGGCTTGTATTCCTTGTTACTCCCAACATGGCCACAACAAGTGACTTGCCTCACACCAGCTTTCACGTCGCACACAGCACGTCCTATAAATTGGCCACGCCCCCGCGGCCCCATGCGTCTCAACACTATTATTAGGTAGTGACTTGACGTGTGTGTGCTGTTCGGCGAATCTTCTATCCAAGATCCTGGTTCCCTTCCTCCTTCCTTCTCCCTTTCCCTCTTTTCGACTCCTGGAATCCCCATTCTTAGTGACCGCTACCTACTTTCCTGGACATCCTGGAACAGCGGCCTTCCCGGTACTCTGAACGCGTTCTGCAACCGGACGAAACTCGAGCGAGTCTATACAAGACCCGATCCGTCCACAAGAGGAATCCTCCCGCGGAAGAGAGCAAGAAGCGATCCCAGGTGAGACGGGGGGAGATTTATGACATTCACTCTTGACCAGTGAGTAGTGTTGTTTCCTTTCTTTCCTCCTATTATCTTCAGTGATCTTTTCTTCCTCTTATTTCCTTCGTCCATCTTCGGGAAATTTTCCAAGTTGACGTGCTTCTGTGGCACTACTAGCGATGGTACATTGATATGTACTAGTGTACACACTCCATTCCACATTGGTGGCAAACTGTGGTATGCTCTTGCTCCACAGGCCCAGTAGTGCTCCATCAGTACAGCTGTTACTGCACCCCCCTCAGGAAACTTCACTGTTCTCTTGCATCCTTCGTTTGTTCCAACTTCTATTTCTCCGTCATGTTAATAACATAGTGTAGGTGTGGTCAGTGGTAGTATTGTTATGGGGTCCTCATCCTTTTCTAACCACGTCACCAGTGCTGCACTTTTCGTCCATTCTTTATAGCATCGGTCGTTTTCTTCTTGTACCTTCACGGCTGGTGATTTTGCCAATGTCAGCATCTTACTCCCCATAACTCCGTCCACCCATCCGTCTTTAGTGAACACCTTCCCATATATCAGTGTCAGTGGTCTTTCCCAGGAACCTGGTTCACCTGCAACTTCTTTCGCATACCATTCGCATGGTAGGTAGTCCAGTGTGACCTCTTGTGTTTCTCCTTTCTCTGGTCCTTCTGCTATATACTTAAGTCCTTTCGTCTGTTGCCATGAGTTGTCATACATGGGAAGTGTTTTGATGAAGTTATTTACAAAGGGGTACGTTGATCTTGATTTCCATCGAAGCATTGCCCTTTTCCCCTGGAACCTTCCTCTTGTTTGGAATAGTGCTAGATATAGCAAACATTCAGCAGTGGTTGCAGGTACTTCAGTTGCAACAAATGTTCTTGAGGCGCTCATGGCGTATGGAATCAGCGAACAGACGTCGCAGTTGTCCTTTGTCGCATCCTTGCCAATTTTCGACATGTGTTCATACCGCATGGTATTAGAAACATGTGCAGATTCTGTGAGATATGTGTCCACCCCATTTACTTCATTCGATACACTACGTTTGTGCCTCTTAATGTTTTTCCCTGTGCTAATTGTACCACCTGGCGCAGTGCTCATTGCTGGCATGGCGGGGGATAAGTTACTAGTGGAAACTGCAGCCCCATAGTATACCTGCCAGACAGCAGCAGTAATCAGACCGGTGGTAAAAAATATGCCTAACAATTTTATTACAGTTGCTAGTACCACCGGCATCGTCACTCTTACCTTTGCTGCGTCCTGCAGCTACTTTACTTTTAGATAATATAGGTGCTCACCTGAAAATCTCTAAAAGTATGCGTTATTGGTGTTAGTTGTTTTATTTTAAGCCCTGCGTATTAGATAGTCGTTCAATGCCCAGGCAAAAAGCTCTTCCCATGCTACCCTTTTCTCGTAAGGCCGGTAGCACTTTGTGGAGGTGTGGAAACGATTGCGTAATTATCATAAGAAACATGTTATAATATACACGTATTCTTCTTCTTTTTAAGTATTTTGGCCTTTTTATAACATAAACAAATTGGTGTGACAAGGCCTCTGGGGTGTTATCGTCTACGGGCAGCATTTACCTCTGGACAATGACGTTTGCTATAATTTTTCATGTATTTGTTCTTTACTATAAATATTATAAGAAACCACTAATTCGCGATACCTGCATGTGCAAGACAAAAAAGAAGAGAACATGCACGTGTTTACACAGTGTGGTGTATATTTACAAACAGTTTTGCCAATGTCCTTTATTAGCTAGTGTCAGGGGAGCTAAGATCAGTATGCTTTTGCTGGGACCTCGTAATCATAGGGTGGCCTATAGGTCGTTTATCAGTTGTGTCTTTTGGGACGTTATTGTCTTGTGCTGTGTCTATTTCCTGTGTTGCTGTCGACGCGTTGGCCCCTTCGTTGGGTAGAGGGTAGGTCTATGCTTTGTAGGGCTTGATGTCATGTAGATGCGTCCAAGCTTCCCTGCCCCTGAGCTTCACCGCCCTCGGGGGTGCTTTTTCTACTAGATAGGGTCCTAAAAATCACAGACTGCTCCAAGTCCGCCGGAAGTTCTTTAGGAGGACCTCATCTCCCTCTTTTACTGTCCACTTAGCAGTCTGTTCTTGTTCCTCGTTAGTTACTTCTCCTTGTTGATTGTTCTTCGACCCCACTTGCGCACGTTTGTCACGCCATCTACCCCGGCCTCGTTCCAGCCCACTTACCTGATGCGGCGTGCCACGCTTTGGAGGGTTTACCCCCGCTTTTGCCTGGGAGCTACGGGGCGGTCTTGGGCATCGGTTACTCCCGGCCCTTCAGGACACGTGGTCTCGCGCGTGCGCGGCCAACCTCTTCCCGCTTTCCGTGCATGCGCGGTGTACAAAGCCCTCGGCTCTGGCGGGTCTGCGGTCCAAGCCTCGTTTTGGGCCTCCCAGCACCTGGGAAACAACACGGCTTGCGCTCCAAGCCTCCCATGTGTGGAAGGCCCTACCTAAGGAGACCGGTGGTTCGGTCAAATCGCGTCTCAACGCGGTTTGATCCGGATCATCGTTTTTCGCTCCTTGTTCTTGCCATTCTCCTGATTCCTGCTCTGCCTTGCCTGTTCCCTATTCCTTCCCCTGGTTCCTGGTCCTGTCCTTCCCAGTCCGGGTAGGGGATCTCCCTGTTCCTTGCTCTTGGCTCCCTCCTTCTGCCTGGGGTAGTTCCCCCCTTCTTTGTTGTTCTCCGGTTCGCCTGGGTTCCTTGGTCCTCCCTGGTTCCCCTCTCTCTTGCCTACCTCCCTTGCTGGTTACTCCTTCCTGGACTCCTGCCACTGTATTCGGCTCGCATCTTCATCTTTACCCAGCTGTCTTCAGAGAACTTCAAGCCAAAGACTATCAGGCTCCCCCTGCCAGTGCTTGCACTGTCCTGACGCCACGCTAATCAGGGGTGAGCAAACCCGTGGCGTTGGGAGCTGGTTCACCTCCAGTCCAGTACCTATTTGGACAGGAGTTGGGCTGGTTCCTTGCGTCATACATTACTTCACCACAGAACTCCTGGCATTCTGGCATCATCTACAAGGCCGACTACTGGACGAACAGGTACGCTGCGCCCAAGTGATGCCATCTTTAACACCGTTGAATCTGTTGAGAGATAAAAGCGGCACTAGTAACCAAGGAAGAGACATATTCGTGCATTTCATCACCAAAAACATTACTGGTAGGTTGGCAATCAGTTGTTGCCCTTGATGGTGGTGTGAGTGGGAGATGCATTTGGTGACCAGTCACCACCTCGTGGGGTGTGAGGTGGTGGTCTGACCCTGGCCTGTTTCTTAACTCGAACAACGCCAAAGGAAGGCAGTACAGCCAGCTCTTCTTTGTTGTTTGTTTGATTTTTGCTATTTCTTCTTTTAGGAGACCGTTGAGGCTTTCGCAGGCGCCATTTGCCTGAGGGTGGTATGCACATGCAAATTTGTGCTGGATCCCTAAGAGGGTAGTTATGTGTTTGAACAATTCATTAGCGAAGTGGGGGCCATTGTCTGACCGCAGTACCTCGCATACCCCTCACCTCGGGAAAACCTCCCTCACCAAGAATTTCGCTGCCCTAAATGCATCTGCATGGGAGCATGGGCCCGCCTCGATCAAGCGTGAGAATGGGCACACTACTACAATCATGTATCTGTACCCTTGACATACATTGATCATGTCAAGGTAGTCAATGGGGAGGTGCAAGAAGGGTCCTTCAGGCTGGGGTATGTTACCTTTGATCACTTGCAGCGTGTGACCGGCCATAAATTGCTGACATGTAAGGCAATTGCTGATGAAATTAGTGACATGTGAGTTTAACTCAGGGCAGAACCAGTGTTCCTTTATTTGTACTGCAATTACCTCTTTTCCTGTGTGCGTGGGGTGGTGCAATTGGGTCAAAGCCATCTTTAGTAGTGCTAGGGGCATTACCACTTTCCCTGTCTTGTTCTGGTGCCATAATGCATCTGTGGGCACATAGCACACCTTCTTTTCACCAACAGCTCCTTTTCTGCCATTGGGGCTGCTGCCTGCAGCTCCATGACCTATGTCTCTGGGATGTGTGTGTACCCATCCTTCATCAGCATTTGTCTTACTCCCCCCTTTTCTTTTTGTTTTTCTGGGAGAGACCATATCTCACCAAAGTATGCTGCATATTTAGCGTGAGCATCAGCTGTATCGTTACCTCTTGATATTGGGTTGTCACCATTAATGTGAGCCTGACATTCTTCTGGGTAATTAATCACTTCAATTAATTTGGCCAGTAGAGCGTGTTGTACTGGGATACCGTCAGCCCTCCGAAATCCTCTCCTTTCCCATTTTATTAATCCTGAGTGTACTGTTGGCATTACATATGCACTATCTGAGTATATTGTAACTCTTTTGTCACTTCCTTCTTCTAGGGCCAAGATAAGTGCTACCAGCTCTGCTGCTTGTGCTGAATAATGTTGGGGAAGTTTTACACATTTAACTGGAACGAATGTCCAGTCTTCTCTGAGCCTCACTACAGCTGCTCCCGTTTTTCGCATTCCATCACTTTGGTCAATAGTTGAGGACCCATCTATGTACATAACCTCAACCCCCTCCAATACATTCTCCTCTACTTTCTTTGTTCCTGAGTAATTTTCAATAGCCTCTGGGCAGTCATGTGAGTATTCTTCATTTACTGCTTCTTGTGCTATAAATCATGCCGGATTCACATTAGTGCACTGTGACAATAAGACAGCTAGGCGGCTTGATGGAAATTAAAATGGGTCTTTATTCAGACTATTTCAAAAAGGATAAAAAGAAAAGAATAAGCTTTAATCAAAAGTTGCTGCAGTGTCCTTGCTCTGTGCTTATGCTTCTTCTCTGATCCTTGCAGGGGATCTGGTAAGGACTTCTGGCAAGGCTTCTCCTCCTAGTCCTCATACGCCCACCAGCCTTCAGCAGCTCCTGATGTCCTGTCTGGTTCGATCTGCAACAAAACCAAGAATGAACACACTCTCGCCTTCCAGCGTTGTCTTTATATAGGCGGAGGTTAACAGGCCAATCAGTGTTCACTTTCTCCTCCAGTCTATATAAACTCTCCCAAGCCCCGCCCCCTTTTCCCTTGAGGCATTGTAAGCTGTCCTCGACCTCGACCTCCTTCCGCTCCTTGTTCCAGTCATCTCTGACCAGGTGAGATCTTAGTTCCTTCCTGGAAGGGTTTTGGTGGGTCTCTGGGAGTCTCGTGTTTTTGTCCTGCTCTATTATGTTGTTATAACGCTGACTTTCATAATCCGCGGCTCCGCGGTTCTCATGTGGGTTACAACTGCCGAGCACCCGCAGGTTTCCCATGCTGCGGCAGCCCCGCCTCTCCCTGCTCGCGGTTCTTTGATTTCTCTGCCGGCTGTCAGAATCGAACGTTGGCGTCACTTCTAATTCACATGAGTGCGATGTTCTGACTCTCATGTGTCCGCCCGAAGGTTCCATGTCTTTCATACCGCCGCCAGATTCGAACGTCGGCGTCTCTGCTACTTCGCAGAAAAGCTGCGTTCCGACTCTTTTGGGCCCGTCCTGGAGTTCCATATTACACTCCTCCGTCTGTGCTGCGCCTGGATTAGATATCTCCTGACCCCACCATTCCCCAACCAGGTGGGTATCTGGGTCTCGGGCCCCTCCATGGTATAACTGACCCTCTTGACTATTACATGCACCTGACTATTTTTAGCTCTGGTTTGGATAATATTATCTCATAACCTGTTGCTCTTTGATATGATATGATATCATATGGCATTTGTAACGCGCCTATACACAAGTGTTTCAAGGCGCGACGAGGCAGGGAGGGGGGAACAGGGGGAGGACAGACAACGATCCTACTAGGCCAGGTGTCATTGAGACCACGCAAGTGCAGGGGTAGGGGGAAGGGAAAAGTGCAGTACAAGGTAAGTAGAGTAGAAATAAATAGATAAATAAATAAATAGGGCCAGCTGGTGGCAAGTGCAAGGTAAGTGCAGACAAGTGCTGGGGGGGGGCTGTAGGGATACAGAGACAGTCCCGCAGTGCAGGGGTTGCCAGGGAGGCAGTGCAAGTGGAGAGTGGCTGGGCCCAGGACCGAGGTCGGTGAGAGTGGCCAAGTTTCAGATTCAGTGCAGAATTTAGTGAAGAATTTAGCAGGGGAGAGGGAGAGAGAAAGCAGAAGCAAAGAGGAAGGTTTTGAGGTGCTTCCAGAACCGGAGATGGTTCTCCTCAAGTTTCAGGGAGGCAGGAAGGCTGTTCCAGAGTGAGGCTCCTGCCGCGGAGAGAGATCTACCCCCAGCTCGTTGCTTCGAGAAGCAGCTGACCCTGAGGGAGTTGGAGACGGATGAGCGAAGGGCTCGGGAAGGAAGATATTTAGGAAGAGAGAGTTGCAGGTATTTAGGCCCCAGTCCCCAGAAGGCCTTGTGGACAATGCAGAGAGTTTTGAACTTAATCCTCGCAGC
This sequence comes from Ambystoma mexicanum, assembly GCF_040938575.1. Classification (NCBI taxonomy): domain Eukaryota; kingdom Metazoa; phylum Chordata; class Amphibia; order Caudata; family Ambystomatidae; genus Ambystoma; species Ambystoma mexicanum. The sequence continues at coordinate 941,224,103 of NC_090939.1, forward strand.
CACTGGGAGCCAGTGTAGAGATTTCAGTCCTGGAGAGATAAAGCCCCTGGGCTTGAGGCCAAGGACAAGTCTCGCAGTTCTGTTCTGGATGAGTTGCAGAGGGCGGAGAGTGGAGGCAGGCAGATTAAGATAGAGACTGTTACAGTAGTCCAGCTTCGAGAGAACCAGGGCTCGGGAGACAGTGAGCTTCTGGGGGAAGGAGAGGAAGGGAAGAATACCTCTAAGGAGGTGCAGCTGGTAGTGTGACTTCTTAGAGACGTCAGATATATGAGGAGAGAAGGAGAGTGTGGAGTCAAAGATGACCCCGAGGTTTTTTGCCTTGCAGGTAGGAGCAGGAAGAGGCCCAAGAGAGGCTGGCCAGAGAGCTGCAGGGAAGGAGGGAGTGTGTGCCGATGAGTAGAATCTCAGTCTTACTAGCATTAAGGCAGAGGTTGTTGGCAGCACACCATTCCTGGATAGCAGACAGACAGTCAGAGATGAGGGAAGGAGAAGAGGAGGGCGAGGGTAGCCTGAAAATGAGCTGGGTATCGTCCACATAGCACTGAAAGTTGGGGCAGAGGGCGGCGATGTGGTGGGCAAGAAGTGCCAGATACTGGTTGAAAAGCCAGGGAGAGAGATTAGATCCCTGGGGAACACCACAGGTGGAGAAAAAGATGTCAGAGAGGAAGGACCCAAGTTGGACCTGGGAGGGTCGATTGGAAAGGAAAGAGGTCAGCCACGCCAGAGCCTGACCAGTGATACCCAGGTTATCGCGGAGACGGTTGAGCAGGATGGCATGGTTAACAGTGTCAAAGGCAGAAGAGAGATCGAGCAGAATGAGAACACACGGAGTGTTGGAGTCGAGGTTCAAGAGCAGGTCAACACAGATGTTCAGGAGAGTAGTCAGTGTGGATTTTGGCTTGTTTAATATTGCAAATAGTGCGTGCGCGACATATAGTGTAGTGGAGCACCCCATGGTGATGGAAGACGCCTTTTCCACTGAGAAAGCGGCAGCTGCAAGGCATTGTTCACACGGGAAGTGTCCCATCATTTCCGGGTCTAAGTGACCACTGTAAAATGCCACTGGCTTGTGTCCCATATTTGTCTTTTGTGTCAATACTGCTTTCATCACTGCAGTGTCACAGTGTGAAAAGATGTAAAACTCCTTTTGATAATTGGGGGTGGCCAGTACTGGTGCTGTTGAAATAGCATTTTTCAGTTCATTAAATGCATCAATCATTCCTCGTGTACATTCCAATGTCCTCTGTCCCCTCTGTGCCTCTCTGAGTGCCTCGAGCAGTGGTCCTATGTATGAGCTGTAATCAAAGACCCATGCCCTGCAGTAGTTGCATAAGCCAAGTTCTCTACTGTTTGCTGTAGTTCTCTCACTGTTTGTGGTTGTGGTGTGCTTTGTATTGCTAATGCTCTTTGTGGTGCAATGTTCCTCCCCTTTTGTGAAATAATCTGTCCAATGTAGAGTACTTGCTCTTGGCAGTACCGTACTTTTTCTTTGTCTACCTTGTACCCCTTTTCGGCTAGCACTGTTAGCATTTTAACTGAGTCCCTCCTACACTTTTCCTCGGTGGTACTTCATATTATAATGTCGTCAACGTGCTTTCGATGTTGCTCAAATCCATTTGGATCACTCTGTTAAATATTAATGGTGACTCGCAGTACCTCTGGGGCAGCCTAGTGTGTTTCGACTTTGTGTTGCTGTATGTGAAACTGGTTAGAGCTTGTGAATCAGGGTGTAATGGAATGGAGAAGAATGCGTTCTTGAGGTCGATCACTGTGAATCGTGATGCCTCCGCCGGAATTCCACACAGTATTGTTGCTGGGTTGGCTGCAACAGGGTACTCTGCTTCCACAATGTGGTTGAGAGGCCTTAAATCTTGGATGAAACACCACGACCCCTCTTTTGCCTTACATACTGGGTACACTGCCGTGTTGCATGGTGATTCTGATGGTACTAGTATTCCTCTCTCTACTAGGGTGGATATTGTTTCATATATCCCCTCATCAGCTTCTTTTGACAGTGGGTACTGTTTCACCCTGGGCAGCATTGCCCCTTTCTTTAGTTTTATTCGCACCCCTAAAATGCTCTTGATGCAGCCCACGTCATAGGGACTAGTTGTCCATAACGATGAGGGTACCTCAGCTATGTCTTCCTCATAAAATTGTGCTTTGGTAGGGCAGGGCACCTCCAGCGCCATTGCCATTTTTTGAGCTACATCTTTGAGTGTTACCTTCAGCCAAATATAAACACTCATGTCGAATACCATTTCCCCATCTCCTTTGTCTTCTGAAAACAGTTCCTCATCTGATACCTGTGTAAGCCTGCACCCTTCTGCCAATGCTATTACTGCTCTCCATGCCTTCCCTTCCCATCCTGTGCGTGTACTGCAATGTAGTCTGGTTTTGCAACAATACCCTCCATGTCTACTGATATCACTGCCCCTTCCTTTTCGTCAGTGGGTGTCTCTGGCCTGAAGAGGTATGCAGCAGGTCTCCTCCATATTTTGCTCTCTATTCCTGGTAACCACGCAATTGCCATGTATGTCCCATATTTGAAAAGGTCCACGTCCACTGGCTCCGCCCTCACCACTTTCTTTCCACAGTAAGCCTGTAGTATGTGTTGAGCTGTAAGCATGTTTATTCCTGGGGTGGAGCACACTATTCCCTTGTCAGTAAAAGTGATAGTCATGTTAAATCTGTTCATGATATCTCTTCCAAGAATATTTACTGGTGATTGCTTTGAGTATAGCAAGGGTAGAGATATGTCATGTTCCCCAACAGATAAGGAGGTGTTATCAGTGAAAGAAACCAGCCCTTTAGCCCCAGAGAATCCTTGAGTGTGTATGGCATCGCCTGACAATTTAAACTTCCCTTCCCTGATGCAAGATCTAGTCGCACCTGTGTCTACTAACAAGGAAAATGTTTTGTCACCTATCGCCACCTGTATGCATGGTTCCTCCAGGGTTAGGTGTTACGGACAGGATGGGACACAACAAGGATGTCTGTGGGCTGTCCTATTGAGGTATAGTGACTGTCCGTTCCCTGTGTATGGGTTGTGACCCAGTAGTGTCACTTTCCCCAAATGCGTCTGCTGTACAGGTGCTTCTGCGGGTACTTGGGTACTATCTTGTACCTGTGTTAGCTATTGTACTATTTGGACATGTTGTGTTTGCGCTACTGTCATTTGTTGTTGTGCTTGTTGTTGTGCTGGTTGGTGTTGCATCTGCTTTATAGGGGACGATATGTATTCAATTTGTGGTTGCATGGGTTGTTGTTGTGTTTGTGCCTGTGTCACGTGTTGTTGTGGTGACTGTTGGTAATACTGTTGTCCCCCATTGTAGTTTTTGCAGTCCCTCCTCCCCCCATCCTGCTTGTGCTGGTCTTACCCTGCACGCGCGTAACACGTGTCCTGTCAACCCACACGTCCAACACATTGGCGGTTCTCGCGCTTGCCATGGGTATCCCCCAGTATTGTCTAAGTACCCTTGATGTCCATATGTGTTGTATCCCTGGAGCCCTCCCCCTTGCTGTGGTGCTGCTGGTCCATATCCACATCCTCTTACTATTCCTCCTCTTCCTCTAAAGTTGTTTGTTTGTCCATTTCCCATCTGTGAATATCCACCCCCCACCTGAGGAGCATAGGAGTGTTGTGCTGTGTATGGTGGCAGCGGTGGCATTAATTGTGTTGTTACTTTTCTAGCCATCCCTTTGCTTCCATTCCCACTAGTTTCTTTAGCTGTCTTTGTACCGGCTCTGGGAGGCCCTGTATCAGTATGTGGTTAAAAATTGCTAGCGTTTTGTCGTGCGTTTCCAGGCAGCACTTCTCTTGAATCTCCTGGATGTAATTAACAGGATCTTCATTTTCACGCATTTTGCGTGAAGTTATTGCTCCTATGTCTGATGTCTCTGGGTATTGTATTTTCAGTGCCTGCCATAATGCATGCCTGCAATTTGAAAATGGTGCTCCGTCATGTGATGTGTCATTAATAGTCACCCTTGGGAATCCCGCCCTTTTCCAAATGTCATCTGCTGCGTCACCCAATTTGGAAATTAACAAACCCTTCACATCGCCCACTGCTAGTTTTAATCCAGCAGTTTGTTTTTCCATTTCGTATAACCATTTCCCAGCCCCTCCACTCAGTGATGGTAGCTTACATTTAATGTTCTCTTTATCCGCATGCTTCCAAGGTACATACTGTGGTCTTGCCCCCCTCTTTCTAATAGTGGCATGTGTGTGTACTCCCTCACCTCCCCCTGTGTACGTTTGTGTGGTGTTATGTGGGCGTATTCAGTATCCTCTTCCATGTCAGATAGTTCTTCAATTAAATCAGTGAGGTGCTGTGCAAGTCTGCCCTCTTCTCTGGCCGCATGTCCTCTTCGCTTACTTACCTGGTCCTTGTTGTGCGGTGTTGTCCAATCTTCTACCCTGCGCCCTGGGAGATCCCTCAATCTGTTAACATATGGCATGTGTTGCGCTGGGGGTATTACAGGTCTCTGTGCCCTTCCTCCCTGTTTGCTCTTACTTACCCTTCCTATTCCCCCCTCTTCCTGCGTTTTGCATATCCACGGTGACCCACAGTCTGTGCGAGTTATGTATAGTTTGCTCAATCCCTCTCCACTTCCATCACTTTGTCCTGCGTGGGATCCTTCCTCTTCCTCACTGCAAAATCCATCCGAAAATGCTAATCTTGTGGTTATGTTCTTTCCCCTTACTGTTACTGTATCTAAGTCTATACCAGTGTACTCACCTGTCAGTCCCGTGCCTCCCTGTGCCGGTACTGTCGGCGCTTCCCCTGTGTTATTCACAGATGTTCTACTCCCGTGCGCGTTGCCTGATCCTTTTATTTCTGTATTCCCCTGGTTGTTTCCCGCAATCTTTACCCCTGCTCTTGCCCTGCAAAGTTCGCTCATTATCGCGTCACTCACCTCTTTAAGTGCCCTGACATCTCTATCCTTTTCGTAACATGCTCCGTCCCCTTTCTCCAATAAGCTCTCTAGTATCCTCCTTTCCTCATGCTTACGTGCACTTTCTGCTATAATTTTCCTTTTCCACAATGTCATTTCTCTGCTGTTTTCCTCTCGCTCCTCTTCTTTCCTCCTTAGTTCCCGCTGCTCCATACGCGCTACCCTGTCTGCAATCCCCTTTAGGCGCTCCTCCTCCTTTTTCTTTTTCTCTTTCTCCTGTTGCGTTACCCTCGCTTTATCCCCTTTGCTTCCCATCCGTTTCCCTTGCTTCTCGCGCTCCTCCTGTTCCAGTTGTCTGATCAACATGCTCCGTGCCTCCCTCAATTCCACCAGCTTTTCCTCCAACACTGCTTCCTCAGCCTTTGTCATCCTTCCGTCTTCATATTTACCTACCTTGCTCCTTCCGCGCGCTTCTCCCTCCCCCTCTTGTCCCATCTTTATAACTGTCTCCTCCTCTTCTTCAGTTAGCTTTCCCCGCAGTTTCAGTAACACTTGCCCAGCAATCCATTCATCTGGTCCTATGTTTGCGAAAGCCCTGTGTGCCATTTGTGTACTCCCCGTGTTTACCAGTGTCTGTTGTGCACTTGTGGTGCTCCCCGCACCCCGCCCGCTTTGGTAACTATCTGCTGGTGCATACGGCGGTGGGCTGAATGTGGGGTTTGAATACCCTTCTGCAGCCGTCAACAGTGACCGCGCCACCTCCCTAAGTTCTGATACTGGGTACAGCCCTTCTGGTTCCTTCTTTACCTCCTTAGTTATGGGTACCTCACCCTCACCTTCCTTTTTAACCTCAGCTACTGGGTATGACTCTTCCGATTCTTCCTCGCTTTCCTCTGCGCTGGGAGGTGCCGGAGGCGCGCTATACCCACCTTCCTCGTTCACCTTCTCCTCCTTCACCCCCTGCATTGTTAACATCCCCGTTACCCCGGGCACACATCCCTGAAATAATTTCCAGAGATCGAGAACTTCTAGGTGGTTCGTCAACTTCTTTCCTTTATATGTGTTATGTAGGTATGCCAGCAGTGAGTGTTGTGTATACATAGCAAAGCTGCCGTTGGGCAGCCAAGGTATTCTTATTTTGTTATCTGTCCCTTGTGTCCATTCAATACTGTACTTTACTATTTTATCCCTATGTGGAGCTAACGTGGCGCATATGTGTTGGAGTGGCGTGGTTAGCGGGTTCCTATACCCTGACCCTATTCCATGGTACATAGACATATTTAAAACCTTTACTTTCTCAGTACCACTTTTACCTGGCCCCGTAAACTGGGGTCTTCCGACTTTCCGCTGTAACGAAAGCAGTTGTGTTACAATACTGTTATGCTGGGCTGCACTTCCCTTTTCCTCCTCTTTTGTGTCCCCTTCCTTGTATTTCTTCTGCCAATATTAAAGCCCCCTACGGCCTTTGGCCCGTGAAGCCCCCTGCGGCTTTCAAACGTAATTTCAGCTCCTCCCTCCTTCCCTTTTCGTTCCACCACCAACAACGTCCCTGTCTCCTTCCCTCTCTCCCGCTGTTGTCCACCACCTCCCAGAGCTACCCCTTGATTGAGGCCGGCCGGCATTCTCTGTGCGTGGCCGCCTCTCCCTTTCTCTCTCCCCTTCACCGCATGCCCCCGCTCCGTTCACGGTTCAAAGACACCACACAGTCCTATGCAACTCTATGGGTGACGTCACCAGCTCTTAAGACAGTTGGATATAGAGGTACGTACAACACAATACGAAAAATGATATGCACGCTACTTTTACAATGTTACTCCCCACAATCCCCACAGCTGTCTTCCCACCACACCTGGAGTGGAGAATACGTTAACCACTTCGTTATTACAACAGACTGCACACGCTGCGTTGCCTCGCGTGCGTTACGCTCCCGCACTGGGAAACTTAACCAGTCCACTATCTTCTGCCCCGAGAAACAATCATGTCACCTCAGCCAGCGATACATCATCTATTCACTGAGCAATAACACTCAACCAATAGGAATCCTCATCTACTTGCTGATCAAAAACGCCAACTCGTAGGAATACCACCCCCCTTTTACACAGTTGACCACGATCAAAACCAATCAGCGCGAGTAACCAGCCACATGTGGGTGCCTCAGCCTCACCCTACTCACTTTACAATACTGTACGGGGCGGCCCACGTGCCTGACCCCGCAGTGCTTTACACATCACCCGCCGCTCAATTGCCAAAATCTATGCACATACTGTAAATCCGCCCGCCTCCCTCGTTACATTTCCTCCCACCACCCACACAATTTAGCATTGCTGGTTGCGTATGCCATACTCACATCGGCTTTCGACTGCCGGTGCCGCTCGGCTGCGGGTGTCCCCTCCCAAATTCTGCTCGCCGCCTCCCCTCGTCTGGACCACGTCTAGACACTCGCCAACCGAGGATGGGATACTTCTCAAGTCAGCTCCCAAGGGCCACTCTCCGGATTGCACAGTCTAGTCTTCTCGCAGTTCCGCGATGGTCCTATAGTCATCCAAAGGGGGCAATGGCGGAGGGGGCCGCTATGCCGGGCCACCTTGGCGCAGGCCACGCTTCCCTCATGCCTCGCCCTCACTATCTCAGCATTGCCTCCAACTTGTCGGGGTGATTACCGGAGGGTCGGCAGGGCTGTCCGCGGACCCCCAGGGTTAGGGAGGCCCCAACTCCTCCCTCAGTCCCCAATGAGTACGAGACACACGCAAGAGCAAGGCGTTACTGCTGTTTATTAGATGAAACGGCAGGGATAGGCTCTGGGAACGCAAGTCACCCGGGAACGCTTCTCACAAGAATGGGCTCACAGGCCCTTTTTCATGATGCGTGACGCCTCATCGTGCGTCACCTGTGGAATCTTCCCCCAAAACCTAACGCCATCTCGGGTTGGCTCCCCGAGTAGTAGGGTTAGTATAGGAACATATAGATGAGTTAGTGGTTGGTGGAGAAGGGGTCAGGTGGTACACTTGGGTCATCCCTAGAAATGGCTACACTAAAAATGTTACATGAGAAGGGTAGTGATTGGCTGAGTTGTGATGCCGTCAGTGGTTGGCCCCCATCCCCGTATTGGTTCATCCGCGAGCCCCCAAGCCTGGGACCATCGTCGTTCCCAGCTCACGGTGTACCTGGTGCTAGAAACAATGTATGACTATGTGTCAGTGATGGACAATGGACAGGTCTGCCATTCGCCGTGGAAGCGCTGCTTTCTCACCGTTGCTAGTGTCCAATGTGTCAATTCATTGTTGCAGTCTGTGTCCCAAACGTGAGACCACAGGATTTCTCTGGTCTTTGCATCAGGTCGGCTTGGTCACGTGTGGTGAGACCGTAGCTGAAGCAGAATTATGAGCATTTGATTTGTATTTCGGCTCTGAAGGGTGCTTGGCCGCAGCAGGTGTAACCTTGGCTCAGCTCGCTCGGCGTGTAAGTTGTAACTTCGTGGCCTTGGCTGGGAGGCCCTTGTCGGGATTCTGTTCTGCATGATCAGCACCTTGCAGCCCTGTTCTGAGTGGCCCTGGGCCTTTGGTTTCTGGGTTTTGCGGCCTACTCTGGGGTGAGGCCTGCTTTGATCTGGTTCAGGGGTGGCGGCATATGGTTCACAACACGGGGGTCGCTTGGCGACATGGGTCCTTATACATGGGTGTCTTGTGTCGTCGTTGTTATAATGGCGATGAAGCTTTTGCAAGCATGTACATGAGTTCTTCTTGCTTCTTGCGTTCCTGCGCTGCAGTAGCTTGGCCTATGTGAAAAATAACAACGATGCATCATTGTATGTGAGCAGTCTGCTACGTCATGGCGTTGAGTATGTTCTTCGTGTGTAATTGGTGTGTGTCTGACCGGCGTGCATGGTGGCACGTGTGTTACCGTCTGTTGGCTAAGTCGTCATGGCATCTCTAATGATGGTTGCTTTCATTGTTGCTGTGTTAGTCGAGTTGATCCATATGGACTATGTCAGCTTCGCCAGAAGTTCCAGCGGGGGGTTTGATTGACAAGCAGTTTCCTTGGCAATGTTGGGCGTGGCCACGATAGATGTTGCCGTCTGGAGCATCTGTGAACGGGTCGAATTCCTCTTGTGGTGGGTGCTTAGGCCGTGACGATCTAGGCCATGGTCTGGCTGAGAATCGGGGGAAGGGAGCATCCAATTTTCCGTCTTCATGTGCCATGAGCAAAATGTGCATATCAAATGAAATGGTGAGCAATATCCATTGTTTGGCGGGACACATCGGCACTTAGTTGATTGAAAAATATTACTACAAAAATTAGAAATGTAATAAACATAAGATTGTCAATAGAACATTTAATTTGTAGTACTTAACAGTTTTTTAGACCACATGCAATTTTAGTAAAGGAAATTTGCTAGGCCTTTGACTTTAACATTAAGTGGTTGTTGACAGTTAATGAGGAAATCGAGTGGTCGGTAGGACCTTTTTAGGCAGATAGGACCAGTCAAGTTGTTCACAATATAGTAGGATTAAATAAACATTACCAGCGGTTCAGGATCTCGAGCTAAATATTTTTAAGAAATGTAGGGCAAATGTTGTACTTAAGGTTTCTGCCTGGGGATTTTCCATGATCATTAGTGGCAAATGGTGCATTCCTAAGCATATAAGACGAGTAATACTGTTCCTCAGTCATTGATTACTGTATTGTGGACTGTTTTCTATTCAGGAATGCTATGAAATGTTGCGTTGCTGATTGAACACAGACTGATCACTATTCTCTTGAATTTATATGCTTAAACTTGACAAGGAGGCATTGGAAATAATTACTATTTCACAAGTAATTAAAAGATATTCCCATAAAAAAGCTTATTGGCCAGAAAGGAAAGTGTCAGTTTGTATGCGTCTTTGGTTGAAACTATCCGCAACAGAGCTATTGGCAAACACTGTCCCCCAGCTCAGGGTGTCCGGTTATAGAAAGGGATGCCCCATGGTTACATGCAGAATGTAGAATCTCGAAAAGAAAAGTGAACCATGATTTAATGAGTGGTGTGAACACGGCTGGCCAGATTTATAGTTTCAAAAGGGCATACAAAATTGCTGAAAGACAAAAAAAGTATTTAAAAACATTGGATGTCTATAGAGGGGGCCACACTTTTGAAAGATACCAAATGTTTAATACATTGTTTGAGGCAGGCATTGTGCCATCTGCTTGGACAAGTTGTTCTCAGACACCCTACCCCCCAACTCCCCACACTTTAATAGGCCGATTTCCTACTGGGCATTGCCAGTAAGATATTCTCCAAAGGTTTCTTGCTCAGACGGAAGGAGTGGGCTCAAAGTAACAATATCCTGAAACTCTGCCAAGCTGTTTATAGGGGAGGGCTTAGTATAGTGGGTCTCTGCTTCACTCTGAGCACCACCATGTAGAAATATGGTAAGGTTAATGGAGGGAGATTATTTGTGGCTTTTTTAGATTTGGGAGGAAGCATTTTATTTGATAGAAACTCCTTGTGGCGTAATTTATATTTTAATTGGTTTGGCTAATGGTTTATTAAATGTTATACAACTGTGATACCCAAACATCTCAACGTCTGTCCGATATACAAGCTCTGGGAATTATAAATTGTTTTTTCACAGCAATTAAAGGGATGTCAGTTGGCCCTAATTTATTCCTTTCAGACTTTGACTCTAGCACTTCGCTTAGGAAAGTCAATCCGCCCTCTTGGAAGGGTACATTTTATGGCATGGCTCTTTATGCCGATGACACAGCTATTTTGGACTTAACCCTGGCATGTCTCCAACACGGCCGGATATACACAAATTACTATTTTGGGAACTGTAGTTTGAAATTAAATATGATAAAAACAAAAATTATGTTGTTCAGGAAAAGGGTAACATCTTGTAGCTGGTTTTTAAATGAATGTAGAGATGAGGAGGTAGTCTGGGTCAATCGTTTTAGGAAGGCAGTTGGAAGGGCATCATTAAGGGTTAAAGGTCTTTTTAAGATTTAATTTATTTTAAGTTTGCGGCATTCATATTGGACAAGCGCCTGGAGATATATAAGGTCTGTTCCATGATTTTATATAGCAGTGAAAACTGGGGTTGTTCAAACGGTCATGTCCTGGAGGTGTTGCAAAATAAATTCCTGTGCCAAGTACAGGTGCAAAATAAGTTTCTGTGCCAATCCTGTGCCTCGCTCAAAGTACACCTGGTATCGCCTTATTAGCTAAATTGGAGGTAATCAGTTTGAAGGTACCGTCCAAGTTAAGATTTTTGACTTATTTTTTAAAAACACATCTGGGGTTTTCTGCTAATCATAAGGTGAATTTCAGTGTAAGCACGATTTAGGCCTCCCCTGGTAAAGAGAAATACTTTTGGTAAGGGGGAGCGGGATGCAGGGGATTTAGGCCACTGACCATTTGGATAGTGGGGGTGGGATGTAACTAAATTGGGCACATTAAGTCAATATAGCTCTTAAAGTAAGAGCTTGTCCGATGGGGAGAAAGGCAGATGTCCAAAATACACATAAGCTGCCCTCTTCAGTTTTATTTGTGAAGACTTCCTCACGCATATTAGAAGGCAAGAAGAAGTCTGTTAAATAGGATCTCCAGAATGCAGGAGGCTGACGCTAATAGGACATTTACCCACCCCTCAATGAATTAAGAAGTTGTGCATGAGGAAGCACAAAGTATGCCTGCAAAGATTTGGTTAATTTTCTGTGTGGACATGCATGGAAGCTATGTTTTATATAATTAATTGTAATTATCAGGTCTTTATAAATTGCTTGTTTGAATATGCAAAAGCTGTTTTTTGTTTTAGACTTGTTATCTCTGAATTTTATGAAATATGATACATGTTTTTAAATGATGCCAACTTAATGGAGAAATACGATACATAATATTGATGTATTCTGGTCATTACATGGTAGGCTTTACAGATCATTTCCGATTTGGAGCCCCTTTTCTCCTTTCAAAAGATATTTTACACAAAACTTAGCGCCAAACGTTGGTCAAAACTTTGAGCATTTGATGACCACATAGAGTGGTGTTTTGGTGTCAACTAGGTATTGGGATTAATTGGCTTGTTCATTTAAACATATTAACAGTAATTTAATTGGGTTTGAATATAGGGCAAATTAATTATGAAAAATGCAGCATGCATTTGCCTTACCTGCCCATTATCCACGTGCCAGATGAGCAGCATATCAAACAACAGTATTTCTACTTAGCCACATAATACATATAGGTGATTCTAAAAGTCATATTTCTTTTTAAAATAATGCATGGTGGCATCAAACGCAAACCTCAGTTGTACAAAAAGCAGTGCATGTACACTATTTAAGAAAGGAGATTTGGGTATGTATGCCACTTATTTGTGCATTATGCTCCCACTAGCTGTACAAAGGAACAGATTATGATACATTTTTACGGGGCATAAACATGAGAACATGGTTCAGTTATTTTGCTCATTAATACATTTGTCAGCTTGACAAAGTATCTGAAGATGACCAGTTTTAAACATGACATTGATATAATAAGCCAGGACATTCACTGAGAAATAATTTTGCATGGTGGCAACAAACTCAAATCTTGCATCTACAAAAATAAGCCAACTGGAGGCACAGCAGGCTCATTGGCCAACTTTCTCGCACAGTTCAGGACTCTGCTACCGAGGTCTCATCCCTTCAGCACCTCATCATAGGCCTCCACACCATGGCCCGGAGCAACTGGTGAGCAACAATTTAGGGTCCTGCGAGCAACATATTGTTACCAAGCTACACGTTAGGGATCACTTGTTTAAGGCATACTGTATGTCCCTCTCTTACAATGAAAAGTCTGTTGAAAGCACAGAGGTTCATAGGAATGGATCTGTTAAGAAATGAAACAAAAAACCTGGAAAAATGTCAAAACAGGTAGGATTTGGACTTACTATAAACTGACTCACAGTCAGAGGTGCTATCCCTTGACCCACTGACCCCCTTACCTTTTGTGTAATCCTTTTGCTCTCAGTAGTGTTGAGTAAAGGTCCCTTCTTAAAGCGGCTTTCTTATAAAAAAATCCTAGACCTGATTTTTGTGGCACACATGCCTCATATCCCATTGCTCTTGATAAACTGACATCCTTTCCCCCCAAAACAAGCTGTAAAAGATTTCCAGAGCTTTGCCAAGCAAACTAGACGTGGGTCGAAGGTTGAGCAATCCTTAAATCCGCAGCAAAGTTAACATTGAAATCAGCCTCCGAATCTCTTAAAGGATGGTCCAACATCTGTTGCTTGCAGGGCGCAATCGGGCAGCCTCTGGTGCTGACGCCTTAAGACACCTTGTGTTCTTGCCTTGTCCTTGATCCAGCAATGGGCCCACATACACTCAGAGGTACAGAGCTTTTCACATGTCTATTGGTCTATTGTGATGCTCTCACACTTGCATCAACCAGCCATTGTGATGGGCAGGGGGTGTCTATTTGAAAGCACCCTGGTGCATGAATCTCTGTATCTTTAAATATAATTGGCATTAAACCAAACCCTTTAGGAACAGATCAATACAGCAGCAAAGAATGCTGATTAATTGTTGTTTGCCTCTTAATTTCATACCATTTGATAGCTAAATAGAGTTTGGACTTTCTGCCCTCTGACATAAGGACATTTGATATGGCAAACGTTTGACCAGAGATCCTAATCAATGGTTTGATTGACTCTCCCTTTGCGTTTGCTTCAGCAACACATATACTAATATGGGAATGATAATGAACCTCCCCGCCCCCTTCAATTTCTTGACTTGTACTTTTAGAAGTAGCACGCTTCTATTGTTTTTTTATCCCGTTCTATCAAACTCAGCATTATCACTTCCCTCTTGTTGGTGTTCATTTCTATGTATCACTTGGCACTGCAGCGTAAACTGCTTTTAGGTGCTATTTGCTGAGCAGTGTAAGGTTATTTAGCGTGTTACAACACAGAGTACAGCACAGAGTGCAGCACTACTGCACAGGATCAATGTGTAGCATGTTTTCTTTTATGCAGTACATGGGTTTGGTGCATTGCTATGATGCAATTGTTTCAAGCTATTTGTTGCCAGTGTAACATGGACATATAAGTGAGGGCAGGTTATTCAGTCAAAAACGATTTTTACATATAAAATGCAAATAATTTTTTTTTCACAGTTAAAAGTACACATTTTTACATTCAAAATGCGCACTATTTTTCACCTGAAATGCCTATGTTGCAAGAGACACATTTGAAAATTAATGAACTAACCTCATTAACAAAAAACTAACACGCTAACTCATTAATAACATAATGTGTTCTACAGTGCAAAATGAATGGAAAATGACAGGCTCTGAAAGTAATTTTAAACGCACATTCAGATTTTTTTTTTTGCTTCTATCTGCGCTCTGTCCACAGTAACTGCAGGAAGCAAAGACCTCGAATAAGCAGGAAATCAGTTTGGTTACAGTTGCAACTGTATAAGCCAAGCTATTGTGTGCAGTGGGTGGTTAGGGCATGATAGAATTTTATTGGTTAGGATCCTTTGGTAGGAGATAACCAGAGTTTTCTTGTATAATCTCGAGGAAGAAGCTGGAGAGAGACATCTTGACACAGCTCGGAGAAGGACTGAGTTGATAGCTGGGGATGCCTGATTCCTAAAGCAGATTCAACTTGGTTGCAGAGACTGGGATTTCCAGTCAACAAGTCCCAGTTTGAGTGACAGCAAATGCTTGTCCTTGCTGGGTGAACCCCTCTAGAAGGCGACCAGCCAAAGAAGTTACATGCTGAACAAGCCTGGTAATTATCTCGCTGAAGTGTGGGGGCTGAGTGTGTGCGAAAATATTCAGTCAGTGTAGGAAAGGAGATTCCTGTGCTTTACCCACGTGTTTAATGTTGCAAATTGAATTCTTGTTCCCCGCCACTCTCTTCTCAGTGTATCACAAATAATGCTGTTACTGTGCTATTTCATTTATTTCTGTAAAAGAGTGAGATCGTGTTTAAATGCAACTTTTATAATACACAGAAATATCTGAAAGCAGACGGGTGGTGTGTTTTATTTTCTCTTTCCTTTGTGCATTTACCAATACAGTGCTGATGATGTGGGGAGATGTTTAGACAGTGCAATTGTCATTTTTAAGGTAGCTAAAAATAAGATTTGGCTGCAGCTGTGTGCACAATGTCATTCAGTATGAGCAATTATAACTAACTGTGTGTGTTGTAGTCTGCCGGAGGTCTATGAGTTGGCAGAAAGGGAGGCCCTGGACATAGCTCACCAGACGTAAATAAGTTGGTGATAGATACCGCATAATAGCTCGCTGCCGTAGATAAGACAGTGAGAAATTGCCCATGGTGGCACACTAAAAATGAAAATGTGGTGTTCCTGAAATGCAAGCCTGAGGTCTCTCTAGTGATTACACGAAAAATCTAAACAAAAATAAGGGGTTCTGGATATTGGGGCCACAAATGAAACAAAGGAATTATGCTCACCAAAAATACCACCAACCACGCATACCAACCACGCATACCAACCACGCATGTCTGTGTACTGAAATAATGCATATCCACTGTATTATTATTATACATAACCCAATCTGAATACAAGGAGTGATTGTTGCTAAATTATTTTTTGCCGGTAAGAAAATACCGCCAGGCCCCAAATCTACACAAAATAACCAACAGCAGTGTACTCTGGATTTGGCTGCTTTTAGTTGGTCGATTTCTTTTTTGATTTCTGTAACTTTCAAACAGCCCCATTGTCAAATACCATTGCTGCACTGCATGAAAACCTAAAATTAATGGGAGGGAGAGGTGGAGGGGGATGGAGAGGGAGAGGGGAGCGGAGGGAGAGGGAGCAGGGTAGGGGTAGGAAGAGGGAGAGGAAGGGAGAGATAGAGAAAGAAAGAAAATATGGTATTTGGGGGCTATGTGTTTGCATGGAAAAGATTTTAGGCTTTTAATTAAGTGGAAAGGGGCTCTGTGGCTGGTATCTCAGCCTGTTGATGCTTTGTTGAGTTGCTTGGAAAGTGCAAGGACGGAGCCCTGAAGCACTCCCGGCCAGGTTGCATGTCTCCAGGTTACGGATATAACAGAAATCTCCTCTTGAAAGGGGCCCCTTGGGGACCCTGACGTCTATGGAAACAAGGCGGGTCACCACACACGATAGAGACGAGAGACACGAGGTTGTATTCCCAAAGCTAGGGTTTTATTGCAAAGCAAAAGTCTCAGTTGGCCAACTCGGTCTCACGCCCCGCAACGTGTATCTCTAGACCTCGAGGGACGCAAGAGAGTGAATTACGTACATCAGTTACATATATACAAAATGCATATCAAACAATCAGCTATGTCATGTTTAACACCCCCCCTTTATTGGGTTTCTTTGAACTTGGTGTGATGATGACATCTCCGACCACTATGACACCTTTAAACATCTATTCTAGTAACAATTTGCAATTTGTGAGTGCGTAGGCATGTTTCGGTTACAGAATAGAACACGGCGCTTCTGTTCTAGGAAGCGAACTACATTCGGGGGGGAGTTGCATTCCAGACCTTGCTATCTATCAGGTGCTATTCGCGTCCTGGGAGCCGACATGCTCTTAGCGGGCTCAGCAAAGGGGGGCTGTTAGAAAAGCATAATTCAAGCCTTTAGCGGTATTATTCCAACATATTCTACCATATAACGAGACTGGCTGGCAGCTGTGAAATGATTAAATGCCCTGCAGCTCTGCTTCAAGGCTACATTAAGGAGGGAGCCGGGCATTCTTCCTGGCGCTGCCTACGTTTGTGTTTCAGCAAACTCTTGTTATCCTCTCGGCCCTGTGGCCTTGTCCTTTTCACATACAGACAACAATGTTCCGCAGTCAAGCAGTGTAAGCAGAAAATATACTGCGAAGCAATAGGAACAGAAAGCAATGAGCAATGGTTAGAAAACAAAATGACGATTCTTGTTACATCAAAATGGCCATTCATTGGCAAACTCGAAAACCTATATTCTGTGTATCGTGCATGAGACGGTTGCTCCACGGCCACCAAAATGCGTTTGCGATCTCAAAGTAGAGGTATCCGTATTTCTAGACTGACAAACCCTCCTTTGGCCATATGCCAAACGTCTCATCTATTTATTGAAACCTCCTCTAGTGATGATGAATCTGAAGTGCTTATATCTGAGTCTTGCATGCTATCGTGGACATCATTGTCTTCATCAATATCTATTGCCATCAACTCTTTCACTGCTCTCATCTCATTTGGGTCTAGGCTAGTTCGATCATGAGGTTGTTTTTTCTTTGTTATTATATGCATGCATCCTTCCGTACACCCCTCAGTTACCTCTGCGCAAACTATGGGTAAACAATGTATACAACAACAGCACGTTAGGAATATTCCGAACAC
This sequence comes from Ambystoma mexicanum, assembly GCF_040938575.1. Lineage (NCBI taxonomy): Eukaryota > Metazoa > Chordata > Amphibia > Caudata > Ambystomatidae > Ambystoma > Ambystoma mexicanum. Next base: position 941,241,346 of record NC_090939.1, read on the forward strand.
CACCACTAATATTGAGATCAACTTCCATCCCCAAGATCGTAGTATTCCCCAAAACCAAGATCCTATTCCCCAGCTCCCTTCTCCTGTGGGGAGTTCAGAGCTTAGAACGTGCATTTTCTTTATTGCTTCAAAGATCGTGGGGGAATAGTCATCGACATAAACGCAAAATGCTGATCCCATTATTTTGCAAATTCCCCCACGATCAACCAGGATTACATCGAGAGCCATTCTATTTTGCAGCGTCATTAACCTGATTCCTCTTTCTTCCAACGTCATGTTAAATAATATATCTGTTGTTGTGTTTACTGTATTCTTTAGGATTCTGGACAGTTACCTTATATTATAGGAGTTCACTATCTGTCCTAAGAATGGAATGAATGATTTCGCTACATCAGTTGCTATTAAACACCTTTGTCAGTCCTCTTGACTCTAGTTCTGGATAATCTGGCCATGGCTGCAGTTTCTAAGAGAAATACTCCTGGGAACAGTAGCCCTAGGTAACATGTACCTCCCCAGTTTCTGGGCAACCAAGGGTATGCTTTCTCTCCACATATAAAATAAACTGGATCACCTACGTATACTGGTTCTATTTCCCATTTTAGTACCACTGTATTCATACAACCAGTATATGTTCCGACTGAAAAAGAGCCTTTCTTTTTTAGACAAAAAGGGACAGTTCTTGGGCTATAATTCACTGTGTAAGATGGGGGAATTGCATCTTTGTCCCCTTCTGTTCTTACACGAAACGTCATTACAGATGTTCTTTCTGGCGGGGACAATCTATCTCGTCTATTTTGTCGTGTTATCTTTCGTGTACTTTTCCTCGTTGGCTCTGGGGCTAGTACTTGTGCTTTATGGAAAATGGAACAACCCACAGGCTTCATTATTATCTCTTCAAACTCATTCATGTTGGTTCTGTCTAATTGACCCGTATTACTCTCATTCCACTTCCCATAGAACATTGCACATAAAGATGCACTACATGCAGAACTTAATGGTAATGGCTGCACATACCACCCTATTCCTTTTCCGGCATGCTGTGGTAAATGGGCACATACCCAACAATTTGTTTTCTTTAGGATTGCATGTGTCATGTTCATTATCAGAAGTAAGGTGTTATTTCCAAAACCTTCCCCATGTTTTTCTTCCATTGGGGGTAGGGTATAAGTGATCACCTGAACCGGGCTTTCAGTAGTGGATATATTAATTATTGGTAAAAACATTTCTAATAGGTGTATTGTTTCTACCCACCATAATATTAGGGCTGTCGATATTGGTGCTACCACGCTCATAAAGCACATTATTATCGTTAGTGCCAGCATACAATTTGTTTTACCATGCGTTTTTCTTAAACTTATAGGGCCTCATTACGACCCAGGCGGATTTCGCGGTGCTAAATGCACCGCGAAGCATGGCGGAAAGCCGCCGATAGCGCCATGGGGGTTGGCGGATTTACCGCCCCATTCCGACCTCGGCGGAGCGGTAAATCCCCAATCCCCATTCTGCCCTTCCCCATTCCCATTTTTGCCCCATAGGGTATAATGGGAGTGGGGAAGGAGTTAATTACGCCACCGTAAAATACGGTGGCGTAATTAACAACGAGGTCCCGTAGCGCCATGGTTTTCTCCGGCTGGTAAAACCAGGCGGAGAAAACCTCCATGGCGCTACGGGAACTCGTAGTATGGCGGAGAGGTACGCCATGCACTACGCTGGCGTAATACCCTCTCCGCCAGGGTCCTAATGAGGCCCATAGTCTTTATAACTGACTCATTCTCAGCGGTCGTGGTGCAGGAGGAGGCTGGAACCTGTCCCGACATGTTTCTCGTCGTCCTTCTTCTTCCTTATCACAGTTCGTTGTGGGTATCTCTCTTCGTCGCGCTTGCTCTGATGTCTATAAGTTCAATGGAATTCTCACAATTCAGTTTTGCCTGTCCTTTTTAGCCTGGATTCGATTATTCGTTTTTAGGCGAGATCACTTGTCTCTTCTTATACTGCTCAGAGGACCTTTGATCAGTTATCGCCTCAGTATCATGTGCGCCCAGCTTGTCCACTCTGGTTCCGGACACATGTACTGTTAATCAATTATCTGACTTGCCATAGTACCATGTGCGCCCAGTTTGTCCGTTCTGGTTCAAGACACATGTACTTTTTATTATCGCACAGAGGAGCCGCGAGTCTTGAATTGTCCGATTTGCACAATTCTCACGCTTCTCTCCTCTACACCTCTGGTTCCTTCTCCATCCATGAGCTGAACCAGAGGTTGACATAAACACCAAAAAACAGAATGCGGATCACTTTGCCTTCCCAGGCCGCAGGTTGTATCGCCTTGCTCCTGGTATCGTATGATCCGTGAACAGTGCCGGTGCACTTTCAGATTCAGGCTTGAAGTCAGCCTGTGGCGCTACTGCAGGTGCTGGTGTGTGCCGCGCCAATGATGCAGATCCGTTTTTTGGCGTGCTGGTGGGCGCCAAAGGGGTACACGATTTGGTTTTGCAGGTATCTGCAAGGCAGATTTCACGTCGGCCAGCAGTGATGTCGATTCTGCTGGGCAACATTGGGGCACTCTTTGCCCTTCCTCCTTTTTGGCAATCGTCTCAGGCTTTGTTTCGAGTTTCACTTCACGTTTTGACAGATTAGGTGGCTGCTCATTGGCAACAGTTTCTTTCGTTTCTGGGACCGCTGTCTCTTTCCGGTCAGCAGTGTCAGGCAAGACTTTTAGTGGAGTTGGAATCTTTTTGGCATGGGTGGCATGGATCCACGACTTCCTTCCATCCACCCGTATTGCCGTCTGCGTCGCTAAAAGTACTTGATGGGGCCCACGCCACCTGGGTGCTAATGATGACTTTCTTTCAAAGTTTTTTAGCAGCACCCAGTCTCCTGGCTCCAGTGCGTGCCCCAGACCGGTATACCGTTCTGGTAATGCCTCCTACACCTGCTGATGAATCAAACGCAATTTCTGCATTAAAAGGCCACAATAAGTACTAAGCACAGGATGTTCTATCTCACTGAGTCGTTTTGGCTGAGGTGCGCACCAAACATTTGCCGGCCTCCCCATTACGATCTCGTATGGGGAGAGCCCAGTTTTAGCCTGTACAGGCATACGCATGCATAATAGTGCTATTGGTAATGCATCCACCCAACTCAACTTGCTTCCCGCACAAATCTTGCTAATCTTTGATTTAAGGATCCCGTTGTGCCTCTCCACAAGACCGGCAGAACTCGGATGCCTTGAACTATGGAATCTCTTATCAATCTGGAGACCAGCACATATCTGTAATACCACTGCACCCACAAAATGCGGTCCATTGTCATACCATAGGACCTGGGGCAAGCCAAATCTGGAAAAATACTCCTTCAACATGACTTTTGCCGTAGTCATTGCTGTGCAATCCTTTAAAGGATATGCCTCCACCCACTTACTGAATGCACAGATTACCACCAAGATGTATTTTAAGTTTTGGCACCTCTCCATCTCTATGAAATCAAAATGACCTACCTCAAATGGCAAGGAGGGCGGCCCAAAACTGCCTGTTGGTGTCACTGTTCCCTTTCCTACATTGTGTTGTAAACACATGATACAGTTCTGCACCAACCTCTCTGCATTCTTTTTTATGTTTACATTCTGCCATACTGTAGAAAGGTGCTGTATCATTTTCTATGCACAGATGTGCGTAGGGCTGTGGGCCATTGTGACCATTGCGGTCCATATGAATTTGGCAACATCCAGTTTCTAGTTCCCTTGTCCACCCAACAACCCTCCAAATCCAACTCAGCAGATCCCTCTGCCCATCCCTGTATTTCATCGGCCGTAGCCTCGGCCTGCATTTCTTTGACAGTCGCAACTCCATCTTCTGTCATACAGGGTACTTCCTCTGTCTGAACCGTCATCATCTTGGTATTATAATCAGTGGCAGTTTGTTTCACAATTCTGTCTGCAAACGCGTTTCCCTCTCCTATTTTGCATGTTACTTTTTTATGTGCCTCGCATTTCACTATTGCTAGGCGCTTTGGAAACGTGAGTGCAGACAGCAATCGTACAATCAAAGGGCCATGTTGAATTCTGGCACCATGTGATGTCAGAAACCCTCTCTCAGCCAAGAGTCGACCAAAGTTATGAACCACTCCAAACGTGTACTGACTATCAGTATATATATTCACATTCAAATTTTCAGAAATCTCGCAGGCTCTGGTTACTGCTATTATTTCCACGGCTTGTGCTGAATTATAGGGGATTCTTTTACTTTCTACAACACTCTCTAGGGTAGTGATAGTGTATGCGGCAGTTGTCGTGCCATCTGGTAATTTAAAACATGAGCCGTCACAAAATAACTCTCCATCCGGCTCTTTCTGTGGAATATCACTTAAATCAACTCTCCCCTTGATTTCTTCCTCAGTGACCATTAAGCAATCATGGGGGGGTGATTCATTCTTCCCAATTTCTTTCATGGTTAGTGGCATTAATTCTGCAGGATTCAAAGCGCTACACCTGATAATTTGGATATGGGACGCGAACAAGATAATCTCATATCTTGTCAATCTGGCAGAGGTGAGGTGTTGCGTCTGTGTCCTATTTAATAGAACGTCTATGGCATGTGGCACCATCAGAATTAAAGTATGCCCCAATACCATCGCTTCCGTTTGTTTCACTGACGCAGCAGCCGCCGCGACAGATTGCAAACATCGTGGTAGTGCGCGCTACAGGGTCCAGCGCAGAAGAAAAATAGCCGCACGGCCTATTTCTCCCACCTTGTTCCTGTGTCAAAACCGCCAATGCACATCCTTCACTTTCACACACAAATAGTCTAAAAATGTTCTTATAGTTCGGCGTACCCAAAACTGGAGACGAGCATAATGCAGTTTGCAATCCATCAAATGCTCTCTGACATTCCTCATCCCACTGCAAAGGCATAACCGCATCTTTTCTAGTCAAATTCACTAATGGTTTCACAATTAACGCAAAATTACCAATCCATTGTCGGCAATATGAAGCCATGCCTATTATGGCTCTGACTCCTTTTTGTGTCTTTGGAATAGGCATACAAGAAATACTTTCTATGCGTTCTGGCGTTAGTCTTCTCCCTCCTTTCGAAAGTAGGTAGCCCAAATAAACTACCTCCTTTCGATTATACTGACATTTCTTCAAACTAGCTTTATGGCCATGCGCCGCTAGGTGTGACAGTAGTAATACAGTGCTTTCTTTACAAATCTCCTGTGTCTGCAGCTAGCAATAAATCGTCTATGTATTGCAAAAGTACACAACCCACGGGTAATTCCAGCATGTCTAGCTGTTCTTTCAATGCTCTACTGTAAATACTTGGACTTTCCGTATAACCTTGCGGAATCCGCGTAAATGTAAATGACAGTCCTCCTAATGTGAACGCGAACAAATATCTACTGTCCTTGTCCACTGGAATACTAAACAATGCGTTTTTCAAATCTATTACACTAAAGTATTCTGCTGAAACAGGTATCATTGTCAATATTGTAGTGACGTCTGGCACTAGAGGAAGTTGCGGCTATACTACCTTATTCAATGCGCGTAGATCAATTATGAAACGGTATGGTACCTCATTACCTCCTTTTTTATAAACCGGAAGAATCGGGCTGTTACATATACTACCTGTGATTTCCTCTATTACCCCTAATTTCACCAAATCGGTAACAATACTCTTCAATCCTTTCTCACCTTCAACCAAAATTTTGTATTGGGGTATTCGCGGTAGGGTAACACCTTCTTTTAAAATAATCTTTACTGACTCTATCTTTAAACATCCCACATCGTTGTCATGCAATGCCCATATACAGGTTGGTACTTTACTTAGTTCCCCTGGTAACGCTTCGGACATGAATTCTGACACAGGGGCATCATGTGGCCATATCGTTAGAAATACTCCGTCTGCCGTGCAATGTATAACAGAACCTAGTTTTTTCAACAAATTTAATCCCAAAAAATTTTCTCCACAATTTTCTGTTAGAAGGAAAGGACAATGTTCGGTAAATGGTCCTATAGTAACTGGGACTGGTTTGGACACTGGGTTTATGACTGGTGTACCTGCGAACCCTACGGAAATATTAATTTGCCCTGACAGTGGTATATTCGGAACCAAGTGATGGTCTATTGAACACTTCTGTGCTCCTGTATCTACAAGAAAGCGGTGCTCCTCATTCCCGACTCTCATTTCTACGTAGGGTCCTCTCTGATTCACGGGAATAGACACTGGTTCCGACCCCTGTCCTGGGCTGTCCTATTGGGGAAATAACACATCGTCCAATGTGTAATCATTACTATTAATGTAATACGTGTTTGGCTGTGTATCAAAAACATTTCCACTCTTCCCTCTATTTCTCCCACTCTGATTTCCATTATTTTAATTTTGCTGTCCCTGAATCTGGTTTGGGGCATTTTGGTTTTGGCATTGGTTTTGATTACCTCCGTTATTATGATGCTGCTGCAGCATACTATTCCTATTTGGTCCATTCGCTCCTGGGTGTCCTCTATGCTGTCTCATCTGACCAGACCCGTTTCTATTCTGTAGATGTGGGCATTGCGCTCGCCAATGTCCTTCCTCTTTACAATATGCACACTGATTCGGCCCCACTGTTCCCCCATGCATATTCGAACTACTCCTTTCTTGTGCGTCATGGAGGACCTGATTAAAACCGTAAGCGAGGGTCAGCAACTATTACAGCAAGCCTTACAGATGCAATCACAACAAGCTCAAGCTGACAGGTTAGCCTTCCAACAAGCCTTACAAATACAACAGGCTCAACTACTCGAAGTCACCAACGCACGAAACAACCCCCAGGTCCCTACCTCGGTCTTGCAAAAATATTCGGCAGGAGAAGACCCAGGACATTTCTTCGTGAATTTTGAAAGAGTAGCCCGAAATGCCCAGTGGCCCGCCGAGAGATGGTGTCATTACATCGCACCATTGATGACCGGTGAAATGCAGTGTCCATATCAAGCGGCAAACCCTGCAGGTGATACGAGCTATGGCGACATGAAAAAGGTGGTATTAGAAAGAATGGGACACGACGAGGAAACTTATCGAGTGAAGTTTAGAGAAGTCAAGTTGAAAGTGGAAGAAACCCCACAACAATTGTTTTACCGAGTAAAGGAGTTAGCAGAGAAATGGTTACAACCGGGTACTTTCCGATATATTACAGCATTGTATAATAACTGGGCATTCAATTTTTAGTACTTGCAATTTGCATATTTCACAGTCTCATATTTACAAAAAGTAGTTGGCTCACTCGCCACTGTGCACTCTCTGCAACCTGCACTCTGCGACCTGCTTTCACTCTCTGTGACCTGCTTTCACTCTCTGTGACCTGCTTTCACTCTCTGTGACCTGCTTTCACTCTTTATGACCTTCATTCACTCTCTGTGGCCTGCATTCACTCTCTGCGACCCGCATTCACTCTCTGCGACCCGCATTCACTCTCTACGGCCTGCATTCACTCTCTGCGACCTGCATTCACTCTCTGCGGCCTGCATTCACTCTCTGCGACCTGCATTCATACTCTGTGACCTGCATTCATACGCTGTCACCTGCTTTCACTCTCTGTACCTGCATTCACTCTCTGCGGCCTGCATTCACTCTCTGCGACCTGCATTCACTCTCTGCGACCTGCATTCATACTCTGTGACCTGCATTCATACGCTGTCACCTGCTTTCACTCTCTGTGACCTGCATTCACTTTCTGCGACCTGCATTCACTCTCTGCGACCTGCATTCATACTCTGTGACCTGCATTCATATGCTGTCACCTGCTTTCACTCAATGTGACTTGCTTTCACTCTCTGTAACCTGCTTTCACTCTCTGCGACCTGCATTCACTCACTGCGACCTGCATTCACTCACTGCGACCTGCTTTTTTTTTTCTCTCTCTGCAGGATTTTCAAACTTAGGTGGCCTCTCCACTGTGTACCTGATACGCTTACTATGTTCTGAATTTGTGGTAAACTAACGCCTGCCGCTCTCTTCCTGTCCGCTTGCGCTTGTCCTGTCTTCCCCCACCCACTCCCTCCTAATCTATGGTGCTCTCTGTCTCACCAACCTTTTCTAACTGCTTCTCCATTGACTATCCTGCTCTCCTCACTAAATCTGGTAGGAAAAAGTTTGAAAAGGACATCCTGGTCTCCAACCCAGGCCTCCCTATCGCTGACACCTACACTAGTGCCTCCTCAAGGAAACTCTCACTGACATCCTCTTTTTCGTGCCTTCTCCTGACCTATGGACCCTTCATATGATCTCTGTGCTCTCTCCTTTCTCCTCTTCTCCCATTAATGGTGGCACCCGTTGGGATGTCCTCTTGGCTTCCTTCCACTCCTCTAAGGCCATCATTAATGTCTATGCTAATGGGACCGTCTTGGTCCAAGGCCCTCAGGCCAACCATCACCTCTTCGATAGACGCTTCCCACGCCTCATCAACTTCCTTTCCTCTCCTGCTGTGCCCCCTCTTCTGTCCTCGACTAACTTGCCTCTTCCCTCCCTCCCCACCCCCTCTCGTGCTCCTTCTTCACCTCCGCAGGGCGTACCTCTGATCTGTACCCCTCCCCGGAAATCCTTCAAAGATGGCAAACTTCTGCACATTGCCACTCTTAACTCTCGCTCTGCCGTCAAACATTCCTCTGATATCTGCCGCCTTCTTGAGGAACTTGACCTTGACGTACTCGGTCTCACTGAGACATGGTTCACGGCCAGCTCTGTCACCAGCTTTGACACACTCCTACCCAACGGTTACAAAATCCTCTCTGTGCCCAGGCCCAACCGTGCGGGGGGAGGTGTGGCCCTTATCTTCCCTGAGTGGATTCCTGCCACTGTTACTCCCATGCAGACCTACTCCTCTTTTGAATGTCTTGTCTGCTGACTCTCTCTCTCTCCTAGCCATTCCCTTACCGTGGCTACTATCTATCGGCCACCTGGTCAAATTTCCTCCTTCCTCTCCGAGTGGGCGGACCTCTCCTCCTCACTCCTGTCCTCAACCACTCAACTCCTCTTTCTTGGAGACTTCAACAACCACCTGGATGCCTCCTGTCCCCCCTCTGGACTCTTTCGCAACCTCTGCGACTCTCTCTCACTCTCTATTCTCCCGTCTGGGCCGACTCATTCTGCAGGGCACACCCTTGATGCCCTGATCTCCTCTGACCTTCTCTCCACTCCTCTCTCCTGGAGTGATCACTTTCTCCTCTCCTCCCATCTCACCCTCCCTACCCCACAGGCAAAGCCACCCCCATCACTGCCACCTTCCTTCTTGGTCATCCGACCCATGAAGCGCGTGTCAGTTGAGGCTTTCGCTGCCACCTTCTTGCCCCCTCCTCCCCCTTCGGCTAACTCCCACCCTGACACAGCCCTCTCCACTCTCCACTCTGCTATATCTGATACTCTTGATATCCGCCTGAAGCCCAAAGCCAAATGTAACTCCTGGTATGACTCGGATCTCGTCACCCTTAAACGCAAGTGCAGGGTGGCAGAGAGGAAATGGCGTGCTTCATGTTCATCCTCTGACAAACTGGCCTGTCGCCTGCTCCAAAGGCAATACCGGCTCTCCGTTCTCACCAAGAAGAGAGCCCTTATCCAAGCCCGCATCTCTGCGGCATCTAACAATTCGGCCGAACTCTTTAAAATCTGCAAGGAGCTGGCCAACCCTGCTGCAGTCTCTACCTCTCCTGTCCCCTCCCAGGCCCTCTGCACGGCACTGGCCTCTCACTTCATTTCAAAAACTCAGGACATCCTGTCCTCACTCTCCTCCTATAACCTCCCCCCTCTATTCCCTGCCCTTCCTCTGGCTCTTCTGCAGCCACCCCTCCTTCTCCTTCTCTTCCTTTCCCCTTTTTTCTGCTGACGAGGTTTCAAGACAAGTCCGATCTATGAAAGTCCCGTCAAAACAGGTCCACCCCTGTTCCTCCAAAACTATCAAGGACCACATTGACTCCTTGGCTCCTGCCCTTGCTGACTTCTGCAATCACTCCTTCGCCTCTGGAGTCTTCCCATCCCCTCTCAAGCACTCCCTTGTGCACCCCCTTCTTAAGAAACCCTCTTCCGACCCTTCCTGCCCAGCTAACTATCGCCCAATCTCTATCACTCCCTTCCTGGGCAAGCTCCTGGAGAAACTGGCCATCTCCCAGCTTAATCTCCATGCTGAATGTGTTGGTAGTCTTCATGACCATCAGTCTGGCTTCAGAGCTGCCAGAAGCACGGAAACTGCTCTCCTGAACATCCGTGAGGACCTGCTCTCGAACCTTGACTCTAACATTCCATGTGTTCTCATTTTGCTTGATCTCTCTTCTGCCTTTGATACTGTCAACCATACCATCCTGCTCAACCGTCTCCGTGATAACCTCGGTATCACTGGTCAGGCTCTGACGTGGCTGACCTCTTTCCTCTCAAATCGACCCTCCCGGGTCCAACTGGGGTCTTTCCTCTCTGACATCTTCTTCTCTACCTGTGGTGTCCCCCAGGGATCTAACCTTTCTCCCTGGCTGTTCAACCAGTATCTGGCACTTCTCGCCCACCACATCGCCGCTCTCTGCCCCTACTTTCAGTGCTATGCAGATGATACCCAACTCATTTTCAGGCTACCCTCGGCCTCCTCTTCTCCTTCCCTCATCTTTGACTGTCTTTCTGCTATTCAGGAATGGTGTACCGCCAACGGCCTCTGCCTTAATGCCAGTAAGACTGAGATTCTACTCATCGGCACTCCCACTCCCTCCTTCCCTGCTGCTCTCTGGCCGGCCTCTCTGGGCCCTCTTCCTGCTCCTACATGCAAGGCAAAAAACCTTGGGGTCATCTTCGACTCCACACTCTCCTTCTCTCCTCACATATCCGACGTATCTAAGAAGTCACACTACCAGCTACACCTCCTCAGAGGTATCCTTCCTTTCCTCTCCTTCCCCCAGAAGCTCACTCTGAGAGCCCTGGTTCTCTCTAAGCTGGACTACTGTAACAGCCTCTATCTTAATCTGCCCGCCTCTACTCTCCGCCCTTTGCAACTCATCCAGAACAGGACTGCAAGACTTGTCCTTGGCCTCAAGCCCAGGGACTGTATCTCTCCAGGACTGAAATCACTACACTGGCTCCCAGTGACTGCGAGGATCAAGTTCAAAACCCTCTGCATTGTCCACAACCCCGTCTGGGGCCTTGGGCCAAAATACCTTCAACTCTCTCTTCCTAAATATCTTCCTTCTCGAGCTCTTCGCTCATCCGCCTCCAACTCCCTCAGGGTCAGCCGCTTCTCCAAACAACGAGTTGGGGGCAGATCTCTTTCCACTGCAGGGGCCTCCCTCTGGAACAGCCTTCCTACCTCCCTGAAACTTGAGGAGAACCACCTCCGGTTCCGGAAGCACCTCAAAACCTTCCTCTTTGCCTCCGCTTTCTCTCCCCCTCTCCCCTGCTAATATTACTGAAACTCCACTGAATCTGCAAATGGGCCATTCACCGTTCTCGGCCCAGCCACTCTCTCCTGCACTGCCTCCACGGCAACCCCTGCACTACGGGACTGTGTCTGTATCCATACAGCCCCCCTTCCCAGCACTTGTCTGCACTTACCTCGCACTTGCCACCAGCTGGCCCTTGTTATTTATCCTGTATGCTGTATGCTAATAACCCTGTACTGCACTTTCCCCTCTCCCTTTCCCCCATGCACTTTTCCCTTCCCCTCTACCCTCGCACTTGCGCGATCTGAATGACACCTGGCCTAGTAAGATCGTTGTCTGTCTCCCCTTGTTCCCCCCCTGCCTCGTCGCTCCTTGAAACACTTGTGTATATGCGCGTTAGAAATGCCTTATCATATCATATCATATCATCATACTTTTACTTCAGCAGAAATGACAGAAAAAGTCATTCTGGAACAGTTCATCGAGGCCCTCCCGGGTCCGGTACAGAGGTGGGTCAAACAACATCCCAGGCTGTCGTTGACGGAGGCTGTGGAAGTAGCCTCAACTTACCAAAAGGCTGGACAAGGGAGGGTGATGACCTATCCGACCAGCTATAAACCATCCCTTTTGTTGAACAAGTCTGCTACTGCACCAAGATGGCCACACTCAATGCTACGAAGATCAGAAGGTGACGGTGTACGCTCCCGACCTAGCAGTGAGGGTCCGGTGAATTATCGTCAAGCTACTCCTATATCTAGAGGCCCACAATGTTTCGACTGCGGGGACTGGGGACATTTAGCAAGATTCTGCCCGAAAAAACCTAAAGCAGAACCAATGGAGGTTGGATTACTTGAATCACAAAAGGGAAACGAAGCTACAGAGATGATGTGTGCGAGACCGTCGCAGTATCTATATACCTGCGACGCTGAGGTGGATGGAAAACACACCACAGCATTAATCGACTCAGGGAGCCTACAGACAGCGGTAACATCAGAGCTGGTAGGTGAAGATTCTTATTCCTCAGAGAAAATCCCTATCCGATGTGTGCATGGGGATGTAAGGGTATACCCATCTAAGGAAATAAGAATCAAAGTAGTCGGAGAAACGATGGGGGTAAAGGCAGCAGTATTACCTCATTTACCAAAACCACTTCTAATTGGCTCCGATATACCAAAATTCCCAGAGTTAGTTCATAAGATTGAGAAGAGCTGGTTGGAAACGGCCCCTTTCCATAGTGATGAAATACCTAGTCCAACTCCTAAAATGCAAAAAAGCAAAAAGCTCAGACGCTATCTGAAGAAAGAATGGAGAGTCAAAAATGTTTTACCGGTGGCAGTGGATTGGAGGATCGAGGAAGACTGAGACAGTTTTCGCTCTGCACAAGAGCTAGATCCTTTGCTGCAATATGCTCGAGAAAGGGCTCTGGAGAGAGTAACGGGAGAAGGACCACGATTCATCAAAGAAAATGGGTTGTAGTATAGATTAACTAAGGCCAGGAATCAGTAGGATCGGAATAGACTTCGTTGGACCTTTCGAACCGACACAAAGAGGTCCCAAATACATTCTTGTAGTGGTCGATTATGCAACTAGGTATCCCGAGGCATTCCCACTGAAAGCCACAAATACGCAATAGATTTGTGACGCCATCATACCTTTCATTGGACGAGTTGGGATACCCAGAGAGATTGTCACCGATCGGGGGTCGAATTTCATGTCTAAAGTATTAGAACAAGTTTGTGAGACCCTAAAAATAGAACACCTGAAAACTGCTGTGTATCACCCACAGACCGATGGGCTAGTAGAACGTTATAATAACACCATTAAACAGATGCTGAAGAAAACGATTTCCCCAGAGAATAAAGACTGGGATAGAGTACTTCCATGGATTCTAATGACACTCAGGAATACTCCACAGTCCTCAACAGGGTTTTCACCCTTTGAGTTATTATTCGGGAGACCCGTTCGTACTTTGCTCCTTGGGAAGAACAACCAAAACATGAAATAACACTAACAGAATATGCTTCCCAACTACAAGAAAGAGTAGAAAAGCTACAAAGTGTTGCAAGAGATAACCTTCTCCAAGCACAGATAAGACAAGAAAGATACTACAATCAAAATACACAGTTACGAGTTTTTAAAAAAGGAGACCAAGTACTCGTGTTAGTACCTACATCAGAGAACAAAATGCTAGCTACTTGGAAAGGTCCTTACGAGGTTCACGAAGTCTTAGGACCATTAACATACAAGGTGAAACAGACAGACTGTAAATTTCCGTATCAAACCTATCATGTCAATTTACTTAAAAAATGGAGATCTCCCATCCCAACAATGGCCATGATATCCGTGAATGAAACTACAGAAGAACAATTTCTACAAATAAAGGAAAAAACTGGTTCGAAGGATCTGAATGTGAACCCAGAGTTGTCAGCTGTACAAAAAACAGAGTTGTCTAGGGTCATACAAAAGTTTACACATGTATTCTCTTCCCTACCAGGGAGGACTAATTTAACAAATCATCAGATAGTCACTAAACCGGGAACTATAGTGAGACAAAGACCTTATCGAATTCCTGAATCAAAGATCAAAGCTTTCAACCAAGAAGTTCAAGAAATGCTAGATCTTGGTATCATTGAACCTTCTTACAGTGATTGGTGCTCTCCGGTAGTTCTTGTACCAAAGCCGGATGGGAGTGTAAGATTGTGCATGGATTTTCGAAAAGTAAACGACATTTCTAAATTTGATGCGTATCCAATGCCTCGAATAGAAGATCTCCTGAACAATTTAGGGAAGGCAACATTTTTGACTACCATTGATCTAACCAAAGGTGACTGGCAAATTCCCCTCCTTCCGGCTGATAAGGAAAAGACGGCGTTTGCCACACCCACAGGTTTATATCAATTTAATGTGCTACCCTTCGGGTTGCATGGAGCTCCGGCCACCTTTCAGCGACTAATGAACCATATCATCAAGGGACATGAACAATATGTCGGTGCTTACCTTGATGATATCATAATCTACAGCAACACATGGGCAGAACACCTACAACATCTTGCAAGTATCCTTACGACTCTAGAAACGACAGGATTACACGTAAATCCCAAAAAAACTCATGTTGCCATGTTGCATACAAAGTATCTAGGATATTATGTCAGTCAGGGGATCATCAAACCTCAAGAAGAAAAGATCAAGGCTATAAGGCAGTTGAAATTTCCAGCTACACCAAGACAAGTACGGGCATTTCTAGGATTTGTGGGATAATACAGACGATTTATTCCACACTTTTCTACTCTCGCCAGCCCTCTCACAGATCTCTTAAAGAAGAACTCAATGACAAAGAAAACTTGGGAAACTCTGGAGACTTTACAAGCATTTAAGGCATTAAAGGAGGCCCTCACTGAGAGAGCTGTATTGCACTGCCCAGATTTTAATGCACCGTTTTACCTACAGACCGATGCCTCAAGTACCGGACTCGGTGCTGTGCTGTTTCAGGATCAAGGAGAGAAGGAAAGACCCATACTCTTCATTAGTCGGAAGCTATTGCCACATGAACCCAACTATTGAGAAGGAATGTTTGGCCGTAAAGTGGGCTATTGACGCTCAAAGATATTATCTCTTAGGCCGAGAATTTACTTTAATAACAATCATGCCCCATTGGTATGGCTTGCTCGGAACAAGGATTTGAATCAGAGAATACTTAGATGGTTCCTTACCCTCCAGCCCTTCTCTTTCAGGACAGTTCATAAACCAGGAAAACTGTTAGCCCAAGCTGATTATCTATCCAGGGCTGAAACCCTTCCCGATCGTAAGGGTTTAGTAGAGGGGGTGTGACAATGTGCATGTCTTATTTGTAGCGTCTGCTTTTATTATATATATATAAACACGGCTATAAGGCTTGGCTGACACGGAGATACTAGAGCAGGAAGTAAAACAGGTAGGACCTTTCCTCTAACACTGTGTTTTCGTTGCCTAGGAAACGGGGTCTGAAGAGGAGGAGATCGAGCCCAACGGTCTCAGCTGGGCGTATTAATGGAGGCTGCCAGAAGTTGATCAGGATAAGTCCTGTAGCGCCGTTGCGCAAAGTTGAGTGTTTCAGCATTTAAAGTTAAAAGGTTGCTTCGACGTAGAAGCGGAGTAAGAGAGGAGAAGCTGTTTAACGAAACGCTGTCGCGTTTCATGATGTTTTGAAGAGCCGCGGAGCGAACGTATTACCTGGTATGCGGAGAGGGAGAGCGAGGGAGGAGAAGTGGTTTAACGAAACGCCGCTGCGTTTCATGACATTTTACGGAGCCGCCGAGTGAAGCTTTTCTGTGTATGCGGAGAGAGAGAAAGAGAGGAGAGTTCCGTATGCGCCGAACTGAAGAGCACAGCTGACTCCGGAGCTGAGCCGAGAGGTCAGAAAAGGGGCGGAAAATAGAACGAGCCTTCTCTCTCGCCCTCGACAGCGGAGGAAAAGACATTACTCAGGTAACGCTACGTTATAACAGGGAGGAGTCGAGAGACAGAAACTGCTATGAGCCAGGCAAAGCAGGAAAACGATCTTCCAACCACTAATAGGGCATTGTACTGAAGGGGTAAAACATACAATCTACGAAGGGAAGACCGAAATAACAGGGCAGCCATAACTACCAGTCAAAATATGCAAAGGTGAAGAGAAAGCGAAGGAGAATTTTAAAGAGGGGCCGTCAGGATTGCATAAGAAACTGTCACACTAAAATATAAAGCCAACAGTAAGGTTGGGGAGGTTATAAAAGCAACAGAGTCTCCGCAAAGCTAGAGAATATCTGAACTGTCGAGTGCAAAAGGTCTGTATTTTCTGTATTTTCTGTAAAAGGTTGATTTTGAAAATGGGATTAAAGACTTGTTAAGGACACTTCTAAAACAAATAGAGGAAAAGAGAGCAGACAATAAATATCTAAAAGAGAAGAAGATCTCCAACAGAAGGAGAGAATACCGCACAGAGAAAAGAAGAGAACCCGAGACAAAAAACAAGACAAAGATAAAACACGACCCACGGCCCTCATTTGAGTACAACTTACCCATGTGGCCTTGCCGGCTGACTCTCTCTCTCTTTGAAGATCTACAGTAGGCTGAAAAGAAGTATCCTTTTTCTGGTGTTTCTAAAAGAAAAGAAAATTTGATTAATAAAGATTTGGGCTCTCTTTCAGTCCAAAGAAACTATTTGATGGCTGAAGACTCATAATTCTTTGGTTTCAAACAATATCATAAGTATATCATACACAAATTATCACAAGGTGTAGTAAACATTTTGACAGGTGTAGTAAACATTTTGATAGGTGAAGTAAACATTTCGACATAATCATTATCTAATTCATCTCGGAACTCAAAAAGTCTATACACATGTTCTCTCACTTCTTCATCCCTCTCCCTAACAATCGCTGCGGTGGTAATTTCCCAATTAGCTGTTTCCATCTCTCCACCAAATATTCACCCATGCATTCCAACACTACCTGTCTTTCGTTGCTTCTTCGAAAGTCATATATCGAAGCCAATGTTGCCGTCCCGTCATTCCCGTCTATATACATCTCTGCCTGTTGCTGCGATTCCACCTTTCTTTCTTTGCTGATTGTGCTGCAGGTTACCCTCGTGCACTCCCGTTGGTCAGTCCCTCCTCTTGCCCCCGTGGTTTCAACTTCAACCCCGGGAGGAACGGACGGTGCTGAGTCTGTGTCTAAGGCGGGAGGTGCGGATGGGAAAATGGGAACAGCGAGGGTCTGTTGTGGGCCTGGTTGGCTAGTAGGAAGTGTTACGTGCGCAGTCTGTGGCTGTGGGAGGGCTTGAGCTACCGGAGGGGGAGCTTGGGCTACGGGCGGGGTCTGGGCAATAGCTACTGACGTATCTGGTCTTACTTCTGATCTTGGGCCTTGTTTTGTATGGGTCAATATATTTTCTATCAATTCATCTGCTATGTGT
Organism: Ambystoma mexicanum; assembly: GCF_040938575.1. Taxonomy (NCBI): domain Eukaryota; kingdom Metazoa; phylum Chordata; class Amphibia; order Caudata; family Ambystomatidae; genus Ambystoma; species Ambystoma mexicanum. The sequence continues at coordinate 941,258,657 of NC_090939.1, forward strand.
AATTCTCGCTGTGGGTATATCTTTTCTATATTCAACTGGTCACGCCTGCCTGCCCTTCTTAGACTCTCAGTCCACTCCTCCTCTTCTTTTTCTTCCGCTACCTCACATTTCGATTTATGCCTGCACGCATGCTTTGCTCTGCTTTTATAGTCTCAAATGCTGTAGGACGCGCTTTCTTTCTTATCAACACCCTTTCCAAGTTATCTATCCTCGCCATCTCAAAACTACCATTAATCGGCCACTGATGGTCTTGTTGCTTTCTGGTTTGCCTATGCCAAGTCTCACAAAATATTATCGCACCGACTCTATACTTCACATACATCTCATACGCCGGCGTTCCCCCAGGTGGTACAATTTGGCCATTTTCCAAAGATTGTCTATCACAGCGGAAACACCCTGCTAAGGTGGACAATACCCCAGGCATGTTTCAACCTTCCCCCTGGTTAATCAACCTTACCTAGGGCGTTTGATTTTGCAAAGTCAACTCTCAACCAATGCCAGGATGCTTTGAATCGGGGAATGACTCACCTGATAAAGCAAGTCGTCTGTATACTGACGCACCAAAGGACATCGTGTCTGCGTTTCTTGGCTTCCGCCTCGTTTCGGGACCCTCACCTCCTTGTTCTCTAGCCAGGCACGTGGATCAGGGATCAGATGTGTGCAGATCTGCAAAGGAGTCTCTCATCACTTTTACAGGGCACCCCGAACACCTCTTGATCCCGGCTCGATCGTCCCGTCCTCGCCGTTCTCTGCCTTTCTCAATTACAACGTTACACGAAGGAACAAGTGGGGGAGGGTCCCTATTCGGGCGCCATCTTGAAAGGGGCCCGTAGGGGACCCTAACGTCTATGGAAACAAGGCGGGTCACCACACACGATAGAGATGCCAGACACGAGGTTGTATTCGAAAAAAGCTAGGGTTTTATTGCAAAGCAAAAGTCTCAGTTGGCCAACTGGGTCTCACGCCCCGCAATGTGTATCTCTAGACCTCGAGGGACGCAAGAGAGTGAATTACGTACATCAGTTACATATATACAAAATGCATATCAAACAATCAGCTATGTCATGTTTAACACCCCCCCCTTTATTGGGTTTCTTTGAACTTGGTGTGATGATGGACATCTCCGACCACTATGGCACCTTTAAACATCTATTGTAGTAACAATTTGCAATTTGTGAGTGCGTAGGCATCTTTCGGTTACAGAATAGAACACAGCGCTTCTGTTCTTGGAAGCACACTACATATGGGGGGGGAGTTGCATTCCAGACCTTGCTATCTATCAGGTGCTATTTGCGTCCTGAGAGCCGACATGCTCTTAGCGGGCTCAGCAAAGGGGGGCCATTAGAAAAGCATAATTCAAGCCTTTAGCAGTATTATTCTAACATATTCTACCATATAACGAGACTGACTGGCAGCTGTGAAATGATTAAATGCCCTGCAGCTCTGCTTCAAGGCTACATTAAGGAGGGAGCGGGCATTCTTCCTGGCGCTGCCTACGTTTGTGTTTCAGCGAACTCTTGTTATCCTTGCGGCCCTGTGGCCTTGTCCTTTTTGCATACAGACAAGACGCCTTAAGCCACTTCTTGTTCTTGCCTTGTCCTTGATCCAGCCATGGGCCCACATACACTCATAGGTACCGAGTTTTTCTCATGTATATGGGTCTATTGTGATGCTCTCAGGCTTGCAACACCCAGCCATTGTGATGGGGAGGGGAGGTCAATTTGCAAGCATTCTGGAGCAGGAATCTTTATATATTTAAATAGGGGGAGGGCGAGGGAGAGGAAGGTAGAGATAGAGAAAGAACAAAATATGGTATTTGGAGGCTATGTGTTTGCATGGAAAAGATTTTAGGCTTTTAATCAAGTGGAAAGGCTCTGTGGCTGGTATCTCAGCCTGTTGATGCTTTGTTGAGTTGCTTGGAAAGTGCAAGAACAGAGACCTGAAGCACTCCCGGGCCAGGTTGCATGTCTCCAAGTTACGGAAACCCCACAGACCTCCTCCCTGTGCCACACAATTCTGGGCACTGAGCTCTGCAGTTGTTCCCCACAAATCACCAAGCGCCCCAGATTTACTTTCTCAGAGTTGCTAGTTACTGCTACCGCAACTCGGCCACTTGATCTTTCCCACATACTTGCTACTGTGGAGTAAGCAGGGCTAAGAGAGAGGGAGAAGGGGTGTGCCTATGCAAATCATCTGCCAGGATCCTACCTGGGAGTTAATTCAATCTCACCAGCTGACACCTGGGCAGTGGCAGGTAATTTGGAGAACAGACATATTCGGACAGGCCACAAAGCATACAATGGGCTATTAATTGGTGATCCCTTTAGCCATGTCTCCCTTAGTTACTGAGGTCCAGAAAAATTCCACCCAGAGCTCTCATAGAGAGGTCCTTGGCCGATCGTGGCCGATCAGGGGAGTGAAGGGTTGGGGTGACTGCACACTGCCTCACATTTTCACTGTATTTTACAGGGCTAATGCTTTTGCAGTAGGCGTCTGTACAAGTGATTGTGTTCTGCACTGTGTGAAAGTAACGTTTATCCACTGACATTAACCAAACTACTTTCTCTGTTCAAAGAACATACATGCAGAGAAAACATTTTATGTTTTTGGCGGAAGTCCCAGAGTGTCTTGCTAATGATTTATTACGCTGTCTGCTACTCTATTTTTGACGTAGAGTGTTCCCAGCCCAGGAATGTTTAAGGCATACTGTATGTAAATCTCTTACAATGAAAACTCTGTTGAAAGCACATAGGTAGATAGGAATGGATCTGTTAAGAAATGAAACAAAAAGCCTGGAGAAATGTGGAAACAGGTAGTATTTGGACTTACAATAAACGGACTCACAGTCAGATGTGCTATCCCTTGACCCACTGACCCCCTTACCTTTTGTGTAATACTTTTGCTCTCAGTAGGTTTGTCCAGAGTTCCCTTCTTAAAGCGGCTTTCTTATAAAACAATCCTAGACCTGCTTTTTGTGGCACACATGCCTCATATCCCGTTGCTCTTGATAAACTGAAATCATCTCCCACCAACACAAGCTATACAAGATTTCCAGGGCTCAGCCAAGCAAACTCAGGTGGGTCGAAGGTTGACCAATCCTTAAATCAGCAGCAAAGTTAACATTGAAATCAGCCTCAGAATCTCTTAAAGGATGGTCCAACATCTGTTGCTTGCGGGCGCAATCGGAAAGCCTCTGGTGCTGACGCCTTAAGGCACCTCTTGTTCTTGCCTTGTCCTTGATCCAGCCATGGGCCCACATACACTCATAGGTACCGAGTTTTTCTCATGTCTATGGGTCTATTGTGATGCTCTCAGGCTTGCATCACCCAGCCATTGTGATGGGGAGGGGAGGTCAATTTGCAAGCATCCTGGAGCAGGAATCTTTATATCTTTAAATATAATTGGCATTAAACCAAACCCTTTAGGACCAGATCAATACAGCAGCAAAGAATGCTGATTCATTGTTGGTTGCCTCTTAATTTCATACCATCCGATATATAAATGGTGTTTGGACTTTCTGCCCTCTGACATAAGGACATTTGGTATGGCAAACGTTTGACCAGAGATCCTAATCAATGGTTTGATTGACTCTCTCTTTGTGTTTGCTTCCACAACACATGTACTAATATGGGAATGATAATAGGAAAATTAAATTGGCCCCTGCTCTAAAGATGACACGCACATTCGTAAAGCATTCACTATTTTTGGTACATGACAGGACAGAAACTTTTCTTAATTTGCAAGTCTTTATTTTTTAATACATCTTTTTTAATGAAGATTGAGTGCATGAAAACCTAAAATTAATGGGAGGGAGGGGGGAGGTAGAAGCGGAGGAGGAGGGAATGGAGAAGGTGTAGTGATAAAGAGAACCCGCACTCCCTGGGATCCAGCCCTTTGTGCAAAGTAAATCACTCCTAATTACCTTCCCACACAAGTAAGGTTTATGACGCACGAGTCTGGAAGAAAGCCAATCACACAGAATATATGATGCTTGCATTTATTATCTACAGTGTCTAATGAGAACTAAGCAGCAATTTACAATAATATGGAAACAGAAAGTGCAAGCTGTATAATGCCAATTGTCAATCACAGATGAATATGCAATTATTTTGTCTTGCGCTCCTAATAAAATGTAGATGAAGGTACGATCAGATCACACCCGGGACCCTCGCCGCTACAGGTTCCCGGCACTCCTCGAGAGAGGAGGGGAGGACTGGCCAAGCCCCCACAGTCCTACACCAGAGTGGGGGTGTGATGCTAGGAGTCTTGGCCGAGATAGTGCACAGCTAGTCGTCCAGGCACTGTTCCTCTTGGGACGCGCGTCTCACCAACAGCCCAGGATGAGTCCCTACCTCACTGGTCCAAGCATAGTTCTCTTATTAGGGGCTGCGCGTCAATCATCATGACGTACCAGCTCTTCCAAAAGCTTCTAGACTCACCCCTCCAGGCAGTAAACATGTTTTTGCTTGGAAAGTTACAAGACTGGAAACAGCCAGTCTTGGCTCCCAGGCTTCGTGCACTGTGTTTTGGGAAGATCTGACATTCTTGCCTTATCAGTGCACCTGACTCGCAGAGCGAAGACGAGCATAGCTGTGCAAAGCTGTGCCTGGCTCCCAAGGGCTTCGTAGAGCCTCTTGCAAATGCTAGATGTTTTATGTCTTCAGGAAAGGCCTTCGCAATTAACCCCTTACAAGCATGCAGGCTCACCCAGTTCGAGATGCCTGGTTGATGTCAGCATTTTCCTCCACGCTTCAAATAGGCTCTAATACACACAAGATAGCTCAGTGGGTTAGTGCAAGTGCAGGTTACTGCAAGTGCCTAATCACGACATTCCACCCCTTTCGAAGTGAGGCCTGAAAATGCTGACTCAGTTCCACGATTTGGAAGCATGTACTCTGTGCTGTAGGCCGATTAAGCGTTTCTCTAGCGCAGTCATTCTAGTATAAAGGAAAGACATTCTGCGCAAGAGCCCAATGAAAACGATAAGGATGAATATTAGGGAAATCAGCAACCACAGCAATGGATGCAGCATTATATTAAGCAGCTTAGTGGAGGAGGGAGACCATCCAGTGAATACATCCCACCAGTGGTGAGTAGTAACTGATTGCAGATGGTCAGCAGTTTTAATTAATTGGTTCCTGTCTATTATCAGTTTGCACTCTGCAGAAATAACCGAGGTAGCTAGCATCTGGAAATCTTTCCAAGCAGTTTGGGCAAATTGTCTAATAGCTTGAAGCCGGGCAGTAATCACCCCATAGGGTAGAGTCCAGTTAAGCAAATGTGTGAACTCAGCATACAGAGTAGTGTGAGACCACTGGGCTAAAGAATATAAGGTATGAGTAACAATGTCTAAGATAGCCACAACCTGATCTACGCAAAATACTTGAGGATTCCCTAATAGCCTATAATTGTTAATAAGCAAGGAATGATTAGTAACTATGCAAGCTTTATGCTGATCTATCTGGAAGATATCAGTCCCATTAATGTGATATTGCATCCAGGTGCACTCCCCCGCTACGGGATGCATGCATGGGTCCGGAACCCTCCCAGTTAGGGGACACATCCACCCCTGATCCCAGTGCATGCAGGTGTGACTATGGATGGTGTAGTTTTGGCTGTCTAACCATTCCTCTCGTATTTGCGGAACCCACCAGGAACCATTGATTTTCATAGGCAATACTATAAAAGGACACCATATTTCTAAATCATAAGCGGTCCTACTATCTTGCATTAACGCATGGCATGTGTTATTCATGCAATCAAAAGCAAGCGGTTTAATCCATATGTTTGCTGGTAAGTGTAGCTCTGTGTGCCAGTGGGTTGAAGATAGTCGCCCCCATTCGGAGCGGAAAGCCAACACCTGCTGATTTAGCAAAGTTTGCCATAGAATGCAACGTGTGTTTTAGCAGTCTTGTTGACCTGCCCTATGGCAGAAAAAATGTCTTCATGGCTGAAATTCTGCCACTTCCAGTGGTTGCCAATACTTGTAGCAGTGTTGCACAGGGTAGGGCTTATCAATGGGCCCCACTGGGCCAGAAGCTTTATAGCGGCGCTGGCATCAGAACCCATAGTGGCTAACTTATTGCGCACAGTTTCTATGTCAAAAGCATTTAAAGCCCCCGTTCCCACTCCCGCTGCACCCGCAATCAATGAATCTAATCCTCTAGCTACGCGCAATTTGGCTATGGGCCATAGAAATTGACTCCATTTATAGCAGCTTGGTAGTACTAAGGAAACATTGCCTCGTGACAAATCTATGTCTAAGTGTAGCTCTGTAATGATAGACGCATGCATCACTTGTCTGCAATTTAAATGTTGTCTTACTACTGGAAAATCTAGCATGTTCACAGTTTCTACTTTGTGTGATTTGAAAAACACCATCCTCCAAGTGGGATGTCTACTATATACAATATTGGTTTTTGATACAAACAGCATACTACCATCTGGTACAGGCTGTTTCAACGTACAACTGTATGAAAGGCATTTGGTCAAGTTATAGTCCAGAAAATCATGGCGAGTACACTTGCTGCAGTTCTTGGGGCAGAAGAAACATGAAACATCAAACAAATTATTTGATCCATTCACTGAAATGTTTGGGCCTAAAATTTCATAAGGACCAGTCATATGAGTTAGTGACAAAAGGTGTCCGACAATGTGCCAATCTAGAACTCTTGCAGTTCCATGTGGATACTCATTTGTAACGCTTTTCTCACAGGTTAAGGTGCGGTTGTAGTTATCACGCAGGACTGGAGCATCAGGTGTAGCGCATGCGATTCTCAGAGTCCATGTAGCGTCTTGCATCAACCCATTCTTTACAGAGAAAGCGTTGGCTTGGCAGGCCAGGAGCACCCACAGCAAGGTAAGTCCCTTCCCCTTCATACTGCTCTACGTTCGTGGTGTGAGCCTAGTAGCGGGAATATAAACAGGCATGTCAGAATTATGCAAAAGTACAACATAAGTACTTCCAACACCTTGACTTAACACTTCCCCAGCCTCAGGCTTTTTGTTTGAATGGTGCACCCACACCTTTTTCCCCGTGCTACCGAAGCCTCCTTCCCCCCTCAATGTAGTGTCTGGGGATTGCTTGCTCTCTACCACTAGGGGAACAACTGCTTGCTCACAAATCAATTGTGCAATTCGGTCATATTTGGTTAATGGTACTGCAGATGCACCAGCATTATGTAAAAGTACCGAAACAGTCCCTCTATAATCAGGATCAATCACACCTCCCAATATGTCAATGCCTTGTTTCGCCAGGCTGGATCGTGCAGCAATGCGTCCATAAGTGCCAGCTGGCAATTTGATGCCAATACCCAGCAAGATGGATTTGGTTTGCCCCACCGGTATAACATCATCTTCACAGGTAGATAGATCAAGTCCAATGCTGCCTGCAGTGGCTTGCACAGGCAGCTTAGCTTCTTTGTCGGTTTTCCACAAACCAGAGTCTTTGTGGATTCCACTTTCTCACTTGTCCGTCTCACAAAGGGTGTCTGGCGGTTTCCCAGTGGACGATTGTTCAGTTCAAACAGTGCTTGTGCTAGGTGTTTGGACCACCCCTTGAGAGTGTGAGTCTTAGTCAGCTTCTTTATTTGTTGCTTGAGCAGCCCATTGCTACGTTCCACCAGAGCAGAGGATTCTGGGTACCGGCTGATGTGCAGTGTCCATTTTATGCCTTGCTCTAGTGACCAGTCCTGCACATTGTGTCCAGCAAAATGGCTGGCTTGGTCTGATTGGATTTCATCCGGGATGCCATAGTGTCTGATGAGGTATTCCATGCCTTGCAAGGTAGCCCGTTGATCTGCATGGGCAACTGGATAAGCTAATAGCAGTCCAGAGTATGTGTCTACCATGGTCCACACATAATGCTTTCCATTCTCGGGCGGTAAAGGGCCAATGTAGTCAACTTGCCATACGCTAGCAGCTCTTTCACCTCTTCTCAAAGGGCCTTGAGGCTTCCTCTCCAGAGGGTAGTGCTTCACTTCACTGCACACGGAACATTGGGAGGCAGCTTGTCTGGCTTGATCCATGGTAATGGGCAATTGTCTCTTTTTTGCCCATTGATAAGTTCCTGTTTGCCCTAGATGCCCTGAGGTTTGGTGTGCCCAATCCGCCATCCCTTGCAGCACCTCAGCTTCTTGCGGTGTTGTCACTGGGCGAATCTTTGCCATTTGGTCCACTTCATTGTTGAACAGGGCAGCCAGTGAGGTGTCAGGGGGCATGTGTGCATCGACATGCCCAATGCAGATTTTGCACCTCTCACCTTTGCACCACATCTCTTCCCAGATGTCTGGCCCTCCCCAGATCGGCGTGTTCTTGATCTGCCAACCATCTCTTCTCCATGCCGGTGCCCAATGTGTCAGGCCTTGATATGTGGCCCAACTGTCTGTGTATATGTATGCAGTCTCTGTTTCCTTCACCTGTTCAATCACGGAGGCCACTGCTTGCAGTTCAGCATACTGACTTGATCCTCCCACACCTTCTCTCATTAGCAGTGTTTCTCGATGGGGCTGGAATGCGACAGCTTGCCAGTGTCTTTGCCCTTTATCATACTTTGCCGTGCCGTCCGTGAACCATGCAGACTTTTGTTCTTCTTCTGTCAATGTATCATAGGCGGGTGCGACTTTCAAGGGAGATTCTGGCAATGCCACAGGGGTGTTTGGTTCAGGCATCGCTTCCAGATCTACTGCCTCCAGCATTTGTTCTTGCAGTCTGGAAACCCCTGTGCGGCCAGCTTTCGCACGTTGCTGTAAATACCATTTCCATTTGACATGAGTGGCGTCTTGTGTCCCAGCCCATGATTGGAATTTCTGTGCAAATTGTCACTGGTTGCTCGCCTGTGATTCTTTCAGTTTCAACTAGAGCCCAGTACACTGCAGCAACTTGTTTCTCAAGCGGAGTGTATCTTGTCATAGGATCTGTGAGTTTCCTTGACCAGAACCCCTGTGGCACTCTTTTATGTCCTTGCTTTTGCCACAAGCTCCACACAGCCACGTCATTGTAGACAAGAATTTCCAATTCAAAAGGATCAGTTTTTGTCAGGGGCCCCAGCGTAATGTAATTTTGCAATGCGTCTTTAGCCTGTTGGAAGGAAGTCTGTTGCTCTAGGTCCCATGTAAAGTCATGTTTCTTTCTGGTGACTTTGTAAATGGGTTTCAGTATCAAGGCTTAAATGAGGTATGTGATTTCTCCAAAACCCCATTAACCCAATGAATCTTTGTGCCTCTTTTTTATCTGCTGGTGGAGCCATCTGCTGAACCATATCAATTACCGGGTCGGGAATTTTCTTAACTGACCCAGACCAGATTGCGCCTAGAAATTTCACCTCTTGAGCAGGCCCCTGTACCTTTTTGGGATTTATGGCCCACCCCCGATTTTGCATGCGTGTGATCAACTTTTCAGCAGCATTTTCTACATGTTCTTTCTCAACACTGGTCAGCATGATGTCATCAATGTAATGAGCAATAAATACATTATCCAATTGCACCATCTTTAAGTCTCTGGCAATCAATCCATGACACAGAGTGGGACTATGCACATACCCCTGGGGCAATTTAGTAAAGGCAAACTGTCTGTCTCCCCAAGTGATAGCAAATTGGTCTTGTGATTCAGTGTCAATATCAATGGAGAAAAATGCATTGGCCAGGTCAAGGACCACATGCCATTCACCCACTTCTCTCGTAAGGTTTTCAATCAGGGTGTTGATGTCTGGCACCGCCTCAGCTAAGGGCGGCACCTTCTTGTTCAAAATGCGGTAATCAATTGTCAGACGCCATGCCCCATCCGGGCGGCGGAAAGGCCAGATCGGCGAGTTGAATGGACTGACTGCCGGCCTCATTATGCCAGCTTTCACCAATGACTCAATAGTTTCACCAATCTCTTTATGTCCTCCTGGCAACCGGTACTGTTTCACACACACTGGGTCAGCAGGAGGAGGTAAATGCAAGGGGGACCATTTGGCATGCCCAACCACAACGGGGTTAATAACTCTCACATGGATTTTTCGATTGCCAAAAACAAATTCGCCTAAATCTGTAGTCACACTTTTGCCCAACAACACATCCATGCCAAGGATGTACTCCGGTATATCTGCAATCAAAACATTTGCTGTGAAAGGCAATCCCTCGCCAATTGACATTTTTACATTAAAGGCTTTTGCAACAGTTTCTGCTCCCCCATAACCATTGACCAAAACTCTGGGACCAGACAATTTACTGGGATTGCCATTCAGAATGGTTACCTCAGCTCCTGTGTCTATTAGAGCCAAAACATGTTTTACTTTCGCATCCAAGTACAAGGTAAGTGGCACAAAAGGGCGTCTGTCTCTGGGACTAGTTCTCTTTATTAACCGTACCTCAAAGACAGAGCCAGCCCTTCAATCAAAAATGGGGTCTGGGACCTCCTACTTGTTCTTTGCCAACTCAGGGTAACCTTTTGCTCGCACTTTGGGCTTTAACACCTCCTCTTCAGAGGGTGCAGAGGGCTTAGTTTTTCCCGTCCCTATCTTTTAATTGTTTTCCATTTCTCCAGCAGCTCAGATGTGGGTTTACCATCTATCTCTTCCCTTGGAATTCCTGCTTTTAGCAGGTCCACCCACATTTGTTTGCGTGTGATCTCAACAGTATCAGCTTTCTCTTTAGACTTTACATTTTTACCACGCTTTTTTCCTGAATCATTGTTTGCAGCCACTAGACGCGCTGCTTTGCGTACATCCAGCCCTTCTAGTTGCCCTAACAGAAGTGCCACTTCACCAATGGCTTTGCCCTGCGCTGGACCCAGCAATGAAAGCAATGCGCCCTTCATGTGACTCGGTGCATTTCTTAACAAACGTGCGCGCATGCCAGCTGTAAACAACTCCATGTCAGGCCCTGCAAAATTTGCACTGTACAGTGCACACTGCAAACCCATCTCTCTAAGCTGGTTTGTTGCTTCAGTTAGTGACTGCCACAGCCCCAACTCTCTTCCATATCCATTGGACTCCCATACAGATTCATTAGGGCAGTCTGAAGCCAATTAAACAAGGAATGAGAACCTTGCTGTCCGAGCGCACCGCGCACTATCTGTCCCAACATCACATTAGTAGTGAGTGAACCCATCTTTAACAGTTCCTCTGGGGTTAAGAAGATACTATCGGCACCCGTGTCCCAGATGCAAAGGAACCAAGTCAAAAGTGCTTCACCTAGCTTCTGTCTAAATAACTTAGCAATCTCTAAAAGCTCTGTCTGTGTATAATCACGGACAATCCTTGTATTTTGAATATTTGCACCGCCAGCTTGGCCTTTTGGTTTGTTCGTGATTAACGGCCGTGCTGGATAAACACATTTCTTTGGAGCACATTCCAGCTCCTCTTCATCAGACCAATTTAATTCAGCAAGTCTAATTTCAACAGACTCATTCCAGTCGTGTGCTTGCTCAGTTTCACTATCACTGACTTCACCCGACCATAAATTTGGGTCCCAGTTATCTTTCCTAATTAGCGCGCAAATCCTTATCTTTGACGGATTGCCCCGCCGCTGTCTGCGCTTGTGCGTGGCTACACGCACAGCTAAAGAGGCACACCTGTCCTCCATCTGATCAGCCCGTTTAACGGACGATTCAAGGGTCTCTCTCATAATAATTTGTTGCTCTTGGAGCAGGGATACCTCGTCTGTTAATTTACGAATCTGAGCATCTTTAAGCAATTCATTCTCATGCACCTTTCTGAGCGCCTGCAGGAATAACCAGCCTATGTTTCCTGCTGCCTTTAGCTCCTTTCTGCATTTCTCAAGCGGTAAACTCTCCAAGCACTTACTAATTACCGCCGGGGAAACATAATTTTCAAGCATGTCCCATGCCCTCGGTGCCGGGTACTGATGCAAAATATCTGCCACACCCGACCAAGCATTTGATGCCGGCCATCCTGGAATGTGACAGAGTGCACTATCTTCCCCATTGCATTCATCTTTTGCATGTTTTTTCCAGAAGGGCATTGTGCTCGTAAACCCTGCTCACAGCGCCAAATGTAGTGATAAACAGTACCCGCACCTCCCTGGGATCCAGCCCTTTGTGCAAAGTAAATCACTCCTAATTACCTTCCCACACAAATAAGGTTTAAGAAGCACGATGAACTCAGTCTGGAAAAAAGCCAATCACACAGAATATGATGCTTGCATTTATTATCTACAATGACTAATGAAAACTAAGCAGCAATTTATAATAATGTGGAAATAGAGAGGGCAAGCTATATAATGCCAATTATCAATCACAGATGAATATGCAATTATTTGGTCTTACGCTCCTAATGAAATGTAGATGAAGGTACGATCTGATCACACCCAGGACCCTCGCCGCTACAGATGCCCGGCACTCCTCAGCAGAGGAGGGGAGGACTGGCCAAGCCCCCACAGTCCTACACCAGAGCGGGGATGTGATGTTAGGAGCCTCGGCCCTGATAGCGCACAGCTGGTCGTCCAGGCACTGTCCTTGATACGCGCGTCTTTCCAACAGTCCAGGATGAGTCCCCCCTCCCTGGTCCAAGTATAGTTCTCTTATTAGGAGCTGCACGTCAATCATCATGACGTGTCAGCTCTTCGAGAAGCTTCTAGGCTCTCCCCTCCTGACAGTAAACATGTTTTTTGCTTGGAAAGTTACAAGACTGAAAACAGCCAGCCTTGGCTCCCAGGCTTCGGGCACTGTGTTTTGCATTCTTGCCTTATCAGTGCACCTGACTCGCAGAGCGAAGACGAGCAAAGCTATGCCTGACTCCCAAGGGCTGCACAAAGCCTCTTGTGCTAGATGTTTTATGTCTTCAGAAAAGGCCTTTGCAATTAACCCCTTGCAAGCATGCAGGCTCACCCAGTTCGAGAGTCCTGGTTGATGTCAGCATTTTCCTCCACGCTTCGAATAGGCTCTAGTACTCACAAGATAGCTCAGTGGGGTTAGTGCAAATGCAGGTTACTGCAAGCGCCTAGCAGCTTATCACGACATTCCACCCCTTTCGAAGTGAGGCCTGAAAATGCTGACTCAGTTCCATGATCTGGAAGCATGCACAGTGTGCTGTAGGCTAATTAAGCGTTTCTCTAGCGCAGTCATTCTAGTATAAAGGAAAGACATTCTGCGCAAGAGCCCAATGAAGACGATAAGTATGAATATTAGGGAAATCAGCAACCACAGCAATGGGTGCAGTATTATATTAAGCAGCTTAGTGGAGGAGGGAGACCATCCAGTGAATATATCCCACCAGTGGTGAGTAGTAACAGATTGCAGATGGTCAGCAGTTTTGATTAATTGGTTTCTGTCTATTATTAGCTTGTACTCTGCAGAAATAGTTGAGGTAGCTAGCGTCTGGAAATCTTTCCAAGCAGTTTGAGCAAACTGCCTAATAGCTTGAAGCCGGGCAGTAATCACTCCATAGGATAGAGTCCAGTTAAGCAAATGCGTGAGCTCAGCATGCAGAGTAGTGTGAGACCACTGGGTTAAAGAATATAGGGTATGAGTAACAATGTCTAGGATAGTCACAACTTGATCTACGCAAAATACTTGAGGATTCCCTAAAAACCTATAATTGTTAATAAGCAAGGAATGATTAGTAACTACGCAAGCTGTATGCTGATCTATTTGAAAGATGTCAGTCCCATTTATGTGGTATTGCATCCAGGTGCAGTCCCCTGCTACGGGATGTATGCATGGGTCCGGAACCCTCCCAGTTAGGGGACACACCCACCCCTGATCCCAGGGCATGCAGGTGTGACTGTGGATGGTGTAGTTTTGGCTGTCTAACCATTCCCCTCGTATTTGCGGAACCCACCAGGAACCATTGATTTTCATAGGCAATACTATAAAAGGGCACCATATTTCTAGAGCATAAGCGGTCCTACTAACTTGCATTAACGCATGGCAGGTGTTATTCATGCAATCAAAAGCAAGCGGCTTAATCCATATGTTTGCTGGTAACTGTAGCTCTGTGTGCCAGTGGGTTGAAGATAGTCGCCCCCATTCGGAGCGGAAAGCCAACACCTGCTGATTTAGCAAAGTTTGCCATAAAATACATTGTGTGTCTTTAGCAGTTTTGTTGATCTGCCCTATGGCAGAGAAAATGTCTTCATAGCTGAAATTCTGCCACTTCCAATGGTTGCCAATACTTGTAGCAGTGTTGCGCAGGGTAGGACTTATCAATGGGCCCCACTGAGCCAGAAGTTTTATAGCGCCGCTGGCATCAGAACCCATAGTGGCTAACTTGTTGCGCACAGTTTCTATGTCAAAAGCATTTAAAGCCCCCGTTCCCACTCCCGCTGCACCCGCAATCAATGAATCTAAACCCCTAGCTACGCGCAATTTGGTGATGGGCCATAGAAATTGACTCCATTTATAGCAGCTTGGTAGTACTAAGGAGACATTGCCCCGTGACAAGTCTATGTCTAAGTGTACCTCTGAAATAATGGAAGCGTGCATCACATGTCTGCAATTTAAATGTTGTCTTACTATTGGAAAATCTAGCATGTTTACCAACTCCACTTTGTGTGATTTGAAAAACACCATCCTCCAAGTGGGATGCCTACCATGTACAATATTGGTTTTTGATACAAACACCATACTACCATCTGGTAGAGGCTGTTTCAACGTACAATTGTATACAAGGCATTTGGATAAGTTATAGTCCAGAAAATCTTGGCGAGTACACTCGTTGCAGTTCTTGGGACAAAAGAAACATGAAACATCAAACAAATTATTTGATCCATTCACTGAAACTTTTGGACCTAAGATCTCGTAGGCGCCAGTCATATGAGTTAGTGATAAAAGGTGTCCAACAATGTGCCAATCTAGAACTCTTGCAGTTCCATGTGGATACTCATTTGTAACGCTTTTCTCACAGGTTACGGTGCGGTTGTAGTTATCACGCAGGACTGGAGCATCAGGTGTAGTGCATGCGATTCTCAGAGTCCATGTAGTGTCTTGCAATAACCCACTCTTTACAGAGAAAGCGTTGGTTTGGCAGGCCAGGAGCACCCACAGCAAGGCAAGTCCCATCCCCTTCATACTGCTCTACGTTCGTGGTGTGAGCCTAGTAGCGGGAATATAAACAGGCACATCAGAATTATGCAAAAGTACAACATAAGTACTTCCAACACCTTGACTTAGCACTTCCCCAGCCTCAGGCTTTTTGTTAGGATGGTGCACCCACACCTTTTTTCCTGTGCTACCGAAACCTCCTTCCCCCCTCAATGTAGTGTCTGGAGATTGCTTGCTTTCTACTACTAGGGGGACAACTGCTTGTTCACAAATCAATTGTGCAATTCGGTCATATTTGGTTAATGGTACTGCAGATGCACCAGCATTATGTAAAAGTACCGAAACAGTCCCTCTATAATCAGGATCAATCACACCTCCTAATATGCCAATGCCTTGTTTTGCCAGGCTGGATCGTGCAGCAATGCGTCCATAAGTGCCAGCCGGCAATTTGATGCCAATACCCAGCGAGATGGATTTGGTTTGCCCCGCCGGTATAACATCATCTTCACAGGTCTATAGATCAAGTCCAATGCTGCCTGCAGTCACTTGCACAGGCAGCTTAGCTTCTTTGTCGGTTTTCCACACAACAAGAGTCTTTGTAGATTCCACTTTCGCACTTGTCAGTCTCACAAAGGGTGTCTGGCGATTTCCCAGTGGACGATTGTTCAGTTCAAACAGTGCATGTGGCAGATGTTTGGACCACCCCTTGAGAGTGTGAGTCTTAGTCAGCTTCTTTATTTGTTGCTTGAGCAGCCCATTGCTACGTTCCACCAGAGCAGAGGATTCTGGGTATCGGCTGATGTGCAGTGTCCACTTTATGCCTTGCTCTAGTGCCCAGTCTTGCACATTGTGTCCAGCAAAATGGCTGCCTTGGTCTGATTGGATTTCATCTGGGATGCCATAGTGTCTGATGAGGTATTCCATGCCTTGCAAGGTAGCCCGTTGATCTGCATGGGCGGCTGGATAAGCTAATAACAGTCCAGAGTATGTGTCTACCATGGTCAACACATAATGCTTTCCATTTTCGGGCGGTAAAGGGCCAATGTAGTCAACTTGCCATACGCTAGCAGCTCTTTCACCTCTTCTCAAAGGGCCTTGAGGCTTCCTCTCCAGAGGGTAGTGCTTCACTTCACTGCACACGGAACATTGGGAGGCAGCTTGTCTGGCTTGATCCATGGTAATGGGCAATTGTCTCTTTTTTGCCCATTGATAAGTTCCTGTTTGCCCTAGATGCCCTGAGGTTTGGTGTGCCCAATCCGCCATCCCTTGCAGCACCTCAGCTTCTTGCGGTGTTGTCACTGGGCGAATCTTTGCCATTTGGTCCACTTCATTGTTGAACAGGGCAGCCAGTGAGGTGTCAGGGGGCATGTGTGCATCGACATGCCCAATGCAGATTTTGCACCTCTCACCTTTGCACCACATCTCTTCCCAGATGTCTGGCCCTCCCCAGATCGGCGTGTTCTTGATCTGCCAACCATCTCTTCTCCATGCCGGTGCCCAATGTGTCAGGCCTTGATATGTGGCCCAACTGTCTGTGTATATGTATGCAGTCTCTGTTTCCTTCACCTGTTCAATCACGGAGGCCACTGCTTGCAGTTCAGCATACTGACTTGATCCTCCCACACCTTCTCTCATTAGCAGTGTTTCTCGATGGGGCTGGAATGCGACAGCTTGCCAGTGTCTTTGCCCTTTATCATACTTTGCCGTGCCGTCCGTGAACCATGCAGACTTTTGTTCTTCTTCTGTCAATGTATCATAGGCGGGTGCGACTTTCAAGGGAGATTCTGGCAATGCCACAGGGGTGTTTGGTTCAGGCATCGCTTCCAGATCTACTGCCTCCAGCATTTGTTCTTGCAGTCTGGAAACCCCTGTGCGGCCAGCTTTCGCACGTTGCTGTAAATACCATTTCCATTTGACATGAGTGGCGTCTTGTGCTCTGCCACTTTTCCCATTTGCAGCAGTGTCACGCACCCAGCCCATGATTGGAATTTCTGTGCAAATTGTCACTGGTTGCTCGCCTGTGATTCTTTCAGTTTCAACTAGAGCCCAGTACACTGCAGCAACTTGTTTCTCAAGCGGAGTGTATCTTGTCATAGGATCTGTGAGTTTCCTTGACCAGAACCCCTGTGGCACTCTTTTATGTCCTTGCTTTTGCCACAAGCTCCACACAGCCACGTCATTGTAGACAAGAATTTCCAATTCAAAAGGATCAGTTTTTGTCAGGGGCCCCAGCGTGATGTAATTTTGCAATGCGTCTTTAGCCTGTTGGAAGGAAGTCTGTTGCTCTAGGCCCCATGTAAAGTCATGTTTCTTTCTGGTGACTTTGTAAATGGGTTTCAGTATCAAGGCTTAAATGAGGTATGTGATTTCTCCAAAACCCCATTAACCCAATGAATCTTTGTGCCTCTTTTTTATCTGCTGGTGGAGCCATCTGCTGAACCATATCAATTACCGGGTCGGGAATTTTCTTAACTGACCCAGACCAGATTGCGCCTAGAAATTTCACCTCTTGAGCAGGCCCCTGTACCTTTTTGGGATTTATGGCCCACCCCCGATTTTGCATGCGTGTGATCAACTTTTCAGCAGCATTTTCTACATGTTCTTTCTCAACACTGGTCAGCATGATGTCATCAATGTAATGAGCAATAAATACATTATCCAATTGCACCATCTTTAAGTCTCTGGCAATCAATCCATGACACAGAGTGGGACTATGCACATACCCCTGGGGCAATTTAGTAAAGGCAAACTGTCTGTCTCCCCAAGTGATAGCAAATTGGTCTTGTGATTCAGTGTCAATATCAATGGAGAAAAATGCATTGGCCAGGTCAAGGACCACATGCCATTCACCCACTTCTCTCGTAAGGTTTTCAATCAGGGTGTTGATGTCTGGCACCGCCTCAGCTAAGGGCGGCACCTTCTTGTTCAAAATGCGGTAATCAATTGTCAGACGCCATGCCCCATCCGGGCGGCGGACAGGCCAGATCGGCGAGTTGAATGGACTGACTGCCGGCCTCATTATGCCAGCTTTCACCAATGACTCAATAGTTTCACCAATCTCTTTATGTCCTCCTGGCAACCGGTACTGTTTCACACACACTGGGTCAGCAGGAGGAGGTAAATGCAAGGGGGACCATTTGGCATGCCCAACCACAACGGGGTTAATAACTCTCACATGGATTTTTCGATTGCCAAAAACAAATTCGCCTTAATCTGTAGTCACACTTTTGCCCAACAACACATCCATGCCAAGGATGTACTCCGGTATATCTGCAATCAAAACATTTGCTGTGAAAGGCAATCCCTCGCCAATTGACATTTTTACATTAAAGGCTTTTGCAACAGTTTCTGCTCCCCCATAACCATTGACCAAAACTCTGGGACCAGACAATTTACTGGGATTGCCATTCAGAATGGTTACCTCAGCTCCTGTGTCTATTAGAGCCAAAACATGTTTTACTTTCTCATCCAAGTACAAGGTAAGTGGCACAAAAGGGCGTCTGTCTCTGGGACTAGTTCTCTTTATTAACCGTACCTCAAAGACAGAGCCAGCCCTTCAATCAAAAATGGGGTCTGGGACCTCCTACTTGTTCTTTGCCAACTCAGGGTAACCTTTTGCTCGCACTTTGGGCTTTAACACCTCCTCTTCAGAGGGTGCAGAGGGCT
The DNA here is from genome assembly GCF_040938575.1 of Ambystoma mexicanum. Taxonomy (NCBI): domain Eukaryota; kingdom Metazoa; phylum Chordata; class Amphibia; order Caudata; family Ambystomatidae; genus Ambystoma; species Ambystoma mexicanum. The sequence goes on from NC_090939.1 coordinate 941,277,308, forward strand.
TAGTTTTTTCCCGTCCCTGTCTTTTAATTGTTTTCCATTTCTCCAGCAGCTCAGATGTGGGTTTACCATCTATCTCTTCCCTTGGAATTCCTGCTTTTAGCAGGTCCACCCACATTTGTTTGCGTGTGATCTCAACAGTATCAGCTTTCTCTTTAGACTTTACATTTTTACCACGCTTTTTTCCTGAATCATTGTTTGCAGCCACTAGACGCGCTGCTTTGCGTACATCCAGCCCTTCTAGTTGCCCTAACAGAAGTGCCACTTCACCAATGGCTTTGCCCTGCGCTGGACCCAGCAATGAAAGCAATGCGCCCTTCATGTGACTCGGTGCATTTCTTAACAAACGTGCGCGCATGCCAGCTGTAAACAACTCCATGTCAGGCCCTGCAAAATTTGCGCTGTACAGTGCGCACTGCAAACCCATCTCTCTAAGCTGGTTTGTTGCTTCAGTTAGTGACTGCCAACAGCCCCAACTCTCTTCCATATCCATTGGACTCCCATAAAGATTCATTAGGGCAGTCTGAAGCCAATTAAACAAGGAATGAGAACCTTGCTGTCCGAGCGCACCGCGCACTATCTGTCCCAACATCACATTAGTAGTGAGTGAACCCATCTTTAACAGTTCCTCTGGGGTTAAGAAGATACTATCGGCACCCGTGTCCCAGATGCAAAGGAACCAAGTCAAAAGTGCTTCACCTAGCTTCTGTCTAAATAACTTAGCAATCTCTAAAAGCTCTGTCTGTGTATAATCACGGACAATCCTTGTATTTTGAATATTTGCACCGCCAGCTTGGCCTTTTGATTTGTTCGTGATTAACGGCCGTGCTGGATAAACACATTTCTTTGGAGCACATTCCAGCTCCTCTTCATCAGACCAATTTAATTCAGCAAGTCTAATTTCAACAGACTCATTCCAGTCGTGTGCCTGCTCAGTTTCACTATCACTGACTTCACCCGACCATAAATTTGGGTCCCAGTTATCTTTCCTAATTAGCGCGCAAATCCTTATCTTTGACGGATTGCCCCGCCGCTGTCTGCGCTTGTGCGTGGCTACACGCACAGCTAAAGAGGCACACCTGTCCTCCATCTGATCAGCCCGTTTAACGGACGATTCAAGGGTCTCTCTCATAATAATTTGTTGCTCTTGGAGCAGGGATACCTCGTCTGTTAATTTACGAATCTGAGCATCTTTAAGCAATTCATTCTCATGCACCTTTCTGAGCGCCTGCAGGAATAACCAGCCTATGTTTCCTGCTGCCTTTAGCTCCTTTCTGCATTTCTCAAGCGGTAAACTCTCCAAGCACTTACTAATTACCGCCGGGGAAACATAATTTTCAAGCATGTCCCATGCCCTCGGTGCCGGGTACTGATGCAAAATATCTGCCACACCCGACCAAGCATTTGATGCCGGCCATCCTGGAATGTGACAGAGTGCACTATCTTCCCCATTGCATTCATCTTTTGCATGTTTTTTCCAGAAGGGCATCGTGCTCGTAAACCCTGCTCACAGCGCCAAATGTAGTGATAAACAGTACCCGCACCTCCGTGGGATCCAGCCCTTTGTGCAAAGTAAATCACTCCTAATTACCTTCCCACACAAATAAGGTTTAAGAAGCACGATGAACTCAGTCTGGAAAAAAGCCAATCACACAGAATATGATGCTTGCATTCATTATCTACAATGACTAATGAAAACTAAGCAGCAATTTATAATAATGTGGAAATAGAGAGTGCAAGCTATATAATGCCAATTATCAATCACAGATGAATATGCAATTATTTGGTCTTACGCTCCTAATGAAATTTAGATGAAGGTACCATCTGATCACACCCAGGACCCTCGCCGCTACAGGTGCCCGGCACTCCTCAGCAGAGGAGGGGAGGACTGGCCAAGCCCCACAGTCCTACACCAGAGCGGGGATGTGATGTTAGGAGCCTCGGCCCTGATAGCGCACAGCTGGTCGTCCAGGCACTGTCCTTGATACGCGCGTCTTTCCAACAGTCCAGGATGAGTCCCCCCTCCCTGGTCCAAGTATAGTTCTCTTATTAGGAGCTGCACGTCAATCATCATGACGTGTCAGCTCTTCGAGAAGCTTCTAGGCTCTCCCCTCCTGGCAGTAAACATGTTTTTTGCTTGGAAAGTTACAAGACTGAAAACAGCCAGCCTTGGCTCCCAGGCTTCGGGCACTGTGTTTTGCATTCTTGCCTTATCAGTGCACCTGACTCGCAGAGCGAAGACGAGCAAAGCTATGCCTGACTCCCAAGGACTGCACAGAGCCTCTTGTGCTAGATGTTTTATGTCTTCAGAAAAGGCCTTTGCAATAAACCCCTTGCAAGCATACAGGCTCACCCAGTTCGAGAGACTTGGTTGATGTCAGCATTTTCCTCCACGCTTCGAATAGGCTCTAGTACAAACAAGATAGCTCAGTGGGTTAGTGCAAATGCAGGTTACTGCAAGCGTCTAGCAGCTTATCACGACAATTATCTACTGTGTCTAATGAGAACTAAGCAGCAATTTACAATAATATGGAAATAGAAAGTGCAAGCTGTATAATGCCAATTGTCAATCACAGATGAATATGCAATTATTTTGTCTTACGCTCCTAATAAAATGTAGAGGAAGGTACGATCAGATCACACCCGGGACCCTCGCTGCTACAGGTGCCCGGCACTCCTCGAGAGAGGAGGGGAGGACTGGCCAAGCCCCCACAGTCCTACACCAGAGCGGGGGTGTGATGCTAGGAGTCTCAGCCCAGATAGTGCACAGCTGCTCGCCCAGGCACTGTTCCTCTTGGTACGCGCGTCTCACCAACAGCCCAGGATGCGTCCCTACCTCACTGGTCCAAGTATAGTTCTCTTATTAGGGGCTGCACCTCAATCATCATGACGTATCAGCTCTTAGAGAAGCTTCTAGACTCAACCCTCCGGGCAGTAAACATGTTTTCGCTTGGAAAGTTACAAGACTGGAAACAGCCAGTCTTGGCTCCCAGGCTTCGTGCACTGTGTTTTGGGAAGATCTGACATTCTTACCTTATCAGTGCACCTGACTCGCAGAGCGAAGACGAGCAAAGCTGTGCCTGGCTCCCAAAGGCTGCGTAGAGCCTCTTGCAAATGCTAGATGTTATATTATATGTCTTCAGGAAAGGCCTTCGCAATTAACCCCTTACAAGCATGCAGGCTCACCCAGTTCGAGAGGCCTGGTTGATGTCAGCATTTTCCTCCACGCATCGAATAGGCTCTAATACACACAAGATAGCTCAGTGGGTTAGTGCAAGTGCAGGTTACTGCAAGCGCCTAGAAGCTTATCACGACAGAAGGAGAGGGAGAGGGGGGCGGAGGGAGAGGGAGCAGGTGTGGGGGAGGGAGAGGGAGAGGAAGGGAGAGATAGAGAAAGAAAGAAAATATGGTATTTGGGGGCTATGTGTTTGCATGGAAAAGATTGTAGGCTTTTAATCAAGTGGAAAGGGGCTCTGTGGCTGGCATCTCAGCCTGTTGATGCTTTGTAGAGTTGCTTGGAAAGTGCAAGGAGAGAGACCTGAAGCACTCTCGCCAGGTTGCATGTCTCCGGGTTACGGAAATCCCAAAGACCTCCTCCGTGTGCCACAAAGTTCTGGGCACTGAGCTCTGCAGTTGTTCCCCACAAATTGCCAAGCGCCCTAGATTTACTTTCTCAGAGTTGCTAGTTACTGCTACCCCAACTCGACCAATAGATCTTTCCCAGATACTTGCTACTGTGGAGTAAGCAGGGCTGAGAGAGAGAGAGAGGGGGGGTGTGCCTATGTAAATCATCTGCCAGGATCTTACCTGGGAGTTCATACAATCTCACCAGCTGACACCTGGGCAGCTGGTGAGAATTTGGAGAACAGACATATTCGGACAGGCCACAAAGCACATACTGGGCCATTGATTGGTGATCCCTTCAGCCATGTCTCCCTTAGTTACAGAGGTCCAGAAGAATTCCACCCTGAGTTCTCATAGAGAGGTCCTTGACCAATTGTGGCCGATCAGGTGAGTGAAGGGTTGGGGTGACTGCACACTGCCTCACATTGTCACTGCTTTTTACCGGGGTGATGCTTTTGCAGAAGGGGTCTGTACAAGAGATTTTGTTCTGCGCTGTGGGAAAGTAACATTTATCCACTGACATTAACCAAGCTACTTGCTCTGTTCAAAGAACATACATGCAGAGAAAACATTTTACTTTCTTGGGGGAAGTCCCAGAGCATCTTGCTGCTGATTTATTAGGCTGTCTGCTCATCTTATTTTGACATAGAGTGTTCCCTGCCCAGGAATGTTAAAGGCATACTGTATGTCAATCCCTTACAATGAAAACTCTGTTGAAAGCGCAGAGGTACATAGGAATGGATCTGTTAAGCAATGAAACAAAAAAGCATGGAAAAATGTCAAAACAGGTACTATTTGGACTTACAATAAATGGACTCACAGTCAGATGTGCTATCCCTGGACCCACTGACCCCCTTGCCTTTTGTGTAATACTTCTGCTCTCAGTAGGTTTGTCCAGATTTCCCTTCTTAATGCGGCTTTCTTATAAAACAATCCTAGACCTGCTTTTTGTGGCACACATGCCTCTTATCCCATTGCTCTTGATAAACTCACATCATCTCCCACCAACACAAGCTATAAAATATTTCAAGGGCTTAGCCAAGCAAACTAGAGGTGGGTCGAAGGTTGGGCAATCCTTATATCAGCAGCAAAATTAACATTGAAATCAGCTTCAGAATCTCTTAAAGGATGGTCCAATATGTGTTGCTTGCAGGCGCAATTGGACAACCTCTGGTGCTGACGCCTTAAGCCACCTCCTGTTCTTGCCTTGTCCTTGATCCAGCCATGGGCCCACATACACTCATAGGTACAGAGTTTTTCTCATGTCTATGGGTCTATTGTGATGCTCTCATGCTTGCATCACAGAGCCATTGTGATGGGAAGGGGAGGACAATTTGCAAGCACCCTGGAGCAGGAATCTTTATATCTTTAAATATAATTGGCATTAAACCAAACCCTTTAGGACCAGATCAATACAGCAGCAAAGAATGCTGATTCATTGTTGTTTGTCTCTTAATTTCATACCATCCGATATATAAATGGTGTTTGGACTTTCTGCCCTCTGAAACAATGGTGTGGCAAACGTTTGACCAGAGATCCTAATCAATGGTTTGATTTACTCGCCCTGCGTTTGCTTCAGAAACACATGTACTAATATGGGAATGATAATGGGAAAATTAAATTGGCCCCTGCTGTAAAGGACGACACGCACATTCGTAAAGCATTCACTATTTTTGGTACATGACTGGACAGACACTTTTCTTAATTTGCAAGTCTTTATTTTTTAATGCATCTTTTTTAATGAAGATTCAAATTGTATGTCCATACATATATTACAACAAAATATATTTTGCGCCAAATTCAACACTAATGCCTCAGAGCCTTTTACTTGTGAGTCCTATTGACTGAATGAACAGCCCCGCCCCCTTCAATTTCTTGATTTGTACTTTTAGAATTGGCATGCTTCTATTGTTTTTTTATCCCATTCTACCAAACTCAGCATTATCAATTTCCCCCTTGTTGGTGCTAATTTCTATGTATCACTTGGCACTGCAGCGTAAACTACTATTCGGTGCTATATGCAAATATCGCTCTGAACTACAGATTTACTTGCTTCTAGGCCTTAATCTTTAATTCTGGCTGAGCAGTGTACTCTGGATTTGCCTGAATTAAGTTGGTTGATTTGTTTTTTGATTTCTGTAACTTTCAAACAGCTCCATTGTCAAATAACATTGTCACAATGTGCTGCAGTGCATTAAAACCTACAATTAATGGGAAGGGGGGGTAGGTGCGGAGGGGGAGGGGATGGAGAAGGAGAGGGAGAGGGGGCGGAGGGAGAGGGAGCAGGTGAGGGGGAGGGGGAGGGAGAGGGAGAGGGAGAGATAGAGAAAGAAAGAAAGTATGGTATTTGGGGGCTATATGTTTGTATGGAACATATTTTAGGCTTTTAATCAAGTGGAAAGGGGCTCTGTGGCTGGTATCCCAACCTGTTGATGCTTTGCTGAGTTGCTTGGAAAGTGCAAGGACAGAGACCTGAAGCACTCCCGCCCAGGTTGCATGTCTCCAGGTTACGGAAATCCCACAGACCCCCTCCCTGTGCCACAAAGTTCTGGGCACTGAGCTCTGCAGTTGTTCCCCACAAATCGCCAAGCGCCCCATATTTACTTTCTCAGAGTTGCTAGTTACTGCTACCCCAGCTCGACCACTATATCTTTCCCAGATACTTGCTACTGTGGAGTAAGCAGGGCTAAGAGTGAGGGAGAGGGGGTGTGCCTATGCACATCATCTGCCAGGATCCTACTTGGGACTTCATTCAATCTCACCAGCTGACAGCTGGGCAGCGGCAGGTAATTTGGAGAACAGACATATTCGGAAAGGCCACAAAGCAGATACTGGGCCATTGATTGGTGATTCCTTTAGCCATGTCTCCCTTAGTTACCGAGGTCCAGAAAAATTCCTTGGCCGATCGTGGCTGATCAGGGGAGTGACGCGTTGGGGTGACTGCACACTGACTCACATTTTCACTGCTTTTTACAGGGGTAATGCTTTTGCAGAGGGAGTCTGTACAAGTGATTTTGGTCTGCGCTGTGGGAAAGTAACGTTTATCCACCTACATTAACCAAACTACTTGCTCTGTTCAAAGAACACATTTTATGTTTTTGAGGGAAGTCCCAGAGGGTCTTGCTGATGATTTATTAGGCTGTCTGCTACTCTTATTTTGACATAGAGTGTTCCCTGCCCAGGAATGTTTACGGCATACTGTATGTCAATCCCTTACCATGAAAACTCGGTTGAAAGCACAGAGGTACATAGGAATGGATCTGTTAAGAAATGAAAATAAAAGCCTGGAAAAATGTCAAAACAGGTAGTATTTGGACTTACAATGAACTGACTCACAGTCAGATGTGCTATCCCTTGACCCATTGACCCCCTTACCTTTTGTGTAATACTTTTGCTCTCAGTAGGTTTGTCCAGAGTTCCCTTCTTAATGCGGCTTTCTTATAAAACAATCCTAGACCTGCTTTTTGTGGCACACATGCCTCATATCCCGTTGCTCTTGATAAACTCACATCATCTCCCACCAACACAAGCTATAAAAGATTTCCAGGGCTTAGCCAAGCAAACTAGAGGTGGGTCGAAGGTTGACCAATCCTTATATAAGCAGCAATGTTAACATTGAAATCAGCCTCAGAATCTCTTAAAGGATGGTCCAACATCTGTTGCTTGCGGGCGCAATCAGACATCCTCTGGTGCTGACGCCTTAAGCCACCTCCTGTTCTTGCCTTATCCTTGATCCAGCCATGGGCCCATATACACTCATAGGTACAGAGTTTTTCTCATGTCTATGGATCTATTGTGATGCTCTCAAGCTTGCATCACCCAGCCATTGTGATGAGGAGGGGAGGTCAATTTGCAAGCATCATGGAGCAGGAATCTTTACATCTTTAGATATAACTGGCATTAAACCAAACCCTTTAGGACCAGATCAATACAGCAGCAAAGAATGCTGATTCATTATTGTTTGGTTCTTAATTTCATACCATCCGATATATAAATGGTGTTTGGACTTTCTGCCCTCTGACATAAGGACATTTGGTATGGCAAACGTTTGATCAGAGATCCTAATCAATGGTTTGATTGACTCTCCCTTTGCGTTTGCTTCAGCAACACATGTACTAATATGGGAATGATAATGGGAACATTTAATTGGCCCCTGCTCTAAAGGATGACACGCACAATCGTAAAGCATTCGCTATTTTTGGTACATGAGAGGACAGAAACTTTTCTTAATTTGCAAGTATTTATTTTTTAATACATCTTTTTTAATGAAGATTGAAATTGTATGTTCATACATAATGCACGACAATATAATATATTTTGCGCCAAATTCAACATTAATGCCTCAGGAGCCTTTTACTTGTGAGTCCTATTGACTGAATGAACAGCCCTGACCCCTTCAATTTCTTGACTTGTACTTTTAGAAGTGGCACGCTTCTATTGTTTTTTTAATCCCATTCTACCAAACTCAGTGTTAGCACTTTCCCCCTTGTTGGTGTTAATTTCTATGTATCACCTGGCACTGCAGGGTAAACTGCTTTTTGGTGCTATTTGCAAACATCGCTCTGAATTACAGCTTTACTTGCTTCTAGGCCTTAATCTTTAATTGGGGTTGAGCAGTGTACTCTGGATTTGGCAGCTTTGAGTTGGTTGATTTCTTTTTTGATTTCTATAACTTTCAAAAAGCCCCATTGTCAAATACCATTGTCACAATGTGCTGCAGTGCATGAAAACCTAAAATTAATGGGAGGGAGGGGGAGGAGGTAGAGGCAGAGGGGGAAGGGGATGGAGAGGGAGAGGGGGGCGGAGGGAGAGGGAGTGTGTGAAAATAAGGACTCCAGGCAGACAAGACTCCAACGGGAGTTTATTGATTAAGATCAGCGTGACAGCAGGCACCTAACTGAGCGGCAGCACCAACTGAACTGAGACTCCCGCACCAGTCAGGCACATCAAATCAAAATATTCCTAGAACCCTATGACTCCTAATAGAGTTGCTCTGTACGAAATATACACCACACAGTACTCTCGTGAACCAACATACAAAGATATGTGAATACATAATAGTGCTGTGCACTTTGCCCATCACAACACATCTCACCCCTTACATTTGGATCAGCTTTATTTTACCTAGAAGTCTTTAAACCAACTGGGTTTGTTCTTGACTCTTCCTGACCTTGTCTCTGTACCAAGTTTTGTTTGACTGTCATCATCAGAGTCTTCATCCAACAGCTGATTGCTTCCCTTATCACAAAACTCAGCAAGTTTGTTATTGCCTTCATCACATTTACTGTGTTCGTTGCTTTCAACACCAACTGGACATTTCACGAATTGGGACATCGACCAACATTCTCCTACCTCCATAATAACCACATTGCCCCTTATAGCAGATATCTTTTTAGGACCAATATATCTGCTTTCCACACACTTGGACGCAAGTCTGGGATTTTTAATGAGTACCAGATCCCCCACTTTCCAGTTGTTAACCTTGGCCTTCATGTCCTCATCAAACCTCCCTTTGTACACATCCTGTGCCTCCTTGATAAGCGTCATGATCTTTCCACGGTCAACATTGGCACTTTTAGCCAAGTTCAGCCAACCCGGACAAAGCTTTGTGCCAGGTTGTCTTCCTTTCAGAGACATGAATGGAGAAATGTTTGTAACTGAGTGTGGCGTAGTACAATAGTTTCATATCATTTCCTTCAAAATACAAGACCATTTCAAACCTGAGGCTATAGCCAGTTGTAAACCACCCTTTATAAACCTATTAGCTCTCTCCACAAGGCCATTAGCCCTGGGGTGATAGAAAGCTGTTTTAATGTGCTTGATGCAGAATCTTTTAAAAAAATTTAGCATTCTCTCAGAACAAAACTGCACCCCATTATCAGTGACCAACTCTGCCGGGAAACCCTCTCTGTAAAAGACTTCTTCGAAAAATAGCACCTTTTCAGCAGTAGTAGCCTCACGCAAAGGCTTCCATTCAATCCATTTGGAATGGTAATCTACTAACACTACAATATATTTGTATTCATCACCAAGATTCTGTATTGGCCCAATCAGATCAACTGCAACTTTTTTGCCAGGGCTCACTAGGTACTTTGACAGGCGTAATTGGCACTTCTCTAACAATCCTGGTCTTGTCACTTTTCTCACACTCTCTACAGCCTCTGACACACTTTTCTGTATCACTATCAATCCCCGGCCACCAAAAAGATTGCTGCAAGTACCTCTTCGTTCCCCCCATACCTAGGTGTCCCTGATGCGCTATGTTTACTAAATGAGATCTAACCCTGCTGGGGGGGACTATCCTGCTTCCTTTCCTGAGTTTGCACCCATCCTCAGACAAACTTAACTCATCCCTCACACCAAAATACCTTTCATATTCCTTTCCAATCACATTCTTGTGAGGCCATCCTTCTTTAGTCCACACCTTGACTTGTTTCAATATTGAGTCCTCCTCATCAGCACTTACCCATCTCTCTTTATCAATGGCATCATACTCAATCTCGGCAATACTAACGTTTTGATATTCCGGTATCTCACCACTTTCACCATCTCTTACAGGCAACCTAGACAAACAGTCCGCAACCACATTCTCTCTCCCAGGAATGTAGCACACTCTGACGTTATAGCTCATGAGTTCCACCATCCACCTCGAAATCCTAGGAGACCCTTTGGCCCACTCAGAACTATTCATCAGTTGAACCAAGGGCTTGTGATCTGTTCTGACAAGGAAAGCTCGACCCCACAGAAAAAATCTAAAATGTGTAATGGCCCATAAGACGGCCAAAGCCTCTCTTTCGATAACAGAATAATTCCTTTCTGCTCCTCTAAGTGGCCTGGATGCAAATGCAATGACATGTTCAACCTTACCTGAATCAAACTGAGTCAAGGTAGCTCCCAATCCTAGGGTACTTGCATCAACTGAAAGCAGGGTCTTCTTACCTGATATAAACCCCCCTAATGACGGTGCCTTGGCAATCCCTTCCTTGATCTGCTGAAATGCCTCTTGACACTCTTTGGACCATTCATACCTCACCCCTTTCTTTAACAAATCTCTCAAAGGGGATGAGATGGATGCAAATCCACCCACAAATGTATGGTAATATTCTGCTAGTCCCATGAAAGAACGCAATTGGTCCTTGTCCTGAGGCTGGGGAGCATTACTGATACTTTCCACTAGCGACGTCTTGGGAGAAATGCCTTCTTTAGAAATCCTGTGTCCCAGGTAGTCCACTTCCCCAACAGCTATCCTACATTTGCTCCTCTGGACTGTCAACCCCGCTTCTCTTAGTTTACATAATACAGCCCTAAGTGCCTTGTCATGCTCTGACTGATCACTCGCAAATATCAAAATGTCATCTTGAAATACTGTTACGTTTTTCAGACCCTTCAACACCTCCTCCATCACCTTTTGGAACACAGAAGCAGCTGAAGCTAACCCAAAGTGCATGTGATTGTATTTGAACGTGCCTTCGGGTGTGATAAAGGCAGTAAGGTGTTGTGACTCTCTGGAAAGGGGAACCTGGTGATAGGCAGTAGAGAGGTCAATGACCGAAAACACTTTGGGCTCACCAAGGGTGGAGAGTGTTTCTGAAATATTGGGCAAAGGATGCCTTTCCACTAATATGTTATGATTAAGACTACGTAGGTCTACACACAACCTCAATTTCCCATTGTTTTTAGCCACAAGCACTAAACCACTCCGTAGCCGCCACAGGCTCAATCACACCTTTGCAAACTAAATCATCCAGTTCACTACGCAGTTGCGCTATCATGTTTAACGGCACATGCCTCACTTTATGAACTATAGGTTGAGCATCCTTCTTCAGTTTAATATGATGCTCAAAATCCCTGAGCCTGCCCAAGTTTTCAGAGAAAACCTCTGGAAAGTCCTTGGACCATGCATCATCAATTTCAGCAATAGTAACGGGTTCAAGAGCACTGGCCTGCACCCTGACCCTCAGATTTTTCTGTTCCTCCCAGCCCAATAGGGAGGCACCCTACTTTGCGACCAAAATGTTAGCCTTGCATTCCTTCCCTTTGTATGCAACTCTTGCAGAAAATTGACCCAGAATTTCAATTGGAGACTCTCCATAACCACAGGGTTGAATGTCAGGTGGGTTCAGAATTGTTTCATCCCTCTTCAGGGTTCTCTTCAAGGTGTCTTTCGATATGATGGTCCAGGGAGAGCATGTGTCTACTTTCATAACTATTTCTTGACCATCAATTATGAACACATCCACCGGCCCCTCCTTCTCTCCTCCAATGGCTGATACTTCAAACACATGCCTGGGACTTGAGTCCTGTGCAGTGGACACTTCCTGTATATTGTAACCCAAACAAACACTTTCCTCGTTGTCGTTCCTGGATTCCAGGAGATTTATCAATGAGCCCTAGCAACATTAGCAAAGTGTCCTCTGCCTCTGCACTTGAAGCATTCAGCATATTTCGCTGGGCAAGAAGGGTAATTTGATCCATGTCTGAGACTGCCACATCTGGTACATTTCATGCTCGACGCTCCCTTTCGGTTCATGCTGACACTCGGCTTCCTCTTTTGATCAACAGCACACACGGCTTGAGCACTTTGTTTGTCAATTCTCAGTTCCTTAACATATTTTGACGTTTGCTCTATACTCCTGGCTAGATCCACAGCCTCCTCCAGCTTCATGTCCTTGGTTAGCAGCTTTTCTTGGATTCTGACATTGTTCGTACACCTCACCAGCTGGTCCCTGATGAGTGAGTCAGAGAGGTGTTCGAATTCGCAAGAGTGACTTAGAGTCCTTAAGGAGGCTATGTATGATTCCACTGACTCTGATAGCTCCTGCACGCGCTGGAAGAACCTGTGCCTTTCAAATGTCACATTCTTTCTCGGTTCAAAGAGATTCTCCAATTGTTTGAGGGCGAATATATACTCATCCACATTTTCGGCTTCGGCACTAAGACCTCTGCTTAGTCCATCAAACACGGTGCGCCCTTCTATTCCCAGATTATGAAGCAACAATGCCTTTTTACGAGCCAAACTGAACCTCTCTCCACCCACCGCTACCAAGTAGTTCTCGAATATGTTCTTCCACCTGTCCCACCTGATGGAGGGACGGCCAGGCTCATTCAGGAAAGGCACAGGTGGGGGTATCGTTGCTGCCATGTCGCGGCAGACAACTGTGGCTATATGTGTGAGGCAACAGTGTAGAGAACGGAGTCTTCAATTGATTGCAGAGTCTTTCAGTAATTCATTGTGAGTGCGTCACAATGCCCTTCTTAGAAGGCAGGGAGATTCCAATGAAAGGGTGTTGCTCGGCAACCCAATAACAATGTCAGCATGAGGGAGGAGCTCTTTCCACGTCAGAGGGACACACCTACTTCCTCACCAAGTGCGCAAGCTGAGGAGACAGCAGGCGCGTGAATTAGCTTGCGTTCAGCCTCGAGCAGGGCTGCAACAACTTTGCGAGCGCGCGTTGAATTGGGAAGCGCAGCGCAAAGGCACACCAGCCCCCACCCTCCAGGGTACGCCTCCTGACCTGGTCTTGATCCTGCTTCCACTGGGACTCGTTCCGCTCCGCCTGCTGTCACGCACGGAAGCAGGATGAACAGGCGTTTATCCGACGCGGCCCCGGCAGGGGGAAGAAAACGAGCGAGTAGCACGACAATCCTCGTCGCCAATGTGAAAATAAGGACTCCAGGCAGACAAGACTCCAACGGGAGTTTATTGATTAAGATCAGCGTGACAGCAGGCACCTAACCGGGCGGCAGCTCCAACAGAACTGAAACTCCCGATACCAGTCAGGCACATCAAATCAAAACATTCCTAGAACCCTCTGACTCATAATAGAGTTGCTCTGTATGAAATACACACCACACAGTACTCTCGTGAACCAACATACAAGTATATGTGAATAGAAAATAGTGCTGTGCACTTTGCCCATCACAACAGAGCGGGTGAGGGGGAGGGGGAGGGAGAGGAAGGGAGAGAGAGAAAGAAGGAAAATATGGTATTTGGGGTTCTATGTTTGCATGGCACAGATTTTAGGCTTTTAATCAAGTGGAAAGATGCTCTGTGGCTGGTATCTCAGCCTGTTGATGCTTTGATGAGTTGCTTGGAAAGTGCGAGGACGGAGACCTGAAGCACTCCTGGCCATGTTGCATGTTTCCAGGTTACGGAAATCCCACAGACCTCCTCCCTGTGCCTCAATGTTCTGGGCACTGGGCTCTGCAGTTATTCCCCACAAATCGCCAAGCACCCCAGATTTACTTTCTCAGAGTTGCTAGTTACTGCTGCCCCAACTCGACCACTATATCTTTCCCAGATACTTGCTACTGTGGAGTAAGCAGGGCTAAGAGAGAGCGAGAGGGGGTGTGCCTATGCAAATCATCTGACAGGATCCTACCTGGGAGTTCATTCAATCTCACCAGCTGACACCTGGGCAGCAGCAGGTAATTTGGAGAACAGGCATATTCGGACAGGCCACAAAGCATTGGCTGGGCCATTGATTGGTGATCCCTGTAGCCATGTCTCCCTAAGTTACCAAGGTCCAGAAAAATTCCACCCTCAGCTCTCATAGAGAGGTCCTTGGCGATCATGGCTGATCAGGGGAGTGAAGGGTCAGGGGTGACTGCACACTGCCTCACCTTTTCACTGCTTTCTACAGGGGTAATGCTTTTTCAGAAGGGGTCTGTACAAGTGATTGTGTACTGCACTGTGGGAAAGTAATGTTTATCCACTGACATTAACGAAACTACTTGCTCTGTTCAAAGAACATGCATGCAGAGAAAACATTTTATGTTTTGGGGGAAGTCCCAGAGGGTCTTGCTGATGATTTATTAGGCTGTCTGCTACTCTTATTTTGACATAGAGTGTTCGCAGCCCAGGAATGTTTAAGGCACACTGTATGTCAATCCCTTACAATGAAAACACTGTTGAAAGCACAGAGGTAGATAGGAATGGATCTGTTAAGAAATAAAACAAAAAGCCTGGAAAAATGTGGAAAAAGGTAGTATTTGGACTTACAATAAACAAACTCACAGTCAGATGTGCTATCCCTTGACCCACTGACCCCCTTACCTTTTGTGTAGTACTTTTGCTCTCAGTAGGTTTCTCCAGAGTTCCCTTCTTAAAGCGGCTTTCTTATAAAACAATCCTAGACCTGCTTTTTGTGGCACACGTGCCTCATATCCCGTTGCTCTTGATAAACTGAAATCATCTCCCACCAACACAAGCTATAAAAGATTTCCAGGGCTTAGCCAAGCAAACTAGAGGTGGGTCGAAGGTTGAACAATCCTTAAATCAGCCAAAGTTAACATTGAAATCAGCCTCAGAATCTCTTAAAGAATGGTCCAACATCTGTTGCTTGCGGGCGCAATCGGACAGCCTCTGATGCTGACGTCTTAAGCCACCTCCTGTTCTTGCCTTGTCCTTGATCCAGCCATTGGCCCACATACACTCATAGGTCCAGAGCTTTTGTCATGTCTATGGGTCTATTGTGATGCTCTCAGTCTTGCATCACACAGCTATTGTGATGGGGTGGGGAGGTCAATTTGCAAGCATCATGGAGCAGGAATCTTTACATCTTTAAATATAATTGGCATTAAACCAAACCCTTTAGGACCAGATCAATACAGCAGCAAAGAATGCTGATTCATTATTGTTTGGTTCTTAATTTCATACCATCCGATATATAAATGGTGTTTGGACTTTCTGCCCTCTGACATAGGGACATTTGGTATGGCAAACGTTTGACCAGAGATCCTAATCAATGGTTTGATTGACTCTCCCTTTGCGTTTGCTTCAGCAACACATGTACTAATATGGGAATGATAATGGGAACATTTAATTGGCCCCTGCTCTAAAGGATGACACACACATCCGTAAAGCATTCACTATTTTTGGTACATGACAGGACAGAAACGTTTCTTAATTTGCAAGTCTTTATTTTTTAATAAATTTTTTTTAATGAAGACTGAAATTGTATGTTCATACATATTACACGACAACACAATGGCCCTCATTACGACCCTGGCGGAATACGAAAAACGATGGCGGAAATGTAATACCGCCATCGAATACCGCCCGTTGCGATCATGACCCGTCACCGTAAAGTACGATGCGATTAGCGACACCGTAGTGAACGCCAACGCTAACTGCACCAAGTACGCGCACGCGCGCTGTGCAAAACCGCAATATCCGCCATGGCGCAACGGTACACGAATGCTGACCCCAGTGGACATTCACTTAACGCCATCAAGCATGGCGGAAAGTACCATTCCGCCATGACGAGAACTACGGCATCGCGAACCAACCGTAATGGCCCTACTGAGTGCCTGTACTCCACTCCCTGGCCACATTGCACAACTCCTCGTAGGTGCAATGCAGCCACACCATGCAACCAGTGAAATGTAGAAGTCACCAATGCATGCCAACTAACAAATGCATGCAGGTGCCCCAAGTGCCCTGTGAGTGGCCATCCACAATTGGCAACACACCATTGCCGTACTGATGCAGCACAGGCATCTGAAGGTGCAAGTACACCAAAATGAACTGAAAATTCCATGACACAAAACAACAACAGTCCCCCATCGCTTGCCACCAGTGTAAATCAACATTCAAAGCAGTAACCTGAGGGAGACTGCACCAGCCCTGTACACATGCCAGTAGTCAAACCAACCATCAGCAGAAGCACGTACCACACAACTGTACCCAGAAGCCGGAACCCAATGCAGAACACCTCACAATACATCGCGGCACAAATCTGAATATGCCACATTACCAGCAAAGAATAACGCTACACGGTTAATATCTGAATATAAATTTAATGCACATCAAAATCACCAAGCCCATACAGCCATTTGAACACAAACTCACAAATGATCAGCATTACTGTGGGCTGCATCCGCAATAAATGACCAGCTTCCCCATGTGTGACGCCCTGTACCTTCATGGCACACAGGGGCTACATCAACGTCCAATAAGGCAGCATGGAAGCGCCTAGGACCGCAGGGCCGTCCCATGAAGTAGGCACTAGTCCAGCTGGAAGCTAGGTATGCTGCACCTAGCCACTAGTACTGCGTAAGGGCATGTGGGCCATTGGCGATCGTCCCATAAGATCGTAATGGTGCTCCACTGATTAACTCGAAGCTGCAGGTGTCGACTGTAGAAGCCATCTGCAGGAGTGGCGTACAGATGGCAGCGGCAGAAGGGGAGGAGATACCTGTCACCCAAATGAAAAAAATGATAGTATGGGCATCCCAACTTCATATGTATTACTCACTTCATTCAACACACCAAACCTACAACCATATGCATGCTAGCCCACTCATAAGGATCAAATGCAACCAAAAATCACTTGCGAATTATTACGACACAAATCGAGGTGAATACACTATTTCAAACGAGTGTCTGTGTGCATGCGCCTGTCAGAACAGGATCCATCAGATGGGATCATCAACGTGCATAGACACAAGTGATTGAAGGCGCGTCGAGACAGGGAGGGTTCAACAAGGGCAGACAGACGATGGTCCCACTATGGCAGCCTTGCATCACATAGCACAGGGGAAGGGGATAGATTCCAAATAGCCATGTGCATGGCAGACTCCCAATTAAATCATCTTTCCATGCATCCATTCATCATTCCCTCATCCCGTTATGAAAACGCCTGAATATTCACTCACATAACATTCGCAATTTCCATTGAGTCTGTGCGTAATGCAGCCTTCAAAATCCACTGTGCTCCTGCCCGGATTCCTTGTGTAGTGAAGTCACATGTATTTGGGAACGTCCTGCCTTATCGTCCACTACGCTATAGCGCATCCCATTCAAATCATATCAATCATTGCATTCCCGTCATGGGCCCTGTCCCAAGGACATTCAACAATAGAACGTTACATTTCCAGTCAGACCTGTGGGCGTCTCCACGCCGCTAGTTGAAAACCGAAAGCGCTGTCCTTCGAATTCCTAATTTGCAACATCACGTCGAAAAGGCATCTGTGAATGCTTGTATTCACAAATACATCTATGCAGTGCGGCTGTGTGTGAAAATGGTAACTGGCCTCAATCACTGATGGGACTCCCCGCCGTCAGTGAACGTCGGTACAGTGCTGCATGAGGGTCCACCGTTGATCGAGTACTACATTCCACTGACCCTTCACAAGTCTGCTCGCGAATGCAAATATAGTATGTGAAACAATGGGACCATAGCAGAATTAACATATAAACCAATATATCACTGCCATCGGGATTAAAAACATGAATGTAAATGCAAGATGCCATGCGTCGAATTGCAGCGTTGTATGCGGGACGTGCTCGCACGAAAGGCATTGCAGCTGACACAGGTGGAATGAATCACCACAGGTGAAGGCTATACAGCCTGAAAACACATAAATTGCACACTCAACCCCCTCCCCCAACCACACCCACTCCGGAATGCTACCGGCAGGACTAGCGATGTTGGGCCTGGGGGACCTGATTGCACTGCAAGTACTCCAACTTCAAGAAGAAGACGAACGCCAACTACTACAACAACCGGCCGCACAGAGGAGACGCAGGAGGAGGAGGAGGAGGGCAAGGCATGGCCAGCAAGCCCCACCAGCACAGCCACTACCACCACGCAGGCAGCCCGCAATCCCACACCTCCGAGCTAATCCGTTCAACCTCACAGCTGAGCAGATCCACACCCTCTACCGTTTGGACCGGGACACCATAACCGCCATTGTCAACATGACACACGCTGACCTTGTCAGCATGATAGATAGCCCAACCGCCATCCCACCCCTACTGAAGGTGGTGTCTGTACTCCACTTCCTGGCCACAGGCACCTACCAGCACACAGTCGGACAGTTGCATGGCATTTCACAGCCACTATTTCACGGACACTATTCCAAGTGCTTGATGCCCTCCTGAAGCACTCAGACGACTACATCACTTTACCACACTCGGAGCAGGAGCTTACAAACACAAAAGTGGGATTCCATGCACTTGGCGGCATACCGGGTTGCATTGGTGCCATCGACTGCACCCATGTGGAATTGGTTGTCCCACATGCCATGGAGGCCCAGTACCGCAACCGGAAACAATATCATTCTATCAATGTACAAATGGTGTGTGACTCCAACAGGATCTTTACACATTGTTCTGCCCGATTTCCAGGATCAACACATGATTCTATGGTCTTGCGGAACTCTAGAATACCACGCTACATGGAGCGACACGCAGGGCGCCGATCCTGGCTACTCGGTGAGTCTCATTTAATGCATGAGTATGTGGGGTAGGTGATGCGTGAATGACCTGGCAGGAAGGGGGGGGTGCGTACGTAGCAATGACATTCCACAAACATCCTTTGTTGTCCACATACAGGTGATGCCGGGTATCCACTGAAGAGATGGCTCCTTACACCAATCCGGAACCCACAGGACCAGCATGAGGAGGACTACAACCATGCCCACTCACGTACCCGTGTGTTCATAGAACAGGCATTCGGCCTACTGAAGGCTCGTTTCCGCTGCCTCAGCAGGTCTGGCGGGGCACTCCTGTACCGCCATGAGAAGGTGGCAAAGATGGTCATGGCATGTGTCATGCTACACAACATGTGCGTACGTAGGAATGTGGCCATGCCCCCCGACGCAGAACTGCTAGCACCTGAAGATGGTCATGATGAGGGTGGGGATGTGGCAGCACCTCAAGGGGTCCGCGAGGCACAGGAGGCCCGTGAATTACGTCAGAATCTCATAGATGCATGCTTCTAGCACTCATGCCTGGTGGCTGTTACATGGACACGGGACTTGTGGCACTGTGTGTGTCTGGAACATGCACAATGTGGACTGTACGCCAAGATAGGCCTCGTACACAGAGATCAATGTCCACACATCTCATTGGATGAATATGAAGAATTGTATTGCAGATGTGAAATGACATTACACACCCAATCGACCCGCCACCCGAGGAAGCACAACACATCCCCTCCACCCTCCTACCCCCCCCCACGAACACCAGTGTCCAATGACGCTCATTGTCAGTGGGCAGACGCTATTGCAAGCCCCCTCTCCGGGTATCAGGGGCACCCCTGCCTGTGGAGCGGCGGTTCCTCCCAGATCTACGTTGGGGGCTGCCTTGGACGGAACTTGCAACGGATGATGTCTCTGCCTGCTCACGTCCATGCATGTCCCTAAGGGTTTGTGAGAGCTCAGTGAGCACACGGCGCACAGCGGCAAGTTCACCACATACGTCTTTGGACGTCGCATGCAGTTCCCCCCTCAGGCTCTCGGTGCTTCTCTCCATTTGTCCCCTCAGGCTCTCGGTACTTCTCTCCATTTGTCCCCTCAGGCTCTCGGTACTTCTCTCCATTTCTGCCCTAAGTGTCTCAGTAGATGTTTCAATGGCTGCCTTAGAACCCCCACATTCAGCAGCATGCTCCTTGAGGAGCGTGGCCAGTTGCTGCTGTTGCACTATCATCTGCTCGAGGGACTGTTGCCTCTGCTGGGCCATGCCCATTTGCGGTGGTGTCACAGAGGGGCTGGACGCCTCATGTTGCCTTGCAACAGGCCTTGTGGGGGTTGGCCAGTCGTCGTCTTGTGGGTGCCCCTGCGTGGTTTCCTCATGGTGTACGGGATGATACAAACAGGGGGATTGGGACAGGTCATGGATGTGTCCTACTTCGGCAGCACCGTTTTCTGTGTCGGAGCATGCTGGCATGAATGCAGTGTCACCTAGGGTGCTGCTGCCACCAGAAGCAGTGCCTTCTGTGGCATCCATTGGGGGGACCTGTGGTGCTGCTGTTGTGGACATGCTGGCTGCTGGGGTGCCTGTTGGAGTCCCCTCCAGTGTGCTGCCACTCGATTTGTGCAGCTGCCGTGTCTTGATCCGTGCAGCTGAGGTGGAGGGTCTTTGGCCGTTGGTCTTGGCCCTCTTTGCAGGTGTGCTGGTAGGGGTGTCCTGAAGCTCGTCGTTGGAATCGGACCCTGTGGTGGAGTAAAGGAGGGCGAGCGTTATTCATGGGTCTGTGGTAATTGTAATGGCAATTGTGTCACATGCATTGGGGTGGTACCTGGGGGTGATTTGGGTCAGGGCCTTGGAGGTGGTCTCATTTTTGTGTGCATTGGGGATGCAGTTATTTTGCAGTCTGCAGTTGGGGTGTGCATGCTGCACATGTAGAGTGTGTTTTTGGGATTTTTAAATATTTATTTATTTAATCTGACTTTTAAGGGACGCTGTCATGGCAATGTATGTGGTCGTTCTCCTGGACATGTGTTTCTATTGCACTATGGGGACACATGGTACTTCACATGGTTGGTAATTGTGGATTTGGCATAGTTTTATTTGGGCCACCTACCTGATTCTTCTGATGTCTGCACTCCTTTCTCCATCCCTCCGACTCCCTCTATGCTCTCCATTCCGATGGTGGAGGCACAGATTTCTTCCCAGGGGGTCAACTTGATGGGTGATTCCGATCCTCCCCCGGTAGCTGTGGCAATGTTCCGGTTGGCAGAGAGTATGCTCCGGACGCTTATCCGTAGGTCGTCCCATCGCTTTCTGCATTGCTGTGGGTTGCGGGGTGCGGTCCCCACCGCACTTACCCGCTGTGCCACCAGCGCCCATATGGCCTTCTTGTTCGCAAGTGCCGTCCTGGTCATTTGCGTCGAGAAGACGACGGCGGCATTCTCCTGGAGGGTCTCTGTGAGCACGGTGAGTTCCTCGTGGGAGAAGTGGACCTGCCGCTTGCGGTCGCACGCTTTTTTAGCAACTTTTCCCATGTTTTTTTTTTTAGATGGGGTGGCTAACGGGTTGTGATGTGTCTCAGGGTCGGATTTTTAATGGTTGTGTTTGGATTCTGATTTTATAGGTGTACGGCGTGCTGTTTCCCGTTCCGGCCCCATGTTTTTACTTCCGTTTCCGTATATTTACGGTGACCGTATTTTGCGCTGACCGCTCATTACGGTGACCGCTAAGATGGGTGGCGGAATTGCACCTAGGGCGACGTACGACGGCGGTAAGGGGCGTTTTGGGGTCATTTCCGCCATTGCGGACTTTGCACTTCCGCCATGGCGTAATGCTCGTGCCCGATGGGTCAGAATTAGCCGCACTTTCCTCCATCGTGCAGTGGCGGAAACGCTATTTACGCTATGGCGGTCATGTCAGTTACTTTCCGCCAGGGTCGTAATGAGGGCCAATATATTTTGTGCCAAATTCAACACTAATGCCTTAGGAGCCTTTTAATTGTGAGTCCTATTGACTGAATGAACAGCCCCACCCCCTTCAATTTCTTGACTTGTACTTTTAGAAGTGGCACGCTTCTTTTGTTTTTTTATCCCATTCTACCAAACTCAGTATTATCACTTTCCCCCCTGTTGGTGTTAATTTCTATGTATCAGCGTAAACTGCTTTAAGGTGCTATTTGCAAACATGGCTCTGAACTACAGCTTTGCTTGCTTCTAGACCTTAATCTTTAAATGGGGCTGAGCAGTGTACTCCGAAATGTGGCTGTTTTTGGTTGGTTGATTGCTTTTTTGATTTCTGTAACTTTCAAGCTGTCGCATTGTCAAATACCATTGTCACAATGTGCTTCAGTGCATGAAAACCTAAAATTAATGGTAGGGAGAGGGAAAGGGTGAGGGAGGGAGGGAGGGAGGGAGGGAAGAGAGAGAGAGAGAGAGAGAGAGAGAAAGAGAAAGAGAAAGAGAAAGAGAAAGAGAAAGAGAAAGAGAGAGAGAGAGAGAGAGAGAGAGAGAGAGAGAGAGAGAGAGAGAGAGAGAGAGAGAGAATAAAATATGGTATTTGGGGGCTATCTGTTTGCATGGAAAGATTTTAGGCTTTTAATCAAGTGAAAAGGGACTCTGTGGCCGTTATCTCAGCCGGTTGATGCTTAATCAAGTGAAAAGGGACTCTGTGGCCGGTATCTCAGCCGGTTGACGCTATGTTGAGTTGCTTTGACCATGCAAGGAAGGAGACCTGAAGCACTCCCGGCCAGGTTACATGTCTCCAAGTTACTGAAATCCCACACACCTCCTCCCTGTGCCACAAAGTTCTGTGCACTGAGCTCTGCAGTTGTTCCTCACAAGTCGCCAAGCGCCCCAGATTTACTTTCTCAGAGTTGCTAGTTACTTTTACCCCACCTCGACCACTATATTTTCCCCAGATACTTGCTACTGTGGAGTAAGCAGGGCTAAGAGGGAGGGAGAGGGGGTGTGCCTATGCAAATCATCTGCCAGGATCCTACCTGGGAGTTCATTCCATCTCACCAGCTGACACCTGTGCAGCAGCAGGTAATTTGGAGAACAGACATATTCGGACAGGCCACAAAGCATTGGCTGGGCCATTGATTGGTGATCCCTTTAGCCATGTCACCCTAAGTTACCAAAGTCCAGAAAAATTCTACCCTCAGCTCTCATAGAGAGGTCCTTGACGATCATGGCCGATCAGGGGAGTGAAGGGTCGGGGGTGACTGCACACTGCCTCACCTTTTCACTGCTTTCTACAGGGGTAATGCTTTTGCAGAAGGGGCCTGTACAATTGATTTTGTTCTGTGCTGTGGGAAAGTGACATTTATCCACTGACATTAACCAAACTACTTGCACTGTTCAACGCACATATATGCAGAGAAATCATTTTATGTTTTTTGCGGAAGGTCTAGAGGGTCCTGCTGATGATTTATTAGGCTGTCTGCTACTCTTGTTTTTGACAGAGTGTTCCCTGCCCAGAAATGTTTAAGGCACACTGTATGTCCCTCCCTTACAATGAAAACTCTGCTCAAAGCACACAGGTACATAGGAATGTATCTGTTAAGAAATGAAACAAAAAGCCTAGAAAAATGTCGAAACAGGTAGTATTTGGACATACAATAAACGGACTCACAGTCAGATATGCTATGTGTTGACCCACTGACCCCCTTACCTTTTGTGTAATCCTTTTGAGCTCAGTAGGGTTGTCCAAAGCGGCTTTCATATAAAAAATCCTAGGCCTGAAAGTTATGGCACACATGCCTCATATCCCGTTGCCCTTGATAAACTCACATCATCTCCCACCAATACAAGCTGTAAAAGATTTTCAGCGCTTAGCCAAGCAAACTAGACGTGGGTCGAAGGTTGAGCAATCCTTAAATAAGAAGCAAAGTTAACATTGAAATCAGCCTCAGAATCTCTTAAAGGATGGTCCAGCATCTGTTGCTAAAGGGCGCAAAGGGGCAGCCTCTGGTGCTGACACCTTAAGCCACCTCCTGTTCTTGCCTTGTCCTTTATCCAGCCATGGGCCCACATACACTCAGAAGTACAGAGTGTTTCTCATGTCTATGGGTATGCTGTGATGCTCTCACGCTTGCATCACCCAGCCATCGTGATCGGCAGGGGATGTCAATTCGCAAGCACCCTGTTGCATGAATCTTTTTATCTTTAAATATAATTGGTATTAAACCAAACCGTTTAGGACCAGATCAACACAGCAGCAAAGAATGCTGATTTATTGCTGGTTGCCTCTCAATTTCATACCATCCAACATCTAAATGGTGTTTGGTCAAACGTTTGCCATATCAAATGTCCTTATGTCATAGGGCAGAATGTCCAGAGGTCCTAATCAATGGTTTGGTTGGCTCTTCCTTTGCGCTTGCCCTAAGCCGTCAGCACCAGAGCCTGCCCGATTGCCCTCTGCAAGCAACCAATGTTGGCCCATCTTTTAAGAGATTCTGAGGCTGATTTCAATGTTATATTTACTGCTTATTTAAGGATTGCTCAACCTTCGGCCCACGTCTAGTTTCCTTGGCTATGCCATTTACATCGTTTACAGCTTGTATTGGTGGGAGATTATGTGAGTTTATCAAGAGCAACGGGATATGAGGCATGTGGGCCATGAAAAACTGGTCTAGGATTTTTTTTAATAAGAAAGGCTCTTTAAGTAGGGAACTTTGGACAACCCTGCTGCGAGCAAAAGGATTACACAAAAGGTAAGGGGGTCAGAGGGTCAAGGGATAGCACATCTGACTGTGAGTCAGTTTATTGTAACTCCAAATCCTACCTGTATCGACATTTTTCCAGGCTTTTTGTTTAATTTCTTAACAGATCCATTCCTATGTACCTATGTGCTTTCAACAGAGTTTTCATTGAAAGGGGTTGACATACAGTATGCCTTAAACGTCAACAGCAAGACCCTCTCGGACTTCTCCCAAAAACATAAAATGTTTTCTCTGCATGTATGTTCTTTGAACAGAGCAAGTAGTTTGGTTAGTGTCAGTGGATAAGCGTTACTTTCCCACAGCGCAGAACAAAATCAATTGTACAGACCCCTTCTGCAAAAGCATCACCCCTGTAAAAAGCAGTGAAAATGTGAGGCAGTGTGCAGTCACCCCAACCCTTCACTCCCATAATCGGCCACGGACCTCTCTATGAGAGCTCAGGGTGGAATTTTTCTGCACCTTGGTAACTAAGGGAGACATGGCTAAAGGGATCATCAATCAATGGCCCAGTATCTGCTTCGTGGCCTGTCCGAATATGTCTGTTCTCCAAATTACCTGACGCTGCCCAGGTGTCAGCTAGTGAGATTGAATGAACTTCCAGGTAGGATCCTGGCAGATGATTTGCATAGGCACACCCCCTCTCCCTCTCTCTTAGCCCTGCTTACTCCACAGCAGCAAGTATCTGGGAAAGATATAGTGGTTGAGTTGGGATAGCAGTAACTAGCAACTCTGAAAAGTAAATCTGGGGCACTTGGCGACTTGTGGGGAACAACTGCAGAGCTCAGTGCCAATAAGGAACAAGTTACTTACCTGTAACTGTTGTTCTCCAACATGGGTCTGGCATGGATTCACATGCTCATGAATATTCCCCGTCGTCAGGCTGGGACTCCTCGGTAAAGAAAAATCAGTATCAGTTCTGTTTCTGATCTGTCTTTCGTAGTAGTAACCAATCACTGATCTCTGCGTCATACTGACCACAGCCAATGACTGCCCTCTCCCTAAGCCCCGCCTCTGGCAGCCATCTTCAGATTTGGTAGCACGTGAAGTGGCAGTATGACCAAGTGAAGAGCCGCAGGGGGTTAGGCGGGAGGGTTCGCATGTGAATCCATGCCAGACCCATGCTGGAGAACAACAGTTACAGGTAAGTAACTTGTTCCTTCTCCAGCATGGGGTCTGGCATGGATTCACATGCTCATGAATATAAGAATACATAGCAGTACACACATGCACAACCACGGGAGGTGGCAAAAGGCTCAACATTAAGCAATACAAAAACTCAACATTAAGCATCTCTTACCTCCTCACGAGGCTCACCTTAAGCGAACAGGTTGCGCAGCACTGCTTGGCCGACCCTGGACTCCTCCCTGGAATCCCGATCGACGCAGTAGAATCTCGTGAAGGTGTGCGTCGACCTCCACGTAGCAGCCCTGCAGATGTCCAGCAGGGGCACACCAGATAAGAACGCCGTAGTAGCAGCGATCGCTCTGGTCGAATGGGCTCTCGGACGGCCTGGCAGCAGTTGGTTTGCCAACCGGTGGCAGTGCATGATGCAGCCGGAGAGCCATCTGGAAATAGAAGACTTCGAGAGAGCCTTCCCTTGATTCACAGGCCCAAAGTTCACGAATAGCTGTGATGTCCTTCGAAAACTCTTTGTGCGGTCCACGTAGAACTTCAGCGCTCTAGCCACATCCAGCGAGTGCAAAGTCCTCTCAGCCGGCGACGAAGGAGACGGGAAGAAAACAGGTAACACCAGGGGCTCGTTAAGATGGAAGTCTGATGGCACCTCGGGCATAAAGGAGGGGTGCGTCCTAAGCACCACCCTCGAGGCATGGAAAGTCAAGTACGGTGCTTTGCAGGATAGGGCCTGGATCTCTCCCACTCTTCGTGCGGAGGTAATGGCCACCAGGAATGCAGTCTTCCACGACACAAACTTCATCGGTGCGGAGTGCATCGGCTTGAATGGGGGCCCCATTAGCCTGGTCAGCACCACGTTACGTTCCCACGCCGGGGCCTTCACCGGCGGGAATGACCAGAACAGTCCTTTCATAAACTCTTTTACCAGTCGATGGGACCACAGGGACGTCCGTCCTGTGGTTCTGGTATATCTGGAGATCGCCGTCAGATGAATCTTAATGGAGGCATGGGCTAGCCCAGCCTTTGCCAGCGATAGCAGGTACGGCAGCACTTGAGAGGCCGTAATCCGTAGGGGGTTGATCTTCTGTGCTCGACACCAGATAGAGAACCTCTTCCACTTATGACCGTAGCATTTGAGAGTCGAGGACGCCCTGGCCTTTGCAAGAACCTCTCTGCAATCGGCCGGTATATCGTAGCCTCCAAACTCTAGCGCTGCAGGAGCCAAACCTGCAGGTTCAGCGACGCCGGGTCGTGGTGGAAGATGGCGCCTCCTTCTCTGGAGAGAAGGTCCGCGTCCGCCGACAGCTTGATGGGAGGGGACGTTGACAAGTCCAGAAGGTCCGGGAACCAGATCTGCCTCGGCCACGCCGGTGCGACGAGGATCATCCTGCACCGGGACCTCTTGAGCTGGTTGATGAGTCGAAGCAGCAACGGCAACGGCGGGAACGCATACAGGTATAGGCCGTCCCAGGGGAACGAGAACGCATCGCCCATGCTTCTCGGCTGGGGAAACCTGCTGGCAAACCTCTTGCACTTCGAGTTTGTCGCTGTTGCGAACAGGTCGATTTGGGGTTTGCCCCATCGTCGGAAGAGTTGATCCACCTGATCCTGGCGCAGTTCCCACTCGTAACACGCGCGCAGCTCCCTGCTGAGCGAGTCGGCGATGGTGTTTCTTTCTCCTGCCAGGTGGAAGGGAACCAGGAACATCCCCTGGGCGACCGTCCAGTGCCACAGATCCTGTGCCTCCTTGGATAGGGCTGGGGATCTGGTGCCTCCCTGCTTCCGTATGTAAAACATTGTCATGGTGTTGTCCATGAAGATCCGCACCACCTTGCCCTTGAGAGACGGGAGGAACGATTTGAGAGCCCAGAACACGGCTCGGAATTCCAGGACGTTGATGTGCAGGAGCCTCTCCTCCGGGAGCCAGAGGCCTCTTGCGTGGAGATCTCCGGTGTGGACGCCCCAACCCTCCAGGGAGACGTCCGTCGTCACCGCCTCCTGGTACGCCGGCGTCTGAAAGTCCATGCCCACCGTGAGCTGCGCTCGAACGCCCCACCACTGAATCGCCCGCCGGAACACCTCGTTGAGGGGGACCCTGTCTTCGAAGGTGCCCGTCGCTTGCATCCAACGGGCGTCGAGAAATTCTTGAAGAGGGCGCATCCGTAGTCTGCAGAGGCGCACCAGGTAGATGCAAGAGGACATCATCCCCAGGAGGGACTTGATGGACCTCATCCTGGCCACGTCCGTGGCTAGCAGGCACGGCACTTTGCCTAGAATGGTCTTCGTCCGTTCTTCCGACGGTGCCGCCAGGCGCCTCACTGTATCGAGCTTCGCTCCCAGAAACAGGGCCACTTGCGACAGCACCAGGTGGGACTTTGGGTAATTTATGGCGAATCCCAGGTTCGTGAGTAGCTGGACGGTCCTCGCAGTGTGTTCCGACGGCGAGTTCCCTCGTCCTTGAGCGGATGAGCCAGTCGTCCAGGTAGGGGTAGACGTGAATCCCCTGCAGGCGCAGCCGCGCTGCCACAGGTGCTAGGCACTTGGTAAACACCCTGGGGGCCGACTTCAATCCGAACGGCAGTGCTCTGAATTGGTAGTGGCGTCCCTGGACGACTAACCTGAGGAACTTTCGGTGACTTTTGAGGATGGGAACGTGGAAGTATGCATCCTCCAGGTCCAACGCCGATAGAAAGTCGCCTTCCTCCAGCTGTCCCACCACGTGCTGGAGGGTGACCATCCTGAACTTTTGTGACCGATGTATTTGTTCAAACGACGAAGGACCAGGATGGGGCGCCAGCCGCCCGTCTTCTTCCTGACGAGGAAGTACCTTGAGTACACCCGGGAGCCCCGGAGCCTCTTCGGGACAAGCTCGATGGCGCCTTTCCTGAGCATCGCCCGTACTTCCAACAGAAGTTGCGGGATGTGATTTTCCTTCGTGGCCACAGGTGGTACGTGAGGGCACTTCTTCAGGAATTCGATAGAGTGTCCTCTTGCCAGGGTATCCAGCACCCAACGGTCGGTGGAGATGGACTTCCACCCGCCGACGAACTTCGTCAGCCGGCCTCCCACCGGGGTGCTTCGGTGGGGGCCCGAGGCCACGGCCGGTTCAGTCCTGCTTGGAGGTGGTGGCATTGCCGCCCTGGCCACCTTGCTGACGGCGGCGAGGCGCTCCCTGCTTGCCGCGACCCCTGTAGGCCTCCTAAAACGAGGAGCGTGCCGCCTGGCGGTAGGACGACGAGCCACCGCTGGAACCCTTGGAGGCACCCTGTCTGCCTCCGGAGCTCCGAAAGGGCCTTAGTTGCTGAAGGGCTCCTAGGGCGCGGGCCGTCTCCGTCTTTATGGCTTGGAGGGATTCGTCCACCGCCTTCCCGAACAAGTTGCTGCCGTCGAACGGCATGTCCAACACCCTGGTCTGGACGTCCTGACGGAAGTCGGTCGCCCGGAGCCAACCCCGTCGTCGTAGGCAAACACCGTTGCCCAGCTGGCGGAACCTGGTATCGGCAATATCGGTTGCCACTGTTATGGTGTGGTCCGACGCCACCTCGCCTTCTTGAAGTATTTCCAGGGCCTCGGACCTCTTATCGTCCGGTAGGAAGTCTAATATGGGGGCCAGCTTAAACCAGAGCTCCCTGTCGTAACCGGCCCCGATCGCCAGGGCGTTGGCCGCTTTGATCGTCATCGCCGCTGTCATGATGCCCGCTCCCGGGGAGCCGGTTCAAGTCCTGCGTCCCCGAAAGCGGACATCCAGTCCCCAAGGAAGGACCCAGCAACCCCATATAGGGGCCCTTTGGACAGTGTCCTGGCGCCTACGGCGCCAGGCTCATAAAAGACATCAGTCCTGGTGCCATAGGCGCCAGGCTCATTATGGAAGTGCTTGGGTGCACTTACCTGATGCAGACCATGCTGCAGGATCCCGGCCTCCTTGAGGCCTGAAAGGAACTACTTTACCTGTGGGACTAATTTACCATTCGGGCGTGGTCGGGGAAGGATACATACCTGATTGGAGGAAGGATACATACCTGGAACTTCTTCCAAGGCTATTTAAACCCCACCCGAACAGCCACACGTGCTTCGCGTTGTTCTGCATCTAGCAACTGGACGCTCACCGTGTCTGCTCCTGCATCCTGACTTCTGCCACGCCTGCCAGCATCCTAGATCACCTGCAAAGGAAGAGAAGAAGAGAACAGAAGAAGGAAAAGTCCTTACCTGCTAAATCCGCATCCCGGAGACATCTCGCCGACAATCCTGAAAAGGAAGACTTTTATTTAAAAGCTCATCACGTTGATCACTGCAGCGCCGCATTCCACTCACCTTTACAGGGCGTCCCATGTTCAGCAGCGATCATCCGTATTTGCAGTCACGCCCCAGCGCCTAGGGGGAGAAAGACCAGAACAAAAGGTGAGAGAGAGAAGGGAATAAGGAAAGCTAAATCTCCATGTTAAGACTTACCTGTTGATTCATTCCCTCTTCATTTCGGGTCCGCGCCGCATCCTGGCATTTCCGGACCCCTGCCCCTAAGGGGAAAAAGAGACATCAGCGTTAATGAGTGAATGAAAAGACATTACCAAAAAACGCTCATTAAAGACTTACCTGATTTCTACAAGGATTTCACCTCTCATCTCGGGTCGGTGCCTGTTCCCCGGCATTCCGTACCCCGGCCCCTATGGGGAAAAAGTGACTAGCATTAGTACATTAATGCATGGACACAAGGGGAACCTCTTATCAAAAAACTTACCTGGAAGCCAAGCAAGTTTGGTTCTCACCAATCCGAAAATCCAGTGAAGTAACTGGATACCAACGCGCCCCTACATCAGAAGCAGGATGGAGAGCTCGTCCTTCCAGACCCTAAGGTGAGACGATACGAGGAATCACAGAAGTGTTTCGAGGAGGGTGAGAGGGGAAAGTGGGAGGCTGATTGCATTACCCCGCAGACAGTTAATCCCCTATTTTCGCCTACAGAAGGATACTTCTGTGAGCCAGACAAGCCAGATTTGGGGGCCCGGTCCAGTCCGTCTTCCGAACCCTGCGCATCACCTTAGAAGGGGTCACAGCAGCGCGAACCAGTCCAGCGCCTCTGTGGGAGTCAGGTGAGCGTTACAGCCGCCGACGAAATGACCCGCCGCCCCATGGCGTCCAACTTCTTTCCCTCGCCGTCCGGCGGGGAATTCGACGTCGAGGCTCCTGACCCCGCCGCTTTCTTCTTCGCCACCGCCGAGACGACCGAGTCTGGCGTTGGCTGGGCCCTGAGGCACAGGGGAGCGGTTTCAGGGACCCGGTACTTCTTCTCGTACCGGTCCCGTTTGGCTGGTGCCGTGGAGGGGTTCTTGAGAACCGACAGGCCCTCCTCCCAGATGTCATCGATTAGAGGCACCGCAATGACAGTCTTCCTCTTGGCCTCCCGGCGCTGATAGAGGAAACCTTCCTTTTTCTGCTCCTCCGGGCAGAGCTGGAACAATTCGGACGCCCTGGCAATCATGGCGTGGAATGAGCCAATCTCGTCGGGCGGCGAGGCCCGTGCGACGGGAGACCCGTTCCGTCGTCGAGCCCATCGCACCGTCATCTCCCGATTCGTGGGAGGATGAGGAGGGAACTGTGGGCCTTACAGGGGCGAGTGGAGGAGAGGGTTGGGTCCTCCGTCGTTTGAGGACATCATGACGGGCCAGGTTGGGGATCCTCCGGTCTGGGCCGTGGTAATCTCGTCCTTATCTCAGAGCATAAGGACTGGATCGCCGACAAAATGGCCGCCGAGCTATCCTGAGGCCTAGGTTCCGGCTGCGTCGGAAGGGAAGGCTGCTCTTCCTCGCCATCGTCGTCTTCCTCGGTTATCTCCCGAGGATCTTCCTTACGGGATCGAACCTTCTCGAATTGGACTTCGAGATTCCTCACGTCCTCGGTCAGTTCCTCCTCCGAGGCTGACTCCGAGCTTGAGGAGGCTACCGTGCCCCCCCTCGCTTCTTCCATCATGGTGGCCATGACGATGGGCTGAAAAGAGGATTCCCTCCTTGGCGGCAGGGAAACTCTAGTCCCGGAGGCAGTCTCCGCTGGCGGGGTCTCTGCCGGCTTGGCCAGAGTCGCCGCGATCGCCTCGATAGAGGCCTTTGCCTGCTGGGTAGGGGCCTTCACCACCTTAGGTGCGTCCCGGGCCTTCTCCTTAGGGGGAGGGGCGGCGCCTCGCTCCCCCTCTTCCGAGATCGGACGGGGCTTCTCCCGAAGCTTACCCGGGGTCTCGGACTTCCTCTTCCCCGAACCGGAGCGCTGACTCGTGGTTGACGGTGCCGGGGAAGGCGCGCCCTGCCTGGCGACCGAAGAGCCCAACCTTTCGGCGCTCCCGGAGCCAGCGGACTCGCGGCGCTTGGCCTGGTGTTGGGACCCCGTCGCCGGGGCGCCCGCACAGGATTTAGAAGCCCGCTCGGACCCTTTCTTCTTCTTCTCACCCGTTGAGCCCTTCTCCAACCAGCTGGCGAGACCGGATCGACGGTCCCTCATGGTCTGCTCCGACAAGTTCTTGCAGAACTGGCAGTCCTTCTCTACATAAGTCTTGTCCCCATGTAGACAGTAGAGGCATCGCGAATGTTCGTCCTCCTTAAACACATTCTGCAGCCCGCATCCAGGGCAGCTGCGAAACAGCTTGGGTCCGGGTGACGAACTTGCGTTCTGGGCCATCTCGAAGTAGGCCGCAAATCTTCTGGAATCCTCCAAGAAGTTGATTCGACGAAATCTTCACCCTTGAGGGGCGTAGGAAAATCCCGCAACGGGTAGCCGTTAACGGGAGTAGAAACGGTGGAGCTTGAGGCTTGATTAACCGAAAAAATGTGAAAATTCACCTGAAAAGCGCGAAACACGCAGTAAAAGCTCGAGAGCTAAGCACGAGGACTCCCAACACTTGAACGTGCGGTAAAAATCTGAAGATGGCTGCCAGAGGCGGGGCTTGGGAAGAGGGCAGTCATTGGCTGTGGTCAGTATGACGCAGAGATCAGTGATTGGTTACTACTACGAAAGACAGACCAGAAACGAAACTGATACTGATTTTTCTTTACCGAGGATTCCCAGCCTGACGACAGCGAATATTCATGAGCATGTGAATCCATGCCAGACCCCATGCTGGAGAACTTTGTGGCACAGGGAGGAGGTCTGTGGGATTTCCGTAACTTGGAGACATGGAACCTCAATGCAACCAAAATAGAATAAAAAAAGGCTCTTTTCAGTGCCACCAATAAAGAAAAGATCCCCAACCCTGGTTGAAATGTTTCCCCCCACCCATGCACAAAGGACGATATGTCAGCAGACACCACAGTAGTTCGAGGATCGCACGTGGCACTTCCGGGCTTTTGAGGGTGGCAGGCATGGAAATGGGACTGTGGAGGCCTGCGGATTGGTCAATAAGGTTTCCTGGGTGTGGTGTGTAAGGAGCGACTGTGGCAGAAGGTGTGTTTGCAGAGAGGAGTGCAGATGGCTATGGTTATGGCTGTGTCGTTCAGGAGGCAGAGTGTATGGATTTTGGGCGACTCCTGGATACATTGGTTGGAAGTGCATGCAGAACGCTGTTGAATGGCTACACATCTTGGATTCCATCATGTGGATGTCCACAGGTAGGGAGTACATGGAATGAAGTGGCTGAATGTGGCTCCTCTTTGTGCCACTTTGGTGACGCTCGATCACCCAGACATTATTATTCATTGTGGAGGGAACAGTTTAGGACATGTTACTGTAATTTCTTTGCAGTTTGCGATGAAGGTGGCACTTGGGCAAGTCACGGACATGTTTCCAAATTCGCGAGTAATTTTTTCTCGCATTGCCCAGAGACAGATTTGGCAGCATTCTTCTTCATTTGGACCGCAAATGGAGAAAGCGAGGCGCAATGTGAACAAGGCTGTTTGGGCCTTTTTGAGAGATGTTGGCATGTTCTCCTTCCACAATGAAAACATTATGTTTCGTAGCACCAACCTTTTTTACGCAGAGATGGAGTCCATTTTACTGATGCTGGCAATCAGCTATTTCTGCAAAATATCCAAAATGCACTGCAGCGTTTCTTGCAAGTATAACAAGCATTTCCCCAATAGGTGATGGCCACTTCAACCCTTCCAAAAACCAACAAACACCACAAAAAGGCTGTTTTCAGAGCCACCACTTCCTCCCGGAAACGAGTGCAATGTTTTTGACTGAGCCACCCCGTGCATCATTTTAGATGTCCACGGACTACCGCGCTATCTGCGGAGCTAACAGGCTGCATAGCGGCCTGCATCCTTTCATTGGCAATTCTATTTTTGAACTGTGAAAGGTGGCTCTGAAAAGAGCCTTTTTTTGTTGTTTTGTATTTATCTTGTTCTTTTTACACACGACACAGAAGGAAAGGAAGGGAAGGGAGGGGAGGGTAGGGAAGGGGCACCAACCACAGGGATAAGAAAGGGCAAATGGAGAGAGGAAGATGTTGGGTGGGCCTTACGTAGGTAGGGGGCACTCCTTCTCATGCTCCCAGACGGAAGCCTCGAAAGCACTATGTAGTTGCTCCCCCTGGATAGTACTGTGTCGCAGTACATGCACAATACAGTGACCTTTGAAAGGTAAGGGTCTGCTGCGGTGTGTACGCCTTCAAAGCTGTTTTAGGGATCTGCTGCCTCACAGGAGTGTCCCTAGTGGTGGCATGAGCATATGCGGAGGATGTGCAGGGGTACTCAACCTACTGCCTTGTTCGAAGGGGACACTGATTGTCAGTTCGTTGGTGTGGGCTCCCCACCCTGTCAGTGAGGCGTCTGTCACTACCATTATCTCCAGTCATGGTTGCCAAAAAGATTCTCCCTTGAGAATGTTGTCTTTGCAAGCCCACCAAAGAAGGTCTTGAGCAACTCTGCTCGGAACTTGCAGTTGATCTGACATATTTCCTGAGAATTGGGACCATTGAGTTCTGAGAGCCCATTTAAGGGATCTCATTCTCAAGCGGGCCTACGGCACCAGAAAAATGCAGTATGGCATGAGATCGAGCAACCTCAGAAAATCAAAGGCCGGAAGATAGTGGGCATTCTGGAATTTTGTTACGATATGCTGAATGTGTTGAGCTCTGAACTCGGTAGGTGAGATTTTCCCAGAGGAAGTATCCAGGACTGCTCCAATGAATTGGAGTCTTTGGAATAGTATCATATGGGACTTCTTGTAATTGAGAGAGAAGCCCAGTCTGTGAAGGGAGTGGCAAGTTATGCTGATATGTTCCAGGGCTTGTTCGGGAGAACGTGCCCTGTTCAGCCAATCATCCAGGTAGGGGTAGATGTGAATCCCCCTCTCCTGAGACTTGCTGCCACTACCGCCATCAACTTGGTGAAAACCCTCAGGGCGGAGGTCAGCCCGAATGGCAGAACTCGAAATTGATAATGAGAACCTCCAACTGCGAACCTCAGGTACTTTCTGTGCTTGAGATGGATTGGTACATGAAAGCAAGCATCCTGAAGTTCCAATGATACCATGCAGTCTTGGAGTTGGAGAGCCGCCTGAAGGATCTGAGAAAGGGTTACCATCTTGAACTTGCCCTTTCTGAGGACCTTGTTGAAGTTTCCTAAGACCAAGAGAGGTCTCAATCCTCTGTCCTTCTTTGTGATGAGAAAATAGGGGGAATACCAACCTTTGTTCCTCTCTGCTACAGGTACAAGTTCTATTGCACCTTTCTCTAGCTGGGTTAAAATTTCCTGCACAAGGAGTGGATCTGGAGTTTCGACAGAGTTGGGTCCCGGTGGATGATCTTGAGGCCTTTTTTGGAAAGGAAGGCAGTAACCCTGGGCTACTGTTTCCAGTGCCCAAGCATCTGAAGTAATGCCCCGCCATTCGATCAGATGCTGAGAGATTCTGCCTCCCACTGGGGTCTTGTGGGTTAAGGACTCAGAGTGGCTTAGAGGCGGCTGCAGGAGCAGCTGAGGGTACAGATACACCTGCTGGGGCTGATCTAGCACCCCTTCCTCATCCACCCACGAGGGAATCTTTTGTCCCCTTTGTCCAGCCTGTCCTCTTCCTCTTCCAAAGGAGGAATAGAAATGAAAAGGATGACCCCTCCAGGAAGATGAGCCTGAATAGGGCTGTTGCTGAGGTTGTCGAATGGAGGCGCTAAGGGATAGGTCTGCAGCTTCTCCAGACTCTCATCCGCCTTGCTGTCAAACAACCTTGACCTGTCAAAGGGCATATTGAGTAGTCTGGCCTGCACATCCGGTGCAAACCCCGACTTGCTCAACCATGCAAACCTGCATAGTACGGTGCTAAAAGCCATGGATCTGCTGATGCTGTCAGCAGCATTCAGTCCTGATTGGAAACATTCTCCCATTGCCTCCTTTCCATCCTTAACTATATTCAGGAAGCCGTCTCTTTCTTCACCTTCCGGGATGTGATCAGTCGCTATGGCAATACAGTCCCACACAGTGTAAGTGAAACTTGAAAGGGTACATGTGACATTAGCAGACTTCAAGGCCATACTGCCTGATGCAAAGATCTTACGAGCCCAGGCATCTACCCTCTTGTCGTCTCTATCCGGGGGATTAGAGGGATAAGCAGATTACCTGCTCGATGTGGCGGCCTGGGCCACCCAGCTCTTAGGTGTAGGGTGTTTGGTTAGATACTCTGGATCATTGCTAAAAGGCCTGTATTTCCTAGCAAAGTGCCTGTTCAGAGCAGGTCCAGATTGTGGAGTTTCCCAATTTGCTGTGACCTTCCTCTGAAGGGCTGCATAAAAGGGTAAAACTGGGTCCTTGTGAGGGCCTTGGTTCAGGATATCTGTCATATCATTCTGTTCATAGGCAAGAGAAGCCCTGCTCCAGCCCATATATTCCATGACTCTATTCATGAGGCTCCTATACGTGCAATCTGCATGTTCAGATGTGTCAGGCCCGCCAAAGTCCAGCTCTGGTGAAGTGTAAATACCACTAGTCGACTGGAGGCAATCATAGAGATCACTCATCTTGGATTCCTAATTAATAAGCTCCTCAGGAGCATTTTGAGCCCATATCGCAACCCAAAGGGTGGGGAATCCTCTTCAGAGGCCTGTTCTTCCTCATAAATTGAGGCCATAGACTTGAAAAAGTCTTTCTTTGGAGTAGGTTTATAAACCTTTTCTGGAATGGACAAAGGCCTTGATAGCGTCGAAGTAATTGTCGATAGAGTTGACGATGGCTTTGCAAATGGTGTCGACGATGACTTCAACAATGGCGCTGGTTTGCTTGGTGCTACCTTCGACTTTTGCGTCGACAGGCTTGACTCCGACAAAGTCGTCGAATGCGTCGACAATTTGCTCTTCTCCGGAGATATTGGAGAAGGACTCGGTTCTCGAGTCAATACCCTCTACGATTTCTCGTTGACCCGAGAACGAATCGCCACCTTAACGCTTGGCTTTGAAGTGGTCGTCTTTGACTACCCTAAGTCATCCAAAGGAGCGACTGTGGCATGGCTTTTGCGTGATTCCTTCGAGAGGGTCGAGGCCACATTCTCAAATATACACATAATTTCAATTTTAAATGCATCCCACTTTCTGGGGGAATCTGTTTTGGTTGGGCACCTGATTACCTTGGTAGAGGAATCAGAAGAAGAAGAGGGAGACCTATGGCGTCTCTTCTTCATCTTCTTCAAAGAAGAAGACGAAGACTGCCTCGATCGACCCTTCGTCCGGGACTGCTTCAATTTTTTGTGCCGGGACGAGTCTCTAGATGCTCAGATGGTTAAACAAACATTCGGGGGAATACATTTCTGGAAAATTAATTGTCAAAAAATATATTACATGTGGCATGACAGATACATTTGTTAAGGAGCCCTTTGTGGGCAGGACCGAATCTCTAGCAAATTGCCCTACAAGCAACAAATGTGGTCTGTTTACCATGGCTGAGGTGGGAAAAATATCACTATGACTACAGCAACAGAAATGATTTAATGGAACCTGAATGTGAGATTTGTTCCACCCACTGGTTTTACACTGTGATAGCGAGTAATTGTATTCACCATTCCCTTCTTCAAAATGGCGGAAGTTGAAAGCAGTGCAAATTGTAATCTTTTTCTATAATGAAAATATGAATGATTTTAAGATGGTTTTCTGCCAATTTCACGAGTACATGTATAACTGTTGATGACCTCGAGAATAATGCAACTTACCAACAACTGGCTTGGTACCAGTAAGGAGGCAACAAAAGATGTACAGGAAATTCTAGATCACTTCCCATCCAGAACAGGCCTTTTTCCCCATGAGGTTTCTGGTGAGATTAAACAACGAGAAGGAAGCCAGGGCAATCTCTTTCCCAGTCAGCATCACCAGATTCCAAACAATAGAACTGTGCTGCCTGGTGAACCAATCATAAATATTAGACTGCTTCTCTCCACCTCTAGTTTTCTAGCTCTTGCTCCCAGTAACAGAATTCACATTTAATAAACTGCGTTTACTGAAGCTAGTGATAACTTTATATAACATAATATTTATTTTTCAGTTTTTGAAATATTTTATTCGTATGAATTGGTTTACGAAAACACCTTTAGTACAATACACAATATAAATTACAATATTTCATGCATACAATAAATTATCTCTACAGATTCTACACTGACAACACATGTAAAATTATCCTGATTATAATATACTGTTAGGTTCCTACATTTTTATGTCATCGTTGTTACAAAACCATTAAATCTTTCTTAAAACTCACAATTATATTTTGATTCATTAAAGGTCCACATTTTACAAGCTAATACGTATTATCTCTGGTTCATTCGATTTAATTTAGGCTGAAATAAGGCCCAAAATTGCACCTAGGTAAGGCATAATTTAGTTGTAGACTCTGTCCCCGCTCTTCCTTTGTCATTGGGACATTGGACTGCTTATAATCGGCCAACCATTACCTGTCGGCTCCAGAGCTATTTACACAAATGAGCACACAAATACACAATAATACAATACAGTAACTAACCATAAACAGAATGAAAACAGTTTTAACTGAAAAATTCAAACCGCACATTCCTGAAAAAAAGATGACAAAAATCATAAATTCTGCTGGAATAGCAATCTTTTCACTTGTTTTCGGGGACATTTATAGAAAGAAATAATCATCTGTTACTCCTGTGGATGTTTATTCCAAGCCATAATGGCCAACACAGACAAGGCTCGATTCTATGGCAAGATTGAAGGCAAGCATTATGCTTAGACTTTCTTTACTTCACCCATTAGTAGCAAAGAGAAGAGCACACACATTCTCCTTAAATTCCCTGGATAGTCGACGTTTTGACTCTTTACAATAAGTGACTCCTAGAATCAACACCTACCTCATCCAGTGTACACACCCACACCCTGCCACAAACTCAGGGCCGATGTATAAACAATCCAACTCATAGTGAAACCTTTGCAAATCCATATACAAAAATCAAGCATAAATGCACTGTGAATAATAATCATAGTTGAAACTTAAGGACTCACTATTTGGAATGTGAAATACATTCAAACAGCAAATCTCCAAGCCTTACTTTTCAGATGACCTTCTTCCCTTCCTGCATTCACTAACAAAGACACCAGATGCAATGCAATGCAATGTGCAGATTTTTAAGTCTACCATTGACGAGCCCAAGAAGACCAAACAGCAATTACATTGGATGTCTTTGACGAGAATAATGTATGTTTGAGCACATAATGATGGAAAAATCATGAAAAGTTACTTAGCGTGTCATTCATCACTAAGTGTCCTTAATTGCTTTAATCTTCCACATCCCTATGCATGTCAGACAAACATTTCAGCTCAACCACTTTCACTGATTAGGCAGAAGCCGGATTCATACATTGATAAAGGGAACTTAGTTTGAACAGCAGCTGAAAACACGACAGCTGCACAGACAAGGAGGACAAACTGTTAAAAAGCAAAATGTTTCTTTGAAATAGGTGACATTAACTTTTCATAAAAGGAGCCTCGACGTACACTGAGATACATAGAAAAACTATTATAATTGTAGTTATGTGTTTGTAGGTGTCTATATAGCCTTTTTGCATACTTACCACCAGGTGAGATAGTGGTAAGTGCATTTTTTTGCACTATTATATTGCTCATTTTGTTTGTAAATTCGCAATCTGCTTTGTACCGAGTGTCAAGTTCGTAGGCAATTCGCCTATAAGGCCCTTGCCACAGTTGTCTCAGTAAGCTATGGAATAATGAAAATATGCTTTCAACTTTGTATTATACAAAATATGACAAAAAAGAGGCAATTGGAGCTCCAAGTGTAAGGGGTGTCACTGTAGCCCTTTCATCAACCTTGAAGGGAGCTCCCACCTCCTTGCCCAAGTCTCCAGTCTTCAAAAAGGTCTTCTCGAAATGTGGTTCCTCTATAGCCAGGGTAGCTCTTCGGTTTTGCCTATCCCCTTGCTAGGGACTGCCTCGTGGACTTCCTAAGTAACCTAAGCTGGATAGCCATCTTTCAAACTTTTATCCTCACTTTTCCCTCTCTAAGCCTGACTCCACTCTTCACCACCTTCCTGGCTGCCCCTTTCTCCCTCTGTAATCTGTCTCCAGGTCTTATCACTCTGTAACCCTTCTCATGACCCTACTCTTAAACTCCCTCCTGATCTTCTCGGTTTCCGTTCTAGATCTCACTGGTCCCCACACTTCTCCTGCCTCATCACTGACCTGGCTCTCCTTTCTCCACCTCTCTACTCTATTATCCCCTTCTAGTCTATCTTCTCCCACCTCCTATCTCCACTGCCTCTTAACTAACCTGATGCGCATCTCTCTCTTTCCCTCTCTCTCTCTTCTCTCTCTCTCTCTCTCTCTCTCTCTCTCTATCTCTCTCCCTCACCACTCATTCACATGTAAACAGCCAAATATGTACCACAATCTCTGTCCCAAAACCTTATCTTCACTCTCTACAAGCAAAACTCTCCTCCACGTTTTCCTCCACCTGCAGCACATTTCTCTCTGGTCCCAAGGTCCTCCTTCACCTCCTCTGCCTTCAGCCAAAGAGGTTACGCTGCCATCTGATTCTGCTGGATTTTTATAGCCCTCCCCTTCCTGCCTAGAAGGTTCTCTAGTCTCCCATTGGGTATTCATGCGAGCTCCTTCGCAATGCCAATTTATTTATGTCTAGTCCCAACTCCACCTCTTCTGAACTGGAACGTCCACTGCAAGTCTTCTCAAGGGTCTTTAGCCCCGCCACCTTCACAGCCTCTATTTTCCTCCAGCCAGCCATACAATGTCTGTGGTTGTTTGTTCTCAGTCCCCTCGAGGATCAAGTAAGCACTCGTCCACAAAGGTTTTGGGGCGTGTACCCTGATCTCTTTAGTGCTGGTCAGCTCCCTGCTGGTTCCATCTCTTCTAATACTGCTGCACTGTTGCCATGTAGCCGGCCTGGGGTTTGTGGGGTGGGTACTGGGACTCCCATTCGCTCCTGAATGGGAAAGGATAGTCAATTTTCACTAGTGCAACCAGTTCATACCTCCTGTTGCAGAACACGTTTGGGCCAGGTGTATTGTGCTGCTTGTAGATTATCTCTGGATGATGCTGATTCGAAAGATTAGAAAGAGTAATCCTGCCAGTAGAGAGGCTGCTAGGCCTAGGGACAGGGAAAGAGGTTCTAAGGTAAATACACAGCCCCACACATGTGAGGGAGTCGGAGACGAGGATCCCCCTCAACTCCCCTGTGCCACCTCTGGGGATGGACTGGCTCTGTTGTCCTGATAGGCTGTCTAACCCAGGTTGAGTGGGGTCCTTGAGCCTCCCTGACAGGATCATATCCTTGACCCTGCCACCCTGTCTCTGTGTTTGTTGCTTGGTAGCACCAATGTGCATTTTTCTTGCTTCTCATATATCTTGGGGTTTCTTGTAGGTATTATTTATGCTTTCTGTATTTCTTTTTTTTTAATCAAATCTTTTTATTGATTTTACCGTAACAAAATAAAAGAGACACAAACATAGGTACGTTGTGGCATGACATAACCGTCCTGACAGGATGACATAAATGTAATAACATAATATAACAAAGGAAGCCAGCGGGCAGCAATGCGCCACCTTCAAAGTCTGGGATTGAAACAAAGCAGACTACTATACTCTGGTGGCCCCCATTGAACACAGGACACTTGACTGAGGTAGAGGTGTTTATTCTGGCAACTTACATAAAGAGGGTGCGACAGGGATTGTCTAGAGCGGGGGGTAGTACTCACAGTTCAGTCTTGATAGAGCAGTGCAGTTAGCTTCACTGCACTGGATGTATAGTGGATGCTATTTACATCTCCCGCCTTCTAGACCTGCCATTAGGCTTGTCTTTAATCATGGAATTACGCTCTGCAATTGGAGGGGTCTGCGT
Source organism: Ambystoma mexicanum (assembly GCF_040938575.1). Classification (NCBI taxonomy): domain Eukaryota; kingdom Metazoa; phylum Chordata; class Amphibia; order Caudata; family Ambystomatidae; genus Ambystoma; species Ambystoma mexicanum. The sequence goes on from NC_090939.1 coordinate 941,319,271, forward strand.
GTGAGGCAGCTTCAGTTAAAGGGCTGTTTACCTTATCAAGGAGGAGCACCGAGGCCCGACTCTCCTCCTGGTGCCTCTGTCAACTCCACCGGGTTTTCTGGTCTGTCGCGCGCTTCCTGCGTGTAATCTCGCGAGGTCCATCTCCGTCGAGATCTTGCATGATAGGTCCTCACAAATACTCCCTCAGCCCTCCCCGACCCATTTGCCCCATATTTTTACAAACCTTTGGGGGAAGCCCCTCGCCCTGTACATTCTCCTCTGAAGGGACACACATCTGTCCACTTCTGCAATCCATTGGCTCAGTTTTGGACGCTCCGCTGAACCCCAGGATGCTGTGATCAGCCTCTTGACAAGCCCCATCATTACTGCCAGAAATGATTTTCATGTTTCGTCAACCCATTATCCTCCCAAATCCCCAAGAGTTTTGGTTCTAGAGGCACCTGAGTACCCACCACAGCCGACAATTTATGCAGGCATTTCCCCCTCCAAAACGTGTACCCATTCACAGTCCCACAGTATGTGATAGAAAGTGCTGCCCTGCCCTCTTGTCCACATCTGAGACATGCATTGCTCCCCACGGCGGCCCACTTGGCCAATGCGGTGCGAGAATAATACACCCGGTGGAGTATCTTGAATTGTGTTAGCTGCAGTCTGGCTGCAATTCCCACCTCTCTTGGGAACCTTAAGGCCTCCACCAACTCCTCTGGCTCCAACCCTCCCACATCCCTTTTCCACCTTCCCTTTAGGCTGGTCAGTTCCTTGGCCCCTAAGGCTGTGATCACCTGGTATAATGTGGACGTTACCTTGGAAGGGATACCTGCCGGGAACAAATTGTGAGCTTCTCAGAATCACCTCCAGTGAGGGAAACTGAGCAACCATGGCATGTGCAATTTGCACATACCGGAACCGTTCCCCCAGTGGCAGACCATATTTTCCCTGCAGCGTCCCGAATGAGCAGATTCGGGCCTCTCGCACCACATCTGCTAGGGTGGTTATCCCCTTTGCCTCCCAGCATCTCAGATGCTTGACTTTTTGCAATTGAGTCATGAGCACTGTTAGGAAGAATCCTGTGCAGTGCCCTTAGGGACCACTACACACAATTAAGACTACAGGTGGCAATACAAGTTGTTCCTTTGGTACAAGCCTCTACTACTATGTTAAAGTGGTAGCAGTAGCGGAGCAGCCAGGCCTATCTCAAGAGTATATGAGCAGTAGCAGAGATTACACAAAGGGACCACAATTACTGTGACTCAAGCAAACACTGACTCAAGGTTGCAGGTAAAAAATATAAGTACATTTATTTTTAAACCATTTGTTATAAACACGACACTTCTATTAATTCAAAAACCATACGTAAAATACACTACAACTAACCAATTCACTTTGTACGGTATAAATTCAAGTAAGTACCCTGTGTTTTAGCGGACCAGTGTTGTGAAACAAAAGACGTTACCGGGAATACACTTGCGATCACATTTGACAGTAATGACAGTTCGGTCTTACTAAAGAAATGCATATCCGCGGCAAGAAATGTTACCGGGGCAAAAACACACTTAGCACCTGAGATACCCAGAGAGATTTGGGGGCAAAAATCATAGGCAATACTTTTGTCAAGGCAGAGAGAACCAGAGAACTCTCTTAGACAGAAATTCAAGAGTCAATAGGCCGGAGCCAGTGTCAAGTGGAACCGGGTTCCTGTTGTCGAGACTCACACAGTCGGATAGTTCACGATTCAACGTAGCCAGGGGTACTTAGATATTGTCAACAGAAGAAGCACAAGTTATAAGAAGGAGGGAAGACAAGGGCAAGCCTTGGAGGCGAAGAAAAGGGATTCACCCTAATTCCTCGAGCAGAACACAGTACCTTATTCAATGAAGAGGCTGGTGCCACAGCAGTTGTTCCTGGTAGTTTCCTGCAGACCCACAGTCCCTGGAGCTTCGATCCGAAAGAGGACGTCTGGAGGGGTCTGCACAAGTTATAAGAAGGAGGGAAGACAAGGGCAAGCCTTGGAGGCGAAGAAAAGGGATTCACCCTAATTCCTCGAGCAGAACACAGTACCTTATTCAATGAAGAGGCTGGTGCCACAGCAGTTGTTCCTGGTAGTTTCCTGCAGACCCACAGTCCCTGGAGCTTCGATCCGAAAGAGGACGTCTGGAGGGGTCTGCACCACACAGGGCTAAAGCCGGCAGCAGCGAGGGTGAATAAAAGGTGTGCCCCTTAAAAACAGGAGAGGCTCTTCAGATGGCTATCCGGACCAATACAGCAGTGTACAGCAATTTCGACCACAAAGAGGATCCTCTGGCTGTAGAACATGAGATGGTTATCCCCACCAAGCTCAAGGGAAGAAGACTCCAGACTGGATCTTCTCTGGTCGTCGAAGGGTAGATAGCTCAGGACTGCAGCAGGGCTTCACCGGGACAGGATAGTTGCAGTAGTCGACTTCTTCTCCGCTTCTCTTCGGTTCCTTGTAGTTCCAGTGGCGACTGACTTCTAGCCCAAGAGACCTGCCTTTTATGCGAAAATACCCAATTCACACAGCCTGGCTGTCAATCACGCAGCAGGGGGGTTGTCCTGCCCAGACAACCACCTCAGCCAATCATGGCAAAGTGCGACTCAGGTTTCCTAAGATACCCTGTGCAGGGGGAGACTACACCCCTCCCTCACATTCAGTCCACCTAGACACCCATGCACTTAGAGGAGGACTTCTTGGCAGGAACCTGCCAAAAGACAGTGAACAAAGAAGGCAAACCTGGTTTGTCGCGCAAAGTAAAACATAAGAAGGACTTTAACAAAAAGAAATGATGAATAAACCCGACCAAAGCCAAAAGAAAAAGTATTTGGTCAAGCGGGTTTAAGTTCGAGGCTAATATAATAGCCTACAACAATACCACGTTTATATAGTATAATCGCAGTAGAAAAGTTAGGGTAGATACCACTGCCACCAGCCAAGTCTAAATGTTAAAAGAGCGAAGCAATGCTCTAGGAGGTACAGATAAAAAGGGCTAAGGATTAACCCTTTCCAGTACTCCATGTAAGATGGGGTGTACTGGATCTGAGGTTAAATGAATAAGTAAAGTTAGTGGCAACTTTACCCTTTTCTGGGGGACAGTAGTCAGCCTCAGAAATGGAGTTGGTGGGAAGTCCAAAAGACAACCCTGTGTCACTGCACTGAAGGTGTTGTGTAACACACAAAAGAAAGGGGATACCGAAGTGGGGTACTCCAGAGTCCACAATCACAAAAACAGATGAAATACACATGGCAAAACACAAGTAAGAGTGGGAAAAGGGGTACACTCTTACTAAGTGGAAAAACAAACTCCAGAAATCCAGCAAAGCTGCTGGGGACTCACTAGTTAAGGGAAATTAGCCATAGAATGAGAATTCTCCCTAACAAGCGTATTATGCCAAATGAACATGTCAAGGGTTGGTCTGCCCCCCCATCCAATGTACTGATGTGCTTCAACCCATACTTTGTAAATATGCTGCATCAAACTGGGGAGGGCCCCTCTGTTCTTTGCTCCCCGTACAATATCTGGCAAGGTGTCTGTCCCTTCATTCTTCTCCACTCAATTGCGATGTGAGGGAGTGCCGGGTCCCCATGCAACCAGTCGTTTACTGTCCCCAGTTGTTCAGCCCAGTAGTACCTGCAGAAGTTGGGCAAACCGATCCCCCCTCCCATACCGACCGCTGAAGCGTCTTCAATCGGACCCTCCACTGTGTCCCCCCAGAGCAGCCCACGTACGGAGCCCTCAATTTCTGTAAAAATGTGTCTCGGTATTGGGAGCGGGGCGTTCTGCAAGACATAGATGAATTTGGGGAGTGTTAGCATTTTGAAAAGGGCTGCTTTGCCCAACAGGGTCAGTGGGAGAGTTTGCCATTGTGTTATGTCTAGTGCAAAGCTGTTCACCAGGGGGGAAAGATTAAGCCAGGAGAAATCTGATAAGTTTGGGCTCTGGTGGATACCTAAGTATTTGAAACCAGAGGGTGCAACTGTGTACGGGCAGTCCTGTGGATTTGCGTTGTTACCCCCCCCCCGTACCAGAAACAAAACAGACTTTTGCCAATTAACTTTTTTTTAAAAACTTTTGTTTATTGAGGGAGCAGTTTCACATCAAGACAGTTCACAGAAACTATGCAATACGACACGAGCATACTCCCAGTATTGATATACATATGATAGTCGGGCATACATCACAGTTTAAGGCGATGGGGTAGGCGTTACATCTGTGTCAGGCATCAAATCACATAGGTATAGGTGTAATAGTGACCATATATCTTTGGGGCGGCAGGGTGTCGGGACTGACAATACAAAGAGTTCCTCATCATCGTTTACCATGCATAATTCTTTCAGGAAATTGGTTCGGGTTGGTCCAGCGGCAGACTTCCAGCATTTAAGGATACATCGTTTGGCAATTATGCATGAGATATTAAATAATCTTCTCGTGGTTTCCTTCACTTTTCCAATGTCACCAAATAAATACTTAAAGGGGGACAGAGTGGCCGGGATTGCTGTTATCTCCTCCAGGAGACCTGCCACCTTGTGCCAGAATTCCACAATAACAGGGCACGACTAGTACATATGATATGCCCCAGCATCGGGGGCGCCACATTTTGGACATGTCCCTGTGCAACCCTCCACGAATTTAACTAGCTTAACCGGGGAATAATGTAGCTGATTCAAGATTTTAAATTGAATCAATCGGAGCTCCGAATTCAATGAGATAGATTTGGTGAGTTGACAATAACGGGCCCATCTAATGTCATTGATCTGGGCGCCCACGTCCTGCTCCCAGGTTTCTTTGATTGTTTTACGTGAAGGGGAGTGAGTCTGTACCAAAGTGTATAGCATCAAGACCCCCCTTGCCACGGCCATCCGTGGACACTACAGCTCTAATACATTCATGTGTCTGGGGTTCCAATGGGAAGGTTGGCCATCTAGCAGCAAAAGCCGCTCTCATACGATGGAATTAAAAGCGTTTAAGCTGGCCTCCCCCTACCGCACCTATAAAATGTGTGAGTTCGCAAAACGTGCCATCTCGGAACATGTCCTGCATCGTAAAGAGTTTGTTTGGATCCCAGGACCTTTGGAGGGCCTTGTCTAACGTCGGGGAGATACTAGAGAAGTTCCATAGGGGGATTTCTGGATGATAGGGGGTCTCCAGGCCAATCCTTTTGTAGATTTTGGACCAGGCACGTGTGATAGTATATACCGGGTCGAATGGACAGACGTTTCCGTAATAGGGTTAAGGATGACAGACCGTATGTCATTAGGACGGACTGCATGTTTTTCAAGGAGAATATATGGGGCCGTGTCCTCAGGGTCAAACCAATGTTTCGCAAATTGTGCCTGTGCAGTTATGTAATATAATTCAAAATCAGGTGCAGCAATACCGCCCTGCGAGTATGGTTCCACCATTTTAGCCCATCCCAGTCTGGCAGTCTTCCCATTCCAGATAAAAGAGGACGCAAGTGATTTGAGTTTCGCGAAAAAGGGTTTACCAGGCCAGATCGGAATGTTGTTGAAGTAATATAAGAGTTTGGGGAGAACCACCATTTTGAGTAGTGCCATTCGGCCATACAGCGATAATGGAAGATTAGCCCACAGCTGGAGCTTGGTCGTAAGGTTAAGCAATAATTCACCATGATTATGTGAGTATAACAGTTGTCTATCTCTAGCCACCATGATCCCCAAATATGGTACCTGCGTGGGGGCAGGTTTGAACCCCGTTATATCGGAAAGGTCACCTGTATCAGGGGTCAGTGGAAATATTTTGGACTTTGGGACATTGATTTTGTATCCAGAGTATTCCGAGAACTCGTGTATGTCTGACATAATTTGTTGCACATTTTCCTGTGGATTTCGGACATATAGCAGCGTATCGTCCGCGTATAGTGATATAATTTGTGGGGGACCAGTCATCCTGAGATCTCTGTGCGAGTGGTTCTGGCGGATATATTCCGCCTTTGGTTCTATGGTAAGTGCAAAAAGGATAGGTGAGAAGGGACAGCCCTGCCTGGTCCCCCTGTGTAGTTGGAATGTAGAGGACAGAGTGAGGATGGTTAAAACCTTAACAGATGGCTACGTGTATAGCAGCCGCACGCATTTGATAAAGTATGGACCAAGACCAAACCTCTCAAGCACTAGGAAAAGGTATGTCCAGGAGACGGAATCAAAGGCCTTTTCGGAGTCCAGGGCCACTACGGCCACCTTCACCTCTGGATCTATTTGTGCCATTACATTGAATAATCGCCTCAGGTTCAGGGCTGTAGATCTTGTTGGTATAAAGCCAGCCTGGTCGGGGTGGACCAGGATTGGCATGTATGGCAGGAGTCTGGTGGCCAATACCTTGGTGAAGATTTTCACGGCGGTATTTATCAGGGAGAGGGGCCTATAAGAGGCCATGTCTTGTGCTGGTCTACGCGGTTTCAGAAGGACCGTGATGACTGCTTCTCGCATCGAATCTGGGAGGACACCTTTGCTCATAGCCTCTTCCCACGCTTTCAATAATTCACTCTGAAATGCTTTGTATAGTTCCGCGGTCAGGCTGTCCGAACCGGGGGCATGGCCACCGGACAAAGACTTAAAGGCCGCTGTGAGTTCTTCGATTTTAACAGGTTGATCTAGTATGTTTTGTGTCTCAGGGGTTAATGTAGGGACGTCTAGGTCATCTAGGTACCTGAATGTGTCTTCCTTGGTTTTTGCATCATGATTGGAGTATAGAGCAAAGTAAAAATCCGCGAAAGTGGAATTAATGTCCTGTTCTTTATTGACCGCTATGCCGGCCGGGTTCTGTATGCTAGCAATTGGGTTGTGATGTCTATCGGTTCTAAGCATATTGGCCAGAAATTTCCCGGCTTTATTACTTTCCCCATATCTGCGGGCTTTAGCTGGGGCAGCCATGTATAAAACTTCCCTATTGGCCAACTCATTGAATTCCTTAAGTGTAATGTGAATTTTTGACAGGGTTTCCTTATCTAGTGTGGTGCTACACTCCATCTGTAATGAGTCTATTTTGGCTTCAGCTATACCCAGTTCCCTTCTCAAAGATTTCAACATACCCGTGGACTTACCCAGTATGTTTCCCCGAATCCAGACTTTGAACGCCTCCCATAGGGTGGCATAGGTGTTCACTGAGCCCTCATTCAGTTCCAGAAATTCCTCAATTTCAGTATGTAGTGACTCACAGACATGGGGGTCCCTAAGGATCTTGGAGGGCATCCTCCATCTTCTAGCCGGAGGTGAGGAGTCATCCAGGCTGATGGCTAGTGTTATCGGCGAGTGGTCTGAGAGCGTGTGGGGATGTACTTCGCAATTGGTGATCGTCCCAGCTAGGGATGAACTAGTGAACCAATAATCTATGCGCGAATGGGAGTCGTGGACGGATGAATAAAAGGTGAATTTCTTCTCATGTGGATGTAACGTGCGCCATGCATCAATTATGTCGATCTGTTCCATCAATTGTTTGATGGCTAGTGCCGCTTTGGACGGGGCCATAGGGGCAGCTGAGGAACGATCAATGGAATGATCAAGTATCGTATTAAAATCTCCACCCCAGATTATTTGTGCCTCCCCCGATGTGGACAGCATACCTAGTATTGTACAGTAGAATAGTGGGTCATCTATATTGGGTCCATACGTGTTGATCAAGATTATCTGGCGCCCCGCTAATTCCCCCCACACCAACACATATCTACCTTGTGGGTCTATCCTGCTGAAGTGGTATTTGAAGCATAGCTTGGGATGTATAAGAGTCAGGACTCCCCTGGACTGTGCCGAGTATTCCGTAAAGTATCTATGAGGGCCCAAGCATGGCAAGAATTTGGTGTTAACATTCCCCAATGCATGCGTTTCCTGTATAAGGAGAATATGGGCGTCATGGCGTGCAATATATGCAGCGATTTTCCTTGCCTTGACCGGGTTATTGAGCCCACGAATATTCCAGGAGAGTAGTCTAATGTGTAAGCCCCCTTTAGCCTGTGTCATAGCTGCTTATCGGAACATGTGTTTGCCAGGTGTATTGCCATTGTCTCAAGTGATGCGAGCGTCTTGATAGAAAGTAGCCCCCTGGTTTTAACTCTATAACTTCCCCAAACAGTCCTGGCATAGTGCCAGGATGAACCTTTACTTGATTTCCCCACCAACCCCCACCCGCATCATCAACCCCAACCCAATGATGTAGCCCTTCAAACATAACTTGGTAAGTCGCCTGGGATGTGAGCCGTACTCACGTGACCGACCACCACGGGGGGCTCAAGGCCCTACTTCAACATGTGGCGTCAGGGCCACCTCGCCGTCAACAGGTTTCCAAACTTCATGATAATGCAGTGTGGAGTAAGGCCTGTCAGCCAGCATGGTCTTCCGGTTCTGCCACCGGCTGGGGCGGTAAGTTCCGATTTATTTCCCAGCTCCCCGGGGGAAGTGGGATAGAGGCCTCAATATACGACATGGCTTCTGTAGGATTTTCAAAGAAGTGTGCTCGGCCTCCGTTTTGGATCTGCATTTTAGACTGGAAGACAAGCGCGTATGGGATCTGGCGTAGCCTCAATTGTCTCTTAACTGGTTCGTAGGACCTTCTTAATGTTTGCACATTTGTCAAAAAATCAGGGTATATGTGTATTCTGTTATTTTCGTAGTGTAGGGAGCCTTTCTTCCTGGAAAGTCTCAGGATAGCGTCTCTATCTCTATAATTGAGGAGACGGGCAATAATTGTGCGGGGTGGTGCTCCAGGCTTGGGAGGGGGGGCCAGGGTGCGATGGGCACGCTCCACAAGAAAATGATCGGAGAAAGTGTGGGGGCCCAAGAGAGATTTCAGGAGGTTTTCCACTTGGCGTTCCATGGATCCCTTGCCAAAGGTTTCGGCTACCCCAACCAGGCGGATGTTATTCCTCCTGGATCGAGATTCGAGTTCCTCGCACTTATGCAGGGTTCTCTGAAGGCCCCCTTTCAGTTGGGCAATGTCGCGGCTGTGTTGTGTTATCGAGTCCTCATTGGCGCTGATCCTGTTCTCCGCCTCAGTGGTGCGCGCACTTTCTTTATCAACTCTTGCCTTCAGGGAGCTGATCGTTGCCCCTATATCGTCCAGTTTACTATTGACAGCAAGGAAGCCACTCTGGACCATCGACAACAGTTTGTCCACCCTCCCGTCCATAGGGGGTTCTGACTGGCCGTCAGTCGACTCAATAGATGTTGTGTTAGACCCATGTGACTGGGAGCTGGCAAAGGAGTCCATCGGGCCGGTTTTCTTGGGGCCCATCCCTTTCTTTTCGTTGCGGCCCATATATTGGATCGAGTGGTTTCTGTCCTCCCACGTCTCTTTGCCTCCTGTGGAGTTATTGTCCAGCAGTCTTACGTGGGGTGCGGTGGTCCCCCGTGCATTGGAAGCGATCCTTCCTGGTATATGAGTTGGCCTTGTTCGGCTCGGCCGCAGTGAAGGAGAGGCGAGAGGGTCGTTCTGTAATCTGCGCTGCAACGGCCTGGCCGTGCGTCTGGGTATGGGCTTTCAAGTAAGCTCCGCCGACCGCTGGAGCTCAATGTCCCCGATGTTCCCACACTGGTGCCAACCTGTGATATGTTGCCAAAGTCCAGGGTTGGTATGTAACCGCTAGCGTAGGATTATAGCCAGTGCCAACGGCAGAGACAGCGCGCACGTCACCTGTCCACTGCGTCGCAGGCACGTCCGAAATCAGGAGATCCTGTAGTTAGACAGTAGAATTCATATGGCCTCCACAAAAGGTGCACATCAACATTTATGGCTGATACAGTCTGGTCTTCCTGCACCGCTAAACTGTCCGGACCTTGGATTTGTGGGCTCAGCACAGGACAGTGTATAGGCCGGATAAGGAGGGGTGGCTGCCTTCCCGAGGCTCGAGGTGCGTGAGCCGGCGGCCAGCGTCACCCAGGCGCGTGTTCTGGCTAATGGCGCAGTGCAGGTATCACACCGATTCCCCCAGTATTGCAGTATTGCAGGTATTTGGTTTAGGTTGTTCCCAGGGTTGCAGCGTGAGGTTATGAGCAGTGTGCATTGCGTAAGGCAAGGCCAGGGTAGATCGTTCTGGGTCCCGATCGAACCCCGCAACACGCCTGATGGTGTTTTGTGTAGCGGATATGCACAGGCAGGAGCCGCCAGGGCACCCTATGCGGGAGTTGTGATGTGGGCTCCTACTTTAAGGCGACAGGCGCAAGAACCAACTGACGGGAGCAGTCGGCTCGCCGGTATATGCAAGGTCCGCCCAGGCCGTGGGTCCGCTCTCCTCCAGGCTGTCTTGGGTGTAGGCTGATGGTCGGTCCGCGGCACACCAACGGCCCGGGCAGAGGGCCGGGCGGCCCAAGGGCGGCAACACAGGGATCCTGCCGCAGCGGCTCATGCGCACCAGACCGCAGCGTCAAGCGGTGGAAAGTCAGTGCTTTCCGAGGACTACCTCTGGTCTGCTCTGGAGGCATACACTCAGGCTACAAACCGAATATCAACAGGACTTGTCAGCCGGCAGCTCCGCAGTATCTCGGTGGGACATCCAGTTTTCAGAGCCATAGCATGGCCCTTCCCCCTTCCGGCCTGCAGCCAAGTCCACGCCTCCAGGCTGTCGTGGTTTACTTGTGGAGCCGTGATTCGGGTTCGCCACCGCCGTTCCCACTGTGTGAGTTTCCAGGATGATATCTCGGGATTACGTATCCGTTACTGCATGAGTTTTGGTTGAGTGATGCCGTAGGTCTTCCACTGCCGTTAGCAGGTATTTTCCGGCGTGTAGGTGGCCCCGAAAAGGATTTATTTTGTCATACAATGGATTACGGGCCGGAGCTCTCCTCTCAGGCGGCCATCAGCGTTGTGCGCAACAGCGCCCCCCTTCTGCCAATTAACTTTAAGCCCACTGAAGCCTTGGTATGCGGTCAATATACAGGTTAATAGCGGGCATCCATCCCGCCTGCTCTGCATAAACATGCGATGCAATTGTCCGATCACCCGCTCCCCCAGTCATTTCCATACTTCCACCGGGAAACCATTAGGACCTGGTGCCTTACCCATCTGTCACTGCGCTATTGCAGCAGAGATCTCCTCCTAAGGAATGTCTGCCTCCAATTCCCAAAGCCTGCTGCGCAGTGATTTTCGGAAGAGGGCACCCCACCGAGGGATTATAAAGTGTTCATAGAATTGGGCGAAGGCTTCCACGATGTCTGTGTCATCTATCAAGTCCCTCCCAAATGCATCTTGTATAGCCCACATGTGCCCGCTCCCCCTATCTCTTCTCTCCAACCAGGCCAACATTTTCCCCAAGTTGTCCCCAGCTTCATGTATCTTGCTTTGTGTAGCGCAAAGCGCCTCCCTGGCGTTATCCAGTGACACGTTGCGCAGGGACTTTTGGCTGTGGACAGGGTCAACTTTACCTCTGGCGTGCAGAGGAAAGGAACTCCTCCTCTGCCCATCCCACCGCCCTCTCAGCCTCCTCTACTGCCATTGCATGCTTCTTGCACCTAGCTGCTACCAGTGAGAGCACTTATCCCCACAGTGTGCCCTTGTAGCCCTCCTGGGCTGTCAACGATCCCTCTATTTGTGGTGAAATATTCTTTAGTCTTGATGATATAATGATGTGATAAGTTATTAATAACACACTTATAACCCAGAGGTTTCTGAACAGATCTTCCACAAATTATGGGTCCCCTAGGCAATATGTGTTAGAGCACCAGCGCCCGGTGGGCCTGGACTGACCGCTCTTTATCTTGACGCCTAGTTGGGAATGGTCTGATATCCCTCTGGCCAGAAACCTAGTGGACAAGAGCCTATGGGTTATATCTGATGGGATTAAAAAGATAGTCAATCCTTTACATGGAGGCATGATCCCCGGAGAAAAAAAAAGAGAAACCCCTTTCATCTGCCTGCAGCCGTTTCCACACATCTACCAGCTCATGTCAGTGGCAAAGAAAGCACCGGGTTCCTGGTACCTACATGCGTTCTGTCATGACCCCGGTCCATCACCTCATTTAAGTCCCCCCTAACGCTCATACATCTGCATGGCCCTGAAGGGTGAGCCCCTGCAGTTCTGAAAGAAGGTTGGACGCAATTGGTGGGGGTGCATACACCGTCACCATGCCCCAAGTAGCACCCCACAGTTCCCCTTTGACCAGCACAAAATGCCCCCTCGGATCAGACTGCACCTCTTCTAGCTGGAATGGGATCCTTTTATGTAGGAGTATGAGTGTGCCCCAGGAACCTCTCGAGAAGCCTGCATGGAATGCCACACTGTAGTTGGACCTGAGAAAAAATGTGCACTCAGTTCCAACTAGGTTTGTTTTGGTGAGAAATTCAATGCCGGGGGACTGCCTATTAAGGAATTGTAGCACCAACCGGCACTTAACCCCAGAACACAGCCCATTGACATTCCAGGACATCGAGACCTTCCCATTATGAGCCATCATCCCAGAGGAACCTTGTCATACCGTGAGCCACACATGCCTGTCCTTGCCCCCACCACCATCACCCATCTTATCATGTGTCACCCCACATTCAAAAAAGACTTCCTCCTGCCCAAATGACCTCCAAAAACATAACCCCCCAACCATCCCAACTCTCCCCTCCCCGTACTCCCCCCCCCCCAACCAGAAGCACCTGTCACCCCAGTCCTGCATCAAGCGGACATGAGAGAATGCAATCAACTATGTGTGGGGTGCACATCCTGGCAGCCCGTGTCAGCGTCCCACCCTCTGCCAGCTGGCCTGTTGAGCTCCAATCCTAAATTTAGTCACCACTGAGTTGAGTCAGACACCTCCCGGATCATTGTTCACCCGTGGCCCCCAGAGGCCATCACACCATCCGCTTCTTCATGATGCTCTGTAAGGCTGTGAGTCAAACATAAGCAGGGACCCCCCCCCTGCCACCTCCGCTCTGGGCCTCCCCTTCCCCTTTGGTGGGCTGGATCCGGGGGTTGACAGGATCCGGATTTCCATCCAGTTCCATGCTTCGGCAGGATTGTTGAACATGTGGACCTTCCCCTCGAGATACACTTTCAACTGTGCCCGGAAAAAGAGGGCATACTTGACCCCAATGGACACTAACTTCCTTTTAACCGAAACAAACGACTGGCAGGCCCTCTGCACCTCCTTGGTGTAATCCGGGAACAGCCCAACCCTGTGGTCCTTGTATGTTATCGGGCCTGTTGCCCTTGCCTTCTGCAGCAGGGCGTCCCGGTCTCTGTAGTTTAGAAGCCGGGCTAGGATGGTGCAATTCCCAGATGGCTCCCATAATATCTTTCAGAGATAGTTGGGGTTCCTGGTCCTCTCCTCCATTGACCCCGCCTGCCGGGGTGTGAATTGAAGCGCTGAGTGGGCCACTCATGTGTATTGGTCTATTTTGTTTTGGAGACCCCCCTTCCTGGGTGTGTACTTGGCCATGATGCTGGCTGTGATCAATACTCACTGGCAATTCCTATCATTGTGAAACATTCTCAGCTCCCTGTGGCCTCCACGCCCCTCTGCTGCCACAGGTACAGGGAGGTGTCTGCTGTCCCGCTGCTCTTTTCTCTCGCTGTCACTCCTCCCACCATGCCCGGCCCAGGGGTTACCGTTTCTCATACATTGCCAGCCCATGCACCGGCAGCTTGTGGTAGTTTTGAGACTTATGTGTCTGGTTCTGGTGTCCAGGGGCCACATGCCCTCTCCCTGTGTCTTCTGGAGGCCCTCACCAACCTGCTCTGGCCCACTGGGTTGGTCCCTTGGTGTAGCCCATGGCTGTCCCGCTGTGGGGCAGTAGTCGCACTTAGAGGCCCCACACCTTAGCCTCTGGGCCCTTACTTGCAGGTCAAATTTTTATGATCCAGGAAACTTACAACCCACCCTCTTCGCTCTCCCACACGGTGCGTGGCCACCAATATCTAATTTGGTTCTAGCTGAAGTCCCAGTGTGTGTGGGCCCCTCCGACGACTACCGTGGCTCCACTTAGCCCCATTCCTTTTAGTTCCACATGGGGGGGGGCGCACCATTCAGTTCTACACCGGTGTTGTCCTTCCCCTGAAGTGCCCTGCCCCAGCAACTTCCCACAACCTTCACCGCAGTTGCCCAGTTGCCTCCAGAGGCAGCGCTTAATGCTGCAGTGCAGTGGATGTGCCAGAGCGCTGCCTGGGCTGTGTGGTCTTATAGAGGAAAGGACCCAGCTCGTACTGCACTCCTGTGTCGGCTGCGTCGCCGGGCCTTACCGACAGTTCCTGCACCCCTTGAATGTCTTTGCGCTGCCGGGCTGCCGCAGCTCCCCCACCTCTCAGCTCAGGTAATTACAAGCGAATTGTAGCGCCGATACCAGACTCAATCCTGGTGCTTTTCCGGGACCGGCTCCCCCAGGGAGAGGCACCTGCCTCCTCCTGCCGATGCTTTCTGTATTTTAATGTTCCCAGAGCACAACAGTTGCAACAGGAGGCTGTGTGCTGAGTGAGTTGTGACCTTCTTTTGGTGCAGAATATTTTGAATTCTGTTATTGCCTTTTTGTTTGACTCAGCAGCCTGCTGACTGCACATGTGACACATTATTTGGAATGAACAGAGCCCCTGAGGTTAATCTGTGCCTCTCGAGCATTTCTGCTTTCAAGGCTGCTGCGGGGTGGATTTTGGGCAGAAGATTCAAGCACTGTTAGGTCCTTTCATGTAGTGAGGTTCCTTTCCTCCGTTGACTCACATGAGCGGATTCCTCTTCTTACAGAGCGTGCTTAGCTTCTACTCTTGCTCCTTCTCCCAAGGATTGCCTCAGGAAGATCTGTCGGGCCTATCTGACAAAGCAGCCGAGCAAGTTCATGTTGGGATGGGAGGTGCATGGAGCTCATGCACCCAGATCATAGTGCTCGGCACATGTGCACTGGAAGGAACAGATTTCAAGTCGCAGCGAGCTCCTTGGTGCCTCAGGAGTACCTTCCTCTAGTTGGTGCTACTGACCTGATTGAATCTATGCCTTTTTTAACCATTAATTTGAAATAGAGAATTACCCTATTAAATCTTGATACCAAAAGAAGCAAGACACATTCGTTAATGGAGCAGATGGTTATACACTTAGGACACCTGTATTGTTTATTATTATTATTGTGCCAGCTAGGCTGGGAATAAGGCCCTGTCCACGATTCAAAACCTAGATATAGAGGTGGGGGCGCTGTTGAGTGGGCAACAAGATGGCCGCCTGAATGAGGAGCTCCACCCTTGTATGAATCCGTACATCCTAAATATCCGTTTTTGCCTGCCTGATTGCTAATCAACTTACAGCTGGATGTATATCAAGGCTCTGTGCACCATTGGTTGTGATTTGGAGTGAAACCGGTGCGGTTTGGTGGAGCTGCGTGCACTTGAAAATTCAACCTTGTTGCCACCTGCACTGTACTGCTTGGAGGGAGGTGGTGGTGCATATGGCCGTGGTGGCCATCCCCCGCATGGAACCAGCTGAAACGTGCACCGGCTCACTGACTTCTGACTCGACAGGCCGCCTGAACCACTTATCTGGCTGCTCTGACGATACAGTTCTGACCGAGCTGCCTGGCTGTCTGCGGAGCGGTCCAGGCATTTCCACGCTTCCGTGCAACTAGAGCGTTGCTGGGTACCCAGCTGATGGTCGGAGTGGCTGGTGCCCAGGGACTTGGCGGGTCCCCCACTGCTGGCACACAGGCTGCGTTGGATCGCTGTCTGCCCCCACCGGCTCGTTGACGGGAGTCTGCTAATGTGCCCTTCTCTGCGCCGTGACCGGCGTTGATGATCCTGGGCCCAGTGGGTTCAACACACCTGGTCTTTGTGTGCCGCTGCTGCATGCTGCAGGTTGCCTCCCCAGGTGCCTAACAACGATACGGGGACGGCCCTGGGCTGGCCCCAGCACCCTGATTCAGGCCTGTTGAGCTGCCAAGGCAGTGCAAACACAGACAGTGCCCCATTCTTCGGGAGCAACGGTTCACTCCCCTATAAGGCGCCCTGCAGATACGACGATGACATGGGCACTCCTGAAAGGGACGCATCTGACCCTGTAACTCCACCAGGAGGCAGCAGATACAAGTAAGGAGATACACTGCAGCTGACTCTGCCTGTGCTGGGTCTGTGTTGTCTGCTTATAAGCATTGGCTTGATCTGCTACTAGTAGTGCAGGATCTACACAGCCGGGCCCTGGGCTGGGTACATTGACTACAACTGGCAGTCAATGATATGGCAAATAACTACATGTCATTAGTTGATTATGAATAATTCAATTCTGTACTAACGAGGGTAATTTTTTACACATCCTGGTTAAAACCCAACAGGCACAACTGCCTTTTTGTGGTTTTCTCTGTTCTTTTTACTAATTGTCTTATTGCATTATTTTCTATTCCAATTATTTGTTGAAATCATAATGTACATATGCTTTGTTGTATGTCTCCTCTTCATCTTTTGTTGTTGTTTTTTTTAAAAACTTGTAAAAAACATTTTTGAAATACGTTAAAGAATATGTTTCTTTGTATAATAAATCTATTTTCATGTACACCTTAGGTTTTTATCTTTGGCTCTGTTGTTCCTGTGACTTTCCTTGAAAGCATATGCCTTATAAATAATATGGAGATTCAACCATAAAATCATTGACAGAATTTAGGACTGTCTTGTGCGTGGGTTCCTTTCTGAGGTTCCTTGTATTTAATGTTTATATTGCCCCCGCCCACGCCTGCACACTGGGGCACACCTATTGTTTGTATACATACAACTAAAACCGCACCAGGCCTACAGAGCTGACCTTACTCCCCTGACGAGATCCGAGCGTGGGTGCCATACTATGCAGTGGGCCGAGGCCTCAGTGGGATGTGGCTCACAGTCTACTCACTTAGGCACACCTTCTACCACGCACAACAACTATGACTATAGCGCACACTCTGAAAAGCCCTAAGACGCACTCAGCCACATACTACTGGCACAACCCGGTCTGAGGAGTTGGTGCTGGGCGGCACTCTGTCCCCTGCTACGACAGTCGAGGCGCGCATGGCAGAAACTAGTGACAAGCACTACGACAATTGGAAGTGGCAAACACAACACTATTACCCGCTGGAACTGCTGCATGATGATTCCCATGGGTCACAATGCACCTATAAGGAGTGTGCGGTCTAGGGCGCACTACTTGTGAATTACTGACATTGTACCTGTCACTGCCCGCTCATGACCGAACCACCTGAGTGCGGGGTCCAACACTGTGACATTTGATAACTTGTGACACCAACAATACCCACACTACCACTTGAGAAACTACACTTGCCCAGAGGATCTTCGGCTCACTGCGCAGAAACATATTGCCATCTGCGCTGACCAGGCGGTGGCACAGATATGCCTAAATTGACCCTTCACTGGCAGGAACTGTGTGGCCTTGCACCGCTGGGGGACTTTCATCTCACTGCAGGGCAAAACCATAAGGGGCTGCCTGTGACCACTCCTCCATAGTTGGCTACAGGGCGGGTACACAGCTGAGGACAGCATGATAAAGGGAGCAGGATCCAAAAAGAAGGGCCCAATGGACACAAACGCAAGCACCCCGGCTAAGAACCCAAACCCTGCCGAGGTAACACCTGAAGATGAGGGTCCCTCGGCATCCCAAGTCACCTGTGATGATCACCTCCTCACTGCTATTCAGAATGGCTTCATGGACGTCAACGTGAAGCTTGATGACATTGCCTCAACTATTGGCTCTTTGAAGTCCAAGCTTGAAAAAGAATGGGTTCACATTACAGAAGTGGAAACAAGAGTGGCCGAAACAGAAGACAAGGCAATTAAAACACAACCGTGACATAGCACATTTGCAGCAAGAATTCAGCAGAGTCGGGAACAAATGCAACGACTTAGAATCGAGGTTGCGGCAGAATAAAAACCGGATCGTCGGGATCCCGGAGGCATCCTGCAAAGACCCAATGGAACAGTTTGTAGAAAGCCTGTTGAAGTCACTTTTCTACTGCACTAGATTCTCAAAGTACTTCTTGGTGGAAAGCGCGCACAGGGTCTTGGCCCCTGTCCCCAAACCTGGAGCCCCCCCTCGCACCACTCTGGCCAAAGGATTAAACTATCGGGATAGAGATCCAATGCTACGAATGGCTAGGGAGAAGGGGGCACTACCATACGAATCTGCAGACATACATATATACCCAAACTTTGTCAGAAATGTTTTGTGAAAACGCAAGTCATTTGACCCAGTCAAAAAGTTACTATGTATCCGTGGGGGGTGTAGCTCTGATCTTCCCTGAGTGGATTCCTGCCTCTGTCACTCCTACGCAGGCTTACTACTCTTTTGAATGCCTTGTCTTCAGGCTCTCTCTCACCCCTAGCCATTCCCTTACTGTGGCTACTATCTATCGGCCACCTGGTCAGATCTCATTCCTCTCTGAGTGGGCAGACCTCTCCTCATCACTCCTGACCTCAACCATTCAACTCCTACTTCTTAGGGACTTCAACATCCACCTGGATGCCCCCTGTCCTTCCTCTGTACTCTTTCGCGACCTCTGCGACTCTCTCTCACTTACTATTCTCCCCTCTGGCCCAACTCATTCTGCAGGGCACACTCTGGATGTTCTGATCTCCTCAGACCTTCCCCTCTTTCTTCCACTCTCCACTCCTCTCTCCCAGAATGATCACTGTCTCCTCTCTTCCCACCTCTCCCTCCCTACCCCTCAGGCCAAGCCACTTCCATCACTGCCACCCACCTTCTCGGTCATCCGACCCATGAAGCGCGTGTCAGTAGAGGCTTTTGCCACCACTTTCTCTCCCCCCCTCCTGCTTTAGCTGACTCTCACCCTGACACTGCCCTCGCCATACTTCACTCTGCTATATCTGATACTCTTGATATCCTTGCCCCTGTCATGAGAATCCGCCTGAAGCCCAAAGCCCAAAGCCAAGTGCAACTCCTGGTATGACTCAGACCTCGTCACCCTAAACTGTTACGCTCACCTGGTATCCACCCCTCTCTGCTTGGTTATGTGCCAGACGTTGGGTAGCGCCTATAGCAGGAGAATGGAGGGTTAAGATACTGGTTCTGTGATGGGTGGACTCCCACCTCCCTCTGGTCCAAATCCCCTCCTTTGGGGTTATTGCTCACCTTAGGTTTTTGTGCGTTGAACTCTCCGTCCTGCGTCTCTGTGCAGGGGCGCGTGGTTGGTGCGGGCGTTCCGTGGAACCTAGTTGCTTTACTGGTCCGTGTGCCCTTATGTCGGGTCCAGACCAGCTGTGACTCCGACTCTGCTTGCTGTCTTCCAGGTGAGTTATAATGTCTTTTCCGTTTTTATTCTGTCTCTTTCTTTCCCTCCGTTTCCTGTCTTCTCAGCGTCTTGCTCCACTACGCTGTTCTATACTAATGTCTCTTTTCGTTTTCACAGGGATGGTTGCAATCTCGGAGTTGCCGCTCTGATGGCAAAGACCACAGTGAGTTATTGATGCGCGGAGCGCTGCGCTGTTTATTGGTGTTAATTGCTAACCTGTGTTCTCTTCCCTTCTTTGTACAGGTTGCAGTGATGTTCTGGAGTGATGAGCAATCGAAGTGCTGCTTGCCCAGGTCAGTGCTTTCTTAATGCTGAACTTGTTCCTTCTCCCTTGTAGGTTGCGGTGAAACCCGGAGATGGGCGTGGTAAGAGAAGCGCAGTATAGATTCAAGACCGGTTACTTCACGGGTAAGTGTTCTTGCTCGCTAATGCTGTTCTTGTTCTTCCAGGTTATTAATGGAATCCAGTTCTAGGGGCTTCAGGATCGGGCTGCCGGAGAAGCAGATGAGCAGGAGCTGGACACGGTGAGCGTTACGCTGCAGGAGTGCAGAATAACGCAAAGCGTGTTCTGCTGTTTGGGTGTAGTTTAAATATCCCAGGTAAAGTAGTTCCAGGCCAAGTAGTTCAACCAATACCTTGCACTCCTTGCACACTGCATCGCCACTCTCTGCCCCAATTTACAAGCTATGCGCATGACACCCAGCTCATTTTCATGTTACCCTCTGCCTCCTCCTCTCCTTCCCTCATCTCTGACTGTCTGTCTGCTATCCAGGAGTGGTGTGCTGCCAAGGACCTCTGCCTTAATGCCAGTAAGACTGAGATTCACCTCATAGGCACACCCGCTCCCTCCTTTCCTGCAACTCTCTGGCTGGCTTCTCTTGGCCCTCTTCCGGCTCCCACCTGCAAGGCTAAAAATCTTGGGGTCATCTTCGACTCCACACTCTCCTTCTCTCCTCACATCTCAGACTTCTCTAAGAAGTCACATTATCTGCTACACCTCCTCAGAGGTTTTCTTCCTTTCCTAATCTTCCCCCAGAAGCTCACTGTCTCCAGAGCTCTGGTCCTCTCTAGGTTGGACTATTGTAACAGCCTCTTTCTAAATCTGCCTGCTTCTACTCTCCGCCCTCTGCAACTTCTCCAGAACAGGACTGCAAGACTTGTCCTTGGCCTCAAGATCAGGGACGAATCTCTCCAGGACTGAAATCTCTGCACTGGCTCCCAGTGACTGCGAGGATTAGGTTCAAAGGCCTTCTGGGGCCTGGGGCCTCAATACCTTCAACTCTCTCTTCCTAAATATCTTTCCTCTCGAGCTCTTCGCTCATCCGCCTCCAACTCCCTCAGGGTCGAACGCTTCTCTAAGCAACGAGTTGGTGGTGGATCTCTTTCTTCGGCTGGTGCCTCCCTCTGGAACAACCTCCCTGCCTCCCTCAAACTTGAGGAGAACCATTTCCGGTTCCGGAAACACCTCAAAAACTTTATGTTTGCTTCTGCTTTTTCTCCTCCTCTCCTCTGCTGACCTCCTGGCTGTAACCTGAACTGCATTGGCTACCTGGACACCCTCTGATCCCAGAACCAGGTACTTCCCCTGCCAGCATCACACACCTGCACTGCCCACCTGTCACCCCCACAATTGGGACTGTTTCTGTATCCCTACAGTCCCCCTTCCAACCCTTGACACCTGATGTCCGCACTTACCTTGCCCTTGCCACTTGCTGGCTGTTACTTACTTATTGTTATCTTCTTCCCATGTACAGCACTGTCCCTTCCCCCTTCCCATGCACTTGTGCGGTCTGAATGACACCTGGCATAGTAGGATCGCTGTCCGTCCTCACTCTGTTCCCCTCCCTTCCCTAGTCGCGCCTCGAAACATTTGTGTATAGGCGCGTTATAAATGCCATATCATATCCGTCAAGTCCAATATGCGCTGTAATACCCAGCGAAATTACGCATACAGCATGGGGGATGGGCGCATTTCTTCAAAGATCCCGACAAAGCAACGGCATACATTGAATCCAATATTTCAATTCCACTACCGAGGAGAGACCTCGATCATGGGGGCGGATCCCCTAGCGGTAACAACGGTCCAGACAACATAGAGAATGACTGATCCTCACAGAGAGGTTGGCT
Organism: Ambystoma mexicanum; assembly: GCF_040938575.1. Taxonomy (NCBI): domain Eukaryota; kingdom Metazoa; phylum Chordata; class Amphibia; order Caudata; family Ambystomatidae; genus Ambystoma; species Ambystoma mexicanum. Next base: position 941,340,603 of record NC_090939.1, read on the forward strand.
CTAGCTCCGTAACGAGACTGGGCACAGGAAAATCCTGCTGCAAGACAGGCAGCCATCTGACCATCTATGCGGACTGCACATAGCGCATTCCCAGAGTGTTCTAAAATGTTACAATGCACAGTGGGTTTAATCATCAAGTTGGGGGTGATGATGTGGGTGGGGGGCAGGGAAGTTGTTGAATTTGTTTGGGTGTGTTTGGACTGCCTAGGTCTTTTGTTCAGAATTTATATGTTTAATTTGGAAAACAGTGCATCCTACTCCTCAATCATGGATCACTGTCATACACTAGGTATAACCCGACCACAATCGGGCGGCAATTTTGTGCACTCCAGACATGCTAGGTACTAACATAATGTTTCTGTCCTGGAATATTCGTGGTCTCAACTACCCTATTAAGGTGCGCAAGGTTGCACATACATAAACAGTCAGGGTCCCAGAGTGGTAATGCTGCAGGAGACGCATGCCCAAGGGACCATTAATGACTAATTTGCTAAAGCATGGGGCCTGCAACGTTGCTATACTAATTATTCGTCCCAGTCCCGGGGAGTGATGACACTAATTCATAGATCTATACCATTGCAGGAGACCAAAGGTAGCATAGACCTGCAGGGCAGGTACGTCATCCTCTGGGGCGAATTGGCAGGGGTAACCACAACCTTAATAAACACTTATGGTCCTAATTTCGACGACCCGCAGTTTTATGGCCACATTTTAGATATCCTACTTGGGAATCCACATTCACTTATCATATGGGGTGGGGACTTCAACTTGATCTTGGACTGCATCATGGACAGATCCAGGTCTACGCAGGGGGACCTGTCCGCTGTGGGTCGAATGCTGTTAAATATTATGAGGCAGTTGGGATTAACTGACACATGGCAAGTTCGTAACCCTTCCAGAAATATACATACTACTCCACAGTCCACAACGCACACTCTAGAATAGATTTTTGGCTGATTCCTGCCTCCACCATGACGCGAGTAGTTGAAACTAAAATTCTCCCACACACAATCTCAGATCCTTCTCCCATCACTCTGACCCTGGAATGGATGCACGGACCACCATGCGCCCGCTCTTGCATATGCCCCCCATATCCCTGGCCGATCCTATCTTCCTTGAGGTATTATACAATGGCAAAGTAGAATTTGTCCAAAGAAACAATGGGTCTGTTCAACATCATAGCACGGTATGGGAAACCTATGAATTGTGGATTAGGGGGGGAATCATCTCCACAGCATTTGGGACGCTCAGAGAAACCAGACGGGAAATGAGCCGGGTGGAAACTGACCTTAAAAAATTGGAAGATCTGGCCACCAGGGGGGCGCACGGATGAGCAACCTTCCCGTGTGAGCTCTGTCCTTGCAGGTCCGTAATGTAAATTGAGCCCCCACGTTGCACCCCCCCCAGATGCACAGCGGTGGAATGGATGTTTGAAGACCCCCCACCAACACACAAAAAACCCGATGAAAATCGGACAGCGCAAGCTGGAGAAATCTACTGCCGAAGTTTCCCGCCTGTGGAGACAAAGAGAGCCCATGGAGCGCGGAGCCTATGCAGCTTCATTCCGAGGAGCCGAGGACAACCTCCCTGTGCCCAAAGCTTCCTGAGTGAGTGTGCAGCGTCCTGCCCCCCCTCCCGCCCGCCCCCCTGGGCCACGGGTCTGCAACTTTCGACGTGATTCAGCCGCAGGGCGGCGGGTCCAGCGCCATCTGCCCAGAGACCCTCCGTAGAAGGGCCCTTCACTCGGGCCTCACCGGGGCCCCCAAGACACCTCTCTAGCAAACAAGGTGGGTCCCGAGCCCTTGTCTGCCCCGCATCCGCGGCACAACCCGCACCCCGATCTGCGCGGCGCGGACGCCTCGGCGTGTAAAAGGTGGCTGCCTGCGGTGTGCGCGGCAGCGGCCTCTGCACTACGGCACGCGCCGCCTGCCGGTACAGTGAAGTGGAAGCAGCGCCTAACACCCAGATCACTGGCGCGCAACACCCCCCTGCCCTCTCCTAGTAAAGGCATGGTGCTTGAGAACGAGAGCAACAAACGGCCTGGACCCCGCACAAGGCAACGAAAGCATCAGATCTCTACACGGCCCTCTCCCAATGAAACTGCCTACGCAGAACTGTCAAAGCAACACAGTTCCCCACACTAGCCCTGTGACTCATTCACGAAGCGGGTTGCTTGGGAGAAGAGCAGGATCTCAATCCTAGGACTGACAAAGCCCCCTTACTAGAAGGAACCTAGTAAATGTTGCTCCAACACGAAGGCGGAAATGGGTGTACCCCAAAAAATTACACATCCGCATGGCGCAAGGTCACTCGGGGTCTCCCACAGACACCCCAGAGCACCATAGCCCACCACAACTCAGCAGTCAAACAATTCCCACCGCCTGTGGTACCTCAGGCTTACGATCAATAACAATAACCCGCAAGTACCACAAACCAGAAAACAGCGAATTTTAAAACAGACTGTGAACGGGACTGGGACCCAGTATGCCCCCTCCCCCCGCGAGAGGCATCTCCAGGTGAACCCCTCAGAGGACAAGCCCCCCAGCACTGCAGACCGCCTACTGAATCCCTCTCCAGCCTCACACCGAATCGCACAACGATTTGAACACTTGGGTCTGCCCTGTTATCACTGACTTACGCAGCCCCAAAGAGGGTAAACCCCTGACCCAGGGGCGTGTGCCTCCTCTAACCCACGAACCATTCTATGAACGTAAAAAGCAGGCTAGCTAGATACGCCTAAAACCCATCCTCCTCTGCCCCCGAACACCAAGCCACTATGTCAACGGATACCATGGAAGCGGGGGAAGCCGCAACTAAGGGGGACATTGCTGCATTGTTAAGCGAGATAAAGAACATGGGAGCCAATCTAGGTGGTAAAATTGACAGGATCACCCAGAGAATGGACAAAATTGAAGAGAGACTGGAAGGTGTCGAGAACAACCAGGCCTCGATTTACACCCGTGAAACCCAAATGGACATAAGGATATGAAACATTGAAAAAAGGGAGGAGGAGGAGATACACTCTAAAATGGACGATTTAGAAAACAGAGAAAGAAGGAATAACCTACGTTTTTTTGGAATTCCGGAACACGAGGGTGAAACCAAAGACGACCTCAAAAGCATGATACATAACGTCATTAAAATTTTAACGGCAGATGAAGAAGTTGACGAACCCAAAACTGAACAAATACACAGAGCAGGTGGACCCCCCGGCGGCCCGTGTTCGGTCCTTGCCAAATTCCACCGATATCAAGACAGAACTAGGATCCTTGAGAAGGCCAGATCTGGAGGCCCACTCACAATGGGTGGTGCCCAAATTACTATATTTCAGGATCTATCCTCACTCACGCTAGCGCTGAGGCGCCTCTGCAGCCCCTTGACGAAATGGCTCAAAGAACAGGGCACGCGATATAGGTGGGGATAGCCCTTGTCCCTCACCTTTGAGCACGGAAGCAGGAAAATGACCCTTCGATCCAAGGAGGAGATCAAAGACTGCATTGCGGACATTCTCGGAACAGGCCCAAGGGACGGCGAAGGGGGTGAAACCAAACGAGCTGGAATACAATGGGAGCTCCAGGGCCCTAGGAGAAAAAGAGTGAAATGATCAAGAAAATATAGGCGCCCTAACAATACGCCCGAAAGCGGAAAATGAAGACGAGTCTCATGAATCTCACAAACCAACGGATCGAAATCCACGCCTGAAATACCGGAAACAGACCCCCAACGGGACAGAATGCCATGAACGCTGTTGACATGGGGGCAGCTGGCCGCAGAGCTCCCCCCTGAAGTAAGGGGGGGAACAAACTTCCGAAGAAAGGGCCAGAGAACGCATGTATCATTAAACCTTTGTTGGTTTTTGTCGTTACTGTTGAAATATATGATGTTGGGGGGGAAAGGGGCTCAATCTTATGTTAAGATGGTATACTTGATTTGGACCGTGAGGCAATGTTCCCCACTGGTGGTCCGACACTGGACTGAACACTTTCATCAAGTCCGAGCTGGATGCCGTCCAAGGCTGAAAATGTTACATCCTCAGTTCCTGGGTTCACTCGAACACCATCAGCTCACGAAGGGAGGGGAGGGGGAGCGAAGGGGGAATAGAAACTTGGAAAAGGTACTAGCACCATCTGAACTAATCCAAAATACCAAAGATCATGTGGGAGAGCGAATAGTTGTCTGGCCGCTGAAAGCGAGCAACTTCCCAAAAATGACCAACAATGGCATCATCTGATGAACTCAAAGAGAGGGACTCACTCAGAGTAAGGACCATCAATGTGAAGGGCTTGAACTCACCAACTAAGAGGTCACTGGTGTTTAGGGAATTTCGCAGATCCAATATTGACATCCTTCTCCTGCAGGAGACAAAGTGTGCCAAGGGAGAGGAGCAAAGCATTCTGAGGAGGCGGGGGGCATGGGGTTCTGGGGTTCAGGTCCACTCAGGAAGGGAGGTGTCGGAATCTTGCTCAAGAAGGGAATTCAATTTGAAGTGGATAATACATAGTCCGATGTGGGAGGTCGTGCTCTCCTGATAACAGGAAAAATCGCGAAAGTACAAGTAACAATTGCCACTGTATACTCACCCAACACTGGACAGGCCACATTCCTTGAGAAAACGATCCCTAAAATAATGTTAGAAGCCACAGGACATATCATCCTGGGAGGTGACTTTAACCAATGGGCTGACCCGTCCAAAGACTGGAAACCAGGTAAACATGACACGAGAAACCAATATAAGGGGGATCGCACCGAACTGTCCGAAATAATGGAAATGTATGAAATGAAAGATGTGTGGAGAGTTTTGCATCCCAGCGAAAGCGGATACACCTTCTATTCAAATCCCCACAACACATTCACACATATTGACTACATATTTCTCACAAGCGATCTCGCAAACACCGCACAATACTCAGACATGATCCCGATAACATGGTTGGACCATGACATGGTACTAGTAGATATTAACTGGGCAGACTTACCTATTACAGGAGGGAGCTGGCGGTGCAACGAGACCCTCTGGAACAATGCGATTTTCAGAACTGAAATGGAGACCGAAATTGATGAATACTTTAAAATGAATAATAATGGGGAAGTTTTCCAAACAAATGATCTGGGAGGCTGGGAAGGCCACATGGAGAGGCATTTTAATACGAGAGGGGTCCTCTAAGAAAAGGGAACGAAAGATCATAGAACACAGACTACAGACTGAAATACGCCAACTAGAGGGAGAGGTAAGAAAAGACTCTGAGGTAGACCCTGATAAAATGAAACCAGCCCAACGAAAAAGGGAGGAACTATGGTTGTTGGACCATGATCAAGTAGTACGTAAACTGCGGTTTCTCAAACAGAAATTTTACGAAAAGGGAGACAAGGCTGATGCACTATTAGCCGCCAGACTTGGAGAGTGTTAGGAAAGATTTCTTAATTGTGGATAATTTTCCTTCCATGTGGCAACCCCTAAAACTTTTTGCTGTTGTTTTCACCAGGATCTAGACTTTGCCAGAGAAGTGCAGCCTTCTGCCGCACCCCTCTGGGCTTTCGCTCCATTCTTACGGGGAAAATTACATGCCCTTAAGACAGTCAGTACTGGGAAACGTTGTTTTCCGTAGTTCTTTCATCATGTTGCAGCTTTCGCGCAACATGACACAAGAGGACACTGTAAGCTAAGTTACTGCTCTCTTGGGTCTCTAGTCTTCTACAGGCCCTAGATACTCTCTTTGTTTTGTTACGGAACGGTGCAAGTGAATCACGGACGGGACTGGTGGCAGCGATCGTTTCTTGTGTTTTTGAGCTCCTTTTGGCGTTTAAGCGCGTTTCTCGCACTTAGCCCAAAATGGTGGTCTGGCTCCCAAAATGGCCAGACCATGAGGCTCTTTGTCCTGTCCGCTGACCGTCTTGCCCCCTTCACCTTCCCCAGGTCGAGCCGACCCGGGGCTTTCCTTATTTGGGCATGTACATTCCCGCGAAACACTGATGCTTTTCGCGGGCTTCTACAGGTCTTGTGTGTGCTCCAGGATGTGGGCTGGGATGTCTGGTCCCAATACACATGCTGGGTGCCAGAGAGTCTAGTGTGTCGTGAATGCCTGGGACCTCCGTGGTCCGTGATAGGTCCACGTATAGTGTGAGTGTTTTGTGAGCAGATCTCCCATTGGGTCCCCTCCGTTTTGGCGTGAAGGGAACCGTGGATAAGAGGTGGCTGGAAACACCACTACCATGTCGATCTCCTGAGTTCTCACAAACAAAGGAATACAGGAGCTAAGTATCCTGCAACCACGAGGCTGAACCGAGGAATCGCTGGTGACCCGCTGAAGGACTGCTCCTCTGCACTGCTGTCGCTTTGTGAAACCCTTTCTACCTCGGATCGAACGAGAAGGCCTGTACTGGTACTTCGACCCTTGGAATAGTGGGAACGACTATTCTCAGCATCTTCACCATCTCCTGCACGTAAGCCTTCGGAAGTGTCTCTGGGCCATCCAGCAGACTGACCAGCCTACCCAGGAGTCTTGCTCTGTAACCGCCGTCAGGTTGTGTTGTATAACAAGTCCTTGTCACTCTCACACGATTCGTACACTTGGCATTCCCAGGTCTGAAGTGAGTAGGGTACATCTGGCTGAATTACACCCGGCCACTCCGTTGCCCTGCTGTGGTAACAAACTGTGTGGCTTCACTGCGTTTGGGACATCCTCAACTTCTGCTGCTGCAGAATCTACACGACGCCGAGACGTCTCCTGCTCGTATCTGAACCTGCCAGCACTGAAAATGACACGGAGAAGCCTGGGTCTGCTTGCATCAGGGACCGGTGAGTAGCATCGCTAGGAACTGGTCGCCCTCCTGCAGGAGCCCATAGCTTTTCCACGCTGTGTCTAACAGCACGCCTTTCCGTACTCACACTCTGCTTCTGCCCACAGTGGAGGCTGCGCTTGAGTCCGGAGCTCTGTTCATCTTTATTTGTTCACCGAACTAAACTGCCTGATTCCCCCGAAGAGACTCCCCTTTTTGCCCGTTGGCACCAGCGTGTGCAGGTACTTTTGAGCACAAGGCTCCACTCTTCGTAGGGCTTGGACTTCCTTTTAGTTAGGTGCCTCTGAAGGCGGACTGGGTCTAATTATTATTTGCACTGCCTGTTTTCCTCCCCATCTAGGTGGTCTACACATTTCATGCATCTAACTCGTTAGATTCGTTTGTATTTGTATATATATTGTATTGGTTTGGTATGTGTTGGTTTACTTGAGTTTTATTGTGATTTCTCGCTACGGTCAATGTTACAAAGGCCTTGTAATAAATGTGTATATATTTTTAATATAACACCTGTTGGGAGTAATTTGTAAGTGTCCTTGCTTTGTGTGCTCATTGCAGGCTTTCAGTCACCCTCACCCCTCTTGAGACCTAGTCTTGACTGCCGCAATCGCTACCCTGATTGGTCTGGCTTATCCAGAGGTTACCCTGTTCCAAGAAACTAGGCTGGCCTTCTGAACCTCTGCCCCTCCAGGACAGAGTTCAGAAATCCATCTTAACAGAGAGCAAAGAGCGGAGCGAAAGGTAAAGGAAATAATAGAGGACTCCACCCTGTCGACTCACCCTCCCCGCACTATCCCAGAGTGCTTTGCCAATTTCTACGAGAACTTATATACCTCTGAAATAACTCCCAGCCAATTAGACACAAACTCCTATCTATCTCCAATCATCATGCCCACAATAATGCACGCAGAAGCCGAGCTCCTTGACTCCACAATCGTTGAACAGGAAATCCAAGATGCAATGAAAAGGTTAACGCTGGGCAAATCTCCGGGGGAAGACAGTTACACTGCCGGCTTCTATAACATTTTTAACAAGCAACTTACACCTTTCCTAACAGAACTATTCGACGAGATAATAGAGACGGGGGTGGCACCAGACTCCTTCAAAAGAGCACTGATAACAGTGATCCCTAAAGATGGGAGAGACCCCAAACACTGTGGATCATACTGCCCCATTTCCCTCCTTAACCTTGATGCCAAAATCTATGCCAGGGTATTAGCTGCAAGACTGGAAACACTAATGCCCCACTTGATTCACCCTGATCAGGTCGGGTTTATCCTGGGGAGACAGGGGGCCGATACCATGCGCAAAACACTATACCTCATCCACGCAGCTCATAGTCTCCCCAGCGATCCTGCCCTTTTATCAATCGATGCAGAGAAGGCCTTTGATAGAGTAGAGTGGGAATTTCTGGGAGCAGTCCTGCAGAAGGTTGGAATACGACCGAGAACTAGAAAAGGAATACGGGCAATATATACATCCCCCAAGGCGTCGATATTTGTAAACGGAGAATACTCCAGATGGTTCGAACTGAAACGCGGGACTAGACAGGGATGCCCCCTCTCTGCAATTCTATTTGCACTCTCCTTAGAACCCCTAGCACAAAAAATGAGAGCTGACCCTAAAATAGAGGGAATGCAACTAGGGGCAACGGAATATAAAGTAACACTTTACGCAGACGACATTCTCTTACACATAACTAATCCTTCAGAATCCATCCCTCACGCCCTTAACCAAATAGACGAATATGGCCAATTCTCTGGGTTCAAAGGAAATAGGACCAAATCCATACTGTTCCCCCACCAGGGATCCGCTGAAGGGAACAGCGCTAAGTTTCTCCCACTAGGCCTTGAGCTGGAACACACCACATTGCAATACCTGGGCATACAGATCACCAAAACCCTGAATGACCTATACAAAGTCAATTTCCCCCCACTTCTCCGGCGATTCGCAGCCGACCTCAAAAAATTGAATAAACTCACGATTTCCTGGCTAGGGCGAATTAATGCTAATGGTATGCCTCCCCCGATTCCTGTACCCCTTCCAAATGTTACCAGTTGAGATACCGAAAGGGTTCTTTATGGAAGCCAAAAAGATTATGGTACGATTCATCTGGCAGGGGAAGAAAGCGAGAATTCCATATAATACATTAACACTTCCCAAGGACAAGGGAGGAGTGGGGCTCCCCGACCTGAGAACTTACTACAAAGCCGCCCAGTTGCGTATTCTAATTCCACACCTCAGAGATCGTAAAAACCTCCAATGGGTGCAAATGGACAACCATTACCTGTGCCCAGCCACGGTATCGGAGTGGGTATGGTCCCCACATAAAAGGGTACAAAGAAAAATCAAAGGCCACCCCATATTGAGCACCATATGGAGTATATGGCGAACAGGCAAGGAAATGTGCAAAATCACTACCTGGCCGTCCCCGCTCAGCCACTTATGGTCACCTGGCATAAACAGTCACATTCCCAACGTGGGAAGGTTCCAATCATGGTATGAGGCGGGCCTAGAAAGGGTGGGGCAGTTGCAGAGAAAAGACTTGTTCATCACTATACCAGACCTGATGGAAGCATTGGGTATAGGCACTCTATCCACATTCCAGTATATCCAACTAAAAGGAACAAGTTACTTACCTGTAACTGTTGTTCTCCAGCATGGGTCTGGCATGGATTCACATGCTCATGAATATTCCCCGTCGTCAGGCTGGGAATCCTCGGTAAAGAAAAAATCAGTATCAGTTTCGTTTCTGATCTGTCTTTCGTAGTAGTAACCAATCACTGATCTCTGCGTCATACTGACCACAGCCAATGACTGCCATCTCCCTAAGCCCCGCCTCTGGCAGCCATCTTCAGATTTGGTAGCACGTGAAGTGGCAGTATGACCAAGTGAAGAGCCGCAGAGGGGTAGGCGGGAGGGTTCGCATGTGAATCCATGCCAGACCCATGCTGGAGAACAACAGTTACAGGTTCTCCAGCATGGGGTCTGGCATGGATTCACATGCTCATGAATATAAGAATACATAGCAGTACACACATGCACAACCACGGGAGGTGGCAAAGGCTCAACATTAAGCAATACAACAACTCAACATTAAGCATCTCTTACCTCCTCACCAGGCTCACCTTAAGCGAACAGGTTGCGCAGCACTGCTTGGCCGATCCTGGACTCCTCCCTGGAATCCCGATCGACGCAGTAGAATCTCGTGAAGGTGTGCGTCAACCTCCACGTAGCAGCCCTGCAGATGTCAAGCAGGGGCACACCAGATAGGAACGCCGTAGTAGCAGCGATCGCTCTGGTCGAATGGGCTCTCGGACGGCCTGGCAGCAGTCGGTTAGCCAACCGTTGGCAGTGCATGATGCAGCCGGAGAGCTATCTGGAAATAGAAGACTTCGAGAGAGCCTTCCCTTGATTCACAGGTCCAAAGTTCACAAACAGCTGTGATGTCCTCCGAAAACTCTTCGTGCGGTCCACGTAGAACTTCAGCGCTCTTGCCACATCCAGCGAGTGCAAAGTCCTCTCAGCCGGCGACGAAGGAGACGGGAAGAAAACAGGTAACACCAGGGGCTCGTTAAGATGGAAGTCCGATGGCACCTTGGGCATAAAGGAGGGGTGCATCCTAAGCACCACCCTCGAGGCATGGAAAGTCAAGTACGGTGCTTTGCAGGATAGGGCCTGGATCTCTCCCACTCGTCGTGCGGAGGTAATGGCCACCAGGAATGCAGTCTTCCACGACACAAACTTCATCGGTGCGGAGTGCATCGGCTCGAATGGGGGCCCAATGAGCCTAGTCAGCACCACGTTAAGTTCCCACGCCGGGGCCGGGGCCTTCACCGGCGGGAACGACCGGAACAGTCCTTTCATAAACTCTTTCACCATTCGATGGGACCACAGGGACGTCCGTCTTGTGGTTCTGGTATATCTGGAGATCGCCGCCAGATGAATCTTAATGGAGGCATGGGCTAGCCCAGCCTTTGCCAGCGATAGCAGGTACGGCAGCACCTGAGGGGCCGTAATCCGTAGGGGGTTGATCTTCTGTGCTCGGCACCAGATAGAGAACCTCTTCCACTTGTGACCGTAGCATTTGAGAGTCGAGGACGCCCTGACCTTTGCAAGAACCTCTCTGCAGTTGGCCGGTATATCGTACCCTCCAAACTCTAGCGCTGCAGGAGCCAAGCCTGCAGGTTCAGCGACGCCGGGTCGTGGTGGAAGATGGCGCCTCCTTCTCTGGAGAGAAGATCCGTGTCTGCCGACAGCTTGATGGATGGGGACGTTGACAAGTCCAGAAGGTCCGGGAACCAGATCTGCCTCGGCCACGGCGGTGCGACGAGGATTATCCTGCACCGGGACCTCTTGAGCTGGTTGATGAGTCGAAGCAGCAACGGCAACGGAGGGAACGCATACAGGTATAGGCCGTCCCAGGGGAACGAGAACGCATCGCCCATGCTTCTCGGCTGGGGAAACCTGCTGGCGAACCTCTGGCACTTCGAGTTCGTCGCTGTTGCGAACAGGTCGATTTGGGGTTTGCCCCATCGCCGGAAGAGTTGATCCACCTGATCCTGGCGCAGCTCCCACTCGTGACACGAGCGCAGCTCCCTGCTGAGCGAGTCGGCGATGGTGTTTCTTTCTCCTGCCAGGTGGAAGGGAACCAGGAACATCCCCTGGGAGACCGCCCAGTGCCACAGATCCTGTGCCTCCTTGGATAGGGCTGGGGATCTGGTACCTCCCTGCTTCCGTATGTAAAACATTGTCGTGGTGTTGTCAGTGAAGATCCGCACCACCTTGCCCTTGAGCAACGGGAGGAACGATTTGAGAGCCCAGAACACGGCTCGGAGTTCCAGGATGTTGATGTGCAGGAACTTCTCCTCCGGGAGCCAGAGGCCTCTTGCGTGGAGATCTCCGGTGTGGGCGCCCCAACCTTCCAGGGAAGCGTCCGTCGTCACTGTCTCCTGGTACACCGGCATCTGAAAGTCCTTGCCCGCCGTCAGGTGCGCTCGAACGCCCCACCACTGAACCGCCCGCCGGAACACCTCGTTGAGGGGGACCCTGTCTTCGAAGGTGCCCGTCGCCTGCATCCAACGGGCATCGAGAAATTCTTGAGGAGGGCGCATCCGTAGTCTGCATAGGCGCACCAGGTAGATGCAAGAGGACATCATCCGCAGGAGGGACTTGATGGACCTCACCCTGGCCACGTCTGTGGCTAGCAGGTGCTGCACTTTGCCCAGAATGGTCTTCGTCCGTTCTTCTGACGGTGCCGCCAGACGCCTCACTGTATCGAGCTTCGCTCTCAGAAACAGGGCCACCTGCGACGGCATCAGGTGGGACTTTGGGTAATTTATGGTGAATCCCAGGTCTGTGAGTAGCTGGACAGTCCTCGCAGTGTGTTCGACGGCGAGTTCCCTCGTCCTTGAGCGGATGAGCCAGTCGTCCAGGTAGGGGTAGACGTGAATCCCCTGCAGGCGCAGCCATGCCGCCACAGGTGCTAGGCACTTGGTAAAGACCCTGGGGGCCGACTTCAATCCGAATGGCAGTGCTCTGAATTGGTAGTGGCGTCCCTCGACGACGAACCTGAGGAACTTTCTGTGACTTCTGAGGATGGGAACGTGGAAGTATGCATCCTCCAGGTCCAGCGACGATAGAAAGTTGCCTTCCTCCAGCTGTCCCAGCACGTGCTGGAGGGTGACCATCCTGAACTTTTGTGACCTGATGTATTTGTTCAAACGACGAAGATCCAGGATGGGGCGCCAGCCGCCCGTCTTCTTCCTGATGAGGAAGTACCTTGAGTACACCCTGGAGCCTCTTCGGGACGGGCTCGATGGCGCCTTTCCTAAGCATCGCCCGTACTTCCAACAGCAGTTGCGGGACGTGATTTTCCTTCCTGGCCACAGGTGGAATGTGAGGGCACTTCTTCAGGAATTCGATAGAGTGTCCTCTTGCCAGGGTATCCAGCACCCAACGATCGGTGGAGATGGACTTCCACACGCTGACGAACTTCGTCAGCCGGCCTCCCATCGGGGTGCTTCGGTGGGGGCCCGAGGCCATGGCCGGTTCAGTCCTGCTTGGAGGTGGTGGCCTTGCCGCCCTGGCCACCTTGCCGACGGCGGCGAGGCGCTCCCTGCTTGCCGCGACCCCTGTAGGCCTCCTGAGATGAGGAGCGTGCCGCCTGGTGGTAGGACGACGAGCCACCGCTGGATCCCTTGGAGGCCCCCTGTCTGCCTCCAGAGCTCCGAAAGGGCCGTCGTTGCTGAAGGGCTCCTAGGGCACGGGCCGTCTCCGTGTCCGTCTTTATGGCTTGGAGGGATTCGTCCACCGCCTTCCCGAACAAGTTGCTGCCGTCGAACGGCATGTCCAACACACTGGTCTGGACGTCCTGACGGAAGTCGGTCGCCGGAGCCAACCCCGTCAACGTAGGCAAACTCTGTTGCCCAGCTGTCGGAACCTGGTATCGGCAATATCGGTTGCCACCGTTATGGCATGGTCCGACACCGCCTCGCCTTCTTGAAGTATTTGCAGGGCCTCGGACCTCTTGTCGTCCGGTAGGAAGTCCAATATGGGGGCCAGCTTAAACCAGAGCTCCCTGTCGTAACGGGCCACGATCGCCAGGGCGTTGGCCACTTTGATCGTCGTCGCCGCTGACGAAATGACCCGTCGCCCCATGGCGTCCAACTTCTTTCCCTCGCCGTCCGGAGGGGAATTCGACGTTGAGGCTCCTGACCCCGCTGCTTTCTTCTTCGCCGCCGCCGAGACGACCAAGTCTGGCGTTGGCTGGGCCCTGAGGCACAGGGGAGCGGTCTCGGGGACCCGGTACTTCTTCTCGCACCGGTCCCGTTTGGCTGGTGCCGTGGAGGGGTTCTTGAGTACCGACATGCCCTCCTCCCAGATGTCATCGATTAGAGGCACCGCAATGACAGTCTTCCTCTTGGTCTCCCGGCGCTGATCGAGGAAACCTTCCTTTTTCTGCTCCTCCGGGCGGAGCTGGAACAATTCGGACGCCCTGGCGATCATGGCGTGGAATGAGCCAATCTCGTCGGGTGAAGATGCCCGTGTGACGGGAGACCCGTTCCGTCATCATCGCCGTCACCCTCAGAACCCGTCGTCGAGCCCACCGCACCGTCATCTCCCGACTCGTGGGAGGATGCGGAGGGAACTGCAGGCCTTACGGGGGCGAGCGGAGGAGAGGGTTGGGTCCTCCGTCGTTTGTTCTGAGGACTTCCCGACGGGCCAGGTTGCGGGTCCTCCGGCCTGGGCCGTGGCAATCTCGTCCTTATCTGAGAGCATAAGGACTGGATCACAAAAAAATGGCCGCCGAGCTATCCTGAGGCCTAGGTTTGCTGCGCCGGAATGGAAGGCTGCTCTTTCCCGCCACCGTCGTCTTCCTCGGTTATCACCCGAGGATCTTCCTTGCGGGACCGAACCTTCTCAAATTGTACTTCGAGATTCCTCGCGACCTCGGTCAGTTCCCCCTCCGAGGCTGACTCCGAGCTCGAGGAGGCTACCGTGTCCCCCCCCTTTTTCCATCATGGGGGCTATGACGATGGGCTGAAAAGAGGTTTCCCTCCTTGGCGTCAGGGAAACTCTAGTCCCGGAGGCAGTCTCCGCTGGCGGAGTCTCTGCCGGCTTGGCCAGAGTCGGCGCGATCGCCTCGATAGAGGCCTTTGCCTGCTGGGTAGGGACCTTCACCACATTAGGTGTGTCCTGGGCCTTCTCCTTAGGGCAGGGGCGACGCCTCGCTCCCCCTCTCCCGAGATCGGACGGGGCTTCTCCCGAAGCTTACCCGGGGGCTCGGACTTCCTCTTCCCCGAACCGGAGCGCTGGCTCGTGGTTGACGGTGCCGGGGAAGGTGCGCCCTGCCTGGCGACCGAAGAGCCCGACATTTCGGCGCTCCCGGAGCCAGCGGACTCGTGGCGCTTGGCATGGTGTTGGGCCCCCTTCGCCGGGGCGCCCGCACAGGACTTATAAGCCCGCTCGGACCCTTTCTTCTTCTTCTCACCCGTTGAGCCTTTCTCCAACCAGCTGGCGAGACAAGATTGACGGTCACTCATGGTCCGCTCCGACAAGTTCTTGCAGAACTGGCAGTCCTTCTCTACATGAGTCTTGTCCCCATGAAGACAGTAGAGGCATCGTGAATGTTCGTCCTCCTTAAACACATTCTGCAGCCCGCATCCAGGGCAGCTGCGAAACAGCTTGGGTCCGGGTGACGAACTCGCGTCCTGGGCCATCTCGAAGTAGGCCGCGAATCTTCTGGAATCCTCCAAGAGGTTGATTGGACGAAATCTTCACCCTTGAGGGGCGTAGGAAAATCCCGCAACGGGTACCCGTTAACGGGAGTAGAAACGGTGGAGCTTGAGGCTCGATTAACCGAAAAAATGTGAAAACTCACCTGAAAAAGCGCGAAACATGCAGTAAAAGCTCGAGAGCTAAGCACGAGGACTCCCAACGCTTGAACGTGCGGTAAAAATCTGAAGATGGCTGCCAGAGGCGGGGCTTAGGGAGATGGCAGTCATTGGCTGTGGTCAGTATGACGCAGAGATCAGTGACTGTTACTACTACGAAAGACAGATCAGAAACGAAACTGATACTGATTTTTTCTTTACCGAGGATTCCCAGCCTGACGACGGGGAATATTCATGAGCATGTGAATCCATGCCAGACCCCATGCTGGAGAAGGTGTGCTAACGAAGCCTGAATGGAAAAACAAACTTCAAAGAGACCTTACCCCATTCGAGAAACTCTTAGACTCTAAATCCGAAACGAAAGGCCTCATATCTGCAATGTACCAAGAGTTAATAACGGCAGGAGATGGATCCACGGACCCCCTGAGAGCTATGGGCAAAAGACATTGGGGAAGAGATACATCCTGACCAATGGGAACTAATGTGTAGGGCAGCATCCAAAACGTCAATATCCATTCAATACAAACTCCATGCCATTAAACTCTTACAGGTGGCAATATGACCCCCTCAGACTCTCCAAAATGTCCCAAACAATGAGCCCAAGATGCTGGAGAAAATGTGTGGAAATAGCCAACTATTGGCATATGTGGTGAGGTTGCTCGCGCATCAAATTGTTCTGGGACGAGGTCCTAGGGTGGATCAAAGAAATAGATGGTTTTCAAAGAGAAGCTGACCCCTACTTAATACTATTTAGCCTAGAAAGAGACGAAGATGACTGTATCAGAGTGAAAGGTCTGACCCCCCACCTATTATTAGCAGCTCGGGCCTTATTAGTGACAAAATGGAAATCCACAACGGTTCCGGGAAAGAATGAATGGATCAACCTAGCCTCAAATATTTACTCGATGGAGACAATTACCGCCTACCGCCCAATGCGAAGCTTCAAGGATGGACTTAAAAAATAAATACCTCGCAACAACCTCCGATTCCCAACCGGGGGAGCACACAGGGTCCTGATGCAAAATGCAAAACCCAATAAATTACCATGGAAGAGAACTCACATTAAGTGGTGACAGAGCGACCAGAGAATGAAAGAATGAAACTATGTTCACTATGCCTTCGTAGTTCCCACGCTACAACAACGTTCATATGATGTGTGCTAATCCTAGGAGGGGGGGGTGGGTGTGGGTAAAGATTGATAGTCAATGAGAAACACCCAGAAATATGGAATCAATGTTAAGTTATGAAAGTGAAATGATATAACATGTTCTGTTTCTGTTAAACTACCATACGCTAACAAAGGTGTATTATACAATGTGAAATTTCTTTTGTTAGAACTAATAAAATCAAATTAAAAAAAATGGAAGATGAGTATGGTAATACACATGACCGTGCTCTCCTAGGGTGCATTAAAGGGAATCTACTGAAGTTTAGGGAACTCGCTGATAGGGAGGTCCAACTGCTCTATTATCCTGTACGCGCAAGAGAATATGGCGAAGCTGATAGACCGGGGCGCCAACTGGCGAACTCGGTCCGAGATTGGGGTGCAACATATCACTGGATTCTCGGCCCAACTGGCACTATTCTGAATACTTCGGAAGAGTTGAACTCAGAATTCTACAGGTTTTACAAGTCCCTGTATACAAACTCAAACAATTGCACGACGATAGAACTTGATTCATATCTAGATGCGATATCGCGTCAGTGGTCTCCGAGGAGGCCTGAATCGATATTAACCTGCGGATGAGATCATTGAAGCCATTAAATTACTCCCTTCTGCTAAGGCGCCAGGCACTGACGGGCTAGGTATCGAACTTTACAAATAACTGAGCTCCGTCCTTGCTTCTAATTTGCTGCAAATATGGCAGGAGTCACTTCACACTGGAGGAATCCCTCCATCAATGTCAGAAGCAGTGATCACAGTATTGCTGAAACCCAATAGATCAGCATCAGATATGGGCTCATACAGGCCATTGTCCCTAATTAACTCAGATTCGAAGATATTTGCCAAACTATTAGCCATTAGGCCAATCAGAATTTATCCGAGGGCAGACTATGGCTTTCAACTTGCATAGGCTTTTTGGCGTTATATCACAACTCAAACAGAAGGCGCAAGTGGTGGCGTCTTTCTTGGAAGCCAAGAAAGCTTTCGTCTCCTGGCAGTTCCTGTTCTCGGTGCTGCGCCGTATGGGCCTGGGTGAATTCTTCTACCAGTGTGTCTGCCTCCTATATTCCTGCCCGGCGGCCAGGGTTCAAACTGGATCCACGCCATCCCTGATGTTTCCCTTTGTTGTTCGCTCTCACTATAGAGCCTCTGGCTTGCATCCTGCGCCTCAGGCACATACATCGAGGCTTACGCATGACGGGTCTGACACACATTGGGCCTCATTACACGGTAGGCGGTGAGCCATGGCGCTATTAGCGCCATGGCTCATGCCGGTAAAATACCGGCACCGCCTTGGCGGAAAGGGGATTTACCGCCCCATCCCAAGGTTGGAGGGGCGGTAAATCCCCCTTCCGCCATTGCCCTTCCCCATTCCCATTTCTGCCCCATAGGGCTCTATGGGAATGGGGAAGGCGCTAATTACGGCACCGCAATTTTGTGGTGCCGTAATTAGCTCCGAGGTCCCTTAGCGGGTTGGTTTTTAACACCTGCAAAAAGCAGGCGTTAAAGCTCCAACCCGCTAAGGGACCTCGTAGTAAGGCGGCAGGGATTTACCGGTACCGGTATTTTACCGGTACTGGTAAATCCCTACCGCCTACCGTTTAATGAGGCCCATTATCTCACTCTACGCAGATGACTCATTATTATACATTGGAGATCCTGTCACGAACCTTGGTCCGATCTTGGACGAGGTCCGTAAATTTGCGAATTATTCTGGTTACCGCATCAATTAGGCCAAGTCTGAACTTGAACATGAATGAGGCCACCCCCCCCACCCCGAACTGGAAGGATTTCGATGGGCACAGGATAAAGTGAAGTATCTGGGCATAGTGATGAAAAATACATGCACATCCTCAAGGACTAAAGTAACATATGGGCTAGACTAACAGTCTCATTATATGGTAGATTATCCCTGCTAAAAATGATTATAGTCCCCAAATTACCGTACTTCTTCATTAATGTTCCGGTATGGCCAGGGTGCGCATTTTTTGACAAACTATGATGTATGGCAGTAGGTTTTAGATGGGGTGCGGATACACCACGGATGATATGGGAAGCCATGACCACACTGTATGAACAGGGAGGGCTCCAGGCACCGGACTTATACTATAACGGAGTTATACTATGAAGTGGCGCAGGCACACTTTGCCGGCTACTGGTACCTCTCACATCATAGACCACTACACATAGGCCTTGAGGGATATAGTGCGTCCCCATCAGACCTGCGCACAATTATACTGGGCAACCGACATTCTGATACATGCACGTTTGACCCTGTCTGTACGACCGTTAATGCCTGGTCAACAATATTTTAGAGGTTGAATGTCACTGACCCCTTTATAGGGGCTATTCCCCTCTGGAACTGACGAGGACTGCTCCAACATTCAATAAAGCCATTCAGTGTGGGTGGGACCCGGATGGCACAATGAGACTGCACAACCACTACCCTGAGGGCTCATTTGTCACAAATGCAGCTTTCTCTGAGAAGCTGGGCACCAGCTCCATTAAAAGATTACAGTACTTCAGGATGAGAGCGGCTGTTGCCTGTCTTTCCCAAACGAACCCGAGGAGTGTAATGTGCTGAGTGTTAGGCAGAATCACCTGCAGTACCCTTTGGGAACACTACAGGCAATTAGGACTACAAGTGTAAGAACGATTTCACCTTTGGTACAAGCCTCTACTACACAGTAAAGTGGTAGCAATGGCTGAGCAGCCAGACTTATCTCAAGAGTTTAAGTGAGCCTTAGAACATGTTACACAAAGGACCAACTAATACAGTGATTCAAACAAACACTTACTCAAGGTTTCTTGGTAAAAGAATATACATTTATTTACTCAGTCAGTTAGAAAACATTACACTAGCATAGGCAGCTCAATATCACACACTAATACACCACAAAACCGTTAAAAAAAGTAAATGAACAAGTTTAGCTCCTGTGAAGTGGGAGCAAAATGGCACTTCAGATACTTAATAAAGGGATAAAAAGATAACGTTATAAAAATAGACAGCCCAAATACATTGATAGGCAGGGCAAAGGGTTTCAGTTAAAAACAACCGGCAATTCTTCTCATAGGCCTGGGCCAAAGTCAATGG
Source organism: Ambystoma mexicanum (assembly GCF_040938575.1). Classification (NCBI taxonomy): domain Eukaryota; kingdom Metazoa; phylum Chordata; class Amphibia; order Caudata; family Ambystomatidae; genus Ambystoma; species Ambystoma mexicanum. The sequence goes on from NC_090939.1 coordinate 941,360,053, forward strand.
TTCAGAGTCTTTGTATAGGATAGCACAGTTCTGGTAGATAACGGTTAAGTCTTTGCCACAGAGTTTAGACGAATTTGGCTAGGCGAAAAGTTTGACCAATGTTTAGGAAAGGACAAGCCTTCGAAGTTGAGGAAAGTTTCACGCACTTTCTCGATGGCCGAAAATAGTTGCGGACCGCGTTTGCACAGTACCTTGTCAATGAAGAAAGCTGAAGCTGAGGCAGTTGTTCCTGGCAGTTCGAGCAGATCTCGCTGTTCCTGGGCTTCAGTCGTGGGACAAGAAGGAGGACTTTGGGAGGTTCCTGCACTGCCCAGGGATGAGGCCAAAAGCTCCAGCAAGATGTCGGTTTAAGGTGTGAGTGCCTTAAAGTAAACAAGCTGGTTTCCTTCCCTCTGGCAATCCAGTTTTCAACAGCACTCTGATGAAAATTCGACTAGATAAGGACGGTGTCCAGGTGGCTTACAAGTTGGTTGTTCCCACCAAACTCAAGGGAAGAAGTTAACCTTGAAGGGCTTCTCTGTCGATTGGAGTTTCAGGCAATTCGGACCTGCAGCGGGGCTTCACCGGTCATCCAGGAGTTGCAGCAGTCCTCTTCCTTCAGCTCGTTCTGCGTTCAGCGGTTCTTTTGTTCCAGACGTCGACTCTGCTTTCCAAGTCCCAGAGACCTGCTTGTAAACAGTTTTCCCCCATTCATTCCAGCCTGGCTGTCACTCACACAGCAGGGTGGCTGTCCTTGCCGGACAGCCAGCCAGCCAGCCAATCACGCCAGAGTGCATTCAGGTCTCCTAGGAGACTAAGCACAGGGAATTTCGGGCACCTCCCTCACATCCTGTCCACCCCAGACACTCAGGCGCCAGAGGTAGGCTTCAGCACTGAAGGCCGCCAAAGGCCAACGAACAAAAGGACCAAACCTGGTTTGGCGCAGAGACAAACACAAGAAGGACTTTTCCAAAAAGGAATGGCAAAAAAAGATGACTGGAGTCTGTTTTTACAGATAGATCTTGTGTGCCATATTGAAAAACATGGCTGGCCCGATTTTTAGCTGCCGTTGTTAGCAGTCGGGAAAAATCACAATAGCTGATCTAAACCACTGCCACCAGCCATTTAAAGTAGGAAAAGGTAACATTTTACTGTTACATGAGTGTTTTGATTGAGGGAAGCTAAGCAACCCCTCCAGCACTCTATAGGAAAATAGGGTGTGCTGGGTCAGTAAATTTAAAGAGATTAGTAAAGCCAATTTAACTTTACATGCTGGGAGATGGTAGTCAGTCCCAGAGAAGGTATTTAAACCTTGGGGAGTCTGAAAGACACCCCTGTGCCACTGCACTGAAAGTGCTGTGTGACACACAGAAAAAGATGATGCCACTGGAGTTATTTTAAAACTCTATAACTAAAGAACACAAAAGTAAAACACACATAAAATACATGGAAGAGTGGGAAGAAAGGCTCTCACTCTTCCCAGGTAAAAAAATAAAATCCTAGAAATCCAGCAAAGTTGCTGGGGGTCTCAAAATGTAAGGGAAATTAGCACATTTTGAGAATGCTCCCTACCACTGAGCTTGGTGGTAACGGGCGGGAACCCCAGGAGACTGGTACCAGATTATACAGGAAATGCCAGGATGCGCTAACACAACCCCTGAAACCTAAGGAGAGATGGGAGGCGGACTTGGGTTCCCCACTAGACGGTACACAGTGGACCCAATGGTGCCATCAGACTAAGGAGGTGTGCCTTAATGCTAGACACAGACTCATGCAGTTTAAGGTACTCAACAGGCTGCACTACACCCCTGCAAACATTTGCTATGTTTGCCCCACTAGTGTCGAGTGCCGGTATCAAATGTAACGCAGAATTGGCGGATGTAAGTCACATGTTCTGGGGCTGCCCAAGGGTAGCCCAATTCTGGCAGGAGGTAGCGGATGTGCTACAGGAATGACACTTCCTAAATATTTGTTTGGGGATATCAGTAAAATAACGATTAAGCTAAGACGCCTCTTTAACCTGGGCTGCCTGCTGGCCAACAAATGCATATTACTGAAATGGAAATCTAGAACTGCCCCGGACATTCAAATGTGGATCCAAGAAATGACGTACGCCAATGAGTGCGAAGAAGCTTATGTATCACTTGTAACACCTTGCTGCAGGCCAAAGGACATTTGGAAGCCTTTCTGAGTATACCTGAGCGCACACAATACTGTACAGTGACAACCTAGTAAAATGTAAATGTAATTATTCATGTGACTCGAATGACACTCATATTTATGTGTACTAAATTCCCTGGTTAATGTATAAAATACAATTTGTTCGAAGATTGCTTTTGAGGATGTATGTTTTCTACTGCACTGAAAAATTAAGTTTAAAAAAAAAACTGCTACAGCTAACCACCTATTTAGATGCAGGCTTTCCAAGCAAACATAGAGGAGGGATGGTAAGAGGATGAGCAGGGTCAACTTGGAAACACTGACACTGACAAGGCTGTAAGCTTTAAAAGGGTAATGGCAAATGCGTATACCACATTGTCCACAGAGCTGTATCACAGGCTCTAGTTCCATACAGTAATGCCTGGTGTGATGAGTTGGAGAGGGGGGCTGACCCAAAGAGGGGGTGAGTTGGTCCAGCTGCTACCTTATGTTCCTACCACAGGGCGGATGGAGTGGGATTCCCTAGGCTTGCCTTCCCCTTAGAGATGCAGTGTTTTTTTTTATCAAAAGGAAATTTGGGGATATGGGTTCCAGCATGCCCTGGGAGAGTCAAACTGTACTAATAGAGAACATGGCAAATGTAAATACTTCATGAATAATACTAATACCAGAACTACATTAAATGTCTTGAATAAAGCGGTGAGGGTAAACCTCTGCTGTATTATTGTAACTAGCTTGCACCCTGAAGACAGTGTAAACCACAGGTGTTTGCAGAACAGTGGACGCAGAGGGAAAACAAGCAGTGTGAAACCCATCAAGCACTTAGTGAGGACCAGAACTCTTGCAGTCGATTGAAACACGAAACTCTGCCCACTAGGAGTTTGCTGTACACTGCAGAAAACCACTGAGTGTGCTGCTCACTTTTGTAGATCAAAAATGGTGCTAAGGGAATGGTTCTTGTTTAAAAACGTAAGGCCAGCCGTTTAGAAATGTAAACGTTAATTAAATCCGGACTTATACCTTAAGGGAGCAAATAATAAATTTTTAATGCAGGATTATAATAGGACAAACCAAACCAGGACAGGTAAAATAAGACACACATTGGAAGAACCAATCATGGTCTGGCTTAGGAAATCACTCACTGTTTTAGCACTAGAAAAGAATGTGGAACAAACCAGTCAGAGGAAAAGACAGGGAGGAAGCAGACATTTCACCCACACCCTGGGTACAATGAGAGAACACTTCTTGTGAAAAGGTAGTGCATTCGCTAACAGGTATGCAGCAATTATTCAGGTGATGGTATGCTTGTGATTATTTGAAGAGGGAACCTAGGCCCAGGTCCTATCCACAAAACCAGATACTAATGGAAAGGCCTAAAGATGGGGTACTTTCTTGACGAACCTTAAAAGAAGAACTCTGTTCAGGAGAGGGAAAATATTGTTTACCTGAAAATGACACTAGAGGGAGAAGAATACCCCTTACAGTGAAGAATGTTGTGCTAAATTAATACAAGGCTGCAGTGAGACCTGTGAAGAACCTGAGAAAATCAAAGGTCACGGAGAGACCTGAAAGAAACTTTAGAGATCACTGAGAGTTGTGGGAGAACCCCAAACCAATCAAAGCTCCTGAAGAGACCTGAGAAAAACAAGGTTTGAGGGGAAGACCTGAGAACAACTTGAGAGACTCTCAGGAGAGACTTGGGCAATGGAGAGACCCGAGAGAAAAGCCTGAGAGAATCAACGGGACATGGAGAGAACTGAGAGAATCAAAGGCTGTGGAGGGACTTGAGAAAATCCCAGGTGGTGGGTTGACACGAGATGAGCCTGAGAGAATTGAGGGTCTCGGAGAAATCTCAGAGGAGTTCACAAGCTCAGAGAGCATTGAAAGGCCTAGGGGAACTTTAAAAAAAAAAACAAGCTTGTGGTGAGAGCCAAGAGTGATTAATTGTTATGAAAATGATGCTGAGGAGGCGAGTCCTTAAAAAGACTTGAGATAGATGGCCTCAGTTAAGAACCGGAAGTTGAGAAGCTGACATTGCGGAAGAAGATATCAAGTACGGAAAATGTGTTACATCCAGAGATTAGAAAATAATTCTACAATGAACCAGAACTCAAAAAGTGTCAGAGTTCTCATCAGTGAATGTCAGTAAACAAGGAAGCCTCACCAGGATGACTTTGGATCGTGGTGCTGAGCCAAAGCTTCTGTGCCCTGTTCGTAAACCCTGGCTTTAGAAGGTAAAAGACCTTTGCAGTGATGCACCCCACTGGCTATTAAGAATAAAAAAGCCAGAGTAGTAGATCAATTGGAAGGGCAGAGAATCCACGTTAACCGGAAACACACCAGGCTGAAACAGAGGGGCAGGGGTCAGGAAAAAACTTTAGGTACAACCAAAAGAACACCTATCGTGTAGAACTTAGCTGATAGAAATGGTATTCCAAACTTCCTGGGTGATGTTAGTATGCCTCCTTCCGGAGTCTTCCTAGTAAGGTAAGTTGAAAGCAAGTTTTAGGGAATGCTAACCACTCACCCTCCTCCCTTCCCTTCTACACTGATCTAGGTAATTCCCCTTAACTAGTGTATCTTACTGTAGGAGGTCTTGCAGAAGATGTAGCCAAGGGTGAAGCTGAGAGGGGGACAACGAGAAAGGGAAGGTTAGTTGGGAACTAGTACCTGGACGGCACGAGTATCGGGTTGGTGCACACAAGGAGGTCGTGCAGAGCGTCCAAATGTCCAGTGCAATGCACACTAAAGGAATGGAAAGAATTAAGAAGAAGAAGGTAAGCAGCAAAATGTAGTGAGTAAAAACAGAGAAAGTCAGCAATAGGTGGGGACCCTTAGATGGTTCAGGAGTACAGTTCCTGTTTAAAATGCTGTAGGAATCCGCCCTCTGGTAGCATTCAGGGTCTCTTATCCGTCTGTAGCTGCGGAACGGCAGCAGATAACAGGAGGCCGAGTCGGCAATATGCGGGCAGAAATATAAGCAGAAGCGGATGCAGTAAGCAATCCAGATGGCAAGCAGAGGTCGGTAACGTGCGGGCAGGTATCAGCAGAATCAGAAAACGGAATCAGGCCAGTATTCAAGCCGAGGTTGGTATCCGGGGATAAGCAGGTAACAAGGACAAAGGCTGGCAAGGAGACAGTGGACAGAAAACAGGTCAGCAACAGGAAATATACACAGCCAAATGGCATAGCAAACAGGGAAACGCTTCGGGTCAGATCCTTAATCAGAAGCCCTAGTAATTTCACACCTTGATGGGAAACGCCCGCTTTACGGGAGGTTAGCTCAGGGGCAATGTGCTCGCCTTGGAAGGTTCGATCCCCGGGTCTGTGCTTAGAAACCTCTGGGTATTAAGCGTGTTATAAATAACCTATCATATCTGGCTAGTTCCATGGCAATCCAAGTTTCAGGGTGGTTGCAGAACCTCTTTGCATTGGCAATACACACAAAAGAACACATTATTTTCCTTCTGTAGCCTGTAGCGTGGGAAGTATTGGCTGGGGAATACCAACAATTACTCCAGGTGATAATACAATGATGTTTATTTAAATTAGTGCTTGTTAGGGCAGACTTCAATTTTTGGGGTTATTTTGCCTAACCTTGTGGGTCCCCCAGGCCACCCAATCTGTGGGAGCAACTGGATGGTTGGCAGTTTTTCTAGCCAAGCCTGATTGGTTCACCTCCAAACCTTTGTGTGCTGCCTGGAGTGTGATTGCTGGACTGTCTAAGGCTACCCCGTGAGTGAATGTGCTGCTGCTGAGGATCCTGGTGGGTCTTACTTACTGAGCCCTAGGAGGTCGTTTGTCCTTTACATCCCTGTATTTCTGGGCTAGTTGAATTCCTTGCTGAGCTTCCTTTGCTTCCAATCATTATTTCAGCAATGTCTGTTCACTCCTCCCTGCATGCGGGTTGTTGTCCTAAAAAATCTGGCACAAATGCCTAAAGGTGGGAGTCCTCTCTTTTGTCCCTGGCCTGGAAATCAAGTGGCTGGCTGCTACTCTTCCCAACCCCTTGGGGTCCAGACTTTGCCCCATCAAGGCCCTTGTTCATGCTGGGTGGCTAGACAATGCTGCTGCACTGACACAGTCTTCTTGAATGCTTCTCTGGCTGTTGTCCCTTCTAGACTGTTGTGACCTTATGGGTTCCCATCCTAAGTCTTTCTTATTGTTGGGATTGCCTCATCTGGGTGCTGGTTGCAACCTGAGCTCAAGTCCTACTGACCGGACAACCTAGGCAACTGCTAGGCAGAACGAAACCTGACATAGAAATCTACCTATGGATCTGTTGTTCCTGGGTCTCACACAGTAGAACCGGCACAGATAGCACTCTTCCCTGGGCCCTTAGACCCCTGTTGTTTGGTCGCGTCTCTATGGTCGGATTGGAAGGTGCCTGAAATGAGCCGGGCTGCAGCGTGGTGACCTGCCTTGAGGGGGGCCAGTGCACGACTGGAAGCCAAGTAAAGAGGGCATTTCCCATCAAAGTGTGAAATTACGAGGGCTTGGACCATCGTGTGGAAATAATGCATGGGGAAGAAGAGTTTGATTTTGATAAACGTGGTTTATGTAGCCACACGGTTTGTGAATCTTTGGCTATGTGCTTTTGGAAGGAAAGGCTACTATCAACAATGAAGCCCAAGGATTTTGAGTTTGACAGCTATGGGGTGAATCCTTCTAGATGCATAGCGTGCAGCGATTGTTGCACAAGTTGTCAGGTAGGGGGACCGATAAGGATGATTTTGGTTTTGGTGAGGTTCATTTTGAGGTTGGCATTTGACATCCATGTTTGGAGGGTAGCCAGGCATTTGCAGAGGCGAGCAATATCCTGGGGCATTGACCTTAAGGTAAAGCTGAATGTTCTTAGCATACTGATGTATGGCTATGTTGGTGTCGCTTAGGAGAATTCCCAAGGGTTTCATGTATAGATTGAAAGCAATTGGGTACATGATGGGACCTTGTGGAACCCCACACATGGGAGCTGGCTGAATATGAATGAGCCCATATGTATGGCCTGGTGTCTGGCAGATAAACAGGACATTAAACATTTTAAGATAGTTCCATAGAAGTCCATACTGTTGGCAAGGAGGGAGAGAGGTTTTAGGTGTTCGACTGTGTTGAAGGCAGCCCAAAAGTCTGAGATGACTAGGGGGCATGAGTCGCCTGTGTCCATGATTTGCAGCCCATCGTCCACCACTTGCATGATTGGAGTCTTGGTCCAGCATTTGGTGTGGAATTCTGACTGGTAATAGTGGAGAAGGACAATCGCAGAGTACACAGGTTTTTAATGCCCTCCTGTTAACTAATACAATACCGACCAGCTGGAGAAATGGTGCAATTGTGCCAATCTACAAGAAGGGCTCTAAATCATCACCATCATTGCACTGCCCAATTACCCTACTGGATGGAACGTCAAATATGTTCTCCGATGTGATCATGAAAAGGCTTGAGGAATGGGTCTTGGGAAAGAATGTCCTTTCGGATACCCATCTAGCTTTTAGGCCTGGGCTGGGAACTGTTAATAAGTGTATAAATTTGTATTTGTTAGTCTCCAAGTATGTCCTTCTTGCAGGATCACCAATCTACGTGGCCTTTATGGACCTGTGGAGAACTTTGCGTTATATGGGAATTCCTGGTGCCTTCCTCCGTACATTAGAAACCCTACACTCTGACTCTACGGTCCATGTCAGGTGTGTTATGAGTTGCACTATCAGTGTGGAGCAAGGGGTTTGGCAGGGGTGCACACGTGTACCCCTTCTCTTCAACTTGTACGTAATTGGTCCACCGTCCTTCCTGGAAACTGTTAACGCTGACCTACCCTGGTGTGGAGCCAGGAAGATTCCTACCCTGAGTTATGCCGATGATGCAACTCTGCTGCCCAGGAACCTGTTTTTCTTGTCATTGTCTTGTAGAGAGGTATGCCAGGTTTATGCCTTATAGGGGATTGAAGGTTAACACTTACAAATGCGATATCATGTGTTTTACTAAAAAACCTCTCTTTGATTCTACAATCCACCTTGAAGGCCGCAGACATAAGGTTTGCCAATGCTTTGAGTATCTTGGCATAACATTTAGAAGACGGCTAAACTGGAAGGACAATCTAACAATCAGAATGTGTAAAATGAAACAATCCTCTGGCAGCATTTTCAGATTTACCAAATCGCTGCAACAGTTTTCCGTTAGCCTGTTACAGGGGTAAGAATGTGGCTACAGGTGTTTATGGCAGAAACCTTTGGGGTGCAGGTGATGTGGGAGGACTTCAAGCAGAGATGAACTCTTATCGCTCGTCTTCTAGGAGTACCTCCTACAACAGGATCTTTTAACACTCATCTTGAAACAGGTCTCCCTTATGCCGGTGACACTATGAAGCTAAAACCTGTTCTTTTTTGGCTCTCTTTATGGAAGAGCAAAGAAGATAATCTAATTTAAGTTCGGATTAGCCTCTTATTGTCCTTAGGTAACTTCTATAGAGTTGATTGTTTATTTTATATTTAAAAAACTCCCGCCTCTGTGTGGGACTGGAATGTGGTTTCTCCAACACAGCATGTATTGCTGATATGTCCGCGAAGAAACTGAAACAGAGACTCCTGTATTTGTGGAATAGTATGAGGGAGGATACAAATCTTGCAAAATTGACGGTAAGACAGAATCTTCCCCTCTCACCACTATCAGGTAGGGCTGTGTATTTTGATTTTGTGAATAACTTTTACCACAGCTCTCTCCTGTCATGAGCGAGACCAAATACGCTGCAGTTAAAAGCCATATGTTGCCATTGGTCAGGAACTAAGTACGTAGATGATAATTACTGTCTCTGTGGTCAGGCAGAATCTTTAGCCCACTTTGTTTTATTGTGTCCATCGTATTACCTGTGGAAACTATACCTTCTATCATTTATTTTGAAGTTTTGTCTTAATCACTGGAAAACAGCTTTTAAACGCAAGTTATCTGCAACATGCTTGAATAGAAGAAACCGACTGTACTCTCCATGATACTAAATTATTGATTGGTATTTATAATGTATCTTTTATAATTCACTTTTTAACTATGATGTATTTGACCCAGATTTTAATGTATGCTATTTTTGTTCTAAATTTGATGGATTATTGTTCTTAATCCGAAATAAACTATACATACAATACGATAAGATAGTTAAAGTTGGTTCTTTTATTTTTTTTGCTAATGTGTAAAGTAAAGAAGTATATGCATAAATGGTCGCCTCTGTGTCTTCAATAGAATCAGACATTTTTTATTTTGCTTTCCTTATATTATACAAGCATACATTTGTATATGGACAGTTGATTCAGAAACAAAAAATAGTTACATGACAGTTCCAAACATATGGGTACGTTATGAAAGTCCAGTCAATTGCCATGTTTTATTAAAACATGTTAGAAATAATCTGCAACTATTCATTCAAAAATATCTATTTTTGCATTCTTTGCACTTTGATGGCATTTCAACTGGTTGTCGTGGATAACGTGAACTCCATAGAATTTGTTGTAGTCTCATGCAACTTGTAACACTCATTTATGGTCTTAACATGATGCTTTATCATATAATACTTATCGGAATGGATGTATATCCTGGGTGCTGAAAGTTTATTGAATATTTTAGTAACTTGCTTCAGGAATATCTCAGATTTTAGTGTGTAGAGGACAAACATCTGAAGGCCCTGTGGATAAAACAGAAAATCTGGGTTATTAACTGAATTGCTGATAAGTTTGGGAATTGGTGTATAGGGTTCAGCAGTCACTTTCTTACATGTTGCTTAAAATCTGTTACATCTGAACACCAATGTACACAAGTCACCTAATATAAAACCACACAGTAATCAGAGAGATAGAGGATAGACCTAGACCCACTTGACTTTTTCAGTGTAAAATTATTTTATTTCATCAAGCTTATGTATCAAAAAATCATTAAAACAACATCACACAAGCAATCTACAATACAGTGTTTCACATTTACATAGACGCAGGACTAAATTGCTAAATATTACATGCCTTCCTTATCGTTCATTTCCAATGGCTATCCGTCCGCAACTGTAACCCTTCCTATTTTGTAAGCAACTGACCAGATCTCAAGTATCTTGTCACTTGAATTATTGTGCAGTGTACATACATTTACACTGATATTTTTCAAAATATGTCGACACAGATGTGTTTCGGCATCACAAGCAAGTAGAGAATTGAACAGAGGGTCCCTGGAATGCCCCTCTTGACATAAGCATGACAGCCCAAAGAGCCAGAAATGCAAGATGCCAGTCACTGTTTGGCCACCCACTAGGAGGGCCAGTGACATCTACATATGCAAACAGATATTCTGTCAGACAACCATTCAAACCTTGTTCAGCTGACGTCTTCCTGGATACAGGTGCCTCAACACTGGTCATGGATGCAGGTGTCTCACTGGACCTGATTGACTAATGATAAATATCTAGCTGCGCTGACGTCCTTAGAGACACCACAACATAGTAATGTTAGCCATGAAGCAAACTTGCATCCCTGCACAAAGTTACATGGACACACACATGCACACACGAAGAACATACTTACACATTTATGTAGATAGAGGACAGATATATATGCGTATTGTCAGAAACCTTTCTCTTTCACTAGCAAAACGCAGAAACGTAAGAAGAGCAAGAGATGCAGAGCAGATGCAGAGCAAGTTTTCAGCTGCTTATTGCAACTACCCATATGGAACTACAGGATCGTATAAGGAAAGACCAAGTACCTCTAACGCATAAGGTAAATAATACAATATAGAAATATAGAAATCGGAGCATAACTATAGAAGAATTACATGAAGCCACAGGCTTCAGAATATGGGCTGAAGGAAAACAGATTTTGCAGCACACTGTCCAGGACTGATGCTTGTAGCTAAAGTCAAATTCGGGCACACCATTCCTGGCCAGTGAAGCAGACAAGAACTGATACATGTGTTGTTTTACAATGTTGCAACCTGAAGGCACTCTCTAAAGCAAAATGGTTATACCAGTAGCAACAATGGGGACACATAGGGCCTCATTACACGGTAGGCGGTAAGGGTTTACCAGTACTGGTATTTTACAGGTACCGGTAAACCCTTACCGCCTTACTACGAGGTCCCTTTGCGGGTTGGAGAATTTAACGCCTGCTTTTTGCAGGCGTTAAAAACCAACCCGCAAAGGGACCAGGGAGCTAATTACGGTACCGCAATTTGCGGCACTGTAATTAGCGCCTTCCCCATTCCCATAGAGCCCTATGGGGCAAAAATGGGGATGGGCAATGGGGGAAGGGGGAATTACCGCCCCACCAACCTTGGAATAGGGCGGTAATTCCCCTTTCCACCAAGGCGATGCCGGTATTTTACCCGCATGGACCAAGGTGCTAATAGCACCTTGGTCCACCGCCTACCGTGTAATGAGGCCCATAGTCTTTCTCATCACATTGAGAAGGTACACAGAGCACTGACAACAGAGCTGGGTCCCAGGCCTGAGGTGGCTTGCTTCAGCCAATCAGGGAACACAAATCCATGGGTGGATGGCAAAGGGCAAGGGCCAATGGTAATCCTGTGACCCTGCAACGGTGTAATAGATCATTTTTGGGGAAGGCTTAGGCAAAGCCACCTGAGATGTGAGGACCAGTCAACTAACCTCTATAGGTGCCGTCTATAGGCAATAGCACCCCAACCACCCAATCGTGTGAGCTCTTAGGTTTTTGGGGAAGAGCCGCGACTTGTGATGCCACACCCCAATAAAAGCCCCTGACACAGGTTCAGGAGTTGTGAATGCTAGAGATTTTCCTATTTCCTGTATGATCCCTGTTGGTTATGGAAAATAAAGAACAGTTCTAACTTGCCCTTGGCAGAGTCCTCCGCCTGTGAACCCGGGGAGGGTTAGTTTGGCCCTGGGTGCTCTGAACAGTGCTTGTGTGGTGTGAACCCCGGTCCTCTGGTATACCTAAACAATTGGTATCAGAGGGATGGTTCACTACGCCCGTTTGGCATAGAGCTGCCTCTTCCGTTGCAGTGCCTGAGGGGCTGTGAGGCGCCCGTGGAGCACGAGTTACACAGCAGTGCACCACGTGCTGAGGCCGTCAGGAGCTATCTTGGGAAATATCCTGGCCGCTGTCCGTGAGGAGCTCAGCAGACCAGAAGGGCTGTGTGGCAGTTATGGGCAGCGCTGGTGGCCGAGCAGCGTCAGTACATCACGGAGTGTAAGTATCGACTCAGCCACACTGCAATTGAATGGAGTGGCAAAGACATGCTGGGTGTGGGGTGATGATGAGTTTTGTTGAGTATCGTTGAAGTATTGTGAAGTATAGTGGAGAAAGGAGCGCAGGTAGAAGTCATTTGTTCATGGTTTGGGAACATTCGATCTTGAGGTAAAAGGTTCAGGTGGTTAGCCTCGACTATTGACTTAAAGGTACGGATGACAGAAGTTATGTAAATATTGGATTTTATGTGGATTGGGCGTTTAGCTCGGGTCATGAATTATGGTAACCCCGTGCATAGGGCTTATCAAACGAGGCTAGCGTAAATTGCGGAAGGTGTTCTTCTGGTTAAGTGTCGCAGAGGCGTTTTATCTATAAGGCGATGCTGTAGGTAAAGATTTAAGCACATCAAATATTGGTATCCCCTGTTAGGAGGCAGGACGATGGCCGTGGGTACGTTGTTTTTTTAAAAATACCTGTGTAATGGGACAATATCGTTGTGAGCTCTGTTAGCGATTTCCATCATTCCCTTACTTACTGAAGAGGTGACATCATCAGGAAGGTCTGTGTATAGGACTAGGCGAGCAAAAGGAGGTGCAGAATTTGGTTTTGGCGATACAAAAATTGATGGAGTAAGCTGTTCTGTGGCGATGCGCAGAAGACGCATGTGCAAGATTGGTGGGTGTGCCTGAGGAGGCAGAGAGTTGCAGAAGGGCAGTGCGCGGAGCATGCCTGAGAAGTTGGTTGGGAGGCAGAGAGGCTTGTGATATTTTGAAGAGAACTGGTATCTGTATTATTGAAGAAAAACAAGACAAATTGTGTTTTTATGTCTGAATAACAACGGAAGTGTCAAAAACCTCGACTTGAGGTAAGGTAAGTATTAAAAAGCAATGTATTATGGTAAAGGTGCAGGGGACACACCCCTACAGCATCTATGTAAGGCCCTTCTGCAATATAAGGACAGGATTTGTAAATATAGCGTGGAATGGACGCAAAGCACAGAAGGTAAATTGGCTAAGCCATGGCCAAAAGGCAGGAGCTTCTCCAAATATGTGCAGCAACCATTACACACACACACACACACATTCAAGAGGTTTATAAGTGAAAAAAGCTGAGCAATAGTATGGCGATATCTGACCTGTGGAAAATGTTTCAGGACCACGGAGGGGATGTGATGAGGCGTCACTGGATGCTGAGACAGCAGGAGGCTCTGGGCGAAAAGCCCTCAGCCTCTGCTTCCCCACCTCCTCTTGAACATGGAAACGTAGGGGCACCGCCACCATTCACCAAGGAGGGGGGCAGAAAGGGGTCGTCCCAGCAGGAGGTTGAAAAAGGGTACACAGCCAGACACAGACACACACAAGGGAGGGGCTGGAAAATGTAGCATCGAATGACTGAGTGGGAGGACAAATACTCTTGAAATTATGTGGGAAAACAGCAGGGGAAACAGGAGGTGCGAGTAAGGGAGTAGCTGGTTGCAAGGAGAGCAGTGAAGAACGAGAGTGGCAGAGATAATGGAAGAGGGGCAAAGGCAAGAAAAAAGAGGAACGCAAGAGTGCAAAGAGAAAAGGAAAAGGCAGAAGAGAAAGAGCGGGAGCAGCGAGAGATGAGAAGAAAGAGAGCTTGAGGAGATGAGAGTAGAAGAGAGGAAGACGAGAAGGAAAGCAAGTTTTGGTAAAGAGGTAAAGGAGAAAGTGGGAAACAGAGCGGCTCGTAAGAGAGCGCAAACGCAAGGAGTAGGAGGAGCACGCAGTGAAGGACATAAGGCTGAGAGTGGGATTAGCAAGTTTTTACAATGACGAAGGAAGCGACGAGCAAGCAGAGCGAGATCGCGGCAGAAAAAGTGATAGGGCAGCTATGTTGCCAGACAAACAGCAGGAGCAAAAGATTAGGTAAAGTACCCAATCATACAGCCGCTCTCTGAAATCCCAAACTGGGTTTTGTGTTAGTTGTAATTTTACTATGTACAGTTCCTGTGAACCAATCTTGGAAAAAATTTGAAAGTCAAATATGTAATGGTTTTTCAATGTTGATTTTATCCATCAAGCAAAAAGTTTTTTTAAAGAAAAGAGTGACGAGTAGCCACTAATAATGTTCTTAGTGAGGAAGAGTTTGCCATAAGTCACTCTATCCGTAGACTTATATTGTGCCAATGCATTTCGGAATACAACAAATTCTTTCATCAGGGCAAGTCTAAAACATAACATTTAAATGCAATTGTGCCAATCATCCCATGGTTAATATCCATATATAATAAATCCCATATTTAGAAAAACGTAAGTATGTAAACATCAACATGAACAGTCATCATCCAAATAGTTGAAAAAATGTGAAGGTAAACACATACCCGACAATGTAATGAGCAGGATCAGTAGGCAGGTTGAAAAAGAAGCCAATCAGATCAGTATAAAGTTAAGTAAAGACGTCCTATAACAAAATGGAGGGAATTGGGTCCATTACCTGATGTAGGTGAGTAATGGCGAAATCTATGTTTCAGAGGCCAGGCTGATACAAGGCGTTCGGCGAGCAGTTGCTGTAAATAGTAAAGTAAGTTTATATAAAGGGCCTAACCAAAATGTAGCTAATCGCTTAAAGTAAGAGCAAACGTGGATTGTTGCTTACCATATGTAGAGAACGGTGCAGAGAAGTTCTCTCTGCGTCTGCCGGAAGCAGACTGTCCTCGTTGCATCGGCGCGTTGCTGAGCAACCTGGTTTTATAAGACACGTGATTAAAGGCAGACTGTCCTCGTTGCATCGGCGCGTTGCCGAGAAACCTGGTTGTGTAAGACACGTGATTGCGGCTCCACGATAAAGAGCGCGAGCCACGATCTGTGTCTGTGAACAGGTCAATGAGCTTGAATATGATAAAAATTACCTAATATAAGGACCTCATGGGTTAGTAATGAATAAAGTCATCACATAAAAATCAAAAGGAATGGATAGTCTGTCGTCCATGGACATAGAAAAAATACTAAGAGTGAATGATCAAAACTAAAAAGGCTCAATCGGATGGCAGTAATGGCTGTTTCATGAACACCTCAGATGAGGCTGTGTTGTTATAAACGTGCCTAAATTGGATAAATAGAACCTAGGGAGCAACCCTATGGCTGTATCTTATATTGATAGTGTGTGCCTTAATGCCGCTAGTGGTGTCGTCCAGGCAGACGGCACCTCAGGTCCTGGAAGAAAATTCCAGGATGCGCAGCATGCAGGACACATCATGGGAAACATCTCTTATTCATATACACATATTAAACTAAAACCATTTCGAGTGACCCTCAGCATTGAGGTCGTATGTATATTGGTGTCAATTCAAACCAAAAGATGCAAAATACAATAAGAGAAAACGATTAGAGAAAACAATTAGAGAAAACAATTAGAGAAAACAGTGAAAATTGATCTCCTCATTTAGTCCATTGGGTGCCAAACTGCCAAGTTTGTCAATCCAATATGTCTCTCTGCGATTCAAACGTTGGCATAAATCCTCATGAGGGCTATTCTTGGTTAGAACTTCCAAAATCACGAATTTTATTTGTGACACGTTATGTCCATTGGCCATCCAATGTCGTGCCACGGCTGAATTGGTGTTTGCATTGCGAATACAGGATCGGTGTTCACCCCACCTCA
Organism: Ambystoma mexicanum; assembly: GCF_040938575.1. NCBI lineage: Eukaryota > Metazoa > Chordata > Amphibia > Caudata > Ambystomatidae > Ambystoma > Ambystoma mexicanum. The sequence continues at coordinate 941,376,006 of NC_090939.1, forward strand.
ACTTGGCTGTTCGGGTTGACTGTCCCACATAAAATTTCCCACAAGGGCATTTAATGCCATAGATGATATTACTGCTGTCCCATGTGGCAAAAGTCTTTAGCATAATCTTCTGCGCCGTCCTTGGATGGTTAATGGAGTTCCCTTTAATAACAAAGTTACAGTTGACACACTGTAAACAAGGAAAAGTCCCAGTTCGGTGTGTCATAGGTTCCCTTGCTGTAGGTTTCGTCTGCACCAGTTCATCTCTTAGGTTCCTACTGCATTGGTATGCAAAGATAGGTTTTTCACTAAATAAATCTTGAACTCGGATGTCATTCTTGAAAATCTCCCAGTGTTTGATAATGGTTTTCTTGATTTTGTTACTCTGCGTAGAAAACTTGGACACAAATGCCGGTGACTTTAATTCTCTCTTATTCTTGGGATTCTGTCCTGATAATAGAGTCTCTCGTGATAAGGCATCAACTCTGTCAGATGCTAGATCGAGTTCATTCTGCTTGTATCCCCGGCCCAGAAATTTTTCTTTCATTTCCATCTGTTGCATTCTGTAGTCTTCAGGGTCACTCACTATTTTCTTGACCCTAAGTAATTGACTGTATAGTAGGTTCTTCAATAGGCTCGGCTGATGGAAGCTGAGGCGGTGTAGGAGATTATTCTGATCCGTCACTTTCCGAAACAATGAAGTGCTGTAGCTGGTGAGTTGCTTTCTGACTTGCACATCAAGGAATGTTATAATTTCATACGAGAGCTCCCTAGTGAACTGTACCCTCTGGTCAATGCTGTTTAGATACACAAAAAATGTTTCAAAAGACTCTCTGGTTCCTTTCCAAATTCCAAAGATATCATCTATGTATCTCGTCCAAATCCGGATATCCTTATTCCATTCTTGTCTATTCAATACATGGTCTGTTTCAAATTTATGCATGAAGCTGTTGGCATATGAGGGTGCCATGGTGGCTCCCATTGAAGTCCCTGCAGTTGTAGAAAAAACTGGTTGCCATATTGAAAATAAGAGTTCTCTGCAATAAATTGTAACAATGCCAGTATGAATTCCTTCTGGGCACGTATCTCTGGGGATTTCACTAACAGCCATTCTACAGCTTCTATACCCAGGTCGTGGGGTATAGAGGTGTATAAACTCTTCACGTCTATAGTAAACATCAGATCTTCAGGCAAAGGTGTCAATGAGCTGAGTTTTTGCAGGAAGTGGGTGGTATCCCTAGTGTAGGTGTTGGTCTCTTGTATCAGTGGCTGTAGGAAGAAGTCTATGTAGATCCCTAAAGGTTGGTTAATGCTCTCTATCCCTGCGACAATTGGTTTACCTGGTGGTTTGATAGCATCTTTATGGATCTTCGGCAACGTGTAGAAATTAGGTATTCTAGGATGTTCTTTTAAGAGAAATTTTTGTGTATGCTCGTTGATCCAATCCAATTCGAATGCTTTTGCCAAGAGGCTCTTCAAGTTCTGTTTGATCGAAAGGGTAGGATCTGTAACGCTCACCTGATTCCCACGGAGGCGCGGGTCTTGGCAGGAAGGTGTCTGTAACACGAAACGTGATGAGCAGGATTCGGTGGGCTTCTGGGGTCGAACCTCTCCGCACTGTGTGTCGGACTCGAAGGGTGAGGTTTCTGCAGGTGAAATAATATGGGGGTTAAAGGTCTCGGTTGTGAATGTCCCTATCTCTCTCCTCCCAGCCTGACTGTTGAGCCCCCCTCCCAGGTCACGTGCTCACCTTAGATAGGTGAATGCTGGGCTCTCCATCTGCGTCTAGTGCAGGGTGCCGTTGCCAGTTCCTTCACTGGTGAAACGTTGGCCTCTTGACTTCAGAGGATGGGTACCGTCGTTGTCTGCACGAGCGGTAAGTTTCTGGACACCTTTAGTCTTTATAGTCTTTTTATGCGTGGCGGTGAAGCGCCTGGAATTGCGTAAGTATGGCAAGCACTCTTACTGTCTCTTTCTTTGTCTTTGCAGACGACGATGCAGAATGAAGAAATCCGGAATTCGCCGCGTGCCGGTAAGTGTAACACTGCTGTTGTCTATGAAGATGCAGCGTGAAGAATCCGGAATGCACAGCGTGCCAGTAAGCAGAATAATGCTGTTTATCTTTGCAGGTGAAGATGCAGTGTGAAGAAGCCGGAATGCACAGCGTGCCAGTAAGTATGATAATGCTGTTTATCTTTGCCGGCGAAGGTGCAGCATGAGACACGGCCGCTGCCGATGGATCAGGTAAGTAAGCACTGCGTGTTAAAGTTCGTTCTGCTAACCTGTTGTTTCTGGTCTTCTGCAGGTGCTGATGTTGATCGGGTACAGGAATGGTAAGTATAATTCTTGCAGGTTCAGGATCCAAAGAAGAAAGGCTGGAACAGACTTGGTGAGCGTTCTGCTGCAGATGCAGAATAACGCGAAGCACGTTTCATCAATCGGGTGTGGTTTAAATAGCCTAGGAGTGATGAGGCATCTCCTTCCACGGCCCCGCCTAGGTAAGAAAAGAGTTCCTGCTTCCAGAAGAGTTCCAGTGCTGTATCCAGGGAGTGGAGCTGCCCCACCCAGGTAAGAAAGTAGTCCCAGTTCACCGAGGACTTCTAAGAGTCTGGTAAGTAAGCAGCATGGTCTGCCGCAGGTAAGTCCACCCAAGCACCTTCACACCAATGATGAGCCCGGCGCTTCCAGTGCCGGGACCTATGCTTCTGATGAGCCTGGTGCCACCGGCGCCAGGACAAGGTCCAAAAGGTCCCTGTGGGGACCGGCTGGTGCCTAGGATCAGGGTTAGGGGCCTGCTTCCAAGGACGTTGGGCTGGTCCTGACTCCTTGGAAGCAGTGATCATGACAGTATCCCCCCTCAAGGCCCCTCCTAAGTGTGTCTTTCCCGGGGGCTTTGGCTTGTCGGGGTGATTCAGATGGAATCTCTTGACCAGACGAGGCGCGTGGACATTTTCTGAGGGTTCCCAAGACCTTTCCTGTGGACCGTATCCTTTCCAATCAACCAGATAGTATAATTTAGACCTGGAAATTTTGGAGTCTAGGATGTTCTTCACTTCGAATTCGAGTTCTCCGTCTACCAAAACGGGTTCTGGGAGTTCAGTCAATCGGGTTTCTGGCTGTACTGGTTTTAATAAGGAGACATGGAATACTGGATGTATTTTCATATGCGTAGGTAATTCCAATTTGGCAGCCACCGGATTAATTATGGCAGATATGAGGTAGGGCCCAAGGTATCTCGGGATGAAAGTGCGGGGTCCTTTTAAAGGCAGGTGCTTAGTGGATAACCAGACTTGATCTCCTACAGCGTAGTGAGGGGCCTCTTTACGGTGCCGATCGGCTGCCTTTTTGAATTGAGCTTTAGCTCTTTGCAGATGGGCAGTGGCTTCCTTAAAGGCACAGGTGATCTCCGAATGCAAGTGATGCACAGCAGGTGCTTCAATTTCTTGGGGAGGATCCAGGTTGGAGGTTCTAGGATGGTGTCCATATAATAGGAAAAAAGGAGTCTTCCCGGTTCCAGAATGAGTCGAATTGTTGTAAGCGTATTCAGCGATCCAAAGAATGTCCTTCCAGGGTTTTTCTGTTTGTTGGAGCATGCAGCGTAGATATTGTTCTAATGTCTGGTTTGTCCTTTCGGTTTGTCCGTCAGTTTGGGGATGGTGACTGGTCGAAAGTCTTACATCAACTTGGGCTAGACGACAGCAACTGTGCCAGAAGTGGGAGATGAATTGACTTCCCCTATCGGAGACTAAAACCTAAGGAAAACCGTGTAAGCGAACGATGTTTGCCAAGAATTCCCGGGCCAATACTGAGGCTGAAGGCAGACCCTTCAAGGGTATGAAGTGAGCCATTTTCGAGAATAGATCCACGACTACTAAGATGGTAGTATATCCCAAGCATGGAGGTTAGTCCGTGATAAAATCCATAGACAGGGTATGCCATGGGCAGGGAGGAATGTCAAGTGGCTGTAATAGGCCAGCTGGTTTTTGCTTTTGACTTTTATTCTGGGCACACACACCGCAGGAGATTACAAAGTCTCTAATATCCCTTTTCCACGATGGCCACCAGAAATGTCTTTTAATCTTTTCCATGGTTTTGGTAATGCCAGGGTGCCCCTCCATTAGAGAATCATGATAACCGGAGATTACTTGTTTTTGTAGTTTCTCACAGGGCAAGTACAATCATCCTCGGAAATATGGTAGGTCTTGATCTACTGAGAATTCTTTTCCCTTTAATTGCCAGTCCTGCAAATCGGTCGGAGTTAGGAGCGATTTCACCGTGGTCTTGATGTCTTCAAAAGATTGAGTGCTGACCAAACCCAAAATCCTTTGTTCTGGGATTATGGGTATTGGATCTGGATTGATCAAATGTTCATCTACTCCCATCCGGGAGAGGGCATCCGCCTTTTCGTTCTTACTACCTGGTCGATAAGTAATTATAAAGTCAAATTCTGCTAGGAACAGAGCCCAGCGAAGCTGTCTGGAAGACTGAGCTTTGGCTGTCTTTAGATATTGTAAATTGCGGTGGTCAGTCATTACGGTGACTGTGTGTCTGGCTCCAAGAAGATAATGCCGCCAGGCTTTAAAGGCCGATCTGATGGCCAAAAGTTCCTTGTCTGTAATTGAATAGTTGATCTCAGGAGGCGAAAACTTGCGGGACCAAAAGGCAACCGGATGTAGTTGGTTTGTGACCGAATCTCTTTGTGATAACACTGCTCCCATAGCAAGACTAGAAGCATCCGTTTCCATGATGTAAGGGAAGTTCTGGGTGAGGATGTTTTAAAACAGGTGCAGAAATGAATTTAGCTTTTAAGTCTTGAAAAGCTTGTTCCGCTTCAGAAGACCACTCAAAACGTTTGTTTTTTTTCAACAGAGCGGTGATGGGCTGGACTATCCGGGAAAATTCAGGAATGAATCTGCGGTAAAAGTTAGCGAATCCTAACATGCTTTGAACTCCTTTTACAGAGGTTGGTGATGGCCACTTGATAATTGCATCAACTTTCTTTGAATCCATATGGACTCCGTTAGGTGACAATATGAATCCCAGGAACTCGACTTCCGTTGCGTTGAAAACGCATTTCTCAAGCTTAGCAAAAAGACTATGTTGACGCAATCTCTCGAGAACCTTTTTAACGTGTCTCTAATGTTCTTCTTCAGATGATGAATATACAAGGATGTCATCATTGTAGACAACTACACACACTTCAATGAGCTCTCTAAGGACATCGTTCATAAAATATTGGAAAGCAGCAGGAGCATTACACAGTCCAAAGGGCATCACTTGATATTCGAATAGCCCGTACTTGGTGCGGAAGGCCGTTTTCCATTCATCGCCCTCTTTGATCCGTACCAAGTGGTAGGCTCCTCTGAGATCCAGCTTTGTGTATATACATGCATCTTTGACTTGGTCCAGGAGTTCAGGGATCAAAGGTAACGGGTATCTGTTTTTAACAGTGATCTGATTCAGGGCGCGGTAATCTATGCAAGTCCTAAGGTCTCCTTCCTTTTTCGGAACGAAGAACAAAGCCGATGAAGCTGGGGATTTTGAAGGACGGATAAACCCGTTAGCTAGGTATTGGTCCAGGTACTGTCTTAGGTGAAGGTTCTCTGGCTCGGTGAGGGCATAGATCCTGCTGCAAGGAGGAGTTGTTCCAGGTATCAGATCTATTTGACAGTCGTAAGACCTATGAGGAGGTAGGGTGTTAGCTTGATCCTTCTGGAAGACGTCTTGGAACTCCTGGTATTCGGGAGGTAATTTGAGAATCTCCTCAGAAGAGATCACCGCTAGTGAAACATCAGGTCGAGGATAACAAGTGGTAGAACACTCTGGAAACTGAACCGTCTTTGCTCGCCAATCAATCTGAGGATTGTGCTTCTCTAACCAAGGGATTCCCAGAATGATCTGGAACTGAGGGGCCTTGATTACATCGAACACTATTCTCTCCCGGTGTCCATTGTGACTCAACAACGTCACTTCTTGGGTGGCATGCGTTACTGGTCCAGAGGCTATCTCCGTGCCATCCACAGTAGTGATGACGTCTTTTACTGCCTTAGGGACAAGGGGGAGATTCATCCTTGATACCATTTCACGGTCCACATAGTTACCGATTGCTCCGCTGTCAATGTAAGCTTCAATTGCATGCAAACGATCCGGACGTTCAGGACTAATGAGGACCATGGGTATCACGAAATGTGAGGTCACGGGACAGATCTTAACGCTCGGCAAGAGGACCTCTACTCTTGTCGGGCGAGGTTGTTTCCCTGCTCAGAATTTGTGGTACAGGTATCCGCGGCTCCTACAGTCTTCTTAGCTGGTTTCACGGGACAGTCCCGAAGAAAGTGTCCTGAATTACCGCAATAGAGGCATAATTGCAGCTGCCTTCTTCTTTCCCGCTCTTTCTGGGTCAACGGTCCTCTCATGCCCCCTATTTGCATGGGTTCCACAGTGTCAGCTCCCTTATTCGAGGTCTGTGGTTTAGAAAACACTCGGGTATCAAATCTGGAACAATCTGCCTTCCTGTTCTGTAGTCTATGGTCCAGTTGGACAACTAAGTCAATATAGTCCGAACATTCTTGTGGATGATTCACCACTTGCGCAAGCACATCCTTGAGCTCTCCACGCAGGCCTCTGTAGAAAAGCGTTATTCTCTTGTCCTCGGGCCATTGAGTTTCCACTATGAGTCTATTGAAAGAGGCTATATAAGTCAATAGGTCTTGGTTACCCTGTCGTAATGAGAGAAGTTCATTGTCCAAGGCCTGCCCTTGTGCATGTCTTGCGAACAGTTTCTCCATGCTGGACTGGAAGGCTTGAAAATCGTGTAAAACCGGATCATCCTAGGTGACTAAAGGGATCGACCAATCTGCAGCGCTGCCACTGAGATAAGAAAGCACGAAAGCCACCTTGGCCTGGTCTGTTGGGAATGCAGCTGGTCGACATAAGAAGTGCAGGCGGCACTGGTTGATGAACACTGCGAATTTCTTTGGATCACCAGCAAAGCGTTCGGGCGGAGCCAAGGGCACATTACCGGGCAGATTGATTTGCACTGGATTTGAAGCTGATGCAGAAGGATAACTCCCTCCTAGAACGGGCAAAGGTGTCTGTCCTGCCTGCGTTTGTAACAACTGCCTATCCAGGTCCTCTGTTCGCTCCTTAGAAATTATCAGTTCTCTTCTTAGGGAGCTCGTTTCCTGGCGAGCTGCATGTACTTCTGCTCTTAATTCCCCAAGCAACTGGGCTAGTTGATCAGTATCTGAGGTTTCCATTGCGCCTGGGTAGGAGTTTTGTGGTGGGCTTCGCGTTCTGTAACGCTCACCTGATTCCCACGGAGGCGCGGGTCTTGGCAGGAAGGTGTCTGTAACACGAAACGTGATGTGCAGGATTCGGTGGGCTTCTGGGGTCGAACCTCTCCGCACTGTGTGTCGGACTCGAAGGGTGAGGTTTCTGCAGGTGAAATAATATGGGGGTTAAAGGTCTGCGTTGTGAATGTCCCTATCTCTCTCCTCCCAGCCTGACTGTTGAGCCCCCCCTCCCAGGTCACGTGCTCACCTTAGATAGGTGAATGCTGGGCTCTCCATCTGCGTCTAGTGCAGGGTGCCGTTGCCAGTTCCTTCACTGGTGAAACGTTGGCCTCTTGACTTCAGAGGATGGGTACCGTCATTGTCTGCACGACCGGTAAGTTTCTGGACACCTTTAGTCTTTATAGTCTTTTTATGCGTGGCGGTGAAGCGCCTGGAATTGCGTAAGTATGGCAAGCGCTCTTACTGTCTCTTTCTTTGTCTTTGCAGACGACGATGCAGAATGAAGGAATCCGGAATTCGCCGCATGCCGGTAAGTGTAACGCTGCTGTTGTCTATGAAGATGCAGCGTGAAGAATCCGGAATGCACAGCGTGCCGGTAAGTAGAATAATGCTGTTTATCTTTGCAGGTGAAGATGCAGCGTGAAGAAGCCGGAATGCACAGCGTGCCAGTAAGTATGATAATGCTGTTTATCTTTGCCGGCGAAGGTGCAGCATGAGACACGGCCGCTGCCGATGGATCAGGTAAGTAAGCACTGCGTGTTAAAGTTCGTTCTGCTAACCTGTTGTTTCTGGTCTTTTGCAGGTGCTGATGTTGATCAGGTACAGGAATGGTAAGTATAATTCTTGCAGGTTCAGGATCCAAAGAAGAAAGGCTGGAACAGACTCGGTGAGCGTTCTGCTGCAGATGCAGAATAACGCGAAGCACGTTTAGTCAATCGGGTGTGGTTTAAATAGCCTAGGAGTGATGAGGCGTCTCCTTCCACGGCCCCGCCTAGGTAAGAAAAGAGTTCCTGCTTCCAGAAGAGTTCCAGTGCTGTATCCAGAGAGTGGAGCTGCCCCACCCAGGTAAGAAAGTAGTCCCAGTTCACCGAGGACTTCTAAGAGTCTGGTAAGTAAGCAGCATGGTCTGCCGCAGGTAAGTCCACCCAAGCACCTTCACACCAATGATGAGCCCGGTGCTTCCAGTGCCGGGACCTATGCTTCTGATGAGCCTGGTGCCACCGGCGCCAGGACAAGGTCCAAAAGGTCCCTGTGGGGACCGGCTGGTGCCTAGGATCAGGGTTAGGGGCCTGCTTCCAAGGACGTTGGGCTGGTCCTGACTCCTTGGAAGCAGTGATCATGACAGGATCATGGTCCAAAATGGCATATGTAGTCTGGTCTTGAAGCTGTCTCTTGCATTCAGCATCATAGTCACATGTATTCTGAATAACCAAGGCTCCCCCATATCTGCAGGACGGATGGTAATACTCTTGTCACTAAACAGGTCTCTAATCAGTCTCATCTCGTGTGGTTTTAAGTTCCTGTGCAGAGGATTTCTGTAGCTGATGCGTTCAAGGTTCCGGGTAACTAGTTTCTGGAATATTTCTAAGGATGGTACTGCAGAATGAACTCGATCTAGCATCTGACAGAGTTGATGCTTTATCACGAGAGACTCTATTATCAGGACAGAATCCCAAGAATAAGAGAGAATTAAAGTTACCGGTATTTGTGTCCAAGTTTTCTACGCAGAGTAAAAAAATCAAGAAAACCATTATCAAACACTGGGCGATTTTCAAGAATGACATCCGAGTTCAAGATTTATTTAGTGAAAAACCTATCTTTGCATACCAACGCAGTAGGAACCTAAGAGATGAATTGGTGGAGACGAAACCTACAGCAAGGGAACCTACGACACACCGAACTGGGACTTTTCCTTGTTTACAGTGTGTCAACTGTAACTTTGTTATTAAAGGGAACTCCATTAATCATCCAGGGACGGGGCAGAAGATTATGCTAAAGACTTTTGCCACATGTGACAGCAGTAATATCATCTATGGCATTAAATGCCCTTGTGGGAAATTTTATGTGGGACAGTCAACCCGAACAGCCAAGTTGAGGTGGGGTGAACACTAATCCTGTATTCACAATGCAAACACCAATTCAGCCGTGGCACGGCATTGGATGGCCAATGGACATAACGTGTCACAAATAAAATTTGTGATTTTGGAAGTTCTAACCAAGAATAGCCCTCATGAGGATTTATGCCAACGTTTGAATCGCAGAGAGACATATTGGATTGACAAACTTGGCAGTTTGGCACCCAATGGACTAAATGAATAGATCAATTTTCACTGTTTTCTCTAATTGTTTTCTCTAATTGTTTTCTCTTATTGTATTTTGCATCTTTTGGTTTGAATTGCCAACAGTACACATACAACCTGAATGCTGAGGGTCACTCGAAATGGTTTTAGTTTAATATGTGTATATGAATAAGAGATGTTTCCCATGTTGTGTCCTGCATGCTGCGCATCCTGGAATTTTCTTCCAGGACCTGAGGTGCCGTCTGCCTGGACGACACCACTAGCGGCATTAAGGCACACACTCTCAAGATAAGATACAGCCATAGGGTTGCTCCCTAGGTTCTATTTATCCAATTTAGGCACGTTAATAACAACACAGCCTCATCTGAGGTGTTCATGAAACAGCCATTACTGCCATCCGATTGGGCCTTTTTAGTTTTGATCATTCACTCTTAGTATTTTTTCTATGTCCTTGGACGACAGACTATCCATTCCTTTTGATTTTTATGTGATGACTTTATCCATTACTAACCCAGGAGGTCTTTATATTAGGTATTTTTTATCATATTCAAGCTCATTGACCTGTTCACAGACACGGATCGTGGCTCGCGCTCTTTATCGTGGAGCCGCGATCACGTGTCTTACACAACCAGGTTGCTCGGCAACATGCCGATGCAACGAGGACAGTCTGCCTTTAATCACGTGTCTTATAAAACCAGGTTGCTCGGCAACGCGCAGATGCAACGAGGACAGTCTGCTTTCGGCAGACGCAGAGAGAACTTCTCCGCACCGTTCTCTACATATGGTAAGCAACAATCCACATTTGCTCTTACTTTAAGCGATTAGCTACATTTTGGTTAGGCCCTTTATATAAACTTACTTTACTATTTACAGCAACTGCTCGCCGAACGCGGTGTAGCGGCCTGGCCTCTGAAATAAATTTCGCCATTACTCACCTACATCAGGTAATGGACCCAATTCTCTCCATTTTGTTATAGGACATCTTTACTTACCTTTATACTGATCTGATTGGCTTCTTTTATTTTATTTTTCAACCTGCCTACTGATCCTGCTCATTACATTGTCGGGTATGTGTTTACCTTCACATTTATTCAACTATTTGGATGATGACTGTTCATGTTGATGTTTACATACTTACGTTTTTCTAAATATGGGATTTATTATATATGGATATTAACCATGGGATGATTGGCACAATTGCATTTAAATGTTATGTTTTAGACTTGCCCTGATGAAGGAATTTGTTGTATTCCGAAATGCATTGGCACAATGTAAGTCTACAGATAGAGTGACTTGTGGCAAACTCTTCCTCACTAAGAACATTATTAGTGGCTACTCGTCACTCTTTTCTTTAAAAAAACTTTTTGCTTGATGGATAAAATCAACATTGAAAAACCATTACATATTTGACTTTTGAATTTTTTCCAAGATTGGTTCACAGGAATTGTACATAGTAAAATTACAACTAACACAAAACCCAGTTTGGGATTTCAGAGAGCGGCTGTATGATTGGGTACTTTACCTAATCTTTTGCTCCTGCTGTTTTTCTGGGTTTGGGTGTCTCCAGGCCTTTTTCAGCCAGCTCCTGTACATAAGTTCTAACTTCCTAAAAGAGATTCATTACACCAGAGACCTTTAAGAACACCAGAAAAATTCAATACCCCTGTGGTGCCCACTCAAATTTGCTTCATGTTGCCAGACAAACCCAACACTGGGTCCTCCGATAGAGGGGGAACTGTAAGAACTTGATAGACCTGGAAGGGGAACCACGGGGAGAAAAGGTACTGAGGAGACTGAGCTTCCATGACGATTTCAGCAGTGACTTGGGAGACACTGAGTCAAAAGATGACTTGGCAGGGAGTGAGGACGAGGGAGCAGGGCGACCTGTTCGTCGATTGACAGGGAACCACACCGATTGGAGCTCCACATGGGGAGCAGACAAAGATACAGGGAATTGCGGGGTGACAAGGACGAAAGACCACAATGGTTCAGGGCTACATCACGCAGCATAGATGACATAACCCTGTATGCGCAGACCTAGAGACCTTCCAGCACGAAGGAGGGGAGAAGTGGCAAGGGCATTCACTGCCACCAAAGACACTGGGAGAAAGGATGGGGAGGTTGGGCTGACACAGTTCCCCTTACTGGAAGAACAAGGGGGCGACCTCAATACATACATGGAAACATCGACAAGGAAAATTTGAGATGTAGCGTACCTTCGTTGACCACAGGTGCCACGGAATGGATATACGAAATGGAAAGTATGACAGCAGGACAGAAGTAAGCAGTGGAAGACATAAAAGGTTTACTAGTGGTGACCCTCAGAGAGGCTGCTGATGACGTATGGAAAAGGGCCGGATACCCAGGAGTAACCACCCAGAACACGGTGCACAATGGTTAACCCTTTGGTAACTATCGAGCAGCCAAATTGGCAAGCTCTACGGGTGCAGTACCCAGATACATCAGATATTAGTGCGATTATGGCACGCAGAATGGGAGAAGACGAAGACCCCCTATAATATTTTCAGGCTATTCAAGCGTTATGGCACCTTGAAAGAACCGTGGGACAAAACAGTGGCATTATTCTATCATATATTATTCTAAGGCTTACTAGAGCAGGTGTAAAGGCAACCAAAGAAGCTGGTGGGGATGGAGGCAAATCTGCGGTCAAAATTCAACTCAATGCAAGAAAGTGTGAGGAAAAAGCGTGAGGAAAGGAAGCAGGAGGAGCCGAAGTTAGTGCAGAAGAAACTGTCTAAATACGCCATGGAAGAGGCAGTGTTAACCAGCCAGCACAGGAGGACAGAGCGCCCCGCCGCCCGCGGGAGGAAGCTTCATGGGGCAGGGGGGGATGCACTGTATGGGTTCCGAGGAAGAGGGGGGCCACCAAGGGGACGTGGGTATGGGGATCAAATGCAACAAAGCCAAGGGGAATTTTCGGGAGGGTATCGTGGGTACGGGGAACAAATGCAGAAGGGTCTAGAAGGGTTCTCTGGAGGGTATCAGAGGCAAATAAGAAAACCACCCCAGTGCTGGGTGTGTGGATAGATAGGACATATCTCTAGGGTATGTAGAAGCAGAGGCGGATGCCACAGAATGGGAGATTGCAATGCCAGCCAGCATATCCAGGGGAACAGAATGAGTTCTATGCCCAGACACATCTAGGACAGGCACCAAACACATACCCACAGACACACTAGTCCATGACACAGACACCACAAATTCAGGCGACAGCACAACAGTATTCACAGATGTCCCAGGTACAGCAGATGCAGAGTGGTACAGCCAAACAACGGGACACTGGCACACACAGACTACATGGCAACGACTCCCATTAAGAAACTAGTGGGGGTTACTGTGGTGGGGGGGGCAACCCATTCGTAGGAAACTGAATGTCATTATACCCTCAATAGGACAGCCCACAGATGGACCTGATGTGTTCCATCCTATCAATTACTCCCAACCAGGCAGAGGAACCACCATAGGGGTGACGATGGGTGACAAAACGTTCTCTTTTCTTGTAAAACCAGAGGCGACTAGATCCTGCAGGCGGGAGGGAAGAATAGAATGTCAGGCGACGTCATGAATGTTCAAGGATCCTCTGGTTCTCTGGGGTGACAAAAATGGTTCCATTTACAGACGATATTGCACTTTCTATAGGAGAGGATGACCTAGCTCTACCCTTACTGTATTCTGGACAGACAACGGTAAACAAAATGGGGAGAGACATCATGAGCAAACTGAACATGACCATCTCGTTCACTGACAAGGGGATAGTGTGTTCCACACCTGGGATACACCTTCTAAACGTGAGGGAGATTATTCAAGCTTATTGTGGACGCGAGGTACAGACGGATGCCAGCAGATGAGGAACTATTTTAATATGGTACTGAAATAATAATAGCATGGCTTCCAGGGTTTCAGGAGAAAATGTGGCACCTTCCAAATGAGTACGTGTTCAGGCCAGAATTACCATTAGAAGAGAAGGAAGGAACAATGGTACCACTAGAATCAGAGCCAGTAATAGTGGGGGACGACTGGATAGCAGTAGATGAGACAGATGATACACAGAGACCATGGCGATCAGTGATCGCCGTGGCAGAAGGGTACAGATTGACTACAGTTACAGATGACACACTGTTCAAAGACAATCGGTCAGATCACAAGGTAGTGCTTGAAATTAGCACAACATACTGGGTGAAAATACATTACAGAGAGGTACCACCGAGAATGGTGATGATGCTACACTGCTGACATTTCTCGAAGAAGACTTGGCAAAGGTCACTAGCATCTTGAGGACCACAAGTCCCTATGATGTGGTGCTTCTGAAAGGGATAGGAGCAGTGAAAATTAAACTGAAGCCAGGAGCCATTTTACCACGAGCTAGGCAATATCCCCTGTCCAGGTATGTGAGCTCTTAGACAATTGCAGCACTAGTTAAGCAAGGGATCCTAATACCATCAGACTTACTGTGCAACACAGCGGTGTACCCTGCAAAAAGGCAACATGCTCATGGTGTTTTATACAGGACTTGCGCCCTTTGAACCATATTGTAAAGGCAGAGTTTCCTTTAGTTCTGAATCCAGCGTCAATTTTTTGTAGCATTCTCACGGAAGCTACTTACTTCATGGTTATAGATTTGAAGAATGATTTATTCTCTATACCACTACACCCAGACTCACAAGACTTAACTTTGTTTCTATATAGAAATAAGAAGTGGAAACAAACTAGACTTCTACAAGGGTACTGCGAATCACTTTCCATTGTTCCGGAAACTCCTCAAGACCTACCTCTTCTCTTCCTCCTTCTCGCTCCCTCTCCCCTGCTAACCTCCTTTCTCTTTGCTTCTTTCCCTCTTTCCTCCTCTTCCCCAACCTGCTCAATTAGCTGACTGCTCGCCTGGCTCACATCCAGAGCCTGACAGGTCCCAGGCTCACTCGACTGTCCTGCACTTGCCTCCGGGCATCTGCACTCTGCCTGCCACTACTGCAATATGCTCCATGACAGGGGCAACCACTGTGCACTTAACCCAGGCCCCTGCTGGACTGGGCACACTTGTCCCCCTCCCCGTCCCTTGCACTTCCTGTTATGCGCACTTGCACGACCTGACCTTGAATGTTCTAAGACTTGCAAATCTGTCTGCCCGGTCCTCCCTCTGTCTCCTCTACCTAGCTTGGTCATGCTCGAAATACTCATGCATAGGCGCATTGGATGACCAACTACCAAACAACCTGAAATGTCGCCAGGCCAATACTGTAGTTTTTTGATCTGTATGCCCCTCTCCCCCCATTTCCCCTCACTCGTTGTCAAGCATGTCACTAGTATATATTCCTCTGGCCTATTATGCTAGCTATTGATGTTAGATCATTTGGAATCTTCAAGGCCTAAGAATGACGACTGTATTCCCTTGTTCCCTTCCTGCCTTGAAGCGCTTTGGAGCACTTCACTTGTGTATAAGTGCTTTACAAATAAACAATAACAATTACAATTACATTATTCAACAGAGTACTTTAAATAGACTTAGGAAATGTAAACCAGAAGGTGTCTCACCCTCTTGTCCCCGCGGATCTCTCTCTCAGATGGCTAGGGCACGGCCATCGCCTTTGGATCCAGACCCTGGCGGTGGACCAGTGCGGGAGTATCACCTGGGTGAGGGGTCCTCGGGGAGTGGGAGTAGGACACTGGATGGTGAGATGCGTTATCCCTCTCTTTCTTTTAACACATTTACCTCATCCTACTCAATGGAATATTTGAAAACTCACCCTCTTTACCTGCAAAAACACTTTTACACAGACAGCCCTCTCTGGGAGAAAAGACTCACACCTGATCCGTGTACCTGACATGTCCCAATACTTTGGTCAAGCTAGATCAGGCAATTATCGACAATCACTCACACCTGACTTCCATTACACTTCCCCACACGGATAAACGGCGGAGTACGAGAGCACACTCTGAGCGAGTTTAAACACTCAAGGTACAGCAGTTTTCCGGTCAGCAGCTGAACGAGGGGAGAAAGATGGTCAGGCACAAGAGGTTCGTGAGCGGGGCAACACCCTTGACCTTTTTGGCAGGAAGCAGTTACTTTCAAAAAACCTTCAAGGCAGAAAACGTAAGACCAGGAAACCAGGCTGAAGAATCCTGCATTGTGTGTCGGAGATAATGAGGGTCCTCCCACATAACTGACGAAGGCGGGAAGGAGCAGCAGACACTGTGGTATTGTCCTTGGCTGCAAGAACAAAGGAGTGACAGAGAACAACACATCCAGTGAGTTGGGGAGACCAATGCCAAACCGGTTTGTTTGGAAGTCAAGGTTGCAAGCGGCAACATTTTAAAACAAGCGCTGGAATGAACATTGTTAAACGCTTGTGATGAAAGATCCAAGTGAAGCTAAATTGCTGGTGAATATTTGAACATTAGAAGGAAAGATACAATACCACTGCCAGAGTGGTCTGGCACTGTGAATGTGCTCAGTCAAAGGTCTCTGTATGGTATCCTGATAAAAGAAATGAAAGTAGAAGATTGATGTGAAGTGTAAATTGTGTGAAGTAAATCGAAGTGGTCCTGTGACGATTTAAGCAAAACCCATCGCACATTTGAAAGTCTTTGATTCTAGTATCAAGAGGGATCTGAGCCGAGATGGAGGGGAGATCCATGGTTCTAGGCCGAACGAGGGAGACCAAGTTGTAAACATTGTAAAAAAGTACTCTGAGCCTGGATGAGGTAGACCTGCGATCCTAGTCCGAAGGAGGGAGACCAGTCTTGAACTTGTGAAAGTGAAAACCCTAACAAAGCAAAGGAACTTTTGTGTTTTGTTTGTTCCATCAGGCACTCTGCAATAAGAGACTGTCAGTGTGAGAGAGAGACTTATGCCGAGGCCCTGATGCCTATGTGTTGAACTGCTACCTCGTGGCCAAGAAGCCAGAGTGTGTGCAAAACCTGCACGTGCAGCCTTGCCCCGTGCTGAAAACGTGGGGAAGGGAAGTCAACTGCTCAACTCCCCTGACATATCATTTATTGAACACTTTTCTTTTGCATACATTGTTATCCCACACCATTTTGTATTTAGAAGTAAGGATTGGCAATACGTTTATTAGTATTGGCCCTTTTATTTTGACAGACTCCACTAGGACTGCGTTATTATTATTTGATGGTCGTATGTTGCTCCCATATTTAGATTTTGGTTTATATAGGCATTTTACTAGCCCATTGAAGTTCAATAAACACCCTTGAACTGTGATCACTTGTGTATGTCTTCACTGTTTGATACCATGCCTTCCTTATAGTTGTTATACAGTACGTAGAAGACATATTGATTTGCATCAAGACAGAGACACAGTGTAGAGATGACTCTGTGCACATGTTGACTGTACTAGCAGAAAAGGGGTACAAGGTAGGCAAGGATAAGGTAGAGTATTGCCAGAAAGAGGTATTTCACATTGGCCAAATTATATCACAAGACGGGCGAAAGATGACACCAGAAAGAGCAGAGGCGATACGCAAGGCAGCAAAGCCCACAAATATAAGACAAATGCAGTCGTTTCTAGGACTATGTTTTTATTGCAGAGCGTGGGTATTTGACTACAGCACTTACACTAGGCCCTTGTTAAGTTCACTGAAGGAAGCACAAAGAGGGGAGAGTACATTACAATGGGCAAAAGAAATTAATGGGGCATTTGACGAACTGGAAGAAGCAATTTGCACAGCTCCAAAGTATATTTTTCTTACTCTCACACTCCAATGGAGTGGTTATGACTGCAGTACTGACACAGAAGACAAGCATGGGTACAAACCTTTAGTATATAACAGTGGGAAATTACACCCAGTAATGAGAGGAAACTATGCATGCGAACAGGCATTGGCTGCTGCCACATTCGCAGTAGACGAATCAGCGAGCAATACCATGGGATGCAGCACCACTCTTTATGCGGAGCACGCTCTCATTGCAATGCTGGAAATGCCCAAAAGTACATTGACTACACAGAGAGATTCAGGGTACAAGGTGTTACTGTGTAACCCAGCCCTCAAGATAGTGAGATGCCGACTTATCACCCCAGTGACTTTCATCGCAGAACCGTGAAGCACTGCACAGCCAACATGGAAGAATTCACAACACACCTAAGGTACAGGAGAATGCACTTGGGGGCGAGGGGGGAGATGAGCTTTATATTGATGGGTCGTCAACAAAGACATACTGGGACAGCAGTAGAGAGATTAAAAGTGAACAGGATGAGCAAGGTTGTGAAAAGCGCATGTCTACCGTCACATTTATCAGCACAATCAGCAGAATGAATAGCTTTAATATTAGCACTAGAGCACAGCAAAGGCAAGGAAGTACAGTGTATTCAGATTCAGCCTATGTGACATCCACAGTGCATTCTGGGCTGTCACGCTGGATGAGGGGGGCTTCGGACGTGCTGATGGATCTCCGGTGCAGCATGCTTTGGGCAGACTGATAGAGGCACTCCAGTTTCCACTGTGCATAGCCGTGGCAAAGTGCCAAGCACACACAAGGGGGGAGGAGACCATCTGTAGGGGTCAACAAGGCAGCAGACGCGGAAGCAAAACGCGCTGCCTATTTTGGGGACATTTTAGAAATTGATGCTTTGTCCCCAGCGCACAATTATGCGCAAACAATGATACTAAAGGAAGGATATAACACATTACCAGTGACACAGATTATGGAATTGCAGGGAGCTGCACCCAGGGAAGAAAAGGAGTTATAGATAAAGAGGAGATGTACAGTGTCTCTGACAGACACCTTATGGCAGCAAAATAAGACTGGAAAAGTGGTAATGCCTTTCTCATTATTGCACACTGCACTAACACAATTACACAATTCTACCCATATAGGGAAGGAGTTGCTGCTGCTCATATTGGAGAAGATTGGTTATGTCCTAACTTGGAGGAACATGTGGAAATGTGTCATTTGTAAACAAACTAAATACATACTGATTAATTGTCTAGTTTGTAAACAATTTTCAGCGGGTCATACACTTAGGGTAGTGGGAGCATCCATACTTCGCCCAATGGGTCCATTCCTGCACCTGCACATCGACTATGTTGACATGCTTATAGTAGGCCAGGGCTACCGCTACATGATAGTGTTTGTGTGCCCGTTTTCCTGATGGATCGAAGTCGATCTTGTTCCCATCCTGATGCCCTTAGAGCAGCAAAATACCTGGCTCGAGAAATCTTCTCACAATAGGGAAGTGTGTGAGTTCCTGCAGTCTGACAATGGTCCTCACTTCACCAATGAGATGTTCCAACACATCACAACCTTGTTGGGAATACAACACAAATTCTCTTGTGCCTATCGCCCAAAAGCAAACTGGATGTGTGAGTGCCTCAACAGGCTGCTCAAAGAAGGCATCGCCAAAATTAAAAATACGCTTAATAAAAGTTGGCTGCACTGTCTTCCATTAGCATTATTCTCATTGCGCAATAAACTAGGGTCCGACCACCATTTAACTCCACATGAGGTGGTGACAGGACGGCGCATGAGACTTCTCCTGGCTCCTCCCACTAGGGCTTTAAAAGATGCAGAAAAAAATTCTGATGTATTCAGTCACGAAATGTACAAGTATGCCTCTTTTATTTCTCATCAACTGCAGGGACAACTGGAAAGGCCTGAAGCAAGAGGAGAAAACAATGACCCAGAAGAAAATAAGGACCTTTTGAAGCAGCCACAACTGCATCCGGGTATCAGGTTCTGCTAAGGGACTTTACTAGAAGGTGGTTTAAGCCATGTTTTACAGGACCTTATACAGTGCAGCAGATCACTGATCGAGCTGTAAAATTAGAAGCAAAGAAGACTTGGAACTACCGGGCGACATCAAGCCCTGCAAAGCGGTGGCCTCTCCTCGCACCAACAACGAAAGGGCCAATGATCGACAAGCAGAAGCACAAAACAATTGCCTCGAAGCATCACAACCAAGCTGAGGCCAACGTATGATTACTCGCTCCAGAGCAAGAGAGATAGGGCAAGGACTTCCTATACATCTAAAGTGAGGGCACACTGTCTGTTTATTCTTTTTCTTTCCTCACACTGACCGCATTCTTCGTGAAAGTGAGACTTTTATTACTGCATTGTTAGTATTGCATTGTCCCATGCTTCACCTTGTTCCTCATCCCGAAACCTTCCAAGGCAAATTTGGCCAATTTTGTGGGAGATCCAATAGTACAATAAGGTGCCATCCTAATGTGTTTTCTATGTTTTTATAGCTCATCTGGCCCAAGTATACCCACACCTATGGATAGGAAACCCTTCTATGCTTGCAGTACTTCATGATCCTAGAATACGCATAGTTCGAAAACAACTATTCCTTCTTGCAATGAACCAACATCAAGTTCGCGGTGCTTGAATTAATAAAATACTAATACAATAATGCCTTTTATAGCGCATTTCAGTCGGGCAACAAACATCCTCAAGATTACACAGGAATTCAAAGAGGTGTAAGTGATGGGGGGCATTATTAAAAGAATTCTTATTGCGTACTGTGTCTTATTGTCATGTGGTATTTTTGCCCTCATCTTTTGGCGAATGTCTTATGTTGCAAGTAATACTGCTGTGACCTCTCCTAAAACAACCCTAACCCCAGCAGGTGGAACGACCGTGTCAGGTGGAAAGGTAAGCACTGTAAGTACAGTAGGGAGAGGTAGACGCTGTGCTGATGCAGACATGGGAGGGGTGGATCTCTGTCTCACAGATACTGTTCGAGTATCTAATAACATGTGGTACAAGAACATGACTAAATTAGGTAAATAAACCACAGGGGAGAGCTGCTATATCTGCTCAATAATCCCTTATGCCATGAGTGCTTGTGTATGTGCAAGTGTACACAGCGGAAGGATGGAAGGAGGAAGTAGTAGGCAGCAAGGCACAAACGCTCCTACAAGTTCCAGTAAACACAGTACAAGCAGAAAATGATAAATGCCTGAAAGAACGGGCTGCAAGTGCACAGTTACTGACCTGGGTGTACAATGAAGCTGGAGCAATGCCCATAATACCACTGAAGAAAGCAGCATTTTGTTTCGAGAATGATTGTGCAGTAAAGGTTGTAGAACACAAAGAGTACAAGTACACAGGACAGCATCCAAGCATGAAGGTTAGGACGGCAGTATTAATGGATCATTATTGGGCGTATGAGAAGCTGCCACCCAACTGGGGAGGAGTATGTTTGTTGGTGCACATCAATTTGCCAGCACTAGTAGTACCAGAAAAGGGCATCAAAACTGAAGACTTCCCTAAAATGAACAATACAAAAAGAAAGAAGAGGTCAGGAGAAGTGAGTAGAGAGAAAAAAGAGAACTACTTCTCTTCAGCATTGGAAGCATCTCTAGATGACTTACTACCTGAACATCGATTGTTCAGTAGGACAGCGATGTTCTTCACATCAGTAGTTCCAGTTGTACAGACATACGCAAATGCAAAATGGCACCAGATTACGAGATGAGAGCTGATGCACACAATAAACTCAACTGTAAATGGCTACAATGCGATTAAAGAAGAGCTCCGAGCAGTAGGGTTGACGGACCTCCAGAACAGATATGTTCTAAACCTTCTCACAGCAATGGAAGGAGGAGTTTCCGCCAAGATCGAGTCTTCTTGATGTACATTTGTGCCCGCAAACGATGAAGTAAATGGTACACTAACAGAAGCAGTGACCAGGTTATGTTATTGTCAGGGATGGCACTCTATTAAGAGTGGCACAGGACACCCAGAAAGGGTTTGGGTGGTTGTGCCAAATAAAGTGGACAGACAAGAACACACACAGCGGAAATGAAAGAGAACGAAGAGTAGGCAAGAGTAGCAAGGGAAAAGATACAGAATGAATACCCTCTTGGGGTGTATGCAGATATAGGAAAAGAGTCTTCCACGAACCTTGGAAATACTGTAGCCTTTTGCACAGTTTGCTATAACAGAGGCCCAAGCTGTTTGCTCATGACTTGGAACAGCAGCTATAGGTGTCTGTAATGTAGAAACGAGACAAGGGAAGGGGCAGAGGTTGACTGATGGGAACCAACAGTCAAGCTCTGTACAAAAGGGTCTACAAACAGTACAAGAGAAGATACTACAGACAAATCCAGGAAAGGAGATGATAGCAAACTAGCAGAAGGAAATGAAGGGAAAGTCGTGTAACAGGATAGGATAGCAGAGGACAGTAAGGAACAAGGTTGAGAGCTCAGAGGAACAGGAAAGCAATGAGTAAGCCCACAGGAGTAGAACTGTAAGGTAGAAAGCCCAGAGGAAAAGGGCTTAGGGCAGCAGAGTAAATCAGGCTGCCCGGCCAGGAACCCAGAAGGACCGGGCAGCAAGGAGTGGGCCCTGAGGGGCTGGGCCGCTGACAGTAGAAGGTTGCAGAGGACTGTAGAGGGCTGCTAGGCCGAGAACCCAGCGGAAAAAGGTAGGTAGTAGGCAGCGGAGCGAGATAAACTGCAAGTAGGAAGCCCAGAGGACAAGGGCTGTAGGCAGCCAGAGTGAGGTAGGCTGCAGAGCAGGGAGCCCTGAGGACAAGGGCTAAGTCAGCCGGAGTGAGGCAGGCTGCAGAGCAGGGAGCCCAGAAGACAAGGGCTGAAGGCAGCCGGCGTGAGGCAGGCTGCAGAGCAGGGAGCCCAGAGGACAAGGGCTGAGGCTGGAAGGCAGCAGAGCGTGATCGGCTGCAATGTGGAGAGCCCGGCAGGGCAAGGGCGGAGGCTGGAAGGCTGCAGAGCGTGATCGGCTGCAATGTGGAGAGCCCGGCAGGGCAAGGGCGGAGGATGGAAGGCAGCAGAGCGTGATCGGCTGCAATGTGGAGAGCCAGGCAGGGCAAGGGCGGATGCTGGAAGGCAGCAGAGCGTGATCGGCTGCAATGTGGAGAGCCCGGCAGGGCAAGGGCGGAGGCTGGAAGGCAGCAGAGCGTGATCAGCTGCAATGTGGAGAGCCCGGCAGGGCAAGGGCGGAGGCTGGAAGGCAGCAGAGCGTGATCGGCTGCAATGTGGAGAGCCCGGCAGGACAAGGGCGGAGGCTGGAAGGCAGCAGAGCGTGATCAGCTGAAATGTAGAGAGCCCGCAGGGCAAGGGCGGAGGCTGGAAGGCAGCAGAGCGTGATCGGCTGCAATGTGGAGAGCCCAAAGGAGCAGGGCTGTGAGGCAGGGAGCCTGGAAGGCAATGGCAGGAGGCAGCGAAGTGTAACAGGCTGCAAGGCAGGAAGCCCAGAGGAGCTGGACTGAGGTAGGGAGCCCAGAAGGCTAGGGCTGTAGGCAGCAGGGTGTAGCAAGCTGCAAGGCAGGGTCCAAGCAGGAGTGAAGGTAAGCAGCATACAAGATCCGTAGGAAGATGCAACAGGTGGAGGAAGGACTCTCAGATGCAAGAGGCTGAGCCACTGCAGGCAGCAGCCTTTTATACTGCCTAGCCCAGCACAGAGGCAGGCTAATTGGTTGCACCTGGCGAAGCACACCTGCAGGCAATCGGCCACCTCCCTTTCTGTTCCTGGGCTGGTGGAAGCAGGGCAAGTCCCTAGGGCTTCTGGGGGGTGTAGTTCCTTTGATAACCAATAGGAACAGCCAGGAATCGATGCTTGTAGCCAGGTGCATTATGGTATGCGTAGTTTGTTGGAAATAATAATACAGCACCAAAGTCTCGCAAATGGGAAATAAAGTTCCCAAAGTAAATATAGATGGATCCAAGAGTATGTTGTAAATAAATGATAAACATATAGTCCAAATTGAGCGTAAATGGATGCGCCCATGGCGCAGGCATGACAGTATGCCCCACTCCAGGCCCCTCTCCAGGCTCCCTGAAGACCGACCTACAGGAAGAATGTCTGTCACACCGTACAATAGTCTTAATCCAAAAAGGCACATCATGAAGCACCAGAAACGGGTTGCAAGGTGAGAGTCTTGAATGACGGAGATAGTACCAATGTTCAGAACCTTTGATGTAGCAATCAGAATAGACGAAGTCTTAACACAGACCCCAACTGTGTGTGCATGAAAAGAGGAACTGCGAAAAACTGCTGCAGGCTCCATGATAGATTTTGCTTTGACGGGCAACAATATGGTGCTGGAAAGTGGAGCCATAGGTACAGCAGAGTTGGTAGCTTTAGGAAGGCTTTCCAAGACATCCGGAGCAGCAATGACAACGTTAGGGTTAGCCGCAGAGAGTTCAGGAGTCACAGCGGCGGTTTTCCCATGATTAGTAGACCGATCAGAGGTTACAGCAGCAGTGAGATCTTGAATGGCTGTAGAGAGTATCAAGGCTGTAGCAAATGGGTGCGTGGGTGTCATGAGAGAGCCAGCGGGCTGGAACGCACCTGAGACTGGTAGAGTAGAGTCTGGCAGTCTTAGTGCTATAGATACACCAGCAGGAACAACTGGAGCAGTAGTCTTAACAGGAAAACCCTTCGCTGACTTTGCAACAGTTAGCATGGCGGATGTAGGATCAGGAAGAGAAGGTGCTGAGGGATCAGGTTGTGTAGCAGAGGATTCTGCTGCACCGAGCACAGCTGCGAAGGAAGTAGAAATCTGGGCATCGGGAGCATCAGAATTAGCAGTAGCTTCAGGAATCACAGTAGCTATAGCAACCTCAAGATTTGCAGCAGAGACTTGAGGAGTCTCAAATGTGGCAGGGAGTTTAGGAACCACAGCAGCAGGAAGATCATGAATTGCAGTTGGAATTTCGGGTGCTGTAGCAGCTACAGACAGTTCAGGTGTTGCAACTACTGGTGGATCGGGTACCACAACCACTGGCGATTCAGGGGGTATCGAAGAAACTGAAGATGTTGATTGCTCAAGAGTGTTGTCTGATAGCACAGCCACACTTTGGCAAGCCCCGCTTGCCAACTCAGCATTCTCGGTGTGAACTGCGCTAGTCTCTTCAGCTGCCATTGTCATTTCAGAAGAGGTTGTAAGTGTGAGTACTGGACAATAGGCAAGGGTGAGGGCGGAACCATCCTTTGACTCAGAGGGATTTCCAATCAGAAGACCACCCTTGTTTTGTGGTGTAATGACTGTGTGCGTGATTTGACCCACCGGAGGGGTTAATTCTTTTCTGTCAGTACAACAACCTGAGTTTCTGTGGCCGGAAGGTGAAAGAGCTGTGTCAGTCTTTAGAAGGGATACATATGCTATATTTAGGTCTTCCATCTGCTTGGTATAAGTCTGTATACTTTTCTGTATGGCAATTCCAGGCCTTATCATGTCGATCTCTAAAGATAAGATGTCAGGTGTTGGACATAGTGTCAGATGGTCTGGTGACTTGTGTCCCTTCATAAGATTCTTAAAATGCAAATAAACAAAGTCATCATAGAGGTCTTCGGTCTTTCGTTTAAGGCGTAGGAGTTGTTCGTGTAGCAGGTAAGTATCATTAGTTTGATCTAAAGCTTCAGAAGCTGGTGTGGCAGAAAATTCAGTTGTAGCAATGGGAAGACTGACCTTAGGGTTATTGTGGTTAGTAGATACTGTGGAAGCATTAAGACAACCGATGGTTAGTATGGGTCTTTTGTACCCAGGACCAGATGCACAAACCTCAGGATAATGACTACGTTGTCCTGTCAAATAAGGGTTTCCAGCATTCTGGGGAGCTTGCCAAGCTGATCTTGCGCATATCACTCTGGCAACAGCGTATTTTGGTTTAGAGTCTCCCACAATGAGTGCTATATCCTTGTCTGTTGCGGTGTTAGAAGGCTTGTCAGAAGACGCAGGAGTGTTTTTCACTGTTTGGTTTAACAAGATCTGTAAGAATTCATTATCTTGCTGTAGCTCTGCAACAGATAAGGACTGCGGGTCATAGTCGCAAATGTCATAATAATTGTACATGGAAGAAGGGTCAGCTAGCCAGTGAGTATAGTACCGTGCTTGTAAATCTTTGTTTACTAAGGCGAGACTGTCCTTTAGACTAAGGTTCTTGTTTGCTGTCTTTAGGGAAACCTTAGGTTTATGCAAAGGTTTCTTAACCCGAAAGGAAAGCATCTTTGTTCTGTGTGTGCCTTTCCGGCCTATGGAACAAGACATTTTTGGCTCTTGCATTCTGTCAGGAATGGCACTCTATTAAGAGTGGCACAGGACACCCAGGGTTTGAGTGGTTGTGCCAAATAAAGTGGACAGACAAGAACACACACAGCGGAAAGGAAAGAGAACGGAAAGTAGGCAAGAGTAGCAAGGGAAAAGATACAGAATGAATACCCTCTTGGGGTGTATGCAGATATAGGAAAAGACTATTCCACGAACCTTGGAAATACTCTAACCTTTTGCACAGTTTGCTATAACAGAGGCCCACGCTGTTTGCTCACGACTTGGAACAGCAGCTATGGGTGTCTGTAATGTAGAAACGAGACAAGGGAAGGGGCAGAGGTTGACTGATGGGAACCAACAGTCAAGCTCTGTACAAAGGGGTCTACAAACAGTACAAGAGAAGATACTACAGACAAATCCAGGAAAGGAGGTGATAGCAAACTAGCAGAAGGAAATGAAGGGAAACTCGTGTAACAGGATAGGATAGCAGAGGACAGTAAGGAACAAGGTTGAGAGCTCAGAGGAACAGGAAAGCAATGAGTAAGCCCACAGGAGTAGGACTGTAAGGTAGAAAGCCCAGAGGAAAAGGGCTTAGGGCAGCAGAGTAAATCAGGCTGCCCGGCCAGGAACCCAGAAGGACCGGGCAGCAAGGAGTGGGCCCTGAGGGGCAGGGCCGCTGACAGTAGAAGGTTGCAGAGTACTGTAGAGGGCTGCTAGGCCGAGAACCCAGCGGAAAAAGGTAGGTAGTAGGCAGCGGAGCGAGATAAGCTGCAAGTAGGAAGCCCAGAGGACAAGGGCTGTAGGCAGCCAGAGTGAGGTAGGCTGCAGGGCAGGGAGCCCAGAGGACAAGGGCTAAGGCAGCCGGAGTGAGGCAGGCTGCAGAGCAGGGAGCCCAGAAGACAAGGGCTGAAGTCAGCCGGCGTGAGGCAGGCTGCAGAGCAGGGAGCCCAGAGGACAAGGGCTGAGGCTGGAAGGCAGCAGAGCGTGATCGGCTGCAATGTGGATAGCCCGGCAGGGCAAGGGCGGATGCTGGAAGGCAGCAGAGCGTGATCGGCTGCAATGTGGAAAGCCCAGCAGGGCAAGGGCGGAGGCTGGAAGGCAGCAGAGCGTGATCGGCTGCAATGTGGAGAGCCCGGCAGGGCAAGGGCGGAGGCTGAAAGGCAGCAGAGCGTGATCGGCTGCAATGTGGAGAGCCCGGCAGGACAAGGGCAGAGGCTGGAAGGCAGCAGAGCGTGATCAGCTGAAATGTAGAGAGCCCGCAGGGCAAGGGTGGAGGCTGGAAGGCAGCAGAGCGTGATCGGCTGCAATGTGGAGAGCCCAAAGGAGAAGGGCTGTGAGGCAGGGAGCCTGGAAGGCAATGGCAGGAGGCAGCGAAGTGTAACAGGCTGCAAGGCAGGAAGCCCAGAGGAACTGGACTGAGGTAGGGAGCCCAGAAGGCTAGGGCTGTAGGCAGCAGGGTGTAGCAAGCAGCAAGGCGGGGTCCAAGCAGGAGTGAAGGTAAGCAGCATACAAGATCCGTAGGAAGATGCAACAGGTGGAGGAAGGACTCTCAGATACAAGAGGCTGAGCCACTGCAGGCAGCAGCCTTTTATACTGCCTAGCCCAGCACAGAGGCAGGCTAATTGGTTGCACCTGGCGAAGCACACCTGCAGGCAATCGGCCACCTCCCTTTCTGTTCCTGGGCTGGTGGAAGCAGGGCAAGTCCCTAGGGTTTCTGGGGGGTGTAGTTCCTTTGATAACCAATAGGAACAGCCAGGAATCGATGCTTGTAGCCAGGTGCATTATGGTATGCGTAGTTTGTTGGAAATAATAATAAAGCACCAAAGTCTCGCAAATGGGAAATAAAGTTCCCAAAGTAAATATAGATGGATCCAAGAGTCTGTTGTAAATAAATGATAAACATATAGCCCAAATTGAGCGTAAATGGATGCGCCCATGGCGCAGGCATGACAGTTATGTTATTTGGCATTTATATAGCGCTCTATATATCATTGGTATGACCTCAAAGCACTGGTAGGTTGAACGCCCTTGTGGACCGCATTATAGGTCAGATGAGAGAATAAGGTATCATAGGGTGCTTGGGTGCACCGATTGTGTGCCCAGCTGATGCGATTACCTGATGGTAGCTGCATCCTAACGTTTGGGTATGGTGGTTTTTGAAATCAGTTGGATGTGTGCAGTCTGGAGAATGGTCACCAAGACTGGGTTCTGGCTGCGTTAGACCTGTGCAGGACGCTTATGTGTGCAACTAGGCCGATTTTCATGGGGTATAGCTGTGTTTTATCAGAATGTTGAGGTGTTCATGAAGTATTGTTCGTATGTGAGCAGCTAGGCCAAAATTAATCGAGGGGTGTAGCTGCGCTCTAATTGTGAGTTGGTGTAGAGTAGAGAGTGAGCATAGTGATAGGTGAGGTGAGTGTCTGGGCGGAGGATTTGATCTAACAAGCTTGCTATTCCGTATTTCAAGAGCGTGTTTGCGATTGCAGCGTTCAGAGTAAACTTATTAGTGACTTAATATGCACATTCAGTGGAGTCATTGCTCAGGATCTCTTTGAACATTTGTCATCGGGTGGCAGGTCTCAGCAGCTTTAGATGGTCTTAATCGGCATTATGCAAGAGCCAGGTTTTTACAGCTTTGCGGAAGGCGATGTAGTCTTGGGTGTGTCGAATATGTGGGGGAAGTGAGTTCCACAGAGTTGGGTCCAAGGTTGAGAAGGGGGATCCTAGAATATGAACAGTTGTCAAAAATACATGCCAAAATGGAGGAGGAAGCAAAAGGTACAGGAAAAGATCAAAGCTAGCTGTTGTGTATAGTTTCATGGATGCCAACATGGATGGAAGACTGACTCAAAGTATTAATACTAAGAGCACTAATATTGGTACTAGTAGCACTGTGTGAGATTAATATCTGCATCACGCAATGCCGCAAAAAGACAGAGAAAACAATAGGAAGAAAATAATAGTAGTTATAAATGCAAAGGGTGAAGAAGATAAGATAGTAGAAGAAAGAAAGAAATAAGAACACAGATAAAGGAGTGCCCATTGTTCCTGACGGAGATGATAACATTGGATGATCCCATGGACAACAAGATGTACTGAGCAAAATGGGCATGGTGCAACCCAGAAGGAGACTGCAGTTACATGACCTGGAGTTTCGATGACTATGCAAATTACTATGGACATCTTGGAGGCATAACAAAGATATGACTACCGAAAGCAACAGTGACTAGGTTTGGTGGAGTGGTCAACAAGTCTGGACCCCCATAAGCATGACATCCCGAGGAGCCAAAAATGCAAGATGCCAGTCACTGTTTGGCCAGCCCCCAGGAGGGACAGAGACATCTACATATGCGAACAGATATTCTCTCAGACAACCATTTAAACCTTGTCCAGCTGATGTCTTCCTCGATACAGGTGCCTCAACACTGGTCATGGATGCAGGTGCCTCACTGAACCTGATTGACTAATTATAAATATCCAGCTGTAATGGCATCATTAGAGACACCACGACATAGTAACGTTAGCCATGAAGCAAACTCGCATCCCTGCTCGAAGTTACACAGCACGAAGTTACACGGACACACACGTGCACACACGAAGAACATACTTACACAGTTCTGGTGATAGGGGACAGATACATATACATACTGTCAGAAACCTTTCTCTTTCACTAGCAAAACTCAGAAATGCAAGAAATGCAAGAGATGCAGAGCAAGCTTGCAGCCACCTATTGCAACTAACCATACGGAACTACAGCATCATGTAAGGAACCTGGAAGGACCAACTACCACTAACCCATAAGAAAAATAATACAATATAGACATATAGAAAACAGAGCATATCTATAGTAGAATTACATGAAGTCACAGGTCTGAGAATATGGGATGAAGGAAAACAGATTTTGCAGCACACTGTCCAGAACTGGTGCTCGCCGCTAAGGTCAGAAACGGGCAGAACATTCCTGGCCCCAGAGACAAGGAGCCACCTGCAAAATAACAGAATAAAACCTCACTAATTGCAGACATAAAAGCTACATGTTGCGGTCTTCACCCATGTGATCAGGCCGAGCCAGACAATGGCCATTTACCCAGGGTGGGAAGAGGAGCGGTTCCCAGCGAAGCAGACAATAAATTATACATCTGTTGTTTTACAACGTTGTGACCTGCAGGCACTCTCCAAGGCAAAATGGTTATACCAGTAGTAACAAAAGGGACACAGTCGTTCTCATCACCTTGAAACGGTACACAGAGTGCTGAGGACAGAGCGGGGGGCCTGGCTTGAGGAGACCTGCTCCAGCCAATCAGGGAACGCGAATCCAGGCGTCGGTGGCAAAGGGCAAGGGCCAATGGTAATCCTGTGAGCCTGCAACAGTGAAATAGATCGTTTTTGGGGAAGGCTTAGGCAAAGCCACCTGACATGTGAGAACCAGTCAGCTAACCTTTATGGGTGCCATCTGTAGGCAATACCACCCCAACCACCCCATGTGAGCTCTTTGGTTTTTGGGGAAGAGCCTCGACTTGTGACGCCACATCCCAACGAAAGCCCCTGTCACGGTCTCAAGGGCTGTGATTGCAGAGATGTTCCTATTTCCTGTATGATCCCTGTCTGTTATGGAAAATAAAGGACAGTTCTAACTTGCCCTTGGCTGAGTTTTCCGTCTTTGTACCGGGAGAGGGTTTGTTGGGCCCTGAGTGCTCTGAACGCTGCCTGTGTGGTCTGAACATTGGAGGCAAGTGTTAAGAACCCTTGGGGCTGGTGTAAGGCTCAAGTCCTGCAGGAAAGGTTATGAGCTAAAGAATTTGTGAAGCATATTATGTGTAGTGTATTACATAGGCTACTAACATTTAGTATTGGGGACAACAAGAGGGGAAACTTTGGTTACTAACATTTAGTATACGGGTGAATATTGAGTGGGCTAGATTTATTAGGCACTGGTAGTATAGCTCAGTGGCAATGTGCTTGTCTTGAAAGCAAGACGACGCAGAGCAACACAGGTCTGAATCCCGGGTCCATGCTTAGAAACCTCTTTGATATTAAGCACGGTATAAAAAATTATTATAATTATAATTAGACCACAGGCTCTGAGTGTACTAGTGTGCAGCAGGCGCACAAACACCACTGTGTGATCATTGCCAGTTTCAGAAAATAATACAAAATTGAAAGCTGAGCAGCAGTGCTTCCCAAAGTAGCATGCGGTTTAACAGCGTAATGGGCCTCGAGAATAAACGTGCATTGTGTGGAGCAGAAAGAGAGGAAGGAGATGCAACATTATTGGGAGGCTGCGGTATGCAGAATAATGTCCAAAGGTCATTTAAACTGGGGGCTGGAAAGTTACACGAGCGGAATAAGAAGGGGACAGGATGGGTGCAGTAAGATTCTGGCACGTGTGTCGAGGACACCATGGAAGAGACTGGAAAATGATAAAGAAGATGTACGCGGATATAGGTTGAGAGGCAGTTTTCTCTGAAAGGTTTAAAAGAGGGAGCAAGGAGGAAGAGTTTTTTCTTTGGTTCTTCAGACTTTTGGTCCTGCTTTGGGAGCTGCCTGGTGAGGGACAGAGAGGTTGCTGGTGGCTGAAAGGAAGGGCTGTCCTGCATAGCTGGGTCTGAGGTTTTCTCTGCTCGGCTGGTGACCGGTGTAATTACAAAGGGAATTCTGGAAGGCTGCAGTTCGAATCAGGGGCAGTGTTTCAGCAGAAAATGATGTATCATACTTGGCTGCAGAAAGGGCCTAGTGAGTCGAGGATGTGACGATCATTCCGAATAACAGAGAGCCCAGTGTGAGAGTAAATAGGTCAAAAAATCTATTAGGACTCATTCTGCAGGGTTTTTTAATTGGCAAAGTGACAGACTGGACGCTGAAGGCAGACATTTTTTCTGCTACCACAGGATTAACAAAGTAGCCAGAATCCAAAGTATAAGCTAGGGGTTTCTTCATTCATGCACAGGAGGTGCCAATATTGTAATCTTGCTGCTAATCCAACGTTATGCAAGGGTAGGGGAGTAACTGAGACCTAAAACTGTGTTCATATTGCATTGCTTTCATAGCCAAAGAGTGATAGTTAGGATGTCACATGTTAAAGGGAAATCACTTACATTTGAATCTCTATGCTAACCCCATGAAAAGTACGTATTGTTATAGAGTGTGTTTTCTTTTATTCTTACATGTGTCCAATGCAAAAACATACCAGAATGTTTCCATGTTTACCAAATATGAGTTGGTTTGATTGCCTATCTGTTCTTTCTGATGAGTGAATATAAAAAGTGCATAACTGTGAAAGCATGTGGTGTTTATTATTGTGTCTAGCTTGTTTTCCTTTTGGTTTGCACCTAGACGTAAATGCACATCTAAAATGAAACACTCGGTACAAGGTCGTAGGTGTCTAGCTAAAATCCTGTGGTACAAGAAACATTGGCAGAAAGTGAAGTGTTAGGATTTATTCTAAAGTCCATTACCCTTGACAACTAGCCACAGACCATGGCTAGTGGCACTTTGGGTGGTTAAGAAAGGTTGCTGTGTAGCGGCTACAGGCCATGTACCTGCAATAGGAGCACTGGTCATGGCCACAGGGTATGACCAGTGGCCACTTAAGTGCTAAACGGGCCACTAGCCAAGCCACAGGCGATAATCATTGGTACCAGTGGGTTGCTTGGGGGGCAAAGGTCCAACCCGTGTCGAAGTAGCCACTAGCTATAGGCCATGTCCAGTTGGCTCATCCGAGGTTCAGGAGTTGCAATCAAAGTGTCCACTATGCATAGCCGCAGACCATATATAGTGCGTCTATCGGGATGTGGGGGATCAGACTTTTCCCCACCATCAAAGTCATTTGACATGGACAACAACCATCCCCAGAGGGTTTGTCTGGTGGCTTGGGGATTCCTGGGGTAGGACCATAGGCCAGACCAAGGTCTAGGTGCCACCAGGCTTGACCAAGGCATGCCCATTGTGTCTACCGGGGACTTGGGTGTTCCCAGGGCATAGACAAAGTAGCCACTGGGCAAGTCTACTGGCACAAGCTAGTTGGCATATCAGGTTGTGGGGTTTTTCAGGGCAGGGCTGAATGCCATGCTGGGGCCAAAGTATCATAAGACCTGGCCAATTTACCCATTGGCTGGTTTGAAGAGTCGCAGGGAAGCCATTCCATCCTGCCGCAAACAAAGTAGCCACTGGGCATATACATTTTTTTGTGGCATCTAGGACAGGCGTAAAGGCTCTGCCCCAGCACAAGGATCGACTCAATATGAACGCTGGCCATGCTCAGTGGGCCCACAGGGTAGCCCGAGGGTGTCAAAGACCCCACCCCAGTCAAAGCAGGTAAGAGTGACATGGCCACAGGGCACACCATGTGGGTACTGTTTTATACACCATTATAAAAAACATTTGAAATTCAGTGAAAAAACATGCTGCGTTTTTTGTGTTTTTGTTAAGTTTCCTTTTAAAAAATATTTAAATTTAGTAAAAAAATCATTTTTGAAATTATATTATGGTTGCAGCCCAATGCAAAAAAATCCCTCCAAAATTTGCTAGTATTGGTTTCTAAAGTAACCATAACTGAACAACTGTTGTTGAAAAAATTACCCTAGCTCTGCCCCACAATGCACTGCTCATGATGCCACATGTGCTAACAAAAACAACATGCTCGTACATCAACTTCCCACAGGACTTGAGCAAGAAAACTGAGCTAATGAAAAAGAGTAGTGCCCCAAAATTGGTAGCAACACTTTAAATTTAATGTGCGGGACAATGCAACAAAATACACGTTAACATATGTAATAATTAAGTTGAAGACCTGTTTTCCCAATGGAATGGCTACACAGAGGCACATTATGAGCAGGGCTTGTCAATAGCCAATTTTTACAGATGTTTCACAATGACGGTGGAACAATTCTGGTACCTCTGCAAATAATAATTGGCAAATGTTCTGGTTTTATTATCTCGAACTGCAATTATACCGTCCATTTAACAAAGCAATAGTATGGAGGAGGGAGCAGTAGTGTGGAGGAGGGAGTAGAAGTGTGGAGGGAGAAGTAACATCAAAGGGTGGAGGCAAGACTTAGGAGTGAGAGACATGAGAGGGACAGAGTAGAAAGGTGAAGAGAGGAGGAGTAGGTGTTGGAAGGAGGAGAAAAGTAAACATCAGAGAGTGAGAGGGATAGAGTGTCCGACGGGTACAACGCATTATCAATTTTTAGTCAGCTAACCATTGGGTAGTGTAGGGTCGGTCTGTCCAGGAAGTCCCTGAGGGAGGTTAGACAGATAAGGCATTTGGCCTTTAGGTTATTGCTTCCAGTATAAGACAGAACCTAGACAGTCAGGGTGCATATTCTTTTAGGTATACCAGAGGGACTGGGGATCACACTACAAGCTCACCCTTCCAGCTCCCAGGGCCCAACAAACCTTACCCCAGTGCACAGACGGAGGACTCAGCCAAGAGCATGTTAGAACTGTCATTTATTACAAAAGCAGGCAGAGATCATACAGGACATTCAAAATCTCCCAGACTCATAGCTCGTAAACCTGTGTCAGGCCATTTTGTTTCATTTCTGCGTAACAACATGGGGCTCTTGTCCAAAAACCTAGGAGCCTGCCTGATTGGATGATTGGGGTGGTACCACATATGGCTGGCACATATAGATATTACTTTGTTGGTCATCACATGTCAGGTGGCTTGCCTGCCCCTTCTCCAAGAAACTATCTATTACATTGTTGCAGGGTCGCAGGATTACCATTGGCCCTTGCCGTCTGCCATCCACCCCTGGATTTCTGTTCCCTGAAGGGCTGGAGCTGATCTCCCCAGGCCTGTGACCCAGCTCTGTTCTCAGTGTTCAGTGCACCTTCTCAAGGGGATGAGAAAGACTATGTGTTCCCAATGTAACTGTTAGTGCTACCACTTTCTCCTGTGAGAGTGCCCTCAGCATTGCAATGTTGTTAACAATTCCATGTTTCACTTCATGTCTGTGTTGCTGAGAACCGTTATCTTTCCACCGTGGAGAATGACCATTGTCTGGCTCGTCTGAATCACTTGGTTGGGGACCGTGAAATCGAGCTCTCTGGTCTGCAATTTATGAGGATTTATTCTGCTCTTCCACATGTGGCTCTATGTCTCTTAGCTTCAAATGTGCCTTTTTCTCTGACCTTGGCTACGAGCCATGGCCTGCTGTTCTGTGCAGCCTAGTTCTGCTTTTCTCCGTCTCTCGTCCCGTGGCTTCTGTCCTCATGTAACCTCATTATAGGTATACTATGATATCTATACCATGCTATGTTTCCTGTAGATTGGTAGTATTTGGTTCTTCCAGGCCTCTTACACTTTCCTGTAGTTCTATAGGCTTAGTTGTGATAAGAGTCTGCAAGCTTGCCCTGCATCTCTTCTTTTGCCTTGTGTTCAACATTTCTGCACTTGGCGAATGAGAAAAACAATAAAAGCTTTTCACAGTATTTATATGTATCTGTCATCTTTCTACAGAACTGTGTAAGCATGTTCTTCGTGTGAGCACGTGTGTTCGTGTAACTTCGTGCATGGCTGCGAGTTTACTTCATGACTAACGTTGTTATATCGTGGTGTCACTAATGACGTCAGCACAATGGTTTCCCGCTGTTAGTCAATCTGAACCATGGAAGCGACTGGATCCATGATCAGGGTAGCAGCACCTGTATTCATAAGGACGTTGGCTGGATAAGGTTTGGATGGCTGTCTAAGAGAATATCTGTTTGGATATACTGGCCCTCCTTGGGGCTGCCCAGACAGTGAGTTGCTTTGTGGGTTCTTGACTCTTCGGGCTGTCATGTTGATGGGGGTTAAGAGGGGCATTCCAGGGACCCTCGTTTCACTAATCTAGGGACTTGGGAGACCTAGGCTATGGAGGATTATTACCCGAGGGGAGGGTGAGGCCAATAAAGAAGCTTGAAACAGGGGAATTATCACATGGTAATCCCCCTGCTCCGAGAGCAGCCTCACGGCTTCTGGCTGACATCTTCCCCCGTCAGGGATTCAGGTAAGTGCTTTGCTCGGGCCTGTAACTATGGGCCGCATGACATTACCTGAAGTGCTAATGCCCCCCCCGTTCAGGCCTTATTGCTTCATTGTAGCTTTCTAAATGAGAGAGAGAAGAAGGCCATATGGACCTGAGAAATCATTCAATAAAAACCCTTTACTTGTCTCTGAGATGCAGAGTATTCTTTGAGGCATCTGTGACAGCATATCCTGAATGGATGAATACTTCTGTTACCTTGTTCCTATCACCACCTCTGCTCCCTCCTATGCCTCCGAGCTTGAAGACTGAAAGTCTAAATTCCCAATAAATGCTGGGCTTAGTGAATATTTTACTACTACATCTATTCTTCACCCTCTGTCACCCTCTCATCTTCCGTCTTCCTCCTACCTCACTCCCTTTGATGCACATCTGATTGACACACCCCTCACTTCAGGCAGCACTGCCGTGGCTAGAAATGGCAGCCTCCATAGCGAGTTCAAGTCCTGGGCATGAACCTCAAGTTGGTTTCTTATTAACCAGCTTCTATGACTTGAAGCATGTCAGATTGGAACTAAAACATTCAACATGATAGTGAATTGTTCATTTGAAAAGAGCACACCATATCCCAAAGCCCAGCATGTATGGTGCTTACTTTCTGAAACAAAATACACCTTCTTCACAGTTTTAGATTTGTTTGTAGGCTAAGCTAAGACGGTGGAATGTATGCGATGTTGATGATGCATAGATGTGAAGACGTGTAGGGTATGTTGCTGGTTCTGTTATAATCTAACAATTACCTGAAAAATATCATGCTTACTGAATTGCATAATCATATGCCTTCACTAGGCATAAACAGTGCAGGTCACATATGAGCACCTTCGACCAGAAAGTTTACATTGCACAGCAGACTATGGTGCTTTTTAACAATTTATTTGAGGTGTTATTCTTTGGAGGGAATTAGAAATTGAGCTAGAAATATACACAGTAAGTCTTTCTAAATGGTTGACCACTGGAGGCAATGCAGATAGCTTCCTAAATATATAACTCACTAAGGAGGTCTGTGCAATGGACGAATGGGCATGCACATGTACATTCTTTCCCTGGGACCACCCCCTTCACTTCTAAAATGATGTGAGGTTCCCAAACCCAAAAACGACACATCCTTATGTTTAACCTCTAAGGCTGTCCAAATGAATATAAATGGTACATATTTACTAATGCAATAAAGTTAGAATAAAAACCAGGCCCACTGTGCACTATGTACATGGTGATTCAAACATACACGTGTTTGCCTGTTTATCGCAGACATATTTGTCAAATATAAAAATCTGTAATCATTCTTATGTTCCCAAAATGCTCTTTGATTTTATGCAAAGCAGCCAGGAACCAGCATGGAGCTGTTTTTTCCCTGCCCCTTTCTCACAGGAGTATTTGGAAACAGTACAATAGGAGTGTTATAGATTGTGTATTTTGGGATGGTAAGCTTCTATCAGGAGATCATAAGGTTATTCTAGATTTTGTTAATGTGCTTTGCTCAATAGGACGAGTGTAA
Source organism: Ambystoma mexicanum (assembly GCF_040938575.1). Classification (NCBI taxonomy): domain Eukaryota; kingdom Metazoa; phylum Chordata; class Amphibia; order Caudata; family Ambystomatidae; genus Ambystoma; species Ambystoma mexicanum. The sequence continues at coordinate 941,413,092 of NC_090939.1, forward strand.
CATGCATATTATGACTTCAAGGTATGATGGAAATGGTCAGTAGAAATTATATTTTTTAATCTTTTTTTTATTTTATTGTTTAAAGTGCTGACCTAGCTCGAGAGCAGCAGAGCGCTGTGCAGCGTGTGGGTAGCAGGCATTTGGGGTGGCATCTTTTAACAGTAGCGCAGTACTATGATGTCTGTGCATCGGTATGTGCGTCCATTGGAATTTGTCCTTGGTTAGGTGTGGTTGAAAGAGCCATGTTGTGAGAGATTTGCGAAATTGGAGAATTGTGGGGGCATTCCGAGCCAACACCGGGATCGAGTTCCAGAGGTTGGGTGCATGACAAAAGAGGGATTGTTTGTGGGTCCTGTCTTTGCGGACGAGTTGTGATTCAAGCTGGTTGGTCGATTTGCCTGTGCGAGGAGCATGTGCCACCAGATATGTGGAGCTTATCTGCCAGGTACACTGGTGTGCTACTCGTGACTGCTTTGAACATGCAGTCTTGAACAGTATCCTGGCTTACAGTGGAAGCCAATGTCATTCACGTAGGATGGGGGTAATTCGGTCAAATTTCTGTGCTCCCGTAATAAGACATGCTGCAGCGTGGTGGACAGCTTTTAGGGGAGCCAATTAAGCAGCTGGGAGCCCTGTCAAGAGAATATTTGCCCCATCAGTTTGCAAGACCACAAGTGCCTGCGCTTCAGTCCGTATGTCCTTTTTAAAAGAGCCACTTACAATGTTAGTACAATTAACCGATTATTTTATTCGCTTTTTCACACCATTTTATCTCCATTGTGTCCTTCCTTCTTGGAGTGGGTCACGCTCATATTAACACCAATATTATAGTATGCACAAACACTAATATAAACTACATTTATTTTGTTATACACATAGATCCTGCAGCCTGATCCTTTGGACACTTACATGGTCTGTCAGAACACCAGCATCTGCCCCACAGAGCCTTTTCGCGTCCCCTTCAACTCCTGCATCCAACGCACTCTTAGAGTGATGCAATATATGTCTCTAAATACTAGGCCTGTCCACAACTCGGTGTATGCATATATAGCTGCTGCTCTCATTCTATGTGTAACAATAAAAAAAAAATCACACCACCACCTTCAAGTTATCTGTGTTTTTCCTGGTTGCTTTGCTGTCAGCGACGCCTGCGGTGACTCCAGCAAAGGAGCACGTGGCAAGCAAACGTGCACCTGGCAACGCTACTCTCCCACAGAGAGGGAGAGAGAAACAGCATATTGTGCACCGGTTAGAGCAGATGTTTGCGGCAAAGCAATTTTACATGTGAAAGTAATGCATTATAGCATATGTGGCTTTTGACGTCTCTTTTCAAGCTTTGCTTTTCTACCATGGATGGTACAGTACAGTACAGTACTGCATCTTTCAAATTCACCAGGTCTTGTTTTAGAATGCATTGCTCATAGGATACGGCAATATATGAAGGACTGGACTGGCATTGCTATGTATATACATATTTTAGAAAAACACATACTGTACACAAACTACTGTAGCGTAAACACTATGTTCTTTCTCAATGTGTAGCCTTTTAAGCACGCTATCATCCTCAATGTGAACCCTTAAACACGTGAAAGCTAAATGATTCTATTTTCAAATGTGTTACTGCTAAGCTAAGGTTGTCCTCTCAAGACTTCCTTCCATCCATCCTAGTACATAAAGCCTGTTGTATGAACGAAAGTTCAAATAATGTTCGCCCACCTGATTTTACTATAAAATACGATGAGGGATTCTAAGAAACTTTAAAAGATAAAGCATTCTTCTTTTTTTTCGTCAGCTGGTCCATCTTTCTTTAGGTTCAGGTTGCTTTCCTGATTATTTGAAGTTTGGCTGTATCTCCCCATTATTAAAGAAAGGGAATTTAGCCACTGCTTGCTTGTCCAACTATATACTGGTATTCTCACTCCAAATTCTTGTGAAATTCATTAAGAGAGTGTTTTCTGTGCATCTTCACTCATGGATCAGTGATCAAAATCTTATGGCACATTATCAATCTGGTTTTAGATCTCGGTGCAGCATTGAGACTGCTACTCTGCATAACCTGGATGATGTGTATATTTTGTATATACATGGTTCTTGCGTATTAATATTATTGGACTGATTGGCTGCGTTTGATACCATTGACCACAATATATTGCTCAATACCTTGTCAGTACATATTGGCGGCCAAGTGTTGAAATGTTCTCAACTTATTTATGTAAGAGAAAGCAGCCAGTGATTATTGGAGATGATTGTTCTGACTTGACTGATGTGCCTTTTTTTGGGTCCTCGAAGGGTCAATTTTGGCTCCCATTCTTTTCAATCTATACATGGAACCCCTAGAGGATCTTGCTACCGAACAGAGTTAATATACATCGGTATGCTGATGATACACAACTTTATGTGAACATTTCTTCTGAGAATGATCTGGCTAGGCTGAGAGAATGGGCCTCATTACACGGACGGCGGTAAGGGTTAACGGTCACCGTTAATGGCAACGGTGACCGTTAACCCTTACCGCCGTACTACGAGGTCCCTTTGCGGGTTGGAGGATTTAACGGCTGCTTCTTGCAGGCGTTAAAATCCAACCCGCTAAGGGACCTCGGAGCTAATTACGGCACCGCAAAATTGCGGTGGCGTAATTAGCGCCTTCCCCATTTCCATAGAGCCCTATGGGGCAGAAATGGGAATGGGGAAGGGCAATGGCGGAAAGGGGATTTACCGCCCCTCCAACCTTGGAATGGGGCGGTAAATCCCCTTTCCGCCAAGGCGGTGCCGGTATTTTACCGGCATGAGCCATGGCGCTAATAGCGCCATGGCTCACCGCCTTCCGTGTAATGAGGCCCAATGTCTTATGGATATTGAAGCCTAGATGTCCAGCTATATTTTGAAATTATGCCAGTCAAAAATAGAGTTTGTGGATTCCAAGATGGCCGCCACACCTTGAGGACATGCGTGCAAGTGCTCCATCGTATGCAGCTCGAATTAGGACAGAGCCCCCCGCCCCCTAATGACAACATTGAAGCATGATGCCTTCCAGAGGAGACGCAGGCACTCTTCAACTGCAGCGTTTTATCACCAAAACTGCTGCGGTGAGACGAATGCGCCACGGGAAGGCTAGCCCTTTGGAAGGGTGTGGCCTGCAGGATCAAGTATCAGCCCAGCCCAGCAAAGTGGTGCCAACAAAGACTCTCCCCAACTGTGGGCCTCCATGGATTAGTAAGTGGACACCGGAGCGGGGCTTGGCGCTTAAAAACTGGTATGTTAGCTAGGCGTCGCCCTCCCACCGCGATCAGGCGATTTTAATAGCTGCGACTTCGAGTAAATATCTTTGCCACCCTGGGGATCCCTCCTAGATGCCGAGCACAGAGGAGGGGCCGCACAGTTGCAATCACAGCCTTCAGACTCAGCTCCATCAATATGAGGGATAGTTGAAGGGCCAGCGATCAAAAATATAAAGCACCTGTCATGGACCCGATATAATTCCTGGTAAATATCTAAGGAGGAAAGACTCTGGGTGTTCTCTGCCACCAGGATAATTTACAGCGGATCTTCTTTCACTTGGTGGGGGTTTCCGGTCTCCACAGAATCGTTACAGAACAAATAGGGGAAAAACGATACTGTATCCTGTGCATCACATGCTGAGGGGCAGAAAGAAGATTACCCAGGTGGGGTCCCCCAAGCTCCTCAAACTATGACAAATCTGCTACAAAGACTGGACAGTGGGCCAGGTGACACCCTTAGCCAGAAACACACCTGCAGCTAACCCGGCGAAGAGCCTAGCAGCCTCAACCCATAAATGGCTGCCTGCAAGGAGGACTTTACAACTAGTTTCCAGGATTTCAGGACATGTTTCTTGCTTCATTTCAGGTGCAGTTCACTTCCTTTAATATGGAAATTAGGCAGTCACTATCCGATTTCAGCAAAGACATATCTTCCCTGGGGGAGAGCGCAGACACCAATGAGCGTGCAATCCAGGAATTGATACAGGAGAGCAAACAGTCTGGTATTGCCTTAGAGGAGTTGGCCAGGCTTACACACAACCTTTAAATACAGTGTGAGGACCTTGAGAACAGATCCAGACGCTCTAACATACGGATATGAAATCTTCCAGAAACGATCTTAGATGCCGATTTGAAAGGCATTGCAATTCATATCTTTTCAGACTTAATTGCAGGCAGAGAGGCTGTTACTGTTCCGCTTGACAGGGTATATAGAACAGGCCCAAAAAAATTATGATCCTAGTGCTCGCCCAAGTTATATCTTGGCAGTTTGCTCATCATTCTCACACAAGAAACCCATTCTCAGAGAGGCAAGGGCTTTACTTATAATGGGAGTGAGATCCCACTATATCAAGATCTCTCACAGATTACCCTTCAGAAAGGCTGTGAGATGCAGCCGGTGGTGAGAACATTATATTCGCAAGAAATTAAATATAGATGGATGATTCCTTTGGGATTGTTTTTTTCCCTGGAAGGGAGACAACCTAGGATCACCTCTCAAGAATCAGCTATGGCCTTATTAAAAATCGAAGAAGATATCACCAGGGGCATGTCGAAGGCCGCTGATGGTCACTTGGCTCAGCAATCTAAACCCCGGAAATGGATGACTTCAACTCGATGTGTGTTTCAAGGTTTGAGAGAGGAAAGACAAACTTAAACACCAAGAGGATTATAATTGTAATTGTAATTGGTTATTTATAACATGCTTACTACCCAGAGGTTTCTAAGCACGGGTCAGGGATCGAACCTGCGTTGCTCTGCATGTCTTGTGTCCAAGGCGAATGCGTTGCCCCTGCGCTATCCTCCCAGGACACGCCACGACTCAGAAGGCCTAACTTAAAAACACCAGGATAATAAAGCTCAGATGAAGGCAATCACAAGGTCATGGATTAAGAACTGATTTTTTTGACTTCTACAAAGACGGAGCACACCACCTTGGAACTCATCTGTTCAGGTTACAGATGGGGGTACTAGGACAGCTTGCACATTGCCTTGGGGTTAAAGTTGATTCACGGCTGGGGTTTCATACTCCGGGCTATGTTAGGTACCATGGCTCGCACCAGGGGACAATTTAGTTATTTATTTATTTGTATTGCGCCGGTAGCTCGCAAGCCTCGGGGCGCAGAAACAAGGACACAGGTACAAACATAGAATGCGGTAGGGCACAGGACAAGACGAGCAAGACAAAAAGGCCTAAAGAGAGAGGGGGTGGGGCTTAGTTAAAGAAGTGAGTTTTCACCTGTTTGCGGAAGCGCATATAGTTTGCTTCCATTCTTAGGTGTGCGGGGAGATTGTTCCACAGACCGGCGACTAGGATAGGGAAGGATTTTCCTGCGCCAAATTTGCGCTTGTGTGGAGCCACTGTGATCTTGCCTTGGTCTGACGATCTGAGTGTTCTACTCGGTGCGTACAGATAGATTTTGGATTTTAAGTAGGCTGGAGCTTTCCCATGGATGCATCTATGAGCTAGTGTCAAGGCCTTGAATTGAACTCTGTTTTCAATTTTAAGCCAGTGTAACTCTCTTCTCAAGTCGCTAATGTGTTCGGATCTAGTTTTTTTCTTAATGATCCTCACTGGATTATTCTGAATGACTTGGTAGCTATGGAGGCATTGCTTGTTGGACGCCAGGATTAATGCGTTACCATAGTCCATGCATGATAGGATGGTGGCCCTTGCCACGGTAACGCAGTTCTCTTCTGACAGATAAGGCCTGATGGCTTTTAGTAGTCTGAGGTAGTAAGCGCATGTTTTTTTTTATATACAGAGCTTGAGCTTCAGTCCCTAGTGGAGCTTCCAGCATCATTCCCAGCGTTTTGACTTTGCTCAAGACTTGTATTTGTTTGTCTTTTATCTGGAATGAGCCGTATGCTGGCGATAGTTTTGCTCTGGCTTGTTTGTGGAGACTGTTGGGATTGTTGGGGTTGGGGGGGTTGTAGATTGGGGTTGGGCAAACAAAGTAGGGGGAGGGGGTTCCGCGATGCATGATTTTTAAGAATAATATCAAAGAATGCAGTGTCTGAACGATGTAAGAACTTCATGACATGTTACTTTTATCAGGATAATTCAAGTGTTTAACATTAAATATTAGGGGTCTTAATGCACCAGCGAAGCGCAGGAAGCTGGAATCTCTCCTGGGGCACGTCCAACCAGACTTGGTGGCGCTCCACCAGACACATATTTGTCAGGCTGATAAATACAAACTCGATCACAACGCTACCCGGTTGTATTACAGGTAAATGCAGTGGGCAAGGTAGCTGGGGTGTTGATAGCAATTGGCTCTGGCCCCCACATTAAAGTGCCTCAAACAAACATCCATAAAGAAGGCTGTTTTAGTTTTGCAATCGTGGCGCTCGGTCTAAAGAAATTAACAGTGTCTTCGATTTATGCTCCTAACAATGGCCAGGAGGGCTTCCTAAAATCCACTCTTACACTATTGGAATATTTTAGTGAGGACGAAATAATTCTTATTGGAGATCTCAATATGGCTTGGGATCCTGTCTCTGATCATAGCACGGTTACCCGTTTCACGCAACCCCTGCCATTCAAATTGCTAATACAAACATTTGCACCAGTCTTTCTCACGCATAAATTATGCCTGGATTATGAAGCCCCTTTTAGGTATCATCACCCAAATTACCTGTCAGGCGATTACACTCTCAGATCATTACCTCTTATCATAGACCTGAACATAGTTGGGGGTAATCAGGGGTTATGGGCTTGGCGATTCCTGTCTAAAGTCATGGCAGACTCAGTGCTGAGAGATCAAATTTAAGGGAAGATTGGAGAGTTCTTTGAGTTTAATCCAATGCAGGAGACTTCAGTAAATGTGACATGGGATGCTTTCAAAGCAACTCTTTGCAGAGTTTTAAAAGCAGAAGCAGCTAACAGATGCAAACAAAAAAATGCATATGAGATAGAGTTGGAGGAAGAGCTGCGATGTGTAATGGGGAAAATGGAAACAAATGTGGGGTCCTCTATGCAAAGAGCATACAGAACCGTGGTGGGCAAGCTAAACCTAATTCAAGAAGAAAAGTCCTTATTATATCTTAAGCAAAAGTATTTGTCCCAGCTTCTCCGTTCTGGCTTAGGTGGAGAGGCAGAATGGGCCACCATTAGTGTGCCGTCATGCATTCGCAGAAGCATACTGCCCGTGCTAGTTGTTTTCTATCTTGGCCGCCGCCTGAAGCACTTACTGGACTTTGGATCGCCATTCAGTGTATTGCAACACGTCTCTCCACTCCTTTTGGTAGGACGCTCAGTTTCCTTCTTCCTAGCCTTCTGCCTTCTGTGCTGCTTGATTACTATTCCTCCTGACTTCCTTGCTTCGCTCTATCTCCCCTGGATCATTTTGCTTGCTGCTTCACTCGCAACGCCTCTGTTGCCATTCCGTCTCATTGCTTTCTGTTCCTGCTGCCCTTGTGCGCCATCTCTTCCTGTGGATTTATTGTTGCGCTTCCTGCACTCTCAATCCTCCTAAAATGGACACTGCTGTGGTAGAGACATCAGTTTATTTTTGGTGCCTTTGGCTTTTTCTCCTATTTGGGTTTTCCGGGGAGCTAGACTCTTGCCCAGGCTGATATCAGGCAGGCATAGTGGCTACTCCCTGTGGCGGACCTTACCTCTACGAGGAGAGAAAGACTTGTGGGACAGTATTATGTAAAAGCCAATAGGGAAGACCGCTTATTAGCCAGACAATTATGCCAAAGAACGGCATCATAAATTATTCTGATGATTCAATTAGCCTCAGGTGCAAAGTTTACATAAACCCTGCAAATTGTTTTGCAGTTGTATACATTCTTTTTGGATTTTTACCAATTGGAATCTCCTGACTTGGGAGTTCAGGTTGCGTACTTAGATGCGGTTACCCTGCCCCGGATAGCCCCGGAGGATGGGTATCGCCTTGAGCTGGATATCACCAAGGAAGAAGTACTTAGGGTTACAAATGTTCTTCCCCTGAATAAATCATTTGACCCAAACAGATTTCCTGCCTTGTTTTATAAGCTCTATCGGAAGGTGTTGACTCCCAAACTCACGCACTTATATAATTTGTTTAAACATTCAGGTCGCGTATCCTTTACTATGGATGAGGCAAAGATTGTGCTGTTTCCGAATCCTGGAAAAGATCCTAGCAGAAGTGGATCATTTCGCCCCATTGCCCTTATAAATTTGGATGCTAAAATGTATACTAAAATATTGTCCAATACGATAGAGGATCTACTCCCCATCATACACCCATATCAATCAGGTTTTATAAAACACATGATAATTTAAGGCACACCTGTCATATTCTAGAGAAGGTTGAAAAAAAAGATATTACAGCGGTTTTGCATTCTCTCGACATGGAGAAGGCCTTTGACCGGGTTGAGTGGTTGTTTCTCTTTCTAGCCCTGGCAATGATGGGCTTTGGCCCGAACTTCATAGAGAAAATCAGGGCGAACTATAGACAACCGTCTGCTTGATTGTTGATTAATGGCCAACTATCTCCGCCCATCTCTCTTCAACGCGGGACCAAAGAGGGCTTCCCCATGTCACCATTGCTATACGCCATTTGCCTTGAGCCGTTCCTTGCCAGGGTCAGACAGACAGATGCCGTTCAAGGGATTAACTTCGGAGGGGTATCACTTAAAATTATGGCTTATGCAGACGACATGCTGCTCCTTCCATCTGATCGGGTAAACACCTTTCAAGCAGTGGAATGAGAGTTAGGAACTTATGGGTCGGTAGCAGATTTGAAAATTAACCATACTAAATCGGAGATTTTTAACCTCTCCCTTCCCCCGAAAGAAGCACACTCCTTGCAATCACATACACAATTTGGTTCGGCACAAGATGGTATTAAATTGTTGGGCGTCACCATAACCCCTCCGATTGCCAAGATGTATGAGGCTAATTATCCGCTTTTGCTGAAGGAAATTATGGAGCAACTAGTTAAATGGGTCAGTTGACGGTCTCCTAGCTTGGTCAAATTTATTCGATATAAATGGTTATCCTCCCCCAAAACACTTTATTTCTTTCCGGCACTTCTGATCCGGGTACTGGGTCCCTTCTTCAAAAAGCTACATAAAGCGATATCTGCATTTGTATGGAACTACAAGCCCCCACGGGTAGCTTATGACGTCTTAATGACCCCTACACATGGGGAGGCCTGGGTCTTCCGAATCTTTGAAAGTTTTAACAAGCTGCTCAAATCAGAATAGTGAAAGATTTGTGGGGAGTAGACACTGGAAAACGGTGGGTCCAGATGGAGCGAGCGATAGGAGGTCCACAGTTCAGGGCTACCTTATGGCTCCCTAAGTGTGATCGTTCCCCCAATATTCACAAGAGCAGGATCACAAGCTTAGTAGAAGCAGTCTGGAACTTAGCGGTTAAGCAATACCAATTCACGACGTTTCCTTCACCTTTCACACCTTTGTTTTATAATCCGCAGTTTACTCCAGGCCTCGACCCACAGGCGTTTTCTAGATGCAAGCAGGCAGGCTGTACAAAATTACGAGATCTATTTCACGGTAAAGACCCTAAACCCTTCATCCAATGTAAACAAGAACTGGGGTTGAATGAATTCGCTCGTTTCCAATATTTCCAGGTTCGGCATCGGATACTGGCTCCACCGAACAAACAAGTGTTAACCAGAGAGTTAAAATTGTTTGAAAAATGTGTTATTTCCAAGCCGGGGTATAGGGCTTTTATCTCATACTTATACAAGATCATGTCTGAGGCTACCCCCAGCATCTCACCGTATTATAAATAACGTTGGCAGCTAACGCTGGGAGAACATTCCGGAAACAGAATGGGAGGGGCTCTGGAAAGATATCCCCAGACTTACCTGCTTGATCCAAATCATAGAATTTTGGTACAAGTTGTTAACTCAATGGCACTATACTCCAGTCCACTTGCATAAAATGAGATTGGCTACTTTGGACCAATGTTGGAGAGATTGTGGTTTGCTTGGGGTTTGGAGGCATATATGGCGGGGCTGCCCGATCTTAACGGGTTATTGGACTGAGATAGATAGACATATGGCTCAAATTTTTTGTTTGGTAAAGCCTAAAACTCTTAGGTCAAGCGTACTGTTAATGTTGGAGGCGAATATGTGACGGCGCTCTAAACAAAATTTAGAACTTTTGTTATATTGCAAATTGCAGCTTTATTTGGGATAGCTCAAAAGTGGCAATCTAAAGACCTGCCGCCGCTCAGCGAATGGTTCTCCAGAGTCTGGAACTTTGTTGCTCTGGAATGGATCACATACAGGAGGATCAATCAAAATTTGCTCAAGACTGAGCGTGGTGCTAAACTTTCTGCAGAATGGCTATAATATTCGATACTGCCCTCAACATCTTCAAATTCTTGGCATTAAATGACTTTGTGAACATTGCAATATGTACCATGCACCGCACCGTTTGATAATGTCTGCTATTATACGAAAAAGCAATAAAAACCAATACAAAAAAAATGGAGTTTGTGATTTTTGTCTTCTTTGACCCGCACCTTCGTCCTTAGATGCTTTAGTAATGTCCAGATTTTGGATTCTTCCATGAAGCTGTGTTAGGCAGAATCCTGTGCAGTGCCCTTAGGGACCACTACACACAATTAAGACTACAGGTGGTAATACAAGTTCACCTTTGGTACAAGCCTGTACTACTATGTTAAAGTGGTAGCAGTAGCGGAGCAGCCAGGCTTATCTCAAGAGTATTTGAGCAGTAGCAGAGATTACACAAAGGGACCACAATTACTGTGACTCAAGCAAACACCGACTCAAGGTTTCAGGAAAAAAATATAAGTACATTTATTTTTAAACCATTTGTTATCAAACTCAACACTTCTATAAATTCAAAACCACAAGTAAAATACACTACACACGACCAATTCACTTGGTACAGTATAACTGAAGGTAAGTACCCTATGTTTTAACGGACCGGTGTTGTGAAACAAAAGACGTTACCGGGAATACATATGCGATCACTTTTTGACAGTAATGACAGTTCGGTCTTACTAAAGATATGCGTATCCGCGGCTAGAAATGTTACCGGGGCAAAAACACACTTAACACCTGAGTTAACCGGAGAGAGTTGGGGCAAAAATCATAGGCAATACTTTTGTCAGGGCAGACACAATCAGCGAACACTTGCTGACAGAAATACCAGAGTCAATAGGCCGGAGCCAGGGTCAAGTGGAACCAGGTTCCTGTTGTCGAGGATCACACAGTCAGACAGTTCAAGATTCAACGTTGCCAGGAGTACTTGGATATTGTCAACAGAGGAAGCAAAAGTTATAAGAAGGAGGGAAGACAAGGGCAAGCCTTGGATGAAGAGAAAAGGAATTCACCCTAGCTCCTCGAAGCAGAACACCTTACCTTATTCAAGGAAGAAGCTGGTACCACGGCAGTTGTTCCTGGTAGTTTCCTGCAGACCCACGGTTCCTGGTGCTTCGGTGGTGGTGACGAGAAGGAGGACGTCTGGAGGGGTCTGCACTACGCAGGGATGAAGCCAGCAGCAGCGACTGTGAATAAAAGGTGCTCTCCTTAAAAAACAGGAGAGGCTATTCAGATGGCTATCCAGACCACTACAGCAGTGTGCAGTGATTTCGACCAAGAAGAGGATCCTCTGGCTCTGGAGGATGAGCTGGTTGATCCCACCAAGCTCAAGGGAAGAAGACCCCGGACTAGATCTTCTCTGGTCGAAGGGTAGATAGCTCAGGACTGCAGCAGGGCTTCACCGGGACGGGAATGTTGCAGCAGCCATCTTCTTCTCCGCTTCTCTTCAGTTCCTTGTAGTTCCAGTGGCGACTCTGACTTCCAGCCCAAGGGTCCTGCCTTTTATGTGAAAATCCCCCATTCACACAGCCTGGCTGTCAATCACGCAGCAGGGGGGTTGTCCAGTCCGGACAACCACCTCAGCCAATCATGGCAAGTGCGACTTGGGGTTCCTAGGATACCCTGTGCAGGGGGTGACTACACCCCTCCCTCACATTCAGCCCACCTAGATACCCAGGCACCTAGAGGAGGGCTTCTTGGCAGAAGCCCGCCAAAAGACAGTGAACAAAGAAGGCAAACCTGGTTTGCCGCGCAAAGTAAAACACAAGAAGGACTTTAACAAAAAGAAATGGCGAATAAACCCGACCTGAGCCAAAAGAAAGAGTATTTGGTCAAGCGGGTTTATGTTTGAGGCTAATATAATAGCCTAAAACAGTACCATGTTTATATAGTATAAACACGGTAGAAAAGTTAGGGTAGAAACCACTGCCACTAGCCAAGTCTAAATGTTAAAAGAGCAAAACAAGGCTCTAGGAGGTACAGATAAAAAGGGCTAAAATGTAACCCTTTCCAATACTCCATGTAAGTTGGGGTGTACTGGATCTGTGGTTAAATGTACTCCAGAGTCCACAATCCCAAAAACAGATGAAATACACATGGCAAAACATGGTTAAGAGTGGGGGAAAAGCTCACACTATTACCAAGTGGAAAAAATAAACTCCAGAATTCCTCTTGATACCAGATTAACATTATTGCCCCATGTTAATACATTTGCTAAATCTGCTCAACATCAGCTATTTTCTTTAAGAGTGGTAAAACCCTTTGTTTCTGCTATTCACTTTCATATTTTGGTTCAGTCTCTTGTTTTGACTATGGTAATTCGGTCCTGATTGGACTTTACTATTTCTTTTGTAGCTCCAATTAAAGCAGTTTTTAATGTAGCAGCATGGCTCGGTTCTGGAGCTCAGAGGCATGACCACTTTACCCCGGTTCTAATGGAATTGCATTGGCAGCCTCTTAATGGGAGAATTATTTTCAAATGATTGTGTTTTGTACATAAAGCATTGCATCAAAACACTAATGGAACCTTAGTAGAGTGGCAGAGCAGTCAGGTTTATCAAAAGAGAAAGATGTGAGCTGCAGGTAAGTACACACAGAATACTTGTAGATACTTTTTAAAGGCCACTGTTTAGTGTGTAGTTTCTTGCGGTTACAATTGTTATAGCATTTTGAAATTAATGACAGTTCTACCGTACTATTGGTAATAACGCGCACTCGCGCACACACAAAGATATACCGTGGTTGTATTTAGTTAGCAAAACCACCCAAGATAATGATGTTTAGTAAGGAAAACAGTTGGTTAGTGTAACAGTAGCAGGACTTAAGGTTATAGAGGCAGTTTCTTCGGACAGCATGGCTTTTAAAGTCCAAAACGCAACCCTAGCTGAAAGGCAGTCCGGAGAGGCTAAAAGTCTCGTGAAGCAGCTAAATACAAAAGTTCCTGTGGATACTTTCTAGTCTCTAGTCTTTAAGATGCAGAAAGATGAAACCAACAGTGGAGACCCTGTTAAAGGGCTCGCTAAACGACATAAACAGCAGCTTGGGTCAGAGGCGGTTGCCCTGAACACCTCTACCTGCTCTGGAGCAACTTTTCGGATTAAGGTAAGAAATACTTTTTTCTCCCCACAGTACCTTAGATTTGAAGACATGTTTGTGGCTGGATTCTCCTCGATGATGCAGCGCTGGGCACAACCTCTGGATTCTTTGGTCTGGTGATGAAAAGCAGGACAATGGACAGGATCTCTCAGCAGCAGTCTCGAGGGAGGACCTTGGGCATGGATTTATCCAGCTCTTCTGGTCAGTCTGTGGTTTTGGCACCTTTTCTTCAGCATCAACAAAGGACACGATTTGCCCGGCCAACCTTCTTCGCTTCCTGGAGTCCAGCACTCTGCTGAAGGGACTTGGATGAGTCGGATTGTGTCTCTGGAGGTTCACCTGGAGCTCAGCAAGGACTTGGATGGATTTGGCCTTTTAAAGACAATGAGCTTCATTTGGTTTTGAGGTCTCCTGGTATTGGGGTTCCTCAGCTCTGGAGAGACACAGTACCTCAGGAGATGTCTCGGATTGGATTTCGTATAGGGACTGGTTGTCCCCACCAGTCAAAGGGAAGGAGTCGTCCTCTTCGGAGTTCCTCTGTGGAACAGCAAACAGGGTCAGGACAGCAGTGTTGGAAAGGGTCTGCAGGTGTCTCTGCTCGTCATCTTCTTTGGTTAATTCAGCTTCCAGTGGTCGAATTGCCTTTCACCTCAGGAACCCCACCTTTTATTCAGTTTCAGCACACAGTTCTCTGCAATCTCTCTCAGCAGTTTACAGAAAGGGACAGGTGGCTGTCCAATGAGGACAGCCATACCCCCAGTGGGAGCTGGTGCCATTCAAGCATTCAGGCAAACAAAAGGCAGGCGAGTGAAAAACTCCTCCCCCACTTACTGCCTGCCCAGACACACTGGAGCCTAGGCGGGGACACCCAAGTGTTCCCACCAAAGGCAAAACCCTCACACAGACCTCACCCTCTCAGAATGGTAGAAGAAAGGCTAGCAAAGAAGAACCATGCTAGAAATGGCAAAAAAAGTAAGAAGCCCCCAAGTTAGTACTTAGGTGTCCATATTGTGCACAACCGGGACTGTGAATACAGCCAGCGGTAAACAATAGCACAGTAGTCTGTAGAACACGCCCACTGCCACCAGCCATAACTAGAAGCTTGTCTATGTGACTAAAAAGTCACAGGAGCAGAGAAAAGAGGGATACTGAGCATCCCCATGGCACTCCACAGGAGGTGGTGTGTGCCAATCTCTCAGAATATATGTTTTAGGATAGATGCAAAGAACTGTAGAAATTAAGTATAAGGGGGGGCGCTGTTGAGCGACCAGCAAGATGGCCGCCTAGCTCGTAAGCTCCAGGACCCACAAGCTACAATCTGCAATAAACTGCGCAATCCGGCCAGCTGTGCCCTCCAAAACGAAGCCTGACTGCCCCCTCTACACAGGGCACAATCTGTAAAAAAAACGCTGCTGCTGGCCCTGCGCCTCCTGAGATACAGCAGAGAACACCGACCGCCAGCGCAGGCCTGCTGGGCCTGCCTCCCTGTGAACCGGAGGGCGGTGTGGCCTCGGCGGCCCGAGGGTCGCGCTGGCGAGACGGCGTAGCAGCCCACTGAGGTGCCCCACCGACCTGCAGCCGGACCCGGAGCTGCCGTGGGGAAGGAGGGATATCGCTGCTGGTCTGTGCCTCCGCTGGGGACGGCCTCTGCCTTTCCGCCGCGGGGCCCTACTAAGGGCGGGCGGCAACGGTAGGTGCATCATAGGGGGAGAGGCTGCGGGGCTGCCATCACCGCTGTGGCCTCGCCTGGAACCCCTGTACTCCCCAGCTTATCGGCGGTGGGGGCCGCGGCTTTCCCTTCTCCTCCCTCGGCCCTGGCGTTCCCTGCCACCGTGCCGGGCACGAGGGGGAGCTTGTGCCGCTCCGCTTGGTTCAGAGCTCGGAAGCACTCGCCGCGGCTGGCCCCTGCCTGGGGGGGCCCGGCACAGAGGACCAAGCAAACGCGGGCGGCTCCCGGCTTCCCCCGCGTGCGGGCTGCCTGTTTTTCCTGGTGTCCGGGCTCCGCTGGACGGGAGCAAATAAAACCCATACGGTGGGCGCAGCTGTCAGAACTATTACGTGCCGACCTCTCAGGAAGTGGATTCAACACTAGAATACCTTCGCATCTGGAGGCCCCGC
Source organism: Ambystoma mexicanum (assembly GCF_040938575.1). Taxonomy (NCBI): domain Eukaryota; kingdom Metazoa; phylum Chordata; class Amphibia; order Caudata; family Ambystomatidae; genus Ambystoma; species Ambystoma mexicanum. Next base: position 941,428,612 of record NC_090939.1, read on the forward strand.
ACATCCATGTGCTGCTAGTCTGCTGTGGTAGAACTGTGACAAAGTGGGCGCTGTTAGATCAGCATTAACGCCAATATATCAGCGCAAGCAGCTCAAAACACACTACCTTGTCATTTGTGTCGCCCCCCCATGTCCACTCCATCAACGGCATGATGCTCTGTGGGCCCAATCACTACGCACAGTGCTAATGACTATCCAGGAGTTCTCCAGGCCCCGCTATTACTGTCTGCTGCACCTGTGGCTTTTGCGAATCACTTGCTTAGCCCACCAGGATATGACCGTTCTGCCCAGCTGTGGCCTGCATCTCCCCTGACGCCGTTGACCATCCACGGGCTGCCCACCCCCAACTAGTCAGGGCAAACACTTGCATCACTGGGCGCATTTCTCTACACGTCACAACCACTTGCTAACTGTCACCTTCACCCTGAGTCTCTTAACATATGAACCCCACCAAATCCGACAGATTGGGAGCTACCCCCTACTACAAGCATGCCCAATAGGATGCGGGGAACCAGCAAAGTAGGCGCTATGGTCAAGTTTGCCAAGGCAACGCCCAGGGCGGACCAAGCATCCTCCTCCACACCACAAGATGATGGGGTTCCCCCCAGCCTGACTTATGTGCAATAATGGAGTCCATGGCCAAAAACATTGCGGTCTTCCATGAAAATTTGGATGACATTAATGCGAACGTTGCCTCCTTAAGAGCCAAACTCGATCAGCATGGGGCCAGGATCACCGAGACGGAGCAAAGAATGGGAAATAACGAATGTCCATGCCCTGCAAAACACGGTCACGGAGCTCGTCCGTGACATGAAACAGGTCAAGGCCAAGTGCTATGACCTCGAATCGAGGTCGCGAAGAAATAACATTCGCATTGTAGGGGTGCCCGAATCGGCGCTAAAAGGGCGGATGGAACTGGCGGTCGAACAACTCCTCAAAGACCTCCTGGGTAGTCCTGTGATGTCACCATTCTTTACGGTCGAAAGAGCACACCGATCGCTGGCACCCCGGCCTAAGCCTGGAGATTTCCCCAGGCCTATAATCGCTAAATTGCTAAGCTACAAGGACAGAGACCTCATACTACATCTGGCCAGACAGAAAGGGGAGCTGAGGCTAGATTCACAAATTATTAGGATCTTCCCCGACTTCTCAGTGGGGGTTCAGATGGAGCGACACCAGTTTGGCAGTGTAAAAAAAATGTTGAGACAGGAAAATTGAATACGCGATGCTCTTCCCTGCCCGCCTCAAATTCACCCACCAAAACAAACTGTACTTTTTCACTGTTCCGGACAAGGCAGTTAAGTTCATCGAGGCACAAATCCCACTGGTGGATCCCCCGGAGGATCCAATGGACGACGACTAAGATCTGGGCTCCCATGCCTTAGTGGTAACCCCTACAGGCCGTGGTAAACCTGAAAACGGCCCCCCGGTGGGCCAACTAGTTCCCCTTTCCTTGCTCCTCTTTGGGCCTAATACCTTGCATCAACATCTCAGGAACACTGCCTGTAGAAAGGAATATATCCCCATTTGGCCTGTTTGCAACGTCCTTTTCCTGGCCGTTCCTCGGAAACTGAGCCTCACTGTTAGATGCCGCCCTACGGCATCACTTGCTTTGATCTAGCTACTCAATAATATGTTTGCTTTACCGTAACCTATGTTCCATCAGCCGTTTTGAATATGCATTAATATTGTGGGTCCGATGGCAGCGGCAGCCCCCACTGCAGCTGCAATGCCGCTTGCGGCAGAATGTTCATATATGAGCCCCTGTTGGGCTACTGGTCAAGCGTTGCCAAGTTGGGGGAGGCACGCAGTTGGCCACTGGGGGGGTGGACACTATCACACTGCTTGTTCGGACTGGGCGGTGAGGGTGGGGGGTGTGGAAGTTGGGGAATGTTTCATGAAAACTGGCAGGAAGGTTATGACAGGTTCTGAAGGGAAGCGTGCTTGCGCCGCAGCGACACACATGGTTGGAGACAGAGATGGATCCTTTAGTTGGGATGTTCCATAATCTGTCACTATGGCTATTAGAATGATGACATGGAACATTCGGGGATTAACAAATTTCACGAAGTCCCACAGGATCACGGCATACGCACAAAGACACAGGGTCAAGGTGCTCCTCTTGCAAGAAACCCACGCTCTGAAACTCCTAGCATCAAGCCTGGTGCAGACCTGGGGCCCCAACAGATTCTATACCCAATACTCTACTCAATCCAGGGGGGTCTTGACTCTTATCCACAAATCGGTTAAATTCACGCTCCACACAACCCACATTGATTCACACGGCAGATACGTGATCCTTCATTGCACGCTGGATAATGTAGAATGCTTGATAGCCAACTCATATGGTCCCAACACCGATTCCCCCGAATTCATAGATGCAGTAATCGATATCCTAGCGAGATATGCAGAGGTCCCAATCATATGGGCGGGAGACATGAACCTTATACTCGACAATGTCCTGGATAGAACGACCACCTCACGCAGGGTCACCTCCCGTGCCGCCAAACAACTCCTTAAGCATATGGGTTCCCTAAATATACATGATGTGTGGAGAGTCCTCCACCCCCAGGAGAGGGACTACACTTTTCACTCAACAGTACATAGCAGTTCTTCCAGAATTGACATGTTTCTACTGTCAGGGTGCCAGGTAGGTAAGGTGACAGATGTTAAGATCCTTCCACGAACGCTCTCTGATCACTCTCCTGTAATGATACAGATACAACTGGGTAAGACTCGGACCGCCCGACCCCCCTGGCGCTTTAAATCTGATGCGCTGTCTGACATCGTCTTTAAGGCTGAGATCCTATCGGACATAAACGCCTTTTTTGAAAATAACAATACACAAGACACCACTGAGGGTACACGCTGGGAGGAATTTAAAGTATATATTAGGGGGATGTGCACCTCCAGGGAAGCAGGGGTTCTCAAGTCCATAAGGCAGGCCCTAAACAACTCGGAAATTAAGCTTAAAGCATTGGAACGGGAATATGCTTCTACACCAGCCCCGGCAACCCTAGTGAAAATTAGATTGGAATTAGAACTATTCGAATCTCATGCCCTAAGCGAGGTGCGATACTATGCTCGCCCCGTGGCCTCCGAAGGTACGGTGAAGGAGACAGACCTGGGAGACCCCTGGCTAAACTAGTGCGTGCAGAGGGGGGTAGAGGTCGGTGGATAGCATTCTCGATGAACAGGGCTTACGACACTGGTCTGACCAAACCATCATAGACATTTTCGCCAGCTTCTATGCCACTCTATATGGCCCCCAGCCAGAACACACAGCCCATGACCTGGACGACCTACTAGAAAGCAGTCCCATGAGTATCATCTCCCAAAGCACAAAGGAGCAACTTGATGTCCCGTTCACCATAGATGAGATAGCCCGGGTAATTTCAGACCTCCCCAACAACAAGGCCCCTGGTCCAGACGGCCTGTCTTCTGAGTTCTACCAGAAACATGTGGCCATTCTGGCTCCGGTACTATATGGGGTCTGGACCGAATCATTGTGGGTAGCTACTCTTCCTCCCTCCTTAAGAGAAGCCCTGATCACTGTCCTCCCTAAACCGGGTAAATCCCCAGATGAATGCGGCTCCTACAGGCCTTTATCGCTTATCAACACGGACACAAAGATTTTTGCTAAAATAATAGCGAACAGGTTCCTTCCATTCATGCCCCATCTGTTCCACGCAGACCAAAATGGATTTGTCCCTGGCCAATCTACAGCACTTAATATCCGCCGTATATTCAATGTGATGGCCAGAATCGACCCATAGGCGGACGCAGTGGCAGTCACACTAGACGCCCAAAAAGCGTTCGACATGGTCTCATGGCAATACTTGTGGGCCGTGTTGGAGAAAATGGGTATTGGACCAAATATGATCTCCTACATAAAACTCTTGTACACAGATGCTATGGCCAGGATGCTGATGCTGGTCAACTCCAATGTCTCCTCTCCCTTCGTGCTACATAGGGGCACTCACCAGGGATGTCCGTTCTCCCCCATCCTTTTCGCTCTAGCCATCGAGCCCATGGCGGATCATGTTAGGAATAGAAATACTCGTAAAGGTATTCGACTACGGGACACACCTGAAATCATCTCACTGTACACTGATGATGTACTTCTATACGTGAGGAACCCATCTACATTTCTAGACCCAATCATCCGAGACATAACTAAAATTGGCACATACTCTGGCTTCACCATCAACTATTCTAAATCAGAAATATTCCCTCTCACTGCAGCGACCCAGCAACCATCCTGCGAATTCCCCCTACGTTGGTCCCCAGGGGGCATCAGATACCTCGGGTGCAAGTATCACTGACCAGAACCTCGTTGCTGGTGGATAATTATGAGACAGCGGCACAGCACATTGAGTCCAGAATGCTCACATGGCGCAATCTCCCATTGTCCCTTGCAGGCAGGCTGTCCCTACTTAAAATGATCGTGGTTCCCAAGCCCCTCTATATCTTTGCTAATGTCCCGGTGTGGCCCAGGAAACACTATTTCAAAAGGCTCCACTCTGCGTGCGCCCAATTTCTCTGGCATTCTGGAGCCGTCTGAAAGAAGTGGCAACATATGACCCTACCCTACGAAAAAGGTGGTTTCGCAGCCCCTGACCTAACATTGTACTGGATTGCGGCACAGGCTCAGCATGCCACACACTGGTATGCACACCAGAATCCGCCCCCACATGTCAAATTAGAGAAACTCGCTAGCGATGGGAACAATATCATGACCTTAGTACTACACCGTACGTACCAGACGGATGCCCCTGCAGACCCCGTGGCCACCACGATCAGAGCGTGGAATAGCATTCTGGACTCAAAACGAGAGCATTGCCCGTATTACAAATGGCTTCCCATATGGCAATACCCTGGTATCCCCCCCACACACGACCAACACCTCCTCCGACACTGGGGAAACCTGGGCTATCGTGCACTAACTGATCTATTCCCGGACAGTAAATTTATTACCCCTCAAACATGGCGGCCTGCACACTCCAACTCGGTGCTGGAGCTATTACAATACTTCAGGCTAAGAGCGGCGGTCCGTGCTATGTGGCCCTCCTACCCAGACAAACCCCCAGACTCACTAGAACTCCAATACATATCAAATTTTGCAGGAGGAAGGGGTATAATATCCTCTCTGTATAAAATGCAACTAGTGAAACTAGAGGAAGCATCCCCAAAACAGCGGGAAGCTTGGGCCAGGGAGCTAGAAAGGGAAATCACTGAAGAGATCTGGAGTAAAATGTGTGCGCACACGCGCAAAGTCTCCCTTAGCGCTTGATTCCGCTGCATACAATACAAACTTCTTAACAGACTTTATTATACACCGTTCAAAGTTGCAAAATTCTCTCATACCCTGACTCATGCATGCCCGAAATGTAAATCTGAAGAAGCAGATCACATACATATGTTTTGGTCCTGTACTGCACTGAGTAAGTTTTGGCTGGATGTGACGAAAGCGCTCTCAGAGGTGATTGGGTCCCCGGTGGACCTTGACCCACTGGCCTTGCTATTCTGAATTTGGGTTGGAGAAAATGCCAAAAAATGTAAAAATTCCTAAATGTGAGTACTTGTGTTGCAAAAAAATGTATATTACAATGCTGGAAGCGGCGCTCCCCCCCCCACCATGGAGATGTGGCAGAAAGCCCTTACTTGGGTACAAACATGTGAAGTAGAGTATATTGGATCACTACCCGCGCCATCTCGCCCCAAAAATGTGTAGACTGAATTCTGCAGTTATTTAAATAGCAGAGGCGAGGTGGAGTGGAGCTCCACCCCCCCACCTGGCCCGCCCGTCTCATCATAAGAACTGAGCACCTCATGACCCCCCATCCCACCATGCTTCCCTCTCCCCCAATCGGAGCTGCTTGTAATAGATCAGGATGTAATGCTTACTTATAACTTGTGATTCTTGTTTCACTCTGTGTAAAATGTGCTGTACCTGCCTTAGCCGTCTGCCAATAAACAAAAGTTAAAAATAAATAAATAAATAAATAAATAAAAATTAAGGATAAGGTAAGAATCCCAAAGGAGAACCCAAAGGGTTCCCAGCACCACAACCCATGCGTGCTGCAAAAGTAAAATACAGATGCCTTAACAGATATGGAGGAAAGTAAACTCCATAGAAAAAGTAACACACAGATAAAAGCGTTCCGCCTCCACTCATTCAGGATATAAAGAAAAGGTCCAAAAGTCCAGCAAAATGTTTGGAGGTCTCACTAGGAGAGGGGATGAAGCATAAAAATGATAAATATCCCTAACAGGACCTTATCTATCCATGGTCCAGATTACATAACAACCCACAATAACCTTTTTGTATTATAGAAAAGCAGTCAAATCCTAGGTGTTTCCTAAGCAATGTTTCCAGCATGTTCTACTCTGTGTGTGATGCTCATTTATATGTAGGGGTTCTTCACTGATCCCCACCACAAAAACATGTCGGCAGGCACAATACAAAGAAATCCCTCAATCAAAAAATGGCTAGGTCTACAAAGTTTTGAAACAGAATAAGTCTAGCATGCCCACTTTTCAGTGTCTTACCTGAGTCGCATTCAATAAACAGAACACAAATCCGAAGATATTTGCAGTTGTGTCATCACTCTGTATCAGCAGCAGGTAGCCGATAACCCAAGTGGTTCCTAGCATCAAAGCAACTGAAAGGGTACTTCCTATCTTCTTAATGGGCGATACTTTTCTTGTACTGAAAAAAGTACAAAAGGCATTTGTGCTAATTAATGACACCTGTTCAACCTATCACCATACTTCGAGTATAACGATTAATTCTTTATTTATTGGTATACATACATGTTTTCTGTTAAAATTAATAAAACATATTGGGCCTCATTACGACCCTGGCGGTAAGGGGTTTACGCCAGCGTTAGCTGCGCCGACCCCTTACCGCCAATTACGAGGTCCCCTAGCGCCATGGTGCTTTTAACACCTGCTTTTAGCAGGTGTTAAAATCCATGGCGCTAAGGGACCATGGAGTTAATTACGCCACCGTAATTTACGGTGGCGTAATTAACGCCTTCCCCACTCCCATTATGCCCTATGGGGCAAAAATGGGAATGGGGAAGGGTAAATGGGGATTGGGGACTTACCGCCCCGCCAAGGTCGGAATGGGGCGGTAAGTCCGCCAACCACCATGGCGTAAACGTAGTTTACGCCATGGTGGTAAAGTCACGGCCCAGGCGGTAACTTACCGCCTGGGTCGTAATGAGGCCCATTAAAATGAATGGGCCCCATTACAAGTTTGCCGGTCCGGGAACTATGGTACCGGTAAGCTTGTTATAAACGGTGCCAGTGCATCTAACCTCCCCATTCCCATTCAACCCTATGGGGCAATATGGGAATGGGGAGCATCTTTTTTCTGGCGCCTGCGAATGGGCAATTACCGGGTCCGTCTGAGTCCCAATGACCCGGTAATTGCCCATTCACGGGTGCCGGTAAAAATTGGAAGTTTGGCTGCAGCCTGCCGGTTTTACCGGCAAGGCTACTGCCAAACTTGTAATGAGGCCCAATGTCTATATGTTTGGTATACAAAAGTAAGCATAGCTATCTTTAATTTTGCTGTTGCACTGAGACCTGAGAGACTATTACATTATTTATTAGCACCCTGGGAGGCGCCATCCACCAATAAGAATACTCGGAATGCGGGCTGTATTCACCAAGGAAAGCCCGCGCTCCGGGCATTGTCATTGGTGTCAGGAGCGTCCCTTCCCTGCTCCCCCTTCACCATGTAGCACCTGTGTAGTTTCCCTACACGGGTGCTAATGGTGTCTTTTTTCCAAAAAGGAAAAGAAAAAGAAAACTTACCTCTGTGGTGTGTCTCGGCTCCAGCAGTGCTGCTCTTCAGGAAGTCTGTTGTCCATGTTGATGACGTCACTGTTATCAACATGCAAAATTGACTTCCCTGTCAGCACTCCCGGAGCCAATCTACAACATAAAGGTAAGTTTAAATTGTTTATTTTCTTTTTTTTAAAACACCACTCGAACACATGTAGGGAAACTACACAGGTGCTAATGGCGATATTAACAGAGGCGGCGGGCCGATCCTGTCGGTAACGGCACCGCCACCCTTGTTAAGGGACCCTCGCTCCGCTCTGGTCTTTAACTTGGGCGGCGGACCATTAACAACAGGGTCGGCCAGCCGCCTTGGTTAATATCAGCTCATTAGGCCCCAGTGCTATGCCCTTCTGAAGGATTGGACTGGGGATACATAGAAGCACTTTTTTGTTTGGAGCATTCCAAAGATATTGGACAGCTATTTTGTAACTAAGACTTAGTAGCAACAGAATTGAGAGGGCAAAAGAGAGTAACGCTGCCTGAGACAAAATCATATAAGCTTTCCTTTGGTATCGGATCATGCCTTTCTGCTCTTGATCTTTCAGTCCCAGAATACCATGTTCCATATCCCTGTCCCCCTGTGTTCCAAAGATTTCCCCCAGTCTGCCATTCACATCAGCCCAAAATTGTTTAATTTTGGGGTAGGACAACAGATATGTCCCCAATCTCCCACTCGCGCACCCACTCCAACATAAAGTAGATGAATTTGAGTAGAATCTGTACAATTTGGCCAAAGTACAATGACACAAAACCATAACTTTCAGCCCTATCTCCCAGATCTGGATCACCCTGGTTAGTTTAGGGATGTCTGCACATAGTCGCTCCCATTGCTCTGACTGAATTGAATGCCCCAGAGCCGTTCCCCATATCGCTATGCACGGCTAGGTTGGAGTCACAAATAGCAATTTATAAAGAGCTGATATCAGTTTTCTATCTCCTGAATCAGTTGTGATATATTTTTCAAATGGTGTGACGTGTCTGGTAGCTGCTGCTTTCACCATCGGAAAAACCAACCAGTGCTGAAGTTGTTGATATCAAAATTTCACTTTTTCTTGTACCGCAAAGTCTGTTTTACATTGGTCAAAAACTTAATGGGCCTCATTACAAGTTTGGAGGTAGCCATGCCTGTAATACAGGCAGGCTACCTCCAAACTTGCGAAAACATCCGGCACCCACGAATGGGCAATTACCGGGTCATGCTGAGTTTGGCGGACATGGTAATTGCCCATTCGCGGGCGCCGGTAATAAGGGACTCCCCATCCCCATTCGGCCCCATAGGGCTGGATGGGAATGGGGAGCTCGGATGCACCGGCACAGTTCATAAAGGTGCCGGTGCATCCACGAGTTGTGCTTGCGAGTGCCGCACTGCCCGCCAGGTCCGACCTGGTGGGCAGAGTGAGACCCGCGAGCACAACTCATAGTATGGCGGTACGGTAGCAATGGCACCGGTAGCACTACCAGCGCCGTTGTTGCCTTACCGCCATACTTATAATGAGGCCCAATGTCTTATGCATTTTCTCCCTGTTAAGCGCTTGTCTTGAGATAAATATTCCAGCATACAATAAGAGAATTGAACTGTTGCAATTGTATTGATTGCTTTACTGCTAATGCTTGCCGACACGTGTTTCGACCAGAGGTCGTTTTCAAGGCATAGTTGTTATATTCAGTCAATATACAAAGAATGATACAATTGAAATAATAATAAATAAGGTAAAAATACAAATTAAAAAACTAAATAAATATACAAAGTTTTCTTCAACATTACTATTTCCCAATTTTGTTAATTCACATTTGGTCAGAGTACATTGAGGATTGTTGGCAGAGAGAAATAAAAGACAAAATAATAAACAGAGAAGATACATAAAGCACAATTAGTCAACTGTGATTCTTATTGCTTTTAATAGCTGTAACATTTTTGTATTCTTGAGAATATGGATTAGAGGATTTCTTATATATTAGCTGATTGCCAGATGCCTAACAGTATAAGATGTGTGTGCTTAAGGTAAATTGGTCACCTCGCCTGTGTCATTTTACTGTGATAATATGTCTGATCTAATACAATTTTGTCAAAAGTCTTGTGGATGAGGTACCACATGGTTATCCTGTTTCCATTTCACACGCACCATAAAGTGAGAACTAAACCATAGTTGGTGACTTGGCAAAGGTGGAGGATCTCAGACTCACCACCAATTAGCGGTAATTGATTTTCCTTTCGTATGTTTGAGAGTCGCAAATTCGTACTCTTGTAGATCCTAAATGTGAAACAGAATGCCTAAATTCACATTCTGTAATCCTAAATTATGGTGTTCTAGATATTAAATGACAATTAATCTTGTCCTTACCCTATATTCCAACTGAAATGATGAGTATGTGTGATTGGTCCATTTCTTGATTGCACAGTCTGTTAGTTGATAGGTATCAGCATCTGGATATAATCAGAATGTATCTAGATGAACTTCTATGTGTCTATATCAATAAGGTAATTGTGTCTTGTGGGCATTCACAATGTTACCGAGTATACGATCACTTACCCAAAATATCATAAAGTTCCCCCACTCCAGAGTGTAATACTGGAAGGGCTGAGCATTCTGCGTGGTTTTCACGAAAGCGCCATTTTGTTATTAACTTAAATAGTGATGACTGTAAATGACGTATGGACTCACGTTACAAGTTGGCGTCCAAGTCTTTCTTTCTTTGTAGTTTATGTCAGTATGTCGCGTAGCAGACAACAATGAATGTTCAAATCTAAGTTGTAATGTGGTCTTTCTACACACTTATGATCATAGTCTTTCTTTCTTTGTAGTTTTGGTCAGTACGCCGCGCAGCGGACAACAGCGAATGTTAGAATCTATGTTGTAATGTGGTCTTTCTAAACATTTGAATTCAAAGTTATAATTGGTATAATGATGTGATGTTGTTAAGTGATAGCAGTGTCGAACCTGAACTAATATACTTTGTGGCTCAATTGATCGCTAGTCCTTTCATCTCATTCTCGGTGCAGTGAAATTACTTATTGTCTTGTTCTCAATAATAACACATGGAGTATTAGTCCTATACGGACCTAATGTCTATTAGAATTCAGATAATATATAGCCATGTTCAACATTCCACAAGACTTTAGAAAAAAGTGTATACGATCAGACATATTGTACAGTAAAATGACACGGGTGCGGGTGACCAATTTACCTTAAGTACACACATCTTATATTGGTAGGCATCTCTCAATCAGCTAATAAATAAGAAATACTCTAATCCATATTCTCAAGAATACAAAGACGTTACAACTGTTAAAAGCAATAAGAATCACAGTTGACTGATTGTGCTTTATGTATCTTCTCTGTTTATTATTTCGTCTTATTATTTCTCTCTGCAAACAATCCTCAATGTCCTCTGACCAAATGTGAACCAACACAATTGGGAAATGGTAATGTTGATGAACACTTTGATTGTACATTTATTTTGTTTTTTAATTTGGATTTTTACCTTATTTATTATTATTTCAATGTAATCATTCTCTGTATATTGACTGAATATAACAGCTATGCCTTGAAAACGACCTCTGGCTGAAACGTGTCGGCAAGCCTTAGCAGTCAAGCAATCATTAAAATTACAACAACTCAATCCTCTTATTGTATGCTATAATATTTATCTTGAGACACGAACCGGGAGATGAGAACAAGTTACTTACCAACTGTAACGTTCTTTCAACTGGATGTTCCTCCCACGTATTCCTCATCTTAGATATTCAATATGTTCAGCTTTGCTGCCTCAGAAAAAATGTTCTCCACCAGAGGGCTCTGTGCTCGAGGTTGTGGCGCTGATGTCCCTCGGAGGCAGCCGTCGAACGTCGACATCATCTGTAGTATAAATGGCTCGAGTCGCGCCCGTTGGCTTAAGTTCTGTTTTTTCGTATATTTTTAAATGATGAGCAGATAAGGCATACCCCTTAGACTGTAAGCTCTCATGGAACATTGAATGTAAAGACACGTAAACTGTACGATGGGGTAAGTTGGGAGCGTCGATGAAGAGTACGTGGGAGGAACATCCAGTTGAAAGAACGTTACAGTTGGTAAGTAACTTGTTCTTCGAATGGATTGTGTCCTCCCACGTATTCCTCATCTTAGATAGGCTCCCAAAGCAGTATGAATTTGGAGGAGGGAGTACCCGAAATATTAATTATGGACTGTATGAAGTACAGCTTTTGAAAAGAGACTCCCTTGTATTGTTTGATATAGAATTTAGAGAGTAATGCTTCACAAATGTGTGCATAAATGACCAGGTGGCTACTGCACAAATATCTTGCACTGGGACACCCCTCTGAAGAGCTGTTGAATTTGCCATGCCCCTGGTTGAATGAGCTCTTAGCACATCTGGAGGATCCTTTCCAGCCAACCTATAACATTCAGTGATTTCCACAATTATCCATCTGGACAATGTTTGCTTTGTTACCGCTAAACCCAATTTGTTTTCAGTATATACCACAAACAGTTGGTCACATTGTTGAAATTTAGCCAATCTGGATATATAGAAACTAAGAGCCCTTTTTGGGTCCAGTCTGTGGACCCTTTCTTCCTCCTTACTTGCATGAGGAGGAGGATAAAAAGAAGGTAATGTCATTTTTTGTGACAGATCAAAGTCGGTATCCCTACATATTGTCCCCACCAAAAATATCGCCGTACATATGGTTGTTTGTCTCGCCATAGGTGATATTTTTTGAGGGGATAATTTGTGGGAGTGGGGTTGTGAGGGTGTCCCCCGCACATTAATAAATAGTTTGGGGGTTGCAGGGGTGTCCCCCGCAGAGTCCATGGCTCAATATCGCCGCAAAAATGTATTGCTATATTTTTGCAGGGATATTAATGTTACGCTCACCTGGACCCCACAGGGGTGTCGATCGGACCCGGACAGCTGCGGTCTCCGTCAACGTGATGCATAGTGCAGAGATGACTGTCTGGACTGGCCCGCCTAGTCTTGTCTGCTGGACCCGAAGAAGTATTTTTCTGCAAGTGGAGACAGGGATTAGCCACCTGTGGGTTTTAGTGATGGCCACCCAACTGTTCTCGCTCTCCCCCACTAATCACCTCCGATATCCCCTTAGTAACCTCACCTTATGTTTGTAAAAGATGAGCTCTCCATCCTGCGTGTCTTGCAGGGGCGCGTAGATACCAGTTACTTCACTGGTTTGAAGGCGTTGGGAGAGTTCCGGTAAGCATTGACTCTGAACTCCCAGGCGGGATTGGTAAGTATCAAGTTCAAAGAGTTCAATGTGCCCAATGTTCACTCTTGTCCCCTTCCTTCCTTAAGTTGCAACTGAGTTTGTGAGAAGAAGGTCTCGTAGCTGCTGCTGGCGTTCAGGTAAGAGTCTGTGTTACCCAACACTGTCCGGTAACTACTGCATGCGTTAACGTGTTGTTTTTTTCCCTCTTTACAGATGCGGCATATGAAGATATGGAGAATAATACCGCCGGTGGTAAATCTGGTAAGTCTATGGTGGTGGAAGAGGTATTTGTTGATTCCCTTGGCTCACCTTATTATTCTTGTGCCCCTAAGTGCCCGAGTACGGCGAAGAAATGATGGAGACAGTGCCGGATCGAAAGATGCTGTGAAAACTGTTGAGTATGGCGCCGTGCTGCAACTGGCGAAGCGACGCGTGCAGGACTGATGCACTTTCCAGGTCGGGAGATGAAATGGATCCGGAATCAGATGAGGAATTTGAAATAAGTTTGTTTTCTAACCTTGTCCTTTTCTTCCTCTCTATTCTAGGAGCTCCGGATTCGAGGCGGGCGTGGCAGAAGACTGGATGCTGGCTGCAGGCACGCGGGCGTGGCAGAAAACTGGATGCTGGCTGCAGGCACGGTGAGAGTCATGCTGCTGGATGCAGAATAACACGAAGCATGTGCTGCTGTTCGGGCGTGGTTTAAATAGCCTCCAAAGTAGTCCCAGGAAAGAAGTTCCCCAGGACCACACCCGAGTAAAAAATAGTCCCTGTAGTAAAATAGTCCCATCCAGGCCTCACGTTGGCTTGGATTTATTTGCAGCATGGTCTGCATGAGGTAAGTAAAGTTTATGAGCCTGGCGCCTATGGCGCCAGGACTGATTTTTATTATGAGCCTGGTGCCTACGGCGCCAGGACTGAACCCAGACAGCCCCTAGCTGGGGCTGCTGGGGTTTTTGTAAATGTCTGGATGCCTGCTCCCGGGGCTGATGGGCTTGATCCGGATGCCCGGGGGTAGGCATCATGACAGCACTCCCCCCCAAGGCCCCTCCTAAAGTTGTTCTTCCCCTTGGCCCTGGTTTGTCTGGGAAGTTCCGATGGAATTTCTTCACCAACCGAGGTGCATGAACGTGGTCACTAGGCTCCCATTACCTTTCCTGTGGTCCGTAACCTTTCCAGTCGATTAAATAAAAAAGTCTTGATTTAACCAACTTAGAGTCCAGGATATTCTTTACCTCGAATTCAGGTTCTCCATCTATTAGGATGGGGTCAAGTGGTTTGGCAAGTCTTGTCCCGGGTTGAACTGGTTTCAGAAGTGAAACATGAAAGACAGGATGGGTCCGCATATTAGAGGGTCATTCCAACTTGACGGCCACCGGGTTGATAATGGCCTTAATAGTGTAAGGTCCCAAATACCTAGGATTAAAAGTCTGAGTTCCTTTTAGAGGTATGTGTTTTGTAGCCAGCCAAACTTGATCCCCAATCTGATATCGTGGAGCATTGCTTCTATGTTGATCAGCATTTTTCTTAAATTTCTCTTTCGCTTGTTTCAAATGTTCTGTTGCCTCCTTAAAGGCTTGTGTAATAGTAGAGTGTTAATGAGTAACTGCAGGCATTTCTAAGTGCTGAGGCGAATCGAGTTCTGAGGTTCGAGGGTGATTCCCGTATATGGTATAGAAGGGGCTTTGTCCGGTTCCAGCATGTACTGAGTTATTGTATGCATATTCGGAAATCCATAAAATATCCTTCCAATTGCTTTCGGTCTGGTGCAGCATGCAACCTAGGTACTGTTCAAGGGTCTGGTTGGTCCTCTCCGTCTGACCATCGGTCTGGGGATGGTGACTGGTTGATAACCTCACGTCGATTTGCGCCAATTGACAACATTTCTTCCAAAATTGTGACATGAATTGACTGCCTCGGTCAGAGACCAATACGGAAGGAAATCCGTGTATTCGAACAATGTTTTCGAGGAACTCCTTGGCCAAAATTGAAGCGGAAGGTAATCCTTTTAAAGGAATAAAGTGGGCCATCTTGGAAAAAAGATCCACAATAACTAGGATGGTGTTAAATCCATTACATGGAGGTAGATCTGTAATAAAGTCTAAAGACAAGGTGTGCCAATGTGTAGGTGGAATATCCAAAGGTTGTAAAAGGCCAGCAGGGTTTTTTTTCTGGCTTTTGTTTTGGGCGCAAATGCCACAAGACATCACAAATGACTTTACGTCTTTTCGCCAAGTGGGCCACCAGAACTGTCTCTTAATTTTCGCTTCAGTTTTTGCGATACCTGGGTGCCCTTCCATCAGGGTGTCATGGTAATTGGAGATGACTAGTTCTTGTATTTCCTTGTGTGGTAGAAATAGTCGTCCTTGATAGTAAGGTAGGTCATTCACGACCGAGTAGTCCGGGCCTTTCTTTACCCAGTCCTGCAGGGTTGCTGGATCGAAGAGTTGTTGGATTTTTGAATGAATATCTTCTAGTGTCTGTTGAGTAGTTATGCCAAGAATTCTTTGCTCGGGAATTATTGGCACCGGTTCCGGGTTTGCATATGCTTCTCCCATCCCTATTCGGGATAAGGCATCTGCTTTGCCATTTTTGCGGCCTGGTCGATAAGGGATCACGAAATCGAATTCGGCAAAGAACAATGCCCATCGAAGTTGTCGCGATGATTGGGCTTTGGCTGTTTTTAAATACTGCAGGTTCCGGTGATCAGTGATTACGGTAATGGTATGCCTGGCACCAAGAAGGTAGTGCCGCCAAGCCTTAAAGGCGGATTTGATAGCTAATAGCTCTTTATCGGTAATCGCATAGTTTAACTCAGGTGCTGAGAACTTTCTGGACCAAAACGCTACTGGGTGAAGTTGACCGGTTTCAGGATCCTTCTGGGACAGGACAGCTCCCATGGCTAAACTGGATGCATCAGTTTCTACTATGTATGGAAGCTCAGGGCGTGGATGCTTTAAGACAGGTGCTGATGTGAATTTCGCTTTCAGCTCTTGCAAGGCCTTTTCAGCCTCTTTGGTCCACAAGAAGCGTTTGTTTTTTCGCAAAAGTGCTGTGATGGGGTGTACAACATGGAAGAAGTACGGAATGAATCTGCGGTAGAAATTAGCAAATCCGAGCATGCTTTGTACCCCTTTGACTGAACTGGGTGATGGCCACTTGAGAATTGCATCCACCTTTCGAGAGTCCATTCGGACACCCCTTGGAGTCAGGATAAATCCAAGAAATTCAACTTCCGTAGCATGAAAAACACATTTTTCCAATTTTGCATATAACTTGTGCTGGCGTAGTTTCTCAAGGACTGCACGCACATGCTTAACATGGTCTGATTCTGAGGAGGAGTACACTAGAATGTCATCTATGTATACGACGACACAGACGTCAATGAGTTCACGAAGGACATCGTTCATAAAATACTGGAAGGCTGCTGGTGCATTGCACAACCCGAAGGGCATCACCTGATATTCAAATAATCCGTACTTGGTGCGAAAGGCAGTCTTCCATTCGTCACCTTTCTTGACATGTACCAGATGATATGCCCCTCGGAGATCTAACTTAGTGTAGATACAAGCATCCTTTACTTGGTCTAGTAATTCTGGGATCAGAGGCAATGGGTATCGTTTTTTTACCGTAATCTGATTTAATGCGCGGTAATCTATGCACGTTCTAAGGTCACCTTCCTTTTTTGGCACAAAGAATAAAGCTGAGGATGCAGGAGACTTGGAAGGATGAACAAAGCCATTAGCAAGGTATTGGTCCAAGTATTGCCGTAGGTGAAGATTTTCAGGTTCCGTGAGGGCGTAGATTCTACTGCATGGGGGTTGTGCACCGGGTAGGAGGACGATTTGACAATCGTATGATCTGTGAGGAGGTAATGTATTGGCCTATTCTTTTTGAAAAACATCCTGAAATTCTTGGTATTCCTGAGGTAACTGCACGATTGGGTTAACGACTGTAGCCAGGCCTTTGTTCAAAGTTTTCTCCAGGTAACAGGTGTGTGCCCAATCCGGGAAGGTTGTTCTCTTCTCTCGCCATTCTATACAAGGATTATGTGTTTCCAACCATGGCATCCCCAGTATTATCTGGAACTGTGGGGCTTTGATTAGATCAAACACAATAGTCTCTCGATGCCCATCTTGACTCAACAGTGTCATCTCTGTAGTGGAATGAGTTACAGGCCCCGAGGCAATCTCAGTTCCATCAACTGTGGTGATGACATCCAAAGTGGTCTTTTTGCAAAGAGGTAGATTCATCCTTGACACCAATTCGTGGTCCATATAGTTTCCTACGGCCCCGCTATCTATGTATGCCCTTACTGCGTGCATACGTGATGGCTGCCTGGGATCAAGTAGGACCATTGGGATGATCAGATGCGAGGTCTGAGTGTCCTTCTTTAAGCTCGGCAAGCGGACCTCTACGCTTGTCGGGCGTGGTCGTTTCCCGAATCAGGCTCTATGCGGCTTTTATAAGCAACTCCTACCACCTTCTTGGGTGGTTTTGTAGGGCAATCCCGTAGAAAATGTCCTGAGGTTCCACAGTACAGACACAACTGCATCTGTTGTCTTCTTTCTCTTTCCTTTTGAGTTAAGGGTCCTTTAACCCCCCCGATCTGCATAGATTCAGATGCATCTGTTCCTTTGGGGGCAACGTTGGGTTTAACCAATACCCGATTCTCGAACTTAGCTCGATCAGTCTTTCGGTTCTGAAGTCGGTGGTCTAGCTGGACCACTAAGTCTATAAATTCTGTGCAATCCTGAGGTGGGTTCACAACTTGAGCCAAGACGTCTTTGAGTTCTCCCCGAAGTCCACGATGAAACAATGTAATTCGTTTTTCCTCCGGCCAGCCGGTTTCCACCACCAACGTATTGAAGGTTGCAATATAGGTTAGCAGATCCTGGTTACCCTGTCGTAAGGATAAAAGTTTGTTGTCCAGGGCTTGACCCTGTGAGTGTCTGGCGAATAGTTTTTCCATGCTCCTTTGTAAACCCTAAAAATCCCGGAGAAGAAGATCATCCTGGTTGACTAACGGAATAGAACAATCCGCTGCGTTGCCACTAAGATATGACAATACAAAGGCTACTTTGGCTTGGTCATTTGGAAAGGCTCCCAGTCTGCATAAAAAGTGCAAGCGGCATTGGTTCATAAACACGGCGAACCTTTTGGGGTCCCCAGCAAAGCGTTCAGGTGGAGCTAACGGAATACTTCCTGGTAAAACCACTTGCACAGGATTGTTTGATGAAACGGGGGTTGGTTTTCCCCCATATCCAGGTAGGGGCGTTTGCCCAGCTTGGTTTTGCAGTAGTTGCCTAGCCAGATCATCAGTGCGTTCCTTTGAGACAATCAGTTCTCTCCTGAGGGCATTAGTCTCTTGGTGAGGGGCATGTACATCCGCCCTAGGTTCCCCCCAATAATTGGGCCAGTTGGTCGGTTTCCGAGGTTTCCATAACACCCGGGTGGGTATTTTTAGAAAGGCTTCGTGTTCTGTTACGCTCACCTGGACCCCACAGCTGCGGTCTCCGTCAACGCGATGCGTAGTGCAGAGATGACTGTCTGGACTGGCCCGCCTAGTCTTGTCTGCTGGTTCGAAGAAGTATTTTCCTGCAAGTGGAGACAGGGATTAGCCACCTGTGGGTTTTAGTGATGGCCTCCCAACTGTTCTCGCTCTCCCCCACTAATCACCTCCGATATCCCCTTAGTAACCTCACCTTATGTTTGTAAAAGAGGAGCTCTCCATCCTGCGTGTCTTGCAGGGGCGCGTAGATACCAGTTACTTCACTGGTTTGAAGGTGTTGGGAGAGTTCCGGTAAGCATTGACTCTGAAGTCCCAGGCGGGATTGGTAAGTATCAAGTTCAAAGAGTTCAATATGCCCGATGTTCACTCTTGTCCCCTTCCTTCCTTAAGTTGCAACTGAGTTCGTGAGAAGAAGGTCTCGTAGCTGCTGCTGGCGTTCAGGTAAGAGTCTGTGTTACCCAACACTGTCCGGTAACTATTGCATGCGTTAACGTGTTGTTTTTCTCCCTCTTTACAGATGCGGCATATGAAGATATGGAGAATAATACCGCCGGTGGTAAATCAGGTAAGTCTATGGTGGTCGAAGAGGTATTTGTTGATTCCCTTGGCTCACCTTGTTATTCTTGTGCCCCTAGGTGCCGGAGTACGGTGAAGAAATGATGGAGACAGTGCCGGATAGAAAGATGCTGTGAGAACTGGTGAGTATGGCGCTGTGCTGGAACTGGCGAAGCGACACGTGCAGGACTGATGCACTTTCCAGGTCGGGAGATGAAATGGATCCGGAATCAGGTGAGGAATTTGAAATAAGTTCGTTTTCTAACCTTGTCCTTTTCTTCCTCTCTATTCTAGGAGCTCCGGACTCGAGGCAGGCGTGGCAGAAGACTGGATGCTGGCTGCAGGCACGCGGGCGTGGCAGAAGACTGGATGCTGGCTGCAGGCACGGTGAGAGTCACGCTGCTGGATGCAGAATAACACGAAGCATGGCATGTGCTGCTGTTCGGGCGTGGTTTGAATAGCCTCCAAAGTAGTCCCAGGAAAGAAGTTCCCCAGGACCACACCCGAGTAAAAAATAGTCCCTGTAGTAAAATAGTCCCATCCAGGCCTCACGTTGGCTTGGATTTATTTGCAGCATGGTCTGCATGAGGTAAGTAAAGTCTATGACGCTGGCGCCTACGGCGCCAGGACTGAACCCAGACCGCCCCTAGCTGGGGCTGCTGGGGTTTTTGTAAATGTCTGGATGCCTGCTCCCAGGGCTGATGGGCTTGATCCGGATGCCCGGGGGTAGGCATCATGACAATTAACACATGGAACCTGAAAGTCAGAGACAATTTTTGGCAGAAAGGAGGGTTTAACCCTAAGAATAACTTTATCCTTATGAAAACTGGTGTGAGGAGGCTTACTAGAAAGCACCTGCAACTCACCCTGCGGGCTGATGTAATTGCCACTAGAAGTATTGTTTTTAAAGTAAGGTGCCTTAGTGGGCAAGAATATAAAGGTTCAAATGGAATACATGAGAGATTTTAAAACTAAATTTAAATCCCACACAGGTACCTGAAAGGGTATAGGAGGGTACATGTTAGTAAGCTCCTACAGGAACTGCACAATTATGGGCATTTTGAAATAAGACACTTCTTCTGAGGAGCGCTTAAAAATAGATAGCGCCGCCAAGAATCCTTTTATTGTGCCAACTTGGAGCCCCAAATTGGCCAAGTGTAAAAGGAAAGATAGTACTGTAGGAATATTGCATTGGAATGAATCCACATTCCTATCCCTTCACCAGTTACTGAACTTGTTCCAATGACACCGGTACAAGGAATTAGTTGCCGGAATTCTGGCCGAAAGCAAAATCTCCATTACATCATCCGGAAGGTCCTAAGCCTTACATCTCAGCCTCTCAGAAACCACGTGTGAAGGCTGAGTGTCTTGACCTCTGGATGGAGAACCCAACCTTCCTCTTGCGAGAGTAGATCCTCTCTTTGTGGAAGATGTATTGGAGGGCAGATGGACATGTCCAGAAGGTCCGGGTACCACGTCCTCCTGGCCCAATCCGGGGCAATTAGCATCATGGTTTTCCTGAACTTTCTAAACCTCCTGATTGCATAAGGAATCACAGCGACTGGAGGAAATGCGTACAGGAATGGAAATTCCCAGTACACTACGAACGCGTCCCCTTGAGCATTAATGATCGCACTTCCTGTTGACACTGGTCACTAACAGATCCACTTGAGGGGTTCCCCAAAGGGTGAACATCTCTTGAAGGACTTCCTGAGCTAGTTCCCTCTCGTGGCAGACTGTGCTCTGCCTGCTCAGAGCGTCCGCCGCCGTGTTCTGCTCTCCGGCTAGGTGAACTGCCGACAGAGAGATTCCTTCATGCATTGCCCAGAACCAGAGCACAGTGGTAGTGACTCTATTCCTCCTCTCTTGTTGAGGTAGTACATGGCCACTTTGTTGTCCGTCATTATCAGGACATTCTTTCCCCGTAGAGAGGGCAGAAAGGCCTTCAGCGCTAGTCTGATTGCCCTCAGCCCCAAAAGGTTAATGTGTAGTTTGAACTCCGATGGAGACCAACGACCGCTGATTTGTCAGATCGTTGATATGAGCTCCCCACCCCGAGAGTGAGGGTCCGTCACTACTGTTATCTCCAACCATGGTTGCCAAAAAGATTCTCACTTGAGGATATTTTCCTTGCAAGCCCACCATAGAAAATCTTGAGCTACTCTGGTCGGGACTTGCAGATGATCTGACATATTCCCCAAAAATTGGGACCATTGAGTCCTGAGGGCCCATTGAAGGGATCTCACTCTCAATCTGGCCTCTGGCACCAGAAAAATGCAGGATGCATGAGGCCGAGCAACCTCAGAAAATCGAAGGCCGGCAGATGTTGGGCATTCTGAAACTTTGTTACCATCTGCAGAATGTGGTAAGTTCTCTCCTAGGGAGGCGAGGCTTTGCCTGAGGAAGTATCCAGGACTGCATGATGAATTGGAGCTTTTGGAGTGGAATCATTTGTGACTTCTTGTAATTGAGGGAGAAGCCCAGTCTGTGCAAGAAGTGGCAGGTCATGGTCAAATGTTCCTGGGCTTGTTCATGTGCACTTGCCCTGATCAACCAATCGTCCAGTTAAAGGTAGACGTGAATCTCCCCTCTCCTGAGACTCGCTGCCACCACAGCCATCAGTTTGGTGAAAACCCTTTGGGCGGAAATCAACCCGAATGGCAGGACTCGTAACTGATAATGAGAATTGCCAATCGTGAACCTCAGGTACTTTCTGTGCTTGATATGGATTGGCACATGAAAGTAAACATCCTGACGGTCCAATGATACCAACCAGTCTTGGAGCTGGAGAGCCTGAAGGATCTGAGAAAGGGTAACCATCTCGAACCTGTCCTTCCTGAGGAACTTGTTTCTTAAGTCCAAGATGGGTCTCAATCCTCTGTCCTTTTTTGGAATACCAACCCTTGTTCCTCTATGTTACCGGTACATGTTCTATTGCATCTTTCTCTAGCAGGGTTAAGATTTCCTGCAACAGGAGCGGATCTAGAATTTTGACAGAGTTGATCCTGGAGGGTGATCCTGAGGTTTCTTCTGAAAAGGAAGGCAGTAACCCTGGGCCACTGTTTCTAGTGCCCAAGCATCTGAAGTAATGCCCTGCCATTCGTTCAGATGCTGAGAGATCCTGCCTCCCACCAGGGTCTTGTGGTTCAAAACCTCAGTGGTTTTGCGGCAGCTGCAGATGAAGGGACAGATGCTGCCGCTGGGGCTGATCTAGCACCTTTTCCTTGCCCCCGAGGAAATTTCCTTTGTCCTCTTTGAGTGGCCTGTCCTCTTCCCCTTCCAAATGAGGAATAAAAATGAAAAGGACAACCCCTCCAGGAAGATGAGCCTGTATAGGGGCGTTGTTGAGGTTGTTGTATGGAGGCACTAAGAGACTTAGCTGCCGCCATAGAGGTCTGCAGCTTCTCCAAACTTTCATCTGCCTTGCTGCCGAACAACCTTAAACCGTCAAATGGCATATTGAGAAGTCTGGCCTATACATTCGGTGCAAACCCTGACTTTCTGAGTCAGGCAAATCTGCGTGGCACTGCACTAGATGCCATTGACATACTGATGCTGCCAGCAATGTCCAGACCTGATTGAAGGCATTCCCCCATAGCCTCCTTTCCTCTCACAATCGCAAGGAACCCTTCACGCTCCTCGCTATCAGGAATATGTTCAGCTGCCGCTGTCATACAATCTCACAGGGTGTATGGGAATCTTGCAAGGGTGCAAGTCACATTTGTTTTTGTTTTTTTTTTGTATATTTTTTTAATTGCTTTTTATTGAATTTAAACAACAACACAATCAACGAAAACTACAAGAAAAACAAAATCAAAACATACGCATTCAAGGAACGAATCAATAAGTGAGGGCACGATAAGAGTCAAATGATCTCCATTTGTCGCCCTTTCCATCTACAGTGCAGTCTAGTGTCTTAGGGCCTCATGAGGTTACTGGGATTCTCTCTCCTCCCATTTGTCCCGAATCTTAGAAGCTTTGGTCGGGCAGCCTCTTGCTTTAGAAACTCTGCGCTCTAACGTTGCAAGCGTGTCCATATCATCTGCCCATTGTTCCAGTGTTGGGGACTCTGGGGCTCCCCATTTTTGTGCAATGTTCCGCTTCATCAGTACTGCGGCCGTAGGTAGGAGCAATCTTTCCCATTTATCAGTAGTGTTCTCATCGGGAAAGCCCAACAGCAACACCTTTGGATCCATTGTTATATTGTGTTCTATGGGTGTGTACTCGGGAATAGCGGGGTCCAACTGGATATGTGTTCGTAGGGCGTGAGTCAGTTGAGTATGGTGATAGCATTCGGTCGCTGGAAGGTAGAATTTCTGCTGCAATGCTACAAAGGAGGCAATTTCCCCATCTATCAAGACATCCCATATCCGTGTGATTCTGGCCTCCACCCATTTGGGACATGGTCTGAGTTTCCCCAGTTTGGCCAGGTTACTGTTGTGCCACATGGGTTGTGCCGTGGGGATCTTGTCTTTCCATCCCACATAGGCGTGGGCCCGTCTCCAGACCCTTGAGACATGTGTTGCCATTGTTTGGGGTAGGGGTCTGTGGAGGGGCTGATAGAGCAGGGGTAATGGGTCAGTGTCGTGGATGGCTGCAATTTCTGCCTTTATGTGCGGGAGTTCCCTATCCCCATGCAATAGGTCGTTAACCACCGCCAGTTGGGAGGCCCAGTAGTAAGTTCGGAGACAGGGGATGCCGATACCCCCCTCCCAAACCGATCTCTGGAGTGTAGCCAGTGCAATACGAGGCTGTACCCCTCCCCATATGAGTTCTCTAAGGAGGGAGTCAAGGCGGTCAAATTCGGCGTCCTGAATCTCCAGTGGTGCATTTTGTAATACATAGTGGAATCTGGGCAGGGTGATCATCTTAAAGAGGGCGGCTCTGCCCATTAGTGTCAGGGGGAGAAGCCTCCAGTGGCGGACATCGTCTTTAAAACGGTCCATGATCGGCTGGAGGTTATGGGCTGTGTAGAGCGTCAGGTCCTCCGATATCCAAATCCCAAGATACCGGAAGCCGCTTGGTTCCACTTTGTATGGGCATTCCCGGGGGACGGCCAGTGTACCGCCCATTACCGGGAGCAGGATAGATTTGTCCCAGTTGATTCTCAGCCCACTAAATTCTCCATATCGGATGAGCATTTGCGTTACTATGAGGCAGGTTCGTATCGGTCACCCAAGTATATCAAGAGGTCGTCCGCGTACAGGGGCGCCCTGTCTTCGTGCCCCTCTGACAACCTCAATCCCAACCAGTCTATGCTCTGGCAGAGCCACAAGGCGAGTGTCTCTATCGCGAGGGCGAAGAAAAGGGGGGACAGGGGGCATCCCTGCCATGTGCCCTTGCCCAGGTGGAAAAGTTCAGAGGGCCACCCATTTACCCTCACCTCTGCTTGTGGGTCTGTGTAGAGAAGTTGTACCCATCCCAGGAAGTTGTCCCCAAATCCCATTCTTCGCATAGTTTCCCAGAGGCTGACCCAGCGAACCAAGTCGAACTCCTTTTCAAAATCTATGGCAAGTAGTGCAAGCGGTTTGTCTATGATAGGGGCCCTTTCCAGCAATAGGTGGAGGCGCCGCAAGTTCATACGTGTCGATTTATGTGGCATAAACCCACATTGGTCCGGGTGGACCAGGGAGGTAATTACCGCTTGCAACCGGTTGGCCAGGATCTTGGCAAGGATTTTGGTTTCGCTATTGAGTAATGAGATAGGCCTATAGGAGGCACATTGCTCGGGTGGTTTACCTGGTTTGGGAATACCGACTATCGTGGCTTTACGCAGTCACGGCGGGAGAGCGCCCTGGTCGTGGGCCCCGAGAAAAATTTTGTGAAGGTATGGTGCCAGTTTCTCCCCACCCAATTTCTTCCAGGTTTCGACCGGGAACCAGTTGGGGCCTGGTGTTTTCGCCGACTGCAATTGAGCTACAGCCTCAGCGATCTCCGCTTCGGTGAGAGCCGAGTCCAGTTGTGCCCTCTGTTGTTCTGATAGGAATGTCAGGGTGATATTATCTAGTAGGGAGGGATCCAGAGGGGACACTGGGGCGGCGTACAACGTAGCATAGAAGTCAGCAAAAGCTTGTGCTATATCCCTGTCTGAGTGGCATTCCCATTCTCCGGGGTTATGATCTCTCTAATGTGGCGTTGACCCTCATCTCTTCTCTAGAGCCAGGCCAACATTTTCCCAGCTTTGTCCCCGTGTTCATATACCCTTGCCCTGGAGTCTTGGTGGGCTTGCCTGGCGTTGTCTAATTCGGTATGTCGAAGGCGTTCTCTAGCACCCTTAAGGGATCTGAGAGACTCCGGGCTTGGGTCACGAACATATTTGGCTTCCCAGTCGCCCACATCAGTTTCCGCCTCCAGCAGCTTCCGAAGTCGCTCCCTTTTGTTACCCGCTACCCAGGAAATCGCCTCCCCCCTCAATACCCTTTTGTATGCTTCCCATATCGTGACTAGGTCATCGACCGTAGGGGTATTAATTTCAAAATATTCATTAGTTACTTCCATGAGGTGGTCAACAAGATCAGGGGAGCTCAGATAGTAGCTATTCAGCCTCCATGATCGGGGTGGGGTTTCCCTTTGTATGCGCAGTACCGCCATGAGGGGTGAGTGGTCTGAGATGCCTCGAGAGAGAGTAGGTCTGCAGTGGTCGCCCTGTGTATATCAGTGTTTGGGAGGAAGAGGTAGTCTAGTCTGGACATGGACCCGTGTGCTCCCGAGTGGAACGAGTAGGCCTCGTCCACAGGGTGGAGATGCCGCCACACATCCCGAAGGCCCAGGGCCGACGCAAATTTTGCTAGTTTGGTAGGAGTGTTCGGGTTACGGTCCCTGATGTGAGTGCGATCTTTTATATTACACATGCCGTCATTAAAATCGCCCCCCAAAATCCACGTATCAGGTTGGTGTTTTGCCATAAGGGTGACCAACTCCTCCAGGAATTCCCCTCCCAGTCCTGGCGGGGAGTACACTAACGCAATGGCCAGTGTTTCTTGTCCCAGTGTTCCTATAACCACCACATAGCGACCCCGGGGGTCTTGTTTAACTATTAGAGATGTGAATGGGATGCATTTATGTATCAGGATAAGAGTCCCTCTGGATCCCATAGTGTATCCCTCATGTAGGGCCAGTCGGTAGTTGGTTCTACGAAAGAAAGTGCAGCTGGTCCCAGCTAAGTGTGTCTCATTTATCAGGGTGACGTCGGGAGAAT
Source organism: Ambystoma mexicanum (assembly GCF_040938575.1). Lineage (NCBI taxonomy): Eukaryota > Metazoa > Chordata > Amphibia > Caudata > Ambystomatidae > Ambystoma > Ambystoma mexicanum. Next base: position 941,454,949 of record NC_090939.1, read on the forward strand.
GTCTGTTCAAGAACTGCAGAACAAGACGTTGCTTGATTCCGGACCCCAGCCCGTTCACGTTCCATGTGATTATTTTGAGAGACCTGGGGCGCTCAGGGGTTGATGCGTGGGTCAGTGTGGTCGCCATTTATTGTGTACAGTATCAGGTTTGCAGACATTATGGGTTGTTTCATGGAGTTGCCATATTTCGGGTGTGTTGGGTGGCGTGATTGATTAGTTTCGTGAATGCGTAATAAACGTTTATTAATACTATAACAAAAACAACATAAACTCACCCATCCCCCCTCCCTATACTCCACCCCAACACGAAGTACCTGTCGCCCGAACATCGTTGGCACTCAGAACTAGAGTGTCAGCTCAAACTTGGGGTCCTGGCTGGCAGGCGAACAGAGGGGGTCCCCTCTGGTCCGCAGCTCTTACCGCCTTTGAGCATTCCGTAGTTCTTAGGGTCCACTTATGAGGTCGGCCTCTCTTCGGTTCGATATTCCATCGCTTCCTAGTGTTCGTTGGTTTCCCTCGCTGTAATTGGCGGGGTTTGCCGCTTGTTCCAGGATCGCTGGTTCCTGGGCCTCCGGGTACCCCCCGGGAGGGGGGCGATCCGCCCCAGGCCGGGGTCTCCTTCCCCGATCAGTCGGTCTTGCCGTCCAGTCCCCTTCAATGTGCGTTTCCGCCCATCTCCAGGCCTCCTTCGGATCCGTGAAGTGAACTGTGGTTCCCTTGTGGTGGATCTTGAGTTGGGCCGGAAACAGCAGTCCGTATCTTACTTTCATGTGGAATAGTTGCCTCTTCAGCGGTTCAAACGACTGTCTTGCCCTCTGCACCTACCGGGTGTAGTCAGGGAAAAAGGCGATTTGGGAGCCGTTATGGGTGATTGTACCCTTAGAGCGAGCCATTTGAAGGAGTGCATCTCTGTCCCGATAGTTAAGGGATCTTGCTATGATCGTTCTGGGTGGTGCGCCTGGTATAGGCCTGCCCGATGGCATTCTGTGAGCTCTCTCCACCGAGAAGAACTTAGAGAAGAGGTGAGGCGCATAGATGTCTGCCAACCATTGTTTCAGGAAGAGCTCCATACTGGGCCCTTCCTCCCCCTCCGGGAGGCCGAGGATGCGTATATTGTTGCGGCCCGATCTTCCTTCCCCCTCATCCACACGGGCCTCTAACATTTTCAGACGATTTAGTGTCTGGGAGAGTTGTTGATTAATGCCTCTAATGTTATCTTCAGTCCCCGAGATGCGCTGTTCCACCTCCCCCGTACGAGCGGAGAGTTTCTGTAAGTCGTGGCATAGAAAGGAGACATCTGCCGCTATACTGTCGATTTTCATCTCCATCGAGGAGCGGGAGCTGGCAATGGCGGCCATCACGTCTCTCAGGGAGAGGGCAGTCTCGTCCTCGGGGGGGAGTGTCTGTGGTGTGTGAGACTGCGAGGCCTGGGCCACCGCAAATTGGTCCATCTTGCTTTGCGTAGAGGCTTTTTTCAATTTGTCTTTGCCCATCCTTGGAGAGAGGCAGTTTCGCAGGGTTATGTGCGCCCGGGAGGGACCGAGGCTTGCTGTGGATCGGGTAGGACAGCGTGTGCGCCGGCAGTCCCGGTCAGGCGAGTTTTTCAGCCGAGGTCTCTCGCAAGTGTGGCTCGGAGAGGGGCTTCCACCTCGGGATTACCAATGCGTGGGTTTGTGCTGGTGACTGGGCCCACTCATCGGCCTCGCTGGATGTCGCGGTAAGAGAGTCTTCCCGGCTCGGCCGTCGAGCTCCTCGTGGGCCAGAGATGGTCCGGCGATTTCCGCAAAGTCTGCTTGCAGTACCGTCGCTCCCCGCAGCCCGACAGGCCCCGAATTGCATCACGCGCCAGCGGCGGCCATCTAGGGAGCACGGGAGCTCTCTCCGTTTTACTCTTCACTCGCCTCGGGTTCGCTCTTGGGGCTCCGATTTTCCCTGAATTTTGCATCCGATGGTGCCCCAGTGCGTCAGCTAACGATGCAGGTGTCAGAAGTGTATAGAACTCTCAGGAATCAGGCTATAAAAGACAGGATATTTGCAGCAGTCACGGAGCCGATCAAACTCACGTCCGCTCCATTGCGCTGCTGGCCACGCCCCCCCAAGTCACATTTGTTGATTTTAATGCCATGCTTCCCGAAGAAAAAATCTTACAAGACCATGCATAAACTTTTTTGTCATCCCTATCTGGGGGAATTGTAGGGTATGCATAATTCCTAGTGAATGTGGCCGCCTGGACCACTAAACTTTCAGGTGATGGATGCTTTATTAAATATTCAGGGTCCAAAGAAGAGGGCCTGTATTTACTCATGGGTTTTTTATTTACTGCAGGAGTCAACTCAGGGGTTTCCCATGAAGCCATCACCTTACTTTGTAGAGATATGTGAAAAGGAAGTATGGCATCCTGTTGAGGGTCTCCAGAAAGGATGTCCGTCATGTCATCCTGTTGGTAAATAGGGGAATTCCTGTTCCATCCCATTAATTCTGTCACTCTATTCCTCATTCTCCTGTATCCTGAGTCTGCGTGATCAGCAGGGTCATTTCTTTCAAAATCTAATTCAGGAGATGTTTCCAGACCACTTGCTGTCTGCAGACACTCATATAGGTCAGCCATTTTAGAATGAGGGTCAATTAACTCCTCAGGAACTTCTCTTGTTCCAAACTTAACACCAGCAGGTGAAATGTCCTCCTCAGAGGATTGCTCCTCATAAATGGAAGACATGGATTTGAAAAAATCCTGTCTAGTTTCTGGATGGAACCTCTTCTCCGGTGGCACAGACCTTGGCTTCGATAAAGGGGTCGATTTGGATATCGGAGTTAATGATGCCCTTGACAAAGGTGTCGATGTTATCGACACGGATTTTGACACAGTCGAAGGAGTCTTCTACATCGTCGAAGGAGCTCTCGACACTGGCGAAGGATCCCTCGACACTGTCGAGGGAGTACTGGATGAAAAAGTCTTTGAGTGGGCTGTCGACGCCCTCGACCCAGTCGCCTTAGAGGTGTCGAGGAAGCCTTCGATATAGACCTTAATGGCATTTGGGTATTCAGCGCCATTTTGTCGAGAATTGCCTCCGGTTTATGCACTGGTAGGTGTTTTTTATGAGGCGTCAGAGAAGTTTCCCTCAATGACACCCTCGACAATTTTTCGCCAGATTTTAATCTTTTTGTCTTTGATCTCCCTCTGTCACATTTAGTATGAGCATGCTCATGGGTTTCACTAGATTTCTTTGAGGGGGTCTGGGCCGCATTCTCAAAGATTTTCATCATTGAGGCTCTGAAGGCCTCCCACTTTTTAGGGGAATCATATTTAGAGGGGCAGGTGATACCTCTGCTTCTGATGATGTTGGAGAAGAGGAAAAGAGCGATCAGTGTCGCCTTTTCTCAGATTCTTTTGAAGAAAAACAAGACGACTTCCTAGACCGACTCCTTGACCTTGATTTCTTTTGATTTGCGACTTCGAGGATTCCTCCCCCACCGCCACTTTACCTCTACGTTCCTTGAGGGCTTAGTTGGTCATTGCCTGACAGGAACCGTACTCGCCCACTCGATTGTCCGGTCCCAAGCACCAGAGGCAAATTCGATGGGTATCGGTATCGACATCTTCTTCCTGCATTTCTGAAATTTTTTAAAGCCAGTTTTAGGCGTGGAAGGATTCGACGAAGAAGACATAGTTTGTTCGAAGAACTGAAGCACAGTTTTCTTGATACGAAGCAAAAGCTATTGGAAAAAACGGAACTGAAGCCAACGGGCGCGGCTCAAGCCATTTATACTACAGATGATGTTGACGTTCGACGGCTGACTCCGAGGGACATCGACGCCACAACCTCGAGCACAGCACCCTATGGTGGAGAATCTTTTTTCGGAAGCAGCAGAGCTGAAGATATTGAATATCTGAAATGAGGAATATTTGGGAGGACAAAATCCATTCGAATGTATATTATATGTAATTTGGAGAGATTGTAGGGGTTAATCTCTGCTTTCCTGGTATGCAGCTGTCACATCTGACTATATACATACAACATTCTTTGAGTTTATAATACAAGCAAAAACCGAAGTCGTTACTATCCAATTTACCCCATTATATTTGATGACTTAATATCTTGGCCTTGGGTTATATCCCATAGTCTCAAGCATCTACCCCCTTTCCACTGTTTATAAGCTCCCCATTCTACACCTGAGGAGAATTGGGGATTTTGGAATAGCGGGGTGAATGGTGTTGGGAAGAAGGCAATCCCTTCCTGTTTAACCTGTTCGTCCCATAGTTCCTCCACCAGGGCCATGATCACACGTTTATGCATGTTCTCTGGTCGATCTGAATATGGTAACTATAATACTTCCTCTAGCGTTTCCCCACTACCGCCCTGTCCATTCTACACCATATTTGATCAGAGTTACCCATTAACCACTCTCTTATGATCCTGAGTTGGTCCGCCATGTAATAAGTGCAGAGATTTGGGAGAGCCAACCCCCCTTTATCACGAGCTTCCATCATTAGCCTCATAGAAATCCTGGGTTTCTGTTTTCTCCATATAAATGCTGATATTAGCGATTTGAAGAAAGACTGCGGGAGCTTGACTGACAAAGCCTGGAAAAAATATAGTAGTATTTTTAGGAGGATCACCATTTTTATTGTGTTTACTCTACCCAACCACAACACCGTCAATGGGCCCCATTTGCTCAATAGTTGCTTCACGTTCTCCTGCAGGTGAACATAGTACAGTGATGTTATGGATGTGATAATCTGGATGCCTAAGTATGTAAATCGGCCATCTACCATGTGAATGGGGCGCTACATTGAAGCGCATTTACTTGGGTGGCACTCAGGGACAAGTTTAGCATTTCTGATTTCTTGGTGTTAATTTTCAGGCTGCCACTGTCCCAAACAATTCTAGTTCTTGCAAAATCCCCGATTTGGAAGTGTCAGGGTCTGTAACTGTAAGAATCATGTTATTAGCAAATGCCATGATCTTGTATTCCTCCCCCCCCCCCGAACTGGATTCCCTTGATGTGGTCCGATATTTGAATTGTAGTCAGCAGCGGCTCCAGATTTATTGCATAGAGCAAGGGGGATAGTAGACAGACCTGTTTTGTACCTCTTCTAATGTTTATTGGTTGGGACAGGAATCCATTTATTGCCAACCTTATCGTTGGATTCACAGTATTAGCCTGAACCATTTGAATAAAGCCAGGGCCGCAACACATGTTTTCCATTGTTTGAACAAAAATGACCATTCCACTTGGTCAAACGCTTTCTCAGCATCGAATGCTAGCAGAATGGGCAGGAAGTTTTTCTTGGATACCTTTTCTACCAGATGTTATCAAAGGTCTGTCTGTTTTTTATTACTCCAGATTGGTCTGGATCTATCATATGTGGGAGTATGGTATCCAGTCTGTTAGCTAGTACATTGATATATATTTTTGCGTCCAGTCCATATTAATCAATGCGATCGGTCGATACGACCCGCATTGTGTAGCGTCTTTGTTTGGTTTTGGATATAGCATCATTTTTGCCTCCACCATTGTGGGTGATATTTTGCCCTGTGTCCCTAATTGGTTGTATAGGAAGGTCAGTTTAGGTGTTAAGGTTGCCCTGAAAGTCTTAAAAAAGACTGCTGAATATCCATCAGTGCCTGGTGCTTTGGTGAGCGGTACTGCCTTGATGACCTGGGACACGTCTTCCTTAGATATATACGCCTCTATGTTCTCTGGTTTGCAGTGTAATTTTATGGAGGGGCAGTATTGTAGGTACATGTTTTGTTTATCCTTGCAGAGGGAGTCATAGGAGTATAGGTTGGAATAGAACTCCTCAACAGTTTTATTAGGTCAGTGGTGGATGTGGATAAGTCTCCTTTCTGATTTTTTTTTTTTCTGCATCATAGTCCGATTGGCCCTTTTCCCCCTAAGGTATTTGACCAGTAAACCATTTCCTTTATTTGCCTTTACTTAATATTTTTGTCTAGCGTAAAGGAGGGCTCTTTGCAATCTCCTTCTTTATAGTATGTCCAGTTGGTATCTCACATTTGTATATTCCCATTTGATTGTTCTACTCTGGTCTTGTACCATGCATGCCATGATCTCCTTTAGTTTGGCCTCTAACTCCTCCATTAATCTCAGCTGTTTGTCCCTTGTAGCTGTCAGTGCTATAAGGTGCCCCTCGTAACCGCCTTAAAAGCATCCCATACCGTCAGCCCGCCATGTCTGGCGTATTATTTATGATGAAATACTGTCTAATTGTATCCCCAATTTCTCCTATTAAGAGCCTTACTATAACTCCGGTGGTAGCTGTCCCGGCAAAACCAGCACAGCTTCCGCCGTAGTTGCATTTTTGCCGGCACCCACGAATGGGCAAGAACCGGATCATGCCGAGTGCGGCGGACCCGGTAATTGCCCATTTGCAGGTGCTGGCAAAAAGGGCTGCACATCCCTATTCGGACCCGGAGGGCAGAATGGGAATGGGACGTCGGATGCACCGGCACCATTCTGAATGGTGCGGTGCATCCGACGTGCTGTGCTTGCGGGTGCCGCACTGTCTGCCAAGTCAGACCTGGTGGGCTGACAGGCGCCCCCGAGCACAGCCCGTAGTACGGTGGTCCAGGAGCTACGGTATCGGCATGCTTACCGGTACCGTAGTTCCTGGACCGCCATGCTTATAATGAGGCCCCTTATCTTTTAATATCTTCGAAGGGAATTAACAACTACACAGGTTGTTAGTTCGAGCCTGTTGTTGTATGTTAGTCACCAGTGGGGCATGGTCTGAAAAGAGAATTGACCCTAAATCTATTTGTGTGATCCTGTCCATTATTGTAGAGGATGCCCATATGTAATCTATTCTTGAAAAGGTGTGGTGGACATGCATGTAATATGTGTATCCTTCTGAGTCTCTGTTTACTGTCCTCCAGACATTTTTTAGTGCTAGTTGGTCTATTCTATGTTTCAAAGCTTTCGTAGGTGAAACCTGACCATGATAAATGTATGCGCTGCAGACTTTTTGTGGGTCCCATGCTATAGTCAGATCGCTCATTAGTAATATATCCCCTGACGCAAATGTCTCCAAACTGAAATATAAATAAAATATCTTTTCATTTCATTTCATCACGCTCGTACACAAGTGTTTCAGCGCCTAAGAAAACTATTCTGGCCCATATTTGGTACATATATCGAGGCAATTGTCATAGTCTGCATCCCTAACTTACATTTAACAAATAGGTATCTACCTCCCTGGTCTCCCTTTGCATCTAGCATAGTTAGATCCTATATTTGTCTAAATGCTATAAGGGTTTTCCCCTACGCATTGAATTGATACAGAATGGGGTACCCTCATAATTTTAACCTTCGCTTTTCCATCTTACAAATGTGGGTTTCTTGAAGGAATATTATCTCTGGGTGTTCTTTGGCGAGATACTGTTCTCAATTTTTCGTTTTGATAGGTGTATTTAGTTCCCTCATGTTGTACTATAGGAGGCTACAACGGGGTCCCATTTTTCATCTGGTCTACTTAGATCGAATGTAACCTTCCCCTGTGCATAGTGGTGCGTCAACATTGTGTATAGAGGTCCAGTTACCCCTTCTTGCTGTAACCATAAACCGTACATACAAATTTTGATCCAGTGCTCCCATTACCCCAAACTCTCCCCTAAGACCTACCCACCCTTTCTCCCCTACCCACTCCTGCCCCTTGTTTCCAGCAACCCCTAAACCTCCCCTCTGGTGCGAGCCAAAGTCCCTATTGAGCCCGGGGTTCCATGCTCCCGGAATTGATTTGCCTGCTAAACCCAGAGATACTATGTAGGAAGCAACTATCCCCTACAGAAAACCAAGTGACCCCCAATCCGTTCCTCGCGTGAAGCCAATCTCTTTTGTGGTTTGGTCCGAGTCTAGTATCATACTGGCTGTCTTTTCAGTGACATGGTAATATTCTCTGTGGCTCTGTGTACATGATATACCAGTTCTGCTGCAGTGTTTCTGTTGTTTCAGGGTGGCAACCCCTGCTTTTTCTCAGTGGAGTTGGCATTCTCATCCCGTGTTTCCGTTGTGCCCCTCTGTGTCTTACTATTGATATCTCGTCGGGTCAGATCTCTCTTGTCTTTTCTGGATACCTTTACCTATTCCCAAGGTTTCGTCTTTGGCGTGCCTGTCTCTCGTCCAATGTAGCGCTGTGGTAGCCCACCTTCTCTATTTGTAGTATGGCCACCCCCTCCTCACGGGTCGTTGCTCGGTGCTGTTTTGCCTCCCAGGTAAATACAAACCTGAATGGGAATGTCCATTCGTATTTTATTTTGCATGATATCTCTACCCATTCGGCCCATTGCACAGCGTTTAATCAATGTTGATTGAGCTATGTCCTGAAAGAGGAGGATTTCTGCGCCATTCACCCTGGTAACACCTGATGTTCTTGCAGCAGTCAGGATTCTTTCCTTCTGATTGTAATTTAACAGCGCTGCCAACACATCTCGTTTTCTTGTGCCAGGTTCTCTCCTCTTGAGGCTCACCCTGTGTATTTTCGGTCAATTGGGATCGCCACTTCCGGACCCTCTCCCAAGATTTCCCTTAATACGTCTTGCACTGTCTCTTTCAAGTCCTTATCTTCGATGTTATCTGGTAAATTCTTGATTCAAATGTTTGACATCCAGGAGCAATTCTCCAGGTCTTCACATTTTATTTCTAGATTTTGTGCTACTCGTGAGAGGTTTTCCAGCAATTGGTAATTTTTCCTTGCGTCGTCCACCAGTTCCTGTATGCTGTTTTCAGTGTCACCCCTCATCTCCTGCATGGTGTTAAGGAGAATTCTCAAAATTTGCTAATTTACCTTACCTTTTGAGACCCCCAGCAACTTTGCTGGATTTCTAGGATTTGATGTTTTTACCTGGGAAGAGTGTGAGCCTTTTTTTCCCACTCTTCCATGTATTTTGATGTGTGTTTTACTTTTGTGTTCTTTGGTTATGGAGTTTTAAAACAACTCCATAGGCATCATCTTGTTCTGTGTGTCACACAGCACCTTCAGTGCAGTGACACAGGGATGTCTTTCAGACTTCCCACGGTTTAAATACCTTCTCTGGGACTGACTACATGCTCTGGGAGATGGTAAAGTTAAATTGACTTTACTAGTCTCTTTAAATTTACAGACCCAGCACACACTATCTTCCTATAGAGTGCCTGAGGGGTTGCCTAGCATCCCCTGAGTCAAAACACTCATGTAACAGTCAAATGTTACCCTTTCCTACTTGACATGACTGGTGGCAGTGGCTTAGATCAAACTACCATGATTTTTCCCGACTGCTAACAGCGGTAGCTATAAATCGGCTCAGCCATGTTTTTCTATATGGTGCCCAAGACCTATCTGTAAAAACAGACTCCGGTCAACTTTTTTCACCATTTCTTTTAGGAAAGGTCCTTCTTGTGTTTGTCTCTGTGCGCCAAACCAGGTTTGGTCCCTTTGTTCATTGGCCTTTGGTGGGCTTCAGTGCTGAAGTCATCCTCTGGTGCCTGAGTGTCTGGGATGGACAGGATGTAAGGGAGATGCACGAAACTCCCTGTGCTTAGTCTCCTAGGAGACCTGAATGCACTCTGGCATGATTGGCCCGCTGGCTGTCTGGCAAGGACAGCCACCCTGCTGTGTGAGTGACAGCCAAGCTGGAATGAATGGGGGAATACTGTTTAAAAGCAGGTCTCTGGGACTTGGAAAGCAGAGTCGACCACTGGAATGAAAGAACCAAAGACGAGCTGAAGGAAGATGACTGCTGCAACTCCTGGATGACCGGTGAAGCCCTGCTGCTGGTCCAAATTGCCTGAAACTCCATCGATAGAGAAGCCCTTCAAGGTTAACTTCTTCCCTTGAGTTTGGAGGGAACAACCAACTCTCAAGCCACCTGGACACCGTCCCCATCCTGGTCGAATTTTCTTCAGAGTGCTGTTGAAAACTGGATAGCCAGGGGGAAGGAAATGAGCTTGTGGACTTTAAGGCACTCATACCTTAAACCAATGTTTTGCCAAGCTTGTGGCCTCTTCCCTGGGCAGAACAGGAACCTCCCAACGTCCTCCTTCTTGTCCCCATGACTGAAGCTCAGAACAGCGAGATCTGCTCCAACTGCTAGAAACAACTGCCTCAGCTACAGCCTTTCTTCAACTCTAAGGTACGGAAATCTTTTCGGCCATGGCGAAAGTTTGTGAAACCTTCCCGACTTCGAAGGCTTGTCCTTCCCTAAACATTTGTCTAACTTTTCACCTGACCAAATTCTTCTAAAATCCGTGGCAAAGACTTAACCGTTTACTACCAGAACTGTGCTATCCTATACAAAGACTCTGAACCATTGACTTTGGCCCAGGCCTATGAACTGAATTGCTGGTTGTAGTTTACTGAAACCCTCTGCCCTGCCTATGAAAGTATTTGGGCTACTGATTCTTATAACCTTGTCTTTTTACCCCTTGAAGTGCCATTTTGCTCCCGCTTCAGGGGAGTTGAATTTGTTCAGTAACTCATCGGTTGTGTATTTGTAGTTTATTAGTGTATGATATTGAGCTGCTCTTGCTAGTGTAATGTTTTCAAACTGACTGTGTAAATATATGTATATTCTTTTACCAGGAAACCTTGAGTAAGTGTTTGTTTGAATCACTGTATTTGTTGGTCCTATGTGTAACTTGTTCTACTGCTCACTCAACTCTTGAAATAAGTCTGGCTGCTCAGCCACTGCTACCACATAACTGTGTAGTACAGGCTTGTACCAAAGGTGAAATGGTACTGACACTTGGAGTCTTAATTGCATGTAGTGTTCCCAAAGGGTACTGCATGTGATTCTGCCTAACACATGGTTTGCTTCATACTGGCTTTCATGTCAGCAAATTGCGCTTGCAGGGATTCAGTCAGCTTGGCCTGAAAATCCTGAAAGCATTGCAACATTAACTCCCTGCTCATCGACATGTCTGGCGGACTAACCAGCTCTGCATGTGCTTGCTTTGTCTCACTTGGGGTGGTACGGCTGTGCCTTCTGCCCTCCTTCCCCCAGCACTGTTGTAGACTCTTGCCACCTTCTCAGTGATTTCGTGCTTGGCGGCCCTTTGACCCTTTTTTGGTCTTATTTCTGTACATTGGAAGATTGTATGGAATCCTTACTGTTTGGCCTCCTGGGATCAGCCTCTGCAGCCTGTCAAAGTGCCTCTTGGACCTTGCTGCTCATATGCCCACGAGTGGTCTGATAACGGTATTGCCCCCTCCTCACCTGTCTCCTCCACTCCTCTGGGATCTTGAAAGTGTTGGTTGCGACGAGGCTGGTTTCCCCCTGTCTTTTAGCTCCAGGGGAGTGCTCACTCTTCCATTCACGGCTGCCCAGGTTTAAATGTGCAGCCCACCTGGGAGTCCGAGTTCTCCACAGTCCCTTAGAGTTCCAGGCCACTACCATGGGTGCCGGTTATGCGGTTAACTTGTTCTCTGTGCCTAGCCGACCACGCTACCTCTTGGAGCTCCTGGCAACTGCTACCAGCTGTCTCAAAAGTGATTGCGGGCCTGTGCTGCCTTCTGCCATTTGCGCTGTCGGTCTCTGCCTCCTCCTATGCTTCAGTGCTTCCCTGGCCGCTTCTGCCATGCCATGGGGCTCTGCTATTGAGGACCGCTTCCGTCCTCTACTACACTGCTGTGTGCCATATGCCTTCCCATATCGCTCCGATCCGGTTCAGACTTTCTTTGCTATACAGCTTAGTTGTTTGGCCCTGGGATAGCAGAGCACACACACTCATGGTGTTTCCTCTCCGGCTGCCATATTTGAATCCCAAGGTGGGTTTTCTTTCTTATTAGAGAAACCCTCTAGTAAGCCTGTGAATATGTTAGATATATTTATTCCTTCTACAAGGGGATCCTGAGTTGAAAATACATACATTTTTCATATTCTGCAACACTGACTAGGACAAAGCATTATGCCTGATATACTCAAAGGGTGTTGGCGTTTGTTCGCCTTCTCTCGGTGGAGGGAAACACCAATAACATGTATTCTCACATTCATCTTTTCTCGGCAATGCTATATTGATTTGTTTTCCTTCGCTCATTAGAGAGGGAAAACATGATATTTTGTATCTGCAGGTGGGTTCGAATGAGTATCCATCACCTGGGCTGCTTGGACTTGTTTATTTTCCTTCAATAGAAGGAAAAATGGATAGAGCAGTTTTTGCATGAGCGTTTTCTTCATACAGAGCTGTTGTTAAATACAGTCTGGCAATCTCTTTGTTCCATTTCTAAGTAAAAGTAAACTTTCTATTTATGTTTTTAATGGGGTCCATTCTCCTTCTTACTTTAACACATTGTTCCTTAAAGGGTGTGTTCTGGTCTTTGGTGTTTTGGGGGCCCCCAATAGGTGCTGGTATAGGCATCCTGTGACAGGTGCCCACCTTCAGAAGGGTTGCCTCATCATAGTTCCTACTCATATTGCATTGAATATAACATGTAAGTCATGTGATGAGGTGGGTGCCCTGCAAGTGCCATTGTTGGTTGGAAAATTGATGCACATGCAGTGCTCCTATTACAGTGATCCACAGAAAGTCCAGGCAAGTGAAACACTAGGTTACGTGCACTGGGATCTGGGGATGGGGGGGGAAGATGTGTGCTTGCTTTCTTTGCTCCACCCCCTAGATTTCACTGCTGCAAGGATTCAAACATATGCCTGCAGGCTACTCACATATCTTGCATTGCTAATTAGATTCTACATTTTGTGATTTATTTGTGTGGGGTGTACCACTCTCCACTTTCAATGTCTATGTGTACCATTTCTCACAAAATATCACTTATGCATTTTTCAGCTGAATTGTGAGGATTCAATGTGAGCCAAATTGTTAGACACCTGCTTTATCCAGCTTAAAAGCAACAATGCCTCCCAGGTTCCACCATAGTGGAAAGACAATGCCTTCACCTTCTTAAATAGACACAGCTTTTCAGCCTCTCTTTTTTATTACCTGTTTGGTTTATTCCTGTCACTGCATATAACCATGATTGTGATCGCCAAAAAGATGCCGATGTTGAAGATGAGGATGAGCCCGATGGGCACGACAAATGCCCACAGCATTGGCTTATTTATGTCAAATGTATGATCGTCATTCAATGCAGCAAGCCAGCAGCTAAAAGCAATCACACACAATACAACATTAATATTCTGGTCAATAAACTGTATAATGTTACCAGCAGAAAAATGTTGGGGGGCAGTGTGCAGCACAATTTCTCAAAGCTCAAAGTGGAGTAGTTGCCAAAACAGAAGAATCCACAAATATGAAGTAGAGGCAGATTGTATATATTGGCTCATCAACCATCATACTGTCAAATCTAAGAGACCTCAGATGCCCTGTGATCCTGTGTAAGGAATGGCAACCTCCAGCACTAAATGTATTAGGTATGGACATTTCAATAGACTCCCTACCCCTTCAGGAGCAATGTTAAACAATATATATATTGCACAGTATATTATAGATTGGTGTTAACCATACCATATATTAATGCATTGAAGATACAAAGGGGAATTCTTAATTATTATAATTTCTATTGTTGTTAAACCAAACCTAATTGTACAATCTTTACATAGGAATTACTTACAACTCTTCCTGCCGGTATCTCAGATCACCAAATGGATAAGTAGCGCCCATTGTTACAGCAGCAATTATGGCTGGTATACCTGGGTTATAAGAGAATTTGAGACTAGCGTTAAAATAAAAGGTAGACTATGCTTTTCTAGACTCTAAATTCACAAACTCATATCACATTCCCATTCACTTTGGGCTCCACACTGACCATTTTATCTCAGTCACATAGCGGTGTATGTCTACTTTCTTTCTAGGCTACAGTACATGGTCCCAACCCTTCTCTTGTGCTCCATGAGGCCACACTGTCCAAAGGCATCATTCCCCATTCCCTCAAAACACCTATCCCCACACCCTTTCTGTTCAAAGTCTCCTTATCTGCCAGTGTCATGTGTGGGTGTCTCCAACATACACCCCCACCTGCTTCCAAGGCACTTCTGCTGTGCTCAAGAAGAAATTCGACATTGTGTGGTTTTAGGGGAAACATGGAAAAAGAGCATTGCACTCATGGAAGGACTGTGAATCACAGGAAATACCAAATACTGGTTGATGAAGTAGGGCAAAAAAGCAGAAGTGACTAGTTATTTTGCAAAGATGGGTCTAAGGGCAAGAGAGGCCAGCCATTAAATGAGAGTGTTGTCAGAGCAGAGAGTAGTATAGGGGGCCCTCTTTTCTGCAATTTTACATTTTTGACAGGTAGGAAAGGCCCCTTAGTGTCCTTAGTCCCGCCCCCCTTTTGATATGTGATTGATATAAATTTCATGTACAATTGATATCAAAGATGATATCTATTTTCTATCAAATGTATATTGCTTGATATAAAGTGTTTTTGTAGTTTGATATTAAAAATGATATCATTTTTATCTGTTTGATCTAAGTGAATATAAAGTTTATATAAAAAACAATGTGTATAGGAGCACACGTGTGCGCTGCTGCCTGTTGGAGGGTGAAGTGAGTTTTGAAGAGAGAGACTGAATGTTAGGGTTTTGCCGTGGTGAAGCCTTGATGACACGGGAGTAGGTTTGGTTTTTAAATATATAGCTGACGCCATAATAAAGATTTAAAATAAGTTTAGGCACAGTAGCCGACATCATGATTTTATAAGAGTTTCTATATATATTTAATATTAATATAGGCGCAATAGCCAACATCACAAATTTATATAGATATCATATAAATCTAGGCACACTAGCTGATGTCACGATTTTATGACACTTTTTATATATATTTAATATAAAAGGGAGATTGTGTTTTTCTAAGGCACGTCATCATCATTTTAAGATGTAAAGGAGAGGCTTCAGCTATAAATAGGTTTAGGAGGGTTTTGGCATTTTAGAGTGAATAAAAGTAGAATAAAAATGTATAAATGTGGATAAAAAATGTTTTTTATAATAGGTTGAGCCGGGGCGGACATGCCGTGCATGTCCAGATATGCAGTGGGCATGAAAGAATTGAAAATATAAGATGACAAAGCAGAGCTTTGGGTATAAATAAAAACTGCTAAATTGCACAGCGTGAGAATATATATTTTACTAACATTATACTTGATAGAATGGAAATAGAGGTTGGTAAAAAAGGCAAAGGAAACTTTACAGGGCTGAGACCGAAAAGATGTAAGCTATTGTTTCAGCAGTGTAAATTGTATTTTTTACAGCGCCGAGGCGTGGAACTAGAGCTACAGGATTTTGCATATGCTGCCCCACCAGAAGTGTTATGCCATTTGAAACGTTTACAGATGCAAAACAGTCCTCTGCAGTCAGAAATGAAATGACAGAATGCTTTCTGGTAGTGCATGTTTGCCATTTAAAAACACAATGTTGACAAAAACACAGCTTCATGCCTCATATGCAGGCATGAAACCATTTAGAATATAGGATGACAAATCAGAGCTTTGGGTTGAAAAACATCTAAGTTGCATAGCCTGAGAATATATATTTTACTAACATTAAAACTTGATAGAATAAAATAGAGGTTGGTAAAAAAAAATAAAGGCAAAGGGCGCTTCAAAAGGTTGAGACCAAAAAGTTGTAAACTGTTTTCTTTGGCAGTGTAAAATATAGTTTTACAGCACGACAGAACTTTGTGCATGTTAACCAGCCAGAAGTGTTAGGCCATTTGAAACTTTTGAGGCAAAAACCTTGGTGTCATCTTCAACTCCACTCTCTCTTTCTCTCCTCACATTTCGGACGTCGCCAAGAAGGACCACTACCAGCTGTACCTCCTTAAGGGGACTCTTCCCTTTCTCACTTTCCCCCAGAAGCTCACTGTCTCCAGAGCACTGGTTCTCTCTAGGCTGGTCTACTGCAACAGCCTCTTTCTCAATCTGCCTTCCTCTACTCTCCGCCCTCTGCAGCTAATCCAGAACATGACTGCAAGACTTATTCTTTGGCCTCAAGTCCAGGGACTGTATCTCGCCAGCCCTGAAATCTCTCCACTGGCTCCCGGTGGCTGCAAGGATCAAGTTCAAGTTTCTGGGGATGGGGCTGGGGCCCGTACTTTATCCAATCCTCTTTTCCAAAATACCTTTCTTCTCAAGCCCTTCTCTCAGCTACCTCCAACCATCTAAGGGTTAGACGCTTCTCTAGGCAGAGAGTGGGGGTGGATCTCTCTCTTCTGCAGGTACCTCCCTCTGGAATGGCCTGCCTGTCCCTCTCAAACTTGAGCCAGACCACTTGAAGTTCCGGAAGCAGCTCAAAACCTTCCTTTTCTCCTCTGCTTTCTCTCTCTTCCTCCCCTGCTGACCTACCCATCTGCTGTACCAACTGGTTGCTTGACTACCCTCAGAGTCTCACTGGGTACCAGGCTCTTTCTTGATCAGTCACCCTTGCACTGCCTCTGGGCCAACCATCACCTTAGGGGCTGTTACTGTAACCCTACAGTCCCCTGTTCTCCTTGCACTACCCAGATGGCTGCACTTACTCAGAGCATTGCTGCCCTGTTTTCCCCTCCCCTCTCCCTTGCACTCCCCCCTCCGCTTACCCTTGCACTTCTCGTTCTGGCACTTGCACGATCTGAATGACACAAGACCTAGTAAGATCATTTGTCTTGTCCTCCCTCTGTCTTCCCTTCCTTGTCTTGTCATGCCTAGAAACACTTGTGTACAGGCGCATTATAAATGACTTATCATATCATATCATGGGCTGTAAAGCACAGTCCGATGCAGGGATAAACAAAATGTTGTGGCATAGGATTCTGCCATTTCAAAATGAAGAGTGAAGCTCTGAACAATGTTTGATTCACTTCAATGGGTTACTTTTGTAGATTTGCTGGCAGGGTCACACACATGCACACACACACACACACACACACACACACATACAAGCAGAGACAGGCTCTTATCTATAATGCTAAGAGCTGACTGAGGCACCAAATTCACAGCTGACGACAGAGGCCAGAAGGCAGAAACTGTGACTTGCAAAAACACATGGGCGTGGATGTGTGCGCACAATTATTATCCCTCAGTAGCAAGTGTTCTGTAAGGATGACTAATGAACTTGCAGAGGGCTGGGTCATACTCTACATGCAAAATATATGGGGCAGAGGGTATAGATAAGTGAATAGTATGGGTTTGGGGACCTAATGGAGGTCTTTAAAAATCAGACTTTGTAAACCAGTAAACATATTGGGCCTCATTACATGGATGGCGGAAAGGGCCTTACTACGAGGTCCCTTTGCGGGTTGGGGAATTTAACGCCTGCTTTTTGCGGTACCGTAATTAGCGCCTTCCCCATTCCCATAGAGCCCTATGGGGCAAAAATGGGAATGGGGAAGGGCAATGGTGGAAGGGGGAATTACCGCTCCGCCAACCTTGGAATAGGGCGGTAATTCCCCTTTCCACCAAGGCGGTGCCGGTATTTTACCGGCATGAACCATGGCGCTAATAGCGCCATGGTTCACCGCCATCTGTGTAATGAGGCCCATTGTTTTGGATTCTCAGAAGAATTGCTGGCCATGTTGCTGTCCTGTGGCTTGGATTATTGGGACTCTGCTATCTGCAAAGCCTGGGAAAGAAGAGACCACCTTTTTTTTAAAGTAGAGAAAAGAAAAAAGGTGAATTGGATTTTACTTTTGAATGAGTGGCGAAATGTAAAACAAATTCTGCTTGGGGTTTTATATCTAGAGCGCTTAAGAGCAAACCCTATGTTCATGTATCAAAATTATAGAAATATACAATTGTGAGCCAGTGTTAAACACATGTGATCATATAAGAAATGCATCTGTGACAGAACGCATTTTTGACCGATTGCAGAACGTGGGCTGTGGGAGCGATAAGGCAGGCTTACAAGTCTGTGCTTTTAAAAAACTAGATGTGGACTTTTGTGATAATGTCTCTAGTCCTTTAATTATGTTATTAGGCTCGGACTGTGTATTAGCATGGCTCAAGGTCCTTTTGCTAAAAAAGAATTTCATGATGGTGTTTATAGCCTATTTACATTTAGGGAGCAGCAGGGAGATATAAAATTGTGACCCAGTGTTACACATGTGAACGTGTAAGAAATGTATTTGTGCCAGCTTGCATCTCTATGTATGTTAGTTACAGGGTGTATTTTTTTTATTATATCATAACAAAAATGTAGAACCCTGTGGTTTTGCAGGCTGGATAGTATAATGCGTAGAGATGTTTATAACTGTTTATGATGCTACTAATTATGCAGGCCAGCACATACATATTAAATCATGTCAACATTTTTAAAAGAGCCTCCTGACATACGTGTGAGGAAGTTCAGAGTAACAAGTTGCATCTTTATATATGAAAGCTTCAAACATGAAGAAAATGTTAGCTAGTCATTGTAAATTGTGGGCTTGTGCTACTATATAAAACTACAGTAGTTTTAAAATGTAAGCCTGTGTAAATATTTTTACTTTAAACTATGTGAGGAATATTCACATTGTGTCTCCGGAATGCACCTGGCGAGATAAGGCGTGCTCACACTATAAACATTTATGTGGTGTAGGGTTCTGGCAGCCTGAAAAAACAGTGCTAAGCCTTATTTGGAGATTCAGAAAATGTATTGGGAAACGGACAATGACAAAGTTGATAGCCCTGGCCGTTTATCTAGGTATAGTGAAGTTTGCTTAAAGCAAACAGAAAGTGAGAGAGAATGTTACACTTGAACTGCACTACAAATTTTTGAATAATTTAGTGTTTTTGCAGAATAGTCTGTCACATGTGAGTGATCTGAATTTGAATAAAGGGGTACAGAGGGAGAATTGTTATAGACTGTATTAAAGACTCTGGGCCTAGTTCGAAAGCGTTGCTTTTTTGTTCAGCATGCGCAAAGTGACACATTGTGAAACATATTACACACCAAGATGCTAAATTTAACATATTTTCAGGGTGCTTTCTTAATTGTGTTCCACAAATTTCAAATATGTTTTGAAATTTTAGAAGAAAAAAGGCATTGACAAAGTTAATAGCCATGGCCTTTTATATAGGCATAGTGAAGTTTGCTTAAAGGGACCACACAGGCATGGAGAATGTTACAAACAGGGTTTTATTTTATAGAACATTTAGTGTTTATGGAGAATAGTCTGCTGCATGCTAGTGATTTGGACATAGGGGTGCGCAGAAAATATATTTTATGCAAGTGTTGAGGAGGGCTGTGCTTACAGCCAGAATTCTAGGTTGATGTATTATATTAATTTAGACTCTGGGCCTGGTTGGGGTGCGCCATTTATAAATGGGGCCTTAGCGTATTTGGCTCTGTTGCATCTATGTTTTGTAATAACGATATGATATTAATTTAGACTCTGGGCTCTTGGGATTCATATACAATATGCGTTCCTAATTGTGTGCCCTCAATTTAAAATATATTTGCAACTTGTATTGCATTTTATAGAATAATGAGGGTTCTGCCAATGTGTCACAGGCACACATTTGCTGAAGTATTGTACAAAGTGTTTGAAATGTTTAAGGGTGGCAAGAATCAGTGTGATATACAGGCTCATGGTGCGCTTGGTTGTCATAAGGGTTTAAGATGTTGAATATTGAGATATGCTGATGTTTAATGTGTAAAATATGTTTTAAACTGATTGTATATTTTTTATGTTTTTATAGAAATGTCTCTCAACAATTGGATGATGGCACAACCAGTAGGTTGTCTGGATGTGGATTGTAGAGCACAGCAAGAGGCGCTCAATGCATTTATGAATATTTCTGCGGTTGATTCATAAAATCTTGGATGTCTCTAGGGTACATGGATGGGGCAGCCTATTTGTCTTTAATCAACAAAGTCTGAATGTTTTAATGACCCAAGGATGGGACGCATGTGTTTGTTACAGCAGCAAGGCCTGATGGATTTGGGGGGGCCTGAAGCCGCAGAGTTTGTTCGTAGATTCATCACTGGGCTGGTTAGCTCTGGAATCTTTGAAACACCCGCTGCAATGTCCAGGGATCTAATGAGTGATACAAAAAAGTCTCTAAGGCCCTGCCGGACTATTTTGGTTAATGTGCTATCCCCGCATTGAGCTGTGACAACGAATATCTTGGAAATGGGGTGACGATTTATCCTTTAGCAGGGGGTCTGATCATGCAAGCTGCCCCTCCGAGCTCTAGCAAATCAACACATTGTTTAACACTGCGCCTGCCCTCAAGCAAAATAGGGGGTGCTGCGATTTTCAACTCTGGTTATGGAGTTATTCCCCCACCACAGCGGCGCTCGAGGGCTCTGGTAGATATCACAGGACATTTAAATGCCCAAACATCTCATGCCAGTGCAGGTGTGTGAGAGTTCCTATATCATCAGCATCTTTAAACCTATCTCTCAATGGTTCTGGGATGGAATACTCCTTTAAAAATGTATATTCACAGGCAAGCTGGGGTGTATAGGGGGCTTGGGGGCATGATAATATAAATTCTGAATATTTCAAGCTGCAAAACTCGGTGCATAATGTTGAGAATTATTTGAATGTCACAAGACAACCCCGGGGTTGTGGGGCTAAATGCCAGCTAAAGAAAAATTGTGCAATGGGGGCTGACAGTACAAACAGAGGTACACAGATGGGGGCTAGCATGAGCGATACGAATGTGTTTAAAGACGATGAAACCAATGCATCAATATGTGATCTGGAAAATGTTGTTAGTTTTAAAGACAATAATAAAACTATCAGCACTGCCATTGTCAACATTTTAGATAACCTAGCAAATGCAGCTGTATACCGTGTCAGGAATTTATCTATGCATCCTTCATCTTTGCAGTTGAGCGAACTTGTAATGCCTTTGAAAGAAGACACTTGGGCGGTGGTAAAAGAGGGAGGAGTGGATTATGTACAACCGGGTGGTGCAGCTGTTATTTGTAATGACACGATAAATGAGCTGGAAGCACTAATGAGTACTGTGCAGAGAAATAGGTCACAATTCACTAACAACCCAGCACTTCTAGAGCTTTCAGATGCTGTGTCTACTAGCAACCATTTACTCCTTGAGGTGATTCTCAAGAATGTTGGCATTGGTAATAGCACTGATGAATCAGGCGCATGTATCGATACTGTTGACAGTCAAGATGCTCGTGCCCCTTATATTGCTTCTATTGATGTTCAGAGGAGGGTGGGCACAACGATGGGGAGATATATAATGCTGGTGTTATTAACATTGTTCCTGTTGCTGTTCGAGAGGAGGTTGTAGATAACAATGGGGGGACGTACAGTGTCAATGTTTCTAATGCTGTTTTAGATGATGTTCAAGAGGGGGCTGGGTACAACGATAGGGTGACATAGAATGCCAATGTTTCTAATACTGTTTTAGATGATGTTCAAGAGGGGGCTGGGTACAACGATGGGGAGACACACAGTGCTGATGTTATTAATATTACAAATGACCAAGTGTTAAGTATTCAACCACAGGTCAATGTTCCCCCTAAGTTTGCATCAACATCGCACAGTAACTGTGATACAGCTGTTGAAACACCTCCTGATAACACATCCTAATTCTGGATAGGGATAGTGATGCAGACATTAAAAATGGAGGTGGTCCTAATTTGGGCTCAGGGCACAGTGTTGACATCGTTAACACTTTGAATGACCTCGGCACTAGTGTTATTAGCGTAGACAACGCTGAGAGTGCATGCAGGTATACACATGTTATTCAAAAGAACAAAAAGAGAAAAGACCTCAGCAGATTGAGAAAAAAAAAGAAAAACCAGACATGGAAGCGTACTTTAAAACAAAATCATAAAAATTGCTTAGCATTGTCAAAAGTTTAAAGCCATTCTGCAAAAAGAAGAAGATTGTATAATCTATGGTTAAAAGCACTTTGGAAAATGTGGAAGTGGCTGTTTTGACGCTAGTGAAACATTTGAGGTTTGATACTAAAGCCTTAGTGGCAGAGGCTTATGAATTAGTCATAGGGTTGCAGTCTAATATTACGGTAGCCAACGGGGCGGTTGTTCAACATAACACATCAGTTACAGAGGGGTCTTGTAATGGGTTTTACGAAACATTCACAGTGGTGCAGCCCGCTACAGCGCTAGACATGGTTTCAGCTGTTGAACACAGCACACTAGCCATTGAGGTTTTATTTAGAGAACTGTCTAGCTGATATTCCACAAACATTCACGGGGGCTAGTATATCCAGATCTCTGTCAACACCCGATCCTGATATACCCCAGATATCAGACATATCAGGCACTCACAAAAAGATATGACTATCAACTAATGACTCAGTACAAACCACCCCTATTAAAAAACTAAAAAACACCCAAGAACAAGCCCAGACAGCCCACAGGCGCTGTAAGACCCATTGTTACAGAAGGGCTAATGTTCAAAGCGTAACGTGGATATTCGTTTCGGCAGAGCTCTAAAAATAGGCGACAAAACATAAAATGGGCCAGATCTCAGAGGCATTGCCTATTCAAAATCTTTTTAAAAAGGACCGATTGGTTATGGCTAAACGTGATCAACCTAGCACAACACATGCACCAGCCCCACAGACACCGGATTCACTGGTTTATTTAGAAAGGGTGCAAACTTATCAAAGAAGTTATAAAACATTCTCGGCAATGGAGCATTATGAGGAGTTTAGATTTGTGAACTTAAACCACTTACGCTCCCTGAGGCATGACCTAACAGTCATAACGGATGCTGTGGAAAACACTGGTGCGTCAGATATTGGAAACTGTTGGGCCCAATGATTTTGTTCAAATAAGAATGGAGGCTGAGGGTTTAAACAGACCATTGTTTTCAAGGCAATCACCTCGCGAAACTTTCTGCATTTTGCAGTTTTTGGAGAATTTGCAGAGGCTTCTGCAGAGTAAGAATGAGATTTTGTTTTGCGCCGCTAAAAATGGTGGCACTCGTTTTCAGGCCACGCTCCAGTGGTACTTATAAACCTTTAACCAAAATTCGGCACAGCCACATTATAAAATCCAAAGGCAGATGGTTTTAAAATTTTGATCACAAGCCCTTAAACCTCTGCCTGGTGTCTAGTCTCATACGTTTAATCAAACCACAGAGCATCACAGACGATGATATACATGCAAAAGCTCTACAAGTGCACGCAGAGCTGGGGCTCCAGATGGACACACCGGTAGGGTTTGGCCAGATGAATCTATTTGAGAAGTATTTTGCTAGACCCATCAAGATACTTGGGGTCATTATGACCCAGGCGGTAAGTACACCAACTTTACCACCATGGTGTAAACTATGTTTACACCATGGTGGATGGCGGATTTACCGCCCCATTCCAAGGTGAGTGGGGCGGTAAATCCCCATTTCCCATTTACCCTTCCCCATTCCCATTTTTGCCCCATAGGGCATAATGGGAGTGGGGAAGGCGCTAATTACGGCACCGTAAATTACGGTGCCGTAATTAGCACCAAGGCGGTTTAGCGCCATGGATTTTAACGCCTGCTAAAAGCAGCCGTTAAAATTGGAATCAGGCGTTAAGGGTTAACGACGGCGTTAACCCTTAACGCCTGAGTTGTAATGAGGCCCACTCTATTTTAACAATGGGGCATGGTGATATTTTCCGTTAATGGCTAAAACAGCCAGAAACACTTTGTATGTTTTACACCACAACAACCTTTTCTATGGTATAATCAATCTAAAAGGTTTTCTCTGGGCTAAACATCTCTGTCGACACTGTCAGCACATTTTCAAAACTACATAGGGCTGATTCCAACGCCGGACCAAAACGGCATTCAATACATGATGCCCAGCGAGAAAGACCAGTTAATGGCATGTTACAAGGTGACAAATCAAAGCCTGCTTGACTTTTGTCAAGAGGTAAGGGCCTATTGGCAAGAAGATGTCAAATTTTAATACAAGTGAAAGGTGAAAAGTGCTACGGATAATATTGGTTGGAGGGCTACGTGGTGGTTCAAGGAGCGGAAACTGCCTATGAATTTAACAGCTGATTTTATCACGGATGTCTCGATTGTTATCCCGCCGGGGGTTTAAGCACTTTGACGGGCACTACTTATGACCAGTTATATAGACACACTCTGTTAAAATAGGAGGCTGTTCTAGCCAGTCGGGGGTTCGTGTTGTTACTATCTGGGAACACGAGTGGCGCTCGATGGTGCAGAACAATCCTGATGTGGGTCCTTTTCCTAAAAAGATCAATCTGTCCGACCCCCGACACCCCAGAGATGCGCTATATGGTGGCCGCATAAATGCTTTAAAGTTACCCACCGTGTCTCAGAGGGTGAGCAAATACACTATCTAGATTTTACCAGTCTATACCCCTCTGTAAATAATGACAAACCCTACCCTGTGGGACACCCCGAGATCATCTGTAACAATTTTGGAGATATAGACCAATATTTCGGTCTAATCAGATGTGAGGTCTATCCACCGTGAGGTCTTTACATACCAATTTTACCCTATAGTTGAGATGGTAAACCAATGTTTCTGCAAATGAGTCCAGACAAAACTGGCCCCTTGCAAACACACGGATGAGGAGCGACGTCTGACCATTACTTGGTGTACAATCGAGCTACATGCGGCTCTGAAACAGGGCTATCACCTGGGGCGCATACACAAAATATGGCATTTCAAAACAATAACTATCAAACTCTTCTGTGATTATGTTTGCATGTTCCTACAACAAAAACAGGAAGCATCTGGCTTTCCTATTGGCTGTGTGGACGATGCCGCTAAACAGATTATTATAAACAACAGGGCAAACGCTTGAGGATGGAACACGTTGAGGACAATCTAGCTAAGCGGCTGTTGGCAAAATTATGCCTTAATTTGTTGTGGGGTACGTTTGCACAAAGTGTTAATTTGCCCAACACATCTATCATACCAGACCCGGATGTGCTTCAAGCCTATCTATTTGATATTTCTTATGACGTGCGTGTTCATAGATGATGAAATGGCTTGTCTGTGCTGGCGCTACGGCATGGAATATCCAACAACTTCAGACAACACAAACATCTTCATAGCGGCTTTCACAACCAATCACGCCTGCTTAAAACTGTTTGCTGTGATGGACCAATTACAAGAACGAGTTCTATATCACAATACCAATAGCATTATTTTTGTCAGCTGCCCTGGGGATGTTAACGCGCCCACAGGCAATTATCTAGGGAATCTAACTTCTGAGCTAGCTCGTGAAGAATACATTGTGGAATTTGTATCCGCTTGCCCCAAAACATACACCTATTGAACATCTCTAGGAGACATCAGCATAAAAGTAAAAGGTATAACGTTAAATGTTAACAACACGTCTAAAATACATTTTGACAGTTTAAAAGAGCTGGTACAATCCTTTGTACAAAAACATGATTGCAACACCCCACAGTCTATCATTGTTACACTTCTGGGTATAGTGTGCACTGTCACTCTACAAAAGACGCTCAGTGTTGTGTTTGATAAAATAACACTGCTACTAGGCAGGTTGAGGCACCCCTATGGCTATTACATATTTTAATGTTTATCTTTACCAGCCTCTTCACTATTCCACAGCGCACCCGACATATCTCGACTTCTAAATCAGCTATGCCACATAAGTGACATGTCCTTCTAACTGCTTGTGTATTTGAACCTGCATGTTTATTTTTTCTATTGCATTAAATGTCTGCCTTTTCTGTATTAAGTTGTTTGTTCCTAAAAACATTGTTCATGTAAACAAATATTTTAACAATTCATAAAGTGGACTGACTATTTATTGTGCGGTCCTCTTCATTATGTATAATATCATATATCACTTGTTCATTTTTAAAGTATATTTCGTTCACACGTATAATGCTGGGCTGTGACAGGGCAACATTTTTTAAAGAAAGTGTTTTTAATCCCACGGTGTAAGTTGAGAACTCTTTCCTTGTTTCAAATGTTGGCTTTTTTATTTTCGCAGATGATGCTACATGCTCTTAACACCCCTTTTGTCATAATATACTTATGCACCTCACGATTACTGCCTTCAAGAATAGATAACCAGTTCTTGGCTGCTTCAGCCTTGACATCAGGCCAGACAGCCCTTCCAGACTCATCCACAATCTTGGCTAATTCTTTGCTGCAATACAGCTTTTCGGCCTTTCTCTTCATGGGTTAAAACTTAATAAAATAAAGTTGTGAAACCAATGTCCAACTTCTATACAATGGTGGCTCCGCCTGCTGTTTATTTACTACGTATAGCTAGCTTCTATGATCACTTAGTCTACTTGCGTTACTGAGTCTGTACAGTTATTGAACGGGTTGATTTTTCTGCAGTTCTCTCCACAAATGCAATCTTCATTTTGCATTTGAAAGTTTACCCGATTCTTTACTTCCTCATCAGATTCTATAAAGTTCATACACTCTCTTCTTCAGCCAGTCTTCTCTGTGCGTCACACTCGTTTCTTGTGACGTCACAAGCTCCTTTTCTTGCTCTTTTCATATTCCGGTAGAGGAATTGCTGAGAGAACTCAACCGAAACATGTCGACAACAGTTTTCTAAACCCCTGAAAATAGACAGAGGGTCACATTGTAAAATGATAAAGTGACAAATTAACATTTATGTTGAAATTGTGGTATTAATGATATATCACTAGTGTTTTTGAAGGGATGATGATGAATGCATGTGGAAATTTTGAATGAATGAGGTATGGAGGGATGTGTCTCTAGCGTATGAAGCATAACTTTGTTGATACAAATGCCATCTTTTATGTAATTGTATGTGTACAATAAATATAACCCTACTATGATTTAAATAATAGTGAGCTGTCATCTCTGGTCTAGTTGGCCCACCCTCCCTCTACCTTAATGTTACATTGCTTGGAGGGCCATAGACTTTAATCAGGCTCCCTTATTTGTCCTTCTATATTAGTACAGCCCGTGGCTGCAAAGGCTAAATAGTCTTTAAAAGGTTCCTAAAGAAATGGATAATGTGAACCTTTTCTCTTTTTCCGATGAACATTATAAAAGACTCTTAGAGACACCCGCACTGCTAACAAAAGATCAGAGAGCAGAAACTACAACAGGGGGTGAACAAGACAAGAGCGAAACAATTCTACAAAAAAAGAAGAAAATCACCCGCACTGAATTAGATGGAAAATTTATGCTAGAGTACTTAAAAGCCGGCATTATCCCAGAAGGACTCCAGGTAAGGAACATACCATGTATCTTTACCGATAACCCTAAATTCCAGAAAAATGTCAGTGGTGTTGGGAATCGCTGCTCTCGGGACTGGATTATATTAATAATTGAGACTGCGGAGGAGGAGACAAAAAAACAGGGGGAAGAGCTAGCCAATCTCCAGAAGGAATTTTCAGAAAATAAAAACATGCAAAATGCTAAAAAAAATACTTGAGAATTTAGAAACAGAGATCATGACATTTAGACAGATCAATCTCGATCAGAAAATAATTAAACTGAAAAAAGATATCGCGGGCTACAAAGAAGACAAAACTTACCTCTATTTGCAAGAAGGCTTCTTCACCAACCCACCACCACACTCCAATCAAAACTTTAAACGTAACCAGACGGTTACTTTTTCAAATTCATCCGGATCCTCAAGTGGGTCTGATCCATCATTAGCCGGTCCATCTGGGACACCTCAAAGAGGACGAGGCAATTTCCCCCAACAAGGGGGTTTTCACAGGGGAGGCCCCAGAGGCCAGCCACGACAACGAGCATTCCAACAACAAGGGTTCAGAACCAGGCAGTGGTATTCGAACCAAGGACCTTAGACACCCTGCCCATTTTCAATTTATCCTCCCATAATTTGAGCCAAACAGAGAAAAATCTTCTGGGAAAAGGACTCTCCTACGTCCCGGTCACCAAGGCAGACCCGCTCAACATAGAACTAGAACTACAGAGGTTTTTTAGAAACATCAGGCTGAAACACTTTTTTGAAGTATATATACCTAGCCAGAAGCAAAAGACTGCGGGAGATCAAATCATAGATCTGGGAGAAATCAACATTACCGGTCTCAAAATGAAATCGAACTTCATTCCACCTCCACATACCTGCCCCCCCCGAAATAATTACATTCGAGAATCGGGTGACTAAACAGGTCCTCACCAGCCTTAAAAAGAAAAACTACCATGTGGACAACCTGACCAGAGACGAAAGGGCCAGCCTTAGGAACCTCATCAATCAGGAGAATGTGACTATAAAATCAGCCGACAAGGGAGGCGGGATCGTCCTGATGGACACTCAGAATTATGAGAAAGAATGCATGAGATTACTAAATGACACGAGATCATATAAAAATCTAGAGCAAGACCCCACAGAAAGACTACAAGACAAAATCAAAAGCCTCACAGCACATGCATTACGAGAGGAATGGATATGCACAGATGAAGCTAGATTCCTCAACAAAAAATACCCTAAGAAAGCAGCCTTTTATATACTACCCAAAGTACACAAGAGTACCGACAACCCACCGGGTAGACCGATCGTGTTGGCAATAGATTCTCTTTTGGAACCCCTATCCATCTACAGCAAGTTTTTTCTTAAACCATTTGTTCTGGCCATGCCAAGGACACCACAGATATGATTAAAATCCTTCAAGACATTACCATAGAAGCAGAAGATCTCCTAGTCACCATGGACGTTGAGGTGTTGTATACATCAATACCTCAAATTGAATGCCTGGAAGCATTATCAGAAGTATTAGACACACGCAATAGACCATACAAACCACCAACAGGCTTTATCCTCGAATGTTCAAGGTTGGCAATGACAGAAAACTTTTTCCTCTTCAAAAAACAAATTTACAAACAACAAAAAGGGGTGAGCATGGGAGCATTCTTTGCACCCCATGTAGCCAACCTATACATGGCCAAGTTCAAGTCAAGACATATTGCAGAGGTTTTACAAGACCAAACGCGTGGACAACTCAATATCTGGCATCGCTACATTGACAACGTGTTCATCATCTGGCGAGGTGACAACACATTGCTACTAACCTTCCATAAGTGTCTCAACACATGTGACATCAACATCAAATTCACCATCGAATGGAGCCGAGAGCAGGTAAGCTTTCTGGACTTGTTGATTAAAAAAAAAGGGAACAATCTGGCCACCTCATTAAACCCCAAAACCACAGATAAAAAACACTCTTCTTCACTACTCCAGCTTCCACCCGGATAGTCTCAAATACAATCTACCATACAGACAATTTTTGAGGATCCGACGTAACTGTACAGACAGAGAGGACTACAATACACATGCCACACAACTAAAAGCACGTCTCGACATACGAGGATACCCGAAACATCCGATCAAAAACAACCTTAAGAGAGCTGCTAACAC
This sequence comes from Ambystoma mexicanum, assembly GCF_040938575.1. NCBI lineage: Eukaryota > Metazoa > Chordata > Amphibia > Caudata > Ambystomatidae > Ambystoma > Ambystoma mexicanum. Next base: position 941,484,173 of record NC_090939.1, read on the forward strand.
GAACAGAGAACTCACCTTACAAAGCAAGGACAAAAAAACAAATGAAAGACTGGTCTGCGTTACTCAAAAAGATCATCAACCAAAACTCCAAAACTGGCATTTAGTTAAACACCCAGGTACTTTATAAAAAAAAAAAACATGTTTGCCTTCAAACGCAACTGCAACCTACGTCAAAAATGGGTCCACACGTACCGCGAAAAATCCAAAGAAACCACCATCATGAACCAATGGGGACTTCCTCCCATCATTGGACATTACAAATGTGGCACCTGCAGTGTATGCCCCCTTACTGAGACCAAACATACTTTCCAGTGTGGGACAAAACTTGGACGATGAAAAGTCATGCCAACTGTCGCACAAAAGATGCAGTCTATGTGATATCATGTCCATGCAGTCTACTATATGTAGGCAAAACCACAAGAGAAGTCAGGGTGAGAATTGGCAAACATTGCTCCTGCATCAGGAACCATACACCTGATAAACCGTTGGTGGTCCACTTCAACAAAAATAACCATAAAGATATGGAAATGAAATGGTTTATATTGCAAATCATCAATACCAAAACCAGAGGCAGTGATATGCCGAGTGCCCTACACCGTTTAGAACAAAAATGGATCTATTCCCTAGACACGGTACAACATGGGTTAAACATTTCAGTAGAATGAAATGCATTAAACACTAAATAAACTAGGGCCCTAGGCAGTCGTGTCCCATGACTTGCCCAGGTTGACACAGCACTGGTTCTACGTTATTTTGCCACAGGATTTTTCGGCGCGGGACTTTTCACTACCAAAAAAAAAAACGATGAAAAGTCCCGCGACGAAAATTCCTGCGGCAAAAGAACTGTATACCCACAGCACTATAATGCTATCCCTTGGCCAGCTGTGTCGAGCATTTTGCCACCAGTGGGCTTGCCCCCTGCAGGGGACTACATTGCCCACAATCCCATGAGACATGTTTCCAGAATGTACCATACAAGAAAAGGTAAGTAACGTTACATGCCAAATCATGTTAGCTGAGCCATCAGTGGTGAACCCTTCGAGGTTCACACCATGGAACCAGTCTATTTTCCATGCAATGAAGGGTGAGTACTCCACATCCCCTCTTTAGCAGATTAATGAGCCGGTTGCCGTGTGGACTTCATTGCCCACAATCCCCCATGGCCACGTGACACGGTACAGTAGCCTACTCAACGCGTGCACTGCCGTCGCCCCAGCAACGGCAGTAACCGCGGTCGAGGCAGCAGACGCAGACGCCAGCTTAGGACTCTGCAGCCGGCAGGATAGCTTTTTCGAATCACCAGGTAAGAACACCTTCGCACAGTTACCAAAGGGAATTGCGCACCGCGCAGACAGCTCTCTGACGGTATCCTACTTGTCGTCAACAGAGAGCAAAGATTTCACACAACGCACGGCACATTCAACTAGTGACCTGCAAGCAGTATCCTGACCAGCACCTGCAGCCCTCTATCTATCGGCAGCAGCTTTTGTTCGTTCAGAGACATAAAGTCAGTCTCATTTTTCATAATTTATACAATTGGTGACGCCCTGCCCCTGTGTGTTTGTCTACCTCTTCTGCAGGCGCTCCTTGAAACGCTTCTGATTTTTTCGGGCATTTCCGTTGGCCATGCCTCCATCTGATCGGTCTATTTAGAACTCCTCAGAATATTGAGTATTTACCCTCACGGACATATATAACCTATTAATCACCATAGACAGGTTCTTATGCACTTTTCCTTACATTGTACGACACTCCAATTGACGTGAAGCACCACAAGTGGGAGCACACACGCCAGGATTATTTCCATCACACCGGTTCACGGCCCCTGTTAAAGCAGAGGAGGTGAGCATGGTCTAAGCTACACAGCTGTATTCTTTACTTAGTAAAGGGTTTTTAACCACAGAGATGACAATACAAGACTAACTCAGTCTTTTATCATTTATTAAGCTTCTAAGCCACACACCCCCATTGTGTATGTTTTGAAGAGGCAACGCAACCAGCCGTTGCTCTCCGTCTTGAAGAAGGTTGATCACAAATTAAGGGGCAAGGGGACCTCCACCCTTGCTGAGAGAACTCAACCGAAACATGTCAACAACAGTTTTCTAAACCCCTGAATATAGACAGAGGGTCACATTGTAAAATGATAAAGTGACAAATTGACATTTATGTTGAAATTGTGGTATTTATGATATATCACTAGTGTTTTTGAAGGGATGATGAATGCATGTGGAAATTTTGAATGAATGAGGTATGGAGGGATGTGTCTAGCGTATGAAGCATAACTTTGTTGCTACAAATGCCATCTTTTATGTAATTGTATGTGTACAATAAATATAACCCTACTATGATTTAAATAATAGTGAGCTGTCATCTCTGGTCTAGTTAGCCCACCCTCCCTCTACCTTAATGTTACATTGCCTGGGGGGCCATTGACTTTAATCAGGCTCCCTTATTTTTCCTTCTTTTCATATTCCTTCAGGGACTTCCTCAATGAGATTGTCATCTGTGCAGGAATACATCTGATAGTGTTTTCTTAGTGGATACCTTCTCTTGAAGATTTGCTGCAGAATGGTAATAACCGCAGGTGTCAAACATGCTACAATTTCTGGCTTCCAGCATATAGGTTGTGGGAGGGCAGGACTTTCTGCAGGGGCACTTGGCTTCTCTTCTACACTCCCCCCTCTGGTTGATTCTTCGACCACACTTTCACCAGTATCCACATTTGGGTATCTTCTTTTGAAGAAGTGCTTCTTCGGAGTCCAGATCGTTACTACTCCCTTCAGGGATCCTGATGACTTTACATGTTCATCCACACTCCAGGTCATACAGCTGCACTGTCCATTTGGATTACAATAAACGCATCATCCCACATATTTTTTATGATTTCTCGGATGTAGGAACTTAGTCCCCTCCGGTGCTACGATGCTGGCCTCTATATTTTTCCTGATAGCTTCATCTGTCAACTCTTCGGAACCAAACCCTGACTCGACATCGATCATGATCTTCATTCCTACTGCCTTTTTTGCTTTCTTCTTATCTTAATCACACAGAACCCAAACATCACCATGACTAGTACTGCTCCAAGAAACTTGAAGATATTCGCCATCCACTGTGGAACTCATGAGAATATAGACGCAAACCAACTATCATCTGTGACGTCTTCTGTCTCATCTTCCATCTTGTGTAGGCTCGTCAGCAACGTTATGACCTCTGTCAAAGTGCCATTCTCGTCATCATGAGAAGGTATAAACGTGCAACATGATGGCCTGATTTTGGCGCAAACTCCTCCTTCCATCGCAGTGATCATGTCAAGGACATATCTCTTCTGTAGGGTCATCAGTTGTATGGCCCTCAATTCTTCCTTAATAGCATTGAATCCCTTTATGGTGGTGTTTATGGTCTGCAGAATCTCCCATCTGGTAATCTGCAACCATTTAGCATTAGTAATCATCTGGATCCCAGGCATGAAGATAGTCGTAAATATTGAGGCAGTCATGCTGAACAGCCTATGCTCATACGGAATAGACTCATATGCTTCTATTGATTTTGCTGAGAAATAGTTCTCCCTCTTTGTTCGATTGAGAAATTCAGTCTATCTTCTCCTTCTCAAATGGGCATCTACTTTCGGAAATTCACCAATGTTCAGGCCACGCTGAAGAATCACTAATGATGGAACATGGATGAGTACCAAGGAACACGTCCCTCCCCAATCCTTGGCAAACTTCATGTAGGCCCGGGCCCACAAGCCCAATATCGATTCATGAGGACGGCTGTCCCTGCTCCCATTCTGGAAACGTCAACATTAGTTTTGCAGCATATGGTATTTCCCACATGCTTCTTCCCTTCTCTTCGAAAGCACAATGTTGCATTTGCAATGGGATCACAACCATAAGACCTGATTCATCCTCTTCCCATGTCAACAGCTTGGCATGTTAGGCCCACGACTTCAAACACACATTGTTCACTCTCTGTACCTCTTGTACATATTCTGTCTTCAATAGATGAGCAGCACAGGACATCAGTCATTCTTCCCATCCTTTCTTGTATTTTACTTGTCCAAAGACTAAGACTTGTGGTTGTTCCCAACATCCGGGCGATCCAGCTATTTCTGTTTTATCAGGGCAGTCCATTTTCTTCATCTCTGCAACAACCACCTCTTCCTATCATGGCACCGGATATGTAAGCATCTTGCTTTTCCATGCAGGTTCCTTTTTGATCTGCGTAGTCTTGATATAGTCATCCTGGAATGGAAACAACCATTTCAATCTCCATCGCAAAGTGGCCCAACTTCCTTGAAATTGTCCTCTAGTCATGCATGCTGCAAGGTGAATGAGGCATCTGGAATCGTGTTCTGGAACCTCTCGAGAGATTAAAGTTCTTATTGTATTCAAGGCATAGGGTATGAGAGCACAGACACAGCAACTCTCCTTAGATGTTCTCTTCCCCACCTTTCTCATGTGCTGATACCACATGTTATTACCCACGTGTGCTAAATAGGTATTTATCCCCTCACTATCTTCATCTGCATTTCTCTTATATCTCCCATATTCAAGGTTTGTGTACTGACCACGAAGTAAATCAAAAGTGGTTTTCATAGTGGGGAGAACCAAAGGGACATCTGCTTTATTAGGACCAATGTGATAGAGAGTGTTAAACAGGACAAACAGAAAGACAAAAAGAGTGATTGTACAGGCGTACACTATGCACAATAGAATGGACATCCATCTTTCTCTCTTTCCTGGGACTGGCCAGGTTTTTTTAATTCCCTAAAAATGTACTAGTTCGAACATTCCTCATTTTTACTACAATCGTTTAAGGAAAAAATACTTTTATTCCTGCAACTGCAATATCTCTTCTTTTATCAATATGAGCAGTCTCCTGATCACAGGGCCATTTTAGGATCCTGTAAAAAAGTGTGAAGATCAAAGTCTCTTCACAGTCTCTCGACAAGAGCAGGATCAGCTTGGATGATAAATACAAAAACAGCAAACACAAGTCTATGCACATCCCTGCCCGTGAGCACCACAGACTAAATCCAACAGATATGCCATGAGAAATGATTCTGGATAGTGATCTCGCTTCCAATTCTTAATTAAAAACTGTCGCTCAGGCATAACGTTAGAAATCACATCAATGTATTAAAGTAAATTTTTCAAGATTCCTAAGGCTCTCAGCAAGGGTTTGCACTCCTGCTATAATATCTATAAGGAGTGTCCGAATGAGCCCTAGTCCAAATGCAAAATCTGCATTAATAACTGGTTGCTTTATCGTCCTTCTTCTTCGTAATCGATCGAGTCTGCACCCACTGAAATTCTTCTTGTTGTCATGCTTCTGGATCGGCAACAGTGGGAGGGGCAGTCACACCGTTGTATGGTTTTATATCAGCTAAATTAAGCCAAGCTCACCTGCCTTGGACTTTTACTGCTGAGGTGGTTATATCTTCAATGCAAAAGGGGCCATGGAAACATGGCTCGTGCCACTTTCCGGTAAAATTCCTTTATCAGAACGCTGTTGCCAATAAACATTTTAGGTGCTGATAATAGTTCTGGTGATCCAGTTGCTGAATGGTCTTCATCTGTGTTCTGAGACCGACCCCCCTGATGCTTGAGTTGATCTGAAATGAGAGAGATGCTAGAGGTCATACATGTCAAATAATTGTTTAATTCATTACCTAACAGTTTAGCTGTACTCTGGGCATCACTTCTACTCCTCGATGGAGAGGTAAGAGGCGTTCTCATTCGCCTTCCTGTCACTAGTTCATGTGGGGTGAGGTGGTGGTCCGAAACAGGCTGATTCCGTAGGGCATATAAAGCTAAGGGCAGGCAGTATAGCCATCCCTTCTTCAAAGTCAGTTTGACTTTGGCAATCCTTTGTTTCAGGAGGCCGTTGAGTCTATCAGATATCCTGTTTGCTTGTGGGTGCCAAGCAGAAGAAAACTTGTGTTTAATATTCAGTAGGAGCCCTATCTGTTCAAATACTTCATTAACAAAATGAGTCCCATTGTCAGATCTCAGCACTTCACACACACCCCATCTTGGAAAGACTTCATGTACTACAAACTTTGCTGCGCAATTGGCGTCAGGGTGTATACATGGACCTGCGTTGATCCACCTAGAGATGCGACACACCACCACTCTCAGATACCTATATCTGTTACATACTTGCAGCATATTAACATAATCAATATGTAAATGTTGGAAAGGCCCACTAGGTTGAGGAATAACTTGTTCTCAGTGTATGCCAAGCAGTAATTTTTGACACACAATGCAGTTCACTATAAAGAATGCAACATGTTCTAACAAATTTGGAATGAACCAGTCTTCCAAAATCATTGCAGCAAGGCTTTCCCTTGTAACATGCGCAGGGTAATGCAGTTGCTCAAGTGCAACCTTTAATAATGCTACTGGCATTACCGGCTTTCCAGTGCTATCCTGTCACCACAATGCTTCTGTGGGGGATAAAGAACACCCCTTTCGCTTCCATAATTCCTGCTCTTCCTGCGGTGCACTTCCTTCAATCTCCATTAGTTGGGTTTTTGGCAAATTATTAAACCCACTCTTGCATTATCATGGTCTTGGCAACTTTCTCCCTTACTCTTGGAGTATCAAACCCTGAAATATCTGAAGAAAATGCAACCCTTTTGGCTTGAACATCTGCGGCTTGGTTCCTGCAAGAGAAAAAATCCGTTCGCTTAGTGTGAGCTGCGCATTTAATGACCGCTGGGACCACTGGGAGTTGTAGTGCCTTAATAAGCCTATCCAGTAAAGATTTGTGTTGCACTGGAGTGCCATCCGCACTGAGGTAGCCCCTCCTTTTCCAGAGTCACTGTACACTGTCACTTCCTGCCCTTTGTGTTTTTTGAGAGCAACAATAAGCGCTACCAATTCTGCTGCTTGCGCTGAAAAATGAGACGGTAGCCTAGCACTTGCTACAGCTTCAAATTCCCCTTTTAATTTGTGACTCATTACAGCTGCGCCATAATGTCATTCCCCACTCGTCTGATACAGAACCATCAATAAAGAGAATTTCCCCTCCTGACAAAGCATTTTCTTTCACACAAGGTAAATCATAAAACTCAACATAATTAGCACAGTCATGCACAGGATCGCCTTCTGCTATTGGTTCGGCTACGAATGTGGCAGGATTCACTATTTTACATCTGACAATTTTAATTGTTGGGTTTGAAATAATTACTTCATAAGTATAAGTTCTCTGGGATGTCAATGTACCTTTGAGTTTCTCTAAAATGAAAAACAAAGCATGCTCCGAGAGTCATAGAGCAGCCCATAACAATACTTCTCAATTGCGAACACAGCGGCTGCCAATGACTGTTTGCAAGTAAAGTGTGCTTTCATAACTGGGTCTAAAATCCCACTGTAATACGCTAGTGGCTTGTACCCTAATGTAGTTCTCTGTGTAAGCACTGCTGGCATGACTATCCCATTTGTGTGCGAGAATACGAACAACTCCTCAGCATAATTGGGAATTCCCAAAACAGGGGCTGTACAGGTTGCTTTTTTCAACTCCTCAAACCCTTCCTCCATTTCCTCAGTCCATTCTATTGTTACTTTATTCACCTGTGCTTTCTTTAAAGCCTGCAAGAGAGGTCTTGTGTATGTACTATAGTCAAACACCCAAGCTCTAACATAATTACCTAGCCCCAAACATTGTTGCATCTGTTTCACCGTGTTAGGTTTTGCTGTTTTCATAATTGTCTCAGCTCTTTCAGGTGTCACCTTTTTTCCCTCATGTGAAATCAACTGTCCTATGTATAACACCTCTTCTTGACAAAACTGTAGTTTCTCCTTGTCTACCTTATATTCTTTGTCTACTAAGATAGGGATCAATTGAATCGAGTCTTGGCTGCACTCTTCCCAGTGCTTTAAGTGGGGTAGGAAATTGAGGGGGGGCCCTCGTTTGGGGGCGTGTCATCCGCTGTGGGCGTGGCCTAAAAGTGCACAAATCATAGTAGGGTGCGCAAACAAAGATATAAATGTAGTAGAGCATTTATATATTTGTATGCGTACTAGTATGGTTTGTGTATTTTTCAAGCCTTCTTTTATAAACATAGCAATGTTACATATTTCTATGGTTATAAAAGGTGGCTTGAAAGTGTACAAACCATAGAAAGTTACACACACTTGTGTGCTTACCTTACTATGGTTTGTGTACTTTTCAAGCCACCTTTTATAAACATAGACATTTGTAACATATTTCTATGTTCATAAAATATGGCTTGAAACGTACAAGCCATCTTTTATAAAGCGTTGAGGACGGACAAAACCCAAGGTGGTTTTGTCCGTCGACAAAGCTTTATAAAATATGCCTTGAACTGTATACGTTTCAAGCCGCCTGTTATAAACATAGAAATATTTCTACGGTTTAAAAGATGGCTTGAAACGTACACTTTCAAGGCATCTTTTATAAAGATTTGCCAAAGGAGACGGGCACCTCGGGCTCAGTGATCGCTGCTCTGAGCAGAGATCACAGAGCCCAAGACGTCTTTCACCCTCTGGGAACCCGCGGGCTCCGTGATCTAATCTGCATATTAGATCATGGAGCCCGCAGGTTCACAGAAGGTCAGTGACCTGGCGAGGGCAAACAAAGGAACTGTAACTTCCCTGATGACCCCTCAGATGGGGGGTCATCAGGGAAGTTACAGTGACTGACAGAAGTGCCAGCCAGCCTCAGCGACGCTGTGGCTGGCTGGCACTTCTGTCCACTTGCCTAACGTTACACTGGCGGGCGCATCTCCCGTCGCGGCTGCGGCCGTGGCGGGATAATGCGTCCTGCCATGGCGTGGTGGGACCGGGGGGCCCCGGCAGGGCCCCGGCTCAGCCCCACATTTTGGAGACTGGCGGGGCCCGGCCCCGGCAGGCCCCGGCCCACTTAAAGCACTGACTCTTCCTATCCTCTGTGGCGCTACAAATTAAAATGTCACCAACGTATTGTATCACCGCACTCTTTGAATCAATATTCCCTAAATCCATCTGGATGACTCTGTTAAAGATTGATGGGGACCCACAGTACCCTTGAGGCAAACAAGTGTGTTTCAGATGAGTTTGGCAGAATGTAAAGGAAGTCAAGTCTTGTGAGTCTTTATGCAACGGTATTGAGAAAAATGCATTTTTCAAAACGATCACTGTAAAATATTGAGCTTCCACTGGGATTCTGCATTGTATTGTCGCTGTGTTAGGAACTAAAGGAAACTCTGCCTCTACAATCTGGTTAATTGGTCTCATGCCTTGTATAAATCTCTATGACCCTCCCTTTGAATTCTTGAAAGGATAGACCACAACATTACACAACACCAGAATGCCTTGTTTCATCAGTGCTGAAATGGTCTTAAATATACCCTCATCGGCCTCTCGAGACATGGGCTACTGTCTTGCTCGAGGTAAAATCGCCCCTGGCTTCAGCTTAATTTTGACTTCCCCTATTCCCTTTAATAATCCTATGTCATAAGGGCCTGTAGTCACCTTCTCCTAGTCTTTTCAAAAAATGCTGGACGCTATCTCATTATTGCCATTCGATGTGGGATTTCCCTTTTCTCTAATCTTATCCAGTATGTAATGCTCATAAAGAACACTACTTCATCATCTGTTGGGTCTTCTCTAAACATGTCATCATCAGTAATGTCAGTCAACCTGTATCCTTCTTCGAGAGCTATCACTGTCCTCCATGGTCTACCCTCATCATCCGTTCCTTCGAGCATCGCCATTTCCCTCCGTAATATGGCTGCTTCCAATTCTATAGGGATTGTCTGTCCCCCCCCCTCTTTGTCCATGGGTATCTGTGGTCTGAACAAGAATGTGTTCGGTATCCTTACAGTTTTTCCCACTAAGTCAGGTAGCCATGTTAAAAGAATGCTCACCCCATAAAGGAAATCCTCTGGCTCTACTGGAACGCCTCGCAGAGCCATTTGCCCTGTGAACGCCAGTATAAATCCACCCACATTTAAGTAGTGTATTCTGGGAGTGGAACACACTATTCCTTCGTCAGTAAATGAAATCATCATGTTAAGTTTTGTCATCAAATCTCTTCCCAAAATGTTAACTGGGGTCTGTCGAGAATGCAACAATGGAACAGACATGTCACACTCTCCTATAGAGACTGGTAATTCATCAGTAAAAAGGAACTCGACTCGTAGCTCCAGAGAACCCTTGAGCATTCATGGCAATTCCCGACATTGGATATTTTCCCTCTCGTATACATGAACGAGTAGCCCCAGTGTCTACTAAAAAAGAAAAAGATTTGCCTGCTATTGTCACATCGACCCTTGGTTCCTCTTGGGGGTCAGGTGTCACAGATAGTACCGAACACATCAAGTCACGCTGGGAGCTGTCCTATTGCGGGTACAGGCATACCCCTGTACCTGTGAAAGGATTTCCTCTTACCACAGTGGCGACTCCTATTCTAGGTGTCAGTAGTTGTCCCATGTTTGCATACTGTTGTGTCTGCATGGGGGCGTGCTGCGACTGCCCTTGTGGTGGAGTCATTTGCACTTGCTGTGGTTGCTGTGTCTGTTGCATTCTCAGCGCTTGTGTCTGATACACTGTCTGATCTTGGGCAAACGCTTCCCTAGTTTGTGTGCTGTATGGTGGAGGATAAACTGTCCCCCCGCTTGAAAATTAGCCATTCTGTACATTCCCTTGGCTCCCACATATGCGTGCAATGTGCCCGGTCATCCCGCAAGTCCAACATACAGGGGGAGCCCGCTTGACGAGTCCCCCTTGGTTAATCCTCCTTGTGTATTCTGATTCTCATTCTGTGTATTTTGAAACCCACCTTGATTGTTTTGGAACCCACCTCTTCCTCTATAGCCCATATCTCTGCCTCGTGGCATGAACCCATTTCCTCCTTGGTCCATTGGGCGGTGATTATTCACCTCTGATGCACCCACTGCTTGATGCATCCCCAGCCCTTCTCCGCTTGTCAATACCGCCCCTTGTGTGGCATATTTTTACAATTTCTTCTGAACTAACTTGACTTCCTCAATTTTCCTCGCCTCATCTTTCTTCTTGTTTTTCTCCTGTAATAGCCGACAGTGATGCACTAGCGTCAGCTGTATTTAAGCCCACGGCTTTGCCTCTATTCCCATTTGTTTCTTCATTTGTCTTTGTACTTGATCGGGCAACCCGACATAAAATGTGGTAAAATAATGCCACAGATTTTTCCCACGGCTCACACGTTTCAAGTTGCCAACGCTCTTGAATGTAAGCATTAGGGTCTACATCTCCCTTCATCTTACGTGTCATAATTGCACCCATATCTGATGTGTCAGGATACTGTACCCTAAGAGCCCTCCAAACATCTGCTCTGCAATTATTAAACAGCGCTCCATTGTGTGCTGTGTTCTGTGCTGTCACACTTGAATAGCCTGCTCTTCTCCAAATGTCATCAGCTCTTTCTCCAAGAATAGCTGCCAAGAGACCCTTAATGTCCCCTATGGCCAATGTGTTTCCTCCTGTCATTTTCTCTAACTCGTATATCCATTTCCCAGTGCCCAAAGTCAAACTTGGGAGCTTACACCTGAAATTATCCTTATCCATCTGCGGCCATGGAACATACTGTGGTATCGCTCCCCCTTTTTCCAATAAGGGAAAATGCGTAAAACCCTAACTCACAGTCGCCACCCATCGTCTACCCATCCATGGGGGGGACAATTGTCCCTGTCCATCTCATTACTGGTAATGACCTTAACCTGCTCACATATGGTGGTGATTCAACAATCGGCGCTCAAGCCTCTATGTTTCCATTATCTCTGCCTATCTCTGGATTGGTACCAACCACTTCACTAGATAGATAGTTCTTATAGCTCCATAACTTTGTTTCAATTCCTTCACAACTTCTATCACTTCTCAACACCTTTACTCAACACATAATACACAGACAGATTAGTCGACTCTACACCCCAGTGATCACCATTTTCTCCTTGCCTCTATTCAAATATCCTGTCACACGATTCAAATCATCTCCTTATGTGAACCTGTTCACACATAGCCTATTGACTATCACTGGAGTGTGAAACAACTTCTTCTGGAGCTCCCTTGAGCCACGCCTCTAGGCGCTACTATCTCTATCTTCACACAATATTTCCAGTTACTTTAAAAATCATCACAACCCCGTCGCCTTAATTTGCCATTCCCCTTAGTCTACTCACCATTCATCCGTTAATCATCTCAAGGCCCTCGGTATCGTCTCCTCCTCCAACTGACCACTTTCGCCTTCCGTCCAAAGAGCGCCCATGGAAACCGGGCAGGGTTTCGTCAAAGAGGGGCCTGCCCACCATCTCAGCTCTTCTTGCAAGATTTCTATTTGGCCGCTCTCCACATGAAACCCTGCGATCTTCCGGCTAGATGGCGGAGGGTACTGATCGTCCGAAAGACTGGGGACAAACTAGTTTGGATCTTTTTGAACCATTCGACACTGCTACCACGTGAGCGTAGGGCCCTTTTGGCAGAGCGTCATGCAGTGGATGGGAAGCAGAGTAACTCTTACACCAAATAACGGAACCAACTCAGGAAGATGGCAAGTTTGTCTGTTTTAATAGCAATTGTCTAAAACAAGGAGTCACAACGGACATTAATAGACGTCGCCCAGTATTCTCTAGAAGAATTTCATAAAAAATCACACTTATATAGTAAATATTCATCATACATGATGTCATACTACGTGGCAAATAAGAAAAACCTATGGGGGTTGTGATAGGATCAAGGGGAACATCTAAGTATACTTTCTATAAGGAGTTGGGTTGTGATTGGGTCTCTACTGTCAGGTGGACAACTCATGCCCACCCCTAGTGCAAGTCATCTTCAACACTTATTAGATACACGACACACCATTGGCTTTCAAACTATAAGGCCCTTTGTTATATGGCCCTCTATAATTGGTTGGCACGCTCGTGCCCTTCTGGAACATTCGGCTCACTAGCAGCACCTAAATTCTACCCCAGGTGCCGGGAGGTAGACATGACGTTACCTCCCCACCCAATTAGCCCATCATATCTCATCACCCATGCCTTCTGCCATGAAGATTGTCTTTGAACTTAGCCTTGCTAAGTATCCTTGCTTCTGAGAATATAATGGAGTGTGAGCACGCGCTATCATAGTTCTGGAACTGCATGCCCAACTCTATTTCCATCCTTGGCTCATGTGACAAGAAACCGCAATTCGGCCCATCTTGCAGCATTTCATTGTCTTAAATGAATAAAACTTGGCACTCATGGTGTTCTTTCTTTACACCTGGACAGGAATGATTCAGCATCTCGCGATTACTGCCTTCAAGAATAGATAACTAGTTCTTGGCTGCTTCAGCCTTGACATCAGGCCAGACAGCCCTTCCAGACTCATCCACGATCTTGGCTAATTATTTGCTGCAACACAGCTTTTCGGCCTTTCTCTTCATGGGTTAGAACTTACTAAAGTTGTGACAACAATGTCCAGCTTCTATATAATGGTGGCTCTGCCTGCAATCTATTCACTACGTATAGCTAGCTTCTATGATCACTTAGGGGCTCATTACGACCCTGGCGCTAATGGTTCAACGGCGCCGTAAAGAGCGTTGGCGCCGTTAAACCATTAGTGCCTGATTACAAGGTCCCTTAGCGGGTTGGAGGCTTTAACACCTGCTTTTTGCAGGCGTTAAAATCCAACCCACTAAGGGACCTTGGAGCTAATTACGGCAACTGTAATTTACGGTGGCGTAATTAGCGCCTTCCCCATCCCCATTATGCCCTATGGGGCAAAATGGGAATGGGGAAGGGCAAATGGTGAATGGGGAATTACCGCCCCGCCAACCTTGTGATGGGGGCGGTAATTCCGCCATCCACCATGCCGGAGACCGGCATGGACCATGGTGCTAATAGCACCATGGTCCAGCGCCTGGGTCGTAATGAGGCCATTAGTCTACTTGCGTTACTGCATCTGTACAGTTATTGAACGGTGTAACGCTCACCTGACTCCCACAGAGGCGCTGGTCTAGTCTGGGTTGATGTGGCCTCTTCGAGCGTGATGCGCAGAACTCGGAACACTGACTGAACAGGACCCTCAAATCTTGCTTGTCTGGCCCGTAGGAATATCCTTCTGCAGATGAGAAAGTGGATTAACAGTCTGCAGAATAGTGTGCTTGCTCACCCCTTCCCCCTTCGTTCTTCTCTAACTTCCTCCGAAATCCCCGGTTGAAGCTCACCTTATGGTTTGAAAGGATGAACTCTCCATCCTGCTTCTGGTGCAGGAGCGCGTGTTTGTCCAGTTACTTCACTGGTTTTCAGAATGGCGCTGGCAAAATCCACTTGACTTTTCCGAGCGTAACGCCGTAAGTATGAAGATTACAAAAGTTCAAGTGTTGAGCCTCCTTTTCTGTTGCCTTCCTAACCTGTGATCTGTCCTTTATTTCAGGTGCAGAATGAAGGCGATGCGTTGAGGGATTGAATTGCTGATGGTAAACTCAGGTGAGTTAGCGATGGGGGCGACCCCTCTTAATGTCTTTATATTCCTCCAGTAATGTCTTTTGTCCTTTCCCCATAGGGGCCGGGGTGCGGTACCTGCCAACGAAGCGGCGCCGACCCGAAATGAGGAATGGTCCACCAACAGAAGACTGGTAAGTGTTATGGCGGAAAATTAGGCTTTCCTCATATGTTCCTTCTGCTCACCTTTTGTCTCTTCTTCTCTCCCCTAGGCGCAGAGATGTGGCGACATGAGCAGACAGTCGCGGTGGAGCCAGAAGAACTCCCCAGGACAGGTGAGTGAAGCGCGGCGCTGCAGCGAGCAACGCGGTGCTTTTAAATGAAAGTCTTTTCTCAGGAACACTGGCGTGAAGGTTCCGGATGCAGGTAAGAAGTTTCATAAAATTCTTGCTTTTCACCTTTCTCTTCTCTTCTTTCCTTACAGGTGTTCCAGGATCGAGGCGGGCGTGGCTGGAGACCAGATGCAGGAGCAGACTCGGTGAGCCTTCTGCTGCTTGGATGCAGAACAACGCGAAGCGTGAGCTACTGTCTGGGCGTGGCTTAAATAGCCCCCAAAGTAGTTCCAGGTAAGTATCCTTCCCTGGCCACGCCCGAGTGGCAAAATAGTCCCAATGAAAAAATAGTTCCTTTCAGGTCTCAGGGATGCCTGAATCTTGCAACATGGTCTGCATCAGGTAAGTGCACAAAACACCTTCCTTTATGAGCCTGGCGCCTATGGCGCCAGGACTGATGTCCAACATGAGCCTGGCGCCAACGGCGCCAGGACAGAGTCCAAAGAGCCCCTATAAGGGGCCGCTGGGCTTTTACCCGGGGGCATGATGCCTGCTCCCGGGGGTGCTGGGCCTGGTGCTCCGGGGGTAGGCATCATGACAGAACTCCCCCCCAAGGCCCCTCCCAAGGTCGTTCCCTCTGGAGGTTTCGGTTTGTTTGGGAAATTCCGATGGAACCTTTTTACCAGCCGAGGTGCATGTACGTGGTCGCTGGGTTCCCAAGACCTTTCCTGAGGCCTGTACCCTTTCCAATCAATTAGATAGAAAAGTTTTGATTTTGAGATCTTAGAATCCAAAATGTTCTTCACCTCGAATTCATGCTCCCCATCTATCTGGATTGGTTCTGGTGGCTTTATTAATCTGGTTTCTGGTTGCACTGGTTTCAAAAGTGACACATGAAAAACGGGGTGAATCCGCATGTTAGCTGGTAGATCGAGCTTGACTGCCACTGGGTTAATTATAGCTTTGATCGAGTAAGGGCCCAAATACCTTGGATTAAAAGTTCGAGGTCCCTTGAGCAATAAGTGTTTGGTAGCCAACCATACTTGATCCCCTATTTGGTATGGAGGCGCCTCACTCCGATGCAGATCCGCATTCTTTTTGTATTTCCCTTTCGCTTGTTGCAAATGTGCAGTTGCATCCTTGAAGGCTTGAGTTATCGTGGAATGCAAATGGTCCACTGCGGGCATTTCAAGGCTCAGAGGTGAGTCCAGGTCTGAAGTACGAGGGTGATGTCCATATAGGGTATAAAAGGGGCTTTATCCAGTTCCAGAGTGTACCGAGTTATTGTATGCATATTCGGCCACCCATAAAATATACTTCCAATTACCCTCCGATTGGTGCAACATACATCGTAGGTATTGTTCAAGGGTCTGGTTCGTTCTCTCCGTCTGACCATCGGTCTGTGGGTGGTGGCTGGTTGAGAGTCTTACGTCGATTTGTGCCAGTTGACAACACTTTCTCCAAAAATGAGAAATAAACTGGCTTCCTCGGTCGGAGACTAGTATGGACGGGAATCCATGCAAACGGATGATATTTTCGAGGAATTCCTTGGCTAGGACAGAAGCTGAAGGTAATCCTTTCAACGGAATAAAATGGGCCATCTTGGAAAATAAATCCACCACAACCAGAATAGTATTGTATCCATTACAAGGGGGCAGGTCCGTGATAAAATCTAGTGACAAGGTGTGCCAAGGTGCTGGTGGAATGTTTAAAGGCTGAAGAAGACCGGCGGGTTTTGTCTTTTGGCCTTTTTTTGGGCGCAAACTCCACAGGACATCACGAAAGATTTAATATCCTTTCGCCAGGAAGGCCACCAGAATTGTCGTTTAATTTTTTCCTCAGTTTTGGCAATGCCAGGATGTCCTTCCATCAGGGTATCAGGATAACGGGAAATAGCCACTTCTTGCAATTTCTTTTCTGGCAGAAATAAGCGTCCTTGGAAGTAAGGTAGGCCATCGTTGACCGAAAAGTAAGACCCCCTTTGGATCCAATCCTGCAAGGCTGCAGAGTCCAGGAGTTGTTTTACCCGTGCTTGAATGTCTTCAAGGGTTTATAAAGAGGTTATCCCCAAAATTCTTTGTTCGTGAATTATCGGCACAGGTTCTGAGTTTGTGTCTATTTCTCCCATTCCTATCCGAGATACCGCGTCCGCTTTGCCATTCTTACAGCCGGGGCGGTAAGTGATTACAAAATCGAACTCAGCAAAGAACAAAGCCCATCGGAGCTGACGTGACGATTGAGCCTTGGCAGTTTTTAAATATTGTAAGTTTCGGTGATCAGTGATCACGGTGATGGTATGCCTGGCGCCAAGAAGATAATGCCGCCAAGCCTTAAAGGCGGACTTAATGGCTAATAATTCCTTGTCGGTGATTGCATAATTTACCTCAGGCGGCGAGAACTTTCTGGACCAAAATGCTACGGGGTACAGTTGGTTGGTTTCAGGGTCTCTCTGAGACAGGACAGCTCCCATGGCTAAGCTGGACGCGTCGGTTTTGACTATATAAGGGAGATCGGGACGCGGGTGCTTCAAAATAGGTGCAGATGTGAATTTAGCTTTCAATTCCTGAAAGGCCTGTTCGGCTTCCTCGGTCCATTCGAAGCGTTTATTTTTTCGCAAGAGTGCAGTGATGGGTTGTACCACACGTGAAAATTCCGGGATAAATCTGCGATAAAAATTAGCAAAACCAAGCATGATTTGGACACCTTTCACCGAACTAGGTGATGGCCATTTGAGGATGGCATCCACTTTTCTTGAGTCCATTCGGACCCCTTTAGGTGTCAGGATGAATCCAAGAAACTCAACCTCGGTGGTATGGAAAACGCACTTTTCCAGCTTTACAAACAGTTTGTGCTGGCGCATTTTCTCAAGGACGGCCCTGACATGCTTTCTGTGATCAGATTCCGAAGAGGAGTACACAAGAATGTCATCGATATATACGACAACACAAACATCGATGAGTTCCCGAAGGACATCGTTCATGAAGAATTGGAAGGCAGCAGGCGCGTTGCACAACCCGAAAGGCATCACCTGGTATTCGAATAATCCATATTTTGTACGGAAGGCCGTTTTCCATTCGTCGTTTTCTTTTACTCGCACCAGATGATAAGACCCCCGGGGATCTAATTTGGTGTATACGCAAGCGTCCTTCACCTGGTCAAGGAGTTCAGGGATCAGAGGCAGAGGGTAACGGTTTTTAACAGTTATCTGGTTCAATGCGCGGTAGTCGATACAAGTTCTAAGGTCGCCTTCTTTTTTGGGCACGAAGAACAAAGCCGAGGATGCCGGAGACTTTGACGGGCGAATGAAACCATTGGCTAGGTATTGATCGAAATATTGTCTCAAATGCAGATTCTCAGGTTCAGTAAGGGCATAAATCCTGCTACAAGGGGGTTGTGCACCGGGCACCAGATCGATTTGGCAATCGTACGATCTGTGGGGAGGTAACGTGTTGGCCTGTTCCTTTTGGAAGACGTCCTGAAAGTCTTGGTATTCCGGAGGTAGTTGCATGGAGACAGAGGTTACAGACGCTAGACTAATCTTCAGATTTTCTGGGTAGCATGTTTGTGCACAATCCGGGAAGGTTATTCTCTTCGCTCGCCAATCAATTCGAGGATTATGTGTCTCTAACCAAGGGATTCCGAGAAAAACCTGAAACTGTGGAGCCTTGATTATATCAAACACAACTGCCTCCCGATGGCCGTCCGGACCTATAAGTGTCACCTCAGCAGTGGAATGTGTTACCGGTCCAGAGGCAATTTCGGTTCCATCGACTGTGGTGATGACATCTTTGCTGGTTTTAGGACGCAGAGGGAGGTTAATCCTAGAGACCAATTCACGATCCACATAATTTCCTATAGCCCCACTATCGATGTATGCCTTTATTGCATGCAACCGCTTAGGCTGTTCCGGATCTACGAGGACCATTGGCACAATGAAATGCGAGGTCTGAGAGTTAGTTTTCAAGCTCGGCAAGCGGACCCCTACGCTTGTCGGGCGTGGTCGTTTCCCGAAACAGAGTCTTCATGGTTTTTATCAGCGGCTCCTACCACCTTCTTGGGCGGTTTTGCCGGGCAATCTCGTAGAAAGTGTCCAGAGGACCCACAATAAAGACATAATTGCATCTGCCGTCTTCTTTCACGTTCTTTTTGAGTTAAAGGTCCTTTAACCCCTCCAATTTGCATAGGCTCAGAGACATCAGCACCCTTGGGGTTAGCGTGGGTCTTGACCAACACCCGGGTCTCAAACTTGGACCGATCTGCTTTTCTGTTTTGAAGTCTGTGATCCAATTGGACCACTAAGTCTATATATTCTGTGCATTCTTGGGGCGGATTTACAACTTGGGCCAGGACATCTTTAAGTTCTCCGCGTAGACCTCGATAAAATAACGTGATTCTTTTATCCTCTGGCCACCCAGTTTCCACAATTAGTCTATTAAAGGTTGCAATGTAGGATAGGAGGTCCTGATTGCCCTGTCGCAGGGATAGGAGTTCGTCATCCAAAGCCTGCACCTGAGAGTGTCGAGCAAATAACCTTTCCATGCTTGCTTGAAATCCTTGAAAATCACAGAGAATTGGGTCATCTTGAGTAACCAGTGGAACTGACCAATCGGCAGCACAGCCGCTGAGATATGACAATACAAAGGCTACCTTGGTCTGGTCATTAGGGAAGGCCCCAGGTCTGCATAGGAAGTGCAAACGACACTGATTCATGAATACGGCGAATCGTTTGGGGTCCCCAGCAAAGCGTTCGGGTGAGGCCAGCGGCATGTCTCCAGGTAGATTAATCTGCACAGGGTTACTGGGAACCACAGGAGCGGGGTTCCCCCCGGAACCGGGTAGAGGAGTGTGTCCAGCTTGACCTTGCAAAAACTGTCTAGCCAGGTCATCATTACTTTCCTTTGATACAATCACTTCCCTCCTGAGAGCATTAGTCTCTTGACGAGCGGCGTGTATTTCGGCCCGTAATTCCCCCAGTAGTTGGGCCAACTGATCAGTCTCAGAAGTTTCCATAGCGCCTGGGTGGGAATTTTTATAGGAAGGCTTCGCGTTCTGTAACGCTCACCTGACTCCCACGGAGACGCTGGTCTAGTCTGGGTTGCTGTGGCCTCTTCGAGCATGAGGCGCAGAACTCGGAACACCGACTGAACAGGACCCTCAAATCTTGCTTGTCTGGCCCGTAGGAATATCCTTCTGCAGATGAGAAAGGGGATTAACAGTCTGCAGAATAGTGTGCTTGCTCCCCCCTTCCCCCCTTCGTTCTTCTCTAACTTCCTCCGAAATCCCCGGTTGAAGCTCACCCTATGGTTTGAAAGGATGAACTCTCCATCCTGCTTCTGGTGCAGGGGCGCATGTTTGTCCAGTTACTTCACTGGTTTTCAGAATGGCACTGGCAAAATCCACTTGACTTTTCCGAGCGAAACGCCGTAAGTATGAAGATTACAAAAGTTCAAGTGTTGAGCCTCCTTTTCTGTTGCCTTCCTAACCTGTGATCTGTCCTTTATTTCAGGTGCAGAATGAAGGCGATGCGTTGAGGGATTGAATTGACGATGGTAAACTCAGGTGAGTTAGAGATGGGGGCGACCCATGTTAATGTCTTTATATTCCTCCAGTAATGTCTTTTGTCCTTTCCCCATAGGGGCCGGGGTGCGGTACCTGCCAACGAAGCGGCGCCGACCCGAAATGAGGAATGGTCCACCAACAGAAGACCGGTAAGTGTTATGGCGGAAAATTAGGCTTTCCTCATATGTTCCTTCTGCTCACCTTTTGTCTCTTCTTCTCTCCCCTAGGCGCAGAGATGTGGCGACCGGAGCAGACAGTCGCGGTGGAGCCAGAAGAACTCCCGAGGACAGGTGAGTGAAGCGCGGCGCTGCAGTAGCAACGCAGTGCTTTTAAATGAAAGTCTTTTCTCAGGAACGCTGGCGTGAAGGTTCCGGATGCAGGTAAGAAGTTTGATAAAATTCTTGGTTTTCACCTTTCTCTTCTCTTCTTTCCTTACAGGTGTTCCAGGATCGAGGCGGGCGTGGCTGGAGACCAGATGCAGGAGCAGACACAGTGAGCGTTCTGCTGCTCGGATGCAGAACAACGCGAAGCGTGAGCTACTGTCTGGGCGTAGCTTAAATAGCCCACAAAGTAGTTCCAGGTAAGTATCCTTCCCTGGCCACGCCCGAGTGGCAAAATAGTCCCAATGAAAAAATAGTCCCTTTCAGGTCTCAGGGAGGCCTGAATCTTGCAGCATGGTCTGCATCAGGTAAGTGCACAAAACACCTTCCTTTATGAGCCTGGTGCCTATGGCGCCAGGACTGATGTCCAACATGAGCCTGGCGCCAACGGTGCCAGGACAGAGTCCAAAGAGCCCCTATAAGGGGCCGCTGGGCTTTTACCCGGGGGCATGATGCCTGCTCCCGGGGGTGCTGTGCCTGGCCTGGTGCTCCGGCGGTAGGCATCATGACAAACGGCTTACATTTTCGGCAGTGCTCTCCACACGCGCAATCTTCATTTCACATATGAAGGTTTACTTGATTCTTTACTTCGTCATCAGATTCTATAAGGTTCATACACTCTCTTCTTCAGTTAGTCTTCTCCATGCGTCACGCTCATTTCTTGTGGCGTCTCTAGCTCCTGTTCTTGCTCTTTTCAGATTCCTTCAGGGACTTCCTCCATGAGATTGTCATCTCTTTGGGAATACATCTGATAGGGTTTTCTTAGTGGATACCTTCTTTCGAAGATACGCTGTGGAATGGTCATAACCGCAGGTGTAAAACATAGCACAATTTCTGGCTTCCAGCATATAGGTAGGGGGGGCAGGACTTCCTGCAGGGGCACTTGGCTGCTCCTCTACACTTACGGGCAGGCGTAACTGTGTGCCTTTGTGAGCGGCACCTAGGGCTGCTCTGTACTGAGCTCGCAGGGGTGGCTCTGCTGGAGGTGTGGTCTGAGCCCTGAGTGCCCCTTCCCCTCCTGGTCTGCCCGCATGGATAGTGCCACCAACTCTGCAAGTGCGGACACAACCTCATTCCCCCCCTGGACTCTCAGACTAAGGACTATGAGTGCAGAAGTGGTACGGCCTAGGGCACGAGCACAGCGCCGGCCAGTAGATTGTATTGCATCCCAATATAGCTGGGCCTCTGACAGCTGTTGGCGTTGGATTCCAACCATCGCCTCATGGTGGGCTTCCATCTGGCAAATGCGCTCGTCCATCTCTCTGTTGGACGGCATTGGTGGTTGTGGTGGGCTGTGGAGGGACTGAAGGTGAGGAGGGATAGGTGGAGCACTGTGGAGTGTCATCTGTATCTTGCCCACCATCTGCTGCATCAGCCTCATCAGGGGTGGTGCTGTGGGATGTAGGGGGCCTGATGGCTGATGGGCGTTCTAGATGGCCACCAAAGGTGAACCGCTGCCTGGGCCTGTGGAGCAGGCTTCTGTTCCTGTGCAGCTGACAGGGCTTGGGGAGCTGGCTGGGCGTGGGGTGTAGGCTGATGAACCTGGGGCAGCTGGCTGGCCTTGAGGTCGTGGTTGCTGTTCCTGGGCAGCTGGTTGGGCCTGTGGTTCTGTCGTAGCCACAGATGTGGTACTTGTGGGCTGTTGGGCAGCCCGACTGGGTCTTGCACGGCCTGCAGACAGACCTGTGCTGCCACTGTCAGTGGATGAGCCTGTTAGGTTAAGAAAACATAGCAGTTAGATGTCTGTGTGTGACATTGATGCACTTGCATTACAATAGTTGAGCACTGCATGTTCCCTGGCCTGGTCAAGATGTGTGAGGGGGTGGGTTGTGCACTGATACGTGTCCATTTTGGTTGCACTCATGGCACAGTGGCTTACTGTTGTGTGTACATTGGGGATGTGCTAATTGTCCAGTCATGCCATGGTGCACATGACAGGTGCACATGTGCATGGATGCTTGTTGGGTGTGATGCTATTGCATGGCTTACATTGGGCCCAACCCCTGTCATATATGTGTAACCAGGGACTTCAGATGTTGATGTCACACCTACTACCTCTTTCCTTGGGCACGTTTCCCTGCACGGTTGTGTGTGCACTTTTTGTGTGGTGCATGGCATTCTGGTGTGGTGTGTACTCATGGCCATCCCCTTTGGTCCCTGCTCCGGCCTTTGCACCTCCAACGCCCTCTATGCCCTCCAGATGCATAATAGAGCTGCATCGCTCCTCAGGGCATAAGTCTGATGGCAGAGACCGTCCTGCCTCTTATTGCCATTGTCTCACGGTGATGGGCTACCAGCAGGTTGTGCACCCGCAGCCGCAAGCCATCCCACCTCTTGCGGCAGTCCCCTGAGTTTCTGGGGAAAGACCACACCAATGTGACTGTACTGACCAACTCCAGCCATATGCCCAACTTGTGGCGCTGGCTGGTGCAGCGGTTATCCCAGCCAAACAGCGTCTATGCGTTGTCCACAATGTGGTCGGTCAGGTCTGTCAATTCTGCCTTTGAAAAGCTGGGCTTCTGGAGCCGGACTTCGAGTAGCCTGCCCTTGCTGCTTGCAGACATCATGACGGTGTTTCCAGGTGTGAATGGCAACAGGAAATGCCTGATTTAAATTGGATTGGGTTTTCCAAAACGACCGCTGGCCAACTTCCAGTTCCTGCAATGACGCTGTTTCTGGTGCCGGTGTTACCAGTGACAGGGTTTCCGGCATCATGGGGGACGCATCCGCTGTTACCTGCATTTTGTAATACGGTAGCACCGTCATATATCAGTTTTTTCCCTATTACTGTTATGCCAGTGTTACCGTTTTCAGATCTGCCGGATGTGCGCGCCTTCATAGTTGTAATGTGCCGGTGATTCCACCATGACGGTCACCGGTAATGGTGCTACCTGATTGGCGGAATCACCAGTATCATTATAGGAAATATAAGGAAGGCATGGTATTAAAGTACGACAGACACAAGTGATCACACAGTTCAAGGGTGTTTATTGAACTTTATCAGTGGTCTGAAAAACGCCTTTCTAAACCTAAATCTAAGATTGGATCAAGCTACAACCATCAATTAATAATAATACAGTCCTAGTGGAGTCTAGTGTAATGAAAAGGCCCTATACCAAAAAAAAATATTGCCAATCCTTACCGCTATGCTACAAAATAGTGTGGGATAATGTTCACAAAAAGAAATAAGTGTTCACAAAATTATAAATTAGCTTTGGGTTGGGTGAATTGTGCTAATTCGTTCGCTCTACCCCCTTGTTTTTGTGAGTTTTGTCCTTTGTTTGTGATTTGTTCACTTCCTGACTAGTCCACGCTAAGTGCTGGTCAGTGGCTACATGGCTACATAGGGACCAACATCCACCTGTTGGTCAATAAGTTAAGATGAAGAGAGTGTTTTTCTATGTAGACCTTTACACGTTCATCTATAAGTTACTCATATAGTTCGATTTTTGCAATAACTTGCTACTGCACACTTTTTAGTAGATAAGGGTATAGGTTTTTATTTTAAGTATTGAGCAGTGTTTACAGATCAGTGTAAAAAGGGAATTCCTTTGTTTCGTCAAACTTGTGCCAACATAACTCCGCTCGGAGGCACGTGCATTTGTTTCGCCCTTTTTTGAGCTTTATCAAGACACTTAGTACATTAGATTAGTCAATTTAATGAGATACATGAATACTTTCCATTCATTAGTATACATTCAATAATTCACTAATAATTTCATTCTTTAGTGTACATTTAATAATTCACTCATAATTTGATGCTTTGTCTTTGGTCGAGGTTCAATTTATGAACACATTTCTGTGGTCCTTTTTCCAGTGAGTTTCTTCCACTGTCCATGCATTTCGGTTTATTTATGAAGATACTGCACCAATAAGCAGTTAATCTTCTATGGTGTCAAACATTTAGTTTGGGTCCTTTATTTATGTTTCCATATATCATTCCCTAATGGGTTTCTCTTTGCTTCGCATTTCTTATTACCGTCCACTCCCTCCGGATTAAACACTCACCATAGAAGATTAACTGCTTATTGGTGCAGAATCTTCATAAATAAACCGAAATGTCTCGATCTGTAAACACTGCTCAATACTTAAAATAAAAACCTATACCCTTATCTACTAAACAGTGTTCAGTAGCAAGTTATTGCAGAAATCGAACTATACGAGTAACTAATAGATGAATGCGCAAAGGTCTACATAGAAAAACACTCTCTTCACAAAATTATAAGTCAGGATGTCTAGGCCGTTGGCCTCCCTTCCCCACGTTTTTAGCACGGGACAAAGCGGGTCACTCGAACACAGCACACTCATGGGCTTCTTCGGCACAAGGTCACTGTTCCTTTTACGAACATCAGGGCCTTCTGTGTCCAAGTCTCTTTTAATCAAAGTCTCTTTCTTCACAGGGCCTGATGCACCAAAAACAACAAAGAAAATGTCCTTTCAAATATTCAAGTAAGGGCGCTTTACTCTTTGCCCCGGATACAACTCAGCCATTCTCAGATTCTTTTTTCACAATTAGTCTCCCTCAGCCGGGTTCGGACCAACTTTAACTCATAGGCATTCATTAGTCAGGTTCACAATTGCCACAACAATATCTTCACAGGTGAGTGTTACTGTTCACCCCGGATCCCCCTCTTCCAGGCTCAGATTCCCTTTTAAACAATTAGTCCCTCTCTTCCGGGCTCAGAACAATTTCAGTTTGTAATTTGCATTGATTGTGTATACATGTCTGTATTATGTTGAGGTTTTATGCATTAATTTTAGTGTTTTAAGACAGTATTATATATGTGTGATATGTACAATAAAATTGAATTATATTTTGTTTAACAGTGCATTTTGGGTAATGGTCCGCTACTGCTTAGGTCTTTTTCTGTAACAATAATTTGAGGCACATACCTTGTAAGCTTCAACCCGCAATGTGGCTATTGTCCGTCTGACACCAAAATCGATTTAATTAAGTTTACTCGCAAGCTAAAACTTTGTGTTTTCTTTTCAGAAATGTCTAAAGAGGGTGAGAACTCAATTTCTGAGGAAGGCAATGAAAATTTAGAATTTTAACCTAACAGTAGCTTTATTCCACTCATCAGTGTACCATCTAAAGACATTTTTCAAAAAACGGTCCTTGATGACCATTGTAAGATTTCTTTTACAAGACCCATAAAAACAAAACCTAAACGATATGAGTTAGGCATACTCAAATCACTTTACAGTGATGAGGACATCACCATCAGACCAGCTAACGAAGGGAGAGCCCTTGTTATACGTAATGCCAGTGACTATTTAACAGAATGCTTGAGACAACTTGCAGATTCCAACACCCAGTTAACGCAGATCCTACTAATACTATTCTTCTGAGTCTAAAATATCTGCTCTGTGTAGCAGAAGGAGTTGACTGGATTAATGATAATACTAAACGCTTCTTAACAAAACCTACATCCCAGAATACCTATATGCTACCTTCTACTTAAGATCCACAAGCAACTACTGCAACCATCAAGAATCTATGTTGATTTCTTTTTACAGTCACTCATTTACAAGTTCACAACATACATTAAAGACACCACAGGTTATTTACAGAAACTCAATTCTTGGACATGGGAAACTCATATGATTGTGTTCTCTATTGATGTCAAAAGTCTCTACACCTCCATCCCACATGATTTGGGACTGGAGGTGGTTGAATGGGTCTTACTGCGGGAGGACCACATTGGGGCCTCTAAAGAATTCATCATGACTCTACCGACTTTCATCTCTCAGAAAACATAATTTAGACATGGGAAACAATTTTACCTCCAGATCTCGGGTACATCTATAGGGCAACCATGTCTCCATCTTATGCTTATTTCTTCATGCTGAAATGTATTTGAATATGATAATGTACTCAAACACCCACCCAAAATATCTGCCAAAATATCAGTGTTTCTAAGAGATATATAGATGACATTTTTGGCATTTGGAATAGCTCCATGGTTGAGTTAAAACATTTATTCGAATATTTGAATAAAATAGATCTTTGGATTCAATTCACAGCTGTGATAGGGAACCCACTGATACATTTGCTGGATGTTGAAATAGTCCCGAACGACACATGTCTAACCACCACGGTTTTTAGCAAACCCCCCGACAAACAGAAACCTCTTACACAGACTTAGCTTCCGCCCGCCTAGCTTTATAAAACATTTACCTTATAGCCAATTGCTAAAAGTGAGGCATATTGTTGGTGATTATACAAGAGGCCAGGAAGAAATGAAACACTTGGCTCAGAGATTTAAGGATAGAGGTTATCCTGACCGGGAAGTGCTAGTGGCTATTGATAAGGTACAGGCGATCTCAAATGGGTCGCGTGTGAGTACTATGAGACCACCTAAAGACATTCCATTGTTATATGTATCTGAATTCCCTATACAAAGCCATAAGATCAAGAAATGCATCACAAAACGTTGGGAAATACTGAGATGTGATAGAGTTAAAGAACTGTTTCAGAATGTTCTGCTTTTCTCTGACACTTGCGTTGCAACCTGAGAGAAGGCCTTGTCAAAACAGATTGGTTACTCCAAGAGAAAGGTTCCTAAATAGGCTGGAACTTTTCCTTTCTTACATTGCTCCAATTGTAGTTTTTTTTTAAAATTTATTTTTATTTTCAATAAAACCAAACAAAATAACACGCATTACAACTGTTTAGGACGTAAATAATCAGCATCAAACCATCACATTATACAGTATAATTCTCCGTCCTCCCCCCTCCCTCCCCACAAACTAGAGCCGGCACACTCATGTCATCTATGGGAGCATTATCAGGTATCGCAGTGTTTGTGCACTCATCAGAGTCCTCTGATTCGTTATTGTCTTGGTGAGGGTTTGCCATAGAGGTCACCAATTGCCGCCAGGCCAACAAGGGCCCTACTTCCTCCTCTCCCCCCCTAGTAACCGCTTCAAACCAAACTACGGATTCTGCCTCCGCCCATCTGAGGAGGTCCGTCCACCATAGCTCCACCTTGGGTCTGTGGGCCGCCTTCCAACCCATTGCGATCCTGCGCTTGGCCAGGATGTAGGCTAAGTCCTTCATTGTGCTTATGTGCTTTAAATCCCGTGGCCTGGGAAAAATCCCGAGCATACATGGCCAAGCTGATCCCACGTCCAGCTCCACTTCCCCACCAGCCAATTTAGTTTTAATCTCATCCCAAAATCTGTGCACCTCCGGGCAAGTCCAGAATATGTGTAGGAGCCCCGCTTCCACCTCCCCACACCTGGGACATTTCTGCGTAGCCGAGCCTCTAAACCTTGCAATTTTCCCGGGAGTCAAATAAGCCCTGTGAGTGACATACAATTGGAGTTGTTGGAGTCTCGCATTCCGGGATACCTTTTTACGGTACCTTTGGGCTCTCTCCCATTGCCCATCTGTCATGGGTCCTCCTACTTCCCCCTCCCAGTCCTGCCTCAATTGAAGCAGCTCCTTCTCTACCTTTGCTCTTAGAAGCTCGTATATTCTAGATATCTCGTGCCCGCCCTCCGAAACATCATACATCGTTTCCAGGGAGGCAACAGGGTCATCCGCTAGCACTGTCTGCGGCCATCTCTCCCTTACCCGTTTCATGAGCCTAGCGTAGGTTATATACTGGCTTCTATGCACCCCTGTCTCTTCTTGCAACCTCTGAAATTCCAATGCCTCCCCTTCCTGCCATATGTCCCCAAGGGTGGCCAGGCCCACCGGTTCCCAATATCTACGGACCGTTTCGAACAGTTGTGGGTCGTTCCCGCATAGTGCCACCAGCGGGGCCTGCTGAGAGAACGGCTCTATGTCACCCATCATTCTCCACATTCTGCGCCAAACCTCCCAGCCCAGCCTCAACAGCCGCCCTCTTCCCACCAGTTTGTTCTTTTGTAACCAAACCACTTCATTCAAAAAGTATGGGGCCGAGTTTTCCTGCAGAAGCCTGCTTTCCGCCGAGTCTTCAGTCGATAGCCACCTGGCCACATACAGCAGCTGCCCCGCCAGATAATAAAGCTCAAAATTTGGCAGGCCTATGCCCCCCTTGTCACATGGTTCTGGAGTTTTCACAGGGCCACTCTGTTCCTGGAGTTACCCCATATGAAGCCCCTGCACACGCTATGAAGTCTCACAAATAGGCTCCTGGGAATCAAAAACGGGACATTCACAAAGAAGTGCAGGAGTCTGGGCAGGACCACCATCTTAAGCAAGGCCACTCTCCCCATCATGGTCAGGGGCAATCTGGACCAAAACACCATGCTGTTCTTGACCCCCTCTATTGCTTTCTCTGTATTATGTTGGTGCTCCGCCTCGATCCTGTGGTAAATATTTACTCCCAAATACCTAAATGTTTCAGTCTGCCATGGTATCGGCAGGCTAGGCAGCCTCTGTAACGGGACATTCTTGTATCTACCCAAGGGGAACAGACTAGACTTCCTAGGGTTCACCGATATGCCCGAGAGGGTGGCATATCGGTCCATCACCTCTAGAACATACTGCAAGTTCTCCTCCGGATAGCGCAGATAAAGGAGCATGTCATCTGCGTACAGCGATACCATGTGTCTACCACTTACTATACTAATCCCCACCTCCCCGTATTGTTGCCTCAGACATATTGCCAGCGGCTCTAATGCCAGAATGTATAGCATGGGCGACCAGGGGCATCCCTGTCTGGTCCCCCTGCTGAGTTGCCAGGTATCTGAGATTATGGATCCTGTTTTAACTCTCGCCACCGGGGTGCTGTATAACAACTGGACCCACCTGATATACCCAGGTCCCATTCCGTATCCCCTCAGGGCTGCTTTCAACCAAGGCCATCGCACCGAGTCAAAGGCTTTGACCGCGTCTAGCGACACGATGGCCAGCTCACCAGTATCTTCCTCAGTGTGGTCAATGATGTGGTGTAGCCTCCTATGGTTATCTGTGATGTTCCTGGCAGGGACATATCCCGTCTGGTCTGGGTGTATCAGCTTACCGATCACCCTCTTCAGCCTATTGGCCAGCACTGCCGTAAGTATTTTGCTGTCCTGATTCAGCATGGACAAGGGTCTGTAAGACCCACACTCCGCGGCCGGCTTGCCTGGTTTTAGGAGTGGGATGATCATCGCCTCGCGAAGGGACAATGGCAGTTCCCCCTGCTCATAGGCCTCGTTGAACATAGCAAGCAGCGGCTGAAGCAGCTCCTGTTTGTATGTCTTGTAAAACTCGCTAGGCAACCCGTCCGTCCCAGGTGCCTTACACATGGGCAAATGTTGGATCACCACCTCCAGCTCTTCCGAGGTGATAGGGGTGTCCAGTTCCGCACGTTCTAGGTCGTCCAGGGTGGGCAGCTCTATGTCCTCTAACGTGTCCAGTATATCTTGGCTCCTATCCTCCCCTGCATCCTCATATAAGTGTCTGTAAAACTTGAGGAACTCCTCGTTCACCCCCTCTTGGGTATTACAGATGCGACCTTCCTCATCCCTTATCTCACTGATCACTGTGTGGGGGGGTCTCACTCTTATACAGCCAGGCCAGCAATCTGCCCGGTTTATCGCCCCCTGCGTGTAGCCTCGCCGTATATTTCTTGTAATTTAGTCTACATAACCTATCCCAGAGTCCACTGCAGGTTAACTGTAGGTCTTTTATCTTATCGCTATTCTTCCGGGCGGTATCCTCATGTCTCGTGAGGCCCTCCAGCTCCCTTTCCATTTCCTGAAGTTCCCTTTCAATGCCCCCCTGGAGCCCTTTAGATTTCGAAATGGCTACTCCACGCACCACCACCTTGAACGCCTCCCATACTGTTCCAACCGAGCGCACACTGCCCATGTTTATATCAAAATATTCCTCGATGGCCTCCCTCAAGTCCTCCCGGAACCCCTCATCTTGTAATGCCTCAGTCCTAAGTCTCCATGTCGGGATCCGCACTCTGGGGGGTTGGTGTCGCCACTCTACCACCAAAGGCGAGTGGTCAGATAGCACCCGGGCCTTGTATTCCGCTCCCACCATTTCTCCCGCTATCTCAGTCGCTACGAACACATAATCTAGCCTCGTGTGCAGGTCATGTGGTGCTGCATAGTGCGAGTATTGCCTATCCATTGGATGCAACCTTCTCCACACGTCTTCTAGGTCTAGATCTTTTAACAATGTCCCCAGTGCTTTGACCGCCGGCGCCTGCTTCCCCGCTTTGTCGACTGACCTATCCATTTTGGGATTCAGGGTGCAATTAAAGTCCCATCCCCACACCACCGCACCCCCAACCAGGGGGCTAATTTTGCTGTAAAGGGACCTAAAATAAGCCGCTGTATCATGGTTGGGGGCGTACAGATTTATGATATGCACTTCCCTGTTCTCCAGGAGTCCTGTCACCGCCACCATTCTGCCCTCTGGGTCTACCGTTGAGCTAAGCACCTGGAGCGGCACGTGCAGCGCCACCCAAGTGATAACCCCTCTAGCGTACGCAGAATACGTTGCCCCCACAACATGTCCCCTCCATTTTCGCCTGACAACCTCCAACTTCTCCCTTGTGAGGTGAGTCTCCTGCAACAGGGCCACATCAATGTGCATCCTTTTTAGATACAGCATCACTTTGTTACGTTTCAGATAGCTGTTAAGGCCCCGTACATTGCAGGTCACAATTCTGAGGTTACCCGATGCCATCTACTCGGTTTGTTCCCAACCCACCTCTCCCTTCAATGCTTCCCTTGATGGTTTGTTTTCCGGCTCTCCCGCCTGCCCCCCTCAACAGTTTCCCCCCTCCCTGTTCCCCAACTCCCATCCACTGCACACAACCCAGCCCCTCCCCCCACCCTGCCCTACCCCAACAAATGCCCAGCTCCATCCCTGGATCTCAGGCCCACCCGCGTCTGGTCCTGTCCCGTCGCCGAGGACTAGGACCCCGCGGGGCGTCACCGATCTAACAGTGACCTAACTAAGTATATTACTATTGGGTACAAGGGAGGCCTCCCAGGAGCTCCCAGTCATCTATTTTAGGATTGGTGCGTCCAGCGGGTCCAGCCAGTTGATACTACAACACACTCCCCACCAGCTTAATACAACTCTATAATCAAGTCCCAATGTCTTGGCCATGTCACCCTAGGTGCCACAGCCGTCTGCTACTTATCTCCTGCAGCTCCCATCTGGACATTGATTCTTGAGGTCGGCCCTGCATGTCCAGCCAGTCCATTGCCTCGGTCGGCATTTCGAAAAAAAGGGATCTGTTCTTATAAAACACTTTCAGCTTGGCTGGGTAGAGCAACATGTAGCGATGGCCTGCTTCCTTCAGCCTCCTTTTCACCGATCCAAAGTTCATCCTATTACGCTGTACAAGCAGCGTATAGTCCGGGTAGGCCCTGATTTTTGCGGAACCCTTTTCGATCGTTCCTCCCCTCCGGAAAAATTCGTCTCTGCCGCCATCTTGTTCCACTCGCCGAGCTGGGGCCCGCGGCTCGCAGACGAGTATAACTCAGTGTCCTCACCCTCCACTCGCATCAAAGTTTCAGCGAGTGTAGCCATCATCTTCACACGCATGGGCATTATTTTTCAGTGCTGGCCGGTTCCCGTGCACGCACTTCTCCTCCAGGATCATTGTAGGATCAGCAGAGCTCCACGAGAGCACGTCCCTTTACATGGCCGTCCAAGCCACGCCCCGCTCCAATTGTAGTTATGTCACCATGGGGTATGTGGTGTTCCATCCCTGCTCTGGTGAAAAGATTAAACTGTACAATTATGCCACTTGTGACACTGCAAACATTATTTATACGATCAAATGCCCACGAAGCATATGTTATGTGGGACAGTAATCCTGACCAGTGAAGAACAGGTGGAACGAGCAGAGATCGAACATGTGTACGAACCATCAGAGCTCGGCACTGGCATGACACCTCCATGATTATCATCACCAGATCACCCATATTCGTTTTCAGATTGTTGAAGTGGTGACCACCACAGCATATGGAGATATATGGAAAAGCCATGATCAGAGAGAGAGACTTTTTGGGGGTAGACAGATTGTATTCCTTATCCCGAGGAGGGATGAATGAGGATTGTAACTTTGTGACATTGTTAAGTTGGCACAATATTTCTGTTTTTTGTGTGTCTTTTGTTGAAGCTTGTTTTCTTTGAGTTTATACTATTTTCTGTTTGAACTGCTTATTTTTTGCCCTCATATTATTTCTATCAGAGTTGTCCACTATTAATCTTCATGTTGTCAACAATGTGCTTTGACTTTTTTGTTAAAGTCTGGTCTTATTTTGAGGTTTTAATTCTTTGTAATGTGGATAGTACTTTAACACTTAGATTTCAGTTGTCGCTGTACTTATTTTTAATATTTTTTTCTTCTTTTGCTTTTTTGTAGTTTCAGTCTCAATTTTTGTTTTACTAATTTTGGAGACCCATTTGATTTACATCTATATTTTTTTTATTTTATGTTCATCATCATCATCATCAGTAACTTTATTTCAGCCTCGGGCCATAAAAGTGCATTATGACACATAAGATAACAATAAAACAATTAAATATGCATTCCACCCACATTGCAATTAAACCAATTGCGACAGCCTTAGGACTTAGCAGAAATCCAGCACACTCTGTTCCCAGATAGGGACCTCTTGAAATATAAAGTTACACCATTTCATCATTTGTGCTCAAATAATAAATTGCTTACTGGGTACAGCGAGACCTAGACCAGGAATATAAAAACGCCAACACACTCCTTCTTCTTCTAGGCACACAGGATCTAACAGAGTTGCGGCTTCATGAGCATGTATCATCAATAATTACTTGCACAGGGTGGATTTGGCCAGAATCTTTTTTCCCAATGCCACTGCGTTGGCTTCAGAGAGCACAGGGCATTGTGATCTAGCTACAGAAGAGTAATCAGCATTAGGCAGAGGGTGGGCTCTAATTTCTATCATACTGGTAGGTGGGGGGGTAGCATCCTTTATCAAAGGCCAATAACCCATTGGCCACTCTCGCCTCCTTAAATTCAATCCGTATAAAATCAAAAGCACTTTCCCCCTGATGATACAACCTGGTGCAGCTGAAGATGTCCTCGTGAATTACAGATGTGCAACCACGCACAGCACGGAACCAGTTGGTACATTTGTTTATGAGGGCTTCCCTGGTTTCAAACTGATTTGGGGCCAGTTTGGGGACCTTATGCAAGAATAGGACCCTACCCCCCTCCTGTGCGACCCCCTGTCACCTGCCAGTTTTTCTTACCCTGCCCAGGCTGCAGTCTTAGGGCTCTGGGGAAATCACCATATGGGGTGAAGTTATGATATGATATGGCATTTATAACGCGCCTGTACACAAGTGTTTCTAGGTGCAACAAGACAAGGAGGGGGAAACAGAGGGAGGACAAAACAACAATCTTACTAGGCATTGTGCCATTCAGATCGTGCAAGTGCAGAGAAGTGGAAGGGGAGAAGTGCAGAGGCGGGGTCAGGGGTGAAAGAAGTGCAGGTAACTCAAAAGTGCAGCCAGCGGGTCCTCAGTGCAAGTAAATCAGAAAGTGCAGCCAACGGGTGGCTCAAAAGTGCAGAAAGAAGGGACTGTAGGGTTACAGTTACAGGGGGAGCCAGGAGGCAGTGTGAGGTGCAACTGGACATGCAGGGACCTGGGCCCAAGTTAAGAGGGTGGCCAGGTGACCAGTGCGTGGAGCAGTCGGGACATCAGCAGGGGAGAGGAAGAGAGAAAGTGGAAGAGAATAGGAAGGTCTTGAGTTGCTTCCGGAACCGTAGGTGGTTCTGCTCCAGTTTAAGAGAGGCAGGGAGGCTGTTCCAGAGGAAGGCCCCAGTCAAAGATAGAGATCTGCCCCCAACTCTCTGCTTGCAAAAGCGACTGGCCCTCAGAGGGTTGGAGGTGGATGAGCGGAGAGCTTGAGAAGGGAAATGTTTAGCAAGCGAGAGTTGGAGGTAGTGTGGTTCCCGGTCCAGAAAGCCTTGTGGAGGATGTAGAGGGTCTTGAACTTGATCCTTGCCGCTGGGAGCCAAAGAAGAGATTTCAGAGCTGGAGAGATATGATCCCTGGGCTTGAGGCCAAGGACAAGTCAGAGGACGGAGAGTAGAGGCAGGAACATTTAGAAAGAGGCTGTTGCAGTAGTCCAGGCTAGAGAGGACCAGAGTGCTGAAGACTGAGCTACTTGGCAAAGTGAGGAAAGGAAGAATACCTCTGAGGAGGTGCAGCTGATAGTTTGACTTCTTAGAGATGTCAGAGATTTATTTATTACATTTGTATAGCGCACAGCAGCCCTTGGGCATCGAGGTGCTGTTACTTGCAGACAACTTAGTTACAGGGTGGGAGTAGGATGGATGGCTGTACACTTATGTACAACTGTATGAACTATGTATCCCATTGTATAAGTGTGCATATAAACATGATACAATTTATCGGTTAGTTGATGATCTTGTCGCATGTCAGGTGAAGAGCACTGTTTTCATGGCTTTGCGGAAAGCAATGAGAGATGTCTCGCCTCGGAGGGTGGGCGGTAGGGCATTCCAGTGCGAGGGTGCGAGGTAAGGGAAGCTGGTGCCACCTGCTTTGACTTTTCTCACCATGGGCACGCAAAGCATGTTGGCGTAGGGTGATCTAGTTGGTCTAACAGATATGGAAGGGTGGATCCTTTGCGAAAGGTAGTCAGGTGCAGAGAGGTGGATGCACTTGTGAGTCAGTGTCAGGGTTCTGAATATGATTCTTTCTTTTATTGGGAGCCAGTGGGCCGTTTTCATGGCACCCAAAATGTGCTCTTTTGGATATGCTTTGGGCTGCGTGGAGCGCGTTGTTCTGGATGACTTGTAGTCTAGCCAGGTTTTTTGTGGAGGTCCCAAGGAAGAGAACATTACAGTAGTCTAACCTGGAGCCGCTGATAGCTCTGGCTATGTTGGTGCAGTTTTCTTTGGAGAGAAATGGCCTGGCTGCGTTAATTAGTTTGGCATGGCAAGCTGCAGAAGAGGCAATGGCACTGACAGGTTAGAGTCCAGGTAGACTCCGAGGGTTTTGACTGAGTCTGAGACAGGGATTTTAATCGAGTCAATGTTGAAGTGGCTAAACTGTGTGTCAGGGTTCTTGAGTGTGCTCGGGGAGCCTACCAGTAGAAGTTCAGTCTTGTCAGAGTTAAAGCATAGTCCGTTGGCTGACATCCAAGCCTGGATGGTGCTGTAAATGTTGTTCAGAGTAGTGGAGTCTTTGTCATAGTTGCCAGTGAGGGTGAGGAGGATTTGTGTATCGTCCGAGTAGTTGGTGGAGGAGATACTCATAGCGTCGAGGATGAGAAAGAGTGGGCGAGTAAAGATGTTGTAGAGGGTAGGTGAAAGGCAGAAGCCTTGGTGTACTCCACATAGCATGATGGTGGGTGAGGCAGAGGCCAGGTCAGAGAATACTTGCATGGTTCTGTCTTGTAGGAAGGAGGTGATCCAGGTAGTGGCGTCGGGGGAGAATCTAGCTGTGGAGGAGAGTTGGTGGCATAGGACCTTATGATCTATGAGGTCAAATGCCGTAGAGAGATCAAGGAGTAAGAGTAGGGTGGGTTTGCCTAGGTCTTTAGCATCATCCATCTGATTTTTTAAGTCCAGTAGGGCGGTTTCTGTTCCATGCTTTGGTCGAAAGCCAGATTGGCGTAGTCCTAGTAACTTGTTTTCCTCGATGATGTGTTGCACCTGCAGGTAGGCTGCTTTGTGCAGTATCTTGAGTAAGAAGGGGACGGTGGTGATCGGCCTGTAGTTATTGGGAGAGGTGGGGTCGAGTGTGGGTTTTTTCAGAAGGGGGCGGACCCATGCTTCCTTGAGGCAGGAGGGGACTTTCCCTGAGGCAAAAGAGGCGTTGACAAAGGCAGTCAGGAAAGGTGCAAGGGTCTTGGCGCAGTCTTTACAGAGATGGTGACGCAAAGAGATGTGAGTAGAGAAGGAGAGGGTGGAGTCGAAGATGACCCCAAGGTTCTTAGCTTCACAGGTAGGAGCAGGAAGAGGGCCCAGAGTGGGTGGTCAGAGAGGGAGAGGAAAGGAGGGAGCTGGTGTTCTGATGAGGAGGAGGATCTCAGTCTTACTGGCATTAAGGCAGAGATCACTGGCGGCACACCATTCCTGAATTGAGGCCAGACAGTCTGGAATGAGAGAAGGAGAAGAGGCAGCCAAGGGGAGCCTGAAAGAGAGCTGGGTGTCATCTGCATAACACTGAAAGTTGGAGCAGAGAGCAGCGATGCAGTGGGCAAGAGGTGCCAGGTATTGGTTGAACAGCCAGGGAGAAAGGTTAGACCCCTACGGAACACCACAGGTAGAGATAGAGATAGAAGAGAGGAAGGACCCCAGTTGGACCTGAGAGGGTCGATCAGTGAAAAAGGAGGTCAGCCAGACCAGGGCCTGATCAGTGATACCCAGGTTAACACAGAGGCGATTGAGCAGTATGGTAGGGTTGACCATATCCAAAGCAGAAGAAAGATCGAGGAGAATGAGGTCAGAAGGAAGGTTAGAATCATGGTTAGAGAGCAGGTCTTCACGGATGTTCAGGAGAGCAGTTTCCGTGCTTCTGGCCGCTATGAAGCCAGACTGGTGGTCGTGAAGATAACCAACAGATTCAGTGTGCAGATTAAGCTGGGAGATGGCCAGCTTTTCCAAGAATTTGCCCAGGAAAGGAGTGATGGAGATTGGCCGGTAGTTAGCTGGAGAGGAAGGATCAGCAGAAGGCTTCTTTAGGAGGAAGGAAGTGCTTCAGAGGGGAGGGGACAGTTCCAGTGGCAAAAGAGTGATTGCAGAAATCGGCCAAGGCTGGAGCAAGGGTGTCGATGCGGTCCTTGATGGTTCTGGATGAACAGGGAAGAACTTGTTTTGACGAGACTTTCATAGATCAGACTTGAAACATCATCTGGGGTGAACAAGGGAGGAGAGGCTCCAAGAGAAGGGAGGAGGAGAGGCGGCCACAGGCAGGCCAGGAGTGGAGGAAGAGAGGGTGGACAGGATGTTCTGAGTTTTGGTGATGAAATGAGAAGCCAAGGCCGTACCAAGGGCCTGGGAGGGAACAGGAGAGGTAGAGATTGCAGAAGGATTGGCCAGCTCCTTGCAAATTTTGCAGAGTTCGGGCAAGTTGTTAGATGCCACAGAGACGCAGGCTGGAATATGGGTTCTCTTCTTGGCGAGGACAGAGTCTGTATTGCCTTTGGAGCAGGCAGCAGGCCAGTTTGTCAGAGGGTGCACCTGATGCACTCCACTTCCTCTCAGCCACCCTGCACTTGCATTCGAGTACGACGAGGTCAGAGTCGTACCATGGGTTGCACTTAGATTTG
Source organism: Ambystoma mexicanum (assembly GCF_040938575.1). NCBI lineage: Eukaryota > Metazoa > Chordata > Amphibia > Caudata > Ambystomatidae > Ambystoma > Ambystoma mexicanum. Next base: position 941,522,091 of record NC_090939.1, read on the forward strand.
GGCTTCTAGCAGATCCTCATGACAGGGGCAAGTACATCAAGAGTGTTAGAGGTAGAAAGTGAAGGTTAGATAGGGCTGTATCAGGATGTGAGTCAGCCAAAGGTGCAGACGAAGGAGAGAAAGTAGCAGCAAAAGCCTCAACTGACACACGCTTTGTGGGCAGGATGAACAACAAGGTAGGTGGCAGTGCTGGAGTCGGCGTATCTTGAGGGGTAGAGAGAGAAAGGTGGGAGGAAAGGAGAAAGTGATCACTCCAGGAGAGACGAGTGGTGAGAGGGTTGCAGAGGGGGAGGTTTGAGGAAATCAGGACATCCAGGGTGTCCAATGAAGAGTGAGTCGGGCCAGAGGGAAGAATATAGAGAGAGAGAGAGTCGCAGAGGTTGTGAAAGAGTCCTGCCGAAGGCCATGAAGCGTTCAGATGGATGCTAAGGTCTCTGAGGAGAAGTTGAGAGGTAGAGGCGAGAAGGGAGGAGGAGAGGTCCGCCCACTCAGAGAGGAAGGAGGCGACCTGGCCGGGTGGCCTGTAGATAGTGGCCACAGTGAGAGAAAGGCCAGGAGAGATAGAGGGCCTGCAGACAAGGCATTCAAAGGAGGAGTATTCCCGCATAGGAATGATAGAAGTAGCAAGCCACCCCAGGAAGATCAAGGCTACACCCCCACAGGGATGGTTGGTTCTGGGTACGAAGAGAGAACAGAGACCCTCTGGGGGGTCCCTAGGCCTGGAGAGGGAACGACAAAGAGGATGTCGGTAAGGGTCTGTCTAGAGGAAGCACTGGCGTAGGTATCAGCGATACGGAGGCCTGGATTGTAGACCAGGATGTCCCTTTTGAACTTCTTCCTTCCAGACTTAGTGAGAAGGATAGGATAGTCACAAGAAAAGCAGTTAGAGAAGATAGGTGAGACAGAGAGCACCATAAAGGGTGCAGAGAGAAAGAGTGGGGGGAAGACGGGAGGGTAGAGGGGGGGTAGCACTGGGTTGCAGGCAGGCGGGGGAAACACTAGGATGTGGGGGACACGGAAGGAGGAGGGGCACACAGAGGACAGAACCATGACAGAAAATCAGATGCAATACATAGATAAAAGCCAATCGCCAACATAACCGAGAAGTAAGGAAGGAATGGAAAAAGAAGGGATGCAGGCAGTACAATGTAAGCAAACAACCATGGAGAAACAAAATGACAAGAACAGAATGATCACTTAAGGAACCTAGAAGTAAGGAAGAACACAGCAGGGATGCAGGCAGTACAATGTAAGCAAACAACCATGGAGAACAAAACCTCAAGAACAGTACACAATAGGTCACGGGAAGGGGGCTAGGAAAGGGGAAGGGTACACAGGGAATGAGGGGAGTGCAGCAGTTAGGAGAAGGCGCACCACTGAGTTGAGAGAGAGCGCACATGGCCTAGAGTTGCGAAGAAGCGCACGCAGCCTAAGATGCAACGTAGCGCAAGCAGCCTTGGCTGTGAGGTAGCGCAAGCGACCTAAGATGCGAGGGAGCACAAGTGAGTAGGAGGTGAGGGGCTGAGAAGACAGGTCGCAAGGGGGAAACAAAGCTGTAGAGGAACAGCTGAATGCCTCTGCAGGAAATCCCGCCCCCATTTTGGCCATATGTTGGAAACCGGAAATTGTGACATGCGCAGCACCAGTAATGGTACCTATCCCACAAAGTCTTTGAAACAAGGTACCCCTTGAGAAAACCCTATCTGATGTATCCTCGAAGAGATGACAACCTCCTGGAGGAGATCCCCGAAGGAATATGAAAATGAATGGAAGAGAAGATTAGTGACGTCACAAGAAGTAACCGTGACGCACTGAGAAGAGTGGTCAAAGAAAAGAGCGCATGAACCTTATAGAAACTGATGACGAAGTAAAGAATCGAGTAAGCTTTCATGTGCGAAATGAAGATTGCACGTGCGAAGAGCCCTGCAGGAAATGCAAGTCATTTTATAACTGTACAGATGCAGCAACGCAAGTAGACTAAGTAATCATCAAGCTGGCTATACGGAGTGAATAGAATGCAGGCGGTGCTGCCACTATATATAGAATCTGGATATTCGATGTCACAATTTTAGTAAGCTCAAACCCATGGAGAAAGAAGGATTAATAGCTATGAGTGTGTCGCAGCAATAAAAGTAGCTGAAGATTGAGGAAGGGGTGAGAAGGCTGTCTGGCCTGGTGTCAAAGGCTGAAGAGGCCAAGAACTTGTTATCTATCCTTGAAGAACAGTAAACGTGAGAAGCAGAATCAGCCCTTGTTAAGGTGCAGGGAAAAGACACCATGAGGGCCAAGTTTTATTCATTTAATACTATTAAATACGAGAAAGGAGCTAAAGAACGGTCTCCTGTCACATGGGTAAATTGGAAATAGAAACTGGGCATGCAGCACCAGACTTGAAGATAAGAACGTGCTCACACTCCCGTGTATTCTCAGGAGAAAGGATACTTTGAAAGGCCAGGTACAGAAACAATCTGCATGACAGAATGCATGAGTGATTATGGATGTTGGGCTAATTGGGTGGGGAGACATGGTCAAGTCCACCCACTGACACCTGGGATACCAGATTACGGGCTGCTAGCCAGTCGAATATTCCAGAAGGGTACAAGCGTGCCAACCAATTGTAGAAGGCCACATAACAAAGGGCCTTATAGTTTGAGAGCCAATAATGTACTGTGTATCTAATAAATGTTGAAGATGACTTGCACTAGGGGAGGGCATAAGTTGTCCACCTGACTATAGAGACCCAATCACAATCCAATCCCTTATAGAAAGTATGCTTAGATGTTCCCCTTAAGCCAACCACAATCTCAGATAGGTTTTCTTAGTTTGCCGCGTAGTGTGATGTCACGAATGACGAGTTTTTTTTATATAAGAAGTGTTTTTTATGATATTCGCTGATCGAGCTTGTGCGACGTCCGTTGTAACTTCCTGTTTTAGACAATTGAAAATAAAGCAGTCTGTTGAGACTTTTGCCAATTTCCTGAGTCGGTCTTATCATTTGGTGTAAGAGTTATTCTGCATCCCTTCCATCGTACAATTTGTTACCTCAATTAAAAGGAGCATGGGGTTCACTTGGTAGCATGTCGGATTGGGGGGAAATAAGACCCATTGACCTGTAGACTCCAGTGTTTCGGATGATCGGGCACCCTCTGCGATCTAACCGGTAAATCACGGGGTTCCTCTGGAGAGCGTCTGAATATCGAGAAGGTAGGAAGGGTCCCTCTTTGACAAAATCCCTACCTGGTTTCCACAGGTGCTTTGCAGACAGAAGACGAAAGTGGTTGATTGGAGGATGGAGTCGATACCCAAGGCCTCGAGCTGAACGAGCGAATGGTGAGTAGACTAAGGGGAATGGTGAATTAAGGGTATGGGATTGTGGTAGTTTAGAAAGTAACAGGAAAGTAACTTGAAAAAATAAAAGTAACGAATAAGTAATGAAAAAGTAACAAGATATTTTTTTAGATAAGGGGAAATAAGAGCCCACCAGTCCTAACCCAAGGGGGTTTTAGAAGATATTATCTCACATTCCAATTGGAGTAAAAATAGGCTACATACAGTACATGTCTGTATAAGGAGATAATCTACACTTTGTGATCAGGGTATTACTAGGGGCAAGATGATGAGGGTGATCACCATGGTTTAATGTGAAGAGTCAACTAGTTTGTCTGTTTATGTATTCGTGTTGAATAAAGGTGCCAAGGAGCGACACAGACAATTGTGCGGGAATTGAAGCTAAGATAAGAAACTATACTATCTATCTAGGGAAACTGTCGGTACCGAGCTAGAAGTAGATTGAGATTATTGAAAAATAGAGGTTTTGAGCAGCGACTGTTGAAGCACACTCATAGTTGTTGTTTTCATTAAAGTATTTTTGTAAACACTGGTAAGTATTGACAGTTAATTGAGACTCGTCACAATGGGAGACATCACTCCTCTGATGCATTTATGTAAGACATTACCAAAACATCCACCCACGCTTAAACAGTACAGTGCAGAATGGATAAAGGGCACAGCAGACAAGATATTCATGCCATGGCCAAAAGGCGGATCGTTTTCGAAAGCGGTATTGCAACACATGACCACATACTTGCACGCTGCATACACGGGGAAGAAATTGGAAAAAAGGTTAGCAATTTTAGAGCTTTGGAAAATGTATCAGGAAGAAAGAGAGAATCTGCCACCTGAGGAATGGATACTTAACCAGTCTAGGGAGGTAGGTGTCGAGCCTTCTGCTCCCCTTACCTTGCCTGAAGTAAACAGTGATAGTATGGCAGACGTAGGATTGTATCCGTTAAAGGAACTGAAAGTGGCGACGGTGTATAGTAATCCGATATGTGAACCGCCTGCGTATAGCAGTGGCGTTAGTCCAGCAGAGACTAAGAGAAAAAAGGAAATCTTTAAGATCTTGCAAAACAAGGAAGAGAAAAGTGAGCGATTGAATGTATCGACAGACATAGAATGAGAAATTAAGAGATGGAAAGGAGAGAAGGATAAAGTTGATGAGGTATTGCAGAATGAATGGATGGAAGGACAGATATTACTCAAGCTACATGGGAAAAGCATCAAGGAAGTCAGGCTAAGGGAAGATCAAGAACAGGATAGAAAAGACAGGGAACGAGAAAAGAGACTGAAGGAAGATGGAAGCAAACAGCGGCGAGAGCAGATGTATCAAGAGGAGCAACAAAAGAAAGAAGAAAGGGCAGAGGAGCAAAGAAAGTATGACAATAGGCAGATAACAATGGAAGAAAGGGAAAGACAAGAAAGAAAAAGAGAAGAGGAGGAAATGCAGAAATTAAGGGATAAAAGAATGCAGAGACGAAAGGAAGAGGAAGAGGAAGAACACAGAGCAGGGGTAAGGAAAGAATTAGATGGGAAGCGAGAAAGCAAAGAAAATTAGAAGAAATAGGATGAAAAAGGAGATAGCGGGAGCGTGATATTGACCGCATTCATAAGGAGCTAATGGAACCAAGTTCAGTTATACAATGGGGCATTATAGAGGCGTTCCTTCCGTTAAAGGAGGTAATATCAGTGCCATCTAGAATGACTCTAGAAGAGAACTTTGCTATAGGAAGCCTCAGAGATAGGATCAATAAAGCCTATCGATAATTAAAAGAAGGTGGCAAATCGGGAAGCTGAGGAAATGGAGATCAAACACTGGTCTACCAATCACAAAGCAAACAGAGCAATCCATTCAGCCTCGAGCATAGAGCCTTATTCCTAAGCAGGCTCACCTTAGACAAAGGTGAAGGGGATGAGAGTCACACTAGTTGTCAGACGAAGAGAGAGAATCCTTCCGTGGGAAAGAGGGAGGAGGTGCACGTGCCCCGAGGGAAGCTTGCAGGCAGACAAGGAAGTAAGATGGTCTGATCTAGAGCAACCTAAGGATAGGACGCCAGATCCTATCACATATCCAGAGCATCTCAAAGGAGGATCTTATAGTGAGAAGGGTAAATCACTGCCATATGTGAGCAGGTTAAGTTCATTGCCAGGGACAAGGCGATCAGAAACCATTGTCCTCACCATGGATAGGCAAACGATTGGAGCCGATTGTGGGTTAGGATTCATGCAGTTTCCCTTATTGGAAAAAGGAGGAGCAAGACCACAGTATATTCCATGGCCGCAGATGGATAAGGATAATTTGAGGTGCTAACTCCTCATTTTAACGGCAGGTGCAGAAAAATGGATTTGTGAATTATAAAAAAGGACATGAGGAAATACTTTGGCAATAGGGGAAAATGAGGGTCTCCTAGCAGCCATTCTTGGGGAAAGACCTAATGACATTTGGAAGAGAGCAGGTTATTCAAGTGTGACAACGCAGAACACAGAGCACGATGGAGCACTGTTTAATAATAGTAGAGTAGATATCTGGAGAGCTCTTAGGGTGCAGTATCCTGACACATCAGACATACGTGCAATCGTGACACAGAAGATGAAAGAGGACAAGGATCAGCTTGCTTACATTCAGGAACAGTGGAAGCTTGAAACTCAAGAGCCATGGGGAAAAACAGTGGAAGTATTTTACCACATTTTATGTCAAGGTTTGCCTGAGTAGGTACAGAGGCAACTCAAGAAGCCAGTGGGAATGGAAGCGAAGCCATGGGCTGAAATACAGTCGACTATAGTGCATCACTGTTGGCTGTTGCAGGAGAAAAATAAGAAGAAAGAGGGGGCTAGAAAACCTGAGGAAGCCAAGTTACTTCAGATGAAATTGTCAAAATATGCAATAGAAGGGGCGGTATTGACAAGCGGAGAAGGGCTTAGAATACAGCAAGCAGTGGGTACATAGCAGGCGAGTAATCAGCGCCCAATGGACCAAGGAGGGAATGGGTTTGTACCACGAGGTAGAGGCATGGGTTATAGAGAAAGCAGTGGATTCCAAAATAATCAAGGTGGGTTTCAGAACACACAGAATGAGAACCATAATACACAAGGAGGGTTCAACCAAGAGGGACTAGTCAGAAGAGTTCCTCCTGTATGTTGGACTTGTGCGATGACAGGGTACATTACACGCGTATGTGGAAGCCAAGGATATGTACAGAATGGCCAATTCTCAAGAGGGGGGACAGCTTATCCTCCAGCATATAGCTCACAAGCTAGGGAAGGATTCGCCCAAGATCAGACTGTATATCAGGCACAAGTGCCGCAAATGCAACAGGCACAGCAACCACAGCAAGTACCGTTGAATCCACTGCAAGGACAGTCGCAGCATGCACCCATGCAGATACAGCAGAATGCAAACACAGGACAATTATTGACACCTAGAATAGGGGGTGTCACTGTGGTGGAAGGGAATCCTTTCACAGGTACTGGGGTATGCATGTATCCACAATAGGAGGGGCTCACAGGGCGACTTGATATGTTCAGTAGTATCAGTGACAGCAGACCCCCAAGAGGAACCAAGGGTCGATGTGACGATAGGAGGCAAATCTTTTTTGAGTTCCTTTTACTGATGAATTACCAGTCTCTGTAGGAGAGTGTGACATGTCTGTTCCATTGTTGCATTCACGGCAGACACCAGTTAACATTCTGGGAAGAGATTTAATGACAAAGCTTAATATGAAGATTTCCGTTCCTGATGAAGGCATAGTGTGTTCCACTCCTGGGATACATTATATGAATGTGGGTGAATGTATGCTGGTATTTACAGGACAAGGGGCTCTGCAAGGTGTACCGATGGAGCCAGAGGTTTTTCTTTATAGGGTGAGCATTCTGTTAACATGGCTACCTTGTTTAGTGGGAAGGACTATGAGAATACCTGATGAATTCTTATTTAAACCACAGAAACCCATGGACGAAGAGGGGGAACAGACTATTCCCCTAGAGTTAGATGCAGCCATAGTACGAGGGGAAACAGCAATGCCCGAAGGAACAGATGACGAGGGTAGACCGTGGAGAACAATGATTCCCATTGGGGAAGGGTGCAGATTGACTGATGTCACTGACGAAGAGATGATCCATCGGATGAAGTGGTGTTCTTTATAAGCATTACATATTGGATTGAAATAGAGAAAAGGGAGATCCCACAGCGAATGGCAATAATGCGGCAGCGTCCAGCATTTTTTGACAAAGACTTAGAAAAGGTGCCACGGACCTTATGGACTACAGGCCCTTATGACATAGGCCTATTGAAGGGAATTGGGGAGCTTAAGATAAAGCTGAAGCCAGAAGCAATTTTACCTCGTGCAAGACAGTACTAAGTGTCTCGAGAGGCTGATGAGGATATTTTGAAGACTATCTCAGCACTGATAGAACAAGGTATTCTGGTACCGTCAGAATCATTGTGCAACACTGCAGTGTACTCTGTGAAAAAATCAAAGGGAGGGTTGTGGAGATTCATACAGGACATGAGACCGATTAGACAGATTGTAGAGGCAGAGTTTCCTTTAGTTCCTAATCCTGCGACGATACTATGCAGTATCCCAGTAGAAGCTCGATATTTCACAGTGATTGATTTGAAAAATGTGTTTTCCGTTGCACAAGGACTCACAAGACTTGACTTCATTTATGTTCCGCCAAATCCATTTTGAAACGTACTAGACTGCCTCAAGGGTACTGTGAGTCTCCATCGATTTTTAACAGAGTTCTGCAGATGGACCTAGGCAATATGGATTTGAAAAGCACTGTGATACAATACGTAGATGATATTTTAATTTGTAGCATGACAGAAGATGAGATCAGACAAGACTCAATTCAGATAATGACTATTCTAACAGAAAAGGGATACAAGGTAGACAAAGAAAAGTTACAGTACTGTCAACAAGAGGTGTTATACATAGGCCAGTTGATCTCACATGAGGGAAAGAGGGTAACACCTGAAAGAGCTGAAGCGATTATGAAAACTGCAAAACCACACACTTTAAAGCAGATGCAACAGTACTGTCAAGAAGAGGTGTTATACATAGGCCAGTTGATCTCACATGAGGGAAAGAGGGTAACACCTGAAAGAGCTGAAGCGATTATGAAAACTGCAAAACCACACACTTTAAAGCAGATGCAACAGTTTTTGGAACTATGCAATTATGTTAGAGCGTGGGTGATTGACTATAGTTTGTACACAAGACCCCTTTTGCATGCTCTAAAGAAAGCGCAGGTGAACAAGGGAAAAATAGAATGGACTGAGGAAATGGAGGGAGGATTTCAAGAGTTGAAAAGGGCAATTTGTGCAGCTCCTGTTTTAGGAATTCCCAATTATGCTGATCAGTTTTTCTTGTTTTCACACACAAATGGGACAGTAATGACAGCAGTGCTTAGGGTACAGACCCTTGGCATGCTACAGTGGGATTCTAGATCCAGTTATGAAAGGGCATTTTACTTGCGAACAGTCATTGGCAGCTGCCGCGTTCATAATTGAGAAATCTACAATCATTGTAATGGGTTGCTCTATGATGCTTTTTGTAGTACACACTTTATTTGCCATTTTAGAGAAACCCAAGGGTACATTGACATCACAGAGAGCTTCTGTTTATGAAGTGATAATATCAAATCCAGCGATTAAAATTGTTAGATGTAAAATAGTGAACCCTGGCACCTTTGTAGCTGAACCCGTGGCAGAGGGTGAGCATGTGCATGATTGTGCGAATTACACAGAATTTTATGATGACATACAGCGCGTAAAGAAGAACACGCTAGCAGGAAGGGAGATTCTCTTTATTGATGGTTCTTCGAAAATTGATCAAACAAGTAAATAAAGGCATACTGGCAAAGCTGTAGTGGGGCATAGACCAAATGGCGAGTTTGAGGTTATAGCAAGTGCAAGACTAACATCTCACTTTTCAGTGCAAGCGGCAGAATTGGTAGCGCTTATTGTCGCGCTCGAAAATCATGCAGGGCAGGAAGTGACTGTGTACAGTGACTCCGCCTATGTGACATCACCCGTACACGCAGGGTTAGCATGTTGGAAAAGGAGGGGCTACCTCCGAGGAGACGGCACTGCAGTGCAGCACGCATCTCTATTGGACAGGCTTATTAAGGAACTACAACTCCCAGTAGTCATAGCGATAGTTAAATGCGCAGCATACTAAGAAAACTGACTTTATTTCTTGCTGGAACGAAGACGCAGAAGCTAAAAGGATTGCTAATTCCCGAGATATTTCAAGTTTTGATACTCCAGATGTCAAGGAAAAGGTAGTCACATTTATGGTAGTGAGCGAAGGATTTAATCATTTAACAAGAATGCAATTAATGGAGATTCAAGGCAGTGCCTGTAGTGATAAACAGTACCCGCACCTCCCTGGGATCCAGCCCTTTGTGCAAAGTAAATCACTCCTAATTACCTTCCCACACAAATAAGGTTTAAGACGCACGATGAACTCAGTCTGGAAAAAAGCCAATCACACAGAATATGATGCTTGCATTTATTATCTACAATGACTAATGAAAACTAAGCAGCAATTTATAATAATGTGGAAATAGAAAGTGCAAGTTATATAATGCCAATTATCAATCACAGATGAATATGCAATTATTTGGTCTTACGCTCCTAATGAAATGTAGATGAAGGTACGATCTGATCACACCCAGGACCCTCGCCGCTACAGGTGCCTGGCACTCCTCAGAAGAGGAGGGGAGGACTGGCCAAGCCCCCACAGTCCTACACCAGAGCGGGGATGTGATGTTTGGAGTCTCGGCCCAGATAGTACACAGCTGGTCGTCCAGGCACTGTCCTTGATACGCGCGTCTTTCCAACAGTCCAGGATGAGTCCCCCCTCCCTGGTCCAAGTATAGTTCTCTTATTAGGAGCTGCACCTCAATCATCATGACGTGTCAGCTCTTCGAGAAGCTTCTAGGCTCTCCCCTCCTGGCAGTAAACATGTTTTTTGCTTGGAAAGTTACAAGACTGGAAACAGCCAGTCTTGGCTCCCAGGCTTCGGGCACTGTGTTTTGCATTCTTGCCTTATCAGTGCACCTGACTCGCAGAGCGAAGACGAGCAAAGCTGTGCCTGACTCCCAAGGGCTGCACAGAGCCTCTTGTAAATGCTAGATGTTTTATGTCTTCAGAAAAGGCCTTTGCAATTAACCCCTTGCAAGCATGCAGGCTCACCCAGTTCGAGAGTCCTGGTTGATGTCAGCATTTTCCTCCACGCTTCGAATAGGCTCTAGTACACACAAGATAGCTCAGTGGGTTAGTGCAAATGCAGGTTACTGCAAGCGCCTAGCAGCTTATCACGACAGTGCCTCACAGGAAGAGTAGGAATTATGGAAGCAAAGGGGGTGTTCCTTATCCCCCACAGAAGCATTATGGCAACAGGACAGCACTGGAAAGCCGGTAATGCCAGTAGCATAGTTAAGGGTAGTACTTCAGCAGCTGCACTACCCTGCGCATATAACTAGGAAAGGTCTTGCTGCAACAATTGAAGAAGACTGGTTTGTGCCAAATTTGTTAGAACATGTTGCATTTTATGTAGTAAACTGCATTGTAGGTCAAAGGTTTACTGCTGGGCATACACTGTGAATGATTAGAGGAGTAATTCCTCGACCAAATGGTCCTTTTCGGCATTTACATATCGATTATGTTGACATGCTGCAATTATGTAATGGATACAGGTATATGATAGTGGTGGTGTGTCCCTTCTCAAAGTTGATCGAAGCAGGTCCTTGTACACACCCTGATGCCACTTGCACAGTCAAGTTTTTATTATGTTAAGTCTTTCCAAGATGGGGAGTGTGTGAGGTGCCGAGATCCGATAATGGATCTCATTTTGTTAATGAAGTATTTGAACAGATAAGGCTGTTACTGAGCATTAATCACAGGTTTTCTTCTGCTTATAACCCGTAAGCGAACAGGATATATGAGAGACTCAACAGCCTCCATAAAGAAAGGATTGCCAAACTAAAGTTGACACTGAAAAAGGGGCAGCTACATTGCCTGCCCTTAGCCTTGTATACATTAAGGAATCAGCCTGGTTCGGACCACCATCTCACACCCCACGAGCTAGTGACAGGGAGGCAAATGAGAATGCCTTTAACTCCTCCATCGAGGAGTAGAAGTGATGCCCAGAGCACAGCAAAAATGTTAGGAAATGAATTGAATTACTATTTGACATGTATGACGGCTAGTATCTCATTTCAGATCAACTCAAGCGCCAGGGAGGGAGGCCTCAGAACACAGATGGAGACCATTCAGCAACCGGACCTTCTGGACTATTATCAGCTACAAGACTATTTGCTGGCGATGCTGTGCTGATCAAAAACTTCACTGGGAAGTGGCACGAGCCAAGGTTCGATGGCCCTTACTTAATCAAAAATGTCACTCCCTCAGCAGTAAAGGTAGACAAGCTTGGATCCACTTGAACGACGTGAAGCTGCATACCGGTGAGGCCATCGTACCACCAATGATCAATTCGGAAGCAAGACATGAAGAAGAATTTCAGCGTGTGCAGACTCGTATGGAATTGAATCCACTCTGTGACTTGGACATTTAATTGGAATGGGACAAAAGGACCATGCTCATTACCACGTGACGAGTTAGACTGAGATGTACGACTCGGTGTGACCATTAAGGAACAAACCTTTGTGACGAAGAGAGTAACCATTAATAATTGGGCGACTCCACTCTAATGAAAAGCTCCTTTGAATCTATATACTAGGAGCATGAAGGATTAGATCTGCTGTTGACACTACCCCCATTAAGGGATGTTGGAGATATGTACCGGAAGACACCGTTCACCTAATGCTAGTGGGTCAGGCCATATTCTAGGTCTATCAAGATCCTGAAGAAGGTCGAGGAACATTGGGCTAATTGGAAATAAGCCATTAGATTACGAACAAAACATATGTAGATCCTGTGAATAAGCTGTATTGCGATTATACATAACTACACACAAAACAATGTCATAGGTGTAACAAGAGTGTACATTGAGCTGCTTTTTTCAAGTTCAGGTTCAATTACCTGTTGTTTTTGTACAAATTGATCATTGGATGTGTGGAATGGGAATGTGTATGGATGGTGAAATGAATGAGAAGATGTCAAATATATATGAATTTATGTGCTCTGTGAGCAAACAGTACTAACAATTCTATTTTGAAAATACAAATTTTAAAACAATTTCTTTTAGATCAAAACTGTCTAGCAAATGCATATTAGATCTCTCAAGCTTTAATTACCAAGGTCCATTTTTTTGCATTTTCACATGAGTTAGATGGAAATAGAAACTGGGCCTGCAGCACCAGACTTGAAGATAAAAACGTGCTCACACTCCCGTGTATGCTCAGGAGAAAGGATACTTTGCAAGGCCAAGAACAAAGACAATCTGCATGACAGAAGGCATGAGTGATGATGGATGTTGGGCTAATTGGGTGGGGAGACATGGATTAGTACGCCCACTGACACCTGGGGTACCAGCTTACGTGCTGCTAGCGAATCGAATATTCCAGATGGGTACACGCGTGCCAATCAATTTTAGAAGGCCACATAATTAAGGTCCTTATAGTTTAAGAGCCAATAATGTACCATGTATCTAATAAATGTTGAAGATGACTTGCACTAGGGGTGGGCATAAGTTGTCCAGCTGACTGTAGAGACCCAATCACAATCCAATCCCTTATAGAAAGTATGCTTAGATGTTCCCCTTAAGCCAACCACAATCTCAGGTAGGTTTTCTTAGTTTGTCAAGTAGTATGACGTCACAAATGACGAGTTTTTGCTATATAAGAAGTGTTTTTTATGAAATTCACTGAGCGAGCTTGTGCGACGTCCGTTGTAACTCCCTGTTTTAGACAATTGAAAATATAACAGCCTGTTTAGACTTTTTGCCAACTTCCTGATTCGGTCTTATCATTTGGTTTAAGAGTTATTCTGTTTCCCCTCCATCATAATGTATGTTACCTCAATTAAAAGGACCATAAGGGTTCAAAGGGTGCAAGAGTGAGAAGGGTCATCAGGTCAGGGGGTTGCATGGAGTGTAGCAAGCTAACTATCCCCGTAAATCTTTACCTGGCGGACACAGACAGGAGGGTGAGGTTGTCCATACTCACTGTTTATGCCCCCACCCCATCGACGCCAAACACCTGTGTCGCTCAACACTGCAGCCTTGTGCTGCGAGGGCTTTGCTGCAGAGGTTCCGTACCAAGGTTCTTATAGGCACAGAGGCGTGGATGTAGCGAAGCGTGCTACGTATAGTTGGACAGCGTCTCCTAGTTGGAATGGCCTACTGGCCACCTTGCCGACCATAGATTTTGCACTTGATGTGCAATCTGCCCATCGGGTAGAGATCGATACGAGTGGTGATATTGAGTGCGCTTAGGACAAGGGAGTGGGGGAGCCGAGTAGCTTAAAGCCTAGGGCCCTTTATCGGGGAAGAAGATATTAGTCCCAATGCTCCCTGTGTTGTCACAATTAGACCCCAACCCAGCCAATTTGTACGAACTGTATTAGTACTAGCATCCTAGGTTTTGAGAGATACTACCTCCAATGGTTTAATGGCTTCTATGACACCCTCCACTGCAGTGGGTAGCTCCACAAAGGTGCCACCCCATCCATGAGCTTCAAGAATAAACAAAAGTAGTTTATTTAAGGCCGCCAACACAGACAGTACAATGCTGCATTTGCATTCAATGGCCATGACCTCCCCCTAGCAAAATTGGGGGCATGTATTGCAGAGGGGCTGGAGGGGGTAGCTAAGCAGGGAGGGGGCGAAGAAGATACATGGGGCCACTCTTAGCAGGCGTACGCTGGCCTTTCTTGTTTTGATCTGGGCACATGGTGGTGGAATTTACATCAGCATCAACACAGGCATTACTATCACCTCCTGCATCTCCCATGAAGGAGGCAAATCTGTTGGAAGTTGAGATTGTGAACTCTTGTACTGTACCCTGCATGGTTGAGGTCACATCGTCTACACAATGCCCCTTGAGACCTTTACTAAACAACAACACCATTCCCTGCACTCCAACCCATTGCACAGCGTTCAGAGCAAATTGGCCAGTGCTGATCACCCACTGGAAGCACTGGTTTTGCCATCACCCGCACTGAAAGTACAGACAGTGGCTGATGTAATGTTGTGCTTCGCTCCTGTCTGAGCGGTCGGAAATGTATCAGAAATGTCAAAAGTGACCGACTGGCCCTTCGTGGGAATCTGCGTATCTGGAATTAATGTGGTCATGTTACTGTCGTTGGCTTCCCCTGTGACAACACATGCATTGCATCCTCCTAGGGTGGGGGGCAAACCCCTGGGCAATGCGGTGGTCATTGCATCATCTGGAATATCCGGGACACAGCAAATGGGGCTGCACGTGTTTGTACTGCAACTGCTGTTATTTTTTTTAATTGAAAAATCTACAGTTTTAACATACGTAATAACTTTTGTTTCAATTCCACGAACATAACTCAAAAGGTTCTTACAGAACCAATAGCTCTTCACGTCAGAAAAAGAAAGTGAGTGAACAAAAGCAAAGATAAAAAGCAAAAATAAAGACACACATCAGCCAGTTTGAACATAACATGCGAAGAGTCAATTCTATCCCAGTTCATTTCCTCCAAACACAGAATAGAGGCTTGAGATCACTGCTCAAAGCGGGGATTTCAGTAGTGCATCTAGATAGTTCATAATTGCACCAACATGTTTAACATTTGCACCAGATGAAATCTTAAGCCACCAAGCGAACATGTCATTATCTAAAGGAGCAAATTGACTCAGGTGTACAGAGCGCAAGGCACTAGACACTGCTGTTTCTGCACAGTTCAACTTTGGCACCTTTGTCACTCCAGGGCTCCAAAATAGAAGAGTCACTTATCATGACCAGAAAAGGTTACATTTCATTGATCAGAGAATGTGCCTCCCCCACAGGCTTCATGGGTCTGAAAGTCGGTTTCTTGGCGATGCAAGGGGGAGAGAGTTTTTCATTTTGTCATGATGGGCTGAGTGCATACATGGAACTTTTCATAGGAATTGACAACAGCAGTGACCGAGCAGGAGCCAGACAGTGATTGTAATATTTGCGCTGAGGCAACTTTCCCCCACCTAGCCTTTGTCTCTCTGGTGTAACGGGTGCAACACTTTCCTTGAATGATGTTTCTCCGCCGTCAGGTGCCGTTTGCCGTTAGCAAATCCAAACTGCCACTTTAGGGGCCCAAACAGCGAAGCAGGGATTAATCTCAGCAGCTTCCCCCTTGCAGTAACCAAACACCCGCGCCCTTACCGCTGGATTATTTATTTCTAAATTTGTTATTTTGTTCTTTATTGACATTGTTTTCATTGTTTTATCTACCTTCTGTGCTAGCTTTGTTCCATCATTAGTTTTATCTGAATCAGCAGCA
The DNA here is from genome assembly GCF_040938575.1 of Ambystoma mexicanum. Lineage (NCBI taxonomy): Eukaryota > Metazoa > Chordata > Amphibia > Caudata > Ambystomatidae > Ambystoma > Ambystoma mexicanum. The sequence goes on from NC_090939.1 coordinate 941,537,842, forward strand.
GGTGTTGGATGTGCTGATGATATGATTTGATAGGTTATCTATAACGCGCTTAATACCCAGAGGTTTCTAAGCGCGGACACAGGGATCGAACTTGTGTTGATCCGCGTCGTCTTGCTTCCAAGGCGAGCAAGTTGCCGCTGAGCTATCCTCCCGAATGGATGGTCCCAGTTTGCTCTCTGGTGAGACAATGTTATTTCCAAATGATTACTACATCAAAGTGCTTGATGCGCGGTGACGTGCGTCACGTACCCACTACCTGATCCATTGCTGCTCGCCATATTCTTTTTCTATTTCTTTATAAGCGAGTGAGTTGTGCAAATGCAATCCTTTACCATCCTCTGTTAAGCAAGGTCTTGGGAACATTTCTGATGGCCCAGGTATGTATGGGGTATCCATTTTGATCCCATTTTGTACAAATTGTTTGTTTTCTCTATGATCCCACAGCCGAATGCTATTGAGCAACGTGCTCTTTATTGGGGAGTACTCTATAAACCTCCTACTGGAGATACAGGTACATGCGGTTTTCATGTGGCTCTTGAACAATGTATTTAATTTATTTTCAAAGGATGATGCTACCCAGTTTATTGCATGCGTTTTGTATAGGTTCCTTCGTACATCACCAACTGGATGACTTTATAGGTGATTCATACTGCTGGTGATATATGATACAGGTATGGCCGTAACACAGGTTATGCAACACATGGGTTCTGGGAAACATCTATGTCTGAATATATTTTGTTTGATTCTTTTTTTCTATTTTTCTTTTTGTCTGTTTTCATAGATTCAGCCCTGACGATGGACATAGTCCGAAATGCATTGGCTGGTTTTGTTTTGAATCTGTTTCCTAGCTATCCAGTCAAAGTAAATTCAGATTTTCAACACTAACGTTACAGAAAGTCATAATTCTATCAAAGACACAGAGGCGAAGAATCATGCTTTCTCTTTACTTTCACAAGCAGCGAACATTAAAAATAAACAATATAGCACAAAGCATAAAACTACAATCCCCAACATAGTTTTAGTCTTTGGTAGTTCATAGTGTTATTGGTCCTTTCAAACACATGATTTTTTTTAACCAATAGTCCATAACCAGCCTTATAAACACTGGCCACCATCTTAATTCTTCTGCTTTCTTTCGCTGGTCTTCCAAAACGTTTCCCCCCAACCAATAAACGCTAACTGAATTCAACTTCCAATCCAATATTGATATCTCCGTCGGTTTGTTACCAGGATGGAAACTGAAACATAAACCATATCTCAGACACTTGTTCTATTCAGATGGGTAATCATGACACATTATCAATTGCATGACAGAACTACATCACCATCATCATCACATCATTTATCATTGCTCTCGATTATTAGGGTTGGATAATCCTTCGCCTCTGTGTCTTTAATAAAATTATGACTTTCTGTAACGTTAGTGTTAAAAATCTGAATTCTATGTCAAGACCCGGAGGCTCGGATTATGCTTATTTAAAGCTTACCTATCACCAATGTTGTGATCTCTTCCACCGGCTTGGAATAAAATGTCTTGAATGTCGAGGCAAAAACAAATCGGTGATGGCTAGAGCGTTTACAATGAATCTTAGCCTCTGGCATTGCTCTGGGCAACCCTCCAGACCATCGTTCTTCGCCTGCCAAGCTATTACAGAAGGGAAAACCTATATGCAAATCAGGTTTGGTCCCACCCCAAAAGGGGCAGTCCAGCCCGAACTGCTAGGTCACATCCCCTCTGCACAAGACCACAAGCATCCCCAGACATGTTTTGGCCTTGTTGGGCCTCATCAGTGAGGAGTAGCTTGGGTCTCTAGGCCAAGCAGGCACAGTACCCACGTCTGGGCATACCCGTCCCATTCAGGGTAGCAAAGCAAAAACAAAGAGGTGATGGCTGGAAGGTTTAGAATGAATCTTAACCTCTCGCATTGCTCTGAGCAACCCTCCAGAACATCATTCTTTGCCTGCCAAGCCATTACAGAAGGGAAAAACCATATGCAAATCAGGCTTGGTCCCACCCCAAAAGGAGCAGCCCAGCTCGAACTCTAGGTCACATCCCCTCTGCACGAGACCACAAGCATCCCCAGACATGTTTCGGCCTTCGACCAGTCAGCTGCCTTCATAATGTCTTCCAGTCGCGTACCCACATTAAAGGCCTTAGACATCATTGCTCCCCTCGCTGAATGGGCACCAAAGCACTCTATATCAATGCCTGCTTGACCCATCACCCATCTCACCCATCTTTCCAGGGTTGCAGGAGCCACTGCCCTGAATGGTCTCCTTAGTGCAATGAGCAGCTGAGACACCCCTGCGGGTCGCAGATCTTTCGTCATGTTTTTGTATGCCAGTAAACATCGAACCGGTCATAATTTAGGCTGAGAAGGGAATGATTTATATGATACTGTTCTCAAATTCGTTTTTGTTCTCCTTGTGATATAAAAGGTTAACCCTGAAGGAGATAATGATTTCTAGCTAACTTCTAACGCTCTCATGTCGGAGAAACCCTCTTGCATGACAATCTGCCAACACGACAAAACATAGTAACATTGTCATTTTGGCAGATCACGCTTTCCTGGAAGCTCACTGCTGTCAGGCCAAGATGTCAACGTTCTCAAAACCCTATCTACGTCTCACAACTGGTTGTATTTCTATTTAGGAGGCCTGATCAGTCTAACATCCCTCAGCAATCTGCATATCAATGGGTTTTCCCAGACTGCTAACTCTTCTACCTGAGTATGACCTGCTGATATCGCTGGGCGAGCCACATTAATGGTCCTGTAGGCCTTGCCTTGAGCCACCATCTGCGCTAAGAAATTAGCTATATGCACCTCTTCTGATCTATCAGGATGAATGTTCCTCTCCATGCACCAGCTATGCCAGTTTGCCGATGCTGATCTGTAGGCTTTCCTGGTCCCTGAAGCCTAGGAATCCTCAATAATATGTTCAGCCTCGCTCAATAACCCTGGCCTAGCCCAGGATTCTCTGAAATTGCCCATGCAATGAGGCTGAGGCTGCCTGATCTCACTAGAGGTTGGGTGTCTCCAGAGGGGTCTCACATGGTTAGGTCGTACTTCGGAAGAGCTATTGGATTGTCGTGCGACATCTCCAGAAGGTCTGGGAACCACTCCTGCCCCCTCCAATCGGGAGTTATCAGAATCAGCGACACCCATAGCCTCCTCACCTGGGCCAGCGTTCCCGCTATCATTGAAAATGGCAGGAATGCATATTCTGTGTTTGGGCCCCAGATCTGAAGAAATTAGTCTGTCGCCTCCGCCTTGGGGTCTGGCCTCCAACTGAAGAACCAAGGTATTTGTTCAACCTCGATGCAAACAGGTCTCTCTGACATGGACACCATTTTGCCAACAACTTTTGAAATACCATCTCCTCCAGCATCCAATCGCTGATATCTTCATTCTGATGACCCGGTAGATATTCTGAAGTCACTGACACTTCCCTCTGGAGGCATAAGTGCCAAAACTCCTTTGTCAGTTCTGCCAACATTCTGGATCTTGTGCCGCCTAGTCTGTTAATGTATCTGACTGCGGACACGTTGTCTATTTTGTAGAGTACACAACATTGGGCCCTCTCCTGTGTCCAGCATCTCACTGCAAATGAGCCTGCAAGCAGCTCAAGGCAGTTGATGTGTAGATCTAAGCTCCCCAGCCCCATCTGCTGGCATCGGACTCTATTATTAGATACAGGGATGAGGCAAATGTTGCTCTCCCGTTCCAGGCATCCATGTTTTGTAGCCACCACTCCAGTTCCTTCCTCCCATCCTGCATAGCACAGGGGCAACGAGGTTGGAATCCCAGATCTGCGCTAAGAAACCAAACTCGGGTATTAAGCGGGTTATAAAAAAACTATCAACATAAAACATTTTTTTAAAAGTTAGAGACACCTTTTGCTCTTAAGATACACCCCTCCTGAGATACAGAATATTTAATTTCTGGAGGGCTCTTTAGTGGAGTGGACCTGGAAAAATTGCCTGGATTGATGACGCCAAGCATCCCACCAGTCTGGCTATCTCTCGTAACAACATCACCTCTTTCGTTAGAGTTTTCCTGATTTCTTTTTTGATGTTGTTCACCTTGTTCAGAGGAAGGCTCAGTATCTATCGAGACGTGTCTACCATAAACCCCAGAAATTCCATGGTCTGCTCCGGCTGCAGGAGGGATTTCTCCCAGTTCACCAAAAAACCTAATCGCAGTAGCAGGCCTATTATGGAGTTCACCTTTTTCTTGATCAAAACCCTGTCTTGACAAGTTATGCATATGTCATCTAGGTAAATGATCAGACGTATCCCCTGCTCTCTCAGATACGTCACCACTGGTTTCCTCAACTTTGTGAACACCATTGGACTGACGCCAGCCTGAAGTGCAAACATGTGAATTCGCATATCTGACCTTTCCATCGGAATCTTAGAAATGTCCCCTGATCTACTCCAATGGGCACAGACGAGTATGCATCCCTGAGATCTATCCTGACTAGCCAGTCCCCCTGCTGTAAGATATCTCTTAGGAGGTGCATACCCTCCATCTTGAAATGCCTGTAGACCACAAAGCTGTTCAACTCTCTCAGATTTATGACTGGCCTCAGTTTGTGTCGTCCCTTTACTAAAAACATATTGCTTAAGAAACTCCTTGAAGGATCTGTCACCCGTACAATGGCAGCTTTCTGCCCTAGACCTCTTATTTCTGTGTCTAGTAGTGACCTGTCTGCTGCGCTCTGCAACAACTCGTTTGGCCATTTCCCCTGTACTGGACTCATATGAAAGTCTACATGAAAGCCTTGGACTGTACCTATAACCCAAGCATCTGAGCATATGAGGTACCAATTCTTCACACATTGCACTAGTCTCCCGCCTACCGCGAGCACATGCTCTCCCAACCTTTGCACATGAGCTTTTGCTCTCACCTGTGTTATGTTGTTGCCGACGATCCACCTTTCACCAGTTCCTTCTTCTTACTCTTGATGGGAAGAACAGGTTGGGCTTCTGATCATCCTGTTTCCATTTGTTCCCATCATTGAAGGATCTATTCTATGTATAGCGGTTAGTCGAGTGGCCCATTGCTTTGCCAGCCCGACCAAAAATAAGTTTACCAAACACCCTCTTCAGGGACGCCTGGGTTTTATCTCTGGCAGCGTAAGAGTTGACGAACGTTGTAGACTCCTTTATGAAGGAGTCGCCAAATAGCTCCCCTTTAGCAGCCACAGCTGCCTTAGACGTGGCCAACTCGCTGATCTTGGGGTCTATCTTTACAAGGATTGATCTTTGCCCTCTCTGCTGTTATCGCACTGTTGGCATCACCCAATAGGCAAACTGCTCTATGTGCCCAGCCTGTCAAGATCACTGGGTCGATGGCTTTGTTCTTCTCTTTAGCCTCTTCAGCCATTTGTAATATTTAGGTAAGTGGTCCAACCACATCAAGCATCTTGTCCTGGCATGACCACCAGGTCCTGTCTAGACCTTTTTGATATCTTTCACTTACCTTCCCATAAAAGTCACCATCCGGTTCTCTCCCGCAAGTGGTAGCAGAAACACTCCTATGCGACTGCAATAACAAATTAAATATCCTGCGGATACTCTCTGCCAATCTTAACCAAGAAGCTGCGCTTGCGCTGCTCCCCCAATGCTAGCGCTGCCACAAAGTCAAATAAAACACATTATTTCCATGCATACAACACTGATACGCAAACGGGCAGCAACGAAAGAGTATGAATTAAGATTGTGGGAATTAAGATGGTGGACAGTGTTTATAAGGCTGGTTATGGACTATTGGTTAAAAAAGTTCACGTGTTTCAAAGGACCAATTCCAATATGAAGTACCAAAGACTCAAACTACAGTGGGGATTGTAGTTTTATGCAGGGGTCAAGTCCTAAAAATGTAAGTGGAGGGACTCATCAACAAATGCAATGGGATGTGACGTCACCAAAAATTAGCATATGAAGGTGAATTATGCACATTTCATTAAATTGGCTTTGCATAACCAACCAAATTGCACAGGACGAATGGCATTTGCCTTTCATAAAAACAACACAAACACAAAACCCAGAGAGGATTTTTACTTCCAATAGTGTTTTTTGAAAACGTTTCAAGATGTGCATGTTTTAAACGCCAAGAACCAATACAAATGTTTTCCCTGGGACCTGTAGTCCTGAAATGCTGCATTTTACCTTTAGTTGTTTGGTACTTTTCATCAGGTTATAAGGTGCAGTGGTGGAGTGTCAGGCCTACAAACCTGACGGTTGTGGTTAGATCCCTGAGGTCGGCTTTAATGCATACATTCGAAGAGGACATTCAATTGTTCTCATTTTAGCTGGGGGGTCTGTGTCCACCCTCTGAAAAAAGTGGGTGGACTCTGTCCCCCGTGTGTACCCTCGACTTGAGCTCTGGTTTTTATGCTTTGTGCTATACTGTTTATTGTTAATGTTTTCTGCTCGAGAAAGTAAAGAAGAGAGAAAGCATAATCCGAGCCTCCGGGTCCTGACATAGAATTACTGAATCTTCATCAGTACACATGCACATTCTTTTGTTCACAAAGCATTTTCTGAATGGTACATTTCAAACAATTCTGAGTGTAGGGTTCAAGTGGTCCAGTAGACCCAGTGGTGAGCACAAGGTACTTGGGGAGTTTCTCCAGGTTAATCCTATTCTCTTGGGTCATGTGCTGGTGCCAAGGATGGCTTCACAGTAGTGTTCCATACTTAATTTAGCAATGAATGTGCACTCTAAAGAACAGCATTTACTGAAAGGTGGTGCCCAACCGATTTGTTCATACCCATGAAAATGCACCTGTGTACTGGTGGTGACTTGACATCTACTGGATTGTTTCTTGTTTTTCCTACAGAACAAATTGTAACTTTTTGGTTTTTCTACACAACTTTCAATCTAAAACACTCCTCCCTCCCAGATCCCGTTTGCTTAGTTTGGGCTTCCTTGCTCACTTGGTCACCCATTTATTACCGGTAGATAGCTGAACACGTTCTGTTGTGCTTACCCCATCCGATGGCCAACTGAAGGAGCCTGTAATGCCTCGGGGGCGCGCTGAAAACGCGAATCAACTTCATGTACATTTCTCCCGCAATGACCGCCGTCCAGAGAAACGTGGCGAGCAAAAAGTAATGCATCAGTGCAGTTGCAGCTGTGCACCAGTCGTTTTTCTTTGTCTCAATGTCCCTTTCGAGTAAATGGTTCTCTTTGGTAATGGTTGGCTCGGGGTTGTTCTTCTGTTCTTGGCCAGTTTTATTTGCTACTCCAGCAATGAAGATGATGTAAAAAACTAGCATTGCCGTGCAGAGGTGGATCACCAGAGGACTGAATGCGGACGATCTCTGTGTGTTCTTTGGCCTTAAAAACATCAAATACATGTCAAATTAATTAATTAAAAGATTGCAATAATCTAAAGATAATATCACAAGCATTTACCACGGCTAATAAAGTTTAACTTTGATTTTCTTTCAGCAAAGAACACACATAAAAATCTTTTTTTCTTTTTTTTTTTTTTTAAATAGGAGGCCAGCAAATTATGAATTTCGATTCTCGCCGGCCATAACTACGCATTTTAATTTCTTTTTATAGCCGATATCTGATCCCCTCAGTCTGCTAGGCGTGGCATTACACAGCTGGGCTGATGTTAGTTTATCAAACACATCTACGGCACATGAGTGGATGACTGGAACTAGCTAGCACTTAAATGGCTTGAACGCTGGACAACTCTTGGGATTTACCAATAAAAAAGTTCATAAAAGCAGATCGCTTTACCATTTCTTTGAAACTGCCAACCACCCCATGGCATCATAGGTGAATCCCTTATGGCCTCGTTATGAGGATGTGTTGCATTTTAAATGCCAATTGTCAGGGGTCAAACCCTAAAAGTGGGGGGACTCATGAACATACCAATTGAATGTGGTGACACCACAAAAGAGAATATCAAGGTGCCCTCTGAAAAAAGTAGGGGGACTTCTGAAAAAGTGAGGAGACTCCGTCCACCCGCTTGTAGGAGCTGAGGAGGCTATGGACAAAATAGGGTTGAGACTTTTTGTGTTGGCCAACTAACTGAAGTTTTCTTTATTAGAAGTAGGGTGTCACTGAAGGGGAGAGGATTTATTAGAACAGAGTTGGACCTTTTTGTTTGATCACAAGGGGATTATTGGAAACATTAAGGGATTTTATTATTATTATTGTATTTATTGAGCGTGGACCAAGCTTTGAGAAGCAACTCAGCGCTTTACAGAGGTATCCACCAATATTGATACAAAACAGAGAGCTTTACAGAGGCATACAACAGTACAGATGCATAACGAAGCGCTATTCAGAAGTAACAACAGAACAGATATGCAGCGGGGGTAGGATACAGAGGGGCACAGAGGAGGGGTGCAGCAGTACAGGGTGGCGGGGAGGAGAGGGGCGGATGGCGTCTAGCGAGTCAGCTGGCGTAGAGGGTGACATGACTATCTCAACATTTAGTTTACCCCATTTTGACAAAGTTTTATTCAGAAATCCCTTTTTTAGTTATAGAATTTCCCATAGTACCTCTTAGGCATTTAGCTCACTCTGACCTTACTTTATTGAAATACAAATATGATTGGAACCATACTTTGTGACTACATTGCCTCGAGTTTGCTACATCGGTTGTCGACATTAGTCTGTAGTTCATGTCTTGAATGGGTTGAGCGTGGGTTTTGTAAGGAGAAGACAGATGAGAAATTGTTGCAATCCCTGGTAAAAATGGCAATGTTGCATGAGCTTGAAGGACAGGGCGAGCAGGTTTTGCAACACAGGTAGAGGACAGTATATCCTTAACCAGTGCGGGAGAGTGGGGTTCAGCCAGGAAGCATGGGGTCTGTCTGCTGGACAAGAGGTAAAGGGAAGTGGGTATAGAGACCTGTGAGAAGGGAAACAGTAAGGTCTATTGTAGGAGGATGTCTGTGGAGGGCTGTCTTATTGTGGAATGGTAGTAAATTTAGAGAGGGTGGAGTGGTGCATCCAAGTGGAGTTGTAATGGAAATGGTCAGAGAGAATGTTGCAAAGGGCTTGTGGGTGAGGGGGTATTGGTATAGCAAACTGGGCGTTGAATTTGTTGATAGGTTTGATGAGTTATGTGGACATTCATCCTTGGTGATTCTGTCAGTGCAGTAGTGTTTTTTGGCTTTGGGCAATTCGGGCTTGTTGCTTAACTTTTTGTGCAGAGGCCATTCTGTTAGACGTTGATCGTTTTGATTGCCATCCGACATTGATCCTTTTGATTGCCATCTACATTCAAGGATGTGATTGGTTATTTTTAGTTTCTGCAGTTTTGGTGTGAATCATTTGGTCGTTTCAGTTTTTTTCTGTTGAGGGTGGCTAAAGTGTCAAATGAATAGCATAGCCATTTGTCACAATTTGAGGTGGAAGCCTTTGTGGTGTGGGAAAAGTGAGGGCGGAGAGAGGTAAAGAGTCTTCCAATATCCTGGACGGATCAAATGTGATTTTAATGACTTTGTATTTACAGGATCAGGTTTCGGTACAGGCTGCAGGACAGGTGGTCCGAGTCCCGGTCGATGAAAAATGTAAGTATATCGTGGAATGCTCTTATCAGATAAGAAGATAGGGAGGTAAGGTTGTGAGGTCCTTCTTGGAGAAGGTATGTCTAAAGTGTGTCCAGCAGACAGCGTGAGAACTGATATAAAATGACTGAGTTGCATAGATTCTAGATTGGCCATTGGGGAATTAGTCATCGTTTTTGAGACTTGTCAAGCCAGATGTTAAAGGAAATAGAATGGAAAGTATGTTCTGAGCGCAACCTGTGCCTATTGAATACTGAACATTATTCTTATTATTATTCTTTACCTCTCTCCACCCTCATTTTTCAATTTTTGTGAAGGAAAACCTTAACAAGTCCTCTAGGACTGTTAAGCAGAGATGGTTAAGTAAGTTTGAGGAAATGGAGTCACTGACGGTGTCTGTGAAAGCTGGGCTGTAACCTGGAGATCCGTATATAAGTAGTAATGAATGAGCACTTGAGGTGGAGGTCTTGAACTTTACCAGGAGTGCTTTACAGTTCTTATTTGGGTATCAGGTATTAATATCCCCAACAAAAATATCACCGTAAATATGGCCGTTTGGTTTGGCATAGGCGATATTTTTATTGGGGATATTATGTGGGAGCAGGGGTTCCGGGGTTTTGTATCGCAATATTTTTGCGAGGGGAATTATCACATGGAACCCTTATTTGGCAGTGTTGTGTATGTAGAGGTGGAGATGATGAAATCTTAATGGACCATGGTGATGCCACCTTCCCTATCAATATGATTATGCGTAATTTGTTTGTATCTTAGGGTAGGTTTCCTGTGCAATGGACAGGAAATCATTGGAGAACCAGGTCTATGTGATGAAGGAGATGCTGAGTTTCGTGCGATTGATTAGGTCATAGATAGGGTGACGATTATTGGAAATTAATTTGGCATTGATTAGTATGCAGTGGTAACTTCTAGCTGTTCAATTTGTAATAGGTGCAAAATGGTTAAGGCTCTGTCAGGGAATGAGAGGTAGGTGATTAAAATTGCCTGAGGGGACTTGAGGGGGTGGGATTAGGGAGAAGGGTGTGGAAGGGTGCTGAGAGATGGTAGGTGCATATATTTTCCTTGGCTGGAGCAGGGAGTTGGGGGTAGAGAACCAGAAAAGAGAGAAGTGATTTTACTGGTTTGAGTTGAAGAGTAGATCGTGGAGGTGAGGCGTGAGTGGAAACTCTCTTGTTGCAGTAAATGTAGGCTGACAACATAGAGGTCAAAGGGAGTAGAGCTTTCCTTTTGGAAGAAGGAAAGGTGAGATCATACCAGGACAGGAGTACAGTCATTTAGGCCTAACAAAGAGTATGTGCGAGAGAGTGGGTGGGTCAGAAGTATGGTGGGGGGGTGACTTAGAATGTGTCATGCGCCTTCCTTGGAAACACTGGTCTCTGTGGAGATTGGGAGATAAGGTACGTTTGAACCGCATTCGACGGTCTAGTCTACTCCCAAGACGGCCGCCTATGTAATATAGGCGATCACGTCCGGGTACTCGATGCGTTGTATCCGTTTTTGGTTCTGCGCTGCTCGTACTGGTCTCACTAGTGCTAGCACCTATCTCCGTTAGTCGTTTGACTAAGAAACTTTTTCCCTATTTTTTATTCCGTTTCACTTTTTCCTCTTTCGGTAGGGATTCCGTTCTGTTCTGTTTCATTTCCCGCATCCTTTTTTGCACGCCTTCCTACGGGTTCTGAGTTGCTTTCGTTTTGTTTTTTCCTTTGCTATTCTATTAGGCTTTTGATCCTAACCTCTCTCTCTCTCTCTCTCTCTCTCTCTCTCTCTCTCTCTCTCTCTATCTCGCTTACTTCCGGGTATTAGTTGTTCTCCTACTATTTCACTCTGTGCTCGGGTATTCCTCTTTTCGGTCTATCTGCTTCCATAACCGAGGGGGCACACTCTTGGTTTGTTGTCTTTGGTGCAGGCTAAGTACTCTTACTTCTGACTAGATTGTGCTATTCTTACCTGTAGTCTGACGTCCTGTCCTTAGCTCTTCCTCCTCTGGTTGACTGTCCTCTTCGCTGCTTTCTGTTTCTACTGTTCTACATCCGCTCGGGTCTCCTGTCCTAGGAGATTCTTTTCAGGCAGTGTTTGGACATATCTGTTTGGCTGCCTTCTGTGGTATTTTCTTGTGGATCACAGGATACCAACACCACGGAATTTCAATTGTACCTGACAAAGATTACGTCCGTACTCGCTGTAAGAAAGAGCAATTTCTACACGCTTAACAGGACATCTTTATTCAAGATCATCACAACTCAGACTACATTAGGATCATCCTATTCAAACAGGGTTTTTTCCGCCACAACTGGCTTTTTCCCTGAGACATTTTGGGAGTTTGCTCCTTGGGATTCCCCATGAGCCTGTTCCCTAGCAGTGCCAACGCGAGAAATTATGTTTGCAGCTTGGAAAGGGATTATCCTGTGACCTTTGTTTTGAAACCAACATGAATATGGATACGATTTGAATGCCCATATCTTTTGTTTTGATAAAGGCCCTTGAGAGGCCGAAACACGTGTTAACAATCAATGGGCACATCAATTTAACAAAATTTATTTTACTGGAACCACTTTTACAAAGATAAATCACTTTGAAACCAATAGGAACTTGTGTGGTACAGTCAATGTGTGGTGTATCGATTTTTTGCACAAACCAAGGAGGGGGGATTGGTTCCTCCTGAAACTACCACACGGACGCGACATTTCCCAAAGGTGCTTTATTTTGGTCGCCGACATAAGAAGTTGTACCCAGAACAAACCCCAAAAATTACATCCCTGTTCCCTTGCAGGTCACGGTGGCCTCCGAGGGAGCTCGCCCTTACTTGCACGTAGTGGTCGAAGTGTAAGAAAAGAAGTAGTGGAACTATGTTCCCTGCTAGCGTATCTGCTCCTCACAAACCCAATTGCCCTGCCCCCTCCCACACACAATACAAACCCCCAAACACATTTGCCTGCTGTTTAAGGGAATGTTCAGTGCAGTGCACTGAAAGTGCAAGTTTCAACTTCTTCCTACACTGTTTAAAACGAAACCGTTGCGGAACGGTTTCTTTTTAAAATAAAAGTATCGGAGCTGTAAAACTTAATTTAAAAAAGTAGAGGAGCAACTCCCGCTCACTGCGATCACTGCTTGCACGTTAAAAAAGAAAGGAAGCCTAAAGAGATTAAGAGGACTATGAAGGAGAAGGTGTCCGAGGATTCCAACGATGCATTTGAGAACTCAGGTGAGGAGAGGGATCGGGGAGGTAATATAGTTCCTGACAGAATGATGCATCAGATCTCCAGGGTGGTGGGACGGTAATTAAATCTGGTTCAAGGTGTTGCATCAGGAGGCTCGGCTAAAAGGGATAAACATGAACGAAATTGGGCATGAGTGTGGAGGGGTGATCAAAGGGGTTGATGGAGAAGGTGTAAGATGCTTGGGATAGATACTAGGGACAGTGGGTCTGTGGGGAGTGGGTGTTGTGGGAAGGGTGTGTGTAGAAGGTGATTAGGTAGCATAGGAAATTAGATTTTCTATTATTTGTCCAAAAGAGTTTGTTTTACGGAGACATTGGTACACTACGTCTGTTTCACAACATTTTAAATGTCATATATACATATTTCAACAGAAACAAAGGTGGTGGACAAGAAAATGTCACATAATAATAATAATAATTTAGCATTTATATAGCGATATGAACCCTCAGGTATCTGAGCGCTACTTATTATTACCCATGGTGTGTGGTGCTCATTTATCGACCTCAGAAGGATGAAAGGCTGAGTTTGGCCCTGCCGGGATTCTAATCTGCATCAGCATGGCTCTGCACTGATGTCAAAGCGAGCGCTCTACTAGCTCTGCTATCGGACCGGCTATGAGGGTCAAGTACTGACTTCAGCACATTTAAGCATCCACACATGGTTGTTATCATGTTTTAATGTATCAGACCTGAATTCATCAGTTAATCGATGTACAACCTGGTTGTTTCTTAGGGCAGAACATATGGATGTCCTCTGCCCCATGAAAAACATCTGCTGAGATAACGCCAATCCAAATTAAGGCACAGAGACTCCCTCCAAGTTATTCACTCCCCAGCAAAAACAAAGACATGTGGGATTGCAGGGGTATTTCATACAAATGTCCCATTTTTAATGGCAGACTCCATTAGTGAGCCTGAGGGGACATTCATTATCCTTAAGTGTGAATAGCAGGACAGGAAAGCTAACCACTCTTGACACAGTGTATACTCCAAGCATACAGCAGGAGCAATTCCTCATTGGCATCTAGCACATGTTTTCTGGCATTGCCAAGGAATGTATTTATTTGTTTATTTATTGCATTTGTTGACAGCCTCCAAACCCATGAGTATCACAGCGCTGGTACATTGGTAAACAAGAGAAAAGAGAAATAAGGTACATAAGCATGATAGTAAATGCTGCAGAGAGTCACATAGTGGGGATACCCCAATATCAGGTTAGTCATATTTCCCAAACAGCCAGGTTTTTAGTGGTTTTCGGAAGATGAGGTAGGATGGCTGCTCTTGGATGTGAAGAGGTAGGGCATTCCACAGGGTGGGGGCAATGACCGTGAAGCAGGTGCCCCAGCTCTTTTTCTTGAGAATCTATCAGGGAATGGCTAATGATGGAGTGGATGAGGACCATAGGCAGGGGAGTTTGCGTCTTTTGGAGATGCGTTGGGTGAGGAAGGAGGAAGCCATGTTGTGGATGCAACTGTGTGTTATGGAGAGAATCTTGAAATCAATATGTGCTTTGATAAGCCGCCAGTGAGCGTCACGTCTGGCATGAGAGATGTGTTGTGAGCGCTTCATGCCCCAGACAGTCCGAAGGGCATTATTTTGGATTAGTTGAAGTTTAACCAGATTTTTTGAGGAGGTGCCTGCAAGGATGGCGTTGCAGTAGTCTAGTTTGCTACCTATAATTGCTCTGGCGAGGGTGAGGCAGTTGTCAGTGGATAGGAATTTTCTGCTGAGGTTGTAGGTCTAGTGGTGTAGGCCGCAGAGGAGGCAATCGCCTTGACGTGTTTATGCATAGATAGTTCTGCATCTAGGTGAACACCCAGCGTTTTCACATGACTTGCAACTTTGATGGGGTTTCCGTCAATGCAAAGGATGCAAAGGCGGGGTCTAGCCGTTTAAGGCGGTATGGGGAGCCTACTATGAGGAGTTTGGTTTTGTTATCATTCAGGTACAGATGGTGTTCCGCCATCCATTATGTGTTTTGATGCTAATGATAGTAATTTATTATTTCATTTTGGTGTGAAGCAAGTACTTGACAGGTCAGAACCCAACTCTTCACTAAACAACGCAATCTCAAAAAACCCTGAAAACAAGTTTAAGATATGGTCCTTGTTGATATTTGAGGAAAATCCATGGAGAGCACACAGGGGGTCCGGTAGAATTGCCAGTAATTTCGTAGCCAGCAATTTTGCCAGACCACCAAAACACATATTTGCCAGTGGGAGCACTGATTTACCTCCAGTCAAGAGGCTTTCTTTAACGTAGCCCCAGATGCATTACCCGACCGGAAATGCCCCCCCGCTCCAAGGGTTCTATTGCTATTAGTACCCCGACATGTCGTACCAGGGTACTAATAGCTATTTTTCTCAAATTGAGGGATGGCGTTGCCTCTCCAAATCTGCATACCACATACCCCCAAAAGCTCCTTGTGATGAACCGCCATGATCTCCCTCCATGGGCCAATCAATGACACCCTAACAAATCTGCCTTTGAGTCAGGCCACCGCATTTCCATGTTTCTGACCTCCAAGTTGGCTGGCCCTTGGAGGCCTCAATCATGGAATTGAAACTAGAAAATTCCACACGCATCCATTACTGCGCCACAAGAAATATTGTTCGAGATCAGTTTAGTTTGATTTTTTTTATATAAAGCATTGTTTCGTATGCTTTTTTATTTTTGGTTGTAGTCCATGTTGATGACACGTGTTTCGGCACTCATTTGCCTTTCTCAAATCTGGGCAATAACTTTCAATCTTTGGTGTTCATGATCTCACTAATAATGTGTGTAGAGCATAAGGAGTCCCGTCAGACTCATGGACGATATACGTCCTGCAAAGTCACAGTACCGGCATCAAGCGTCGTGTCCTACTAGGCGTCCGCCTCATTCGAAATGGGGAGTATGTATTCTGTTGCTAAGGCAATCCTGTTTGTCCTACTTCGCTTTCCATATTCTTCCTGCCGTCCGCCATACTTTGGGATACTTTGACTTTACAGATCTGTATCATGTTGTTTTCAAGGTTCCATTCTCATTTTCTAATGCATTTATACAGACATTTTTTCCTATTTCGGTTTGAACATGTATTTGGAAAACGGGTGCTCTTGTTTTTGCACGTGTGGAAATAAAACATATTTTGGTTTTTATATAGCGATGTCACGTATGTCTAATTCTCACAAAGCCTCATGGGAGCTGTAGTTCCTACTGTATTCAAGAAATATTTGAGGCAATCTATTAGCTATGTATGTGTTGCTTTTGGATATTGCGGTTTGAACATGTGTTTGAAAAACAGGTACTCCTGTTCTCACTTATGTGGAAATAAAACATATCTTTTGTTTTAATATATAGCGATGTCATGTGTGTCTGATTCTTGCAAAGCCTTATGGGAGCTGTAGTTCCTATTGTGTTCAAGAAATATTTAAGTCAATCAATTGGCTATATATGTGTTGGGTTTACTCAATCATGGAATAGCAAACCTTCCAGAAGGCCAAAGTGCTCTGCAAATGCCACTAGCAAAATTGTACCTCCTTGAAGGCCGTCACTATGCAATGAGAATCCTTGCTTAAAACGACAGTGCTGGGTAAATACCACTCGTAACTATGGCTGCAGCCCCCTCAGAGACTTTCAGAAGGATTTGTCATGACCACATTCACCTGCAAGGAAGTACTGAGTACTTGCCAGCTCTCAAAAATGAAACTCTTTGAAGCCATGCACTCTTTTCTCCTACTACCTCTAACCTTCCTGCATACTATGTGCTTCCTTGCACATGTAGAAAGCAAAGATAGCCACCCCAAGTCGTCTGTTATCCTGAAGTGACTACATCACCCATGTCATGTTCCAAAGAGCGTCCTGGCTGCCACCAATTCCTGTCCCCAACTCTGACCACATCCCACAAACCTCTTTCCATTTCCACTGTAACCATTACCCATGCTAGTCTCACTATAATCCCCCTGGCGCACAGTTGCATTAGCCCTGCATCCTCAGTGGCAGGCCAGCCACAGGGAAGAGTCTGCTTTTTGGCATCGTAAAGTCTTAGGTGCAGGAAGGGGCAGGGCTTAAAGTGACTCGCATCTAGGATAAAACCATAAGCCCTTAGTACTTAAGAGCTTAAAGTGCCTTCTTACCCACAATGTCCCAATCTCTGTTGCCCCAGGTCATGCACTCGCTCAAACCCACATCTACAGCTCTATGAGACAAAACAACTTTTCTCAGTCTTGCTACTCGTCCACTAATAAAACTGTGGGTGCAAACTTGGGTGTAGCTGTGCATGTTCTGCACAAACCCTGATCTGCTTGCTGCTGCTACCACCGAGAGCGTACTCCACCTCTCTACCTTCTCACCTCATTTTCTTAGTCCTACAATTCTTTCCACACTTCTGCTATCATTCACAGGCTTCTCATTCCACCGCACTCTACACCTCAGGAACTCCTCTTTTTCCTACTTGTCACCGGCCGCTCCACAACTTTGCTTCTGTTTGCTCTTGATCAGGTAATGCCAGGCTTTGGATTCTCCTGTATCGGATAAGAATTGATGACTGATGGCACCTACCCCTCACCTTCCAAATACTGCCTCAGATACCAAGGTGGTCAGGGAGGTAAGTGGGTCTGGATTGCCTTATAAGGATTAAAGTGTGTGGTTTCCTGAAGCATACAGCGTAGAGGCAGGAAGGGCTTGCAGGGATAGCTGGGTAGCAGAACGCTTGAAAGGCTGGATGAAAGGTGAAAAGTAATCAGTATCAAGACTTTCTCAAAATCCTCTGTGAAGGCATCATGAAGCAAGACACAGACAACAGATTCAAAATTCAAAACAAATACTTTTATTAACGCAAATGTCAGGATGGAAAAAGGTCTAACTTGCCCTATGCTAAGGTTGGATTACCCTACCTAAATAAAACTAAGGAAAGTCTGAGTCAAAGATTTCAACTGAAGAATCTGTCTGTGTCCAAAACCTATACTTGCCCTCACAACTAATCTATAAAATGTGTAGGGATATCAGCAACCAAAAAAAAGTGCCCAACATAAAGTTCTGAGCCTCTTCCAGCTCGCAGCTTCCTTTCATCTCCCTTCCCCAAGTATAAAACAGTTCCAGCAAAAAGTCGCAAAATTAACTCTGTTGGAGGCCACCAGGGGGCGCAGGCAAAAGGGCTGCCTGAGTGACTAGCTCTGTCCCCTGCCTTGGAGGAGACATAGAGATATGCAGCATCTGCATCCCCGAAAAAAACAGATCCAGGCACATGTAAGACAGTGGGAACCGGTTGGAGCCCAATAGGCTCGAGGAGCCTGGCATTGACCCTGCTGGCTGTGGTGGACTTGTGAGGCAACAGGTCTGCTGACCCTACGCAGCGCTGTGGAGGCTGCCTGGGTGAGGAGGAGCCGGACTGAGGAGACGGATGCCGGGGACAGAGGCGGACTGGGGCCCGCAAGTGCCGAACCCCCAGTAAAGGAACAGGAGAGGCTGTTACCCTGCCTGGAGGACACGAGGGACGGTGTGTCGGCGACCCGTCTTCCCTCCTCCCGGGAGGTCAGGCCCTGTGGGGATGTGTGCGAGGGGCAGCTGAGTTTGGCGCCGACCTCCAGGACCACGGAGGAGCAGAGCAGAGGGAGGCCCGTGAATCTCCCGACCGGAGGCGGGGACAGCCCCTGCATGAACAGGAGTCGGGCGGAGTAGGTGCCCGCCCACTAAGAGGGCGTGGCGGGCAGGCTACAGCGGATCCCTCATCATCCCTGGAAATGGCGCAGAGGCATGGTTTCATGCTGAGGAACAAGGGAAGAGACAGCCTCGGAGGAATCCAGGGTGTGAGTTGTGGCTTTCAGCCCATATAAAGATGTTCTAACGAACATTCACGTTGCACCAAACACCTGTCACATGAACACACTGAAGAGCCTGGGGGTCTCTGGAACAACGCTGCACAAAACCCTCACAGACTACAAATAAATCAAGGAAAAGTCCACCACACTACATGAGCTTTAATAAACTGCTAGGGCCCTTTTATAATTCCACGAGCTGGCCACTCCCTCTATAAGGAGAAGGTAAAACGTTAGACAACAGGAGACTGGCAGATCTGTAATCTTCTAGGGGGCCACAGACTCTTCCAGAGGCCAAGAGCAAAAATCCTCCAAGGGCCATTTCCGGTGTGGGGACCTGGAGTGGTGGGTCTGCTGGGACTCTCCGGACCCTGGTCCTGTGCACGAGCGGAAGGTGTGGAAGGAGCCCCCAGCTGAGGTAACAGTGGCTGGGAAAGCCCAGGGCAAGCACCGGGAGTTGCAGCACAAACGGGCGTGATGCACATAGTGCCCCCACGGCAGGGAAATAGTGGCGACAGGAGGAAGGAAGTAGGACCATCCCGGTGGGGGGTAGGTTGTCCCCCACCACTGAGGACCTCGATTGCCAGGGAGGATAACGGGGAACAGAAGGGCCCAGGCAGAGGTGGAGAAATGGGCTGAACCTCAAGGGGGAACCCCCCCCATATATGGGACTGTGCCCTGTGAGACGCCTACACAAGTGTAAACAAACGGCCTAACCCCGGAGTATTGAAGGGAGAGAGAGGGGCTCCCACTGAGGAACAAGATCGGGGATCAACAGAGAAAGGAGCCAGCCTGTTCGAAGAGCCTAGTTAGGCCACCGGGGGAGGATGGGTGGCCACTGGACTCGCCTGCATTGGCCCACTCTGGACTCTGCTGGGGGACACCTGTGTGTGGAGTGAATTAAAGCCGGAATAAACCCTGTACCGCCCTGACTGTCCCTTTTGTGAGAGCCAGTGACAACGGTTGAGGACACTTATGAGCTGGCAGGAAACCTTGACACGCTTCCAGTCCCAAGGTACAGAGACGATGGTGGGGGCGGCCGGAAGCTCGGGATCCACTGCGTCCCCGGCAGAGGTTAGTTCCATTAAGAATGATATACAAACCATCCTGGAAGAAATCAGAGGGATGAGGGATTACATGGGGGCAAAATTGGCGGACCTCTCGGCCAAGGTGGTCACCCTGGAGGACAGAATGGATGGGGTGTAGACCAACCAGGCCTCCACTGGTTTACTGGAGACACAAATAGAAGCGTGCTTCATGGAAATGGAGAGATGTGAGGAGGAGTTGCACCTCAAGGTGGACGATATCGAGAACCAGGAGAGATGCAACAACCTCAGGTTCTTTGGGCTGCAATAGACGGATGGTGAGACTCCAACGGGCCTGGAACAAAAGATACAAGAAATAATAGAGATGGTCCTCGATTCCAGTGAAGGAGAGAGAGTCATCATAGAGCAGGTGCATCGAGCCACAGGTGGATCACGTGGCACATGCTCAGTCTTGGCGCGCATAAAGTATTACAGGGACAAGGCAAGGATCCATGAAAAGGCGAAGCGCATGAAGGAGGTGTCCTACGGGGACTATAGAGCGGCCATTTTTCAAGATTTGTCAACCCACACATTACTGAGGCGGAAGAAGTGTGGGGCCCTCACTAGATGGCTTCAGGAGAAGGGGGTGAGGTACCGATGGAGCTACCCTTTCGCTCTGGTGTTTGAATGGGAGGGAGAAAGGTATCATCTGGTGGCGGAGGAGGAGATACAACGCGTCACAGAGGATCTGGTGGGCTGGTGGGAAGGCCCCACCTCGGAAGTCAGAGGGCATGGACCAGACCCTTATCGGACCCCCCAGGGCAAAGAATCGGTGCAAGGAAAACAAAGGGCTAAAGGAGTTCGGAAGTTCCAAAAACTTAACACACCTTCGTCACAAAATGAAGACACTTGAGAGGAGGGGCTGACTTCTCTATGTCCGCATCCTCCATTGCGGGGGGTTTCTCTATGGCCACCTGGAGGAAGGGGCCTCTCTGGAGCCGGAAGGTCAGTGGGGGAACTCCTCGGTGACCGCTGATAAGGTGGTCTGTTGTTGTATTAAACTTTGATAACGAGTTCGACTGTGAGGGGGAGTGCTGTAAAATAGAAGTCTGCAGTGAGTGAGGGGAGGGATCTGGGAGTTGGGGGTGTTGGTTGAAGGTTTTACCTAGAGTCGCCCCCCACTTGGGCTGATGTGGGAAAGGGGGGAAGCAGGGCTGCCTAACATGTGGCCCAAGGTAAGGGTTACACCTCTGGCGGTTCGATAGACGTGCCCAACATGATCAGACTGGGGTTTTGAGGGGGCAGGAAGGGGGGCTATGGGAAGGAGAGGGGGGGAGTGCAGGGTAAGGTATTCTATGCAGTTAAGTGCATATGTGACAGAGGTGAGGTAAACCATATGGAAATTAGGGAGCAACCAACGAAGGGCAAGGACGGGATATGGTTGAGGTAGTAGTGGGTATGCTGAACGTGAAGGGATTGAATTCCCAGAACAAGAGATCATTAACCAGCAACATGTTTAGAAAGCAGAAACTCGGGATCCTCTTCTTACAAATGACCCATTGCAGGCATGGGGCGGAATCGTCAATAAAGGGTAAGGAGATAAGTAGGAATCTATAGGCCTCTCACAAAGACTCCAAGAAGGAAGGGGTGGCCATTCTGCTGGGTAACTCCTTTCGACTGACTGGAAACCAGGTCAAGTGGGGATTCAGGGGAAGGTTCCTGGGTATAAAAGGTGTACATGAGGGAACGCAGATCACACTTGCCACTCTTTATACTCCCATCACGGGGCGGCTGTGATTCCTCCGTCAGATTTTTAAGATGATGGATGGTTGGGCAGAGGGTGCATCACTCTTGGGGAGCGGATGGTGTCAACCTGGTGGTCGACCCCACACTATTCTGGTGGTCAGCAAAAGGAACTGGCATTAAAGTGGTGACTAAGGACAACTTGGCCTTTCATAATCTCCTACGGGACCATTTTTGGTAGATGTTTGGAGGAGGCACTGGCAGGGCCTGGGAGGCTACACGTTTTTCTCCCCCCCACCTCAGACGTACACAAGAATTGATCTCCTCCTGGTCCCAAGGTAACGGGTAGGTGAGGTGGGAGCACCTAGGGTGGAGGCGATCATGTAATCAGACCACGAGCTGGTGGTAGCTAACTGGCAACTCCCGGAGCCACCGCAATGCTTCCGGTGCAATGACAACCTGTCAAGGGACCGGGTGTTTAGGGACTTTCTGGAGAAGGAGATACAGGCCTACTTTGAAACTAACGATAGTGGGGGGACTGTTTTTAGCCCCCTCTCCCTCTTTCTACGAGACCCCTCAGCGATGAGTAGTCCTCTGAAAGTGGCCTTAGCTGCCTTCCAAACCATTGCCATGCCAGTCTCCCCATTATCGTTAGTTTTAAAGTAGGCCTGTATCTCCTTCTCCAGAAAGTCCTAAAACACTCAGTGCTGACAGGGATAAGCTCCTAGGTGAAATGAGAGATAGGAGGCAGGAACTCTGCACGGTCTTGATAGGGGAGATCGTAAAGAAGATGAGATACACCCATTAAAGGTATTACCAATAAAGGGACACAGTGGGGACCTTACTGGCTAACAGGGTGAGGGGCTGTAGAGGAGGGTAGAGGGGATACAGGATGAAGCGGGAATCGTGGTGAAGGGGGCTGGGGACATGGCAGCCTGTTTTGCGAGTTTCTACAGGGATTTATATGCTAAACCGGCAGAGGAGTCGGTGTGGGAATGCAGCAGTATCTGGACAAAATGAGTATCCCCAGGCTCATGAAGGCAGACAGTGAGACCCAAGGTGGCGAGATAACTCGAGATGAGGCCCTGCGGGCCATTCAAAGATTAAACACAGGGAAAGGTCTGGGAGATGGCGGCTTCACTACAGACTTTTCTAAGCAGTACCAAAGCCAATTGGCGGAGCCTCTGGCGAAGTTGTTTTACTCTATAATAGGAGAGGACACAATGCAGCTGTCTTTCCTCCAGGCCTTAATTGCAGTCATCCCAAAGCTAGGGAAGGATCAGGCCAACTGTGACTCATACAGGCCCATCTCCCTTCTCAATGTGGATGCGAAAATCTTCACCAGAGTCCTTGTGTCGCACCTGGAGGTATGCATCCCCAGGCTGATCCATCCTGACCAGGCAGGTTTTGTGCTGCACAGGCAGGGAACAGACAACATCTGCAAGACACTTCACATTTTGGACTCACCGGCAGCAAAGGAGGAGAGGATACTCTTGCTGGCCCTGGATGCCGAGAAGGCATTCGCCCGGGTCAGTTGGTCTTTCATGGGGGAGGTTTTCGCGTCCGTAGGGGTGGGTCCAAGATGGAGGGGATGGATGGCAGCCCTGTACTCGCAGCCATCAGCCAACCTGGTGGTAAATGGAAACGAGTCACCGTCCTTCCTGCTGAGACAGGGCACGCGGCGTGGTGCCCACTTTCCCCACTGATCTATGCATTGGTGATGGAACCATGGGCGGTGTCTGTTAGGGAAAACGAGGGGATAAGGGGCGTCACGATTGGGGGTTTACTTGCAAGACGAGTCTCTTCGCAGACGACGCCCTGCTTTATCTCACCAGACCGTCTCACTCAGTTACCCTGGTGTTGGAGACCCTGGAGCAGTATGGGAGGTTATTGGGATCAAAATCAATTTGGGAAATTCAGTGGCGTATGAGGCGGAGAAGCCATTGGAAGGGGAAAGGAAATATATGGCGGGGCTCCCATTCACGGTGCAGGAGGGCACTTTCCGATACCTTGGGGTCCAGGTGGTGCAGCGTTTTGAAGATCTCTTCCCCAAAAACGTTCTCCCCCTCTGGTCAGTCATAAAACGAGATATGGAGTGATGGTCGGGCTCGGGACTCTCATGGATGGCCCGCTTGAACTGTATAAAGATGACCCTTCTCCCCAAATGTGTGTCTTATTTCAGATGCTGCCCATAGTAATGACTACCTCATTCTTCGCAGAAGTGAAGGTAGCTATGTTGAGATTCCTCTCGGCAGGGGCCAGGAATAGGATCCCATGTAAGACACTGATCTTGCCAAAGGAGGAGGGGGGGTTCCCCGATCTGATGACGTACTACAGGGCAGTCTAGCTCTGGGTCCTAGTGGATCACTTTGATCTGCATTCGGGGAAGCAATGGGTGGCAATGGACAATGCAGTTTTAGCCCCGGTCATGCTGGATGAATGGTTGTGGGTCCCCAAGGCCCGTATCCCGAGAAGAGTGTTGAATCACCCGGTCCTGTGATATATATGGAGGGAAGGAGGAGACAATAGGTGGCTCACGACGTGGCCATCACCTCTGAGTTGTATCTGCCCCCCCCCCCCCACTGAGGGATGGGATCGCAGAGCCACTGGCCATCCAGTCCTGGTACGAGGCAGGTTTAAGCAGAGCGGGGCAAATGTGGGAAGGGGATACTTTTACCTCCTTGGTCAAGCTGGAGGAGGCCCTAGGCCTCCGTAACCTGTCGCTGCTCCATTTTTTGCAACTGAAGGGGGTTTTGTTAGAGGACCGGTGGGGGGAAAACCTAAGGAGGGAATTGATGTGTTTTTGAAAAATTCCTGATCATGCAGAGGGCTGGTAGCTGGGCTGTACAGGAGGATCATCCTGGCGAGCCCATGAGACCGCCTTCCACCCAGAACCAAATGGGGTGGGGACATTGTAGACCCCCAATGGGCTCAGATGTGCAGGAGGGCTAGCCACTCAACGGCTTTGCTCCAATATAGACATCAGGCCCTGAAGCTACTCCATAGATGGCACTATCCTCCAACGAGAATCGTGCGGATGAGAGAGGGATACGACCCAAGCTGTTGGAAGAGCCATCGAGAAAAAGGGGGTTACAGCCACATGTGGTGGGGTTGTGCAAGGGTGAAGCCGTATTGGAGGGAGGTCATGTCATGGATAAAAGGGGTAGATAGGATTCAGAGGGAATTCTCACCATGGCTTCTCCTTTTTGGGGTAGACACTGGAGAAGAGCCGGAACCAGAAAGGGGGCACACGTTTTAGGTCATGTTGGTCTCGGCCAAATGTTGCCTGGCCCAGCGATGGAAAAGCCCATGAATGCCCGTGGAAAAGCAGTGGGTATTAAAGACACGCACCATATATGATATGGAGTGCCTCACTCACCTTCTGGATGAGTCCAGGACTGATATTGAAGGTTTGAAGGTTTATGGTTGCCCTTCTTTGAAAAGTATGGGCGGAGTGGTAGAGGAGGGAATGAAAAGGGTTGGGCGGTGAGGAAAGGGTGCTCACCAAGAGGAGAGACTGACACTGCAATGGAGCAACTTTGGACAATGGATGAACTATGAGTACTCTGGGAAGGACTCTCCCGAATCACATCTAAGCGTACCCTTGAGACATTAAGTCGGTAAGCGGCTACCAACCTCTGTTGCAATCCTTGTGAGGATAATTGAACTCAGCTGTGTGGGAGGCGGAGGGTAGGGTTTCAATGTGTTGGTTATAGGGGTATGCCTTGTGGCAGACCTGTGTTGTTTTTAATAAAATGCCAATAAAGTTTAATTTTGAAAGAAAAATGACCTTTGTTGAGTTCAGGATGATATAGTTTTAACCAGTACTCGGGGGACCCCATCCCCAAGTTCCAAGTAACACAGTTTCATGCACAAAAGAACATTGAGACTCCGGTCTCAAGTCAATAAATGGTTCAAGTCTCAAGATTGCCTTCCCCAAGACTTAATTACAGCAGCACACAAATTATCCTTTGTCTTTTTTAAAGTTCTTAGTCACTCTTGTGCCTTCTTTTATGGTTGGTTTTTGACGTACAAATTGTAGCTGTATTGGAATAAACTTCAAAGTTTGAATTAATTCTGCTTTCAATGTAATTTTCTGTTACATTAATTTTTCGCATCATTAATTTTAGAATACAGCATATACTGGTTTCACTTGGGTTTAAAGTTTCATTTAGAATTCAGCATCTAATGGTTTTACTCAAATTTAAAGTTTAGTTTTACTTCTGAACTTAATATGTAACAGTTCTGCTCTTTTGTAAATTGTTCCCTCAGTTCAGCATTCAATGGACATTAGTTGTACTTGCTGAGGTTTTCATTCAGTTCGGTATTCAATAGGCGCGGGTTGCGCTCAGAACACACTTTCCATTCAACTGGTTATGTAATATTTCTTTAATTCACTTCAAACACATTCGCCCAGCATTCAGAGACTTTCTAGAACGTGTTTCCTACAACACGTGACCCCTCCGACACAAAATATTCCTAGTATTTCAACATTTGACAATGGATTAAATCAGAGACCTTTGAAAGCGTGTTTCCTCAAACACGCAACCACTCCGATACAAAGTATTCCTCGAACAGACATGTTCAAACGCTTGCACACCGGGTTTCTCAATTGCTAGAAACTCACTGGTCGTATTCACAGGCTTCCCAGCAGCGTGGATCATACAGCCTCCTGCTCTTCACGTCAGGGGCCCAGCTCCTGCCCCTCAGGCACTCCTGTGGTGACCTCCTGACACAGTGGACCAAGCATCTTGACCACAGGGAAAAGGGACAGCTTCTCCACACGGCTCCCTTCACAATGTTCGGTCTGCGCCACGGAACCCCAGTTCCTACGCCACGCTTGCATAGACCGCCTCTCTCTGCAGACCTCAGCGTTTCAGCGTGGTTTCCAAATAAAGTTCCCTGCTGCTTACACTGGCCTTCCTACTGCTTTTCCTGTCGCTCTCTTTGCTGGTGGGCTGGTCTCCTTTTATGCACCTGTAGCCCCTTGACAGGCTGCAGGTGTGGATGTCCAATCATCCCTGCCTGACCACAATTCCACAAGGCTTTAACATCTTTCTCAAGAACAGAGAACATGTAGTAGGCGGTGGAGTAGCTATAATAGCAAGAAATAATATTCACCTGTTCCCCTCACCCATCCTATGCCATGGCTATGAAATTCTCCTCCTCAAACATACACCAACAACAAATAGGGAACAGAACAAGTTACTTACCTGTAACTGTTGTTCTCCAGCATGGGTCTGGCATGGATTCACATGCTCATGAATATTCCCCGTCGTCAGGCTGGGAATCCTCTGTAAAGAAAAAAATCTGTTTCAGTTTAGTTTCTGAACTGTCTTTCTACTAATAACCAATCACTGGTCTCTGGGTCATACTACCCCCAGCCAATGACTGCCCTCTACCTAAGCCCCTCCTCTGGCAGCCATCTTCAGATTTGGTAGCACGTAAAGTGGCAGTAGGATCAAGAGAAGAGCCGCAGAGGGGTAGGTGGGGGGGTTCGCATGTGAATCCATGCCAGACCCCTTGCTGGAGAACAACAGTTCTCCAGCAAGGGGTCTGGCATGGATTCACATGCTCATGAATACAAGAATACATAGCAGTACACACATGCACAACCACAGGAGGTGGCAAGGCTCAACATTATGCATTTCAAAACTCAACATTAAGCATCTCTTACCTCCTCACCAGGCTCACCTTCAGGCGAACAGGTTGCACAGTACTGCCTGGCCGACCCTGGACTCCTCCCTGGAATCCCGGTCGACGCAGTAGAATCTCGTGAAGGTGTGCGTCAACCTCCACGTGGCAGCCCTCCAGATGTCCAGCAGGGGTACACCAGACAAGAACGCTGTGGTAGCAGCGATCGCTCTGGTCGAATGGGCTCTCCGATGGCTGGGCAAGGATCGGTTTTCCAACCGGTGACAGTGCATAATGCAGCCAGAGAGCCAAGTGGAAATGGAAGCCTTCGAGAGGGCCTTCCCTTGGTTCACAGGTCTAAAGTTCACAAACAGCTGTGATGTCTTCCAAAGACTCTTCGTGC
Organism: Ambystoma mexicanum; assembly: GCF_040938575.1. Lineage (NCBI taxonomy): Eukaryota > Metazoa > Chordata > Amphibia > Caudata > Ambystomatidae > Ambystoma > Ambystoma mexicanum. Next base: position 941,565,218 of record NC_090939.1, read on the forward strand.
TGTCCACGCAGAACTTCAGTGCTCTAGCCACGTCCAGCGAGTGCAAAGTCCTCTCAGCTGGCGACGAAGGCAACGGGAAGAAAACAGGTAACACCAAGGGCTCGTTGAGATGGAAGTCCGATGGCACCTTGGGCATGAAGGAGGGGTGCGTCCTCAGCACCACCCTCGTCTTGTGGAATGTCAGGTATGGAGGTTTACAGGAGAGGGCCTGGATCTCTCCCACTCGTCGTGCGGAGGTGATGGCCACAAGAAACACTGTCGTCCACGACAGGAACTTCAATGGTGCCGAATGCAGAGGCTCGAATGGCGGCCCCATGAGCCTGGTCAGCACCACATTGAGCTCCCATGCCGGGGCCGGAGCCTTCACCGGTGGGAACGATCGGAACAGTCCTTTCATGAACTCCTTAACCAGGCGATGAGACCATAGGGATGACCGCCCCGGAGTTCTGGTGTAGCGGGAGATAGCCGCCAGATGGATCTTGATGGAGGCAGGAGCCAGCCCCGCCTTGGCCAGCGATAGCATTTATGGCAGCACTTGAGGGGCCGTAATCCGCAGAGGTTTAATCTTCTGTGCACGGCACCAGACAGAGAGCCTCTTCCATTTGTGTCCATAGCACTTGAGAGTCGAGGACTCCCTGACCTTTGCAAGCACCTCCTTGCCGTCTGCCGGGATATCGTATCCTCCGAACTCTAGTGCTGCAGGAGCCAGGCCTGCAGGTTCAGCGACCGCGGCTCGTGGTGGAGGATGGCGCCTCCTTCCCTGGCGAGAAGATCCACGTCCGTCGGCAGTTTGACTGGGGGGGACGCTGACATGTCCAGAAGGTCTGGAAACCAAATCTGCCTCGGCCACGCAGGTGCGATGAGAATCATCTTGCACCAGGACCGTCTGAGTTGACTGATGAGTCGCAGCAGCAACGGCAATGGTGGGAACGCATACAGGAACAGGCCGTCCCAGGGGAATGAGAAGGCATCGCCCACGCTCCCCACCTGGGGACCTGCTGGCGAACCTCCGGCACTTGCTGTTCGTCGCTGTCGCGAATAAGTCAATCTGGGCATTGCCCCATCGTCGGAATAAGAGATCCACTTGATCCTGCCGCAGCTCCCACTCGTGGCACGATCGCATGTCCCTGCTGAGTGAGTCGGCGATGGTGTTCTTGATTCCTGCCAGATGGAAGGGTACAAGAAACATCCCTTGGTCAACGGCCCAGTGCCACAGATCCTGCACCTCCTTGGATAGGGCTGGAGATCTGGTGCCCCCCTGCTTCCGGATGTAGAACATCGTGGTGGTGCTGTCGGTGAAGACCCTTACCACCTTGTCCTTGAGGGACGGAAGGAATGACCTGAGGGCCCAGAACACGGCTCGGAGCTCCAGGACATTGATGTGTAGTGACCTCTCCTCCGGGAGCCAAAGGCCTCTTGGTGGAGAACTCTGGTGTGCGCTCCCCATCCCTCCAGGGAGGCGTCCGTCATCACCGTTTCCTGATGTGCTGGGGTCTGGAAGTCCATGCCCGCCGCAGGTGCGCGCTGGTGCCCCACCACCGGATCGCCTGGTGGGAAGACTCATTGAGTGAGATCCTGTCTTCGTAGCTGCCTGCCGCTTGCATCCAACAGGCGTCGAGGAACTCCTGCAGTGGTCGCATCCGCAGTCTGCATAGGCGCACGAGGTAGATGCACGAGGACATCATGTCGAGTAGGGACTTGATGGACCTCACCCTGGCCACGTCCATGGTCAACAGCCGTTGTACCTTGCCCAGGATGGCCTTCGTCTTTTCCTCCGACGGCGAAGCCAATCGCGCCACTGTGTCGAGCCTGGCTCCCAGGAACAGGGCAACTTGCGATGGTACCAAGTGGGATTTCGCGAAGTTGATTGAGAATCCCAGATCCGTGAGCAGTTGGACGATCTTCGCTGTGTGATCGACGGCAAGTTCTCTTGACCTTGCTCGGATGAGCCAATCGTCCAAGTAGGGGTAGACGTGGATCCCCTGCAGGTGCAGCCGCGCCGCCACTGGTGCCAGGCACTTGGTGAATACCCTGGGCACCGACTTCAATCCGAAGGGAAGGGCCTTGAACTGATAGTGTCGCCCTTGGACCACAAATCGCAGGAATTTTCGATGTCATTTTAGAATGGGGATGTGGAAGTAGGCATCCTCCAAGTCCAGAGACGATAGGAAGTCGTCTTCCTCCAGCTGTCCCAGCACGTGCTGGATGGTGACCATCCGGAACTTCTGGGACTTGATGTACTTGTTTAGACAACGAAGGTCCAGGATGGGTCACCAACCGCCGGTCTTCTTCCGGACGAGGAAGTACCGCGAGTACACTCCGGAGCCACGGAGCTTCTTTGGGACGAGCTCGATGGCTCCCTTTCTTAGCATCGCCCGTACCTCCAGCAGCAGTTGAGTTTCGCCAGCCGGCCTCCCACGGGGTGCTCAGGTGGGGATCCGACGGAATGGCCAGTTCAATCCTGTTTCATCGTGCCCTTGCCGCTTGGCCTCCTTGGCGACGACGACGAGATCCTCCTGTCTTGCCACGTCCTCTATAGGCCTCCTGCGACGAGGAGCAGGCCGCTTGGCGGTACGACGAGGAACCGCCGCCGAATCCTTTGGAGGCACCTTGCTTGCCTCCGGAGTTCCGAAAGGACGGCCGTCGTTGTTGAAGAACAACCAAGGCCTGAGCCGTCTCGTCCAGAACCCTGGTCTGCATGTCCTGGCAGAAATCAGTGGCCTTGAGCCAACCACACCGGCGAAGGCAAACGATGTTGCCCATCTGACAAAAGCCGGTGTCGGTGATGTCTGTGGCCACCGTAATGGCATGGTCCAACGCCACTTCACCTTCCGTGAGGATTTCCAGGGCCTCAGCCCTCTTGTCGTCTGGGAGGAAGTCCAGCAAGGGAGCAATCTTGATCCACAGGTCCCTGTCGTAGCGTGCCACGATCGTGAGGGCATTGGCCACTTTAATCTTCGTTGCCGCCGACGAGATGACCCACCGTCCTATGGCGTCCAGCTTCTTCCCCTCGCCGTCCGGCGGGGATGTTGAAGTTGAAACCGTTGCCCCCGCCGCTTTCTTCTTGGCCGCCCCGGAGACCACTGAATCTGGGGACGGCTGTGCCCTAAGGCACATAGGGGCGGAGTCTGGGACCCAGTACTTCTTCTCGTACCGGTCTCTCTTAGCAGGAGCCATGGACGGGTTCTTCAGGAGCGCCAGCCCCTCGTCCCAGATGTCATCCAGTAACGGGACTGAGAGGACTGTCTTCCTCTTGGCCTCCCGCCGTTGGTAGAGGAAACCTTCCTTCTTCTTTTCTTCGGGGCAGAGCTGGAAAAGCTCAGATGCCCTGGCGATCATGGCGTGGAAAGAGACAATCTCGTCAGGGGGGAGGCCCGAGGAGGTGGTGAAGGGAGGTCCATTCCGTCGTCACCACCGTCGTCGTCGTCACCATCTTCATTCCCGTCTCATCCCTCGGAGGAGGGGATGGGGTGAAGGCTGGTAGGGGGGATTAGGATGGACTTGTCTCCGCTTGTTGGGTGGGCTCCCTGACGGACCAGGCCCCGCTGGGTCCTCGGTGGGGGGTAAGGGCATCCTTGTCCTTATCTCCGTGCACAGGTTCTGTATAGCCATCAAGATAGCTCCTGAATTGTCCTGTGGTACGGGCACTGGCTGCCACGGGACCGACGGATGGGGTGTAGGGTCCCCCATGGCCATATCTTCCTCATCGCCCCCCCTTTGCTCTCCTCGTCAGCCTCATCGGGATCCTTCCCGTGGGCCCTGGATTCCTCGAACTTCCTGTCCAGGATCCTTTGGACGCTCGCCAACTCATCCTCAGAGGTGGTATCCGTGTCCGTTATGGCTAGCATGCCCCCCCCCTCTTTCTCCTGCTGGGGTTTCACGGGGGTCTTCTCGATAGGCAGAAAAGATGATTCCCTCTGGGGTGGCAGGGAAACTCTAGCCCCTGAGGTCATCTCCACTGGGGAAGCCTCTGTAGGTTTCGCCAGGGCCGCCACAAGTTCCTCAATCGAGGCCTTAGTTGGGTGAATCAGGGCCTTCACGACCTTGGCCGTGCCTGAGGCCTTCACCTTGGGGGGAGGGACACTGCCTCGCTCTCCCTCAGCTGTCTCCGTCAGGATCGACCGGGGCTTCTCCCGAAGCTTAGCCGGGTTCTCTGACTTCCTCTTCACTGAGCCAGAGCGTTGGCTCGTGGTTGATGGCGTCGGTGATAATGCGCCCTGCCTGGCAGTCGAGGAGCCCGACCAATTGGCGTTCCCGATGCCTGGGGACTCGCAGTGCTTTGCCTTTTGTTGGGCCCCCGTCGCCGGAGCGCCCTCAAAGGTCTTAGAAGACTGCTCGGATTTCTTCTTCTTCTCACCCGCTGCTGGACTCTTCCCCTCCAGCCAGTGGTGAGTTGAATACGACGATCCTTCGTTGTCCGTACGGACATATTCTTACAAAACGCACAATCCTTCTCCACGTGCGATTTGTTGTCGTGAAGGCAGAAGAGGCACCGAGAGTGCTCATCCTCCTTAAAGACGTTCTGAAGTCTGCATCCAGGGCAGCTCCTGAACAGCATGGATCCAACAGGCGTCATGCCTCCTTTGTTCTGGGCCATGTCCACGCAGGGTAGGCCTCAAAGATCTTCTGGAATCCTCAGAGAAGTGGAAAACACGATGAAAAAATGCCCTTAAGGGGCGTAGAAAATTCCGAAGAAAACGAGTCCCCGCTGATCGGAAGTAGAGTCAGTGGAGCTTGAGGCTCGACTGACCGAAAACATAAGAGTAAACTCTTCGAAAAAACACAAAACACAGTAAAAGTTTGAGAGCTACAGCACGAGGACTCCCAACACTTGAACGTGCTGTAAAAATCTAAAGATGGCTGCCAGAGGAGGGGCTTAGATAGAGGGCCGTCATTGGCTGAGGCCAGAGACCAGTGATTGGTTATTAGCAGAAAGACATTTCAGAAACGAAACTGAAACTGATTTTTTCTTAACCGAGGATTCCCAGCCTGATGACGGGGAATATTCATGAGCATGTGAATCCATGCCAGACCCCATGCTGGAGAATTGCATTAACATCATTGTACTATACAAGCCACCTTCTCTGAAATCTGATGTCAACAATGAAGTTGTGCAATTATTAAATAAGCTGAAGGGTCCCAATTCAGGTACTCTGATACTGGGTGACTTCAAAAGATGGAGAGGCAACCCTATAGACAAAGAAGCTTTAAGCCTAGAAAAAGATCTAAACGCAATAGGCTTCACCGTGATTAACAATGAACCTACAACCGCTAAAGGGAACCAATTAGAATGGATACTAGAATGCAACCTACACATCAAAATACTAAGAACTATACGCTGCATTTGGTCTGACCATTATAAAGTGGAGCTTGTAATGACAATCCAAAATGGCCTGGAAAAATGAACCTATAAAAAGTCCTCAGTAGAAATTTCAAAAACATCACTCCTCTCTTACTAGCACAGTGCACAGGCAATATCATGGCTTGCTCTTCAGATGAGGACCCATGTGATAAAATCGAGGAACTATATAACACTCACGTTCAAGAGATGGTAGACTTAAATGCCCCTAAGAATCATAAACAGGTCAGAGCCAACCTAAATCACCAAAAATGGTTCAATGCCCAAACCAACAACCTAAAAAGGGAAAAGAGGAAAATGGAGAGGAAATGGTTAAAGCACCCCTCAGAGGCCAATAAGCTCAAGTGGAAGGACATAGTGACACAATACAAAGGAAAGAGATACGAGTCAAAGAAAAGTTTCTTTAACTAACACATTTCTGCAGCCTCTAATTCTACAGGCAAGCTCTTTCAAATACTAAAATCAATAGAAAAACAAGTAGCACTATCCTCTCCCTTCCAGCCTTCACAGGAAGACTGTAACAATGTGCAGGAGGCCATTAGTGATAAAATCCAAAAGGCAAGAGAAGTAATACGTTCCATCCAAGTGGCCCCGCAGGATCAGGTTTGCCCCATAAGAACAGAAACCAGTCCAATTGTAATGAACAAATTCAAGTTCATCACTATTTCAGTAGAAGATATGAAAATGCTCCTTTCCTCTATGCGACAAACAGCCTGTTCAGAAAACATCCTGCCCCCTAAATTGATTCTGGACAATAAAGACATGTTTGCACCCATACTCACCAGAATGTTGAACGCATCCTTTAGAGATAGCAGCATTCTGGTACCTATTAAAACAGTAACTGTTACGCCATTGGTGAAAAAACCAGGTCAAGATCACAAGGATCCTTCGGACCTTCGACCTATAACAAATTGTAGCTTTTTATGGAATGTTCTCGACAAGGTCGCTACACACCAACTCAGGCATTTGTGGAGGTTAATGACCTTTTACATAAAAAGCAATCGGGTTTTTTCAGAAAACATCATAGTACGGAAACAGCATTATTAGATCTTCAAACCCATATGCTGGACATTCTGGACAAAGGCAAAGCAGGCATGCTGGTAGTTTTAGATCTGTCGACGGCCTTCGATTTGTTGGATCACGAACAGCTCCAACAAGCATTAGAACACTAAGTGGATGCTCTCAGGAAGCCATTGACTGGGTGACTTCTTTTTTAGCAGAGCGTAGCTCTAAAATACACTTGGTCTATCAATTTTCTCGGACCATGGCTATCAATTGCGGCGTGCCTCAGGGGACCAGTCTGTACCCCCGGCTGTTTAACTTGTACCTACGGTGTCTATGTACACTGCTGTACAACATGGGGGTGTATTTTACCAACTATGCAATGACACCCAATTGGTGGTCATGTTGAGTGGCTGTTATAACATCGACAGCAGCAAGGTAGCCAACATCTATAACATTATTGAAGCCTGGATGAAGGCTAATTGGCTTTGCTTAAGTAGTAGCAAGACCGAACTGGTGATTTTTTTCACTCTCATCAAGCAAGGTCTAAGCTAAGCCCGGACTATTCCGCCTTCAAGATCAAAGACTCTCTAATCCCCATTTCCAGGAAATTAAAAACATTAGGTATATACCTTGAAGCATCTCTGGGAGCACACACACATGTTACCTACCAAAATAAAAACTGCCAGTATCACTTCCAATTGCTCAAATCCATTAGACCGTGTCTGAGTGAAAAGAACTGTGCAACGATTGCCAGAGCCACTATCCTCTCCAGATTGGATTATGGCAATGCACTTTTGTTGGGAGCCAGTAAGGGATCCATTATGCACTGCCAGACCTTACAAAATAACGCAGTGAGATATCAGACAAAAGACCAGAAGTGAGCATATCCCAGCGTACCGGAAGTCCCTCCACTGGCTAGCATTAGAGGAACAAATCATATTCAAATGCATGACGACGGTGCATCGCTGCCTATATGGCTCAGCCCCTGCTTATCTGAAAAATCAAGTGTTGACGCTTAACCGATAGCAATTTATCTCGACAAGGAGTTCCTGGAGGCCGGCATATGGGTGGGAGTTGTTGGTCACCTGATCTCATTATATGCGGACGATGATCTGCTGTATCTTCGGTACCCGCAACATAACTTACCTCTAGTCCTGGAAGTGCTAGACAATGTTGCTAGGGTGTCTGGGATTCACTTCAGCAGGGAGAATATTCCTGTTTGTTCCCATTGGCTGGTCTACGTGGAGTAGCAAGAAGGGATTTACTGGAAGGGGGGCTCCCTTGGTGTATGGAATCTTTTAAATATCTGGGGGTGCATATTATGCACACGTCCGAGGGCATGCATGATCGCAATACCGGGGGTGTGGTAAAGGGGCTGAAAAGGTCTATGTCATTTTGGTCGAAGCTACCATTGTCACTAATAGGCAGGGTTGCTATAACAAAAATGATAATTTTACTGAGGTTCTTGTATTTTTTCCAGAATGTACATCACTACGTTAAACCTCCCTTTTTTATCTTACTTGATGCGTTGCTCACGCAATTCCTCTGGGGCACGTTAAGACATAAATCTGTGCTAACAACTCTGTGTCTGCCCTACAGGGAAGGGAGGGTGCAAATGCCAGACCTAGAAAGGTACTATCTAGCAGCACAGCTTAGCTTTGTCACCAAATGGCTTTCAGATGACACCACATCGGAATCGATGCTGCTACAGCAGCTGGTGGCCCCAGCATATCTGAAGGAAATTCTATGGCTGCCATCAAGTTGCTTGGGCAGTGAGCCTGCACTAGTCAAACTGGGTAGATGAGTGTGGCACAGAACACAGAAATTGCTAAAAATAGAGAATCCATACTCACCTGAGGTCCCAATAGCAGTAGATGTTTGCAGAAATAAAAACGAACTAATGGTGGCAAGGCTCTGGGAGGATTGGGGGCTCTCAACATGGGGAGACATGTATGGGAATTAGATATTCAAGGAAATGGAGTCCTTAACGGAGCAGGTGGGGCTACCAGGAGGACAGTTCTTGTTGTACTTGCGGGTGAGGGCAGTGGCCAGGTGGAAATGGACGAAATGGCCAGAGGAGCCAGAGGTGACAACACTGTGACCCTGATGCATACATTAGAAGATGGTTGGAAACCAGTGTCCAGGCTATATAGTAACTTGGTACACAGACCCACTCCTAGGAGGGCTGAGTTGAAGGCCAAGTTGGAGTTAGACCTTGGGGAAGAACTAATGGGAACGCATGCTTGGGTTCCCTAGGGAGGTGTCCAGAAATCCACGCTACAGGCTAACCCAGCTGAATGTGCTGTACCGCACTTACATGACACCTGGTAGGGTGGCCAGATTCAGCAGCAAGGTTCAACCAATATGTCCTTGGTGTGGAGGGATGGGGGCGGCCTTAATGCATTTTTTGGAGATGTGTGAATGTGGAGAGCTTCTGGGCACGTATAGAGCAGGCTTGCAGGAGAGCCGGAATCAGCAGGTATGACTGGCCCCCGAAAGAGTGCTTGCTGGGCGCTTACTCAAGAAACAGCAAATACAAGCACGTGGTAAAGTTCATGGACATGGCCTCCATTTTAGCTAAAAGGTGCATCGCCATGGTGTGAAAATCGGCTGGGGACACGCAATATGTACGCGGGCACAGGGAGTTCGAGTTCTGATCTGAAGTAGAAACTACAGTATGGCTGGTGCAGCAAATGGGCTGGAGGTGCTTCTAGTGCTGCATATCAGTCCTGGAAAGTGTTAATTTGGGACATATTTCACCCCTCGGACGCCAAACTACCTTGAAGGTGAAGAATCATCATACACTGTAGTACTAATATATTAACTGGATGAAACTATGAGCCCAAAATGGCACCCATTGTCTGTCAATTGATAAACACTGTTATATTTGATACACCCAAAGAGGGTGTTCTTTCACTCAGAATGTTACCTCACAAGCCTGGCCTGAATAAGAGACAATGGCAAGGGCGATCAGTCCCACTGTGTGAGGAATGTGTCTGTTGTTATTGTTATGTTGATGTTATCTTACTGTTTTGGAACAGCATATGTATAAATACGCTACAAAGATGGTAATGTTAATTGGAAGCAAGCATAATGTATATGTATAAAGGCCAATAAAAAGACGTTAAAATTAAATTAAAAATCTGAAAAATCAAATAATCAAATCACCCACACACCCTGGGCTGAGCCCTGAGATCAGAGGCTCTGGGTCTTATAGTACACCCAGACGTTAAAAGAACTAATGGACGCGGATGCTCTTTCACTTTAAGAGCCGCTTTGGCCTGGTACAGCCTCCCCGACTCTTTAAGATTAGAGTCGAACTACACGATCTTTAGAAAGCAATTGAAAACAAGCTTAATTAGTAATTAGTTAGCACCACCTCAAGTCTGGATGTCCCGTTACTAATTGTTGTCTTTGTCCTTATGTATGCGCCATGATGCCTGCGGGTTTTGGCGCTTTATAAATAAACAAATAAATAAATAAAAATGTAATTAAAGATACATGCCTGACCTTCACTGCTCTTATCAGGCATCTTCATCATCCCAGTGCCAGAGTGGCAAACGAGTTTAGTCTTCATTGCTCTTAGTTGCCCCTTCTTCTTCTCAGTACTGTCAGGGTTTACATGTGGGGAAACAGGGGAGCTTACTCTCAATAATCTATAAAGGTCGAGGAAAGCCTGGGTTAGTTGTCAGAAGGGAAAGGGAAATACCATGTCTCGCCCAAGGGCTCCCTACTCCCAGTCCCCAAGGACCCACCGCCCAGGTGATCCTCCCTCGCTTCTTCCCAAGGTTGGGATCCAAGAGGGATGGCCTTTTCCTGGCCACCTGCACATAGAGGATCCAAGGGATTTAGGAGTGAGAACTCCCTCAGGTTTCTCACACCTCCCTCTACCCAGATCAGGGTGTTCCTCAGATCCTCACAATCCAAAATGTGGACAGCCAGGTAGGTGGCCAACACTGGCAGAGGAACTCTGGCAACACATAGGCAGGGCTTCATGGACGACCTGAGTAATTGGTCATATGTATCAGCAGAAACAAGTCACAAAGACAAGCATGGGTGCACAAGGTCTTTTGCTTGGATTACAACAGCTGATGAAACACCAATGACGAATGACGTTGCAAGGTGAAGGGTGTGGGAATGGAGACAGCTTTTGTAGACTTTTTACAAAGGTGGGCTGTGTCTTATGATGAGAGCTGGGCACATGTGGAGAAACCTCAGACAAGGTGAACTTTTGCATTGTCTCTAATGAGCATCAGGGTGTGTGGAGCAAATGATGTCTGCAAGCATATGGGCTGATTATTGACAGTGCCCAATCCCCAAAGGACCAGGTTTTTCAGTGTGCGGGGAGGTGTACTGACAGAAGAGCCGATAGATTGCAAGGACAGAACAGGATGGGGAGTTTTTTCGGGGCCTGAACCTTTCCAATGAGTCAAGTATTCAAGCCTGTGCCCTCACATGTGGGAATCAAGGACAGACCGACTCTCAGGTGCAGTGCAGCAGAATCAGAAACTGTAATATCAGAGATGCTAGTGTGCTGGTATAAAGGATAAACAGGCTTTAGCAGTGGAACACAGAATGCAACTGCCAATGCGTGCAGATTAGCAGTTTGGCAGCTAACAATGAAACAAGTTTCAGGACCCCACAAGAACCAACAAAGTGGATCATGAGCTTGCAGTGGCATTGTGGGAGGTGAACGTTCCTGGTTGAGAGCCAAACGTGATTATGCACTGTGTAGGAGAAGTTGGCCACTGTTTGCAATTGACAGATGCTTCTTAGTGTCTTTGGCCGTTGCAGTGTGTGTTCTACTGTGTGCTGTCTGAAGGCCATCTTCTTGGCTAACTCCTGGAGTGTGGGGCTGGCTCTGGGCATTGGGATAGGGAACATAGAAGTGTGTCAACCTGCCAGGGAGTAGAAAGGGGACAACACACTAACAGATGCACAATGGTGATTGTTGTAGGCAAATTCAGCTAATGTAAGTCAGTCACTTTTATATCACCTGGTTAACTCATTGCATTTGACCATCCGTTTGGGAGTGGAAAGCAGTGGAATGATGAAAATTAAACTCAAAACTTCGATTTGAACTGAGGTCCCTAATCCGATACCAACCTGTCAGGTAACACCTGGAGGCAGACAGTATGATGTAAGAGCTCACAACGGGTTTCTGGCAGAGCAACATTTAGAAACTTTTGCAAATATAATGTGCCTTCAGGAATTAGTTGCAAATCTGTGTGTTGCTTAACAAGCTGGATTAATTTAGGGTTTCAAGTGATACCACAAGTTGCTTTTCCAATCTCAACAAAGACCCAGTGGAGGTGGCTTGTAAAGGCTGCAGAAAAAGTAGATGGTCCACCAGGATGATAATTCAAAGTGTAGTTCGAGACAGTAGAAACAACATCCAGCGGGTGTTGCGGGGCCTGGGACCTCTGATCTACCTCAGAGTCAACAGGTTTTTGTGATCTGTAATCACTTCCACAGGGATGTAGAACTCCCTCCAAGAGATGGTGTCATTTTGTGAATCCCTCCTTGATGGCTAGAAGTTGTCTATCGTTTCGTAGATGGCGTACATGCATCCTGTTCAATTTTCTGTGAATGGTAGGCCACAGGAGGAAGGAACCCATCCATTCCTTATAGGGACTGCATGACTTCCAGTGCACTGCTGGAGGCATCTGCTTGTGATAGAAATGGGTACGAGTGTCGGGTTGGATCAAGACAGAGCAGAATAGAAGGCACCTTGAGCTGGGTGAAGGCTTTCTTCCTGTCTTCCTTCCAAATGGAGGGAACAGACTTTTGAGTCAGTTGATTAAGGAATTGTGCCAGTCGAGAGAACCTCTGTGATGAACGCATGAGTCCGACAAATTTGTTGACAGTATTGAGCAACTCTAGACAAAGAGAAATGCTGGTTTAGCATTTCTCAAGCCCTTATTAAGTAGGTGAATTATTAAATAACAGTTCCAAAACAGTGGTATGCATTCCTCATCTATAAGCAGTTCATATATTCTTTTAACATTAAGTAAGCGCCTAATGAAATGTTCACTCACTGTTTATTTCATTTATTTAATTTAATGTAGCTTTATTTTGACAAAATGTCATAAAAGCATTGTAAAAACATAACACCAGTATCAATAATTCATCACTGTAGTTCCATTCATATCAAAAAAGCTATAATAAACATAGGCATGCAACAATGCAATTCACAAGCATAACACAAATATAAAAACATAAAATGGTCATACACATTACAGTAGATGTCACTTAAAATAATCCTGCTAAATTTATTTTAAAACATGTGCATGTTAAGGAGTGGCCCTTTATACTGTAATGCGAAAATGGATAAACCAAATTTCATGAGGCGTCTCCATATAATCTTATGCTTCTTGGCCAAACATGCATGATCTAATTTGAGCTAGCATCTATACTGTCGCTAATGGACAGTAATTTACAAAGTGTCAAGGCAGAGGATAAGGTCAAACAACCAATCGCCTCCCGCCGTAGTTTCAAGTATCTATTATGAATATTGGCATATGCAGAGCACACAAATACAAACTATTGAAGAGTTTCAGTATTTTGATCACACACTCCACAGAAATCCAAGAAATCTGGATTCCTGTTCTTGGTTAATGCACCACCTATCAGTGCACTTTCAGTATTCAATTTATGCCAATATAAAACCGGCCTTAGAACAGTCGTGCGATGGTGAACGTCATAGCTCATAACGATGCACGTTTGGTGCAGCAAGGAGATGTCCCATCAATTGCTTAAAATAATTGTTTTCATTCATCGTCAAATAATTGGTTTTAGAAAAGCTGCAGATTTCTGCACTATAAAAGCAGACTTGTCTGGCTTTACACTTACAAATATTAAGTAACAGCTTAATTAAACTTCCCCCTTTATCATCAGCAAATTTTAATACTCACTGTTTATTCAATATCATTTTTAAACAGTCACCAAAACCACTAATATATTTAGTACATTCTAAAAGTTAATGGTCTTAATACATGTTTACTTGCATTGCACTTGCAAAAAAAGCAGTTGATAAGCAGCATTAAGCATTTGCTTGATGTTCAAATCAGCATAATATGATCTAATTCTTATTTTTCATGCGATGTACATACCTGGATAGGGTAAGTAAATGCTTAAATTATGCATTCTGTAAACAGTTTGTTTGCTGAGACAATGCTGAAGAAAGGCATTCTTCAAGGCCTTCCCTATTAACTAAGTTCTTGCTTAACTTGGTCGATAGTGAGATTACCCTGGCATCTCCAGGGCAATTTGTAGATTGGGGATTTGATGAGATCTGAGCAGATGAACTCCGGGTGATCTTGCAGGCGTATTATCACAGCAACAACTACATGAGTGATGTCAGGGCGGAACCCTTTATGGAATGGATTAGCCCACTCTCAGGCTCCAAAAACATTTGTATCAAGTGTTTCCCGGCCAACTGTAAACACATATATTTGCACCGCAGTCAATAAAGGGGGCAAAGTTAACCATGGCTGTAAGCCCCACAAACGCAGCGAGTATGTAGATGTGAAAAGATGTGGTAGTCAAAGAAGAGGCACACAGGGCACACAGGAGAGAATTAGATACACTTGAAGTGGGTTTCCCTATTAATTCTGAGTTTTGGTGTTTTCCTAACTGTAGAAAATGACAGTCTTACGAAAAGTGGCCCTTGTTTCCACAGTATATGCATAGGCCTTTCGAGGGTCTCTTATTTAGCTCTTCCAAAGAGAGGTGAACGCAGTGTTGACCAATCTCCACAGGGGTAGGTTCTTCCATGAGCTCAGTTTTAATGGTAATTGAAAGACTGATGAAAGGACACAAAGGTTGACTACTATTAGGTTTCTTTCATTTTGACTAGTAGCTCTGGATTTCCTGAGCAATTCGAAGAGCCACGTCAATAAGACATTCAAAAGTGGTTGGAGTAGGATGGATGCGTTCTATGGCATCCTGATTTTCATTCTGGAATTCATGTTGGAAAAGTACCCTCTGAGCATTTTTTGGTAACTTCAGATACGAAGGGAAGTCCCAAGCATCCGGGAGAATAGGAGCAGGAGAAAGGAAGGCTCTGGAGCACTGGGGTGCACGTGAGCCGAGAGAGAAGGCAGAAACCCACCGGGAGGTAGGTTAAAGGAAAACAGAATGACCAAGGTAGAATGGAAACAGGAGGAAACAAAGGGGGAAGGCTGCGGGAGAATACGAGCAGGAGAAGGGAAGGCTCTGGAGCACCGAGGTGCACATGAGCCCAGTACGCACTTCCACTCCCTTGGCCTGAGACAAGGAATATCTAGAAAAACTGGTCATCCTGCAGTTCTGGCAGTTGTTCTTGCCTTTGACCCTTATTGCTGCAGGAGTTCAAATGAGTGGTTATTGTTAAAACTTTACTTGAATCCATCTTCCCCATGGTTTAAAGATTTGTTGGGGTGTGTAGAATCCATTATGGAGGATTTGGTTGGTTATGGTCGGGCTGACAATATTTTACTGGTGGGAGATTTTAACAGCTATTGTGGTGAGGACCTAGTGCTATCAGAGCAAAGAAACAAATTGTTGTCTAGTAACAGGCGCAGAGATGTGGCAGCATGGATGGACATGCTGAATGTATGGGAATTACATTGTGAAAATGTGTTGCAAGCTAAGGTTGGGGCTCCCTAGAGGAAACCTGACATTCTAGCTCACGCTCATCCACTATCAATTATGTGTATGTTTCTCGATCACTATTGGATATTTGTGTGGATTTTAAGATCTTTGACACAATTCATGGTGATCACTCACTGATGGGGTGCTTCTTTAAGTAAGTCGAGGGTTAAGAAGGTGGTCTCTTTGCATGTAACAAATCTGATAGTTAACAACGCAGGGAAAAGGATCAAGTGAAAAAGAGGTACTATACTGAAACTAAATGGGTTTCGAAGAAAGAGTCTGGGCTGATCGTTGGAGGCAAGTAATCGAGAAATCTTCTCAACCTATAATATGAATAACTACATTGGGGACCATGTTAAAATATTGGTACCCAGGCAGAAAAGAGCATTGCCCTCTGGAACTAGAAGGCTTTATGCAATGTTTGATGCTGTTACTTGGGGAAAAACTGGCCCACAGAAGGATGCTTTGTGATTTACAGAAGGGTCCTTTGGGAATTGATTATTATAAAGAAAAAAGGTAGATTAATACAATCTTTCAGGAACTGGATGAAGCAGCAGCGTGTGTGTGTGTGTGTATTTAATCTCAAGGGTGAAAGAATATTGGAGCTGATGAGATCGAGAGATACAGGCGCCTTATGGAGTCTGCTTAGTGGCAAGTTAGAGGCACAGGAGAGCATTCAGATAAATCCCATAGGGGACTTGGAAGGATCACAAACTTAGATTGTATGGTGGAAAAGTGTTGTGTTGAGTCAACCCCATGGGACCTTTCGAAACAGGGATTTGACTGTGGACGCAGCCCATATCGAGTCCTTTATTGGGAAAGCAAAGCTCTCCAGGACGGTGGATCCTCATGGAGGACCCTGGTCTATGGGAAACTATCCTTTGTATTTATTTGGCAATATTATTAGAACTAGACAAACCCCTCATTCGTGGAGGAAGGCAATTGTTGTTCCAATATTCAAGATGGGTAATAGGCTATTACCATTTATCTATCAGCCTATCACCCTTCTTGATGCCAGTATTAAGATCTTTGCAACAATCGTATTAGAGGCCTTAAATGATTGTACCAAGGAGGCCAACTGCGTTGACCCCATGCAGTCAGGTTTTCGTAGGGGCATGGGTGCTACAGTGAATTGTGTTACTTTGTCTATGCTGGTTAATCACAGCAGACAGAGAAAGATCCTGCTGTATGTCTGCTTTGTAGATCTGACCGCAGCATTCAACAGCATTGACAGAGAAATTCTCTGGAGGAAGCTGGAGTGTTGGGTGATTCCATATAATCTGTTGGAAATTCTTAGGCTTCACCATACGGATTTGAGTGTCACATGTAGCGAGAAGTGAGGCAAGGGTACGTCTTGGCTCTGGCACTGTTTGACCTGTATCTCGCTGACCTGGGCTCCTGGTTGGATGGGGTGGGAGCCTCTCTCCCAAGGATTGGCACGCAGTCTTTCCTAAACCTCTTGTGTGCCGATGATTTGGTCATACTAGACCAAACCCCTATCAGCCTCCAGCACTCCTTAGATAAATTGTCATTGTTCATGGATTCTCATAGCCTAGGGATCAATCTTCCTAAAACAAGGATTATGGTGAGTGGAGTCAAATGGCATCATCACCCTACCTTTTCATGGAGGACAAAGGGGCTCACCTTGGGGAGAGTGAAGAGGTAGTCGTATTTGGGTTTCACTATTTATAGTGAAAGGTGTACGTCTGTCCACATTGATCTTCTTAAGAAAAAATGCAACGTCTTTTCGGCACAACTAAGGTGCATTATTTGTAATCTTGGCAAGTTTTCTCTATTCCCGGCCGTAAATTATTATAAGGCCAAGATTGTGCTGGCACTGCTTTATGACATCAATTTGTATTCACTTCCCTCCCATCCTGATTGGAAAGTTTTGGAGGGCTTACTATGGTGTAATGCTGTGGGTCTACCCAGGGGTGTTCCGGCTGCCATGATCAGACATGAGCTAGGTCTTCTGACAATGAAGGCGGCCGTTGACTGGAAATTGTTGTCCCTTTATGGTAAGATCTGTTGTCCTTAGCCTAATTGATAATTTCATAGTTTAAGACTGATAGATGGGGGTAAGTTTCCAACTTGCTTCTGCACCTGGAAGGGAGATGTAAGGGCTATGCTATCTAAACTTGAACACTCATACGATTTGTTGATTTGCGATCCAGAGTTAAGAGAGCACTTGATGAGAGTGAGTGGATAACAATGCTGGAAACAGCATCCAACTACTCCCTCTTTCGACAGATAATAATAAATCCTAAATTGCCCTTCGTCCCGGAGCAAAATATGCTGAAGGGCCTTCCCCCCATTTGGCAAACTACATTTATTAGGTTTCATTTAAATCTATGGCCGACATTTGAAGTATTGGGGGCCAGAAATGGGCTGGAGAGAGACAAAAGGATTTGCAGATTATGTTCTGTGATGCTGATATGGAGAGCCTGTTCCATCTATTACTGCTCTACCAGGTACACAGGTTGTGAGACTTCAGTACCTCTTTCCATTTGTTTCTGATGTGAGGCTCTATGGCCCAGAGGCATTCTGGTTACAGGCTTTATCTAGCAGAAGGAAATCCTTGAGCCTAGCGTTATTGCATTGTTTGGATGGAATTCGGCAACTCCTTTTTTAATTTTAACTATCTAAATCAATGTATTCTATTGTGGAAATCATGTATTTGATGTTGTTGCTTTTGGTTTGTTCATATATGTTTTGTATTATAAGTGTTTAAGGTTTGAGAATGAATAAAGACCTTATACACAAAAAATAAATATCTAGAAAAGATTTCACTGAATCCAGTAAAATCTCTATAAATGGGATCATCTGAATTGAGCAATAGGGCAGCCAAGGTTATTGTGGCATCTCTGACTGTGCTATAGTGAGCATTTCCTTGGACTGGTCATTCGGAAACTGGTAGACTTTCATGAGGAAATGTAGGATGCATTGTGTGTGGGAGAGTTCTTACTTTTACAGTTCACAGCAACTTGTCAGCTGCATCAGGTGTACTGGTTTGAAGCTGGGCACCGAGAATGAGGCAATACCTTTACATCACCCTGCCCCTCGGGTTTCCTATCTACTTTTTCCCTCAAGGCCTTCACTAATTCATGCATGGCAACGATTCCGGTACATCTAACTTACACCTCTGTTCATTTCTGTGCTATTTGTTGATTTGATTTGATTTTATTCTTATAAAGCGCTACTAACCCATAGGCCTCAGAGCGCTACACAAAAACGAAAACTCACAAACAACATAAGAGAATAAATAACAGAATATATACATAGGAACAAACCAAAAGAAGAGCATCAGGTGGATATATAAATTTAAAAAAAGCATTTAAGGAGAGATTAAAATAGCACACTACAAATCATAAAAAGGAGAAATTTAGAGACCCATTAGAGCAAGGCACATCAAGTTACTGCTAAGAGGTAGAGAAACAATAAATTAAACAATAAGCTCGAGATTTGTAGAGCCCATAGGCAAATATTTACAACGTTTCAGATACATGGGCAGGGTACCAGCTCCACATCCCACCAAAATACAGTCACTACTCCCTTGGGAACACAAGTTGGCCAAGTCAATTCTGCGCAAGAGTTTCACATCAGAAGAACACACTACGCCAGGCCCCGTCCTTGCACGTAGCCAGGCAAGGACTTTATTACGGAGTGCGTCTTTGGGTTCATTCTTAGCTGGTCTAGGGACATTAGAAATAATAAAGTTCCGATTGTCCAACACAAGGGCCTTAATGTCTTCATTCTCCAGAGATGGCATATTAGATTCCCTAAGGCGCACAGACCTTAGGTTTGTCCTTTTTGGCTTTTTGCGACTCCTGATATCCAGCTAACCATGCTGGCACAGGTGCAATGGAGGGTTCCGCCAGAACTATTCTCGGATTCTGTGGTGATTTATTCACTAAAGGAGAAAGGGAGGATGATGCATCCTTACAAAGGGGGCACAGATCGACCCCGACACCAGTACATGGAGCCCTCGTCGCGTGAGCGGAATTACTGACTTCTTTATGAAGAGGATCTATCTGAGTAGAGCAGGTTACTTTAACCGTGGGCCACATACTCATGAATGGAGTATTATCTACTACTAGCCGATCAGTTTGAGAGGAGCAGGACACTTTAATATTGGACGACACAGTTGTAGATGGAACATTGGCTGCATGCGCGTTTTTGAAGAAGAAAAACGCATGATATTTTTCTGCAGAAATATCTAAAGACACGAGCCACACGTCAAAGTCCTCAGAGGTGTTACAATTATTCAGCTCAGATATGAGATTCTCTTTCCAGAGGCTCCAATGCTCAGACACAGCAGTCATATCAGTGTTCTTTACTGAGATAAAGGGTAAAGATGAGATGGGGGTAAGGATGTTCACACTTCCCCCTCGGGAGAAGGGAGCCACAATGGTGCAGGGTAGCCGATCCCCATTGGTTTTGGAGATAAAGGATAGCACTTGGGAAATCTTGTTGATGTTGTCTTCACTACTGAGTATTACCGGAGTGGTCAGAGTAGATGGGCCGGGGTTATTAACCTGCCAAATGGAGCTGTTAACACTGATTGCCCCATGGGCTGAGTAACTTTTATTGGATATGCCCATAGTTACTGGGCTCCTTAAAAGAGGGGCCAGACCGGTATCAGAAATAATGCAAGGATCCTCAGGAGAGCCCAAGGAGTCTGGCAATGGCTTAACATGCTTGGTGCGAATGCACTCTCTTCTGCGACAGCTATGAGCTAAGACTTCAGCAAGACGATCTTTTTTATGGGCCCGCATGGAACCCGGAGAATCAGCCATGGGTTAAGTTGGAATATCATACAGAAGACTGCAGCTACTAGTCAAGCACCGTGTGCTTTTAAAAGTAAAAGAAAAAAGAAAATGCTGTTTAAAAAGCAAAACAGCCACTGACTATAGAACAATGAAAATATACCTGCAGGCAGTGGGGAAGCCGGCCATAGACTGCCGTAGGCTCAGAGCACCAGACCCAAACTTTCCGTGGGTGCAACAGGGCAAGGCAGAACACAGCGAAACGAAGCGCAGGAGAAGCCCCCCTCCTGGAGGAAAGGAGCCCAAGGCACTGCACGCCGGAACCCCAGCAAACGAAGCACAAGAGCAGTCCCCCTCCAAGAGGATGGAGCCCGAGGCACTGTGCGCCGGGACGCCAGCAAAGAACAGTTAGAGGAAAGGACCTAGAAACACACTAAGGGCCTCATTACACGTTGTCCGGTAAAAATCGGAATTTAACGGCATGGCGCTATCAGAGTGTCCGCCCTCGCAAGAGGCCGCTAATAGCGTCCCAGCACGAGTACGCGACACGAGCATAGCGCCATGCCGTAAATGACCGTACCGCCCTGCTGCTAAATTCCCCAAAACGCCCCTTACCGGCGTCGTCCAAACTGTCAATAGCGCCTCCGCCCTCCCGCCACCTGTAAATAGCATCACCGCTATTACCGGTCACCGTTAAAAAGCGGAACCGGAAATTACGCCATCGCACAGGAACGGGAAAGAGCACGGCGGCCATCTTTAAAAACACAATCCATTGCCATCCTCTGCATCCAGGACATATATCCAGGGAACTCCAACCAGGAACCATACCGGATAGCCCGAAGATGCCGAAGGCCCTAAAAAAAACAGCTGATCGCCAGCGCAAAGAACATTTTTCCAATGAGGAGCTTGTGATGCTGACCACCACACTTGCTGCCAATGCAGAAGTAGTGTTTGTGAATGACATGCGGAGGGAGGCCCTCCTTAAGAAAAAGGCCATCTGGGCCGAAGTCGCACAAAAAGTCAGTGCGGTGGGCACTACCACCCGGAGTGTCAAGGACTGCCGCAAGAGGTGGGACGACCTCCGGGTCCGTGTGCGGAATATATTATCAGTCAACCGCAACATGGCAATGGGCACAGGAGGTGGTGCAGAGTCCCCATTCAAGTTGAAGGAGTGGGAGGAGATATGTGCCTCCACTATTGGAGTCGAATCGATCGAAGGGGTCGGAGATATGGAGCTTGGCTTGGCCATTTCATCCGATGGAGGTGAGTGTGTACACCAAACAATGCGCAGTGAAGGGTGAGGGGTCCCCCAATCATGTGTCCATATGAATGCCGTGGATCCAGCCACAAACAGACATGCATGCATCACCACATACCCTTCAAAAACAGGGCCAATCATGCATGAGCCAGCCAATATCCCCATTACCTGCCTCCACACTGAAGAGCCCCAAATGCATTGGACGGCATGACGTATGCATCCTGCATAAGGCAGGTCGACCCATAGATGATGATTTACCCCTTTTCTCACCCCTGCAGGATCACACACGGAAACTGAGGAGCCACACACTTCAACACCTGCTCCCGCACCCAGGAAAACATCCAGGAGGGATGCCACGGGGGACACCGCCACACCCTCTAGGGGAGCCAGGAGGAGTGACCATGATTACAGGGACAAAGGCAGCAGGAGCAGCAGTTCCACGCAGCCAGAGGCCATGCCTGCTGCCATTGTGGCACCCACGGGAGTGTGTCTCCCAGCAAGTGAAGGCAGCATTGAGGGAGTTCACTCTGCTGCCACCAGCTCAACGGGTGAGGCAGCAGCCACTGCCCCACTTTCGGATGCGGAGGTAGCACCTGGCATTGAGGATCTGAGTCAGAGCCCCATGCCGACACGCCCCTTACTGTCAAGCCCAATGTTCTCACCAGGTCCGTTTAGCCAAGACGGATCACCCACCCACAACCAAGATGTGTCATGGAGCCCCCAGGTATCCTCACCTGATGCCAGTGCAATGGATCCAGGCGCATCAGCCATCCCACCGGCAGCCACCATGCAACATGACCTCCCAGCAATCTTTCAGCGGCAGACCGAAATCACTGGTCTAGTAGGGCATCATGTGGCTGAGACAGGGCGCTTGAGGGAGGACATTGGTGCATTTGCACAGCAGACAAGGGAGTGCATGGAGGCATGCACCACCCGGATCTACGATGAAATGGCCCAACTAAGGCAGGCCATGAACCGCATTACAGATGCAATTGAGCGCAGATGCCACTCCCAACCCAGGAAGAACAGGGCCCCACCTCCTCAGGGAGTTCACGGCAAACTAGCCCCCTACGCCGGTCTATGCGCAACCTGAGGCGCACCACATCGCAACCACCCGAAGACGGAGCAGGCACTGACAAATAGGGCCATCAAGGACTATCTGCCACATGTGGAGAGGGACACGGTTACACCTTGAGGCTCACGTGGGACTGTTGGGGGGGTAGGGGGTTAAGGGTGTATTCAGGGGTGTTGTGGGGGGAGGGGGGTAAGGGTGTATTCGGGGGTTTGTGGGGGGAGGGGGGT
The DNA here is from genome assembly GCF_040938575.1 of Ambystoma mexicanum. NCBI lineage: Eukaryota > Metazoa > Chordata > Amphibia > Caudata > Ambystomatidae > Ambystoma > Ambystoma mexicanum. Next base: position 941,587,542 of record NC_090939.1, read on the forward strand.
AAAAGTGTATTCGGGGGTGTTTTGGGGGGAGGGGGGTAAGGGCGTTTGCACAGTTGGGGTCATGCACTTTCTGTTCACAATATGTTCGAAATACACTGTTCTGAGGTTGAAACACAGGCATGTTCTCCATCATTGTGTATGTGTGATTTTCTTTGGGACAGGGGCCTTTGTGGGCCTCAAAATGGGCACAAGGGCAACAATGCACATCTCTCCATCCATGATATCCCACCTTTGTACATGATGCTATTCCTGAATCAGATGCTGACGCAGATCCTGTCCCACCGTGCCATCGCCTCTTGCATGTCCTGGCGGAGAATTTCACCCATACTCATCCACATCCACATCATGCTCATCTGGTGGTTGCATAGTGGCATGGGCACATTCTATCAGATGCACATTTAGTTGTGCCTTACACATGCCATGGTCATCTTTGCCTTGAATCCGGGGGTTTGTTGGCTGCCCTTGTGGTATTTCTGGGTGCCCTGGTGGTGCTTGCTGCGCCAGTCTTGCCCTCCTCCTCCTCCTCCTCCTTCCTCTCATCTGTGCTGCCTGTTGTTGTTGGTGCTGCACTGCAATCATGTACACAGGCCCATGTCATGCTGCTGGTATTGGGACCATCTTGCTGTGGGAAGGGGTGTGGGAAGGGGTGTGGTGTGCTCTTTAGTGCTGCCTATCTCCATTGCCTCCACCTGTGCAGATTGTGTCCACCTGTGGCAGATGGGAACACTGCTCAGGTCTGTTAACGTGTGGTTTTCGTTGCTGTTATTAGCGCCATGCCGGTAACTGCTTTTTGGGTCTTTGGGATGCCGGTATTGCCATATACGCATGGGTTGTGATTGCGTGCTATTAGCGCCATGGCGCTATTTACGGTGTGGGGGTCGCGCGCAGGCGGCCCCGCCGCTATTAGTGGCACCGTATTTTACGGGTCCACTAATAGCGGTGGGTCCGGGTCGTGATCGGCTTGGGAGAATAACGTTGCCGGTATTTCGTTACCGGTAACGGTATTCCCTTACCGGACAATGTGTAATGAGGCCCTAATGCCGTTGTTGCAGTGCAGGGAGAAGGTCCATCTGTCAGGAATAAGGGCCTGTGGTGCAGGAGGAAGCAGGTACGGCATATCTAAAAACTACAATTCCCAGCAGGCATGGGGAAATGTGTAGTTCCTTGGGCCTGTCGGTACTCAGCTGCCGGCACTTTGCAATTAGGGATTGGGCTCTTAACGGCCGCCCGCCCGTGCTCATGTGCTGTTGATTAATGTTAGAGAGCATGGGCGGCGGTGGTGACGGCGGCAGGAGCGAAGCAGGAACGCTGAAGGTGTAAGCGAGTGGCGTGCAGGAGTCACGCCGGTCATGTCGCAAGGCATCTTTATATCCCGGGGTGCGGCGGCACACGCTCCTTAATCTGCTCCAGCGCTACAGGTCCGGGTCAGCCGCAGTAGGCTCCCGGACCATTAGTTAAGTGTTTCTATGTTTGTTTGCTTAGCCGGTTTACGGCATTAACATGGAGTAAATCAGAAGCTTCAAGTATTTATCTCCGGACGTCAGAGGAAAACGTCCGGACCAAAAGTTAAGTGAAGGCACATAAATCCTTGGTTTTGGGCAAGATAAACGCCAGTCTGGTAGCAGGCACATTGTTGTCTAAGCACCAGGGAAAACTCAACTCTTCTAATCCGCATTTCCAGTTATTACGTTTTTCCTATGTGCAGTGTATTATGTTAATCCATGTTTTGTGAGGCATATGAATGTCTCAATGTTCTCTGTTCATTATCAGTGTATTATGGTTTTAAGTTATTACCAGTTATTCGCTTTTCCAGATGGAGAAAAGCGTCTTTCTATGTGCATTATGTTGTGCTAATCCATGTTTGCTCACGAGTTGTGTAGGATGGCGTGTTATGTGTTAACTAATTACTGAAGATAGAGTCAGGTCAGGTTGCAGGAGTATTAAGCTATCTAGTCAGGAATTGTAGGAGTTTTTTGTCGTTTTATGACTTGTTGTCTTCCCTTCCTTCCCTTTATTTGTCCATCCCCTTTCCCTAACTCCTTCTTCCCCCCATTGGCTGCCACGTGGCTACCTGTAATTCAAACATCCAGGCGCCCGTGCCAACCACGGTGGGAGGGGTCGATCCATTCGGCTTCTGTGGTTCGGGAGAGGGGATTGAATTCCTCCTCCCTTAAGTTCAGTTTGTGACAGAATCAAAAGCCCCCGATTTCGGGATTACTGAACCACCCAGGCCAAATGGATAACTCTCCCTCGTTAGAGGAAGTGCTAAAGGCACTTCAGGAGATTCAGGTGGAATTGATACATGTCAGACAGGAATCTAGTACTCTGAAGAATCAAGTACAAGGATTGGTAGCACAAGGGACGCCTTTGGAGGAAGCAGGGTCTTCTACCAGTAGAGCAGGAACAAGAACGCCCACTGTGGTGGTTCAAGCTCCCAGTAGTGTGCCATTGGCTGCGCCTGAAAGATTTTCTGGGGATCCAAAAAAATACATGACGTTCTTGACCCAGTGTAGGTTACATTTCCTGTGTAAACCATCGGCCTTTGAGACTATTCAAGCAAGAACTGCCTTTGTAATTTCATATCTAACAGGAGATGCGGCCGCTTGGGCAAGGCCATTGGTACAGAAAGATGATCCATTATTGTATAATTGGGATAATTTTCTGGCAGAATTTGGTCGATTATTTGACCAAAGGGAAGTGTCATTGGCACAAGATAAGGAGTAATTGGCACTAAAACAGGTACCAGAGATTTGGTTTCTTATGTGACACACTTCAATAGACTGGTAATTGAAACAGATTGGCCAGAAAATAAACAGACAGTTTTATTCTATCAGGGATTGAAAGAAGAATTAAAAGACGCTATGGCACAGGTGGAGCCTTAGCCCAACACATGTACATCTATGATTGATTTGGCATTAAGGTTGGACCATAGGATGAATGAACGAAAAGGAGATAGGAAAAAACCAGAGGTGGTACCTTTTGTACGATTGGATAGAGGAAGGGTGAACAGAAACGGTGAAGGGGAACCTATGCAGATTGGAGGGGTAAGGGGACCTTTATCGGCTATAGAAAAAGAGCAGAGGAAGGTTAATAACTTGTGTTTGTACTGTGGTCAACCTGGACATTATATTCGTACTTGTCCAAATACCCCCAAGAAGATGGGTGGTGGAGATAAGAGCAAAAGCGAGTCGGGAAAAGGATTGGGCCGGCCTTAGGGGAACACAGGTGTCAGGCTCAGTGGTTGAAAAGTTCCCCACTTGGGTAGCAAATACTTCACGAAAAGGTAATTCTCATTTGTATATTTTGGTAACTTTATTTTTTGCTTGTACAAAACAGATGGTGTCAGCCATGATAGATTCAGGGGCAACTGGAAACTTTATTGACATTGATTTGGCCAAAAGACTGGGGTTGCCATTGCGAGAAAAGACTCAGGTGGAAGGGGTACAGTCGGTGGATGGGTCGCCTTTAATTTCAGGACCCATTTGTCAGCAAACTCAACCCATAGAAATGAGGTGGCAGTCTGGACATGTGGAGGACATTGTACTGGATCTAATTGCAGCTCCTCAATTTGGTCTTATTTTAGGAATTCCTTGGTTGACTCAGCATAATCCAAGAATTGATTGGGTAGCTAGAGAGATTTTTTTTGAGAATCCAGAATGCATTGGTCACATTGAGGAGGAGGTGAGTCAAGCATTGTTTTTGGCAGATCAGCCACGGGCAGTGCAAGTGGTGGGGGCTGTGGGGTTACAGGTTCCAGCTCAATATCAAGAGTTTGTAAATGTGTTTGACAAAGGAGGAGCGGAACAATTGCCTCCCCATAGACCATATGACTGTGTTATAGAGTTAGAACCCGGGGCTAAACTGCCATGTAGCAGAATCTATGCATTAACAGAAACCGAAAACCAACATCTGAGAGAGTATTTGGATGATATGTTAAAGAAAGGATTCATTCGACATTCCACATCGCCAGTCTCATCTCCATTGTTTTTTGTGCCTAAAAAAGAAGGTACGTTGAGGACATGTATTGATTATCGTGCTTTGAACAAAGTGACAGTAAAAAACAGATATCCACTCCCTTTAATTTCTGGACTGCTGGATCAAGTGAAAACAGCAGTGGTATACACAAAACTTGATTTACGTGGAGCTTATCATTTGATTCGTGTCAAAGAAGGTGATGGGTGGAAAACTGCATTTAGAACTAAGTTTGGACTATTTGAATATTTGGTTATGCCTTTTGGTTTATGTAATGCTCCTGCGGCATTTCAATTTTTTATGCAGGAGGTTTTGAGTGAGTTTTTAGACATTTTTGTTATTGTGTATATTGATGACATTCTAATTTATTCTAATTCACAAGAACAGCATGTGAACCATGTAAGGGCAGTGTTAAAGAAATTGCAAGAACATCAGTTATATGTGAAATTGGAAAAATGTGCCTTTCATGTGAAAAGAGTGGAGTTTTTGGGCTTCATTTTGACCCCCGAAGGGATAATTATGGACAAAAGCAAGGTGCAAGCAGTCCTGGACTGGCCCAAACCCCAGTGTGTTAAAGATATTCAATCTTTTTTGGGGTTCGCCAATTTCTATAGACGATTCATTACTCATTTTTCTCAGATTGTGGCACCGATAACAAGGTTATTAAGAAAAGCAACAAGTTTTTGTTGGGATGTGGGGGCGGAAAAGGCTTTTCAAGAATTAAAAATGGCATTTACCACAGCTCTAGTATTACGACATCCAGATTTGGAGAGGATGTTTCAAGTAGAAACTGATGCGTCCAATGTGGCCAGAGGAGCAGTATTATCACAGAAGGATCCAGAAGGGAGTTGGCATCCAGTAGCCTACTATTGACGAAAGCTCACTCAATGTGAACAAAATTATTCCATCACTGATAAAGAATTGTTAGCTATCAGGGCAGCTTTCTTGGAATGGAGACATTATTTACTGGGGGCTAAACATCAGGTGTTGGTAGTGACAGACCATAAAAACCTACAGTACTTTAAGATGGCTCACACATTGAGTCCTAGACAACTACGGTGGTCTCAATTTTTCAACGAATTTGATTTTGTGGTGACCTTCCGCCCGGGAAAAAGAAATGGAAAAGCAGATGCCTTATCACGCCAACAAAACATGGACAACATGGTATCTGAAACTAAATCTATAATTCCGGCAGAGAAGGTGGTAGGGGCCGTAGTCTCTAAGTTGATGAAGCAGGTGAAACAGGCAACGAGGAATCAAAAGAATCAGAGTTGGGGAGTGAATAACCCTTTGGAAACATTTAAAGAGAATCTCCCTTATTATGATGGCAGATTATATTTGCCTACTTTGGAACTCCAAACGAAGGCTATGCATTGGTGCCATAATTCCCCTCTGGCTGGACATTCAGGGAGTAAAAAGACACAGACTTTAGTGGAAAGATACTTTTGGTGGCCCAATTTGAAACAAGAGGTAATCAAGTACGTGCAGGAATGTGAAACATGCGTACGAAGTAAAGCTGATCACACCAAGAAGTCAGGGTTACTGAAACCCTTGCCCACTCCCACCAAAATATGGACACACATATCAATGGACTTTATCACAGACTTACCACCGGATGATCAGTATGATACAATTTGGGTGGTAGTAGATTACTTATCCAAACAAGCTCACTTTGAGCCTTGTAGGGGCATTCCGGGAGCAGGGGAACTGGCAGAATTGTTTTTGCAGCATGTGGTTCGCCTGCACGGACTACCACGTACTATTGTGTCTGTTAGGGGACCGCAGTTTACATCAAGGTTTTGGCGCGCTTTCTGTCAGATGTTAGGAATCAATTGTGCCCTGTCTACTAGTTACCATCCCCAGACGGATGGACAAACGGAAAGAGTTAACCAGACGCTGGAGCAATATTTGCGCTGTTATTTACATGAAGGAATGGAGTTGTGGGTTCAAGCCTTATGGTTAGTGGAATTCACTTATAATACCGCGGAACATGCTTCCCTGGGAATGGCTCCCAATGAGTGCTTGTATGGGCAGGTACAGGAAATGTTACCAGAACAGCTACCAAATGTTGAGAATTTTCCAACACTCCAAAACAGAAAACAATTGCTTCTAACCATCAGACAGAAGGCGCAAGATAATTTGGAATATGCAAAAACTCAATATAAGTTGTACGCAGACAGAAAGAGAAGGGAGGCTCCGCAGTACAAGGTGGGGGATAAGGTATGGCTATCCATACGCAATTTGCCTCTAATTGGATCTCGAAAATTTGCTCCCAAGTTTATTGGACCCTATGAAATAGTAAAATTTGTGTCAGAAGTTGCTGTGAAATTGTGTTTGCCTAAATCTCTGAGAATCCACCCGGTATTCCATGTGTGTCTGCTTAAACCTGCAGCGCCTGGAACACGCATGCAGAGACCTCCAGCTATCCACAAAGAGGGTCATGTGGAATATGAAGTAAAGCAGATCTTGGACTCAAAAAGGAGGAGACAAGTGTTATGGTATTTGATCCGGTGGGCTGGATATGGACTGGAAGATTGCTCCTGGGAACCTGCTAGTGCAGTGCATGCACCTCGTCTGGTAAGAATGTTTCATGCAAAGTATCCGGAAAAGGCAGGTCCTGGGAAGAGCCCTGGAAGGGGAGGTAATGTCAGGAATAAGGGCCTGTGGTGCAGGAGGAAGCAGGTACGGCATATCTAAAAACTACAATTCCCAGCAGGCATGGGGAAATGTGTAGTTCCTTGGGCATGTCGGTACTCAGCTGCCGGCACTTTGCAATTAGGGATTGGGCTCTTAACGGCCGCCCGCCCGTGCTCATGTGCTGTTGATTAATGTTGGAGAGCATGGGCGGCGACGGTGGCAGGAGCGAAGCAGGAACGCTGAAGGTGTAAGCGAGTGGCGTGCAGGAGTCACGCCGGTCATGTCGCAAGGCATCTTTATATCTCGGGGTGCGGCGGCACACGCTCCTTAATCTGCTCCAGCGCTACAGGTCCGGGTCAGCCGCAGTAGGCTCCCGGACCATCAGTTAAGTGTTTCTATGTTTGTTTGCTTAGCCGGTTTACGGCATTAACATGGAGTAAATCAGAAGCTTCAAGTATTTATGTCCGGACGTCAGAGGAAAACGTCCGGACCAAAAGTTAAGTTAAGGCACATAAATCCTTGGTTTTGGGCAAGATAAACGCCAGTCTGGTAGCAGGCACATTGTTGTCTAAGCACCAGGGAAAACTCAACTCTTCTAATCCGCATTTCCAGTTATTACGTTTTTCCTATATGCAGTGTATTATGTTAAGACATGTTTTGTGAGGCATATGAACGTCTCAACGTTCTCTGTTCATTATCAGTGTATTATGGTTTTAAGTTATTACCAGTTATTCGCTTTTCCAGATGGAGAAAAGCGTCTTTCTATGTGCATTATGTTGTGCTAATCCATGTTTGCTCACGAGTTGTGTAGGATGGCGTGTTATGTGTTAACTAATTACTGAAGATAGAGTCAGGTCAGGTTGCAGGAGTATTAAGCTATCTAGTCAGGAATTGTAGGAGTTTTGTGTCGTTTTATGTCTTGTTGTCTTCCCTTCCTTCCCTTTATTTGTCCATCCCCTTTCCCTAACTCCTTCTTCCCCCCATTGGCTGCAGCGTGGCTACCTGTAACTCAAACATCCAGGCGCCCGTGCCAACCACGGTGGGAGGGGTCGATCCATTCGGCTTCTGTGGTTCAGGAGAGGGGATTGAATTCCTCCTCCCTTAAGTTCAGTTTGTGACAGAATCAAAAGCCCCCGATTTCGGGATTACTGAACCACCCAGGCCAAATGGATAACCCTCCCTCATTAGCGGAAGTGCTAAAGGCACTTCAGGAGATTCAGGTGGAATTGATACATGTCAGACAGGAATCTAGTACTCTGAAGAATCAAGTACAAGGATTGGTAGCACAAGGGACGCCTTTGGAGGAAGCAGGGTCTTCTACCAGTAGAGCAGGAACAAGAACGCCCACTGTGGTGGTTCAAGCTCCCAGTAGTGTGCCATTGGCTGCGCCTGAAAGATTTTCTGGGGATCCAAAAAAATACATGACGTTCTTGACCCAGTGTAGGTTACATTTCCTGTGTAAACCATCGGCCTTTGAGACTATTCAAGCAAGAACTGCCTTTGTAATTTCATATCTAACAGGAGATGCAGCCGCTTGGGCAATACCATTGGTACAGAAAGATGATCCATTATTGTATAATTGGGATAATTTTCTGGCAGAATTTGGTTGATTATTTGACCGAAGGGAAGTGTCATTGGCACAAGATAAGGAGTTATTGGCACTAAAACAGGGTACCAGAGATTTGGTTTCTTATGTGACACACTTCAATGCTGTAACCACTTCAATATGTAACCACTTCAGGCTCAGTGGTTGAAAAGTTCCCCACTTGGGTAGCAAATACTTCACGAAAAGGTAATTCTCATTTGTATATTTTGGTAACTTTATTTTTTGCTTGTACAAAACAGATGGTGTCGGCCATGATAGATTCAGGGGCAACTGGAAACTTTATTGACATTGATTTGGCCAAAAGACTGGGGTTGCCATTGCGAGAAAAGACTCAGGTGGAAGGGGTACAGTCGGTGGATGGGTCGCCTTTAATTTTAGGACCCATTTGTCATCAAACTCAACCCATAGAAATGAGGTGTCAGTCTGGACATGTGGAGGACATTGTACTGGATCTAATTGCAGCTCCTCAATTTGGTCTTATTTTAGGAATTCCTTGGTTGACTCAGCATAATCCAAGAATTGATTGGGTAGCTAGAGAGATTTTTTTTGAGAATCCAGAATGCATTGGTCACATTGAGGAGGAGGTGAGTCAAGCATTGTTTTTGGCAGATCAGCCACGGGCAGTGCAAATGGTGGGGGCTGTGGGGTTACAGGTTCCAGCTCAATATCAAGAGTTTGTAAATGTGTTTGACAAAGGAGGAGCGGAACAATTGCCTCCCCATAGACCATATGACTGTGTTATAGAGTTAGAACCCGGGGCTAAACTGCCATGTAGCAGAATCTATGCATTAACAGAAACCGAAAACCAACATCTGAGAGAGTATTTGGATGATATGTTAAAGAAAGGATTCATTCGACATTCCACATCGCCAGTCTCATCTCCATTGTTTTTTGTGCCTAAAAAAGAAGGTACGTTGAGGACATGTATTGATTATCGTGCTTTGAACAAAGTGACAGTAAAAAACAGATATCCACTCCCTTTAATTTCTGGACTGCTGGATCAAGTGAAAACAGCAGTGGTATACACAAAACTTGATTTACGTGGAGCTTATCATTTGATTCGTGTCAAAGAAGGTGATGAGTGGAAAACTGCATTTAGAACTAAGTTTGGACTATTTGAATATTTGGTTATGCCTTTTGGTTTATGTAATGCTCCTGCGGCATTTCAATTTTTTATGCAGGAGGTTTTGAGTGAGTTTTTGGACATTTTTGTTATTGTGTATATTGATGACATTCTAATTTATTCTAATTCACAAGAACAGCATGTGAACCATGTAAGGGCAGTGTTAAAGAAATTGCAAGAACATCAGTTATATGTGAAATTGGAAAAATGTGCCTTTCATGTGAAAAGAGTGGAGTTTTTGGGCTTCATTTTGACCCCGGAAGGGATAATTATGGAGAAAAGCAAGGTGCAAGCAGTCCTGGACTGGCCCAAACCCCAGTGTGTTAAAGATATTCAATCTTTTTTGGGGTTCGCCAATTTCTATAGACGATTCATTACTAATTTGTCTCAGATTGTGGCACCGATAACAAGGTTATTAAGAAAAGCAACAAGTTTTTGTTGGGATGTGGGGGCGGAAAAGGCTTTTCAAGAATTAAAAATGGCATTTACCACAGCTCCAGTATTACGACATCCAGATTTGGAGAGGATGTTTCAAGTAGAAACTGATGCGTCCAATGTGGCCAGAGGAGCAGTATTATCTCAGAAGGATCCAGAAGGGAGTTGGCATCCAGTAGCCTACTATTGACGAAAGCTCACTCAATGTGAACAAAATTATTCCATCACTGATAAAGAATTGTTAGCTATCAGGGCAGCTTTCTTGGAATGGAGACATTATTTACTGGGGGCTAAACATCAGGTGTTGGTAGTGACAGACCATAAAAACCTACAGTACTTTAAGATGGCTCACACATTGAGTCCTAGACAACTACGGTGGTCTCAATTTTTCAACGAATTTGATTTTGTGGTGACCTTCCGCCCAGGAAAAAGAAATGGAAAAGCAGATGCCTTATCACGCCAACAAAACATGGACAACATGGTATCTGAAACTAAATCTATAATTCCGGCAGAGAAGGTGGTAGGGGCCGTAGTCTCTAAGTTGATGAAGCAGGTGAAACAGGCAATGAGGAATCAAAAGAATCAGAGTTGGGGAGTGAATAACCCTTTGGAAACATTTCAAGAGAATCTCCCTTATTATGATGGCAGATTATATTTGCCTACTTTGGAACTCCAAAAGAAGGCTATGCATTGGTGCCATAATTCCCCTCTGGCTGGACATTCAGGGAGTAAAAAGACACAGACTTTAGTGGAAAGATACTTTTGGTGGCCCAATTTGAAACAAGAGGTAATCAAGTACGTGCAGGAATGTGAAACATGCGTACGAAGTAAAGCTGGTCACACCAAGAAGTCAGGGTTACTGAAACCCTTGCCCACTCCCACCAAAATATGGACACACATATCAATGGACTTTATCACAGACTTACCACCGGATGATCAGTATGATACGATTTGGGTGGTAGTAGATTACTTATCCAAACAGGCTCACTTTGTGCCTTGTAGGGGCATTCCAGGAGCAGGGGAACTGGCAGAATTGTTTTTGCAGCATGTGGTTCGCCTGCACGGACTACCACGTACTATTGTGTCTGATAGGGGACCGCAGTTTACATCAAGGTTTTGGCGCGCTTTCTGTCAGATGTTAGGAATCAATTGTGCCCTGTCTACTAGTTACCATCCCCAGATGGATGGACAAACGGAAAGAGTTAACCAGACGCTGGAGCAATATTTGCGCTGTTATTTACATGAAGGAATGGAGTCGTGGGTTCAAGCCTTATGGTTAGCGGAATTCACTTATAATAACGCGGAACATGCTTCCCTGGGAATGGCTCCCAATGAGTGCTTGTATGGGCAGGTACAGGAAATGTTACCAGAACAGCTACCAAATGTTGAGAATTTTCCAACACTCCAAAACAGAAAACAATTGCTGCTAACCATCAGACAGAAGGCGCGAGATAATTTGGAATATGCAAAAACTCAATATAAGTTGTACGCAGACAGAAAGAGAAGGGAGGCTCCGCAGTACAAGGTGGGGGATAAGGTATGGCTATCCACACGCAATTTGCCTCTAATTGGATCTCGAAAATTTGCTCCCAAGTTTATTGGACCCTATGAAATAGTGAAAATTGTGTCAGAAGTTGCTGTGAAATTGTGTTTGCCTAAATCTCTGAGAATCCACCCGGTATTCCATGTGTGTCTGCTTAAACCCACAGCGCCTGGAACACGCATGCAGAGACCTCCAGCTATCCACAAAGAGGGTCATGTGGAATATGAAGTAAAGCAGATCTTGGACTCAAAAAGGAGGAGACAAGTGTTATGGCATTTGATCCGGTGGGCTGGATATGGACTGGAAGATTGCTCCTGGGAACCTGCTAGTGCAGTGCATGCACCTCGTCTGGTAAGAATGTTTCATGCAAAGTATCCGGAAAAGGCAGGTCCTGGGAAGAGCCCTGGAAGGGGAGGTAATGTCAGGAATAAGGGCCTGTGGTGCAGGAGGAAGCAGGTACGGCATATCTAAAAACTACAATTCCCAGCAGGCATGGGGAAATGTGTAGTTGCTTGGGCCTGTCGGTACTCAGCTGCCGGCACTTTGCAATTAGGGATTGGGCTCTTAACGACCGCCCACCCGTGCTCATGTGCTGTTGATTAATGTTGGAGAGCATGGGCGGCGGCGGCGACGGCGGCAGGAGCGAAGCAGGAACGCTGAAGGTGTAAGCGAGTGGCGTGCAGGAGTCACGCCGGTCATGTCGCAAGGCATCTTTATATCCCGGGGTGCGGCGCACACGCTCCTTAATCTGCTCCAGCGCTGCAGGTCCGGGTCAGCCGCAGTAGGCTCCCAGACCATCAGTTAAGTGTTTCTATGTTTGTTTGCTTAGCCGGTTTACGGCATTAACATGGAGTAAATCAGAAGCTTCAAGTATTTATGTCCGGAAGTCAGAGGAAAACGTCCGGACCAAAAGTTAAGTGAAGGCACATAAATCCTTGGTTTTGGGCAAGATAAACGCCAGTCTGGTAGTAGCAGGCACATTGTTGTCTAAGCACCAGGGAAAACTCAACTCTTCTAATCCGCATTTCCAGTTATTACGTTTTTCCTATGTGCAGTGTATTATGTTAATCCATGTTTTGTGAGGCATATGAACGTCTCAACGTTCTCTGTTCATTATCAGTGTATTATGGTTTTACGTTATTACCAGTTATTCGCTTTTCCAGATGGAGAAAAGCGTCTTTCTATGTGCATTGTGTTGTGCTAATCCATGTTTGCTCACGAGTTGTGTAGGATGGCGTGTTATGTGTTAACTAATTACTGAAGATAGAGTCAGGTCAGGTTGCAGGAGTATTAAGCTATCTAGTCAGGACTTGTAGGAGTTTTGTGTCGTTTTATGTCTTGTTGTCTTCCCTTCCTTCCCTTTATTTGTCCATCCCCTTTCCCTAACTCCTTCTTCCCCCCATTGGCTGCAGCGTGGCTACCTGTAACTCAAACATCCAGGCGCCCGTGCCAACCACGGTGGGAGGGGTCGATCCATTCGGCTTCTGTGGTTCGGGAGAGGGGATTGAATTCCTCCTCCCTTAAGTTCAGTTTGTGACAGAATCAAAAGCCCCCGATTTCGGGATTACTGAACCACCCAGGCCAAATGGATAACCCTCCCTCATTAGCGGAAGTGCTAAAGGCACTTCAGGAGATTCAGGTGGAATTGATACATGTCAGACAGGAATCTAGTACTCTGAAGAATCAAGTACAAGGATTGGTAGCACAAGGGACGCCTTTGGAGGAAGCAGGGTCTTCTACCAGTAGAGCAGGAACAAGAACGCCCACTGTGGTGGTTCAAGCTCCCAGTAGTGTGCCATTGGCTGCGCCTGAAAGATTTTCTGGGGATCCAAAAAAATACATGACGTTCTTGACCCAGTGTAGGTTACATTTCCTGTGTAAACCATCGGCCTTTGAGACTATTCAAGCAAGAACTGCCTTTGTAATTTCATATCTAACAGGAGATGCGGCCGCTTGGGCAATGACATTGGTACAGAAAGATGATCCATTATTGTATAATTGGGATAATTTTCTGGCAGAATTTGGTCGATTATTTGACCGAAGGGAAGTGTCATTGGCACAAGATAAGGAGTTATTGGCACTAAAACAGGGTACCAGAGATTTGGTTTCTTATGTGACACACTTCAATAGACTGGTAATTGAAACAGATTGGCCAGAAAATAAACAGACAGTTTTATTCTATCAGGGATAGAAAGAAGAATTAAAAGACGCTATGGCACAGGTGGAGCCTCAGCCCAACACATGTACATCTATGATTGATTTGGCATTAAGGTTGGACCATGGGATGCATGAACGAAAAGGAGATAGGAAAAAATCAGAGGTGGTACCTTTTGTACGATTGGATAGAGGAAGGGTGAACAGAAACGGTGAAGGGGAACCTATGCAGATTGGAGGGGTGAGGGGACCTTTATCGGCTATAGACAAAGAGCAGAGGACGGTTAATAATTTGTGTTTGTACTGTGGTCAACCTGGACATTATATTCGTACTTGTCCAAATACCCCCAAGAAGATGGGTGGTGGAGATAAGAGCAAAAGCGAGTCGGGAAAAGGATTGGGCCGGCCTTAGGGGGAACACAGGTGTCAGGCTCAGTGGTTGAAAAGTTCCCCACTTGGGTAGCAAATACTTCACGAAAAGGTAATTCTCATTTGTATATTTTGGTAACTTTATTTTTTGCTTGAACAAAACAGATGGTGTCAGCCATGATAGATTCAGGGGCAACTGGAAACTTTATTGACATTGATTTGGCCAAAAGACTGGGGTTGCCATTGCGAGAAAAGACTCAGGTGGAAGGGGTACAGTCGGTGGATGGGTCGCCTTTAATTTCAGGACCCATTTGTCAGCAAACTCAACCCATAGAAATGAGGTGTCAGTCTGGACATGTGGAGGACATTGTACTGGATCTAATTGCAGCTCCTCAATTTGGTCTTATTTTAGGAATTCCTTGGTTGACTCAGCATAATCCAAGAATTGATTGGGTAGCTAGAGAGATTTCTTTTGAGAATCCAGAATGCATTGGTCACATTGAGGAGGAGGTGAGTCAAGCATTGTTTTTGGCAGATCAGCCACGGGCAGTGCAAGTGGTGGAGGCTGTGGGGTTACAGGTTCCGGCTCAATATCAAGAGTTTGTAAATGTGTTTGACATAGGAGGAGCGGAACAATTGCCTCCCCATAGACCATATGACTGTGTTATAGAGTTAGAACCCGGGGCTAAACTGCCATGTAGCAGAATCTATGCATTAACAGAAACCGAAAACCAACATCTGAGAGAGTATTTGGATGATATGTTAAAGAAAGGATTCATTCGACATTCCACATCGCCAGTCTCATCTCCCTTGTTTTTTGTGCCTAAAAAAGAAGGTACGTTGAGGACATGTATTGATTATCGTGCTTTGAACAAAGTGACAGTAAAAAACAGATATCCACTCCCTTTAATTTCTGGACTGCTGGATCAAGTGAAAACAGCAGTGGTATACACAAAACTTGATTTACGTGGAGCTTATCATTTGATTCGTGTCAAAGAAGGTGATGAGTGGAAAACTGCATTTAGAACTAAGTTTGGACTATTTGAATATTTGGTTATGCCTTTTGGTTTATGTAATGCTCCTGCGGCATTTCAATTTTTTATGCAGGAGGTTTTGAGTGAGTTTTTGGACATTTTTGTTATTGCGTATATTGATGACATTCTAATTTATTCTAATTCACAAGAACAGCATGTGAACCATGTAAGGGCAGTGTTAAGGAAATTGCAAGAACATCAGTTATATGTGAAATTGGAAAAATGTGCCTTTCATGTGAAAAGAGTGGAGTTTTTGGGCTTCATTTTGACCCCGGAAGGGATAATTATGGAGAAAAGCAAGGTGCAAGCAGTCCTGGACTGGCCCAAACCCCAGTGTGTTAAAGATATTCAATCTTTTTTGGGGTTCGCCAATTTCTATAGACGATTCATTACTAATTTGTCTCAGATTGTGGCACCGATAACAAGGTTATTAAGAAAAGCAACACGTTTTTGTTGGGATGTGGGGGCGGAAAAGGCTTTTCAAGAATTAAAAATGGCATTTACCACAGCTCCAGTATTACGACATCCAGATTTGGAGAGGATGTTTCAAGTAGAAACTGATGCGTCCAATGTGGCCAGAGGAGCAGTATTATCTCAGAAGGATCCAGAAGGGAGTTGGCATCCAGTAGCCTACTATTCACGAAAGCTCACTCAATGTGAACAAAATTATTCCATCACTGATAAAGAATTGTTAGCTATCAGGGCAGCTTTCTTGGAATGGAGACATACTGGGGGCTAAACATCAGGTGTTGGTAGTGACAGACCATAAAAACCTACATTACTTTAAGATGGCTCACACATTGAGTCCTAGACAACTACGGTGGTCTCAATTTTTCAACGAATTTGATTTTGTGGTGACCTTCCGCCCGGGAAAAAGAAATGGAAAAGCAGATGCCTTATCACGCCAACAAAACATGGACAACATGGTATCTGAAACTAAATCTATAATTCCGGCAGAGAAGGTGGTAGGGGCCGTAGTCTCTAAGTTGATGAAGCAGATGAAACAGGCAATGAGGAATCAAAAGAATCAGAGTTGGGGAGTGAATAACCCTTTGGAAACATTTAAAGAGAATCTCCCTTATTATGATGGCAGATTATATTTGCCTACTTTGGAACTCCAAAAGAAGGCTATGCATTGGTGCCATAATTCCCCTCTGGCTGGACATTCAGGGAGTAAAAAGACACAGACTTTAGTGG
Organism: Ambystoma mexicanum; assembly: GCF_040938575.1. Taxonomy (NCBI): domain Eukaryota; kingdom Metazoa; phylum Chordata; class Amphibia; order Caudata; family Ambystomatidae; genus Ambystoma; species Ambystoma mexicanum. The sequence continues at coordinate 941,603,612 of NC_090939.1, forward strand.
AAAGATACTTTTGGTGGCCCAATTTGAAACAAGAGGTAATCAAGTACGTGTAGGAATGTGAAACATGCGTACGAAGTAAAGCTGATCACACCAAGAAGTCAGGGTTACTGAAACCCTTGCCCACTCCCACCAAAATATGGACACACATATCAATGGACTTTATCACAGACTTACCACCGGATGATCAGTATGATACGATTTGGGTGGTAGTAGATTACTTATCCAAATAGGCTCACTTTGTGCCTTGTAGGGGCATTCCAGGAGCAGGGGAACTGGCAGAATTGTTTTTGCAGCATGTGGTTCGCCTGCACGGACTACCACGTACTATTGTGTCTGATAGGGGACCGCAGTTTACATCAAGGTTTTGGCGCGCTTTCTGTCAGATGTTAGGAATCAATTGTGCCCTGTCTACTAGTTACCATCCCCAGACGGATGGACAAACGGAAAGAGTTAACCAGACGCTGGAGCAATATTTGCGCTGTTATTTACATGAAGGAATGGAGTCGTGGGTTCAAGCCTTATGGTTAGCGGAATTCACTTATAATAACGCGGAACATGCTTCCCTGGGAATGGCTCCCAATGAGTGCTTGTATGGGCAGGTACAGGAAATGTTACCAGAACAGCTACCAAATGTTGAGAATTTTCCAACACTCCAAAACAGAAAACAATTGCTTCTAACCATCAGACAGAAGGCGCGAGATAATTTGGAATATGCAAAAACTCAATATAAGTTGTACGCAGACAGAAAGAGAAGGGAGGCTCCGCAGTACAAGGTGGGGGATAAGGTATGGCTATCCACACGCAATTTCTAATTGGATCTCGAAAATTTGCTCCCAAGTTTATTGGACCCTATGAAATAGTAAAAATTGTGTCAGAAGTTGCTGTGAAATTGTGTTTGCCTAAATCTCTGAGAATCCACCCGGTATTCCATGTGTGTCTGCTTAAACCCGCAGCGCCTGGAATACGCGTGCAGAGACCTCCAGCTATCCACAAAGAGGGTCATGTGGAATATGAAGTAAAGCAGATCTTGGACTCAAAAAGGAGGAGACAAGTGTTATGGAATTTGATCCGGTGGGCTGGATATGGACTGGAAGATTGCTCCTGGGAACCTGCTAGTGCAGTGCATGCACCTCGTCTGGTAAGAATGTTTCATGCAAAGTATCCGGAAAAGGCAGGTCCTGGGAAGAGCCCTGGAAGGGGAGGTAATGTCAGGAATAAGGGCCTGTGGTGCAGGAGGAAGCAGGTACGGCATATCTAAAAACTACAATTCCCAGCAGGCATGGGGAAATGTGTAGTTCCTTGGGCCTGTCGGTACTCAGCTGCCGGCACTTTGCAATTAGGGATTGGGCTCTTAACGGCCGTCCGCCCGTGCTCATGTGCTGTTGATTAATGTTGGAGAGCATGGGCGGCGGCGGCGACGGCGGCAGGAGCGAAGCAGGAACGCTGAAGGTGTAAGCGAGTGGCGTGCAGGAGTCACGCCGGTCATGTCGCAAGGCATCTTTATATCCCGGGGTGCGGCGGCACACACTCCTTAATCTGCTCCAGCGCTACAGGTCCGGGTCAGCCGCAGTAGGCTCCCGGACCATCAGTTAAGTGTTTCTATGTTTGTTTGCTTAGCCGGTTTACGGCATTAACATGGAGTAAATCAGAAGCTTCAAGTATTTATGTCCGGACGTCAGAGGAAAACGTCCGGACCAAAAGTTAAGTGAAGGCACATAAATCCTTGGTTTTGGGCAAGATAAACGCCAGTCTGGTAGCAGGCACATTGTTGTCTAAGCACCAGGGAAAACTCAACTCTTCTAATCCGCATTTCCAGTTATTACGTTTTTCCTATGTGCAGTGTATTATGTTAATCCATGTTTTGTGAGGCATATGAACGTCTCAACGTTCTCTGTTCATTATCAGTGTATTATGGTTTTAAGTTATTACCAGTTATTCGCTTTTCCAGATGGAGAAAAGCGTCTTTCTATGTGCATTATGTTGTGCTAATCCATGTTTGCTCACGAGTTGTGTAGGATGGCGTGTTATGTGTTAACTAATTACTGAAGATAGAGTCAGGTCAGGTTGCAGGAGTATTAAGCTATCTAGTCAGGAATTGTAGGAGTTTTTTGTCGTTTTATGTCTTGTTGTCTTCCCTTCCTTCCCTTTATTTGTCCATCCCCTTTCCCTAACTCCTTCTTCCCCCCATTGGCTGCCACGTGGCTACCTGTAATTCAAACATCCAGGCGCCCGTGCCAACCACGGTGGGAGGGGTCGATCCATTCGGCTTCTGTGGTTCGGGAGAGGGGATTGAATTCCTCCTCCCTTAAGTTCAGTTTGTGACACCATCAGTGTGGAGACAGAAAAAGGTTTGTCTCGCAAACAGTTCGCTTTTGGAATCTCCTATATAGCCAAGGAACTGATGTCAGCTGGCACCTCCCAAACACCCCCTAGTTGGGAAGGCAAATGAGACTGGACCATCTTAGCAGTAAAGGAACAGTCTATTTCCCTCAATCATGTGGCATGAAAGACTGGGACAAGTAGTTGCAAAGTAGAACACCAGCAGGGCTGGAAGAGAGCTGAAGAGAAAGCAGTCCCCAGATGTTCCTAAATCTCTCCCCACTACCCAGGCACTCAGTCTCTCCCGCAGACCCAGGAAATCAACAGGGTGGGTGGTGCAGTGTGTGGCTGTCAGATTCCGTATTAACAATCTGAATTTCAAACTCGTCAGTCCCACTCCCCTCCTCTGACTCCTCACCTGATGACCTTGAGTCTGTAGAGTATTGCTGAGCCTCACGATAATGGTAGCCGGCGGAGGCGGTATCCCAACCGCGGGGGGAAGCCACAGCGGTCGCTAGTGAACAGCGGCCTCTGCGGCCCTGTCACCGCAGGCGGGTTAAAGTAGGGGAAAAAGCCAAAGGCGTACAAAAAACCCCTCTTGATGGTCCAAGTAGTAGGCTGCGGAGGTGAAGTCGTAATCCAGGAAGCGCCGGGAGCTTGTGGTCCAATGAAGGAGGATCGCGGAAAGCAGCGGAGTCCGGAAAGGACCCAGAGAGCCGTAGCCGGGAACAAGCGGAGAGGAAATGAGCGAGGAAGGGGAAAAAATGGAGGAATAGTTGAGGCAGGGAAAAATGGGAAATGACAGGGGTCGTAATGAGCAGGGAGATCAGTAAGAAAACACAACACAGCGTACAGCAACCAAGAGCGAGAAAACACACAGTTGCAACGCGCCATATGCCAGGAAGACGCGGAGTAAGTCTTCCGGCAATGGCTACGTCACAACATAGAGAAACGTGCAAAGACTAGACTGTTACCAGAGAAAGAGAAAAGCCTGTGTATTCTCTAATGTCCACTCCATCGGAACCGCCGCCACAATCTCCATGCGAGGGATCGCATGACAGTGGCCAATACTAGTCGAGAAACTCTCATAACAAGCAGGTAGGACCCGACAGCAACATTAGGCCTTGGTTGTAGCTATCAGCAGGAACAGGCCATGAAGGCTTGCATGGACAGACAAGGTGCTTCTCTGGGATCACAAAAGCTGAAAAGACACCAATGACCAATAACGGTGCTACGTTAAGGGTATAGGAATGCATTCAGTTTTTGGAGACAATGTTTTATAGAGGTGGGCGGCATCATCTGATGAGTGCTGGGCATGTACTGAGAAAATTCAGGTGACGTTTTAACTATTGTGATACCCCTAATGAGCATCAGAGGCTGGGAAGTCAAAGATATGATTGAGAACTTGAGTTGATTCCTGACAGGTAAGGTCTACTGCACTGCTCTCGCTGATTGAAGATGACAGTTTACTCCTATGGCTTCCTCGTTCCCCTACCTTACTTATTCCCTCTGCATTGGGGGTCATTCCGAGGTTGGAGGTAAGGGATTACCGGCGCCTGTAAGGGCACCGATGGCGGTAATCCCTTACCTCCGTATTCCGAGTTCCCTTTGCGGGTCCCTCTTTACCTCCTGCTTTTAGCAGGAGTAAATAACGGGACCCGCAAAGTGACCTTGGAGTAAATTACGGCACCGTAATTTATGGTGCCGTAATTACCTCCTTCCCCATTCCCATTGAGCCCTATGGGGGCAGAAATGGGGATGGGGAAGGGCTATGGTGAATGGGGAATTACCGGTCCATCCAACCTTGGAATGGACCGTTAATTACTCCATTCACCATGCCGGTATTCCATGGAGTAAATAGCTCCATGGTTGCCAACCATGGAGCTATTTACTCCATGGTGTAGTCCTAACTCGGAATGAGGGCCATTGTGTCTTATGGACCTGCCCTGTCTAAATGGCTACTCCAAATATGTCACTTCCCCCTTTTTCCTGCCCTTTCTTTTCCCCAATTTCTGTCGCCAGGTTGCACAGACCCGACTATGTCCATTTCCTGTCCACTAATGCCCACTTCTAGGAATTATATTTAAAAAAATCTAGGCTACTGGAGTTGATGCCCATTCTACTATGGTTTTATGCTTCTAAAACAATAATAGAAAATCTGCATTCTCCTGTTTCTAATGTAATGATATCATGAAAAACATAGGCCATGTTCTTTGTTCATTTACTCAAGGAAGAGCGAGGTATACCAAAGGTGAACTGGAGTCTGCAGAGGAGTGCAATTCTTTGTTCCGATAAAAATAAGCTCAATTTTGGCACGTGTCACAGCCCAGTGGATCAATGGAAGATTCAAGACCAATAAATATGATATAACTGCATTTGCACAAATACACAGAGCTTGGAATAAGGCCTTTAGGATCCAACAGTGAATAGATCTAACAAAATAGGGACATGTCTCTTTTTTATCAGTGCAGAGGTTCAAGGAAAACACACAAACTATTAAGAGAGGTATGCAAACCCTACTCTAAGCTAAAACCTTGGTGCTAATTGCAGATTCTCAAATCTTTTTGTTGGGATAGTATCGCCACGGTTGATTCACATAAAGTTACTCACTGTTCCCCGAAATTCCAAGAGTTCCTGTGCCCTTTCTTTTTCTTCTGCATGGAGGTTGGCCCTCGTGGGCTTGTTCTATGGCAGTCATGGGTGGGCACTACAACTCTGCCTTGAGGTTCAGACGTTGAGAGTCTATTTTTTGCCTGTCCTGTTGGGATTGTCAGGTTGCAATTATCACTGTCCCACCCTCTAACCAAGGGCAGCATGAAAGTTCAAGGAGCTACAGTGCCTTCACCCCGTGGGTCCAGGTACCTGTCCCCAGCAGGGCTTGCTTCTCTCTTGTGTCTCTGTCAACTCTGGTCTTTTGCACAGGCCTGTACTGGGCCAGTGCCCCCAGTAAGACATAGACATGGGCCCTCATTACGACCCAGGCGGTAAGTATCGAACATTACCGCCATGGCGTAATTTACGTTTACGCCCTGGCCCCATGTCGTAAAGTGCGGCACATTCCGACCCATCGCGCACGAGCATTACGCCATGGCGGTAATGTAAAGTACGCAATGCCGTAAATGAGCCCAAAATGGCCCCTACCGGCATAGTACGCCGCGCAAGGTGCACTTCCGCCACCCATCATAGCGGTCACCGCAATTAGCGGTGACCGTAAATAAGCGGAACCGGAAGTAGCGTCATCGCGGCGGAACGGGAAAGAGCACGGCGGCCATCTTTAAAAACACAATCCATTGCCATCCTCCCCAACCACTCCACATCCGACCCTGAGACCCGTCATAACCCATTACCCACCCATTTACCAACTTGAAAATGCCAAAAGCAGTCAAAAAAGCCTGCGATCGGCAGCGCCAGGACCGCTTCTCCCGTGAGGAACTCACCATGCTTGCGGAGAAACTCCAGGACAATGCTACGGTGGTCTTCTCCACGCAAATGACCAGGCCGGCAATTGCCAAGAAGAAGGCCATATGGGCCCTGGTGGCAGAGCGTGTCAGTGCGGTGGGAACCGTACCCCGCAACGCACAGCAGTGTAGAAAGCGGTGGGACGACCTGAGGCTCCGCATCAGGAGCATCCTCTCGGCGAATAGGAACCTGGCCACGGCAACCGGGGGAAGATCTGATTCACCCATCAAATTGCAAGCATGGGAGGAAATCTGTGCCTCCACTATTGGAATGGAGAGTATAGAAGGAGTAGGAGGGATGGAGAGAGGAGCCCCGACATCAGGAGATGCAGGTAGGTGGCTCAAATCAAGCAATGCAAAATTCACCAAAGTCCAATCATGTGAAGTACAATGTTGCCCCATAGTGCAAATGCAACACAGCAGCAGGAGACTGCCCACAGACACATCCGATCTCCACCCTGTACACATGCAGCATGCACACCCTAACTGCCGGCACCCACATACCTCCATGCTACTTCCACACAAGAGGCAGACAACCTGTATGCCCCTGCCTCAAATGTGCTGCATGTACTAACTGATAAGATGCCATTCGTCACAATGCAGGCCCAATGTCCGCTGACCCATCAATAACACTATCCCTCCTTTGCTCCACCACAGGCTCAGATTCAGACCCTCAGGATGAGGACACCACTGCCTCCACAGCCACCAAGAGGGCCAGGACAACTGTGCCAAGACCGCAAGCCTCCACCTCTGCCGTCCCGATGAAAACACCACAGCAGCCACAATCCCTGCCAGGGAAAGAGGACAGGGCACTGACAGCCACCACAACTGTCACCACAGAATCAGCAGCAGCAGCGCACATTACACCAATCGTGCCCACCGAAGGGACAGGCTCTGCTGCAAGCAGCACTCTTGGCGAAATCGCAGCCATTGCAGCCTCCTCCGATAGTGAAGCTGGGATCATTGAGGAGATTGAGGATGCAAGCCCCACTGCCCACCTACATTCCCCCTACATATCCCCAAGCAGCCTGCATGCGGATGCCACACAGGTGCAGTTAGGGGACGAGGATTGGCCAGCCACCCCATCCCCGCTGCTGGAGGTGAGCAGCCCAATAGGTATGCCAATGCCATCAGTCATGAGCCAGAGGAATGAACAGACCCTGGATGAGATAGTCACCCGGCAGCAGCAACTATCCTCGCTCCTCAATGAGCATGTTGTTGAGTGTGGGGGGCAAAGGATGCAATGGAGAGATGTGCAGACAGAGTCACGGCTGCCATTGAGTCCTCCACGAAGGACATCTGCACAGAACTCGCCGCTGTGCGGCACGTAATCTCAGAACTGGTGCAGACCATTCGGGACATGCGTCCAAATGTGCATGCAGGAACCTCCTCGTCAACCAGCTCGGCACAGAGCAGCCCCATCAGACGATCAGGGAGGAACCTGCGCAGCACGGGCAGGGGTGCCCCAGGGGCCAGGGGAGGGGACTGTAATTAGTGGCTGGACAGTGGAGAATTACTGCATCACACACTGCTGCACAGAGTCACTCACACCTTCGTAAGGATTCCAGGGGGGAGGGGGGAGTGGGTGTGTTTGGGTGTTCAGGTGGTAGGGGGGAGGGGGGGTGGGTGTGTTTGGGTGTTCAGGGGAGAGGGGGGAGTGGGTGTGTTGGGGTGTTCTGGGGAGGGGGGAGTGGGTGTGTTGGGGTGTTCAGGGGGAGGGGGGAGTGGGTGTGTTTGGGTGTTCAGGGGGGAGGGGGGAGTGGGTGTGTTTGGGTGTTCAGGGGGGAGGTGGAAGGGGGGAGTGGGTGTGTTGGGGTGTTCAGGGGGGAGGGTGGAGGGGGGAGTGGGTGTGTCATACCTTTTCACATTCATAATACACTTTTTCGTTTAGCACAAATCAAATGTGTGGACATTGCTCATTGCGTATGTGTGCTTTATTGTTGTACAGTCCACAGTGTGCATGTCCCAGACACACACAGTGCCCCAAGTGCCGTCTCCATGTTACACGCACACGCCGTGTGTGCTAGAAGCATTGGTCAATGAGATTCTGACGCATTTCACGCCCCTCCTGTGCATCGCTGCCTCCTTGAGGTGCTGCCCCATCCCCACCCTCATCATCCTCATCGTCAGATGGTTGCAGTTCGGCGTCAGGGGGCAGGGGCACATTTCGTCTGACGCACATATTGTGTAGCATGACACATGCCATGACAATCTTCGCAACCTTCTCATGGCGGTACAGGAGTGCCCCGCCAGACCTGCTGAGGCAGCAGAAACGTGCCTTCAGTAGGCCGAATGCCTGCTCAATCACCACACGGGTACGTGCACGGGCACGGTTGAAGTCCTCCTCATGCTGTTTCTGTGGGTTCCGGACTGGTGTAAGGAGCCACCTCTTCGGGGGATAGCCTGCATCACCTGTAAGTGGGCAACAATGTATGTGTCAGGGATGAGATTGATTTCTGTACATGACGTGCCACCATGCCTTGCATTCAACTATTACTTTGCACCACTTTTAGTTGCGCTAATGGATTCACACTATGCAACCGGTATATGTTCATGGCTCTCATGTACAGTTTTGCATGCCAAGACACAATGCAGGGGGGACAAGTGCCTTGTGAGTGCCCATCCACTGTGTCCGTTCAGGCCGTTTCTTTAGGTGACCTGGCACGTGTCCTGTGAGGTCAACGCTCACATGATTGCAACATTGCTGTCTGCCTCATTATGACCCCAGTGAACAATACTGATGTCAATAGGGACAGTTTGTGGGCCTTGCTGTCTGTGTTGTGGTGTATTGATGTTCCTGTCCGTCATGTGCCTCCTTTGTGCACAGTTATGGGGGACAGGCCTTTCAGTTGATGGTGTTTGGTGACGTGCATGTAGGTGCTTTTCGTTGAAGTCACTGTGGTCACATTTTGTACAATGCACTTGCAGATGGTTGTGTCATGGTTGGGAGACACCTTCATTCCCATGGTAGGGCTGCTTAGGTCAGGCATCATGTATACAGTTGTCAGATGACGTAAGTGCTGCCTCGGGGTATGATCTGGCTACTGCTAGTCGCAGCCAGGTGAAGTATGCATCATCCCCCCCCCTTTTCTGCCAGGTGAAGTATGCATCACCCCCCCCCTTTCTGCAAGGTGAAGTATGCATCACCCCCCCCCCCCTTTCTGCCAGGTGAAGTATGCATCACCCCCCCCCTTTCTGCAAGGTGAAGTATGACTCATCCCCCCCCCTTTCTGCCAGGTGAAGTATGCATCACCCCCCCCCCCCCTTTCTGCCAGGTGAGGTATGCATTGGTACGTCGATCACCTACCCACTTCACATTTCCATGCTCATGACATTAGACTCACCGAGTAGCCAGGATCTTGGGCCTGCATGTCGCACCATGTAGCGTGGTATTGTGGAGTTCCTCAGGACCATTGAATCATGGGTTGATCCGGGGAATCGGGCACAACAATGTGTGAAGATCCTGTTGGAGTCACAGACCATTTGCACGTTGATTGAGTGAAATTGTTTACGGTTGCGGTATGCTACCTCCATGGCATGTGGGACCACCAATTCAACATGGGTGCAGTCGATGGCACCAATGCAACCAGGTATGCCAGCTAGTGCATGGAAACCCACTTTGGTGTTAGCAATCTCCTGGGCAGACTGTGGCAATGAGATGTGGTCGTCTGTGTGCTTGAGGAGGGCATCGAGCACTTGGATCAGTGTACGTGAGAATAATGGTTGTGATATCCCATGCAAGTGCCCCACTGTGTGCTGGTAGGTGCCTGTGGCCAGGAAGTGGAGCACGGACACTACCTTCAGTAGGGGGGGGGTGGCGGTGGGTGTTTCAATCATGCTGACGATGTCGTTGTGTATCATGTCCACAATGGTGGTGATGGTGTCCCGGTCCAGTCGGTACAGGGTGTGGATCTGCTCAGCGGTGAGGTTGAATGGACTGGCTCTGATGCGTGGGATTGGGGGCTGCCTGCGTGGTGCCACTGGCTGTGCTGGTGGGGCTTGCTGGCCCTGCCTTGCCCTCCTTCTCCTCCTGCGTCTCCTCTGTGCAGCCTGTTGTTGTTGTTGTTGTTGTTGTAGTTGAAGTTGTAGCACTTGCATTGCTATCAGGTCCTCCAGCTCCAACATTGCTAGTCCTATTGGTATTATTGTGGAGTGTGACTGGGTCTGGGAAGGGGTTGGGTGTGCTCTTTTTCTACTCCCTGAGTCTGTATTGCCTCCACCTGTGCTGATTATGTGCACCTGTGGCAGCTGGATTCACTGCACAAGGCCCTTTACGGTTGGTTCGCGATGGCGTAATTAGCACCATGGCGGTAAGGTACTTAACGGGCTGGGTGATGGCGTTAGGTGCATGTCCGCTTGGGTCGGCATTCGCGTACTTTGCGCCATGCCGGTAATTACGGTGTGGGAGGGCGCGTGCGCGCGTCCTGGGTGCAGTTAGCGGCAGCGTTAACTACGATGCCGCTAATGGCATCGTAGTTAACGGTCACGGGTCATGATCGGACCTAGCGGAAAACGATGGCGGTAACAATTTACCGCCATCGTTTTTCACTTAGCGCCTGGGTCGTAATGAGGGCCATGGTTCCTGTCTTGTAAATGCATGGCCTCTTAAGTCTTTGCTTTCACCTCTCTCTTTCAACTTGCATGCTCTCCTCCTCCTTCCCCCTCTCCTTTCCTCCTCCAACACCACACACTCCCTGGCACTGTCTTTGTTCTCCTTCACCTGCTAGAACTTTCCCTGCTCCACACCAACCTATCCCTGGCCCAATTCTTGTCCTCCTACTAGATCTGTTGCGACGTAGCCCTCCACATGTTTTGGACTACTACTCCCATCATCCTTCACAGCTCACTATGCTTACTAAGGATAATGGGAGATGAATTTCAAAACATCCCGAAGACTACATAATGGTTGACCATATTTTCAACCCCATAGCTACATGATTCATGATAATAGGCTTTACAGCGAGGGCTCCTTTTCTGCAACTGCTGCCTTAATCTTGTCAGTACATTTGTGCGGTGCTTGAGGTGTGCCCAAGGGGTTTGCTTTACTTTCAGTAGTTCCGCCATTCCACCCTTGCTTTCACTTTCTCACTATCCCAGGCTGCAGTAATTATTTACAGTGCTTAGAAAAAAACTGTAGTTGCACCTGTTTGTATGTATTCTCATTTATGCTCATGGCCTTATCTGTCTTCCTATTGCTAGCATTTCTAATGCATTCTCTCTCAATTCTCATTCAAAAAGGAGGACTCGGCTTTCTCACCCTTCGGTGCCATGACACTCCAGGGGTTACTATTGTGGACAATCTCTTCATACCAATGACCCAGGCCTCCATTTTTCTGTTGTGAATTAGTGCTTAGAGCTCACCTCACCTTTTCTCCTTGACCAACATTAGGGAGTGTCCTGTTTTTACTTTTTGGGTTATTTTCAGGCTTTTGTACACCACCTCTTATCTAGCCATCACACAGGAGCTCGTCTGGCACTGTCATTAGTTCCAGAAGTGCCAACTCACTTGGTCTTTCCACAGTGCCCTGCTACATTGTTAACATGGCACATTTGCTTCTAACGGTGCGCCAACAACCCTAAGAAGCAAGCAGGCTGTGGCCCTGGGGGGAGCCATGTTTATCATGGCTGCCATATGGACACATCTTCTGTTGCACAGGGCAAACACCCATCTCAGGCTGTCATAAGCTATTCAGCTTCCCCAGTGCCTGGTACCAGCGGCTGATGGCTCCACACCTTCAGCATGACCGCTTTGTACAGAAAGGCCAGAGGTCCAGCGCAAACTGTGTGAGTTTCAGCAGGAAACTGCTCCTATTGTATTGGTGCAGGCACATACAGTGACAGAGCAACAGATGTTCTATCACTGATTTTGAGCATAATAGGGTGATCTGCCTGGAGTCTGCCTTACATGGCATTGTGCAAGCTTGAGATGATCACTGGATCTTGGTAATCCAGACCCCAGTGACATTTCTAAATCCCAGACATACAATAGACTGACTGAGAAATGCAACACAAGGTACCGGGATTTGACAGTTTTACAATTATCAACTGCCTTTGTCAACAGTTAGTAATGGATACAAAAACGTGCCTTGTACTGAAGACCTGAATTGCAAACTGTGTACAAATGCTATCAGTCGTAAGAAGTCGAACTTCAGAATACTTAATTAAATGTCTAGACAATTCCTGTCATTGCACACTTACTTGTTGACGAGTTGGAAAATGATCGTAACAATCAACCCTGCAATAGACAGGGCACAGCCAACAATTGAAACAGTCTCCAGAGGTTTTGCATAGGTGTAGTTTTGTCTGAAGCTCTGTAAAGGAAAATTACCATTTGTTAAAACAAATATTTGCAATAGGCATGATAAAGTTTAAGTGTGCATTGTATGTTTTGATCACACTGTTAAAGATTTTAACAAACTTCATGATGTCAAAGAGAGGACTTTTCTTATATGTGTTCAAACCCAATTTTCAGGTTTCATTTGCCTCAAACCCTTCAATACTTGGAGATTTTGGATAACCATCCCTGATGCCACTGCTCCATGTATTTATTGTATTAGAAAGAGTGTGGGAGCCCTAGCATTTCGGTGCTGGACTTCCTAAGTGGGTGGGACCAGACTGATATGCAAATTAATATTTGTCCTCTGAAAAGTATAGTGAGCTAAAACGTAGTTGTAGATCCTCCAGAGTGTGCACCTTCCCATAGAACAGGTTTTTAGCTGTGTTCGTTCTCGGTAGAGGGGCTCCCAGACCTTTTTTTGAATGTTTAGGAACTTGGGGTTTCACCCTAAGTTACCCAGAGTACTCCAGATGTGGAACCCTTGCTCACAGAGCTTAGAGAGGCACTGCTGCACCTCATTGAGAAGCCCCGACTAGGCTGAAACACGTGTCTGGGGTTGCTGTTGGTACTCTTGTTACTCTTGTTCAGAGGAGAATTGCCTAGCATTTCGGTGCTGAACTGCCTAAGTGGGTGGGACCAGACTGATATGCAAATGTATAGTTCTCTTGTGTGAAAGGTACAGTGAGCGCAAACTTGGTTGTAGACCCTCCTGAGTGGGCACCATCCCAAAAAACAGGCTATTTGATTTGATTTGATTTTGGAATTTCTAAAGCGCAGCATTCACCGGAAGGTATCTTGGCGCTGGAGCGTGGGGAGGACATCCAGTGTAGAGTCACTAAAGGAGACAAACTGACTAAAAGAGAAGTGTCTTAATCGCTTTCCTAAAGGCCATGTAGTTTGAGAGTTTCTTTATAGAAGCTGGAAGTTTGTTCCATAGTCTAGCCGCGACTATGGAGAAAGCTCTATCTCCAATCCTCGTGCGACGACAGGAGGGCACGATAAGCAGATCAGCAGAAGCCGAGCGGTGTTGACGGTTAGGATAATACCGTCAAAATGTAGCCTGTAGAAATTCAGCACCTAGATCATGTGTGGCTCAGTGGACTATACATAAAGCCTTAGTGGTTCACAGGCAGCCAGTGTAATGATCGCAGGACCAGAGATATGTGGGCTCTGTAAGGGGTGCCAGTTGCTATCCGAGCTGCCAGATTCTGCAGGCACTGCAGTCTCTGGATGAGCCCCTTTGGTTGGGCTAGATACAGGGAATTGCAGTAGTCCAACGGAGATAATATGAACGCTGTTACCATCGGAGGGCGTAGGGGCGCAGGGATTAAAGGAAGAACCTTCTTCAAGATTTTCAACTGGAAATGCCCCGCTTGGCACACGGACCCCACTTGATTAGCCATAGACAGAGAGGCTGAGAGAATTACACCCAGATTCTTGACTTTACTCACCGGGGAGGGGAGGACACCAAGGGAGGTGGGCCAAAAGGAAGAAATCCAAAGTGAGGGATCATGGGGACACCCAACCACCAGAACCTCAGTCTTGTCTACGTTCAGTTTAAGCCAGTTGTGGTTCATCCATTCTCCCACGGCAGCCAGGCATCCCCGTAGGCATAACGACATCTCAGCCTGATCAAGATCTAAACGAATCAGGATCTGAGTGTCGTCAGCATAAGAGTAACACCTGACGCCTTAGGAGCGGATGAGACACACAAGTGCCCAAATATAGATGTTAAATAGAATCAGAGACAAAGACGACCCCTGTGACTCCACAGCTAAGAAGGCATGGAGCAGATAGAAAAGGTGGCATGGAGAGTGTCTGGGTACGATCCGCCAGGAACGAGGTGAACCAGGCTAGTACCTGGCCAGATATACCTATCTGGGCCAGTCGGGACAACAGGATGGGGTGGTCTACAGTGGTCTACAGTGTTGAATGCCGCTGATAGATCTACCAGTATCAGGGCGCCAACCCCCCCCCTGCGTCTACCAACCTGGTCATGTCGTCCTGGACAGAGACCAGTACATTCTCTGTGCCTCTGCCAGGCCTAAACCCGGCCTGTGCAGGGTCAAGGAGATGAGAAGATTCAAGAAATTAGGAAAGAAGGGGTGATACCAAAGATTCAAGTAGTTTAGAAAGGAAAGGTAGAAGAGAGATAGGACAGAAGTTAGCCAGAACAGTAGGGTCGAGTGATGGTTTTTTTAAAAGAGGGACAACTCGTGCAGCTTTAAGTTCAGGCGGGACCAGTCCAGATTGACATGAATTATTCACTGCTGCTGTAAGTATTGTCAAAGGATCTGGAGCAAAAGTTTCATAATATCTATAGGAATGGCATCCGCGGGGAGCAGGATTTAATCTTTTGAATTGCTGCTAGAACAGTTTTTATTTGGCCGTGTTTGTTTTTGCTAGAGGGGCTCCCATACCTCTTTTTGAACGTACATATTGTACTCAGATTTATATGGTGTGACCCATGGCTGAGTCCCATTTCTGCAGGAAAAGGTCAATGCATAAAACCACTGAGCTGGTATCTGACTTCAGAACCAGATCTCAAAGACCAGCTGAACAAGGATCAAGATTTGAGTACTCCGACAGTACACATGAAGCAAGAAGCACGCTAAGCAAGCATTGACAATGGCAACAGTTTGGGCTTTTGTGTGGGCATGGGAAGGGCCCTTGCCAGGCAGTGCTGTAGAGGTATTAACTGGCTATCGATGGTAGCAGGTTTAAAATGGTGTGAGCACCTGGGCATATCATAGCAGTGCCTGGCAAATTCCTGATACTTATACACAAGCCAAAACTGTTGGCTTTGCCAATGCTTGTTTTTGCTCACTGAAGAATGCACAGTGCTTATAAATAGAGTGGCCATGGCCTGTCCTGGTTAAGACATTTTTATACACTAGTAATGCGTTTACAATGCCAATTAAGACTCCTTTGAAAAAACACTGGCAGGCACTTTGAGTGCAACGTTTGATGGTAAGGCTTGTTCAAAGCAAACTCAAAGAGTTCCCATGAGGCAGTGTTTTTGGGCGGGTAGGGGAAGGCACTGGGTGGTAATGGCCATAGAGATTGCCATGGCTATGGGCAGTCAATGGGTGGGAAATAGCCAAACCACATCTTTAAGCTATGTGCCCCACCTCATATGCCATTTTGCCCTATCTGTACTCTAATGCAAGAGTTTCGGCTTATAGGTGTCGCAAGCGACACCTAATAGCCCACACTAATATATGGGACAGTTGCAACTCGCCTTTCTCCCGCTATGGCACTCCGTTTGTACTGCTCAATGTTCAAGTGACAGGATGGAAGTGTGCACCTGCCCTGCTGGTTTGGGGAGATCCCGACACAGTACCTGCAAAGGAAGCAAGATTATACGTGTTGGCTGACATGATATATGGTCTACAGCAGGGTTTCTCATTATACTGCCACATTGCCCACTGGTGGCCATTTAGACTGTGTGCCGAGGCCCCCTTGGCCTCACCTTTGTTCTGCGTTTGCTGCAAAGTCAGGGACTGACGCAATGAAACCGATAAGGAGTCTGATTTAAGAGTTTACAGTTTATCTGCTGCAGCGTTGAAGTGTTATTTATTTTACAATGAACTTCGACTTCGGGATCAAGGCACAAGGTCCGTCTGCCACAGTCAGGCTGTTCATTGGGAGCAGCTGACACGAATTCAACATAGCCCACGAGAAAGGACGATACGTAATGAAAAAATAAGCATTGACAAAGCAATATGATCTGGCTTTTGAATTTAATTATTTGAAAAAATAAGCATTAACAAGCCATTTGGTTTGGCTTTTGAATTGCATTATTTTTGCGTTGGCACTTTGGAAGCACGTTTTGTTTGAAAGTAATACATGGGCAGGAGCTGCCATCATGTGCAAGCAAAGCCTCAAATGCCCGAGAAATGCCACCCACTTCTGGATAATATCTCGCATGCATCATTTAGGTGCAGCTCTGCATGTCTAGTTGCTGTCTTCATAGGCCACAGACAGCCTTGAATGCCACAGTAATGCCAGCCACAGGCGTAAGCAGCATATAGGCCTCCACATGTAAGCTGCAGTCCTGCCATGCACAGTTGCTACTATCCTATTCCAAGTGCTCCCTGGAATGCCTCTGTTACAGCCTTCAATTGCTCCTAACAGGTTCCACCTGCTTCTTACAACAGGTATTATCAGTACCCTATTTTCTGATACTCAAATGATCACCCCCGAAAGAATGAAAGGCTCAGTGATCCCTGCCTCAGAACTCCACCTAGCAACAGGCGGGCGTGTGCCATGTGAGAGCTGGGCATTTTAGTTCTGAGCTATCCGCCTGGACAGCTCATCGTTACCATGTGTCACGTGAGGAAGTCTGCAGCCTCACAGGTGCATGTGTTACCATCACATGACAAGCAGAGCCTCGAATAACACAATCATTCCTAGTGATAGAACTTCCCAACCTCCATGCACATTGCATTGTGCAATCTTTCAAGTATTACTAATGCTGTTAGGCCATGTCATTCAAAATGCATAAGTGGCAACCAAAATTCCTTGGGTAGCACCGCCTAACCGCTCATGATGTTTCACTTAAGTCATGTTAGATTTTATCACACAAGTGCTTTTAAGAATAGCTAACTATGTTTCAGGCCCTGGAGGTTGCCTGCCATTTCAGGGAAGGTGTTAGTGTTTTTTGGGGGCTGCAGGATTTTGGCAGTGATTTTGTGGGTCCTGGAAAAAGATGAAACCGAAAACGTTGGCCCCGTAGAAAATGTTTGTGAGCACCCCTGGTCAACAGTGATGGCTGACATGCCATCCCCATAGACCACGCCCTAACCTGTAGGGATGATGACAAAGACAAGGGCCACCCAATCAGCACTGAGCTGCCCCATAATATCGGAGACTGCAACTCCAGCTGCGATGCCCACAAACCGATGCAGATTATTCTTAGACTGCCCATCAAGCCCAGGGGTGTGCAGATGTAGTCATGTCTGCAAAGGATAACAAGATGCTTTATCTGACGTCTCCTGAAGTAAAACGTGTATCAAAAACGTATCTACAGCGCGATGAAGAAATCAGACATAATTGAAATGCTTAAAGAACACACGCAAAAGCTGCTACCCTGACATCATATGGATTGCTTGTGGTACCTTTTCAATGTTCACAAAGTTCCCCGCTTTATCCATAGACTATTTGCACGCGTAATATGTACCACGTTCGAAAAGACTCTTAGAACATTGCAGGATCAAAGGACAGGACCCGGGCCCACCTCACCATAGGTAAGACTCACAATGTGCCCCTTGCCTCAGTCGTCGATCAAGCTACCTACTTCCCACTCGCCACCTCCCACAAGCATTGCCAACTTCCTCACTACAATTAGGCTTGAAGCTCTGTTGTTTAGAGAGACCTGGCGTCACCAACCACCTACCACACCTATCTCATCTTCGCAGGTTACAGCATTCAACACATAAACTGCACCAGAAAGACCAGAGGAAGCCTTGCAGGCATTCACAAGACATACACAACCTGAAGTCTCCTGCAATGTGCATCATTCAGCGCCATTGAGCACTTCACCTGTCAGGTCCACAGACACACAGCCACTGTTCAAATGATTTCCTGACTACCTAAACTCAAGGGGTCTTCCCCTTAAAAAAATCCTAATCACAAGAGCAGCAGCCAAAACTCTGAAATCGTTCCTGGATGCTCAATATGCTGGGAACCCAAACAACCAAGAAAAGAATGGAAAACACTATTTGATCTCAACTCTGTGACCATCAAACATCGGCACAGAATTCAGGACTGTGTATCTTTGGCGACTAAATACCGCCCTCCTCTGTCTTTGAACTGGACTGACCACACCATGTAATGAAGTCCCCTCTGCTGGACAGGAGGCTATGGATCAGGTGCTTCTCAGGGCCAAGGGAAGCCATCCACTCTGTGAAGAGCAGCCTGGAGCGGTATAGGCGGATGCCCCAGAGCCTTTCTCCCGTCTTTTCAGCCAAATGTGTTCGGTGCTTGTAGTGTGGGCGGCATATCCACGGAAGGGTCAACGTGAGAATGTCCCTGAACACAGCCGGTGGCTTGGGGAATCTTGCAGCTAACATACACTTTTCCAAAACTTAATGCAAGGAAGAGAGCAGGATGCTATTGTGCCGGCTCGTGCTGAGGGCTGACTGTGGAGCAGGTGAGCCGCTCACAAACCTGCTTGAGCTTTTCGTATTCCACTCACTGCAAGCAGGAAATAAGAGAAAAGGCAAGAAGCTCGTGTGCCCGGCAAGAAGGGTAATGATGAGTGACAAGCAGCTTGTGTGACCAGCAAGAAGGGTAATGATGAGTGGCAAGCAGCTCGTGTGCTGGACAAGAAGGGTAATGATGAGTGACAAGCATCTCTTGTGCCGGACAAGAAGAGTAATGATGAGGGAGAATCCACAGCTGGTGCAAATGCGAATAAGGCGCACAGTGACAGCAGCAAGGGACTTCAACATATGTCTACTTCCTTTAAAACCTTACCTGCGCTGCTCTGACCAATTTTATAATTAGAAGGCATGGGGATCAGAGAGAGTTGCAATACATAGGGATTATTAGAGGGAAGAGGGAAACACATGGGGCAGGAAGAGCCCAGGGACCCTCACCAGTCCAGTGAGCCGGGGCTAAAGTGGAAAGAATCTCACCAATCCCAGCCATTATTGAATGACTTTATAAAGTTAAGCTAGTGGGAAAGGTGGAAGAAGGAGAGAGATGAGTTGGAAGTGAGGAAAGAGATCTGGAAAGTTGGTGCACATGACACGAGGCAGCAGGAGATAGCAAGGATATCAGGCTACTGAGCAAGGCAGCTCAGACTTAGCGTCCCAATGCCAAGAGCCTACAAGAGGCAGGGGGGGGAGGGCAAGGGGAGAACCCCTGGCAGGTAACCATAGAGGTTATCTCCGAAGGCAATGGTGAATGAAGTCCCTACTTGCTAGGCATGTGGATTCCAGCAGAGCAGCCAAGAAAGCATGCGCTACAAAAACCCTGTCACTGTTAGTGACCTATCGATAGCCAGGATGAGGCTATATCCATGGAGCTGTGTTTTGTTGAGTAGGGAATTGGAGTTGTATTAGGAAACAAATGTCCTTACACACACACACGCGCGCGCGTGCTCGCTTGTTTGGCTAAACCTCCATCTTACCATTGTGAGCCAAAGAGGGCCCACTTTAGTTTATTTTCACCCAAGCCGAAATACATTTGACCTGTCATGTTTGGGATCCCAAAATGAAGAAGATGCAACATATCTCCTGTGTTTTGAGTGTTTTGCCAGTCCCTGTTGTTACAGCCACACATAATTGACTTCACCACATATTCCCAGCCACCACGCCTAACTCAAACCAAGCAGAACACCACACTAATGCTTCAAAAATGACCCTATTAATACATTTCAAAATAACCTATTTTCCTCCACCGACCCCCATATTTAACATTCACACCTTACTGGCTACCTTCAGCCACACCCTTATGAGCACTGTGAATACACATGCACACCTATTCACACTCTCAAACTAAAAACTCAAATCAATAGAACTAAACCTTCCACTCTCTGATACAAGTAAGAACTCAATCATTAAAAATCACTTCATCTCTCACCGCCTTAATCCATCAGTTATGGGCATCACTGAAACCTGTCTCTCACTTTATGACAAGGCGATTCTAGCTGTCCTTCACACAGGACTTTTCAACTTCTTCCTTCTCTTGACTCACAGAAAGGGCATGGCGTTAATCTGAACAGGAAAAAACGCCAACAGCCACCTTCCCCCTCAGACTTTCCACTACCTCCATTGAACATATCTCTAGCCAGCTCCTTACTCTTTCACCACTCACCATTCACCTTTTCTCTTATCTACCATGTCCCTGGCACCCTCAAACTTTTCTTCTCTGAGATTGTCCTACTACTGGAATCCATCCCAGCTGATTACCCCAAGGTCATTACGGGCAACCTCAATCTCTCTAACATCACCAAGGCCAACCAATTACGTCCTGACTCCACTTTCTCTGACCACTCCCTTGTCAACTAGCACAACCTTCATAACCACACCCATGGCAACAACCTGGATTGCATCTTCCTATCCAGCTCTCTCTATAGAGCAAACCTCATCTGATCACTCATTCATTCACTTCACCTCTATCCCCAACAAAAGGTATTTCAAACCTGACTCTATGGCATACAAAGGCAAATCCTCCTCACAAGCCCTCTGTCCTCCAATAACCAACTCCATTGAACTTGCATTTGCAGAGCTCACCAGCACTTAAGTCAACTCTCTTGAATGCCACTATCCTACTTACACCTTCACACCTCCCTCGCTCACCACCAACCATGGATCTCCACAGTAATCCAGCAAATGTGCACAGCAATAATTCTTCGCCTGCATTGCTAGCCCAAAGTTCTCTCCCCATTCTTCTTGCCACCTACAAAAACTCTCTCTTTACCGTCAGCAATGCTCTTTACTCCGTAAAGTACAGCTACTGCAGCGCTCTTATATCCTCTTTTTGCTTCCATGCCGGCAACCTCTCTGTTGGGCTCTGTGCGGCCCAATAAATAAGGACGCACACCAGCGGGTATTATTAACGTCTTCTTTATTCAGATTCTAACATGTAACTAACTCCGCACATTCTCCCTCCCTCCTTACACGTCACAAGGTCACGTGACTTGTCCTCTCGCCTTTGTCTTAAAGGCATAGTGCCTCGTAACAACACCCCCGGACAAATGTCCTTGCTTGGGCTTAATAACATGTGTTCAACACTTGATACTTTAGCATTCTTCAACCAGCCTTGGCGACTCTTTGCAGGTGTCCCCGTGGCTCTTGGGAAGTGCCACCATCAGGGTTGTCAGCTACCTCCATCTGACGTAGAGCCGGAGACTCTGGGGGAACCCACACCTCGTCTTGTGCCTCATGATACTCAGGGTCCGGCTGAAGGAGTATGGGCCTCTCCTCCTCTGTTGGTAAACTTGAATACAGAGCTGTTCCTGGTCACCTCTTTTTAATCATTTGCTGCGGTTATCATTTTACCTTTGATGGCAATTACTAGGAGGGTTTTCGGAGCAAACTGTGAGTCTGTTTTCTTGTTCACGTTTTGTTGGACCCATACTTTATCTGCTATGTGGAGTTCTTTCGGTCGAGCTCCTCCCCTTTCATCTGTCTCAATTCTCGTCTTCTCCTTCCGTTCTGTGTCTCTCCTTATGACATCTTGGTTGGCCTTGGGCTGATTTGCTAGGTTTCTCACAATCCTGGAGCGGACGTGATATTTCATCATTAGTTCTGCAGGGGTCTTGTTTGTGACCTCATGGGTTGTTTTGCGATAGTCTCTTAGCATCCAGCAGAGTGCCTGGTGTGGATCTGTTGCTTCGATGCAAGCCCTTTGCCCTCTTTATTGAGGCCATGGATCTTTCTGCCATCCCGTTGGCCTGAGGCCAGCGTGGTGTGACCTTTTGATGATTGAACCCCATGTGTCTAGCAAATACGCCAAACTCGTGGCCACTGAAAGGTGGCCCATTGTCCGACTTGATGGTATCTGGGATCCCCCATTCACTTAGAACTTAATCGAAGATAGCGGCTACGTGGGCAAATGCTGTAGATTTCGCTTTCTTTACAATCGGGAACCTGTTTGTCGATGAAGAGTAACAGGTACTCCCCGTTTCGAGGGGCCCATAGAAGTCTACGGCAACCCGCTCCCACGGGTGCTCTGGGATCTGCGTTGGTCTGAGCAGTATTGGAGGCCCAGCCCTGGCTATGTATCGGAAGGCTACACAGTATTTCACCCTCCGGTCCACCATGGCATCCAGGAACAGGATAGTGGCAAAGTGTGGGATGTATCTGGCGCAGTAGCCTGCCATCCCCAAGAATGAACTTACGTCTGTGGCTTGGCTGGGTTCTTGCAGGTTGAATATGGTGGAGACTTTGTCGTGATCAGACGTCATCCCATCAGCCGAGCAGATGTGACTGTAAAATATGCGCTTGGACTTGCTGAGACAGCATTTTTCCAGGTTGAGGGTCAGTCCTGCTTCCTGGATGGCGGCGCAGGTGGCGTGGAGGGCCGTGTCGTGTTCCTCTCGTGACTTCCCGAATACAAGGATGTTGTCACTGTAGTTAAGTGTTCCTTTCACAGGCCTGATAACCTGCCAAATGGCCTAGTGGAAAATTTCAGCGGCAGATGAAATTCTGAAATGTAGGTGTTTATATCGGAAGAGTCCATCATGAGTGGCAAATGTTGTGATTCCTCTGGAGTTAGGGTGGAGTACCATTTGATGATAGTCCTAGTTGAGATCAAGTTTTGAGACGAGGATGGCCTTATTGAGTTGTACAATCATGTCTTCTATTCTTGGGCCGGGATGCCACTCTCGCTGGATGACTGTATTGGCCACCCGCATGTCTACACATTGTCTCAGTCGGCCTCCTTCCTTTGGCATGATGACGAGTGGCAAGACCCATGGTGTTGGGCCTGTGGCGGGTTCAATGATGTCGTCTTTCAGAAGCTGGTTGAGTTCATGGGACACGGCAGTCTGGAGATGGAAACCAACCCTTTGTGGGTGTTGGGGGACAGGGCGGACAGCTGCGTCGATATGGAGTTTGACTGGGGGACCTTTCATTTTGCCTAACCCTTGACTAGTGGGAACTCCTCTAGAATTGTGTCCTTTGTGACGGTAGTGCCTGGTGTTGTGTTGTGTCCCATGCTGCAGATGTGTCCATGTACGTCGGGTACCGGGGCTGTGGAGTGTATTGTGTCACCTTCTTGTATGTGGACATCGATTAGGCTGAGGCATGAAGCCGTCCTGTTGCTCAAAAGACACTTGCCTTTTGTGGGGCTTCTGATCATGTGGAATGTCATCGTTGTGGCCTGTCTCTGGTGGATGAGTCATTTCTTGAATGATCCTGCGCAGTGTAGCGGGACATCAGCGCCTCATTGGAAGATTATGGAAGGTGTCTGCATGAGGGTCGGTCTATTCTCGAGTTGTTGAAATTCCTTCTCCCCCATAATGTTCAAGTGGCCCCTGAGTCGATGAGAAAACAGAATTGTTTTCCACATATCTCCACGCGAATCCGAGGTGCTTCTTTCGCCTCTATGTCATCCATGATGAGGTTTACAAACTCATCTTGTGAGTATAGGTCATATTGATTGTTTTCATATTCCTGGGTGTAGGTCTGTGTGGTGTAGTGACTCTGGCATGCCGCCGGTGGTCCGTCATATTCATCGCAAATTCGTGGGTTTAGGTCCTGTGACTCAGGCTCCTGTAGTTCATCTTTGGGGTATAGTTCATCATCCACTCTCACGTATCTCCTTGGCCCTTGCTGGTATGGGCGCATTTGGTAGGTTTGATTTTCTGGTGTGCTTTGGTAGGGCCTGTATTGTGGTGCCAAGGGTGGTTGTGGCGTGGGGAATGGTCTGCCCTCTCTGCAGAATGACTGGACATGCCCTTCCCTTATGCAGTTTCCACATTTTTGGGTGAGTGCGGGGCATGTGCCTGCATGTGGAAATGCCATTCCGCACCTGTAGCACTGTCATTGCATCCTTGGGGTCTGCGTGTGCCTGAGCCCCGCGTTCCTCTCACTTCCTCGTGGTGCACTTGTTTGGATTGCTGCTACCATTTTGCCTCTGTCCTGCTTGGGTGTCGTGTTGCTGGTCATTTGAGTTGCTTGTCTGTCCACCCTTTCGAGGATCCTGGCCATTTCACTGACCTCCTCGATGGTGAGGGGCTTTTTGAGGAGTTGTTTTTTAAGTGTTGGTGAGAGGCACCCTTCTATCACACACAGGCGGATGGCTTCATCCAGGGAAAACGTGTGGAACTGGCAGTGTGCGTCTTTGATTTGCAATCTGGATACAAACTCATCTACAGTTTCATCAATTCTTTGGGTGCATTGGTTAAACATATATCTCTCCTAGTCCCTGTTGGGTTCTATTACTAGTGGTTAGTTGAAAGCTGTGATTAGTGATGGGAAATCTGGGTGCTCTGCTGCCGGGATGGTCTTGATCAATGTTTTAATTTCTGTGCCAGCTGTATTTATGAACATGTTGCGCAACCTTGATGCCACTTCTTCGCCCACTGCTGCAATAAAATTGTTGAAATCTTCAAGCCATTCCACCCACCAGGGGCCTTTGTCACCTTGAGGAGTCATCGAGAATGGCAGAGGCATGTGCCATGCTGTGGCTGTTGATTTGGTTGCAGGGATTGGGGGTGGCTGGGCCTGGGCGCCCTGATCAGGAGACAAGCTCATGGTGATGGCGGGCTTGATATGGGTCCAAGTGTCTTGTTGTTGCGCTGTGTAGCGGTGTGAGGAGGCACGTGCTGAGGAGGAGTGTGCTGGTGCTCTTGATTAAGTTCAGTGGGGGTCACATGTGGCTCACAGGTGGTGTGAAGGTGTGGTATGAGGAATAGCTGTGAGGCAGGCTTGGGCTGTGTTGGCTGCCACAAGTCTTTGGTGTCACTGATGACTGATCTGTTCTGTTTCACTTTCTCTTTTTCTGTGGGCTGGCATGTAGTAGCATGGCTAGGAAGCTGGAGCGTTGTTGTGAACGTTGCTTAGAATGTTTGTGGTGTCCCTTGGGACATGTGCATCAGTAGCGCAGGTCGGACGGAGTTATACTGTGGGGGAAGGGTCAAACATCCACCTTGAGTCTTACTTGTTTCGTCGCGCGGGCCGGATTTCGCTGATGGCGGATTGCCAGGTGATTGTGGTGTGGTGCGCTTCCCTCTGCGCGCTGTTCATGGGCCGAGGTCGGCTCTGTGGAGAGAGGCAGGGCCCGGGATCGGGTCTGCTTCTGGACAGCAGATGCGCGTGCTGGCGCAGCGCGGCGGGATCACCCATGCTCGGAAAAGAAGGAGGACGGAAGGTCCAGGATCGGGTCTGCTGCTGGACAGCGGGTGCTCATGCTGGCACAGCACGGCGGGATCGCCCGCACTCGGAAAAGAAGGAGGACACTGGTGCACACGGAGATGAGCCTCGTCGCCAAATGTTGAGCTCTGTGCGGCCCAATAAATAAGGACGCACACCAGCAGTGATTATTAACGTCTTCTTTATTCAGATTCTAACATACATCCCCCCTACCCCCTTACACGTCACAAGGTCATGTGACTTGTCCTCTCGCCTTTGTCTTAAAGGCGCAGTGCCTTGTAACACTCTCCATGACCCTGCATGCTATGTCTTCTCTCCCCATAGAAAGTAAAAAAAAGTCAGTGATTCGACATAGAGCCATGAGAAAAGGCAGGGATTGCAAAAAGTGCTGGAAATGAACTTCACCTCTCTGAAAGTAAGAAAGCGATGGGAGAAGGTTGCGCAGCACCATATTAACTGATCCGCGGCTACAGGGACAAACCAATCGCCCGGACAACAACCTCCACGACGGGCAAGATTGGGGCAGGATTCCACTGCCTACAGAGCAACAAGCTCTGGTGGAGGAAGTCTGGAAGCTCCATGAGGGCCTTGTCCCTGGCCAATGTAGGTGATGCGGACTAGCCCGGCGCTCCGCAGTGAGTCAAAACCAAGGAGCAGTGATGCAGGTGACCTGCATCAGGCCCTCTGCCTACCCCGGTACAGGCTTCAAATAACATGAAGGACTGGAGGAGCTCCCATGACCCGAGATTGGCAACTCCTGGAGAAGAAGGCCACCCGTGCTGCAAGAGGGAAATGGATGACAGCCTTGCTTGGACTGGAGGAAGGAATGAAGCACGGTTCCCTGGAGCTCCCGGATCCCCGTTCTGCAAGCCCACACATAAAGCAAGCATTTCAGGGCAGCAAGAGATGACAGTGCAGTGGTATACATACAATTAGGAAGGTTCGCCGAGCCTGCATAACAGACCTTTGCTCAATATGGCTTTAATGAGCACCCCTATAAATAAAATGCATAAGGAAATCTTGGACCAATTTATCAGCCAATGCAGTGACCAGCCTATCCCACAAGTAATTCTGCAGAAAAGAAAACCTCACTAAATAGTGGGCGGAACTGAAGGCAGGGGTAACCAAATCTGTGACTGTGCTGCAGGCGCACTTGGCAACACTGGAAGAATGAATTGATACAACAGAGCAATTGTTCGAAGACCTGGTGTCACATGTACTTAAGGCAATAGATGACATTACCACACTACATCAAACTGTAGCAGAACTGTTCTCAAGGAATGTGGATCTAGAAAAATGCTCCCGATGCTGAAACATCTGCCTCAAATATCTAAAGTAGAACATGGAGGGAACAGACTTAAAAGACCTTCTGAAAAAACTTTTCAGTAGGTCTTTAGGGTCTGTTCCCTCCACGGCAATCCAACAGACAAAATGAAAATCGACAGGGCACGTAGAATAGCCCCACAACCTAACCCATGAGACAAGGCCTTCCCGAGAGAGATTCTGTTTTGGCCAAACAGCTTTACTTTTAAGGAAAAACTGCTAAAAGCTGCCAGGGAGCGAGGAAAATTCTCCTTCCATAGTCACAGATATAAATGTTTCAAGACATGTTGACCGCAACCCTGTGCAAAAGACGAGAGCTGAAACCCATCATTAACCCCATCGACCTATTCAACGGGTCTTCACTTCACCTGGCTTGAGAAAAACCACACAGTGACTAGTTTCCTAGTTTTACTAGAACAAGGTTCCCAGATTTTGAAAATCACATACAACGCTGAACCTACACAAAAAGATAGCAACATGTTGAAAACATCCCAGGAAGGTCTATGGTCAGTGGCGGGCTCATCAAGGAAATCTAAACATCCAGCACAAAAGGATATGTGCAAGAAGACTAGGTGATCCTAACTGGATAGAAATCAGCAACATAATTAGTTGAACCCATAAGGGGAGATACCTGTCGATGCTACCTTACGCTTATGACACGCTTCTCAACTAATGACACCTTAACACAAAGAATGACACTTTGAGGAGACTGCACCAAGAGTGCCAAAGTTAAAGGAAACATGAGACTGGGGCATATTGCACTCTCACCTACCCAGAGACAGAACAAGAATAACTGTACTATTGAGTCAGTTTATGAAAAGGTTCTGAACTCCGTTAAGAAATAGCTACTCACTTCTAATGGTCATACATGCTGCCTGGTAGGCCCAGCCTACTCCTCTCACAGCAACCCGAAGAAGGGGGCTCTTCCATTGATAGGTTTGAGGGATAACCTACTGGGGATTCAAGAAGGCGGAGGGGCTTAAGGGGTCAGGGTTGTGTAGTTACTAGCTAGTTTGGAGGTATGGGGAAGAGGGGAGGAAAGGGGGGTTCCTATAACACAATTGTACCATTGTTATATTACGAGCATATATACCTATTAGAGACAGAACCACGTACCAAATGGAAATCTTATCTATTAATATCAGAGGTCTAAATTCCCCAAACAAGAGGGTCAGGCTTCTATCGATGTTTCGAGAGGAGGAGGTTGACATTGCTCTGAGACAAGAATCCCACTTAATCGTGAAATAGTTAATTCGGATCAAAATCAATAAACCGGCGCAAACATACAAATATACAACAGTTCAATATAAAAATACAGTTAACATGAGCAGGGTAAAAAAATGTATAGTCCAGACTAATAACATACAATTTACGAAAACATCATAAAACAAGCAGCAATTGAAAACTTTGCATCTGGATAGGAAGAGAAGAGTTAACAGTTCATATGAAACAATTTATATTAAAGTGTCCACAATGTGTTTTCTTCTATTCTGTGCCTACAGAAGCATATCATGCGCATACATCAAAATCAAATGCCTCCCTCCTGGTGTGCTGATGCGCTCAGTCTACCTAAGGGAAGAATATGGAGAGGCGGGCTTATTAATTTAGATAACGCTTGACCCCGAAAAAACACATTTGTAACATAATTCTACTGCAGTATTATTAAAGGAATATGGGTTATTCCGGCCACATAAAAAGCAAAACCTCCAGTTCCCTAAACAGATTGTAGTCCATTGCAATGAAAAGAGTCTAAATATTAAAAGGAAAATAATAAAAGGATTCCAACCATTACTAGTGACCACACACAGGGCAAAGACCTCTTTTGCCAGCATACTTTTTCGCCAGTGTGACAAGGCCAGTGCCTTGGTCTTGTCTGGGGAGTGTGGGGGGAGGCAGGGAGGACCTGTTCCCAATTGTATCCAACACTCTGTTAGTGTGTATGTCTGTTGACCCTCCACTCCCTCTTCCTTCCCTGGAAGTTCAGCTCCTCCCTCATGCATGAAACTGCCTGGGAACTGGCCGGGGGGACTATGATGGCAGCCCTCCAGTCAGATGGGCACTGCTGTGGAGAGAAGCAGAGCTGAAGCATGCAGGTCCCGGAGTCATACAGGGCTGTCAGTTGGTGCCATGACACCTCTCGCTCAGGGAAGGCTCCAACCAAGACTGGCAAAGTGGCTGGAGCGAGCAGTACTGGTGTTCTGGCGTTGGGCAGTGCTGGCATCTTCTGTTGGACAGAAGAGGTTGCTCTGGCCTGACCCCTTGGCATGTTTTGAAGTATCAGTTAGACATGGCAGTTGGATACAACAATCTCTTTGTGTATGTTTTTATACTTTGTTTTATGTGATTTTTTTTCTGTGTATATTGATTAAAATATGTATACTCCTCCACTGACTCTTTGCCACTGTGTAAGCAATAATATGCATACTTGTATTATTTGATCTATGTGTGCCCATGGCCTAAGTGTGTAAAAGCGGGGTAGCTACTTGTGGTATCTGCATGTTGGTTGTACCACGCAGCAACTGTCAGCCGCCAGGTTGGGGCGTGCGATCGATGGAAGTAGATGAAGAGAGAGGGTACGAACTTCCCCGCCGAGCCCACAGGAGAACCTTTACTCATCATCTGAGATCTTTGGAGCTGAATGCATGTTGAAGAAGGGGGTGGGGCTTAAGCCCCTATATCAACTTTTCCCCCACGCACACAGGCCATGGTTCTGGGAAGGTACTTAAGATTGGTTAGGGCCAGATGACTAATCACAAGAGGGCAGAGTATATAGGACAAGACAGAAGGCCAGAGGTTGTGGGTCAGCTGGGTGAGGTCAACCATGGAAGCAGATGAGGACTAAGAGACCAAGAAAGTGGTGGCATGTGCACAGTTTGTTGGAGTGAGTGTGATATTGGAGAGGAAGTAGAAGTGGGTCTGCAGTGTGAGTTAGTTGTCTGTGTAGCGAGTAAAGTTAGTTCAAGATAGTGTATGGAGTGCCTGTGTGGTAAGTGGATGAGTGGTGTTGTAGAAAGTGGGTGGAGTGATAGAAGTAGTAGTAGTGTGAAAGGAGGAGTAGTAGTAGTGTGGGAGGAGTAGAAGTAGCGTGGAGGCACAGTAGTAGAAGAGGAGGAGTGGTATAGGAGTAGTTTGGGGACACAGGAGAAGTAGGAAGAGTATGAGGGGAGTAAAAGCAGTGGTCATAAAATCAAACGGTGGAGGCGAGTAGGAGGAGTGTGCAACTTAAGAGGGATAGGAGGAGGGGTAGAGAGGAGACAAGAAGAAAGGAGTAACTAGTAGAGTAGATAGGGTAAGGTGAGTGTGGGCATGTAAGACCCAACCTGTGCCCCACTGAGTAAGTGCAAGGCACTATCCCAGATCCCTACAGAATACTAAGACATGGTTACAGCAGGGCCAGATAGGAAGTCCCAGAGAGGAAGTAAGATAGCCTGCATTTAGGGAGACCATACTTTGTGAAGGAAGATATAGCCAATAGGGGTTCCTTACAAATAGAACTAACAAGGGGTTATGAATGCCTGGTTTCGGGTGGCAACCCCAGGGGATACGTGAGAGTGATAGGGAAAGCCCTAGCACCATTTCCCAAAACTCCTTTGCCAGCCGGGGGCATTGGACCTAACACATTGCCTGCCTCTCTTTATTGACATACAGAACAGTACCTATTTGTGGGCCATGTGTGGCATCAACCTCGCTGTGATTAGTAAAAAATAGAGGACAAGATTACAGCTGTGATGAAGGATCATTAGAACACACAAACCCAAAGTGATGGTCACCACATTTATTTTAAAGATGAAAAAGAGAGGTTAGTTGAATGCACATATAGGAACTGGGTCCTCCCGTAATAACACAGGTTACTTTTGTTGAAGTACCAAACAGAAAATGCGTTAGTTGGGGCAAATATCATGATGGTTCTATGACAGATGACCTGTGCTTAATCAGTTTAATTGGCGCATCCTCTAATCTCAGAGGTCACAATC
This sequence comes from Ambystoma mexicanum, assembly GCF_040938575.1. NCBI lineage: Eukaryota > Metazoa > Chordata > Amphibia > Caudata > Ambystomatidae > Ambystoma > Ambystoma mexicanum. Next base: position 941,633,853 of record NC_090939.1, read on the forward strand.
CCTGCTACATCTTTTAGGCATTGATATACAAAAAAAGGGACAAGTTGGGATGAACTCTTGTGGTTGCTAGGGGTTTCAACAAATCTCAGAAAGGTAAGACATAGTTTAAAAACTTGTCAAGATACCTTTTCTAAAAATTATGAAAGTGCCTGTCTAAAGGACCATCTGTCATTGCAGGATTCACTTAATCTTAACACACAGCCTCAGGCATATAGCACCCAGACTGTTTCTGGTCTTAAAATTCTCAATCTCAGGGATATAGTAACCAGCACGCTACTTGACTTCACAGTCAGAAGAATATAGAATCCAGGCCGCTTCTTGGATTTGCATTGCTGGGGGGTTAGCTAACATCTTTCCTTCGCCTCTAACCTGCCTCTGTCACTCACTTTCTCTGCTTCCACTCTAGCACTTCATCCATCATGGACACATCCCAAACACAGTTGGCCATACTATTTCCCTGAACTTAAAAATGTCTGATGTTGTTTGTCCTTAATCTATGTATTGCCCCTGGTGACTGTTCCATGTATTTCCCTCAACAACCTGATCAGAATGGCACTCAAACTCCCCCCATTGTAAGAAGCCCAATGCTTCCCATCAAATCTGATTTCTTATCTATTGTAAATTCCTTTTTGATCAAAAGAGCATTGTTCCTCCCTGCATATAACGAAATAAATAAATGAAATAAATAAATAAGTATAGCACCCCACCTTCAAGGATTTCCTATCTATTTGCTTTTGGAATATTACTTTTAGCCTTATCCTATCCCCAAGTATTTCCTCCACTTTGCCTAAGGTACTACAGTGACACACTCCTATATGCAAGTATTTCTTCCCCCTTGCTTTGTCATTGTCAGACTGCATTATTATAACCAACCAGCCTGGGGCTGCCCACCTAGGTCAAAGCTTTCGACCTTGACATGGTCTTGGTTTTCCCTCTTGGTCCCTGGTCCCTTCCAGGATCTGAGATACAGCCCTCAACAACCAAGTGGCACTTTGTTTTCCTTAAGTAATGGTCCCAGTCAGTGCCTGAGATATAGCACTCAGCAGCCTTGTAACTTTCTGTCTTCCTTGCTTTCTGGCATTATAAAATGCCTGAAATATAGCTCTAAGCAGGCTTGTACCTCCCTATTTCACTAGCCTTTCCTCTGGCCTGGACTCCATAGCGGTAATCTGGACTGTGACATTCCTTTTCAAAAAGCTGTGGGCTTTGTTACTACTTCATTAAATAAGACACTACCGCACTGCGCCGAAACACGGTTCATATGTAATCTGTAATTTATTCCAAAACCAACATCTGACACGTGTTTCTACCTCACGGTCTTCTTCTAGGTTGTAACAGAGTTATTGTCCCAAGATATAAAATGTAGATACTGTAAGGAACTCATGATGGCAACAGTAAAGGCAGACACAAGTGATCACATTTCAAAGGTGTTTATTGAACTATAAATGCATAGTGGAAAAACGCCTAACCTAAACCTAAATCTAAAATGGGATCAAACGTTGATCATCAAATGAACTATAAGGCAGTCCTAGTGGCATTGTGTCAAAATAAAAGCCCCATACAGAGAAAAACCTATTGCCAATTCCTTACAACTAATTACAGAAAGAGCGTGGGATAGGGTATCAAAGTAAAGCAAACAGTGTTCAAATAATAAGTCACGATGTGATTGCTTAGAGGTCTCCCTTCCCCACATTTTAGCACGTGACAAGGTGGGACTTTGGAACACAGCACACGCTCAAGACTTTTCAGCACAAGCTGACAGTTCTATCAGGTTCTTGGATTGTAAAGAGTCTCTTTCCTTTGAGTCCTGATGTATCCAACAAACAAACACAAAGTTCTGCTTCACGTAGACTTTGGGTGATGACTTCACCCCTGGGTCCCCCTGTTCCGGGCGCAGATACTACACAATATCACTTTTAACGATTTCACAAAAACAGTTCCTTTCTTATTGAACTTTGGGTGCTAGCATTTTAGCCCTGGATCTCCCTTGACCGGGCTCAGATCCCAATTGACAAGGGGGACACTTTCCTTCCCCTCGTCTCGAAATACTTCTCGCTTTCACAAACCTCAATGTCTTTTTAAACAGGTTTCTCTCCGCAGGGTTCACTCTCACCAACCTTTCCGATATACAGTTCATGTACTAACTTTTGACCATGCAGAATTCACTTCCCTTACTTTCTCAACAGTTTGTTGGTCCAAGAATTTCTATTGTACATGGATCGACCAGGGTTCCTTAAGTCAGCACCCACGTGTTGCCGGTTCCCTCTGCAGCTGGTCTTCCGTTAACACTTATACAGTTATTTGAACATTTCTTCATATGCCACTATGCAACTTTCATTCAACACAACAAAGTTCTTATCGATTCTCCCTTCAACTCACCGTCTGTGATCAGGGGCGTTGCTAGGGGGGCTAAGGGGGCTATAGCCATTGATCTTTTGGTTGTAGCCCCGGAAAGAATCTCAGGAGCTACAGCCAAAAGACTAGCTAGCCCCCAATCCCAACAGTTCCGACATCAGCTTAGCCCCGGGTCTTTTCCACACCTAGCAACTTCCGTGGCTGTGATGAACAACTTGGCTTTCTTTGGATCTGGAGTCAAGGCCGCTACCACGGCAGCAGGAGTTTCCCCTGCTCCGGCTTATCAGCATAGACACGCTCTGTGTACCATTGACATCTGTTGCAAAACACTTGGGCTATTGTCCACAGCCTTACGATTCCCCGTGCAGAGGTTTCGCGGGTCTGAGTCGAAAAGGGCAAGGTTGCGTCTCTCCTTGTCAGCTTCTCGATATTTGCTGCCTTTCACCTCCTTTTGAATTGCCGGGCCTGGATAGCTCTCTGGTCGTACTGCCTGCCTCGCTAGTCTTGTGCTCCACCTTTTATCCCTGTGGGGAAGGAAAAGGGCCGTCAGGTTTGCGTGATTGAGGTCTATTGCCTGACTTTGCTGACCCTTCTAATGGGACATGTCAGGTAAACGGCTATGGTGTTAGTCCGTTGTCTTTTGTATTGTGCAAAAGTGTTCGTGTGGGAAAAGGGTGAAGGGCTGTGTTTTGGAATTTCCTATCTGGGAAAAGGTGTCAAAAGCAGGCGAGGGATACCGCGTCTTGCCCGTCGATGTCTTGCTCCCACTCCCCAAGGATCCTCCATCGAGGTGATCCTCCCTCATTGGTCTACCCCCACGAACTGGATCCAATAGCAATGGCTATGTCCTGGCCACCTGGACTACAAATCCCTGGGGACTAGCTAGGGAGACACCTTCAGGTTTCTCACATACCCTTCCTTCATGCGATGCAGACACATTTGTTTCACATGGGAACCAGGAAAGAAAATCTACATTTCCCTGGTCTTTTCCATTTCGGTGTTCCACAGTGAAACAATATAACTGCTGGACCCGTATGCAGGCAACCTTACATTTGTTGTGTTGGGATGTGGGTGTATGTCTAGTGGACCACCCTCCCTCACCATAAACTATTACACCACAACAGTTGGTCAAGCGTTGGCAATAAAAGGCTGTAGGTTTTTATTGTTACAGATATGGTTATGGAACATAAACAATATTTGCATATCAGTAATAATATATTACTTTTCGGCACCGAGTCCTGAGGTTACCCCCTCAGGCCCGTGCCGCCTTCTTTGTCCCATGACTTGTTGTGGTCACCGTACAGTGTCCTGGTTTTCCTTCCGTTGTTCTTCTCCCTTTTTCTGGGGTGGGAGGGTTTGCAGAAAAGAAAATGAGAGAGACACTGAGTAAACAGCAAACTCTCTGGCTGTTTGGGTCCCCGTGCAGCGTCCACAAACAAACTTGTATCTTTCTGAACTGAAGCAGCTCCTTATAAAGGACCCAGGGCTGCCCCTGGGTCTTTGTAGTGTATCTGTGGGGGCTGTGAAGCCCGCCCCCATGCCGGCTTGCTGCCGACTGTCTGAGCCCCTGGGGGGCTCCTCTTTGTAGTTCCCCTGCCTGGCTGACCTTGTTTCCCCAAGATGCTTAGCACTCATTTGTTATTGTGGAAGGGTGAGGTGTTCTTTCACACCTCACCCTCCCGCACTTAGCAGGGTGGAGACTGCATGTCTCCTTGCTGTTGGAGGAGAGAGGGGAGCCGTGCCCATGGGGGATGGTGCTGTCCCTCTCTGGGGCCTGCTGCCATGGGGCAGCAGTTACTCAGCCTCGCTTGGGGCTGCCCAGCAGCGTTGCCCATAACTGCTGGACCCATATGCAGGCAACCTTACATTTGTTGTGTTGGGATGTGGGTGTATGTCTGGTGGACCACCATCCCTCACCATAAATTAGTCTCAGGAGGATAGCTCAACGGCAACGTTCAAGTGGCACAGCGAGTAGAGCGCTCGCTTTGACATCCGTGCAGTGCCTGCTAACATCCCGGCAGGGCCAAACTCAGTCTTTCATCCTTCTGAGGTTGATAAATGAGAACCACACACCATGGGTAATAATAAGCAGCGCTCAGATACCTGAGGGTTCGTAGCGCTATATAAATGCAAAATTATTATTATTTATTATTATTAAGACGACACAGGCCAAAACAGGTTCGATTCCCGGGTCCGCGCTTAGAAACCTCTAGGTATTAAGCGCGTTATAAATAACATATCATATCATATCATACCCCACAACATTTGGTCAAGTGTTGGCAATAAAAGGCTGTAGGTCTTTATTGTTACAGATATGGTTATGGAAAATAAACAATATTTGCATATCAGTAATAATATATCACTTTTGGGCAACAGGTCCTGAGGTTACCCCCTCAGGCCCGTGCCGCCACGCTCAGGTGGGTTATTCGTCTGCCTGTGTTCCCCCAAAAGTTAGGTTATTTGCAGCCTCTGGTAGCTAAGGTACTGGTGATTTCTCTATAAAATTGTTCCATGCCGTGCCCCCATAGGTGGGTGCCATCCTTGTGGAACAGATCGGGGTCACCTAGTGTTATGGCCGGGTGTTTTACAAAACCCAATCCTCAGTCTATACAGAATTTTTCCAGCCCTCTGTTCAATTTCCTCCTAGAGTTATCGACTGATTTGTAACAGGTGGCCCCCTGCCATATTTTTCTAGCCAGGATTGCTGAAAAATAGATTTCCGTGCCCCTCCAATTGTGTGCAATGCCTGATAGTGAGGCACATATTTCTTCGTATAAAGTTTTTCTGCCCATGTTTACCAGGTCATTCCCCCCTAAATGTAATATCAAGAATTCTGGTGGAACTCTGTATACAACTAGGTCGGCTAGCTTGTCATGGATGTCTGGCCAGTGGTGGCCTCTGTAGCCGCAACATGATGCGATAGTGTTCCCAAAGGCTAGGCCGTCTTTAGTTTCCTCAGCCCAATGCCCTGTCCTGAATACAAACGAATGTCCGACTATCCAGGCTGATCTTAGAGGTGGGTCCCGCTGGGATGTTGTTTCTGGGGAGAAAAAATTGGGTGTAAGAATAAAAAAGGTGATGGGGGGGAGTGTGTTGGCAGAACTATATTAGTTCGGGTCTGATGTATCTTTTGTAACAATCTGACTTCCACCCCCCCTATGCTCTTTACTTGTTGTGAGCCTAAACCTCCTTGCCATGCTGAGCTTGCTGCCCCTATCCTGAAAGAGTGGGTACCGAAATCCTTTGGATTCCACCTGGCTTTAGCGATTGCTTTCATCAGTACCCCTTTAAATTGGTAGTGACTTAAAGCTGCTGTGTCCCTGTGGATTAGGAATCTCCCCCCCAACTTGGGAAGTTGTGCATAATATAGGTTGGTGATGAACATCGGGCAGTTTGGTGCGCATCAATGGAGCAAATGTTAATGCTCCTTTTTGCCCCAGTTTTGGATCATTGTATTTCTATGTTGACGCTGTCCCGTCTAACCCTTATTTCCATCATGCCTAGGCCATTGTTGGCTTTTGTGCTGGAGGCAATGAGAACCCCCACCCGGAAGGCCCCAAAATAGGCGAGGAAGAATGCTGTTTTAAATAGTAGTGTTTCCACTGTCGTAACAGGGGCCCCCACAGCCCCCGCGGTGCGGGGGCCCCCGCCAGCACATGTCCTGGGAGGGGCCCCACTTCTAGAAAAAAAAAATATATATATTTTTTTTTCTTTTTGAATTCACTGCATTTATAAAGAAATAATTTCTGTAACAGAAATTATTTCTTTATGAAGGCAGAGTGACTACAAAAAGAAACTTTTTTTTTTAAGTCCGAGATCTGCACCCTCCCCATGGAATGGAAGACCCTCGGCTGGAGGCCTCCATGTCATGGGGTCGGGGGAGCCCTATGACTTCAAAAAGAAATAGTTTATTTTTGAAGTCACTCTGCCTTCACAAAGACATTATTTCCGTTATGGTTCGGTCCTTCGACGGAAATCATTTCTTTATGAAGTTAGAGTGACTTCAAAAAGAAACAATGGGCCTCATTACGGGTTTGGCGGTAACCGTGCCGGTGGTTGCTGCTGGACCTGTAATGATTTACAGGCGCCCGACTTCCCGGTAACACCGGGGGATTACAAACCCAATAGTCTGGGAAGGTGGCCAGTCATAATTTCGAAAAAAAAATGTCGACAGACAAAAATGTCGACAAAAAAATGTCGAAAAAAAAAATGTCGACTTTTGTTTTTTTTAATTATATATTTATTTTAGGGGTTCGGGAGTTAAAAAAAGGGAACAATTAAAAAAAAAATTAAAAAAGGGGGTTTGGGGGAACCCCCCCATTTAAAAAAAAAAATGCATTGAAAAAAAAAAGTCGACATTTTTTTTCGACATTTTTTTTTCGAAATTTTGACTTTCGACATTTTTGTTGTCGAAATTATCACTATAAACCGTCTGGGAAATCAGGCGCCAGCAAATGGTAAGTCCCCATTTCCATAAAGTCCTATCGGACACTATGGGAATGGAGACCACAGAAGCACCGGCACTGTTAATAAAGGTGCCAGTGCTTCTGTGAAAACTATGCAGGTGGGTGCCATTCTGCCCGGCTAGCCTGACCGGCCGGGCAAGACGGCAACCACCCGCAGCGCTATAAGATGCCGGCCCGGAAAGAACAGTGCTTTTAAGCTTACCGGCACTGTTGTTTCCAGTCCGGCATAGTTGTAATGAGGCCAAATTTCTTTTTGAAGTGTTAGGGCTCCCCTCAACCCCATTACGTGTGCGTGTGTAAGTGTATGTTGAAAGGGTGCACACTTAAATGTATAGGTGGCTACCTGTGTGAGTGTATGGTGAAAGTGTGCACACTTTAATGTACGGGTGGCTGCCTGGGCGTGCCTGTATGGTGGAAGGGTGCACACTTAAATGTATGGGTGGGTGCCTGGGTGTGTGTGCCTGTATGGTGAAAGGGTGCACAGGTAAATGTACGGGTGGCTGCCTGGGTGTGCCTGTATGGTGAAAGGGTGCACACTTAAATGTATGGATGGCTGCCTGGGTGTGCCAGTATGGTGAAAGAATGCACACTTAAATGTATGGATGGCGGGAGAGATAGTCCGCGGGGTTTTCTTCCTTTCCTGGCCGGTGTAGTATGGTGAATTTGTAGTCTTGCAGCCGGAGTCCCCATCTGGCAATTCTTGGTGGCATACTGGCCTTTGGGCTGCCATAGATGGTGAGTAGCGCCTGGTGGTCCGTGATGATAGTGAACTCCTTGCCGAAAAGGAATAGGTGAAAGTATTCGCAGGCCCATACAACCGCGAGACTCTCTTTTTCCGCCTGAGAGTATGCTTGTTCCGTGTTCGTCAGGCTTCTGCTGGCGTATGCTACCACGTGAGTGGACTGTGGTTCCTTGTGGTCTTTTTGCGTCAATATGGCGCCCAGACCCACGGGGCTGGCGTCCACTATCAGCTCGGTGGCACGGTTGGCGTCAAAATATGCCATGTCCTCCGCCTGTGCGATGGCATTCCGTATCGCTTCGAATGCTGCTTGGCATTCCTTTGACCAGGTAAACGGCATGTCCTTTCTGGTGAGAAGTCGGAGGGGATTGCTGACGGTGGCATAGTCCTTTAGGTATCTGGAGCAGTAGCTGGCCAACCCCAGGAACGATCTGAGGTCTGTGGTGTTGACGGGAGGGGTGTGGCTGAGTTGAGGGTCTCCACTTTTTCCGGGTCGGGCCTCATGCCTTTATCTGAGAAGATGTGCCCGAAGAACCGCAGTGACCCTTTGGAGAATTCGCACTTGGCTTTATTTAGGGTGAGCCCTGCGTCGTCTAGCGGCTGGCATACTCTGTGTAGGGCCAGGTCGTGTTCCTCTTGTGATTTTCCGTATACTAAGACATCGTCCGAATAGTTTAAGCAGTTGGGGACGTGCCTGATCACCTTGTGGATCTCCTCCTGAAAGATTTCGGCGGCCGATGATATACCAAAACTGAGCCGTTTGTATTGAAATAGGCCGAGATGCGTGACAAACGTGGTGATGTAGCGGGATTCTGGTGCTATTTCTATCTGGTGGTAGCCTTTTGTGAGGTCTAATTTGGAGAATATCCTCGCCCCATGGAGTAAGTGAATCATGTCTGCGATTCTCGGTGCTTGATGACGCTCCCTTTCAATGGCTGTGTTGGCTCTGCGCATGTCGACGCATAGCCGTATGGATCCTTCCGGCGATTTTTTTGGGACGGGGACGATGGGTGACACCCATGGTGTCGGACCTGAGACGGGTTCTATGACGTTCATTTTGATGAGCTTGTCCAGTTCCTCTTCTACTTGTCTTTGGATGTTGAACGGGATGCCTCGGTAGTGTTGGGCTACCGGTTTGACCTGAGGGTTGATGTGGAGGTGCACTTTACGGTTGCGAAGTTTGCCCAAGAGTCTGGGGAATGATTGTTCAATTGAGTCCGGCTTGGCGAAGTACTTGTGGGCCATCAACTGGTATAGGATATGTATCAGCCCCATGTCAACTGCTGTCCGGAAACTCAGTATGCAGCCACTGTTGGCTTCGGTGTCTAGCACATATAGCTGGAGCTTTGCCACGTGTCCTTTGTGTGTGCATGTGGCCGTGATCACGCCTTTGCATGGCAGGGGTGTCGTGGATCCATAGGTTTATATGTCTACTGTGGCTTTTCGGATCTTTGGTGGGGCGGTCAAGGATTGATATGCGCTTTCGCTGATAATGTTAACCGTCGCTCCGGTATCCACAAGGAATTTTAGAGGAGTATGATTCACTTGGAGTGTCAGGATGGGGCTGTGTTGAATGGCCGTCGTGTTGTCCTTTAGGGCCCACACGTATCTTTTTCTTCTTTGGTCTTCCTCTGACGAGAGGGTGTCGGTGCTGGTGGGGGATTGAGTCTCCACGTATCTTACGAAACGCCGCCTGTGCGATCTTCTTGTGTCCTCGGATGATCTTTTGTCTTCGCGTGTATAGCGACTTCTGCGGTCACTGTTGTCTTTTCTGTTTCGCCGCCATTCCCTGTCCGCTGGTGGCCTGGGCGGACTGTGTGGTGTGGGCCTGCGCTTTTCCTGGTATCGGTGTTTGGGCGTTGATTGGGTAGGGGTGTTCTTGCACATGGCCCTATAGTGGTCCATACCCCCGCACGCGGCACACTTCTGCTCTATGGCCGGGCACGTGCCAGAGTGCGGATATTCGTAGCCGCACTTGAAGCACGTGGCATCAAGGTGTTTGGTGGTCTGACTTGGGTGGGTGTATAACTTGTTGATTGTCTCCGCGGTATCGCTGGGTTGATGGATGGACACCTTGCCGAGGTTGTCTAGTTGCGAGTCTACCGCTGCTTCCATGCGGGCCAGTGCCAAGATTTCCTCTAGTGAGCGTTGTTTTTGTAGAAGTTGCTTGCGGAAAGGCTGAGAGAGGCATCCAGCTATCACTTGGGACCTGAGCGCCTCTTCATTGGAATATCTGTGGAATTCACAATGTTTTAGTTTGATGCGTAGGCGCATCACAAAACTGTCTATGGACTCCCCTTTTTCCTGTCTTGTTGTGTGGAACATGTGGCGCTCGTAATCCACGTTCGTGTGCGGTGCAAAGTATTCAGTCAGCTTGGTGTGTAGTTGGCTATACGTGACAGTGTCCACATCAAGCAACTCCCCTGCAATGTCTCTAACCGCCGGTCCCACCGCCATGAACAGGGTGTTCTTCAGCCTCGTGTCGTCTGTCAAACCAATGGCCCCAGTGTAGAATTTGAAGTCCCGTAGCCATAAGCTCCATCTGGGCCCTAAGTTAGACGTATCTCTGATCTCAAATGGGTTGGGCATATGCATGACTTGAGCGGCACCTTCTTGATGTACCTGTGGGTTGTTGTCCTGTGCCGTGTCAGCGCTTCCAGACGCTTGTCCTGCTCCTCCTGACGAGGACGCCGGGGTAGTTGCAGTGTCCGACATGACTCTGCTGCCTTAGGGCGTAGAGGTGCTGACTTGTGGTCTGTGTGCGCCGGCGTCAGCGTTTCTACCTGGTGTGGTATTCGGCCTGTGCTGTTGTGGGGTGCCTCCCCAGGTGCAGGGCACACGTGTCCTGTGGGTTGCTGCTGTGGGGTGCCTCCCCTGGTGCAGGGCACACGTGTGTTGTGGGCTTCACAGCACGGCGTTCGCCGTGTCACGCGGGGCCGGGCGGGGAGAGGGGGCGCTCTCCCTTTGCACTCGTGTTATGTGTGCTCAGCTGTTGGGGGCGGGGCCACCCGTGACGAGCGTTGTACGGCGCTCGAGCGCCCGCGCCTGGTCTTAATTATTCAAAAGTCACGCGGGAGCCGGGGCTCGCGATGCGTGCTCGGTGGCTTGTCCGTACCGAATGTCACACGGGAGCCGGGGCCGCGCTCCACTGGTGCCCCCGTAGCAGCGGAGGAAGACAGGCTGGAAGAGGCCTCTGTCATGCGGGAGGCGGGGCCTTGCCTGATGGGTACCCGTGCCCGAGGCGCGCCGACGCACTAAACTGCTCGGCTGCAGACCTCGGCACGGTGCCTGCGGGGTCCGCGCCCGCTCGTCGCCAGTGTTGGATCCCTGCTTCTCAGTGAAGCGGGTCCACGCGGCGGATCCGGCGCACGCCGGAATAACACGCGGAGCCTGGTCCGTGGTCAACCTTCTTTATTCAAACAGTCGGCGGAACTGCCATAATTCCCCTTGTCCCTCCCCCTCACCCTTGACGTCACGTCCGGGACGTCAATGTCCTGAGGACCCAAACGGGGCCCTCCCACACAACGATGTGGGGCGACCTGACAAACGCGACAGGAGACGACAAATGCAACTATGTCTCTATTGTGGAAATTCAGGACATTTTCTTCGAGATTGCCCAGTGAAACCACCTAAGAAGACAGTGGGAGCTTCTGATAAGAGTTCTGAAAAGCCTGAGCCGGGAAACGACCTCGACAGACAAGTGTAGAGGTCCGCTTGCCGAGCGTAAAAACCAGTTCTTTGACCTCACACTTCATAATGCCAATGGTCCTCGTAAACCCAGAGCAACCGGATCGTTTGCATGCAATTAAGGCATACATTGATAGCGGAGCAGTTGGAAATTATGTGGACCGCGAATTGGCTTCCAGGATGAACTTACCTCTTTGTCCAAATGTGGTTAAAGACGTCATTACCACGGTGGATGGGACGGAAATCGCCTCCGGACCAGTGACCCATAGCACTACTGAAGTGACGATACTAGGCCAAGACGGGCATCAGGAGGTAATTGTGTTCGACGTGATCAAGGCTCCTCAATTCCAAGTAATTCTAGGGATTCCTTGGTTGGAGAAACACAATCCTCAGATTGCTTGGCGAGCAAAGACGATAAAGTTCCCAGAGTGCACACCAACTTGTTATCCACGATCCAACATTGGCCTAGCGTCAGTAACGGCTGACGGTCCACAATTACCTCTAGAGTATCGAGTGTTCCAAGATGTTTTTCAAAAGGAACAGGCTAACACCTTGCCACCCCACAGATCATACGATTGTCAGATAGATTTGCTACCCAGTGCAACTCCCCCTTGCAGTAGGATTTACGCCCTTACCGAGCCTGAGAACCTTCATCTGCGACAGTATTTAGACCAGTACCTGGCCAATGGCTTTATCCGTCCGTCGAAGTCCCCTGCATCCTCGGCTCTGTTCTTCGTACCAAAAAAAGAAGGTGACCTCAGAACCTGTATAGATTATAGTGCTCTGAACCAGATAACAGTAAAAGACTGGTACCCCTTACCTCTGATCCCGGAACTCCTTGACCAGGTAAAAAACGCCTGTATTTATACTAAGCTTGATATCCGGGGAGCTTATCACTTGGTACGGGTCAAGGAAGGAGATGAATGGAAGACGGCCTTTCGCACTAAGTATGGGCTATTTGAATACCAAGTGATGCCCTTTGGACTATGCAATTCACCGGCCGCCTTCCAATATTTTATGAATGATGTCCTCAGAGAGCTCATTGATGTCTGCGTTGTCGTCTACATAGATGACATTCTTGTGTACTCATCTTCAGAAGCTGACCATCGAAATCATGTTAGGGCGGTCCTTGAAAAACTTCGCCAACATAAACTTTTTGCCAAGCTCGAAAAATGTGTTTTTCATGTCACTGAGGTCGAATTTTTGGGATTTATTCTGACACCCAAAGGAGTCCACATGGACTCGAGAAAAGTAGACGCTATCCTCAAATGGCCGTCTCCTACTTCCGTGAAAGGCGTTCAAAGCATGCTAGGCTTTGCCAATTTTTACCGTAGATTTATTCCAGAGTTTTCACGAGTGGTACAACCCATCACCGCCCTCTTAAGAAAAAATAAACGCTTTGAATGGTCCGCAGAAGCAGAACAAGCCTTCCAAGAGCTAAAGGCTAAATTCACCTCGGCGCCAATACTGAAACACCCAGGCCCGAACCTCCCTTACATCGTTGAAACCGATGCCTCCAGCTTAGCAATGGGAGCACTCCTATCACAAAGAGATCCAGAGACTAACCAACTGCATCCTGTGGCATTCTGGTCTCAGAAGTTCTCGGCGCCTGAGATCAACTACACCATCACAGACAAAGAGCTTCTAGCGATTAAATCAGCCTTTAAGGCATGGCGGCATTATCTCCTCGGGGCCAGACACACCGTCACAGTGATCACCGATCATCGAAATCTGCAGTATCTGAAAACCGCCAAGGCTCAATCCTCCAGACAGCTTCGCTGGGCTCTATTCTTTGCTGAATTTGATTTTGTGATCACTTATCGCCCCGGCAACAAGAACGGCAAAGCGGATGCTCTTTCCCGAATTGGAATGGGAGATAACGTTGCCAACCCAGAACCTGTACCAATAATTCCTGAACAAAGGATTGTGGGTCTGATTTCTTCACAATCCATTGAGGATATTGAAGAAAAAACTAAACAACTTGTAACCTCACCAGACTTAATGAACTGGTTACAAAAAGGAAAAAGATTTCACCGTAAGCAATGACTTGCCTTATTTCCAAGGACGATTGTTCCTACCACACGCCGATTTACAAAGACAGGTAATCTCCTGCTATCATGATTCATTAATTGAGGGTCACCCTGGCATTGCCAAAACCACAGAAAAGGTGAAGAGACACTTCTGGTGGCCTTCGTGGAGAAAAGACATAAAGGAATTTGTGATGTCCTGCGGTGTGTGCGCTCAAAACAAGGGTCGGAAGAAGAGGCCGGCTGGTCTTCTGCAACCATTAGACATCCCACCGTGTCCCTGGCATACCCTTTCCATGGACTTCATCACAGACTTAGCCTCCTGTTCCGGGTACAACACCATTCTTGTTATTGTGGACCTGTTTTCTAAAATGGCCCACTTCATTCCGCTAAAAGGCTTACCTTCAGCATCAGTCCTAGCCAAAGTATTTCTTGAAAACATCGTCCGGCTACACGGCTTCCCGTCAGTACTAATCTCAGATAGGGGGAGCCAGTTTATTTCCCACTTTTGGCGTAGCTGTTGTCGATTAGCTCAAATCGATGTAAGACTTTCGACCAGCCATCATCCCTAGACTGACGGGCAAACCGAGAGAACAAACCAGACTCTCGAGCAATATTTACGATGCATGCTACAACAGTCAGAGAGTAACTGGAAGGACATCCTTTGGATAGCAGAATATACTTACAACAATTCAGTTCATTCGGGTACCGGGAAGTGTCCCTTCTACATCTTGTATGGGATTCATCCTCGAACCTCCAACCTTGATCCACCTAAAGATCTTGGAACACCCGCCGTGGATCAATTGCACACAGTTATTACCCAAGCTTTTAAGGAAGCGACTGCACATCTACAACAAGCTAAAGAGAGGTACAAAAAAGGAGCAGATCAACACCGAAGCAATGCTCCTCAATACCAGGTTGGGGATCAAGTCTGGCTGTCCACCAAACATTTATCGCTTAATGGGCCTCGCACCTTCAACCCCAAATACCTGGGACCATATCCAATTACGGGCATAATGAATCCAGTGGCCGTTAAATTAGAATTGCCAACCCATATGAGAATACATCCTGTATTTCACGTATCTCTTTTGAAAACCCATGCAACCTGGAACCAGATTGACCAATCCTCCAGAGCCCATTCAAGTGAATGGGGAGCACAAATTTGAAGTAAAAGACATTTTGGACTCTAAAATTATCAGATTGAAGCTATTCTACCTAATCGACTGGAAAGGCTAAGGACCTCAGGAAAGGTCATGGGAACCCTATGACCACGTCCATGCTCCTCGTCTAGTCCAGAAATTTCACTGAACCTTTCCCGATAAACCAAAACCCCCGGGGAGGACAAGTTTGGGAGGGGCCTTGAGGGGGGGTGCTGTCATGGGCATTACTCCCGCGGGGCCAGGACTGGCCCAGCGCCCTCGAATGCAGTCCCGTCTTCCACTACTCCGGACCCAGCAGACCCCTACAGGGGCCCTTTGGACCGTGTCCTGGCGCCTTTGGCGCCAGGCTCATGAAGGGTTTCAGTCCCGGCGCCATAGGCGCCGGGCTCATATTGATAAACAGTGTAATAATGCTTGGGTGGACTTACCTGAGGCAGACCATGCTGCATATTTACCCAGAACAATCCAGTCTGGTTGAAGTCCCCAGCCATCAGGGCTGGGAGGAACTATTCCCTCCATTCAGGAACTCTTTTCTTACCTGGGTGGAACCGGTGGAAGAACACACACTGGAAGCACTTCTCTGCTATTTAAACCACGCCCGATGGAAAACACGTGCTTCGCGTTATTCTGCAGCAGCAGCAGGACGCTCACCGAGTCGGCTCCTGCATTCCAGGTCCAGAGTCATCTTCAGCTTCCGCGCAGCAACCTGTGGATGAAGAAAGACACAGAACAATACTTACCAGATCCCGGAATCCAGTCACCGGCAAAACCTGCAAAGAATAAATATAAGGTTAGAAAAGTGCAACTCGCTCGCAGCCGCGCCCGCTTGCATGATCCATCCGTGATTGCAACGGAGCTAACCGCGGCCTTGTCTTCGGCAGCTTCTCTGCACCTGAAAGGCAAAGGACATAATTAAAAAGGGGTTCGGGTGAAGGCAGTCGCATTCATCTTAATTTAACAGTTTTTGCACATGCAGAAGCGGCCGCATCAACTGCAGCATCCCGGCACCTGAAAACTAGAAAAAGGACATTATTGGAGGTGCCATTAAAAGCGGCCAACGATCATTATACTTACGTGCATCGGCACGTGCAGTGGCAACGGATATAAAGCCCGCAGCATCCCGGCACCTGAAAACTAGAAAAAGGACATTATTAGAGGTGCCATTAAAAGCGGCCAACGAACATTATACTTACGTGCATCGGCACGTGCAGCGGAAACGGAAAACTACGCCCACAGCATCCCGAGGCCTGAAACAAAGGAAAAGGGACATTATTGAGGTGCCCATCTTTTAAAGCCTAAAGACTACAGTATACTTACAGGCATCCGCTCGTGCAGTAACGGCGGCATCGCTCTTCGGCATCCCAGCACCAGTGCCACAACTAAGGCCGCAAAAGACTTGAGCCTCAACACTGAACTCATCCAGTGACGTAACTGGAATCCATGCACCCCTGCACCAGACGCAGGATGGAGAGCTCAGCATTTATACGCTTAAGGTGAGAGCTCGCCGAGACAAGTAGAAAGCTAGGCTGTGGGAGAAACTGGCGATTGGTGGGAGAAGGAATCCCATCAAACGGTGATTAACCCTTTTTCTTCCACCTGCAGAAAACTTACCCTGCAAGTCAGACATTCGATAAGAGGAAGCCCAGTCCTGAGAGTCGTCCGAGCTCTACGCTTCTCAATTGAAGAAATGATAGCAGCCCAGCCGGGATCAGCGCCTCCGTGGAAATCAGGTGAGCGTTACACTTATATCTTTCTGAGCTGAAGCAGCTCCTTATATAGGACCCAGTGCTGCCTCAGGGTCTTTGTAGTGTATCTGTGGGGGCTGTGAAGCCAGCCCCCAGGCCGGCTTGCTGCCGACTGTCTGAGCCCCTGGGGGCGCTCCTCTTTGTTGTTCCCCTGCGTGGCTGACCTTGTTTCCCCAAGGTGCTTAGCATCCATTTATTATTGTGAAAGGGTGAGGTGTTCTTTCACACCTCACCCTTCCTGCACTTAGCAGGGTGGAGATTGTGTGTCTCCTTACTGTTGGAGGAGAGAGGGGAGCCGTGCCCCTGGAGGATGGTGGTGCCCCTCTCTGGGGCCTGCAGCCATGGGGCAGCAGTTACCCAGGCTCGCTAGGGGCTGCCTGGCAACGTTGCCCAGGATTGTAGGTCTAGAAACTATTGCATGACCCTAGGGTTGGATTCTTTGCGTTGGCTAATCCAAATGAGGGGTAACTGGTCTGTAACAAGTGTGAACGTTCATCCCAATAGGTAATATCTAAGATGGATAGTGGCCCAATTGATGGCCAGGGCCTCTAGTTCCAACACAGAGTAATTATTTTCATGTGGGAACAACTTGCGGCTGCTGAACAAGATGGGATGTTCTAATCCATCGTAAACCTAGGGTTCGGCATTCTTAAGTTTATCTGTCAGCCGGGCTGTTTTGTTCGAAACGTTAGGGATAAATCTTCAGTGTCCGGCTCCCACTCCCCAAGGACCCCCCCATCCTTGTAGACTTTTCTGTTTGAATGCAGCATGCCACTGGGGCTGAGTAGATGTGCTGCCAAGAATGCGCAAGTAATGCAAATATCGTTTCTGGTGCCAATTTACATCATTAACATGATGCTTTGTGGGGTCAAGCCAGGTACTATGCTCACCAACTTCCGCTCCTTCGGAAATACGCAGCGTAAATAACAGCATACCTATGCACATAGTGGTCAATTTTAACATTGTATTTGTGCCCACTGGGCGTTTTTTATTATTACTCCGGTGTGGGGTCGGGTTAATGAAATTAAGTATGAAACCAGTCAAGGTTGAGGTTAACCTTCTTACCTGACAATTTAATATAATTAATATGAGTGCTAATCTAATCGTGTACGTTATGTCAATTATACGGGAAATTGGTCTACGTTAATAGTTTACATGGGACCCATTTAGGAAAAATGGCATAGTAACAGAGTCCCTGCCAAGATAGGGACAGTACATGCACAGTTATTAGCTTCCGCCTACGGCCTGCATTCCCAGTGTTAAATGAGGATTCATGGCACACGTTGATTGGATACACTCTCAGAAGCACGAGCGGCCGAAACGAGGCAGCATATACCCAGGACAGGCTTAATCAGCAGTTTAGAGTTATCACCCAAATAGGGCTTGACAGTTTGTGGCTAATTTCGTTTTATGTATTCTTGTTAGCCCATTATTATTCGATTACTTTGCACTGTCGTTTCTAAAATTTGAATTCTCTGCATGTATGTTGTGTGGGCATGCGGTTGGGATAATCCCCGGACAGTTTTAGGTCACGGGTGCGTGTAACACAAGTATTAACCTACTGCTGTATTCTTTCTTCTAGTAAGATATTGTTCACTCATGCGTTTGGGTGCTACCAGCATCATTTGCTACAGGTATGGAATTACTTTGGGTAAGAGTGTAAGATCACGTTGGTATGGTATTTGCACCTGATGTTTATGTCTCGCCTGTTTTTTTAAATGTTTAATTTATGTTGTGAAATATGGTGTCTCTGTATCAACATGTTATTTTTTTTACTTTTCCAAACAACTTGAACCCGATGTCCCACTTTTGTGCTTTTTAATTGTTGATTTTTTGTTGTGCAATATGGTGTTTGGGTATCTGCATGTTATATCCTGGGACAATACCTGTGTTACAGCCTAGTGGGAGACCGTGAGGTCACAACACGTGTCAGCTGTTGGCTTTGGAAGAAATGACAGATTATGTATAAACCTTGTAGTTTTTCAGCGCAGTGCGGTTGTGCCATATTTAATCAATTATTACTGAGGATCCTTGAGGCATAGGTTCCTTCATTGCACAGCCACCCGCAGTAGTCCTTGTGTATCCTACTGGTGCAGCAATATGCTTCCCTAATTAGTGATAAGCGCAGTTGGTTCAAGCTCATTTGCCCCAAAACTATCCATATTAGTTTGTTACTACTTCTCCCACCTTATTATGGGGATATCTAATGGGTGACAGAGAGGGATGGGGACCTTCCTCAGCTAGTGGTAGATGTACCATGAGGTGGTATGAGGAGGATGCCCTGCTCACCCTCACTTAGCCGTGGTCACTGTGCACGGACAGTCACATGCTGATTCAAAATGCTACTAACACTTTAAAGGCCTTGCCAAAAGATCAACAACTTTTTGTGGCACAGTGCATCCCCCTGCCCAAGGCTATGTTAGGGTTAACTCGACATGGGCGCATGCTCCCCTCATCACGGCTACTTGTGGCAGCCCAGCTGGACTTGCTGCTACATGGCCGCACAGGAACAAGTACCCGCACCCTGAACAGTTTACATGCCATTTGTGACACATTCCAAGTTGTCCACCGAACGTGTCCAAGCTTGGCCCATTCCAAGAGGGCGGCCGGTAGTGTCAGGGCATAACCATGTCTTGAGCTTGTGTATGACAAAAGCACAAGAAGGCTGTATAAAGGAAGAGGACGCAGACCGACCCATGTCTCGCAAATGGTTACAGCCAAAGGTGGAGATCTACTCATGACCTTATTAATGTTACGTTTAGTACATTTCTTCTGCTAGCATATTTCCCAAGCTTGGATCCTACCCATGAATCTAGCCCAAGGGCTAGAATCCCTCTCTCCCTGATAGTTCCTCTGTCGGAACTCAATCCTGGAAATGTTTCTCTGTAAAAGAAACAAAAGTACGGGACCTGTCATCACTGGTGGTTCAAGCTAGGCAAAGGAAGCTTAAAGTAAGCCTACATGAAGTGTGGAAGGGGGGAACATCGCATTTCCATCAGCAGCTACTTCATTAGCTATACTAATCAATTTCCCTCTTGTTGATCTCCCCATACAGCCCCTGACCCGTAATGCCAGTATTTGATACAAAGGAGGCACATTACATAAGCCGCCTCTGCCTAGGGAGGGGAACAATTCTTACCTTTGTATAGTCACTTGAGATGGATCTCCCTTTCCTGGGGTTTGGTATGCAACACATCAGTGAATCCCAGGAGACTGTCTGCACTACGTCCTCATCTGACACATATCTGACAGGCTGACCCTCTCCAAAATTATGAAAACAACACACAGGCGCTTACCCAGCTCATTTAGGTTCCTCTGTCGACATGGGTCAGGCAAGGTTTGCAGATAAAGCCCTGCAGAGGTTTACAATGCCAGCACGCATGTGTGAACTCGCATCAACAAGTATTAAAAAATGGCAGACCAGCATTTTATATCTGCAGTCCATCCTCTGCACAAATCTCAGGGACATATACTACACCTGAGAAGGAAAAGAAATTACACTGTAACCAATCATCCGGCGTTGAGAAATTGGAAAGGTTCGAACTTCACGCGCCATACCACTGACTGGGGGGTGAACATGTCATTATTGTCATTTCTGTCACTTTTGCCAATTGCTACAAATATTACAATATTTATGATAAATGGGATAAGTGTTACATTTAGGTTACTTTGTGTAGAGACAAAACATGTGTAGATTTGCATGCACGCAGAAACACAATGCTGAAACATTGTCACACGGAGGGCCCCTCCTCACTCAGATGAAGCAGGCGATCAATATGTGCACGTGGAGTTTAGCTGTATGAATGGCGGTCATGAGAGGAGATCATAATAGGTATAACATGCACACATAATGGTATACATGCATGGGAAGTATTTTTCGAATTTAGTATAAGATATGAAATATATGATGTGTGGTTGCTCTGTGTATCATGGGTATTCATATTGTGGATTAGTTAGAAGGGTGTTTTCCCAATCATGGTAAAGGCTGCAGAGGCCTGTCAGCAGTCAGGGAACAGGTTTTTTAAATTAGTCCACGGCGTGGCTGCGGTCAGTTTGCAGATGGCTCAAGAGCTGGAGGGTGAAGGGAAGATATGATCTTTGGTAAACAGGAGAGCTCATTGTTGTAAGGGATAGGTATCTTGTGAACTCACAGGGGTGTTTGGAACAGGTGGCTTCTTCCAGGGCACGTGCAGAGATAAGTAGTAATACATTTCAGGAGAGTGACTGTGTTGTCAGAGAGTGGGCGTAACTCATGTGAATAGGAAAGGTAGTAGTCATAAAAATCGGACACCGGAAAGGTTTGGGCAATGCGGTCAGCAAACACGAATAGGTCAAAAGGGAATCTACGTGTCTTTCTCTCGTCTTCATGTGATCAGGTGTTTTTAGGGCATGTCTATTTGCTTAATGAATAGGAATTGTGTTGTTGAGTAACTAAGAGGCAAGGCTGCCACCAAATATGGAGATGTCTTTGGGAAGGGATGTGTTGAAAATGTAA
The DNA here is from genome assembly GCF_040938575.1 of Ambystoma mexicanum. Classification (NCBI taxonomy): domain Eukaryota; kingdom Metazoa; phylum Chordata; class Amphibia; order Caudata; family Ambystomatidae; genus Ambystoma; species Ambystoma mexicanum. The sequence continues at coordinate 941,654,527 of NC_090939.1, forward strand.
ACCTTGTAATAATACGTATTAGGGGATTGTGTTATAGTGTCTGCGTCCAATGAAATGTGTGGGGTTTAGATTTCTCTGTACAGCACAACCAATCATGTTTGGGGGATGCCTTTGTAATGGCTTTGTAATGGTATCTGGGGGAGTGTATTAACTATTGCAAACTGTATATAATATGTGATCTTTGTGTGGTTCAGGGAGACTAGGGTTAGTGGGACTGTTAGATGTCATCTAAGCCCCCTCCTGGCAGTTTGTACAATAAACATGCTTTCCGGGCAAAAGGCGCACTTACTAATTCTAGAGATGGGCCTAATTTGGGTAAAGGGGCAGATCTAAAGGTCCATGCCGACAACGTTAACAACCATACTGAGACACAGGTGCATACCCATTCACTCAGACAAGTCTCATCAAAGTATAATAAGGAGGTCACAGAAAGGGGAGGGCTGGGTGTTTGGAGAAGATTGTGGCAAGAGTTTTGATTGAGTTAGCGGTTCTGAAACAAGGCTGAGAGAGGAATTTGGAGAGGGAAAGAGAGGAGCAGACAAGGATTGAAAGAAGAGGGGAACACAAGACATCAGGAGGTGGAAGAAGGAAAAGGTCAGGAGGCCTAAGGTGGCAGATATCAAAAGGTGGTAGGAGAAAGACATCAAGGAGAGGTATGGGTAAGGCAATTGGAGGAATTGTCACAGAAATATATCAGAAGGTGGTAAAAGAAGGATGTCAGGAGGTGGTAGGCAGAAGATATCAGGTGGTGCAAAGAGGGAGCTATCTGGGGTTGGTGTGAGGAAGACATGAGAAGGCTCTAGAAGGTGAATTTTAGGAGGTGGTGGGGGAGGTGGTCGTAAACCAGAGCAGGAAGGAATGAAAGGTTACACTTAGCCCAAGGATCAAAGGAGGAGCGACGAGGGGATGAAGAAGGAAGGGATTAAGACCCTAGAAAATTGAGGTGATAAGGCCCTTCTGAGCTCTGCTGGACATCGGTTCAGTGTGGCCAGCTGGCTCTGTCTCAAAGTGGAAGAGAAACTGAAGCTATATCACTATATCTGCATTTCATGGCAGGGACACAGCAACATCTACAGGTCCTACAAGGAGAAGTCGAGGAGGCGGAATCCCACCAACACCATGCAACTAACCTATCGCAGCGAAAACTGAAGAGACTGTCACTGACGGAGAGACACCAGAGATCTTGTGAACTTTATAAGGAGAGTCTTGAACTATTGGAACTGTTCACTGAAGTCCATCCTAACACTTTGAATTAGAATTTGAACCCCAGAGAGGGTGTTTTTTGTGATAAATAAAACCATTATTATCTAGGATAGTGTTATGGCACTTTGTGAACCCCACCCAGTTATATGTCAGCTAATACAGCACCTGAGAGGAGTCTGGTTAATCTTCTGAGGAGTCTGATTGGTGTTCCTGTAGACTTCGGTTAGTCCTACTTAAGGATTGTTTAAACTAAGAAGTATGTCCCCTGACATGGTCTGTTTTCCCCATATAGTATTCCTAGATGGTGGAAATTCTCTACCCTCTCTGAGTAATTAGTCTCAATCTGTGACTGCTTTGTGGTGGGCAAGGGTTTACATACCCAGACCAGCATTGTGAAGTCAGCGGTAAGGGAATTTGTCACTGCTGGGGTCCATGGTGTAGTGTTTGGATCCGGTAGCAGCTTTCCTTTGAGCAGGACAGTCATTTATGCAAGTGAAGTCCCTGCTGGTTATTCACAAGTGCTCTGTGGAGTAAAGGAGTGGGTTGCTCCTGAGGTTGGCACTTGATATCTGTCTTCCCTTGGTCCCTGCAGAGTAGCGCACATGGGAAAGGATGGATTGAAGCTTGGACGAAGAAATGGGAGTAGGGTTGGCTGGGTGGATCCTGCTGGTACACGGTTTGAAACAGGGAAATCTGAGGACACATGGGGCTGTATGAGAATGCCCCTACCTTTAGTGTCTCAATTGAATTACTTGTACCCAGTAGGGTTTTATGAAAAGTCTGCCTTCCTTCTTTATAAATTCAAATTTGAGAAAAGAGTTAATTGAAGACAGATTGATTTTTAGGAGGCATTAGAGTTTAGGAGGTGTAGAGGGACCCCATATATCTCCTCTGGGCTGCACCTCATGAGGCTTGTGGGCATCTAGGACCTTTAGAGTCCGTCCCTCTACTGCCACATGTGGCTCACCCAATGTGACATTGTCACATGGCATACCTTGCAGCAAACACACCTATTCTGGGGAGGCTACAGAATGCAAATAATTATTCAAAAATGAAAAGAAGATGAATGTAAGGAGTAATATCAACCTTATAAGAGAGGTGGGAAGGAAGCTTTCAACTCTTATGATAATGCAATATAGGAGAAACAAACTCTGCCCATTTGTGATTTAGGACTTGATTTCTCTTGTTGAAGGTAGAACAAGCAGAACAGGATGTTTAGAGTAAGGAATTTGACCACTTTGTCTAGACCACTGAACACAATCCAAGACATCCAGGCAAGTAACCCTAGTGAAATAACATTGATGAAATAGAAGTTAATTGTGCCTATTAAAATATGAGACAACATACAACTTCTATCTAAAGGGTAGTAGCCCAAAGAACCAGTAGATATATCTAGGGATCTGGGCACCTTAATAGCAGTGAGGGTGATTTTTCCCACGTGAATGGGGACAAGTATCCTGTACCTGTATATATGTAAGCGTACATAGTCATTTTGCTAGTCTCTAGCCTGGGGTCCAGCCTGGACCCCTGGCAGTGGAGCTCTTCATGTTTATCTTTTGGTGAACAACACCCATGGGATACCCTTAGGATACCCATGGGTGGGGTTTCACCCTTGTACCTCTTATGTGTGTTTTTGGGCACCTGTATGTTGCGCACAGAGCAGGGTATGGGCTGGCACCCATGTCCTGCCATTGGAATCAATGAATTCCTGATAGAAGGCAAGATGGCCCCTGTGGCCTCTTGGTTGCTATTGCCTTTTACCTTGTTTCCCAAAGTCCTGGGAAGCCCTGACTCTGTATCTTCCTCCTAAAAGGCTGTTGGGTGGAAACACCATATATGTCTCTGTTGTTCCCTTTCCTCCTGACTGGTTGTTGGGTGGAAATACCATAGATGGGTCTGCGACTGCCTCCTGTCAGACTGACTGGAGCCTTCCCAGGTGTTGTCGGTGCACCATAGGGGTGGGACATGTGTGAATGGAGTTGGGAATCAACTCACATTCTCTGTTATGGGTGTCTGGTGTCTGTGTGTGTGACACAATGAATGAGACAGCCCTGACTGAAACTGACATGAATGCAGTGTAGTGTGCTGAAAAGCTGGATACCTGCCCCAATCCACATCCTTTGTTAAGGGTGGGTGGGTGGAGTTAATGGCGTGAATGCCGGTGAGCCTGATTGACTGCCTGCCTGCATGAATTCCTTTCTGCGTGATTGGCTGACTGAGCCTGGCTCAGCCAGAGTGAATGAGGGATGGATGTCTATACCTGGGAACGTCTCACTTACCAATTGATTAAGAAGCTGAAGTCGAACCTGAAGCAAAACGAAACTGTTCCTTGAAGCCCAGCGGGAAGAGACGTTTGCTGCTACATTTCTTCAATGTAATCCGAAAGCTGTCTTGTCTCCCAAGGACTGATCCAGAGAGAACCTGCAAAGAAGACCTCTCCCCGAGCTACGAGAGACCATTGTGCAAAGCTGCTGCTCTTCATCGAAGTATCCTGGAAGCCAGTCCTGCGTGCCGGTTGTCCGGAGAAAGGGTCTTCGAATTCCAGAAGAGGAGCGCCGGACATCTTGAGCTAGAGAACTCCATTGGTGTCGCCCAGGGTTGGAAGTGTGTTTCGTGATAGCGGGAAGCCGTTACAGTCTAACGCCCAGAAGAGGGGGTACCCTGGCATAGTGCTGCAGGACAGCCGGAGCAGCAAAAGTTCCAAACCGCCTGAGAACATTTGAAAGGACATCCTTGCCATCACCACTGACCACTTTTTCCTGCCTGACAGAGCCCAGAGTCATTGTTTGCAGTGGAAGGTCTGTCGGTGGGTTTCCCACCACCAGAAACTAACAAAGATGTCCCTAGGGTCCAGCCTTGGTGAGGTTCCGAGGTACACTCCAGTTGTTGAGTTCAGGTTGCCAGAAGATGTCCAGACGTCCGTGTTGCGACTGCAGCACTGAAGAACTAATAGTCAGAAAACCACAATATTCCGAAACCCGACACTAAAAGTGATCTATGCACCCGTCCCCGCCAGAAGTATTCAAAGGGCCCAAGGGGTCTTACTTTCATCCACCAAGCCTTTAAGGAGCCAACAGCAAGTTTCATCTTCATAGGACTTCTACAGTCAGAGAAATCGTCAACCAAAGGAGAGCACTGCGACAAACCAAACTGCAGCACTTCAGAAAGACTTTGGAAGAAGGAGCCACTGAAATGCTGAGTCCAAGAATTAAAAGGAACTAAAGGGGGTCCATCCTCAGAGGGAATCATCGAGTAAAGTAAACTTTGTCACTTCGCCTGCCAACGCACCAAAGGTACTGTGACGAGGAAGAGCATCTTCTAGCCTCGGGAGTCATCCAGGGGTCCCAGATTCATCTTGGATCCTGTTCTCCTGTGGCCTCTCAGGTACTTTGCGGTGGCAGAACCTTTTAAAAGAAAGCACAAGATTATAGAACATTATTGGACTGGGCTGTCAAAGACACCATCGGATACTCCCTAAGTTTTCCATTACTGTTTTCCCAGATGGGGGATCCTCACTCGGAATGACTTGTCTAGTCTAAAGAAAGTATTCTGACACTGTTCATACCTAACCTGCCTTTCTTTCCTATTCTATGCTGTTACACCTAACTTAAGAATCCACCTGCCTTTTTAAAACTGTCTGCAGTTAGTGCATCTATTGCTGGATTTTAGTAATGTGTGGTACCACATAGAGTGTATATATCTGCCATTCTTTGAATAAGTATTCCAAGTACAAATAGTTATTATTTATATGTATATTTGGTAAAGGTAGCAAACCTTATTTTCTATAAAGAAGCTGTGTTATCACCTAACATAGTGTGTGGACATTCCTTTGTGGGGGAAACACTGTACTTAAGAACCTGCCTGCATCACCTCCTGAAAGCTTAAGCCTCACTGCTCGCCCGTCGTTACCAAACTGAGAGCCTTGTTGGGGTGTTCTGTGCCTTTATGCTACCATATAGAGGGCAATAGTACAGATACCCCTCTAGTCTTAACAAACATAAGGTGGCAGTATGAACCAAGAAGAGCCACAGAGGGGAAGGAGGGAGGGTTTGGATGTGAATCCATGCCAGAGCCATGCTGGAGAAGGAGAGTTACAGGTAAGTAACTTAAACCTTCTCCAGCATGGGGTCTGGCATGGATTCACATGCTCATGAATAACAATTACACAGCAGTACATATACACAACCATGGGAGGTGGCAAGGCCCAACAGAAGCAATAAAACAGTCACCCCTGGAACAGAATCACCTCAAGTGAACCGGTTGTGTAGCACTGCTTGGCCTACCCGGGACCCCTGCGTGGAATCCCCGTCGATGCAGTAGAACCTTGTGAAGGTGTGCGTGGACCTCCCCATAGCAGCCCTGCAGATGTCGAGCAGGGGCACACCAGAGAGAATTGTTGCTCCGATGACTCTGGTGGAGTGGGCACTCGGCTGGCCGGGAAGAGAATAGTTATCCAGAGAGCTACCTGCAGATGGAAGCCTTTGAAGGCCTTTCCGTGATTCACAGGTCAGAAATTGCTGAGCAACTGAGAAGTCTTGCAAAAACCTTTTGTACATGCCACCTAAAACTTCAAAGCATGAGCAACGTCCAGAAAATTCAATGCCCTCTTCGCTGGTGACAGCGGATTCGTGAAGAATACAGGCAACACCAAAAGCTTGTTGAGGTGGAACTCTGAGAGCACTTCGGCATAAAGGTGGGGTGTTTACGCAGCACCAGCCTTGTAGCGTGGAAGGATAAGTACAGCTGTTGGCAGGACAGAGCCTGGATCCCTCCCTCCCCACCTGGCTGAGTTGATCGCCACGAGGAAAGCCATCTTCCACAAGAGGAACTTCAGGGGAACCAGATGCATTAGTTCAAAGGGGGCCCCCATGAGTTTAGTTAACATCACATTGAGTTCCCAAGCTGGAGCCGGAGACTTCACAGGCGGGAAAGTCCTGAAGAGGTCCCCGATGAACTCCTTGACGAGTCTGTGAGACCACAGGGAAGGCCTACCCGGTGTCCTGGTGTAACGGGATATGGCGGGGAAGTGCACCTTGGTAGAGGCCTGAGCCAGTCCAGCCTAGGCCAAGGAAAGCAGGTATGGCAGGAGTTGCAGGGCCGTGAGAAGCAGGGGAGTGATCCTCTACGTCTGGCACCATACGGAGAACCGCCTCCATTTATGACTGCAGCACTTTAACGTGGAAGAGGCTCTGGGTTTGGCCAAGATGTCCTTACATTCCGTTGGCAAAGAATAATGTCCAAATTCTAGGGCTGCAGGAGCCAGGCCCTGAGGTTCAGCAACGCTGGATTGTGGTTTACAATCACTCCTCTTTCTCTGGAAAGAAGATCGGGAAGTAGAGGCAGCCTGATGGATGGCGTCCTTGACAGACGTAGCAGGTCCGGGTATCATATCTGCAGCGTTCACGCTGGAGCGACAAGTATCATCCTACAGTGGCAATGTCTGGGTTTGTTGATCAATTATAGCAGGATTGAGAAAGGAGGAAAGGCATAAAGGAAGAGTCTCTCTCACAGGGACGTGAAAGCATCGTCCAAGCTTTTCGACTGCAGCAACCTGCTGGTCAATCTCTGACACGAGGAGTTTGTGGCCGTCATGAAGAGGTTGATCTGGGGCTGACCCCACATGCAGACTAGAAGATTCACTTGGTCCTGGCGAAGCTCCCACTCGTGGAAAGAATGTAGCTCCCTGCTGAGCAAGTCTGCATTGGTGTTCTTGGTTCCCACCGATGGAAAGGAAAGAGAAACATGTCCTGACGAGGGGCCAGCACCACAGCTCCTGGGCCTCCTGGGAGAGAACAGGAGAGCACATCTCACCCTGTTTCCGATGCAGATCATGGGCACACCTTGGAGTTCCAATGCAGGTGTCCTCGTATTGCCCCCGTGGCTCGACAAGAACAGCACATGGCGCAGACATCATGCTCAGCAGCGACTTGACGGCAGATTCACTGATCGCTTCCTGGCCGCGACTGAAACCACAGAGTCGGAAGAAGGCTGGGACCTCAGGCACTTGGGCGCTGAGTCCAGGACCCTGTATTTCTTCTCAATTCAATCCCCCTCACTGAGACGGGTCCCTGACCCCCTTCGTGGTCCGAATAATAATCTTCGGGCAGATCATCTTCTCCCTCATCTGAGCTGGTATATATCTGCACCGGCTTGTCCGGGACACCCAGCGGGCTTGTATCCTTCTTAGGAGCAGCAGGAGCCTTACACCTGTTCCCCTCTCCGGAGACTTCTGGGGAAGAGTGGCCAGATGAGCTGTCCCCTTTCCAGGGGCCTTCGTAGACACTGCAGCAGCCACCTCACGCCTTGGTGGCAGTGACACTCTAGGAGTACCTGTTGTCGTGACCGTGGACACCACCTTTGTGTGCAGTTCCCCCTTCGACAAAGAAGTGATGGCCATCGACAAAGTTGTCAACCAGATTGTCAACGGGGTGGTTGTAGCCTTCATCTGCTGAACCACTGGTGATGGCGTTGCCAATGGGGGCAGCGAAGGGCCACCTTTCAATCTTTCCTTCAGTGCCTTATTCGCCAATGGTAAACAGAGTTTAGACGGAGACAATGGCTTTCTCTTAGAGGGAGCACCCCACACCATAGAAGTAGTTGGTGACGGCGACCTCATCCTTCCCACAGTGGGACCCGCAGAAGCAGCGAACCCAGTGGGATCAATGTTGTGTAGTCTGGCCTTCTTTTGGACCCTTTGGAGCATGACGTCCTCAAAGGACCTCAACTTCTTCCCTGAGGGAGTTTGTTCCTGGGACCGGCCGTTTCTGGGGGGAGCATGACCATGCCCTGAACAAAATCAGAGGCCTAACCCGCTTTCAACCAGGGCGCCAGCCTGCTGTAGCGGTTTTCTTTGTCCCTAGAAAACCTTGCATGCCTCCTCATCATGGTCTGGATGCAGGCATTACAGACATTTGTGGTGTCGATCTTTTGCATACACATTCCTCAATCTACACTGCGTGCAGAGTTTGAAGAGGCATCTCTTTTCTTCGGTCATGGTGAAAACGTGCGAAGTAGGCCCAAAAACCAGAGTAGAAGATCTCGATATATGAAAAAATAGCTCAGAGAGCAACAAGAGGACTTCAAAAACTTAAGCGTGTGGTGAAAATCTGAAGATGGCCCTCAGGGGTGGAGCTTGGGGAGAGGACTTTCATTGGATGTTTGTAGTATGACCCAGAGGACAGTGATTGGCTTACAGGAGAAATCCAGTTTTAAAGCTAAAGTGAAACTGTTTTTTCTTTTACTGAGGATTCCCAGCCTGACCCGGGGAATATTCATGAGTATGTGAATCCATGCCAGGCCCCATGCTGGAGAACACTAGATTTCTTTCAAGCCCACTTGTCATGGCCTTTGGCAGTGGCCACTGCACATGTTACAGCAATACATTTATTTGGAGCCCCCCGACCAGGGCCACTGGCACAAAGACCCATTTCCCCCTGTCTAGTAGATGTGATCGCAACAGATGTCCACCCATTTATTTATTTTCCCCTCCATTTCCATTCCCCCAATAATTACAGCGGTAATCTCGCTGTAATTTCGTGCTAATTGCAGCGATTACGGTTGAAAATGAAAAAGTTTTCACAGCCACTCCTCATGTGCCTCTTCTTTTTCCCCAAGGTACCCCTACCCACCTCAGTTGATTTTACCTTCTTGTCCCCCTCCATTACTCGCTTTCTCGCTTGGACTCGTGGAACGCATTTTCGTTTCTGAGCGCTTGTTGCATTATTACCGCGGGAATCTTGCAGGACTCCCCCGGTATTTCCCCGATAATGCAAAAATGTCCAAACTGTAGCCGGATCCCCAGGCCCCCCCCCCCAACTCCCCAACTACACATGATGTCCTCTTTATCCCTCCCCACCTCTATCCTGATGCGATTTCAACCATTTTGCTCCTTCAAATAGCCTTTTCGTTTTCGCATTCCCCCGATATTACTGCGGTAATCACTTGCATCGAGCAAATAAAATGGTGGCTTTTCATTTCTTAAAAGGTGCTCTGCTCCAAAGCATCGTGGGAGATATTGCTATATGTTTGGGAGAAGGGGGCACCCCCCTTACCGGCCAAATATTTTAAAAACTACTGAACAGAATAACCCAAAACCTGTCCCCTAAATTAAGTCAACACTGTCCAAATTGTTTCTTATTTGGTCCAATTCCCCTTGAGCGTTTTTTGCACTTCGGCTTGATACAATTTGGACTGTTTCTCTCTGGAAAATGAATGGCAGTAGACCGAAAACAGCGTTATTTTGGGGGAGGGGATGTGTCGGCGCCTGTGACAAACATTTGGTTTGCAAATTTTCTGCCAAATCCTTCATACGAATCAAAAGTTATTAGCAATTCATTTTTTTAGGGGTTCCTTTGGAACTCAATACTCAAATTAACTATAGTGTGGCGACTGCCACACTATAATATATATATATGTATATATGTATATGAATTCAGGAAAGGACATGTTTCATATATCTATTTTACATATACAAAAGAGAAACATTTACTTTTGTAAATTATAGAATTGTAATAAATAATTGTCGTTGGAAAAGATTCAGTTGTCACATCTCACCCTGCAGGAACATCTTTATTCTGAAGGGGGAGGGGATTTTAGTGTTTATAGGAAAAAGCTACTGGGAAAGCAAAACACAGAGGAACTGCTTAAACTAGTTGAGGAGCAACATGACCCAGGCATTTCTGCTGCCACCTAACTCTGTTGACCCATGAAAATGTCCCATTCTGGTTAGTGACAAATAAGCTGCAGGTAAATAGAAAAGGATAGAACCTACGCCTGGTAAAGACACTGCAACCTTTCCATGCTAACACCCTTGAAAAGGGAACTTTATTTGTAGTTCCTGTTATATGAGATATCCTTACATACAGCCCTACAGATAAGCAGGTATCAGTCACTTTTACTCCCTAAAAATAGCCAAATACTCCCAAAAAATAAAAATAGGGAGTAAAAATACTACATCAAAAAAGAGGAAACAGACAAGTGGGACCTTGTGTCACTGCTTTCACCCAAACAGCTCCATGGATATGTTTGGACCAGTAGTGCGTGTTGTACCACAGGAAAAAACGACCAATTTTACTGCCTGATTGGAAGAAGTAAGCATGTATCTTTTTTAATGTGCATGAATAGCTAGGTGGAAAGAAATAATTATTACAAAAATATTTCCGGTTTACAGTTAAAACATCTTTTTTCCTCGCTTATTGAGCACTTATATTTTTACTCCCCAAAAATATTTTTACTCCCAACTTTTAAAAATAGGGAGTCAAAAACTCCCTCTTCAACATCTTCTCTGGAACACTGGCTACACAACATAGCATGTTCTATGGGAAGCCGATAGAAAAACAATAGAAAGCACTAGTAAATGACTGATATTTAAAAATTAGACCGCCTACCATTAGCATGGCAAAATTCGTAGTGTGATTGCAAATACACCGCAGAAATCCCTCATCGGTAGAAATCTTTTCACAGCCTGCGGTGTCCCAGTCTTCTTGACTATAATTCCAAAACACGCAAGCAAAATCATGAAGGGAAAAACTCAAATTATCCTGAAAAATAAAAACAAATCATTAAGGGTTGTTGAAATAAATCTTTCCATGTTCAATAATTAATTCTTAATTGAGCCTCACTGATATCATACAACATGGCACAAACATGACTAGAAATACTGTGCTTGGGCCCTGGGTTGGAGAGCTCATCCATGTTTTAATCATGCTACCTGAATTGCATGAGGCTAGGAGGAGAGACTATTCTTTGCAGCGCAAGGATCACATTTGCAGTCAATATGAGATGAGCCAATTTCAATCCGCTTGTGCAGTTGGATTAAAACGAAGATTATAGAACTGACAATGCTCAAAAATTTACTATACTATGAACGGCAAAACCTACATTTTGGACAAAAATCACCAAATAGTTGATATCATTTTTTGAAATTTCTCCAAATATGCACAAAAGCCTATAGGGATTTGGGCTTTGTGAGACTTTCAATGTACTCGTTTGTTGATTATTTTCAGTTATGGTATCTTGCATAGAGCTAACCTCGCTTTCATCTGTTAGGCATATCCAATGAATCAGTAGACCAATGTGCAGGTCCTGAGAGGCTACTGAGAAACATCTGAATATTTAGTCCTCTGAGGTATCCCAGGAAGTCTCCTTTGATTCAAGGCGAAGGGGAGTGAGTCCCAGAGGGTTACACCTATTGAATAGATAGACACATGTAGCATTGAGCTGCTCGTGTGTAGCTGGGTGAATGACGGGTAGGTGCAGGGACGCAAATGAAGGGCATCTGTTTATATACAATGTCAGGAGATCTCAGAGAGGTGTACGTCTGGGTCTATGTGAATATGCCACATTTAGAATGGTGGTGGTAAAAACATTGGCTGAGACATTCCTGTTAATTTAATTTGCTATTTTATAGGGGGGTACCCCTCTGCAGCCTCCTTACCCCGCTCGCAATCTGCTCCACTTCCTACTACTTCCCTTTATACAGGTGTAAATGGGAATACTGCTGCCAGCTTTTTCACATCTAGCATTATAATGCGAGCATAAAGACCTGGAACAGTGTTTTCATATGGTGCTTTGTTCAATATTCATAACGTTTTAAATTGTGATCTTCCTCTAATCCGGAGCCATTGTATTTATTTGTTTTTCTTGAGGGAATGATGTGTTTCACGCAGAAATATTGCCACAGTGAACATACTATAATCGGTAATTCCCACTTTGCTCGACCACGGAACAGGTTGAATCCTATTTTGCTGCATTTTTTACCACAAAAAGATAAATGGTGGGTTTGGTATAAAAAAGGGGAGGTTGGGGAATAGGTGGGGCAGGAGACAGACAGTGGTCCGAGGGGTTTGTGCTTGTACTGGTTGCTATGTAGAGAGTAGGCAGGTGCAGGGTAGTGAGGAGGGTCAGCAATGTGGTAATAAGTTGATGGTTCACTCTGACAGCTCATGAAGTGACGCTTCAGCAAGGATTTAAAATAGGGGACGATAGTGGAGATTTTGATGTAGGGGGAAGATCGTTCCAGTGGCGCAGGGCAAGGAACATAAGTGAGAGGATGCACTTAGATGAGCATTAGAGAGGGGACACAAGCAGAAGGTCCACGAAGGTGTGTAGCAGGACATAGTGTCAGCCAGGTAAGGAAGAGCAATGCTATGAAGTGATTTGAAAATGAGGAGTAAGAATTTGAATAGAGACCAGATATGCATAGGGATCTACCTGGTATGATAGTGGTGAATTAAATTGGGCAAAAAGTGGGGAGATTATAGAGGGTCTGGTGGCAATGTTGAGTACATTATCAAGATTGGAGAAGCAAAAGAGCGGAGGTTCCCTAGGAGGATGACACGGTAGAAAACGTGAGTCATTAATTAACCATTAATTATTGGGCTTTTATACTGCTCCAAATCACCATCATAATTGTATCAAAGTACCACTTATTGGCCGAGTTTTAGGACGTATTGTGTCCCTGCTGCAGGATCCCAATGTATTAGTCTTCTGGAGTAAATTCAGAATAGGGGCAGGGAGATGGTATAAAAAGCACAGGAGGAGAAAGGCGGTTGGGAGGAGATTGAAGGGAGCTTAAAATGTGGAAAGCATGATTTTCAACGTGTAAATAATGGATTGTAGATGTAATAGTAAGATAATTACTATGAGGAGTTCGGCATAGTGGTAGGCGAGGAGGGGCTGAGGTTTCAGATGTTGAGCAGGTTTAATACTGCCTGCAGTAGAGGTAGTAGTAATAAAGTGATGAAGGATGGATCACTATTAAAAACTACCCTAATGTTGCATGCTGTAGGTGTGGGGGGAGTATCAAGTGGGAATGAGATGGGTGAGAGAAGAAGGAGCGGGGCATTAGAACCAGAGAGAAAGATTACTTTGGTCTTTCAAGAGTTAAGTATAAGACAGACACATACATACCTTTCAGTAGCAAATAGCAGAGCAGCAGACAGTAATACATGCAGAAAATTCAAGAGTGGGTAAGATGTGTATGTAATCAGCAAAGAGGTGATAGTAAACTGAAAGGAGGTGATCAGTTGGCTCAGGAAAAAGGAGTAGAGGGTGAAGAGCAAGGGGCTAATAATGTAGCATTGAGGAATACTCATAGGGAGCGGGGTCAGGTTTAGAGATGTCATTGTTCCAAGAGATAGAAAAACCTTATTGGAACAGTATCAAACAATCTGGCAAGAGCAGTGCCATGCATTCCAAGGTCAGAGAAGGTCAGGAGGAGGGTGGGATGGTCCTATGTATCAAAGGCAGCAGAGTGATCAAGAAAGATCAGGTTAGAGGAGAGTTGAAGATGGTGAGCAGAGGTCAGAAAGTTAGAGAAATGGGCAAGGGTTGTTTCTGTAAAGTGGCAGCTGCAGAATCTGGACTCAAGGGGGTCACGAAAGTCATTGATGTTCAGGTAGGAGGAGATCCCGCTAAAGACAAGTCATTGCAGGATTTTAGAGTAGTGAAAAAAGAGAGAAATGGGTCAACAGTTAGCCAGGTTCTTGGAGTCAGCTAAGGGATTCTTGGATGTAAGTCCTTTAGGGTTGGGATAATGTGATCTGTATTCACAGTGTGAGGAAGATGCAGCCAGCATATTCCTGTGATCTTTCAGGTGTTTAGTTGTGATCTTGGTGTGAGACCTGTGCAGAGGGCATTGCAGTCTAGTTGAAAGGTTGCTAACGCCAAGACTCAAGCAATGCAGTCTTGACTTAGAATAGGGATGATGAACTGTATTTGATGAATGTGGTAGGGTGTGTTTTTGAGACCCCTTGTGGAATGCTTCAATCATGACTCCTTGACTGGACACTTTCTTAGTGGGTTGGGGCACATGTCCTATTGACATAAGCAATTAGTGAGAAAGAGAGCAACCCAACATGTTAGGGCCAGGAAGAGGATCTCTGTCTTCGACACATTGAGAATGCTTCATTTCATCCAATCCTCGTCTTTGGCCAGGCAAGTCACCACCCGTTTCATGGTTCTTTGCTCCTTTCTGGAGTTTAAAATGTAGGTGTGTTTGTGCCATTGGCAAACATCTGCTATGCAATCTGATGTGACTCAATGATGTGCGCCAATGTGACCATGTCAATTTTAAAGATGATTAGAAATAGTGCCGATCGTTTTGGTGCTCCCCAGGTGAATGTGTTTGTTTGAGATATAACCGTGCTGAATTTTACCTGGTGAGTATGATTATACAGGGAACAAGACAACCATTTGAGGGTCCAGCCTCTGAACTCAGCCCTGGCTAGGTAGTTTAGGAACAGTTTAGGGTTGATGGTGGCTAAGTCACCATGGAGGAAAAAATAAATTAAGAGTACCTGACTGCTCTTTTGGCTTATGCAGTAGAGTAGTTTCAGACCCTCATCTGGTAAAGAAAGTTGACTGAACAGTGATTGAAATCTAAATGTGCAGTGAGTTGTCTGGGGTTGTCTGTTTCGCAGGGTATGCATTTAATTGGCCACCATCTAAGGGCCATTTCTGGCTTTCTTCAAGAGGAGCATGACATGCCAGTGAGGTGTGTGACATTCTAGGGAATGGCTCGCTTGACAGACACTTCGTTGATCAGTGTGGTTAGTGCCCCCTTTTGTCTTACAGATGTGTTGAGGGCTGACATAACGTTTCCCCCTTCCTGTTCGTTGGCGGTGAAAGATTAGTGCAGTTTGTCTATGGGCTGTCAATTCTGCCTTTGAAAATGGACATGTTGGAGGGGAGGGGAGGGGAGAAAGCCAGTGGCATCATTTCTGTGTAACAGTTATTATGAGCCAGAGCAAAGAATTGTTAGTGATCAGGTCAAGTGTGTTGGAGGGATTTGTTACCCTTCGTCGAAGAGTTTGAGAGCCATGGTTATGGGTTTGTCTTTGAAGGGGGTCTACTTTAGGTGCCTCCACATTGATATTGTGTGCTATAGGCAACTTGATATGACTGTGTGTCAAGGGACCATTCCCCTGAGTTTTTAAGTAATAAAGATATTCTAGTCTCTAGAGCTGCACGGCTGTGGGCGGGAGAGCTTGGGGGTTCAGTTTGTGATTATTAAGGCAGCTTAGAGACAAAAGGTGGGGAACATTGCCTTGCTTGAGATGTTGACTCAAGAGGAAATAAATGGCCAGACATCCTGCAGAGCTTTTTCTTTTTGTCTTCTTTGTTGGAGGCAGTCCAGCTAGTTTTGGGGAATGGTGCTGGACTTTCCCAAGGTTTCATCTTGGTCTATATATTTCAGGCAGGGGGGGTCACTGGGAGCGAGTTGCTACAATGATTGTCAAATCGAGGTATCAGACCGAAGGTCAGTTTCTCCAGTGGTCGGTGGCAATTCTGAGTAACTGGAATTTATATTTGATGGCATTTCAGTTATAATGGCCTGGAACGTGATTTTGCCATTTAGTTTGTTGTCAGGAATATGTGCTTTCCATTGATTAATATGAATGCAAGTGAGTGGTCGTCAGAGATTCTTCACGATGCTGAGATCAGAACAGTTCAAAAGGGGGTTAAGTGTCCATGGTGTTACATCAGTGTTGAAGAAGGTGAGGTAGTGGTAATGTAGCCTTCTGCGATGAAATGATACTTGTTGACAATGGAAATCCCATGGTGAAGACTGAGTGGGTCATAATTGAATTTCTTGAATACATCATACACAAGCAAGAAGATAACTTCTTTCGAAGCACAGTACTCGCAAGGAAATTGAACAACATCCCCAGCGTTGGCCAATGCGCTTGTTGACTGTTGTATGTTGGACAGGATGAGCTATCCAGAAAGGTGATTGACACCGATGTTAGGTCATGTAGAGGTTGTAGGCACTGGACGAGGCTTGCTTAGCGCTTTTATGTTTTGTCTGACATGGTTTTCACCACATCAGTATAGTGTCTTATGTTTCAGACTTGTAAGCATGTTCCTATCGTAATCCGTGTCTCTGAGGACTGGCATGGGGAAATTGCTGCTCAGCCAGCCTAGTTGTGTGATAGGCTAGGGCTTTAGGCAGGTAGGGGTATGGCTTGGGGCTCAAGACAGTAGGGCAGAGTAACAGCAGGGCAGAGTATTATCATTTCATCATGGGTTATATTGGTTCATAGATAGTGATGTCTAGTCTTGAGTGTTGCAAGTGTTTAAGTGTTGGTGGTTTCCGTTTTAGATTGTGCTTCATCAAGATGCATCGCCAGTGTGTGTACATTTGCTTGGTTCATCAAGTTGGCTTGCAATTCTAAGCTGTATAATGTGATTGATAGTGTGTGATCCATATTCATTAGATTAGAAGGTCTTGATTTATCTTTATTTCTGTGATTTCAGTTAATTACAGGCCCAAATATTTAGCGTCTTCCCCAAAGTATTCCACACGTATAGGGACTGCAACAGAAACTTTGGAGCAAGTGTTTTATTTTGGCTATGTACAATACCACACCAACAAATCATCTATGAGAGGAAAAAACCTAACCCACTAGCCCCACAGAAGACGCTTCTTCATGGCGTAAGTTAAAGATGTAGATACCAACTGGCAATGTAATATGAGGTAAATAAACCTGCCGAGAAAAGCAAAGCACCTCTTATGCCAAACATTTCTCTTTATTGACAACATTTAACTTTTGTGGCAAAAGTATAATTTGCCGTTAGGTGCTTCGGAAAGCTTGGGTTTGGTGGTATGCTGTTTTTGGATGGAAGAACTTGATGGTGCAGAGCCACGAGCAGGATATTCCATTCATTTTGAAGAGAGACATTTTAAAGAAAGTGCATTGCAGTATTCAAAAATGTCCTCTTGGAAGAATCCATGTGGCAGAAGACAATTGGAATCCTTGTCTAAGTAGTGTGACTTTTCAAAGGAAAGCATCAGTATGCATCTCAGAACAATAACTTTAGTTTCGGTTCAATGCATTAATTAATGAATTACTCTTTTATAGCATGCTTACTACCGGAGACCAGTCTCCAAGTGTGGGACCGGGATTCGAACCTGTGTTGCAAACACGTTGCCCCTCAGCTATCCTCCCACCCCCTACGCATGATGAAAGGCCTTTTGAATTACTCTTGGTAAGAACATTTGGTAATAATGAGAATCGGTATGCTTACCTGCCGTTTTACGGCCAATTCCACATTGTATAAATGTGTGCTGGGAATGTTGCCAGAGATGATTTTTCTGCTGAAGCTACGTTCACTCTTGAAACGGTCGGATTTGAAAAATTTGTCATTTTGATAGAGGACAAAGCCAATCCTTACAGGTGACGTCGTATCTGGGAAGGATAGCAGAAGAACACATTCATGGTCTGCACATCTTTTGTGATGCAAACCGACATCAAAACAGTAAAACAAGACTGAATGTTGTATATTATGGTATTTCAACAAGCCTGACTGCCTTTTAATAATACTACCACCATCTTGATTGGCTTCTCCATCCCATCCGAGTACCCATTCACCTGACCTTGTAACACGAGACCCCTGCCCACCCATGTCTCTGCGGTAAAAATATTAGGTTTTATCTTAGATGGGCTGCTCTCTGCCACTTAACAAGTTCAGGAACTCAAAAAACAGATTCTCTCTTCTACTTGCACATGCTTTCCTTAATATTTTGCATTGAACAGAAGTGACAAGCACTCTCGTCCTATCCGGCCCAGAATGTTGTAATAGGCTTTACATAAACCTCCCTAAAAATCATGTATAAAATTCAGATATTCAGAAAAGGTCCAAAAGACTAATCCAGGGACTCGCACCATGGGATCACATCACCCCTGCACTGAATCCCTCTACTCGCCTCCACTAGATGCAAATATAGTATTCAAAACGCCTTAGACTCAGGTACAACCTACCTCAAATAGAAGATTTAAAAAAACACCGTCCCACTATACACCTCAGATATGCCAGATTTATGACACTCAACTGCCTCAGTAAAAAAAAAGAGGTTTGGGACCTTGGATTCTGCTGATGCCACTCTGTACAATCATTTACAGATTGCCCTCAAAAGTGAAGAAAACCATTTAAAATTCTGGAAGCAAACTTAAAACCTTCTTCTTCTAAAAGGTGTTTTTCCCAGAATTTCATCTTTGGTGGTACAAGCTACCCTTGCAACCTTTGGCAATGGGGTTTCATCTAAGCATCCTAGCGGTCCCCACTGCTTCTTGAACTTGTAGCCACGCTCCTGGCTACTCAGCATGGGATGACAGCTTTAGTCCCTGCTTATACTAGTCACTACTGACTTTTTAAAGATCTTATCTGGCTGGTCACGCTGCACTTATTCTCTCCTTCGTTGTTCTCTTCTAACGTTTGGTCATGCCCCACTGTTGCACTTGACTGATCTGAAATGTACCAAAGCTGTGAAGGATCAGACCATTCTTGATCCTTGCCCAAGTGTTTTCCTTTGCTCCTTTCCACCATTGGGGTGCCGTAAAGCCAATAATTACTAATGGGCACCTTAAAATTAAATAAATACATATGTGACAACTCAAGTAAAAAAAAAGGAACAAGTGAGAATCCTCTTGGATTATCACCCCCTTGAGTGAATTGCATGAGTTCCTTCCTGAGTTACTTCCTTCCTTCCTATGACAGTCATTAATGTCTGTTTAGAAGGATGAAAGTGACAAATTGTAGGCATAACAAATGACATCTATAGCCTGAAATAATGTCTATATGAGGGTTGCATGGAAAATAGTTCAATAGGCTTACTGGGAAATTATGCTAAATGGATCCATTTGTGCTTTAGTAATATGTGCAAACTGGGGCAATATGTTTGCTGGTAATTTAAACATACTTGACTGTTATGGAAACTGATAATATTTGTGTAATCCTGGTCAGTATGGAAAACAGTAATATTGGGAGGAAGGTTGCTGCTGGTCGCACAACCTGTCCGTGCAAGCTACTTTCTGTCTGATATGTGGGCAGATAGGTATGACACTAAACTTTCTTTTTCCTCTAAACTTTGCTGTTCTCAATGATCTGGTTGTTCTTAGCAGTCTCAATCCTTTTAAAATGGTGTTTCAGGAAATGATGGCGCTCGTCACTTCTACTGGGGAAGTTAACAGGAGCTGTGATTGGGAACATTTTTGGTCCCTGTTATGGGTGACCCTCCTGTGTGCATTGCCCCTTTAAGGGGATGTGTCCCTCCCCCGTGTATTGCCTCTTTTAGATGGGCCACGACTGTGTCATGGCCCAAGCTAATAAAAGGAGCCCCTGCAGGGACGTGCAAGAGAACGGCTGCAGGCTCCACAAGAGGAACTCCTGAGTCCGTGTCTCATTTCATGTAGGCCCCAGGCCTACACGTGGAGGCCCAGGCCTGCAGGCCCCGATGCCGTGGGACCCTCCTGCCAGGACGGTGGCAGAGGTCTGCTTGGTCAGGGGCCTGGCAGGCTGTGCCCCCACCCCCGATGGTGCTGATGCCCCATAGCACCAGGGGGCCTGCTGGATGTCCAGGGCAGGCCCCAACCCCCAAAGGCACTCGGCCTGCCGTGTGCCTGAGTAAATAGCACCAGGGGGCCTGCCGGATGTCCAGCGCAGGCCTCAAACCCCACAGGCACTGGGCCTGTCGTGTGCTGATGTGATCAGCACTCAGAGGGGGCTGCCGGATGTCCATGGCTAACCCCCCCCCCACAACAGTCCTATTGCTAGGAACCCGGAAGAGGTGAAAACAATGGGCAAAAACAAAATCAAGATGTATGTGAAGGGCCTGGAAAAATAAGATTGTAAACAAGTTTTCAAAGTGGGCAACCATTCTTTATTTCTGTCTGTGAGTGATTTGTTTGATGGTCCTTGTGCTAAGGGAATGATTAAGTAAAAAGACAAATAAAAAATTCAAGAAAACAGGTATCTGACTGCCCCGACATCTATTGTAATATTAACTCTCTCCCATATTCTGATCACTCTGTGTGCGTGGTATGGTGATTATTCAAGAGTCCTCTGGTGAGAGTATAGAAAAGAAAATCTGTATTGTTAGGCAAATGTTTCCACTGAGTTACTTGTAGCACAGGTCTTTTTACTCCAGCCTGCTGGCTGGCCATCACCACCATGCCCAGGGGGCGAACACGCCATCCCTCCTTCTCCAGACCAGCTGAAAGGGAAGAATGTTGTGACAACCCACAGAACAATAGGGGTTAACAGGAGATGGGCTGCAATCCCTTGTCCCAGAATAAACCGCCCAGCCTTGGGACTGGACATCTCACCTGAGTAGCTATACAGGAAACCTGATGCTGCTGCTCTCACCCAATCCCCATCCTGTAGTAGGGAGTTCCTAGGACAGAGAGCAGTGTCCCAATCACCCCCGCCTTTCTCTGCACTATACCCTAACACTGGGACCCTCAGCAGCTGCAGTCTGCATCAGTACTCCCTTGTAACACAAACATATGTGGGAACATATATACATTGTCTGCCGGCGTTGATGTTATGAAGCCACTTAAGTGAATTTACACTGTTCCACCTTCTAGAAATGCAATCTTTCCCTGCCCATATCGTCAGGCTTCCCCGAAAACATACCTTTCAGAGGTAACTGCGCAGACCTGATGTAGCTGGCCTTGTCTATGCTGGGATCCCGCGTGGTAACCACCCATTTCCTCCAGCAGGATGAACCAGGTATTTATGTTACTGCAGCTGAGGCCTGGGCTAAAGAACGGGGAGCAGGCTGGACCCTTCTTGTTGAGGTTCAGGCAAACCATCTCAAATGGGCTCTGCTCCTGCTCCTTAAATAACATTATTTTTGTATTTATGTTTGACGGGTCTCTCTACACTTGTGTGCAGCCCCGGGGATCCCGGGCTCAACGGTCACAAACATGCATATAAAATGACTGTAAAGTGGCAATAATCGAAAGTGACCTAAAACCTCCTGAATCTCAATTTGAACAAAAATTGATCACATGTTTAGAAGAAAGTTAACCCTTTGTTTACTTAGAAGGTGTTTAAGAAGTTAGATGGTTTTGGTCGTAGAAATGAATGGGATGAAGCAAAATGTCAGATCCAGGCTTTAGGGGAAATGTAGGTACCTATTAGCTAAGTTACAAAGGTGCTGCGGAAAAGGCAACTTTCAGGCTGGCGAGGGTCGGGACCCCCATCAGCTCAGTTACAGACTCTGATTTCATAACCACAGGCCAGGAAAAGCAAAGTTGCAGAGATAAAAGAAAGGAAGATGACAAAGTCATTATGATGGTACCTGGATGATGGTACCTGGAAAATGGTTGGCACTCGAGTCAAGCACTGGACTGCGACTGCTGAGCGTAAGTGCACTCGGCACATTTATTGGTGCGGGTCACATGCGACCCTCAACATGTGACTCGGCACGAGGACTGTGGCTCGTTGCCTCCGTCACAACATCCCATGGGTAAAAACAAATAACTCATACAATTACAACAAATAACTCACACAATAACAACAATATCAAATGGCATGTGTTAGAGTGACCGCGAAAACTAACACTGCACTCGGGGGTCATTTTGGCACACTGCTATACACACTCTTTACATGGGGTCTACTACCAACATCTGGGCGGTTCATAGTATTATCTCGTGAGTGATGGTGGTAGATCATTGACCCACTTGCAGTTCTGGCCAGCACTACTGACAAGCTACTTTAATGGGCCTACTTTAAACCGGAAAGTCATACGCAGGATCACAGTATATAGTACACATTGCTACTGAGTCCACTTTACGCGTAGCACGTTTGCGGTAACATTGCATTGTAAACACGCCCTGCTGTCCGGAAATCAATTTACACATGTATATACATTGGCGTGCAACACACACCCTTGGAACTTTATCACATCAAACTTTATTAGTCCAGTCAAAGATTAGGGAGTGCCCCACTAGCTGGCAAATCTGCACTGGGCACAACAGGGCCGCATCGGCAGGTTGGTCATGGGGAAAGCCCCTCCTTCTTAGTCCACACGAGAATGGGTTTTGCTCCACTGGCCAGAAAAGCTGCACTGGGGATGCCGGGGCCACATCGGCAGATTGACATAGGGCAGTCCCCCTTTGTCCGTTTACCCAAGGTGGAGTGCGCTCCACTAGCTGGCAAAGCCACGCCCAGGGATACTGGCGGCCACATTGGCTGTCGGCTCGCCCGCAAATCTCTGCACCATATGGGCTGATGGTGCAGCCACCATTACGGAGCCGGTGGAAGGTCTCCCCCGTCCCCTCCACTCCCAAAGCTGCAGAATGGTCATTACAGTAGGGCCTGGGTAGTCCTTACTCCTTGCTCCTTTTCGGCAGACAGTCTGGGGTCTTTTGGCCCCCCCTGCCCAATGGGGATGGGGGCAAGGGGACGATGCTCTGCTTGAGTCTCCCACCAGGTGGGGAACAGTTGACGGCAGCGTGCCCCAGGAGGGAGTTCTTTCTTGCTACCACATTAGCGGCAGCCCCACCGCGTGCAGGCTCTCTCCAGCAGAAGCTGTCACGGGCAGTGGTCAGGGCAGGCCATGTCTTCTCTCTCCTTAATGGTCACACCACACTTTGGTATGGCGGCAACAGCCGCACTGTGACCAGGCTCTCCCAGGCAGGAGATGACGCAGTGCACTTGGGCCATGCCGCCTTTCCTGGCTCGCCTTTTGCCTGGCTGCACGAACACTCGAGAGCCGCGGCCAGGCATAGGCTGTTGCATCCTTTGTTGCCTCCCTCCGGTGGGAGTTCGCTGTAGCTGACGTTCAGGTTGCGCCAATGGCGGACTCACCCAGGTGGCAGATCACTGTCGTGGCCTTCGGGGCACAGCCACTGTAAAAGAACTGCTGCTCTTCTCCCAGTGTTGGTGATGTACATCGCTGCATGACTTGCTCCTGTCTCTTTGGCCGCACGGATAGGCAGGGTCATGCTTGTGGCTTCCTGTGAAAGCCAATGCAGCGTTGGTTCTCGCTGAGCCGTTCTTCTCCCCTAGGCAGTAGTGTTCATCAACTGTAGCGGCATGGCTCGCTCATCTCAACCCAGACAGGAGCTTAACAAATAGGTGGTGTTGTGGGCCACCAATCTCCCGCAGGCAGGAGTTTCTTTTGACAGCGCACCTCTCCACCAGACAAAAGTGCCTCTAATTGAGGCAGTGCACCTCTCCCCCAGACAGGAGTGCCTTTTTTAAATGTCCACAGGCGGCTCCTCTGTCTTCTGCACTTGGCAGGGGTCTTTCCTCTCAATCACAGCAGCAGCGGTCCTTCCCGCACTGCTTTTGTCGAATAAAGTAGCAGCATGCTACTTCTCTTCTACCCCAGTCGGGAGTTTCACTTTTCACAGCTTGCGGCGGCAGCAGGGGGCGCACCGCTCACACTCCCACAGGCAGGAGCACTCCAACTTCCTGTAGCCGCACAGGCCGCTCCTCTCCGCCAAGCAGGAGCAAATTATCTGCTTCCAGAGGGCATGTTGCTAATCTGTCATCACCCCCATGCAGGTCCCCACCCCCTGGCCGTCCCCCTTACCCACACCGAGCTCTAGGAAAGAATCTACCGCTCCTGCGAGGATAAAGGGGTGAGTGGAAGAGGTACCAAGCACCTGATCTCCACCCCGCTACTTGTTACTGGTGAGAGCAAGTACGTGTAACAAGAAGGCCTCTGCAGTCTGTCTGGGCACATTACCAAGTAGGAAAGAAGTGAGGCTGCACCCAACACCTACAACGCAGCAGGAAGGAGCCTGACTGTGGTTGAGGTTTAGGGAAGCACTAGGATTTAATTGAGGATGACCTGGGACAGGGAAAAAGTAAAGAAACCAGGTGGCCAAACGAGAATTGCGGCCTACACAACTGGAGGGGTGAAAGGGCTAACTCTATCAGAGACTAAAATGATAGAGGAACCGAAAGAAAGAAGGGATGGTGGCTCAAGGGTGACCCAGGACATACTGAGTGCAATTCAGAAGGCCAAAACGCAGCTGGAGCAAAGAATAGATGCAGTGGGCCTGGACATAGGGCTCCTGAGACAGGATCTACGCAGGTCTCCTCCAGGGTCAAGGAATCTGAAGACCGCATATCAGCCATGGAAGACATTGTGACCCCCTTACAACGAGACATAAAAACCCTGCTGAGGAGAAGGGAAATAGAGAACAGGAACAAAGATGCAAAAGGTCAAATAGGAACAACCTGCGTCTGAGCGGCCTACCGGAGAGGGCGGAGGGGCCCTCTTTGGAATTGTTGCAGGAAGAATGGATCCAGGGATGGATGGGGCCACAGGGGTTGTCTCATTTCTTTTCCATTGAGCATGCCAGTAGAGTCCAGGCAGTCAGCCGCCCTTCAGGGGCCCCGCCTAGGCAAGTCATCGCCAAGATGCTTAACTACTGCAACAGGGATATCATGCTGCAAGTGGCAGCAAAGAAGGGCCCACTGGAGCATAATGGGGTGAAGATCGCCATATACCCTGACTTCACGAAGGCAGTTCAAAAAGCAAGACAATCTTTCGATACAGTGTGAAGAAGACTTAGAGAGAAATTAATAAAATACACCATGATCTACATGCAGACACTTAAAGTGTGCGGTCCAGAGGCCCCCACTGTAGACCCTGGCCCCTGTTAGACGGCAGGATGAACAATAGTATTCTTTGGGATAGAATGGATCGAATGGGGGTGGTTGATGAGAGTTATCAAGCTACCCATGCACAATCAGGGGTAGAAGATAAGATGGTGACCCAACGATACACACACGATGCATGTAACAAATGGATAAAATATTGGAGGGCTGATGGGGGAACATAGAATGGTTAAGTGTCTAATGTGGAATGTCAATGACCTCAATTATCAAATTAAAAGGTGGTTGGTGATGAGGTACATCCAGGAACAGATGGCGGAAGTGATCCTCCTGCAAGAAATGCATTTGATGGGGTTGGTGTGCAAGTTTCTGGGCAAGGGCCACTACACTGTATTGGAAACATGCAGGCTACCAGAGGGGCTCAAGATGAGTGGTGACCTTAATTCACAAATCCATTTCATTCTAGCTAAATAAAGTAGTCAGAGATAGGGGAGGGCGATACTTAGTGGTAACTGGGGGCCATGGGGGAGACGGTCTTGATTATCAACATGCACCCCCACCACTACACTCTGAAATATTAGTTGAGGTGCAGGAGCTGTTGACAGCACACAGGGCCGATCTAAACATATTTGGAGGGGACTTTAACAATGTCCTGGATAGAGAGATGGACAGGTGGTCACATGGAGTGTGTAAACCCCCCCTCCAACCGCCCACCAGGGATGCACTCACGAAGCTAACAATATTTCTGGATGCCACAGAGTAAAGAGACGTCTGGAGACACCCACACTCTGTCAGTGATAGTACTCCTTTCACTCGGGTGCCCGTAACTCAATGTCCCGATTAGACTACTTGTTGGTACCTTGCACGCTCGTTGGGCGGGTGACTGAATCGGGATACCTCGCAAGGGGGCTCTTTGACTATGCCACATTGTACATAAAAATCAAAGGGGAAGGAAGGAAGGACAGGTCAAGTGGAATGGAGACGTAACACATATTATATAGGGATTGATAAAATACAGAAGGAGCTGTTAGACAGTACAGATGAATTCTTTGAGCTAAACAAGGGCACAGCCGATAGCAGCAGTACACTATGGGAAGCACACAAAATCGTTATTTGAATTAAGGACACATGCCATGATAGGAGTGCATGGAAGAGAGAGACAGGAGAGAATAACGGTGATAGAGGAGGAGGTAGCCGAGGGAGAAAGAGGACACATAGGCTTGAGGACGATAGAGTCTAAAGGTGTGTTGCAAAAAGCAGTGGGGAAATACAAAGCAACGGTAACGGATGAGGCCAGACAAGCATATTTTGTCAAAGTGTATGAACTAGGGGATAAAGAGGGCTGGATGTTGCCCTGGTTAGAGAGGAGAGCAGCGTGATCACGTTGGGTGAGAAATATATATAGTGGTAGGGGGAAGAATACTTGGAAGGGGATAAGATTGCCCAGGCATTCACAGAATGCTACCTGGACTTTTACAAAGAGATATCAGGCCCCTTGCTGATGGAGATAGAGATACTTTTTTAAAAAAAAAACATTTCATTAATTTATAAACACAGCCAAACAATACAAACCAAACAAGCAGTGCATATTTCAAAAGTTTCATTATACTTTCTTAACTTCTAGCCACTACTTCCCTTATCACACCCCCTTTACGAGTCTATTACTTTAAACATTCTGTTTCCGCAACGTGTGGTACGGTCTCCCCGTCTACAAATTCCGCCGGGTCACCTATTGACCCAAACAGCTCGGCTATCAATGATTTCCAGGCCATCAGGGACTCATCTCTTCCTCCCCCACTATGCTACTCGCTTCTTGCCATACCATGGTTCCCGCTTCCGCCCATTTTTGCAAATCTCTCCACCACACCTCCACATTTGGCATGTGGCATGTCTTCCATCCCATGGCAATTGTCCTTTTTGCAAGCACATAAGCCAGATCCCTCAGTTTACTCACATGCTTGAGCTTTTGTGATCTTGGGAACCCCCCAGCAGACAGGCCCACACTGTGTCCACTACAATCCTGACCCCCTTTTTTTTCAGTTTCCATTTCACTTCCCTCCAGAAACGTTCTATGACTGGGCATGACCAGAACATATGCACCATGCCTGCGTTCTCCTCATCACACTTGGGGCATGCTTGCCGTCCTGCATTCTCAAACCTCGATATCCTCCAAGGCGTCATATACGCCCTATGCGTTATGTACAGTTGAATCTGTTTCAGTCTCGTATTTCTAGACACCTTCTTATGATACTCCTGCGCCCGTTCCCACATCCCGTCCTCCATCGGGGCTCCAACTTCCGTTTCCCAATCTAGTCTCAACTGCGTGACCTCCTTCCCCACTTTAAACATCAGCATTTCATATAATCTGGAAATCTCATGGCCCCCTTCAGCTATGTCGTATATCATATCTATGTTGGCATCTGATTCCTCCTCCAACACAGTTTCAGGCCATATTCTCTTAATCCTCTGTACCATTCTATAATATGTAATGTACTGGCCCTCGTGCAACCCAGTTTCTTTCCGCAGCCTCTCAAAAGTAATACTAGAGCCCTCCTGCCAAATGTCACCCATTGTTGCCACCGAAGCCGGTTCCCAGTGGTTCCTGAGTATCATTCGTAGCTGCACATCTGCCCCCGTTAATGCAACCAATGGCATCTGCGGAGAGCATGGGGACGGGTTCTCCATCATCTGGCATGCCCTACGCCACATCTTCCACCCCAGTAGCATCATTTTAGGGCGCCCCATCATTTCCGCCCTAGGTATCCACATCATCTCTTTCAAATAAAATGGTGCACAATCGCACCCAAACAGCCTACATTCCGAGGTCTCAACATCAGAGAGCCATTTGGCAACATATTGTAACTGGCTTGCCACGTAGTACACCTCATAGTTGGCCAGTTTTATCTCTCCTTTGTCATGGAAGTTCTGTAGCTTCCATAACGCTACTCTATTTCGCGTGCCATGCCACAAAAAATCCCTACACATACTATTCAGTTTGGTGAAGAACTTCTTAGGAATCAGGTACAGTATATCCCCAAAGTAGTGTAGGAGCCTTGGCAGAACCACCATCTTTAGCATTGCTCCACGCCCCATCATTGCCAAGGGTAGCTTTGCCCAAAATTGCATGCTCTTCTCAACTTTTTAAAGGCTACTTCTGTGTTGCACCTATGCTCCTCTTCCACAGTGTGATATATATTTATCCCCAGGTACTGAAATGTGCTGACCGCCCAAGGTACTTGCAGTACAGGTAATCGCTCCGATGGAATCCCCATGTACCCCCCTAATGGGAACATGCTGGACTTCTGGGGGGTTCACTGATATACCGGACAACACAGCGTATCTCTCCATCACTTCTAGGATGTACTGGAGATTTTCTTCTGGGAATAGCAAGTACAGTAGCATGTCATCTGCGTATAGGGAGATCAGATGTCGCTCCCCTTTCACCTCGATGTCTATGGTGACATATTGCTGCCTCAAGTATATTGCTAGAGGTTCCAGGGCCAGTATGTAGAGCATTGGAGACCACGGACATCCCTGTCTGGTACCCCCGCTGAGCTGCCACCTTCCCGATATCACAGATCCTGTCTTAACCCTAGCCAGTGGTTCGCTATATAATATTTTCGCCCACCTTACATATCCAGGCCCTGACCCGTAGCACTCCAGGGCCGCAAGCAGCCATGGCCATTTAACTGAATCAAAGGCCTTAATTGCGTCCAAAGACACAATTGCCATTTCATCATCCTTTTCGCTGCCACACTCAATAATTCTTTGGAGTCGCCTATGGTTAATGGTAATATTTTTATTTGGGACATAGCCTGTTTGATCCGGGTGTATTAGTTTCCCAATAACCTTCTTCAGTCTATTTGCTAAGACAGCAGTCAATATCTTGCTGTCTTGATTCAGCATCGACAAGGGTCTATAGGAGCCCCAGCGGTGCCCAGGTTTATTAGGTTTGGGGAGCGGTATTATGACGGCCTCTCTTAGTGACTCCGGTAAGCTTCCCGTCTCGAACGCTTCGTTTAACATCTCTAACAATGCGGGAAGGACCTCTTCGATGTATACTTTGTAAAACTCACTTGGGAGTCCATCTGTCCCCGGGGTTTTGCTAGTAGGCAACTGCCTCACCACCTCCCCTAATTCTTCTAAGGTAATCGGGGGATCTAGTTCCTCTCTCTCCTCCTCGCTTATCTTGGGCAACCCTATGTCCTCCAGTGTTTCTCCCATCATAGCGCGACTACTCTCACCATCATCCCCGTATAATACCTTATAATAATCCACAAACGCTTGATTAACTCCCTCCTGGGTGTCTACTACGCTACCGTCTTCTCTCTCTATAGTCCTGATTGTGACTCTAGGGGTCTCACTCTTATATAACCACGCCAAAAGTTTCCCCAGTTTATCACCTCCCGCATGCTGTCTCTCTACATATTTTTTATAATTGAGGTTACACAATCTGTCCCAATATTCTGCACATTTTTGCTGTAGCCTGAGTGTCAATTCTAACTTTTCTGCTGTATCATCTTCGCCCCTTAAAGCCTCTTCAAGTTTCTCCTCCGTCTCCTGTAGTTCAGCTAAAATCCCACGTTGTAGACCCTTAGATTTTGCTATGGCTACTCCCCTCATCACAACTTCAAAGTGTTCCTGCCGAGTCCACACTCCCAGTATTTGTTTCAAAATAATTTACAATCTCGGGGGGCGCTGCTGAGCAGCCAACAAGATGGCTGCCTAGTCTTAACGCTCCGTGGCCCGTCTGCAACAAATCCGTCTAAATCAGCGGTTACATGAATATCCTGGAGCTTGGAACCTGAACACTTGCTCCCCAACGCCTCTACACTGTCCGGACCGGGTTTGGGCCGAAACCAGAGCTTTTTCGCTGCTTAGCTGCCAGCTGGGGCCTCCTGGGCTGCGTGATCCCTCGGCGGCCCATCCCCCCTCGCCCTCGGAGACCCGCTTTACTGCGGCGGCCGGCCGCCCGGCTCCTTCAGCTGCCTGCGGGGGGCACGGCCGCCTGGGGTGCCGCGGTCCCCCCTCCTCCGCCCTCCCGCCCTGGACTCTACTATTCTGCATGGCTGGGCGCCGCTGCCCTCCACGCCCCTGCTCTCTCTGGAGGGGGTGCGCCTGGGCTTGCTGACCTTCGGCGCGGATTCCTTCGCCTGCCCGCTCCTGCTCATGGGCAGCGGTGGTGGCGCTGCCCCCCGGGCGGGCCAATTCTCTCCGCAATATCGCGGGGGCTGCCGGAGCGGCCCCCCGCAGCCACAACATCCTGCAATTCCTGTCTGGCAGCCGGGCGCTGGCATCGCTGGTCCTGTGAACACCCCGCAGTTCCTGCCTGGCGGTCCGCCGCCAACATCGCTGGTCCTGTGCACATCCCGCAATTCCTGACTGGTGGACCGCCACCAACATTGCTGGTCCAGTGAACATCCCGAAATTCCTGCCTGGCAGGCTGCTGCCAACATCGCTGGTCCAGTGGTGGGGCCAGGGCTGGGCTGCCGTGCTCGGGCCGCCCTGGACTCGGCCTCCTGATACCGATTCGAGTCTTGCTACCGCCCCGATCACCATACTCTGCGTGGGGGTCCGCTCCTGTCGGGATCACCATCCACATATTGGGCCTGCAGTGCTCTGAGGTGAGGAGGTTGGGGGTGCAGAACGCTGCAAGATACGCCTATTTTTCTCTGCCTTATCCTCGAGCTACGCTTGACCCATTCCACGAGTGTCTGTGGCCCACAATTGTTCCAGACTCCCCCGTGACCACTCATCTTACGCCGGTGCGGCTCTGGGTGCTCCGCCACTCTCTTTTCACTGTGCGTCTATCTGCTATGCCCTGAGCGCACCAGGCACCCTGGACGGTGCTGCCCTCCATTACTGGCTCCTACTGCCTGGGGCCGTCCTGATTCCGGGGCGGGCGCCGCAGCACACAGTCCCTTCCAGGTCACACTGCTGCTTTGACACCCTGCCTCCCTCTTGGAGTGGGCCTAGTGCCTTATAACACGCCTACTGTGAGTGCTCCTCGCTCCTGTCCCTTGAGCAGCTGTCGGCTTATTGCTGAGTGTGGGCCGTAGTCCCTTTATAATCCCCCAGGGCCCCATTGCTGCCTTTCTGCCCTTCACTCCCTACTATTCTTGGTGTACACCCCAAACATGTCCGGCAAGGCACGCGGGGCCAACAAGGCTGGAGCAATGGACAAGTTTGCCAAATCACTTGCTAAACAGGACCAGAGTGGGGCTGCCCTCCCTCAGGACGACCTGGATGCATCCTCATGTCCTCCCCAGCCAGACCTCACGACACTCATGGAGTCTATGGCCAAAAACTTTGCGGCATTTCATGAGAAATTGGACGACATAAACGCCTATGTGGCATCACTACGCACCAAACTGGATCAGCATGGTACCAGGCTGATGGAGGCCGAGACCAGGATTGGGGCCACTGAGGATGAGGTACACGTGCTCCGGAATATGGTCTCTGACTTGGTGCGAGATATGAAGCAGGTCAAGGCGAAGTGCGACAACTTAAAGTCCAGATCCCGCAGGAATAATATCCGCATTGTTGGGGTTCCTGAGACAGCCCTCAAGGGCAAAATGGAACTTGCAGTCGAGACCCTTCTGAGAGACCTCCTGGGTGATCCTCAACTTTCCCCGTTTTTCACTATTGAGCGCGCCCATCGCTCACTGGCCCCGCGCCCCAAGCCGGGTGATTTCCCCAGACCAATTATTGCCAAGGTCCTCAGCTTCAGGGACAGAGACCACATTCTACGTCTGGCCCGCGAAAAAGGGGAACTGAAATTCGAGTCCCAGACTATCCGCATATTTCCCGACTTCTCGGTCAACGTTCAAATGGAGCGCAGACAGTTCAATGGTGTGAAAAAATTGCTTATAGAGAGGAAAGTGGAATACGCCATGTTGTTCCCTGCAAGGCTGAAGCTCACCCACCACAACAAACTGTACTTTTTCACAGACCCAGAGGAGGCGGTGAAATGTATTGAGGCCCATATTCCGGTCCCTGGGCCGGCGGTGACCCTGTGGATGAGGGTTAAGCCGGCCTCCCCTGTACCCATTACTTGAATTATTGTGGTATCGCTACCACTCTTGTCATATGCATTCTTTTGTAATCTCATGTATCCTTACCTTTGTGCATTCATTCATTGTTGTAACTCATTGTGCAGATTCATGAAACGCAATGTGGGGCAAAGGCTTAGGGTCTACGGTTCATTGCACTTAAAACTGTGATCCCCTATTCCTATACCCCCTACTTATCGTACTCTATTATGTTGTCTCCTTGGATACATTTTACTTAGTTACCGCTGCAAGTTATTTGGTGTACTCCATCGTCAATCATCTTAGTCGGGCACACGGCAGCAGCTTCCCCCACTGCAGTTGCAACGCCGAGTTTGGCTTGTTTTGTTCACTGGTTGCTCCCCTGCTGGGTGTGGGGGCTCGGCCTGCCCCGTTGGGCTTGGCACGGAAGCCATGAGACTTTGGGTGGGTTCTTGGGCACTGTTGTGTTGGGGAAGGCAGTGAGGGAGGGGGGAGGTTCAGTTGGAGAATGTTTTAACAAAAATGGTGAGACTGTGGTAGCTTCTGGTATGACGTATCTGGCCACTGTATTAGGGGCCGGCACTTGTTCGACAAGCTATGACACACATTACTCTGATCCCCCCTAAAGCCCTACTGAATGGCCATTAGGCTAATGTCTTGGAATATCAGAGGGCTCAGCAATTTCACAAAGTCGCGTAGGATCACGGCTTATGTCCAGAGACACGGAGTCAAAATACTTCTCTTATAAGAAACCCGCGCCCTCGCACATCTCTCGGCCTCTCTTGCTCCGGCATGGGGCCCCAACAAATACTACACGGTGTTCTCCTCACAGTCCAGTGGAGTCCTCACCTTGATTCACAAGTCCGTGGAGTTCTCCCTTCGCACCAGCCATATTGATGCCCGGGGTAGATATGTGATTCTCCACTGTTTCCTTGCTAATACAGAGTGCCTCCTGGTTAACACGTATGCCCCATGCATCGATGCACTCGATTTTTTCGACCATATCCTTGACATCCTCCTAGGTTATGTGGGGGTTCCCATTATTTGGGGGGGGGACATGAATCTCATCCTGGACTCCGACTTGGATAGATCTGGTGTTGCGCCAAGAACACTGTCCAGAGCCGCTCGCCGTCTCCAGGCGCATATGCTCTCTGCCGTCTGGTAGACGCCTGGAGAGAACTCCACCCAATGTCGAAAGAGGGTGTCCGGACATTTCGTCGAAAAAAAAAGGTCGACAGGACAAATGGTTGACACCATTTGGTCGAAAACCAAATGGTCGAATTTTTATTTTTATTTATATATATATTTTTTAAGTTTTCGTTTAGGGAAAAAAAGTTTTTTTAGAAAAAAGGGGGTTAGGGGGGACCCCCCCAAAAAAAAAGGGAGAATACAAAAAAAAAAGAAAATCGACCATTTGGTTTTCGACCAAATGGTGTCGACCATTTGTCCTGTCGACCTTTTTTTTTCGACGAAATGTCTGGTAACCTCGAAAGAGTTTACATTCTACTCCTCTCTCCATGACAGCCACTCCAGGATAGACCTTTTCCTTCTCTCCGCAGGGCTCATGGGCAAACCACTTACCACACATTGGACATTGCCCTGCACCCGGCCCTCCCCCAGCACTCTAACTGGCGGTTTAAGTCAGACGCACTGCATGATGTTGTCTTCAGAGCTGACATCCTAGCAGACGTCACCTCGTTTTTTGATAGTAATAAACGGCACGACACAACTGATGGGGTGAGATGGGAGGCCTTTAAGGTTTACATCAGGGGCATGTGTATCTCCAGGGAGGCTGGAGTCCTGAAAGATATTAGAAATTCCATGCGCCGCTCTGAGTCCAGACTTGGGGAATTAGAGCGCGAGTATGCGACCAACCCCTCTCCACCCAAGCTTGCACAGATAAGAACCGAACTAGATGCGTTCGAGTCATTTGCCCGCAGTGAGATCAGATACCTTGCCTGGGCCATTGCGGCCCGAAAGTATGGTGAAGGAGAGAGGCCGGGCCGGACCCTTGCCCGCCATGCCCGGGCCGAGGGCGGTAGAGCTCTAATTGACAGTATCATAGACAATGGTGGGGTACGACATTGGTCTGACCGGCCCATTCTCAAGACCTTTGCAAGCTTCTATGCAACTCTCTACGCCCAGCAACCTGAGCACAGCCCGCAGGATCTGGACGACCTCCTAGACCGCATCCCAATGTCCCTTATATCTCTAGCCACCAAAGAACAATTAGATGTTCCCTTCACCCTTGATGAAATCACCACTGTTATTTCAGCCCTCCCCAAGGGTAAAGCCCCCGGTCCGGACGGCCTGACCGCCGGGTTTTATCAGGAATATGTGGCCCTCCTTGCTCCACGCCTCCACGAGGTTTGGGAGGAGTTGCTGCGTCTTGCTACCCTCCCCCGGTCCTGCGTGAGGATGTCATCACCGTGCTCCCCAAGCCGGGTAAGCCTCTGGATGAATGTGGCTCCTATAGACCTCTGTCACTTATTTACACCGATACCAAAATCTTCGCCAAAATCATCGCAAATAGGTTCCTCCCCATCATGAAATACCTGATCCACCCAGACCAAAGTGGTTTTGTCCCGGCCCGTTCCACTGCCTTAAACATTCGGCACTATTGAATGTCATCTCTAGAATAGACCCCCAAGCCAACGCGGTGGCCATGACGTTGGATGCCCAAAAAGCGTTCGACATGGTCTCGTGGCAGTATCTGTGGGCGGTGCTCGAGAGGATGGGGATTGGCCCATACATGTTGTCCTGCATCAAACTCCTATACACTAGCCCCGTGGCCAGGGTCCTAGTTAACTCTCACCTGTCGGCTCCCTTCTCCCTCCACAGGGGGACGCGACAGGGGTGCCTGTTTTCTCCCTTGCTGTTTGCGATGGCCATTGAGCCCATGGTGAATAGTGTACGAAACAACCACGTGCGCAAAGGGATTCGTCTGCGGGATACCCCCGAAATGATATCACTGTACGCTGATGATGTGCTTCTATACATTAGAGACCCCTCAGTCCACCTCGACCCGATCATGCGTGAAATTATCAAAATTGGCACATTTTCGGGCTTCACTATGAATTACACTAAATCAGAAATCCTACCCCTTACACCCGCAACGCCCCAACCTGCATGCAAATTTCCTCTCAAATGGGCACCGGGGGGCATCAAATACCTAGGGGCCCAGGTATCCCTCTCAAAAGCCTCCTTATTGTCTGATAACTATGGGGCTGCCGCGCAATATGCCGGCGCCAGGATGGAAAGATGGCGTAACCTCCCCCTCTCACTATCAGGGAGACTGTCCCTAATAAAAATGATCATAGTTCCGAAACTCCTTTACATATTCGCTAACGTTCCACTCTGGCCTGGGAAACAGTACTTTGCAGACCTGCATGCGGGATGCACCTGTTTTCTATGGCATTCTGGTGCTGTGTGCAGAAAGTGGCAGAATATGACCCTTCCGTATGAGAGGGGTGGCTTCAGTGCACCTGATCTCACCCAGTACTGGATAGCCGCTCAGGCCCAGCATGCTACATACTGGTACCATCACCAGGACCCCCCCCCGCATGTTAAGCTTGAAATCCTGGCGACTGAGGAGGTGAATGTCATGTCCTTGATCCTTTTTCACTCGTACCGCTCGGAAGCCCCTGCTGACCCAGTGGCCTCCACTATAAGGGCGTGGCGGCAGATCCTGAAGCCTGGTTCTGGCTCCCCCCGTACTACAAATGACTTCCCCTCTGGTCGTTCCCTGGCCTCACCCCAACACAAGATAAGCTCCTCATGCGTCACTGGTCAGACCTGGGATACAGATCATTCTCCGACCTGTTCCCTGACGGGAAATTCATCACCCCAGATACGTGGAAGCCAGGGCACTCCAAGTCCTCCCTGGAGTTGCTACAATACTTTCGATTTAGGGCGACGGTCCAAGACATGTGGCCTTCATATCCGGATGAACCCCCTGAGTCCCCTGAGGTCTGCTACATCTCCAATTCCGCTGGTGGTAGGGGCAGTGTATCCTACCTTTATAAAATGTTGATGGCGCGAGCTGTAGAACTCCCCCGCACTGTTCGGGATGCCTGGAGCAGGGATCTGGGATTAGACATCACGGATGGTATGTGGACCAAAATGTGCATGCATACACGCAAGGTTTCTCTTAATTCTAGAGCTAGATGTGTTCAATACAAGCTACTCAATTGCCTGTACTACACTCGCCATGCGATTGGGAAATTTGCCCGGGATCAATCCCACCCCTGTGAAAGATGCAGATCCGACGATGCGGACCACGCTCATATGTTCTGGTCTTGTGGGGCACTGGCACCGTTCTGGAATGCGGTGCTTGAGACTCTCTCCGAAATAGTGGGGTTCTGTGTTGACCCTGACCCCCTGTCTCTTTTGTTTGGGCTCTGGGAGGGAGCTGAGGCGTAACAGGAGGCTAAATTTCTGAATGTGGCGGCGATTGTGGCCAAGAAATGCATTCTGCAATGCTGGAAGCGCAGATCCCCCCCTTCCCTAGAAATGTGGCTGAAAGCCCTCACCTGGACGCAATCTTGTGAAGAAGACTGCATTAACATGTTGCCCAGTAATGCTCGTCCTAAAAACATATGGACGGAGTTTTGTAGCTACTTGAACCGCAAAGTGGACCTTGAGCTTTTGTCATCTCCTCCTTCTCCTGATCGGGGGTCAGATCGTACTACATGATGTATGCCTCTATTGTATTTGACTTCTGCTAAGATTATATGCGACCCTCTGTAGAATTTGTGCTTTTCATTCATGATTTAAATGCGAACTGTGTGTTTTGGCTTGTTGTAACTTGTGATGTGTTAGCTGGTACTTCTTGCCAATAAAGAAAAGTTTAAAAAAAAAATAATTTACAATCTCCTCCCTCAAGTCCTCCCTAAAGAAGGGGTCTCTCAACGCTTCCACTCGTAGATGCCATGTCGGGATCCTTGCTCTCGGGGGGCAGTATTGCCATTCGAGAATCAGAGGCGAGTGGTCCGAAAGGACCCTGACTTTGTACTCTATTCGTGTAATCTCCGCTATCATTTCAGGTGAAGTGAAGACATAATCCAACCTCGTGGATAACTGCTGTGGGGCAGAATAATGTGAGTATTGCCTTTCATGGGGGTGTCTCGCTCTCCATGCATCCTCCAAACCAAAGTCACTTAGCAATGTCTGTAACGTTTTGGCTGCAGGGGCGGTCTATCCATCTTCCCATCCGATCTGTCTACCCTCGGGTTCAGTACGCAGTTGATGTCCCCTCCCCAGATCATCGCGCTTCCCACACATGTGCTCATATTAGTACAGAATGTTCTAATGTACGCCGCTGTGTTCTGGTTCGGGGCATACGTATTGGCTATGCTTATCTCCCTATTTTCCACCAGTCCCCTCAGTATAACCATCCTCCCATCTGTCTCAGCTACCACTTGCAATCGCTGAAAAGGGACATGTGGCGCCACCCAAATAAGCACTCCCCTCGCATAATCAGAGTACGATGAGCCCGCCAGCACTCCCTTCCACTTCCCAGCAAGCGTGTTCATTCTCTCCCGTGTGGGTTCCCTCCAGCAATGCAATATCTATTTTTTGCCTGCGCAGGTACAGCATGACTTTGTAACTCTTTAAATAATTGTTGAGCCCTCGTACGTTACATGTAACTATTTTAAGGTCACCCATGGCCTATACAAGTTCCATTCCTCCTCCCACAGGTGCAGTCTGACTCTAAGTTCCAATCCAATCTGTATAGGCTTTTTTCCAATTTTAAACTCCCCTTAACCAAAAACACCTCAAACTTCCCGTCCCCCCCTCTCACCTCCCGTCCCTTCCCCAACATCACTACCCTCAACTGTTGCCCAGCTCCATCCCTGGATCTCAGGCTCCCCCGCATCTAGCTCTTTCCGGCTCTCGCCTTTATTCGAAGCTCCTGGCTAACCTACTACTACTACAACTATAATTCAGGGGGTAGGGTGCTGTCGCCCTGTCGCTCCTATTTCACTTCAGGTTAACTACACGTTGCTACACAATTTGCGTATATGTACACGCTACTATATTCAGTCCTTCAAGTTCGTTACAGTGAGCGGTATCCTATCAAAATATCAACCTCACTTAGCCACACCCATTAATCTTAATCTTCATCTAGGCACCACTGGGGTTCTCGCTATATGCCTTAACAGTATGCATACAGTATCCCAGTCACTTATCGTGTTCCTCTTGAGCCTGCTCCGTGTCTCGTTCCGGGCAGCCCTGCATATCCAGCCATGTCGTTGCTTCTTCCGGAGTATCAAAACAATACATTTTGCTCTTGTGCACCACCTTCAATTTCGTGGGATACAGAAGCATATATTTTATCCCAGCCGCGCGTAACCTCCTTTTGATTGCCACATAGCTGTACTGTTGCCTCTGGACCAACAATGTGTAGTCAGGATACACCGTGATGGTGCTTGAA
Organism: Ambystoma mexicanum; assembly: GCF_040938575.1. Taxonomy (NCBI): domain Eukaryota; kingdom Metazoa; phylum Chordata; class Amphibia; order Caudata; family Ambystomatidae; genus Ambystoma; species Ambystoma mexicanum. The sequence goes on from NC_090939.1 coordinate 941,692,558, forward strand.
GCCCTTTCAATTGTTCCACCTTTTCGGAAATACTCCAGTATTTTCTCGCAATCTTTATAGTTCAGTTTTTTTGCGATTATTGCCCGGGGAGGGGCCCCTGGCCTCGGCTTCCTCATAAGGGCTCTGTGTGCGCACTCCACTGCAAATCCCTGCGAGAGTTTTTCAGCCCCTATTCCTTGTAAGAGTAGGTTCTCAACGTAGTCTGTCGGATCCTGTCCTTCCTCTCCCTCCGGCAAGCCTACCACACGGATATTGTTCCTTCTTGCTCTCCCTTCCGCCTCCTCCGCCCGAGTCTCCAGGTTAGCTACCTGTTGTTTAAGTACATGGATCTCCTTTGCGTTGTTGGTGCTGGTGTCCGTGTTGGTTTTCAGCGCACTTTCCAGGCTGCTCGTTCGTTCCGCCAGCCCCCTTACATCTTGCCTCAGCAGGGTGACTTCTATGCCTACTGCGTCTATTTTAGCCTCCAGGGAAGTACGCAGGTCTGACATCACTATCCCCCATGAGTCTTTCAGCTCTGTGATGGCCGCTAATATCTGGTGGTTTTCAGTCACTGCGGTGCCCTCCACTGGTGCCATCAAGCCTTTGGGCGTTATGGCCGCAGGAGATTGTTGCGTTTTGGCAAATATATCCATTGTGGGTTGCTTATTCTTGTTCTTGCTCACAGCCCCTCGCGCCGACATCTTGCAGCCTCTGTTATGCGCCCGAGGTTGCCTGAACTCAGGTATGTCAGTCCTGCTTCTCTGTATCGATTCGGCACCAGTGTGCCTCCACCACCATGTGGCCATTATCCCGGAGGAGCCCCGGCGTTAGCTTATGTCTGCTGAGCTCTTACTCAGAATGGGTTGTGCCCTCCCACGTTTCAAAGTGTCTCACCGTGTTCTAGAGACCACGCTTTCCATTGATGTGACCACCTAGCTCCCAGGCTCCACGTAGTCTGCGCATCACTGTCTGTGTGCCCATTCACTTGAGCTCGCCTTCCATGGCATGCTTCTATGTGGCGTCGTCCACTGTTCACTCCTCCTTTTCAGCCCTCCATTGTATCAACAGCTCCCATTATTATATTGCTCTTTGCTGCCAGGAGCAAAATAGCCCTTCAATAGAACCAGTTCAGTGTTTGTGCCCTGTGTTTTCCAGTGTACGTCCCTGCCGGGTGTCCTTTTCTACCCTTATCAGCCGCTGTTATGTTCTTTAAACAGCTGCTGTGCACCGTTCGCCGCCTCTTACTGCGGTCTTCCGCTTATTAATCAGTGCCGGGTGAGCGCTTCATGTGTTCATCGTAGAGCGGCCCATCTGTTCCAGTGGTGCTGCGCAGGGTTCACTCTGCCTCCTATTACGTGGGCGCGCACCTCGCGCCAATGCTGTGTCCCGGTGCTCCCAGCCTGATTCCTTCACGGGATTGTTCCGCTGGCACATTTAGCAGTACGCTGCTTGGGCTCTGCGATGAGGGACTGCACAGCGCTGTGTGCCAGCCCCTCGCACCCCCACTGTCCCCGGGCACTTGCCTTCTGGGTTGGCCCGCCCTCGGTATGGTCCGCGTCGCAGGCAGATGTATCATAATGTAAACACACGGCTTACAGCCGCGGGGGTTCCGCTTCGCCTCCGCTCGCCAGCATCTTTCTTTCCCCACGGCTGCCAGCTCTATTCTGCCGCTCCGGGTACTTCAGTTTCGATTCCTTTGTTGACGGCCATTTTGTATAACAATGTATCCAGCAGCCGCAGTCTCCGCCGAGCGATTCCTCCAGAATTCGACACACGATTCACTTGATCTTTATACAGTGTGCAGAGCACACGTTCCCTTCCTGTGCTGTCAGTCTTGGAACCAGTAGAGTGTTTTTGTAGGTAGTTTCACAGATCATTTGTCGGATCCTCCGGAGCTGCACAGGAAGCACGTCCTACTCCATGGCTGCCCAAGCCACGCCCCCCGAGATAGAGATACTTAGATGTTGTTACTATACCATTGCGAGATGAGCGATCGAGGCAGGAGTTGGAGAAGATTATAATGCTGGAGGAAATACGAGTCAGTAAATAGCCTGCAACCAGGGAAAACCCTGTGACCAAATGGGATTCCGGTGGAATTTTGGAAATGTATGGGAGATAAGGTGGGAGAGCCAATGCTGGTATATGTTCAAGGAGAGTTGCGAAAGAGGGGTACTCCTTAAGGATGTGCGGACGGCCACAATTGTGGTCATTCACAAAAAAGTGAAAAATCCGTAGTGAATGCTCGTTGTACCAGCCCATATCACTGCTGAACATGGAGGCGAAGGTGCTGGCAAAGGTGTTGGCGAACAGACTGCATGGGGTTATCGGAAGACTAATACACTCGGACCAATACGGCTTTGTGCCCAGGAGGGCTACCTGAATTAATTTATGAAGGCTCCATAATGCCCTAGCACTGTTAGAAGCACATAAAGGACACAATGCCGTCATGGTATTAGACTTTGAGAAAGCCTCTGACCCTGTGGGATGGACGTTTCTCTGGGCAGCGATGACGAAGGTGGGCCTGCGACCCCACCTCCTTAAGTGGGTACATCTCATCTACGCACAGCCACTGACCTGGGAAAGAGTCAATGGCCACATATCCCACACATTCTTGCTGCAGAGGGGAACCCGACAGGGCTGACCACTGTCACCCTTACTATTCCTCACAGCGATTGAACCTCTAGCTGAGCGGATCCAGGCTGATCCACTTATCTGAGGGTTTAGATGGCCTGGTAACTGAGAGGACAAGGTCTCGCTATATGCGGACGACCTCCTTATATATTTGGCGGACCCTGAGCGATCAGGCCCAAGGATAATAGAAACATTAAGTGAATTTGTGAGGTATGTGGACTCAAAATATATTGGGACATATCAGTGATAATGCTGGTGCAAGGAGGAGAGGAAGCGATACTGGTGTGCTGTCCCCTTCGGGTAGACCAGGAAGGGTTTAAATACCTGGGAATACAGGTGCACAGGAAGGACAAAAGATGTTTCTAACCCCTTCTGGTAATATTGTTAATTATGTACCCTGTACCCTCTTTAGGTAGAGAGTTATCCAAAACCGCCCTTTAGGGCTGGGAACCACCGTTTCACTTGGTAGACTAGCAAATAGTTGCCGTAAACACAGTGTTCAGGTTTTTTCGAGTTAAAAAAGTATAAAAGTCAAGATCTTGCATTTATTCTAAGCTGGGAAAAGCAGTTAATGGTTATCACATTAATCTGGGGTGTAAGGGTCACGTTCTGGTCAATTATGCACTTTATACTTTTAAGTGCTGACGTAGGAGAGGGCCGAGATGCCTGTGACTGGTGTCCATAAGGTATAATTTCAGATGTTAAGTGAGCCTCCAATCACCAGTACCTCTGCCTTATAAGTTTCAACCAGTTCACACCCACCCGCTCACTTACAGCTGCAAGACAACCCTGAAATCTCTGTGCTGCTCCATTGGCTTTGCCCTGGAGCCAAAGTAGATCTGGGTGTCATCAGAGTAAGATATATAATATATTAATCTTGAATAAAACTGATTACATTACTATGGATTACTCACTTAGAAATAATGTAATGCTACAAAGCACTCGAAACTACTCCATGTAAGGAAATGACCATACTGTGTAAAGCACTCATCAATAAGTAGCACAAAAAAGATTTTCACGTTCGATCTTTCCACAGTTTCCACAATATATTTCCTACCAAAGATCCACAAGGATTTTGTGGAACTGCCGTAAATAATACCATTTGTAGCAGAATGGGTTGGGTGACTGAGAAACTTGCAAAATATATTGACATTGTGATTAGACGTCAGGTTCTTGAGCTACCATCGTACATCACAGCCTCTAAGCATGTATTACAATTGTTGGAGCAAAATACTTGGCACACAAACTACAAAGTAGTCACTGGCGTAGTGGCGGCCGCCGCAGCCCTACAGCGCGGGGGCCCTGTGGAAACCATACCCACAGGGGGCCCAATAAAAGACTTAAGGCATGAGGGCCGCGCTACATTGAAAAATTGGAAAAAGAGCCAGGGCGCTGCCATGAGCAGGCCCTACAGGTGCCCATTTCATTTCTTTTTTTCATTAGCAGCGTGGAGCTCCCACCTTTCCTTTGCAGTGCCATACACTATGTTGGTGGCTAAGCAACCGAGAGCCTGACCTCTACCCAGCCAATGGGAGAAGCACGTCTCTTACATCACATTCTGTGCAGTCCAGACCCAGCAATGGAGCGTCTAAGTTCATGGTGGCACAAAGGTAACTTTAACAAAGTTTTAATAAGTATCATGTGTGAACGTGTAAGATAGAGAATTACTGTGCGCATGCCTGAAGCAGGGCCATCAGATCTCTAAAGTGCTGGTTCTCTATCTTCCCATCCCCAGAGCAAGTTTTGTTTGGTTTTGGCACTTTAAGCCACCAAAATATCACCAAAACAATTGCTACAAGAATAAAGGGGTTCTAAGAAGCAGTCTTTGTGGTTGGCATGATAACTGGAAATGCTGTGGCATACAATTCCCAACGCTCAAAGTGTTCATTCCTGTTGCACTACGCGGATGTAATCCAATAGTCGCTTGTTTAATGTATTTTCGACCAATCAGGAGTACTGTTACATGTCACGTGTCAGTGTGACTTTCAACCCAGGCGCTGCAGAGGGAATTCTTAGCGAGACGGAGACAGAGGCAGCCCGGCAGGCCTCCTTTCTTGTGGCATGTGGGGATTTCAGGTATGAGTTGGAGTGGAGTTGAAGGGGTCGGTGTGCGTTGAAGCCCACCCTCGCCAAGGTCCTCCCAGGCGACCGGTGCCTCCTCCAGGGCTTGGGCCTAATTTTGTTAATTGGCTGCACCCGCAATCTGCTGTGCATTGGTTTGGTTTCTTGCAATGAGCACACAGGCATGCCCATGCTGCTGTCTGCCTCCCGCGGGTGATGCAGGTTTGAAAAACGGCAGCATGCGTCTAGTATAAAAACGCGTGGGAAACCTTAGTATGGCTGATTGACCCTTTTATTGTGACTCCAGTATCAGCTTCATTAAGAACATACACTCAGCAGTCCATGAGCAGTCCATGAGCCCTGGGGAAAGTAGCCCTCAACAATGCTGGATGCAGTGAACAATATAAGGTCTCAAATAGAAGTAATTTAGTCCCATGAGAGGAGCACCGGGAGCTCAACCTGCTCCGTGCCCTCTGCTTCGGCTTCTGGCGCTTCGCGCTCTCTTCAGCCGGCACTTCTGTGTTCGTGCGAGATCTCGCGAGACTTCGGGTCCCGCAATATCTCTACAGACCTCCCCTTGATAATGCAGAACAGCTTATTGCATAACATAGTCATTGTATCTCACCGGTCTTCTGTGTTCCCTTCTCGGACGATCTTCTTTCCTGCCACTGGTGTCCAGTACCTGACCAGTTTCCTGGAAGGCTTCTGGTGCATCTCCTTCGGCTTCTTCATCCGTGAACCCTCTCCCTCCTGCTTCGAGTTCTTGTTCTCGCAAAGGCTCTCTGTCAGGGCCTTCATAGGGGTTGTGTTCCTCTTGTGGTTTTCCTCCATCACAATGCTTCTCAAACATGGCTACTCGCTCCGTGTTCCATGTGCGGCCATCCTCAGTGCGGACATGCTTTGTTCCTCTATGAATCACTCTTATGAGTTGACTGAACTTCGAACCAGTCATTTGGTCCTTGGTTGGTAGTCGTATTTTAATCCAGTCACCTTCCTTTACTTCTCGACCTTGAGTCGTCCTTCTTCTGTCGCTCCATCTTTTCATGCGTCCTTTGCTGTTTTCTAATCTCCATACTACTTCAGACATATCTACTTCATCGTCTTCTCTTACTCTGGCCAACCATGGTGGCACTAGTGTAGACGCTGCTCTCCTCTCTCTCAACATGCAAAATGGGGAGATTTGGGTGATCCCGCTGGGCGTTAGCCTAAGGGCCGCAATGGACTCTTTGACAGTTTTGAGGGGATCCATCCATGAAGCGGTCGCCAGTTGGATGGCTCCTTTAATGAACCTATTGGCTCTCTCCACAAGTCCATTAGCTAGGGGATGGTAGAGCGCTGCTTTCCTTTGATGAATGTTGTTTTTGTGCAGGAATTACTCCATATCCCTTGACACCAACTGTACTCAATTGTCTGTTACTGACTCACTGCGGAGACCCTCCTTCTGAAAAATGGATGTGAGGAATTCGATCACAGTGGCATTCGTGATATTGGGGACGAACTCGCTTCTACCCACTTCGACAAGTAGTCCACCAGTACTATACTGTACCGAAGCTCAGGCGTCATTGCCTCCGGCGGTCCAATAAAGTCCAGTCCCACTTTCAACCATACTGCTTCTGGGATCTCTGTGGGAATCATCGGAGCTTGCCTGATCTTCAAGCGTTTATCACTGTTGAGACACTCGTGGCATCTCTCAATCATTGTGCGAATTTCCCGATCCATGGAGGGCCACCAGTACGCTTCTCTCACTCTTCGCCGCATCATTGTGTTCCCTAGATGCCCTAAGTGGGCTCTGCACAGATTGATTTTTCTCATCCCCGTCGGTGGTATCACTTGCTCGTTTTTCATGATCAGCCCATCCACCTCTGAGACTTCCTCTGCCACTTTCCAGTACGAGCTCATGCCTTCTGGCACTGACCTTTCATCTGGCCATCCATTCCTGATCCATTCTCTGATTTTCACCATGGTGGGGTCTTTCCCGTCTTCTTCATTGCAATGTCTCTCACTTAGTTCCAGGTAGTCTGGAGCCTTAAGGTCTTGGATGGACGCCACTATGCATTCCTCCTGCAGGAAGGTGGTGGCTTTGTCTTTGTTTTTGGGTAACCTTGACATGCAGTCTGCCTGCGCATTTTTCCATCCTGCTATGTGATTAATCTCGAAGGTGTATTCCTGCAGCTTGGCCGCGATGTGTGCCAACCGGGGTGTCAACACTTTTGTACCTCCTCTACTGAGCATATGAATGAGGGGCTTAAGGTTGGTGATCAGTTTAAATTGTGTGCCCGACACATACGTCCTGAAATGTTCAACTGCCCATGCACATGCCAGCATCTCTTTCTCAACTGTGGAGTAGTTTTTCTCAGCCGTGGATAGGGCTTTAGAGGCGAATGCCACTACATGTTCTGCGTCTCCTTTCCTATGGGTGAGGACGGCTCATGAGGATTATCTCATTAATGCTTGGAAGGGGGTAGCTATCTGAAATCACTTCCAGGTTGAGACTGCGAAGATCGATGCATACCCTTAAGTCTTGTGAATTTTGTTTTTTAATGAGGACGACAGGGCTCAACCACTCTGATGCCTCGACTTCCTCGATGGTGCCTTCATTCTCCATTCTGTCGAGTTGGTTTCTGAGTGTTCATACCTGTACTTTAACTTCTGGTGGATTAGGCTGCGATTTCTTAGATGGGTGTCATCTGTACACTGGTACAACTTGTTGCTTGACTTCTCATGGCGTCATTAAATAAATGCCAACCAACGCAAAACTACTTCAGACTCCAGTTGAAATCATTGTTATAGAAAACCTTTGTATACGTATGTAGATTTCTAATTTCCTTCTAAAGCACCTCTGCTATTGCTTGAAAGACGAAGGTGAGCTGCTATACATTGAACATATCTCTGCTTTTCAATAGCTCTAGTATATTTGTGGAATGAATCCATGATATTGCTTTCTCCGTGCATACCTTTCAAAATTAATAAGCACGTGTACAAATAACTGGCAAATGGTTCCTGTTGAGCTGTTATTTATAGCGATTGTCAGATCTGAGACTTTATTTAGCCAGTAGAAAAATAATTGAATTTTACCCCTGTTTAGCCAGGGTCTAGATCTTCGGCATCTCTACATCTGCAAACATTTGCATTGCATGACTTCAGTGGTCCAGAATAACCGTGAATGGACAACCCACCGCCCCTATCCCACTGGTTTCCCATCTTTCAGCACAACCGCTTCCAAGCAGGTCCTAAAGTTGTTGCAACCTCCTCCGGTACACCAGCTAGGAACGCTGAAGCATCTTCAACCCTTAAGTTTGCATTTCGGAATGTATGCCTCCCGCCCTTATTTTGATTTTCATTTCTGGGACCGAAGGCAGGACTTTCTCAGGAACAGCCAATGAATTGAATGAGTTTCATGCCGCCTGCCAATAGAAAATCGAAACTGGTATCCCAATGATAGTTACCAAAGTAGGGCTTCCTCCGGTATTAGGTCAATAGACCTTTTTTCTTAAAAACGAAAAAAAAAACTGATTTAGAAAGTCTGCTATGTGACCGCACAGAGAGGTCTTTCTAAATCAAACTGTCAGCCCCTGATACGCACACAATTACGCGCAGGGGTTGACAGGCATGCCAGGACCCGGGAGCGGCCAACAGGGAGAACGGATACATTTGTGTGTTTGCGTGTGTGTTGGGTGTACGTGTTTGAGTGTGTGTTTGTGTGCATTTTAGTGGGGGCTGTTGGGAGGGGAGGGAGGTGTATCCCCCCTATTTAAAGTAAAACCGGGAAGAGAGGGTGGGGGTGTTTCAGTGGGTGGGTCGAGAGGGTGAAGAAATGTGATTATTTCCATTTGTAGGCTGCATAAAATCATCTGGAAAAAATCAGCCTTTTGGTTATGCGACCTACAAAAATTGAAATAATGACATTGAATCCTTCTTCCTTGCGGGCAGTAAGTGAATCAGCAACAGCTTCTCCGTTAAACAAATGGACGAGGCAGATAAGTAGACAGCACTCACAATGGGTTGTTCAACATACATGCCAACATTCTGTGACCAAAAATCTGTAGGGATCTTAAAGTTTCAAAAATATTGAAAAAATCGGTATTTGTTGCCAATAAATTGGTAGGCGGTAGGACTGCTTAAAAAGCGGTATACTACCACCTAAATCGGTAGGGTTGGCAAGTATGGTGCAGGTGCCGGAGAGAGGGGCGCTGCGTTGTGCAGCGACGCTGAAGAAATAGCATATTGCACTTGCAGGCGGGTGGAAGTGGCGAGACTTGCGCAGGGCGGGGCTGAAACGTGCGGTTTCCCCCCGGCTCCTGGCGAAAGCTCACACCTGCCAGAACTCATTAAGAGGAGTGGCTCGCCATTGCTTCAGCGGCTCGCCCCAGCATGTAGATGACTGGCACTGGGGAGCTGAGGTACGGTGAACCATGTGGCTGTTGATATCCAGAAGTGCTGGAGCGGATATTACAGGTGCCTCTGACAGTCTGGGGAGGTTGCACTGGTGCACTGGTCTGCTAACTGCTGCCAGTAAGAACACACCATTATAAAAGCAGCAGCTTGGACACATCCCCACTGAAGAACGTTCCTCGGATTCTGTGTACTTGCGCACCGTGCAACCCTGGCTGAACAGGCTGCTAAATCCAGGCCAAAAATGTTTTTTTTAAAGGACTGCTTAAAAAGCGGTATTCTACTGCCTAAATCGGTAGGGTTGGCAAGTATGGTCCAATGCACATGGGTGACAAAGATATGGTGTTTCTGGGTCCGGAGGCAGGACTTTCTGTGAAACAACCAATGAATTGAGTTTTGTGCTGCCTGCCAATAGAAACTCGGCACTGGTATCCCAGCAGCAGCACAAGGCTGCAAATGTCTGCAGCTTCAGCTCGGGTTGTAAAGAGATCACTCCACAGCGGACATAGTCCGACTTAAATTCAACTAACACAAAGCATTGGTGCATACAAAACAAAATATAACGTCCATCTAGTTCTGTGCATTTATTTTGCTCCAACTTCGGAGCGACAACACCGCTCCCTGGCAACAGCAGAAGGCTGGCAGACATGAGCGAGAGGGTGAAGGCCCAGCTGGTGCTTCAGCCATTTCATTGCACAGCATCAACGTTGCCATGACAACACCAGACATAGTTTCCGAACTCCCCTTTCTCCTTCTTTACAGTAACAATGTTTTGGCATATTTGTGGCTTATGCCACAAAGCGCAAAAACCAAAAATGCAAGTTGGGTGCCCGATGGGAGCATGTATGGGGTGAGCACACAGCTATTGGACTCTGAAGGGTGGACGTTATTTAGATTCGGCAGCACAATTGGGGTTGCTGTTGAATGTGAACCGCTGTCTCTGTGGTAAGCAGGGAGAGGGGGCAGCTGTCTGGATATACTCATATCACACGTGGATGAGGCAATTGCTAAACCCGCATGTTTCCTGTATCTCGCACCTCGGCATAACTGCAGACATGCACATAAACAAATGGGAATGCTCACGGGTCCCTCTGAACAGCAGCAGGGGTAACCCTCCAAAGGACTTGCATATATCTCTTCTGATGTTGTTTAAGATATCTCAGCCCGTTAATGTTCCTGCTGCAGAGTGACCTCCAGATTGCATTTTATTATCTACATGGCCCTTTTTTTCAAGAAAGTCAGTGCCTTTTGGTTGCTTTGCTTATCATAACAGTTAACAGCCACATCCACAGAGCCACGAAGTGCAAACCTTACAGCATGCCCTATATAATCCAGCAACACAACCGGATTGTAGGCCATTGGCACAGCAACAATTGTGACATTTGTTATGTTATTTATAAGCGCCTCTTACCGTAAACACCCCAGCCGTATGTTTGTGGCGCAGCGCGTCGCTGCGCCTGAAGGAAACACACGACCACTTGGTAACGATGCATAAACCCGGACTGGCGTTATGACGTCAGATCCGGTGATACCTTTATTTTTCACTTCCAGATTTTTCCTGCATCACGTGACCGGCTACTCTCCGGCACGTGACACCACATTCCTCCCCAACTTGGAATGTTTTAACAATACTTAGAAATAATCAACATAAACAAATGTAGTCTATTCTAGTCTCTCAGCTTTATCTGGGCAGGCTCACCTACTGGTAGATCCCATCCACCACAGAACCTTGCAGGCGAGACAATGGTTTTGGTCTTTCCCTCAGGTGGTATCGGGGATTGCTTCTCTCTGGGTTATCCGCCGGGGGGCTCTCGGGCTGGACTTCTTCTTCTTGCCGACTGGGAGTTTTCGGTTCTCTTAGTGTCTCATAGAGTCCAGGTGTCAATTGGCTTGGCGGTCGGTAGGGTGATTGACTTAGTGGCCGGTAGGGCGATCCGGTTCCTTCTCTCACAGTTTCCTGGCTTTCTTCCCATAATTCAGATGGTACTTTCCTGAAGTGTGAAATATTTCTCGTTACAGTCTAACTTCCTCGAGTAGCCGTAATCATATTGTGATTCGCGGCACTGACTGCCCAGGGCTGGTATTCAAAATTGAGGGACATCTTCTTGGGGGTTGCTCGGTTCTTTACAATAACTGTGTCTCCGGTTATTAACTCCCAATGACTGGCTCATCGAGAAATGCTCTCTTGTTCATTCCGTTTCACTCTTTTGACATCTATGGTTGGGAGATCTGGTTCAGGTGCTACCCACTGGGGGTGTGTGGGGAGTTCTGCCTGTATGGGTACCCCAAACATGAGTGCTGCTGGGCTGATTCCTGTTGAGGAGTGCAGGGTCTGCCTGTGAGTTCTCGGAAATCGATACACTGCTTTCCGCCATGAATGTCCTTTTTCCTTGGCGATTCGAATAACTTTGTTGAGTGACCCCATAAATCGTTCGGCGTCACCGTTCACCTGTGGCCATCCTGGGGCGATCCGTTTGTGCCGTACATTGAGATCCTGAAAGAACTGGCGTAGTTCTTGGCTGGTGAAAGGTGGCCCATTGTCACTTTTGATTTCTGATGGTTTTCCATGTATTACAAATATCTTTTGTAATGCAAGAGTCATGTTCTCAGCATCGGTTGACGCCACGTGTTCGACTTCAGGATATCTGCGGAATTCATCAATTATGACGAGTAGGTAGTCTTCTCCGGCAATAGTGCAAAAATCGATACTGACAGCTTCCCACCGTTTACTACTTCTTGGGGCACTAATGATAGGTTCTGGGTTCTCAGCTCTTTGGGTGGCCTGGCAGGCTGCGCATGATCCCATTAGCTCCATCACTCTCTGTTGTATGTTGGCCATCCACATCCTGGATTTCAAATATGCTGCTGTTTTCACGACACCTTGGTACCCGCTGTGGGCTAATCTGAGGGCTCGCTCTTCTAACGAGGTGGGTAGTACAATGCGGTGGCCCTTTAGTATTAGCCCTTCGGGAGCTACAGTAAGTTTGTGACGAATTCCAAAAAGGGACTGAAGTTTGACCTGGGCCGCTGCAGTGCGCTGAGCCATGGAGGCAAGGACATTTTTCCAATTTCCTGACTGGATGGCGGTTATGGTGTGGGTTAGGATTGTGTCTGTCTCAGTTTCGTTGGCTATCTCTTGCAAGGTTAAAGCTCGCTGTCGGGCGCAGGCTAACACGTGACATAAATGTTCCTTCGTTTCCCTCGCATGATGTTCTTCTTCCTCTGTGGCGGGTCGTGGGTGACGAGACAGATAATCAGCTGGGTTGTCTGTCCCTGGTCGGTACTCCACCTCTATGTTGTAGGGCTGGAGTTGAAGAATCCACTTTTCAATACGTGCTGGTGGATGAGGTGCCGATCCTCTGAAAATTGGAATAAGGGGTTTGTGATCTGAAAATACTCTTGCCTGCTTGCCTAGTAAGTGAACTTTAAAATGCCTGCATCCCCATAAAATAGCGAGGGCTTCCTTCTCTATGTGTGCGTAATTCTGTTCCGTTTTAGTTAGTGCACGACTGGCAAAGGCGTTTGGGTAGACGTTTCCATCCTTGTCAATTTGTGTAAGTACAGCTCCTAGGCCAACTGGACTAGCGTCGACAAGAAGTTCTGTATGCCTCTTGATATCAAAGAAAGCCATTGTTGTAGACTGTTAAGATGGATTTCTGAACTCTGTCCTGGAGGGGCTGAGGTTCAGAAGGCCAGCCTAGTTTCTTGGAACAGGGTAACCTCTGGACAAGCCAGACCAATCAAGGTAGCGATCGCGGCGGTCAAGACTAGGGGCCTCATTACCCGGTAGGCAGTGAGCCATGGCGCTATTAGCGTCATGGCTCATGCCGGTAAAATACCGGCACCGCCTTGGCGGAAAGGGGATTTACCGCCCCATTCCAAGGTTGGAGGGGCGGTATATCCCCCTTCCGCCATTGCCCTTCCCCATTCCCATGTCTGCCCCATAGGGCTCTATGGGAATGGGTAAGGCGCTAATTACGGCACCGCAATTTTGCGGTGCCGTAATTAGCTCCGAGGTCCCTTAGCGGGTTGGATTTTAACGCCTGCAAAAAGGAGGCGTTAAATCCCCCAACCTGCAAAGGGACCTCGAAGTAAGGCGGTAGGGATTTACCGGTACCGGTATTTTACCGGTACCAGTAAATCCCTACCGCCATCCGTGTAATGAGGCCCTAGGTCTCAAGAGGGGTGAGGGTGACTGAAAGGCCGCAATGAGCACACAAAGCAAGGACACTTAAAAATTACTTCAAGCAGGTGTTATATTAAAAATATAGACACATTTATTACAAGGCCTTTGTAACATTGACCGTAGCGAGAAATCACAATAAAACTCAAGTAAACCAACACATCACAATCCATTACAATATATATACAATTACCAACGAGTCTAACGAGTTAGACGCACGAAATGTGCAGACCACCTAGATGGGGAGGAAAACAGGCAGTGCGAATAATAGTTAGACCCAGTCCGCCTTCAGAAGCACCTAACTAGAAGGAAGTCCGAGCCCTATGAAGAGTGGAGCCTTGTGCTCAAAAGTACCTGCACACGCGGGTGCCAACGGGCAAAGGGGAGTCTCTATGAGGGAATCAGGCAGTTCAGTTCACTGAACAAATGAAGATGAACAGAGCTCCGCGACTCAAGCGCAGCCTCCACTGTGGGCAGAAGCAGAGCGCGAGTACGGAAAGGCATGCTGTTTGACACAGCGGGAAAAGCTATGGGCTACTGCAGGAGGGCGACCAGTTCCTAGCGATGCTACTCACCGGTCCCCAATGCAGGCAGACCCAGGCTTCTCCGTGTCAGTTTCAGTGCTGGCAGGTTCAGATACGAGCAGGGGACGTCTCGGCGTCGTGTAGATTCTGCAGTAGCAGAAGTTAGAGTTGAGGATGTCCCAAACGCAGTGAACCCACACAGTTTGTTACCACAGCAGGGCAACGGAGCGGCCGTGTGTATTTCAGCCCAACGTACACTTCTCACTTCAGACCTGGGAATGCCAAGTGTACGAATCGTGTGAGAGTGGCAAGGACTCGTAATACAGCAGCAACCTGACAGCGTTTACAGAGCAAGACTCCTGGGTAGGCTGGTCAGGCAACTGGATGGCCCAGAGACACTTCCGAAGGCTTACGTGCAGGAGATGGTGAAGATGCCGAGAATAGTTGTTACCACTATTCCAAAGGGTCGAAGTACCAGTACAGGCCTTCTCGTTCGATCAGAGGTAGAAAGGGTTTCACAAAGCGACAGCAGTGCAGAGGAGCAGTCCTTCAGCGGGTCACCAGCGATTCCTCGGTTCAGCCTCGTAGTTGCAGGATACTTGGCTCCTGTATTCCTTTGTTCGTGAGAACTCAGGAGATCGACCTGGAAGTGGTGTTTTCAGCCTCCTCTTATCCACGGTTCCCTTCGCACCAAAACGGAGGGGACCCAATGGGAGATCTGCTCACAAAACACTCACACCATACGTGGACCTATCACGGACCACGCTGGTCCCAGGCATTCACGACACACTAGACTCTCTGGCACCTAGGATGTGTTTTGGGACCAGACATCCCAGCCCACATCCTGGAGGCACACACAAGGCCTGTAGAAGCCCGCGAAAGCATCTGTGTTTCGCAGGAAAGTACATGCCCAAATAAGGAAGGCCCCGGGTCGGCTCGACCTGGGGAAGGTGAAGGGTGCAAGACGGTCAGCGGGCAGGACAACGAGCCTCGTGGTCTGGCCATTTTGGAAGCCAGGCCACCATTTTGGGCTAAGCGCGAGAAACACGCTTAAACAGCCAAAACGAGCTCAAAACACAAAGAAACGATCGCTGCCAACAGTCCCGTCCGTGATTCACTTGCACCGTTCGTTAACAATCCAATGAGAGTGTCTAGGGCCTGTAGAAGACTAGAGACCCAAGAGAGCAGTAACTTAGCTTACAGTGCCCTCTTGTGCCATGTTGCGCGAAAGCTGCAACATGATAAAAGAACTACGGAAAACAACGTTTCCCGGTACTGACTGTCTTAAGGGCATGTCAGTTTCCCTGTAAGAATGGAGCGAAAGCCCAGAGGAGTGCGGCAGAAGGCTGCACTGCTCTGGCAAAGTCTAGATCATGATGAAAACAACAGCAACAAGTTTAGGGGTTGCCACATGGAAGGAAAATTACCCACAATTAAGAAATCTTTCCTAACATGGACACCGTTAGAGTGTCCTTGATCTGCTGAAACGCTTGTTGGTGGGCAGGCAACCATTCCTATTTTTGGTCCTTCTTGGTTAGTTTGCGGAAAGGACTTGCAGTGGTGGCGAGATCTGGAATGAATCTCGCGCATTAAGTCACCATTCCCATAAAACTCCTTACTTCTGTGACTGATGTTGGAGGCCTGGTGTTTTTGATGTCGTTGACTTTGGCAGGATCTGGCGACACTCCTTGTGCGTTGAAAATGTATCTGAAAAAGCTTAATTCTTCTTTTCCGAACTCGCACTTTTCGACGTTCAGGGTCAGTCCAGATTCTTCCAGCCTGCGTAAAACCGCTGCCAGGCGCTTGAGTTGTTCACCTTCGTTGGATGCGTATATGATAATGTCATCGCTGATGTTCATCGTCCTTTCCAGGCCGGTGAGGACTTTCCGAATTTCGTGCTGGAATACCTCAGCAGCTGACGATATTCCGAAATGTAGCCGTTTGTAACGTCGCAGTCCGAGGTGGGAGGAGAACGTAGTGATGTATCTCGACTCCTTGGCTAGTTTAAGTTGGTGGTATCCAGACCTAAGGTCAAGCTTGCTGAAGATGGTCGCCCCCGTTAGGTCAACAATAAGTTCATCTATGGTCGGTGTAATGTGGCGTTCCCGTCCGATGGCTGCATTAGGAAGCCTCATGCCAATGTAGATTC
Organism: Ambystoma mexicanum; assembly: GCF_040938575.1. Lineage (NCBI taxonomy): Eukaryota > Metazoa > Chordata > Amphibia > Caudata > Ambystomatidae > Ambystoma > Ambystoma mexicanum. Next base: position 941,708,477 of record NC_090939.1, read on the forward strand.
GTAGTGCGTTGGGTTGTTTCATTTGTTTTGCAACTACCATGGGGGAAACCCACAGGGTCGGCCCTGATGTTTTCTCTATGATGCCTGCCGCTTCTAGTTTGTCTAGTTCTTTTCTTACAGCTTCCCTCATGTGGAATGGTACTTGGCGATGGCATCCTGCTTTTGGTTCAATGGTGGGGTCAATGTGGAGTTTGATGGATCTGTCCTTTAGGCACCCGATGCCTTGAAATACCCTGTGATGTTGTTTTAGCAAATCATCGATCTTTCTGCACTGGATGTTGAAAGCAAAATGGATTAATTTCAGTTTTTCGGCGGTTCTACAACTTAGCAGTGTTTCACAACCAGCATCGACTACATAGACTCATGCTCGGTACATGCCGTTGGTGTGAGCAAAATCAGATTTGAATGATCCTTGCACCAGCAGAGGTTTCTTGCAGCCATAGGCATATAGTCTGACCTTGCTTTCTTGAAGTTTGGGCTTTGTGTGAAGTTTGTTAAGTGCTGATACTGGCATTACATTGACGGTTGCGCCTGTGTCTATGACCACGCGCAGTGGTTCTCCATCTGAAATAACAGTGCAAGATGGCCTCTTCCGTTGTCTAGACCGTTGTGGCTCTACGGCTGAGATGAGGTGTACACAGTGCACTCGTTTGCTGTTTTTTTTTCCATTTATCATGGTCCCTTCTATCAGGGGATGCACTGTCCTCGCTGTCTTCACTTTCACTTGTGTCCGGTGATCTCTGGGAGTGGTCCACTGCTCTCGCCCTTCCTTTCCTTCCTGTTTGACGAGGTGTTTCTCGGGGGCAAATTTCTTCCGGCGATCATGAGTTTGCCACAGTGTTTGTTCTTTTTCACTTCTGTCGGTGGGTTCAGGCAGACAGCTGCGTAGTGGTTGAGGCGGTTGCATTTGCGGCATGTCGATCCCCATGCAGGGCAGGACTCTCCCTTGTGCCACGGGCCTCCGCAAAATTTGCAAGACTTGTCTCTCCCTTGTGACATTTGGGTTTTGGTAGTGTTTCCTCTTTGCTCACCCTGTTCTCGGGTATTTTGGTTTTTCGATATATAGCAGCAATCTCTTCTGTTGGTTTTGGGTTGTCAATCGGGAGTCTTTGGATTGCCGCCTCGATTACTGCCACTTGGTCTTCTGTTTGTTCGCGCAGGTGCGCCATTTCTAAGATTCGGGACAGGCTTACGTTCCTCTCTGACAGGATGGCCCTCCTCAGTTTTTCGGAAGAAATTCCATTTATGATTTGAAGATGGATAGCGAACACTTCGTTGGGGAATTCACAGCCGACTGCCATTTCGCGTAGGCGCGCATGGAATTTGTCCACTGGGCCTCATTACGACCCAGGCCTGGACCATGGTGCTATTAGCACCATGGTCCATGCCGGTCTCAGGCATGGTGGATAGTGGAATTACCGCCCCCATCACAAGGTTGGCGGGGGCGGTAATTCCCCATTCACCATTTGCCCTTCCCCATTCCCATTTTGCACCATAGGGCATAATGGGGATGGGGAAGGCGCTAATTACGGCACCGTAAATTACGGTTGCCGTAATTAGCTCCAAGGTCCCTTAGCGGGTTGGATTTTAACGCCTGCAAAAAGCAGGCATTAAAGCCTCCAACCCGCTAAGGGACCTTGTAATCAGGCGCTAATGGTTTAACGGCACCGACGCTCTTTACGGCACCATTAAACCATTAGCGCCAGGGTCGTAATGAGGCTAACTGTCTCTTTTTCGCGCTGTCTAGCCATGCAGAAATGAAAACGTTCATAGTCTGGATTGAGTTCAGGCTTCAACATGTTGGTGAGGGTGTTCTTTGCAGCCTCATAGTTGTTTTTGTCTCCCCGGTCTGGGGTTGCGTTGAACAGGCGTAGTGCTGCTGCTCCGATGTTGAGTAGAAGAAATGTGCGTTTCTTCTTAGCTAAAGTGATCTCTCTTGCATCCAGGTGCATTTCAAATTGTTGTAACCAGATTTCCCACCGAATGGCTGCACCCGTGGTGAATGTGTCAAAAGGTGGCAAGAGGGTGGTTAATGCTGGGTCTGGGTGGTCTGGGTTGGCATTTCTCCCTGTTGATGAGCTCACACCAGTCCTCGCAGGGCTTGTCTCAGCGCTGGACAAGGTTGGTGCTGTGGCGTTTCACAAATGAAGTCTTTACTTTGATGACAAGATAAAAAGAGAAAAAAAAATTGATGTGGGCCCAGGCTGACTAGATTTCATTCACCAATATCCAGGGTTGGTGCTTTTGGGTGTTTGTATTGTCCCACTGACAGTTTCACTTCTGTCTCTTTAGTCAGTGTTATATAGAATCCTTGTTGACTGTTGTGTCTGTGCTTGCCAATCATATATTGTGGCTTTTCAAACGTTGAGATCGTGTTTCCCTTCGTTCCTGTTAATAACTTCGGGCTGTCAGGGTTGCTGAAACGAAGCTGCACTGCTTTATATTGATCTGGGAGTGTAACAGAACGTTGGGGGTGTGAAACTGAGGCTCTGAATATACACGCGTGTTAGTACGCGGCTCTTGAAGCTCCGCTGCTTTATATTCAAATCGGGCGTGTGACAGAACGTTGGGGGTGTGAAAACGAGGCTCTGAATATACACGCGTATTAATATGCGGTGCTGCCGTTAGTCAGTAGGCCTTTCACCTCACGCCTTCTTTGTTTATTAAAGTTCATGAAGATCGCGCCGTGGGCTCTAATGATCCTCGTAGCCAATGTGACATTTGTTATGTTAATTATATACGCCTCTTACGTTGACACCCCGGCCTTATGTTTGTGGCGCAGCGCGTCGCTGCGCATGAAGGAAACACACGACCACTTGGTAACGATGCATAAACCCGGACTGGCGTTATGACGCCAGATCCAGTGATACCTTTATTTTTCACTTCTGGGTTTTTCCTGCGTCACGTTACCGGCTACTCTCCAGCACGTGACACCACAACAATTGGCCTCATTACGACCCAGGCGGTAATCTTCCGTCATTACCGCCATGGCATAATGAGCGTTTACGCCGTGGGCCGATGGCGTAAAGAGCGCCACATTACGACCCATCGCGCACGAGCATTACGCCATGGCGGTAATGCAATTAACGCCATGGCGGAAAAGGCCCCTACCGGCATCCTAAAGCGAGCAAGGTGCACTTCCGCCACCGTAAGTAGCGGCCACCGTAATTAGCGGCCACCGTAATTTGCGGTGGCCGTAAAAAGCAGAACCGGAAATAGCGTCATCGCGCCGGAACGGGAAACAACACGTCGGCCATCTTTAAAAACACAATCCATTGCCATCCTACCGAACAACACCAGATCCAACCCTGACACCTGTCCCAACCAATCACCCACCCATCCAACTACCCAAAAATGCCTAAAGCTGTTAAGAAGGCATGTGACCGCCAGCGCCAGGAAAGATTCAGCCGGGAGGAACTCTGAATGCTTGCGGAGACCCTGCAAGACAACACAGCTGTCGTTTTCTCCCCGGAAATGACCAGGACAGCGATAGGGAAAAAGAAGGCCATCTGGGCCCTGGTGGCCGAGCGCGTCAGCGCGGTGGGGACCTTACCCCGCACCCCACAGCAGTGCAGGAAGCGCTGCTACGACCTTCGCATACGGGTCAGAGCCGTCATCTCTGCGAACCGCAACCTTGCCCTGGGTACCGGTGGAGGGTCGGAATCCCCACTAAAACTCCAACCGTGGGAGGAGATTTGTGCAACCACGATTGGCATGGAAGCCATTGAAGGCGTCGGAGGGATGGAAAGGGGAGCTCCGACATCAGGTGATGAAGGTAGGTGCCTCAAACAAGACATGCCATAGTCACTGCAGTCCATTCATGTGTAGCACAAGGTTGCCCTAGAGTGTAAATGCAACACATTTCCACACTGCCCATAGCCACATGCGAGCACCACCCTGTATACACTGCTGGCAACCGCATACCTGCATCCACATTCCACATTAAAAGGAGACAACCTGCATGGCCCTGCCTGAAATCTGCCTCATCTACTGACCAGAATAATGTCTATCATTGTCATTCCAAAGTCCGCAGACCCATCAATAACGCCCTCCCTCCTTTGCTCCACCACAGGCACAGATTCACACCCCGAGGACCAGGACACCCCTGCGACGAAGAGAGCCAAGAAGGCCAATAATACCGTCCCCGCACCCTCAACCTCAGCTGCAGTGAGGCAGACCCCACAACAAGCAGGACCCACTGCAAGCATACCGGACGTCCCACCGGCAAGCACCCCTGTAGTCAGCAGGCCAGCAGCAGCTGCTCCACCTCTACCAACATTGCCTGCCACAGAAGGCACCGGGTCAGCGGCCAGCAGCAACATGGGTGAGACAGCTGCAATAGCTGCATGTTCAGACTCAGACATTGAGGAGCACGAAGTCAGAAGCCCCACTGACCTACTACATTCCCCCTGTTTGTCAGACGCCAGCCCCCATGAGGATCACACACAGGGGCACACAGAGGTAGAGGAGTGGCCTTCTACCCCATGCCCAGTCCTCAGTCCACAGGAGGGGAGCAGCCCCTCCATCACACCACCAGCACTGGCCATGGGCCAGCAGGGGCAGCAGTCCCTCGAGGACATCACAGAACGGCAGCAACAACTGTCCACGATGCTGGCTGAGCATGCCGCGGAATGTGTGGGGTCTAGGGCAACCATTGAACAGGCCACGGAGACCCTAAGGGCCGAAGTAGCGCAGAGCACTGCCACCCTGAGGGATGCCATGCAGGCCATGTCCAGGGACATCTGTGCTGAACTTGCCGGCTTGCGTCGTGCGCTCACTGAGCTCACCCACACCCTAGAGGACGTGCATGCACGGGGGCAGGCAGGGACATCCTCCACTGCCAGTTCTGCACAGAGCAGCCCCGTCCGACGTTCCGGACGTAACCTGCGCTCCACAGCCAGGGGTGCCCCGGGGGCCGGGAGAGGGGGCTTGTAACAGCCTGTGGCCACTGTCACAGGCATCTGTTGACACCTACATGGGGTGTGTTGGGGTGTGCAGGGGGGAGGGGGGAGGGGGTGTGTTGGGGTGTGCAGGGGTGAGGGGGGAGTGGGTGTGTTGGGGTGTGCAGGGGGGAGGGGGGAGGGGGTGTGTCACGACGTTTCATAGTTTAAATACACTTTTTTCTTTCCCAAAATGAAATGTGTGGACATTTCCATTGTGTATGTGTGCTTTATTGGTGTACAGTCCACAGTGTGCATGTCCCAGAGACACACAGTGCCCCAAGTGCAGTCTCCATGTGATTCACACCAGCCGTGTGTGCTAGAAGCAGTGGTCGATGATACTTTGGCGCATTGCACGCCCCTCCTGTGCGTCGCCTCCTCCATGGGGTGCCGCCCCATCTGCACCCTCCTCATCCTCATCGTCAGGTGGTTGCAGTTCTGCGTCAGGGGGCAGGGGCACATTCCGTCTGACGCACATATTGTGTAGCATGACACATGCCATGACAATCTTTGCCACCTTCTCATGGTGGTACAGGAATGCCCCACCAGACCTGCTGTGGCTTCGGAACCGTGCCTTCAATAGGCCGAATGTCTGCTCTATGACCACACGAGTACGTGTATGTGCACGGTTGAAGTCCTCCTCGTGCTGGTTCTGCGGGTTCCGGACTGGTGTAAGGAGCCACCTCTTCAGGGGATAGCCTGCATCACCTGTATGTAGGCGAGAATGTATGTGTCAGTCATGTCGTCTGATCAAGAACATGATGTGCCACCATGGCTTGCATCCAACTGTTACTTTGGTTCACTTCTACATGCACTAATTGATTCACACAATGCAATCAGTATATGCTCATGGCTCCCATGGCCTGTTTTGCATGCCATCACCCAATGTATGCAGAGGGGTTGAGTGCATTGTGAGTGCCCATCCTCTGCCTCCGTTCTCTGTGTTACTCACAGCCAGGTGGAGTATGCATCATTCCCCCCCCCTATCAGCCAGGTGGAGTATGCATCATTCCCCCCCCTTTCAGCCAGGTGGAGTATGCATCATTCCCCCCCCCTTTCAGCCAGGTGGAGTATGCATCATTCCCCCCCCCTTTCAGCCAGGTGGAGTATGCATCATTCCCCCCCCCTATCAGCCAGGTGGAGTTTGCATCACCCCCCCCTTTCAGCCAGGTGGAGTATGCATCGGTACATCATTCACCTGCCCATTTCCATGACATTGGACTCACCGAGTAGCCAGGATCTTGGGCCTGCATGTCGCTCCATGTAGCGTGGTATTGTGGAGTTCCTCAGGACCATAGAATCATGGGTTGATCCGGGGAATCGGGCACAACAATGTGTGATGATCTTGTTGGAGTCACAGACCATTTGCACGTTGATTGAGTGGAACTGTTTCCGGTTGCGGTACGGTACCTCCATGGCACGTGGAACCACCAATTCCACATGGGTGCAGTCGATGGCACCAATGCAACCGGGTATGCCGGCTAGTGCATGGTAACCCACTTTGGTGTTTGCAATGTCCTGGGCAGTCCGTGGTAATGAGATGTGGTCGTCTGTGTGCTTGAGGAGGGCATCGAGCACTTGGATGAGTGTTCGTGAGAATAATGGTTGTGAAATGCCATGCAAGTGCCCCACTGTGTGCTGGTAGGTGCCTGTGGCCAGGAAGTGGAGTACAGACACTACCTTCAGTAGGGGGGGATGGCGGTTGGAGTTTCTATCATGCTGACGATGTCGTTGTGTATCATGTCTACGATGGCGGTGATGGTGTCCCGGTCCAAACGGTACAGGGGTGGATCTGCTCAGCAGTGAGGTTGAATGGATTGGCTCTGATGCGTGGGATTGGGAGCTGCCTGCGTGGTGGCACTGGCTGTGCTGGTGGGGCTTGCTGGGCCTGCCTTGCCCTCCTTCTCCTCCTGCGTCTCCTCTGTGCTGCCTGTTGTTGTTGTTGCTGTTGTAGCACTTGCATTGCTATCAGGTCCTCCAGCCCCAACATTGCTAGTCGTATTGGTATCATTGTGGAGTGTGACTGGGTGTGGGAAGGGGTGGGGTGTGCTCTTTTTGTACTTCCTGAGTCTGTATTGCCTTCACCTGTGCTGTTTCTGTGCACCTGTGGCAGCTGCATTCACTTTACATGGCCCTTTACGGTTGATTCGCGATGGCGTAATTAGCACCATGGCAGTAAGGTACTTAACGGGCTGGGTGATGGCGTTAGGTGCATGTCCGCTTGGGTCGGCATTTGCGTACCTTTCCTCCATGGCGCTAAGTACGGTGCGGCCGGTCGCGTGCGCGCACCCTTAGCGCAGTTAGCGGCAGCGTTAACTACGATGCCGCTAATGGCATCCTAGTTAACGGTCACGGGTAATGATCGGACCTGGCGGAAAACGATGGCGGTAACCATTTACCGCCATCGTTTTTCACTTAGCGCCAGGGTCGTAATGAGGCCCAATGTGTGGTTTGAATCAAAATAAAGCACAAAAACAACTGTTCTACTCTTGCTTAGGCTTGACTGTCTTGTATAGAAATCGTGGGCCTGAAAATCCAAATGGATACTCTGCTACCTTCCTGATTTGCAGGCAATCCTGCACTGCTTCACCTACAGCTGCCAGCCTGGGAAAGGATGCTTTCTGAGCGGCTGTTTACATTAGGTGTGTATCCCTGATCTCTTATCTGCAGGTCCTTAGAGTGAGAATCATTCAAGCAGCTGTTATCTGCAGGGAATGCCGGGATACTGCTGCCCAGAGCAAGCATCCTATTTGCACACCTGCACCCTTTATCGCATCCCACTTTGAAACTTTGCACCTCTCCTCCTTGCACCCTGGTGCCTACAAATGCAAAATGCAAAGAACAACGGTAAACGCCCAAACTATTGGTATTGCCAATGCTTGTTTAGAAAGGGGCAGCATCAACACAAGCTAATTCTTACAAACCGTAATTGTAATCGTTTTGCAACTTTATACAACCACTAGACCCCATCCCACTGTGACCTTGCACCCCTAACCTTTCAGTTGGCAACCAGATGCATCAACTGCTTGTGCCACAAAGACTGCTTGGGCTACAAAGACAGCATGGCAAAATTGCACACATTAGCATCGCCTGTTATAGGAATCCTTGAACACGCACGGGCTTACAGGCACAGCCAAATAACATATTCCAAATCCAGGAGCAGTGCTAGAATTACTGGTGATGTGGGAGTCGGAGGGGGTGCAGCTCAGGTAGCCAGTCCCATTTTTTTATTTTGAAAATGTAGTCACCCTAACTAAATAATAAAACCCAAAAAGTGCAGTGCATCTGTAATACCGGTGCCTCGTGGTAGCTTTTTTTGCGTGTAATAAATATAGGGAAGGGTGTTAGCGTTTACTCTTAACGCAGCCCTACATTGTGCAGAACCTGCTCTCACCTTCCTGGGTGGAAACTCTAGCAGACTAGCTGCTAGCTATTTTACAATGTCTGTAATCCATTGTTAGCCAAATCAACTTCATCAAAACAAAATGTGTATGGATCCAGAAAGCCATGCTTATGAGTATATAATAATATAAGTGTGCGCATGCCTGCGCAGCTGCTGAAAGATTAGGCTGTTTTTGTTTTTCTTGATGCATTTGAACGTGCCCTATTCTAAATCATGCCTATGGAGTCTTGAGTAATATTAGACCAATGGGGCTGCCCATTGTCCCAGATACCATGTTGAAGTGGGAGTATTTTACTCCCTATCTTTGAAAGTTGGAAATAAAATTATGTTTTTAGGGAGTAAAAATGTAAGTCCCATTCCCAATGGGAGTATCTATGAGCAAATATAATGTTTTTCGTGATATTGCTTTGTACCTACTTATTCATGCAGACTACTTATTTTTACATCCTGCACCCTAATTTCACAGCATTTGTGCCTTTTCACTGAAAACCGAATTTATAGTGTGTATTTTTCAGCCTGCACGCTAATTTCACTACATTTGTGCCTTTTCACTGAAAACCTCATTTGGCTGTGTGTATTTTACATCCTGCACCCTAATTTCAATGCATTGTGCCACTTTCATCATGCGCTCAAATTTGTATTGGTTTTTGTTCTCCCTTTGTTATTACTGGGCCACTTGTGAGATTAGGCCAGAACTGTGCAGTGCAGTCACCCTTCTCCTTTCAATTTCCCTCTGCCACCCTAATGGCACTCACCATCTCCCCTATCTTCTCTAATTGCTACTCTATCCCCTTCTCACTAAATCTGGAATGAAAAAGCACAAAAAACCCTGGCTTTCCCATCGCAGACACCTATGTCAGCGCAACCTCCAGAGAGGTCTTCACGGATATCCTTTCTCTGTCCCTTCTCAGGATCTTTGGACTCCTCATCCCATCTCTACTCTCTTCCCTTTCACTTCCTCTCTCATTAACGGTGGCACCAAGTGGGACGTCCTCTTGGCTGGCTTTTCATCATCACGTTGCATTGTTAATGTCTATCACACTGGCACTATCCTGGTTCAGGGTCCTCAACCCAAGCTCCTTCTCTTTGACCGGATCCTGCCTTCCCTCATTAACTTCCTTACTTCTGCTGCCTCTCGCCCTACCACTCTCACTGTCCCTCTGACTCTGACCGGAGTACCTCACCCCCGTACTCCTCCTCAGAAAACCTTCAAAGGCAGAGACCTCCTCCAGCTGGCGACTCTTAACGCCCACTCAGCCTACAAACACTATACTGACATGCTGGCGGTGGGGTCGCCTTAATCTATCCTAAGTGGGTTCCTTTTTCCATCGTACCCACCCAACTCTATTCTTCCTTTGAGAGCCTGGTTTGCAAATTGGTCATCTCTCCCTCCTCCACTCTGACCTTTGCTAGCATCTACCGTCCTCCAGGTGCCACCACCGAGTTCCTCTCTGAATGGGCCGATTTCTGCTCCTCCTTACTCTCAACCACCTAAAACCTCCTCCTCTTGGGTGACTTCAACACCCAATTGGACTCCCCTGCCTCAGCATCCACTCTTTTCATTGACCTCTCCGCCTCTCTTTCCCTCTCCATTCTCCCCTCCGGTCCAACACACTTGGCTGGACACCCTGGATGCCATTATCCACTCTGACCTCTCTCCTCTCGCTCCCCCTATGGTCACCCCTCTCTCTTGGTCAGACCATTCTCACCTCTCTTCCCACCTGGGTCCATTTGGCCCTCTTACTGCACCCTCAAAAGCCCTGCCAACCTCGTTCTTGAATATCTGCCCGATGAAATTAGTGTCAGACGCTGCCTTTGCTTCTACCTTTAACCCTCCTTCCACCTACCTCTGACTGTACCTCTGACTATGCTCTCAGCAACCTTCACTCAGCCACCAAAAATACTCTTGACATCCTTGCCCCAGCCATGAGGATAGGCCTGAAACCCGCCTCTAAGCGTAACACCTGGTATGACTCTGCACTTGCGGCCCTGAAACTAAAGTGCAGAGCAGAGGAATGAAAGTGGCAAACCTCAAGTTCACCCTCTTACAAGCTAACCTGCTGCCTGCTCCAAAGGCAATTCAAACTCTCTATCCGTTCCAAGAAAAGGGCCCACATTTAGGCTTGGGAATCGGGTGCATCCAATAACACGGCTAAACTTTCAAAATCTGCAGGGAGCTAGCCAACCCTTCCGCAGTCTCCTCCTCCTCCCATCTTCCTTCCCAGGCCCTCTGCAATACACTTTGGAGGATGAGTGGGCGATAGCACCTGGCCTATTGTGGCTTAGAATCTGAGGAAACCCGAAGGCTGAGTTGTACCATTTTATAATTAAATCAACTATGAGCATGGACTTGTGGCAGAAGATACCCTGGCTCAAATTCGTATGTAAGCATATGTCCAGGGTTAATTTGGCAGTTATGCCACCTGCAACTAGCATGATCCAAACTAGAGAAATAAACTCCTTTGAGAAGGTGGTAATCAGGGAACAAGAGGCCACTCGCATTAGTGGCTCGCTCGCTATTCAGCCGTACCTCATTTGGGTTAGGGTTGGTCACCATAGCTGGCTTATTACGAGGCCCGCTTGGGGAACACGGCAAAGCGGACAGGTTACTTGGACGACTCAAGCTGTCCCGTCTGTGGTGCCCTCATTTTATTTTGTTTTGTCCTGGCTACTCAAACATTAGAGAGCAAACCATTTTGCAAGTATTGAGATTTACCGGCTTGCGTTTATATCGGCCAGAGCTGATGCTGCTATTAAAGGCAGAAACAAAATATATTGCTTGGGCCCTGCTCCCAAATTTGAAGGCAGCAATATTTTTGAGAAGGGGTGCCATAAGAAGACGTGTTCTGGCATCCTAAACTATCCTGTATTGTGTGGTTTTGTACTGTATAAATTATTTTTGTACTTTAGAAGACTCTACTGTGATATGTGACTTGTGCTTATGAATTATACTGTAGATTGTTTCATTTTATGGACCGATGCTTTATTAGTGGTGAACAATGTATTTGTTATGTTTCTATTGTGAAATCTTTTTGATATGTGTTTAATGGACATTGTTTTGTCTGAATAAACTTTTCAAACAATACACTGGCCGCACACTTTGCCACCAAAATTCAAGACATCCTGAACACCCTTGTTATTCACCTGCCAAACCCATCCCAGAACCCCTTGCCTCCCTTGGCCACTCACCCTCCTCCTTCCGCCTTCTCCTTCTTCACCCCTGTCACACCTCAAGAAGTTACCAGAATTGTCGACTCTCGAAAGGCTTCTTCCAAACAGGTCTCCTCATACTCCTCCAGAACCATCAAGGACAACATTGGCTCTCTTGCCCCAGCACTTGCTGATTTGTGCAACCACTCTTTCTCCACTGGTTCTTTCCCTTCCTCCCTCAAGAACTCCAGTATGCGCCCGCTCCTGAAAAAACCTCAGCAGACCCTACTTGTCCATCCAGCTACCACCCTATTTTAATAACCCCCTTCCCGCGGAAACTGCTGGAGAAGCTGGCCTTGTCCCAACTCAACTCATACACTGAACTTGTTGGTGGCCTCCGCGATCATCAATCTGGATTCCGAGCATCCAGATGAACGGAAACTGCTCTTCTGAAAACCCATGAAGAACTGTTTGCATCCCTGGACTCCAACTCCCCAGCTGTCTTCATCCTACTTGATCTCTCCTCTGCCTTTGACACTGTCAACCATTCCATCCTCACACAAAGGCTCCACGATACCCTTGGTAACTCAGAACGGGCACTGGAATGGCTGACCTCTTTCCTAACTGACCGCTCTTCTCAAATCATTTTAGGCACCTTCTCTCCTACTTCCTTCTCCACCTGTGGTGTCCCCCAGGGATCTATCCTCTCCCCCTGGCTCTTTAACATCTACCTTGCTCAGCTGGCACTCCTCATCTCCTCCTTCTCCTCCAACTTCCAGTGTTATGCAGACGACACTCAACTATTTTTCAGACTTCCTGCTGACTCACTCGCACCTTCCTTCTTTCCTGACTGCCTATCTGCCATCCAGGCCTGGTGCATTTCCAGCGATCTCTGCCTCAGTGCCAGCAAAACTGAGATCCTTCCAATTGGGACCCCTGTCCCCTCCTTCGTCCCTTCTCTCTGGACTCCCACTTTGTGCTCCCCCTTGCTCCTTCTTCTGAAGCCAGAAAACTTGGAGTCATCTTTTACTCCTCTCTCTCCATCCTCCCTGTAGTGATAAGCAAAATTGCAACTTTGCCAATCAGGGCTTTAGATGACAGCATTAGCAACTGAAAGCCAATAGTTTATTCAAAGTATGTGCCAAAAATGCTGACAGTAGTCTGTTGTAGCACTTCCATTATGCAGTAGTGAGCTACAAGGAATGTGCAGGCCTAGTAGGAGTGATAGGTCACATTATGCATTGTTGATAGACAGGCAGGGCGAAGGCCCCAGCTCTGCAGCTAATAGACATTATTGGAGTGTTTGGAACATTATGGCACCTATATAGCGCTTAGATAGCCAATCTTAAGCACTATGAACACTAAGCTATGAGTGCATGCCTTTTAGAGCTTGCTCACATGGGGTTAATTCATCTCGGCTTCTCTTAGAATATTCTGCCTTTCTAACTGTAGCCCTGCATGGCTTCGTAAACTAATCTTCCTTTCTCTGGGAAGGCACTGATAAGACATTCCTGAGCTTTCGCGCAGATGGGCTCCAAGCAGGGAGGGGCACAGAAAAGGAGCACAGTGCAAATTCACAGAGTTGGGTTTTTCCATGAGCAAGCCTATATTTTGCACAGGGAAAGTTCTGGAACTGTGCGTCATGGCACGAGATTATAAAAATGCATGCCCACATGACTCAGGTGGGAGATCGATCTGTGGACTTGGTTCGAGCAAGATCAAGTGTCCGGAATTTATGGCTCTGTCGGCACCCTGCAGCACTGTCCTCTGAGCGGGGCTTGTTACAGGGTCCCCCAGTGCTGATTGAAGGGGCGTAAGACTGTGTTTCTCTATGTTTCTCTATGTTTCTCTATATTTTGCATTTCTCTAAGTTTTGTGCTTTGTAATCTTCTCTAACTTGAATCCCAAAATGTAAATGAAATTCACTGTTTAGAATAAATACTAAAACTTATTGAAGGTGTCATTTGTCAGTAGCATGAGTTCACTGCTCGGCACAATAGAACCTGTATTTTGGGCTGAATTGGGTAATTATTGCTCCCAACGGCTGGCCCAGAGGAAGATGTTTCCCATTTCAAGATATTTGGTGGCAGCTTGGGGATTTGTGCAGAGCAGTGCCTTGCTGTGAAATGACAAATTGTGTGAGAGAACACAGTGCAGAGTGAGGAGCAGGCTGTCGCATTTCCTTGGTGGTCTCACTGCAGCTCTGAGACTTCAAAAGACAGCAACGTTGTGTCGGCTTGCCGTGGCCGATAGCTTGTGTGGTTAAGACTCCCTTCAGTAAATCAGTTGTGACTGACTTATTGCTTGGGAATGGAGCCAGGGAGTACAAGGCGATAAACAAGCGGGAAATGGCTTTGTTTAAAGCGCTCCGATGAATGGTCAAGAAAGATGTATGTTCAATTAGGAAAGAATTTTATCATGCGGTTTCCCCAGTTTAAAGTTGTAATTTGAAATGCAAAGTGAGACGGAGTTCTCAACTTTATTCTGTCATGAGGGCAGCAAAATAGTTGCGAGGATTTGACATGCAAATTGTGAATAGTAATTCAACCATTGATTCAGCCCCAGTGTGCTAGCGAGTGGGGGACTGTAATGTACGGAGGTGAAGGTCCGCTTTTTTAATGTATGCTTTTGAAGTGTTGACATTCCTGAAGATAATGTGGGAATGAGCCGTGTTTAGGAGAAAGAGTAACATCTGTGTTGAGAGCCTAAAGGGTTTGTTTTTCTTTTGGCAACTGTAAATTCCATGTGCTGGTGGTGCATTCTGTTTTTAAGGAACCACACTACAATGGCTACATTGCATTTTAGCTGTGCCATGCTTACAATGGGTGAGAGACTCACTTAAAAAAGAAAGTGAGTGAATGGTATTTGGATTTTCGATTTTTGTGTATTGATTTGAAATTGCAGAATCAGTTTGCAATGGTTGGGGGGAAAAAACAATTTATATTTTTCCAAATTGCCCCTAAATTGCCCCTGGAGTATTTTTGACTGTTCCCACGCTATGCCATGGATTTGTACTGTTGCGTTATAAGTGATGTATGTTTTGGAAATAGTGACCTGTTGACTGTGATACTGTAACGCTCACCTGATTCCCGCAGAGGCGCCGGTCTTGACTGGGTGAATGCCGTATCTTCAAAGGTGATGTGTAACACACGGTTGGCTCTTTGGGCTGGACCTCTGTGCACTGTATGTCTGACTCCAAGAGTAAGATGTCTGCAGATAGAAAATATGGGATTAATCAACTGGGGTTATTGGGTGCCTCTCTCCTCTTCCCTTTCTCTTCTCCTGTAGAACCCCAAAGGTTAACGCCCTCACCTTAGGTAAGTGAACGCCGAGCTCTCCATCTGCCTCGGGGCAGGGTGCCGTAACCAGTTTCTTCACTGGATAAGGGTGCAGCCCTCTTGACCTCAGAGGACTGCTGTCCGTCGTTAACTGCACGAACGGTAAGTTCTGGGCACTTCAAATGTCTTAAAAGTCTTTTGTAATGATATCTCTTGTTTTGCAGGGTTCCGGCGATGGCGGATGGCGGGCTGATGAGAGTTGAGGATCGAACCCGCGTGAGGAATAGAAGCGCCTGGAAGCACGTAAGTAAGCGCTTGTAGCCTGCTTCACGATGCGCACTAACTGTCCCTTTTATCTTGCAGGTACAAGTTCGGAGCTTTAGAGAAGCTGAAGGGTGCTGGAATACCCACTGGATTCGGCGTGGGAAGGAATAATGGCACGTGAGTAATAAAGTTGCCCAATGTCTTTAAACGCACCTTCTTTTGTCTTTCAGATGCGGGATGCAGCGCCAAAGGCCTCCGGAGCGTGCAAAGAGCTGGTAAGCTTTTGTCTTTCAGATGCCGGAATGCAGCGCGAGGCGTTGGTGACAGCCGATGGACCAGGTAAGAGATGCGCTGCCACTGAAGACCGTAGTGCTAACCTGTTCTTTCTTTGTCTTTACAGGTGCTGCTGAAGACTGGATTCCAGGATGGTAAGCCTTTGTTCCCTTAGGCCCAGGATCAGAAGCAGAAGACAGGATGAGCGTTCTGCTGCAGAGAATGCAGAATAACGCAAAGCAAGATTCATCCATCGGGTGTGGTTTAAATAGCCTCCTGTAGTGCTTAGGTGTCTCCTTCCACAGCCACGCCTAGGTAAGAAAAGAGTTCCTGCTTTCCAGAAGAGTTCCAGTGTTCTGAACCTAGGGAGTGGCTCCTGCCCCACCCAACAGGAAAAGTAGTCCCAAACAGAAGAGGATCAGGGGTTCAACTGGCAGGTAAGTAAGCAGCATGGTCTGCTGCAGGTAAGTCCACCCAAGCATTATGAGCCCGCCGCTTCCAGCGCTGGGACTGGGCATCTTTATGAGCCTGGTGCCACTGGCGCCAGGACAGGGTCCAAAAGGTCCCAATTGGGACTGGCTGGCACTCGGAACCGGGGTTATGGGTCTGCTTCCCAGGGAGTCGGGCAAGTCCTGATCTTTTGGAAGCAGAGATCATGACAGCACCCCCCCTCAAGGCCCCTCCCAAACCGGGCTTCTCCGGGGGTTTGGGCTTGTTAGGAAATGTTCGATGAAATCTTTTGATTAGACGAGGCGCGTGGACATATTCTGCAGGTTCCCAGGATCTTTCTTGGGGACCGTAGCCTTTCCAGTCAATCAGGTAAAATAGTTTAGATTTGGAGATCTTGGAATCCAGGATGCTTTTGACTTCAAACTCGAGTTCTCCATCAACTAGAATAGGTTTTGGAGATGTAGTTAGTCAGGTTTGAGGTTGCACAGGTTTTAATAGAGAGATGTGGAAGACCGGATGTATCTGCATGTGAGGGGGCAAGTCCAACTTGACCGCTACTGGATTTACTATGGTAGTGATGGAATAGGGACCAAGGTATCTTGGGTTGAATGTGCGTGGTCCTTTTAGAGGTAGATATTTGGTGGATAACCAGACTTGATCTCCTACTTGATATTGGGGGGCTTCCTTCCGATGATGGTCTACTCCTTTCTTGTATTGTTCTTTAGCCCTTTGAAGGTGAGAAACGGCTTCCTTAAAGGCTTGGGTTATTGTGGAATGCAGGTGGTCTACTGCTGGTGTTCCAAGATCTTGGAGTGGATCCAACTCCGAGGTTCGAGGGTGACTACCGTATAAAAGAAAAAACGGGGTCTTCCCAGTTCCCGAGTGGACAGAGTTATTGTAGGCATATTCGGCTATCCAAAGGATATCTTTCCAAGTTTTTTCAGTTTGTTGTAGCATGCAGCGCAAATACTGTTCCAGAGTTTGATTGGTCCTCTCGGTTTGTCCGTCGGTTTGAGGGTGGTGGCTGGTCGAAAGTCTCCCATCAATTTGAGCCGACCGACAGCAACTTCGCCAAAAATGAGAAATAAATTGACTACCTCGATCCGAAATTAGAACTGAAGGAAAACCGTGCAGTCGGACGATGTTTTCGAGAAATTCTCGGGGCAGAGTTGCTGCTGTTGGTAAGCCTTAGAGTGGAATGAAATGCGCCATCTTGGAGAATAGGTCCACTATTACTAGAATCGTATTGTATCCGGAGCATGGAGGTAGATCGGTGATGAAGTCCATAGAAAGCGTATGCCAAGGGCGAGGCGGGATGCCAATAGGGCGTAAGAGGCCGGCTGGTTTTTCCTTTTGACTCTTGTTTTGGGCGCATACTCCACAGGACATTATAAAGTCTCTGATATATTTTTTCCAAGACGGCCACCAGAAGTAGCGCTTGATCTTTTCCGAGGTCTTGGTCATACCGGGATGTCCTTCCATTAAAGAATCGTGATAACAAGAGATTACCTTTTTCTGTAAATCTGTGCTGGGCAGGTATAACCGTTCTTGGAAATATAATAGGTTGTCCTTCACCGTAAAGTCCTTTCCCTGCAGATGCCAATTCTGTATGTCTGCTGGAGTTACCAGTAGCCTGGCTTTATCCTTAACTTCCTCTATGGATTGTGTGGCGATTACACCTAGAATTCTTTGTTCGGGAATGATGGGTACAGGTTTAGGATTGATCAAATGTTCTTCCACTCCCATCCGAGAAAGGGCATCAGCTTTACCGTTTTTTGTACCAGGTCGATAGGTAATTATGAAGTCAAACTCGGCAAAGAATAGTGCCCAACGGAGTTGCCTAGAGGATTGAGCTTTTGCGGTTTTCAAATATTGCAGGTTTCGGTGATCTGTAATCACAGTAACGGTGTGTCGGGCCCCCAGAAGATAATGCCGCCAAGCCTTAAAGGCGGACTTGATAGCTAGAAGTTCCTTATCAGTAATAGTGTAATTGATTTCAGGAGGCGAGAATTTGCGGGACCAAAATGCCACGGGATGCAACTGATTGGTTACTGGGTCCTTTTGTGATAGAACTGCCCTCATGGCAAGACTCGAAGCATCAGTTTCAACGATGTAGGGGAGTTCTGGGCAAGGATGTTTTAAGATCGGCGCAGAGATAAATCTAGTCTTCAAATTCTGGAAAGCTTGTTCCGCCTCGGTAGACCATTCAAAACGTTTGTTTTTCTTTAACAAGGCGGTGATGGGCTGGACTATTCGAGAGAATTCGGGGATAAACCTGCGGTAAAAGTTAGCGAAGCCTAACATGCTTTGAACACCTTTTACGGAGGATGGCGATGGCCATTTGAGAATTGCATCGACCTTCTTTGAATCCATACGCACTCCGCTAGGTGATAATATGAATCCCAAGAATTCAACTTCAGTCACGTTGAAAACACATTTTTCCAATTTAGCGAAAAGTTTGTGTTGACGCAATCTCTCGAGGACCATTTTCACGTGTTTCCGATGTTCAGTTTCCGATGAACAATAAACTAGGATGTCGTCAATGTAAAGAACAACACACACATCTATGAGCTCTCTGAGGACATCGTTCATAAAATATTGAAAGGCGGCCGGGGCATTGCAAAGTCCGAAGGGCATGACCTGATATTCAAATAGCCCATACTTGGTGCGGAAGGCCGTCTTCCATTCATCGCCCTCTTTTACTCGTACCAAGTGGTAGGCTCCTCTAAGATCCAGCTTTGTATATATGCATGCTTTTCTGACTTGGTCCAGGAGTTCAGGGATCAAAGGTAACGGATATCTATTCTTAACGGTGATCTGGTTCAGGGCGCGATAATCTATACAAGTTCTAAGGTCCCCTTCTTTTTTTGGAACGAAGAACAAAGCTGAGGAAGCAGAGGACTTGGAAGGACGAATAAACCCATTCGCTAGGTATTGATCCAGGTATTGTTGGAGGTGAAGATTCTCAGGCTCGGTGAGGGCTTAAATTCTACTACAAGGAGGAGTAGATCCAGGTATCAGGTCTATCTGGCAGTCATAAGACCTATGAGGAGGTAGAGAGTTAGCCTGATCCTTCCGGAAAACATCTTGGAATTCGAGGTATTCAGGAGGTAACTGGGGAGCCTCCGAGGAAATTGCTGACAGTGCAACACCAGGTCGAGGGTGACAAGTAGAGACACATTCTGGAAACTGAACCGTTCTTGCTCGCCAATCGATCTGAGGATTGTGCTTCTCTAACCAAGGAATTCCTAGAATAATCTGGAACTGAGGGGCCTTGATCACATCGAACACGATCTTCTCATGGTGTCCATCTTGACTTACTAGCGTCACTTCTTGGGTGGTATGCGTTACTGGTCCGGAGGCTATCTCCGTACCATCCACCGTAGTAATGACGTCCTTTACAGCCTTTGGACAAAGAGTCAGATTCATCCTCAAAACCATTTCATGATCCACATAATTGCCGATGGCACCGCTGTCGACGTAAGCTTCAATCGCATGTAATCGATCTGGATGTTCAGGGCTAATGAGGACCATAGGTATCACGAAATGCCAGGTCACGGAACTGGTTTTAACGCTCGGCAAGAGGACCTCTATTCTTGTCGGGCGAGGTCGTTTCCCTGCTCAGAGTTTGTGACCCTGGTAACTGCAGCTCCTACTGCCTTCTTGGCTGGTTTCACCGGACAGTCTCGAAGAAAGTGCCCCGAGTTTCCGCAATAGAGGCATAATTGCAGCTGTTTTCTCCTTTCCCGCTCCTTTTGTGTTAGTGGTCCTTTCAGGCCCCCTATTTGCATGGGTTCCCCGGAGTCTACTCCTTTGGTAGGAGTTGGTGGTTTGGAAAATACTCGAGCATCAAACTTGGAACGATCGGCCTTCCTGTTCTGCAGTCTGTTGTCAATTTGAACGACTAAGTCAATATAGTCCGAACAGTCTTGCGGGGGATTCACTACTTGGGCTAACACATCTTTGAGCTCTCCACGTAGACCTCTATAAAACAGCGTAATCCTTTTGTCCTCAGGCCATCGAGTTTCCACTATCAGTCTGTTGAAAGACGCAATATAAGCCAAAAGGTCTTGATTACCCTGTCGCAATGAAAGGAGCTCATTGTCCAAGGCCTGCCCCTGTGAATGTCTTGCAAACAGTTTTTCCATACTGATCTGAAAAGCTTGAAAATCATGGAGAACCGGATCATCTTGATTAACTAGAGGGATCGACCAGTCTGCCGCATTGCCACTAAGGTACGAAAGCACGAAAGCTACCTTAGCTTGATCAGTTGGAAAGGCTGCTGGCCGGCATAAGAAGTGCAACCGGCACTGATTAATAAATACTGCAAACCTCTTTGGGTCGCCAGAAAATCGTTCGGGCGGAGCCAGAGGTACATTCCCAGGTAGGTTGATCTGCACTGGGTTCGTAGAGGATGTTGAAGGAAGATTTGCCCCTGATGCGGGTAACAGAGTTTGTGACTGTAGCAATTGTCTAGCGAGATCGTCTGTTCGTTCCTTGGAAATAATCAGTTCCCTTCTTAGAGCATTCGTTTCCTGACGGGCTGCATGCACTTCTACTCTTAGTTCCCCAAGTAACTGGGCTAGCTGGTCGGTATCCGAGGTTTCCATAGCACCTGGGTGGGAGTTTTGCGGTAGGCTTTGCGTTCTGTAACGCTCACCTGATTCCCGCAGAGGCGCCGGTCTTGACTGGGTGAATGCCGTATCTTCAAAGGTGATGTGTAACACACGGTTGGCTCTTTGGGCTGGACCTCTGTGCACTGTATGTCTGACTCGAAGAGTAAGATGTCTGCAGATAGAAAATATGGGATTAATGAACTGGGGTTATTGGGTGCCTCTCTCCTCTTCCCTTTCTCTTCTCCTGTAGAACCCCAAAGGTTAACGCCCTCACCTTAGGTAAGTGAACGCTGAGCTCTCCATCTGCCTCGGGGCAGGGTGCCGTAACCAGTTTCTTCACTGGATAAGGGTGCAGGCCTCTTGACCTCAGAGGACTGCTGTCCGTTGTTAACTGCACGAACGGTAAGTTCTGGGCACTTCAAATGTCTTAAAAGTCTTTTGTAATGATATCTCTTGTTTTGCAGGGTTCCGGCGATGGCGGATGGCGGGCTGATGAGAGTTGAGGATCGAACCCGCGTGAGGAATAGAAGCGCCTGGAAGCACGTAAGTAAGCGCTTGTAGCCTGCTTCACGATGCGCACTAACTGTCCCTTTTATCTTGCAGGTACAAGTTCGGAGCTTTAGAGAAGCTGAAGGGTGCTGGAATACCCACTGGATTCGGCGTGGGAAGGAGTAATGGCACGTGAGTAATAAAGTTGCCCAATGTCTTTAAACGCACCTTCTTTTGTCTTTCAGATGCGGGATGCAGCGCCGAAGGCCTCCGGAGCGTGCGAAGAGCTGGTAAGCTTTTGCCTTTCAGATGCCGGAATGCAGCGCGAGGCGTTGGTGACAGCCGATGGACCAGGTAAGAGATGCGCTGCCACTGAAGACCGTAGTGCTAACCTGTTCTTTCTTTGTCTTTACAGGTGCTGCTGAAGACTGGATTCCAGGATGGTAAGCCTTTGTTCCCTTAGGCCCAGGATCAGAAGCAGAAGACACGATGAGCGTTCTGCTGCAGAGAATGCAGAATAACGCAAAGCAAGATTCATCCATCGGGTGTGGTTTAAATAGCCTCCTGTAGTGCTTAGGTGTCTCCTTCCACAGCCACGCCTAGGTAAGAAAAGAGTTCCTGCTTTCCAGAAGAGTTCCAGTGTTCTGAACCTAGGGAGTGGCTCCAGCCCCACCCAACAGGAAAAGTAGTCCCAAACAGAAGAGGATCAGGGGTTCAACTGGCAGGTAAGTAAGCAGCATGGTCTGCTGCAGGTAAGTCCACCCAAGCATTATGAGCCCGGCGCTTCCAGCGCTGGGACTGGGCATCTTTATGAGCCTGGTGCCACTGGCGCCAGGACAGGGTCCAAAAGGTCCCAATTGGGACTGGCTGGCACTCGGAACCGGGGTTATGGGTCTGCTTCCAAGGGAGTCGGGCAAGTCCTGATCTTTTGGAAGCAGAGATCATGACAGATACATGGTGAAAAATGTTGTTGACACATTAACAGCTCACAAGCAATATAGAGTGTGGGTTGCTCTTGCAGAGAAAAAAAAACATGCAGGGAGCGGCACTACACATGGCATGTTTTAAATGCACTGAAATAAGTGGTTATATTCTGGCAATGGTACAACAGAATGAAAAATCTGTGTGTGATAAGACAGCACAAAGGTTTAGTGGGTTGCGGGTTCTTTTTAAAGATCGCACATTGCATTGGAGTGAGTTTGTGAAGCCAAACTACAAGGTTACGAGGAAAAAGAAAAAAAAATGTATGCCTTTAAATGGAACATTGATCAGTTTCAAAACAGGCTAAAAGACGCTTTGACATTTTGCAAAATTACATGGAGTAGAATCTGATGACAAGAAAAAGTGCCTCTTTTGAAAATAAGAGTCTTGCTGTGTAGAGCTTGTGCCTTGAAGATAACTTGCACTGTCTTGGGCGAGGTGCGCGAAGAAAAAAAAAACTGTTGGAGGAAGGCAGAAAAAAGCAGAATACTGCACTCCTGTTCAGTGAAATGGTGTTTACAGAAGCTGGCAGATATGGGAGCTTTTCTGAGTTGCTGAAATCAGTGCAGGAAATAGTTAATCTGGATGAACTGTCTGAAACGAGTGCCTTTCATTGAAGCCGCCACAGTTTAAGAGTTATAGGCAAAGAGATAGGTTTGCTGCATGCTCATGGCGCTGCCATGTGCACATGAAAGATAAACAATGACATTCCTGCATTCCATCCCCTGTGAGAGACACCGTCAGTGTGAGCAAAAACTGAGGAGGGGGGTGCAGAGACAGAATGCTGAAACAGAACTGAAGGCAATAATTGCTGTGAGTGAGAAATTGAAAAAGAGTGCAATCTACCTTACATGCTGATGTACGTATGCTTTCTAACACCGGCATGCAATAACAGAGCTGATCAGAAGTAAAGAATTAGCCCAGTATCAACACTGGAAGGAAAACAAATGCTGCATGCAGGATGGCAGACGGGCACATCGCATCTGAACATTTGGGGAACCTGTGCATCTGTGAATGGGCTAAGAAAAGACAGCTGCCCATTTCAAGAGACATTGCCGTGCAAGCTGCATCCCCATGCGCCATGTGATGTGATGTGAAGTGAAGAGACATTGCTGTGCAAGCTACATCCCAGTGCTCCATGTGATGTGAACTGAAGTAAAGCGCTGTGCACTGGAGAAGAAACCTCTAGGCGCTTTGAGAAGTGAAAATACACAGCTGGCAAAAATGCAAGCTACATTGCCAGGGCTGGAGTAACTGACAAAGACATTATGGTGTTCCAGATGGAAGCAAAACTGACAAAGGTAGCCATTTTGCAAGAGACAACATGCAGAACTGAGTATAACATGAACACTGCACATTAGCCATGATCCAGAAGCCTCAAGGCTTAGTGCAAGAATTAATGATTTATTGAAGCATATAAAGGAACTGATTTAGACTATCGCTCTCGAAGGGGTGGGCCAAGAAATCAGCAGACACCCTTTGGGAAAATGACACGTGGAAAACCAGAGGCTTGAAAGACACTAGCTGTATGGAGAAAAATAAACAAAGCTGCTTGTGCAACTAACTGCGGGCGGTATTGGACTGAAGGACTTTACCTTTGAAATATGGAGTGATGCCAGCAGGGCAACCTAAATCAAGATCATGAAACACTGGAAGCAAGTTGGTGCCTGGCATTCGTGATCGCGTTGGTGAAAAAGAAAAGCATTGATCCATTGAGAAGTGCGACCTGGGTACTTATTATATGGCTTTTGTAAAATCACAGATCAGTCTGAAGTACCATTGACCAACTATGATCGCATTGCACAAATGAGTTTGTGATTAGGCAATTACACCCCGTATGGTTGAGTGTAAATAAGCCCCCAATAACATGCAGAAGGGTGACAAATAATTGTAGTAGCAATGATAAAGTATGTAGTTACCTGATGAGACTTCTGAAGGCGGGGGTGGTGTTAAGGGAAGGGGTGGATAACGCTGATATTGTAGTTTTGATGACATCCTAACGTGAATAACAATGACATTGTACTTTTGATGAAATCCTAACATTTCTGTTTGTATTTTGGCTAGGCAAAAAACCAAGACAGCTGCGTGCCATGATTGGGGTAGATGTGTGCAATTTGCGGGTGACACTGATCAGTCAAGCAGACGCATTCTCAGAGAAAGCGAGTCACTGCGTGATGATATATGAACTTTGAACCTGTCCTGCACCGCACTCAATGCTGCTAACATGCATGATGTATGAGGACATTTGTTCTGCAACCTGCGAAAGGTGTCCAACAGAGTAATAACTTTTGCTGAACTGGCACGGTGCAGACTTGGCTAGTTATCAAATATTTGATGCTGCACATTCAAATGATTCAGTTGCTGGAAATAACCTGGTTGATATGTTTTGCCTTTCTTGTTTAAAGGACTGTGGACAATGGGTTGTGGACTGTGACATCATGCACCACAAACAGCTGTGTGACACAGCACTTGAATGCTAACACATTGAAAAATGGTTTTTTAAATGCACTTTTTGAGATGAATCTGAAAAAACGAAATGTTTTGCTTTTCCAACTGAATTGCTTTAACCAGAGATATTTTGCCTTTTCTAAAACTACTACGTTGCACGTAGGCAGGAAAATGATTCATGAATTGTTGGGGCAACAGGATTATGCAAGCAGAAGCGTAATTTATTTTGAGATAAAATGAGTGCGCACACCAAAGTCAGCTGTGCGTAGGTTAAGGTTCTTAATTGGAAGTAATGCTGCCAAGTGTGTGAGCTCTAATTTGAGATGGTAACCTTTGAAACACTGGATACTTTTACAGCTAGCCTTAAGGCGGGTAAATGAAACCATGACTGACTTGATATTTGATTTTATGACAGTGTGTGACACGGTTTTTGTTAAACCAACCAGTTTCATGTTTTTGTGGGGACAGCTGTCTCCAGCACACTAATGCAAAGAGTCACCTTTTGATTGTAGACATGTAGAATAATTCTTTGGAAAAGCGCTACAAATGAGTATCCACATGGAATTGCTAGCGTACTGGCCTGGCACATTGGCGGGCATCTTTTGTTACTGACTCATATGACTGGTGTCTATGAAATCCTAGGCCCAAATGTTTCAGTGAATGGATCCAACAATTTGTTTGTTTTATGTTTTTTCTGACCAAGAACTGCAGCGAGTGTTCTCGCCAAGATTTTATGGACTATAATTTGACTAAATGCATTTCACACAATGGTGTGATGAAACAGCCACTGCCGGATGATAGTATGGTGTTTGTAGCTAAAACTAATATTGTATATAGTAGGCATCCCACTTGGAGAAGGGTATTCTCCAAGTCACACAAGATAGAAACTGTGAACATGTTAGATTTTCTAGTAGTAAGGCAACATTTAAATTGTAGGCTGGTAATGCACACCTCTATTATTACAGTGATACACTTAGACATAGATTTATCACGAGGCAATGTTTCCTTAGTACTACCAAGCTGCTACAAATGGAGTCCATTTCTATGGCCCATCACCAGAGTGTGCATAGCTAGTGAGCTAGATTCATTACTTGCGGGAGCAGCGGGGAGTAACAGGAGCTTTATACGTTTTTGACATAGAAACTGTGCGCAATAAGCTAGCCACTATGGGTTCTGATGCCAGCTCTGCTATAAAACTTCTGGCCTAGTGGGGCCCATTGATACGCCCAACACTGCTACAAGTATTGGCAACCACTGGAGATGGCAGAATTTTAGGTATAAAGACATTTTTTCTGCCATAGGGCAGGTCAACAAGACTGCTAAATAGACATGATGCATTTTATGGCAAACATTGTTAAATCAGCAGGTGTTGGCTTTTCACTCTGAGTGGGGGCGACCATCCTCCACACACTGGCACACAGAGCTACAGTTACCAGCATACATATGGATCAAATTGCTTGCTTTTGATTGCATGAATAACACATGCCATGCTTTAATGCACATTAGTAGAATTGTTTTTATTTAGATAACCTGGTGCCCATGGGTTCACCTTGCTCATGAAATTAGATGGTTTCTGATTGGGTTCCACATACATGGGGGAAGTGTCTAATCACACAGCCCATAGTCACGTTTGAATGCCCTGGGATCAGGGGGAGGGTAGGCCCTTAGAGTGAAAGGCTGCCAGGTTTAGAATTGGTAACCATACATAAATGCAATAGTGCATTGTAGATTAGACTACACTGGATTGCCTTGACATTCTAACTGCATGCTGCTTTTTAACTGACAATCAGTTATACAATAATTATTTAGGTATTTTTGTGTAGGCCAGGTTTTGGCTAGAGTAAATGTCCATGTTCACTTTGTGTAGGTATTTTTGTGTAGGCCAGGTTTTGGCAAGGGTATATGTCACTGTTCACTTTGTGTACATTTTTGTTTAGGTAGTGTTTTTACTAACCTTGCATGCCACGCTGACTAACCGCTAGAAGATAGTTTGCTTAAACCTCTTGCAAAGCCCCAAGGTCTTTATCACTGCACTAAATACTATATTGATGAGTATTAGTCAGCATTGTCGCACACACTTTGAATAGGGGTGGAATGTAGTGATAAGCAAAATTGCAACTTTGCCAATCAGGGCTTTAGATGACAGCATTAGCAGCTGAAAGCCAATCGTTTATTCAAAGTATGTGCCAAAAATGCTGACAGTAGTCTGTTGTAGCACCTCCATTATGCAGTAGTGAGCTACAAGGAATGTGCAGGCCTAGTAGGAGTGATAGGTCACATTATGCATTGTTGATAGACAGGCAGGGCGATGGCCCCAGCTCTGTAGCTAATAGACATTATTGGAGTGTTTGGAACATTATGGCACCTATATAGCGCTTAGATAGCCAATCTTAAGCGCTATGAACACTAAGCTATGAGTGCATGCCTTTTAGAGCTTGCTCACATGGGGTTAATTCATCTCGGCTTCTCTTAGAATATTCTGCCTTTCTAACTGTAGCCCTGCATGGCTTCGTAAACTAATCTTCCTTTCTCTGGGAAGGCACTGATAAGACATTCCTGAGCTTTCGCGCAGATGGGCTCCAAGCAGGGAGGGGCACAGAAAAGGAGCACAGTGCAAATTCACAGAGTTGGGTTTTTCCATGAGCAAGCCTATATTTTGCACAGGGAAAGTTCTGGAACTGTGCGTCATGGCACGAGATTATAAAAATGCATGCCCACATGACTCAGGTGGGAGATCGATCTGTGGACTTGGTTCGAGCAAGATCAAGTGTCCAGAATTTATGGCTCTGTCGGCACCCTGCAGCGCTGTCCTCTGAGCGGGGCTTGTTACAGCTAGTTATGAGGGCCAGGGTCTCCCAGTGCTGATTGAAGGGGCGTAAGACTGTGTTTCTCTATGTTTCTCTATGTTTCTCTATGTTTCTCTATATTTTGCATTTCTCTAAGTTTTGTGCTTTGTAATCTTCTCTAACTTGAATCCCAAAATGTAAATGAAATTCACTGTTTAGAATAAATACTAAAACTTATTGAAGGTGTCATTTGTCACTAGCATGAGTTCACTGCTCGGCACAATAGAACCTGTATTTTGGGCTGAATTGGGTAATTATTGCTCCCAAGGGCTGGCCCCGAGGAAGATTTTTCCCATTTCAAGACACTCCCTCACACTCAGGACATTATGATATGATATGACATTTATAACGCGCCTATACACAAGTGTTTCACATTGCTAAGAAGCCCCACTTTCAACTCTTCCTTCTCAAAGTAATTCTCCCAGAAGCTCAATGTTTCCATACCCTGGCTCCCAATAGGCTTGACTATTGCAACAGCCTCCTCCTCAATCTGCCTTCTTCCACTGTGCCACCCCTTCAGCGAATCCAGAATAGAGCAGTGAGACTTATCCTTGGCCTTAAGCCCAGCGATTGCATCTCTTCTGCCTTAAAAAGTCTCCACTGGCTCTCGGTTGTGCACGGATCAAATTCAAATCCCTCTGCATCATCCACATGACTGTCTGCAGCTCTCTCTTACAAAATACTCTCCTTCTAGACCTCTACAATCCTCTGGCACCAACTCCCTGTGTGCAAACCATTTCGCTAAACAAAGAGCAGGAGGTCATTCGCTTTCCTCAGCTGGATCCCTCCTTTGGAACAGCCTCCCCCTTCCTCTGCGTCTTCAGCAGGACCTTCTTAAGGTCCGAAAACACCTCAAGACTCTCCTCTTTTTCCTCCTCGTTCCCTCCTCTGATAATCCAACCGTTGCTGTTATTGGTGTCTTGGACCCTCATGCATCCTCGGGGCACCTGAACATTCACACTCAATCTCCCCAGCTTCTGTCTACCTTCAGCACTTGCCTCGGCACACCCTCCGCAATGGAGACTCGTACTTTTCCACCCAACTAGGTGCCTGGCCGCATAGCACTTACCATACCTTGCACTTCACCTGTGGGTCACCCTCGAGCACGGACAAGCACCTGCCCCACTGCCCTCTTCCTTGCTGCATTTGCACATTCTGAATACTCACAAGGCATAGTAGATTCGGCCGTCCCTTCCCTCACTGTATTTTGGGATTTGATAATTGTACTGCAATCCCATGTTCCCTCCCTGTTGCCCTGTGGGCGCTTTGAAACAGAATTTATTTGCTGTCTAAGCGCCTAACAAGCAAACAATAAATACATTATACATTTTTACCTCTTTGGTTTAGCAAGTAATAATTTCTTCCCATGGTACAACATGCACTTCTGGCCCAAACACATCCATGGATTTGCGTTGGAGAGCAGAGACATAGGGCCTCATTACAACCCAGGAGTTAAGGGGTTAACGTCGCCGTAAAAGGAGTCGGCGCCGTTAAACCCTTAACGCCTGATTACGAGGTCCCTTTGCGGGTTGCACTTTAACGCCTGCTTTCAGCAGGCGTTAAAAAACCAACCCGCAAAGGGACCTAGGAGCTAATTACGGCACCGTAATTTACGGTGCCGTAATTAGCGCCTTCCCCATTCCCATTGAGCCCTATGGGGAAAAAATGGGAATGGGGAAGGGCCATGGCGGCATGTGGAATTACCGCCCCGCCAACCTCGGAATGGGGTGGTAATTCCCCATTCCGCCATGGCGGAGTCGGTAAATTACCGGCATGGACCATGGTGCTATTAGCACCATGGTCCAACGCCTGGGTCGTAATGAAGCCCACAATCTCTGATGTGTGTTTCATATTTATTTGGTGGGAGTATTTTTACTCCCCATTTTTATTTTTTGGGAGCATGTGTCTATTATTTGTGAGTACAGGTGGCTGATACATCCATTATCTGTAGGGCTGGGGCTGACTCTTCGCAAACTAATTGATGCAATCAGATTGAATTGTCTCCCTTTTACCCAATCAGACCCACAGATCAGGAAACTGATCTGCTTGGCCCCATTAATCATTTTGTCATGGTTTGAATTTTAGTGACCTGCGGGTAACACAAGCGAGATGCTTAATTTATAATGGAATCAAAAGAATACAGTGAGGGGGGTTAATAATTGCACATTATAAAAGGAGAGGCAGTCAGTGAGAAGCAGACATACTAAATCTCCACTGAAAAGCTATTAATCACTTTTTGACAGCAGCCTGCTCATGTAGATTAATCCAGAGTAAAAAGGCAATGAGGTGATAAGAATGTTGCTAGATACTGCAGGAGGCCCGAAGGCGGAAATGGCTTGAAGGTGCCAGCAAAGGCAACCTCTAATGTGCGCACTGCAAAGGGCACATTAAATGTCCTAAATTGAAGAAGTATGTTGGTCTATCATAGACTGCCAACATGGGCAATCTGCTGGGGCCCATTTCAGATAAAAAGGTTTAAAGGGCCTTAACACCGTCCTGCATGCAATAGAGATAACTATATGTTTTTTTGATGGAGGATGAAAAAAATAAGTGATTTTAATTGACTGTTACTAGCATAAATTGTATCAGCAGCTTCATGTCATTTTTTAAAGTGACCATTAGTGGCATACATTTTCTGTCAAGCTTTATAACATTTATTTTAGCAAGATTGTGGCAGCAGCTTCATATGCATGGCTTACAGTGGCAATGCTAGTGTATGTTGTAGACCCCAGGTATCATAAAAATGTAGTAAAATACTCCTGAGGAATTGTTGCGAAATAGCATCTACTGGACTTTTCATTGATTTCCCACAGAGAGCGAATTGGAAATTGTATGGCTTTTTACCCCATTCTTCAAAACATTTTGCCATACAATGAACCATTTAAAAATATTATTTTGAATATTTTCTTGGGAGATGACCCCACCCATACCTCCTACATTACTAGGGCTCCCTCACTACGCTGAGTCGCTCACACTAATTTGTGGGCAATGTTAATGCCCCTCCGCTAAAATATTTATCTGCCACCATAACCTTAAGTGGTTTACAATCACAGTGATTCCTCAGGGCGTCACCAACCTCCTGGCAGCAAAAAGCTGTGTCTACCATGAGCATGTGTTTAATAATTTTACTGTTTCACGCCTAGTCGCAGCTGGACCTGTGTGTGCCAAGGGGCAGATGCTGTCACCCGCTAGTTTCTATGTTAAGGGAAAGATGAAGAGTTTGATTAAAAAACCTACATCTTTTACCTAGTGCCATGCTCTGTGCCTCCTGCCGAAAGCATGGTCATATGCTTGGGACCCACGCCAGCCATGGAAGTCTGTGGCACAGCCTATGCTTATTCAAGAAGCTTGGAGAGCCCTCAGTAGGGCTCGGATGGGGGCTTCCACATTTTGTGTTATGCCACTGAAAGTAGTCAGATTAGACATCAAGGCGCTTTACACATCAATTAGACATAACTTAGCACTCAAGGCTTTATACTTTGCCTATGCGAGAACATCAGCAACATTCTTTGCACATTTGGAAATAATTACGGAAATGATTCAATTCCACTTAAATAATAATGTATTCTTATTTAATGATACCTATTACCAACAAATCCAGGGCACAGCCATGGGGGCTAACTATGCCCCAGTGCCAGCTAATCTCTATATGGGATATTATGAGAAAAACCATGCCCTAGTTAACAACCAGTACACCATAAACACTGATATATTGATGACATTCTCATGATATGGCAAGGAGAGGACGACAAACTTAGAGATTATATATCAACCCTTAATAGCACCAACTTTGGAATACAACTAACATGCACAAGTGACGATATGCAAATTCACGTCCAATATCTACATATTTTTGTCAAAGAAGATACATTATATACCAGAACCTATAGAAAAGAGACTGAAGTAATCTCGACATTGTATGCAACTAATTGCCATCATTAGAGTGTCTTCAATAATGTGCCACTAGAGAATACGTATGAGCACAGAGAAACAGCAGCTCAGACATGCAGGAGGAATGGAATATTCTTCTAAAAAGATTCCAACAGTGAGGATATAAAACAAGTCTAATGGATCAAGAATAAGAGAAAAAGAGGGTGATGAACAGAAGGGACTTAGTGGTACCTTGTGATAAAAAGGACACAAGAGGAATGAATGAAAAATAATAATAACCAGATATAATGCCAATAACCAGGTTCTATACAAAATACTTAAGAAACACTGGCATATACTACTAATGGACAACGATCTTAAAGAACACATTGGCAAAAGACCAGGTATCACATGCACAAAATCACCGACCCTTAAGTCCATATTGTTCCCCTCATTTATGGACAATAAAAACATCAGAGGATTTGGTTGCAGAACAAATAGGTGAAAGGCTTTGTCAAATGTGGAAATTGTTCTATGTGTCAGTATGCCATGAATGCTAAATCCGTGTCCAATAATGATTTTTTTTAAAGTTACGAAATAAAGTAATTGATTAATTGCTGCACTAAATTTGTCATTTGTGCAATAATCTGTGTATGTAAGACGATGTATATGTGCAGCACAATCCGGAAACTGCACATTAGGACAAGAGAACACATTAATATGGTTGGAAGCCAAGACCCATGACTGCCATTAGCACTACATTGGCAGAGATTTCACCACAATGAAGAAAAAAGGACATTACATTTGTTGGGCTGAAAACAGTCAAATGTGGAAAAAGAGAAGGAGATCGAGAAACTAAGACAATCAGAATCACATCTCATGCACATGTTGCACTGTTGAAGAAGGATTACATACAGAATATGAAATTAATGCATTCTTGTAACTAACCTGCAATATCATTTTCTGTTGTTCTTTAAATTGACTGTCATAATTCCAGTCTTAACTAACGCAGCACATTTTTTGAATGACCATTTGACCTACATTAATTTGGCTCACCAATACGAAATTAACATGCCTCCCAATGTTACCCAAACAGTCTACAGGAACAAAGTCAGGATGTTATTTCCTCTTTTTGACTTTTTGTTGAGAAACTATGGCCTACACAGAGGATGTTAATGTATATGGGGTTGAGTCATGAATATTAAGTATATATTCTTACCTATAAATAACATTTCTTTTGACAAAGATAATTTCAAATCTTTGCCTGAAAAACCATTAGTGTTGTCATGGCACTTTTTGGATGGCCCAACTTTTTCTATTAAGCTTCAATTTCCTGGATAATTTTTCTAACCTACTCTATGGATCTTGGACGATCCTCTCTCCCGCTCGACTGTTATAAGATATATCACGCTAAAGAAAATGGTAGCGGCTGATGAAGTTCCAATGCATCTTGCGGGATGTCATGTGTAACAAGTACCTTATCTTAACTACAGTCAATTTTAGGGTAAACATTATCCAGATTCTGTGTTTCAGGTGCATCACTACACATTTAAATAATTTCACAGAAACAAATATACTAATTCGGAAACCGCCATAAGGTGTGAATGCATGGCGTTATATGCTATATGCATCACTTCACGCTGACTTTATAAACACTAAATATAATAGCGACCATGCCAGAGCCAATCACGCCCAGGATGGAAGGCATCCATGCATTATATGGATAGGTAATACTTTCTTTGCCTTACACTGAAAATGTTTCCAATTAATAAGATATTCATGGACAGATCCCTCAAACATATACATTTTGTATTGCCAGAAAGACAGCCATGCAATTTCTCTTACAAGCAAGAACTCGTACCCAAGATTAAGGGCCATATCTTGCCCTGCTGCAACAGCACGGGTAAGCTCGGGGTTATGCATCTTTATTTGCCTTCTTTGGACATGGGAAATTAATAATAGAATAGGTGCTTACTTACATATATATATTTGTAATTATTTATTTCAGAAATATTAAGAGGATTTAAGACTAATAAGTATACATTCAATAGACAGAATCAATGAAGGAATCTCCAATTTTCATTATCTGTCATCAATAGATGCAGGTAAGGGATTGGCCCTCTCTTTCTCACTCGTCCAATTACACAAACATAGATCTAATTAAACAAACTCCTGTTCAATACTTTCTTTCAGAGATAATAGTTTAAGTTTTTTGAAGTGATCTCACAAATTACTACGCAACCAGCTTTCTTAGCTATTTATAGTCAGCCAAGATTTCCTTTAAACTTATGCAAGGTAAGGATAAGCCCTTGATGCACATGGAATATAGATTGAAAGTAAAACAAAGTTTTCTGGGTTACAATTGATGGAGATGATCAATAATTACTAATTGGCTCTTTTATTGTTTGTTTTTTCTCCAACCCACCCCACTCTCTTCTCTCCCCATGAAACAACTGTAATTATATATTTTCTAATATAATGTAGAAATTATGAATTGTAATCACTTGGACTATTGGCAATTTCAATTTTTAACTTAACTTAACTTACTTTAACTTTAACTTACTTCTGGTCATGGCGTATCAAATGACCCTGGCCCATGGGCATGTGGCGCGATACAAGCATTAAAATAAGTAAATAAATAAATAATGAATAATGTATTTTGCCACATTTTTAAATACTTTTTACATGAATGTACTTACACAAATGATGCACACCTATAGTGTTATATTTTCCAGCCTTTTTTTTAAAAAAACTTTATTAATTATGGTGGTACACGTCGCCGCTTAAACATGACATTACATAACATTCCATAGTTCTATTACAATATGAAAACTCAATTACAACCTGTATTTTCTTGCATAGTCTGCTCATTTTCGGGTCTAGTCGGACTACTTCCGGCCAATCCTAATTCACACAAGTAAACTCTGAACGGGGCCCAGATATCTTTAGGCCTACATGGTCTTGGCTGCAACAGTACATACTGTTCCCTTTGACCCGAGCCAGTTCCCTTAAAAGGTGGTTTACCCTTGGTGGGTATGCATTCTTCCACTGCTGCAGTATACATTTTTTAGCTACTATACATGCTACATTAAATAAACGTCTGATCACCTCGGAAGTCTTCCCAATATCTCCAAATAAGTACTTTTGGGGCGTCAGGTCTGCCGGGATCTGTGTGATATCAACAAGGAAGGACGCAACTTCACCCCAGAACTCGTATATGGGTGGGCAACTCCAATACATATGGAATGAATCGGCATGGGTGTCTCCACATTTCGGACAACTGGTCGGGCCATCACGGGTGAACTTGGCTACCTTCTCGGGTGTATAGTGTAACTTATTTAATATCTTAAATTAGATCTGGCATAGGCCTGCATTCATGGAAACTCGTTTGGTTAAATCAGAGTATTTTTCCAATGCCTTATCCGGGATGGTGGTTCCCAGATCAGCTTCCCATGAGGCCTTGATACTATTGGTCGTAGGCGTGCTCACCTGTACAACTGCGTATAGCCCGGAGACACTAACCCTCTCCTGTGTAGACAGTGTGGTGAGACATGGGTGGACGGGTGGTTCATCTGGGAATAGAGGCCATCTGGCCTTAAAGGCCATAAGCATTCAGTGATATTGTAGTATCTTCAGTTGATCCCTCCCCATACCAACCTTAAATTCCTCTATTGTTATGAATTTACCATTGGGGTATATATCTTTTAGTTTGAATTCCTCCTCTGGATCCCATTTTTTTTGGACATCCGGGTCATAAGATGGCGCTATACCGGGGAAGTTCCAGAAGGGTGCCTCCGAGTAATAGGGAGTCTCCAAACCCAACCTATGGAAGAGTCTAGTCCATGCGTGTACTGTTATGCTAACTGGGTGGAATGGGCAGTCGTCTTTATGTTTCTTGTTAAAGATTATGGAACGTACGTCAGTTGGACGTACAGCGTGTCTTTCAATACCAACATGGGGCCAGGTGTTCTGTTCGTCATACCAGTATCTGATAAATTGGGCATGTGCTACTAGGTAGTATAATTCAAAGTCTGGGGCCGATATGCCCCCTTTATTGTAAGGTTCAACCATTTTTTCCCACTTCATTCTGGCAGCGCCTCCTCCCCACACAAATTCTACTACCAAGGAACGAAGGGTCATGAAAAACTGTGCCCCTGGCCAAAGCGGGATGTTTGTGAATATATACAATAATTTCGGTAATATTACCATCTTTAATATGGCCACTCGGCCACTGAGTGGGATAGGGAGTTTTGTCCATAAACGGAGCTTGGTGGATATACTACCCAGGAGGTGTTCATGGTTGTCAGAATAGAGGGTGGCGCCACCGCCGGACACTATAATTCCCAGGTATCTTATTTTATTTGGGGACCATTTCAGCCCATTTGTGTTGGCTGGGCATCGCGTACCAGGGGTGAGGGGGAATATCTCAGATTTGGATCAATTGGTTTTATAGCCAGAATATTCGGCAAACTCCTGAATGGTCTCGACCGCCGGGCCCAAGTGCATATCCGGCTCGCGGATATACAACAATGTGTCATCAGCGTATAGAGATATGGAATGAGTCAGGCCGGCCATTGTGATGCCTCTCTGTCCCTGGTGTTCCCTAATTGCCGCCGTCACCGGTTCAATTGTGAGGGCAAATAGTATTGGGGAGAAAGGGCATCCCTGTCGCATACCCCTACCCAGCCCAAACCGATCGGACATCATGCGATTGGTCAGTACCCTGGCTCCGGGATCAGAGTACAACAGACCGACGCATCTCAAAAAATATGGACCTATACCAAATTTCTTCAACACTTTAAACAAGAACAGTCAAGATACTGAACCGAACGCTTTTTCAGCGTCGAGTGACACCGCCACCGCCTGAGCTCCTGGCTTTATCTGGGCCATGATGCCAAACAATCTCCTAAGGTTGAGAGCCGTTGACCTAGTGGGGATAAAGCCGCACTGATCTGGATGTATCAATGTGGGCATGTGCGGCAGGAGTCTAGTGGCAAGGATCTTGGCAAATATTTTGGCATCGCTATTTATTAGGGACAGGGGTCGATAGGAGAACATCTCGTTGGGCGGTCGCCGTGGTTTCAACAAAACTGTTATTATGGCCTCTCTCATTGATGGTGGCAGGGTGCCTACCTCCACCGCCTCATCCCACACCGATAGTAGCACCGGGGATAGTTCCTCAGTTAACTCCTTATACAATTCCACCACCAGTCCGTCTGAGAACGGTGCCTTGCCGCTAGCCAGTGATTTGATCGCCTCAGCGACTTCCTCAGTGATCAGGGGCTGATCCAGCGCGAGTCTGTATTCCACAGGCAGTGTTGGGAGGGAGATGCTGTCGAGGTACGCTTCCACGCCGCCCGGGGACTTCGAATCATGGTTCGAATATAGGTCTGTATAAAAGCGGGTAAATTCCCTATTTATCCCTTCTTCACTAGTGACCACCGAGCCGTCACCCGTCAATATACTGCAGATCATCGAGTGCTGTTTATCTGCTTTAAGTAGGTTCGCCAAGGTGTACTCTGCTCTGTTGCCCTCGCCGTATCTACGCGCTCTATGAGGTGTTGTCATATAAAGCAGTTCTCTAGCCGCTAGATTATTAAATTCCAGTAGGGTACTATTTATGTCTGCAAGGGTTTCGTTTTCATGTTTATCAGTGAATTTCGCTTCCAGGTTTCCCAGCCGTTTTTCCACCTCATCAAGGT
Source organism: Ambystoma mexicanum (assembly GCF_040938575.1). Lineage (NCBI taxonomy): Eukaryota > Metazoa > Chordata > Amphibia > Caudata > Ambystomatidae > Ambystoma > Ambystoma mexicanum. Next base: position 941,745,187 of record NC_090939.1, read on the forward strand.
CTCTCCTAACCGCTTTCAGCATGCCTGTGGATTTAGAAAGCAATATCCCTCTCACCCATACCTTGAAAGCCTCCCAAAGAGTATGCTGACTATCCACTGATCCTTTATTAGTTTCAAAGAAGTGTTCTACTTCTATATGTAATGCTTCCGCTACTGCCGGGTCCTTGAGGATGTCCGGCGGCATTCTCCATCGCCTAACTGGGGGCGCTGTATTTCTTAGTGACATTTCCAATGTAACAGGGGAGTGATCTGAAAGGGTGCGGGGGAGTATCTCACATTTATCTATCTGGCCCATGAGGCTTGTGGAGGTCAACCAGTAGTCTATTCTGGACTCTGTGTCATGTACTGTAGAGTAAAATGTGTATTGTTTCTTGTAAGGGTGTAGCGTTCTCCATGTGTCCACTATTGTCAGTTGCAACAGGATTAGTAGCAACATCACTGCCGCCTTGGAGGGGGGTCGAGGTTTTGTATTGGACCGATCCAGTGTGATATCAAGGATTGTGTTAAAATCTCCTCCCCAAAGGATCTGTTCAGAACCCGTGTACCCCAGTTCCTGTACGACATCTACATAGAACTCAGGATCATCAACGTTCGGGCCATAGGTATTCACCAATATCATTTCCCTCCCCGCAACACTACCCCACACTATGACATAGCGCCCATGAATGTCCACCTTGCTCTTACCAAGTCGAAAACCCACCGAAGGGTGTATAAGAGTGAGAACTCCCCTCGCCTGTGTAGAGTAATCTGTATAGAATCTATTCTGTCCCCAGCTTTTCAGAAAATCCATGTTTACCTTTCGGAGTGCATGAGTCTCTTGCAACAGAATCACCTGCGGATGATGTCTAGTAACGTAAGCCCCCATCTTTCTAGACTTAGCCCGGTTGTTCAGACCGCGAACATTCCATGTGAGGAGCTTTAACTTCATTCCGCTAACCCTTATTCCGGAGTATGCCATGACTGTGCTTAATACCATTTCACTTGTACCGGATTGTCCCGGATGAATGTCATGTGCAACGACGCCACCAACAATTTTAACCTGTAAAACCCTTCCAATTGGGTCTCCAATGCCCTCCCACCCATCATGCGTCACATATATCTCAACAACCAACATTGTAACATACCAACTAGTCCCACCACCGACATCATCTCCCCCAACATGACAATGCTGCCCAATAACGCTCGGATCTTCCCCGATGGGCATTTCCCCAAATAACTTTGGAACTTTCCTAAGGGTGCCTGCTGCATCCATCCGGCCGCCTTCCGGGGGCTCACGGATCAAGACTACATTGAATCTGTGTCTAGGCCGCTCTCTGCCATTTTTCTGTTTTCCCATGATGGGAATCGGATAGTGTGGACCCTTCAGTCCGCTGCATCATGTCCCTCTGCCCCCGGCTGGATTCCGGCGTTTTGATTATGTGCCCTATCTCTGGGAGGCATGAACTAGTTTTGGACTAGCGTTGCCAGGTGCTCTATGGGGTCTTCATCTTGCCTGTCTGGTGGTTGTCGCGCCTCATCAGGTGCCTTACTTGATTGGGAGCTGGCGAAGGAATCCATAGGGCCCACCTTTTTCCTCCCGTGCCTTTTTTCTCGGCGCAGCCCATGTAGGTTAGTGTGTAGCCTAAGAATGGGTTATGTCCTCCCACGTTTCGTGTTGTTATTGAAGACCCAATAGTATGAGAGGCCAGTATCTCCCTCGCAAACTGCCTGGGCCGAATGTCTGCTCTCCCACACTTGCTCTCGATCGTACAGACAGATATTGCCACCATGCTGTCCCACCCCTGGTATTAAGGATATCCGATGGATTACAGTTCTTAGCTGGGTGTCACACTAGCACACTCAGGAAGATATAAGGGGGTCTTCGGCCAGCTCCGCTATTGCGGCCTCCAGGAAGTTAGGGGGCCCTCCGTCACACAGCTGGGGTGGGCAGTGACCTAGCGATCGTACCACTCCTCTCGCTGCGAGCTCTGTTTCTGGATACCTGCTGTGGTCACCGGACCTTATATCATACGTGCAGCCTGGGTCACCCTCTTTCCACCCCATCCAGGGGTATCACCATGGTCAATCCCAGCGCCATCCCTTCCTTGGGTAACTTCACAGCGTGGGCCCCCTCCTGGCTCGCCGCACTTACTTGTTTCGCCGGGTCAAGGCGCAAGAGGAAAGCCTCTGCGTGGCGTTCCAGTCGCCCTCGCAACGGCGGTGTCACGGGGGAGTGGGACTCAGCCCTCGGATGGCCGGCGCCGCTCCACACGCCGAATGAGATAAGCCCAGCCCCGTCCGAACCGGCCTCACTTTTGCACACCACAGCGCCGCCTCCCCTACGCCAAAGCGGCGGTAGCCTCCCGGCGCAGCAGGCCGAGGGTGTCGGGTCTCCGCAGCTCCTCTATGGGGGTTCGGCACCGCCGAGCGCAACACAGTGCCCCTCCCCCTCCGCGGCCTGATCTGCCGTGCTCAGCCTCTGGATTGCAGCAGGAATTCTGTGGAGCCGCAGGGCAGCGACGTCCATGCCACGCAGCTGTCTCTCTCCCTCGGTTGTTGTTACTGGGCTGCCCGGGCACAGATGTGCTCGATTCTTGCAGGGGACATTCAGCTGGTTCTACGGCACAGGAATCCTCATGTCGTTTGTCCATAGTGCAGCGTAGAAAGGATATTTTTTTATCAGGATGTTCGTATGAGCCGGAGCTCTCCTTTCAAGCGGCCATCTTGATGCGCGCAACAGCGCCCCTCAATATATTTTCCAGCCTTGATAAAGTCATGATTGGTCAAAACACGTATTGGCAGACACACAGATCTAATCACAATAAAATAATTAAATATCATTGGAGCCTCAATTATATCTTGACTAACTCTCAAGAGCATTATTTTGGTTAAGACTGCATTTGATCAAACTATAATATGTAATTCTTGCATGTTAGAGACAGGGTCAAACTTTCTGACACCCAACAGCTGGAAGGCAGCTGCATTTTAGTCGATCTGTAGCAGCCGCCAATCAGATATGCTGGGAGACCTAGGTAAATGGATTTGAGGTAGTGTAGACTGTACATAATGGTGGTGGTAACCAGGCCGTTCAGGTTTTTTGGGTTACAAAATTGCAAAAGGCAAGATCTTGCATTGATTCAAAGCTGGCAAAAGCAGTCAATGATAATCACATTCATCTGCGGTGCCAGGGCTACGTCCGGGTCAATTAGGACCTTTAGATTTTTAAGTGCTGATGTAGGAGAAGGCAGAGATGCCCTGGTGTCCGTAAGGTATCATTTAAGATGTTGAGTGACTCTCCAATCACCAGTACCTCTGCCTTATAAGTGCTGGCTTTCAGTCAGTTCACACCCACTGTCATGCCTGCGCCATGGGCGCACACATTGGCAACTATCATGGACTATTTGTTATTCATTTATCTTCAGAATACTCTTGGGACAACCCATATTCACACTTTGGTCCTTAATTCCCATTTGCGTGACTTTGGTGCTTTCTTATTTAACTCAACTAACTACATTTACCACAATGCACCTTGCAACAGCTATCAATTCCTGGCCATTCCCATTCGTCAGCATTAGATCCACAATCCCCAGAAGCCCTAGCGATCAGTGCTGTTTCCACCATCTCAGGACCAGAGAGGGAGGAGGCAGATTGAATTCAGGTTTGCTGCTCCAGGTGCTGCCAATTAGCCTGCCTCAGTACAGGGCAGGGCGGCATTTAAGCAGCTGCCTGCAGGAGCTCAGTCTCTTGCATCAAGAGTCTCCCAGACCCTTTTTTGCCTTGAGCTACGATTTGTATGCTGTTCCTGCTTTAGATCCAGTGCCCTTTCCGGGCTCCCTGCCTTGCAGCCTGCTTCCCTCCGCTGCCTACAGCCCTTGTCCTCTGGGCTCCCTGCCTTGCAGCCTGCTTCACTCCGCTGCCTACAGCCCTTGTCCTCTGGGCTCCCTGCCTTGCAGCCTGCTTCCCTCTGCTGCCTACAGCCCTTGTCCTCTGGGCTCCCTGCCTTGCAGTCTGCTTCCCTCCGCTGCCGACAGCCCTTGTCCTCTGGGCTCCCTGCCTTGCAGCCTGCTTCACTCCGCTGCCTACAGCCTTTGTCCTCTGGGCTCCCTGTCTTGCAACCTGCTTCACTCCGCTGCCTATAGCCCTTGTCCTTTGGGCTCCCTGCCTTGCAGCCTGCTTCACTCCGTTGCCACAGCCCTTGTCCCCTGGGCTCCCTGCCTTACAGCCTACTACACTCCTTTGCCTTCGGCCCTTGTCCTCTGGGCTCCCTGTCTTGCAGCCCTGCTCCTTTGGGCTTGCTCCTTGCTGCCCTCCTCCTCTGGGCTCTCTGTCTGCCGCCTACTATCTCTCTCTGCCCTGTTCCTCTGGGCTCCCTGCCTTGCAGCCTATTACAGTCCTCTGCAGTCCACAACCGTTTACCTGCACCTTGTGCCATCCGTTACTGCAGCCCTGCTTCCATGTTTGCAGCCCCCCTGTTTCCTGGCTGCTGCTCCCTTGCTCTCTTCCTTGTTTGCTACCCCCTGTTCTAGATCCATGTCCTTCTCTTCCTTGAGTCCTCTGTCCTTCCCTTAGGTTACCCATTTCAGTTATACTGCCTTTCTTTCATTTCCTTCTGCTAGATTGCTCATTGACTTCCTTTTCCCTGGATATTTCTGGTCTTGTCTTCTCTTGTGTTTTATGTAGATCCCTTTGTACAGAGTATGACTGTTGGTTTCCGGCAGGCAACCTCTGCCCCTTCCCTTGTCTCGTTTTCAATTTAACAGACACCCACAGCTGTTGTTCCCAGCTATAAGCATACAGCGTGGGCCTCTGTAATAGCAATCTGTGCAGAAAGCTGGAGTTTCCTAAGGTCCGTGGAACATTCTTTCCCATTTCTGCATACACCCCAAGAGGGAATCCAGTTTGTTTGTACCTTTGTATTTCCTGCTACAGTTGCCTACTCTTCTTTCTTGTTGAGCTTCCTACTGTGTGTGTGCTTATCTGTCACCTTACATCAGCACAGCCACCCAAACCCTATCTGGGGCCCTGTGCCACTCTTGACAGAGTACTATCCCTGACACCCACCCACTCACTTATAACTGCCTGATAACCCCGAAATCTCTGTGTGGCTCCATTGGCTTTGCCCTGGAGCCAAAGTAGGTCTAGGTGCCATCAGAGTAAGACTATGTAAGCATGTATGGGATTTATAAACCTCAGTGGGAATCAACAGAGCACTCTACAAAGGGGACACACCCAGTGTTTACAGAGAATAGGGTAGAGAGCTAAGCCTTGTGGCGACCCACAGCTGATAGGAGTAGTGTAAGAGGAATACAGAGAAATCATAATTTCCTGAGTTCTATTATTCAAGAAGGATTGTAGCTAAGCAAACGCCTGGTTCTGCATGCCTGCCTTCCTCAGACGGAGGAGAAAGATCTGGTAGTTGATGGTGTTGAACGCAGCCAATAGATCTACAAGTATCAATGGTGTGAATTCACCACTATCGAACACCATATCCATATCACTGGTTACCAAAGCAAGGACTAATTCAGTTCCTCTATTCTGGGGAAGTAATGGCTCCAGCTATTTCAGGATTACTCTAGATAAGAGAGATGAAAAGCCTGAAACAGTATTCTCCTGGACAGAGACGATAAGAGCTTTGCCTTCAGTAATAAATTAAGAAAGCAGCACAGGCTCAGAGCAAGAATCTTCAGTATAACATCGTTCCTATATACACAGATTTATTCCATGTTAGTTCTAAGGAATGAGGATGAAGTGGGAACCCTAATGATACAAACACACACAGAGCGGGAAGCTGGCAAGACAAACTACTTTTGCAGGCACACAGATGGATGTGGATTGAGGTGTCTGCGAAAGCCACATTCCTTTCAAACTAGATGGCGCTGAATGAGCCGACAAAGACAGAAATTACCAAATGACTTTTTCTAGTGGTGACACAAATAACAACCACAAACACAATGGCTGTGTGAGGGGACGTATGTAGCATTTACTAGTCAAAGTACTCCTTTTTACAGAGTAAGTGTGTACCAATACAGTAAAGTGGCTACGTGGGTGTACCGTCAAATGCAAATTTGTCTTACTGTGTTTACAAAGCAGCTTAATAGCATTGGGGATGTGTTATTGTAACTCTCTATAATGCAATTAAATTCTGTAAACAGTTAAATAGAGAAGAGAAGGTGCAGACCCTCCTACTTGGAGCTTTACTTTAGAAACTTCTGATGTTGATCAAGGGCTGGACCCTTTTTTAAATGCAGAGCTAGCACAGAGGAGAATGAAAGGTGTTCGGCCGAGGTCAGGTGGTGTGGTGGTGGACCATGAGGCCAAACAGTGGGTGGACAGTGGAGTGGTGTGCTAGTGAGGGTGGGGTAAAAGTGAATTAAAGAGAAAATGAGTGATAAAGAGAGAGGGAGAAGTGTAGGGGAATTTAGAGAGACAGTGCCATAGTGAGGGTAAGTGATGGAAAGTGTGTGAGAGGAAAGTGGGGGGAGAGTAAAAGTTGATAGACAGGTGTAGTAAAGGGTAGGGTGGAGAGAAGAAGAAGGAAGGTAGTGGGGAGAGACAGAGAGAGTGTGGATGATCAGGAGCTAGAAGCATAGACAGGGCTAGTGAGGGAGAGAAGTGAGAGAAGAGGGGTGCAAGTAGAGAGAAAGAGTGAGATGAAGGAGAGAGAGATGTGCAGGTAGTGGGAGGGTGGTTGAAGAGAGGGTAGATGAGAAGGAGTGGGAAGCAGATAGTAAGCGAGGGGGTAAGGAAGGGAAGTGCAAAGAGAAGGCAATAGGTACAGGTCGAAAGAGAGGGAGACAAAGAAGATCATGGAAGGAAGATAGAAGGGGTAGATACAGAGGGAGAATAGATGAGAGATAACACGAGTGAGACTGTGAGAGGGAGAGACTGTGGGGAAACCCTGGTGAAATCAATCTGTGGACCAAAGGGAGAGGAACATTTAGAAATTCCCTGAGGGAGTTATACAGAGATTTCCCTCCCAGAAGAGAGAAGACAAAGACAGGAGGGGCTACCTTGCTCTATGATATATGAGGGGCATGGTGGAGGTTAGGAATGCCTGGGCTATGGTGAAACAAGTCCACATGGAGCGAGAGAGTCTTAAGGATTCCCGTAGCCTCACTCATCACAGTGTCCCTGAAGAATTCATTAAAAAATCCAATAAAGCACGATAAACCTGACACCTGTGTGGATTATGGAGGCCATCTGAGACATTAGGAAGGATTTCTGGCTTGCTAAATAAATAAATGTGATGTTTCTGGTTGGTTTGGCAATACGAACGTCATCCTGAGTAATGCCAAATCATTAAAAAATGGCATAGAGAGAATTTATTAGAGAACAGTGGGAATCTGCATCTTTGCTACTATCTAGTGTTAGGGAGAATTGTATATTCACACCAGTATCTGATTAGCCAGTTAATTACTGGTGTTTAGAGAAAAATACCAATATTCTGCCCATCTCATCTACTTATGGCAGATTGTACAGATAGAATGTGAGCAATATCACATGTTTGTAATTCTGGCAAAATGGAAACTTATATGCATGTTATGTTGTTTTGTAATTCCAAGAAAATGTTTTCTTGTACCGCTTTTACATGATATGGGCTCTAGGCAATGCTGACCTACATTTTTATATACACTGATTCTGATTATGTGTTGCTAATTATAGTGCTGCTTTTTTAAGAATAAGATATACATTAATGCAACAAATTAAGTAAAATTTAAACTGATATTTTTTGACTATATGCTGAGAAGGTAAGTCCTTCTGCTGAGCTTGAGTGGAACCTACTTCACCTCCAGTGAGCAGCAGCCTTGTTCCATTGCAGCCAGCAGTTGAGGCCTTAGTTCAAAGTGGTTCCCCCTCACTTGGACCCAGGAGATTGTATGGGGAAAAAGTTCTCCTCTGCTTTGATGCCCGCAGCCTTTACCTCTATGTCAGAGGACATTGGAGCGGACTGAACTCCCAGAAGAGGTACAAAAGTATCTTCTTCAATTATCTAAAGATGAATCAAGGAAGGAGTGGGAGATACCACTTCCTTATAAAGGTAAATGGAACAGGGGATTGGGCAGAAGCATGCCTGCTGCAAGGGATCCAATCTCTGTCTCTGTAACAAGTGACCCCTGCCATCTTGCATCATGCCCAGAGTGCGCTGGTTTGCAGGAAGTGGAGAAGGAAAGAGAGTCCCATAGAAAAGCAAGATGGTAAAACCCTATTCAGTTCCACTTTTCCCACTGGCTCTCAAACTTGATCCCCTTCCCAAGCCTGCAGACCTCAAAATACGTGTTGGTTTGCAACACCCTGACGTGAGACTGGCCTTTATGTGAGTGCCCCTTTGAATCAGGGTTCCCAGGGGATCCCTTGGTGGGAGCCCTGGTGCCATGAGGGGAGGGGTTAACCTCCATACCAGAGAATTAAAGGCAGGCATCCTCCTCTCTATTTACTCACTTGCTGAGGTGGGGGACAGCCAAACTGCCATGAATGTACACTGTCATCACATTGATGGTCTGGGCTCTTATTAGTCACCATAACATAACCAGGTATAGCGTATTCTCAGAGATTACACTAGACGGATAAAGTAAGACAATGCATTACTTACCGTAAAAGCATTTCTGATGGTTGTATCTGCTTAGATTCACATGCTGTGCATAGGTCCGACATCCAGTGGTCACTGCGGAGTATTGCATTTTGTTTTTCGTAGTCGAAAAGGGGACGTCGACAAGGCGTGTCTGTAACACTATCTCTATAGTGACGTGCGTTGTACCCACAATCCCTCACGCGTCGAGGTCCCTCTGTTTGTATATTTTTTCTGCCCTGAGCGAGCCTTCTATACGTGAGTGAGTACAGAAAAGAGAGAGATGTAGAAAGATGTCTATGTTCCTTCCATCCGAGCGGGGAGGAAGGGTGGGCGCATGTGAATCTAAGCAGATACAACCATCAGAAATGCTTTTACGGTAAGTAATGCATTGTCTTCTGATGTTTGTTAATCTGCTTAGAATCACATGCTGTGCATACACTAGCGAGCAGTACCCGGAGTTGGCGGTGGGTTATGAGAAGGAACAGTAGAGAAAAGATGTCTTAATACTGCCTGTCCCACCTGGGCGTCAGATCTAGAGTGTGCATCTAGACAGTAGTGTTTTGTAAAGGTGTGCACAGAACTCCAGGTAGCCGCTTTGCAGATGGACTAAAGGGGAACATTTGCAATGAAAGCTATGGAAGCCCCATTGCCTCGAGTAGAATGTGCTCTTGGCTTGAAGGGTAGTTCTCTCTTAGCAAGAGTGTAATAGAGAGTGATGTATTGAACAATCCATCTAGATATAGTGGACTTTGAGACTGCATCTCCTTCTCTTCCTGCTGCCACCGAGACAAAGAACTGATTAGTCTTTCTCAGTGGCCTGGTTCTTTCCATGTAGAACATGACAGCTCTGCGTACATCCAGTGTATGCAGACTTTTTTCTCCCAAGTTGGAAGGGTTTTGAAAGAACGTTGGTAGTTCTATTGACTGGTTTACATGGAATTTCGAGATGAATTTCGGTGCAAACCTTGGGTGTGTGCGTAGAACCACCTTATCTTTGTGAACTGTTACGAAGGGGTCTAGGACAGAAAGAGCCTGTAGTTCACTTACTCTCCTAATGGAGGTGATAGCTATTAGGAAAGCAGTCTTAAGAGTGAGGTCTTTAAGAGTTGCCTTGTGCATGGGTTCAAATGGCGACCCCATGAGTCTGGAAAGTACCACATTTAAGTCCGGGAGCTGGGTTAGCTATCGGAGGGTGTATTCTCTTTACCCCCTCCATGAAGGCCTTGATAACTGGTATCTTCCACCACGACACTTTAAGTTGGGAAGTGGTGTATGCAGAAAGTGCCGCCAGGTGGACTTTAATGGAATTGAACACTAGACCTCCAGTAAATGGGTCAAGTACAGAACAATATGTGTGGGAAAGCAGTCAACCGGGTTGATGCTCTTACCTCTACACCAGATGACAAATCTTCTCCACTTGCTAGAATAGCAGTGGCGAGTATTAGGTTTTCTGGCTTCCCTGAGGATATCCATACATCTCTGCGGAAGTTGTAGATGTCCAAATTCTATGATCTCAGGAGCCAGGCTGCTAAGTTCATGGTCTGAGGGCATGGATGCAGTGTCTTGCCCTTGTCCTGTGACAGCATGTTGTACGGGCAGGGAAGTTTCACTGGGGGAGATAGGGACATCTCCATCATGTGAGCGAACCATGGCTGCCGGGCCCACATTGGGGCCACTAGTATCATGGTAACTTGTTCCTGGTGCATCTTGTGCACACCTTTGTTGAGAAGGGGAGTCGGAGGAAAGCCGTAAACAAATTTCCCTGACCATTGAATCGACAGACCGTTCCCCTTGGACTGGTTCTGGGGGTACCTGGAGGCGTAACTTTGGCATTGTGAGTTCTCCAGAGTTGTGAACAGGTCTATTTCCGGGAATCCCCATTGTGTGAACACATCTAAAACGATGTCTTCGTGCAATCGCCATTCGTACTCTTCGGGCAGGGGGAAGTCTCTGCTGAGTTCGTCTGCTAGCAGATTGAGTTCCCCTGGTACGTGTTGTGACAGTAGGAACATGTTGTGTCTGAGAGCCCACTTCCATATATTCTGGGACAGCTTGGACAGTCCTGGAGAGTGGGTGCCCCCCTGCTTGTTGATGTAGTACATGGCTGTGGTGCTGTCTGTAAGGACCATCACTGTCTTCCCTTGTAGGTGTTCCTGTAAGGCTTTTAGTGCTTTGAACACCGCCAGTAGCTCCAGTAGGTTTATGTGCTTGGATGCTACGCTCAGAGTCCACACTCCGTGAGCAGTCTGATGGGATAGGTGAGCCCCCCATCCTGTGAGGGATGCGTCCGTGGTTAGAGTGGCCTCCACCGCGGGTTTTGCAAAGGGTTTTCCTATTATCAGGTTTTCCTTTGTCCACCACCGTAGCGAGAGAACCAAGGCCTGCGAGACCACCACTAGATCGTCCCATTGTCCGCTGGCCTGACACCACTGGCTGTTGAGCCACTCTTGCATTGGGTGCATGCGCAGGCGCGCGTGAGGTACCAAATAAATACACAACGCCATAATTCCTAGCAAGCGCATCGCTTTGCACACCGTCACCTTTCGACCTGCCACATATTGGGGGATCTGAAACAGCATGTTTTGGACCCTCTCGTTGGAGGCGAAGACGAGGCCGTCCTTTGTTCGAATTAGAGCCCCTAGGAATTGTTTGACTTGGCTGGGGTCTAAGCTGGACTTCTTCTCGTTGATGGAGAAGCCCAGTTGGAACAAAAGGTCTACAGTCTTTTGGGTGTTTGAGAAGCATGTCTTGTAAGAATCCCCTGTTATGAGCCAGTCGTCGAGGTAAGGGTATACTGGGATGGATAACCTGCGCAGGTGGGCCGCTGCCACTGCCAGTACTTTTGTGAATACCCTTGGTGCAGATGCTATTCCGAAGGGTAGCACTCTGAACTGGTAGTGTTTGCCCTCTATCATGAACCTGAGGTATTTTCTGTGCGCTGGCAACATTAAAATATGAAAGTATGCATCTTTCATGTCCAGTGTTGTCATGTAATCTCCCTGTGATAGCAGTGGGATCACTTCCTGTAAGGTCACCATACGAAAATGTTGGGGTTTGACAAACTTGTTCGCTGGGCGCAGATCTAATACAGGGTGCATGGTTAGATCCTTTTTGGGTACAAGGAAGTACACTGAATAAATACCTTCCATTACCTGAGATAGAGGCACGACCTCTATGGCTCCTTTTTCCAGCAGTTGGTCCACTTCTTGGAGAAGGATGGCGAGGTGTTCTGGTGTCATGCGGCGTCCCCTCGGGGGTCTGTATGTTGGGGAACTGTTGAACTCTATACAGTAGCCGTGGGCTACGGTGGAAAGTACCCAGCGGTCTGATGTTATTCCCTCCCATGCTGGAAGAAAGGATGTTAACCAACCCCCGACCAGCGTTGCATGGGAGGGGACGCCAATCTTCACGTCACTTGGTGGTGTTGGTGGCTTGGGAGCCTCTGGGGGTGGAACCCCGGCCTCTCCCTTTGCCACGGCGTTGACCCCTCTGATTGTACTGGCCACTATTACCCTGGTAGTTGCTGGCAGAATACTGTTGTTGTTGGTTTTGTTGCTGGCGTTGTCCACGAAAAAAGCGCTTATTACCAAATCCCCGCCTGTTAGGGGGTTTTGAAATTTGGTCTAAGGTCTTTATTGTGTCAAATTCTTTTTTCGCGTTCTCCAGCGCGTCATCCACTGCTCTCCCAAAGAGGTTGGACTCCTCTATGGGTTTATTAATAAGGGACGCTTGTGTTTCCGCCTTAAATCCGGAATTGCGAAGCCAGACGTGACGCTTCAGCAAAATTCCTTGTACCAAAGTGCAGCCAGCCGTCTCTGCTGCATCGAGGGTATTCTTGACAATGCTTTGGTTGACCAGAGAGCCCTCGTTAACTGTAGCCAGCAAACGAGTCCTTAGGGGTTCGGGAACTTCTTCGATGTCCTGTTTGAGCTTAGCCCATTGAGCATCAGCGTAGCTTGCCAATAGGGTATTATTATTGGCAATTCTGGTAGAGAATGCTGCAGAGGTGGTGATTCTCTTGGCTAGGGCATACAGCTTCTTCCCTTCTTTATCTTGGGGTGCCTCGCTGGTAGATTGTGGGACTCCTGCCCTTTTCCTGGTGTTGGTCACGACCAGGGAGTCCGGGATTGAGTGACCCTTAATATATAATGGGTCTGATTGAGAGGGAGAGAACAGTTTCTCAATCCTCGGATTGACCCCTCTCACCAATGCAGGAGTGGAAAGAGAAGGTGAAATACGTCTCTTAACTGAGGCGAGGATGGGAATAATTTGGCTAGTGGGGGGTTTTTCCTTGATAATCCTCTCCACAAAATCGGTGTCTGGGGTGACTTCCCCAGTTTCAATTTCGAAATGTGCTGCTGCTTTCTTCAGCAGTGCATTGAAGGTGGGTTGATCATCGACAGGCGAAGGGTTCCTGACTGATGTAGTTTCAGTAGACCTGATGACTATACTGCTACTGCCTGTGTCTGTCGACCTAGCCGGTGACTGCCAGGGATTTGGGTCGCCCTCGCCTGTGTCCTCCTGGAATCCCTCCTCACATAGGTTAGTTTCATCGTGAAAACATTCCTCTTCTTGTTGGTCTTCAACATAGGTGAACTCATCTTCCTCCTGGAAGAAGGTGTCTTCCTCAGTGGGAATGTAAGAGTATATGTCCTCCTGTATAGGGTTATAACACTTTTGGTATTTAGCCCTAGGACTCTCCAGGGGTGCCTCCCTTGGTCTCTTGGGTGCCCTGTCTTCTGGGATGGACATGAACCTGTCTAGTTTATCCATACTGGTCTGGAACCTTTCAAAGGTCCACTGAGGTCGGCCAGGACGGTCTGGGAATGAAAAAGGAGTTTCTTCGTCCTGTAATCGTCTGGTTCTGTCCCATAACGTCGAAGAAATTGAGCCTTCGCCTTCTGAGTAGCCTTCTCGCTGGCTAGGGCCTTCTGTCGGCGTCGGGAACTGGCCTGATCTGTTTTCCCGAGCTTTCGGCGTATCTTTGGCCTTGTGCGCGGTTTTTGGCATCTCACTCGCCGTACGTCTCTGGTCGTCCTTAGATGCTATGCGCGCGAGGCTTTCGGCGATCATTCTCTCTTCCGAGGGATCGGTCGCCGTCGCGCTATGTAACATCGAGCCTTTGCTCGTCGAGTCTTTGCTCGTCGAGTCCTTGCCCGTCGAGTCCTTGCTCGTCGAGTCCTTGTTGGCAACGTGAGCGCTCTTGTGATGCGCATCGCCGGAGGTTTTGGTGCTAGCGCCCTTATTTTTAGAATGCCCAGTCGCCTGTCGCGGAAGCGGTGGCGGGGAGGGCTGAAGACCCTTACGGTCGGCCGAAGACTACGGTGGGCCCGGCGTCCCCGTTGGCGCTATGGCTGCCTTCGTCTTCGACGAATGCGTGCCGGGGGGTATGTGCTTTGTTGTTTTTCCGTGTGCGTCCTTGTCGCCGGGGTGTTCATCCCCATAAGCTGGGTGTGAGCCGGGCTTGTCGGGGCCGGGGACGGACGACGAGGAGCGTGAACGCTCCTTTGAGAGGTTTACAGCCTCCGTTACGGGGGCCGTGTAGTCACTGTCCTCGTCACACTCGGCGGCGGCAGCGGCAGTGGGCGAGGAGTCAGGCCTAGACATGGCGTAGGCTGCCCACCTTTTGACCCTGCGGTCTTTTAGAGTTTTGGGCTTTAGTAATTTACAGGCTGCACAGCCGTCCTCTTGGAGATCGAGGGGTAAGCAACGGTTGCACCATTTGTGCTTATCCTTCCAGGTATATTTACCCTTGCAAAGCGGGCAAAACCTAAATGGCGTCCTCTCCATAGCTGAGGGCAATAGGTGTGACTAGGACCTCGAAAGAGTGGGAGGGGAAAGAGAAAGGCATTCTTAAAGAGAAGAAAGAAAGACCACAAAACCCCACTCTCCCTACTGTGTATGGCCGGCGAGGCCTGGCCACGTGTTCGGCAGCGCCGAAGGATCCCCTCCGCTCGTCCTTCCGTCGAAGATCTTGCTCGGCGGAGAAACAGCTCTGCGTCGAGGGAGGGGGATCTACGTTATTGATAATAATGACAAACGACCAAAGGTCGAAGAAACTATTTTGCAATGTCTCTCTAGGAGCTCCGCATAAAGGCGACCAGTAGCTGGGCGGAAAAAAACAATCTGAGGGACCTCGACGTATGAGGGATTGTGGGTACAACGCACGTCACTATAGGGATAGTGTTACAGACACGCCTTTTCGACGTCCCCTTTTCGACTACGGAAAACAAACTGCAATACTCCGCAGTGACCACTGGATGTCGGACCTATGCACAGCATGTGATTCTAAGCAGATTAACAAACATCAGAAATATGATTACATTTTGGATCAGAGGTACAGAAGTTAAAATGCAGCTTCTGACTGCAGTGACTTTGGGACACAATAGCTGTCAGGAAGGATCTATGTTAAAATAACGAATTCCGAAAGCTTGAGATTCAAAATTGCGAAGCCGACTGGCTCTAATTTTGTACTTCAAGCTTTTCGAATTCTGTTGTTTTGTCCCCCGCTTCACCTTTACAGTATGCAGGGGACATCCCCGCAACCCCCTAAGCCCAAAATGCAGATCTAGCGAGCGGGGGACACCCCCGCAACCCCTGCTCACCTAGTTCGGAAATTTGGGCTTCGTCATTTTCTTTCATGCCGAATGCACTGAAAAAGCACATTCTGCATTTTATGATATTTTGTTGCAATACCATCAGGGAATGCACATGTGACCTTTGAACCTGCCCTGTACCACTGAAGTCCAAAACTAATTGTGATTGGCCCTCATTAGGACCCTGGCGCTAAGGGGTTTGCGCCAGCGTTAGCTGCGCCGACCCCTTACCGCCAACTACGAGTTCCCATAGCGCCATGGTCATTTTTCCGCCCGCTTTTTGCGGGCGTAAAAATCCATGGCGCTATGGGACCTCGGTGTTAATTACGCCACCGTAGTGTACGGTGGCGTAATTAACACCTTCCCCACTCCCATTGAGCCCTATGGGGCCGAAATGGGAATGGGGAAGGGTAAATGGGTCAATGGGGACTTACCGCCCCGCCGACCTCGGAATGGGGCGGTAAGTCCGCCATCCGCCATGGCGTAAAGGGACTTTGCGCCATGGCGGAAAAGTCCGCCGATGGCGGAAAAAATCCGCCAGGGTCGTAATGAGGGCCATTGTCCCTACTAACCACTTAGACCGGGTACTCACTACAATTACAACAAAATGACTAAGTATATAAATACGATTTAATTACAATATCATATATAACTGTTTTGGACTCCAACACAGCACATAACAATGAATTTCATTAAGTTTAAACCGCGAAGGAAAACAATAAATAATGTCATGTATTATTTCATATTGCATGCCTTCTTATTTCTAAAGTGCATGTGCTCCTCCCTAAAGTGCATTGAATAAAGTGACTGCTGATTCTAGGGAGATTGTCACCTCTCCCCAAGGGGAATCCATCCCCATTGGGACTAGGGAGGTGAGGCTGCAATGCTTTACATACCCTAGGGACAGGGACCCTAAGAGGGATCTAAATCACCATTCCTTCCCTGGGCCTGAACACCTTTGTAGGGTAGTTAGGGGCTAGGATTTGCAATGACCTGCAAAGACTATGGAGAGACGATTGAACCAGCCCCCTTGAGGCATGCCCAGCAGACAACCAATCATGGAGTAGGCTCAGCCACTTTGCCCGAATTTAACAATGCCAAACAGAACCAAGGGGGAGAGGCCGGCAAGAGAGAGTGAACGCTGGTGTAGGCAACCCCGAACCAGGACATGCACCAGGGTGCAGAGAGACGCAGCGGAAGGCTTTCTGGAATAGCCCCAGAAGGCTGTGAGAACGAGGCAGGAGGACCTCGGAAGGCCGATGCGGAGCCCCGCTGAAAGGCCACATACGCAACTCCGCT
Source organism: Ambystoma mexicanum (assembly GCF_040938575.1). Taxonomy (NCBI): domain Eukaryota; kingdom Metazoa; phylum Chordata; class Amphibia; order Caudata; family Ambystomatidae; genus Ambystoma; species Ambystoma mexicanum. The sequence continues at coordinate 941,761,630 of NC_090939.1, forward strand.
CAGCCTGAGAAGTTGTAAGAACGAGGCAGGAGAACCTTAGAAGGCCAACACAGAGCACTGCTGAAAGGTCGCATCCAGCAAAGCTGGGTCGTAGTGTAGAATCGCTCCTCCTTCTCTGGCGAGAAGATCGGGAAGTAGAGGCAAACTGATAGATGTCGCCCTTGACAGACGCAGGAGGTCCGGGTGCCATATCTGCTGGGGCCATGCCAAGGCGATAAGTATCATCCTGCAGTGACACTGTCTGAGTGTGTTGATCACTCGTAGCATGAGTGGGAATGGGGGAAAAGTGTAAAGGAAGAGTCCCTCCCACAGGAACGAGAAAGCATTCCCCATGATTTTCCACTGCAGGAACCTGCTGGCACTTGGAGTTTGGTGCCCTCGGAAAGAGGTAGATCTGGGGTTGGCTCCATTCGCAAAATAGAAGATCCACTTGGTCCTGACATAACTCCCACTCGTGGCAAGAACGTAGCTCCCTGCTGAGCAAGTCTGCAATGGTGTTCTTGGTGCCTGCCAGGTGGAAAGGAATGAGAAACATGTCCTGACAAAGAGCCCAGCGCCACAGCTCCTGGTCCTCCTTGGAGAGAGACAGAGAGCGCCTCCCTCCATGTTTCCGGATGAAAAACATGGTAGTGGTGTTGTCCGTGAAGATCCTCACCACCTTGCCCTTCAGCGATGGCAGGAAGGATCTGAGGGCCCATAAGACCGACCGAAGTTCCAGGATGTTGATGTGAAGAGTCTTTCTTTCTGGCATCCAGAGGCCTTGGGTGTGCAACTGCCCGGTGTGGGCTCCGCAACCTTCCAGTGAAGCATCTGTGGTGACTGTCTCCTGGTACGGTGGGACTTGGAACAGAGCCCTTTCTGAGAGGTGAGGGTGCACGCCCAACCACTATATCGCCCATCGGAACTCCTCGTTGAGGGTGACCTTGTCCATCCAGGATCCCGAGACTTGCAGCTACCTCGCATCCAGAAACTCTTGAAGAAGTCTCATCTGCAGTCTGCAAAGGTGGATGAGGTTGATGCAGGAGGACATCATGCCCAGCTGCGACTTGATGGCTCCCACCGTAGCCAACCGCACCGACGACAGGCGCTTTACCTTCCCTAGGATGGCTGCCACCCTCTCTTCCGAGCGTGACGCCAGACACACTACTGTGTTGAGTAGGGTGCCCAGGAACAGAGCGTTCTGCAATGGCTCCAAGTAGGACTTTGGATAATTTATGGCAAATCTCAAATCCGTCAGCAGACGGATGGTCCTTGTCATGTGTTCACTCGCCAACGCGTGGGAGCAGGATCAAACGTTTCAATCGTCCAGATAACGGTAGACAGGGGTGACCTCGAGACGAAGGTGTGCCACCACCGGATCCAAGCACTTTGTAAAGACCCTTGGGGCTGACTTCAGGCCCAAGGGGAGCACCTTGAACCGATAGTGTTGTCCCCGTACCGCGGACTGCAGGAATTTGCAGTGTTTCCAGTGGATGGGGATGTGGAAGTAGGCATCCTCCAGATCCAGAAACTACAGGTATTCTCCCTGTTCCAGCTTGCCAAGCACGTGCTGCAACGTGACCATCCTGAATTTTTGGGACTTTAAGTACTTGTTGAGGTGTCTCAGTTCCAGGATCGGCCTCCACCCTCCTATCTTCTTTCGGACCAGAAAGTATCTGGAGTACACTCCGGAGCCCCGGAGGCACTGGGGGACAGGCTCTATCGTACCCTCTTTTAGCATGGCATGGACCTCCTGCAGCAGCTGTGCCACATACTTTTCTTGTCAAGCCACAGGTGGAATATGAGGAAACCTGTGTTGGAACTCCAAGGTGTACCCCTGTCCGAGAGCGTCCAGCACCCATCGGTCGGTGGTGATGTTCTTCCATGCGCTGATGAACCTTGCCAGCCAGCCTCCCACTGGGGCGCACAAGTCGGAGCCCGAGTCCACGGCTGGTTCAGGCCTGTTTGAGTGCTGGGGTCCTGCCCTGCGGGCAGCGCCGATGCTGTCCTCCACTACCACATGCCTGTGAGCGACATCTGTATGCCTCTTGTGTCGTGGAGTGGCAAGGTTGATGATAAGGGGTGTTATATCCCTTGGAGTAACCTTCAGGGCTTTCCTCTCGAGGAATGAAAGGACGATGACCGGCGTTGCTGGAGGGCACCCAGTGAACGTGCCGTCTCTGTGTCCATTTTTATCACTTGCAGAGATCCGTCGACGGTCTTTCCAAACAGCTTCTCATCATCAAATGGCATATCCAACACTTTAGACTGAACGTTTGGTCTGAAGTTGGTGGCCTTGAGCCATTCCTGCCACTGAAGGGACACTCCTTTGCCCATTTGCCAGAAACCTGTTTCTGCAATGTCCACTGCCACTGTAATGGTGTGGTCCGAGGCCACTTCCCCTTCTCGGAACCACGCCAGAGCTTCCACTTTCTTATCCTCAGGTAAGAAGTCCAGAATAGGATGCAGTTTATACCATTGCTCCCGGTCATAGCAGGACAAAATGGCCAGGGCGTTAGTGGCTTTAATGGTGCTGGCAGCAGTGTAGATAATCCTTTTCCCCATCGCGTTAAGATTCTTCCCCTCATGAGCCCCTGGACGAGGAGAGGGCAGGAGCCCTTCTCCCCACCACACTACCGCAACCCTGCCTTCAATGCTGATGCTGACAACGGATGCCCAGTGAATCCATGAATTGTGCTCGGTGAGCAGCTAAGCCTCTCCATCTGATCTGCATACCTTTTATTTGATTTTGTACTTCAGAAAATCTTTTTTTTCATCACTCAAGAGATCCTAGGTTGCTGGGAATGCAGCCCAGCATGCAAAATGGCCGGCGCAACACGGCCTCATAACGAGACTAATCCCCGTTGCTAAGCAACGAGCCGTGTGTTTAAACTTGCATACTTCCGCCGTCAGGCGAACGCCGGCCTTTGATCTAAGGCAGTGTATAAGGCTGTCTGTTTGCCTCTGTGAGCCTAACCTATGTGGGACTAGTCCATTTGAATTGTATGTGCTGTGCCCTTGCTGAACTAGCCTGCTCTTCTACCTCTCCTCACCCAGTCATAACTATGTGCCCCAGAAAGACCCAAGCAACCCTTCTGTTGTGCCTTACGTTACCACTAATCTGTCTAATCATGTCCCTCTCTAAACATGTACCATGCCCCACCTTGGGCAGAAATGCTAGACTCCGAGCTAGATTACCCCGCATTTATGAGCACTTAGCTCACTGCAACAAGGTCTCTAATGCCCTGCATAAATCCACCTCACTGCATTCTGATCCACTCCCCAGTCCTAAACTCATTCCCATAAACCTCCAGAATTTGTCTAATTCAACCACATTATCTGGAGCCCTGATTGACGCCAGATCCTTAGTGGCCCATGCCACAGAAATAGCTGACATCTTATCATCTGATGACCTCGTCCTTCTGGCAGTCACAGATTCCTGACTGCAGGAAGCAGCAGGCCCAGCGCTCTCCCTAGCCTTTCCAGAAAACTAGCAACTAATTAGAATGGACAGATCTAACAGTAGAGGAGGCGGTCTTGCCATTACAGCAAAAACTAACCTTGCTTTAAGACTACTAACTCAACCCCCCCTTAAATCATGTGAACTGCTCATAGCCAAATTACCCATCTCCAACTGTCGCACCTTAACTATTTATTTAATATACAGGCCACCTGGCCCTATCGGCACCTTAGAGGAGGAACTTTCCAGCCACATAGCTAATAATACTAAAGACTCCTCGCAACTCCTATTACTAGGTGACCGTAATTTAGGATTCAATGATCCTGAAGACAAACCAGCTCAATCTATAGCTACCATGCTAGATGAACATGGCCTAACCCAAAAAGTCCTCACCCCAATGCACGACAAAGGAAGGACCCTTGATTGGGTTGCCACTTTGAACTGCGACACCACTATCAATAAAGTGACCCCTCGACATTGGACAGACCACGACTTAATCGACTTTTCCTTAACTCTAGATACACAGATTACCAAAGATAAAGCCATGGCACCTCCCCTACCCACTAGATCTAAAAAAAACATCACACCAGACAACCTCCTGCCACTCCTACTCCCCACCATCATACTCTCCCCAACAACTCGGATCCTGAGCTCCTTGTGGAGAGCTACAACAACGCTATGAATAAAGCCCTAGATACCATTGCATCTTTGAAGTCACGCAAAAGCAAACAACAAGCTCACTTCAATGCCTGGTTCACCCCACACCTAAAAGAACTAAGAATGCAAAAAAGAAAATTAGAATCTCAATGGCGACACACCCCTTCTGAAGAAAACAAATTGCAACTCAAACATTTCGCTAACAGCTATAAAAAAGAAATCCTACTCACTAAAAAAAACCTCTTCAACGAAAGAATTTCCAACGCCAGTTCCAACACCAAGGAAGTATTTGCTATCTTAAGGGAACTGGAATCCCCTGTACCTCCACCTGACATTACACCCAAAGATAAACAATGGTGCACCAGCATCCAATATGCCCTAGCCAACAACATGACAACACTTCAAACTAACATTTCCAAAATAAAAGCCTCCCTGTCTCCTAATGAGACACCACTTACCAGCCCCACCACAGACACACCTAGCCCAGCTCCTTTCAAACTCGCCAAAGTCTCCATCCAGGAAACTGAAAAGATTATTGGATCCCTTAAGCCTTCCAACTGCAAGGGTGACAACTGCCCAACCCAATTTATTAAGGATGCAGCAAGAGACCTAACCCCCTTTTTAACTAAACTAATTAATGCCTCCTTCTCCACCAACACCATACCAAGCAACTTAAAAGAGTCATGGGTTTTACCTCTCATCAAGAAGCAAACCCTAGACCCCTCTATCCCCACCAACTATAGGCCCATTACCACGGTACCCTTCCTCCTCGAGATAATAGACAGAGTAGCTTACTTACAAATTCTGCGTTATCTTGAATCTAACCAGCTCCTAGGTGTCTGCCAATCTGGGTTTAGACCACAACATGGCACAGAGACAGCCTTAATTGATCTCAAAACCCAAATTGACGAGATCAACGACAAGGGAAACACTGCCATGCTACTCATCCTTGACCTGCCGGTGCCCTTTGACCTGGTGGACCACACAGTCCTGTGTGAACTCTTGGCATCGGCTGCCCACTTCTCAAGTGAGGCTATAGCCTGTGTCAATCATTTTTGGACAACCGAACTATGAGAGTTTTCTCTGCATCAGCAGACCCCATCAAAATAGCTTGCGGGGTACCCCAAGGCTCTTGCGTCTCGCCAACGATGTACAACATATTTACCAAGCCCCTATTCCACAAATTGGACAGACTGGATTACACTAATTATGAAGATCCTCATTCCCCTTTCGGGCAATTTTGTCTCTGATACGGCGTTGGTAAATGAAATATACCTCATCATTCAGGCATGGATGGCCACTCATGGCCTCTGCCTGAATGATGACAACACTGAAATCCTGCTCCTTGGCTCTGCTGCCAACGTAAAGAAACTCAGCCCCAACTACTCTGCATTCAACATTGATGGCAACATAATTACAGTAGCCAAAGTAGTGAAAACATTAGGCTTTTACCTTGACTCCACCCTAATGCTGAAAAAACAGGTCGATTCCCTAGCATCTTCCACTGCCTATACTTGCAAGCTCATTAGGGCATGCCGAGCTTTTCTAACACAAGCAAGCTGCGTCATCCTCGCCAACGCCTTAATACTCTCCAAACTCGACTACTGCAATGCCTTGATTTGGGAGCTTACAAATACATCATTGACCAAATGCATATGTTGCAAAATAATGCCCTTAGAACTACCCTCAACTTACCCACAAGAGAACACATCTCTAATATAAGAAGAGAACAACAGTGGCTAAAAATCAGCGACAGGATTTCACTTAAAACAGCCTCACTTACCTTCAAATGCCTCAATAATGCAGCTCTCCCCTACCTTGTGGAGAGAATAGTGAGAAGAACATCAACCCGCACCACCAGAGCTGCCAACTCCTACTGCCTACAGATACCGAGAATTCAGGCAAAAAAAACAGGCGGCAGTAGTTTCCCGGTTAAGGCGGCCCAGTTTTGGAACGCACTCCCACTTGACGTTAGAACAGATCAATCCTATTACAGCTTCAGATGTAATATTCTGAAATGGCTACACTCCAATGACCCCCAGGACTAACCGCGAACTACCTTAGCCTCTGAATTTCATCCTCACTCTAACCTTCTCCGTGTGTACATATGTATAGTTTTTCACTTGATTTGTTCAATTACTTATTTGCAATGCTTCTCATGTACTCTGTAACTAAGCTTAAAGTATTAATGTATTTTGTTCTCTGTTGCGCCCAGTTACCTTTGGGTTTGGTGTGCAATACAAATGAATAAACAAACAAACAAACAAACATGATCAAGGGGCACCATGGACGTTGACGATGGATTTGCTGATCGCTTCCTGGCCGTGGCTGAAACCATAGAGTCGGGTGAAGCATAGGACCTCGGCACTTGGGCGCCGAGTCCGAGACCCTGTATTTCTTCTTGAGACTATCCTACTTGGGCAGCGCAGTGCCCAGGGTCTTCATTAGGGCCAAGCCCTCCTCCCAGATATCGTCCAGTAAGGGGACAGATATGATGGACTTCTGCCTGGACTCACGTCTTTGGTAAAGGAATCCTTCATTTTTAGTCTCCTCGGGTACCAGATGAAATAGCTTCGAGGCCCTGGACATCAGAGTGAAACGAGATGGCCTCATCCACTAGAGAGGCCCTGTGGGGTTCATCCACACCCAACGGTTCCCCGTCTGCTGGTACAGAGTTATCTTCCTCGTCGGTGCCCATGGCCGTAGCCACCGTATTTGTGCCTGTGTCCATGTGCATTGCCGGATCCCTAGTCAGAGTCAAATCCCGAGGTGGAGGCGGAGGTGTCGGAGATGTCTTGGACCTGGTAGGTCCTTTGCCTTGCGCTTGCGCCGGGGTTGGCTCCCGAGCTGCCATCCTGGAGGGCTCCTCGATGGTGCAGGGCCCAGAGTGGGAGTGAGTCTCTGCTGGATATCCGAGACCAGCGTGTGCAGAGTTGTCAGTATGTCCAGTGACTCGTGCCTCGGCCGAGACGTGAAAGGAACAAGTGGTGGTGGTTCAGGACTGATTCGTCATCTTTGGTGAGGCAGTGAACCGAGTTTTCTCCGTGGAGACCCCCCACTGAGACGGGTCCCAGACCCCGTTCGTGGTCCAAATAATAATCTTTGGGCAGATCATCCTCCCTCTTGTCCGGGCTTGTATAAATCTGCACTGGCTTCTCCAGGACAGCCCGCAGGCTTGTACACTTCTTAGGATTGGCAGCAGCCGTACAGTAAGGACTTGATATGTCGTGTAGACCGAAGAGACCTCCGTCCCCAAGTACCACAAAGGGAGAAGATATAAACACTCCCTGTGCGATCCTTGAGGCCACAGGTGTGAGATGTCCGACTGCTGGTTCCCCGCAAGACTGGTAGCCCCAAGACTGCTGTAAAGAAAACAGTATATCAGCACAAGCAAGAGCAGACTTTAACTTGATTAGAGGAATAGTGTCGAACACCAAGCTTACCTATGTCTAGTTGAGGGCTCACTAATAACTACACGGGACCTGGAGAATCGTGCGGGGGCCGCATGAGTAGCGCTGTTGGTAGCTGAGAGCAGAGGATCACACAAGCTCCAGAGGGATGCACCAGTTCACTGAACACACCTGCAAGGCCTTTGGTGAAGCAGAATAGCCGTGTATAGAACGATGAGCGTGGAAGCAGACAAGTACTTGGACGAGGCAAACAAATCCTGAACAATGGAGAGAGAAGTCCGTTGAGAGGTCCGGTGGTCAATAAGCCGTTAACACCAGGTAGAGTTCGTCAAAACCAAGGGATGATCCAAAAGCAATCCGTAGAACGTAGTCCGAGGCGAAGTACAAAAAAGTCTTGAACAAAACACGAGAAAGCTGAACAGGGTCTCAAGAGAACAGCTGTGAAGCAACGAGTGTCTGCCTGAATGTTGTTTTTATCCGGCTACTTCCTTGTCACGTGACTGGGACCGGAATCACGTGAACGGGATGCAATCGTCACATGACCCGGAAACAGTCGTAACCGCCTGACTCTGCCTGGCCTTGCTCGCCATGGCAGTTGCCAGTGCGGGAATGGATACCTGCGGCTCTACCTCCGCCAGAGTATTTGGATCCGTAACTGGACTGTGTCTGCTGATTTACAGGCTGGTCAAGCGGCCCCCGTGCTGCACATGCCCTAACATTGGTAGGAGTGTGTATGTATGTGTGGATGGAGGGAGCTCCCGGGACCCTAGAATGAGTGGAAGGAGCTACCGGGACCCTAGAATGAGTGGAGGCATGACGCATGACACATACCCCTTCCAGGGCAGGGCCACCTTTCAATCTTTCCCTTGGTGCCTTATCCTCTGATGGTAAGCAGATTTTAGACGTGGTCAATGATTTTCTCTTAGAGCAAGCACCCCGAACCGGTAGGCTTGCTGTAGAAGTAGTTGGTGACGGCGACCTCGTCCTTCCTGTGCTGGGACCCACAGATTCGGAAAACCCAGCGGGATCAACGTTGTGTAGTCTAGCCTTTTTTTGGACCCCCCGGGAGCAGGCATCCTCAAAGGACCCAGACCTCTATTCTGATAGATTTTGTTCCTGGGACCGTCCGGTCCTTGGGGAAGTGTTAAGACAGATTTCTGAACTCTGTCCGGGAGGGGCAGAGGTTCAGAAGGCCAGCCCAATTTCTTGGAACAGGGTAACCTCTGGACAAGCCAGACCAATCAGGGTAGCGATCGCGGCGGTGAAGACTAGGTCTCAAGAGGGGTGAGGGTGACTGAAAGCCCGCAATGAGCACACACAGCAAGGTCACTTACAGATTACTCCAAACAGGTGTTATATTAACAATATAGACACATTTATTCCAAGGCCTTTGCAACAATGACCGTATCGAGAAATCACAATAAAACTCAAGTAAACCAACACATACCAAACCAATACAATATTTATACAAATACAAACGAGTCTAATGCGTTAGACGCACAAAATGTGTAGACCAGCTAGATGGGGAGGAAAACAGGCAGTGCGAATAATAATCAGACCCAGTCCGTCTTCAGAGGCACCTAACTAAAAGGAAGTCCAAACCCTACGAAGAGTGGAGCCTTGTGCTCAAAAGTACCTGCACACGCTGGTGCCAACGGGAAAAAAGGGGAGTCTCTTCGAGGGAATCAAGCAGTTCAGTTTGGTGAACAAATGAAGATGAACAGAGCTCTGCGACTCAAGCGCAGCCTCCACTGTGGGCAGAAGCAGAGCGCGAGTACGGAAAGGCGTGCTGTTAGACAGAGCGGGGAAAAGCTATGGGCTTCTGCAGGAGGGCGACCAGTTCCTAGCTATGCTACTCACCGGTCCCCGATGCAAGCAGACCCAGGGTGCTCCGCATCAGTTTCAGTGCTGGCAGGTTCAGATAGGAGCAGGGGACGTCTCGTCGTCGTGTAGATTCCGCAGCAGCAGAGTTAAGTTGAAGGCGTCCCGAATGCAGTGAACCCGCACAGTTTGTTACCACAGCAGGGCAACGGAGCGGCCGTGTGTATCTCAGCCAAATGTACACTACTCACTTCAGACCTGGGAATGCCAAGTGTACGAATCGTGTGAGAGTGACAAGGACTCGAAATACAACACAACCTGATGGCGGTTACAGAGCCAGACTCCTGGGTAGGCTGGTCAGTCTGCTGGCCCAGAGACACTTCCGAAGGCTTACGTGCGGGATATGGTGAAGGTGCCGAGAATAGCTGTCCCCGCTATTCCAAGGGTCGAAGTACCAGTACAGGCCTTCTCGTTCGATCCGAGGTAGAAAGGGTTTCACAAAGCAACAGCAGTGCAAAGGAGCAGTCCTTCAGCGGGTCACCAGCGATTCCTTGGTTCAGCCTCGTGGTTGCAGGATACTTGGCTCCTGTATTCCTTTGTTCGTGAGAACTCAGGAGATCGACATGGTAGTGGTGTTTCCAGCCTCCTCTTATCCACGGTTCCCTTCGTGCCAAAACGGAGAGGACCCAATGGGAGATCTGCTCACAAAACACTCACACCATACGTGGACCTATCACGGACCACGGTGGTCCCAGGCATCCTTACCACACTAGGCTCTCTGGCACCCAGGATGTGTATTGGGACCAGACATCCTAGCCCACATCCTGGAGGCACACACAAGGCCTGTAGAAGCCCGCGAAAGCATCTGTGTTTCGCAGGAAAGTACATGCCCAAACAAGGAAGGCCCCGGGTCGGCTCGACCTGGGGAAGGTGAAGGGGGCAAGACCGTCAGCGGACAGGACAAAGAGCCTTGTGGTCTGGCCATTTTGGGAGCCAGACCACCATTTTGGGCTAAGCGCGAGAAACGCGCTTAAAACGCCAAAAGGAGCTCGAAAACACAAGAAACGATCGCTTCCACCAGTCCCGTCCGTGATTCACTTGCACTGATCATTTACAATCCAAAAAGAGTATCTAGGGCCTGTAGAAGACTAGAGACCCAAGAGAGCAGTAACTTAGCTTACACTGCCCTCTTGTGTCATGTTGCACGAAAGCTGCAACATGATAAAGAAACTACGGAAAATAACGTTCCCCGGTACTGACTGTCTTAAGGGCATGTCAGTTTCCCCGTAAGAATGGAGCGAAAGCCCAGAGGAGGGCGGCAGAAGGCTGCACTTCTCTGGCAAAGTCTAGATCCTGGTGAAAACAACAGCAAAAAGTTTAGGGGTTGCCACATGGAAGGAAAAGTACCCACAATTAAGAAATCTTTCCTAACAGGAAGCATGACCATGCCCTTAAGCAGAGTCAGAGGCCTTACCCGATTTTAACCTGGCCGCCAGCAGGCTGTAGCAGTCTTTCTTTGCCTTTTTTGAAAATCCCCGGCAAACCTTGCATCCCTCTTCATCATGGTTCGGATGCAAGCAATACAGACATTTGTGGTATCGATCTTTGACATGCACATTCCTCAATCCACACTGCGCGCAGAGTTTGAAGAGTCATCTCTTTTCTTCGATCATGATGAAAAGGCGCGAAGTAGGCCCAAAGCTCGGCCCTTCTCGAAACTCGTTGAAGATCCACAAAGTAGTATGATCTTCGCTGATGACACAAAAATCTGTCAAAATGTACTCAAAATTTGTCGAATAACACTCCATATAGGAAAAAATTGCTCGGAGAGCAACAAGAGGCCTCCCAACACTGAAGCGTACAGTAAAAATCTGAAGATGGCCACCAGGGTTGGAGCTTAGGGAGCGGACTGCCATTGGATGCGGGCAGTATGGCTCAGAGGACAGTAATTGGTTTAGAGGAGAAATACAATTTTAAAGCTAAAGTGAAACTGTTTTTTCTTTTACCGAGGATTCCCAGCCTGATGACGGGAATATTCATGAACATGTGAATCCATGCTAGACCCCATGTGGGAGAACTAATCATTGTTTAATGCTCACTACTTTCTTGAATGCAAACAAGGGTTTACATATTTTCATACCTCTCAACTGTAAAATATGTACATTTTTCAAAACTACATTTCAGATGGCATGCAACATGAAATAATGCAGGAAATGATGTAATGCTTTCCTTCTCAGGTTAAAATATAATGAAATTAATTGTTAGTGTTGTGTCTAAGTCCTAAATAGTAAAACTGTAATTAAATCTTGTTTATACACTGTGCCACTGAAGAGCAGGTGCTGCAATTGTCAGGAGACGGGTTCAGCAAGGCTACATGTCATGTATGCACTATGCATTGGCCATGCAGACTTATGAAAAGGGGGTCTGATTAGCAGACTCCCTTTTGAGAAACAGAATTACTAGCATCATTGTATTATTTAATAACATTTTAAAAAGCCCGGGATTTCACATCCTTGTGACATGGCAATGCAACACAATTGCATAGCTGGTCAAGTGGAGAAGATGGGCTTTTAGCCCAGATTTCTAGTTCTACAATTGGTAATTCAGACAGTAGGCTGCACCTTCTATCATCCCATTTTCACCAATAAGCAGGTAACTCACAATTATGCTCCAAATCGATTCCCCCTCACAACTCAACCCCCTCAGAAGTTGTCTCTACCATCACCACATGGATGGTCACCCACTTCCTCAAACACAAACCATCCAAAATGGAATATTTCCTCACCTGCCCCCGCAAGCCTCCAGGCAGAAACCTGACCTCACCCTATGGATTAAAGAACATACTATGTAAAACTCACACCTCTTCACACCAGTCAAGTCCCTAGGCTTCTGCGTCCACCCCCACTTAACCTTGACTCACTACATAGCTATCGTAACCAAAAACTCAAACCTGCAGCTACACCTCCACAAGTTAGAACACATTCTTCCTCCTGATGACTTCTGCACAGCAGTTCAAGCACTAGTCCTGTCCAAGCTGTACTAGGAAACGCCCCTCTTACTGGCCTCCCAAACATCACCCTCGCCCCGCTGCAAGTCCTACAGAAAGCAACAGCTAGACTCATCCAGTGCCTACCCAAACCCTCACACATCACCCTTGCTTGTTCCTAGCTCCCGCGGCTCCCATACCCACAGCATTGCTTTTAAAGGGCCATACATCAAACACAAAGCCTCAAAACACCATCCTACCTCCACAACTAAATGAAACCCATCACCTACACAAACACCTGACAATCTAACCAAAATCCCCTCTGTATTCTCCTATGCAAACAAACCTGCAGTCAAAAACAAGCATTCATGCAGTGGACACCCAGAGCCTGGAATACCCTACCACTCCACATCCACATCACACCCTCCATCATCACTTTCAGAAACATTCTCAAAAAATACCTCTTTCTTGACACTTAATTCAGCCACGCCACATGTCGTATCATCATCAGTCTATGCTGATCTTCCTATTCTGTCCTGAAAATACTGTAACTTCTCTTTCACCTTCACCTCTAAACTGTGTAAGGTGCTCTGAGACCCACTAACGAGGGACAGTACTTAACAAATATTAAAATACTATAAACAAACCCATCTTTGTTTTTATATCAACGTACCATTCTTTCCATAAAGTTGTTTTTCAAAAGATACCCCAGTGCTATGTGTTGCTTAACAAACAGTTTCTAGAAAGAATTTGGTCAAATACATATGAGTCACTCTGAAAGGGCAAAAGGACTCAACTTAGGATGTTTATCTAAAAAATGAGTGCAAGGCAATCCAGCAAAGTATGATGATTAAAAATGAATCTCTGTCATTCTCCAGAGATAAATGGCAAATGCAAGGACGGGAAACAACTTTGAATATATCATAAACAGTGAACTATACAGATTTACCATTAGTAACTAACTATTTGAGAAGCTGACAATAGTGAAAAGTGCATATTTCCACATATGTATTAGTGTTTCATTAATGTAGTATGTTCAGATCCATGAAACAGAATATACTAATATATACCTTAACATTCCTGGAAACAAGGGCAAACTAACAAAGTGGGTTGAAAACCCTTCTTTGGAGATGTGTTTTGGGTGTGAATACGTTTGTGCGTGTGCATGAGGGGTGAGGCGGGAGATGATGTTTCATCCTTCTGAGGTCAATGAAACAATTATCATGTCAAGCAATGATAACACCTATTAACTACATGCAGAAACTTGGGGCATGTTTATAATGTTCCCAAATATTGCCTGATGCTGTTGCAGAAGGTTTACCATAAACGATCGCACTATCACCTTCACCATTCCAGCCATTAGCAAACACTCTAAGCCAGTACTTACAAACAACATCACCATAGCCCGCAGTTCACGCAATCTGACTAGCCTGAAAATCATTCCTCTCATTAACTCACCCTTCCCCGCCTCACAAGACCCCGCTTTCCTAGTCGGCCATTATAACACCTTGCTCTGCAATGCTTTCAAGCAGCTCGCACCCCTCAAAGCTAAGAAATCCAAGAACCCTAGCCACCATAACTCTTGGTTCACCACAGAACCATGTGCCGGCATGGCAGCGAAACAAACAGCAGAAGCCACCTGGCTTAAAAACCACAAACAAGAGCCATCTCTCTTCACTCTCACACCAAAACAAAGAGCTGATCCTCACCTCCAAAGCCTCCACATACAATGAAAGAATTGCTAAGGCAGCCTCAAGCTCCCGGGAACTCTTCACCATTCTCCGTGAACTAGAAACTCAGATATCCACACCAGACGCCATCATTAAAGACAACGCCTGGTGTAATAAGATCCAAGACACCCTCACAGGAAAAGTCACACAGCTCCAATCCAAAATACAAGCTAAACAAGCCTCACTGCCCACTCCCGACCACCTTACCTGGTCCAACCTGTGATGACATCCCACCTTTTAAGTTCCAACCTACCCAGCATCCCCGCCCTTGCTAACAGCATTGCTGGCCTTAAACCTTCCTGGTGCAAGGGAGATACATTCTCAGCCTCCTTGGTCAGAGATTGTGTTGAGTCTCTACTCCCTCTGATTGCCGCCATCATCAACTCTTCCTTCACATCCTGCTTCGTCCCCCTCTCACTAAAGGAATCCTGGATCTCACCGTTCCTGAAAAAACCTACCCTCAACCCAGTCATCCACACTAACTATCTGTCTCTTACTACCTTCCCCTTCCTCCTCACAATCATGGACAGAGTACCTATCTACAAATACAATCTTTTCTTGAACATTACCACATTCTAGGCTCCCGCCAGTCAGGCTTCTGCCCTTCTGCTCCTCCTTCTCGACCTCTCAGTAGCATTCAAACTTGTTGACCATAAAATCCTTTGCCAAGCCCTAACTTCTGCTGCCCACTTCTCCCCCAAAGCTACTAACTGGATTGCCTCCTTTTGTCTAACAGATCCTCCAGAGTATTTGCGGGCGAGGCCACTGCCTCCCCAACACCAAATTTGTGTGGAGTACCCCAAGGTTCTTGTGTCTCACACACCTTGCAGAACAATTACACCAAGCCTCTGTTCGACCATCTTAAAGCCCTGGGAATCTCGTATACTAACTACGCTGATGTCACAACGCGACCCTGGACACTGTGGAAAAGATGGAGGCTTACTTAGGCACCTTGCGGACCTTACCGTTCTAGTCTTTTTGGTCCTTTTTCCTTTAAAAGGTAGCCACGCCCACAACGCTGTGCGTTGCAACTCGCATTGTCAGCCTTTCGCTAACATCGCCTGCAGTGCCGCTCTTTGAGCTCGGTCCCTTGATACTTTATCTACCTAGTACTCAGCCCGCCTTGGCTTCCCTGTTTTCTCAGCTCTTTCCCTTTGTTCAGGCTCCGTACTGTAAAGCCATCCTTTTTGCCCCTCTGTTGCTCTCTCTCTCGCTTTCGCCAGATACCTGACTCTTGTGCTTACGCTTTCGCTCCCGCCTGCCCTCTCTCTCTCGCTTTCGCTAGATACCTGACTCTTGTGCTTACGCTTTCGCTCCCGCTTGCCCTCTCTCTCTCTCGCTTTCGCTAGATACCTGACTCTTGTGCATACGCTTTCGCTCCCGCTTGCTCTCTCTCTCGCTTTCGCTAGATACCTGACTCTTGTGCATACGCCTTCGCTCCCGCTCACTCTCCTTACTATTTCGCTTTCTCCCCTCCTTGCTCGCTCCCGCTTCTGATCACGCTCTCCTTCTCTCTCTCTCTCTCTCTCTCTCTCTCTCTCTCTCTCTCTCTCTTTCTCTCTCACTCTTACCAGCATTATAGCCTTACCATTCCTCCTGACTACTCGTGTACAGCCTCCGCTTAGCCTTCCTCGGATCGCAGTGGACTCTCTTCCAATCCTTTTCGACATCAGCCCTCCACTTCCGAAACACTCCCTGCCAGCAAGGACTCACCATCTAACAGGGTTTTTTCTGCCGTCACTGGCTTTTTCCCTGACGTTACGGGACTGGCTCCCCTGGGTCCACCTGACAGCTTGTTCCTACCACTGTCAGGGTGGCCTCAAGCGGAGCTCGTCCCTATCTCTACGAGCGCAAGAAGGACAAGAAGGGAAGGAAGAGCACCAAGACAGACGAAGACCCGCAGGAGATCAAGAAGGAGGAGAGAAGAAGACCAAAGACATCTACTAAGGAGTATTCCTCTAAGGAGTCAGGTGAGGAGTCTTCGGGGGTGGTAGTTTCCGATTCTGACAGTTTGCAACGCCACAAGTCAACATGGCCTCCCTAGAGCAGTTTCAGGAGACGGTAGCTGCTATCCAAGGCCTTCAGACTGAAGTACAGAATCTCCGAACCGAAAATGTCAGTCTACGACAACAGATCGCAGTACGAGATGACACTCGTGGCGACTTGCCTCCACAGTCATTCTCTTTTGGAAAGTATGACGGCAATCCAAAACATTTGAAGGAATTCCTGATGCTTGCATGGTCTATTTCACTTTTAGACCGAAGGCCTACGAATTGGACAGGTCCAAGGTTGGTTTCCTTGTTGCTAATCTCGTCGGAAACGCCTTGGCTTGGGCCACCCCGTTGATATCCCAATCCGATCCAGCAATCAACAATTATTCCCTATTTACCCAACAGATGAGAGCCAGATTCGACAGACCTGAGGTACAGTTTTCCTCTTATGAAGCCCTCTTGGACATTCGTCAAGGGAATCAAGATGCTCAAACTTTTGCTTCTGCTTTTATCAGACTGGCAAAGGATGCAGGATGGCCTGACTCTGCTCAACAAACCCTCTTTCGCCGGGGACTCCATGACGATCTCAAAGACGAGCTAGCCAGAGTGGCTCGTCCAACCTCCTTCCAAGAACTAGTGACTTTGACTCTTCAGCTGGAATACCGACTTCAAGAGCGAAGACAAGAAAGGAGGAGGTTCCGAAACCTTCCTTCTGCCAGTACTACTCCAGTTTCTCTTCCTAATCGGAGCCAGACTGAAGAACCAATGCAGATCGGTACTACTAGAGGTCCCCTGACTCCAGAGGAGAGAAAGAGACGTAGAGATCTAGGTCTCTGCATGTACTGTGGATCTTCTAAGCATTTGCTCCGGAACTGCCCCGAAGTACCTCCAAGACGTTCGGGAAACGCTTCTCCTCGGTCTTGAGCAGGGATAAGAACCGGGCAGAGATGATCAATCCCTGCAACCTTACTTGTCAGAAGGCTATAGAAGATGATAACAGATTGTTGGTGTTCACCATTTATCTCACTTTCGAGCCCAATCCCACTGTTGAGGTCTTGGCTATGTTGGACTGTGGTGCTGCGGGTAATTTCATCGATGTCCAGTGGGCTCAAGATCAGGGGGTGCCTTTTCTACAAAAGAGTCGCTCCTTACCCGTAGAAGGAGTGGATGGAACTCCACTCTCCTCCGGGCCCATTGTACAAGAAACCTTACCTGCTACTATGCTTCTTTTTCAACACCAGGAACAGATTGTTTTCGATGTGATAAGAGCCGCACACTTCCCAATAATTTTGGGTATACCATGGCTACGTAGGCATAATCCTACTATTGACTGGTCAGCCAACACTATATGCTTTTCGTCTTCTTTCTGTACTTCTTCCTGCCTTCTCCAGACTAATCCGGTTCCCGGTAAGGGAATCCCTACTCCGAAGTCCGCCTCAGTGGTGCAGATGGTGCCGCTCTGCTACCAACAATACGCCGAACTTTTTCAAGATGAACTACCACGCTCTTTACCTCCTCATTGGCCTGAAGACTGCTCCATTGAATTAAAACCAGGTGCTTCAGTTCCTTTTGGCCGAATGTATCCCATGTCTCTCCCAGAAAGAAGGTCCCTTAAGGAATACCTGGAAGCAAACCTTCAGAACGGTCTCATCAGAGAGTCACGCTCCTCTGCCGGAGCTTCTATGTTTTTTGTACCCAAGAAAGGGACCTCCGAATTGAGACCGTGTATTGATTATCGAGGCTTGAACCGTATGACTATAAGAGACAGATATCCCATGCCGCTTATAAAGGAAGTACTGGAAGCAGTTGAAGGGGCTAACATTTTCACCAAACTAGACCTTCGAGGTGCCTATCATTTGTTGAGAATCAAGGAGGCAGATGAGTGGAAGACCGCCTTCAGAACTCCTCTGGGACACTTTGAATATCGAGTGATGCCCTTCGGACTGGTAAACGCCCCGGCGGTTTTCCAACGGTTTGTGGACAAGATATTCTCAGATCTGCTATACTCTTTTGTAGTAGTCTATCTTGACGACATTCTTGTCTTCTCTTCTTCTCCGGCCGAACATCACAGACACATTGAGCAGGTGTTAAGAAGACTACAAGAGAATCATTTATTGTTAAAGCCAGAAAATTGCATCTTCGAATCCTCGTCTGTTCCCTACCTTGGCTTTATTCTCTCCAAAGAAGGAGTTCAGATGGATCCCGAGAAGGTGAAGGCGGTACTTCTATGGCCCACTCCCAGCAGCCCTAAGGATATACAAAGGTTCTTGGGTCTCTCAAACTTTTACAGACGCTTTATCCCAAATTTTTCGGAGATCGTGCTACCCATTACTAACCTATTAAAGAAAGGTCAAGAATTTTCATGGGACTCGA
This sequence comes from Ambystoma mexicanum, assembly GCF_040938575.1. Taxonomy (NCBI): domain Eukaryota; kingdom Metazoa; phylum Chordata; class Amphibia; order Caudata; family Ambystomatidae; genus Ambystoma; species Ambystoma mexicanum. The sequence continues at coordinate 941,780,037 of NC_090939.1, forward strand.
AGGCTGAACAAGCTTTCCAGGTACTCAAAGAAGCTTTCACCACTGCGCCCATCCTCATTCAACCCAATCAGTCCCTTCCTTTTGTGGTTGAAACGGACGCCTCTGGAGGTGCCATAGGAGCAGCCTTATTACAGTCTGGTAAGGATGGTATCGAACACCCGGTGGCGTACTACTCCCGGACACTCACCCCGAGTGAAAGAAACTACTCGGTTTTGGAACGGGAATTGTTGGCCATCCGCCAGGCTTGTGTCGAGTGGAGACATCTGTTACAGGGGGCGGCCCATCCATTTCTGGTGAGAACGGATCATAGGAACCTCAAGGTATTTCAACAAATGGAGTGTCGCAATTCCAGACATGCCCGGTGGGCATATTTCTTCTCCCAATTTGACTTTGACATCACGTATCTTCCGGGGAAGGAGAACGTGTTGGCTGATGCTTTATCCCGGAGCCTAGGAGAAGAATGTCCAGTAGAAGGACACAAACCTGAAGAGATTCTTTTGGGGAAGAGGATATTAGGGGCGGTCAATTCATTTCTACAAGAGGTTGAACGTACTTCTAGTTCTACTCAGATACCCAACGACCGTCTGTCTTCTTTGGAGAAAAGAGGGACAGTGTATTTCTACAAGGACACCCTGTTCCTTCCGTCTAAAGAGCTTCAAAGTCAAGCTATGTCTTGGTGTCACGATCTACCCTCTGCTGGCCACAAGGGGCAAGGAGCCACGACCAATTTGGTATCAAGGTATTTCTGGTGGCCCACTTTAGCCAAGGATGTGAAGGCTTATGTAGCCGCATGTCCTGTTTGCGCCTCCAGTAAGCCCTCTACGCATCGCCCTTTGGGTCTTCTCCAACAAGGACCCTTACCAGCACGTCCTTGGGAACATATTTCTACTGATTTTATTGTGGATCTTCCTCTCTCTATGGGTTCTACCGCCATTATGGTTACAGTAGATTCCCTGAGTAAGATGGCACACTTTTCTCCTCTACCTGGCCTACCATCGGCTCCAGAAGTAGCTGAGGTTTTTCTGAGAGATGTGGTTAGGCTTCACGGTCTACCCCAAACTATTGTTTCCGACAGAGGCTCTCAATTCACTTCTCGTTTCTGGTCTACACTGTGCAAGACTCTGGGAATCAGTAGAGCTCTCTCTTCTGGTTATCACCCCTAAAGCAACGGACAAACTGAGCGTCTAAACTCCACCTTAGAACAGTACCTTTGTTGTTTCTGTGGTCAAGAACAGGAGAGTTGGACATCTTTTCTCTCCACGGTGGAATTCGCCTATAATAATACAGTACACTCTTCCCTAGGAATCAGTCCATTCTTTTTCTCCTATGGCTTTCATCCCATGCATATCCCCTTGGTCGGGATACCATCGACTGCTGTCCCTGCGGTTGACCAAAGGCTTAGTGAACTAAGACGTATAGAAGGGGAGGCTAAGAAGAACTTGGAGACCAGCAGGGAGCTCCACAAGAGGTACGCTGACAGGAAGAGATCTCAAAACCCCACATGGACTGTTGGCACAAAGGTTTGGTTGTCCACTAAATTCTTACCACGCTGGCTACACCCAGGGAAGTTTTCTGCCAGATTCATTGGGCCTTTCCCCATTTCCGCACAGATCAATCCGGTGGCCTTTCGCCTGAAGCTTCCTCACAGTATGAAGCGCATCCATCCTGTGTTCCACTCGTCCCTTCTCAAGGACTATCTATCAGATCCGCATGGTCGGACAGTGCCACGCTCATCTATTCCCGATAATCCAGAACCTGAGGAATACGAGGTGGAGAGGCTGGTGGACTCTCGCTACAGACATGGTACAGTTCAGTACCTGGTACATTGGAAGGGGTACTCCACTGCAGAGCGTACCTGGGAACCTAGAAGCCACATCCATGCCCCTCGCTTGGTACGTCTTTTTCACCGCCTTCATCCGGATAAGCCCGGGAAACCCCAGATGAGAAGGGGGCATACTGTCACAACGCGACCCTGGACACTGTGGAAAAGATGGAGGCTTACTTAGGCACCTTGCGGACCTTACCGTTCTAGTCTTTTTGGTCCTTTTTCCTTTAAAAGGTAGCCACGCCCACAACGCTGTGCGTTGCAACTCGCATTGTCAGCCTTTCGCTAACATCGCCTGCAGTGCCGCTCTTTGAGCTCGGTCCCTTGATACTTTATCTACCTAGTACTCAGCCCGCCTTGGCTTCCCTGTATTCTCAGCTCTTTCCCTTTGTTCAGGCTCCGTACTGTAAAGCCATCCTTTTTGCCCCTCTGTTGCTCTCTCTCTCGCTTTCGCCAGATACCTGACTCTTGTGCTTACGCTTTCACTCCCGCCTGCCCTCTCTCTCTCGCTTTCGCTAGATACCTGACTCTTGTGCTTACGCTTTCGCTCCCGCTTGCCCTCTCTCTCTCGCTTTCGCTAGATACCTGACTCTTGTGCATACGCTTTCGCTCCCGCTTGCTCTCTCTCTCGCTTTCGCTAGATAGCTGACTCTTGTGCATACGCCTTCGCTCCCGCTCACTCTCCTTCCTATTTCGCTTTCTTCCCTCCTTGCTCGCTCCCGCTTCTGATCACGCTCTCCTTCTTCTCTCTCTCTCTCTCTCTCTCTCTCTCTCTCTTTCTCTCTCACTCTTACCAGCATTATAGCCTTACCATTCCTCCTGACTACTCGTGTACAGCCTCCGCTTAGCCTTCCTCGGATCGCAGTGGACTCTCTTCCAATCCTTTTCGACATCAGCCCTCCACTTCCGAAACACTCCCTGCCAGCAAGGACTCACCATCTAACAGGGTTTTTTCTGCCGTCACTGGCTTTTTCCCTGACGTTACGGGACTGGCACCCCTGGGTCCACCTGACAGCTTGTTCCTACCACTGTCAGGGTGGCCTCAAGCGGAGCTTGTCCCTATCTCTACGAGCGCAAGAAGGACAAGAAGGGAAGGAAGAGCACCAAGACAGACGAAGACCCGCAGGAGATCAAGAAGGAGGAGAGAAGAAGACCAAAGACATCTACTAAGGAGTATTCCTCTAAGGAGTCAGGTGAGGAGTCTTCGGGGGTGGTAGTTTCCGATTCTGACAGCTGATGACACCCAAACCCTCATCCCCCTCTGCGGCGACCATCTGAAAGACATCCTCAGAATTTTATTTTTACATTTTTTTATTCATATAGTTGAATAATCAACTTTTCAATACATCAAATAAAAAATTAAAACAATTTTAAGAATTTAAAATTACTTACAATTCATATACATGGTTCATATATCATACAGTTCAATGTATCTGTGTTATATAAAATCATCCTTTTAGTTTATTTAATTGATCTTTCCGCATGAATCTCACATCTATCCATTTTGCCCTGGTAGCAAGGTAACAACATATTTTGTTACTTAATTTCAAGAAAGGCATTAAATCAATGTCCATTCATCATCATTTAACAGTTTTTTATGCCTATACTGTTTCGCTCTTATTGGGCAAAACAGATTCCAACTTCAATGACATCAGAAAGTTTATTATTGCCAAACTAACTGAAGTCTTTTGTGTGTTATAAAGAAGCTCCCAGAGCCGTTCGGCCGTAAGATTCCAGTGTCCTTCTAAAAAATGCTTAAAATACCTAATTCTCTCTTTTAAAAGATTGGACGTGTTCACCAACAAGTGAACTAAGGGTTCAGGTTCTTGAGGAGCATGACAGAAACGGCAGAAGTAGTTATCTACAGGAATTAACTTCCATTTGGCTAAGATTTCCTTTGTGTGCCAGATGTTAAATCTGAATGTAATAAATTGATCACAATATTTAGCCTCTGGAAACTTGATGACATAGAATTACGGAGTTTGTGGTTTCTTATTTATAGAAATATACGTAGCTAGATGTTTATATTTCAAGCATTCGGATTGTGTTTTTATCCAATCCCAGGACACGATTTTTCTCTTTGCCTTATTAGGATTTACAATAAGTGTCTCTTCTGATACGTCCGCTGCTGTCATAAACTCTTGAACCTGACACCTCCAGATAGACATACTTTTGTGGGTCGTGTCTTTTTTATACTTTGCTAATACGTCAAGCACAGAGTTAGGCTTTGTATCCATAATGCATTTCCTATACAGGCTGCATAGCTTCCACATATACAAAGAGTAAAGCAATGTTAGATCTAATTCAAAACGAATAATACACATAGGTACCGATTTAGGCAATCTAAGCAGATTCTTCCAAAAAGACCCTTCTATTATTACCCAAAAAGACTGTCCTCGCCAATTTCGTGATTCTGCACCATAAATGGTCGTCGGGACAGCTTTTTGTTGGTAAAATACTAGCACAGGTGAAAGTGAAAGTGAAAATCTTTATCACCATCACTTGAGAGCATGCAGTTTTCATTTTTTTCTGAAGTTCTGCATAATATGGAGCAACAGATATGAATTGATTGACATTTAGGCCCAAGTATTTATACTCAGAGACAATCTGTAGCAATTTTTGCTGCAATTTCCATAGATAGTAATTTTTTTTGATCATACTAGCAGTTGCCATTATCATGACCTTAGATTTAGTCAAATTGATAGTTAGATTGGTATTCTGAGTATAAAGATCCAATTGGTTCAGTAAAGCTTGCAATCCCTTAGCTTTCCTCGCAAGTAGAACCAAATCATTGCCGTATAAAAGCCAGGGGATTGCATGCCCCCCCAAACGCGGAGAATCAGATTGCATGTTACCAAACGTTCATGTTATATCTGCAATAAAAGAATTAAACAATGTGTAAGCCATAAGGCACCCTTGTTTAAGTCCCCTAAATGTTTTTATGGATTGTGAAAATCTTCTATCCAAAGAAAGTCTTATTTGGATTGAAGTTTGGGAATGGAATTCTCGTATCCAATGCTGTAAATTAATTGGACATCTGGCTTCTGCACAGATGCAGAGATACCGAACCAAAAGCAGATTCGAAATCAATAAATGCTGCATATAATGGCTGATTCTGCCGCCATTCCTATTGCTTGATGGCATGCAAAACTTGTATATTAGATTTAATGTCATTTACGAAACCATCCAATCTTGGCTGGCCGCACACAGCCTCTGCCTCAATGACGACAAAACTGAACTCCTACTCATTGGGCCCCCTGCCCACTTGAGGAGTCTCGCCCAGGACTACACATCTTTTGATATTGAAAACCACAAGATCCTTGTCTCCCCCTCAGTTAAGACACTTGGGGTCTACCTCGACTCGTCTCTTTCAATGTCCCGCTATGCTAACCATATCGCCTCAACATCAGACTATGCGATTAAACTAATCAACTCCATCAAACCTTTCCTCACTACCACTAACCGTCTGAACGCTGCACGAGTACTAATATGCTCGAAACTTCACTATTGCAACACCCTGCTTTGCGTCATCTCTGAAAAAAAACGTTTGCAAACTTCAAACAACCCAGAACAACGCGCTCAGAACCACTCTTGACATTGGCAAACGGGACCACATATCAGATGCCAGGACAACAGCCCACTGGCTCCAAGTTAAGGATAGAATCAATTTCAAAATCCTATCCCTCACCCACCGCTGTCTCTCGAATGACCCTCCAGGCTACCTAGCTGACAATCTAAGAAAATACACCTCAGAAAGATCTACTAGGGCTGCCTACAGTCACCGCCTTGTCACCCCAAGGTTCGAAGATGCTAAAGTGGGGGGCTCCAGTTTTCCAGTCCGGGCACCGCCTCTCTGGAACAAGCTACCCCCACACCTCTGTGGAGAACCCTCCTACAATGTCTTCAGAAAGAAAACGCTGCTGTTCAACTGATCCTCCGCCCCCCCATCCCTGCCTCCACTGATTTATGTCTGTTCTCCCTGTAACTAGCGCCTAGATTCCCGTGGGCTTTGTGTGCTGCTATAAATGTACAAATAAATAAATAAACCATCTCCCGGATCCAATCCCCATGCTGCTGTGGAAACAAAGAAACACAGATCCTAGTCTACTGGATTATAAACTAATGTCTGAAGCATCCATTTTAGCCAAAGTAAATTCGGAGTAAGCAGTAAGAGCATGTTGACGGCCAATAAAGCTATAAGAATGATAAATATTGTCCCCTTTGTCATCTAACTTCACTCCTTCATTTACACTGTCTGAAAAATATTCAGAACAGACCTACTGTATCATCCAATATGAACGTTGAGATTTTAGGAGTGTCCTTTTTTTAAGCTCACGCCATGTTGCTCCATTATGCAATAATGAACATTTTCCCATAATAAATTCAGATCTACAAGTAGCAGATTTGCAGGGTGATGTGCCCATTGAGGCCAAGACTGATTGAAAGTCTGAGACTTGATATTGGAGAATCTGATGTTCAGAGAGGGCACTATATTTAAACAAAGCTTTTCTGAGTGACCTCATGGCGTGTCTGACACCTCCATCCATGTATTTCAGCTATTCCCATAAATATGGACCAACAAATCATCCAATGTAAAGTGCTATTTACTACAAAGCAGATACCAACTACTAGCCTGCTAATTTCCAATCACTAGACACTTACTCTGCATGCTGGTTATAAACATGGCTTCTTAAAGGAAGAATAGCATCTGTATTGGATGGGCTACCCATTTAAATTGAACAGCTACTGTTAGCTGTAGGATTAGTGCATCAAGGGGCAGAGCATAATACAAAATGATGGTGTGTGTACCAAGTTGACTTACCTTTAAGGCGTTATGCAATACAATCGTTCCAGAACCCCTAGAGATCTAAACCAGAGATCAACTATGCTCCAGGTCAGGAATGAGTGGCGCATCCCGTGCTGTGCACTTGATGGCACTCTGGAACCCGTAGTTTATTCTTCAATCACAAATGCAGAGCTGCAAGTGGCAATGCAAGAGCATTTGCCACTAGGAAATGCCACTAGATGTCTGTCTGGCCTGCTGTGGGTTGTTTGTATCATCAATAAAGATTGCTTGCTTTTTTCATTGATTGATACATGCATCATGTTGTCATGACTTGTGACTAAAATGTTCAATTTCACAAAAAATATGTGTCTGTCAAACAAGTAGGCAGTTTTTTACTTTTTTAAAAATCATTTCGTTTCCCTTTTCTTTCACAAATTGTCGCCAATGTTGGCCCTTTTCAAGGACATTTGGCATTTTGCGCATGGGAGCGTTACTGAAGACTAACCTGCGCTGTGGCTCATTCCCCATTCATTGCTGGGCGCAGGCGATACTCTATCTGACAGCAGGGCCGTGAATCACAGCTCCAAGCCACAGAATGAAACGGCAATTGACTGCAAATCAGGGAACCTGTCATGCTGACAAATCTAGTCCCCGGGCACACCTTCATACCCAACAGACGTCCCCTAATCTGACAGCTGGGTAAACATGGGGGTGGCACAAAACCCCATACCGCAACCCACTCCCTCCTACTGCAGCCCCCAAATCTGCATCCCTAAATGAATGGGGCATGACATAAGTCATATTGAAGGGGAAATACACGTACTTGTACGTCCGGTAGCATTAACAAAGAGTTGAATTTCAGCACTGGGGTTAACCGTAAACTGAGAGACATTGTTTTCCACATTAATGCTGTTGGATACAAATGTTGTATCATTTTGTTCTAAAAAAAAAAAAAAGGAATGCATTAGTAAATAACATATTCCGTAACTTGCTTTGGTAATACAATGACTGATAAAAGAGCTAGGATGAAAGGATATTAACAATCATGGTAATTATCTTAAATCGAGCAAGAGTTCATGATTCGTATCCGTTATGAGCAATTCCTCTCTTGTGGACAACTACAACGCTGAAAATTAAATGAGGATTGAAATGCGGTGTCTCATGTCATACCGGACATTTCGCATTTCTAAGTGCTGTAATAATAGCTGCTATTACTGCCAAATGTAAAGAAGGGCTGAGTGACCCTAGCGGGATTCGAACTTATGGAGCGTAGGCTTGTCTCCTGTCTGTGGCAAGTGCTTAAGAGGGAGCTAGCGAGCGGGGCAATTAATGACTCTCTAACATATACCGCAATGTGGTATTTACCTCCGGGCGAATCATTACAGAGGTTCCCGGCAGTTCGGTATGTGAATTATTGCACCCCAAAAGGGCAGTGCTACTGCAGCGGCCGCTTGTCATTAGTCTGAGGACACAGGCGGAGAGGGGCATTTGGCGGTTTTTCCTTGAGAGAAGCGAATGAAGGGACATTTTAAGAAAATGTTTTGCAATGTTGGGGGTAAGCCGCAGATGCTTTATTTCAATCAGAAACTGAAGCTGGGCAGCCGCTTTACCTGTCTATGTGCACAAATAATGATTGGCGTCTCGAGCCAGAGGCCTAAAGTGTGACGCACAAAAGAGTGTCGCACATCGGCCAAAGCGAAGCATAGCGCGCCCAGTGACGAAACACGTGTTGCCTGGATAATTCTGCCAAGTGTACAACAATAAACCAAGCTTTGTGTTGACAAATTACACGATTCATGTAATCATAATTACCACCTAGACTAGCGCGAACAACCGTCACCAACCTGCCAGTATCTAGTTACAGAATACTTATGATATGTATTGCCATCGAAGGTGAATACCATAAAGCAATCATATTGGGACATTTTTAACTGAACCCGAGTGTGAATATGCTAAACACATGAAGATGGTGCACCACGAGACAAGACACTCTCATTAGTCTTATTTAATTTTCTTTATACTATAAAAGCGTCAGTTGAAGAATGATGTACTTTCTTGACCAAGTGTTTCAGGGTAAATGAAAAGTTACACACTATCTAGACAAACCATCTACAGCATTGCTAACTGTATTGAGACATTATTACTATAATTTAGCATTACAAACCTTCAGGCATCTGAGCGCTGCTTATTATTACCCACGGTGTGTGGTGTTCATTTATCGACCATGCAAGGATGAAAGGCTGAGTTTGGCCCTGCAGTGATTCGGACCTCTATGAGCAGTCTCTACACAGATGGCAAAGCGAGCAATCTACTCACTATGCTATTGGACCAGACATATCTTTGTTCTATATTTATAGGGAGGCAATATAATTACTCTGGTAAGTAACTGTACCATAATATATATTGAGGGCAAACTGAAGGAACTCATGCCGAGCATCTACCTAGGTTTACATATCGAGAACGTGAATTGATCTGGCAACAGCTAAGATGAGACCCTAACGTAGCACATTAAACAAAGGAGTCTTAACAATAAGGTATTAGACAAAAACATTGCACATTTCAACTACCACATAATATATACAATTAAATATTAATCTGGGGACGCAGGCAGAGGGAGGAGAGTGGTTGGTGGTCATTGAGAGAAGCTAATAAAGGGAACTGTTAAGAGAAAAGGTAGTGACAGTGAAGTGGGTAAAACGTGGATTTGAGAAAAGGAAGCCCAAAAGATGTATGGTGATTCGCTTGTAGACTTGCAACTTCAGGGGTTCACAGGCCACTTAATATTATCAACTAGTCTCGGCTAGTATGGGAAAACAGGTATGTGAGTGCTGCGCGCAAACACTGCCGCAAGGCAAGCCTTCAGCAATGAAGGGAGCTTATGGAAGGTTGGAGGGAATCCTACATCAGAAACTGGGAATACTTACCAGCAAACTACAGCAGTACCACTATGGAATCAGATAGCTGGGAGGGAATTATATGTTGACAATGGGCATTTTGTAAACATGGTGTGGGGACCTCACCGTTTTCTCAAGTCTACTCCAGTCACAGAACCTGTTCATTGCCCACACACAGCATCTGCATATTTCATGATCACCAGGTCGATTACAAACCCTGCTGGTATATAAAAGAGGAATGAGTCAGAAGGCACATAGTGAGAGAGGAAGATTGCCCAACACCAGATCCTGGCCCAGTTAAAGGTACAGTACTTAACATCCCAGATCAGCAAAGAAGCACTAAAATACAAAATACCAACTGCACCTCCTCAGAGGAATTCTTCCTTTCTGCCCCTTCCCCCAGAAGCTTACTGTCTCCAGAGTTGTGGTTCTCTCTAGGCTGGACTACTGCACCAGTCTATTTCTAAATCGGCCTGCTTCTACTCTCCACCCTCTGCAACTCATCCAGAACAGGACTGTGAGACTTGTCCTTGGCCTCAAACCCATGGATCGTATCTCTCCAGCACTGAAATCTCTGCATTGGCTAACAGTGGCTGCGAGGATTAAGTTCTAGACCCTATGCATTGTCCACAAGGCATTCTGGGGCCTGGGGCCTCAATACCTCCAACTCTCTCTTCGCTCCTCCACCTCCAACTCCCTCAGGGTCAGTCGCTTCGCCAAGCAACGAGTTGGTGTTAGACCTCTTTCTTCGGCTGGGGCCTCCGTCTGGAACAGTCTCCCTGCCTCTCCGAAACTTGAGGAGAACTATCTCTGGTTCCGGAAGCACCTCAAGACCTTCCTCTTTGTTTCTGCCTTCTTTCTTCCTCTCCCCTGCTGATTCCGGTCTGAAACTTCACTGGTCACCTGGCTACCCTCTGATCTCGGGCCAAGGTCCCTGCCAACCCGGTTGCACACCCACACTGCCTCCTGGCAACCCTTGCACTTGGGTCTGTATCTGTGACCCTACAGTCCCCCTACCTGCACTTTTGGACACCTGCTCTCTGCATGTACAATTGCACCTGCCACCCGCTGGACGTACTTCTTGTTATTGTTTGATCCCATGTACAGCACTTCCCCATCCCCTTCCCCCCTTGCACTTTTCCCCTCCCCTTCTCCCCTGCACTTGCGCGATCTCTATGTCACTTGGCCTAGTAAGGTCGTTGCCTCCGTCCTCCGTCTGTCCCCATCCATTACCTCATCGTGCCTTGAAACACTTGTGTATAGGCACGTTATAAATGCCATATCATTTCATATCATACGTTGAGAAGTTGTGGAGAAAGAGTGAAGAACTGGATGGACTCTTTTTGAAGTGTGACTTATAAATGTAAAAGACTGGTGTGTTAGACCCAGAGTAGTAACCATCTCTACTTTCCTTGCTTTTCCTGCAAAACAGTGACTGGTTAAGGGCTTTGTTTCAATCCCTCGCTTGCAATTTTCTAAGACCAGCTTTACCTCCTAAAGCCCACCAGCCACTCCATGAAATCCTTCAAACCATGGAGGAACTCGTAGACATCCATGCCCCCGTGAAACAACAATGCACCAGGTTTAACGCTGCAGCCTTGTGTATGCCCAAGAACTGACTGATAATAGATGTTGTTTCATATTTCTGGATTGTCTCAGATGACAGAGCGCATCCTTGATGCTTTTAGTGGCATGGGCTCCTGGTAAGAAGAGAGCACAAAGGAATATGTTTGGTGAGTGTGTGATTGATGCCGATGTGACAAGATCAGATATATCATCACGGGATGACCCACTCTTGATGTAGGCGATAGATAGGATATAAATGGCAGTCTTTTTGTGTGAAAGTGGCAAGTGAGTTGCTGCGTGGAGTTCATATGCATCAGGTTGAGCAGGGTGCAGGACAAGTTGGATTTCTGGATGACTTCTACACCTTCATCTACTTCTGCAAGTGGGCTGCATGTTGGATGCTGTATCCATGTGAGATGAGTATGTCAAAGATGTGAGAGGAGGTGAAGTGTTTCAGTAATACAGCTGCCATCGAGTTTGTGTGTGGAAATGAAGTCAGGGAGGCCAGCGGCGTGAACAATGGCCCGAATGACCATTGATTAGCATCAGGCTTTGTAAGAGCAGAAGTAGTGGGGATGGGGTGGAGATGAGACAGATATGTATGAGGTTCAGAGGATTCAAAGAGCAATGCTCTGTAGGTGTTGCTGGGCCCGGACCATGGAGACTGTGAGAATGGTATTCGAGTGAAGGAGTCAGATTATAATGTCTTCCTGAAGTTGAAATAGGTAGATGTTCCAGCCCTTGGCCTTGTAAAGACCGCAACAGGCACAAACAGGCACTGTCCTTTGTCTTGTCAGGCACAAACAGGCACTGCCCTTTGTCTTGTCAGGCACAAACAGGCACTGTCCTTGTCTGTATCCCAAGCTGAGGATGCAGGAGATGAGGGTGCCTGAGCCTTCATAACATCCAGGAACTCTTGAGCACATCTCAAGGCCATCATGCATCCATATCCTTACTTATAATTAAACCTCCAACACATTGCACTCCAAACTGACAAGACAATTGATTGGCCCATTGTGGACAGCTCCCGATTCTTTTCATGACCGCTTTGGTCTAAACTTATACTACTGTACGTGCATCCCAGCTAATTCTACCACTCATTCCTCATGTTATCTTTACCTCTCCTTGTCACCTTCGACTTCTGTTCTCTCTACGACTTTCTCCCGCTGTTCCCAATTCCCGCTCACCTTTATCCTCATGTCCTTCTAACCCCACAGACCACGGTCTGCTTTGCACCCTGGGTGAGGTCACAGTTCACCCACACGGACAAGGTTTTGGCGCTCTTAGATCACTATGGAGGTGAGGTGCGCAGTATAAAAGCCAATTGACATAACATCAGTGGTATTCCCTTTGAACACCACCAGCGGTATATAACATCATATCTGTAATACATTGGGTGCTAAGACTAGCTGTATTTTGCCAGTACTACATGTTTTAGCATTACTAACTAGGCTGTAAGGAGTCTCTAAAGATTTAAGAGTACTAAAATGGGGTCTCAATTTTGTTCGAGGAAATAGAAAGCAGCAAGAAACTGTATTTATTTATAGGTATTAAGTGGCTCTGCACAGTTTTGGGAAATTAATGGTGAGCAATGCAATGGCACATGTTATACTTAGAGAGTGATATGAAATTGCCAGGATTGATAGTTCACAAGTAAAGCACTCATCTATGACATGAAAGCAACCTTCACTTTGTATGTTCAAATCTCCTTCCATGGTCGACATAGCCTTTCATCCTTCTGAGGTCGATAAATTGAGTAGCATGATATACGTAATAATAAAATCTGTTATTTACAGTGTTAAGAAGCGGGGGGGGGAGGGCAGCCTGCATGGATGCTTTATAAGCACACACATTATTATTATTGTATGGCCAGGAACAACAACCTCCCACATTTCTTTCCCATTCTGGTTGCTGTCAAAATCTAGGGAGGGAAGCTGGTCAACATTGTATTCTGATCAGACTACTGGCTCGGCCCAAGAAACGGGAACAATGCACAGATGTATTGAGCCTTCTATTGTTCTTTGCAAACCGTGCCATAGTTTGAGCATTTACTTCTCAGCTAAATTTAATTAGAATATCGAAAATAATGTTATTACGGCTTGTCTCACTCGGCTTGTCTCACTTCACATAGTAGACCTTTAAGATGATGACGATTAATAAGATACTAAAAGTATTCCCATGAATGCTCTGGCCCATCGGCACCCCAGCTGGAGCTGAACTCTATGTCTGTAGATGGGTATTGCGCACTTAAGAGCATAGCACAAAGTGCTTGTTAAGGGAAGTGTCACATCGTTGGCTTTCTGAAGAATTGAGGGAAATCTGTATGCTGTGGGTGTGAAAGCCAGAGACATTAAAGTCCTGGGCAGTCATCAACAGTTCAGCTTGTGGCAAAAGAGAGAAGAAAGTTGTCCTAAACTTTATAGCAGAGAAGAGTTTTGTGAGTTTGTCTAAGGGGAAAAGGGGAGATATCGACAAGTGGAAAGGAATTTCAAAGGAACTACATGAGGTAGGGATGTGGCGTTTAGGGCAGGTCTAGGAAGATCACCTTGAAAGGAACCTCTTTAGGTGCAAGTCCCTGCTAGCCTTTATGAGGTTATCATTTTCAGTTAGCAGACAGTGAAGAAGAAAATCAGGAGTTCCCGTAGGTTGATGTGCTGGGGTGATTGGAATATTGGCTTTAACCAGTAGTTCCCGTCAGTCTAAACATGCAAGGAATATCAGTGCATGAGAGAGTGGAGCACCCAGGAGGATTGTTACTTCACGTGAAAGAGGCAGGCATATTGATCTATAGGTTCCACAGCATAGTGATAAACCTCCAGTACAGGCTTCAGGTAGACTCCATATAGTTTGGTACTCATTCCATTTTGATTGGCTGGACTCACATCAGGCATTCCTGAGCAATACAAAGTTTTTGACGGGACCACGTATAGTTTGTGGTTCAACATCTTGACTCTGTACTGTGTGTTGGAGCGCACAAAGAGGCAGGATGTTCTTTACTGGTATCAACTATTACTTTCTGAATATTGCAGCATCCTTCTAACGTTTGCCCTTCACTTTGAAAGTGTACTCTATCAATAGGCCCTAAGCCCAATTTGGCATTTACGTCTCTGCTATGAGCAGAATGTTAACTGCCATATGCCATCCCTGATTCTTATGTATTTCATCATTCTTCACTTGTCCCCAGTAAAGCCTCAATATAATTAATCTTTGATGTTAGGAAATAATCAATTACACTTATATTAGCATCACTATTTAATTTCATTGACAACAATGTTTTTCATGGCACACAGCTGGCATTGGTTTAGCAACAGATATTTTTTCTGAAAGTGCAGTCATTGCACAAGCAGTGTTTAATTTGTGGGATTGTTTGCCATGTTACAGCCCAGCACTTATTTTTGAGCTCCGGCACTTATTGTCACAGACTCACCTGAATTATGAAGTGGTGTTAGTCAGTGCATCCATCTACCACAATGAGGAGGTGCAAGCTCTAGTGTAACCCCAAATATGTTGACACTGTGGAGAGCAACTATAAGTGGTGGCAGCAGTGGTGAGGAACTGCACACCCGCAGTGTTGCACGAGTGCTAGAAAATATTTGGGCCCCAGCGCCTAATTATTTTTACAAATTAAGCACTGTGCACATGTCAGATGTTTGTTTGTTTGTTTATTTATTTCTAATGCGCACCAAACCCAAAGGTAACAGGGTGCAGCACTAAGATGGTGCAAAGTTTACAAGGTTACAGATAATTTAAAGTTCGACACAATATATTACAGATCACATTACAAAGGCAGTGTAGCAATATATCACAATGTATTCAAAAAATATAACAATATCACAAATATACAGGTAATGACAATATTTCACAGTGTGGGAACAACTATAACAATATAACAAATATACAGGTAATGAACAGGTTAGATTGTCATTTTCTGGATTGCACAGGGTACACTAAGATAGCCAGAAAAGGCTGGTTTCTCTGGTGTGGCTAGTGGTCAGTAGAGTTGAGCAGGTTGATATAGTTCTTTCTAACCTGTAGATATGGTTGGTCTGCTCTCAACTCATGAGACAGGGAGTTCCAGAGCTTTGCCACCTTCACGGGAAAGCTGTTACCGCCAATCTTGGTGAGTCTGAATCCCGGTACCACAAGGCAGTTAGCGTTACCGATTATGGTCGGACTAGTAGAGGTTCTTCTGTTTACCTTATCTATTAAATAGCTAGGGGCCGCTTTGTTTAGTGCTTTATGGGTCAAGGAGACAATTTTTAGCAGAATATTATTGTGGGTAGAGAGCCATTTCTGTTGGCGTCTGATATCAGAGATATGTACTCTTTTATTTATGCCTAGTGCAGTTCGTAAGGCATTGTTTTGCAAGGCTTGGTGCCTCTTGATGATGACTTTGTTAGCTCCACTGTAAAGAGCATTACAATAATCCAGCCTATAGAGTATTAATGCTCTAGCCAAGATCATGCAGCTGTCATTTGAGAGGAATGGCTTACCGGCTCTGATAAGCTTACAGGTGTAAGCTGTAGTAGAGGCCGGGGATTTTACTTGTTTGTCGAGGGACATAGCAGAGTCTAGGTAGAATCCCAGGGTTTTTACTTCCTTAGTCACCCAAATAATGTTTCCATCAATGGTGAATGAGGAGTATTTCGTGGCCTAGTTTATTGATGTTGGTGTGTGAGCCCAGGATTATCAGCTCTGTCTTGTCATCATTCAGGCATAGACCATGGGTGGCCATCCATGCCTGGATGATGAGATATACTCTATTCACCAACGCCAAGTCCTTACCATGATACCCAGAAAGAGGGAGGAGAATCTGAGTATCATCTGCATAGTTAGTGTAGGTGATACCCAGAAGGTCCAGATCATAGAACAAGGGTTTGGTGAATATATTGTATAGAGTATGAGAGACACAAGAGCCCTGAGGCACACCTCACTGAATAGGGGTGGGTCCGCCGCTGCTGATTGGGAGAACACCCTCATGGATCTCTCGCTCAGCAAGGATTCTATCCATCTGATAGCCTCTGTAGAGAAATGAGCTGCTGATCCAGGTGTCTGCATAGGACCTTGTGATCCACTAGATCGAATGCAGCTGAGAGATCGAGTAGAAGGAGAAGGGCTGCCTTCCCATTATCTCTCAGCTCATCGACCTGATTTTTAAGTCAATGAGGGCTGTTTCTGTCCCGTGTAGGTGGCGAAAACCGGATTGTCTAGCTCCCAGGAGCTTATTTAGTTCAAGGTATTTTTGAATCTGGGTATATGCGACTTTGTCAAGTATTTTAAGTAAGAATGGTACCGTCGTGATGGGGCAGTAATTAGTAGGAATAAGTGGATCTAGAGCTTGTTTTTTCAAGAGTGGGAGTACCAATGATTGTTTTAAATTGGCAGTGATGGTGCTAGAGGCAAAGGAGGCATTGATACATTTGGAAATAAATGGTGACAAGTCCCTAGCAGCATCTTTTATAATCTGAGCTGGACAGATGGCGCCTGTTGTGGCTTGATTGGAAGAAGGAATTGATGAGATGACATAAAGGCCATGCGCATACAGTGGCAAGAGTGCTCAGATTAGCAAATAAGGGAGATCTCTACCATCCTAAAGAAGTATTGGTCTCTAAAACCCAAGGGCACACTGTCAACACTTTATTTGTCTGTTAAAAGCAAAGCAAACTCGGCGAAGACACTGAACATTAATTTCCAAGACAATATTTGAAGCCCTAATGTGATATAATGATGCCTATACCTTCATTGCAGTGTGCACAGCAGCATAGTGCGTAGTGCATGAATGAAAAATTAAAATAACACGGACAAATACGCTGTGGATTAACAACATACATTACAAGGGCCATCACAGCAACACAGTCATGTAGGTGTGACAATGCATGACACATCAGTGTCGGAGTTGCAGCAATTAAATGTCAGACAAAAAAACAAAGAAATGACACCTACACTTGTACAGCAATGTCAATAGAACAGCAAAATCAATAACGCTGCGCTATATCAAAACAAGACAGGGACAGACTGTCAATTCAAAACCAGCAATAACAGTTGAGGGGATTTTGAGGATTAAACATGCAGAATGGCTGAGGTGCATGGATAGAAAACTGAAAGTTTAATCCTATTTCAGCGCAGATCCGGTATTGTTATCACAGCAGTCTACAGAAAAAGAAATCTGCATATCTTATGTAAAACTACCAGCTCAAAATGTCATCTGAGGGTATGAGTGGGGATTTAAATCTAGCTCAGGACATATGTGAAACCGCCATATCCTCAAGGTTAATTAATTACCTACACCGTCCAGAATCATTCAATCCTGAGCCATATGATGATCAAGGGCGGCGGTGGCAAGAGTGGGTGATTGAATTTGAGGGCTTCATGAGAGCACTAGGAAATGAGAATGCTCCAAATAAATTAGACATATTCATGAATTTGGTGGGAGGAGAAATGAGGAGTATCATAAGAACATTGACAACAACTGAGGAGAGAACATCGTATCAGCTTCTTCGTGCTGATCTAGAGGAACGCTTGACAATTCCTCCTAACAAAGATTATGAGAGATATCTGTTTAACCAATGCAAACAGAGACCACAGGAGACAATTGCACAGTTTGTATTACGATTGCAAGAGAAAGCAACCTATTGTGAGTTTGCAAAGTTTGATGATGAAGAAGCTATTAGGTTAAGAATAATTGAAAGCTGCACATCGTCAGAGTTGCGGAGACATCTTCTGAGAGCGCCCCTCTCATTGAAAGATATTCTGGAATTGGCGAGAATGTATGAAAGACTTGAGAAACAAGCAGAAGATATGGAAAGCGACGGGAAGTTGGAGACACTGGCTGGCTTCAGATGCAATGTGGAAAAACAGTCCCAATACTCGAGCAGGATATTATCTCAAAGCACATGGAATGGTATCAACGGAAGTGGTCAAGGAAAGCTGTGTTCTAGATGTGGATTTAGGTTTCCACACAAAGGTCGATGCCCGGCCATTGGTCGAAGATGTGTGGGATGTGGTCAGAGAAATCACTTTTTGGTTGTGTGTAAAGGGAGAACATCTCTATTGTCGACCTGTGGAACTGATGCCCAGCCAATATTGAATGGGAAACAATGCCTAATGATGGAGCGTTCCGAGAATGATGTGGCCACCCCAGATCGAGGACTAATAGTTGGAAGAAAGTGGCTATCTCAGGAAGAGACCCTAAGAAGTCACCGGAGGAGTTCCCATAAAGCGACAGGATGTGCTCTCAGTGAAAGAATGGTCAGCTACCAAGGAAAAGACTGCTTCCCAGGGTGTGAAAATTATAATTGTATAAATGGAGAGGAGGATGGTGACATTGAAAGGGAAGTAGTAAAGTGGGACAGAGTTTGGACAACTGGTAAGAGGAAAGTTGAGGAACATGAGGAACATTTGATGGATGGGGATGAGAGCATGCGATGGGGTCAAAGGCAGCGAAGGAAGATGGTCAAGAAGATAGACCTTAATGATGAGTCAGAGCCTCTCTTTGTGACCGAGTGTAAAGGGCCCGTGATCATTGCAAGGAGAGATGAAGTGTCTGGGGATCCGTTCTTTCATGCATTGTTTCAAGATGGTTCTGGTGGGGAAGAAGAAATGAAGAGGTGCATGCGGAACAGGGAAATGAAGAACCTGTTGATGACATGTCACTTAAAGACTGTGGACATTCTCCACCATGTGTAGCTGGTGAGGGAAGTCAGGGGACAGTCAATATTCAGTCCCAAAGAAATACTCGTAAGCCTGCACCTCTGATTGAGCAGATGTAGAGGTGATCTTGCTGGACAGATGGGGAATGAACCTATATGATAAGCAAGGGGGGGATGTTGTGGCTTGTAGAATGTGGAATGAAGAGAGAATAGAACTAGAATGGGTATGCCAGGAAAAGGATTGAAGAGCAGTCAGTTAAGAAATGGAATAAAAGGAGTTGAGACATGAAGGTTGTCTCCTGGCATTATTTAATAGAAACATGGTGACAGTAATGATATAATCAGATACATAACAGCGCCTTTGCAGTTGTATGGTTTGAGAGATAGGATAGTTTTCTCTACCTCTAGAGTAGTGGTTTTGGTAAAGCGGAATCCAGTGGTCTGGGTAGTAGATGTACCACTGGACCGATGGCTGTTCAAGGGATGCTGTAGATTCAGTGTGTCTTTTTTTGTGTTTATTTTGTTAGCTAGTGCATGTTGAATATCCGAGCACCAAGTCTAGTTTTTGACACATATGTCAGGTATGGGAATCGGGCATTCTAGTTCTTTCAATATAGTGAACAATTCTTTCATACTTGAATTAGAGTTAGCAATACGTTCACTATATGAATTCCGTTTTGCATGGCAGACTTCATTTTTGTAGTGCATAGGGATGGATGTTAGTTTACCTTTGTTCTCCACAGAGGGGCAGAGTCTCCAGGCAGTTTCACACTTCCTTTTCAGGATACGTAAGTCCTTTCATTGAGGGGTGAACCATTTGTTTAAATGGGATTTTGGTTGACTTGCTCTCAATTTGAGTGGGGCAATTCTATCCATTGTAGTGAGCATAATTGTGTTACATTCATTGACCAGAGTACTGGGGTCTAAGTTGTCAGGCAATGAGCTTAGAGTTGGGAGAATAGCAGGGATCACTTTGTCCACTGTGATATTATTTTTGTCGTGGGGCCATGGGTGAAAGTCTGGTGGTAGATAATGTACACGACACGAGTGAGTGGTCTATCCTATCCACAGTTGTGGTGTTATAGCGGTAATGGTAGCCATGCAGTTATGATCGGCTACCCAGTCTAGGGTTCTGCCTTTGATATGGGTAGGTTTATTAACTTTTTGTGATAATCATAATGCAGTGAGGATGTCTATTTCAGAGGCATGCTTGTCAGCTGGATCATTAAAGCCTAGATTAAAGTCACCTAGTAGTAATAGTTGGGTGGTCGTTTTGAGGTTGTTGCCCAGTATGGTGTGCATGTCCTCCTCGAATGTCCCAACGGGGCCAGGTGGTCTGTAGACTAGATGGATAGTAAGTGACTGGGAGTTGTTTAGGGAAAGTTTGGCAGTGAGGATTTTGCATGATTGCATAGTTTGTAAGGGGGCTAGTCTCAGTGAAAGGCTCGTTCTAGAAATTATGGCGATTCCTTCACCTCAGGTTCCATCTCTATCTTGCCTAGATATGGTGTAGCCGTCTGGGATGGCTAGCATAAGCCAAGGTCCTGCGACGTTGTGTAGCCAGGACTCCGTTATAGCAAGGAAGTCCAGGTTTCCTTCTGTTATTAGATCGGCGATATCCATAGCGTGGGCAACGAGAGATCTCACGTTCAGGAGTGCTCCTTTAAGTGAGTGTGCTTCTGTTTTAGCTGTGGCCTTGTGAGACGTGGGTAGGTTGCAGTCAGTTAGCTTATTATTGTGGGCCGTAATCTGACTGGCAATAACGCATGGGGCAGATGGGGCTGTGCGTCGGTTGGTAATATCAAGCTTCATACTGGCATGGTAATTAGTTTTCTTATTTATTGGTGGTAGCAGTCTAGTGAGGGGTTTGTGCAATTTGGAAAGTCTTGCACAGAGTTTAGAGTTTCTGTCGTTAATAGAGCAAGGGAGGATAGCATAGGCTCCTGGGCCTGTAGCATGGGGAAATTTAAGTTGAGCAGTGCTAAGGTTGGTTGCTGCCATATTTGGCAGGCTATGTGGGAATGGTTCAGACTCAGGTGAAGGGAGCCTGTTACGGTATTCTATGGTGCTAGTAACGAGGAGTGTAGTGGCCATCATTATACAGTGGGTCAGGCTTTGGAGTAACATATTTGGCCGGATGTATAATATGTGCGCTGTGGGTGCTAAGCCAAGGGTCAAGCGTGCACCTTGAACTGAGTCAGGTGTCCAGGGCAATTTGGGAGAGGCAGTTGTCAGGTGAGGCCCAAGGCAGTTCAGCTAGGCCGTGTGATACGGTCAGGTAAGAGGCAATTGTCAGAAGCACATGTAATCAAAGGCACAGAGGGCGGCAGGGGAAAAGTGCAGTATAGGCAATTCAAAGGCACAGATGCAGATTACAAGTAAGAGCAGTGAACCAGGTAAATGTGCACGGATGTACAGTGCACCTAATCAGCGCGTAGGCACACATAGCCTGAGAGCACTTAGTAATTACACAGGGCAGAAGTGCACGGATGTGATATGCACACCATTAAAGTAACAAGGAGCGTTGTACAGCATCTATTTGTTTGTTTGTTTGTTTGTTTATTTATTTGGTATTGCGCGCCAAACCCATTAGGTAGCCGGGCGCAGTAGAGGTCAAGACAGCTTAAGCTTGGTTACATAATGTGTACAAAGAAGCATAAAATATACAAGACAGTTTGAAAATCGGTTGCCAGGATGGTTACAGTGGCATACAGAAGGAAGCAAGTTAAGAGACATGCAGCAGAGACAGGAGTGCAAGGTACCGAGAAGGTAAGCTAACAGTAATGCGTTCGTAGCCATTTAATTACATTGAGTCTAAATTTAGGATATGGTTGTTCCTTTCTGAGGTCATACGGTAGTGCATTCCAGATTTGTGCTGCAATAACTGGGAAGCTAGATCCTCCAGCAGCAACGCATTTAAATCTAGGCGTTTCCAAGGTATGGGCATTGGCTGTTCTCGTTGGGCGTGTGGACGATCTTCTATTTATCCTTTCAGCAAGGTAGGGTGGGGCCAAGTGGTTTAAGCATTTGGAGGTAAGGGAGGCTGTTTTTAGAAGTATCCTGTCAGATATTTTTAGCCAATGAACCTCTCTTCTGGCATCAGAGATGTGTTCTCTCCTAGGGATATTCAGGGCTGCTCTTAGGGCGTTGTTTTGCATTCTTTGTATTTTATCGATTATATTTTTGTTGGCACCTGAGTAGAGAGCATTACAGGAGTCTAATCTCGACATTACAAGGCATTGGCCAAGGTGATGCAACTCGAGGTAGAGAGGAATGGTCTGCAAGCTCGGATAAGCTACAGGTATAAACTGTGGAGGATGCGAGTGAGTTGACTTGTTTCTTAAGCGAGAGAGTGGCATCAAGATAGAAGCCTAATGTTTTGACCACTGGCATCACCTTGATGAGATTGTTGTCGATATTGAAGGCGGTATAGTTAGGGCTAAGTTTTTTTATGTTAGTTTTAGAGCCTAGGATTAGTATCTCAGTTTTATCGTCATTCAGGCAGAGGCCATGAGATGCCATCCATGCCTGAATGAGGAGGTATACTCTTTTTACTAGGGCTGTGTCCTCCAAAAAGTTGCCCGAAAGAGGGATGAGGATCTGGGTATCATCTGCATAATTAGTGTAGGTGATACCCAGTCTGTCCAATTTGTCGAACAAAGGCTTAGTAAAGATGTTATACATAGTGGGTGAGACACAGGACCCTTGGGGTACTCCACAGGAGATTTGAGTTGGGTCAGCAGCCGTTTGTGGGGAAAAGACTTGCATTGTCTTGTTGGCCAGGAAGGATTGGACCCAGGCTATGGCTTCCCCTGAGAAGTGCACCGCCGACCTGAGATGGTTACATAAGACTGCATGATCCACAAGGTCGAACGCTGCAGAGAGGTCCAGGAGAAGTAGCATAGCTGTTTGTCCCTTGTCCTTTAACTCCGTCAATTTGAGTCTTAAGGTCTAGCAGGGCAGTTTCCGTACCGTGGTGTGGGCGGAAGCCAGACTGTCGTGATCCTAGTAGGTGATTAGCTTCTAAGTATTCCTGAATTTGAATATAGGCTACTCTATCAATAATTTTAAGTAGAAAGGGGACAGTGTTAATTGGTCTATAATTGGTAGGGATGGTAGGGTCTAGTGTTTGTTTTTTAAACAGGGGGAGGACCCAGGATTCTTTGAGGTTATTAGGTACTGTATCGGTTTTAAAGGAAGCGTTTATGAGCTTGGAGATAAATGGTGCAAGGTCTCTAACCGCATCCTTTATTATTTGTGCCGGGCAACTGTCGCCCTTGCAGTTAGATGGTTTTAGAGAGAGAATGATTTTTTCCGTATCAAGAATAGAGATTTATTTAAAGGTAAATGGAGTAGTTGTGTTACACCCTGTGTCAGGGGATGGTTGTTGCTCGGAGGGGGGCAGAGATGCTTTTTTGATTGCTATTTTCTGTTGGAGCGTAGTGATTTTGTTTAGGAGGGCTTTTTGAATTGCAGTGCACCATGGCTTGTCCTTCGGGACAGTGTCTGCCGGTGGAGTTGGGACTTCCATCTCACGGAGGATGGAAAACAGTTCCTTAGTGTTGGAGCTAGCTTTTGCAATTCTATCATTGAATATATATTTTTTTGTGTTGGTTATTTCTTTTTTGTTTTATTTGGAGAGTTCTTTTAATTTAGCCTTATTGACAGTAGTCGGGGAGTGGCGCCAGATCGTTTGCAATTTTCTTTTCTGTAATCTCAACTCTTTAAGTTGAGGTGTGAACCATGCGTTGAGTTGGGATTTTTGTCTGGCTTTGAGCATTTTTAGTGGGGCGGCGGAGTCCAAGGCTTGGGACATGGCAGTATTGAAGGTTTCCACTAGAGATTTAGGGTCAGCATTATTGTTAACGTTATTCAGAGAGGGGAGGAGCTGCGGGAGTAGTTTTTCTGCTATGATGTCCTTTTTGCTTCTTGTTGGGAGTGGGGGTGCCATCTCAATGTTTTTAGGACTAAGGAGGTCGAGTGTGGCTGAGAAAGTAATGAGGTGATGGTCGGACCATAATTGTGGTACATTATCTGTAATAATAATGTTACAGTTCGAGTCAGCCACCCAATCCAAGGTTCTACCTTTGATGTGGGTGGGGGATAGTACTTTTTGTGAGTGTCCATGATCTTTGAGAAGTGCAGCTATAGCTTGGGTGTGTTTGTTTCCAGCCTCATTGAAGCCGAGGTTGAAATCCCCCAGTAGCAGGGTTTGTGAGTGGATTTTAGTGTTGCTAGTTATGAAATCTGTAAGGTCCTCCTCAAAGGTTCCTAGTGGGCCAGGAGGTCTGTATATCAGGTTTATCGTTAAAGTACGGTTGTTGGATAGGGGAAGTTTAGCCGTGAGACCTTCGCATGAGGGACATGTAGTTGGAGTGGCAAGTCTAATGGAGAGGTTAGTTTTGGCGATGATGGCTAAGCCGCCACCACGAGAGTTAGGCCTATCCACTCTGAGTATCTGGTAGCCCTCGGGTATTGCTATCATAAGGGCAGGACCTGCGGCATCATGGAGCCAGGTTTCAGTTCCGGCTAGTAAGTCTAGATTCTTATTGTGTAGTGTGTCTGCAATTTCAGAAGCATGGGCTACTAGGGATCTGGCGTTGATAAGTGATCCAGATAGAGATAGTGTGCCTTTATTAGTAGGGTAGTGGGGAAGTTTGGTTTCTGGTTTATTAGGAATAGCAAGGTTTTTTTTACTATATTGGACGGGATCCGGTTGTTAGGAGTGGGTAACACTGTATGGTTGTTGGTATTTTTAGGATCATAGAGCCGGGATAGTCTGGATCTAAGTCTCATATTTCTATCCAGAGGAGGGCGCGTTAGGAGGGTGGCTAGAGACATAGTGACTAGGAGGCTAAGTGTAAATACTACAGGTAGGGTTCTCAGGTTGTCAAGCATGTTCAGGGCTATGCCGTGGGATTTCAGATGGTGTTTTGGGTCAGGTGAGATTCACTTAGTAGGCTAGTAGCAGGTTAGTGTTGATTGTACAACAATTGCACTAGTGGGTTGGGGTAGGCAAAGAAATAAGTTGCATAAGTAGGCTAGTGTCAATAGCACAAGTAGGCTAATATCAATTGCATAGGTAGGCTAATATCGATTGCACAGGTAGGCTAATATCAGTTGCAGAGGTAGGCTAATATCAATTGCACAGGTAGGCCAGTATCAGTTGCACATGTAGGCTAATATCAATTGCATAAGTAATATCAATTGCACAAGTAGGCCAGTATCAGTTGCACAGGTAGGCTAATATCAATTGCATAGGTAGGCTAATATCAATTGCACAAGTAGGCCAGTATCAATTGCACAGGTAGGCTAATATCAATTGCATTGGTAGGCTAATATCAATTGCATAGGTAGGCCAGTATCAATTGCACAAGTAGGCTAATATCAGATTGCACCGGTAGGCTAATATCAAATTGCACAGGTAGGCTAATATCAATTGCATAGGTAGGCTAATATCAATTGCACAGGTAGGCTAATATCAATTGCATAAGTAGGCCGGTATCAATTGCACAAGTAGGCTAATATCAGATTGCACAGGTAGGCTAATATCAAATTGCACAGGTAGGCTAATATCAATTGCATTAGGTGGGCTAGCGAGCCGATTGGATAGGTGAGTAGTAGTGCGTATAATCAAGCCTGGGCCGGTTACAAGCGTTGTTTATGAGCATAGATTCGTAGATTGGGGATTAGGCTGGGCTATGAGACATAGTCGAATGGTCAGAGAAACAGTGTACAGCATGCGCATTTACAGAGGCAGGAAGGCGGGGCACGGTGCCATGTAGGAATATGGGCAATCTGGTTACAGGCTGAGGCAGTGCACAAGGTGCGAAAGCAGAGAGGCAATATACAATCAGCGCATAATTAATATGTGGTGGATGGGTGCACATTGGTGATATAGCCGCAGACTAGAGTATATGTTTGACAGACTTGAATCATGTTTGGATGGATGGCTACTTGGATGTGGATTGCCAATATTTGGTGAGTAGCAGATGTATGGTGGGTTCAGAAGCCTGCTCCAAACTGGTGATGCAAGCTTGTACACTAGTTTTTTGCCCACGTGTATTGTGAGGTCGAAAGTGTGTGTGCTGACGGTTGCAATACAGGCCAGGGTTCCTGTAATGGATTCTGCCAATCCTGCCATTTGGGGCAGGACACAACCTCCAACACAGTACAGCCTGAGTGCCAGTATGAAGGATGCAGTTAGCTAGATTTAAGTGTATCTGCTGGTTGTGCAGGGAAAGAGTGATGTGGGAGATCCGCTCTGCATAGGTCACTGACTACTAGGGATATGCTTTTGAAATATGAACGGTGGCAAGTATTTCCCCCTATACAGTTAGAGATAATTAGAGTTTCCTAGTCTACATGTACAGGACAGCTGCAAGAGACTGTTGGAACCAGGTGCAACTATTTGTGTGTGAAATGTAGGAGTGCCTGTGTAGGAGTGTGTACCTGTGGGTGTACAGGGCTGCTTATGTTACTTGAGTTTCACAACGTTATGTTATGTTGGTTAAATATATTGTGCATTATGGGATAGTAAGACCATATCTTGAGGACTAGGGTAAGAAGTAGAGAGGGGGTGGATGAGGAGTCCAACAAAGTAAGCACCTGTTGAGTGTTTGCAAACGTTTCAGTATTGGCTCAAGCAGACGTGGCACGCCAACCTATTGTTTGCACTTGTACAATCCCACCTCGCAATTCCGGCCAAATAACAGACAGTGAGGTATTCAAAAGGTGAAATGTGTTTAAAAGAATAGTTGCTATTTTCAGACAACTGTGTCTCCAGCTTTACCCTGGGGCCCACTACAATTTGGTATCTTTATATACAACAATTATCTAAACCAAAATTAAATTTTGCCTTTTTTCCTGCCTATATGAATCTCACTATTATAAATAGACAAAGGCATTCACTTTCATTCGCAGTTCACAAATCACAATTTAATTTCAATCCACAAAGGCGTACACATTCCACAGCTTCTAACATTCTATCAAGTGCAGATCCTATCTACTTAACCACTACCTAAATCATGTAATGATGAGATTCTACAATAATGAAAGTGAATATATATATTGTCACATGAGTGCATGAGTAAGATGCATAGCATCCTGAGCTCCAACATAGCACACCTCCTTCCCTTACTACAATTAATAACGCACTTCAAAATACCTTGAACCTACGTGCAAAGACGTTATTCATCCCTCTGCATAAGTGCTGCTGTCTCCTTACTCCATTTCTCACCCAGGCACAACTGCACAGCGTGTCCCATGTCTTCCTCAACTTTCATGGGCCCTGAACATTTTGGCATCCCGTTATCCACTCTCCTTGCTAATTTTATTTTAATCATTGTCCCCTTCGGCATTGGTATAGCTCTCACACATTTTTCTCTGTCATACATCTCTTTGACCCTCATTTGATCCAGCACTATCCTTTCTCTCACTTCATCTTCCATCACCACCTCCCCCTTCTCCTTGTACTTATTCATCAAACCCGGATGAAACTTGGTATTAGGCTTCCTTCTTCTCAACAATTCGAAAGGCGACACCCCTGTCGTTTGATTTGGAGCCAACCTGTCCTGAAACACTATCCATAACAGCACGCACCCACTTTCCACCTGTAGCAATTGCAATCCTTATGGCATCCATCAATGTTCCATCAAATCTCTATACCACTAAATTCCCTTTTGGATTGTACAAAGCTGTTGTGGAATGCTGTACACCATTCTATTTCAAAAACTCCTTGCTAAAATAGAGGACCATTATCAGACACAATCTTTCTTGGGAAGCCTTCCCTCCAGAAAATAGATTCCAGAAACGTCACCACCCTTAATACACTAACATCTCTAACAACACACACCTGTTGCCACTTTGACAGGGATCTGTGTTATCCGACCACGGCTCCTTTCACTACGACTGAAAAGGTTGCATGTGAAATGCACAAACACAAAATGTTCGTACATTTCCCATGCAAACATATTATTAAAACACTACAAAACCCACACTCCCACCCACACCCACAACACACCCCCACCCACACCCTCAACACAGCCCCACGCACACCCTACTTACCTTGCGCCAGTTCCCTTTCACTTTTGTGAACGGGAACCAGCATCCTTTATTTATTTTTTTAAATGCATCCCAACAAAGGTTCGAACTTTGGGACTTCCAACCTTTGGTGTCATGCATTTACGACCTTTTTGTATAGGTTGAACTTTTTTTTCCGGTAATTTCTACCGATACTTTTGACAGCAAGTCCACCACCACAATCACAAAATTTCCTTGACTTTCCCTCACTGCAATCACTGCAATCAGACCAAGAATGTCCACTGTCACCACATCGCATACTGTTGATAGCGAGTCCACCAGACATATGAGGGGCACTCTCGTAATCAATGCTTTATCACTATTTGTGCATTCTTCGCAACCTTTCAACAGCTGTTATACATGGAGGTCCATCCCCGGCCACCAGTACTCGTGACAAATCATCTCCTTTGTTTGGCAAATCACAAAATGCCCTTTTGGTGTGATTCTGATAAAACTGTCTCTCAGACCTTCTGGCACAACCACTCGTTGCCCACAGATCAGCAAACCTTTTTCCACACACAATTAGTTATTGCTCTCCTGTACATCTTAAATTCATCTTCTAACTCCTCTGTCGGCCAACATTTCCAAACAAACTCCATCACACTTTTTAACACACCATCCTTCTCACATTGAGCGCTCTAATCCTCTTCTCCACCAAGTCGACTAACCGTGAATACGTCACCCTCCATATCATCCTTACCATCTTGATCTAAATCATCAACATCCTCAACGGCATTGCGAGACAAAGCATCTGCAACCAAATGTAGTTCCCTTTATTACATCGAACCTCAAAGTCTAAACCTTGCATCCCTGTTATCCACCTTACAATTCTTCTAAACACTCCTTACAATCCTTTCCTATTAAAAATAACCATGAGGGGCTTATCAGCCATCTCAACAAAGAACTTTCTTCCAGACACATAGTTCTTAACCCTCTCCACTCCCCACACACAAGCCAAAGTTTCTCATTCAACAACCAAATAACTTGCTACCCGCGATACAAATGCTACCGTCTGCAGGACTCCTCCTTTCTGTTGCATAAGAACACAATCCAAACCTTTTTCACTGCCATCAGTATACAAGTGAACCTCCCAATCTTCCATGAAGCCTTTAAGCATGGCTCAGCTGCAAAGCTTTGCCTCAAATCCTCAAACTTTGCGTGACACTCTTCAGACCACACACATTTTGCATTTTTTTCACAAGTTTCCTCATACTCATTGTTCCCTCATACTCATTGTTCTTTCCGCCAAGTTCTTAATACATTTTCCATAATACTCAATTAAACCCAAGTACTCAGCGTTACTCTTTGGAGCTTTCATACAGGCAACTGCCTTAATTGTGTCAACTTTAGGCTTAATCCCCTGTGCAGACAACTTGTGCCACAAATACTATACCTCGTCCTCCCTAAACTTGCACTTCTCCAAAGAGACTGTTAAACATGCATCACTTAATTGTCCCAAAACCGCTCTCAACCTCACCATGTTCATGCATATCCTTTCCCCAGACTAGTATATTGTGTTGACAACAACATACACCCGTTAAACTTCTGAACAACGTACTCAAAACTCCATGGAAAACACTTGATCTCGAAATCGAACCAAATGGCAGTCTCTGGTACCTATATAATCCAAAAGATGCAATGAAAGTCGTCAGGTCCAGGGACGCAGGATGTCAGTGAACTTAATGGTATGCTGCCCTTTGAACAACAGTCGAAAATGTACACACACCAGATATCTCCATAATCCATGGAAGAGGAAATCTATCTGGTACCATGTTTTGTTGATAGCTCTAAGATCTATGCATAGTCATACACTACCATTAGGGCTCCTCGCCGTCACCACCGGGCTAATCCAAACCGCAGCTTCTGCCTCCTCTATAATTCCTTCCTTCATCATACAGTTAATTTCACCTTCAATCTCTGATCTCAAAGCCAGGGGAATTGTCCTTGCTTTAGCCCTCATTGGAATTGCACCTGGCATTATCTTAATATAATGCACAAACCCTTGAGACATCCTGTCCTTACTTCAAAAACCCTGGAATACAATTTGTTAACCTCCATTTTATGCAAATCTTTATCTCCCTTTTCTACCACAAGAACCTGACTTGGATGCTCAGGCTCCAACCTAATCCTTAAATCTGCCTGTGTGTCCAATGACAACATACATTCCCCTCTTCTCATCACCCATACCACTACAGATGCACTGTACCCTTTAAATTTGAAACGTGCCTCAAATTCATCAACTATGTCAATGGGCACACCCCAGTTAGCATGCACTGACACTGTAGGTTCCTGCAATTGACAGCAATCAAATGTGTTCTTCCAAGTACTCATGCTCATCAAGGTGTAATCAGTGTCCCTATCAATCAGCAATTTGATGGGCACATCGTTAATCTCAATTTTTGCCTCAGTCTAGCCTGCACAGCATTCACTACCGCATTCACCGCACACACATCATCATCCTGATTGCACTATCCGCTCAAAGAAGACATACCTATCCTGCACACATTTCACAGATCCGAACTTGGACCACTGTTTGCAGCAACGTGCCAAATGACATTTTCTTTCACAATCACTGCAAAATAAATGGTGCGCAAAACACTCTGTC
Organism: Ambystoma mexicanum; assembly: GCF_040938575.1. Lineage (NCBI taxonomy): Eukaryota > Metazoa > Chordata > Amphibia > Caudata > Ambystomatidae > Ambystoma > Ambystoma mexicanum. The sequence continues at coordinate 941,810,443 of NC_090939.1, forward strand.
ATTGGCGAAATTTTCTTTTTGAAATACTATTTATTTTCCTCCTTTTGATCCTTTTACTTCACCTTTTTGCCTCTACTTCCGTGCTCAATTTGATTCGTCCCAAATCCCGTTGGCTTCTCAGCCTCGGCATCCAGCTCCTTGATGCCCTTTTCAGTTTTATCAACCATTTTCAACACTTCAATAGCCTTCTCCAGGCTAACATCGCCTTCTCGCCAGAGAGCCTTCTTCACCTTTTGATTGCTGCATCGTATCATAAACTGACCCCTTACATGCTCATCTTTGTAATGCTCGAAAGCACGCTGCTTGCCTATACATGTAAAGCTGTGAGGATCTCCTCAATTGGCTTGTGCTTCTTTTGGTGCCTCGTGGAAAAATGATACCTTGCAAGGATCTTATTTTCTTTAACGATGAAGTGCTTATTCAGTTTAGCTGTACTTATCTCGAATAATGTTACCCCGTCCGCATACACTGGTGGAAGGTCTGGCAACCTCTTATAAACTGCTTGAGTCGCTTGACCTAAACAATGATACAGGAGGGTATCCTTTCTATCAGCTACAAAGTTTCCTCCATATACACCATGCAAGGACCAAAAGAATTCCTCCTTCCAATCCTGTCATTTTACCTCAGGTTCCCCCTGATACAGGTAAGAATAAAGACGGACCTGGAATGTTTGCCATTTATCTACCTTACACTTGGCAGAGCCTAATATTAAAGGATTATAGCTCACACACTGTGACGAAGAAGAGCAACCAATCGTTATCACTCCTGCCTTTTTATGTTTAGTTAAAAAAAGAGCTGTATATGTTCATGCAGTGTGGAGTGGAACACTATGGGCCTCATTACGAGCATGGAGGTAAGGAAAAAAGGAAGGCAGAATGGTAACACCGGCATCGAGTACCAGTCCGGGTCATTACGAGCCGCAATCCCGGCAATACCGCCACCGCCTGTACCGTGCCCCTTCTTACCGGCATGCGCACGTACACGCACCCTTCGTGTCGGCAATACCGGGATGCCGCTAACAGGAGGACATCACAAGACACGCAGCCATGCACGTACCGGCATCCCGAAGGCAGTAAATAGGGCCTGGACAATGGCGTTATTACAGGCATCGCGGATCACCAGTAAATAGCAACCTGCTGTGTACCCAACTGCCACAGGTGCACACAATCACCACAGGTGGAGGCAATGGAGCCTGTCCCAGCACAAAAGGAGCACACCCACACACCACACCCCTTCCTACACCAAAATGATCCCACTTACGGTTGCAATCCTGGGGCTGGAGGACATGCCTGTACTGCTACACCAGCAACAACAACAAGAGGCAGCACAGAGGAGACGCAGGAGGAGAAGGCGGGTGAGACAGGCCGAGCAAGTACCACCAGTGCAGGCAGTGGTACCACGTAGGCAGCCACCAATCCCTCGCATCAGAGCCAGACCATTCAACCTAGCCCCTGTGCAGATCCACACCCTGTACCGGTTGGACCGGGACACCATCACCGCCATAGTGGACATGATACACAACAACATCGCCAGCCTGATAGAAATCCGCACTGCCATCCCCGCTCTACTGAAGGTAATGTCTGTGCTCCACTTCCTGGCCACAGGCACCTACCAGCACAGAGTGGGCCAGCTGCATGGCATATCACAACCTCTCTTCTCACGCATGCTAATCCAAGTGCTGGATGCCCTCCTGAAGCACGCAAGCAACCACATATCGCTACCGCGGATTGGCCAGGAGCTCGCTGACACTAAAGTTGGCTTCCATGCAGTGGCAGGCATGCCCAATTGCATGGGTGCCCTCAACTGCACCCATGTAGAATTGGTGGTCCCTCATGCCATGGAGGTGGTGTACCACAATCGTAAGCAATACCACTCCATCAATGTGCAGATGGTATGTGACTCCAGCAAGATCATCACACATTGGTGTGCCTGAATTCCCGGATCCACACATGATGCCATGGTGCTGCGGAACACCTCGCTACCCCGCTACCGGGAGCGACATGCTGGACGACGTGCCTGGCTGCTGGGTAAGTTGCCTGAGAGGCCCATGGCAGTGCAGTGGGGGGGGGGGGAGGAAAGCATAGTCCAGCTGGGTGAGATTGGGGGGGAATGCATACTCCAGCTGGGTGAGATTGGGGGGTGGCATACTCCAGATGGGTGAGATCAAAGGCGGGAGGGTGCAAACTCCAGCTGGGTGAGATTGGGGGGGTGCATACTCCAGCTGGGTGAGATTGGGGGGGGATGCATACTCCAGCTGGGTGAGATTGGGGGGGATGCATACTCCAGCTGGGTGAGATTGGGGGGGTGCATACTCCAGCTGGGTGAGATTGGGGCAGGGTGCATACTCCAGCTGGGTGAGATCAGGGGAGGGGGTGCAAACTCCAGCTGGGTGAGTTTGGGGGGGATGAATACTCCTGCTGGGTGAGAATGGGGGGTGCATACTCCAGCTGGGTGAGATTGGGGGGTGAGTGGACAATGCACACACAGCGAAACACTGTGGCCCTAAACATCCCAACCTGAACATGACACATCAATGCCATACATGAGACCAATGCTGCACACCAATAACAACATGCCAGACCTACAAGCAGGCCACTTCCCTCAACGCATTGACTGCACATCAACTGAGCATACCCTCTGCGACACAATCCAACAACATGCAGTGACAATGCATAACGGACATGACTGCAGCAAAGCACAACACAGGACATGCACCCATGAGTGGTAACAAAGAAATCCCACCAAGGGAATACACTGATTGTCACTGGCCCACCACTGCAGTTGCACTGCATGCCACCATGGGAATGTCAACCGATGGATGATCAATCATGTTTACACCTGTGCCAGTGCTGCTTTTGGGAATACATACAGAGTACAATACATCACCAATATGTGTGCAAATACATAGTTCCGCATCCAGAGTACATCTGCAACAGCATGCAAGTGAACACGCTGCATCTTCTGGACAACGCAATCCACACCTGCAGCCCATAGTACAGGACACATTGTGACAATTGAAACTGTGTGCATACATCCAGGGACATGTGCATGTCAACACCAAATAGCTGCAGCCATTACAGTGATTTCTACAGGTGTCATGACAGATATTGACTCACACATACCTCATTGTACTCCCATACAGGTGATGGTGGCTATCCCTTGAAGCCATGGCTACTTACCCCTGTACGGAACCCGCAGAACAGGCAGGAAGAGGAGTACAACTGGGTTCACACCCGCACCTGTGTTGTGATCGAGCAGACCTTTGGCCTGTTGAAGGTGTTAGGAAAGATTTCTTATTAGAATGTAATGTTCCCTTCATGTGTCAACCCCAAACTTTTTGCTGCTGTTTTACACCCTGATCTAACCTTTGCCAGAGAAGCGCAGCCCTCAGCCGCACTCCTCTGGACTTTCGCTCACTTCTTATGGGGAAACTGACATGCCCTTAAAACAGTCAGTACTGGGAGACTTCGTTTCCCTTAGTCCTTTCCTCATGTTGCAGCTTTTCTGCAACATGTAACAAGAGTGCAATGTAACTTACTTTACCGCACCCTTGGCTCTCTAGTCATTCCAAAGGCCCTAAAAACGCTCGCTGGACTTTTTATGAACTGTGCAGATGTGTCACGGACAGGACTGGTGGCATCTATCGTTTTCTTACGTTTTTAACCCTTTCTTGCCATGTTATCCGCGCTTACCGCGTTTGGCACGAATAGGTGACCTGGCTTCAAAATGGTCATGGTTCTTTGTCCTGACCTTTGGCCATCTTGCCCCTTCACCTTCCCCAGGTCGAGCCGACCCGGGTCAGTCCTTATTTGGTCATGCACTTTCCCGCAAAACCAAAAGCTTTTGCGGGCTTCTGCATGCCTTGTTTGTGTGCCTCCAGGATGTGGGCTGGGATGTCTGTTCCCAATACACATCCTGGGTGCCAGAGAGTGTGGAGTGTCCTGAATGCCTGGGACCACCGTGGTCCGTGATTGGTCCACGTATGGAGTGAGTGTTTGTGAGCAGATCTCCCACTGGGTCCTCTCCGTTTTGGCGCGAAGGGAACTTTGGATAAGAGGAGGCCAAGAACACCACTACCATGTCGATCTCCTGAGTTCACCCGAACAAAGGATAAGGAGCCAAGTATCCTGCAACAACAAGCCGAGTCCAGGAACCGCTGGTGACCCGCTGGAAGGCTTGGCACCCTGAGCCCGCTGTCTTCCGGCAAAACCCCTCTGCATCTGATCGTCCTAGAAGGTCTGCGAAGATGCTTCGACCCATTGAAATAGTGGGACCAACTATTCTCGGCACCTTCATCAAACCCTGCAAGTAAGCCTCTTCAGAAGTGTCCCTGGGCCAACCAGTGGGCTGACTAGCTTACGTGGGACGTTTGCTCTGTTACCGCCGTGGTTTCGAGGAAGCCTTCGAAACTTGGTATACTGCTTGCTCTGTGTCCACGGCACCCTCACACCAAATTTCGTACACTTGGCATTTCCAGGTCTGAAGTGAGACGAGTGCGCCCGGAGTAAACGCGGTTACCGTGTTGCCCTGCTGTGGCAACGACCTGTGCAAGTTCGCTGGACTTGTGACCTTGGGAATTGGGCTGATTCCTCCACCCAGAGCGGAGAAATCATCCCTGTCCCGTTTGGGAATCCCTGCTGTACCGCGGAAACTACACAGTGTCGAGACGTCCTGATTGTCGCATTCGAACCTGCCAGCGAAGTAAACTGTACTGGCGAAGTCTGGGTCTACCTGCATCGGGGACCGGTGAGTAGTCCATACCCCAACTGGTGGCCCGTAGCGCAGGAGCCCATTTTTACGCACGAAGTGGCCCCCGAGGGCCCCCTTCCTTTCCACAGCTATTGCAAAATAGCTGTGCTCCATGCCGCACTCTCAACCTGCCTCTACCCTCAAGTGGAGATCCTGCTTGAATAGTGGGGACTTGTTCTTCATCAACCTTATCCTCCTTCCTGAGCTGCTAGTGACCCTTGAAGAGACCCTATTTTGTCCCTTGGCACAAGCGCGTGCATGTACTATTGAGCATAAGGCTCCTCTCTTCGTAGGGCTTGGACTGCCTCTTAGTTAGGTGTATTCTTGATGTGGAACTGGGTCTAAAGATTACTTGCACTGCCTGTTTTCCTCCCCATCTAGGTGGTCTACACATTTCGTGCCTTTTAATCCGTTAGACCCCTCTGGTCTTGTATATATATTGTGTTGATTGCGATGTATTGGTTTACTTTAGCATTATTGTGATTCTTTGCTATGGTCTATGTTACAAAAGCCTTGTAATAAATGTGTCTATATTTTTAATATAACACCTGCCTGGAGTAATTTGTAAGTGTCCTTGCTTTGTGTGCTCATTGAGGTCTTTCAGTCACCCTCACCCCTCTTGAGACTTAGTCTTGACCGGCTGCCATAGGTACCCTGATTGGTCTGGCTTGTCCAGAGGTTACGTTCACACAAAAAGCAGGCAAACCACATCTGTATTATGAACTATTAGCAGCCAGATTGAACCAGAGATAGCTCCAGTTGGAAAAAGCCAAAGCCTGTGGTATGGACTAGGATAAGGCTAGTTCTAGCTAGACTAGAGTCAAGGCTGTGAAGAAAGACAGCAGGATAGAGCGAACTATCCCTGCCTACTGTGCACTCTCAACTAGGTTGCGGTATTACAACGCCTGCCTAATAGTGACAGAATAGGAGTAAAATTACCAACTTCTATAGTATGTTACACATTCAGCCTTGTAAATCCTGTACCACTCTCTTCCATTTGGGTACATATAAATTGGAGGAGACTAAAGTTAAAAAGGGAAAGCGGACCAGGGAAGATAAAGAGGTTGTTTTTCCCCTTTAAGCACTCGTGGGGCATCTAATGGGATAATTAAATCTTTAATGACCCATAGATTGTTGCACTGACCCTGGATTGCTAAGGTAAAAAAGACACAAATGCAAGGAAAAGGGAACATTTCCTTTTCCTAAAACACAAAGACAATACAATCACTACTTTCCATCTATAGATGTTTTTTAGTGAAGGGAAGTAGGACTATGTAAAAGGTTTGCTCAAACTCTAAACAATAGGCAAATTTGCGCCTTTTAAAGTGTAGCAAACTTCGTCGACCGGTTTCAGTGGTGTAACTTTGATTAAGCCACTTTCATCAGGACAGTCTTAGGTTCCACAAAACTGGTGTAATTTGTAATTTAGTAACCAGTTTGTGAGATACAGAATACGGTAGATGGGATAGTACTTTACCACCTTGCCGTAGGTGTCATAGGAAGGCAACAGTCTGGGAGGGAGCCTGTGGAATCAAACAAAATAAACTACAGTCACTAAAAGGCTGCTAAATTCCATGCACTACATTATGAATAGACACATTAGTACGTGTCCTTCATCTATACAATCAAAGACTGCAAGAGCACCACTTCTTTCTTCAATCATAGTGTGTAACTATCAATATCCTCATTAGATTGTATTTGTGCTTGTTGCACTATAAGTTGAGACCACAACATAGAATACACTTTGCATTTATTCAGTGATTAGGAAGATATCAGGATCATTCCATTAATCCCATGTTAAGGTGCACTCACCTTGTGTGTGGTTCCCTTTCCCTTTGGATCGGTAAATTAGATGTGTACCTCAAGATGAGGCACAACGTAACTGACCAGTCCCCATGCTTCTAATCTGCAAGTGAATATAAAAGTATTTAGGGCGCTAATTTTGCCTTGCTTGTGCAGCTGTCCACATATATCAGAGTATTGGCATGCTTTGTGGGTCAGCACTTCTACTGGGCTAGGCAAAGTCTATGAAAACGGAATTGGAGACAGGAGAAAACTCACTCATTAGAAAGCAAGTTCCCAGCAATCATCGAAAGATATCATCCACTTACTTGATGTAGAAATAACATCAAAATTGGGCTATTTGACCACAACGGTCTTCCGAAAACCTACTGACCGTAATTCTTTGCTAGAATATTCCAGCTTTCATCCGAGGAGCCTTCGCGAAAACTTACCTTTTGGGCAGTTTCTGCAGTATAGGCGTAACTGTTCTACCATACAGGAATACGATGTACAGTAACATGCACTCACAGACCGCCTATTAAAACATGGATATCCCAAGAAAACTGTGAGAACAGCAAGGAAACGTGCAAGGAATATCCCTCGTGATATAACCTTGCAACAAAAAACACGTCCAGCCGGAGAAAAAACCATTACGGCAATCTTCAGTTACTCTAACAAGATCAACCTTATTAAAAGGGAAATCATCAAATTGTGGCCTATACTTAATGTGGGACCAGGTACTCTACCTGTACCACGGTTTGCAATGAAAAAAAGAAAGAACCTGAGAGACACCCTGAATCATTCATATACAACGGCCGAAGAGGCCATCGGGCAGACAACTTTATGGAGCAACACGGCCCCACAGGGACACACACCATGTGGTCAGTGTAATGTATGCATACTCACTAAACGCACAAAGACCCTAGACCTAGGTTTGAAGACACCATGGAAACAAATTGCTTTAACCAACTGCAACACATCAAATGTCATCTATATGATAAAGTGTCCTTGTGATAAGAGATATATTGGCATGACCACTAGGCCAATTAAGAAACGTATCCAAGATACGTTTGTGTCATGCATTAGGACCCACCGGGACAATGCACCACTGGTCGATCATTTCACTAGGCTTAAGCATCAGGCCACTGAACTTGAATGGGCGATCATAGAAAAAGTGAAATGCCCAAGAAGAGGAGGCGAAATGAGTCACCTTCTCTTAAAACGTGAACAAAAATGGGTGTTCCGTCTAAAAACAGACAGGGTTGGCCTGAATGAGAGTATACCGTGGCACTCCCTGGCCATGATTACCTAAGTCATTCCTTAAGCCCTTAAATTATACACTTACTGGGGCAGCTGTCGACTGCTTAATGATATGAGAGGCCACTATGATATGTGAGGCCACTACACTATGTCTCAGGCTCTTTGTAGAACACCACGTGACACACCTCTAAGTCACCCCTCTACCCCTGATTGATACAATGGATGCCACATACATATTATGCAATGGGCAGACATCTAAACCAGTGTGCCATACTGGATATGCGGCACACCTCTAGCATTTTTCCAATTGAGTGCATTCCACCCAATTATACATTATTTGGATCATTGTTTATTACTTGATACACCTTCACGCCATCTCTTCCCCCTTTATTGACAAAAGGAATGCCACACATATATATTGTGGCTGGGACAGACACCTAACTTCTTTGCTACACTATGGATACGTGCTTCCAGGCGATACAATGCCAATACTTGCCTGTTATCTAATCACAATTACTACACAAGGATTTCCACCTACAGATTGCTTTGGGATCCTTATTGCGTGTGTACATCAGCACACGATCGTGTCTGACTTGGTCACAACGAGCCCGCCTTATTTCCGGGCTGTCCGCGCTCATAGACATGCGCACATGTGACACGCGTGAGCTTGCCACGTGATGCGGAAGCTAAATAATCACTAAACAGCGAGATATTGTTAAAACCCGTCTGCTATCTAATTACTACCATTACAGAAGGATCTCCACCTCTAGATTGCTCCGGGATCCTTATTGTAAGCGCACACCAACACACAATCGTGCCTGATCTGGTCTTAATGAGCCCGCCTGACCTCCGGGCCGACCGCGCGCACAGACACGCGCACATGTGAGACGCGTCAGCGTGTCACGTGATGCGGTAGCGACAATAAGCATTAAACAGAGAGCGTGACAAGGTGTAGTTCGCGCTCGCATTTGCCATTTCATTTTTGACACAGAGTTCGCCTGGGAAGGTGTTGCATGCAAGTAAATCCTGCAGATTTATTCTGCCTTTTATTATCTGTCTGCCATACGAACAAGACACTGTTTTACTGGTTGCTGGGAAATCGCTTTCTAATGAGTGGGTTTTCTCCTGTCTCCAATTCCGTTTTCATAGACTTTGCCTAGCTCAGTAGAAGTGCTGACCCACAAAGCATGCCAATACTCTGATATATGTGGACAGCTGCACAAGTGAGGCCAAATTAGCGCCCTAAATACTTTTATATTCACTTGCAGATTAGAAGCATGGGGACTGGTCAGTTACATTGTGCCTCATCTTGAGGTACACATCTAATTTACCGATCCAAAGGGAACAACACACAAGGTGAGTGCAACTTTCCATGGAGTAATGGAATGATCCTGATATCTTAATGATCACTGAATAAATGCAAAGTATATTCTATGTTGTGGTCTCAATTTATAGTGCAACAAGCTCAAATACAATTTAATGAGGATATTGATAGTTACACACTATGATTGAAGAAAGAAGTGGTGCTCTTGCAGTCTTTGATTGTATAGATGAATGACACGTATGGGTCATTAAAGGTTTCATTATCCCATTAGATGCCCCACGAGTGCATAAAGTGGAAAAACAACCTCTTTATCTTCCCTAGTGCGCTTTACCTTTTTAACTTTAGTCTCTTCCAATTTCTATGTACGCAAATGGAAGAGAGTGGTATAGGATTTACAAGGTTGAATGTGTAACATACTATAGAAGTTGGTAATTTTACTCTTATTCTGTCACTATTAGATAGGCGTTGTAACACCGCAACCTAGTTGAGAGTGCACAGTAGGCAGGGATAGTCCACTTTTCGCTCTATCCTCCTGTCTTCCTTCACAGCCTTGACTCTACTCTAGCTAGAACTAATATCCCCTCACCCATTGACATCCCACACATGATGTGCCAATCATGGTTTTCCTCAGGATGTAGTTTGCACATGCAGGGTGGCCCTGCTAGTGGCAGGCTCTCTTTGGTTCTGGGGGCTGCATGTTTGTGTGGCGTGCGCTGCGTCTGGTCTGGCGCACGGGGCTTGCTGGAGCCGAGCTGGCAGGTGTGTTTGATGTGGTAGAGGTGGCTGTCTGTGCAACCGTCAGTGCAGGTCGTTGCTGCTGCAATTGCTCAACAATTCTGCCCAGGACCTGGGTCACTGCTGCCAGACTGTCGCGGATCACCAAAGTGTTAGTGTTCATGGCTAGGATGTTTGCTGCATTGGCCTCACGTATTTCCCGGTAGGTCAGTTCCCCCTCCGCCACCTACTGCCGGGAAAGCTCTATCATACGATCCTGGCGGGCCTCAATCCCCGTCATGCAGGCCTCCATGTTAGTGGTGGCTATGGAGGTGGACGGGGCAGTGGCAGGGTGGGCCAATGCTAGACTGCCCTCCGATGGCGACGACAGATGTGGACTCCCCAGTACTCAGGCCTGTTCTTGCATGGGGCTGACTGATGTGCCCTGTGTGGAGTGCAGGGGGATGGTCTGGGGGCTCGTGGTATGAGGACATTCCACATGGAGTTTGTCATCCATGTCGAATTCTTCTCCGACCTGTACCTCTACATCGCTGAGGGGGGCTGAGGCAGCGACCTCCCCAATTGAACTGTTGGCAGCAGACTGTGTGCCATCAACTTCAGCATCTACAACAGTGGACAACTCTGTTGTGGCTGTGTCATCGGGTGGTGTCTCACTTGATTTTTCCTTCTCCGGTGGCCTGCGCTGTACTGCTGGTGATGGCCTGTGCTGAAGTCTGGGCGTTGGTGTTGCCCTGGAGGTAGATGGTCCTGTGCCTTCTCGACTGGCTCTGGATCCCTTGGAGGATGTCGTGGCCTGTGCGGCAGGCTCCTGGCCTTCACTGTCAGCATCTGTGCATGTGGGAGACCAAGAGATGCAGGGCATCAATAATGGTGGTATGTGCAAGATGCATACATTGGTGTTGTTCAGTAGTTCACATTTCATGCATTGCATACTTGTAGGTGTGACGCACAGGGTGCTTGCAATAGGGGGGGACATATTGGCATTTGTCATGGACTCTCCTTTTTGAACTGATGTGTGCTATGTGGCATACCGTTGTGTTGTGGTTTGCGTGATGTGTGACATGTGATGTTTTACTGTGTGTTGGGTGTCTATTGGTAATGGGATTGGCACGCAGCATGCATATCAATATGCCAGGGCTTGGGCCACCATCTGGACATGGATCTGGTTCTGTGTGTATGATGGGCCATGCATTGACTTGGTTCACTTTCATGTCAGTTGTATAACGTCATGCTTTGGTTCTCTGTGGTTTGTGGGGACACTCACCTCCATCTGCCGATGACGGCGCACCCGCATCCATGTCTCCGAAGCCCTCTATCGACTCCAGGCTAATGGTGGTACTACACGTCTCCTCCCACCTTGTCAGTTTGGTGGGTGAGTGGTCCCCGCCGCCTGTTGCTATGGCCTCCCTGCGTTGGCAGACAGGATGTTGCGGATGCGTGGACGTAAATCGCCCCCACTTTTTTTTTAACATCCTTCACTGTGCGGGTGGTGGTGCCAACCGCAGTGACTTTCCTTGCCACCTCCTCCCAGATTTCTTTTTTTTGCAGTTGTGCAGGGCGATTCAGATCTGTAGCAAAGACTTCCTCTGAATGTGCAACCAGCGTGTCGGCTAGCATATTTAGTTCTTTGCCCGAGAACCTCTTCTTGCACAGGCGGGGGGTGGTTTTCCTTGTTGTCTTGGACATTGTCTGTTGGCCCGTTGTTTGCTCCCTCTTCCCCTCGCGGGACCCGGTAAGCACGCCTGGTTCAACCAGGCGTGCTTACCGTGTCCCGCGAGGGGAACTCATAATGCGGCGGTACGGGGTGAACGGCGCCGGCACCTTTTACGGTGCCGTTCACTCCGTACCGCCAGGGTCGTAATGAAGCCCTGTGTTTTTACCACGATTCTCGTAATGAGGCCCTATGTCTAGTAACGCTGAAGGTTTGAATTTCCAGTAGCGATTCACCGTTCTCCATGTAGCTACATCCAGACTGAGAAGTACCGGCGAGTGAATCGATAATGTGCGGAGAAGAATGTGTGCTGTTTGTACAGTATGTAAAAGTGAGGTTGAGATCAAGAAAATGTCAATTCTAGAATACATGTCATGTACTGACCAGTAATACGTAAGCTTTCGACCAGCAAAGTGTAGGGCTCACCATGCATCCAGCAGCTGTAAGTCGCGCTGCCCAGACAGTATTGTTGGCACCGCCTTAGACATTGGCCTGTGAGAAGTACTTGTGCGGGTCAATCTGAGATCGAGAATCATATTCATGCCTCTGCCCCACATCACGTAGACAGTAAGATATTCCCAGAACAATTCAATGATCATTTCTTAGAATCCTGGATCATCTATATTGGGTCACATGTATTCACCAACAGCATCTTGAGGTTACACAACCTCACATGCACTAAGACGTATTGGTCCATTGGGTCCTAGTGTGTATGAGTTCGAATGGTATCGACTTGTGAATTAATGTTAGGACCCCATTTGATTGTGTAGAGTAGGATATTAGTAAGTGTAGTAACGTGCAGATCCCCAAGTTAGGGCAAATGTGCAGTTGACAGCGGATGTTGCATGCGTCTCCTGTAAGAACAACACATTTGTTTTGTGTCTGTGTATATGGACTAGGAGTTTCCTGGCTTTCACTGGGTCTGCCAATCCCCTACCACTGCAGCTCATCTCAACTATGTCAGGTTGCAGCATTATAGGTTGTAGTAAGTATCATTAGCATTATTCTAACCTCGAAAGGAGCAGCTATCACTTTCATATAGTCAACATTTATTAGCACTGTAAATGACCAAGCCTTTTTAACATTACCACCTCAGTCCCCTAATCCCTCCCCCACCCTCACCACCATCTTAACTATAGCAGTGCCAGAACCCAACAAATGCCACAGTGAAACCAAAAACATAAAGAACTGGCAATCGTGCATGGGGGGCAGCCACAAACAGTCCTGCTCACCAGCACTTTCGGAGTTACCATCAGGACATTCATTGAAAAATCCACTAGTAGCCTAGAAATCATGGGCAAACAAAGAGAGAAAAACGCATCAGCAATCAAAAAGGATTGTTTGAAAGAGGCTCATAGCCAAGAAGGTAGCTGGTCAGCCATGTCTAGTGGTGGCCAAGTTGGCGCCAACTCTGTTGTTAAGCCTGCCTCGCCACTCCAGTACGTTGGATTCTTTGAAGGCAACAGCTTCCTCAGGGATTGTGAAAAAATGTCTTGCCCTTGATCTGGAATCTTAACTTAGAACAGCATTGCATAGGCAAAGGATCTCTTGCACAGTAGTTTTTCTACACCTGCACACGTCTTACATTCACCCTGCAATGCCGCTGAGAAATGAGGGTATATGAAGATTTTTCTGGATCCATAGTACATGACTCCTCTTTCTCTGGCCAATCGTAGTATTTTGTCCCGATCTCTATAATTGAAGATTCTAGCTATATTAGGCCTCTCTGGATCATGTGGTATTGTCTAGGAGCAAGGCTGCAGTGCACCCGCTCCACTGCAAAGTGTGGGGACTGCGCCAGGGGTTCCAACAGTTCCAGTGGCAATTCTTCAACAAAGTCTTCCATTTGACCAATGCCAGCGTTCTCCGGAATGCCATCTATGCAAATGTTATTGCACGGGGATCTGGATTACAAATCTTCACATTTCGCTATTGTGGGCTTCAGATCAGTGGTCAATTTTGTGACGTTAGTTTTCATGGCAGACAGGTCATCCTCAACCATTCCGATCCTGCATTCCGTTGCTGTTATCTGCGCTGGTTCTTTGTCTAGTTTTGCATGTAGAGTGTTGATGTTTGTTATGAGGTTGTCAAGCTTTATGTTCACAGAAGCGAAACCAGACTGCAAGTTATCCAATAATAACTGTATATTCAGGGGGTCCTGGTCCACCCTTTCTTCTGCCATCCCCAAGCTCCTATCGCCTTGCGATCCAGGTTAGGAGCTGCCTCCTGTTGACCTCCATTTTTGCATGCTTTTTGGATCCACTGGTCCTTTCGTCATCATGGAGTTCATACCCCTTAGGAGTAAAAGCCCACTAGCCTTTATTTTTTTAATTACAGCTGTTCAGAAATTCTCAAGTAGATCAATGGTGGACCACTGTGGCATAAACCTTGTCAGTGCCCAATGAGCCCCAGACCATCAGGGCTCCCCAGGCACCAGAAGCTCACCGTGCAGCAACCACTCCTCACCAGGTCTCCCCAAGGTAGTCCCAGCACAATGCCACAGCGCACGGCAGCCCAAACTCAGGGTAATTAGTGGCCAGCCAGGCCCCCGGTGTGCATTGGATCACAGCAGACAGGTCAGCCGTCAGGAGTCACAGCGTGGGGCATGGGATATGGTGTGCTTCTCTGCCCCTCCTTTCGCTCGCTCCTTGGCTGCCGTGCCGCTCTGCCCTGCTAACTGGCACCCACAGCACAGAGGTCCCCGCCACCAACAGCAACCACACAAATCACTCACTTTGCAGCAAGGCCACCCCCTGCTACTGTCAGGTCCTCAGTCGCAGGGTGTGCGTCACACCCAGGGTCCAGTAACCTAGGCCCCGTCACTGTGCAGGGACCACCGAGGCTACAGCTGGCCCAAATCAACATTGTTTTCCAGGCAGGTTTCCTCTGATGGCATCTGCAGCAGCAGAGGTCCATTTCGGTGCAGCCATCTTGTTGGCTACTCAGCAGCGCCCCCACATGAGTTTCTTGAATGGGCAGATAGAAAGCAAATCCTCCCTCTATACCAAATGGGCTTCAGGGCTGGCAATGGAACTCTACATAATATCTGGGCCCTACGATCCTTAATAGGCAATGTAAAGAATACTCCTGGTCAGAGGCTGTATTTAGCGTTTGTGGACTATCAGGCAGAATTCGATAAAGTTAGAAATTGTTTATGGAGAAAACTTGAATCATGGGAAATGCCAAATCACCTTCTGTCTTTTGTTAGGCAGTTATATGATGATAGTTATGTTAAGATTTGCTTGAATGACGATGAACAATTGTCAAAAAGTATCAGAACTTATAATGGATTGAAGCAGGGGCGCGTCTTGGCGCCCCTGTTATTCAACCTATATACGTCTAACATTGACAGCCATTTTAAAGGTCAAAATAATTATCCACTGAAAATCAACAACAGGCACCTGATATGGCTGGGTAATGCTGATGACATTATTGATTCCTATTGGCCTCCAAAGAACACTAGACGTCTTAGCTAAATTCAACAATAAATAGTATTCTAATTCATTTGAAAAAGACCCAAGTCTAAGCCTAGTCCTTTTTTTTGTAAACTTGATGGGCATGCTTTACAAGAAGTATCGTGCTATATTTACCTAGGTAAATTGTTATGCTCTCAGATCTGTTTTAAACCATTGAGAGAATACACAGAAAAGAAGGTTAATAACAAACTTGTATCAATCAATAATTTTACACAAAAAGAGTATATTCATTGGAGGGCCTATTAAAACTCTTTACAACAGCATTGCCTATGCCTAGGAGTCATATACTGATAAATAAATAAGCTGGTTAAGTATCTTGGAGAGGAATCTATGGTGTTTAATACTAGATCTAAGTTATTGCATCCCCATTGAGGCCATAAGATTAAAACTTGAGCTATCTTCACTCCTTACTAACTATAAAATTGAGCACAGCTTATGGTTATTAAAGCTGATGTCAGTGGATAAGTATGAAATATTGGGTGATTTTGGATCATTATTGAGTAGGGGAACTAACTATCCAAATATCCAAAGTCC
Source organism: Ambystoma mexicanum (assembly GCF_040938575.1). NCBI lineage: Eukaryota > Metazoa > Chordata > Amphibia > Caudata > Ambystomatidae > Ambystoma > Ambystoma mexicanum. Next base: position 941,826,014 of record NC_090939.1, read on the forward strand.
TATGTGATCTGATTAACTCTTGCAACGAATTACAAGAGCAAATAAATTGGTTCCCAAATTTTGAAGACAATAATTGGAAAAATAAGGAAAATATCTGCAGAAAATATTACCCAGGACAGGAGGACGTGTTACAGCGCGCTCCGTCCCCCCTCCAGCATCCTTTAGAAGAAGCAGCATGATCTGCGTAAAAAAACAGAGCCCCCAGTCTCATGGGGAACAGCGCTGACCCGTGACAACATTATAAACACAGCACGCAGGGCGCACACACAGCGGGGGAAGACGACTACCCTAGTAAACCCACAGAGGTGGGAGTACACCGATCCGGCCAAGCAGGCCTCGCAGGGAGCCACGGCTTCCCACACAGGGTGCCTAAGACCCGCCAGGGGGCACACAGCCAAAAGGACCACAATTGGAGCCAGGGGCAACAGGACATCGGAGCCCCGTTCCACAGGGACCCGGAAGACTAGCTGCCCCCCTACCAACTTGGGACTGCGACCCGCCTTTCAGAAGCCGTAGCTGCCGCAACAACGGGACTGTAGCTGGTGAAACTGAGGGTACGCCAAGGACCGGACACCCAACATCAGCAAGGAAGGTAAGCGAAGCGGCAGGGCAGCGCAGGAACTAGCATCACGCCACGGGGCGGCAGCACACCACACAAGGGGAACCAACGAAAGCCCCTTAGTACCACTGGCACTGTAAGCATTGGGGCCCTCCAGGCAGCAAAATGATAAGGTTAAGTGCGTGGCCTTCCAAGGTGTGCACTTAATGATACGCAATCCGGTACTCCCCCCCATGCGGCCCAACACATACGAAGTACGAGAGCCGGCGCTCCGCCCCTTGCGGCCCAAAACATAGAGAGTCAGATGGGACGCGCAATTCCTCTGGGGGGCGGCCCAGAAGCTTGAAGGGGAGGAAAGGAGAAGGCGGCAGCGAGAGGGGCACGGCTGATCCGCCTTGCCGTCAGAGAGATACAGAAAGCCTGATATTGCTTGGGAGGCAGGCAAGACACACCACCAGCCCCCACTGGCCACGATACACGTGGCAACAAGGGCGCATCCCCCCACCTCAGCAACCAAACTCCCAAAGTTCCCTACACGGAAGCCTCCACACGCTGGGTGGGAGAGGAGACGTAAAACAGACTCATTAAAGAGACTGGAGCATAGACATACAAGGTCTGCAGTGGCCTCCAACGTGGCACATATGGGAATCCTTCTCACAGCAAGTGCTGATCACCACCCAAGAGCAGCTCTGACCCACGCACACAGGAACAATTAGGAGGGCCCGAAACTGAAGGACACAGGCCGAGGGCCCTTGCTGCAGCCACCTGGTGCCCCAAGCTACCAGAGACCCGACTTGCAGCTGTTCTCTACCAGACTACGCCCGCACAGAAGATAAAAAAATTGCCCCACTCCATTACATACACACCGCCCCCCAGACCCCACTCCCCGCACTGCCTCCACCTCACTAGAGGATCACAACCCGGACTGACCCAGCGGGAAGAAGCGGGGGTCCCGATGGGCAGCCTAATAAAGGAAGAAACGCACAGACACGAACCGTAGAGGCACCCAGCAGAATAGTAATACAGTTTGGGCGACTAGCCTAGAAAGCTAGCACCCCCAGAAGCCTCTCAGAACCACCCACAATGTCAGGAAGCAGAGGAAAAGCAGCGGGACCTAAGAAACTCCCTCCTACCATCTCCAGGGAGGGCTCAATCCAGCGCTACTGGTGGTCAAGAGAAACCGAAGAAGGGGACCACCCCACGCAACACAGGAAGATCAAAACCTGCAGATGGAGGGCCCTGGCTCGTCGGCCCCCTTAAGGGTGGCTACGAAGGCGGACAGGGAGACCTGCTTCCAGGAGTTATAAAACAAAATGACCCTTGCATTTCAAGCTCAATTCACGACCTTCATGGGGGAAATGAAATAGTCCATTGCTGCACTGAGGAGGGATATCACAGATTTTGGGGAGCGCACGGATACTACAGAAAGGGTCCTACAAGAAATATGGACATAGCCCCAGAAGAACTAACGAGAACCAACCACAAATCGAACTGCAGTGCGAGGACCTAGAGAACAGGTCCCGGAGATCAGACATCCGAATACAGAACCTAACGGAAATAGTGACAGACCCAGCTCTGAACAGCACGGTCACCCGAATCTTTGAGAGCCTCCTTGATAAAGATCTGTTTGGCAACATCCCGATAGACACGTCCACAGAACCAGCCCTAAGAGACAAGACCCGGGTTCCAGACCGCGGGACGTGGTGGCAGCACTGGCCAGATACCCGCAGAAGGAAGCGATTCTCAGGGCAGCACGATTGGCGGAACCTATTCGCTATAACGGGGCGGGAGTCCACCTCTACCAGGATCTGGCCCATGCCACTCACCTCAAAAGCAAAGAAATGGGACCTATCCTCAGATTTCTGCAAGACAAGAAAATTAGATACAGGTGAACATTCCCCTTTGGGCTTCTGTTCCACTGGGCGAGTAAACAACACACGGTCAGAACTCTACAGGAGGGTCTCCAACTCCTCAACTTAGATGACGAGGAGAATAATGCGGAAAAGATGCAACCGCCAAGACGCTCCCGGTGCCCTAAACCATGGGAATGGACGCAAGTGAATGTGGCCTGCAACCAGCCTCCACTGTGGGGTCCCCAGCACATGACCCCCCAGAAGGATGAACCGGGGTACAAAATCGTCTGAAAGTGACTCAAGACCTGACACAGATCTAAGGAAAACAGATGTGCTTACAATACCTCCACCTTATGGATGGGGCCGGGGAGCGCAATGAGCCACTCTCTTGAAATACGTATGGGGGTTTTAGGATACCCGGTAGGAAGGCCTTGGGAAACCGGGTGGTTCTTGCCCCCGCTCACCACGAGGGGGGGACGCACAGGTGGACAGACCTGCCACAGGGTGAGGGGGAAGGGAGGGGAGGAGGAGAGAGCAGAGAGTGGGCAGGGAAAGGGAGAGTTGAGGGCAGACGGGTGAAAAAGAGGGGTAGGGCTCAGGTTGGGGAAGAGCCTGGAGGAACACTGATCCAAGAGCATCACAAGCCTCGAAGACGGGTACACCCGCACAGACGCTTAAATTACTTTTGCTGAATATACAGGATTTAAATACCCTGGTAAAACGGAGAAAGCTAGAAAGGTTACTATCGCACCACGCACCTGATATTATTGCACTGCAAGAAACACATATCAAGAAAGCAGACTCCCATCGCTTAAATCTGAGATGGTACCAAACAATCATACAAGCAAACGCTACGAGCAAGGTCGGGGGGGTACTGATTGCGGTCAGTTAGCTCGGGGTTAATGGCTCAAATCTTATCCACCAAAGCAGACAAGGAAGGCAGATATGCATTTGTCAGGTTGGAAATAGATACCACCACTATCACGCTAGCCACGGTTTATGCCCCTAATAGGATAGGTTTCTCGGAGCGGTACTCCCTGAGCCAGAGGGGTTTGCATAAGGGCAGATCATTCCTAAGGGGGAGACCTTAATCTACAGTGGGATCCCCTATGGGACAGAAGTGCTCCCACACAATGCCTGCAACCCACACCGACACCAGCACTCCAGAGGAAGATGGAGCACCTCGCACTTCTAGACATATGGGTATCACTGAAGCGAACAGATTCGGGATTCACCTTCTACTCACACATACACCACTCATTCTCCCGCATCGATTATATATGGGGGTCATCAATATTGCTAGGCAAAACTCATTCCACAGATAGACTCCCTATTACCCTCTTGGATCACGCACCAATATTAGTGACATTTAATACACTATGCCCCCGGCAGGGTCTGCGGCGCTGGTCATACTAAAAAGAAGCCTTGTCCGACAATGCCATATGAGCAGACATAGAGTCAAACATTAGGGAATACTTTGAACATAACAGGAATACCGGTGTAGCAGAGCCAACGATCTGGGATGCCTTCAAGGCTACTTTAAGAGAGGAACTTATAGCCCATCGAGCTCACTGGCGAAACCAACAGAGCGCCCTGGAAACCCAACTAGAAAGAGACCTTCAGGGCATAATGGGGAGAATGATGCAAAATCCCTAGAGAAAACTGCGAAAAAAGCACCAACATATCAGAGGACAGCTGAATATGCTCCAAACAAAAAAGGCTGAATAAGGACTACTAGCGCTAAAACATAAATACTATATCTACGCCAATAAGGCAGATAGATTGCTGGCAAGACAGGTCAAGCCGAAGGCAGCCGCCCAAACGATTGAGGGGATAGCCACCCCTCAAGGGGAGAGGGTCCATTGTACCCTGATATCGCGACCCAATTTGTTAACTTCTACGAGAGGGGTCATACTGTTACACATTATCAACGTTGGTCATGGTGGTCATGGTGGCAAAACCGTAGAATAGGGAGAACGGCGCATAACGTGATAATGCAGGCTCCCATAACAGCGACTTTTCCTAGGGACAACAACGGTCTAGTTGTTTCACGTACATCTGACACACTCGAGCCGGGTCACGTGACTCTTGATAAGGAGGGAAGTGCTGTCTGTATACGCGTCGCTACTGCCTTTGTGGACGCTCCGTAAGTTCGCTTCTAGGACTCACACTCCTTTCCTCTACTGACTCAGAGTTTCTCCTTATTCCTTACTTCTGTTCTGATTTCTATTCCCTTGTTTAGACTCAGCTGCTGGCCGTATTTGGTGGGATTCGTGGGTGTTCTGGCGGGTTGGCTGCCCGTGTTAGTGAGTACAATCAGACTCATCTCCCTTCAGTAGATTTCTCTCGCCGGCATTCTAAAGCTTACTTTCTATTCTCTGTTTGCTAGCGCCACCACATCCCCGGAACAGGACCGGCTTCTCAAGCCCTCGGACACTTCCGAGAGCAGACTCTTTCCTTAGAGGACACCCTCCTTAATCCCTTGTACGTGGTTTCACACTTCCCACTCTCACTTATTTCTCGCTACCAGTCTTCCTAGAACTTACCTGTTCTATCTTGTTTCCTTGGAAAGGTCTCCGACCCTCTTCGTTGTCCAGCGCGCATAGAGGATCCGTCCAGACTTCCACCTCCCGTTCCGAAGAGTTGCAGCGGCTCAGGGTTTTTTCCCCCAGGAGGGTTTCCCTGGGGATCCTGCTCTCCTCCTAACTGGTTTATCATTCAGGGAGCTGGGAAGCAGGACTCCCATGGGGGATTCATCCATTTCCACGACATCCGCCAGTTGTCTCCATTCCGGGTCGCAGTCTGCCCAGGTTAGTGCAATTTGTTACCGATTTGACAGTTAGCGATGCCAAAAACAGACTGGCCGCGGCAGACGGAAATCTGAAATGGAACAACATATGCACCAACTTATGGCGGCAATGCAGTCCATGACATTGGAAATGCAGACTTTAAAACAGGATAACTCGCAATTAAAACAACAGTTAGGTCGGGCATTTTCTGATCTTCCTCCGTCAACATTCCAGATAGACAAGTTTGACGGAATCCGCTTAAGTTAAAAGAGTTTCTTGACAGCTGCAATGTTCAGTTCACCTTTAAACCTAGATTTTTTCCCACAGAGAAAGATAAGGTGGGATTCGTTATTTCCCAGCTATCAGGCCCAGCCTTAGCATGGGCTACCCCCTTAGTAACTTCGGGAAATATCATTCTCGATTCCTATGCTGCTTTCACCAGTAGCTTGAAAACCATGTTTGGTCGTAAAGAAATTTCAGTTTCAATTCAGGAAAAATTACTTGATTTAAAGCAGGGATCTAGAGACCTCATCTCATATATCACACTTTTTAAACAATTGTCTTCAGAGACAGGATGGCCAGATGATGGTCTGGTTACTTTGTTTCGACGAGGGCTCTCAGAAGAGCTCAAAGACGAAGTGTCCAAGGTCCCTAGACCAGCCAATTTGGCAGAGATGATTTCGATCTCTATGCAGATAGACTATCGATTGTAAGAATGCCATCAGGAGAAAAAGAAGGGAAAAGCTTCTCGGGTTCATATGGAATTCTTTCCCGGAACTATCAAGACACCCTCTCCAGAAGAGCCAATGCAAATTGGGACCGTGAAGGGCCCTCTTTCCAACTCCGAAAGGGAGAGAAGAAAGACTTGCGGTCTGTGTATGTATTGTGGTTCTTCCTTACACCTTCTAAGAGACTGCCCGCGTGTTCCACCACGTAGAATTCCATCTCAGCTTTCGGGAAACGCAAGAACCCTACCGTAGGGGGAACCACGGTAGGAGTCTTTCGACAGGGTTCCCCTACTAACAAGAATTCTTCCTCAGATCCTGGACAGGTAGAGCAGTCTATGGTTGTGATTTATTTAACTATAACCCTTCCAACTATCATCCTTACTAATGTCCCGGCACTGATTGATTGCGGGCGGCGGGCAATTTTGGGGATGATGCATGGGCGACCAAGAAAGGAATTCCTAGGGTTGACAAGATACTAGCCACTCCAGTTCAAGGGGTTGATGGGACGCCTTTGAGTTCAGGTATTATCAGGGAACAAACCGAACCTTTACATTGTGCTCTAGGGGCACATCAAGAAAACATAGAATTTGATCTCATCCGGACGGCACATTTTCCAATAATCTTGGGGCTCCCGTGGTTGAGATTACATAATCCCTTCATCAACTGGTCAGCGGGCACTCTCTTTTTAGGCTCGGAGTATTGCATCACTCATTGTTTGTCCCATACTACAGTAGGAGTACATATTCCGTCTGAAATAGAAAGATGTCTGAGCATTCCATCTATTAGTCACATTAGTAGGATTCCTGATTGTCATCAGCGATTTCTGTCAGTTTTCTCTAACCCCAAATTTCCTACTCTTCCACCTCATCGCAGAGATGATTGTCGTATTGACCTATTGTCTGATGAGCCTATTCCTTTCGGCCGCATGTATGTAGTATCCCAGAAAGAAAAGTCTGCTCTAAAAGAATATCTTCACCAAAACCTACAAAATGGGTTGATCTCAGAATCCACTTCCCCTGCGGGTGCATCACTATTTTTTATTCCAAAAAAGGACTCAGAAGAATTACGACCGTGTATTGATTTCCGCGGTCTAAACCGGATCACAATCCCAGACAAGTACCCCATGCCACTTATTACTGACATCTTGGAGGCCGTTCAAGGGGCCTCGGTTTACACCAAACTTGATCTCAGGGGAGCTTATCATCTCATCAGGATAACACCGGGAGATGAATGGAAAACAGCATTCTGCACTCCCTTTGGCCATTACCAATATCATGTCATGCCCTTCGGGCTAGTTAACGCACCGGCGATCTTTCAAAGATTTATGGACCACCTATTTTCTGATGTCCTCCTTAACTTTGTCATAATTTATCTCGATGACATCTTGATTTTCTCTAAAAACAAGGAAGAACACATCAGTCATGTAAACCTCGTATTATTGTTCTGACTTGAGTGTCGTGTAGACCGTTGAGACCTCCGTCCCCAAGTGACGCACAGGGGAACCAAAAGAAACCCGCTGTGCGACCTTTGGGGCCAAAGGTGGGAGATGTCACTTCCCGGATCCACGGAACCTCTGGAACACCGATGCTGCTGCAAAAAGAACGAGGTTAAGTACCAGGCAATTACAATATATCACAAGAACCAAAGGATCTGAATAGTCTTACCTATCCGGTGTTTGGAAAACCCAGGAAACCTAGGAGGGAGGTTCGAGACTCAGATGAGGCGGTCCCTAGAACAACAGGACCGCAGACAAGCGTGGATACAGGATAAGCCACCTGTAGAGCTGAAGGCGTAACTTGAATCCCAAAAGGGAAATGGCGTAGAAGTTCAACAAAGTAGCAAGGGATGATCCGAAGACAAGTGAGGGTCGTGTCAGAAATCCAGCAATAGGTAAGCAGTTCCAAGCAAAGGTACAAAAGGGTAATCCGAAGGAGTCCAAGTGAGAGTTCCAAGATCAAGGTAAACCAGTAGTGTTATCAAAACGTAGCGCCAAACAGGGTCTGAGGACAGCTGAGAAGCGATGAGTGCTCCGTGCATCAGGCTTTATATACTGTGCGTTTCGGGGTCATGTGACGCCCACCAAGGTCACGTGGGAAACGCCGCTCTGAATCACGTGAGTAAGTGAACGATCGACGTGGAGGTGTTCCGCCGCCCCTTCTGCTGTATGTTCTCCATGGCAACTGCCAATGCAGGAAGGGCTGCAACCGAGACCGTAAATTGTACCTTGTACGGAACTTTCGGTCCTTTGGGAAAACCGAATCACATGAGTCTCGAACCCTGGAGGGAGTCGTGTGGGAACCCGAGGAAGGTGTAGGGGAGATGTGAGCAGTGTTCTGGTGTGCAGAGGATCGTCTAACATAGCCCCCCCAACGGCCCACGACCTCGTGGGCAGGACGGGTGATCCTTATGGAACTGGGCTACCAACCGAGGAGCGTCAAGATCCAAGGCGGAAACCCAAGAATGCTCCTCCGGTCCATAACCCTTCCAATCCACCAAATACTGGAGCCTACCCCTAAACCAACGGGAACCCAAAATAGCTGACACTTCAAAAACATCAGGGGAGGCCAGGGACACCGGGGCTGCTGGGGCCCGAAGGCGGGAAGAATCAGGACATGGCTTGAGGAGAGAGACATGAAAAACAGGATGGATTTGCCAAGAACTCGGGAGAACCAGACGAAAAGCCACTGGATTCACAACCTGAGAGATCACATACGGGCCAACGAAGCGGGGCAGAAGTTTCCGACAACCCACCAGGCGAAGGTGACGGGAAGACAACCACACCCTGGAACCCACCGCAAGAGGAGGAGCAGCCAAGCGCTTGCTGTCAGCACGGGACTTCATAGAGGTCTTTGCTTCAGTAAGATGGACCAAAGTACTAGCATGAACAGCAGACAGATCCCTAAGACAGGCCGTGGCCGCAGGATTCAAAGAGACTGAGGCGTCAGGGACAGGCAAGACCTTGGGGTGCTGGCCATAGAGGGCGTAGAAGGGAGAAAAACCTGTAGCAGAGTGAGCCGCGTTATTGTATGCGAACTCGGCAAGCCGTAAGGCACTCAACCAGGAGGCCTGCTGCTGCAAGATAAGACACCGAAGATACTGCTCCATAGATTGATTCGTCCTTTCAGTCTGCCCATCAGTCTCAGGGTGATAGGCTGAAGAATGCCTGGTATCGATGACAAGTAGTTTAGTCAAAGATCTCCAAAAACGAGAGGTGAACTGTGACCAGCAATCGGAAATAATGACAGAAGGAAGCCCAAACAACATGAACACAGATTCAAAAAACAACTCGGCCAAGACTTGGGCCGAAGGTATCCCCTTACAAGGAACAAAGCGAGCCATTTTTGTGAATGTGTCTACCACCACCCAGATGGTGTCAAAACCCCGTACCTTGGGGAGATCGGTCACGAAATCCATCGTCAGTGTATGCCAAGGTCTTGGAGGTACCGGAAGCGGGAGCAGCAGGCCAACTGGACGACCTCTTCGATGTTTGGCCTGAGCGCAAACAACGCAAGAGTTGACATAGCATTCCACGTCGCGCTTCATAGAGGGCCACCAGCACCAGCGCTTTAGGAGATCCATAGTGCGCTCCTGGCCGGGATGGGCCTTAAAGGGAGCATCATGAGACCATTCAAGGGCCAGGTTACGGGTGTCAGGCGTGGGAAGGAACAGACGTTCATGCACGAAAGGCAAACCATCACAATATACGGGATCCCAATCCCGCAGTTGGTCAGAATGATTGCTCGTCTATGCTCGCACAGAATCCAACAGTGACAGAGAGGGAGTGCAGAGACAAATCATATGACTCTTACCAAGAACAGTATCGGGGAAGGTTGGCAACTCGACTCCACCCGGAGAGCGTGACAAGGCGTCCGCTTTTCCATGAGTGATTCCAGGACGATGAGTAATGTGAAAATCAAAGGCGGAAAAGAAGAGATGCCACCGGACCTGTCTGCTATTGATGCACTTTAAGGAGGCCAGATCCTGTAGATTCCGATGATCTGAGTATACAGTGATTGGATGCTTAGCCCCCAGGAGGTGATGGCGCCAGACACGAAAAGCGTCCATGACAGCCAGAAGTTCCTTCTCCGTTACAGTATAATGGGTCTCAGTATTGGAAAACTTGCGGGAGTGGTATGCCACCGGGTGCAACTTGCCTGTCTTAGGACATGTTTGAGACAACACCGCAGCGAGGGCAAAAGAAGAGGCATCCGCCTCAACTATGAATGGAAGATCGGGATTGGGGTGCTGGAGAATCGGTGCGGTGGTGAAAGCGGTTTTCAAAGCCTCAAAAGAACCCTGATGTTCCTTTTGCCACCGATAGGGTACCTGAGGGCTGGTCAGGGCCGTAAGTGGAGCCACACTTGTGGAAAAGGACGAAATAAAGCGCCTGTAAAAATTGGCGAAACCCAAAAAGGCCTGCAAGGCCTTGAGTGTCTGAGGAACTGGCCAATCTAGGACTGCCTTAACCTTGGATTCGTTCATGGATAGTGCCCCAGGGGAAATGTGGAAGCCCAGAAACTCAACAGACGTTTTATGGAATTAACATTTCTCGGGTTTGGCAAATAGGGAATGTTCCCTCAGACGGGATAAGACCTCCCGGACATGCTTTACATGGTCATCAAGATTCCGTGAAAAGATCAAGATGTCGTCCAAATAAACAACCATGTATACGTCCAGAATGTCCCTGAATATGTCATTCATAAAACGCTGGAATGTTGCCGGGGCGTTGCATAGACCGAAGGGCATGACTAGATATTCATACAAGCCGTAACGGGTGCAAAAGGCAGTTTTCCACTCATCGCCCTCGCGAACGCGCACTAGATTATATGTGCCGCGAAGATCCAGCTTGGTGAAAACGGAGGCATGGGATAAGTGGTGCAGAAGAGGTGTGATCAAAGGAATTGGATACCTATCCTTTTTCGTGATGGCGTTAAGACGCCGGTAATCCACACAGGGACGTAAGTCCCCCTCTTTCTTAGGTACAAAGAAAATGGGACTTGCAGCTGGTGAAGTAGAGGGATGGATATGTCCTAGTCGTAGGGTGTTCTGTACATACTGTTTCAATGCTTGTTCTTCCGAGGGGGACAGAGAATAAATCCTGCCTGAAGGAATGGTAGAATCCGGGATTAGTTCAATCGGGCAGTCATATGGTCTGTGTGGAGGAAGCACCTCGGAAGAACCGCGATCGAAAACTGATTCGAATGCTTTATACTCAGATGGAATCCCGGTAACTACCCCTCCGACGGTGTGGGAATTCACAACCTCTGATCCATCATCATTCAGCGTGAGTTGAGCAAGAGCTCCCAAGGCCCGTGAAGGAGTATCTGTTACTTGATGGGTTGGGAGACAATAGTTCTGACAGATATCAGAATCAAAGAGCACCGTGCCTGTTTGCCAATTAATCAGAGGATTGTGTTCACGTAACCATGGTATTCCTAATATGATACCGAATTGAGGTGTGGTGATCAAGTCAAAACTTAGCGTCTCTGTGTGAATATCTTGTATGGTCAATAATAGAGGAGCAGTTTGGTGTCTAACGGGGCCAGAGACTAGTGCAGTGCCATCTACGGCTTGAACCGGTTCAGGTCGGGTTTTTACCACTAAAGGTAGATTGAGAGAATGGGCTAAAGCAATGTCTATGTAGTTCCCAGTGGCACCAGAGTCAATGATGATCGTGACTGCATGAGAGATACCCGTAGAGGGACAAAGAGTGGCCTGTACAAAGATGGGCTGGACACGAGCAAAAGCAAGAGTGGTACCCGGAGATGAAGACTGGAAACTCGACCTGGTCTCCGGATCTAAGGTCGAGCTGTCCGAAAAACCTGAGACTTCTTGGGACGTCGAGGGCATTCCTTCACATAATGTCCCGTGGTGCCACAATAAAAGCATGCATTATCCACCCTCCTACGTTCTCTCTCAGATGTCATGATAGGACTACGTAAACCTCCCACTTGCATAGGTTCCTCAGTGCTAGAAGCAGGGGTACTAACAACTGTAGGATGAGAAGAAAGACCCAACTCAGCTCTGCGCTCTGATCGACGTGCATCTACCTGCAAGGCAAGATCCACTAGTTCCTGATACTGAGTGGGCACGGAAGGAATCACTGCTAAGGCATCTTTCATTGCGTTATTCAACCCCCTATCGAATATGACCGCCCGCTTGCTTTCTGGCCATGATGTCTCGGCGACCAATTGGTTGAAACGGGTGATGTAATCTATCAATGACCCTCTACCCTGGGTTAGCTCTAACAACTCCAAATCCCTAGACTGTGCCTTGTGTTGGGTATCGAAGACTCGAGACATCTCTAGAACTAACAAATCAAAATCATAGAAAACCAGGCTATTGTTCCCCAGTAAAGGGTTAGCCCAAGCGGCAGCTGTCCCGGCCAGATGGGAAAGGGCAAAGGCCGCTTTAGCAGTGGAATTAGGAAAGGCCAGAGGTCTACACAGGAAATGTAACTTGCACTGATTGATGAAAGTCCTGAACTTCTTGGGGCACCTTGATAACGTTCAGGAGCGGCCAAAGGGGAAGGGGTTGGGAGGACCACCGGAGTTGGAGCTGGGGTACTTGCCAACGGAGGAGGTGTGGTTGAGGTGGTAGCATCCCCGAATTCAGAGTCTGCAGGAAGGGAATGCTGAACACTCTGTATGGAATCTAGCCTTTTGTGAATCACCGTATTAGCGGCGGCCATATCTGCCCTTAATACTGTAATTGCCTGAACTAAAGCAGCTATGGGTTCTTCCGTGGACCCCTGCATTATCTAACACGACTATACAGCTTCTCAGTCTGTTCTGACTTGAGTGTCGTGTAGACCGTTGAGACCTCCGTCCCCAAGTGACGCACAGGGGAACCAAAAGAAACCCGCTGTGCGACCTTTGGGGCCACAGGTGGGAGATGTCACTTCCCGGATCCACGGAACCTCTGGAACACTGATGCTGCTGCAAAAAGAACGAGGTTAATTACCAGGCAATTACAATATATCACAAGAACCAAAGGATCTGAATAGTCTTACCTATCCGGTGTTTGGAAAACCCAGGAAACCTAGGAGGGAGGTTCGAGACTCAGATGAGGCGGTCCCTAGAACAACAGGACCGCAGACAAGCGTGGATACAGGATAAACCACCTGTAGAGCTGAAGGCGTAACTTGAATCCCAAAAGGGAAATGGCGTAAAAGTTCAACAAAGTAGCAAGGGATGATCCGAAGACAAGTGAGGGTTGTGTCAGAAATCCAGCAATAGGTAAGCAGTTCCAAGCAAAGGTACAAAAGGGTAATCCGAAGGAGTCCAAGTGAGAGTTCCAAGATCAAGGTAAACCAGTAGGGTTATCAAAACGTAGCGCCAAACAGGGTCTGAGGACAGCTGAGAAGCGATGAGTGCTCCGTGCATCAGGCTTTATATACTGTGCGTTTCGGGGTCATGTGACGCCCACCAAGGTCACGTGGGAAACGCCGCTCTGAATCATGTGAGCAAGTGAACGATCGACGTGGAGGTGTTCCGCCGCCCCTTCTGCTGTATGTTCTCCATGGCAACTGCCAATGCAGGAAGGGCTGCAACTGATACCGTAAATTGTACCTGGTACGGAACTTTCGGTCCTTTGGGAAAACCGAATCACATGAGTCTCGAACTCTGGAGGGAGTCGTGTGGGAACCTGAGGAAGGTGTAGGGGAGATGTGAGCAGTGTTCTGGTGTGCAGAGGATCGTCTAACAATTATCTCGTCTGGAAGAAAATCAATTATATTGTAAAGCAGAAAAGTGTGAATTTCACCAGAGCCAAGTTACATTTCTGGGATTTGTGCTGTCCCCTCAAGGGATTTCTATGGACCCCAGAAAGGTTTCCTCAGTATTGGATTGGCCTCCTCCATCGTCAATAAAAGAAATCCAGAGGTTTCTAGGATTCACTAATTTCTACCGTAAATTAATCCCAAGCTTTTTAGAAACCGTTCAACCCATAACCAGACTGCTTAAGAAGGGAGTTTCCTTTGAATGGAATACTGAGGCGCGGACAGCCTTTGAAAAACTTAAACGTCTTTTTACTTCTGCTGAGATATTGGCTACCCCGGATCAAAATCGACCATTCGTGGTAGAGTCGGATGCCTCTCACCATGCTCTGGGGGCCGTGTTACTCCAAAAGAACGAACAATGAGACGAGAAACCAGTAGCTTATCTATCCAAGACATTCAATCGTTCGGAAGAAAACTATTCCGTTCTAGAAAAAGAGTTATTGGCCATTAAAAGAGCCTTTGAAGAGTGGAGACATTTGCTCTTGGGAACGAAGTATCCAGTGGAAGTGCGCACGGATCACCAGAACCTTAAGGTGCTGCAGCAAGCATATACCACGAATAGCAGGCAGGCAAGATGGGCACATTTTTTTTTGCCTTTTAGGATCGAGTTCACCTACCTCCCTGGTAATCGTAATCTTCGGGCAGACGCTCTTTCACAAAAAGACTACTCCTCTTATAAATTCTCTCCAGAACCCTTATTTGCCAAAGCTAAATTTGTTGCAATGACAGGTAACTTTCTTCAAGAACTAAGACTGGCCACGTGCCAGAACACAGACAAAGATGCGAAGAGTTAGCTGATCTTCACTCGCTCAATTTGACCCAAGGTTGTTACTTTCACAAGAATCAAGTCCTTGTACCTTCTGCATCCTTACAAAAACAGGTGCTCCACATGTGCCATGATTCCAAGGCTTCAGGACACAGAGGAGTTCGAAACACTCTAGAACTTATATCTCGACATTTCTGGTGGCCCGCGATAAGGAGTGATGTAAATGATTATGTCTCCGCCTGTGTCGTGTGTCAACAGTCTAAACCTCCTCGTGTGTCTCCATACGGTCTGTTAAACCGTATGCCTATCCCAGATCGACCCTGGATGTACATTTCTACGGATTTTATTGTTGATCTTCCCGTTTCATCTCAACACACGACCATTATGGTAACTATCGATTACCTCACTAAAGTGGCTCACTTTTCTCCTCTTCACAAGCTTCCTGGGGCAGAACAGATGGCAAAGATATTTTTAGCGGAAATATTCTCCCGACATGGCCTTCCAGACACCATTGTTTCCGATAGGGGTTCTCAATACACCTCTAAATTCTGGAGAATTTTATGTCGGAAATTGGGCATCAAGAGATCCCTTAGTTCCGGATACCACCCGCAGACCAACAGTCAGACGGAACGCTTGAACCAGACATTGGAAGGGTATCTACGATGCTTTGTCTCCGCAGCTCAAGACGACTGGCTGGAGTTGCTTCCACTAGCAGAATTCGCATACAATAATGCGTATCATTCTGTATTGAAGACTACTCCTTTCCATTGCTCTTATGGTTATCACCCTTCCTTTCTCCCTACCGTCTCTCCTTCTTTGTCACAATGCCCAGGGGTCAACCACATAATGAGCAACATTCAGGAAGGTCATCGCTTGGCCCGCAGGTCTTTGAAGGACGCTCAGGACCGAGCCAAACGATATGCAGATCGTCATCGCAGACCGATACCTACACTTCAGGAGGGCGACCTGGTTTGGCTGGCTTCCCGTTTTCTCCCCAAACATTTAGTTCCTTCTAAATTGTCTCCTCGATTTTTTGGTCCCTTTAAGATCCTCTCCTTGGTAGGATCTTCGGCGGTACGTTTAGAGCTGCCTCATTCTTGGTCTTGAATGCACTCGGTCTTCCACATCTCCCAGATTAAACTATCCATACCAGACCGTTTTGCGCAAAGACCTAATTCTCACCCTCCTCCAGTGGACACAGACACAGGTCCGGAATACGAAGTGGCCAATATCTGCGACTCAAGATTCAATCGAGGTCGACTTCAGTTCCTTATTGACTGGAAAGGGTACTCACCTTCAGAAAGGACGTGGGAAAACGCTTTGGGGGTTCATGCCCCCAAATTGGTGAAAAGGTTCTACCGTTTCCACCCCGGAAAACCAGGAGCACCTCCCCTGAGGAGGGGTCATACTGTTACACATTATCAACGTTGGTCATGGTGGCAAAGCCGTAGAATAGGGAGAACGGCGCATAACGTGATAATGCAGGCTCCCATAACAGCGACTTTTCCTAGAGACAACAACGGTCTAGTTGTTTCACGTACATCTGACACACTCGCGCCGGGTCACGTGACTCCTGATAAGGAAGGAAGTGCTGTCTGTATACGCGTCGCTACTGCCTTTGTGGACGCTCCATAAGTTTGCTTCTAGGACTCACACTCCTTTCCTCTACTGACTCAGAGTTTCTCCTTATTCCTTACTTCTGTTCTGATTTCTATTCCCTTGCTTAGACTCAGCTGCTGGCCGTATTTGGTGGGATTCGTGGGTTTTCTGGCGGGTTGGCCGCCCGTGTTAGTGAGTACAATCAGACTCATCTCCCTTCAGTAGATTTCTCTCGCCGGCATTCTAAAGCTTACTTTCTATTCTCTGTTTGCTAGCGCCACCACATCCCCGGAACAGGACCGGCTTCTCAAGCCCTCGGACACTTCCGAGAGCAGACTCTTTCCTTAGAGGACACCCTCCTTAATCCCTTGTACGTGGTTTCACACTTCCCACTCTCACTTATTTCTCGCTACCAGTCTTCCTGGAACTTACCTGTTCTATCTTGTTTCCTTGGAAAGGTCTCCGACCCTCTTCGTTGTCCAGCGCGCATAGAGGATCCGTCCAGATTTCCACCTCCCGTTCCGAAGAGTTGCAGCGGCTCAGGGTTTTTTCCCCCAGGAGGGTTTCCCTGGGGATCCTGCTCTCCTCCTAACTGGTTTATCATTCAGGGAGCTGGGAAGCAGGACTCCCACAGGGGATTCATCCATTTCCACGACATCCGCCAGTTGTCTCCATTCCGGGTCGCAGTCTGCCCACGTTAGTGCAATTTGTTACTGATTTGACAAGTGGACCTTCCTGTTTAACACTATGGGGAAAATGGGCATGGGGCAGAAATACATGCCCATGGTTAGAGCAAACTACAGAAACCCGTCAGCTCGACTCCTGGTGAATGGAGAATTATCGACTCGGATATCACTATCCAGAGGCACCAAACAGGGTTGCCCCTTGCCTCCACTTCTTTTCGCCATTTATCTGGAACCATTCCTGACCACAATCTGCATGAACAGGGACATCGCAGGCATACCCTTCGGGAGTACAGAATATAAGGTAATGGCATACACCGACAATATGATTCTGACCCTTGGGAAGCCAGAGTCATCCCTTCCAGCAGTGATCAAAGAGATCCAGATATTTGGGATGGTGGCAGGGCTGAAAGTGAATCTGGCAAAATCAGAGATCCTAAATATGACACTGTCCGGGGATAAATTGACCCAAACACAACAATCATCCCAATTTAGATGGGTACACACAAGCATCAAAGTACTGGGAGTGCACCTAACTTCAACCCTGCAGGGCCTCTATGGGGCCAACTACCCCCAACAGACCGAGCAGCTCAGGAAACAACTAACAAATGGGGCTGCCTCACAACCTCCTGGCTAGGCAGAATAAACGCCATACAAATGACGGTCCTCCCCAGATTATTATACCTCTTCCAAGCCCTGCCATTCGCAGTGCCGGAATCATTCTTCCGAGCAATATACAAACTCATTAACACATACGTTTGGAGACAGAGGTCCCACAGGGTTGCGATGAAACTTCTCCAGATACCGACCAAAAGAGGAGGGCTGGGCTTGCCCGAACTCCGCATGAACTACAGGGCCACCCAACTTACAATTATCAAAGACTGGCTCGCCACAGTCTCTGGGAAGATATGGCGTCAGATGGACCAGGCAGTAGTGGGCGCCCCATTGGGGGAAGTCCTCTGGCTACATAAAGAAAACTGCATGACCAACAGGCATGGATCGAACATAATCACCCTGGTCGAGCAACAATGGGACTGGCTAGCTCGTACCAAACAATTCACCACCTTCCCCTCCCCTTTTACCCCGATGTTTGGCAATCCCCAATTCAATCCAGGCATCCCCAATGGAGCTTTCAAGAAATGAAAAGAAGCAGGAGGCACCAAAATTGGGGACATGTTCCAGGAACAAGATATACATTTTGTTCCTCAATGTACATTGAAGCTAGGGCTCTCGGAAACCGATAGAATACAATACCTCCAACTGCATCACTGGTTAATGGATCCCCATATGCGGGCAGCAGCCACAAGGACCCTCACCCACTTCGAAAAAAATGCCTTGCATCCGACTCCGGGGATCAACGATTGATCTCCAAAACCTACAAGATAAATATATCATGGCATGGGAGGTGGCACTCGGGGAACCCATACCAATGGTAGACTGGGAGGGGCTTTGGCGCGACATTACAAAAACGTACCGAAGCAATGCAGATCAGGGAATTCTGGTACAAGCTGATGATTCATTGGCACTATACTCCTTCAAGGCTGAAACAGATTTATCCCAATTCAACGGGGATGTGTTGGCGGGACTGGGGTGAGGAGGGAGATTGGTTACACATCTGGAGGGGTTACCAAAAACTGGACGGATATTGGAAACAAATAAACCAGCACTAACACACGATATTTCGAACAGGCTCATTCAGAGGGCCAAAAGAAGGAATATTATGCATGACCAACCCGGACAGGAATCGATGGGCGAAACCAACCAGGAAGGCTTATGTAATGCTCTTGCTAGCTGCACTATTGTTCATAGCACAGAAATGGAAGGCCAAAGACCCCCCAACAGAGCATTACTGGTTCACGAAAGTATGGCAGTGCACTGCGATGGAATGGATGACATACTCACTGCAGGGTGCCCAAACAAAATTTGCAACAGACTGGGAAGAAGTGATGGCCTTTTTGAATGACTTTAGAAAAGGGTTTTGCCCACAAGCTATCCATATCCTGGAAATAGGGTACAAGATCGGTGGGGGGGAGGGGGTTGGGTGTGTTTATACTGCAATATGTTGATGGTTTGTTCTGTTCTTGCAAATCATAAAAAATAATATTAAAAAAAATACGCTAAACAATCTTTTAAGCTTGTAATTTTGGTGAATAATATAGAGATTACACACAATAAAGATCTGCGTAATTTCATAATGCAACTAAGATTGAACTGGTTGCCCTCTCCTGCAATTATTGGTGCCTGGAGGCATGTCCCTAGGCATGAGAGATACTGTAGACTTTGCACTAGATTTGAGGAAACAACTTGCCATTTATCGACTTGTTGCCGTACTCTTGTTCAAGACTATGAATATAAGAAATGTATTCATGTTATGAGGTCTATTAAGGGCAATCAGTTCAGGTCTTATTTGTCATCCGGTCGATCAATTGTGCTTTAAAATTCTGTATTTATTCTTTGGAAAAGAATTTTGACTAAATTGTAATACATGAGCTATGCATTCCATCAACTTTACACATTTTATGATCTTTTATTGCTGATATTGAAACTGTGTGATGCAAGATAATTTAAATAAATGTAGAGTCTTATTGATGACTTTTATTATGGAGAAACTGTAGCATATGAAATATACTGTTTTATCATAGTAATAATCATTGAATTTAACATATAGTAGGACTCAATGTATTTAATTGATTATTGTATTGTTATCATGTGTGTTTACTTGTATTGTTTTTAAGGTTTATTGTAAACGATATAATGTAAAATAAAAACAATTCAGTGACATTCTCTGCTGACCACTTCATATTGATAATGGTGAATCCAATTATAAGTTGCTGTAAAATAAAGCATGTGACATCTCTTTGGAGCCAGGCCTGGTGCCATATATGCATGCCTGAAGAGAATCTACGGTGTTTACATACTCTGTAAGCCTTTATTGAATAAAGTGGAGGAGCATCTGAGTTATCTTCTTTTTTTGATTAACTGTTTATTTATTGACACTTGACAACAGCAAATCATCATATACAATTGTTGAACGGTAGTGAATAGCAGGAATGTGTTACAATCTTACACTATACAGAGGTTAATATGTTTATCTCTTCGGTGGGGGACAATCGTTAAATTTCAGATAATCTTAAAAGCCATATGGCCTAACTATAACCTGTAATTATTTTCTATCCAGTTCAAACTGACTGGAGGCCCTAAACTCTTAATTCATGGCTAATAGCATATATATACTCACATTGACTGGAATACACATTTTGCTGCAATGACATCCTCTTTACATAATCACATTGGAAAGACACATGAAGAAATCTGAGTACAATTTTGTTTATATGGCTTGCACTATTTCCTGCAAAATAACTACTTTAACTCTAGGCATGCTTGTAGCATGCATTTAATGATTAAACATCTGTACAACACCCCACCTCCCCACTTTTTTACATGACCCGTGCTCTGACACTCATCTATTTTCCATTAGACAAATTGATTTACCTTCAATTTTTTCGTGACACGCACTACATCTGGAGGTATTTACCTCTCCTTTACTATTATGGACGTGACTCTTTTACGATTTTTTTGAACTTAGCGACTCCATGTATTCTTTAACTCCTTACAGTCCAGTGATTTGGGATAGACAATGTTGGGAACACACAACAGGAGACAAGACTCTCTTACAAGACTATGTGAGGTACGTTTATCTCCAAGGCGACCACCTGCGCATAACAAATTGTGACCCATTACGGGCCACTTACAATACAATTCTTTATTATTTTTATGGTTGCACTTTAGCATTCCCCGAGATATTTGATGACTACTTACAGATATATCATGAGATAACCTGGAGGAAGTCAAACACGTGATCAGGTACGAACCATCTAGAAGGTGAAACTTAGCAATCAGTTAAGATCAATTTCTTTACTTACACTTACCAGATTCCTTTGTTTTATTTTGTAGATTAGAATTGAAGCCAGACGTTTTTTATGAATTGCTTGAAATTGATCAATATTCTGCCCCTGATGAAGGGATTATATTCCCGAAACGCATCAAGCTCTTTTTTAATTATCTAAATGTTCAGAACTATGATGTATGACATTAATACCTCATATGTAGAATGCATGAATTACAAATCTTTTGTTATATACTGTTGGTTATAACGGGAATGAACTGTATGTAACAATTTGATAAAATTGCATCATAGTAAATCAATTGACTGGAAAATATTTTATGAAAGACAGGTTTTGACTGATCAATATCAGTATATATAGTATGCAGGGAACGCGAGTGTCCCTTAGTTTAGGACACTTATCCTCCTATTAAAAAAAGGATGACCATTATAAGTGACTTAAACTGCAAATATACATTTCATGATTTCATCTTCAGCTCAAAGAGACAAAAGAAAGAGAAAAAGAACAAGAAATAGGGTGACCATTACAATTGGGTTATTGTCAAAATGTACTCGATATCCAATCTCCAAATTCAGAGACTTAATAAAGTTGGTAGTAGCTAAAATGATGAAGTTGTGTGACCTGATAGCAAATTGACCAAATACTCTCACAGTCACCCATTACCATCTCATCTGGAAACTTATTCAAGAAATTCCACCTATGCGCCTGAAGAGCTGGGCAATAGGCAGATAGATGTTTCAGTGACTCGCATTCTGGGGGAATCTCGCAGAAACGACACCCGCCTCGTCTTCTTTGAGAAACCCATATCTTGCAAGAATGTGTCTAGTGTTGCACAGATTTAGGCAAAATCTTAACAAGCCATGCCTAACAGACTTGGCTGTATATACTGAGAGAAAAGAAGCAAGAGTTCTTAACTTCTTATCATCACCTTCGAGATGGTTGAGCGATGGATACAAATTACATTTCTCAGTAGTTAAAATCCAAGCAGACTCAAATCATTATTTTTGTAATGTGCATTGGATTATCTCTCAGTTCACAAATGAGAGAACCCAGTTATGCCAACAGCTGTGATGAATTATCCTGCATTTCTAGGGTTTTCATGGCCCCCATATTGAGGTTTTAGGGATAATATGTCTATTTATAGAAAACTTCAGATTACTTTATAGTTGCTTCCTCTGTCCTGTGCTGTGGAATGAGATAATCTTTACTTCCACTTAGAGTAGCACCAGAATTCGAAATCAGCTGCTTCACATATCACTTCTTCACACCATGACTTTAATTCTGGCGGTTGTCCCTTTTTCTGGATACTATGTTTGCCTTCTTTGTTGCACACAATTCTGGTTTCTGAGAGTCTGGTATCCTCTCAGTCGCCAGTAGCATGCAGTTCTAATTAATGGCCTCATATTGAATAATGGTTACTCTATTTGCAAATGTAAAGTTGTGTCTCAAAATCAGGCATTCTCTGGTTCTCCCCTCGCACCCCACAGTAGCGTTAATTTGTTCAAGTGTCTATTCTATATTTAATGCAATTGCTGTAGTCTCTAAAGAATGAACCAATGTCTGAATCAGAAAATATGTTAGTCACAAATGAGATGCAAAAATAAAGACAATAACTTGTTTCAATGGAATCCACTAACTGTTGTCTAGACTGATATATTTCTATTCAAGCAGTCTACATTCTAGGGTTACCCAGCCAAGTGTCAGACTTGGTTATTAATCAAGTAACATTTTAACCAAAATGAGTTGTTGTGAGCTAATCGAACTCTGGGGGATTTTTGCATCTCAGCTCAACTACTAGCCGTCACATGTCTTTAGCTGGTAACCAGTACAATATCCTTCCACCATAGATGCAATTCATCCGAGATGATAGATCAAAGGCTATGCTGGTTCCAATTCTGACTCATCTCCTAGAACAGAGGGCAGCATGCACATTAGGACTAATGACTCCCCTTCAGCTAGCTAAAGCATTAGTCCCTGATCTTCTTAATCTCTCATTACATTCTTCTGGTCTGTTCACCACTTTCTGCTTCACCTTCAGGGCTCTGTAGACAACCCAACCTCATTCTCCCTCCCACAACAGTTTACTCAGATGGATTGATTGATCTTTTGTCCAATGCAGGCCTCCATCTCTTAAATCATGGCTGTGCACAAGGAGGCGCGTGCCTGCAGGGCACCCATTAACCATCATCCGGTCGTCCATATACCGCACTTTATAGACAAACTTTTTGTCCAGTTGTTAGTCATAGCAGAACACAGTGGGTGTGTTGTGGTGCACTGTGAAAGACAAAGACTGTACATCCATCAGAAGGTTTAAGAATCACTGTGTGTAATGTTAATGTGAGTACATTTTACAATTAATAACATATGATCTGAATGTGTATGCCCTTTAAAAGCTGGCCTGCTTTGTCGCCTTTTGCATTTTGGTGCATCCTCTTTAAATTGTCAATAGTTCCAGTCATTTAAGTGTTCATGATTTTTTGTCAATGTATTTACCATGTAGGTGGTGTTACAGTGCTTTTCTCAAAGGATTTACATTTGAGCAATACTCTTAGATACCACAGGCACAGCACAATGGGCAGATTCAGTGTTTCCACAATGCACTCATTCCAGGAGCTCACAGCATCTGCCTTAGAAACTCATAACCCCTCAGTCATTTGAGCTCATTGTCAACTCCTCTATACTTTCCTTTTTGTAATGCTTGTTTGGCAAGTGAACAATTCTAAATACTTTAATTGGTTTACTTCCTTTAGTTTTGTCGCAACTACAGCATCCTAGTGAAGTTTAGCAGATCAATTGACCAAGGCTCTGTTTTCAGTATCTCACATCTTAGCTGAGAAGGATCAAACAAAGCAATCAAAAAAACAGAGCTTCAGCATAATCATCTGCCGTGGATGCCATAAAAAATTGCAAAACAGTTATGCGTGGATCCCGGAACAAATTGCAAAGTTGAAGTTATTGCATGCCAAAAAGATGCAAAAAAGACTGAAAGAAAATGTTGCTTTGAATTGCATAGTGTGCTTTCAAGGACATGACAGGCTGTAAAAAGCAGGAGTGAAAACTAACTTGTGCAAGGCATATCAGCAGTAGTATTGCTAAACTGTCAGATGATTGGAAAACTTTCTTGATTTTTGGCAGTTTCCTATCAATGGCTGTTAGATTTGACCACTCTAACACGTTGTTGGAATAAGGTAATAACATATCTTTATACCTACGCTACTAGGTTCTTCAAAGATTTCTATGCCATGCAAGCATTGGTTTGAGCTGATCCAATGTCCGGCTTCAGGTACAATGTAAAAACCACACATCTTGTGGTTTGTAAGATATTTAATTATATACTACTGTTTTGCAAGATGTTGTATTGTATTGTCGTAAAAACAGTTTTTTACATTATTTGTGCCAACGTTTTTCATAAATTAAAAAAGATATGTGCGTGTGCGACGGAACACACTTACTTTATTGCCGTTAACCCTGCATGCAATTTTAAGAAAGAATAAAATAGCTCTAATGAGTATTTAAGAAATGTTTAAAAGCCTGAAACAATGTAGTCTGGGAAGAAATGGTATGTTTTCTTACCATTCAATTTCAATGCAGTGAACATAACGCCTGTAGATTCTTCCGGCAGCAGTTCCACAGACTGGACAGCAATGGATTTCTGAGCAATGTTGGTGCCTTCCAAAGAAAAGCTTTCCATTTGCTTTGTGAGGCTGTATTAAGACAAATATTACACAGTGTGGGTCATGCTTCTGTGCACCTGAGTATTACTTATGGCAGTGTGAACCTTGGATCAGACCTCACTGTGAAAAATTATAAATGAGTAGTTATTTACAACACGCCCTGGATAAATTAGAATCTGTTTGACCCATTTTTTCTTTTTTAAAGTAAGCCCAATTTTTGTAATTGTGTCATAGTTTGTCTACAAATTAAAACAAACCTTTTACAAAGATAAAATATAAGCAACCTTATCTCATTGACATTGGAACAGTCCCATAAGTTCATCAATCATTTCTACACAAAACCAAATAACTTCTCTTAAACAATATTTTTTCTTCTAAATGCTCATACAAATGAGGTAGAAACGTACACAATGCTTTGATTAATGATATTCTATGGCTGGCCCTCCATAAATCTACCCCACATAAAAAGTGCTGCCAATTCCGAATATGTATGTGTACATTTTGCAAAATATGCTTAGCGTAACACCAAAGTTTTAATGTAAGTCCCGTATAAATGATGCTGTATTTGGTTACACTCCTACTGTACACAATCTCTACATGTGCACCAGTAAATGAATATGAATTCCAAGTTCAATTGAGCTATAACATGTGTTTAGATAGAAATCCTGGACGTCTATAAACTATAATCAAAGTGTGGTTAGAAGATCTGTTTAACTGAAAGCACTTGCAGAATGAATCATTTACTCTGGGAAATAATCTTTACATTCTGAGTTTACATGGAGACATTTCTAGTAACTGTATGGGTATTGATATTATAGTTCATTATGTCTTGTAAATGCATTTACATACACTCCTTGGGCTCCATTGATAGCATTGTCCTCTCCCCCTTTTTAGATTTTCCCTTTCTAGCTCTCCTTTCCTCTATCTTATTTTACTTTCATAGGAATTTCACAAAAACATTTGATTGTATTAAATGTGTAGCGTTGACACTATCATAACAACTTTATTTTCGTCAATGACCTTAAATACTTGGAGCACAATATATTGTATAGGCAGAATCAACCTCAATTATTCTATTATTAGTCTATAACAACTGCAGTAGAAGAGGTCAAGATATACAAAATCACACTTTACAACATTTAATAAATACCTACAATGGAAATACAACACTGTTTAAGTCCTATGGATAGCAAAATTACATTTCAATGATTATGACCGTTGGAATAGGCAATGATTCAAATGATTCCATCATAATGATAACCTATAGATTTGTATGTAATAAAGTGCTGTGTCCTTGTTGCACCTGGGTACCCTTTGCATGCCTTAATAAATGATTGGGGGGGGCGGGGTGTGTGTGTGTGTGTGTGTGTGTGTATAGTGTTACAGTGTTCCCTCTAAGCTGTGCGCATGTGCGCTTGCCCAACTTCCTTCTGGGTGCAGCTCAGAAGAATTTTAGAAGTGCACACAGACAATTCCCACCTTTTCAAGAATTAATGTGGCACAAGCCACATCAGTTACCTGACATTTGCTTTCTTTCAAAATAAAGTTAAATTGTACTAACTATTCTTGATATTCTGCTGGTCTAGCCTATTTACATTACCCTACTAGGCAAACCTGGCCTTAAAAAACCTGAAATGGAGAATACACCATCAAACAAGCATGAAAAAGTAGCTCTTTGAACATAAGATCTTACTAAGATGTGTCTGCACGCATTAATCAAAGAACCTTCCCTCCCTACCCATGACTCCTATACTTGACTCTACTACACTTGTACCTTATGACTCCATCTTCTGCCCTTGTTCACATTTAGATATTACTGCACAACCTTGAATCTGCCTACTGTGGCTCTGCAAAAGGTTACCAGACTTGTACCTACATCCACCTGTCTTATGTTTGTTGTAATATGAATAACAATCAAGCACCAGAATTTCTGTTACTCATGAACTTTAGCAAAAGTATCCTTCACACTATGTAACCAAACTGTCAGCTCAAATATCGGGTACTGACTGTAAGTAAGACGGCTACTTGGATGTGTAACCTCATCCCATGCTTCCTATGCTTTTGTACATATGTCACACACAGGCTTTGAAGCGGTACCTTTACAACACAATATAAAACTCAAATACTAATTTGCCTTTTAACAATTTTGAGTAGGCACATGTCATGCTCAGTGTCTCCTACTTTAGCACTGCTAACATTACCCTATAGGTGGAGAGCAAGATTGCAATATCCTTTACTTGGCCTGCAAGGGATAATGGGTACGGACTATGCCTGGAATTACTCGTACATAGTCTTAGAACAACTGATATTCAGACAGCTAGAATGCTTTTCACACAATCTGCATCCTTTCCAAGTTTTCAGATTTACACTGAGCATAGACCATGACAAATGATATGGTAACTCGCTGCTATAGAAAAACGGTTTCACTGAGCACTTATATAATCCTACAGAACGATATTAGGGCAGGGTATGTTGTAAGCAATCTTGCATACGACGCAAAATAATAGTGTACATGCAGAATTGTTACATTTTGTTAAACTGCACATAATATCATGTTGAGGCATTAAATATGTTTTGCTTGCAAAGTATTATGGTTATGCAAATATCACAGTGGGTGTTTTACTGCTACAATTCCTCACTTTTTACAAAGCCCTGTCAACCAGTATTGAAGCCTAGTCCAGAAGCCGAGGAGAGGTACGAGCGGAAGGGGGTTTGGAGAGGAGGGCAAAGGAGGATGAAGATGAAATCAGCAATTTTAAAAACCAAGTCGGACGTGTTGGCAGTACAGTGAAGGAAATGTGTTTGTTTGCTGCACTCAAAAAAACACTAGTAACTGTCTAGGAAACGGCACCTTCTCTTTCTTTCTGCTCAGTTGTTGAGGGCTTTTCAATATAATCATGTGTTCTGCATTTATTGCCTTGAGCATCCCCATGAATCTTGTTTAACTGATAACAGTGAATTGCAAAAGTGGGGTCCCTAGTTACAGAAGGAGGCACTCAATCTGATGTACCTCTGAGCATTGCTGCTATTAACTTAAACTGCAAATATATGTAATTATCTTCAACAGCCCCATAAGAAACCTCAGTAATGTTCTTGTTGAATTTTGTACAGGCTGTGGTGAGGAAGGGTGGGCAACCCTACAGGCTGTATTATGTGCCCTGTCATTTCACTTCCTATGTCAGGGTTACAAGCAGGGCTCTGAGAAGGTTTTACACCCTACTTGGAATCAATTGATTTTTCAGGGAGTAATAAAGTAACTAGCTTTGCAAGTATGGATACATTATGCTTCTTAAATGTTCTTTCGCCTTAACATGCCTCTTGAGATTGGGCAGTAATATTATTAGAGTTCTTTCCTATGCAACTGTTATGCTGGTCCCTGACTAGAACATTTCAATAGAGCTGTGTGGGTAGAAGCAGGTGGTAGACTCCTTTATGTTCATTATTTTGCTTCTTTGTTGAGCACATTTTCCTTTTTTTATGAAAATTGATGGTGTATATATGCCTCTTAGCTGAAAGGCTGATTTTGAGTAACTGTTGTCACAGCTCTGTTCACAGAACAATATAATGTTGATCGTTTGCAGAGGAACAAGGATTTCTGATCCTAATATTCGGTGGAGCAGTTATTCTGATTTAGTTATCATCCTTACACTAATTATGAAAAGCACGTTCTCCTGGCTCTTGAATTACTTCATTAAAGTGGCACATGGACTCCTATTTATGTTTTCTGATACATTACTTGTAGTTTTTTGCGAACATTGAATCCTGTATGAATTTGTTGACAGCCATCTCAGTTATGACAAGTGATATTTATATTTTGTAATACATACGAGGGGTTTTCCCAATGACAAACAAAATTCTCCAGTGCCTCTGAGCATTGTCGACAAATGAATAGAAACAACTAGACCAATTGTTTATACTGAGCATACAATGGTTTTTTTGTACACTTATCTTTCTCAGCATAGGAGTACTTTTGCTAGATTCTGTGGCAGACATTGAAGTTTTGAACTTGTTGATGAACACTGTTTATAATTACATATGAAGCATTGGTTTTTGTGTAGTCTATATGTTCGGAAAAGTGTTTAGGATGCATCTTTTACACTTCTTTATAAAGGATTACAGTCGTTGGGTGAGGAAATTTCCTTCCAAACTTTCTTCGGGGATGATAGCTCACTAACTGTGCATGCTCAGAAAGTGACATACCTCATTAGTACGTTGCGCACATGGAAAATAATGTGTGCATGAAAGCCAACGATTTCCGTACTTAGAGAAAAATATTTAGAGCGAAAATTGGTAGTGTATATGTGCACCCATCATGATTTTTACTGTAATATTGGAGATGGCGTAGTTGTATAAAAGTAAGGTTCCTTTTAATTACACTCTCAGTTCAAGGGCCAGCTGAATTATGCCTGTGTGGTTTGAGAAACCTGAAGGTGTCTCCCTGGCTAGTCCCTAGGGATCTGTCATCATGGTGGCAAGGACATGGCCATTGCTACTGGATCCAGTTCCTGGGGGTGAACCAGTGAGGGAGGATCACCTGGATGGGGGATCCCCTGGGCGTGGAAGTGGGACACCCCATCCTACTGTCATGATAGAGCAGTTCTTCATAGCCCATGCAGACCTGTAGCCAGTTAAACAATGGGAAATGTTAATTTACAGCTGCTAAATGTTCATCAAATATATTGCTCGTTAAACCTACAGCACATGCTTTACACAGAAAGCTAGTGCACACGCTCGCTGAACGAATAGGTTTTTGGTTAACCAAAGTCCAGGAAATAATGCTTTCCTGTTCTAGCAGATGAGCAAAACCATGAACAGTAGCTTCATGTGTTCGAGCATTGACTTCATACCATTGAGTGTTGATTCTGATAAGGGGTCAAGGACAGGAAACAGGCAGATGCATGATGCACATCTGCGCTTTGCAACACTATTAAGAAACAAGGGACATACCTTGCTCTTTGATAAAGCTAAGGCCCACAGAATGCAGTGACAGCAGTCACGGAACGAGTATGAAGCTCACTAAGAGGTGACCCACTTAATGGAGTTGTTCATAGGAGACCATATTCAAGGAGCACAGTGACACTCTGAACTGTAGGCCTTACTCTCCCAAATAGCAGATATGACACACGTACACAGGCATGGAAACCATGTTCCTTCTTACATATAAGGCTCGAGCAGAAAGAGGGGAAGGTAGCAGACTTTCCGAGAGGGAGCAGCAAACTCACAGTTCAATCGATGTCAGCGGGGCTGGGGAAGAGTCAGCAGTGCCCAGCTGAGCAGAATTTGTTAAACCTCAGAAGGCACTGTTTCATTTGAAGCACATCCTGATTTAAACGTGAGTGAAAGGTAGGGACTTGCTGAATGCATTAAGACTGAAGACATGTACCATATATTAGTGCAGGAACAAGTTACTTACCTGTAACTGTTGTTCTCCAGCATGGGTCTGGCATGGATTCACATGCTCATGAACATTCCCTGTCGTCAGGCTGGGAATCCTGAGTAAAAGAAGAAAAAGTTTCACTTTTGTTTATAAACTGTCTTTCTCCTATAAACCAATCACTGAGCTCTGGGTCATACTGCCCCCAGCCAATGACTGCCCTCTCCCTAAGCCTCTCCTCAGGCAGCCATCTTCAGATTTGGTAGCACGTAAAGTGGCAGTATGACCAAGAAGAGCCGCAGAGGGGCAGGAGGGAGGGTTTGCATGTGAATCCATGTCAGACCCATGCTGGAGAACAACAGTAACAGGTAAGTAACTTGTTCCTTTCCAGCATGGGGTCTGGCATGGATTCACATGCTCATGAATAAAGAATACATAGCAGTACATACATACACAACCACAGGAGGTGGCAAGACTCAACAGAAGCAATTACTCTTACCTCCTCACCAGGCTCACCTTCAAGCAAACAGGTTGGGTAGCACTGCTTGGCTGACTCTGGACTCCTCTCTGGAATCCCTGTTTACGCAGTAGAATTTCGTGAAGGTGTGCATAGACCTCCACGTAACAGTCCTGCAGATGTCCAACAGAGGCACACAAGACAGGAACGCCGTCGTCGCAGCGATTGCTCTGGTAGAATTGGCTCTCGGACGGCCAGGCTGCGGTTGGTTTGCCAACCGGTGACAATGAGTGATGCAGCCGGAGAACCAGCTGGAGATGGAAACCTTGGACAAAGCCTTTCCATGGTTCACAGGACCAAAGTTCACAAAAAGCTAAGAAGTTTTCCGGAAACTGTTTGTGTGGGCCACATAAAACTTCAGCACTCGAGCCACATCCAGCGAGTGCAAAGTCCATTCAACCGGCGGAGAAGGTGTCAGGAAAAACACAGGCAACACCAAGGGTTTTTTGAGATGAAATTCCGACAGAACCTTGGGCATGAAGGAGGGGTGCGTCCACAGCACCACCTTCATCTCGCGGAAAGTCAAATAAGGCTGCTTGCAGAACAGGGCCTGGATCTCACCCACTCTCCTGGTAGAGGCGATGGCCATGAGGAAAGGTGTCTTCCAAGAAAGGAACTTGAGAGGGGCTTGATGCATAGGCTTGAAGGGGGGCTCCCATGAGCCTAGTCAGCACCATGTTGAGTTCCCACGCCGGGGCAGGTGCCTTCACCGACAGGAATGTTTGTGACCAAAGAAAAGACCGTCACGGAGAAGCCACCAAATGCACTTTGATGGAGGCGTGCGCCAGCCCCTCCTTCGCCAACCACAATAAGTACGGAAGGACTTGGGGGGACGTGACCCGTAAAGGGTTAATCTTTTGCGACCGGCACCAAGTCGCGAAATGCTTCTATTTGTGTCCGTAGCACTTAAGAGTCGATAATGCCTTGGCCCTGGCAAGGACCTCCCTGCAGTCCACCGGCAGATCGTAACCACCAAACTCTAATGCTGCAGGAGCCAGGCCTTCAGGTTCAGCGATCCTGGGTCGTGGTGCTGGATTGCACCTCCTTCCCTGGTGAGCAGATCCGTGACCACTGGTAGTTTGACTGGAGTTGCTGCTGACATGCTGAGAAGGACTGTGTACCAGATTTGCCTCAGCCAGGCCCGTGCGACGAGGATCATCCTGCACCGACACCGTCTGAGTTGACTGATGACTCATAGTAGTAGAAGCATCGGGGGGAACACATAAAGGAACAGGCCTTCCCACGGGAAGGAGAATGGGTCCCCCATGCTCCCTGGCTGCAGGAATCTGCTGGCGAACCTCTGACACTTTGTGTTTGTTGCTGTCGCAAATAGGTCGATCTGGGGTCTGCCCCACCTGAGGAAGAGGTTGTCCACATGATCCTGCTGAAGCACCCACTCATGGCAAGAGCGCAGCTCCCTGTTGAGTGAGTCAGCAACAGTGTTCTTTAATCCTGCCATGTGAAAAGGATCGAAAAAAAACATCCACTAGGTGACGGCCCAGTGCCACAGCTCCAGTGCCTCTCTGGAGAGCACTGGGGACCTAGTGCCCCCCTGCTTCCTGATGTAAAACATTGTGGTGGCATTGTCCGTGAAGACCCTCACCACCTTGCCCTTGAGAGACAGAAGGAATGACTTGAGGGCCCAAAACACTGCCCGCAGCTCCAGGATGTTGATGTGGATCTCATTCTCCTCTGGCAGCCATAGGCCTCTGGCATGGAGATGTCCGGTGTGGGCTCCCCAGCCCTCCAGCGGACGCTTTCAGCTGTGACCGTCTCCTGGTTCGGGGGGCTCTGGAAGTCTGTGCCCCCAGCAATGTTGGAGCGCATGCCCCACCACCGTATCACTAGATGGAACTCCTTATCGAGCACAATCCTGTTCTTGAAGCTTCCCGGACACCTGGATCCAACGGGTGTCTAAGAATCCCTGGAGGGGTCGCATCCCAACCTCCAGACCCTGATCAGGTAGATGCAAAACAACATCATGCTGAGCAGCGACTTGATTGTCCTCACAGTGGCGATCTTCAATGCTAACAGCCGTTGCACCTTGCCCAAAATGGCCGTTATCCTCTCTTCCGAGGGGCCTGCCAAGCAGGATACCATGTTGAGCCTGGACCCCAGGAACAGCGCGTCCTGTGATGGAAGCAAGCAGGACTTTGGAAAGTTCACCGAGAACCCCAGATCCGTCAGCAGCTGTATGGTCCGCTCTGTGTGATCAACAGCGATGTCCCTTGACTTGGTCCGGATGAGCCAGTCGTCGAGGTATGGGTATACATGAATTCCATGTAGGCGCAGATGTGCCACCACCGGAGCCAGGCACTTCATAAAGACTCTGGGTGCCAACTTCAGTTTGAAGGGGAGAGCCTTGAACTGGTAGTGCTTCCCCTGTACGACGAAATGCAGGAACTTGCAATGTTTTTCATGAATGGGGACGTGGAAGTATGCGTCTTCTAGATCCAGCAATGACAGGAAGTCTCCCTTCTCGAGTTGGATGAGCATGTGCTGCTACGTGACCATCCTGAATTTATGGGACTTGATGTACTTGTTGAGTCGTCGTAGATCGAGAACGAGCCTTTAGCCCTCTGTCTTCTTTATTACCAAGAAGTATCTGGAGTAAACTCCGAGCCCCAGAGTCGCTTTGGAACCAGCTCTATCGCCCCTTTTTTTAACATTGCCCGAACCTCAAGCCACAGCTGAGGGATGTGTAGTTCCTACCGGGCCAAGGGTGGTATCCGCAGACACTTCCACTGAAACGCCAAAGTGTGCCCGTGGGCGAGAGCATCTAGCACCCATCGATCGGTGGGGATGTTTTTGCACACGCTGACAAACTTTGCCAGCCGGCCTGCCACCCTGGTGCAAGGGTGGGGCCCCCGACGTCTTGGTCAGTTCAGTCCTGCTTAGAGGATGGCGCGCCACCATGGGAGTCTTAACGATGACATCGGCCACCCAGAAGGTCTTGGGTTGTGGAACGGGAGGGTTGGCGGTAAGAGGACAATCCCTCGTCAAAACCCTTCAAAGATCTGCCCGACTTCCCTCCTGAGGAGCGAAAGGACGGACGGTGCTGTTGCAGCGTGCCCAGTGCCCGGCCAGTCTCTATGTCGGTCTTGATGGCCTGAAGAGATTCAGGGACCGCCTTACCGAACAGATTGTCTCCGTCGAACGGCATGTCCAGGACTCTGGTCTGAACCGCTTGTCAGCCAGGCACGAAGACAGAGACAAACCCCATTTCCCATCTGGCGGAACCCTGTGTCCGCAATATCGAGGGCCAAGTTGATGGCGTGGTCTGACACCACCTCGCCCTCCTGGAGGATCTCCATTACCTCAACCCGTTTGTCCTCAGGAGGAAATCCAGTATCAGGGCCATCTTGTACCTTAACTCCCGGTCGTACCTGGCCAGGATAGCTACAGCGTTCGCCGCCTTGACCATCGTCGACGCTGATTAGTCCAAATTCTTCCCCTCGCTGTCCGGAGGAGCAGAGGCTGAGAACGACGGTTTGGACGATTTCTTCCGAGCAGCCGCGGAGACCACTGGGTCCGGAGATGTCTGTGACCGCAGACATTTGGGTGCAGACTCCGGCACCCGGTATTTCTTCTCTAGCCGGTATCTTTTTGCCAGGGCTGAGGTGGGGTTCTTCAGCAGCACCAGACCCTCATCCCAGACGTCATCCAGGTGTCGCACTGACAGGATGGTCTTCCATTTCGCTTCCTGGCGCTGATACAGGAAGCCCTCCTTCTTTGTCTCTTCCAGCTTGAGCTAGAAGAAATCCAATGCACCTGTGAGCTGGAAGAGTTCTGTTGCACAGGCGTTCATGGAGTGGAAGGAACCCACTTCGTACGGCGGAGAAGCCCTTCGAGGTGTATGCATGCCACCGTCGTCGTCGGTGTCTAACCTCGGCGTGTCCATCCCCGTATCCCTAGGGGGGAGGGCAGGTGCGGCTGGAGTGGAGGCCTAGGGTGCCTCCTCCTTTTGTTCCGCGGTAGTGGCCCCGTTGTCAATGGGGTTGTCGCTGGTGGTGCCATTGGTGGTGCCGTCAGCATCCTCTTCTGTATCTCCTACACCAGCGTGGGGATGGTCGAGAGGATGTCATGCGACAGATCTCTCGGAGGTGCCTGGGGAGTAGGGTTGGTGGGCCCAGTGCCTATGTCATCATCCCTGCCGACGTTGTCATCCCCGCTGCCCCCTCCGGCAGAGACTACCTCCTTGATGTTCCCGTCGTCATCCCCAACGTCATCAGGGATGGTGTGGACGGAACCCTTGGGGTTGGTCTCGGGCTAAGAGACGGCATCCTCTTTTCCGGGGTCTTTTCCAGTGGTTTGACCGAAGCCTCCCACCTGGAAGGAAGAGCCACCCTGGCCGCCATAGGGGTACCCTGGACAAGGGTCAGCCCCTTTCGCCTTCGAAAGGGCAGCCGCCACCAGCTCGATGGATGAGGACGATTTAGCTTGAATCACCTGGGATTTCATGGGTAGGTCGGACAACTTGTCCTGCTGTTTGGCCTTCTCCGGTTTCTTCCGCATCTTCCCTGGGGTTGCTGACTGTCTCTTTGACGAAGAACTGGAGCGATGGCTGCATACTGAAGCTGATGGAGATGATGAGCATGCCCTGGCCGTCACGGGACCCGCTTGTGCGGTGACCCTGACGGAAACGGACTCGCAGTGCTTGGCCTTGTCTTGGGCCCCCATGGATGGAGCGCCATCAAAGTACTTAGAAGCCCCCTCTGGCTGGCTGAATTTCAGATGAGGGAAGCCCCTGTAGAACACACGGGGTAGAAGCCCTGGCTTTGAGCCACGCCGCAAGTCTGATATGCTGATTCTTCATAGAGCGCCTGGTAAAGCCACGACAGATCTCGCAATCTCCCTTCTTGTGCGTCAGGTGAAGACAATAAAGGCACTGGGAATGATTGTCCTCCATGAAAACATTCTGCTATCCACAGCTGGAGCAGAGCTTGAAGAGGGAAGCCCTGTTCTTCTTCTCCTCCGACATGATCTGGCGGGCGGTGTAGGCCTGATGGCCTTCTGGAAACTCCCAAGAAAAAACACTTGATGGCTCCGCCCTTGAGGGGCGATGAAAGATGCGGATAAACGGATCCCTGTTATTCGGATGAAGAAACAATGGAGCACAAGGCTCGATTGAACAAAAATAGGATTTTCCTAGCCAAAAAGCGCAAAAAATGCAGAAATCTCTAAGAGCGAAAAACGAGGACTCTCAACACTGGAACGCGCGGTAAAAATCTGAAGATGGCTGATAGAGGAGGGGATTAGGGAGAAGGCATTTATTGGCTGTGGGCAATATGACCCAAAGCTCACTGATTGGTTTATAGGAGAAAGGCAGTTTATAAACGAAAGTAAAACTGTTTTTTCTTTTACCCAGGATTCCCCTCTTGACAACGCGGAATACTCATGAGCATGTGAACCCATGCCAGACCCCATGCTGGAGAAGTATAGCATACCTCCTTGAGGCACAAAGATTACAAAGGCTGCTAAACTGAAACTACCACTTGTTCTATTATTTACCTATTGAAACATGCTCTTTGCCCACATGGCAATCTTTCACCATGTTCATTCGTGTGATGTTATGTTATATTATAGTTGCTTTTGCTTTAGCTTGTGTGATGCGAATAAGAGCCCTCAGACAGTAAGGGGTCATATTAAATTCATTACCATGATAACTCCTGTGTCAAGTATATCATTCAAAATAATGCATCAGAGTGGTATCTCTTTGAGTCTAAGAACTTCACAAATTCCTGGCTGTATATGGTAAAGCATGTTGATAGACAAACAAACTTAGGCAGGCCTGTCTTGTAGTGCTCAGACAAGCCTAGGGTGAATGTCGGAATGAAACGACTGATGACCATGTGTCTATTTTCACAGCCTCAAACAAGGTGGAGATAAGGGGTACGTGGTCAAGCCTAAATTATAGGCAATCTTGTCATATGGCACCCCAGATGGGACATCTTACAGATGACATTAGCATTACTAGTAAAATAACCTCATGCCCCAGTCACGATAAACGGACCGGGCAAAATTATTTTTTCTAAAAAGCTTTTTTAATCAAAAGAGGTTAAGTGGGTACAGAAAAGCGCCCATCAGGAAATCAATACCCCCATCCATTGTAGGGCAGCGCTGTTTGAGTGGCTTAGGGCATCTCACTGTCAGGGAGTTAATACCAACTTTACAGTAGCGATAGCCCAGCTAGGTGGGTTGCTGGCTGAATCGCTCTTTACTTACTTAAAAACCCCAGCTAACAAGACAAATAACGTGTTTGCAACTCTCCTGATAAGGGGAGATTTAAACACCATCCAATATGGCCCATAACAGTTTCCTGAATTGTCTTTAACACTTACAAATCATGTCAAATGGTTTGGAGGTAATGTTGTTTATACACAAACAAATGGTAGACATGGACCGTTTGCCACAACAACCTGTCACCAGAATTTTTTGCCCGGTTTCAACCAAACCGCAGAGGCCCCTTTTACAAACAGACTATCAACTTCTAGCTACACATTTTGACACTGTACGTAACCTTGCATTTCAATATGCTGCACAACAAGGCTTAGTGTCTGCTCAACAGCCACAAGGACAGATAGATGCAGGAGCAGTGCAGCTACAGACATTGAGAATTATATTAGGGTCTTGCTGTTCCAGAAAAGAGGACATACCCAAGTGGTATTCAGAGAAGCTAGGACAACTGCAAGCCACCTAGCCCCAGGTTATACCACATCATAAGGATAGGGCACTAGCCATGTTCCTTCAATCTGGCTGCACACCGCCTTTAGCGAGTTGTAACAGCTGGATCTAAAGTTATAGCTGGCTTTATTTACTGCTGATAGGCATGCTGTCTATCACATCACTCGCGTTACTATTGGCAGACATTATGGGAACACAGGACGCTGGTGCCGCCATGAACTTAGACCTGTCCATAGCTAATAATAATCTAATAATTATCAGATGATTGAGAGCATAACTCTACCTTTATTGAAAGGAGAGCCTGCAAGTTTAGAGGTTCAGAGACAATTGTCCCAATTAAATGAGCAAGAAAAAAGGGAGCAATTTGGGGAAATAGTGACATCCACTTATCAATCTCTAGGCAGGGATCACCTAGGCAGGAGACCTGCAGAGACACAGAGAAAGGCTAACAAAGATGGTAAAACAGACAAGGAGACACACCATGAAGGGAAACCCTCAAAAGGACGGAACATTTCAAGGTAAAAAGGGTGATAAACCACATAGACGACAGCTTTCGCCAATAGAGGAAGAAAAATATCCAGAGCATGAGCCAAGAAATGGGAAAGCTACAGGAGATAGGGATGTCCCGCAGTGGCAAGGCACTCACAGGGGTAGACGAACGTAGGGTGAACCTAGGGGGCAGTCCCATTTTAGACCAACTGACTATGATTTCAGAGACAGAAAACACATGAAAACTCCACAAAAGTATGGCACTGATGAGGGTTCATCTCATTCTGATCATGCAGAGATGTCAGACCAGTCTAAAACTGAGGGAAGGGATGTGAAAGTAGAGAAAAAACACACTGCAGCCCCACAAGTCTTACAGAATGCAGAGCCCACGTAATCAGCGAGTCATTCACAAGAATAGCGCATTGTGAGGTTACCTTTGTAGGATTCACTCTTTCAGATGAGGGCTGAGACTTGTCAGAAGATTGTCTAATTTTGCTATGCTAGTGAAACAATTGATGCTTTGATAAAACGGAATTTCAAAGCAGCCCATTGGTTGCCAGAGCACGCTCACATTCTGCACCATGTGTATTCATTACTGATTCAAACTGGTCCTTTGCAAGACATAGATACAGAAAAAAACTTAGAAATAAACCTGTTGGTGGGAGATGATGCTTTCAGATGCACAATTTGCAATCTAGGGGAGACTAAACCAATTACATAGATTGTTGCTTACATCGCATGCTCACTGCAAAGGCTTTAAATACTAGATGGATTCAATGGTCAGCATCTCAACAACATACTTGTTAGGGAGAACTCTCATTTATGGCTAATTTCCCTCACCTAGTGAGTCCCCCAGCAGCTTTGCTGGACTTCTGGAGTTTATTTTTTTCCACTTGGTAAGAGTGAGAGCTTTTCCCCCACTCTTACCTGTGTTTTGCTATGTGTTTCGACTTGTTTTTGTGATTGTGGACTCTGAAGTACACCACTTCAGTAGCCCCCTTCTTTTTGTGTGTCACACAGCACCTTCAGTGCCGTGGCACAGGGTTGTCTTTGAGACCTCCCTCGACTCCATTTCTGAGGCGACTACTGTCCCCCAGAAAAGGGTAAAGTTACCATTAACTTTACTTAGTCAATCGACCACAGATCCAGTACACCCCATCTTCCATGGAGTACTGGAAAGGGTTAACTCGTATCCCTTTGTATCTGTACCTCCTAGAGCATTGTTTCGCTCTGTTAACATTTAGACTTGGCTGGTGGCAGTGGTATCTACCCTAACTTTTCTACCGCAATTATATTAGATAAGCGTGGTACTGTTCTTGGCTATTAT
Organism: Ambystoma mexicanum; assembly: GCF_040938575.1. NCBI lineage: Eukaryota > Metazoa > Chordata > Amphibia > Caudata > Ambystomatidae > Ambystoma > Ambystoma mexicanum. The sequence continues at coordinate 941,864,741 of NC_090939.1, forward strand.
ATTAGCCTCGAACATAAACGCGCTTGACCAAATCGTCTTTCTCTTGGCTCCGGTTGGGTTTATTCGCCATTTCTTTTTGTTAAAGTCCTTCTTGTGTATTACTTTGCGCGGCAAACTAGGTTCGCCTTCTTTGTTCACTGTCTTTTGGCGGGCTTCTACCCAGAAGCCCTCCTCAAGGCGCCTGGGTGTCTAGGTGGGCTGAATGTGAGGGAGGGGTGTAGTCCCCCCCTGCACAGGGTATCCTAGGAAACCCAAATCGCACTTTGTCATGATTGGCCAGGGTAGTTGTCCGGGCTGGACAACCCCCCTGCTGGGTGATTGACAGCCAGGCTTTGTGAATGGGGGTTTTTCACATAAAAGGCAGGTCTCTTGGGCTAGAAGTCAGAGAGTCGCCACTGGAACTACAAGGAACCGAAGAGAAGCGGAGAGAATGACGACTGCTGCAACTACCCCGTCCCGGTGAAGCCCTGCTACAACCCTGAGCTATCTGCCCTTCCACAACTCAGTGAAGATCCAGTCCAGAATCTTCTTCCCTTGAGCTTGGTGGGGATAACCAGCTCATCTTCTACAGCCATAGGATCCTCTTCCGTGGTTGAAATCGCTGCACACTGCTGTAGTGGTCCGGATAGCCACCTGAAGAGCCTCTCCTGTTTTTAAGGAGCGCACCTTTTATTCCTTGTCGCTGCTGCCGGCTTCATCCCTGTGTAGTGCAGACCCCCTTCAGATGTCCTCCTTCACAAAGAAGCTCCTGGAATCGTGGGTCTGCGGGAAACCAACAGGAACAACTGCCAGGGCACTAGCTGCACCACTGGAATAAGGTACTGTGTTCTGTTGAGGAAACTGGGTGAATCCCTTTCTCTTCATTTCCAAGGCTTGCCCTTGTCGTCCCACCTTCTTATAACTTTTGCTTCCGAACATTTACAATATCGAAGTACTTTTGGCTACGTTGAATCGTGAACTGTCTGACCGTGTGAGCTTCGGCAACTGGCCCTGGTGTCTTCTGACCCTGGCTCCGGCCCTTTGACTTTTGACCTCCTGTCTCTGAGTGTTTCTTGATTCTGCCTGCCTAACCAAAATATTGCCTGTGATTTTTGCCTCCAACTCCTTCTGGGTATCTCAGGTGCTAAGTGTGTTTTTGCCCCGGTAGCATTTCATGTCACGGATACGCGTTTGTTCAGTAGACCGAACTGTCAAAAAGTGATCGCAATCGTATTTGCGGCAACGTGTTTTGTTCATAACACCGGTTCATTCAAACACAGGGTACTTACCTTGAGACTTACTGTACAAAGTGAATTGGTTAGTTGTAGTATATTTAACGTGTGGTTTTTATTGAAGTTTAATAGAAGTGTTGTGTTTATAACGAATGGTTTAAAAATAAATGTACTTATATTTTTCTATCTGAAACCTTGAATCAATGTTTGCTTGAGTCACAGTAATTGTGGTCCCTTTGTGTAATCTCTGCTACTGCTCATATACTCTTAAGATAAGCCTGGCTGCTCCGCCACTGCCACCACTCTGACATAGTAGTACAGGCTTGTACCAAAGGTAAAACTTGTATTACCACCTGTGGTCTTAATTGTGTGTAGTGGTCCCTAAGAGCACTGCACAGGATTCTGCCTAACACTGGTGGCAGGGGTGGGATTTGGAAGTAGAGTGATTACACTTAGAGTGCTGCTGTTGCTTGGGTTCAACTAACCACAAGGCTAACACCAGTAATTCTTTTTAACTAAGAAATCATGTCAAATATGGAAAACTACACTGAAGAGAGTCTTTTACTCTATACTGCTGAGGTTCTGAGAACCATGTGTAGGGATAAGAATATCTCTGGTAAAGGAAAGAAATATGAACTGGTTGCAAAGTTAATGGGAAAAAGCCTGGTGCGTGGGTCAGAAGGACCTACCACTCCAGCAAATGTGGATTTTGATGTTTCTGATTCTGAGAGTGTTAATTGTGAAGAAGTAGATAAGTCCTTGCTAGGAAACCCTGCAACTCCCTTGCCTGCTCAGAATGCACAACCTCTATCCACAGGGACCCCACAGGTCCTACACTTACTCCTGAGTTTATTGCACTTGAGAAAATGAGACTTGAATTAGAAGTGAAACGTATTGATGCACAAACTGCCATGAAACATCAAGAGTTAAGGCTCAGAGAAATGGAGCTGAATCATGAACTAGAAATGAAGAAACTGTCTCTAGAAAATGCTTCTCTCCCAGACTCCTCTAGGTCTTCAAGCCCTAAGAGACCCCGTATGCCAAAGGAAATGATTGGTATGTATGAGACTTAATTTGATATTTTGGATTTGTTAGCAATGTTTGAGTACAATCATGGGATTCAAGGTATCTCAGGGAATCAGTTGATTGCTTGGCTTTTCTCTAGGCTCCCCCCTGTTGCAAGTGATGCTGTAATGGAGTTGGGGGAGGAGGATAAACAGGATTATGAGTGTGTGAAACTCGCATTAATAGCTAGGTTTGGGAAGACCCCTTCCCAATATCTTAAGAGGTTTAGAACCCTCGAAAAGCATGATGGTACCCCTTGGGCTACCTGGGTGTGTGAATATTTGAAAAACTTAGATGATTGGGTTAAGGGTTACAAAGTGAACACTTATGAAGGTTTGAGGAATCCTGTAATGTTGGTGTCTATTTTTGATGTCTGCTCTCCTGAGCTTAGACAGCACTTGGCTGATTCGAAGGAGATAGATCCTAAGAAGCTAGCTAAGGCTGCTGACTTGTAGGTTGCCAACAGGGCCACTCACAAGGATTCTGGGGCTACTCAGAAGGATGAGGGGAAGCAGCCAAAGAAAGACAACAAAGAGAATTCCAATAATTCCAATCCAAAAGATGGCCCTAAACATAACCAGGGTAAGCCACAAGGTAAACCGAATCAGGCTAGTGTACCACCTGGATCCACACCAGATGGAGGCCAGGGCAAACCCCCATTCCAGATAGCATTTGGAAAATGCTTTGTTTGTGGGTTGTCTGGTCATGTGAAAGGAGATCCCAAGTGTAAGGGTAAACCTTCAGGGATCAACACTGTCTCCTTAGCCTTCTTCCAGGTGGATGAAGTACCTATGACCAGTGGAAACTTTCAGCTACTAGCTGATGAGCCCATGAGAGTCTCAGCTAGTGTTTCTTTAGTGTCCTTGGGTCTTTGGGAACAACAGAACTTAGATGTCTATAACTCAATCCCAGATAATACTAAAGAGTATTATAAAGATAGTGTTCTTGTGAATGGTCAGGAGACTCCTGCCATTAGAGACACTGGAGCCAGCATAACTGCGGTTGATGAAGGTTTTTTCAAAGTGGAGGATGTTGCTAAGGCACCCAAACACTTAACCAAGTTAGCTGGAGGCACTGTTCAAACGGTTCCCCAGTTACCAGCTCTCATCCAGTGTAATGACATGACTGTCAGGACTGTAAGTGTGCAAAATAACGTACCTGGGAGGGTCCTGTTGGGTAATGACCTTAAAACTCTTGGATTTGTGTCTAGCACCCCAAGGTCCCCCAGCAGAAGGAAGCAGGAGCTCACAAGGTCTGCAAGGGAGAGAACCTTAAGAGGCTCTCCTGGGGACATGATAGAGGAAGATATCACCCCAAGTCCACATGACTTACTTACTGCCATTGCAGGACAAGAAAAGACAAAGGGGAAACCTAAGTCTGCCAGCAAGAAACTAGCAAGCACTCCTGTGCCCAGAAGGACATCTCCGAGACTGTCCAAAGTCACACGAGTGACTCCCACACCAGCTGAGGCTGAGTGTGAGGTTCAACCCTGTATGGTCAAACTAGATACTGAGGAATCAGATCTAGAAGAGGATCTTACCTTGGTAGGGGATCTTGACCCTGTTGACCATCCTGTGTTGCAGTCTTTACTGGCAGAAGGTGGACCCAACAGAGAAGATTTCAATAAGGGACAAAGAGAGTGTCCTACCTTGGAAGGTCTTCGCCAACAGGCAGCTTCTCCGCTCAATGGGACTGAGCCTGGGAAGTATAGGTTGCACTGAGAAGATGGCCTCTTCTACAGTGAACAAACTGAGTCAACCCCTGGAGACTACAGAAGACTTGTAGTACCTCTAGTGAACCGACTCCAGTTTCTGCAGTTAGCCCATGAGGTACCTTTGGCTGGTCACTTAAGTTTTAAGAAGACCAAAGAAAGGCTATCTCTGCACTTCTACTGGCCTAAGATGGGTACAGAAGTAGACCAATTCTGCAGAAGCTGCCACACTTGCCAAACCTCTGGCAAGAGTGGATCCTAGAATGTGGCACCCTTAGTGCCTCTCCCAGTGGTGGGAATTCCTTTTGAGAGGGTCGGGATTGACATTGTTGGTCCTCTTGACCCTCCCACAACTTCAGGCAACAGGTTTATCCTGGTTGTAGTGGACCATGCCACTAGATTTCCTGAAGCCATACCTATGAGGACTGTTACGGCTCCGGCTGTAGCTAAGGCCCTACTTGGTATTTTTACCAGAGTAGGTTTTCCTAAGGAGGTGATATCTGACAGGGGATCAAATTGTATGTCCCACTACATGCAAACCAAGTGGAAAACCTGTGGAGTCACCTACAAGTTCTCAACTGCCTACCACCCCCAAACCAATGGACTGGTAGAGAGGTTTAACAGAACTATGAAGAGCATGATAGGTGCTTTAGAAGAACCCCTTAGAAGAAAGTAGGACCTTCTACTGCCATGCCTTCTCTTTGCATATAGAGAAGTCCCTCAGGAGGGAGTAGGATTCAGTCCCTTCGAACTTCTCCATGGCCATCCAGTCAGAGGTCCATTGGCCCTGATTAAGGAGAGGTTGGAGAATGCTCCTTCCCCCAAGCCAGTCAGAGTGACTGACTATGTGATAGGTCTCCGGAGAAGAATGTCACACAAGATGGCAGAGGCAAGTGATAACTTGAAGGCTGGTCAAGCTCTGGTCAAACATTGGCATGGTTGAGTTTACTCAAGACCAGCTTGTTCTTGTTATGGTCCCCACAAGGCAGAGGGCCTTGCAGGACAAATGGATGGGACCCTTCAGGGTTGTGGGTAAACTTGGAGAGGTGAACTATCTGGTGGACTTAGGCAATCCTAAGGAGGCTCCCAGAGTCTTTCACACCAACCCTTTAAAGGCTTATGTCTCTAGACCTGACATAGGTGCTTTGCTTCTAGCTTCTGCTCAGGAGGAGCAGGAGAGTGAACTTCTACCTGACCTCCTCAGAGGCTTACCTTTAGATGAGAAAGTGGAAGGAGTTAATCTCTCTTCCAGTCTCATATCTGACCAGCAGGATGAGTGCAAGTTACTGTTGAATCAGTTTGCCTCGCTGTTCTCACTTTCACCAGGCTTGACCGCTTGGGGCCAGCATGACATACACACTGATGACTGTTTACCTGTCAAAAGCAGGGGGTACAGAATGTCAAACAATGTCAGATCCCACATAAGGAATGAGGTCAATAAGATGCTTGAACTCAGGGTTATAGAACCCTCTACTAGCCCATGGTCTAGCCCAGTTGTGCTTGTACCAAAGGCAGGATACAAGGAGTTGAGATTCTGCGTGGACTATAGAGCTCTAAATGCAGTCACCGCGACTGATGCCCATCCTTTGCCTAGGACAGATGAGCTGGTGGACAAACTTGTTTGTTTGTTTTGTTTGTTTGTTTATTTGTTTATTTATTTGTATAGCGCTCTTGACCCAGGGGTATATGAGCGCTTTGAACATCAGGTTACAAGTAACAGAAGGGGACAATAGTACAGTAATAATAAGGCATAGGAAGGTTGACAGGAAGGCAGTTAGTGCATAGATAATAATAGGCAAGCAACATAGGAAAACATTTGAGCATTAGGTATCCATACATACATGGTTGGTCGGTTATTTGTTGAGTAACCAGGAGATGACCTTAGTTCTGAAGGGTTGGAAAGTGGGTGTGGATTTGATATCCAGTGGGATAGTGTTCCAAAGTTGTGATGCCAGAACTGGGAAGCTGGATCCACCGGCTCTTTTGAAGGAGTATTTGGGCACTGTTAGTTGTAGTGTGTTAGACGATCTGGTGGTTCTAGTATTCTGTCTTAATGTAAATTTGTTAGAGAGATAGGGCGGGGCAAGATGGTTAAGAGCTTTGTATGTGAGGCATATAGTTTTCAGGTCTATTTTTTGTTGGATGGACAGCCATTTGCAAGCAGTTCTGGTGGCGGAGATGTGTTCTCTTCTGGGGAGATTTAGGGCGGCACGGAGTGCATTGTTTTGTAGGACTTGCAATTTATTGATTACTGTTTTGTTGGCACCTAAATAGAGGCTATTACAGTAGTCCAGTTTGGATTGAATGAGTGCTCTGGCTAGAATGAGGCAGTTGTTAGGGGAGATCAATGGTCTGCAGGCCCTAATTAATTTACCAGTGTAGGCAGTGGCTGAGGCAGTCATATTAATTTGTTTAGCTAGATTGGTATTCATGTCTAGGTAGAAACCGAGGGTTTTTATGCTCTTGGCGATGGGTATGGTGTTACCAACAATAGTAAAGCTAGTGTAGCCGGGACAGAGTTTACGGATGGTGTTAGGTGAGCCAACAAGGAGCAGTTCAGTCTTATCATCATTCAGGCACAGGCCATGTGTGGCCATCCATGCCTGAATGATGGAAAAGACTTCATTAATCCATTTGGCGTCCACATTGTAATTACCTGATAGAGTGAGGAGTATCTGGGTGTCATCTGCATAGTTCGTGTAGGTGACACCCAGATTGTCCAGCTTATCGAATAGGGGCTTTGTGAATATATTGTATAGGGTGGGTGAGACACAGGATCCTTGTGGGACACCACAGGTGATGGGGATGGGGTCAGCCGCTGCAAGGGGAGAGAAGACCCGCATGGTCCTATTGTCCAGGAAAGATTGGATCCATGTGATCGCAGAGTGGGAGAAGTGAGCTGCCAAAGACAAATGGTTGCACAGGATTTTATGGTCGACCAAGTCAAAGGCAGCGGAAAGGTCGAGGAGAAGAAGGATGGCAGCCTTACCTTTGTCTTTGAGTTCATCTATCTGGCACTTGAGATCAACAAGGGCCATTTCTGTCCCGTGTTGTGGTCGAAAGCCAGATTGGCGAGTTCCTAGTAAATGATTTGCCTCGAGGTAGTCCTGGATTTGTAAATAGGCCACTCTATCCAAAATTTTTAGTAAGAATGGGACGGTGGTAATGGGTCTATAATTCGTGGGAATGTCAGGGTCGAGAGTAGTTTTTTTAGTAGAGGTAGGACCCAGGATTGTTTCAGATTGCTGGGGACCAGGTTATTGGCGAAAGACAGGTTTATTAGTTTAGTGATGAATGGGGAGAGATCCCTAGCTGCATCTTTTATGATCTGTGCAGGGCAGCTGTCCCCCTTACAGTTCGACGGTTTCAGGGATGCTATAATTTTCTGAACCTCCAATATGGATACCTTTTTGAAGGTGAAGCCTGAGCTAGTGGCAGTAAGCGGAGGAGGAATGGGACTGGAGGTGGGATCAAGAGTGAGTTGTTGTCGTTTGTTGTTAATTTTGGATTGGAGCCCTGAGATTTTGTTAGCAAGGGCATTCTGGATCCCTGTGCACCACGGTTTATCCTTAGTGCAAGAGTCAGTGGGAGTAATGGGGTTTTCTAATTCCTTTAGTATGTTAAAAAGCTCCTTTGTACTGGAGCTTGCCTGGGAGATCCTAGTGTTGAGAGATTCTTTCTTGGCACGTGTAATCTCATTTTTGTAGAGAGTGGAAATGTTGGTGAGATTAGTTCTGTTATTTACAGAAGGCACTGATTTCCCTAGTGCTTCGAGTTTATTTTTTTGTTGACGGAGAGTTTTGAGCTCCGGGGTGTACCATGTGTTCAGGTGCGCTTTAGGTTTCCCTTTGCGCAATTTCAGTGGGGCGATAATGTCGATCGCTTTGGCCATGGAATCGTTGTAGACGTTGACCAATTGGTTCAAGTCCGTAGTAGCCGGTAGTGCGTTCAAAGTAGGGATCACCAAAGGTATTAAGGCTTCCGCTGTGATGTTGCTCTTTTTTCTGGTTGGGCAGGCAGGTGCAATAATGGGCCTTTTATGCACTAAATTGCTGGTATGAATGTCAAATGGGAGGAGATAATGGTCAGTCCAGATAAGTTGTGTGGGATCTTTCACAGTGATGTTGCAGTTAAGGGCAGTTATCCAGTCAAGGATTCTGCCCTTCGAGTGGGTGGGTTTGGAGCAGAGTTGTTGGAGGCCATGCTCCTCTAATGCCAAGGCCAGGGCGATGGCTGGGGTGTCGAGAGGGTCGTTAAACCCAAGATTAAAGTCTCCAAGTATAATCATTTGTGCTGATGGTTTGGAGCTTTCAGCAACTAGTGAGGTGATGTCTTCCTCAAATGAGCCAGGTGGGCCCGGGGGTCTGTAAATTAAATGCAGCGTGATAGTACTTTTAGGGGAGGTTTGTAATTTGACTGTGAGATGCTCACAGGATTTAAGTGGAGGAGAGGAGGCTAGTCTGAAGTCAAGCGTGGACTTAAAAATAATGGCTACACCGCCTCCTCGAGCGTTCGGTCTATCTGCTCTAAGGATGGTGTAGTTATCAGGTAAGGCTAGAGTAAGATATGGTCCTGCAGCATCGTGCAGCCAGGTTTCGGTTACAGCAAGGAAGTCCAGGTTGTTTGTTAGAATAATGTCTGCGACTTCTATGGAATGGGCGACTAATGATCTGACATTTAGGAGAGCTCCTTTGGGAATGGGAGGGATAGTGTTGATAGGTGTTACAGTGTGAGGGTTGGTCTTATTTGGTGATTTGGCTGGGCTTTTGCTAAATCTGTAGTTAGTCTTATTAGATGGTTTAGCTGGGCCTTTGCTAGATCTGTGGTGGGTTCTGGCGCCAAGTCTAATGTTCCGATCTGAAGGGATGAAGGTAGTGGTTCGAGAGATAGTTGGATTAGCCAATGTGGAGGTGCTGTAGTCGAGAGTGGGGCATGATGCTCTCGTGTTGATGGGGATCCGCTTGTAGACAGCTGAGTGCGTATTAGCTGGGACATCCGGAGAGTGTGCATAGCTATGGGTAGGATGGGCGGATTTAGGTTCCGGGAGGAAGGCTGGTGTGGTGGGCAGGAATGGTGTGGGGCAGGTGATCGGGTGATGTCTTGGGCAGGCAGGTCTGACTAGACCATTGTTATAGGCTAAGTAACTATTGCTAGTGCATGGTATGTTATTTTGCATGACACAGAAGGGGAACATGATCGCAGTCAGGCAAAGTAGCATGCTAGGGCTAGGGTGATGTACAGAGGAGTGGCGGGTAGGGGGCATTTGTGATATGGGTGGGGCACAACACAATGTGGATGAGGTCTGGGGCGACCATAGGGCACAACACAATGCAGATGAGGTCAGGAGGCGCACAACACAATGCAAATGAGGTCTGGGGCGACCATAGGGCACAACACAATGCAAATGAGGTCAGGAGGCGCACAGCACAAAGCAAATGAGGTCAGGGGCGACCATAGGGCACAACACAATGCACATGAGGTCTGGGGTGACCATAGGGCACAACACAATGCAAATGAGGTCTGGGGCGACCATGGGGCACAACACAATGCAAATGAAGTCTGGGGCGACCATGGGCACAACACAATGCAAATGAGGTCTGGGGCGACCATAGGGCACAACACAATGCAAATGAGGTCTGGGGCGACCATAGGGCACAACACAATGCAAATGAAGTCTGGGGCGACCATGGGCACAACACAATGCAAATGAGGTCAGGGGCAACCATAGGGCACAACACAATGCAAATGAGGTCAGGAGGCGCACAACGCAATGCAAATGAGGTCTAGGGCGACCATGGGGCACAACACAATGCAAATGAGGTCTGGGGCGACCATGGGCACAACACAAAGCAAATGAGGTCAGGGGCGACCATAGGGCACAACACAATGCAAATGAGGTCTGGGACGACCATGGGGCACAACACAATGCAAATGAAGTCTGGGGCAACCATGGGCACAACACAATGCAAATGAGGTCTGGGGCGACCATAGGGCACAACACAATGCAAATGAGGTCTGGGGCGACCATAGGGCACAACACAATGCAAATGAAGTCTGGGGCGACCATGGGCACAACACAATGCAAATGAGGTCAGGGGCGACCATAGGGCACAACACAATGCAAATGAGGTCAGGAGGCGCACAACGCAATGCAAATGAGGTCTAGGGCGACCATGGGGCACAACACAATGCAAATGAGGTTTGGGGCGACCATGGGCACAACACAAAGCAAATGAGGTCAGGGGCGACCATAGGGCACAACACAATGCAAATGAGGTCAGGGGCGACCATAGGGCACAGCACAATGCAAATGAGGTCAGGAGGCGCACAACGCAATGCAAATGAGGTCTAGGGCGACCATGGGGCACAACACAATGCAAATGAGGTCTGGGGCGACCATGGGCACAACACAAAGCAAATGAGGTCAGGGGCGACCATAGGGCACAACACAATGCAAATTGGTGCAGCCAAGTACCTCAGCACATTTGACCTAATGTCAGGCTATTGGTAAATAGCCCTGACAGACCATGCCAAGGAGAAAACTGCATTCTCCACCCCAGCTGGCCTCTACCAATTCAAGGTACTTCCTTTTGGATTAAAGAATGCACCTGCTACATTTCAGAGGATGGTCAATCAAGTTCTGAATGGGATGGAGGACTTCTGCATGGCATACTTGGATGACATTGCAGTGTTCAGCCCTACATGGAAAGAACATGTTGAACACCTAGGTTATGTATTGCAGGCTCTTGAACAGGCCCATCTGACCATAAAGGCAAGCAAATGTCAAATTGGTCAGAGTTCAGTGGTCTGCCTTGGACATGAGGTAGGAGGAGGTGAAATATGGCCACTGCCTAGCAAAGTACAAGCTGTACCAAACTGGGCCACCCCTACTACTCAAACCCATGTGAGATCCTTCCTAGGTCTCACTGGGTATTATAGGAACTTCATAGAGAACTATGGGACCATAGCTTCTCCCTTGAATGTCATCTCCTCTCCCAAATTTCCTAAAAAAAAGTCAGGTGGAATGAGGAGTGCAATCAAGCCTTTGAAGGCCTAAAGAAAGTCCTTTGTCAAGCTCCAGTCCTAAGAGCTCCTGACTATCACCAACCCTTCATTGTACAAACGGATGCTTCTAATGTAGGTATAGGTGCAGTCCTTAGTCAACTGGATGAGAAAGATAGGGAACACCCCATTTGTTTCATCAGCAGGAAGTTAAAGGATCCTGAGACAAGGTGGGCAACAATAGAAAGAGAATGCATTGCTATTGTGTGGGCACTGAAGAGGTTTAGACCATACTTGTATGGATCTACCTTCACTATCCAGACTGACCACCAACCCTTGAGATGGCTGATGCAAATGAAAGGGGAAAACCCAAAGTTACTCAGATGGTCAATCTGCCTGCAAGGATTTTATTTTTACATTGAGCACAGAGCAGGAGGTCACCACCAAAATGCTGATGGTCTCTCTAGGATGTTTGTAACCGACTAGAGGTATGAGGTCCATCCAGGAGTGGATTAAATCCTCCCGTCCCTTAGTCTGGGGGGGGGCGAGTGTTAGGGAGAATTCTCATTTATGGCTAATTTCCCTCACCTAGTGAGTCCCCAGCAGCTTTGCTGCACTTCTGGAGTTTATTTTTTTCCACTTGGTAAGAGTGAGAGCTTTTCCCCCACTCTTACCTGTGTTTTGCTATGTGTTTCTACTTGTTTTTGTGATTGTGGACTCTCAAGTACACCACTTCAGTAGCCCCCTTCTTTTTATGTGTCACACACCACCTTCAGTGCCGTGGCACAGGGTTGTCTTTGAGACTTCCCTCGACTCCATTTCTGAGGCGACTACTGTCCCCCAGAAAAGGGTAAAGTTACCATTAACTTTACTTAGTCAATCTACCAAAGATCCAGTACACCCCATCTTCCATGGAGTACTGCAAAGGGTTAACTCATATCCCTTTGTATCTGTACCTCCTAGAGCATTGTTTCGCTCTTTTAACATTTTGACTTGGCTGGTGGCAGTGGTATCTACCCTAACCTTTCTACCGCGATTATATTAGATAAACGTGGTACTGTTCTTGGCTATTATATTAGCCTCGAACATAAACACGCTTGACCAAATCATCTTTCTCTTGGCTCTGGTTGGGTTTATTCGCCATTTCTTTTTGTTAAAGTCCTTCTTGTGTTTTACTTTACGCGGCAAACTAGGTTCTCCTTCTTTGTTCACTGTCTTTTGGCGGGCTTCTGGGTGTCTAGGTGGGCTGAATGTGAGGGAGGGGTGTAGTCACCCCCTGCACAGGGTATCCTAGGAAACCCAAGTCGCACTTTGTCATGATTTACCAGGGTAGTTGTCCAGGCCTGACAACCCCCCTGCTGGGTAATTGACAGCCAGGCTGTGTGAATGGTTTTTTTTGCATAAAAGGCAGGTCTCTTGGGCTAGAAGTCAGAGAGTCGCCACTGGAACTACAAGGAATCGAAGAGAAGCGGAGAGAACTACGGCTTCTGCAACTACCCTGTCCCAGTGAAGCCCTGCTGCAGTCCTGAGCTATCTGCCCTTCAACGACTCCGAGAAGATCCAGTCCGGAGTCTTCTTCCCTTGAGCTTGGTGGGGATAACCAGCTCATCTTCTACAGCCAGAGGATCCTCTTCCGTGGTCGAAATCGCTGCACACTGTTCTAGTGGTCTGGATAGCCACCTGAAGAGCCTCTCCTGTTTTTAAGGAGCGCACCTTTTATCCCTTGTCGCTGCTGCCGGCTTCATCCCTGTGTAGTGCAGACCCCCTTCAGATGTCCTCCTTCACAACAAAGCTCCAGGAATCGTGGGTCTGCGGGAAACCAACAGGAACAACTGCCAGGGCACTAGCTCTACCACTGGAATAAGGTACTGTGTTCTGTTGAGGAAACTGGGTGAATCCCTTTCTCTTCATTTCCAAGGCTTGCCCTTGTCTTCCCTCCTTCTTATAACTTTTGCTTCCGAACATTGACAATATCGAAGTACTTATGGCTACGTTGAATCGTGAACTGTCTGACCGTGTGATCTTCGGCAACTGGCCCGGTGTCTTCTGACCCTCGCTCCGGCCCTTTGACTTTTGACCTCCTGTCTCTGAGTGTTTCTTGATTATGCCTGCCTAACCAAAATATTGCCTGTGATTTTTGCCTGCAACTCCCTCTTGGTATCTCAGGTGCTAAGTGTGTTTTTGCCCCGGTAGCATTTAATGTCATGGATATGCGTTTGTTCAGTAGACCGAACTGTCAAAAAGTGAACGCAATTGTATTCGCGGCAACATGTTTTGTTCATAACACCGGTTCATTCAAACACAGGGTACTTACCTTGAGACTTACTGTACAAAGTGAATTGGTTAGTTGTAGTATATTTAACATGTGATTTTTATTGAAGTTTAATAGAAGTGTTGTGATTATAATGAATGGTTTAAAAATAAATGTACTTATATTTTTCTACCTGAAACCTTGAGTCAGTGTTTGCTTGAGTCACAGTAATTGTGGTCCCTTTGTGTAATCTCTGCTATTGCTCATATACTCTTGAGATAAGCCTGGCTGCTCCGCCACTGCTACCACTCTGACATAGTAGTACAGGCTTGTACCAAAGGTAAAACTTGTATTGCCACCTGTGGTCTTAATTGTGTGTAGTGGTCCCTAAGGGCACTGCACAGGATTCTGCCTAACAATACTCTAGATGTAAGGCAGAATTATAAGGCAGAATTGCAAAGAATGAGTGAATTGACTTGGACAATGGATACAGAGACAGACACCTCACTGCCTGACATACCATTGTCAGATTTATTCCAAATATGCTGCTGCATGTGCAGTAATGGTAGGACACTTTACACATGGAGAAGCATTCGTCCACACTGATATTGTACAAAGCATCTGGGAGACATGTCTGACTAGACTGCTGAATTGCATGGATTACTGCTTGTGTTGTGCCAAGCAGACTCAGGGACGCCCACACTAGTAGTCTCAGCTTCAGAATAGATTGTCGGGGCTTATCACACTAATTTGCATTGGTGGATTCAAAATGACTTTAAGACATTAGGCATAAAACGATTGCTTCCAAGCAACTCTGGAAACAAGTTTGGCACTTTAAACACTCTTACTCTTTGCTATGGGTGATGCACACAAGAGCACATACTAAAGGGCACATTCATAGCACTGGCAGTGTATTGGCAGATAAATATGCCAAAGAGCACACAGTGAGAAAAACGATTTGCCATAACTCGCTCAGCAACTACACTGGATGAGGAAATAAAAGAAGCTTGTTTAGGTATTGTACCTAGGCCGAATGGTTTCCCAAGTAATTAGATTTATGACATTGAGAATAATAAAGCAGTAGTCGTAATTCCTATGAAAAAAGGGGATCCTATTCAGAGATAAATTCCGCAATAGAGCAGCCAGGGAACAGCTGATTGCAGCCACACATGCTGGACTTTCATCTACCCATTTTGTGGTTAGTACAACTGCACAGCTACTCCTTGACCGGTATTGGTGGCCAGGACTAAGGCAACAGGTTCAAGTATACATAGCGAACTGTGACACATGTCGGAAGACAACTGTGGACCACAGCAAAAAACCTAAAGAGGCTCCTTTAAGAATGGCAACCTCGCCATTTGAGTTTCAATATCTGGATCATATAGGCCCACTACCAGCAATAAATAAGTACTAGTATATTCTAGTAATAGTGGATTCTTGCACTAGGTTCACCTGGATGATTCCTCAAAAGAGAGCAGACTGCAAATCAGTCATACAGGCACTGCAGGCTGTAGTAGCCATGACAGCAACTCAAACGCTCCATGCTGATAATGGTACAGCTTTCACAGGGCGGGCCCTGAGAAAGGCATTAAAGGCTTGGGGATCAGAGATGCACTTTTCTAAATCCGTCTCATCCAGAGGTGGAATGGAATCATAAGAAGGGCAAACCACTCAATAATTTTGTGCCTGACTAAATGCATCCTTTCATTTGAGGGTAACTGGGTAGACCATGTGCATCTAGTTAGCAGAAGTTGAAATAATTTACCATGCCAGTCTCTATGCAACAGTAAGACTCCGCTTGAACTCTTGTTTGGAAGAAAAATGTTTATGCCTGCTCTGCACACTCTCCCCAGCCCCCTCCCTAGGAAAGAGCAACTGCTGGTGACAACGCTCCTGAGGGAATCCCTCCAGTTGGAAGCTGTTGAGGCCAGTCCTGAGACCACTCTCAAAGCAGGAGATTGGGTCCTGGAGAACTCCATGATAAGACTCCATTTGGCCCGTTTTACAGACCAGCAGTGCAAGTAATCAGAGAGAAAGGTTCCGGAACTGCTGTCCTGCCCGCAATACCACCCAAGAGAGGTACCAGGCAAGTTTTTGTGGATCACCTGAAACCCCGAACCAGATGGTTACCGCAATGTTTGCATGCAATCCTCCTCTTCCAGGTGCAGAGCCCGCAGAAGAAGAAGAGATGGAGATCCGACAAATGATGATTGGCATTCAAGATTAAGAAGAATATGCCATCTTGTTTACAACTCCACAATTCACTAAAGTACTGCAGGTCTGCTAATTTGGAAACAGAAAGCCTTTCTATTTGCTAAAGTAATTAAAGAATTCTTTTGGAAAGACTTTCTGAAACAGTGTTATATAATGCTGCCAGTATATTTCCTCCTCCTCACTGACTTTGGGGCATTTTTTGAGCAAGGTTTCCACTCCACCTGTAAGCAAAGAAGTTGTTGTAGAGCCTCAAGTTCTTCACACATATTAGGGAAAAGAGAGCTCTGAGAGCCAGGAGCTCCAGCCTCAATAGAAATGTTTCCTCTAACCATGGGTCATGTGTGGATGCCATCGCTTAAGACATTTAATGGCCCAGCCAAGCAGCTGCAAGTTCACACTTTTTCTGTGATTGATGAATCCAGACTTCTTGCACCCAGTAATTCTGGGTCCAGAACATATAGAGAACTGTTAAGAACTAGGCTTCAGACATTTGCACAAAATGCATTGTTTGATGTGTTTGATGATGTTGAGGATCTCCATGAGAGGGGGTCCCATGTGTGTTATGTGCGAAATTACAATGCCTTTCTACTTGTAAAACATGAGCCCATCCTGTGGCCCAAATAAACTTTCTGGGAACACTGTGCAGTGCCTTTTCAAACCGATAGACCTGAATTCCAAGCACAGTTCCCATATATTTCACTGAGACCATACCAAGCAGGGGATTACATGTTTGAAAATCAGTATAAATTCCCTCAAGAGCCACATGATGCACAACACATGTACACTGCAGATTCATTCATTTATGACAGAGAATACTTTTCCATCATGACTGAACAGACATGGTGGGAAACTTTCCCATAATGGTCAACTTGGGGTCAACAGATATGGCAAATCAAAGGTGTTCACATGTTAGACATGGCATGTACATTCCCACATTTGATGTATTTGTTAAATAAAAATGAAAAAGGGTTTCTGCGCCCATCTATTACTGCGCCACAGTGAAGTTCAGGTATCAACCAAAACCAGTTTTTCTTAATTCATCTTATATTTATTGATAGTCCATAAGGATGACACGTGTTTCGGCACCCTAAGTGGGCCTTTTTCAAATCTGGGCATTAAGGGTCACTTGATAAACTATCGTCGGAATGCGTGCACTGTCTCGTGTTGTCAGAGAGAGTCCCATCAGACTCATAAGCGCTGCGAGCACTTAACAATCTGGTTTCCTACTTCTACTAGAACCCGACGCGTTAAGCAGGAAACCAGATTGTTAAGTGCTCGCAGCGCTTATGAGTCTGATGGGACTCTCTCTGACAACACGAGATCAGTGCACGCATTCCGACGATAGCTTATCAAGCGACCCTTAATGCCCAGATTTGAAAAAGGCACACTTAGGGTGCCGAAACACGTGTCATCCTTATTGGCTATCAATAAATATAAGATGAATTAAGAAAAACTGGGTTTGGTTGATACCTGAACTTCACTGTGGCGCAGTAATAGATGGGCGCAGAAACCCTTTTTTCACTTTTTGCAAACTGAGTGGGGGAACTCTATGTCTCCGTTCTCTGCTCCCACCGGTGCGACACTGAAACACTTTTATGCTGCATCAAGTCGCGGAGGTCCAAGAGTGACTGCACAGAAAGTTCCCTGAGCTTCATTAATTATTTTTTAAATAAGACGCAGTGCCAGACCACTTGGATTAATAGGAAGCAAACTTCTACCCAGACTAGAAAAGGGAAGAAGGTGAGCTCTAGAGTGTGTCTTATAGAGAAGAAAAAGAACGCAATGGTGCCAATCATATTACTTATGCATCAGGGAGACCTGTGTTATCGGCGGTTCAAGCAAATGAATGCAATAAAAGAGAAGCAGGAACCAGTGTGGGCCCATATAGGGCTTGCAACTCCCATAACACTTCCCAGACACACACTATATACATAGGTAAGCTGTGCCAAGGAATGCTTTTGCAGTATCACCTGAATGAGGTGATACAATCGCAAGTTAACTTCATAAAAAAAGAGAATTGGACAGCTATCATGCAGTCAGCTGCTGGTCTGAGGCACACACAGAGTGGGCGTGCCAGGAGAGCAGCGACCTGCACCACCTCTGACCCTAGAGTACCTTGTGAGGTGGTACACGCATAAATAACAGGTAGAACTTACATTTGGTCACAAGCAATAATGCAAATTCCACAGATTGAAAGTGAGGCAGTGCGGCTAGGATTTCATGCATCAGATTCTAATGATCAAGCGCTAGAGCAGGGCTTGTATGCGCTAAGAGAGGTCATTACAGATGTAGTGGGATTGGTCCAAAATGACTTGTCTATGATTCAAAGTGACCAAGAAGCTGCATTAAGTCTTTCTGTGGTAACAGATTTTTGGACACTCGTAGCAGAAGGGCCCCAGATTGGAATGTAATTTCATGGCCAGAACAAATAAATGCACTTAACTTGTCCAAGGTTGTAGTACGCCAGGCAATGTCAGGCTCTATGTTCTTGTTGCTTAGTGTACTTACAAAGAATTTTGCAGCATCATCTGCCTGGGCACCAGGCTTGACTAATTGGATTTTGCATGCTGTGTTAAATATTCCCATTCAAATGACACCTTCCATGGTATGTCAGGAACTGCATTCCTGGGGTAATGTGCGCTTGGTTAATGACACTTGGATCAGGGAAGACTATGTTGATCCGTATTCACATGCATGTGGGTCACCTTCAAATCCTGAAATGACACTGTACTCATTACGTGAATGCAGAGGCTCTACACGCATAGTTTGTGCGCATACTGCACCAGTAAATTCCCGTGACAGTAGCACTAAATGCACACTTCATGTTGCACTAATTGCATTGATTCGCAATCAAGTACACAGCCTATCTAATGGCTCAAATCTGGTACATTTCAAAGAGTCCTGTTGTCATGTTGCAAGGGGGTTCCAACCCTGGTTACTGCGAGTACACAAGTTAAGTGCTGTGGGTTTATTCTGAATCCACCTAGGCCATCCCAATTGAAATCCTTAAACTGGCCTAGTTTCAAGTTAAGACAATTAGAATATCCAAAATTGAGCTTGCACATGGCATGACTGCTAAACATGCATCTAAAGGTGTGCAGCAATGAAGAGTCTTATCTTGAGACACACTCCGCTATGGTCAGACAGATTGCACTCCTACTGGCCTCCGCGGATACAATGGAAGAGGCCATGCGCTCTTTAATTGACAGCTCACAGGTGACTGGCCTCAATACTGGTTTTTCTGTGGTTGCGCTGGCTGCTACAAAAGCTCTTCAAAAAGGGCTCACCACCTCGGACACGTTCATTAGAACACTGACTTATTCACCAAGTGCTTGGGGTTGTACATGGCTGCTAATATTTGGGAGCAGTCTTTTTTGTTGCTGCAGAAACTGAGTCATGAATGGTCGCAACATGAAGTGCCTTGAAGCAACTCGTTTTCAGTTCAGAGATGAGCTATGCAGCTGTCTTGGGTACCAGCAAAGTGCTTCATTTAAAAAACATTTAATTTAGTCATTGATCAGGAAGAAGTCCACGGTATCAGTTATTGCCAGATGTAGGATGTGTGCCAAGGATGCACTTCTTGCCAAGAACGTGGGGGTCTAAGTCTCATCATCCAGACTTTCATTGTGGCATACCAGACTGGCCAAACCGTTGTCCATGCACAGAGACGTGTGTGGCATCCAGAGATTCTTCCCTGAAGCGTTCTACTGTGATTTCATTGAACCCCCCCCCAGAAGCCACACCTAGCCATGGGGACATGCCATGGAAAAGGAAACCGCTCAGAGAACGACAAAAGCGACGACTATGTCCAGATGGCTCCCGTGAAACAAGCATCACAGCAAAGGAAATAGCTGAGCCTCCAGTCGCAAAGCCTGATTCAAGCCAGATACAAGATGAAAAATGGCTACTTGATTTAAACTGTGAACGGTTTACACATGTGATCACATGCTCAAGATTACACAGACCAAGGTGCATTGGATCTGAAAGTCAGGAGCCAAGCTATGCTGGTTGTTAATTTTCTAATGGATTCTCAAAGGATCCCTTGTCTTACCTTGAAACTATTTCTAGTAAGGAGTTGGAATTAACCTAAATACCTCACATTAAATACATGCATTCATTCATGCATCCTTAGCTAGGTACAGTTACAATATATTGGACTCGTCCTGAATACCTCACTGTTAAATAGATGTATTAATTTATGCTTGTGTTGGCAATGATTGCTAACGGTTTGAAGTGTGATGCAGCCATTTATTTTAACTTTGTGCAGCTCCTACAATATGTTTCTAGACGCTCATATATTTATCAAGCAACTCATTTACTTGTGCATGTGTCATGGCCACTGGTCATGGGGCCAGTCCTTCCTCATCTCCAGGGTCCCAATGGAGCCAGTCTAGGGCTAGGGCGTGTGGAACTGGGCCGGACATGGCCCAAGGAACAGAACTGGAAGGCACGTGCTACAGGCCCAAAGAAGGACAAGGTGGAGTTTGTAGGCAGAGCTATGGCAGGGGCCTGAACCAGCCTATATAAGGCCAGCCCATCCGCGTTCCCTCGCTTTGCGTTATTCTGCTTCCAAGCAGCGTAACGCTCTCCACTGTACCTACCTGTGCCTCACTGGATTACAGCCTCATCTTCGAGATTTCCTGGGAACGCTTCTTACCTGCAGTCTTCTGCCTCATCTCCACAAGCATCTTCTCTCCAGCTACTCCGTCGCCGCAGACGTGTCTTACCTGCTGCCAGTCGCTCCATCTGCTACCAGCCTCTACATCGCTGAGTGTGCATCTTACCTGCTACCAGCCTCTAAATCGCTGAGCGCGCCTTTTACCTGTCGCCAGCCGCTACATCGCTGAGCTCACACCTTACCTGTTATCAGCAGCTACATCGCTGAGCATTCCAGCTGCTGCATCGCTGAGCGCGCCTCTTACCTGCAACTCGTTGTGGCCTGTGCCGGACTCTTCTTCTTACCTCCATTCCATTACGGCCTGAGTCGAGTCTTCATCCGAGCCAACATTCCACCACGGTCGGAGCCGGAGATGCCCTCCTGCAACCACGAATCTTCATCGAAGACCCGGACACCATTCTTCATCGTCGGCCTGCACCTATGAGGGAAAAGAAGAAACAGGTTAGAACTTAATATGCGTTGACACAGCCGCATATATACAAGAGAATAATGTCCCCTTACAGAGACCAACTTACCTGTCACTGTGGAAACTTCATCAACCTCTAAGGTATTCCAGACTCTCCTCAATCCTGACTCCCGTCCCGTACCTATGGAAATGGAATGAGACATTGCAAGAATTACAGCTAGACGGAATACAGTCATTCCGACCGAGCTATAATCATACTATAGACTTACCTCATACTTGGATTGGTCGCAGCTGGTCTGGGTCAACCATCCCACGGGCCAGTGAAGTAACTCGGCCCGTTCTACACGCCCCTGCCAGGAAATGCAGGACGGATAGCTCAACATTACAAAACTACAGGTGAGCATCTATTACCATATACAATAGGTATCCTCTGCCACTCATTCCCGAACTACTCGACCAGGTGAAGAATGCTCAAATCTATATGAAGCTGGATCTGCTGGGCGCTTACCACCTGGTCAGAGTGGAAAAAGGTGACGAATGGAAGACAGCATTCCGAACCAAATATGGGCTCTTCGAGTGTCAGGTTATGCCCTTTGGGCTATGCAATGTACCATGCGCATTCCAGCTCTTTATGAGCGACATACTCCACGAACTGCTAGACGTCTGTTTCCTTGTTTATATCGATGATATCCTCATTTATTCGGCATCCAAGGAAGAACATGTGGGCCATGTGAGAGCAGTATTGGAAAAGCTCTGTAAGATCCAATTATTCGCCAAATTGGAGAAATGTTTTTTCCACGTTGCAGAAGTCGAGTTCTTCGGCTTCATGCTTACTCCTCTGGGAGTACACGTGGATAGTCAGAAAGTGGAAGCAATCCTTCATTGGCCATCTCTGACATCAATCAAAGGAGTGCAGAGTGTACTCGGGTTTGCCAATTTCTATCAGCGGTTTATTCCAGGATTCTCGCAAATCGTCCATCCTATCACCTCTTTGCTAAAAAAGAATAAAAAGTTCTCTTGGACCTCCGATGCTGAAAAAGCATTTCAAGAATTGAAATCAGACTTCACTTCAGCCCCTATCCTCCGACACCCTCGACCCGATCTACCTTATGTGGTTGAGACTGACGCCTCCAATGTGGCCATGGGGGCGGTGTTATCACAGAGAGACCCTGACATCGGACAATTACATCCTATAGCATTCTGGTCCTGCAAGTTCACAGCACCTGAGAAGAATTATGCTTTAAATGACAAAGAACTATTGGCAATCAAAGGAGCCTTTAAAAACTGGAGGCATTACCTCCTGGAGGCTAGGCATACTGTCACCATTATCATGGACCATCTCAACTTTCAGTATTTAAAGATAGCCAAGGCCCAATCATCTCGTCAGCTCCGTTGGGCTCTCTTCTTCGCGGAGTATGATTTTGTAATCACGTACCGGCCAGGAGTACGGAACGGAAAAGCTGATGCCCTGTCACGAATGGGCGATAACCAGGACGCATTTATCCCATCAGAACCAGTACCCATTATTCTGGAAGAGCAAATTCAGAGCCAGATTGCAGTAACCGCCTGTTGGGAAGAATTACAGACCGACCTCCAATCGCAAATGGCTCAAACCGCTCAACAAGAATGGTTGAGTAAGGGAGATCAGTATTCTGTCATGAACAATTTACCCTATTTTCAGGGAAGGCTATACATTAAGGACAAAGAGATCCAAAACAAGATCATCGCTAACTACCACGACTCACTAGTGGAAGGACACCCCAGGATTACCAAGACACAGGCCAAGATCAGGAAGAATTATTGGTGGCCCACCTGGAGAAAGGATGTGGTCCAATTCATTGCAACTTGCGGGGTGTGCGCACAACAAAAATCTCAAAAGACCAATCCTGCAGGATTATTACATCCCCTAAGTGTACCACCGGTGCCTTGGCATACTTTGTCCATGGACTTCATTACAGACTTACCTCCTTGCGATGGCTTCAACACCATCTTAGTAGTGGTGGATTTATTCTCTAAAATGGCACACTTTATTCCGCTAAAAGGACTCCTTACGGCTGGAATCCTGGCCACCGTGTTCCTGGAGCAAATAGTCAAGTTGCATGGCTTCCCTTCTGCGTTGATCTCTGATCGTGGAACGCAATTTGTCTCAGCCTTGTTAGGGAGAATTCTCTGTTAAGGCTGAATTTCTAACCTAATGAGTCCCCCAGCAGCTTTGCTGGATTTCTGGAGTTTTTTTTTTCTCCTGCCAAGAGTGAGACTCTTTTTTTCCCACTCTTGGACATGATCTATGGTGTTCCTTTGACTGTTAATGTGTTTTATGGGCTATGGGGTCCTTTACTCCATAGGGTCTCATGTGTTTTTACTATGTGTGTTACATAGCACCCTCCGTGCAGTGACACAGGGGTGTCATAGTGACACCCCACCATAGACTCCATACCCTGGGACTGACTACTGTCTCCCAGGGCATGTAAAGTCACCATTGGCTTTCCTAGTCCCAAATTATGAACAGAAACCAGTACAAACCATCATATTGTGGACGTACTGGTCGGGGCAATTCGATTGCCCCGGGGTCTCTTAGTCGAGGGGGCACGTCTCCGTCCCCCCTGATCGAGTTTTGGCTGGTGGCAGTGGATACGACTTTTTATATTCGACCGCGAATATATCCCTATGGGATTTTCCCATTGTTCGAGGCTACCAACTTTAATTATTTAATTCTCATAGCCTCGAACATACCTCCGGTTTATTTATTTAATATTAATTCGCCGATTGGTATTTTCTGCCAGGACTCGATTCTAAAATGGCGTTTGTGTTCTCTTCTGTGACTCCAGCCCAAGTCGAGCCCTTTGTTCCACTTTTGGCGGGCTTCTAAACAGAAGCCTCCAAAAGTGGTGCCACTCTGTCTGGGTACCACAGGGGGTGTGGGAGGGGGTTTAGGCACCCTGGACTGAGTTACCTTGGTAACTCAAGTCGCACTCTTGTGTGATTGGCCCAAGTGGTGAGCC
The DNA here is from genome assembly GCF_040938575.1 of Ambystoma mexicanum. NCBI lineage: Eukaryota > Metazoa > Chordata > Amphibia > Caudata > Ambystomatidae > Ambystoma > Ambystoma mexicanum. The sequence goes on from NC_090939.1 coordinate 941,888,281, forward strand.
GGCCGGCTCACCACTTAGCATGTTTGATTGACAGCTAGGCTGAGTGAATGGGGGTGTGCTGTATAAAAGCAGGGCTTTGGGGACTGGAACTTCAGAAGTCGCCACAGGACCTGAGAATCCGACCAGGGAGAAGATGAGCCGACGTGCTAAGACAACACCACCGGTGGAGCCCTGCGGAACAGACTCACCACTTCCCGACGACAGAGAAGATCTCCCTGCTGGAGAGTCTTCTTGCCCTGACTGGTGGGCACAACCAGTTTACCTTCTTTTCCTCGCATCCCAGGAGGTCTTGTGGTCGAATTGCTCGTGCCAAGCACCCCGGCAACCGGATAGCCACTTACCACTGGACCGCGAACTAAAGGACCGCTCCTTTTAACTGAGAACTCCGCGGCTGGTTTCTTCCCTGGCAGTGCAACCGACTCCTGTCTTCTTCCCCGACGAGATCCTCTCTTCCCCCGGACGAAGCACGGACTTGCATCCGCTGCCAGGAACAACTGCACCCGCTGGAGTATTCTCACCACTTTAACGTACCGTGTCCGCCAGGCCTCCCTTTCTAAAGATTGCTACAAGGTAATAATAATCCCTTAACCTTCTGGACTGGGCTGGCCTCCTTGACCATCTAACTGGTCCCTTTCCTTTGGTCCAACTCTTTCTGAACCTTTTCGAGACTTTTGTGCACTTTTCAACCGTGTGACCTTGGACACATTTTGTTCTGATCCTCTTAAAGTGGATCCGGCTTTCTGAACTCTAACTTCATGGTTTGACTCTGCCTTCCTCTCTTGCTGTGTTCTTGTGAAAGTGTTGGGATCTGTTTCAATTTATACTCTGCCTTTCTCTCCCTTTTAAAGTGAATTATTAGAGTGTCATCTGCGTTAAGCGCTCACCGCTGTCTGAAAATAAGTGGGGCTTTACTTAAGACTTGTCTAATATTCTTTTAAGGGAGTGTATATCTTTTAGTGACCGTGTTTTGAACTGCTTAATATTAGTGCCTGTGTGTTTTTATTAGATGTGGTTTTAAATAAATCATGATATCTCCTTTACACCAAGCTCTGGTCAGTGTTTGCTTTTTCTACTGTGTTCCTTTTGACCTATTGTGAATACTCTGTATACTGCCTAACTCTTCTTGAGGGAAGTCTGACTACTCAGCCACAGCTACCAAGTGAATCTGTGTGGTACAGACTGCTACCAAGTGGGTTTACTGCCAAACACCTGTAGTCTTAAATCTTTTGCAGTGGTCCCAGAGGAACTGCACAGGTTTCTGCCTAACACTGGTGTACAGAGGTGGGATTTGTGTTGAGTATACACTTTAGTGTGCTTTTTGATCACTTTAGGACAACTAACCACAAAGCTTAGCACTAAAAAGCTGATTCTCTAACTATGTCTGCTATGGAGAGTTATACCCTAGAATCATTGCCTGCCAAAACTGCTGATTGCTTAAAAGTATTGTATAGACATAAGAATCTCCCTGCGAAGGGCAAGAAAATGGAACTTATAGAAAGATTGTTAGAAAACCAAAGTCTGGGTGGTACAGAGGAATCTACCCCCCCAGCAAATGTAGAAAACAGTGATGCTATTGATCTAAATCAAAGTCTTGATAATGAGTCAGAAGAGGAAAGTGAACCGAATGAAGTTAGCCACTCTGAGCCTCTGTCTGCCTTACCTACTGTACCTACTGGGACTATACCAGGTCCTACATGTAACCCTGCTTATTTTGAACTTGAAAGAATGAAGCTTGAATTAGAGTACACACATTTTATTGCTCAATCTGAAAGAAACCAAGAGCTAGAGTTCAGAAGAATGAATGCCCAGGCTGAGCAGAAGCAAGCTGAGTTAAGACTCAGAGAAATAGAGCTTAATCATGAACTAGAAATGAGGAAGTTGTCTGTGGAAAATGCTTCTCTCTCCTCTGGTTCCTCTAGGAGTTCCAATCCCAAAAGACCCCGGATGCCTAAGGAATTAGTGGGTATGTATGAACCTAAGTTGATTGTGTTGGATTGGTTAAAAATGTTTGAGTATGATCATGGGCTCCAGGACATCACAGGGAATGAGTTACTTCCCTGGTTGTTCTCTACGCTTTCCCCTGTTGCAACTGATGTGGTAATGGAGTTGGGGGAGGTGGATAAGAAGGATTATGAATGTGTGATACTAGCTTTGATAGCTAGATTTGGGAAGACCCCTTCCCAGTACCTTAAGAGGTTTAGGACACTCAAAAAGCATGATGGTACCCCTTGGGCTACCTGGGCGAGTGAAAGTTTGAAAAAATTAGAGGGATGGATTAAGGGTTACAGAGTTAACACTTATGAAGGAATGAAGAATCTTGTAATGTTGGAGTCAATTTATGATGCCTGCTCTCCTGAGCTCAGACAGCACTTGGCTGATTCAAAGGAATTGGATTCCAGGAAGTAAGCTAAGGCTGCTGACTTGTGGGTTGCCAACAGGGCCACTCACAGGGATTCTGGGGTTACTCAGAAAAAGGATGAGGGAAAACAGCAAAAAAAGGAATCCAAAGAGAATTCTAATAATTCCAATTCCAAAGCGGGCCCCAAACAAAACCAAAAGGGTAAGCCACAAGGGAAACCAAATCAGGCTAGTGTACCTTCTGGTGCCAAACCAGAAGGAGGTCAGAACAAGCCACCATTCCAGAAAGCATTTGGTAAATGCTTTGTTTGTGGCTCTACTGACCATGTGAAAGGAGATCCCAGATGTAAGAGTAAACCTTCAGGGGTTCAGCTTGTCTCCTTAGCCTTCGCATCAGAGGAGGAAGTACAAATGGCAAGTGGAAACTTTCTATTACTGGCTGATGAACCCATTGGAGTCTCCTCAGCCAGTGTTTCTTTAGTGTCTCTGGGTTTATGGGAACAACAGAACATAGATGTCTATAATTCTATCCCAGATAATACTAAAGAGTATTATAAGGACACTGTCCAGGTGAATGTTCAGGAGACTCCTGCCATTAGGGACACTGGGGCCAGCATAACTGTGGTGGACAAATCGTTTTTTCAGGCTGAGGATGTTGCTAAGGCACCCAAACGCCCCACCAAGTTAGCTGGAGGGCCTGTGCAGATGCTTCCCCAATTACCAGTTCTCATCCAGTGTAATGACATGACTGTGAAGATACCTGTCAGCATACAAAGTGAGGTGCCAGGAAGGGTTCTGCTGGGTAATAACTTAAAAACTCTTGGAGTAGTGCCACATACCCCCAGACCTCCTAGTAAAAGGTTACAGGAGCTCACCAGACCTGCAAGGGAGAGAACCATGAGAGGTACTCCCAAGGAGATGATGAAGAAAGAGATCACTCCTGCTCCACTGGAGATGTCAGCTGCTGTCTCTAAGAAACTAGAAGGAAAAAGGAAACCTAAAACTTCTAATAAGAACCTCACAGTCAGCACTCCAGTGCAGCCAATAAGGACTTCCCTGAGGTTGTCCAAAGTTACACCAGTAACTCCCCCTCCAGCTGAGGCTGAGAGGGAGGTACAACCCTGTGTGGTTGAACTAGACTCTGAAGATGAGCTAGTGGAAGGCCAGGAACTTATTGGCGATCTGGATCCTGTTGACCAGTCTTTACTGGCAGAAGGTGGACCCAACAGGGCAGACTTCAGTAAGGGGCAGAAAGAATGTCCAACTCTGGAAGGTCTTCGCCACCAGGCAGATGCTCAGGCTGAAGGGCAAGAGCCTGGGAAATATAGGTTACACTGGGAAGATGGCCTCTTCTACAGTGAACCAACGGAGTCTGCACCTGGGGACAACAAACGACTTGTAGTACCCCAAGAGAACAGACCACAGTTCTTGCAGTTAGCCCATGAGATTCCTTTGGCTGGTCACTTGAGTTTCAAGAAGACTAAGGAAAGGCTCTCACTCTACTTTTATTGGCCAAAGATGGGGGCTGAAGTAGATAAGTACTGCAGGAGCTGCCACACCTGCCAGACTTCTGGTAAGGTTGGCTCCAAGAATGTGGCACCTTTAGTGCCTCTCCCTGTAGTGGGAGTCCCATTTGAGAGAGTAGGGATCGACATTGTTGGTCCCCTTGATCCTCCAACCTCCTCAGGCAACAGGTTTATACTTGTTGTAGTAGACCATGCTACTAGGTACCCTGAGGCAATTCCTATGAGGACTGTTACAGCTCCGGCTGTGGCTAAGGCCCTCCTTGGTATTTTTACCAGAGTTGGGTTTTCTAAGGAAGTAATCTCTGACAGGGGGTCGAATTTTATGTCCCTCTACATGAAAGTCATGTGGAAAACCTGCAGAGTTACTTACAAGTTCTCAACCGCATACCTACCTCAGACAAATAGACTGGTTGAAAGGTTCAACAGAACCATGAAGAGCATGATAGGTTCTTTAGAGGACCCCCTTAAAAGAAAGTGGGACCTTCTACTGCCATGCCTTCTCGTTGCTTCTAGAGAAGTCCCTCAGGAAGGAGTAGGTTATTCTCCCTTTGAACTTCTTTATGGTCATCCGGTCAGAGGTCCATTGGCCCTGATCAAGGAGGGGTTGGAGAGTGCTCCTTCCCACAAGCCAGTCAGAGTGACTGACTATGTGATAGGTCTCCGAAGGAGAATGTCACAAATGATGGCAGAAGCAAGTGATAACTTGAAAGCTGGACAAGCACTGGTCAAGCACTGGCATGACCAAAAGGCTAACATGGTTGAGTTTACTCAGGACCAGCTAGTTCTCGTTATGATTCCAACAAGGCAGAGGGCCTTGCAAGACAAATGGATGGGACCCTTCAAGGTTGTGGGTAAACTTGGGAGAGGTCAACTATCTGGTGGACTTGGGCAATCCCATGGAGGATCCAACAGTCTTCCACACCAACAGACTAAAAGCGTATGTCTCCAGACCTGATGTAGGAGCTTTGCTTCTAGCATCATCAGAGGAAGAAGAAGAGAGTGAAGCTCTTCCTGATCTCCTCAGAGGCTTACCTTTAGACAAAAAGATTGAAGGAGTAAATCTCTCTTCAAACCTGACACCTGAGCAACAGGAAGAGTGCAAATCTATGTTAAATCAGTTTGCCTCCCTGTTCTCACTTTCACCAGGCTTGACCCCTTGGGGACAGCATGACATACTCACTGGTGACTGTCTGCCAGTCAAAAGCAGAGGATATCGAATGCCAGAGAATGTAAGAACCCACATCAAAGGTGAGGTCAGCAAGATGCTTGATCTCGGGGTAATAGAGCCCTCTACTAGTCCATGGTCTAGCCCAGTTGTGTTAGTACCAAAGGCAGGATCTAAGGAACATAGATTCTGTGTGGATTACAGAGCTCTTAATGCAGTCACTAAGACTGATGCCCACCCTTTGCCAAGGACAGATGAGTTGGTGGATAGACTTGGTGCAGCCAAGTTCCTCAGCACATTTGACTTGACGTCAGACTATTGGCAAATAGCCCTGACAGACCATGCCAAGGAGAAAACTGCATTTTCTACCCCAGTTGGCTTATACCAGTTTAAGGTTATGCCTTTTGGATTGAAAAATTCACCTGCTACATTTCAAAGGATGGTAAACCAGGTTCTGAATGGGATGGAGGACTTCTGCATGGCATACTTGGATGACATAGCAGTGTTCAGCAATTCCTGGGAAGAACATGTGGACCACCTGAGATATGTTTTGCAGGCTCTTGGAAAGGCCAATCTGACCATAAAGGCAAGTAAATGCCAGATTGGGCAGAGTAAAGTGGTCTACCTTGGACATGAGGTAGGAGGTGGATAAATAAGGCCTTTGCCCAGTAAGATTGAAGCTATTCAAAATTGGACAACACCTACTACTCAGACCCAGGTGAGAGCCTTCTTAGGCCTCACTGGGTATTACAGGAATTTCATTGAGAACTATGGGTCCATAGCTTCTCCACTGAATGTCATCTCCTCTCCTAAATTCCCTAAAAAGGTTGGAATGAGGAATGCAATCAGGCCTTTGAAACCCTGAAAAAGGCTCTTTGCCAAGCCCCAGTACTCAGAGCTCCTGACTATCACCAAACTTTCATTGTGCAAACAGATGCTTCAAATGTAGGAATAGGTGCAGTCCTTAGTCAACTGGATGGGAAAGGTAGGAAGCACCCCATTTGCTTCATCAGTAGAAAACTGAAGGATCCTGAAACAAGGTGGGCAACCATTGAACGAGAGTGTTTTGCCATTGTGTGGGCTCTGAAGAAGTTTAGGCCATACTTGTATGGTTCTACTTTTGTCATTCAGACGGACCACCAACCCTTGAGATGGTTAATGCAAATGAAAGGGGAAAACCCAAAACTATTGAGACGGTCAATCTGCCTGCAAGGGTTTGATTTCACCATTGAGCACAGGTCAGGGTGTCATCACCAAAATGCTGATGGTCTCTCTAGGATGTATGTCATCGACTAGAGGTATGAGATTCATCCAGGAGTGGATTAAATCCTCCTGTCCCTTAGTCTGGGGGGGCGAGTGTTAGGGAGAATTCTCTGTTTAGGCTGAATTTCCTAACCTAGTGAGTCCCCCAGCAGCTTTGCTGGATTTCTGGAGTTTGTTTTTTTTCTCCTGCCAAGAATGAGGCTCTTTTTTCCCATTCTTGGACATGATCTATGGTGTTCCTTTGACTGTTAATGTGTTTTATGGGCTATGGGGTCCTTTACTCCATAGGGTCTCATGTGTTTTTACTATGTGTGTTACACAGCACCCTCCGTGCAGTGACACAGGGGTATCATAGTGACACCCCACCATAGTCTCCATAGCCTGGGACTGACTACTGTCTCCCAGGGCATGTAAAGTCACCATTGGCTTTACTAGTCCAAAATTATGAACAGAAACTAGTACAAACCATCATATTGTGGACGTACTGGTCGGGGCAATTCGATTGCCCCAGGGTCTGTTAGTGGAGGGGGCACGTCTCCGTCCCCACTGATCGAGTTTTGGCTGGTGGCAGTGGATACGACTTTTTATATTCGACAGCGAATATATCCCTATGGGATTTTCCCATTGTTCGAGGCTACCAACTTTAATTATTTAATTCTCATAGCCTCGAACATACCGCCGGTTTATTCATTTAATATTAATTCGCCGATTGGTATTTTTTGCCAGGACTCGATTCTAAAATGGTGTTTGTGTTCTCTTCTGTGACTCCAGCCCAAGTCGAGCCCTTTTTTCCACTTTTGGCGGGCTTCTCCACAGAAGCCTCCAAAAGTGGTGCCACTCTGTCTGGGTACCACAAGGGGTATGGGAGGGGGTTTAGGCACCCTGGACTGAGTTACCTTGGTAACTCAAGTCGCACTCTTGTGTGATTGGCCCAAGTGGTGAGCGGGCCGGCTCACCACTTAGCATGTTTGATTGACAGCTAGGCTGAGTGAATGGGGGTGTGCTGCATAAAAGCAGGGCTTTGGGGACTGGAACTTCAGAAGTCGCCACAGGACCTGAGAATCCGACGAGAGAGAAGCTGAGCTGACCTGCTACGATGACACCACCGGTGGAGCCCTGCAGAACCGACTCACCACTTCCCGACGACAGAGAAGATCTCCCTGCTGGAGAGTCTTCTTCCCCTGACTGGTGGGCACAACCAGTTTACCTTCTTTTCCTCGCATCCCAGGACGTCTTGTGGTCGAATTGCCCGTGCCATGCACCCCGGCAACCGGATAGCCACTTACCACTGGACCGCGAACTAAAGGACCACTCCTTTTAACTGAGAACTCTGTGGCTGGTTTCTTCCCTGGCAGTGCAACGGACTCCTGTCTTCCTCCCCGACGAGATCCTCTCATCCCCCGGACGAAGCACCGACTTGCATCCGCTGCCAGGAACAACTGCCCCCGCTGGAGTATTCTCACCACTTTAAGGTACCGTGTCCGCCAGGCCTCCCTTTCTAAAGATTGCTACAAGGTAATAGTAATCCCTTAACCTTCTGGACTGGGCTGGCCGCCTTGACCATCTAACTGGTCCCTTTCTTTTGGTCCAACTCTTTCTGAACCTTTTCGAGACTTTTGTGCACTTTTCAACTGTGTGACCTTGGACACATTTCGTTCTGATCCTCTTAAAGTGGATCCGGCTTTCTGAACTCTAACTTCACGGTTTGACTCTGCCTTCCTCTCTTGCTGTGTTCTTGTGAAAGTGTTGGGATCTGTTTCAATTTATACTCTGCCTTTCTCTCCCTTTTAAACCGAATTATTAGAGTGCCATCTGCGTTAAGCGCTCACCGCTGCCTGAAAATAAGTGGGGCTTTACTTAAGACTTGTCTAATATTCTTTTAAAGGAGTGCGTATCTTTTAGTGACCGTGTTTTGAACTGCTTAATATTAGTACCTGTGTGTTTTATTAGATGTGGTTTCAACAAACTAATGATATCTCTTTTACACCAAGCTCTGGTCAGTGTTTGCTTGTTCTACTGTGTTCCTGTTGACCTATTGTGAATACTCTGTATACTGCCTAACTCTTCTTGAGGGAAGTCTGACTGCTCAGTCACAGCTACCAAGTGAATCTGTGTGGTACAGACTGCTACCAAGTGGGTTTACTGCCAAACACCTGTAGTCTTAAATCTTTTGCAGTGGTCCCAGAGGGAACTGCACAGGTTTCTGCCTAACAAGCCTTCTGGAGGAATTGCTGCAGATTAATCTCCGCCTTTCTACCAGTCACCATCCCCAGACCGATGGTCAAACTGAAAGGACTAACCAGACACTGGAGCAGTAGCTGAGGTGTATGCTGAAACAGACAGAGGGAACCTGGAAAGATGTTTTGTGGCTAACAGAGTTTTCTTACAATAACTCTATCCACACTAGCACGGGACAAACCCCATTCTTCATCATGAACCGTCGGCACCCCCGGACATCTTCCTTTGACCCACTTGATGAACTGGAAATGCCTACATAAAACTATTACTCAAACCCTCAAGGAAGCAACCAAGAACTTAACTAAAGCCAAAGAACAACAAAAGAAGTTTGCTGATGACATAGAATGGAAGCTCCACGCTACCAGCCTCCACATCGCTGAGCGCGCCTCTTACCTGTCGCCAGCCGCTACATCGCTGAGCGCACACCTTACCTGTTGCCAGCCTCTACATCGCTGAGCGCTCCAGCTGCTGCATCGCTGAGTGTGCCTCTTACCTGCAACTCATTGTGGCCTGTGCCGGACTCTTCGTCAAGTCTTCATCCGAGCCAACATTCCACCACGGTCGGAGCCGGAGACATCCTCCTGCAACTACGATCGAAGACCCGGACACCATTCTTCATCGTCGGCCTGCACCTACGAGGGAAAAGAACAAACAGGTTACAACTTAATATGCGTTCACACGGCCACAAACTTACCTGTCACTGTGGAAACTTCATCAACCTCTAAGGTATTCCGGACTCTCCTCAATCCCGACTCCCTTCCCGTACTATGGAAATGGAATGAGACATTGCAAGAATTACTGCTAGACGGAATACAGTCATTCCGACCGCACTATAATCATACTAAAGATTTACCTCATATTTGGATTGGTCGCAGCTGGTCTGGATCAACCTTCCCACAGGCAAGTGAAGTAACTCGGCCCGTTCTACGCGCCCCTGCCAGGAAAGGCAGGACGGATAGCTCACCATTACAAAACTACAGGTGAGCATCTATGGGAAAGTGCTTACCCACCCACCATATTCTGGCACGAAAGGTCTGGGGGAAGTCACGGGGTCCCCACTCCGTTCTCATTGCCTCTCCTCTTCACACAGGGGCAACATCCATCTCCTGAGCCGCAGGTCCAACCGCTATCGGAGGGGGAAGGAAATTCCAAGGAACTAGACCAAGGGAGGGCTCCAACTGTGCCCCAACGCACCCACGGAAACCAGGTGAACATTACAGCATGCAGTAATTAATACTCACCAATGCTAGGATGTGTGTGATTTGTTTTTGCCACCAATATAGGCGGCCAGTTGTTGCAAATATAGCTTCTAGTAGGTTTAATGGCAGCTTGACAGTTCTACAAATCTTCGATCTATAATAACTGTCTTCAGGGGGTGTCATGATAGAGCTACGATAAAACAGTTCTTCATAGCCCATGCGGACTGTAGCCAGTGAAACAATGGGGAATGTTAATGACAGCTGCTAAATGTTCATCAAATATAATGATCGTTAAACATACAGCTCATGCTTTACACAGAAAGCTAGTGCACAATAGGTTTTGGCTTAACGAAAGTCCAGGAAATAATGCTTTCCTGTTCTAGCAAATGAGTAAAACAACGAATGGTAGCTTCCTGTGTTCGAGCGTTGACTTCACACCATTGAGTGTTACATCTGATGAGGGGTCAAGGACAGGAATTAGGCAGACGCATGATGCACATCTGCTCTCTGCAACACTATTAAGAAACAAGGGACATACCTAGCTCTTCGCTAAAGCCAAGGCCCATAGAGCGTAGTGACAGCAGTCACTGAACAAGTACGAAGCTCACTAAGAGGTGACCCACTTAATGGAGTTGTACATAGGAGACCATAATCAAGGAGCACAGTGACACTCTGAACTGTAGGCCTTACTCTCCCAAATAGTGGATGTGACGCACGCACACAGGCAGGGAAACCATGTTCCTTCTTACATATAAGGCCCAAGCAGAAAGATGGGGGGGGGGGGCAGAATTGCCCAGAAGGAGCAGCAGACTCTCAGATTCATGGAGGTCAGCAGGGCTGGGGAAGAGTCCAGAGCAGCAACAGGACGGAAACAGCAGGGCCCAGCTAAGCAGAACTTGTTAAACCTCAGAAAGCGCCATTTCATTTGAAGCACATCCTAATCTAAATGTGAGTGAAGGGTGGGGACTTGCTGAGTGCATTAAGACTGAAGGCGTGTAACATAGCTAAGTGTAGGATAGCATATCTCCTTGAGGTACAAAGATTACACATGCTGCTAAACTGAAACTACCACTTGTTCAATTATTTAACTATTGAAACATACTCTTTGCCCACATGGCAATCTTGTTAATTGGTGTTATGTAGATGACTGTTATAGTATAGTTATTTTTCCTTTAGCTTGTGTGATGTGAATAAGAGCCCTCAGATGTTAGGGGGTCAGATTAAATTAATTACCATGATAACTCCTGTGTCAAGTGTATAATTCAGAGTAATACATCAGAGTGGTTTCTCTTTGAGTATAAGAACTGTTACGCTCACCTGGTATCCAAAGGGACGCCACACAGCCGGGTTACTCGCTGGTATGCTTCTCAGTTTTGCCCAGATGTGGTCTGCGGGGAAAGTTCTGCCTTGTGGTAGAGTTAGGCGTGCTCTCCGTCCTGCCTTCTTTGCAGGGGCGCGTTGTCTTTCATCGGCGTGTGCGGTCCAGTTACTTCACTGATACCGGCCTACTTGATATTGTTCAGGTAGGTCTTATTGCTGTTCTTTAGTTTTGTTGCTATCCTGCATGCCTTTCTTTGTTTAAAATGTCTCTTTTTGTCTCCCTTAGGTATGCAGAGCTTCAGCGCGGCGAACTGGCTTGGTTGAGCCCCGCTGGTAAATGATGGCGCATTAAGAGTGCTATGATGCGGTAAGTAAGCGCTATGCGCAGGGCTGCAAAATCTTGCCTTTGCTAACCTGTGTTTTCCTCCCTTGTAGGTCGCAGTATTCTTCAGCGCGAGTGGAATGTCCGGAGTGGTGCCAGCCGTGAGGCGACCAGCCAGGTAAGCCTTTTGAGCAGTTCGTAATTTACAAATGTCTCTACTGCTTTCTTTAATGTTGCCTCTATCTTCCTCTTTCAGGTTGTTCTGTCTGGGAGGCGTGCAGATTCGAGGAAGCTGTTCTCAGTAGCTGTGAGTGGTTAAAGATGAAGACTGCAGGTAAGATGCTGCTGCTAATGATGTTCCTTTTGTCTCCTTGTAGGTTCTGCTTCTCTGAGGTTCGAGGGAATAGCTGGACACGGTGAGCGTCACACTGCAAGCTGCAAAGTAACGCTAAGCATGGTGTCTTGCTTGGGTGTGGTTTAAATAGCCCCAACAAAATAGTCCAGGTAAAGTAGTCCCTAGGCTGCCACACCCAAAACACTAGACCGCATAGCTTGGTTCCTGGGAACTAAGCTATGTGAACAAGCCGTACTTAGTACGGAAGGCGGTTTTCCATTCATCTCCTTTTCTGACTCGGACCAGGTGGTACGCTCCTCGAAGGTCCAATTTGGTATAAATCTGGGCATCTTTAACTTGGTCTATCATCTCAGGGATAAGTGGCAAGGGGTAGCGGTTCTTCACGGTGATCTGGTTCAATGCGCGGTAGTCAATACAGGTTCTCAATTCTCCTTCCTTTTCCAGTACGAAGAACAAAGGACTGGCTGCGGGGGACTTCGAAGGATGGATAAATCAGTTTGCAAGGTACTGGTCTAAATAGGATTTCAAATGAAGGTTTTCCGGTTCTGTGAGAGCGTAGATCCTGCCGCAAGGGATTTGTGCACCAGGAACAAGGTCAATCTGACAGTCATAGGGCCTGTGCGGTTGCAATGTATTGGCTTGATCCTTTCGGAAAACATCCTGGAAATCATGGTATTCACTTGGCAAGGTATTAGTTACTCCCAGGGTTGATACTGTCGCTACGTGAGTCATGGGAATACAGACGTTGGGTTTCTCCTCTTGGTAATAGCAGGAAGAGGAGCAGTCACCAGGGAAGGTTAATTTTCGTGCCCACCAGTCTATCAAAGGGTTGTGAGCAACCAACCATGGCATCCCTACTATTAGCCTGAACTGAGGTGCCCTGATGAGAACAAATGAAATAGACTCCCGATGTCCATCCTGGCACAGCAAGGTTATCTTGGCTGTGCACTGGGTTACTGGTCCGGAAGCGATTTCTGTCCCATCCATGGTGGTTACCTTGTTCATAGTTGGCTTAGAACACAAAGGAAGCCCCATCTCTGCTGCCAGTTCTTGATCAATATAATTTCCAACTGCTCCGCTATCGATGATTGCTTCAACGGCATGCATTCTTGACGACTGTTGGTGATAATTAAGATCACTGGTATTGCAAATTTCGAGGTCTGAAACTGTTTCTTCTCATTCGACAAACGAACCTCTACGTTTATCGAATTTGGTAGTTTTCCGATTCCTTAGCTTCATCCTTCTCTGTGGCCCGACTGTTCTTCTTGGGGGTTTTACTGGACAGTCCTTCAGGAAATGTCCTGGTTTCAGACAATACAAACAAAGTTGTTGTTGTCTTCTTTTGTCCCGCTCTTGTTTTGGTAATGGAGGCCGTATCCCTCTAATCTGCATGGGTTCTACAGCATTTTCAGGTACACGGGGTGTGTTTTCCCTTGGTCGAACATACATGGTCCGAGGGTCCGTCTTAGACCGGTCTGCTTTTCGGTCCTGCAACCGGTGGTCTAACTGCACAACCAGATTTATGAATTCGGCACAGTCTCTGGGTGGATCAACCACCTGGGCTAAGACGTCCTTTAATTCGCCTCGTAAGCCTCAATGGAATAACGTGGTTCTTTTGTTTTCTGGCCACCTAGCTTCGTCAACCAGTCTGTTGAAGGTAGCAATGTACGTTAAAAAGTCCTGATTCCCCTGTCGGAGGGACAAGAGTTCATTGTCTACTGCTTGTTCCTGGGTATGGCAAGCAAAAAGTTTTTCCATTTCTCTCTGGAACCCCCCAAAGTCATGTAATAGAGGATCGTGATGGGTTACTAACGGCACCGACCAATCTGCTGCGCTACCACTCAGGTATGATAAGACAAAAACTACCCTAGCTTGGTCGTTTGGAAATGCTCCAGGTCTGCCAAGAAAATGAAGGCGACACTGATTGATGAATGCCGCATACTACCGTGGGTCGCCTGAGAACCTTTCTGGTGGTGCCAAGGGAACTGTTCCAGTTAACGTGATCTATACCGGAGTGGATGATATGGCGGGGTTTTGCATCGTTGGATTGCTTCCAGGTAGAGGCGTCTGTCCTGCCTGTGATTGCAAGTATTGCCTGCTAATCTCTTCAGTGCGTTCTTTGGTCACTATTAAGTCTCTCTGGAGGGCATTAGTCTCTTGTCGGGCAGAATGAACCTCAGCACGAAGCTCTCCTAGTAATTGGGCCAATTGGTCAATTTCTGATGTTTCCATGGCGCCCAGGTGGATTTGTTATGGTAGTCTTCGCGATCTGTTACGCTCACCTGGTATCCACAGGGACGCCACCCAGCCGGGTTACTCGCTGGTATGCTTCTCAGCTTTGCCCAGATGTGGTCTGCGGGGAAGGTTCTGCCTTGTGGTAGAGTTAGGCGTGCTCTCCGTCCTGCCTTCTTTGCAGGGGCGTGTTGTCTTTCATGGGCGTGTGCGGTCCAGTTACTCCACTGACACCGGCCCGTTTGATATTGTTCAGGTAGGTCTTATTGCTGTTCTTTAGTTTTGTTGCTATCCTGCATGCCTTTCTTTGTTTAAAATGTCTCTTTTTTCTCCCTTAGGTATGCAGTGCTTCAGCGCGGCGAACTGGCTTGGTTGAGCCCCGCTGGTAAATGATGGCGCATTAAGAGCGCTATGATGTGGTAAGTAAGCGCTATGTGCAGCGCTGCGAAGTCTTGCCTTTGCTAACCTGTGTTTTCCTCCCTTGTAGGTCGCAGTGTTCTTCAGCGCGAGTGGAATATACAGAGTGGTGCCAGCCGTGAGGCGACCAGCCAGGTAAGCCTTTTGAGCAGTTTGCAATTTACAAATGTGTCTACTGCTTTCTTTAATGTTGCCTCTATCTTCCTCTTTCATGTTGTTCGCTCCGGGAGCCATGAAGATTCGACAAAGCTGTTCTCAGTAGCTGCGAGTGGTTAAAGATGAAGACTGCAGGTAAGATGCTGCTGCTAATGATGTTCCTTTTGTCTCCTTGCAGGTTCTGCTTCTCCGAGGTTCGAGGGAATAGCTGGACACGGTGAGCGTCACGCTGCAAGCTGCAAAGTAACGCAAAGCGTGTTGTCTTGCTCGGGTGTGGTTTAAATAGCCCCAACAAAATAATCCAGGTAAAGTAGTCCCTAGGCTGCCACACCCAAAACACTAGACCGCATAGCTTGGTTCCTGGGAACTAAGCTATGTGGATGCCTCCATGTTGGCTGACAACACAATAAGTAGTTCCCAAGCACATGTTTCTCATGGTGTATGAGCCTGGCGCCATAGGCGCCAGGAGTGGCCCCAAGAGGGTTTTGGAAAAGGATGCCAGGCTCTAGAGGCCCGAATCCTGACTCCACCTGGCCAATGGGTTTGCCAGAGGGGGTTTTGGGCGAGGGCCGTGACAAGAACTTCACAAATTCCTGGCTGTATATGGTTAATCATGTTGATAAACACACAAAACTAGGCAGGCCTGTCTTGTAGCACTGAGACAAGCATAGAATGAAGGACGGCATGAAACGACTGATGACCACGTCTCTATGTTCACAGCCTCATATTGTCACTACCAAGTAGGACATTCAAAACCACTACCCCCTCCTCCCCAATTTCCGACACAAACACTTTTGCATGACACACCAGAGAACAGACTTACACCAAAGCCATTCACCTGACATGTCCCAATACAAGGGTCAGGCAAAGTCAGGCAATTGATCAGAATTACACACACCTAACAGCCCTTTCCCTTCCCCGCAGCAAGAGAGCACATTACGAGCAAGACAGACCGCACAACAAGACATCTATCCAGACCCAGCAGTTCGACAGAAGGAGAAAGGCAGCAAATACAGAGAGGGTGACGAGGAGAGACAGGGCCTTGCCCTCTTTGACAAAACCCTACAAACCCTCCGCTGAAAGAATTGTTAGGCCAAGGACAATAGCGTAAGCGTGCTGCAGCAGATGTCAATGGTACATGGAGCGTGTCGGCGCTGATAAGCGGGAGTGAGGGAAACTCCTGCTACCAGGGTACCGGCCTTGACTCCAGTTACGAGGAAAGCCAAGCGGTTCATCTCAGCTGGTAAATCGAGGGGAGAGCTGATAAAAGCTGGCTTCAATTGTTAGGCCAAAGACAATAGGACAAGTGTGCTGCAGCAGATGTCAATGGTACACTACACAGAGCGTGTTGACGCTGATAAGCGGGAGTGAGGGAACTCCTGCTACCAGGGTACCAGCTTTGACTCCAGTTACGAGGAAAGCCAAGTGGTTCATCGCAGCCGGTGAGTCGAGGGGAGAGCTGATAAAAGCTGGGCTGTGTGAATGAAAGATACAAAGTGGAAAGTTGAACCAAGTTCAAAGAACTGTAAACGTGTTGAGGGGAGACCAGCTGTAGAGGGAACCGACGGAATCTCCTACTACCGTGGTACCGGTCTTGACTTCAGTTACGAGGAAAGCCAAGCGGTTCATCACAGCCAGTGAGTCGAGGAGAGAGCCAATAACGCCCCAAAATTTGCTTTAGCAAATATTTTGCCACTTGCATCAAGCAATAAGATTGACCTATAATTACATGGTTGATCCCTGCCCCGTCTTATATATACGCAAGATCTCAGAACTAGGCCAGGAGGATGGAACGATATTGGATTCTAGAACTGCATTAAACAATTTAGTCATGTACGGTGCCCAAATCGTTGATTCAGACATATAGAAATCGACTGATATGTTGTCTGGGCAAGGGGCTTTGCCTATTTTCTGGGTTGCAAGTGCCAATCTTGGGTCCGCTAGACTAAGGACCAATGGAACCTGCTCTGCAATAGTAGAGCTTTGTTCAGCGGCTGTGTCAGACCAATCTGAGTCCTGGAAAACTCTGAAATGGTCATGCCAAGCATGCTCATGTATGCACCCAGCTATTGATGTATATCCTGCGGTGCTACCTGCCCCCAAAACTCAGGTGGTCTCCATTAATTATAGCTAATAGAAGTTGGCTCCACATCTGCTCTTCAAATACTTCTCTTTTGTTCTTCAGTAAGT
This sequence comes from Ambystoma mexicanum, assembly GCF_040938575.1. Lineage (NCBI taxonomy): Eukaryota > Metazoa > Chordata > Amphibia > Caudata > Ambystomatidae > Ambystoma > Ambystoma mexicanum. The sequence continues at coordinate 941,905,022 of NC_090939.1, forward strand.
TTGTATACACCTTCTTGGCCTCCTGTAATGGGGCTACATCTGCCACTGCAACCTGCTTTGCTCAAAGGACCAATACGCTTTTAGCTTCCCTAAAGTCACTGTCGTACCAGGGATTTGTCTTAAGGCAAGCTTTGCGACGCACTTGGCATTAGTGGTAAAGAACTTCCCCAGATTTGTTGTGGCTCCCACATGTGCTTTCACTATGTCGGCTCTTGGACCGAGCGCTGCTGACAAGAGGGTTTATAATAAAGGGAGAATGCTTTTGTATACCTGTGATGTTCTACAAGTGTTGTGTTTTTTTTTAAAAAACAAGACCTTAGCCAATAAGTAGTTTGCTTGGACTAAAAGAGAACCCAATTATTTTATTGTTCATAAATATGGGTTTTTCGTTTCTTTAGGTAACATGAAAAAGGATACGTCTTCTTCAGCTTCCCCGGACTTCAGGACATAACTCCTGTCAGCGTGGTATCAAGCTTGATGCAAACAGGTAAGTTCCTAGGGTAAGACTGTTCCTTCAAATTGTGCTCTCTCTCTTTTTGACTCTTTTGTCGTATTTCTTCTCAATAAAAAGTTCTAGTTCTTCCCTTCCTTGGTGTTTGGTTCTCAGCTGTCTTTAAAGTACATTGGGTACTTCACTTGTCTTTATCTTTCTTACTTCTCTTTATCTTTTTTAATAAGGAACTCTACTCTTTCTACTCTTTCCTACTGTGACAAAGAAAATGTTCAGTCTTTAAGGAGTTTGGTTGCTCTTATCCTCATCCTTTAGATGATATTGTTCATTTCTAAACTTTCTTCTTAGTTAGCAGGATGTCTGGGACCACCTCTTTGCCGTGGCACTCTTCCTGTCAAACCCTTTTTATCTTTCACTCCTTTAGTATTACTTCTCACTTTCACTTTTCTCTAAAACGTCTCTCTCTGGCTGTGCGCTCAGCGTTTCTCTCCACAGTTGCTAAATTCGTTATATCTCTTCAGCCACGTACCTCCATTCCGCCAGGGCTCACTCAGCGATCTCTCTTTCGCCTCTATGTAGCATCGGAAGGGAAATGCTTTACTGTTCTCAGCGGCGCAGCAGCTGGCTCGTTTTCCCACTTACGTCCGACGACTGCCGATGACTCCGCCCGCCTCTCCTGAGATCGCGTTTTCCCTCTTTGAAGCTATGGGGTTTTAGCGCACCCCGTTCTTAGTTCGGGTATCGCCTCCGCTCCCCGGTTTCACTCCCTCACCTCGATACAGCCTCCGTGCGAGTCGGGTGCGTCTCTCCCTCCCCTTCGGGACTCGCGACATCGGTCGCCTTCTCCTCACCACCTCACGGAACGCAACAGCGCTGTTCGCTTTCTTTCTTTCAGCAGCCTCACCCGACTGCTAATATTAACTTTTTAAACATGAACTTCAGAGTTAACGTATGTGCAACGGCACAACAACAGCCCAACAGCGGCCTCTGTTTCTCAGCTGCTCAATATGCCCAGCTGAAACCGTTGGGTTCCCCCTCCTCGTCATCACCCTTCGTTCCCTAGGGAACCAAAACAGAGACCTCGTTAGAGGAAAGTACATACACAAACTACTTCCTGGTTTCATCTGAGATTTGCTGGTGCTTCCCTATCATACATTAAAGGTATGATTTAGATGTATAATCAACCCAGCATTGTCACACCCCCTCTACTAAGCCCTTACGCTCGGGAAGGGTTTCTGCTCGACACAGGTAATCCGCTTGGGTTAATAACTTTCCAGGATTATGTATGGTTTTAAAAGAGAAGGGCTGGAGAGAAAGAAACCACCTAAGTATTCTCTGATTTGAATCTTTGTTGCGAGCCATCCAAACTAACGGAGCATGGTTGGTCACTAATGTGAATTCTCGCCCCAACAGATAATATCTTAAAGCGTCAATGGCCCATTTTACTGCCAAACATTCCTTCTCTATTGTTGGATAACTCAGCTCGTGGGGTAGTAATTTCCGACTGATGAATAGTATTGGTCTCTCCTCCTCTCCTTGATTCTGGAATAGCACTGCTCCTATTCATGTACCTGAGGCATCCGTGTGAAAGTAAAATGGAGCGCTAAAGTCAGGGCAGTGTAACACGGCCCTCTCGGTTAACGCCTCTTTTAGAGATTCGAAGGCCTGCAATGTTTCTGTAGTCTCCCAAATTTTCTTCACTGATGAACTCTTTCTTAACAGATCCGTTAATGGAGCCGCTAATGTGGAAAAATGTGGTATAAATCTATAATATCCGACGAATCCCAAAAAAGCTTTTACTTGTTTTGGTGTTTCTGGGAACTTTAACTGTCTGATTGCTTTGACCTTCTCCTCCTGGGGTTTGATGATCCCTTGTCCGACATAGTACCCCAAATACTTCGTATGAAAGGTTGCCACATGAGTTTTCTTGGGATTTATATGTAATCCTGCCTCTTCCAAGGTTTCCAGTATTTTACCAATATGTTGTAGGTGTTCTGTCCAGGTATTGCTCTAGATTATGATGTCATCAAGGTATGCGCCTACATACTGTTCATGACCCTTTATAACATGGTTCATTAGTCGCTGAAAGGTTGCAGGCGCCCCATGTAACCCAAGGGGTAACACGGTAAACTGATACAAACCAGTAGGTGTGGCAGGCAAACGCTGTCTACTCCTTATCTGAGAGTCGCAAGGGAATCTGCCAGTAACCTTTAGTTAAATCAATGGTGGTCAAAAATCTTGCCTTCCCTAGATTATTTAGTAGATCCTCGATTCTTGGCATGGGGTACTTGTCGAACTTAGAAACTTCGTTCAGCTTCCAAAAATCCATGCAGAACCTTACACTTCCATCCCGTTTCGGCACCAGGACCACAGGAGAACACCATTCACTGTGTGAATGTTCTATAATTCCCAGCTCCAACATCTCCTGTACCTCTTGGTTGAAGGCTTTGATTTTTGACTCATTAATCCGATAGGGTCGTAGTCTTACAGTTGTTCCAGGTTTGGTGACTATATGAATATATGTGAGAACTTTTGTAACAACTTTGACAACTCATTCAGTTGGAGAGGCGTCAAATTTGAGTTGATTTTTAGGCCTTTTAGACCTGATTTCTCCTTTAACTGTGGAAAATGTTCTTCTGAAGTTGTACCTAGGCTTATCAAAGCCACAGTTCGGTCTGGCGGTACCTACTTTTTAAGTAAATTGACATGATATGTTTGAAAAGGAACTTTACTGCCTGCCTGTTTTACTCTGTATGTTAATGGACCCAATACTTCTTGAATCTCATACGGGCCTTTCCAGGTAGCTAACATTTTATTTTCCGATGTAGGAACCAGAACTAACACTTGATCCCCATTCTCGAAAGTTCATAACTGGGCTTTCTGATTGTAGTATCTTTCTTGTCTTATTTGAGCTTGGAGGAGATTATTCCGAGCAACACTTTGTAGTTTTTCGACACTTTCTCGTAGCGGAAAGGAGGCATACTCTGTTAAGGTTACTTCATGATCTGGTTGCTCCTCCCAATTTTCTTTTAAAATGTCTAACAGAGTACAAACGGGTCATCCAAACAATAGCTCAAAGGGCGAAAATCCTGTTGACGACTGAGGAGTGATCCTGAGGGTCATTAAGATCCATGGCAAGATTCTATCCCAATCTTTATTCTCTGGGGAAGTTGTTTTCTTCAACATTTGCTTGATGGTTTGATTATAGCGTTCTACCAACCCATCGGTTTGTGGGTGGTATACAGTTGTTTTTAGATGTTCTATTTTTTTAACATTTCACAAACCTGTTGGAGAACCTTGGACATAAAATTTGACCCACGATCAGTGACAATCTCTCTGGGTATCCCAACTCGTCCAATAAACAGTATCAGAGCGTCACAAATCTGTTGTGTATTTGTTGCTTTTAATGGAAAGGCCTCGGGGTATCTAGTGGCATCGTCTACCACGACAAGAATGTACTTGTGACCCCTCCTGGTTGGTTCCAACGGCCCGACCATATCAATTCCTATTCTGCTAAATGGTTCCAAGACCAGAGGCATAGGCTGAAGGGGTGCTTTCCTTACATTAGCTCGGTTCTTTAACTGACAGTCCTCACATGATTGACAGAATAGCACCACTTGCTGGTACACTCCTGGCCAGTAGAACCTGTCTAGAATCTTTTTAGTTGTCTTCTCGGTTCCCAAGAGACCTTCACCTACTTGAAGGTGAGCAATTTCCAATACAGTCTTATAGTATTTCTTGGGTATCAGTAATTGTCTCCGATCTTCTCCACCCCTGCACTTGATTATTCTGTAGTATAATCCATTCTTTTTTACGAAGCGTGGTCCCTGTCCTGTCGTCTGTTCTAAGGCACGATCTCTGGCATATTGCAGCAAGGGATCTAATTCTTGAGCCGACCTAAAGCTATCTCCGCCTTCCTCCAACCTCCAATCGACTGCTACAGGGAAAACGTTTTTAGCTCTCCATTCTTTCTTCAGTGCTCGCTTGAACTTTCTACTTTTCTGTGTCCTAGGGATCAGGCTTTGTATTTCTTCTCTATGAAAAGGGGCCGTTTCTAACCAGCTCTTCTCAATTTTATGAACTACTTCAGAGAATTTTGGTATGTCTGACCCAATTAGAAGTGGTTTAGGTAAACGGGGTAACACTGCTGCTGTCACTCCCATTATCTCCCCGACTATCTTAATTTGTACTTCCTTCGAGGGATAAACCCTTACATCCCCATGGACACATCGGATAGGAATTTCCCCTGGAGAATCATAATCTTTACCTAGCAGCTCTGATGTCACTACCGTCTGTAGGCTTCCTGAGTCTATCAACGCAGTAGTGGGTTTCCCATCCACCTCTGCTTTACACGTATATAGGTATTGCAACGGTCTCCCAGATATTTGTTCCGGGATCTCAATTTTTTTAGGGGATTCGAAAATTCCCACATCCATTGGTTCAGCTTTTGGTTTCTTCGGACAGAACCTCGCGAGATGGCCCCAATCTCCACAGTCGAAACATTGCAGCCCTCTCATCGCCGGTGACGTTTGTCGGTAATTCATAGGACCCTCACTGTTGGGTCTGGAACGTACGTTTTCCCCTTCTGTCTTCCTTAACATTGAGTGTGGCCATCTAGACTGATTCGTCGACTTGTTCAACAAGAGAGGTGGTTTATAACTCATAGAATAGTTCAACACCTTGCCTTGTCCAGCTTTCTGATAAGCTGATGCTACTTCGATAGCCTCGCTCAGAGACAGTTTGGGATGTTGTTTGACCCATCTCTGTATGGGCCCAGGGAGAGCTTCGATGAATTGTTCCAAAATGACCTTTTCCGTTATCTCTGCAGGGATGGACGTACTAGGTTGTAACCATTTCTCCGCCAACTCCTTTACTCTATAAAATAACTGCCTCGGTGTCTCTTCTCCCTTCAATTTGACTTCTCTAAACTTGACTCGGTATGTTTCCTCGTCGTGTCCCATTCTCTCCAACAATACCTTCTTCATGTCCCCATAGTTGGTATCGCCTGCCGGGTTTGCAGCCTGATATGCACATTGCATTTCACCGGTCATCAATGGTGCGATGTAATGACACCATCTCTCGGCGGGCCACTGTGCATTCCGAGCGACTCTTTCGAAATTCACAAAAAAGTGTCCCAGGTCCTCGCCGGCTGAATACTTTTGTAACACTGAGGTAGGTACCTGAGGATTATTCCGTACATTCGTCATCTCAAGTAATTGAGCCTGCTGCATTTGTAAAGCCTGTTGAAAGGCTAACCTGTCAGCTTGAGCTTGTTGTGACTGCATTTGCAAAGCTTGTTGTAGAAGTTGTTGTCCTTCGCTCAGGGTTCTAATAAGGTCCTCCATGGCGTTCTCACGATCCCACTTCTGACACCAAACTGTGAGGTTCTACAAGTGTTGTGTTTTTTAAAAAAAACGAGACCTTAGCCAATAAGTAGTTTGTTTGGACTAAAAGAGAGCCCAAATATTTTATTGTTCATAAATATGGGTTTTTCGTTTCTTTAGGTAACATGAAAAAGGATACCTCTTCTTCAGCTTCCCCGGACTTCAGGACATAACTCGTGTCAGCGTGGTATCAAGCTTGATGCAAACAGGTAAGTTCCTAGGGTAAGATTGTTCCTTCAAATTGTGCTCTCTTTCTTTTTGACTCTTTTGTCGTATTTCTTCTCAATAAATAGTTCTAGTTCTTCCCTTCCTTGGTGTTTGGTTCTCAGCTGTCTTTAAAGTACATTTGGTACTTCACTTGTCTTTAGCTTTCTTACTTCTCTTTATCTTTCTTAATAACGAACTATACTCTTTCTACTCTTTCCTACTGTGACAAAGAAAATGTTCAGGCTTTAAGGAGTTTGGTCGCTCTTATCCTCATCCTTTAGATGATATTGTTTATTTCTAAACTTTCTTCTTAGTTAGCAGGATATCTGGGACCACCTCTTTGGCTTGGCACTCTTCTTACTTCTCACTTTCACTTTTCTCTAAAACGTCTCTCTCTGGCTGTGCGCTCAGCGTTTCTCTCCACAGGTGCTAAATTCTGTATATCTCTTTAGCCACGTACCTCCATTCCGCCAGGGCTCACTCAGCGATCTCTCTTTCGCCTCTATGTAGCATCGGAAGGGAAATACTTTACTGTTCTCTGCGGCGCGGCAGCTGGCTCGTTTTCCCTCTTACGTCTGACGACTGCCGATGACTCCGCCCGCCTCTCCTGAGATCGCGTTTTCCCTCTTTGAAGCTATGGGGTTTTAGCGCACCCCGTTCTTAGTTCGGGTGTCGCCTCTGCTCCCCGGTTTCACTCACTCACCTCGATACAGCCTCCGTGCGAGTCGGGTGCGTCTCTCCCTCCCCTTCTGGACTCGCGACAATGGTCGCCTTCTCACCACCTCACAGAGCGCAACGGCGCTGTTCGCTTTCTTTCTTTCGGCAGCCTCACCCGACTGCTAATATTAACTTTTTAAACATGAACTTCAGAGTTAACGTATGTGCAACGGCACAACAACAGGCCTACAGCGGCCTCCATTTCTCAGCTGCTCAATATGCCCAGCTGAAACCGTTGGTTTCCCCCTCCTCGTCATCACCCTTCGTTTCCTAGGGAACCAAAACAGAGACCTTGTTAGAGGAAAGTACATACACGAACTACTTCCTGGTTTCATCTGAGATTTGCTGGTGCTTCCTTATCATACATTAAAGGTATGATTTAGATGTATAATCAACACAGCATTGTCACAATACCTCAGAGCGTAGCTCGGTTATATGGAGCTTAGTCCATTTGATAGCTCGCCTGGTGTGCCCTCTGATAAGAATGCTTATACTTGGGCTTGTGGCTCTCTCTTGTACGACTCCAAACAGCGAACTACAGACAGAGAGCACCAGGGGTGATGGTCCCTCTCTACTCTAGGCAAAACCGCAAACCGCTTTAGAAAGGCCCATGATTGAACACTGACCAATATATAATCGCTCAAACTACTACCTACACCACTATCAAACGTGATAGCGGCAGGACTATCCCCCAGGAATCTTCTGTTGCATGCCCTCATACTGCAGCTCATCAAAAGATTGGCCACCTCATCTGCCTTACAGTATTTCTTGGGTAAAGGAGGCATATCCCTGAATTTTCAGGGGTTCTACCGACCATGTCTCTTGCAGACATATCACATCATAGGAACTGGTAAATTCAAGCCAATCATCATCATTTCCCGAACCCTCCAATGTTCCATGAAACGACATGCACCTCAGACCCCGCCCGAGCCCGTCGACCAAGCATCAGTACCACAATCAGGGCCAGATCCAGGGTGCATAACCCATCCGTCAGCATCATCTGTCTCACTTCTCATGTTGGCAGTTACACGGCTAGCAGCCTCCTTGGTCACTCAAGTTCCCTGCTCACCCAAAAGCCATACCCCTTCATTGTTCTGCTGCAGGCCTTGATTGTTTACCCCGACAATGGCAACACCCCTATAGGAACCTAGCATTAAATTAACCCTTGGAGTCTCTGTTGGTTATGGCTGGTCTCACTATGGTCCAACCAACGCTGCCCACCGACCTACCAATGCGAAAAGCCTCCTCCAGTCTAAATGCACTTCCACTTTATCCAGCAAATACGAAAGGGGCGCTAAACCTGATTGCTATTTCTATCCCGCACGGCAGGAGAGATCTTAGTTCGGTGGCTAGAAAACCTTCAATCATTTCTTAAACTTCTATTTTAGAACTGCAACCTCTTTTGAACCTAAACCAATGGAACACTTTATAAGTTAGTGCATGCCTTGGTTAACAGGTTCTGCTCTCCACCTTTGGTACATTGACAAGATATACAAGGTTCCCAATGCAATGCACTTCCACTTTCAACCTTATGGTCTGAGGTCACACTCCTGCTTAGTGGAGGTGACGACCGATTGTTTGATTATCTTCTGCCTAGTAGGTTTTTGGATACGCAATTACTGATCACCCTATCTATTTTATTGCCTATATTTTCCACTGGGGTCTCCAGCGGCCTGCCAAGAGTGGTAGTAAGTAGCTTAATCTTAATAGGTCCTCCTTTGGGCATCGTCCAATCACCTTGTCCCTTTATGTCCTTAACCTTCTGCCATACTGACTTTTGGTCTATACATAACGTCTAATTTTCAGCTTTGAGCAGCACTATAAGTGGGTACAATAATTTACAGACTTCACACCGGGCATCAATTGGGGTAACACCCCCACCCCATAGATGTTGTAGATGCAGTTTCCTGCAGAGATACCTGTTCAATAATCTCACATAATCGGCTGAACCACTTGTATTGTTAATTGATGTAAGTGGATCAAATAAATCACTACACCAAGTGGCGACAGTTGCCTCAGACCCTCAACAGGATTGGCATCTAGATAGGTGTTAACAATCTCAACTGGTACATTATAGCTCTTTCCCTCTGACTGGGCTATTAGATACTTCGTATTCTCAAAGGATTTGCCCAACATTGAGAAGAGCCGGTAAGGGGACCTTCCCCCCTCTAAGACTCTTTTACGCCTCGGCCTTCATAACAGCTTCACTCAACGCACACTGTCTTCTACTATTACCATTTGTCCCTTTGCCTTCTTGGAGAGCTGCCAGTCTTATTTCCAGCTGATGATTGTAAGTTAAGTTAACTACACAGTTTGACACTTTTGCTTCCCATTTTTCCCATTTGTATCTGTCGGGTGCTGGGTACCCTAACTCTTTACAGGTACATCAATATCATGTATCAGGCTAGCGATTTCACTGATCATACTGTTAGCCTAATCTATGTGGCTAGTAAGTCTAGCTGATTTCCTTACCTCTGTCCCACTAACTCGGGATCTGGTAGCCTTCCTTTGTGCCGTGATGTGTTCATTCACCAGCGATTTAGCACTAATTACCAGTAATCCAGGAGATAACCAAATAGCAGTTACTCGTGGTCGAGGGCCAGAAGTCACACCTGAACGGTTAAAACAGTTCCAAAACAAGCTTAAATAGTTAGTTAAAACCTAATAAAACCAGAAATATGCATATATATATATATGTTTCATTTTTTTTAATTATTTGACTTATATTCAGGTAAAACCTGTAATTTTATCAAAAGGTGCATTAAATTCTCTGTTCAGAAACTTCGAGACTTTCATCTCAGGTTTCTCCGGAAAAAAGGCTTCCCACAGATCAAACTGGTTGTCCACAGAGTAACAGAGAGGCCCAGAAGACACCTGTCTGTTTGGGCTGCATAACTCAATGCGTTGATGTGGCATCCGTGCGTGAGGCCTCGTTGATCTGTTTGAAAGCCAATTCAATTAGGTTAGCCATAGCCACCGTCCACCTTGTGGTTTCTCCAGAAATCAGTCTATTCCACAAGTCTTCTTCATGGGTCATCCATGGGTTCGTGATCAGCGGCAAAAGGTAAGTAGTTCTGTTTTTTTCGGTGATGGGACAATTGAGAACCAAATGTCTGAGGGTTTCCACCCTCTCTGTGTTTTTGCATAATCGACAGGTCTGATTTTCCACCACACCTCGAATTGCGAGGATTTCTTTAGTCAGAAGTACATTTAATCTCGCTTTCATAAACAAGAATCTTTTTTTTTCCTCTGGAAATTTGCTGACATAATTCATTGGGACTTTTGGTTTGTTAAACGTGGGAGGAAGGTTGCGTAAAAGTTTGTTATCTGCTGCTGTCTGTATTGTGTTAATCCAGTTCATTTCTACGAGATTACGTTTGATTTTATCAGGGTTTTCTTTTAAATCTGTTTCTGTGCACAGTATATCGGACAACCTTTCATTTCTGATTTTGGCCCACTTTTTAAATGCAATGCAGTTACCGTTTTCCATTTCTTCTTTGATTAATGAATAGAGGGGAAGGGAATCTGCCAAATTAATTTTTCTGAATAGTCGCATTGCGCTGAAGTCAACAGTCAAGGCTAGCGAGACTAGTCCAAGTTCCCTTCGGATAGCCGCCATTGAGGTCAATTTTGGGAGCCCCAGGATGGCTTTCCAGACCAGACCTTCTATATTAACCCATATCGTCTGGGGAATACAGAGTGCGGCCTCCATTCCAAAAGCCAGCGTCGGCACAAGTTTCTATTATAAATATTCATGTATAAGTTTAAGCAAGTTTGCATAAAAAGCTGATGCAAAAATATTTAAAACATTTGAGAAAATAAACAATATAAAAAGAAATAAATGGTCAAGAATTACAATAGAAAATATATGACTAGAACACATTGAGTCCCACAGTGCCACAGCCATTCTCTGTATGATCCTTACAACAGCGGGATAACAGTAAATTCACAGCTCCTTGAGTCCTTAGTGCTACGATTGTAAGGGAGATAAACACATAGCCCCTGAGCAAGGCACACTTGACTGCTTGAGGGCGGCCTTAGTCCAACTCCCCCCCTTGCTCACAGGGTCGAAGCAAGCCTTATGAAAATTAAAATGATGTATATGGACACGCGGAAGGCCAAGGAAAACCAGATATCTCTTCCTTCGCCAGTTCAGATCCCCTGCTGTTTGGCTGTTGACCCAGCTTCTCTTCTCAAAATTCAAAACAGTATCCGACTGCAGAGTCCAAACAGCATCCAAAATGCCACCCAAACAGCACTCGGTCATATATATCAAGAAACAGATTCTTCGATCTTCCAGCTGATTTTCAACAATCCGTCAGCCCACCAACCCATGATCTTGCGCTTGCACTTATCGGTGCTAGCAACTGTGAGAAACTCAAGGGTATTCTTACTTCTTTTTCCCTGGATCCTCTGCTCAGTTGGCCAGGGCACGGCCATTACCTTTGGATCCAAAGTCTGGGGGTGGACCAGTGCGGGAGGGTCACCTGAGTGGAGGGACCATGGGAATTGGGAGTGGGATACCCACTGTGAGACACGGTATTCCCCTTTCACTAATTACCAAATGTCCTATTCTTCCCCAATCCTAGCAGGAATTTGTGAATCTCACCCTGTCTCCCCCTCCCCAATTTCGAAAAAACAACTTGGACAAAGAAGAAGAGGAACAGAGCTATGAAGATTGCCCATAGGAACCAATGTACCATGGATCCCTATGAGCAGTCTCCATTTTGTCCCATTAACGAGGACAAGCATAGTCCGGCCTCACTTTTCAACCACCCACACCTGAAACTGGTTAAATCTCCCTACCAATATAAAAAGGAGAGCACAGGAACACACTGAGCGAGGCAAAGCACACAAAAAAACACTATTTTGCAGATGGCAGCTGAACGAGGGAAGAAAGACGGCAAACCAAGAAGAGTGCGCAAGGAGGGTGATAACCTTGACCTTTGATGCGAGAAACCGTTACTTTTCAGAATTCTTCAGATTAAAAAGTGAAAGGCCAGGAAACCTGTCTGAAGAATCCTGCACTGTGTGTTGGAGATACCCAGGGACCTCTTGCATGGCTGACCGAGTCGGGGAGGAGCAGCAGCCGCTGTGGTACTGTCCTTGGCTCCAGAATCAAAGCAGCGCCAGAAAGATCAACACAGCCGGTGAGTTGGGGAGATTGATGCAAGACCGGTCTGTCTTGAAGTCAAGGTTGTAAGCGGCACCATTGTATAAAAAGCGCAGGAATGAAGATTGGTAACGCGTGTGATGAAACACGCAAGGAAAGCTTAATTGCTGATGGATGTTTGAAGTTTAACAGAGAAAGATACTATACCGGTGTCAGAGTGGACCAGAACAGCAAGTGTACTCAATCGAAGGTCTCTGCGAGGTATCCAGCTACGAAGTGGCAAAAGCGAAAGTAAAGATGAGAACGAGTAATGAAGTGAATTAAAGTAGTCCTGAAATGGTTTAAGCAAAATCCATCACACAATCGAAAGTCTTTTATTTTTGATACAAAAAAGAAAAGCTTAGAAGTGAGATTTCATGGTCTGCGCCATAACGAGGGAGACCAATTGTGAACATTGTTCTTAAGGGGTCTGAGCCCGAACAAAGGAGACCACTTGTGAATATTGTGCTAAAGGGGTCCGAGCCCGAAAAAGAGGGAGCTCTGTGGTCCGAGCCCAATCGAGGGAGATCAATTGTGAACATAGTGTTAAAAGGGGGTCCGAGCCAGAAGGAAGGAGACCCATGGTAAAAAGCTCATCCGAGAACTTGTGACTGTGAAAATCCTGATAAGAAAGGAACTTTGGTGCTTGTTTGTTATGTCAGGCCTTCTGCAATAGGACACTGTTTTTGGGAGAGAGACTTTGGCAGAAGGCCCTGATACCTATGCTGTGAACTATATCCTCATTGCAGAGAAGCCAGAGTGTGTGCAAAGCTCAAGCATGTTGCGTTGTCCCGTGCTGAAAGCCTGGGGAAGGGAAGCCAACTGCTCAACTATCCTAACATAACATTTCTTGAACACTTTACTTTTTGCATACAATGTTGTACCACATCATTTGTATTTAGATGTCAGGACTAGCAATACGTTTACTAGTACAGGCCCTTTCATTTTGACAGAGACACTACTAGGACTGTGTTATTATTTGATGGTCGTAGCTTGCTCCCATCCTTAAATTTAGCCTCAGATAGGCGTTCAACCAACCCATTGAAGTTAAATAAACACCCTTGAACTGTGATCACTTGTGTCTGTCTTCACTGTTTGATACCATGCCTTCCTTACACAACCCATTGGACAATTGAATTACATTTGCTCAGTTAATCAATTGGAGACTCCTGAAGGTCACTGACCTACTGGATCAACTGGCAGTTCAGCTCCTTGGTGACAGGGAACACTCTTTCTACTAAGCGTTAGGGTTTACGAGAGCCTGCTTGCTCTAACAGCATGCAGCTTGTAACAGTTTCTGCCCTTGTTCTCGCCAGTCTTCGCCACTCCAGGCCGCTGCCCAGGGAATTAAAGCTATGGTGGATGTGGAAGTGTCACCTGGCTCACAAGAAATAAATGTGCCTGCGGCTTGTAACAGCCGCAACCCTTGCCCTCGCTGGGCTTTGCCCTTTCGGCCCATTACCCTGGAAATTAGAAATTATAGTTGTGATGGGCGTGGAGGTGTCACCTGGCTCACATGAAATGAATGAGCCTGTGGCTTGTAACAGCCGCTGGCCTTGTCCTCGCCAAGCTTTGTCTTTCTAGCAAAAAGGCATCTCAGGGGTATGTGTTTATTGTTTGTCTTGAGCTTGTGATGTAAGATTGCCGGGTGAGGGTGTCCTCTTGGGTCGGCAGCTTCTTGTTCCCCCAATTATATTTCCTCACTTTCACAGTTTCCTTTTAAGTTTGTGATGTATGTTTGTGGTTTGTTGTTGTTTATTGTTCATGTATCAAGGTTCAAACAGCGGCTGGGGATAACAGCAACCCAACCCTCAACACGCAGCAAGAATCCAACAGTCACAATGTGTTCTTCTGAGTGCAGCGAGATTAAACAGTGAGAGGAATCAACGCCCAGCTAAACATTCGGGCACAGCAGAATTCAGATGTCCGACTGGATAGAGAGGTATGCAAGCCAGTCACGGTGGTCGAGGCCCAGTATCCCCTTAGCAGCAGCAAACGGTAGGACCATCTGATCCTCGCATATGTCCATTAGTCTGATGTCACTCCAGGATGATACCTGCCAGGCGTACAGCTGTACAGGGGATCCCAGTGAAAAAAGGGCCTTCAGGCTGCTCCAGGGTGGGAATTCATGGACATTGGACCCAGTCATTGTGCGTATGAAGTGCAATTGTGTCATAATGGGGCCTACAATGGGATGAGTCTTAAGGGAGGCCGGAAGCCGCCTTGATGGAGTCGCCTGAGCTTCCTGCGGCGTGAATGGTAGGAATACCTGTAGTTCAATGGTTCACCAGCTAGTCGTGTCCTCAGTGTTCAGCCAGCGATTGGCCGATGAAACCTGAGCCGCACTATAGTAGGTGCACCATGACGGGATTGCTAGCCCGCCATTGCCCTTGAAAGCCTGTAAAACACATTTGTTTAAAAACGTGCTTTCTTGCCTCGCCAAATACATTTTGCTATTGATATATCTAGGTCATCGTATAGTTGATGCGGTGGTGGCATGGGAATCATAGTGGCGAGATAGATAAGTCGGGGCATCAAGTTCATTTTCACAGCGTGAATCCGAACGGTGAAGGAAAACGGTAATGTAGACCTTCTATGAAGATCTACTTTCATTTTTTTAAAGGTGGAGGGGTAGTTCAAGTCGTTTAATTCCGAGAGTCTTGTGCCTACATTAATTCCCAGATATTTAAAGTGGTGGCTCTGTAGTCTAAAGGGCGCAACACCACCAGGATCCTAGGGTATATCGCCTCATAGAGGCAGGACCTCGGATTTGTCCAGTTGACACAGTAGCCTGCAATTGGCCAATATTCCAGCAATATGGTTCGGATTCTGGGTAGGGAACATGGGATCTTGCTGATATAGAGTATCATCTGCCTATAGTGCGATTCTATGCTCTGCATCCCCCTTCCAGATCCAGTTAATTCCATATCTAGATATTGCCTGGGGTTTGATTACGAGTGCATAGAGTATGGGAGATAGCGAGCAGCCCTGTCGCGTGCCGGTGTGGAGTGGAAAGGGTGCAGAGGTGTGACCATTGGTAGCAAGTATATTTTTTATTTGCATTTAAGCCTGACCACTCAGAGAATAAGCACTCAGTACTGAAGGAATCGTTGTCATTAGCTTTACATACCTGACAGTTCCATGTCATGTGTTCTGTAGTGCCCCACATAACCTATTTACCCAATTCCTACTTATCTTTGAGTTTTCTGGTGGTGCTGTGATGAATCAGATGTGATTATCCCAAGAACCCTGGCCTGGGACTCTTCTCATGTGGCCAGGGAAAGGCCTCCTGTTTCTGACCATAGGGGTGGTGTTCTGCGGGAGGATCACATGCGAGGGAACTAAGGTTAGGAGAACTGGAAGAACCTTCTAATTAACTTCCCTAGAGACCCTACAATCTTGATGGCCTATTGTAGAATTGAGGTCTTTGATGTAAAAAGTAACCAAAACATTGGGGACTTAAAATGTCCCGCAATGCCCGAAGTACTGGGACGAAGAAGAGGGGTTCAGAGGCAAAAAACTGCAGCATGCAGTCTAGTGATTCTGATGACTGACCTGAGTGCGACTTTTGAATATTTAAGGCCACAACAGGTGCAGGCCATTAGAACAGAAAGGCAGAGCATAAGCAGGAGTTGCAAGTTGCCGTTTCAGCAGCAGAAGCAGTAAAATAGAGACACTGGAGCCGCGGAGCTGTTGCTGTATTTGAAGCAGATGTCAGTCCTGAGATGGTCTTTGAGATTGCTAATTTGAAGTGTACAGGTCACACAGCAGGAAGAAGTGTTTTAGAAGTCTTTCCTATTGGAGAATGATGTTCTCCTTATCGTGTGAACTTATCCCGGTGGCTGGCGAGCACCGGAGTGCACAGGGAGCGAGAAAAGCTCCTTTCCCCGATCAGAGCGGGCCACAGGAAAAGGCTGTGAGTCATGAAGAAAGCATCAGAAGAAGTAAAGCTGGCAGTGGCAGAGGATTGAATGAACGCCTATAAAGAAACCAGTGAGTTTATCTTTGTTAGGTAATCCCTAAACGCCCCGTAGTCGAACGCTGGCTGCTGATAATGACTTTTAATACCGGATTGAACGGACGCGTATAAAGAAACCAGTGAGTTTATCTTTGTTAGGTGATCCCGGAACACTTCGTAGTCGACCGCTGGCTGTTGATAATTATTTTGAATACCAAAAGAATGCAAGAAAATCTTATTGGAGTAATAAGAACTTTGCAAGAGGACAAGAAAAGAAAGGTTATAATCATTATTAAAGAAACCAAGAGTATTGCCAAGATAAAGAAGGGGGCAATGTGGAAGCCAGCTAAGAACCACCATTGGCAAGTAAAGAGGGAGCAATACCTCAGAAAGCATATAACCTGCATTGGCAAAATAACAAGAGAACACTATTGCAGAAAGACTGTAACCGTTATTTCCACAGTGAGGAAGAGGCAAAAGTTGAGCAAGACACCAACAAGCATTGCCTAAACTAAAGCAGGGCAAGTGTAATAAAGAGACATTGTCAGCAGTTAATTGATATGAAAGTAGGAAAAGAAGAGTGGCAGAAAAGAAGGCCTCCTGGTAGGAGGTATCTAGGAGGAGAGGAGTATTGCATGTGGCAAATAAAACAGTGGAACAAACAGCACCAATGTGGGTCATATCTTCCCTAAAAGAGTTGTGAATTGTGATATTGTTGACAGTCAAAGACTTTTCTAAAGGTTTGAAGCAAGCCTCACCACAGAGTACATGTATTAGTGTTAGGAGCTTTTGTCCTGGCAAGCGGTTATACCAGGAAAGGGATTTTAGTGGTAGTTTTGGCAGGCTACTGGACCAGGAAGAAATCCTTGAATTACTACATTGTGGTTGGAGGATGTGGAGGAGAGGAGATGGCAATGCCACTAATGTGTTATGAATTGTGGGGAAATCATCCAGAAACAACATTGTTGTTGCAACAGAAGAATTGTGAAAGTATTTGTTTTCTTAAGAAGATGAAGTTGTGTTGAGAGATAAAGACTTTTTTGTTTAGTTAAACTTTTGTTAAAAACCAAGTAAAAGACTTTTAGAGTAAGAAGAACTAGATGATCAAAACCTGGGGTACAAAGAGGAACTTTCTTATTTAGAACTTTGATTGAAAATCCTGCTTTGAATCTGGGGGCAGGGGGATCCAACCCAGATGACAAGGATAAACAGTTGCTAGATTTATATTGAACATACCTGTTATTTCTGTTAAACTTGAATTACCATATTGTTCCTTTATGAGTTTGATGTATGTGTAAATGTGAGGGACAGATTCTTTTGATTAGAGTGTTTTCGTTTAGCTTTAGTTTGATAGACAGGGAAATCCTCTTTAGGTTAGGGGTGAACATTTTAAAGTCTGCAGGGAGCTGGCCAACCCTACTGCAGCCGCATCCTCTACTGCACTCACCCAGGCCCTTTGCTCAGCCCTGGTCGCACATTTCACCACCAAAACACAGGACATCCTGTCCTCACTCTCCTCCACTTTGCCTCCTGCACCAACACTGCTTGGGCCCCCTTTGGCTTCCCCCAGCCCTCACTGCTTCTCTCCGCCCTCACCCCAGTCACACCTGATGAGGTCGCTAGACAAGTCTGGTCTGTGAAAGCCTCTTCCAAACAGGTGTACCCTTGCCCCAACAAAACTATCAAGGACAATATTGACACTCTCGCTCCAGCCTTGGCCGACCTCTGCAACCACTCTTTCGACCACTGGTGTTTTCCCCTCTCCTCTCAAGCACTCTCTTGTGCACCTTCTGCTCAAAAAACAGTCTACCGACCTGTCAGTTTCGGCAAACTATCGCCCAATCTCCATCACCCCTTGCCTGGAAAAACTCCTGGAGAAGCTGGCTATCACTCAACTTACCCTACATGCTGAATCTTTTTGTTGTCTCCATGATCATCAGGCTGACTTTAGAGCATCCAAAGGCTTAGGAACTGCTCTTCTGAACACCCGTGAAAACCTGCTCTCAAATCTTGACACTAACTCTCCCTTTGTCCTCCTTCTTCTCGATCTTTCTTCTGGTTTCGAAACGGTAAACCACAACATCCTGAGCACCCGTCTCTGTGATACCCTGGGTATCACAGATCAGGCCCTGGCGTGGCTTGGCTCCTTTCTCCCTGCTGGCCCTCTCAAGTGGAACTTGGGCCTTTTCTCTCCTCTACCACTCTCTCTACTTGTAGTGTCCCCCAGGGTTCTAACCTTTCCCCCTGGTTTTTCAACATCTACATGGCCCCCTTGGCCCACAGGATCTCTACCTTTACCTCTAACTTTCAGTGTTATGCGGATGACAAGCAGCTCTCTTTCAGGCTACCCTCGGCCTCCTCCTCGCTTATCCCGGATTGTCTAGCCACAATTCAGGGTTGGTGTGCTTCTAACGATCTCTGCCTGAATGCCAGTAAGACAGAGATCATACTAATTGGGACCCCTGCTCCTGCTTCCCCACTCCCTCACTGGCCTGCCTCCCTTGGCCCTGCGCCCTCCCCTACCAATGGGGCAAAAAATCTTTGGGTCATCTTCAACTCCACTCTCTCCTTCCCTTCTCACATCTCCAAAAAATCCAATTACCAACTGCACCTCCTCAGAGGTATTCTACCTTTTCTCACTTTCCCCAAGAACCTCAACACCTCGAGAGCCCCGGTTCTCTATAGGCTGAACTATTGCAACAGCCGCTTTCTCAGTCTTCGTACTTCTACTCTATGTCCTCTACAACTCATCCAGAACAGAACCACAAGACTTATCCTTGGCCTCAGGCTCTGGGACCCTATCTCTCTGGCACTGAAAACCCTCCACTGGCTCCCTGTGGCTGCAAGGATCAAGTTCAAGATCCTCTGCATAACTCACAGGGCTTTCTGGGGCCGGGGCCTGCACTATCTACAATAATATCTTCCTAATTTCTCTCCCTCTAGAGCCCTCCGCTCGTCCTCCTCCAACTCTCTGCGGCTGAGCCGCTTCCACAAACAGAGATTTGGGGGTAGATCTTTATCCTCTGCAGGTGCCTCCCTCTGAAACAGCCTCCCTGACTCTCTTAGTCTTGAGCCGGAACACCTTACATTCCAGAAACTCCTCAAGACCTTCCTTTTCTCTTCCTTCCCTCTCCCTCTCCCTTGCTAACCTCCTTTCCTTTCTCTCCCTCCTCCCTAACTCTGTTCAGTTTTTGCTGACTGATTGCCTGGTTCACCTACAGAGCCTAACAGGTCCCATGCTCCCCTGCCAGTCTTTTGCACTTGCCTCCGGGGCCGCTGCACGTTTTCAGCATTACTGCACTTTCAGCTTACATTCCATGAGCGGGGCAACCTCTCTGCACTTAATCCAGGGCCCTGCTGGACCGGACTCGTTTTTGTTCCCCTCCTCTTCCCCGCCCCTCTGTATGTATGTATGAATTACCTAAAAGTTCTAGAACCAGTTAATTGTCTGTCCTGTCCACCTGCTGCCCCCCCACCATTTCTCGTCTCCCCCTCCCAAACTTGGTCGCAACTCTAGCACTTCATACACTTACACTAGGAGAAATGTTGCCAGGCCTAGTATTCTAGTTTTTTTCTCTGTGTTTATCATTCAGAATCTTCAAGGCCTAAGAATGATTACTGTATTCCCTTGTTCCCTTCCCGCCTTGAAGCGCATTGAAGCACTTTATACAGTGCTTTACACAGATTAATAAACAATAACTAAATAAATAAATATTGAGGTGTTTGTCACACCCTTATGAGTTAATAAAATAGCTACTTGTGAAAAACCTTTACAAAAGTTGTCCGCATCGCATTTCTGACCCCTCACAGCGCCCACTCACATCTCTTTATGAAAAACACTCATTCTCCCCATAATAGACTGCACCTTTCCATCCTAAATTTCAGGAAGGACATGAACACTGTTTTGTTGGCTCCTCCCAACACTACTTCTCCCCTTATGGAGCTCTTTTTTTATTTAAAAAATCTACAGTTATAACATATTGTTACGCTCACCTGACTCCCACGGAGGCGCTGGCCTGGTTCGCGCTGCTGTGACCTCTTCTAAGGTGATGCGCAGGGTTCGGAAGACGGACTGGACCGGGCCCCCAAATCTGGCTTGTCTGGCTCTCAGAAGTATCCTTCTGTAGGCGAAAATAGGGGATTAACTGTCTGCGGGGTAATTCAATCAGCCTCCCACTTACCCCTCTCACCCTCCTCGAAACCCTTCTGTGATTCCTCGTAGCGTCTCACCTTAGGGTCTGGAAGGACGAGCTCTCCATCCTGCTTCTGATGCAGGGGCGCGTTGGTATCCAGTTACTTCTCTGGATTTTCGGATTGGTGAGAACCAAACTTGCTTGGCTTCCAGGTAAGTTTTTTTGATAAGAGGTACCCCTTGTGTCCATGCATTAATGTACTAATGCTAGTGTCTTTTTCCCCATAGAGGCCGGGGTACGGAATGCCGGGGAACAGGCACCGACCCGAGATGAGAGGTGAAATCCTTGTAGAAATCAGGTAAGTCTTTAATGAGCGTTTTTTGGTAATGTCTTTTCATTCGCTCATTAACGCTGATGTCTCTTTTTCCCCTTAGGGGCCGGGGTCCGGAAATGCCAGGATGCGGCGCGGACCCGAAATGAAGAGGGAATGAATCAACAGGTAAGTCCTAACATGGAGATTTAGCTTTCCTTATTCCCTTCTCTCTCTCACCTTTTGTTCTGGTCTTTTTCTCCCTAGGCGCTGGGGCGTGACTGCGAATCCGGATGATCGCTGCTGAACATGGAGGCGCCCTGTAAAGGTGAGTGGAATGCGGCGCTGCAGCGATCGACGCAATGAGCTTTTAAATAAAAGTCTTCCTTTTCAGGATTGTCGGCGAGATGTCTCCGGGATGCGGATTTAGCAGGTAAGGACTTTTCCTTCTTCTGTTCTCTTCTTCTCTTCCTTTGCAGGTGATCCAGGATGCTGGCAGGCGTGGCAGAAGTCAAGATGCAGGAGCAGACACGGTGAGCATCCAGCTGCTAGATGCAGAACAACGCGAAGCACGTGTGGCTGTTCGGGTGGGGTTTAAATAGCCTTGGAAGAAGTTCCAGGTATGTATCCTTCCTCCAATCAGGTATGTATCCTTCCCCGACCACGCCCGGATGGTAAATTAGTCCCACAGGTAAAGTAGTTCCTTTCAGGCCTCAAGGAGGCCGGGATCCTGCAGCATGGTCGGCATCAGGTAAGTGCACCCAAGCACTTCCATAATGAGCCTGGCGCCTATGGCGCCAGGACTGATGTCTTTTATGAGTCTGGCGCCATAGGCGCCAGGACACTGTCCAAAGGGCCCCTATATGGGGTTGCTGGGTCCTTCCTTGGGGACTGGATGTCTGCTTTCGGGGATGCAGGGCTTGAACCGGCTCCCCGGGAGCGGGCATCATGGCACATATGTAAAAACTTTTGTTTCAATTCTACTGTCATTACACTAAACTCCTCCAAAACCAATAGCTCTTCACATCAAAGAAAGAAAGAAGGCAGATGATCAGAAACAAAGATAAGAACACATCAGCCAGTTTGTACACGACATGCAAGGAGTCAATTCATTCTCTGTTAATTTTCACCAAAACACAGAATTGAATCTTGAGGTCACAGCTCAAAACGGGCATTTCAGAAGTGCATCTAGATAGTTTACAATTGCACCAACATGTTTTGCATTTGCGCCAGATGAAATGTTGAGCCACCAAGTGAACATATCATCATCTAAGGGAGCAAATTGACCCAGGTGTATAGATCGCAAGGCACTAGTTTTCTCACACTCAATGATTCAGTGTTTCAGAGATTCAACTGCCAATGAACAGAAGCAACATAGATTGTCTTTTGCCAGTTTGTCTTTTCGTTGCCAAAGAATTTCCTTAGATTTCAAGATATTCAATCGGAACCTGAGGAATTGCTCGCGATAGTAGCGAGAAGGAGAATGCATTAAATAATGCGACTGGAGATTTAACTTTTTTTGGCCAATGTCTAGCCAGTGTGTTGAAGATAGTTTTTCTCATTTGTCTATGTTGATGATCCAAGCCCAAGACTCAAATTTGCCGCGGCCTCAACCCAGGCTTGTACTCTTAGACGCCACATATCTAATAAGGTAGTATTGGTATCAACATAGAATTTGTTGAATATTTGGGAGGCGGGCATTGGATTCTCAACAGACATTTTTCGCAATAATGTGATTGATTTCCAAATCACATGGCTATGCAGTGAGTTCAATGATGGTTCATCTCGTAAAGATATCATTGAGACGCATTGTGGTAGATGGAGAACATAGCACCAAAAACGCCGCTCTAGAGAGTTCCAAATGCGCTCGCTGATGTTCCAGCTGACCTCAGCACCAAAAGTTAGTATAGGTACTACCTTTTGTAAGTAGAACGTTAAGACCGGGGATAATGAGAATTTACCATAACTTTTGTTTATTTTTGCCGCTTGAAAGGCAAGACTCATGGTTTTTAGTTTCAGGTCTTTCACCCATTGATGTTCACAAATGGAATTGTTAAACTGCACACCCAAGTATCTTATTGAGTCTACAGAGTCAAGGAACTGGCCATCTACAGTCCACCTAAACACCTTTGCCTTTTTACTTGAAGCAGTGCCAATTGCCACAATTTTAGTTTATTCAGTGTTAATTGTGAGCTCATTGATCGTTAGGTACTCATATAAAGAGTTGAGCAACCTTTGGAGACCAGTTTGAGTTCTATCAATTAGCACCAGATCATCTGCATAGGCAATGCAACTTACTGGAACTCGGTTAACCTTTGGGGAAAACATTGGACATGACCTTGATGATCCGGTAAATCTGCCAAAAACCGTTTGAACAGATCTGCGTCAAGGGGGCACCCCTGCTTTACACCCCTTGCTGTTGGAATGGGATCGGAAAGGTCTCCATTTCTATTTAGGCGTACCCAGATTGAGGTGTTCGAATGAAGAGCCATAATTGGATCAAGAATATTTACGGGGCACTTCCACTTTCTTAATTTGTTCCAGAAGAGGCCTCTATTTATACAGTGGAAGGCCTGCTTCATATCAATAAATGCTAGGTAGATGTTATACCTGGCTTTCTGAGCTTCAAATTTCAGGATTTTGAGAATCAAGAGGTTGACATCGACGCCCACACCTTTTGTGAAGCCAGTTTGCCGTACGTCAGGAATACCAGATGATTGCGCCCATTGAACAAGCTTCAAGCGCAGCTGAGAACCAAAGATCTTCCCGATTGTATCTAGGAGAGTAATCGGTTGGTAATTATCCAGGCAATCCCAGCTACCTTTCTTATGGATGGGGACTATAATGGGTGTTAACCATGACACCGGAAGACATTTTTGCAGAGCAATGCAGGCAAATAAACGCTCACTAAAGATGGCCCAGACAGTTAGATTCTCTTTGAGCATCACATTGCTGATCAGGTCAGGGCCAGAAGCGCGAGAATTCTTTAGGCTCTTGATTGCCAGTTCAATTTCATCGAGCGAGGTGGCAACAGCCCAAAAACCCTGACTTGCAGCCTAATAACACACAACAGGGTTAGTTGAACTGGCAAAAACATCAGAGAAATGTCTGGACCATCTATCGCCAGAGATGGTATTTTGAAGTGTTTTTGAACGGTCCATTGTACCCATGTTTAATATCTGCAAAATTTCTCGAGTGTTCTTGGTGATTAAAAGCTTCATCATCAGCTCGGCACGATCTTGTTCGATGATAAATGTATGTGAGAAATAACCAATTCCTGTAGATGGCTCTTCTCATTCTCACTGCATCTGGTACCAGACTCTTTGGTAAAAAATGTTTTATTATGCGTAGCTCTTGATGTAGGGATTTTTTTTCCTCATGGATGACTAGGCTGAACGCATGGTTATGATGAATGTGCGTTAGAGCCTGAACCTTGGTGACGATTTGATGGTTAATTAGTAGTGAGGGGTAATCAACACCATTCAATATGCCAACAAATCTGTCAGTCATACAGCTGATCTGCGGGGCATTAATGCGAAGACGATGTCACGATGCCCGCTCCCGGGGAGCCGGCTCAGGTCCTGCGTCCCCGAAAGCGGACATCAAGTCCCCGGGGAAGGTCCCAGCAAACCCTTATAGGGGCCCTTTGGACAGCGTCCTGGCGCCTATGGCGCCAGGCTCATAGAAAACGTCAGTCCTGGCGCAATAGGCGCCAGGCTCATTATGAAAGTGTTTGGGTGCACTTACCTGATGCAGACCATGCTGCAGAACCCCGGCCTCCTTGAGGCCTGAAAGGAACTACTCTACCTGTGGGACTCATTTACCACCCGGGCGTGGTCGGGGAAGGATACATACCTGATTGGAGGAAGGACACATTCTAGGAACTTCTTCCAAGGCTATTTAAACCACACCCGATCAGCCACATGTGCTTCGCGTTGTTCTGCATCTAGCAGCTGGACGCTCACCGTGTCTGCTCCTGCATCTTGACTTCTGCCACACCTGCCAGCATCCTGAATCACCTGCAAAGGAAGGGAACAAGAGAACAGAAGAAGGAAAAGGCCTCACCTGCTAAATCTGCATCCCAGAGACATTTCGTCGACAATCCTGAAAAGGAAGACATTTATTTTTAAAAGCACATCGCATCGATCGCTGCTGCGCCGCATTCTACTCACCTTTACAGGGCGCCTCCATGTTCAGCAGCGACCATCCGGATTCACAGACGCGCCTCCGCGCCTAGGGAGAAAAAGACAAGAACAAAGGTGAGAGAAAGAAGGGAAAAGGGAAGCTAAAACTCCATGTCAAGACTTACCTGTTGGGTCATTCCCTTTTCATTTTGGGTCTGCGCCGCATCCAGGCATTTTCGGACCCCGGCCCCTAAGGGGAAAAAGACATCAGCGTTAATGAGTGAATGAAAAGACATTACCAAAACACTCATTAAAGACTTACCTGATTTCCACAAGGATTTCACCGCTCACCTCGGGTCGGTGCCTGTTCCCCGGCATTCCGTACCCCGGCCCCTATGGGGAAAAAGACACTAGCATTAGAACATTAATGCATGGACACAAGGGGAACCACTTATAGAAAAACTTACCTGGAAGCCAAGCAAGTTTGGTTCTCACCCATCCGAAAATCCAGTGACGTAACTGGATACCAACGCGCCCCTGCATCAGAAGCAGGATGGAGAGCTTGTCCTTCCAGACCCTAAGGTGAGACGCTACGGGGAAGCACAGAAGGGTTTTGAGGAGGGTGAGAGGGGTAAGTGGGAGGCCGATTGCATTACCCCGCAGACAGTTAACCCCCTATTCTCACCTACAGAAGGATACTTCTGCGAGTCAGACAAGCCAGATCTGGGGCCCGGTCCAGTCCGTCTTCCGAACCCTGCGCATCACCTTAGACGAGGTCACAGCAGCGCGAACCAGGCCAGCGCCCCCGTGGGAGTCAGGTGAGCGTTACAGACGATTACCCGCAGTATTGGTTTCAATTGGAAGATTGTATACTTGACCAGAGGTAGAAGTGTCTAATAGACAGCTAAGTTTCAAGAGCTTATGGTCACTATTGGTCATGTGTTGAATTTGCACGCTTAAAATCTTCAGCTCGAAGATCCTTGAAACCCAGACATAGTCAATGATGCTATGCTGAGGCTCACGGTGCCAGGTTGGCTGGGCAGGGATGTTGCCATTGACAGCACCATTTAACATAACACAGTCTCGCGATTTCATTGCGTCGGCCCACTTTTGCCCTCTGGCTGCCACATCCCTTGATGGACGCCGCTTATAACAATTGGTTGACTAATCAAATTGAAACCATTAAACAGTTGAAGTCCCCACAACAAATAATTGTTAAATTGTTGTATAACAACATAGTATCATCCATTAAATTACATACAGAATTGACAAACACTTTTGCGCTGATTTTTGCAGGGTTCCTATAGCTGTTGACAATGAGATGTTTTTTCATCGCTGGACTAGGGATCAGTGTGTGCATGATGATTCCTTGGACATATGGGTTAGGATTTAAACAGATCGGAGAAGATCAATTTGGAGAGATGCGAGTCATTATTAGTAGCCCAGCGCTAGGTCTTCCTTGGGCATTTTTGACCGCTGGATTTACTGACATAATGAAACCATCTCTCCAAGGAGGGTCTAGTAACCACGTATCCTGCAAGCAAATTGCGAAGACTTGATCCAAGGAGACCTCAAAGTTGTTCAACAAATGTTTAAATCCTCGGGTGTTCCAATGTAGCTATCTGAGGAATGATTCTAAAGGTTTTATCCAAACATCATCCTGCACCTCCCTTCAGGACACTTCTGGATCCTATCTTTCTATGGCCTATTTTACAGCAGAAACCGGTTCTGCCTTTTTCATCTGCACAAGACTCACATACCCAGGTTCTGCCGTTATGTGCCAAGTGCAGCCAGAGACGCCCAAATAAAATCTTGATTTTCTCAGGAACAATTATTGGATGTAAAGTATGCACTTCCCTTAATTAAAGGATAAACATACTTCACAACTTCAAGGTATCTCCTACATTGTTGATTTCTACTTTTTGGGTGGAGGTCATTTTGTTAGGTGGTATTCCATCTGTAATCAGGTGGTATTCACCATTGGTGAATACACCTAGCATTAAACACCCCGAATAGTGTGATGTGACTCGGTAAACAGGTGGTATTTTTATAATACTGCATTTTTATCATTACCACCAAGAGTTTAATGAGGCCCCAAAGGAGAACTGTTGGGGTCATAGCAGCAACTATGGCATCTCATACAGCATGGGCCAGTGTTCAAAGAGTAACTCGTTTGGATATATTTCAGGGAAATGTTGGTTGCTCACATAAGGGGGATTAAAGAAACATGTATTTCTACTTTGGACCTGGAGATGCCTATGAGCCACACACCTTTCACATTCCGATATTAAATCATGTTTACAGTGCTCCCTTTTGCAATGACCCTTCCCACTATCATAGCCGTACTGCAACACTAAAGCACTTATTATATTAGCAAAGGTTTGTTTTCATAATGATTCAGCGTCAGTCACATTTGCATGCCAAACATGAATACCTTTGCGTTGCATCTTTCCTTATTTCATTTGCTGGTGCTTCCAAAAGCTGACTCACCGTGGTGACGGCCGCATTGGTAACCTGAGAAGTTCAAGCGGAAAAACACATGAGACATGCTGTTATCATAGGAAAGGCACTGAGGACACCTTTAATGACTTTCTTACTTATGCCAACACCAATACATTTGGGATTAATTTCACCAGTAAATGTGACAGTAAACAAATTGACTTTTTGGATTTACACATTTTTGTTGAGAATCAACAAATTCATACGCGTACATACAGGAAACCCACTGAGGTGAATTCTATATTAGCAGCACAAAGCAACCATCGGCGAACTACCATTGACAATATCCCTACGGGGGAGTTCCACAGGGCCAGGCGAAATTGCACACGCCCTATTGATTTTGATATGGAATGTAACATCATTAATCAACGTTTTCTAAATAGAGGATATCAAGCCTCTGTAATTAATGCAGCCCATGCTAAATTCACTAATGTCACTCAACCGGACCTTTTAAACAAGGCGCCCAAACTCAAAGACTCTTCACCCCATATTTCTCTGGTCACTCCATATACGGCTGACTCTTCTATGTTGTACAAAATGGTTGCTAAACATTGGCACATCCTGAGACTCGACAAGGATTTAGAGCCATATTTGACACCCAAACCGAAATTTACTTATCTGAGATCACCTACTATAAAGTCACAGGTGAGTCCATCATTCTTTGATAATAAAATGGCTAAACCTTCATGGCTACAGCAATTTACGGGTTTTCGCAAATGTGGGAACTGCAACCAGTGTCCTTGGGCTTTTCCCAAGTGTGAAACCTTCACTGATAAATTTGGATCCATAGTGACTATCAAGGATTTCATTAATTGCAGGTCAACCCATGTGGTGTATGCCATTGTATGTGTCTGTGGCAGACTCTATGTGGGCAGTACCATTCGCCAGCTTAGAATCCGTATCAGAGAACACTTGGCCAGTCTCCGGATGTGTGAACCCAAATCTCCTCTAGCAATTCATTGGCAATTGGAGCATCAACTTGATTCAATTGCTGATTTGCGCTTTATTGGACTGTTGAAAGCACATAAGGGGAAAAGGGGCGGGAATCTTCAGCTCAAACTACGGCAGATGGAAGCAAAACTAATATGTCTTCTCAGATGCACTACACGTGGATTAAATTCAGACCATGAGATGCATGTTTTTTTGTGAATCCAGTTCACCTGTTAACTTCAAATGCTGCATTTTTTAATGTATTTCCTAGGTGTGCGCACCATTGATTAAGCCATCTGTCTGATTGTGGCCAGTTATCACCGTGGCGCACCACTGATGCGCGTCCAACCGCCAGCACTTACCGTACTTTTCTATAGTGGAATTTGGATATTCTATGTTTATTGTACTTAAGGAGCCCTAACATGCGATCTTGCAGTGTGTTCCGGCAACTGCCAGGTTTTGGAATTGTTCTCGGTGCTGTGTTGACACCACACGTCATAGTCTGCGACTGCGGTAGCTTTTCTTTCTGCTACCGTCACTTTGTTGACATAATACGTCACCACAGCGACGTTACGTGTCAACGTTTCCGTCAGCGTCACTCCTGTGACGTCTCCAGTGGCATTCATTATTTCAGAGCGTTCTCGATCACTGAAGGTAGGATTTGTCCTGGTATATATGATTCTCAATCGATTTGTCGAGTAAGTGATTATCCTTCTGTGACTATCTGCTTATTGCTCACCGTGATACCGCAGCTTCTCACTAACTTTGGTCATCTTTTAGGCTATATAATTTTGCTGGCCAATGTGGCATCCTGTATTTTGTTTTCTTACACTCATAATATATCCTGATTGACGGGAACCACTCAGCATAGACAATCGGTGAGTGGTTTTACCTTAAATCTCTATTACTTGATTCAGTACGCATTGAAGCCTCCGAATTGAGGTGTTTCTTATTTCTTTTCTTAATAGGATATCTTCATTGAACTGATGATTTGTAGTTTTGTGTGGTAAGTGATTCCACTCTGTCCTATTACTCTCTGATTGACTTCGTTTTACATTACTTTGTGATCCTATATAACTGGTGTTTAGAGCTGCCGTTTTTCAACAATTAGTGGTTAATGCTGTAATTCCGGTATTCTTTCTTTAATTACATAATTATTGGGTTGGGATCATCGAGAATACTGATTATCACCTTAACTTTTTTGGTGTTTGGAATCGCATGTGGTTGTGCCACGGGGTGCTGGTCATAACTAGTCCAGAGATGGCAATAGGATATTAACCTTACTTGTATTGATGAATCCTGTTTTGATTGTTGTCCATTTTTCTTTTATATCTACTGTGTACTTACATTGATCCACAACTGCTGTACTTCGCCGCTAACCTGTTTATTGGTATGTCTTTTACTTTATAATTTAAACACCTTTTTGCACTTTATTTCAACAACAATTTCTTTACTGTTATCTATTGAATATGGGAATTATTATTTGTTAATGATGTATGTTATTCAGCCTTGAAGACGACCCAAGTGTCGAAACACGTGTCGGCTGTTCTTCAAAAATATCTTCATTAAAATACTGTACCTAGATTGTTGATTTTTTGTAGTTTAGTGGTGTAAAGCGCAATCCTACCCGTCTCAATATACTACTGTTAATCTAACGCCAGCCTATGTGGATGGGTTGGTGGGTATTGGACTGCTGCTAACACCCTTTAGATTGATGCTATTCTTCACGGATTGAGTAGTGATAAATAGCGCACGAGTACTTTGTTTGTGACTCCACACTTTCGGTTACTGTTATCATAGGTAACTGTGCACTGTTATGAACATTTCACCGTGCCAGCTCTAGAGGTTTTGCTGCACTAGGCAAATATGCCCAAGCGGACCCCTACAAGTCTCCAATCACCTTATGACACAGGCATATGTGAGGAGGAATGCAAAGAATACCCCACATTCCCAACCCCGAGCTTGTGCCAGGTTTTGTCATTTTTTCTTTCTCCCCATCTGTTTTGTGTGTTTGTCCATTATTTGTATATCCTACCTCTCCCAGCTCTCTATCCATCATCCATAAATATCTCTCTTTCATATAGTCATCCTTCTATCCCACCATTTTCAGACCTATCCATCCAGTCTTCTTTCCCATTCATCCAGCCTTCCATCCATCCACCCATCTTTGTGATGTTACATCCATTTGATCAATGTTGACTTCTATTGTCCCAACCATCCATCCTCCCTTTATTCACACATGCATTCATTCTCACTTTACTCAGTGTGGCAGGATCAGGGCCATGACCTTGTGTCAAGGCTGGGAAGGGAGAAGAGCGAGAGGGACCCCTCTGAACCTGGAGCAGGAGGCTCACTAAAACAAAAGTCAGAACTAACCCTCCCGAAGATTTGTGAAGCCCCACCCATGGGCCACAAACGTTAGCAATGGTACCACTCTTTGTCGCTCAATGCCTCCCCATAAAGTTGTTGCCCACAGTTCTCTCTTTGATGTTTCAGAACCACAACTCCAAAAATCTCTTTGGGAGCAGCTGAGAAGAACTGGACCGGATTCAAACAGCAAAAAAGAAGACCCATGAGCCTTCACCACAACCCCACAACGTCCAAAACTGCAGACAACCTCAGAACTCACCAAAACAGCCAGAAACAAAATGTCCAGACCCACAGCACAACATAGCAACAGCCGGAGAAACATCGGAGACTGTTTCTAAAGAATTGCTGAAAAAGGAGGAGAAGCCCAGTTTTTTTTAAAGCCTCTCACCTGGCTCCTGGGAGAGAGGCACCGATTGGTGCAGAGTGTCAGGTGAGGACTGCAGCCAATAGAAAGGGCAGAAAGGCACAGAACCAACAGCCCTGCACTATTAAAAACAGACATCAAGAGAGGCAGAGCGCAGGTTGTACGGCCGAGGTCACAGCACAAGCTGAAGGTAGGCAGAGAGACCAGGTGGAGGACGAATGGAAGAGCGGAGTGTTGGAGAGTTGGTGCCAGAACTTAGTAAAAGTTAGGTATTTGAGGGAGAGTGGTACCAATTGTGTGTAGTGCAGGGTAGTTTATTACAAGAAGTGAGAAAACAGGTGCATAGAATGTGTGAGAGAGTGAGAGCAATAGTGTGGGAGATAGGAGGAGAGGAGTGGCGTTGTAGTGGTCTGTGTGAGAATGAGCAAGTGGTAGGAGAGAGTGAGTCTAGTAGAGAGGAATGTCAGAGTCTGGTGCAAGGAGAGGGGTGTAGTGGAGAAGAGAAAGCGAGAGAGTAGTGAGAGTGATAGTAGCTGAAGGGCGAGCAGGGCACCATGACAAAAAAATTGCCCTAATGCAAAAACATATTCTTCAACGCATTTTGGCAACAAGGCAATATTTGTCCTAGTCCCAATCTTTTTCCCTGATGCAAAAATATATTGAAAGCATATGGGCCTCGTTATGAGTTTGATAGTAATTTACCAGTATTTCTGCAGAATTACCTCTGGATAACGAGGCAGTGTTAACTCCCATTTATTCGAGTCCGTAGGACTCCATGGGGATTTTTTCAGTATAATATGTTTCCTGCTCATTATATATCAACAAATTACAGTCACTTACAAAAAGCTGGTAAAATAGCTCTGTGTATACTAAGGCATCCACTGCAGAGTTATGTGTGTAAGTGCAAGGTACTATTTCAAATCCTGGCAGATCAACTTAACCTTTGAGTTGAGTAATAGTATCCCCTGCTATGATAGCACCTTGCTATTGGTGAGATAAAGTACTCTATGAGCAACCAGTTAATATCATTGACATAGATCTTAGCTTAGTTTGTTGAGCACCCAATGCAATCTTGCTAAGCTTTGTTCCAATCACCTGCAGGTTACAGATGTCTCTGCACCAGGGCCTCAACACCGTGGGGTATTTTGCTGGAATTGGAAGCATTGTTCTGCATATTACACCTAGACACGCACATTGTTGCTGCTGGAGCTCATTCCGGTGAATTATGTCAAAGTTACTGACACCCACCCTCATTCCTGAATCTCTTGCTTTAAACCACGGCCAGTGGCAGACAATAGCAAATGGCTCCAGGTGAAAACAGGGTTTTCTACAAAGCCTTTCTAAAAAGCCAATTTCCCACTGCTTCTCCCACCCTCCCTTTATCATTTTCATTGTTTTTACTTTTTTTCCCTTTTTCCACTGCCCAATGTATTATCAGCTAACATTTTTGGGGTCAGTGTTTTTGGAAAAGGAGTTTTAAAAATTCTAGCTTTCATATATTATGCTATTAGTCTTGTATAAGGCACACATAACCATCATAGTGGTCTTAAAGCACCGAGCAAGCTTGTCCGTATACAGGCAGATTCTGATCCTGTCCAGTGTGGCAGCCAGACCCGGGTCTGTTACTTGAAAAGGAACCACTACCAAGGAGAGAGGGAAAAGTCAGGGACAAAACAATTTACAGACTTAGGTCCCAACAAGAAAAGAAATGTGATAATTGGAACAAACATATTGTTTTTAGTGTTTGAACAAAAGAAAATTTAATAAAAAGAAGGGATGAGATCCTCCCTTATTGACCAGCAGATTTTTAATGAAGGCAGTTAATAGTGTGGTAGTGATAGTGCGCTAAGTCATGTTGTGGATTTGTGATGTGATTCTGGGTGTTGTGGGGGCTCCTAACCATATAATCATATTGGATTCCCTCCGGCTGTAACATGAGGATGTTCTGGTAAAGCTGGGCCCACCGACAGAGATGTCAAAGCCAGTAACTTAGCTGTGTGCAGAATGAGTGCTAAGGAAGACAAACAGAGAGTTTGATAGAGGATCCCCCCAACTCAGAGCCATATCAGGTTGTCTGCAAGTGGAGAAGGGGTACAAGTGTTGACTTTGTATGTAGTGATTTGTAACTAGGTCACTGGAATGGAGCATGATAAAATTAAATAAGAGGTACATTTGTCAAATAATGCATGGCAGGATCACTAGGTCAAGAGAGACAGTCACATTAACCCCTTAAATGTTGACCTATATGCATTTCCATGCAGATAGGACGAGCATACTCGTCCTCAGCACTTAAGGGGTTAAGGACAACACTCAGCAAGGACAAATGTCCATTATATGGCCTATATGAAAAGGTTGTTTGGCACATTAGGCACGGCTTTGAGGCCTTCATATGCTGCTTAGGTATGTTCAAGCAATGCCCAAGGAAAAGGGTGAGTACACATTTTTCTAGTTTTTCCCTGGGGCCCAAACGGCCAGGTTCTATAGATAATAAAGCTGAGAGGAACAACTGGACCTCTTAATGAGGGTGGGTTTTGTTCTGTGGGATCGTGCCACCTGAAAGTCCTTGAAGCCTGCTGGGAGCTTCATGGGGATGGTGATGGTGGTGTGGTCGGGTTGATTCCTGATGGGATGAGGCTGGGCACTTCTGGGAGTTAATGTGCTAAATCTAGCCTTGCCTACCGTTCCCCAACCTGGTCTGCAGATACTTTGTCCTATTAGTAGAGGGCAGAGTGGACTCTTACAGTCAGAAGTGTTGTAGAGTTTGCTTTCCATCTTAAATGTACAGGAATCACTGGGGGTTGTGACCCTTTTCCTGAACCGGGTGCTACTAACAAATATTAAAATATTTGAGTGTTTGTTGAGTATTATGACATAACACATGTGAGAAACCTGAGGGTATTCTCCCATGTGAGCCTCAAGGATCGCTTATTCAGGTAGCCCCGGAAGGTGCAGACGCCAACCCTAAGAGAGGACGACAGAGAGAGGATCATCTGGATGGAGGAGGCTCAGGGCTGTGCTCACGGAAATACCCCATGTGAGACGCAGTATTATACAGAGGAAGAAGGAGAGGAGGACGAGATCCCTGAGGCCTTTGTAGGCTGTACGAAATCTGCCTACCTTCCTGCCATTGAATCTCTCCTGCCCAGATCCAATGACCCCTCTGTATACAACCAATCCCCTAGGATGCCAAACCTTGTAGCACCCAGAAATGATCTCTCCCAAAATACCGGTTTTTCTGTGTTACCCAATTACTCCCAGTCATTCTTTACCATGTCCCTCTGGTTATTATTTTCCAAACTCCCAGACAGCATGGACAAAACACTACTGTTCATATAATACCCCAATTTATTTACCAAAGGTACCCTTCCGAAATCATCTTCTCCCCATCCTACCACATAGCATACTCAAACACTCCCCCCACCCCTTCCCGACACGGATACTGTCGCATCACCACAAAAGACGACGGACAAGAACCAAAGCTGTTTATCTGACATTTACCAACACAAGGGACAGGCAAAGTCAGGCAATTGACCAGAATCACACATACCTGATGGCCCTTTCCCTTCCCCACAGGGATAAAAGGTGGAGCACGAGAGCATAAGCCAAGCAAAGCAGACCGCACAACGAGAGAGCTAATTCAGCACAGCAGCTCAAGAAGAGAAGAAAGACGGTACGAATCCAGAGGGTGACAAGTAGAGAAGCAGCCTTGCCCTTTCCGACCAAGTCCAGTGAAACCTCTGCAGAAGGAATCATAAGACCGCGAACAATAGGCAGAGTGTGTTGCAGCAGCTATCTACGGTACACAGGGCCCTCATCCGCTGATAACCAAGCCGGGGAGAGACGCTTGCCACCGTGGTACTGGCCTTGACTCCAGAGAAAAGCAAAGCCAAGCAGTTCAGCACAGCCGGTGAGTCGAGGGGAGAGCTGATAAGAAACCGAACAAAAGTAGCAAACAGCTAATTGAGGAAAGTACAAAGAACTGTTTATGCGAGGGGGGAAAACCAGCTACAGAGGAGTCAGGCACCACGTGGGTGCTCACTTAGGAGATGCTGGGCAGCTACCCTATTGTTCAAACTACCGTTACCAAAAGGCCTTGGGAGCAATGCGAGAAAGGGGTCAAAGTGGTCATACAGGGGTATAGTAAAATCCTCTGTACAGCCGAAAGTCTTTGACCGGCAGATGATTGTGAAACTAAGGGAAGTGTATCCTGCATCGTACATACTGTTCAAGAAATTGTATAAATTGACAAAGTTGGCAAGAGTGAACCCGGCGGAGGGATGCCGATGAAAGGGGGTGAAGACAAATGTCCCAATGAATAGTGTGCTGACAAGAGTGAACCCGGCAGAGAGATGTACACAGTTAACTGTTTAAAAGACATCAAGATTCATGAATGTCACAGATGAGATTATTTTGAAAGCCGTAGTGAACCAGACGGAGGGAGGCTGATATTCGAGAGGGGTCTGAGCCCAAAAGAGGGGGACTCAGGGGTGAATAGTTATCATCCAGATACAATTAGAGACACTCAGAGAAGAACTTTTGTTAACCTTTTGTTTATTATTTTGAGTTCATCAGACCCTCAGAAGCAAGAAGCTTATATACAGAAGGACCTGATTTTGCTAAGACCATCTTGTGGATCTGAGTCCAGAAGATAGGTATCCTGGGGTGAAAAAGTATCACCCACCGTGCAAGCCGAAAGGAACTTTTGTTTATTATTTTTAGGAACACATCAGGTCCTTGGCAAGAGACTTTTTGTAGAAAAGAGAGTTAACCACCAATGGCTCTGATAGCTGAGAGCAGAACTGTTGTCTCATGCTGGGAAAGCTCGAGCGTGTACAGTGCTCCGGAGTCCCACCTTATCCCGTGCTCAATACGTGGGGAAGGGAGACCCTGTCTACTGCATCCTGACTTATTATTTGTGAACACTTTCTTTCCTGTGAACTTTATCCAACACTCTTTTTATTGCATTTAGCATAAGGATTGGCAATAGTATTTCTTAGTATAGGCCTGTTTATTTGACAAGACGCAACAAGGACTGCCTTATTATTATTTCATGGTTGTAGCTTGCTCACATCTTAGATTTAGGTTTAGATTAGGTGTTTTTCCAACCCGATATATACAGTTTAATAAAAACCCTTGAACTGTGATCACTTGTGTCTGTCTTTACTGTTGCCACCATGAATTCCCTACACACAACATATCATAATGTTCTAATTTAAAAAAAACACCATAATGTCCAATTATTGAAAAGAAGGCCTAACAAGAGAAATTTACAAAACTCCCTTAAAAACGAAAAAGGGCCTTCGGTTACACGATTTGGAAGGGAGAGATAACATATAAGAATGGAAACAAGCTGAAGTGCCAAAATTAGTGCGTGTGTGTGGTAGGGGGAACTCCCATCAAGACAGAAATCGTGTACATGGGGCGCCCCTGCTTGGCGGCCCAATTCATCGCCCCAATAGACAGGGAAGAGAGTTTGTAACAAAGCGGGAGCAAAAGCTTGGTCTATGGCCTATTGACCCAAAGCCTTAAGCAAATGCCTTCTGCGTGTGCCTGTGGTAAAAAAATGATATGCCTTAATAGATCATTCCTTATCCCTGCATTTTCCCAGATGACAAAGGTTGGCTTCTTCTTCCTCAAACATGTGTAGGGGATATTTTGCCATGCTGTCCTTCCCTTAATGGAAACAGGCAGTCCTAGTATAAGCCATACCTTCAAGTGACTGCGCTTACAGCATCTAATCTGAGGTTTCTGACTTTTTTATTCAGTGCTTGCACCGTGTCCCTCTGGTCCTGCGATCTCTACGCTGGCTTTGGTATATGGATCTGCGTGAAATGACCGATTTTAAAAGTCCAATCACCAAAAGTCTGAATTTTCTTTTCTTTTTTCCCCATTTGTTAGCATATATATATATGTGGGTGGAGACCCCCCACAGCCACCCCACCTTACGCCTATACATTTTATATTACCTTTACCCCTCCCCCACATATATCTATGCAAACAAATATGGGTCATACTTTTGGTGCTCAGACCTTTTAACCTCTGTCATTTTGGCCTAACCCGTGGTATACCACTTCTGCATAAATGCATACACTCTTTTGTAAGCCAGAAGTGTCAGCCTTAAAAACCCACCTGCAACCCAAGCCCATTCTGTGTCTGACTTCTTATTCCTTATTAAAAAAAAAGAAAATGGTGGGGGTGAAGAAGGCAGAGTTTATTTTGGCTAGGTTACTACATTGTGGAGTGTTCGCCCTCTAACACTCTACACCAATGAGGGCCATCTGATTTTCCATAGGCAGCTGAACACCTTTCTTTCCAATGTCTTGTAAATTGTTCGCTGCCAGTTGGCTGCCTTGTTGTGTTCTGTTAAGTGTTACCAAGGACCATTAATCTACTACAGTGATACGAGCACCATGCAAATCACTACAATAGAACATCAACTTGCAGAGCTTTGGCTCATAGTGCAGCCTCGGCGTTAAACAGCAAGATTGGCAAATTGGCAAAGACTGATCCTTTCATCCGTTCTTTACATGGCTTCCTTTGCATGTGAAGTACCAATATTGTGGTCAAACGAAGGTCTAGAGGAGAGTACCTTCCTCCCTGCTAGCCACACATAGATTGAGTAGGTGTTCACTTGTGCCCTAACACAGTGCTCTCCATAGTTCCACACGGAGTAAGGTCCCAGTGTTTTACCAGTTTGTAGCCGGAAGATACTTTGCTCATTTTCACCCTGGGATAGCTTAGCCTCCAACAGGCGCTGTGGCTATTCTGATAGTTCTGGAAAGCAGAGCAGACTACTAAAGGTGGAATCTGAACAAATGGTATTCTGTTCATTCCCTCCAAAGCCAGTTTTCTAGTTGATTGTGTCCTGCTCCCCAAAGACCCTTCGCCTGATTGGAAGTGGTATGGGCTGCGATATGCCACACTTCTTCGGTTGTGCTAGTATCACATGGCATAAGGGATTTTGAGCTTGCTCGTTTGACTCATTGCTTCGGACTACTCCGTTGCAGAATAGGTGGGGCTTTGGGCATTTTCCTACAACCACTGGTCCTCAATCCGGCTCTCCCTCTTCTGTTTCAGAGAAGATGGCGAACCAGCATAGCACAAAACGGTGCCATATCAACAATGGTTAGTACAGATCCGGATTGAGGATTGATGGAAGACATGTTTTATTTCTGAACGTTAGGTTTATTTCTTAGTGTCGATTTTCCTGTTTATCTAGCGATTGCTTTAGTTTTCCCTTTCTAATGCATATTAGTTGCCATCATTTTTATTCCCTGGTTGGCAGCCTTGCTCCCCCCTCCCCACCATTCAATTTTGTACATCTCGATGTTCTGCTTAGCATTTAGATGACTAGGAATTCAGCTCCTCGTTCTTTCATGTGAGTGTCAATCTGGGTCTGTTTCTCCATTGTCTATCTTTGGTTAATAGAGGCCACGTTTATCTTTTGAGATATTCACTGTGGTTTTTACTTTCAGGGGTTCACATTGAAAGCAGTGTTGGCTAGTCATGGACTGTGGACATGCACTCATGTTCTTAATACAGTAAATGCTTTAGCACACATTTGTTTGTGGTGTAGCCTACAGTGCTGTTAGGGATAATTCTCATTTATGGCTAATTACCCTTACCTAGTGAGTCCCTCAGCAGCTTTGTAGGATTTCTGGGGTTTATTTTTTCCACCTGGTAAGAGTGTGAACCTTTTTCCCACTCTTGCATGTGTTTTGCCATGTGTATTTTTACTGTTTGTGTGATCTTGGGCTCTGGAGCCACACAACTCCATTAGCCCAACTTTTTGTGTGTGTTACACAGCACCTTCAATGCAGTGACACAGGGTTGTCTCTAAGACTTCCCACTGACTCCATGTTTCTGGGGCTGTCTACTGTCCCAAGAAACAGGTAAAGTTGCCATTTACTTTATGTAGTCATTTAAACTGCAGACCCAGTAGACCTCATCTTACATGGAGTACTGAAAAGGGTTAATTCTTACTCCTTTTTGTCTGCGCCTCTTGGAGCTTTCTTTCGCTCCCTTAACACTAAGACTTGGCTGGTGGCAGTGGTACGTACCCTATCTTTTCTACCGCGATTATAGTATATAAACGTGGTACTGTTTTAGCCTATTGTATTAGCCTCGAACGTAAACACACTTGACCAAATACTTTGTATTTTGGCTCTGGTCAGGTTTTATCGGCATTTCTTTTAGTTAAAGTCCTTCTTGTGTTTAACTTTGCAAAGCAAACCAGGTTTGCCTTCTTTGTTCGCCGACCTTTGGCGGGCTTCCGTTCAGAAGCCCTCCTTCGGCGTCTGGGTATCTAGGTGGGCTGAATGTGAGGGAGGGCTTTAGTCAACCCCTGCACAGGGTCTCCTTGGAGACCCAAGTCGCACTTTGTGTCGATTGGCTGAGGTGGTTGTCCGGGCCGGACAACCCCTCTTCTGAGTGATTGACAGCCAGGCTGTGTGAATGGGGGATTTTGGCATAAAAGGTAGGGCCCTTGAGCTGGAAGTCAGAGTCGACACTGGAACTGCAAAGAACCGAAGAGAAGCGGAGAAGAAGACGGCTGCTGCAACTCCCGAGTCCAGGTGAAGCCCTGCTGCAGTCCTGAGCTATCTACCCTTCAACGAGAAGAGAAGATCCAGTCCAGAGTCTTCTTCTCTTGAGCCTTGGGGGATCAACCAGCTCACCTTCCACAGCCAGAGGATCCTCTTCTTGGTCGAAATTGCTGCACACAGCTGTAGTGGTCCGGATAGCCACCTGAAGAGCCTCTCCTGTTTTAAAGGAGCGCACCTTTTATTCACTGTTGCTTCGCTGCTGCTGGCCTCATCCCTGGGTAGTGCAGATCGCTCCAGACGTCCTCCTTCTTGTCCCCACGACTGAAGCTCTAGGAACCATGAGTCTGCAGGAACTACCAGGAACAACTGCCGTAGCACCAGCTTTTCTTCAAACGAATAAGGTGCTGTGTCTGACTTCGAGGAATTGGGGTGAACCCTTTTTCCTCACCAAGGGCTTGTCCTGATCTTCCTTCCCTCTTATAACTTTTGCTTCCCTTTTGACAATACCCAAATACTCCTGGCAATCTCGAATCGTGATCTGTTCTAACCTTGTGATGCTCGACAACAGGACCCCTGTCCCATTTGACACTGGCGCAGGCCTATTTACTTTTATCTACGTTTTAGAAAGTATCTTCTGATTCTATCTGCCTTGACAAAAGTATTGCCTATGATTTTTATCCCCTATTCTCTTGGGTTAATTCATGTGCTATGTGTGTTTGACTTCGGTAACATTTCTTCTCGCAGGTACGCCTTTCTTTCGTAAGACCGAACTGTCATTACTGTCAAAAAGTGATCGCGTATTAACCCCCGGTAAAGCCTTTGTTTCACAACACTGATCCGTCAAATCCAATGTACTTACCTTGAATTGATCTGCACAAGGGGAATTGGTCGTGTGTAGTATATTTGAAGTGTGGTTGTAATTTAATAGAAGTGAAGTGTTTGATGAACAGATGGTTTAAAAATAAATGTACTTATATTTTTTTTACCAGAAACCTTGAGTCAGGGTTTGCTTGAGTCACAGTAATTGTAGTCCTTTGTGTAAACTCTACTACTGCTCATTTGCTCTTGAGATAAGTCTGGCTGATCAGCCATTGCTACCACATTTTCTGTGTATTACAGGATTGTACCAAAGGTGAAATTGCACTACCACTTGTAGTCTTAAGTGTGTGTAGTGTCACCTAGGGGCACTGCACAGGATTCTGCCTAACAGCTGTTGACACTTAGTCATGGCTGTGACATTTTATCTGAGATATATTCAGTGACAGATAAGGCTGCGCTGGATGGAAGTGGCTTCTAAGGCCTCCACAGCCCTGGGTTATCTCCTCCAGGATCTGTGACATGATTAGCATTGGTAGTGGTTAATATCTCTGGTTCTCTGGGTTGCTGTTTTACTTTGATAAGAGGTGAATGGTGATCATGTCATGAATGCTGGAGCCAAAGAAGCAAGTAGATGTTTTGATTATACCTCTGAGTGGATGCTGGTACTGTCTGGTGAGGCTCCTCTCAGAGCGGGAAGGACTGTGATGATGAAGGAGAAAGACGAGGTAGTGCTCTGTTTACTTAACAGCAGTCTTCATTGCTCAGACTCCAAGTCTTCCTCGTCACTCCCTCCCAAGTCGCAATGTGGTTTTAAACTAAATAACACTTCTTGGTAGTCCAAAGGAAAGTCTTGGTAATGCAAAGGTACATTTATGCCAGCTGGCAATAAGCATTTTCATGTTAAAACAAAACATCTTCAGAGGGATTGTAAATCACCTGTTTCCCAGAAGAGGATTAACCATAGAGTAACGACTCAGAGTAACGAAGATTACTGGTATGTAATGTGGCTATTCCCACATACACCAGAGTTCCAATGCCAAGGTCCAAAAGATGCTTACCAGGGACTCAGTTAGCATTAGTGCTGCCTTCGCCATTATTACTGGCAAATAGGGAAGATCCAAGTATATTCCAGGCAACTATACATAGTCTTCACTACATCAAAATTCTTCACTGGCTCTGGAGCAGAGTCACCTGCAATGAGTTTAGGTTGTGTCTAATAACAAGCCCAATTACGCTGCTTTGACTCGCTTCTGCGCTCAAATTTACCAAAGATAGGGACTATTGCCTTCCCGGACCATCGCAGCATCCCACATGGTGTCACTAGATTTTTCATCTAGTCTTCTGGCTCCTGTACTCTGGCGTATAATGCTCTGCCTTCCTTCTGTGCTTCTACTTACCGGAGCTAGGGGCTGCCTCACCAGGTGCCTCCAGTGACAATGCAATTTACGCCACACTTGGCTCACCCACGTGTGCCTTACCAGTGAGTGCATGAGCCACTGCCACTTCCCGTACCATTGAAGGATCCCACGTAACTTGTCACATTACTTTTCATCTATACTTCCAGCTGGACTTTGCTAGATGCTGCTGTGCTTGCCTTTAGTTCTAGCCAGAGGCTGCCATCCAAGGTGCATACAGTGACCAGTGACAATGCAGCATATGTCCCACTTGGCCTTCCCCTACACCCCTTACCAGTGAGTGCATCAGCCGCCATCATTTCCTGGACCTGAAGACATTCCACATGACATGTCACATGCTATTGTTTTTCCCTTAATAAAGATCCTTCCTTCAGGCATCCTCACCTCATGGGTGTTCTCATCAGATGGCGATCCATCTAAGGGTGCTTTCACTCCCTGTTAATGTCGACCGCGCGTTTTCTTCTATTTTTCGCTACTCAAAATCTCAGCTATTTTGCTTACGACATCTATCTGCTCTGCTTCCCCTATCTGTCGCAAACCAGGCATTATGGGACTTTTATTTGTCCTTGCTGATCTGCTCTCTCCATCTCTATGCCCTCTCAAATTCTAGCTCCCCACTCTCCC
Source organism: Ambystoma mexicanum (assembly GCF_040938575.1). Taxonomy (NCBI): domain Eukaryota; kingdom Metazoa; phylum Chordata; class Amphibia; order Caudata; family Ambystomatidae; genus Ambystoma; species Ambystoma mexicanum. The sequence goes on from NC_090939.1 coordinate 941,947,022, forward strand.
TAAACATTGCCATTTTCTTCTACTCGTTCTCACAGTCATTTTAATCTCATCTAATCCACTGTTTCCTCCTCTCCTTTGTCTTTATTGGACTTTGGAATACTCACTCCACTTGCAAAAATCTCACTCTACCATTGATTTTTTCTTCAGATTCAACATGCAATTCCTCTGCCTCACAAAGACTGTGGGCCTCATTACACAGAAGGCGGTAAGGGTTAACGGTCAACGGTAATGCTACCGGTGACCGTTAACCCTTACCGCCTTACTACGAGTTCCCTTTGCGGGACCCGACTTTAATGGCTGGTTTTACCAGCCGTTAAAGTAGGGTGCCGCAAAGGGACCTTGGTGCTAATTACGGTACCGCAATTTGCGGTACTGTAATTAGCCTCTTCCCCATTCCATTCCCATTATGCCCTATGGGGGCAAAAATGGGAATGGGGAAGGGCCTTGGTGAATGGGGAATTACCGCCCCCGCTCACCTTGGAGTAGGGCAGTAATTCCGCCATCCACCAAGGCGGACACGGTAAAATACTGGCGGCAACCATGGCGCTAATAGTGCCATGGTTACCGCCTACCGTGTAATGAGGCCCTGTGAATACTTCTTCTAATACTTCTACCCCACATTTCTTTCTTATCCAATGCATGCATCTCACCATACTGGTAAGGCAAGGAGTAATCGTCCCTCTTTTTCTTCCTTTGAAAACCACATTTCTTTCTTCTCTTATTACGTTTACTTTACTTTAAAACATTTATATAGTGCAGCCATGGACCCTAAGGCGTGAGGGCGCTACAAGACAACAGAAAGACACATCAAGCATAAAAAACATAAAAGCATAAAATCATGAATGAGGATCAATAGAGAATAAAATTCTAGATAGAGGATTAAAAACAGATTAGTTAAAAAGATGAGTCTTCAGCCTCTTCTTGAAGAGCTCGAGTGACTCAATACTTCTCATCTCTAGGGGAAGAGAGTTCCAGACAATAGGCCCGATGGAAAAGAAGGCTGAGTTGGCTACCTTTACGGTACAGCATTTAGGAACAACCAACAGATGTTGGTTATTTGATCTTAGGGCTCTACTATTCGATCTAGTCCTTTCTCTCTCACTTTTCTTATTGTTAATAGATATACGAAACCGCTTTCCAGCTTTTATGATTTGGATTCCCTTCTCTACTTCCTCTCTCTTCTGTATTTTTCTCCTTGGTGACTTCAACCTTCATCTTTCAAATATTCACTCCTCCTCTCCTCTTTTACCTCTTCTAGATTCTCTCCACCTTAACCTCATTTCCTTTTCTCCCTTTCCCATGTTTTAGGCTCATCTCTTAATCTTATTTTCTCCTCCTAATCATCCAATACTTCAGTGCATGTGCACCCTATCTATTCCTCTGATCACTTTTTTCTTTAATTTTCTCCCTCACTCCCTCCTTCTGCTGTTCTCCTCATTCTCTCTCCCTTTCTTCCCGTCACAACCTGTACTGTTTTTAACCTATTTCTTTTCTTTCCTTCCTTTTTTTCTCCCTTCCTACCATTGACAATTTTGCCACTCTGAGTTTATGGCACTTTGGAACATGCATATATAATGGATGGGATTACACCAGATGTATTCTGAGTCCAAATAACCAAAGAAAATGGCAAGTTATTGTTTTATAAGAAACTGAAGAAGATGGCAAGTTATTGTTTTATTAACAATTATCTAAAACAGGGAGGTTACAACGAACATCAACGGACGTACGCTCAGTCTCTCAATGATCACCACAAAAAATACAATTCTTATATTCAATTATGCATCAGAGTGACGTCATACTACGTGGCAATAGTGAAAACCCTATCAAGGGTCGGGATTGGTTAAGGGAAACATCTACATATACACTTATATAGGAGCTAGGATTGTTATTGGCTGTCCTTTATCAGGTGGGCAATTTACACCTGCCTCTTAAAACATGTAATTTCAGAAACACCAGGTATACAGCTTCTCATTGGTCTTACAAGCTATAAGGTCTTTCGCTATACAGACTAATACAATTGGCTGGCACGCTTGTGCCATGTCTGGAACATTTGGTTCATTTAGCAGCACGTAAGCTCGGGTGCAGGGAGATAGGACATGAAGCTTCCTCACCACCCAATTAGCCTAGGATCTCTAATCACCCATGCTTTCTGCCATGAAATTGTCTTTGTACTTGGCCTTGTAGAGTATTCTCATCTTTGGGAATGCACGCAAGTGAGGGCACTCGCTATCGTGTCTGGAACCCCAAATTCAAGCTCTATTTTCATCCTTGGCTCACATGACAGGAGACCACGATCTGGTCCATTTTGCAGCATTTAAATGCTCTAAATGAATTCAAACATGGCATTCTTCTTCAGAGTAGATAGCTGACCTTGATTTCTACGATCTTGAATTCAGGCTAGACAGCCTCGCCACGCAGCTCCATGAGCCTGCTATTTTTCTGCGACACAGCTTTCCATTGTCCCTTCATGGTTTCTGGCTTATTTATTTCATGATACCAATGTCCAGTTTCTGTACAATGGCGGCTTCCCCTGCATTCTATTTACTACTCATAGCTAGCCTATACAATGGGGTCATTACGACCCTGGCGGGCGCGTAATGAACGGTGTCGGTAAGGGACCGGCACTGTTCATTACGGGCAGCCTCATTACGAGGTCTGCTCGCGGATGCCGCTAAGGACGTCTGGTCTGACTACTTTACTTCGAAAATGTATTTTCTGGGTTTCTACTTTGCTCCCTCTTCTTCTACCCCCCCGGACTTCTTGTCTATCTTCCCATCATTTCTGTCTTTTTCTCTCCTTTCTGACTCTGGCAATACCTACTTCTTATCTCGTGCTCACCGTACGAGTGTTACGCTCACCTGGCTCCCACAGGGGCGTCGGTCGGACCCGGACTGCTGCGGCCTCCACCCACGTGATGCGTAGTGCAGCGATGACTGACTGGATCTGCCCTCCAATTCTTGTTTGCTTGACTCGTAGAAATATTCTCCTACAAGTGGAGAGATGGATTTAGCCACTTGTGGATTCAAGTGATAGCACCCCCACTGTCCTCCCCTCTAATCACCACTGAAGTGCCCTCTCAGCAATCTCACCTTATATTCTTGAAGGATGAGCCCTCCATCCTGCGAAGTACGCAGGGGCGCCTTGAAGACCAGTTACTTCACTGGCCTGAAGATATTGGAAGAGTTGTAGATGAATCCTGACTCCAAAAAGTCCTGGCGAAGAGCCGTAAGTATATAGTTCGTAAGAGTTCAAAATGTCTGGAATTCACTCCTGTCCAATTCCTCTTTTATCTTGCAGCTTTGACCCAATAAGAAGATTGACAACTGAAAGCGCTCCGGTAAAAGTCTGTGTTACCCAACACTGTCCGGTAAATAATGCCCAGGGTTAAACTTGCTGCTTTCTCCTTTTCTCACAGGTGCGGCATAAGAAGAGGTGGCGTGCTGATGAATAATACCTCCGGCGGTAAAATCAGGTAAGCATATGGCGGCTAAAGATATTGTCTCTGCCTGTTCTCTCTGCTCACCTTGTTGTTTCTTGTCCCCCTCAGGTGCCGGAATTCGGCGATGTAAAGATGGAGACAGCGCCGGATCGAAGAGATGCTGCGTGGAACGGTGAGTATGGCGCCGCGCTGCTGTTGGCGATGCGACACGTTTAAAACAAAGTCTTTCCTCAGGTTTGAAGATGCAATGAATCCGGGATCAGGTAAGAAATCAGGTAATATTCTTGTTCTAACCTTTGCTTCTTTCCTTCTTTCTAGGTGCTCCAGGTTCGAGGCGGGCGTGGCAGAAGGCTGGATGCTGCTGCTGGCACGGTGAACGTTACGCTGCTGGATGCAGAATAACGTGAAGCGTGTGCTGCTCTTCGGGCGTGGTTTAAATAGCCTCCAAAGTAGTCCCAGGTAGGTATTCCTCCCCGACCACATCCGAGTAACAAAATAGTCCCTAAGGTAAAGTAGTCCCATCCAGGCCTCACATGGGCTGGATCTTCTTGCAGCATGGTCTGCATCAGGTAAGTGTGCACTTATGAGCCTGGCGCCTATGGCGCCAGGACTGATGTCCCATATGAGCCTGGCGCAATTGGCGCCAGGACTGAACCCAGACAGCCCCTAGCAGGGGTTGATGGGTTTTCTCAAGGCAACATGATGCCTGCTCCCGGGGCTGATGGACGTAGTCTGGATGCCCAGGGGTATGCATCATGACAGCACTCCCCCTCAAGGCCCCTCCTAAAGTCGTTCTTCCCCTTGGTCCTGGTTTGTCTGGGAAGTTCCGATGGAATCTCTTCACTAATCGAGGTGCATGAACGTGGTCACTAGGCTCCCATGACCTTTCCTGTGGCCCGTAACCTTTCCAATCGATTAAGTAAAAAAGTTTTGATTTAACCACCTTGGAGTCCAGGATGTTTTTCACCTCAAATTCAGGTTCTCCATCTATCAAGATAGGATCTGGTGGTTTGGTTAATCTTGTTCCTGGTTGAACTGGTTTTAAAAGTGAAACATGAAAGACAGGATGAATTCGCATATTGGAGGGTAATTCCAGTTTGACGGCCAACGGGTTGATAATGGCCTTAATGATGTAAGGTCCTAAATATCTAGGATTAAAAGTCCGAGTTCCTTTCAGAGGTATGTGTTTTGTAGCTAGCCAAACCTGATCTCCAATTTGGTACTGTGGAGTTTCACTTCTATGTAGATCAGCATTTTTCTTGTATTTCTCTTTTGCTTGCTTCAAATGTTCTGTTGCTTCCTTGAAGGCTTGTGTAATAGTAGAATGCAAATGACTAACTGCAGGCATTTCTAAGTGCTGAGGCGAATCGAGTTCTGAGGTTCGAGGGTGGTGTCCATATATGGTATAAAAGGGGCTTTGTCCGGTTTCTGAATGTACAGAGTTATTGTATACATATTCGGAAATCCATAAAATATCTTTCCAATTACTTTCGGTCTGGTGAAGCATGCAACGTAGGTACTGTTCAAGGGTCTGGTTGGTCCTCTCCGTCTGACCATCGGTCTGGGGATGGTGACTGGTTGATAACCTTACGTCGATTTGCGCCAATTGGCAACATTTCTTCCAAAAATGTGAAATGAATTGACTACCCCGGTCAGAGACCAACACGGAAGGAAACCCACATATTCGAACGATGTTTTCGAGGAACTCCTTGGCCAGAATTGAAGCAGAAGGTAATCCCTTCAAAGGAATAAAGTGGGCCATCTTGGAAAAAAGATCCACGATAACTAGAATGGTGTTAAATCCATTACATGGAGGTAGATCTGTAATAAAGTCTAAAGACAAAGTGTGCCATGGTGTAGGTGGAATATCCAAAGGTTGTAAAAGGCCAGCTGGTTTTTTCTTCTGACTTTTGTTTAGGGCGCAAATGCCGCAAGACATCACAAATGACTTTATATCTTTTCGCCAGGTGGGCCACCAGAATTGTCTCTCCATTTTAGCTTCGGTTTTTGCGATACCTGGGTGACCTTCCATCAGGGTAACATGATAATTGGAGATGACAAGTTCCTGTAATTCCTTGTGTGGTAGAAATAGTCGTCCTTGATAGTAGGGTAGATCATTGATGACTGAGTAATCCGGGCCTTTCTTTACCCAGTCCTGCAGTGCTGCTGGATCGAAGAGTTGTTGGATTATTAAATGAATTTCTTCTAGTGTCTGTAAAGTAGTTATGCCAAGAATTCTTTGTTCAGAAATTATAGGCACCGGCTCTGGGTTCGCATATGCTTCTTCCATTCCTATTCGGGATAAGGCATCTGCCTTGCCATTTTTACAGCCTGGTCGATAAGTGATCACAAAATCGAATTCGGCAAAGAACAGTGCCCATCGAAGTTGGCATGATGATTGGGCGTTGGCTGTTTTTAGATACTGCAAGTTCCGGTGATCGGTGATTACAGTAATGGTATGCCTGGCACCGAGAAGATAGTGTCGCCAAGCCTTAAAGGCGGATTTGATGGCTAATAACTCTTTATCGGTAACCGCATAGTTTAACTCAGGTGCCGAGAACTTTCTGGACCAAAATGCCACTGGGTGAAGTTGACCATTTTCAGGATCCTTCTGGGACAGGACAGCTCCCATGGCTAAACGGGATGCATCAGTTTCCACTATGTATGGAAGCTCTGGGCGTGGATGTCTTAAGACAGGCGCAGACGTGAATTTCGCTTTCAGCTCCTGGAAGGCCTTTTCAGCCTCTTCGGTCCACAAGAAGCGTTTGTTCTTTGGCAAAAGTGCTGTGATGGTATGTACAACATGTGAGAAGTCCGGAATGAATCTGCGGTAGAAATTGGCAAATCCGAGCATGCTTTGTACCCCTTTAACATAACTAGGTGATGGCCACTTGAGAATTGCGTCCACCTTTTGTGAGTCCATTCGGACTCCTTTTGGAGTCAGGATAAAACCAAGGAATTCAACTTCCGTAACATGAAAAACACATTTTTCCAATTTTGCATATAACTTGTGCTGGCGTAGTTTCTCAAGGACTGCACGTACGTGCTTAACATGGTCTGATTCTGAGGAGGAGTACACTAGAATATCGTCTATGTATACGACAACACAGACGTCAATGAGTTCACGAAGGACATCGTTCATAAAATACTGGAAGGCTGCTGGTGCATTGCACAACCCGAAGGGCATCACCTGATACTCGAATAATCCGTACTTGGTGCGAAAGGCCGTCTTCCATTCGTCGCCTTTCTTTACACGTACCAGATGATATGCCCCTCGGAGATCTAACTTAGTGTAGATACAAGCATCCTTCACTTGGTCTAGTAGTTCAGGGATCAGAGGCAACGGGTCCCGGTCAATGCGCGGTAGTCTATGCACGTTCTGAGGTCACCTTCCTTTTTAGGTACGAAGAACAAAGCTGAAGATGCAGGGGACTTGGATGGGTCAATAAAGCCATTGGCAAGGTACTGGTCTAAGTATTGTCGTAGGTGAAGGTTCTCAGGTTCCGTAAGGGCATAGATTCTGCTACAAGGGGGTTGTCCACCAGGTATGAGATCGATTTGACCATCGTACAATCTGTGAGGAGGTAAGGTGTTTGCCTGTTCCTTTTGGAAGACATCCTGGAATTCTTGGTATTCTGGAGGTAGTTGCATGACTGCTGTGGTTACTGTGGCCAGGCCTGCATTCTGATTTTTCTTTGGGTAACAGGTTTGTGCACAATCCGGGAAGGTTATTCTCTTCTCTCGCCAATCAGTAGAAGGATTATGTGTTTCCAACCAAGGTATCCCCAGTATTATTTGTAACTGTGGGGCTTTGATTAGATCAAACACAATAGTCTCTCGATGCCCATCCTGACCCAAAAGTGTCATCTCTGCGGTGGAGTGAGTTACAGGTCCAGAAGCAATTTCAGTTCCATCGACTGTGGCGATGACATCTGAGGTGGTTTTTCGGCAGAGAGGTATATTCATCCTAGAAGCCAATTCATAGTCCACATAGTTTCCTATGGCCCCGCTATCAATGTATGCCCTTACTGCGTGCATACGCGATGGCTGCCCTGGATCTACGAGGACCATTGGTATGATGAAATGCGAGGTCTGAGTATCCTTCTTCAAGCTCGGCAAGCGGACCTCTATGCTTGTCGGGCGTGGTCGTTTCCCGAGTCTGACTCCATATGGCTTTTATCAGCAGCTCCTGCCACCTTCTTGGGTGGTTTTACAGGGCAATCCCATAGAAAATGTCCAGAAGTTCCACAATATAGACACAATTGCATTTGCCGTCTCCTTTCTCTTTCCTTCTGGGTTAGGGGTCCTTTAACCCCTCCGATTTGCATGGGTTCTGAAGCATCTGCTCCTTTGGGGTTAGCGTGGGTTTTGACCAACACCCGATTCTCAAACTTGGCTCGATCAGCCTTTCTGTTCTGAAGTCTGTGATCTAACTGGACCACTAAGTCTATATATTCAGCGCAGTCTTGAGGTGGGTTCACGACTTGAGCCAAGACATCCTTGAGTTCTCCTCGAAGCCCTCAATGAAATAACGTGATTCGTTTTTCTTCAGGCCATCCGGTTTCCACCACCAATCTATTGAAGGTTGCGATATAGGTTAGCAGATCCTGGTTACCCTGTCGTAAGGATAAGAGTTCGTTATCCAGGGCTTGTCCCTGTGAATGTCTGGCAAACAGTCTTTCCATGCTCATTTGAAAACCCTGAAAATCCTGGAGAAGAGGGTCATCCTGGTTGGCTAGCGGAATGGACCAATCCGCTGCGCTGCCACTAAGATTTGATAATACAAAGGCTACTTTAGCTTGGTCGTTTGGAAAGGCTCCCGGTCTGCATAAAAAGTGCAAGCGGCATTGGTTCATGAACACGGCGAACCTCTTGGGGTCCCCAGCAAAGCGTTCGGGTGGAGCTAACGGAATATTTCCTGGTAAAATCACTTGCACAGGATTGCTTGATGAAACTGGGGCTGGATTCCCCCCAAACCCAGGTAGGGGTGTTTGTCCAGCTTGGGTTTGCAGCAGTTGTCTGGCGAGATCATCTGTGTGCTCCTTCGATACAATTAGTTCTCTTCTGAGGGCATTAGTCTCTTGGCGAGCGGCGTGCACTTCCGCCCTAAGTTCCCCCAATAGTTGGGCCAGTTAGTTGGTTTCTGAAGTTTCCATAACGCCCGGGTGGGGATTTGTAGATAGACTTCGTGTTCTGTTACGCTCACCTGGCTCTCACAGGGGCGTCGGTCGGACCCGGACTGCTGCAGCCTCCACCCACGTGATGCGTAGTGCAGCGATGACTGACTGGATCTGCCCTCCAATTCTTGTTTGCTTGACTCGTAGAAATATTCTCCTACAAGTGGAGAGATGGATTTAGCCACTTGTGGATTCAAGTGATAGCACCCCCACTGTCCTCCCCTCTAATCACCACTGAAGTGCCCTCTCAGCAATCTCACCTTATATTCTTGAAGGATGAGCCCTCCATCCTGCGAAGTACGCAGGGGCGCGTTGATGACCAGTTACTTCACTGGCATGAAGATATTGGAAGAGTTATAGAAGACGAATCCTGACTCCAAAAAGTCCTGGCGAAGAGCCGTAAGTATATAGTTCGTAAGAGTTCAAAAAGTCTGGAATTCACTCCTGTCCAATTACTCTTTTATCTTGCAGCTTTGACCCAATAAGAAGATTGACAACTGAAAGCGCTCCGGTAAAAGTCTGTGTTACCCAACACTGTCCGGTAAATAATGCCCAGGGTTAAACTTGCTGCTTTCTCCTTTTCTCACAGGTGCGGCATAAGAAGAGGTGGCGTGCTGATGAATAATACCTCCGGCGGTAAAATCAGGTAAGCATATGGCGGCTAAAGAGATTGTATCTGTCTGTTCTCTCTGCTCACCTTGTTGTATCTTGTCCCCCTTAGGTGCCGGAATTCAGCGATGTAAAGATGGAGACAGTGCCGGATCGAAGAGATGCTGCGTGGAACAGTGAGTATGGCGCGGCGCTGCTGTTGGCGATGCGACGCGTTTAAAACAAAGTCTTTCCTCAGGTTTGAAGATGCGATGAATCCGGGATCAGGTAAGAAATCAGGTAATATTCTTGTTCTAACCTTTGCTTCTTTCCTTCTTTCTAGGTGCTCGAGGCGGGCGTGGCAGAAGGCTGGACGCTGCTGCTGGCACAGTGAACGTTACGCTGCTGGATGCAGAATAACGTGAAGCGTGTGCTGCTCTTTGGGCGTGGTTTAAATAGCCTCCAAAGTAGTCCCAGGTAGGTATTCCTCCCCGACCACACCCACATAACAAAATAGTCCCTAAGGTAAAGTAGTCCCTTCCAGGCCTCACATGGGTTGGATCTTCTTGCAGCATGGTCTGCATCAGGTAAGTGTGCACTTATGAGCCTGGCGCCTATGGCGCCAGGACTGATGTCCCATATGAGCCTGGCGCCATTGGCACCAGGACTGAACCCAGACAGCCCCTAGCAGGGGTTTCTGGGTTTTCTCAAGGCAACATGATGCTGCTCCCGGGGCTGATGGACGTGGTCTGGGTGCCCGGGGGTATGCATCATGACAAGGACCTCTCCACTTCACCCTATCCCGCCATTTCTAGCAATCTACCCTCATATTTCTTCTAACCATACATACCTCCTAAATCATTCGCTCTCTCTCTACTTCCTCCTTTTCCTCCTCCTTCAAACATGAAACAATCATCCCTATTCTGAAAAAACATTCCCTCGACCACTGTCTCCACTCCAATTGAATTCCCATGTATCTACTCCCTTCCCTCTCTAAATGTCTTGAAAGAGTTGTTTGCGCACAAGTCTCTTCTTTTTGCAGCTATTATTCCTACTCCATACTCTCTCCTGTTCAATATGGCTATCATCCTGCATTTTGTATTGTGACTGCTCTGCTATATGTCTCTATTTCCTTTCTCTCTGTCCATCACAACAAGCTAACACCTATTCTTATTCTCTTCGATCGTTTTGCTGTGTCTAACACTGTTGGTCACCCCACTCTACTTTCCACTTTCTCCTACTTTGGTCCAGTTTTTCAGTCTTACCATTCTAATTGCACTCATTTGCTTTCCTGAACTGGCAACACTTCTACCTCACTTCCACTTCTCTATGGAGTTCCTCAAGGCTCTCTACCTGTCCCATTATTCTATTTACTTTACACCATCTCGCTTTTAGCACTTATTAGCCTCTCCTGTCACTTCTACGCCGACAGATCTTTTCTCTTTTTCTTCCTTTTCCAACACCTTTCATTCTACCATTTCAACTTGGCTCTCAGCCATCCAATTGAAGATGTCCTCTCATTTCCTACACTTTAACCCCTCTATGACCAAAATGCTTTTTTTCCTGCTGCTTCTCCTTCTTCTACTTTGCCCCATCCTGGTCTTTCAATTTGCTTTGGTGTATTCGGTTACAGGTTTTACAAAAAACTTTTCTGTATAGTGTTTCTTAAAAACTTTCAGTGTTGTGCCTAAGTCATAAATTGGTGAGACTTCATTTATGTAATCCTTGTGGTAGTTGTTATGATTTAGGCACAAAACTGAAAGTTTTTAAGAAACGTGACACAGAAAGGTTTTTTGTAAAACCTGTAACCGAATACACCAAAGCAAATTGAATAAAAACAGAAAAGTAATATTCACTAATAAGTGTACATTGAAATTATTGGAGAAACAAATGTGTGAATACTGTATATAAAAAAGCGCACAGGCTTACATAGAACCCCAGCTTTCGACTTACTTAACCTATTTTTACATTCCTAATCCTTTCTTGCCTTGATTATTGTTCAGTCCTTCTGTTTGGTCTTCCCTCTCTAACCTTATGATTTTTGCTTCCATTTCTTCTTCTCTTCTTTCAATCTCCCTTCTACCTTTTGACTCCCATCTTCCATTTCACTTGCTCTGTATTGTGTTCAAATGCCTCCACGGCCTAGTGCCACCCTATATTTCCTTTCTTGCCTCTCTCCACTCTCCAACCAACCTCTTTTTTCTAAATATCTTCATTTTCTTGCGATCCCTAAGCCTCCCTGCGCGCCTTCTTGATTTCGTTCTTCTTCCCTTGTTTCCCCTAAACACTGTGTATTCTTTATCCTTACATATCAGTTCCTCACCTTCTTTCCACCTGTTGTGTACTCTTTTTAAAGATCATCTCCTTTCCTCTCTTTCTGATAACTAACCTCATTTCTAAATGCCGACATTATTGTCTCCCCACCATTGCTAATTTTATGTACTGTTCTTCTTAAGTCTCCACAGGGCGTTGGAGAAAGTGCTTTATGAATCCAATAAAATAGAAATACAAAATGAAAGCCGTAAATGTCCCTCAGAAATTCCAATGCGTTTGAAATTTCAATAAAAACCTCTGACACTGGGGTGGGCAATCATCCAAGTAGACAAGAGGTTAAGGGTAAAAAGCCCTGAGCCATCATGGCTTATAAAATCATCACTGAAGTGAAAATGAAGAGAAAGACTATTCTTCAGTATGACAGGCTGCTGCATACAAGATCTTGGTTTCGAATGTAAATCTCTTAGGTAGGTAGCAACACATTATTTGGCATGAATTGGCACACAGAGAGATAAGCAATAGACTGAATAAGCTATATGCACTGCCAGAGAGTTGTGTCAGGAATAAGGGCAGGCGCGGATGGTATAGACCTAGAAAAAGGCTATAGCTATGCAAACGCAGCAAAACTACAATTCCCAGCAGTACTTGGGAATTTGAGTAGTCAATTGCCGTGCGCGTGTGTGGCCAGCTGATATTGATTGGCAACGGTTTATGAAGGGGCCCACGGCGCACGGCAGGTGTGGCTTATTTTGTATTCCAGATGGTGCTGTGTCGGAGGGAGAAAGGAGCCGCCGCCCACTGATGGACGCTGCAAGGACTCGGAGGCGGCAGGTGTGATCAGCAGCAGCGGTGAAGAGGAATTTGGCGGCGGCTACGAGCGACATCATTTACATCCGGGAAGGCTCAGGAGCTTCCCGGACCAAAGATAAGTGCGGGCAGGGGCTCTGAGGGAGCGTTTATTAATGGCAAAAAACACATTAGTCACGGGCATTGTTCTGAGAGTGAAACGAACACTGTAGGGTTTATGTGCACGGATGCCCGGTTCTTGAAGAAAGAGCTGGTTCAGTTTTGTTGTTGGAATGAATATGCATTTATGAAGGTTGTGAAAAGCCTCAGCGTCCAGCCTCTCCACATGCTGATAACAGGGGAGGGGCAGGTTGGGTTGAATTCATGTTTGAACTATGCAAAGCGCAAATATGTATGTTTCACTGTTTATTCTAAGTTTATGTTCTTTGTTTGTCGGTACTGCCCAAGGGGCCATGAGTCATGTCTTTCATAGTGGGAGCAATCCCCAGTGTCCATTCCATTTTGCTTGCTTGCTATGTATATGTTTTTTCTAGGAGAGAATGAAAGGGGAACATGTATCAAGGTGTCCTAACAAGTCATGTTGTGCAGATCACAAGGAGTGCTAAGCGAGCAGGTTATGAGTGTATTAAGGCATAGAGGTATAGACTATGTTATAAAGAACACACACAGTTGTTAGTGTTACTAGGTGTTACTAGGTATAGTCAGTGTAGGGGTTTTCCCTGCTGCTTCCCCAGTCCTATCCAAACTAGGTTTCCCCTCACCCTCTATCCGGTGTTCCTAAACTCCCCTACCATGTCCACAACCTCTCCCTAACCCTCTTCCCCCCACTGGCTGCCATGTGGTGTCCTGTCTATTCTATATCAGGTACCTATGCAAACCACGGTGGGAGGGTCGACTTCATTCGGCTTCTGTGGTTCGGGGGAGAGTGTCGACATATCTTCCCCATTAGTGTGTGTACCTTGACAAGTTGCTTGCGCCTTGTGAGCCTGTCATGAGATACAAAGTGCCATATTTCCATATTAGGGCCTTAGATGGCCTCATTAGCAGCTAAAAACCAATAGCTTATTCAAAGTATGTGCTAAATGCTGAAAGTAATGTGTTGTAGCACCTACTTTAAGCCGTAGTGAGCTACAAGGAATGTGCAGGCCTAGGATGGGTGGCAGGTTACATTATGCATTGTGCATAGAAAGGCAGGGCCGAGGCCCCAGTTTGGTAGCTAATAGAGACTTGTATTGGAGTGTTTGGAGCATTATAGCACCTATATAGCGCTTAGATAGCCAATCTTTGAAGCACTGTAGACACTAAGCTATGAGTGCAGGCCAGGTAGAATTTGCTCACTAGGGGTTAATTGATTTTGGCTTCTCCTAGAATATTCTGCCTTTTCAATCGTGGCTCTGCCAGGCTTTGTAAACATACCTTCTCTCTCTTAGAAGGCCTGGTACTGCCTTCCCGACGCTGATAAGACATTCCAGTGCTTTCTCAGACAGGGCTCCAAGGGAGGGGTACGAGCACGGAGCATCTCAGAGAGAGCTGGGTTTTTCCATGGGCAAAACTATTTTGCACGGCGAAGGTTCTGGAACTGTGCGTCATGTTGATTGATGGCACGAGAGCACAAAAGGTGCACGCACCCAGAACTGGGCGGGAGATTCATCTGCGCACTTTCCTCAAGCAAGAGCAGCGAGTGCCCGGAACCGGAGGCTCTTTGCGGTACCTTGCAGCGCTGTTATCTGTGAGCGTGGCTGGCAGCAGTTAGCTTAAGATGACCAGGGGCTCCTAGCGCTGATTAATGATACCATCTAAAGGGACATAAGACAGTGTTTCTCTAGGTTTTGTGGTTTCTCTTAAGTTTTGTGATATCTCTAATGAGCTTTGTAATCTTCTCTAACTTGAAATCCAAAGTGCTGCTAAATTTACTGTTATGTTATATTATGCTATATGTCTAATAAATGCTAAAGTTATGCTGAAGGTGACATTTCACTAGCATGAGTTCATTGCTCAGCACGAGCGGACCTGTAATTTGGGTGGAATTGGGTGATTTATGCTAATAAGGGCTGGCCCCGAGAAAGAAACACCCCTTTTCAAGACAGAGCCATTTCCAGATAATCCCAGAGTCATGTGACCTGAACTTCTTGGCGAGAGCTCTCGTACTGCCTTCAGCTGAGCTATTTCCTGATGCGGCTCAAGGAAAGCATTCCTTTGTCCACTGCATCATCCAACAATGAATTTAAGGACTAGATTTGAGAATAGGACAACCTCAGCTGTTCTCTGTGATGCATAGAGAGGCACAAACAGCCATAAGTATGGAGAGTAAGGTGACACTTGAAGATGATGCACAGCTGCCAAAACGGATACTTGTATGGGTGGTCTGGGATCCGCCCTGAGATAGAAAACCAACCATAAGCATTTTTTCAGCCACAGGCCACATCTGACTCTTCCACCTTTACGGGAAAACTCAGTCCAGTGAACAGGAACCATCTGGTGGACCCAGCGCTAAGAAGTGGCCTTTGCGTGACAAGATGGCACTTTATAGAACAGCGACATAAATAAATAAATTGCAAACGCATACAAATAGGTTGCGCACAAAGCAAATTGTAAGGAATTAGAAACAAGCATTCCTAAAGACAGAAGTTTTGGCATTTGTAGTTGTTCATTGCATTTACATTTAGCATGGAGAGAAGGAGAACAGCAATACTCGGTCCAATCGGGAACCGTGGAGTAAAACAATACCCACATACATTGGGACAGTTACAAACATTAAAACATACACAACCACTCTTTACATATTTTGCTGGTGACGGTCGGAGTTGGTGCAATGCTGGTGGCATGTTGGCAGTTCTAACACATTATAATGAAAACTTTATTCAGCGGGAGAGAGGGAAACACCAACCACCGGATGACACCATTGGCAGTTACTGGAACCATATTAAGCATGCCTGCAAACTGCAGGATCACTAGCATGCAGGCTCACAGCATCAAAATGCACATTTACTGAGTCCTCTTTAAGCATTTGCTGGGCTGCAGGAAACCAGTTCAACTATACACTTATATCAGTCATGGATCATTGCGAGCACAGTTCAGGAGCTGGCAATGGCAAAGGGATAGCGCAAGATGGGAGTGGGCAGTGCAAGGGGAAGAGACGGTTCAAGGGAGGGAGGAGCAATAGCACAAAGGAGGAAGGAGCAACAGAGCAAAGGGAAGAGCAAACGTGCAAGGGAGGGTGGGGGGGCAGCACAAGGGGGAGGGACAGCGCAAGGGGTAGGAGCGACAGCACAGGGATGAGGAGCCACACAACAAGTGGGGGAGGCAAGAGGGCAAGGAGTGACCACGTGAGGAAGAAGTAGAGACAGCACAGGGGCAATGAGGGATATTGCAAGGGGGAAGGAGGGACAACGCAAGGTGAGGGGCAGTACAAGGGGGAAGGACAGTGCAAGGGGGAGGAGGGAAACCATCAGGGGGACAGCACAAGGGAGGGAAGAGGGACATTGCTAGTGGGGAGGAGGGACAGTTCAAGGTAGGGAGTAGGGACAGTGCAAGGGGAAAGGAGCAACAGTGCAAGGAGAAGGAGGGATAGCGCAAGATGGGGTGGGCAGTGCAAGTGGGAGGGACAGCACAAGTGGAGGAGGTAAAGTGCAAGGGGGATGAGGGAAAACACCAAGGGGACAACGCAAGGGAGGGAAGAGGGACAGTGCAAGGGGGTGGAGAGACAGTGCAAGGTAGGGAGGAGGGAACAGCAAAAGGGGGAGGAGGGGCAGGGCAAGGCGGAGGTGGTGCAGCAAATGGGGGAAGGAGCGACAGTGCAAGGGGTGGGGAGAAGGGACAGCACAAGGGAGAGAGGAATGACAACATAAGGGGGAGGAAGGACAGTGCAAGGGGGAGGAGGGAAAATGCCAGGGGGTGGAGGGACAGCACAAGGCACAAAGGTGGGACAGCACAAAAGGGGGAGAAGGGGCAGCACAAGGGGGGGGCAGCACAATAGGTAAAATAGTACCAGCGCAAGTGGGGTGTGACATTTGTTGTTTGCATGTCTAATTGCAGCCTTTGGTCATATTTGTCCTATATTGTAGCTTTGATCTTAATGCAATTACTTACAAGTACACATCTATGTTGTCAGCAATACTGCAACTCTCCAATGAACTACAAACTGTAGATGTCCTCACAACCTATTTTATTGGAGTGGTGTTGTACCACTGACAACATACAGATGCCCCCAAAAAGAAATCACACTGAGATTTCTTATCTTATGAGGATATCTGTATGTAGTCATTGTGAGAATGTGAAAGCATTTGTCAGCGGTACTGCACCTCTCCAATCAACTAAAACGTACAGATGTTCTCACACCTTATATTATTGGAGAGGTGGAGTACCACTGACAACACACAGCTTTCTTCATAAGAAATCACAATGAGAATGGAGAAGTGCAGTGCCATTGATAACATACAGATATCTTCATAAGAAACATTGGTACTGCAGCCCTCCAAAAAATAATTGCTTGTATCCTAACAGTATCCAGAAAGGGAAACCTACATGCAGCCCAATGTGCTAGAAAAGTAACCCAAATGTAACTCAACTCCATCTGTCACATTCAGCTTTGAAAGTGACAAAGTCACATGACATGGTACAGAACTCATGATTGGGAGAACATTTGTAAAACAAGCCACCTTTGGATTACATCAGCGTAATGGAAAAAGCAATAGCATTTGATGTGTCAGCCGAGTATGCCACAGTATTTCCAGTTGTCATGTCAACCAGAAAGTCAGCTTTCTGGAACCGCTTTACTGTTTGTTTTGTCTGTAGCAATGGTGTTGGCGATATTTTGATTTCTGTGCCACCAAAATGCACCAAAGCCAAAAATCAATCCTGCACTAAATATAATAGCAACTGTGGTAAAAGCCATGTACAAGGCTGCTGGGGGCCCCTCGTGGAGGTAAACAAAGGCACAGGGGGCTGGGGGGATGCAAAAACTGATTACAAAATATATCTCGCTTGTAACTTCATTTGGGCGTGAAGCCATAAAAGTTTTTAAAAAATAGCACCCACCTCTGTGTTATTTGTAACTTGTGTGTTGTTCAAAATCTTCACGACAATCTCGGCGACACTGGAAATGTTGTCTTTCTTTAAGGTTTCAGGCTTCGAGGTGATTAGCTGTGTGCTACTGGCAACCTCCAGAACCTTTTCCTCGGAGGGCTGAGTTTGTATCTGTTAAAATAAAGGCACTTCTTAAACATTTCAAAATGGAGCAGGTTCCATGGGTTACTTTCTGACAGATGATTGTCACGGATTTTCTGGGTAATTTAATGCACAGATCACCCTCGCACTAGAAGATGCAGGAAGACTCTTTTGTGCGTTTAACAATTGTCCGTTTTGTACAGTGCCAGTCATTTTACCCCAACTCTCTTTCAATAGTTTACCGTACCATGAAATAAAACAAGAATTGGCAGAGCCAACAGTTTTATGTTTTGTGTAGTCATCGGATAGGCATTTGCCAGACACTGCCATAATTATACTACTTAGCCACTAGATGGCAAAAGCTGGGAAATGGTTTGAATACCTGGGCATATGGCAGCAGTTCCTGGAAAATTCGTGTACGATACCTATACACAAGCCAAAACAGTTGGTGCTGCCAATGCTTGTTCTAACAGGACTTCAATGAAAGGACCATGTGAGGACAAATATTCTGCATATAAATCAAGTGGCTGAAGGTATACTTGGTTAAGACATTATTACTCCAGTAGAGCATTTACAACGTCAAACAAGACACTTTCAGTTGACTGGTTTAAAATACCACTGGCGTGCCCAATAAAATACAATGCTTGTGTTACTGCATGATAGAGCTAGTGCAAAGAAATGTCAACAGGATGAGTGCTTGGAGGGGGAGGTAGTGGGTGCGAATGCCTGTAGGGATTAGCATGACCATGGCCAGTTACTGGGTGTGTTAATAACCAAACAACAATCACAAGCTGTGTATCTCCCCTCACATCTCATCTCCCTTCAAGCTGTACACCAGTGCAGTCCTTTTGGCTTAAAGGTGATGCTTAAGCACTGTCTAATAGCCAAAACTAAAAATGGGGTGATTGAGGATCACAGTGGGCTTCTCCGTAAAGAGAAAGGCAAGGTGGAGCAGTAAGCGCAAAGGAGACAGAAATCGGAGGCCTGGACAGAAAAGTAAAAAGTAAAAAGAATTATACAGTAAAATCACCCTGGACCACTACACCCTTTAACAATTGACCTTTCTTGCAATAGAACTGTGCCACAGTATGACACAGAACTCAGTGTCCTATGTAAGTAGCATCCAGTTCTGCATGATTCAGTGTATTATTTCAGAAAGGCATGGTTCTCTGAGAAATGTACACTGAAGAATGTATATGACATGCATTACTTACCATAATATCATTTCTGATGATTGTATCTGCTTAGATTCAAATGCTGTGCATATAGTCCGACATCTAGTGGTAATTGTGGAGCATTGCATCTTGTCTTTCGAGGATCGAAAGGGGACATTGACATGAGCCTGTTTTTAACACTATCCCTAACGTGACGTTTAGTGTACCCAAAATCCCTCACGCGTCATGGTCCCTCAGATTGTTTTTTTACACCAAGCTAGCTGGTCAGCTCATGCAGAACTCATAAATTGCTAAATCCGCATAAGGCGACCAGCTAGCTGGGCGGAATGCTTCAAAACCCTGAGGAAATGACCAGACATTAATTTTAAAGTTAACCCAGGATGTTGACACTCCTAGCCCTAAGGACATGGATGGCTGCAGCTAGGGATGACCACAAAACCCTGGGCTTGTAATATTATTGGATTTTATGTAGAGCCACTGCTGCCCTTTTCATGATATCTGGACACTTTGAAATCTGTAGGAGAAACATTTTGCATTTTGTTAGTGGAGAAGAGGAATCAGTCCAAGAATGCGTTCCTCTTGTGTTGCTGTGTGGAGATTGTAAGGAAACCAACCCTGTGTGCTGTTATCTTTTAAGTTGTTGCCACATAGTCTGTCGGAACATGTACCATGAGATGGATGCGTATTTTGCGTGTCTGGTCAATAGCTGTTATGTTACGTTTGAACATAATGGCCGTGTGAGGTACTGTGTGGTCCAGTATCTTGAGTTCCAGGTGTGGATTTGTGTGTCTGTGTTTACGGATGTTTCTGGTAGTTAGAGTGGGTGTGCAGTGTTATGTTCTGTTGCGAGAAGTGACGTCAGTTATGGTGGGGGTCATTAGGAAGCATCATAGGTATCAAACATTGAACAAGTGCTCAATATGGCCGGGGAAAATCTAAGGCACAAAATGAATGGGGAGAAGAGAAACAGCAGGTGCAATCAAGGAGCAGTACATCAATCAGGATGAAAACATAACATTCTTGGCAGCAGTCCAGTAACCGTGCATAAATGAGGAACAAATATCAAAGGGTGCAGTCCATGAGAAAGAGTGTTCATGAGCATATTGTTGCACGATCAGTAAGAGCAACAAACACTTAAGAGGACCATGGTAGTCAAGCGTGAACATCAAAAAGGGGAAACCGGAGGAGACACTGATGAAGAGCAAAGTTTCACCAAGTACATTCTAAGGGGCCAGTTGTTCCTGTGCTGGATTGCTCATGATTTACTGGATCTGTGCTGTTTGCTGTGTAGAGAAGATTTTAATATAATTGTATACCTATCGTTTGGTGAATAGATGGGTCCTCAGTGACTTCCTGAAAGTTAGGGGTTCCTGAAGTTACAAATTCCATTTGAGAGTGAATTCCAGAGTTTGGCGGTCATTTCTGCGAAAGTAGAGACACAGTTTTGCTTTCAGATGTTTGCCTGGGTTATTTTTCTAACTGGATATGGAAGTGTCCCAGTATTATAGCATCCTCAAGTTCGATCATGAGATTGTCAATGATGTCTGAGAATTCCTCTACGTGAGTGGGGCATTAAGAAGCAGCATAATCTGTATATTAGCAGAAAATTATTGGCTTGCTTACAGGGCTAGGTTGAGATGAACAAGAAAAGAATCACAGTCTGGCATTGTCTTTGATATGATATGATATGACAATGCATTACTTACCGTAAAAGCATTTCTGATGGTTGTATCTGCTTAGATTCACATGCTGTGCATAGGTCCGACATCCAGTGGTCACTGGGGAGTATTGCATTTTGTTTTTCGTAGTCGAAAAGGGGACGTCGACAAGGCGTGTCTGTAACACTATCCCTATAGTGACGTGCGTTGTACCCATAATCCCTCACGCGTCGAGGTCCCTCTGTTTGTATTTTTCTGCCCTGAGGGAGCCTTCTAGACATGAGTGAGTACAGTAAAGAGAGATATAGAAAAGGATGTCTATGTTCCTTCCATCCGAGCGGGGAGGAAGGGTGGGCGCATGTGAATCTAAGCAGATACAACCATCAGAAATGCTTTTACGGTAAGTAATGCATTGTCTTCTGATGTTTGTTAATCTGCTTAGAATCACATGCTGTGCATAGACTAGCGAGCAGTACCCAGAGTTGGAGGTGGGTTGTGAGAAGGAACAGTAGAGAAAAGATGTCTTAATACTGCTTGTCCCACTTGGGAATCAGATCTAGAGTGGGCATCTAGACAGTAGTGTTTTGTAAAGGTGTGTACAGAACTCCAGGTTGCCGCTTTGCAGATGGACTCAAGGGGAACATTTGCAATGAATGCTATGGATGCCCCAGTGCCTCGAGTAGAGTGTGCTCTTGGCTTGAAGGGTAGTTCTCTCTTAGCAAGAGTGTAACAGAGAGTGATGCATTGTACAATCCATCTAGATATAGTGGATTTTGAAACTGCATCTCCTTCTCTTCCTCCTGCCACCGAGACAAAGAACTGATTAGTCTTTCTCAGTGGACTAGTTCTTTCCATGTAAAACATGACAGCTCTGCGCACATCAAGTGTATGCAGGCTTTTTTCTCCTAGATTTGAAGGAGTTTGAAAGAACTTTGGTAGTTCTATAGACTGGTTGACATGGAATTTGGAGATGAATTTCGGTGCGAACCTTGGGTGTGTGCGTAGAACCACTTTATCCTTGTGAACTGTTACAAAGGGGTCTAAAACCGAAAGGGCCTGTAGTTCACTTACTCTCCTAATAGAGGTAATAGCTATTAGGAAAGCAGTCTTAAGAGTGAGATCTTTAAGAGTTGCCTTGTGCATGGGTTCAAAGGGTGACCCCATTAGCCTGGTGAGTACCACATTTAGATCCCAGCCGGGAGCTGGGTTTGCTATTGGAGGGTGTATTCTCATTACCCCTTCCATGAAGGCTTTGATTACTGGGATCTTCCACCACAATACTTTGAGTTGTGAAGTGGTGTAAGCAGAAAGCGCTGCCAGGTGTACTTTAATAGAATTGAATACTAGACCCGAGTCCAGTAAATGGGTCAGGTACAGAATAATTTGTGTGGGAGAGCAGTCAACGGGGTTGATACTCTTCCCTCTACACCAGATGACAAATCTTTTCCATTTGCTAGAATAGCAGTGACGAGTGTTAGGCTTTCTGGCCTCTCTGAGGATGTCCATGCACCTCTGTGGAAGTTGTAAATGTCCAAATTCTATGACCTCAGGAGCCAGGCTGCTAAATTCATGGTCTGAGGGCATGGGTGCAGTGTCCTGCCCCTGTCTTGTGACAGCATGTTGTACGGGCAGGGCAGTTTCACTGGAGGAGATAGAGACATCTCCAACAAGTGAGCAAACCATGGCTGTCGGGCCCACATAGGGGCCACCAGTATCATGGTAACTTGTTCCTGGTGCATCTTGTGCACTATCTTGTTGAGAAGGGGAGTCGGGGGGAAAAGCGTAAACAAATTTCCCTGACCATGGAATCGATAGACCCTTCCCCTTGGACTGGTTCTGGGGGTACCTGGAGGCGTAATCTTGGCATTGAGAGTTTTCCAGAGTTGCGAACAGGTCTATTTCTGGGAAACCCCACTGTGTGAAGACGTCGAAGACGATGTCTTCTTGTAACCCCCATTCGTACTCTACAGGCAGGGGGAAGTCTCTGCTGAGTTTGTCTGCTAGCAGATTGAGTTCCCCTGGTACATGTTGTGATAGTAGGAACATGTTGTGTTTGAGAGCCCACTTCCAGATGTTCTGGGACAGCTTGGACAGTCCTGAAGAGTGAGTGCCCCCTTGCTTGTTGAGGTAGTACCTGGCTGTGGTGCTGTCTGTGAGGACCATCACTGTCTTTCCTTGTAGGTGTTCCTGAAAGGCTTTTAGTGCTTTGAACACCGTTAGTAGTTCCAGCAGGTTTATATGCTTGGATGCTAAGCTCGGAGTCCACGCTCCGTGAGCAGTGTGATGGGATAGGTGAGCCCCCCATCCTGTAAGGGATGCGTCTGTGATTAGAGTGGCTTCCACTGCGGGTGTGGCAAAAGTTTTCCCTAATAACAGGTTTTCTTTTGTCCACCACCGTAGCGAGAGAACAAAGGCCTGCGAGACCACCACTAGATCGTCCCATTGTCCGCTGGCCTGACACCACTGGCTGTTGAGCCACTCTTGCATTGGGCACATGCGCAGGCGCGCGTGAGGTACCAAATAAATACATGACGCCATCATTCCTAGCAAGCGCATTGCTTTGCGTACCGTCACCTCTCGACCTGCCACATAATGGGGGATCTGAAACAGCATGTTTTGGACCCTCTCGTTGGAGGGGAAGACGAGGCCGTCCTTTGTTCGAATTAGAGCCCCTAGGAATTGTTTGATTTGGCTGGGGTCTAAGCTGGACTTCTTTTCGTTGATGGAGAAGCCCAGTTGGAACAAAAGGTCTACAGTCTTTTGGGTATTGGAGAAGCATGTTTCGTAAGAATCCCCTGTTATGAGCCAGTCGTCGAGGTAAGGGTATACCGGGATGGATAACCTGCGCAGGTGGGCCGCTGCCACTGCCAGTACTTTCATGAATACCCTTGGTGCAGATGCTATCCCGAAGGGTAGTACTCTGAACTGGTAGTGTTTGTTCTCTATCTTGAACCTGAGGTATTTTCTGTGCGCTGGCAACATTAAAATATGAAAGTATGCATCTTTCATGTCCAGTGTTGTCATGTAATCCCCCTGTGATAACAGTGGGATTACTTCCTGCAAGGTCACCATACGAAACTTTTGGGGTTTGACAAACTTGTTCGCTGGGCGCAGATCTAATACAGGGCGCATGGTTAAGTCCTTTTTGGGTACAAGGAAGTACACTGAATAAATACCTTCTGTTACCTGAGATAGGGGGACAGCCTCTATAGCTTCTTTTTTCAGTAGCTCTTCTACTTCTTGTAGAAGAATGGTGAGGTGTTCCGGTGTCATGCGTCGGTTCCGTGGGGATCTGTACTTCGGGGAACCGTTGAATTCGATGCAGTATCCGTGGGCTATGGTGGATAATACCCATCGGTCTGACGATATTCCCTCCCATGCTGAAAGGAACGATGTTAGCCGGCCCCCGACCGGTGATGCATGGGAGGGGACCCGAATCTTCGGGTCATTTGTTGGTATTGGGCGTGGAACCTTTGGGGCTGGAGCTGCGACCTCTTCCCCTGCCACGGCGTTGGCCTCTTTGACTGAACTGGGTGTTGTTACCCTGGTTAGAGGGCCAGTTGGTAGCAGAGTAAAATTGCTGTTGGTTTTTCTGCTGGTGTTGGCCACGAAAGGAGCGTCTATTGCCATAGCCGCGTCTGTTAGGGGGCCTAGAAATTTGGTCAAGAGTTTTGATGGTATCAAACTCTTTCTTCGCATGTTCTAGGGCTTCATCAACTGCTTTTCCCTTTCTTCTATGGGCTTATTTATCAGGGAAGCCTGGGTTTCCGGCTTAAATCCCGAATTGCGCAGCCAGACATGGCGTTTGAGAAGTGTTCCCTGAACCAGGGAACGGCCAGCCGTCTCTGCAGCATCTAAGGAGTTCTTTACGATGCCCTGGTTTACAAGAGTTCCCTCTGAGATTGTAGCTAACAGGCGTGAACGCAGGGGTTCTGGTGCGTCCTCTGCTTCGCTGCGCAGCTTGCTCCACTGTGCATCTGCGTAGCTAGCTAGTAGGGAATTGTTATTTGCAATCCTAGTTGAAAAGGCGGCGGACGCCGTGATTCTCTTCGCAAGTGCGTAGAGCTTTTTGCCCTCTTTGTCAGGTGGTGCCTCACTAGTGGATAGTGGTACCCCTGCTCTTTTCCTTGTATTAGTAACTACGAGGGAGTCCGGAATAGAATGGCCTCTGATGTACAACGGGTCAGAGGGCGAAGGGCTGAAGAGCTTTTCTATCCGAGGGTTGACCCCTCTGACTAAGGCAGGATTGGAAAGGGAAGGAGCTATTCTTCTCTTTATAGAAGCCAGGAGCGGAATAGACTGACTAACAGGGGCTTTTTCTTTAATAACTTTCTCTACAAAGTCTATGTCAGGAAGAGTCTCCCCTGTGTCTATTTCAAAATGCGCTGCTGCCTTGCGCAATAGTGCATTAAGTGAAGGTTGGTCATCTATGGGAGAGGTGTTTCCAATAGGTGAATCCTTGGGAGGAGAAGGGTGAAAGACATCAGGGTCTGAGTGCACTGATGGGGATTGCCAAGGCTGCGAGTAGCTGTATCTTCTTCGAAAGCTCCTGCACTAGTGTAAGGATCTTCTTCAAACCCCTCTTCCTCATGTTCTTCCTCTCCACCCAAACACTCATCATCTTCCTGGAGGTATTGCTCCTCTTCCGTGAGGTCATATATGTCTGTAGAAGGGGGAAACAGCCTAGGAATATTGACCCTAGGGTCATCCTGGGGCCATTCTCTTAGTCTTTTGGGTGTGGGTGGGTTTTGGTTTCCCAAAAACCTTTCCATTTTCTCCATACAAGAATGGAGTCTTTCAAGGGTCTCATGAGGGACCCCTGAATAGTCTAGAGGGGGGAAATCAGTGTTTTCACCTTCAAAACGCTTAGAACGCTCCCACAACGTCGAAAGGTTTCTGTCGCCATCTGAAAAGCCCTCCGGTAGTTCCAAAGTGCCCTTAGATGAAAGGGGCAGTTCCTGGCTACTCTTATGCTTTTTCGGCATTTCTATAGCTTTTTGTGCGGTATTCGATGTTTGTTTCGTCGTCCGCTTACGTGTGTCTTCGGAAACAATTCTCGCCAGGCTCTCGACAACGAGTTTGTCAGTAGAGGACTCTGGTGTCGACGTTGCCTGCGTTACGCGTTGTTCCTCGACGGCCGCTCTATGGAGCGTTACGTCGGATGATTTTGGGGTAGCGCCCGTGTTTGATGAAAGCCCAATCGCTGGTCGCGACTGCGTTTGCGGGTGGGGCTTGAGACCCTTATGGTCTGAGGTAGACGCCGGAGTGCCCTGCGTCCCCTCCGGCGCTGATGGATCCTTCGTCTTCGACGAAGAAGAGCCGTGGGTTGTGTGCTTAGGCCTATGGGGTCTGTGTGCGTCCCTGTCGCCAGGGTGTTCATCCCCATAAGAAGGGCATGAGCCGAGCCCGTCGGGGCCGGGGACGGATGTCGAGGAGCGCGAGCGCTCCTTCTGGGGGTTAATGACTTCCATAACGGACGTCGAGTTATCACCCTCCTCGTCACTTTCTGTAACAGCGGCGGCGGGTGAGGAAACTGACTTCGACATAGCGTAGTCCGCCCACCTCTTAACTTTGCATTCTTTAAGAGTTCTTGGTTTCAAGAGCTTACAGGCCGCACAGCTGTCCTCCTTATGATCGAGGGGCAAGCAACGATTACAGAGCTTGTGTTTGTCCTTCCAAGTGTATTTGCCCCTACAGCGTGGGCAAAACTTAAAAGGTGTCCTCTCCATAGCTGAGGCAATAATAACTGGTGATAACAACCCCAAGGGAAAGATAGGGGAGAAAGAAAGACATTCTCAAAGAGAAGATAAAAGTTCGAACCCCCACTCTCCCTACTGTATGTTGGCCGGCGAGGCCAGGCCACGTGTTCGGCAGCGCCGAAGGATCTCCTCCGTCTCTTCCCCTCCGTCGAAAACTTGCTCGGCGGAGAAACAGCTTCACAGCTAACGTCGAGGGGAGGGATCTTTAACAATATAATAAGTATAATTAAGGACCGAGGTCCGATAGTAAGTATTTGCAATGTCTCTCTAGGAGCTCCGCGTAAGGTGACCAGAAGCTGGGCGGAAAAAAACAATCTGAGGGACCTCGACGCGTGAGGGATTATGGGTACAACGCATGTCACTATAGGGATAGTGTTACAGACACGCCTTGTCGACGTCCCCTTTTCGACTACGAAAAACAAAATGCAATACTCCGCAGTGACCACTGGATGTCGGACCTATGCACAGCATGTGATTCTAAGCAGATTAACAAACATCAGAAAATATGATATGATATGGCATTTATAACGCACCTATACACAAGTGTTTCAAGGCACGATGAGGCAAGGGAGGGGAAACAGAGGGAAGACAGAGACAACGATCCTACTAGGTCAGGTGACATTGAGATCGCGCAAGTGCAGGGGAAGGGGAAAAGTGCAGGGGGAAAGGGCAGGGGGCAGTGCAGTACATAGGATAACAGTAAAGTAAATATAGACAATCAATAAAAGTGTGGCCAGCTGGTGGCCAGTGCAAGGGTAAGTGCAGACAACAGGTGTCAAGTGCTAGTAGGGGCTGTAGGGATACAGAAACAGTCCATGGATGCAAGGGTTGCCAGAGGGGCAATGCAGGTGTGCAACTGGCGGGGAGGGGACCTGAGCCCGAGATCAGAGGGTAGTCAGGTAGCCAGTGCAATTTCAGATTCAGCCAGGAGATCAGCAGGGGAGAGGAAGAGAGAAAGCAGAAGCAAAGAGGTAGGTCTCGAGGTGCTTCCGGAACCAGAGATGGTTCTCCTCAAGTTTCAGAGAGGCAGGGAGGCTGTTCCAGAGGGAGGCCCCAGCTGAAGAAATAGATCTACCACCAAATTGCTGCTTGGAGAAGCGACTAACCCTGAGGGAGTTGGAGGCGGATGAGCGAAGAGCTCGAGAAGGAAGATATTTAGGAAGAGAGAGTTGAAGGTATTGAGACCCGAGGCCTCAGAAGGCCTTGGGGACGATGCAGAGGGTTCTGAACGTAATCCTCGCAGCCACTGGTAGCCACTGCAGGGATTTCAGTCCTGGAGAGATACGATCCCTGGGCTTGAGGCCGAGGACAAGTCTCGCAATCCTGTTCTGGATGTGTTGCAGAGGGCGGAGAGTAGAAGCAGGCAGAATTAGAAAGTGGCTGTTGCAATAATCCAGCCTAGAGAGAACCAGTGCTCTGGAGACAGTGAGCTTCTAGGAGAAGGAGAGGAAGAATACCTCTGAGGAGGTGCAGTTGGTAGTGTGACTTCTTAGAGAGGTCAGAGATGTAAGGGGAGAAGGATAGTGTGGAGCCGAAGATGACCCCAATGTTTTTAGCCTTGCAGTTAGGAGCAGGAAGAGGGCCAAGAGAGGCCGGCCACAGAGCTACAGGAAAGGAGGAGCGGGTGTGCCGATGAGGAGAATCTCAGTCTTACTGGCATTAAGGCAGAGGTCATTGGTGGCGCATCACTCCTGGATAGCAGACAGACAATCTGAGATGAGGGAAGGAGAGGAGGAGGCCGAGGGTAGCCTGAAAATGAGCTAGGTGTCATCCGCATAACACTGAAAGTTGGGGCAGAGAGCGGTGATGCGTTGGGCAAGGAGTGCCAGGTATTGGTTGAACAGCCAGGGAGAGAGGTTAGACCCCTGGGGGACACCACAGGTAGAGAAAAAGATAGCAGAGAGGAAGGACCCAAGTTGGACCTGGGAGGGTCGGTCCGAGAGGAAAGAAGTCAGCCACGCCAGAGCCTGACCAGAGATACCCAGGTTATCACAGAGACGGTTGAGCAGGATGGCATGGTTGACAGTGTCAAAGGCAGAAGAGAGGTCAAACAAGGGGTGTTAGAATCAAGGTTGAAGAGCAGGTCTTCACGGATGTTCAGGAGAGCAGTTTCCATGATTCTGGCAGCTCTGAAGCCAGACCGATGGTCATGAAGACAACCAACAGATTCAGTGTGGAGATTAAGCTGGGAGATGGGCAATTTCCCAGGAAGGGAGTGATGGAGATTGGGTGATAATTAGCCAGGCAGGAAATGTCGGCAGAGGGTTTCTTAAGAAGAGGGTGAACAAGGGAGTGCTTTGATAGTGATGTTCCTGGTTGCAACTGTGTGATAGTCTGTTTGTTCAGTGGATGTCCACCCCTCTGTCATATTTGCAATATAGTTTTCATGGACTAGGATGCCAACCACTTTCTTTCCCCCCGGACCCTAGGACTACATGGATGAATCACCATCCTGAAGCACCACTGTCTAGGAGAAGGTAGGAAGACAAAACAAGGAGAGGTATGGAGCAGGCTCTTCACTGGATCCCTAAGAGGACACAATTATATCTAATTTTCAAACAGCAAGTGCCAAGATAAAAAGTGACTTCATTAGAGGACTTACCCATAAGAGGGCTTAGAGATACCCCGCCAACACCCATCTGCCCCTCCCTGTCCCCCGTAGTCTTTTAGGAAATGGCAGAGAAAAACCCTGGTCCAGGGTAAAAACTACGGTTGTACTAATGAATGCTCAAAGGAGGAATAAATGCAGGGTAAGATGACCTAACCATGTTTGAGCACGGAGAGTGCATACCGAGAAAAGGTTGCGCTGGATGAGAAGAAAAGCTTGAGACAGGCATGTCAGCGTTTCTGACCGTGTCCTATACACAAAGAACAGAAGGGGCGGTTTGGGAATACATGTGGGAGAGAGTACCATGAAGCAGTGAAAAATCAGGCTTGCTGAAAGCTGTGGAGTCAACGCAAGAGGATAAACGTGGAGGAGAGAGGAACAGTATGCAAGAGCAGGAAAGCTGGGAGAAGCAAAATAGGGGGATGAGTAAAATGGCAAGCAAAACAATACTCTGGAATGAAGAGGATGACTTGGACCACCAAAGAAATCTTCCAAGGGTTGGAAAGGGACTGTGGGAAAGAACCACTGAAGAGTCATGAGCCAGTCAAGTGGCACAGCGAGTAGAGCGCTGGCTTTGACATCGGTGCAGAGCTTGCTAAAACAGGTTCGAATCCCGGCAGGGCCAAACTCAGCCTTTCATCTATCCGAGGTTGATAAATGAGCACCACACACCGTGGGTAATAATAAGCAGCACTGAGATACCTGAGGGTTCGTAGTGCTATATAAATGCAAAATTATTATTATTATAAGAACCTTGCCAAGCAATTCACTAACGCTTGACCTGGTTATTTATAGTCAAGTGAAATCCCTAAGTAGGCTAGCCATTTGCCTATGTTCCTACTGTGAGTCAAATCTGGGGATCATCTTGGAATGGTACCTAAAGTACAAGAATACCCTTTCCAGAACCTAATGGAGCCTTTTGCCCCTTGGTCTCCTTACTGCTTTTCCACCAAATCTTCATCTGGGCCAGATCTTAAAAACTCTCTTCTTTCTCATCTCTTCCTTCTGCCTTCCTCTTGTCCCTTGGATCTTGACATCCTTCTCTTGTTGTCCTTGCAGTCTTAATATTGGGGTCTGGTCCAAGGTTCCTGCTAGTGCGTCGTTCGTAACTAAGTTGTTCTGAGAAGTTGCTTTTCAGGTCTAAGTATTCTGCTTCCTTGTGGTTTCCTGGGGGGTTTTAGCATGTGTAGTTTTGGTGATTTCAGTCTCTGGTGATGTACAGAGTGTAAAGTGGGTGGATCTACATATCTAACATCTACTCCATTCTGTTTAAGAATGTGCTGCAGTTTAACCCTATTACCACAACCCCCATGCTAAAGAACATATGTCAATAATGGAAGGTCACAAATCATCCTGTCCCCTGAGGGCAGGAACCGAGAATGCACCACCACTGCCCATCCAACATAGAAGTAATGGTGTTCCTCCTAACTGTGTCCAAATAGACCTGTGAGAGATCATTCCTCAATCCATCCACTGCCCAGACCATTTGGTAATGCAGCTATGGAAAACCCAAGTGTAACACTGGTTACGTGGACCTTCCTTCAGAGAAGGCACCTAGCTCATATGCAATAATGCAGAGGAAGACAGACCACAGGATGGTGGCATCCACTGGCAAGCACAAACCAGGTAAAGCCACTCTGGGCTACAGCAATTAGCTGATAACTAAACTCTTCATGATGCCTTTGTGAGTGCTAATAGCTGAAGTGCTGCTTCTGTCTAACTAGAAAAGTGGTGCCATGGCCCTTTCAAACCTCAACCACATCGCTCTGTTCAAATGCCGACTAGAAACAGAACAATATTACCCCGCCCCAATTAAAACCCCTTATTAATTTAGATAAAATACCAGCTAGGGAAATTTAGAAAGGGGAGAAGTGAATACCAGACAGGGAAACACAACAGGAAGAGGCCCATCCTATTAGAAATAACATTAGGCAACAAAGGTCATCACAAGCCCAATAGAAAAGTTCAAAGCTAGGTCATAAGTGTCACATATCAGACGAGTGGCTAGAGAGCAAAGAGAGGACAGAAACACCAGGGAGAGAGCCATATCCTGGGATGGAAGACCTGGAGAAGGAAGGAACGTCCAATGCCTGCTGCAGCCTTTATCTCAGACAATGGCAGAGACCAGACCTAGAAAATGAAGAAAAAAGCAAATAAGCCTGCTGAGGTCTATACCTCAATCTGGGAGATGGCACAGCCTGGTGAGAAAGGTCCCAAAGTCTGCTGACGCACTCTCTGGCAAAGACTATAGGCAGAAAAGGGTGGAAGACGCAAAGCCTGGTAAGGGCGATATATGTCTCATACACTGGCAAAGACAACACCCAGAAAAGAATGGGAGACACAAAGCCTGCTGTGGGCTATTGGCAATGCCCACACCCTGAGAGTGGTGAGAATCATGCCAAGGCTTCCTGAATGCTGTCCCTCAGACACTGTGAGAGACCAGATACAGAGGAGGAGAGACTGTCAAGAGACCTAGAGTAGGAGAGAGCAGTGAGCCTACTCAGGGCTATATCTCAGACCCTAACCAAGACCACCCACTGAGAAGGAGAGGAAGACCAGAGTCTGCTGAGAACTGTATCTCAGAATCTCAGACACTGGCAGAGTCCAGACCAGGGAACTGGTGAGAGAGATACAAGACCCTACTGAGGTCTCGATCCCAGACTTTGACATCATCTAGGCACAAAGGAGGTGTGTAAGCCAACAGCCTGTCAAGGACTGTGCCAGAGGCGCAGAGAGGAGACTGGCTCAGGAGGCTGACCCCTAGCTGGTGGCTTAAAATAACAGAGCCTGACAACACACTTAAGCTAGAGTGAATAAGCACTTACTGGTAGGGCTGCGTCAAACGTATTGCCACGGCTAGAGGGCGATAATACCCAAGCCTGAGCTGTACACTAAAGCAAGGGGGAAAAGTACTTGATTGAAGGTGAACTTGGGAAGTGAACTGTGAGTATATAACCCTGAGACTGTAAATTGGAACCTAGACGCTTGCATGCACTATATACCCAGAGATTGCATTTAGGAGATCCTGAAAAAGATCCATATTCCTGTACGAAGGTTCTCAAATCAAATTAGGTTAACCCATCCTGTCACCTTTCGTTGGGGATTCTATATTGTTTCTAGTGTACAAAGAGGAAGGTCTCGAGGTGCTTCCGGAACCAGAGATGGTTCTCCTCAAGTTTCAGAGAGGCAGGGAGGCTGTTCCAGAGGGAGGCCCCAGCTGAAGAAATAGATCTACCACCAAATTGCTGCTTGGAGAAGCGACTAACCCTAAGGGAGTTGGAGGCGGATGAGCGAAGAGCTCGAGAAGGAAGATATTTAGGAAGAGAGAGTTGAAGGTATTGAGGCCCGAGGCCCCAGAAGGCCTTGGGGACGATGCAGAGGGTTCTGAACTTAATCCTCGCAGCCACTGGTAGCCACTGCAGGGATTTCAGTCCTGGAGAGATACGATCCCTGGGCTTGAGGCCGAGGACAAGTCTCGCAATCCTGTTCTGGATGTGTTGCAGAGGGCAGAGAGTAGAAGCAGGCAGAATTAGAAAGTGGCTGTTGCAATAATCCAGCCTAGAGAGAACCAGTGCTCTGGAGACAGTGAGCTTCTGGGAGAAGGAGAGGAAAGGAAGAATACCTCTGAGGAGGTGCAGTTGGTAGTGTGACTTCTTAGAGAGGTCAGAGATGTAAGGGGAGAAGGAGAGTGTGGAGTCGAAGATGACCCCAAGGTTTTTAGCCTTGCAGTTGGGAGCAGGAAGAGGGCCAAGAGAGGCCGGCCACAGAGCTACAGGAAAGGAGGAACGGGTGTGCCGATGAGAATCTCAGTCTTACTGGCATTAAGGCAGAGGTCATTGGTGGCGCATCACTCCTGGATAGCAGACAGACAATCTGAGATGAGGGAAGGAGAGGAGGAGGCCGAGGGTAGCCTGAAAATGAGCTAGGTGTCATCCGCATAACACTGAAAGTTGGGGCAGAGAGCGGTGATGCGTTGGGCAAGGAGTGCCAGGTATTGGTTGAACAGCCAGGGAGAGAGGTTAGACCCCTGGGGGACACCACAGGTAGAGAAAAAGATAGCAGAGAGGAAGGACCCAAGTTGGACCTGGGAGGGTCGGTCCGAGAGGAAAGAAGTCAGCCACGCCAGAGCCTGACCAGAGATACCCAGGTTATCACAGAGACGGTTGAGCAGGATGGCATGGTTGACAGTGTCAAAGGCAGAAGAGAGGTCAAACAAGGGGTGTTAGAATCAAGGTTGAAGAGCAGGTCTTCACGGATGTTCAGGAGAGCAGTTTCCATGATTCTGGCAGCTCTGAAGCCAGACCGATGGTCATGAAGACAACCAACAGATTCAGTGTGGAGATTAAGCTGGGAGATGGCCAATTTCCCAGGAAGGGAGTGATGGAGATTGGGTGATAGTTAGCCAGGCAGGAAATGTCGGCAGAGGGTTTCTTAAGAAGAGGGTGAACAAGGGAGTGCTTTGATAGTGATGTTCCTGGTTGCAACTGTGTGATAGTCTGTTTGTTCAGTGGATGTCCACCCCTCTGTCATATTTGCAATATAGTTTTCATGGACTAGGATGCCAACCACTTTCTTTCCCCCCGGACCCTAGGACTACATGGATGAATATTACATCCTGAAGCACCACTGTCTAGGAGAAGGTAGGAAGACAAAACAAGGAGAGGTATGGAGCAGGCTCTTCACTGGATCCCTAAGAGGACACAATTATATCTAATTTTCAAACAGCAAGTGCCAAGATAAAAAGTGCCTTCATTAGAGGACTTACCCATAAGAGGGCTTAGAGATACCCCGCCAACACCCATCTGCCTCTCCCTGTCCCCCGTAGTCTTTTAGGAAATGGCAGAGAAAAACCCTGGTCCAGGGTAAAAACTACGGTTGCACTAATGAATGCTCAAAGGAGGAATAAATGCAGGGTAAGATGACCTAACAATGTTTGAGCAAGGAGAGTGCATACCGAGAAAAGGTTGCGCTGGATGAGAAGAAAAGCTTGAGACAGGCATGTCAGCGTTTCTGACCGTGTCCTATACACAAAGAACAGAAGGGGCGGTTTGAGAATACATGTGGGAGAGAGTACCATGAAGCAGTGAAAAATCAGGCTTGCTGAAAGCTGTGGAGTCAACGCAAGAGGATAAACGTGGAGGTGAGAGGAACAGTATGCAATAGCAGGAAAGCTGGGAGAAGCAAAATAGGGGGATGAGTAAAATGGCAAGCAAAACAATACTCTGGAATGAAGAGGATGACTTGGACCACCAAAGAAATCTTCCAAGGGTTGGAAAGGGACTGTGGGAAAGAACCACCGAAGAGTCATGAGCCAGTCAAGTGGCACAGCGAGTAGAGCGCTGGCTTTGACATTGGTGCAGAGCTTGCTAAAACAGGTTCGAATCCCGGCAGGGCCAAACTCAGCCTTTCATCTATCCGAGGTTGATAAATGAGCACCACACACCGTGGGTAATAATAAGCAGCACTGAGATACCTGAGGGTTCGTAGTGCTATATAAATGCAAAATTATTATTATTATAAGAACCTTGCCAAGCAATTCACTAACGCTTGACCTGGTTATTTATAGTCAAGTGAAATCCCTAAGTAGGCTAGCCATTTGCCTATGTTCCTACTGTGAGTCAAATCTGGGGATCATCTTGGAATGGTACCTAATGTACAAGAATACCCTTTCCAGAACCTAATGGAGCCTTTTGCCCCTTGGTCTCCTTAATGCTTTTCCACCAAATCTTCATCTGGGCCAGATCTTAAAAACTCTCTTCTTTCTCATCTCTTCCTTCTGCCTTCCTCTTGTCCCTTTGATCTTGACATCCTTCTCTTGTTGTCCTTGCAGTCTTAATATTGGGGTCTGGTCCAAGGTTCCTGCTAGTGCGTCGTTCGTAACTAAGTTGTTCTGAGAAGTTGCTTTTCAGGTCTAAGTATTCTGCTTCCTTGTGGTTTCCTGGGGGGTTTTAGCATGTGTAGTTTTGGTGATTTCAGTCTCTGGTGATGTACAGAGTGTAAAGTGGGTGGATCTACATATCTAACATCTACTCCATTCTGTTTAAGAATGTGCTGCAGTTTAACCCTATTACCACAACCCCCATGCTAAAGAACATATGTCAATAATGGAAGGTCACAAATCATCCTGTCTCCTGAGGGCAGGAACCGAGAATGCACCACCACTGCCCATCCAACATAGAAGTAATGGTGTTCCTCCTAACTGTGTCCAAATAGACCTGTGAGAGATCATTCCTCAATCCATCCACTGCCCAGACCATTTGGTAATGCAGCTATGGAAAACCCAAGTGTAACACTGGTTACGTGGACCTTCCTTCAGAGAAGGCACCTAGCTCATATGCAATAATGCAGAGGAAGACAGACCACAGGATGGTGGCATCCACTGGCAAGCACAAACCAGGTAAAGCCACTCTGGGCTACAGCAATTAGCTGATAACTAAACTCTTCATGGTGCCTTTGTGAGTGCTAATAGCTGAAGTGCTGCTTCTGTCTAACTAGAAAAGTGGTGCCATGGCCCTTTCAAACCTCAACCACATCGCTCTGTTTGAATGCCGACTAGAAACAGAACAATATTACCCCGCCCCAATTAAAACCCCTTATTAATTTAGATAAAATACCAGCTAGGGAAATTTAGAAAGGGGAGCAGTGAATACCAGACAGGGAAACACAACAGGAAGAGGCCCACCCTATTAGAAATAACATTAGGCAACAAAGGTCATCACAAGCCCAATAGAAAAGTTCAAAGCTAGGTCATAAGTGTCACATATCAGACGAGTGGCTAGAGAGCAAAGAGAGGACAGAAACACCAGGGAGAGAGCCATATCCTGGGATGGAAGACCTGGAGAAGGAAGGAACGTCCAATGCCTGCTGCAGCCTTTATCTCAGACAATGGCAGAGACCAGACCTAGATAATGAAGAAAAAAGCAAATAAACCTGCTCAGGTCTATACCTCAATCTGGGAGATGGCACAGCCTGGTGAGAAAGGTCCCAAAGTCTGCTGACTCACTCTCTGGCAAAGACTATAGGCAGAAAAGGGTGGAAGACGCAAAGCCTGGTAAGGGCGATATATGTCTCATACACTGGCAAAGACAACACCCAGAAAAGAATGGGAGACACAAAGCCTGCTGTGGGCTATTGGAAATGCCCACACCCTGAGAGTGGAGAGAATCATGCCAAGGCCTCCTGAACTGAATGCTGTCCCTCAGACACTGTGAGAGACCAGATACAGAGGAGGAGAGACTGTCAAGAGACCTAGAGTAGGAGAGAGCAGTGAGCCTGCTCAGGGCTATATCTCAGACCCTAACCAAGACCACCCACTGAGAAGGAGAGGAAGACCAGAGTCTGCTGAGAACTGTATCTCAGAATCTCAGACACTGGCAGAGTCCAGACCAGGGAACTGGTGAGAGAGACACAAGACCCTACTGAGGACTCGATCCCAGACTTTGACATCATCTAGGCACAAAGGAGGTGTGTAAGCCAACAGCCTGTCAAGGACTGTGCCAGAGGCGCAGAGAGGAGACTGGCTCAGGAGGCTGACCCCTAGCTGGTGGCTTAAAATAACAGAGCCTGACAACACGCTTAAGATAGAGTGAATAAGCACTTACTGGTAGGGCTGCGTCAAACGTATTGCCACGGCTAGAGGGCGATAATACCCAAGCCTGAGCTGTACACTAAAGCAAGGGGGAAAAGTACTTGATTGAAGGTGAACTTGGGAAGTGAACTGTGAGTATATAACCCTGAGACTGTAAATTGGAACCTAGACGCTTGCATGCACTATATACCCAGAGATTGCATTTAGGAGATCCTGAAAAAGATCCATATTCCTGTACGAAGGTTCTCAAATCAAATTAGGTTAACCCATCCTGTCACCTTTCGTTGGGGATTCTATATTGTTTCTAGTGTACATTCCCTAGATACTATAGGAATTACTCCGACCCATACTGTTATCGTGTATTAAGGTGTCGAGCTTTGCTGATTGCCGCAGTAATCAGCTAAAACTGACCAGTGAATGGTTGTATCTTGTCTAAAACCATTTTCCCCATTGTCACTTGCAATGTGGCTTTGACTGGTGAAGACCCATGTTCCGGGAATCCCGAGAGCTGTGTAGCCCTAACCACAACCTCTGACCCATGCTCGACGTTCCCAAGTTACAAAATCGTTGGCACACAAAAGGGAAAAGCATAAGAGCTAAGGAAGTAGTTTTAAAAAAACAGAAAACTTTCCTGCACCTGTGTTTACTTCTCTATCGCTATGTCCTTTCACTCCCAGACCTTTTTCAGTGTCCCTTAAGGCTTTGTATTGAACAATGGAGACAAACTTTCTGCATCCGGATAATAGTAATAGTAGTACAAATATTTATTGAGCAGAAACATGTTACCAGTAAAAAGACTAGATGCAAAGAGCTAACTATTAAAAAACAGTAAAAAGAAAACCAACCGAATACTTAAAACAAATAGATAAAATATCAGAGATAACAAACAACCTTGTACCCTCTACGGTAAGGTACGAAGAATGAACACAGAACGAGGGAGTATTGCATGCTTTATTTTAACTTCATTAGCACCTACGTTTTTTCCTGACAAGTGTTAATGGCTAATGGATTTCCGGTCCTTGACGGGTACTCCACATATGTCCAACTGTCTGTTAAGGGACTTCATGGCAGGCCCTTTGGGGGACTATTGATTGCCATAGAAAACACTGGTGCCATTTCATTTGATCATTTACTACCTTTGCGTAAGGGTTTTTTGGCTTTACAGGCTCCTAGTTGGCTTAGGGGTGTCAAGGGAAAACTGCTTTTAATAAATGTGTATTGGCACTGTTATATTTGTTCTATTAAAGTTATATTAGCCAATTTGCCTGTATAATGAATTGGGTAGAACCTGTGGATTCTGGTGTCATCTGCCTAGAAGGGAACTTAAACTCCACTTGTGTGGCGATAGGAGCTCTGAGGGGTAATTTGGGTGACACAGGCCAGATCATGAAGACAAGGAATGGTAGAAAATGTTTTTTTTTTAAATGTATTTATTTATTTTACTGAGCATTTGTTAGGTGCCTATACAACAGAGCTGTGTTTCAAAGCACCATATTTCTCATCATATTTTGTTATCATGCATGAAGGAGCTGGGACTTCATCGCCTTAACGGGACTGTATCGGGGAATATGCCAAGCCAACCTACTTGGTCCAGGTAAGGCAAGCAGCCCACTCTGGACTACATGTTCACCAATGATGTTTTGTTCAGCTGTTGCAATGCATTCTCTGTCAAGACATGCAAGTGGAGTGATCATGAGTTGCTAACTGCCACTTTTGAACTTCCTATGGAAGTTAATCGAGTTAACATGACAACAATGTTGCTAGTAAATCAGGGGGGTAATAGTATTAAGTGGACAGAGCATTAAGTGGCGGTATTTATCAACAAAGTGAATTCAATTATGCAATTTTCATCTTTGGAGTGGAAATTTGATACATTTAATTTATCTAATTTTGAGTATTTTATTGATGGTGAACTGAAAGCTTTGACCCCAAAGATTGTTGCTGCTAGGACACTCGGTTTTGACCAGCGGGTTGTTCTGGAGAAGTTTAAAACCATGGCAAAAATTAGAGCAATTATTACCAAACATGGTGGTGACAGGCGGTCTGTAAATGAAGAAATAAAAAAGGTTAAACAAACGTAACGCAATTGGATTCGATATTATCAAGATCACCTACTGCAAAAGGACACTGAAGTAACATTACATCTAATATGCAAAAATGATATTTCCTCCTTTAAAGACTCCTTAAGAATTGCGGTAGGCTGAGGTAGACCTTATGCTGAACCCCATTAGTGAAGCTCTTTGGGTGTCACATTTCAAAACAGTCTTTGGGCTTGCTTATGAAGAAGGCGCCAAGTTAGTTATCCCAGAAGAGATTAAGACTAATAAGTGGGATTTTGAATTTGACCAATGTACAGTTCATTAAATTATTATGGCTATTAGCCGCTCAAGAGCACCCGGCCCTAATAAACTATTTAATGTTGTTTTGAAATATAATCCTCCCATGTGGTCCTTGATCTTAACGATTTATTTTAGGCAAACTATTGTCTCACAAACACCTCCTAACACTTGGCATACTGCATTTGTTGTTCTGATTTTCAAAAGATGAAATCGAATTGATCCTAAGAATTAAAGACCCATTGCCGTTTTAGATGCTGTTATTAAGGTCTTTGCGGCCTTAGTCTTGCAACATCTAACGGCATGGTTTCTGGCAACAGGGAGGTTCCAAAAAGGGCAAACTGGGTTTCGTAAAAGACATTGCACCACTCTGGCGAGGGGGTTTCGCTTAGGAGCGGTGAGTCGTGGGATTATTCTCTTTTCATTACCCTTTTTTTCAGTTATTTCCATCTGGTTCTGTGGTGAAGCACCAGGTGTTCAGTTATTTCTTGAAATTGAGGTGGTCCTTTGTATTTCGTATGTCTTTCGGCACGGTGTTCCAAGTCTTTGCTGGCAGGTGAGAGAAGGAGGCTCCCCCTAGCTTTTTCCTTGTGTAAAGTTTTGGTTCTAGGCAGATGTCATTGCTTGATCTAAGTGTTTTTGTCGGTTGGCGAATAGTTATTTTCTTTTGTAGGAATTCTGCTCCTTGGCCATTGATTGCTCTGTGCGTTATGCACATAGTTTTGAACGTGATTCGTTGTTTGATTGGAAGCCAGTGTAACATTTTTAGCGCCGGGGTAATGTGGTCTCTTCGTGATTGTTTGATGAGGAGTCTGGCTGCTGCGTTTTGGATACGTTGCAGTAGAGGCTGTTGGCGTAGTCAACTCTTGACATGATGAGGGCGATGATTGTCAGTGTC
Source organism: Ambystoma mexicanum (assembly GCF_040938575.1). Taxonomy (NCBI): domain Eukaryota; kingdom Metazoa; phylum Chordata; class Amphibia; order Caudata; family Ambystomatidae; genus Ambystoma; species Ambystoma mexicanum. The sequence continues at coordinate 941,986,495 of NC_090939.1, forward strand.
TTATGGGTGAAGGACAGGAATGGTAGGATTCTTTTTCCCAAGTGTAGGAGGAAAAAACATTTCTTGATTATTACGTTTACTTGTGGTTCTAATGTTATCGCCCTGTCCATTAGGATTCCAAGGTTTTTGACTATTTTTGATGGTGTGGGTGCTGTTCCTAGTTCTGTGGGCCATGGAATATAAATGTTATTTTCCAGGTGTTTGGATATAATCATGATTTCTGTCTTGCCTGGGTTGAGTTTTAGGCTGTTTGTGTTCATCCTGTCTTAGAGCTCTTTGAGACATTCTCCCAGTGTTGTGTTCTCGTCTCGTGCATCTTCGATTTTATAGATGATTTTTGTGTCGTCTGCGTAGTTTTAGCACATGAGGCTATGTTTTTTTGATGATCTTAATTAGCGCAGCCAGGTAGATGTTGAAGAACAGTGCGGATATGGATGATCCTTGTGGTACTCCACAGTCGGTGTCCCGTGTAGCGGATTTGAACGGTTTTATCCAGACAGTTTCCGTTCTATTTGCAAGGAATGATTTTATCCAGAGTAGGGCTAATTCTGCTATTCCTATTTCTTCTATTGTCTTGATGAGGATGTCATGGTTGGCTGTGTTGAACGAAGGCAAAGAGGTCGAGTAGTATTAGGGCTGATTTTGTGTCTTCGGTTCCTCTCGCGGGTCCAGCAACTGTTTTATTTCTATGTGTTCTTGTGTTAGTTTGTAGACGTAAGTTTCTAGCAGTTTTGCTGGATAAGGGATATTTGAAATAGGTCTGTAATTGGAGAGGTCTTCCACATCGCCTCTCGTGTCTTTGAGGAGTGGTTTGATGTGCGCTGATTTGAATGATCATGGGATTTTCCCTGTTGCGAGTGATAAGTTAAAAAGGTTTCTGTAGTGTTTCAGTGGTGCACCCTGTGTGAGGATGGATTTGTAAATGTCTGCGGGACAGGGGTCCATGAGGGATCCTGCTTTGTTGCTATGTCTTAGAAGAGAGAAACCAGTGTCCACTAGCTGTGGAACACTTGCGTCCCTGCACACCCAATGTGTTTGTATAAACAAACAATAGTTATGATTGAACTGAAACATAAAGTATAGGAAAGAAATTCAATCAAGCACTTTTGATAGCAAAAACAATATTATCTATATAAATAAAAATGTAAATGTTTGTTTGTTCAAAATCTTAAATCTCTGAAAGTTCTTTCCCGATTGCTTTGAAATTTTGACACAACGTTGCATTCGAATAGGCACGTGTTTTTATATACCTAGTATACATAGATGTCACACCAGTGACAGGTAAAAACATGCTTTTTCTGAAAAACAGAGCCATCTGTTGGACGTAAAAGCAACACACACTATTTTATGATCCCATTTCAATGTTTCCGATTTAGAATGGCTCAAATATGTACCGAGGAAGCAGCAGAGCGATATGCAGCCAGACTTTAGGCAGCTTCAGGTCTGCTTCGTTCTAAACAGAATGAATGAGACAGGCTGAGAGTGGCTAAAATATCAACGAGAAACAGCAGATCAGCATCAAATAACGACTCCGTGCTCAGCAATCATGTGATTACAATCGCCTTGCATTCTGGTACAATCCAGCTGATGATTTTTTTTAAAAACAATTTTTATTGGTTTTTCAAACAAACATAACAACAACCCAAACAGTGAATTACAATCTTAACGTATATCGTATCTTGTTGATCCACAGTCCCCCAGCCCCCTCGCCCCCTGAGTTTATTCTCCCCCACCTATTGTACTCTTCCACTCTTGGGGTGTCCCCGTCCCCTCTCCCTTCAGCACTTCCTCTTCATCATGCGTGGCCGAAATAGAGTCTGATAATGTGGCCACCAAATATCTCCAGGCTTCTAATATCTCTGATTCTTCCTCCCCCCCTTATTGGCCACCTCACTCCATACCACTGTTTCCGCCTCTGCCCATTTCTGGAGGTTGTGCCACCATACATGCACTCTCGGCCTATTGGTTTGCCTTTCACCCCATGGCAGTTCTACGCTTGGCCAATATATAAGCCAGGTCGTTAAGTTTACTGACATGTGCTAACTTCCGCGGTCTGGGGAATCCCCCCACCATGCATGCCCATAAGGATTCAACATCTAGCTTAATTCCCTTCTCAGATAAGAGGTGGGCCACCTCCCCCCAGAATTTCTTAATCTCAGGGCGCGCCCAGAACATATGTATCATTCCTGCATCTTCCACCCTGCATTTAGGTCATGTTTTTATCCCGGCATTCTTAAACTTAGCAATCCTTTGGGGGGTCAAGTGCGCCCTATGTGTGATGTATAACTGTATTTACTGCAGCCGCGCATTCCTAGAAACCTTCTTATGGTATCTTTGGACCCTTGCCCACAAGCCGTTATTCATAGGGTCCCCCACTTTATCTTCCCAATCTTTTTGTAACTGGTGCACCTCCTTCCCCACTCCCGACATCATCAGTTCATATATTAGGTTAACCTCATGTCCACCCTCCGATACGTCATAGAATGTTTCTATGACCGTATCCGTTGATTCCTCTAACATTATTTCGGACCATGCATTCTTAACCTTTTGCATCAGCCTAGCATAGGCGATATATTGACCCCAATGTAAACCGGTGTCTGTCGTTAGCAAGTCAAACTCCACTGCCTTCCCTTCTTGCCAGATAACCCCTAGTGTGGCTATTCCAATTGACCCCCATTGTTTACGGATTACCCTCCCCAATTGCTCGTCGACCCCTTTCAATGCTACTAACGGCGTTTGTGGGGACCACGGGTTCTGGTTCCTTATGATTCGACATGTCCTGCGCCAGATCTCCCATCCTATGTCCAGTAGCCCCACCTTCCTGTCTTGCTGTGGCTTCGGTACCCATATCCATTCTTTCAAAAAAGAACTGGCCACGTTCAGCCCTCAACAATCTAGATTCCGATGTCGGGTCTTCCGATAACCACCTGGCCACATACTGTAGCTGGCTGGCCAGGTAATATACCTCAAAGTTTGGCCGTTTGATACTCCCACGATCATATGTGTTCTGTAGCTTCCACAAGGCTATCCCATTCCTAGTGTTGTGCCATATAAACCCCCTACACATACTCTCAAGTTTGACAAAGAAGCGTCTCGGTATCATGTGAGGAATATTACTGAAGAAGTGCAACAATCTAGGTAATACTACCATCTTCATCATCGCCACCCTCCCTACCATCGGTAAGGGGAATTTAGCCCAGAATCTCATACTGTTCTCAACTTTAGTCAGGGACTTCTCAGTGTTATGTTTATAGTCCAATTCCGCTGTATGATATCCGTCAATCCCCAGGTACCTGAAGGTTCTGGTCTCCCATTCTATCTGCAGTATCGACAACTCCTCTTGGGGCACCCCTCTATAACTGCCTAATGGGAATAGACATAACTTGCCAGGGTTCACTGTTGTGCCGGACAGCACCGTGTACCTCCCCATCACTTCTAATATATATTGTAAATTTTCCTCCGGATATCTTATATACAGCAACATATCGTCAGCATATAACAATATTAAATGCTGCCCTCCTCCCGTGTTCATCCCCATTTCACCGAATTGCTGCCTCAGGTATATCACCAAAGGCTCCAGCGCTAAAATAAACATCATCGAGGACCACAAGCATCCCAGTCCCGTGCCCCTCCCAATCTGCCATCTGTCAGAGATCACCGCTCCCTTCTTAACCCAGGCTAGGAGCGCGCTGTATAGTAGCTGTGTCCATCTCAAATACATAGGCCCCACCCCATATTCCTTCAAGGCAGCCAGTAGCCAAGGCCATCTGACTGAATCAAAAGCCTTCACTGCATCCAGCGAGACAATCGCCATCTCCTATGGTTCTTCTTGCATATGATCTATGACGTGGTGTAATCTCCTGAGATTATCCGATATGCTCCTCTGTGGTACATACCCGGTCTGGTCGGGGTGGATGAGTTTACTAATGACTGGCCTCAACCTGTCTGCCAACACCGCCGTGAGGATCTTGCTATCTTGATTTAGCAAGGATAGTGGTCTATACGACCCACAATCCGTGCCTAGTTTATTGGGCTCAAGGAGGGGAACTATTACCGCCTCCCTCAGGGACTCTGGGAGTATACCTTTGTCCAGAGCTTCATTAAGCATTGCCAACAGGTGGGGGATTAATTCAGCCCTGTACATTTTATAGAACTCACTCGGGAGTCTATCCGCACCCGGAGCTTTACTGGTAGGTAGCGACTTAATCACTGTCTCCAGTTCTTCCTCCGTGATCGGTGCTTTGATGGCCTCCCTCTCAGCCACCCCCAGTTTGGGAAGGCTGATATCTTCCAGCATTTCAATCACCTCTTCCTCATCCCCTCGTCCAACTTCTTCATACAGTTGCCGGTAGAACTCTAAAAAGCCCCTGTTGACTCTCCGTTTGTCTGGGTGTCTTGCTCTTATAGAGCCATGCCAGTAGACTGCCAAGTTTGTCTCCACCCGCGTGTTGTTTCTCCACATATTTTTTATAACTTAAGTTACAAAGTCTCTCCCAATGTTCCCCGCACTCCTGCTGCCATTGTCTCAACCTCCCAGCCTCCTCTGGGGAGTGCTTTCCCTCTTGCATCGCAGCCTCTATTTTGGACTCTGTTTCCTGCAGCTTCTGTGTTATTCCCCCCAACAGGCCTTTGGATCTGGATATAGCCACCCCCCTCATCACAACCTTAAATGCCTCCCATACTATGCCCGCTGAGGTCACACTCCCAATGTTTTGTTCAAAGTATTCCACAATTTCTTTCCTCATACTCTTTCTAAATATGACATCCTTCAAGGCCTCCCCTCTGAGTTTCCACGTGAGGATCCGTGCCCTCGGTGGTATGTATAGCCATGTGACTATCAAAGGCGAGTGGACTCTTGCTTTATATTCCGACCCCGTCAACTCCCCCAGCAACTCTGGCGCAGCAAATATATAGTCCAGTCTCGTGTATAAATCATGTGGGGTGGAATAGTGTGAGTACTGCCTGTCCAGGGGGTGGTGCGTCCTCCACACATCCACCAGATTGAAGTCCCTCAACAGGGTCGACAAGGCCCTGGCAGCCGTGGTGGGTTTGTTAACTTTCACATCTCATCTATCCACCGTGAAGTCAAGTGTGTAGTTAAAATCTCCACCCCATATGACCGCTCCTCCCAAATATGGACCTAATATGTTGTACAAGTTCTTGAAGTTCTCGCGCCTTAAAACACTTGAAACTCTTGTGTATAGGCGCGTTACAAATGCCATATCATATCAAGTACTCCGTGGCATCTTGGTTAGGGGTGTACGTATTTACAATACTCAATTCCCTGTTTTCTACTAACCTCTTAATCAGTAACGTCCTCCCGTCGGGCTCTATCGTAGCCTGTAACAGTTTAAAGGGGACATGCGGTGCTATCCATGTGATAACCCCCCTGGCATAAGTAGAATATGTTGCTCCCACTGTGGATCCCTTCCATTTGTTCTCCACCAGCCCCTGTTTCTCTTTAGTTAAGTGGGTCTCCTGCAACAAGGCAATATCAATCTTTGGTCTCCTCAGGTACATCATAACCTTGTTCCTCTTCAAATAGCTGTTGAGCGCCTTGACATTCCATGTCACTATCTTGAGATCACCCATCTCATCCGTATTCCTTGCCGCCCCTCCCTTCTACCACTTTCCCCATTACAATATAGGTGTGAGCTTGTCCACCCCCCGTTAACTTCCAATCAAGCTCCCCAACTCCTGTACCGCCCCCCCCAAACCGCCCCAACTATTGCCCAGCTCCATCCCTGGATTTCAGGCTGGCCCGCATCTAGTCCTTTCGTGGCCTGCGCCAGTACATGGATCTCAGCAGGGGGGGACACCGAACTACCGGCGTCCTAACTACTCTAACTACTAGGGATAAAGTGCCTCATTCCCGCGACTCCTGCATAAACATTACTTGTATTGCACATTATGACCTTGGCTTTGCAAGCTGCCAGAACCATCTTCTGATCCAGTCAGTCGGGCCTCCTGCTGTACATATACCAATTCTGTTTGTGTTGCGACGTAGGTTCACTTATCTCGCTCACTCCGGTCCTGATCATTCGCATCTTCTGGGCAACCTGGGGCATCGAGCCAGCTCGTGGCTTCTTCAGGTGTCTCGAAGAAAAATGTTTTATTCTTGTGTATGATTTTAAGTTTCGCTGGGTATAACAGCATGTATCTGAAGCCAGCCTCTCTGAGACGTTTTTTGACATCCACATAGTGGAATCGTTGTCTTTGTACCACTATGGTGTAATCTGGGTATGCCGTTACTGTTGCCAACGCTCTGCTGATAGTTCCTCCTTTACGAAAGTACTTAAGGATCTTTTCCCTATCCTTATTGTTCAGGATCTTAGCTATAATGGCGCGTGGCGGGGCACCTGGCTGGGGTCGTCGGAGCTGGGCCCTATGCGCCCTTTCGACTGTGAATCCTTGGGTAAGCACACCCACTCCTATCTCCTGCAAGAGCCTGCTTTCCATATAGTTCGTCAGGTCCTTGCCTTCTTCACCTTCAGGTAATCCCACCACCCGTATGTTGCTACGTCTCGCTCTGCCCTCTGCTTCCTCCGCACAGCTCTCCAGGTTGCACACCTGCGGCTGTAATATGTGTATTTCCTTCACATTGGCCTTGTCTACCTCTGTATTAGTTTTCCCTTTGCTTTCTAGTCCAGTGGTGCGTTCCACTAATGTATTCACGTCCTGTTTTAGGCGGTTAACATCAACGCTGACCGTGTCTATTTTGAGTTCCAGTGCGGTCTTCAAGTCTGCTATGGCCGCGCCAAGTGTGCTGCTCCATGGGGCCTTCAGCTCCGCCATGGCTTCCAGTATCTGTTGGTCGGCACGCTGTGGGGTGAATGTCCCCCACGCCTCTTCTTTCACCTGCACCATGGCCTATGGTGTGGTTGACTGTTTGGCGAAGATGTCCAGTGTGGGCTGTTTCACTTTGGTCTTGTTCCCTTTGGCCGCCATGCTTAATATCGTCTCAGTGATCTCCTTTACACTGCGTCACATCTATTCCCCTTCAGTTCCTGTCCAATTTCGTCTCAGGGGGACCCCAATCTGCGCGGTGTCCGCCTCTCACAATACTGCACCTAGGCACGTTGTCGTCTGCCACCACATGGTGCCCGTACTCTGGATAAAGTGGACCCTGTAAGGACACAACTCTTAGGGAACGCCACAGCAGCTTTCTGCTCAGCAGTTTCAGCAATCTATATCGTGGTTAGAGGTCACAGATTTCGTCGCAGCACCTGCTCCATCATTTGTAGTGACCCCTGGGTCGCGCCTTCAGTGTTCAGAAAGGTGAGCCTTGTGCACACCTGGACAACGTTCCACAGTCTCTCCAAGCTTCCATGCACCTTCTTCAGTATATCTCACCAGGCTCACCGTGTTATTTCTGCTTGCTTCCAAGGTGTTAGCACATGTGCAGCGTGTCACCTGGCACCCACAGCGAGTTAACTAGACTTATGATGGTGATCCGGCTCCCCCTCTGGAACGGGCTCACTAAAACTACCTGCCCTGCCAAGTCCAAGGCCCATCGGTGACTTTTCCAGTGGCAGGCCACCTTTGGTGCATCCAGGGCCTGCCCCTGTGTGTTGCCGTTAAGTTTGTCGTGTTACTCCTTAGTGTAGTATGTCGAATTCAGGCGCCCCTCCTCCTCGGCTGCCTGCTGTGACAGTGCAGGCCTAAAGTGGCGTCCACTGTGTGAGCTCTCCCCCCACACCGCAGCTTGTCACCTGCCTACCAGGTTCTGGGCACTCTTGGGTTCTTTGTTATATGTGCCGTCTTCATGTCCATTGCTTCTGCGCCTCGGTGCTATCACCAGGCATAAGCGAGCCAGGTCTGCTCACTCCTCAGCCCGGGTTACACTTGTCGGGGTGTGATTGGTCTGCAACCCTTTCCTGTGTCACCCCAGAGCTCAGGGGGCCACGGACAGTGTGTCACGCTGCCCAAGTCACGATGCTTGGGGCGCGCGTGATCCCCATTCCTACTAGTGCACGCAACACCCTGCTGCTTGAGGGGCCGCGTTGTAGCCTTCCCCTTTCCAATCCTGCCGCAGTAGGTTAACGTGGACTGTGGTATTATGTGGCGCGCCGTCCGGGCTCCGCACCTCCAATGCCACAATGTATCATGATATCACTACGGCGCCACAGGGCCTTCCTCCCTCTACAGATCTGCCGCCGCCGTGGCTTGCTGTAACTAAGTGTCTCATCAGGAGTGTAGTCGCAGGGGTGCATGCCGTGGGGAAGCCCCGGGCTCCTCTTCTTCAAATCGGTCACCGCTGTTGTTTTAATGCAAGCCGAAACGCCGGCTGCATTCTGGCATGGCCCTTTGTTCGGCTGTGTCTGCCATCTTGGCAACTGGTACGCAGGCCAGGTCCCTCACTTCGGTCCCTGTCGCTGCCGCCTTACAGAGTCAATTTGCTGCTAGTCATGTACACCTCGAGCCCCCACCTTCCGAAAGCCGCGGGTCTGTTTTTTATTCAGTTTGAGGCCTTTTGCCAAGCCACGCCCCCCAACCAAGCTGATGATTATAGTTTGAACCGGCATGTTCTCATCTGCACCATGACTGAAGTGTGTCCTTATTGCAAGGCTCTTAAATTTAATGGAGAAATTAAAGGAATGTGTTGCGCCGCCAGGAAAATTAAACTGCCTCAACTTGGAGAACCGCCTGAGCCAGACTGAGCCACAGCAACGCATGGCAGGGACAGCTAGTTATAAATATAAGCATAACATACAATTGGTACATATGTATTTAAATCACATTACAATTAATTCATCACATTTTTTTCAAATACATATATTATGATATTCAGATAATTGCTCAAAGCGTTTCGGGACAGCTGTCCCTTCATCAGGAGCACAAGTTCCACCGTACTTCTTAAGCCAAACTTCACAGTAATCTATAATGTGATATAAAGGGTAAAATATATTAGCTATTATGTATGTTCATTGTTGGCTATATGACATGCATTACTCACCGTAATAGCATTTCTGATGATTGTATCTGCTTAGATTCACATGCTGTGCATACAGTCTGACATCTAGTGGAAATCGAGAAGTATTGCATCTTTCTTTCGAAGATCGAAAGGGACGTCGACATGGGTGTGACTGCAACACTATCCCTAATGTCTAATGTAACGTGTAGTGTACTGTACCCAAAATACCTCACGCGCCGAGGTCCCACTGGTTGTTTTTTTCTGCCATGAGAGAGCCTTATAGTCTGCGTGAGCGGGTACAGAAGAGAGAAGGTATATGAAGTCTGTTCCTTCTACTCCACGAGGGGATGCAGGGGGGCGCATGTGAATCTACGCAGCTACAATCATGAGAAATGCTATTACGGTGAGTAATGCATGTCTTCGGATGCTTGCAGATCTGCTTAGAATCACATGCTGTACATAGATTAGCGAGCAGTACCCAGAGATGGTGGTGGGATGTGTGAAGGAACAGTGACAAAGAGATGTTTTAGTACCGCTTGTCCCACCTGAGAATCAGACCTACAGTGTGTATCCAGGCAGTAGAGTTGTGTAAAGGTGTGTACAGAGCTTCAGGTTGCTGCTTTGCAAATGGAATCTAGAGGAACACATTTGCAATAAATGCTATGGTAGCCCCTTTGCCCCGAGTAGAGTGTGCTCTAGACGTGAAGGGTAGATCTCTCTTGGCAAGAGTATAACACAGTGTGATGCAGTTTACGATCCACTTGGAAATAGCTGATTTAGAGACAGGGTCCCCTTCTCTACCAGCTGCCACTGAAACAAAGAACTGGTTTGTTTTTCTTAGTGGCTTTGTCTTTTCCAGATAGTAGATAACCGCTCTCCTTACATCCAGTGTGTGGAGGCTTCTTTCCGCCACGTTAGTGGGGTTCTGGAAAAAGGTGGGTAGTTCTATAGACTGGATTACATGAAACTTTGAGACAAATTTGGGCGTAAAATGAGCGTGTGTGCGCAAAACGACCTTGTCTTTGTGAATCGTGACAAATGGGTCCTGATCTGAAAGGGCCTCCAGTTCACTAACACTTCTTATAGAGGTGATCGGCACCAGGAAGGCAGTCTTGTAGGTGAGTGCTTTAAGGCTAGCCTTGTGCATTGGTTCAAAGGGAGGTCCCCTTACTCCAGTAAGAACAATATTCAGGTCCCCCACAGGAGCTGGATTAGAGATAGGGGGATGAAGTCTCTTTACCCTTCCATAAAGGCTTTAATTACATGAATTTTCAACCATGAAACCTTGCTCTGGGATGTAGTGTATGCCGAAAGAACGGTGAGTTAGATAAAGTACAATATCTTTAGGTGAGCAATCAATAGGGTTGATGTCCTTGACATTACACCAGATAACAAAGCGCTTCCATTTGCTGGAGTAGCAATATCTGGTGGCAGGTTTCCGTGCCTGAGTATGTCCTGGCATCTCTGAGGGAGCTGACGGTGCCCAAATTCTATGACCTCAGGAGCCAGGCTGCTAAGGTGAGAGTTTGAGGGCATGTATGTAGTGTCTCTCCCAGATCTTGAGACAGCATGTTGTACAGGCACGGCAGCTTCCTGGGAGGGGAGACTGACATTGCCATGAGATGGGAGAACCAAGGTTGGCAGGCCCACATGGGGCCACTAGGATTATCGTGACTGGTTCCTGGCACATCTTATGCACTATTCTGTTGAGCAGGGGAATCGGGGGGAAAAGCGTAGACAAATCTCCCGGACAATGTTATCCAAAGACCGTTCCCCTTGTAGCGGTTCTGAAGGTACCTGGAGGTGTAATCTGGGCATTGGGCGTTCTCCAGAGTGGCAAACAAGTCAATCTGTAGGAAGCCACGTTCTGCGAAAACGCTGAGTAAAATGTCCAGCTGAAGCCATCACTCGTGCTCTACGGGTAGGGGGAAGTCTCTGCTGAGTACGTCTGTCAGAAGATTGAGTTCCACTGGCACATGTTGTGAAAGGAGGAGCATGTTGTGTTTGAGTGCCCACTTCCAAATGTTTTGGGACAGTTTGGACAGCCCTAGAGAGTGAGTGCCCCCTTGTTTGTTTAACTAGCACATGGCCATAGTACTGTCAGTGAGGACTAGAACTGTTTTTCCCTGGACGTGTGTTTGGAAGGCCTTCAGAGCCTTGAACATGGCTAGCAGTTCCAACAGGTTGATGTGATTGAATGCTACTGCTTGAGACCACACACCGTGCTCATCTGTTGAAGGGGGGGAGCTCCCCACCCCGTCAGAGATGCATCTGTGGTAAGAGTGGCTTCTTCTGCAGGGGTGGTGAAGATTTTCCCCTGCAGAAGGTTTTCCCTTGACCACCACTGCAGAGACTGAACAAGGACTGCCAAGACAACCACTAGATCGTCCCACTGGCCGCTGGCCTAACACCATTGGCCCGAGAGCCACTCTTGCATGGGGCGCATGTGCAGACGAGCACAAGGAACAAGGTAGACGGAGACAGCCATCATCCCCATCAGTCGCATGGCTTTGCGTACGGTCACTTGATGGATGGCTACATAGTGAGGGATCTGGAACAGCATGTTTGGTACCCTCTCGTTGGAGTGAAAGATGAGACCGTCTTCTGTACGAATTAGAGTCCCCAAAAATTGTTTAACTTGGCTGGCGGTTAGACTGGATTTTTTCTCGAAGATAGAGAATTCTAGGTTGAAGAGGAGATCTACCGTCATCTGGGTATTTGTCTGGCATGTTCCGTACGAATCCCCTGTTATGAGCTTGTCATCGAGACTGGGATGGACTGCATGCCAAGGTGAGCCGCTACTACCACCAGTACCCTTGTGAACACCCTTGGGGCTGAGGCAGTGCCGAAGGGGAGAACCTTGAACTGATAGTGGGTATCCTCTATCATGAACCTGAGGTACTTTCTGTGTGCTGGCAGCATTGAAATATGAAAGTATGCATCTTTCATGTCCAATGTGGCCATGTAATCCCCCTGCTGCAGCAGTGGGATTACCTTCTGGAGTGTTGTCATCCTGAACTTTTGATGTTTGACATACTTATTTGCAGGGCGGAGGTCTAGAACAGGGTGCATGCTGAGATCCTTTTTGTGTACATGGAAGTTTACTTAATAAATGCTCTTGTATACCTGGAGAAGGGGGACAACTTCGATAACGCCCTTTTCAAGCAGGACCTGAATAAACTTCTTCCAGCAGGATTACCAGACATTTGGTCGAAAAAAATTGGCCGACCAGACAAATGGTCGAACCAATTTGGTTGAAAACCAAATGGTCGAATGTTTTATTTTTTTTATTTTCACCCTTTTTTATTTTTTTTTGGGGTGGGAGGTCCCCCCAACCCCCTTTTTTTTGCTAAAAAACCCTTTTTTTTAAAAACGAAAACCTGAAAAATAAATATATAATTAAAAAATAATTCGACCATTTGGTTTTTGACGAAATTGCGTCGACCAAATGTCTTTCGACCAGTTTTCGGTCGACCAAATGTCTGGACACCTTCCAGCAGGATGTGCATGTGTTCTGGTGACAGGCATCTGCATCTCGGAGAGTGGTAGCGAGGTGGTTGGAGTAACTCAATACAATGCCCGTGGGCAACGGTCTTCAGTACCCACTGATCTGAAGTGATCCCCTCCCAGGTGTGGATGAATGAAGACAGGCGACCACCGCCCGGGGAAGCGTGGGAGGGGACCTGAACTGGCAAATCACTTTGAGGTAGAGGCTGGGAGGCTTCAAAGAGTAGAGTTTCTGTCTCTACACTTGCCCTCACGGGAGCATCTTTGCTGGTATTGGAAGTTACCAGAGGAGACTTGACCGGAGGACCTGGAATTATTTCCTGAGCCGTATTGCCCCTGGGGGGAGCAGGAGAAGGACTGGCCATGAAAAGACTGGCATGCGTTCGAGCCTCCACGCTGGTTAAAGGGTTTAGCCATGATCTGGCTAAGTGACTTTAGAGTTTTGTGTTCTTTCTTTGCCGTCTCTAGAGCGTCGTCAACTGCTTTCCCAAAACGTTTTGAATCCTCCACTGGCGTGTTAATTAGAGAGGCCTGAGTTACAGGTTTGAGCCCAGAGTTTTTTAACCAGGCATGTCTTTTAAGCAGGGTACCCTGAGTGAGGGTGCATCCAGCGGTCTCAGCCGAGTTCAGTGGGTTCTTCAGTATGTTTTGTGTTACTTGTCTGCCTTCAGCCACGACCGCCAGCAGGCGTGATCGGGTGGGCTCTGGAATGTGCTGAAGACCATCCTGCACTAGGCCCCACTGGACATCACTGTAACTTGCCAGGAGCGTGGTGTTATTTGCGATCCTTGTGGAATAGGCCGCAGAGGCGGTGACCCGCTTACCCAGGGCATAAAGCTTCTTGCAGTCTTTGTCCGGAGGGGATTCTACTGAGGACAGAGGTACCCCCGTTCTCCTCAGAGTGGTTGTAACGACCAAGGAGTGTGGTAGGGCATGACCCCTGATATAGAGGGGGGTCAGAAGGTGATGGGCAAAATAATTTCTCAATCCGGGGGTTAACTGCCCATGTGAGAGATGGGGACAGCAAAGAAGGGGCCAGGCGCTTCTTTATAGAATTTAGTAAAGGAATGGCTTGGCTAGTTGGAGCCTTCTCCCTGTGGGTATCCTCCAGGAAGTCTGAGTCTGGAGCGGCTTTGTGCGTGGCAATTTTAAAATGGCCACCTGCTCCTTTTAAAATGAAGTTGAACAACATCTGATCGTCAACAGGTGATGACTCTTTTTATGGAAGAGTAAAAGGGGGATCCAGACAGATGGCGTCTAGGTCAGAGGTATGTGTCAGTGTAAGCCAAGGACCCTGATCAGCTGGGTCTTGATCAAAGGGGTTCATCTCTTCCTAAGAATCCTCCTGAGTTGTGTCATCTGGGACCTGCAAGATGTCTTCTTGGTGTCCCTGTGCAGAAGTAGGGAGTTTCTGCAATTTGGAGGGGATGGGGCAAGTGTCCTCTTCCCTAGGTATCTTGGGTATAATATATTTGTTTGAAAAGTCAATGAACTGGGACATTTTGTCCATGTATTGCTCAACCCTTTCGCTAGTCCATAGAGAAGAAGCTGAATGGTCAGGAGGAGGGAAGGGCTGCCCAGAAGGGGGAGATTTTCCCAATAAGGCGTTAGAGAGAGGCTGAGGGGCTTCATAATAGTCTGCTCGACAAGAGGGGGTGCCCTTGTACTCCTTGGCCGCCAAAATGATTTCTGAAAAGCTTTCGCAAAGCTTGAGCGGCTGTATAGAGGGTCTCGATACACCTGAAGGTGCCATTGTGGCCGGTGACTCGACCGTGTCCTTCGGCACTTGTGTGCCCTTGGATGGCGGGTCAATGCCATATCATTTTTTACTGAGAACGCCCGCTCCAGAAGGATGACCAGTCGCATGCTGCAATGTGGTTGTGCGGAGGGCGTCGAACCGCAAGTTTCTGCAGTTGATGTCGAAATTTTCAGCAGTCCTGTGGGCATTGAGTGCTTCTTCAACGACTCTGTCCAAGAGGCGCTGGGGGTTGTGTGCTTATGTACACATGGTGTGTGTGCCCTTGTCGCCGGGGTGTGATTTCCCCATAACAGTGCCGATGGGTTGTCTGTCGGGGTTGGGGATGGGCATTGGGAGCACGCAGGCTCCGCTGAGAGGTCAAGGGCTTCCAATTCAGAGCCATGGCTTCTGTCAGATTCCTTGTCCGAATCGAAGGCGCCAACGGGGGAAAGGTTTTCGGCCTACATAGCGTAGGCCGCCCACCGTTTAGTCCGCCTGTCTTTCAAAATTTTCGGTCAAAAGAGCTTGGAGGCCTTGCATGAGCACTCGTCGTGGTTACGAGGAAGACAACGATTGCATCGGCGATGGGTGTCTTTCCAGGGAAATTTGCCATTGCACGACAGACAGAATTTAAAAGGAGTCCTCTACATAGCAGAGGTTAGCCGCATCCACAACAAGAAGAGAAAGAGAGGGGTGAAGCAACTACATTGTCACAGAGAGGAATAAAACCGAGGGCCCAACTCTCCCTAATTTAAGGGCCTGGCTGGGGCCGGGTGGGGGGCCGAGGCCACGAGGTCGTCAGTCATCGAGCAGTTGAACAGTCACCGAGCAGTTGTAGATGTTAGCGGTGGCAAGAAACCCAGGAAGCAGTCGAAGGCAGTCGAATTGACAAAACGGCCATAGGTCGTGGAAATGAACTTAGCAATATAAACTCTTATTAGTTCTGCATAAGCGACCAACTAGGTTGGCGGAAAAAAACAATCTGGTGGGACTTCGACAAGTGAGAGATTTTGGGTACACTACACAACACGTTAGGGATAGTGTTACAGTCACGCCCATGTCGACGTCCCTTTCGATCTTCGAAAGAAAAATGCAATACTACACAATTTCCACTAGATGTCAGACTATATGCACAGCATGTGATTCTAAGCTGATCCACAAGCATCAGAAACTATATTTTTATGCCCGCATTGGCTCTCATGAAACCCCATTAGACATTCACCTGGTAAGAATCTGGTGTAGTTTTTCAGGGAGGCTAACCTCTGTTCAAGTTATATCTGGAGGGCAATGAAGCGGCCTGAGGAGTCGGAAAGAGAAACTTTAGGTTCTATCCATGACAGAAGGGTAGTGGGAACTGAACGTGGGAGTGGGGTCGTCTTACCTGACATTGTGGACATCATCACGATTTGGACAGTAGCCCTTAAATCCGGCGATAACGGTATTAGCGCCGCCAATACCGCTCCACCGGATCACGACTGCAATCCAGCCGGCGCCATTCCCGCTTGGCGCTATTACATCCAGCTGTAGTAGCACCAGCTCTAATCGTGCCGACAACACAACGCACTATCACAGACCTATAACAAGTACAGTATGGGCACAACTAGTGCCGGAAAACCGGCGCTAATAGCGCTGAAAATACCCACAGCAAAATGCTGGAGGTAAAAGAAAACAGGTTAGAGCAACAAAGCCACAGGTGTAAGAAATGCACACAAGAGGCCCACAAAAGTCCCACCCAGCCCCAAACACCTTTGCCAACACCCTGTTGCCATTAGGAGCAGGGAGGTGAGAGCAATAAAGGCACAGGTGCAAACCATGCACACAGACGCACCCAGGCCCCAAACAACCTTCCCAAAACCCTGTTGCCATTAGGAGCAAGGAGGGGAGAGCAATAAAGGCAGAGGTGCAAACATTGCTATGATATGATATGGCATTTATAACGCGCCTATACACAAGTGTTTAAAGGCGCGACAACAAGAGGCCCACAAAAGACCCACCCTGTACCAAACACCATTCCCAACACCCTGTTGGCATTAGGAGAAGGGAGGGGCGAGCAATAAAGGCACAGGTGCAAACAATGCACACAGACCCACCCAGGCCCCAAACACCCTTCCCAACACCCTGTTGCCATTAGGAGCAGGGAGGGGAGAGCAATAAAGACACAGGTGCAAACAATGCACACAAGAGGCCTACAAAAGACCCACCACGCTCCCCACACCCTTCCCAACACCATGTTGCCTTTTGGAGCCGGGAGCCTTGACATAGACCTTTACATGCTGCGCCAGGAGCTACAGAGGCCTGACAACCTACCCAGGGCACAGGGAGCAGAGGGGGGGGGGGTGGATGAGGGCAGGGAGGAGGAGGAGACCAGCCCCAGAAAGGCGGGCAGCCATCCCCAGGGTCAGGCCAACAGCCTGGGCCCTGACTGATGGTCAGTTGGTATCCGAGTGTAGGCTGGACGGGCTACCATCACCCAGTTGCTGGACACAATCCAAGCTGAAATTGGTAGCAGGATTGCCATCAGCACTGATGTGCCCTCACTCGTGAAGCTGGTATACAGTCCTCTAATACCTTGGAACGGGAAGCTTCCAGCACACAGTTGCCATGATGCATTGTATGGCCCAGTCCACATTCAGTGCCGTCCTGGGCCAGGTGCTGGATGCACTGCTGCGCCATGTGAAGAAACACATTGTATTGCCCACCACCCAGGCACAGGTGAACAAACTCAAACAACAATTGAATGCCATTGCGCAAGTCCCAAACGTGATTGCAACCATAGACTGCACACATGTCGTACTGGTAGCACCCCGGGACCATGAAGCAACCTACAGGAATTGGAAGCATTGCCATTCTCTGAACATGCAGATGACCTGTAGCCCGGGCCTGACCATCAGCCACTCCTGCACTCGCTACCCAGGATCCACCCACGACTACATGGGGCTGTGCAATAGCACTTGCATACCACTAGGAGCCACAGCCAGCACAATCACAGCAGCAGTTCCATATATGTGTGGCACACAAGGACACCCGTACAGGGCCAGCACACCTGAACCCACAAAAGGTGATGGGCACACACTTGTCAAAACACCATAAAACATGGGAACGCAACCAAAAAAAGACCCTTGTCTGTGTTGAAGTGCTGCTTTACACCCAACAGGAATGAAAAATGAGAGGAATGCAATACCCATCTATGAAACCACTGTAGATGATCCAGATCCAACCCTAACATCAACACCCCTAAGAGATTGATCCATGAATGACATGCATTACTTACCCTAATGGCATTTCTGATGATTTTATCTGCTTAGAGAGCTATTCTTGCATGGGGCACATGTGCAGACGTGCGTGTGGAACTACGTAGATGCAGGAGGCCATTATCCCTAACAGTCGCATGGCTTTGCGTATGGTCACCTCACGATTGGCTACATAGTGAGGGATCTGGAACAGCATGTTTTGAACCCTCTCGTTGGAGGGAAAGACGAGACTGTGTTTAGTCTGAATTAGAGCCCATAGAAACTGTTTGATTTGGCTGGGGTCTAGGCTGAACTTTTTCTCGTTGATCGAGAACCCTAGACTGAAGAGGAGATGTACCGTCTTCTGGGTATTAGTTAGACATGTTCCGTACAAATCCCCTGTTATTAGCCAGTCGTCGAGGTAAGGGTAGACTGGGATGAACTGCCTGTGCAGGTGAGCAGCTACTACCGCCAGTACCTTCGTGAACACCTGTGGGGCTGAAGGGAAGGACCTTGAACTGACAGTTCTTTTTCGCTATCATGAACCTTAGGTACTTTCTGTGCTCTGGCCACATGGAAATATGAAAGTATGCATCTTTCATATCAAATGTTGCCATGTAGTCCCCCTGCACCAGCAGTGGGATTACTTCCTGCAATGTTGTCATTCTGAACTTTTGTGCTTTGACTGATTTGTTCGCTGGGCTCAAGTCCAACACAGGCCGGGTGGTGAGATCCTTTTTGGGTATAAGAAAGTACACTGAATAAATACCCTTGTTTACCTGATGAATGGGGACGCCTTCTATGGCGCCCTTCTCCTGAAGGATGTGCACCTCTTCCAGCAGGATTTGCAGGTGCGCTGGTGATAGGCGCCTGCTCTTTGGTGGATGGTATCTAGGTGGCCGGTGGAACTCGATGCAATAACCGTGGGTGACGGTCTTGAGCAACCACTGGTCTGATGTGACCCCCACCCAGACTGACGAGTCATTTTGATGCGGAGGCCGGGGAGCCTCTTGGGGTGGAGTTTCTGCCTCTAGCCATGCCTCTGCGCTGCCCCTTTGCTGGTATTGGCTGCTGCCAGCTGAACCTTGTCCACAGGACCATGGGTACCTCATGCTCCATTCTGTTCATGTTTAGAACGGGAGAAGGACTGACCCCGCACCTCTCTTCTGTTCAAAAGGTTTGGCTGTGATTTGGTTGAGAGGATTGAGTGTCTCATGATCTTTTTTTCACCATTTCCAAGGTGTCATCAACAGCCTTACCGTACAAGTTCGACTCTTCCACAGGCTTATTTATCAAAGGGGCCTGAGTCTCTGGCTTAAAACCAGAATTTTTTAGCCAGGCGTGTCTCTTGAGTACCCTGTGCCAGAGTGGGTCCCGCCATCTCAACAGCGTCTAGCGTGTTTTTAAGGATGTTGTGGGTCACCTGCCTCCACTCAGAGACAATCGCCAGCAGGCGTGATCACGCGGGTTCAGGGACATCTTGGAGGCCGTCTTGAAGCACATTTCACTGCACACCGCTTTAACTCGCGAGAAGAGTAGTATTATTTGCAATTCTCGTTTGCCAAGGGCATAGAGTTTCTTGCAGTCCTTGTCAGGGGGAGCCGACTGCAGTAGACAATGGCACCAAAGCCCTTTTACTGGTGGTTTTAACAACAAGGGAGTCTGGTGTGGCATGCCCCCAAATGTACATGGGGCCTCATTACGACCCAGGCGGTATGGGTTTACCGGAGCCGTTAAACTCATACAGCCGTATTACGAGGTCCCCTTGCGGGACCCGCTCTGGACGTCTGGTCAGACCAGACGTCCTTTGCGGGTCCTGCGAGGGGACCAGCATGCTAACAACAGGCCCGTCATTAACGGGCCCGTTGTTAGCATGCTCCCCATTCTCACTGAGCCCTATGGGGGCTCAAATGGGGATGGTCCGGGCACGGGTTCCCTGAATGGGGAAATACCGGGCCCTCTAAAGTCGTAATGACCTGGTATTTCCCCATTCAGGGACCCCGGACCCGGGTTTGGAGGCAGCCATGCCCTTATTAAGGGCATGGCTGCCTCCAAACTCGTAATGAGGCCCATAGAGTCAGATGGAGAGGGGCAAAACAGTTTCTCAACCCGAGGGTTGACAGCACTTGTAAGGGAAGGGGACAGTAAGGAAGGTGCAAGGCACTTCTTAATGGAATTCAGCAGGGGAAAAGATTGATTTGTGGGAGGTTCTTCCTTTAGAATGTCCTCAACAAAATCAGAGTCCTCAACAGCTTCCTGTGTGGCGATTTGGAAGTTGTCTGGGGCCCTCTTTAGTGGCAATTGCTATTTGGTCATCAATAGGCGATGACTGCCTCTGTTGAGGTGAGGAGGGCGGGTCGAGACAAATGACGTGTGGGTCAGGAGTTGGAGTGGGTGAGAGCCAAGGTCCTTCACCTTCTGGCTGTTCTTGTTCCCAATTTGGGCACTGGTGAGTTGCGACCTGCCCAAAAGGATTGTCCTCATAACTCTAGGGATCCTCATATGTTTCCTCTGGCTCAGAAAACTCAAATACTTGTTCTTGATGAGTTTGTTTGAGTTGGAAGCTTCTGCAGCTTTGGTAAAATGGGGCAGGTGTCCTCCTCCCTAGGTTTCTTGGGAGTAATAAACCTTTCAGAAAAGACTATAAATTGTGATGTTTTGCCCATGTAATTTTCAAACCTCTCTCTAGTCCACAGGGATGAAGCAGAGGTGTCTGGAGGAGGGAAAGGCTCTCTAAAGGGAGTGGATTTATCAGTTAGAGCCCTAGAGAGGGGCTGGTGGCTTTCAGAGTACTCCTCTCAACGAGAGGGGCTGCTTTTAGGTCACTCCGCTGCCGAAGAAATAGCCGCGAGACTCTCATGTAACTTCCGAGGCTGTATAAGGGATTTCGACGTGCCTGTAGGCGTCGTGGTGGTTACCGGCTCCGCCGAAACCTTTGGAGCTGACGGGCTCTTAGATGGCATGTTGGCACTCGTGTGATTTTTAGATGAGACGCAGTGGTAACATGACGGTACTTGTTGAGCAGGAGTGTCCCACACAATCCCATACACATAGGTCATCATCCACGGCTGTGAGTCCAGTCATCCCAAGTGCAGGTAAATGTAATCCGACACAGGACAGCCCACTCAATCACACAGGGTGCCTGTACTGGTCAGATGATGCATGTTCTGAAAGATGATGTATGTATATCAATCAGCCCATCACATTGCATGTCCCTGTTGCACACAAAGATGACCACAGTGCATAGTGTATTCATGCTTAGTCCTTGCACCCCCAGTGAAGCAACCTAGGCCTCATGTACACATTTCATCCTATGCAGGTGATTCAGAATACCTGCAGCTCACATGGCTGATGACCCATGTGCGGAATCCACAAACTCGGGCAGAGCTGGCGTATAACAATGCCCACAGTCGTACCCGCATATGTGTGGAAAGGACATTTTGTTTGTTGAAGGCACGGTTCCGGTGCCTGGACTGTACTGGGCGGGCACAGATGTATGTGCCAGAAAAGGTTGGTCAAGATTGTATTGACCTGTGCCATGCTGCACAACATCTGCTGCTGTAGGATTGTGCCATTACCCCCTGATGGTGATGGGCAACACCAAGGGGATGGGAGTGACGATGACCATGTACCCGTTGCCAGGGCTAATGCACACAGGGATGGTGTGAGGGAGGGGAGGTATGCCAGATGGGCATTGATTGAGAATTTATTCTGGTTTGGTAAATGGGCACATGTCACGAAGAGCACTTGTAAAATAAATAGCACTTGTACACAATCATGAAAGTCCTTGCTTATTGTCATGTTTGAACGTGCTTTAATTGAAGTGGAACTAACCCCTGACACCCACCAACTCCCCAACACACATACCCCCTCCCCGCCAACTCCCCAGCACACATACCCCCCTGTCCCCACCACCTTCCCCACCAACTCCCCAGCAAACATACCCCACCCTCCCCCAACACAGTGCATATGGGTCTATGTGCCCGTCCCTCAAGTCAACAGCGCATTGTCCATCTGACAGGGACGTTGTCGCATCCCACATGCTCCACCTTAACGTGAGTGCCGCTGTGAATGACGCAGTGACCTACACCTGGGTGACCCCTTTAGGGATCTCTCTGTGTGGGTGGTTGAGGTGAATGGCACTGATGCAGCCAACTGCAGCTGCTGGCCGAGGAGGTTTTTTTGACTCACGCATCTGTTCGGCATACTTAGATTCCACCTCTGGCCAAACCCTGTAAGTGCCGCAGTGCATCACTCTACAACATTCTGCGTGCGGGCATTGTCGCGCGCTATTGTTTTGGCAGCCCCCTTAATCGCACTGCTAATGGCCTTGATGTAGCGGTTGTGTTGACTGGCCATGCCTTCTATCCTCATCTGGCGTGCCTCCATCAGGTCTAGGTGTGCCATGACTGCATTAGCCGGACCTGTTTCTGTGTCCCATGTGGGCTGCTGTGCCTGGCAAATCTCTACAGGGTGGTGGGGCTGCTATTCCAGGCAGGTCTCTGTAAGGTGGTGGGGCTGCTGTTGCTTGTGGTGTAGGTGCTGCCAGCAGATGACCCATATGAGGGTGTGCCCTCATTAGCCACTGGAGTGTGTGTGCGATGGCGGCGTGCGCGGATATGTGGACTGTGGCTGGGAGTCTCCACATGCTCAGGGGGGTCCCTTTGGGTGAGTCCATTTGCTGCACTGGACTGTGTATTGATGTGATCACAGGTGCAGCGTGCTGCTCTTCACCGGATGAGGCACCCTCATCTGGGGTGGTTGCACTCGTGGCAACTTCAACATCCTGGTAGCCCACGGTGGCTTGGGATGGGGGCTTGGTGACGCCTCATGAGGAAGCCTCATGGCTTGTGGGGGCCAAGGTGGTGAGCCCCTGGTGGCTTGTGGGTGGCGAGATGGTGAGCTCCTAGTGACTTGTGGGGACCGAGGTGGTGAGCCACTGGTGCAGTGGGGTTGGGTGGGTCCTCTGCCTTGGCATATCCTGCCAGGCTCTTCGTTTGTTGAGGCGCGTCTGGGCAGACGTCGGGGTGAGCCTGCCCCCTCGTCATCCACGTTGCGTTCAGATGACGCCTGTGTGCCTGTAGGGGACATAGGCCATGATATGAGGACATGGCACCTCAAATTATTTGTATGCATTTCAAGGCTTGCAGGAGGGGGGGTGGGTTGTACAGGACAGTTTCTATCATGCTTGGGCCTGACCTTTTTAGTTTTCACGATGTTGGTATTACTGGGGCATACTAGGTGGGGGTGGGGGAGCACAGTTTGGAATTGTTGGGAGAGCCTTTTTATGCATATGATGCCACAGTCAGTGAGGGGGGTTGGTACTACACATGCCCACCTGACGTTGCTGTTTCCCCTTCATACATGTGTGTGCCATGGCGCTTGCATGTGTCCATTGACTGCCCTACTCACAACTCGGGATCCCTGGGGTCGCCTAGGTGCACTGGTACAAGGGTGCAGTCGTGGGTGGCGGTGGTAGATCACACGCACTGCACCCACTCACAGTGCCCGGCTGTCGGACATTCACATTGAGGATGGAGTGGTGGCCTATTTACAATGCAATTTGCAAGGGGGGGGTGACTCACCTCCAGCCTTCTGGGTGCCGGTGCCTGCCTCCGCTCCACCCACTCCCTTAATGGATGCCATGTCGATGAGGGTGGTGCCCTCCATACTCTCACTTCTGTGTTATGCCAGGAGGCCCGAACATGGACCCACAGGTCGTTAAATCGCTTGCGGCAGTCCTCTCCATCCCTGGGGACAGGGCCTGCCGCAGTGACCTTCAGGCTGATGTCTGCCCAGATGTGGTTGTGCCGCTGTGAGCCCATCTTTTTTTGTTGTGGACCGTAGAGTTCGTCCTGGTGGAAAATGACCTCCTCCACCAGTATAGTGAGTTCTGAATCCTAGAACTTTGGTTTGCGCACCCTGTCCAGGGCAGACCTGCCCCTCACACGTTCCTGAGACATTTTTTGTGGTTTTTCAGAGTGGAAGGTTTACACGGTCTCCGATTTTGGGTGGGTTGTGATTTCCAAAATGGCTGCCGCTTTGTTTTCCTTTCCTAAAGTGACGCATTTCACGTGGCGCTATTAGCACACGCTAGAAGCGCGAGATGCCTGCGGTAACGCAATGTTCGCTGGATTCTCAGGTTTACAGCTAGTATTACCGCCAAACACTATTTGCATTACCGCCCGGGCTGTGTGCGTGTGCCAGCCAACTCGTGATGGGGTGTTGTTCACACCACAACTCACGAGCTAACACAAATACCGCTTAGCAGTATATGTGCCTGGATACCGCCCAACTCGTGATGAAGCCCATTGTACGGCTATAGGAAGAGGTGATCTGCTTCTTCTTGTTGTGGCCTATAGATAATGATATGCAGTCAGAAATGAGTCTGTGTAGAGCTGCCGGCCCCGTTAACCCCCTACCGCCTCATTACGAGGTCCGCTCGCAGGACCCGCTAAGGATGCCTGGTTTTACCAGATGACCTTAGCGGGTCCCGCGAGCGGTCCAGCATGCTAACAACAGGCCTGTCATTAACGGGCCTGTTGTTAGCATGCTCCCCATTCCCATTGAGCCCTATGGGGGCTCAAATTGGAATGGGATGGACTGGATCCGGGTTCCTTGAATGGGGAAATACTGGGCCCTCCAAGGTCGAAACGGTATTTCCCCATTCAGAGAACCCGGGCCCGGTACCCGGAATGGGGGTAGCCATGCTACAAAAAGCGGCATGGTTACCTCCTTCCTCGTAATGAGGCCCTGTGTAATAAAAAGGTACATCCTCAGAGTGAAATAGATTGGGTGTTAGCGTACCTTATGTTCAAGGTGTGAAGGGCCTGTTTCTTCTTGATTATAGATGTCGGAGATAGGGTTCGCTAGGCGGAGAGTAGGTCCTCTAGGGAGAAAGGATACGCAGCTATTAATGGAATAAGTTATTAACCTGTAACTATTGTTCTCCAGCATGGGTCTGGCATGGATTCACATGCTTGTGAATATTCCCTGTGGTCAGGCCGGGAATCCTCGGTAAAAGAAAACATACTTTCACATACAAACTGTCTTTCTCCTCTAAACCAATAACTGAGCTCTGGGTCATACTGCCCCCAGCCAATGTCTGCCCTCTCCCTAAGCCCCTCCTCTTGCAGCCATCTTCAGATTTGGTAAGCACGTAAAGTGGCAGTATGACCAAGAAGAGCTGCAGAGGGGACGGCGGGAGGGTTTGTATGTGAATTCATGTCAGACCCATGCTAGAGAACAAAAATTACAGGTAAGTAAATTGTTCCTTCTCCAGCATGGGGTTTGGCATGGATTCACATGCTCATGAATAAAGAAAGCATACTACAGTACAACATTACACAACCACGGAGGAGTCTCAACAGAAGCAATTACTCTTACCTCCAGAACAGGCTCACCTGCAAGTGAACAGGTTGCGTAGCACTGCTTGGCCGACCCTAGACTCCTCCATGGAATCCCTGTCGATGCAGTAGAATCTTGTGAAGATGTGCGTGGACCTCCACGCAGTCCTGCAGATGTCCAGCACGGGTACACCAGGCAGGAATGCCGTTGTCACAACGATCACTCTTGTGGAATGGGCTCTAGGACAGCAGGACAGCAGGGCAGCAGTTGGTTTGCCAACCAATGACAGTGTGTGATACAGTCATAGAGCCACCTGGCGATGGAAGCCTTGGACAAGGCCTTCCCATGGTTCACTGGACCAAAGTTCACAAATATTTGAGAAGTCTTCCGGAAACTCTTTTTGCGTGCCACATAGAACTTCAGAGCACGGGCCACATCCAGCGAGTGTAAAGTCCTTTCAGCCGGCGACAAAGGTTTCGGAAAGAACACAGGCAACACCAAAGGCTTGTTGAGGTGGAAGTCTGACGGAACCTTTGGCATGAAGGAGGGGTGCGTCCGCAGCACCACCCTTGTATTGTGAAAAGTCAGATAAGGCTGTTTGCAGGATAGGGCCTGTATCTCGCCTACCCTCCTGGCAGAGGTGATGGCCACGTGGAAACCCGTTTTCCATGAGAGGCACTTGAGAGGAGCCGGATGCATAGGCTTGAAGGGGGCCACCCCATGAGCCTTGTCAATACCCCTTCATAGGCTTGAAGGGGGCCCCACATGAGCCTCGTCAGTACCACTTTGAGATCCCATGCCGGAGCAGGCGCCTTCATTGGCGGGAACAATTGAAACAGTCCTTTGAGGAACTCCTTGATGAGATGTGGGACCAAAGAGAAGACCGTCCTGGAGACCTGGTGTAGCAGCAGATAGTCACCAGATGCACCTTGATAGAGGCATGCGCCAGCCCCGCCTTGGCCAAGGACAACAAGTATGGAAAAATCTGCAGAGCCGTGACCCTCTGAGGGGTGATCTTCTGTGACCAGCATCACGTAGCGAAACGCTTCCACTTATGCCTGTAGCACTTAAGAGTCGACGACGCTCTGGCCCTGGCAAGGACCTCCCTGTAGTCCTTCGGAAACTCGTACCCTCCGAACTCTCATGGCTGCAGGAGCCAAGCCTTCAGGTTCAGTGATCCTGGGTCATGATGCAGGATTGCGCCTCCTTCTCTGGTAAGCAGACCCGGGACCACTGGCAGCTTGACTGGAAGTGATGTTGACAGGCTGAGAAGGTCCGGGTAACAAATCTAGCTCGGCCACGCCGGGGCGACAAGGATCATCCTGCATCAGCACCATTTGAGTTGATTGATGACTCGCAGCAGGAGAGGCAACAGAGGGAACGCCTACTGGAACAGGCCTTCCCACAGGAAGGAAAACGCATCCCCCATGTTCCTCGGCTGGTGGAACCTGCTAGCTAATTTCTGGCATTTGGAATTCGTCACCGTTGCTAAAAGATCGATCTGGGGTCTTCCCTATTTGAAGAAGAGGCTGTCCACTTGATCCTGTCCAGGCTCCCATTTGTGGCAAGAGCGCAGCTCCCTGCCGAGGGAGTCAGTGATGGTGTTGTTGACCCCCGTCAGTTGGAAAGAAATGAGGAACATTTCCTGGGCGACGGCCCAGTGCCACAAGTCCTGCACATCTCTGGAGAGCTCTGGGGATCTGGTTCCCCCCTGTTTCCGATGTAGAACATTGTGGTGGTATTGTCCAAGAAGACCCTCACCGCCTTGCCCTTGAGGGACGGAAGGAACGACTTGAGGGACCCAGAACACGGCCCGGAGCTCCAGGACATTAATGTGGAGATCCCTCTCCTCCTCCAGCAGCCACAGGCCTCTGCCGTGGAGACGTCCCGTGTGGGCTACCCAACCTTCCAGGGAAGCTCCTTTGGTGATCATCTCCTGGTACGGTGGTTCTGGAAATCTGTGCCCCCGGAGATGTTGGGGCGCTCGCCCCACCACCTTTTGCTCGAAGGAACTCCTCGTCGAGCACAATCGTGTCTGCGAAGCTTCCGGACACCTGACCCACCGGGCGTCCAGGAATTCCTGAACGAGCTGCATCCGCAACCTGCAGAGCCTGAACAGGTAAATGCATGAGATCATGCTGAGCACCGACTTGATGGTCCATACCATGGGGATCTTCAGTGCCAACAACCGTTGCACCTTTCCCAAAATGGCTGCTATCCTCTCTTCTGAAGGGGCTGCCAGGCAGGAGGCCGTGTTGAGCCTGGACCCCAGGAACACGGCGTTCTGCGATGGAATCAAGCAGGAGCTTGGATAGTTCACTGAGAACCCTGATCCGTCAGCAGACGGACGGTCATCTCCGTGTGATCAACAGTGATTTCCCTTGAGTTGGCCCGGATGAGCCAGTCATTGATGTACGGGTACACATGTATCCCTTGCAGACGTAGATGGGCCGCCACTGGTGCCAGGCACTTTGTAAACACCCTGGGTGCTGACTTCAGTCTGAAGGGCAGGGCTTTGAATTGGTAGTGCTTTCCCTGTACGATGAAGTACAGGAACTTCCGATGCTTCGCGTGAATGGGGACGTGGAAGTAAGCATCCTCTACATCCAATGACATCAGGAAGTCCCCTTCCTCCAGTTAGCCGACCACGTGCTGCAACGTGACCATCCTACATTTTTGGGACTTGAGGAACTTGTTCAGATGCTGCAGGTCGAGAATGGGCCTCCATCCCCTAGTCTTCTTCTTTATCAGGAAGTATCTGGAGCAGACACCGGAGCACAGAGTCGCTTTGGAACCAGCTCTATCGCCCCTTTTCTTAGCATGGCCCATACTTTCTGCAGGAGATGAGGCATGTGCTGCTCCTTGGGGCCACCAGTGGTATTCGCGGACACTTCTGCTGGAATTCTAGAGTGTGTCCGTGGGTAAGAGCATCCAGCACCGATCAGTCGGTGGAGATCTTTTCCCACTCGCTGACGAAGCCTGCCAGCCGGCCTCCCACCGGGGTGCATGGGTGGGAGCCTGACGTCCTGGCCGGTTCAATCCTGCTTCGGGCCTGCGTGCCGCCTTAGGAGTGATGACGCCTACCTCCGAAAGCCTTGCAACGACTCCTGTAGGCCTCCTGAGTCGTGGAACAGGAAGGTTGGCGGTACAAGGATGACCCCCTGCTGAAACCCTATGACGATTTCCGGATTTGCCTCCTGAGGCACGAAAGGAACGACGATGTTGCTGAAGCGTGCCCAGGGCACGGGCCGTCTCTGTCGGTCTTGATGGGTTGCTACGATTTGTCAACGGCCTTCCCAAAGCAATTGTCCCAGTCGAACGGCATGTCCAGGACCCTCGTCTGAAATTCCTGCCAAAAGTTGGTGACTTTCAACCAGCCACGACAACAGAGGCAGACACCGTTCCCCATCTGTCGGAACCCTGTGCCTGCGACATCCAGGGCCACAGTGATGGCATGGTCCGATGCCACATTGCCCACCTGGAGGATCTCCAGCGCCTCGACCTGCTTGTAATCAGGGAGAAATTCCAGCAGCGGGGCCAGCTCCCGGTCGTATGTGGCCAGGATCGCAAGAGCATTCACCGCCTTGACCGTCTTTGCCACAGAGTATATCACCTTCCTACTCATGGCGTCCAACTTCTTCCCCTCACTGTCCGGGGGAACTGAGGCTGAAGACGATGGATTTGAGAACTTCTTCCTCGCAGCTGCCGAGACCACCGAGTCCGGAGAGGGCTACGACCGCAGGCACTAGGGTGCAGACTCCAGCACCCGGTATTTCTTTTCTAGCCTGTCTCTTTTCGCTGGGGCTGAGGCGGTATTCCTCATCAGGGCCAGGCCATCATCTCAAATGTTGTCCAGGAGAGGCACTGCCAGAATGGTCATCCTCTTCACCTGTCAGCGCTGGTAAAGGAAACCTTCCTTTTTGGTCTCTTCTGGCGTCAGCTGCAAAAGCTCAGACATGCGGGCAACCATGGAGTGGAACGATCCCACTTCGTCCGGTGGAGAAGCTCTCAGCGGCAGCGAAACACTGTCGTCATCATCTGTGTCCATCGTCGATGTGTCCGTCCTCGCATCCCTATGGGGAGGGCATGTGAGGCGGTTGATGAGGCAGTGTGGGATGTCATCTCCTCTTCTTTGCCAGCTGGTGGCCCGGTACCACCGGGGCCGGCGCTGTGGGTGCACACGGCATCCTCCTCTGGATCTCCGACACCAGCGTGTGGAGAGTTGACAGGATGTCCAGCGATACGTCCCTGGGAGGTGATGGGCAGGAAGGCTTGATGGGTCCACCTCCCACGTCGTCGTCAACAGCTCCACCGTCGTCATCCCTCTCAAAGATTTCAACATCGTCGTCGTTTTCAGCGTTTCCGCCGTCATTGTCACCGTTCGCAACGTCCTCCGGGACCGTGTGAACCAACACCATGTCCTCTTCTTCCGAAGAAGAAATATCCGTGCCCTGGAGCACGGTTGAGGCCTCTATTGCTCCCGCCCTTTTTGCATCCTGAGGGGTCGGAGCCGGGCTCATTGCCGGCATCCTTTTCTCTGGTGTTTTCTCCACCGGCTTGGCCAAAGCCTCCTGCCTGGGAGAAAGGGCCACTCTGGGCACCACAGGGATCCCCGGGAGAACCCCTTTCGCCTTCGAGAGGGAAGTCGCCACCAGCTCGATCATCAAGGATGACTTCTCCTGGACTGATTGGGCCTGCAGGGATAGGTCGGACACCTTACCCTGCGCCTTGGTCTTCTCCGGCTTCTCCCGCAGTTTACTGGGGTTAGACGATTTTCTCTTCGAGGAGGAGCTGGATAAATGGCTTGAAATGGAGGCAGACGGCAAAGATGAGCGCGCCCTGCTCATCGCGGAACTCAGGTGATAGTGATAGTGATATTTTATTTATATCGCGCTTGTACACGTTTCAGAGCGCGACCAGGCAAAAGGGAGGGAAGCAGGCGAGAACAAAAACAACGATCTTAATAAGCCCAGTGACATTGAGAACACGCAAGTGCATGGGAAAGGGAAAAGGGGTAAGTGCATGGAAGGGAAAGTGGAAAGTGCGGAACAGAGGAGAGAGCAGAAGAAAATACATTAAAATAAATAAATAATTAAAGGTGGTAGTGCAGCCAGCAAGTAACACGTGCTAGGTTAAGCAGATAGGGTATATATCTGATAGTGCAGAAGTGAAGTGGGTGGGGGACTGTATGGGTACAGATACAGACCGCAGTGCAGGGGGTGGACAGGAGGCAGTGCAGGGGGGTGGCAGGGTGAGCAGGTACCTGTGCCCAAAGGACAGAGAGTGTCCAGGTGAACGGTGCAGAGGGTGGCCAGGTGAATGGTGCAGAGAGAGAAAACAGATCAGCATGGGAGAGGAGGGGAAAAGGCAGAAGAGAAAAGGAAGGTCTTGAGGTGTTTCTGGAACCAGAGGTGGTTCTCCTCAAGTTTCAAGGTGGCAAGGAGGCCGTTCCAAAGGGAGGCCCCAGCCCAAGATGGAGATCTACACCCAGCGCGTTTCTTTGAGAAACGACTGACCCTGAGGGAGTTAGAGGTAGCGGAGCGAAGGGCTCGAGAGGGGAGGTATTTACGGAGGGATAGTTGAAGGTATTTTGGACCCAGGCCCCAGAAAGCATTGTGGACAATACAGAGTGTTTTAAATTTAATCCTTGCGTCCACTGGGAGCCAATGAAGGGAATTCAGAGCTGGAGAGATATGATCCCAGGGCTTGAAGCCAAGGACAAGACTCACAGTCCTGTTCTGGATTAGTTGAAGAGGGCGGAGAGTGGAGGCAGGAAGATTTAGAAAGAGGCTGTTACAATAGTCCAACCTAGAGAGAACCAGAGCTTGGGAGACAATAAGCTTTTGAGGGAAGGAGAGGAAAGGCAGAGTACCTCTGAGGAGGTGTACTAAGAAGTTAGATTTTTCAGAGATGCGTGCAGAGAAGGAGAGTCTGTTTCCGTGCGCGGCGACATGGAAGGAAACAGACATGCGCTGCTTGGCCTTGTCGTGGGCCCCCGTGGATGGAGCACCCTCAAATGAACTTAGAAGCCCGCTCCTTGGAACAGCCGGTCCTGGGCGAGGCATGCCCATGCTTGCCAAATGGGGTAGAGGCCTTGCCGTTGAGCCACGCCACCAATCTACTGTGCTGATCCTTGACTGTGCGTTTGGTGAAACCCAGGCAAATTTCACAAGATGGAGACAGTAGAGGCACTGGGAGTGTTTGTCCTCCACAAACACATTCCTCAATCCGCAGATGGAGCACAGCTTGAAGAGAGAACCTCTGCCCGTCTTCTCCTCTGACATGGTCCGGCGTGCGGTGTAAGCCCGATGGGCTTCTGGAATGAAAGAGCACACAGCTCCATTTGACAAAAATATGAACTTTTTAATGAAAAGCGCGGGTTTGTAGAAAGCACAAGGGGCCTCATTATAAGGCTGGCAATCGGCGCTGCCGGAATGAAGGAGGCCAGTCCCGTACCGGCCCCCTTCATTACGGGAGCGTGATTGCGAGCTTCCCATCGCAGGACCCGGATCGCACGCCTGGTAAAACCAGGCGTGCTTTACGGGTCCCGCGAGGGGAAGAGGGAGGCAATATTGGGCCAGATGTAATCTGCCTGTTATTACCCTGTTATTACCCTCCTCCCCATTCCCATTGAGCCCTATGGGGGCTCAAATGGGAATGGGAATGGGGATGGGTGCCTGCAAGGAGGAATTACCAGGTCCTCCTATGTCGGAGTAACCCAGTAAGTCCCCATTGCAGGAACCCGGTAATGGAGCTACCTCCATTCTCGTAATGAGGCCCAAGGACTCACAACACTTGAATGTGTGGTAAAAATCTGAAGATGGCTGCCAGAGGAGGGGCTTAGGTAGAGGGCAGTGTATGGCTGGGGGCAGTATGACCCAGAGCTCAGTGATTGGTTTATAGGAGAAAGACAGTTTGTAAGTGAAAGTAAAACTGGCCTGACAACAGGGAATATTCATGAGCATGTGAACCCATGCCATACCCATACTGGAGAAAGCAGGGTTCTCCTACCGTAAATGTGATAATGGTTTTTGGTACATTCATGTCTTAATTTAAGCTTTCGTCATCTTTAGTAAATCTCAAGTAGACATGTCTATACTTCGTCTACATTTTTTAAAGCTCTCAGATTCCATAAAAAATCATACTGTATCCTGACATCCCTGTGCAATTACGTCTTGTTTGCATGTGACGTCATTGCGCCGGAACTTTGAGCCGTGTAGCAGATTTAAACATCCATTCAGCCCCAGTCTGCCCTTACAGGAGGATGCGCCACCTCGCCACAGCTCGAAGAGATGACCACGGCAGCCAGATCCAAATGAGGTATGGCTCGCATCAGCAGACTCTGTAACTAATACACAAGATGGACCCATTGATCTATTAATACCATCGTGTCCCTTTGTTTTAGGGGTCTATACTGGTATCTACTTACCCACATTCCCACAAGTTGAAGAGCCACGTGCTCGAACTGCATGCAGCGGGACAAGACTAAATTAATTCCTTGTTAATGAAATAATGGAGTAAGCTGCATATTAATAGCTGTGCACGATTTCTCGCTACAGGACCTACCCTCCGCATAGCGAACCCTATCCCTGTCATCTATAATCTAGAAGAAACAGGCTCTTCACACCTTGAACATAAGGTACGCTAACACCCAATCTATTTCACTCTGATGATGATGTACCTTCTTATAACAGGGACCCATTTCTGAATGCATCTCATTATCAAGAACAACAAGAAGCAGATCACCTCTTCCTATAGCCGTACAATGCCAGAAAAATGACCCCCCCTCCCACGTTCAGTTCCCACTACCCTTCTGACATGGAAAATTCCTAATTTATCTCTTACCGACTACTCAGGTCGCATCATCGCGGTCCAGATATAACTTGAACAGAGGTTAGCCTCCCCGAAAAACCATACTAGATTCTTACCAGGAGAATATCTAATGGGGTTTCATGAGAGCCAATGTGGACATAGAAATATGGTATCCAGCCAACAATGAACATACATAACAGCTGATATATTTTACCCTTTATATCACACTGTAGATTACTATGAAGTTTGTCTTAAGAAGTACAGTGAAACTTGTGCTCCTGATGAAAGGACAACTGCCCCGAAACGCTTTGAGCAATTATCTGAATGACATGCATTACTCACTGTAGTAGCATTTCTGATGATTGCATCTGCTTAGATTCACATGCATATAGTCCGACATCTCGTGGAAATCGCAGAGTATTGCATGTTTCTTTCGAAGATCGAAAGGGACGTCTACATGGGCGTGACTGTAACACTATCCTTAACGTGATGTGTAGTGTACCTAAAATCCCTCAAGCGTCGAGGTCCCACTGGTTGTTTTTTTCTGCAACGAGGGAGCCTTATAGTCTGCGTGAGCAAGTACAGAAGAGAGAAGGTGTAAGAAGTCTATGTTCCTTCTGCTCCACGAGGGGAGGATGGGTGGGCGCATGTGAATCTAAGCAGATACAACCATCAGAAATGCTGTTACGTTGAGTAATGCATGTCTTCTGATGCTTGTGGATCTGCTTAGAATCGCATGCTGTGCATAGTTTTTTTTATTTCTTTTTTTATTTCTTTCTGTTTGGTTCCACCTTGAACCTTTACAAATGATACCGAATACAATCATAAAAAATAATAATCAATCACATAGTAACAAATATAAAAACATGTTATTTACAACCATAATAACTCAATCTTTTAGTAAGCTGATTTTCTAACCTTATTTCACCCCTACTCCTTAAATGTTACTACCATTATTTTACAGAGTTTTAAGACTCAAACCACCGCTGACGTTACAGAGATGTCATACCCAGAGATTAACCTATCCCAGAAATATTCTGCAGAGATCCCTTCCTCACACAACACAAATCTCCTAATAGCGCCAAGCATACCTTTCAGGTTCCCTCACATTTCATCAGAAGATGCCTTAATGTTTGATTTGATGGAATTTCACAGATTCTACATAATTGTATCACTCTGTCACCTTGATGCCGCCTTGCCAGCACCTCGCCACAATGAACCAGGTTTAACCTTATCCTAAGGAAGTTATCTCTTACTGACTTATCTGGAAACTTCATTAAAAAATGAGAGACAGCCAAGTTTTTTTTTTGCTGAGAGGAATGCTATGCATAGACTAGCAGGCAGTACCCAGAGATGGTGGTGGGATGTGTAAAGCAACAGTAGCAAAGAGATGTCTTAGCACCGCTTGTCGCACCTGAGAATCAGACCTATTCAGTTTGAGGCCTTTTGTAGTTCGTAAGTGCCAGGATCAATCACGGATTCACGGGAGCACCCAAGAAGAGCAGCCTATTCCATGGCTGCCATGCCACGCCCCCCAACCAAGCTGATGATTATAGTTTGAACCGGCATGTTCTCATCTGCACCATGACTGAAGTGTGTCCTTATTGCAAGGCTCTTAAATTTAATGGAGAAATTAAAGGAATGTGTTGCGCCGCCAGGAAAATTAAACTGCCTCAACTTGGAAAACCGCCTGAGCCAGACTGAGCCACAGCAACGCATGGCAGGGACAGCTAGTTATAAATATAAGCATAACATACAATTGGTACATATGTATTTAAATCACATTACAATTAATTCATCACATTTTTTTCAAATACATATATTATGATATTCAGATAATTGCTTAAAGCGTTTCGGGACAGCTGTCCCTTCATCAGGAGCACAAGTTCCACCGTACTTCTTAAGCCAAACTTCACAGTAATCTATAATGTGATATAAAGGGTAAAATATATTAGCGATTATGTATGTTCATTGTTGGCTATATGACATGCATTACTCACCGTAATAGCATTTCTGATGATTGTATCTGCTTAGATTCACATGCTGTGCATACAGTCTGACATCTAGTGGAAATCGAGAAGTATTGCATCTTTCTTTCGAAGATCGAAAGGGACGTCGACATGGGTGTGACTGCAACAC
The DNA here is from genome assembly GCF_040938575.1 of Ambystoma mexicanum. Classification (NCBI taxonomy): domain Eukaryota; kingdom Metazoa; phylum Chordata; class Amphibia; order Caudata; family Ambystomatidae; genus Ambystoma; species Ambystoma mexicanum. Next base: position 942,021,182 of record NC_090939.1, read on the forward strand.
TATCCCTAATGTCTAATGTGACGTGTAGTGTACTGTACCCAAAATCCCTCACGCGCCGAGGTCCCGCTGGTTGTTTTTTTCTGCCATGAGAGAGCCTTATAGTCTGCGTGAGCGGGTACAGAAGAGAGAAGGTATATGAAGTCTGTTCCTTCTACTCCACGAGGGGATGCAGGGGGTATGTCCATGCATCTCTGAGGGAGCTGAAGGTGCCCGAACTCTATGACCTCAGGAGCCAGGCTGCTAAGCTGAGAGTTTTAGGGCATTCTGTTGAGCAGGGGAATTGGGTGGAAAGCCTAGACAAATCTCCCAGACCATGTTATCTAAAGACCATTCCCCTTGGAGTGGTTTTATTGGTACCTTGAGTCGTAATCTGGGCATTGGGCGTTCTCCACAGTGGCGAACAAGTGGATCTCTGAGAAGCCCCATTCTGCAAAGACGCTGAGTAAAATGTCCTCCTGTAGCCGCCATTTGTGCTCTATGGGTAGGGGGAAGTCTCTGCTGCGTACGTCTGCCAGAAGATTGAGTTCCCCTGGAACATGTTGTGAAAGGAGAAACATGTATTGTTTAAGTGCCCACTTCCAAATATTTTGGGACAGTTTGGATAGCCCAAGAGAGTCAGTGCCCCCTTGTTTGTTTAAGTAGTACATGGCCGTAGTACTGTCCATGAGGACTAGAACTGTTTTCCCCCAGGAGGTGTGTTTGGAAGGCCTTCAGGGCCTTGCACACTGCTAGCAGTTCCAACAGGTTGATGTGATTGGATGCTACTACTGGAGACCACACGCTGTGCATTGTTTGTTGAAGGAGGCGAGCTCCCCACCCCGTCAGAGATGTGTCTGTGGTGAGACTTGTTTCTACTGCGGGAGTGGTGACGGTTTTCCCCTGCAGAAGGTTTTCCCTTGACCACCACTGCAGAGACTGAATGAGGGGTGCTGAGACAACCACTAGATCGTCCCACTGGCCACTGGCCTGAGACTATTGGCTCGACAGCCACTGTTGCATGGAGCGCATGCGCAGACGAGTGTGAGGAACTAGGTAGAAGCAGGAAGCCATCATCCCCATCAGTTGCATGGCTTTGCGTATGGTCACTTGGTGATTGGCTACATAGTGAGGGATCTGGAACAGCATGTTTTGGACCCACTCTTTGGAGGGAAAGACAAGCCCGTCTTCTGTCCGAATTAGAGCCCAGAAATTGATTGACTTGGCTGGGGGTTAGAATGGATTTTTTCTCGTTGATAGAGAATCATAGGTTGAAGAGGAGATCCACGGTTCTCTTGGTATTTGTCTGGCATGTTCCATACGAATCCCCTTTTATGAGCCAGTCATTGAGGTAAGGCTAGACTGGGATGGACTGCCTGCGCAGGTGAGCCGCTACTACCGCCAGTACCCTTGTGAACACCCTTGGGGCTGAGGCAATGCCGAAGGGGAGAACCTTGAACTGATAATGGGTGTCCTCTATCATGAACCTGAGGTACTTTCTGTGCACTGGCATCATTGAAATATGAAAGTATGCATCTTTCACGTCCAATGTGACCATGTAATGCCCCTGCTGCAGCAGTGGGATTACCTCCTGAAGTGTTGTCATCCTGAATGTTTGAGGTTTGACATACTTGTTCGCAGGTCTAGAACAGGGCGTGTGGTGAGCTCCTTTTTGGGAACAAGGAAGCACACTGAATAAATACCCTTGTTTACCTGGAGAAGGGGGACGACTTTGATGCGCCCTTCTCCAGCAGGACCTGAACCTCTCCCAGCAGGATGTGCTGGTGACAGGCGTCTGCTTCTCGGTGGGTGGTAGCAAGGTGGTTGGAGAAACTTGATACAATACCCGTGCGCAGCCGTCTTTAGTAGCAACTGATCTGAAGTGAACCCCACCCAGGCGTAGATGAATGAAGACAAGCGACCCCCGACTGGGAAGCGTGGGAGGGGACCTGAACCGGCAAGTCACTTTGAGGTGGAGGCCAGGGGAGCCCCTGGGAGTAGAGTTCCTGTCTCTTCCCTTGCCCCTACGAGAGCCTCTTTCCTGGTATTAGAAGTTACCAGAGGAGCTTTGACCGGAGGACATGGAATTATTTCCTCAGAAGTATTGGCTGTGAGGCGAGTGTGAGAAGGATTGGCCACGAAAGGACCGATGTGCGTTAGAGCCTCCACGCTGGTGAAATGGTTTAGCCGTGATCCGGCTACATGACTTTAGATTCTCGCATTCTTTCTTTGCCGTCTTTAGGGTGCCGTCAACCGCTTTCCCCAAAAGGTTTGAATCCTCCATTGGCTTGTTAATTAGAGGGGCCTGAGTTACAGGTTTGAATTCAGAGTTTTTTAACCAGGCATGTCTTTTAAGCAGGGTACCCTGAGCGAGGATGCATCCAGCGGTCTCAGTGGAGTCCAGTGTGTTTTTCAGTATGTTTTGTGTTACTTGTCTGCCTTCAGCCACGACTGTCAGCAGGCATGATCGGTGGGCTCTATAATGTCCTGAAGACCATCGTGCACTAGACCCTACTGGACATCACTTTAACTTGGCAGGACATGGTGTTATTTGCGATCCTTGTGGAGTAGGGCGCAGAGGCGGTGACCCGCTTACCCAGGGAATAAAGCTTCTTGCAGTCTTTGTCCGGAGGGTATTCTGCTGAGGACAGAGGTACCCCCACCCTTTTCTGAGTGGTCGTAATGGCTAAGGAGTCTGGTGTGGCGTGACCCCTGATGTAGAGGGGGTCGGAGGGCGATGGGCGAAAAACTATTTCTGAACTCGGGTGTTAACTGCCCGTATGAGAGACGGGGACAGCAAAGAAGGGACCAGGTGCTTCTTTATAGAATTCTGTAAAGGGATGGCTTGGCTAGTTGGAGCCTTCTCCTTGAGGATATCCTCCACAAAGTCTGAATCTGTAGCGGCTTCGTGCTTTGCAATTTTAAAATGATCAGCTGCTCTTTTTAGAATGGAGTTGAACAACATCTGGTCATCAACAGGTGATGACTCTCTTTGCGGTGGAGTAGAAGGTGAATTTAGACAGATGGCGTCTTTGTCGGCGGTATATGTCGGTGTAAGCCAAGGACCCTGTGCCTCCACCTGGTCCCATTCTGGGTCCTGATCAGCTCGGTCTTGATCAAAAGGGTTAAGCTCTTCATAAGCATCCTCCTGGGTTGGGTCATCTGGGACCTGCAAGATGTCTTCTTGGTGTTCATGTGAAGAGGTGGGGAGTTCCTGCAATTTGGAGGGGATGGGGCAAGAGTCCACTTCCCTAGGAGGGAAGGGCTGCCCAGAAGAGGAAGATGTTCCTAATAAGCCCTTAGAGAGAGGCTGGGGGGCTTCAGAATAGTCCTCTCATCGAGAGGGGGTGCCCTTGTACTCCTTGCGCACCTAAATGATTTCCGAAAGGCTTTCGCAAGCTTTGGCGGGCTGTATAGAGGGTCTAGATGTGCCTGAAGGTGCAGTCGTGATTGGTGACTCCACTGTGCCCTTCAGTGCTTGTGCGCCCTTAGATGGTGGGTCAATGACAGAGGATTTTTTAGGGGGAACGCCCATTCCAGAAGGACGCCCAGTCGCATGCCGTGAATGTGGTTGCGTGGAGGGCGACGAACTGCGAGGTACGGCAGGTGCTATCGAACTTTTCGGTGGTCCTGTAGGCGTTGATCGCTTCTTCAACGACTTTGGCGAAATGGCCTTAGGGGTTGTGTGCTTGTGTACACGTGGTGTGTGGGTACCCTTGTCGCCAGGGTGTGATTTCCCTATAACAGTGCCAGTGGTCAGTCTTGCGGGGCGGGGCACAGGCATCTGGAAGCCTGCAGGCTCTGCTGAGAGGTCGATGGCTTCGAATTCCGAGCCATGGCTGCCTACAGATTCCTCGTCGTCCGAAGCGATGGCTGCTGACAGATTCCTCATCGTCTGAAGCGACAGCACCGACTTGGGAGAGGCTTTCGGCCTGCATAGTGTAGGCCACCCACCGCTTAGACTGCTTGTCTTTCAACGTTTTCGGTGGAAAGAGCTTACAGGCTTTGCATGAGTGCTTGTGGTCACAAGGAAGACACTGATTACATCAGCGATGGGTGTCTTTCTAGGGAAATTTGCTGTTACATGACAGGCTGAATTTAAAAAGGAGTCCTCTCCATAGAAAAGGTTATCGGCAGCCGGACCAAGAAGAGAAAGAGAGGAGTGAAGGAAATACATTCTCAGAGAGAGGAATAAAATCCAGGGCCACACTCTCCCTACTCTGAGGACATGGCTGGAGGGCCAAGGCCATGCGGTCGACAGTCGTCGAGCAGTTGAACAGTCACCTAGCAGTTGTAGATGTCGGCGGTGGCAGGAAACCAACAAAGCAGTCGTCGAAGGTTGTCGAATTCACTAGACGACCCTAGGTCGTGGAAATGAACTTAGCAATATAAACTCTTACGAGCTCTGCATAAGCGATCAACTAGGTTGGCGGAAAAAATCTATCTGGTCGGACCTCGACGCATGAGGGATTTTGGGTACACTACACATTACGCTAGGGATAGTGTTACAGTCATGCCCATGTTAACGTCCCTTTCAATCTTCGAAAGAAAGATGCAATACTTTCCACTAGATGTCGGACTATATGCACAGCATGTGATTCTAAGCAGATCCACAAGCATCAGAAATGATAATATATGCATGTGAAAAAATGCGATGAATTAATTGTAATTTGATTTAAATACATATGGACCAATTGTATGCTATGCCTATATTTATAACAACATTGTTTTTGCTATCAAAACTGCTTGATTGAATTTCTTTCCTAAAGTTCATGTTTCAATGTAATCATAACGATTGTTTTTTTATACAAACACGCCTGGTGAGCAGGGGACACAAGTGTTCCACAGCTAGTGGACACCCGTTTCTCTCTTCTTGTGAATACGCAGCACAGTGCCAGCCTCCTCTGAACCCTCCTACTCCCTTAAGATTTTACTTACAGCATTCTTTCTATATCCAAGGTGTGCACCTATAAACAGCTTATCTCTATAGTTTGTTGCAATGTATTACCAGCTTGGCAAATATTTCTACTGATATTTGTGGTAAGCTTTGGAATTTATGCTGTGGTTCCTCATTTGGCGGAATTAGTTGTGTGTTTGGGTTTGACCGGTATGCTTTGTATAATTCGATGGATGTCAATTTCTTTTTTAAGTGCTCTGGATACCCAAAGAAAGCACACAAAAAGTGATGCTGGCATGAAAGGAAGACTTCTATAAAAACAGTGACAGAGATAGAGAGCGAGAAAAGAGATGAAAGGGATGCAGAAGGAAAAATGGTGAAGGTGCGACTCAGAAAGTGAAGGAATGGGTAAAGAGGCTGAGGATTTTACCAGATTTTCTGCCCTTTGCACTCCCAATGTGGCTGCTATTGTAGAGGAGTTACACTGGAGAAGACCTGTACTGCACATTATGGTACTCAAGCGTATGTACATCACATACTTTGCACTACGACGCAACCCTTCCATACCAGCCTGGGTTCAAGTACCATCAGAGGGTAGGGAGAAGAACCACTCCCCCTTCCCCTCTCAACACCCCACTGGATGAATGGCTGAATTCGCACTGCTGAGAATTGACCCATGTCAGAAGCAAACCCTCTTACTTCAGACAGCCTCCTAGCCACAGGCCCTGCAACAAAATCAGACGATCAGACACACCAAGTGTTTGGCATACTGAAACGTTCATGCCTGAGACATACCCCGCACATAGAATCCAAGTCTAGAGTGGAGCGTTGTGAGAGTACCAGGGGCTCAGCAGACAGTTCACGAGGCTATTTAGTTGTAATCTGGCTCAGGACACAGCTGTGCAAGGTAACATGTCCCCTTGCCTTGTAGGCTTAACCATGTTCTAGTCAGGGCTTCTGTAAGTCCAATGATCTCTTCCATAAGCAGTTATAATTTCTGGGCCATCTAGATGGGAAGGATCGAAGCTCGCCACACAAGCGTGTGTTGAAATGGGTGTCTGGAGGCACTTGGGAAATGGGAGCCAGGCGGAGCAACAAAAATGCACCCTCCAAAAATCAGACACTTTCCCTAAATATTCTAGGATTCGAGTATAGAATATAAACATATACCCCTCCTACAATATTTGGGGAAAGTATTTTAGATGTCAGGAAAAACAAGTTGCCTACAAGGTGACATTTTCCAGGCGATATTATCATATTAAACCGTTGAAATGGATACCTATGAATTGTAAGTCCTGTGAAGAGTGAGAATGATTCTTTGCAGTTGATCCTGAACCCAGTAGATAGAGCCAACTGGAAGTTCTGGCCATATACAGCTGGCTACCACCATAGCTGGCATCTGACAGAGTCACTTGTCCAGATGGTACCTTGGAAACCTCTCCTTGTGAAATTCTCACAATCAGCGCCAGGATCTTTGTAGAAAATCTGTGAGGTGAGCCCAATGCAAATGAAAAGACTTTAAACTGATAAATGTTTTCCTCCACTATGAATCTCAATAACCCGTGAAGAGCTCACTAGGTTGGCGATGTGCAGGTAATTGTGCTCTTGACAATAACCAGTCTCCATGTTAAAGAGCGGTTATTACCCATTGTTGAGTTACTATATAAAGAAAGGGGGGCATTTTATCCCTTTTGTTCAGGTCTAGGAACGGAAAGAATGCTCCTGATAGTTTCCTGGCCAATAGGATAGAGCAAAACCCTTTGGCGAACTCTTATTTGATCAATTTTCTGATGCCATTCTTTTGGAGCAGTGTCTGCCATCGTTGAAAAATGGCAGAGCTCCTGTCTTGTGATCTTGAAAGAGGAGTAGATATAATCCTTGAATCTAGAACTGAATAGCTTCTAGTAGACAAGCCATTGAAAATAACCTCTGTAAGACCAGGCATGTTTCCTGTCCTTCAAAGATTTCTTCACAAAGGTTTCAAGCAGTGGGCCAAATAGATTTTGTCCCAGAAACTGAGGTTTTGTCAGATTAGTCTTTCAGTGACGAAGCCACGAATGGTCTTCTGACAGATGCTACAACCCTCAGGATCTCATCATTTATATTGAAAAGACGCTGGACGTGCTATGTGACTTCCAGGTGTGGCCCTATGCTCATCCCTTCCCAACAGGAAGTGCAACTGCAGAGTGTGAAAATTCAGCATGAGGGACTGTGCTGCAGACCCTGATCGGGCCCCTGACTGGATAATGAAGCGGAATAGGTTCTTTTTAGGGTCACATACACTTTCTTACCAAGCGGATCAGCTGATGTTGCCTGCGGCCAGTGACATCACTAAATTGGCCATCCACTTTGAGATTTCCCCGGTTTGTGTCAAAGACCAACTTTGGAAAGATCTAGAAAGCATGTTTTCTGACTATCCTTCCATTGCTGAATGAGGACCTTTCCCATGACCTCATGAAAAGAGAAGCTTGTCGAGGGAAGGGCTTTAAATTGTTTCAACGTCTTTTTGGTAGAGGGCAGGAATTACAATTCCTGGCATATAAAGCTTTAGGATTGCTTTAAAAAGTCATACTGTCTGATATATTAGTCAGTGAATACCACTCAGTCGACTACCCCTCCTTCCTGAGCCTTCTCCTCCACTGTTTCTGATCCTCCCACATTTAGTCAGTGGCGTCTGCCTCCATAAACCTTCCATGGATGTCTGGGGGTTTACCACAGCATCCGATTGTGCACCTTTTAAAGCCTCTGATTCAGAACTTTGCACTAACTGTACAATTTGCTCTTCAGTTAGGCAAGTGGTTGACTTACTTACCCTCTTGCATTTCTAATGGTGCCTTTGGCGAAAAGAGCTTGTGTGCTCTAGTGATGAAGAGAATCCAGGTCTCCTCTTCCTGCTAGTCTTTCTGTGTTCCTTTTTCCACTCAAGATAATTAGGGCTACGCTTTTCGCTGGGCACTGTTTAGGGCTTCAGGGCCACAGATGAGTGCACAGACAAATTAGTACATAGAGACAAAAGGGTACTTCTTTTTTAGCCCTGGGAATTATTGGCTCAGGCTCAATTTGATTATGATGTGGTGTTTTCGCAACTTTATTATCTTATCTGTCTGTCAGTAGCTACCACACAACAAGCAACAACAGTGTTCACTGACCATGCCTCTCTGCATCCTGGGCTGGCTCGTTGTATTTCATGAGCCAGATGACCCTCACCAATGTGATAGTGTAGGTATCCATTTTCATGAACAACAATGAGTTGAAAGGTGACAATGCCAGGGGCCCATGCCAGTCATACCCGTACACTGCTTCAGTTCTGCGGCTGCAATAACCAGAAGTACTGCCACAGCAGGGTGGGTTGACAACAGGACAGCCAGTAGAACCAACAGTGAGGCAATGCCAGTGAAAAGACCACGGCCGAAGAAGAGTGCTTTTCTTGAGTGCCAACCTTCACAAGAAGATATTGCTGCAGTGTTTGGCAGTAAAAGTTAATCTGTTTAGTAATGTGTTTGCCTGCATATGCCCATCAATGTATCATAGGTGGTAAGCATGTTTGCAGTTTTCTGTGGCTAGCCAGTCAATTAGTTCCAACTAAAGAGCCACAGCAAAATGTTAATGATGATTCTGTGTAGAAAAACATGTGTCGAGACTTCGGGCTTGGCAGTGACCAAGAGTCTCGGCAGCGACCAAGATGGCCGCACGCTGAGCGATCTCCTCTGACGAGGCACGCTCCGTAGAAATTCGGTGTGCCTGGCGCTGAGTGCCCCGAGCCCCGGGCTAGTGCTTCCATAATCCCGAGGAGTGGGTCGTGGTGTCCCGGCGTCAGAAGTGACGTGAGGCGCGGGGCTGCTGGTAGCCTCGGCGGCGTAACATGGCGGCCGAACAGCAGAGCCTAGCTGGTACACCGTGCATCCCGTCTCCGGTGACTCTGCACTGCTTGCCTAGGCCACGTATGGAAGCAGAGCCTAGCTGGTGCGCCATAAGTCCTTTCTCTGGCTCCGGGTGCCCCTGTGCTGCTCGCTTGGGCCACGTGTGGAGAGGTGGTGATTGGGGTGCCCCGAAGGGCTCCCTACACAGCAGTTTTGCCGATTGGCCTTGCAAAGCATTGAGAGGAAGCTCTCGATGTGCTGTGCTTTGCTGGCCTGTTGATCAAAGGAGGATTCAGCCTGACAGACAAGGCTAGGCTGCCTTGTGGTGGGCTCTCCCCTGCTAGTATTTATTATATTTTTTGGGCGTTTGTAAGGCGCTTATACATCAAGTAAATTGTGTTTCAAAGCACCCACAGTGCAATAGGGAGGGAACAAGGGAATGAAAGGCAAATATAACAATGAAAGAGAAGCAGTCCTACTAGGCCTTGTGAGCATTCAGAACGTGCAAGTGCAGAGAGAGAGAAGGGATGAGGGATGGTTTGTGGGGGGTAAGTGCTAGGAGTACCACTAGATTGCTAGAGTGTAAGTTACCATACAGCTGTTAAGTGAGTGGTAGACATCACTTGGTGAGAGTGGTCATCTGCTAACAAATAAGTGCAGCCCTGTGATAGCACAGGTCAGTGGGCACCAAGGCAAGTGCCGGGAGTGGGCAGAGGCTGAATGCGATTTGGGGTGAGAGGCCATGACCCGGGTGGACAGATAAGGGCCCTGTTCACCAATCTCAGCGACTGTGGAGTTTAGCAAAGGAGGGAGAGGGGGAAGCAAAGTCTTGAGAAGCTTCCGGAATTTGAGGCGATCCGGCTCAAGACGAAGAGGAAGGGGGAGGCTGTTCCATAGGAGGGAGCCAGCTAAGGAAAGAGATATGCCACCAGCTAGCTGTTTAGAAAATCGTTTGACATGCAGAGAGTTGATGACAGAGGAATTTAAAGATCTGGAGGGAGAGTAGTGAGAGCCAGTGGAAGAAAGCGTGGTATCCTGGCTCAATAGATTTTAATGGCTGATGCAGAGGGATTTGAATTTAATCCTTGCAGCAACGGGGAGTCAGTGGAGAGATTTTAGGGTTGGAGAGATAGGGTCCCTGATCTTGAGGCCAAGAATAAGTCTTGTGGCCCTATTCTGGATTAGCTGGAGGGGGCCTAGTGAGGAAGAGGGTAGATTAAGGTTGAGGCTACTGCAGTAGTCTAGCCTAGAGAGCACCAGAGCTCTAGAGACTGTGAGCTTCTGGGGGAAAGGGAGGATTTCTTTGAGGAGGTGGAGTTTAAAGTGGGCCTTCTTGGCAAGGTCCTAATGTCCTGGATGTGAGAAGGGAAGGAAAGAGAGGAGTCTAAAATGATGCACATGTTTTTGGCTGCAGATGAAGGAGAAGGGGGAGAGCCCATAGAGGGCGACCAGAGTGAGGGAGAGAAAGAGTGAACAAGAGTCCCAATGGGAAGGATACCAGTCTTGCTGGCATTGAGGCAGGGATCATTGGAGGTGCACCAGGGCTGGATGGCAGATGGGCAGTCAGGAATGATGGTGGCAATAAGGAGATGATCAGAGGGATGTTTGAAGAAGCGTTGTGTGTCATCTGCATAGCACTGGAAGTAAGGGGAGAAGGTGGAAGTTCGGTGGGCACGCGGTGCAAGATAGATGGTAAAGAGCCACAGAGAAAGGTTGGAGCCCTGGGAGATGCCACAGGTGGAGATCGAGGCGGCAGAGGAGAAAGAACCCTGGATAATCTGGGAAGGACAGTCATTGAGGAAGGCGTTCAGCCAGTCCAGTGCCCGCTCCGAGATACCTAGGGTGATGTGGAGAGTTTTATGAGGATGGAGTGGTTGACTGTGACAAATGCGGAGGAGAGATCAAGTAGAATGAGAACAGCAGGCGAGTTAAAATCAAGAGATGCAAACAGTTCCTCACGGGTCAGAAGAGCACTCTCTGTGCCTCTGGATGCTCGGAATCCAGATTGATGGTGGTGTAGGAAACCAACACGCTCAGTATGCTGGGTGAAAGTTGGACAAAGACCAGCTTCTCCAAGAGTTTCCCAAGGAAGGGGGTGATAGAGATGGGGTGGTAGTTAGCAGGACAAGACAGGCCTGCATAAGATTTTTTCAGAACGGGGCGCACAAGAGAGTGCTTGAGGGAAGAGGGGAAAGAACCAGTCGCAAAAGAGTGATTGCAGAAATCAGCAAGTGCAGGGGCAAGGGAGACGATTTTGTCCTTAATAGTTCTGGAAGAACAGGGGTAGATCTGTTGAAGGAGACCTTCATAGATCGGACAACTCTAGTGACCTCATCAGATGTGATAGGAGAGGAGGAGAGAAAGGCAGAGGGGGGTGGGACGCTATAGGTGGCAGGGGACCGGGGAAGGGGAGGGGGCAAAGGAAGCAAGGTTGCCCAGGATGTCCTGTGTCCTGAGCTTTTGCAGTGAAGTGTGTGGCCAGAGCACTGCAGAGACCTGGGAGGGAAGAGGCGAGGTGGAGACTGCAGAAGGGTTGGCAAGTTCCTTGCAGATTTTAAAGAGTTCAGCCTTGTTGTTGGATGCACATGAGACACAAGCCTGTATGTGGGCCCTTTTCTTGGAGTGAATAGAGAGTTAGTATTGACTAGGGAGAAGGCGACAGGCCAGTTTGTCAGAGGGTGAGCCTGAGGTCTGCCACTTACGTTCCGCAACTTTGCATTTGCATTTCAGGGCTGCAAGTTCAGACACGTACCAGTTGTTATGCTTGAGGAATGTTTCAGGTTGATCCTCATGACTGAGGCAAGAATGTCAAGAGTATTAGTGATGGCAAGATGGAGGTTGCTGAGAGCGGAGTCGGAAGTAGAGTCTGCAGTGGGGGAGAGGGGGGAATGAAGATTGAGGCAGGAGCAGCAGCTGACACCCGTTTCATTGGACAGATGTTCGTGAACGAGGTTGGCAGGGGTGGGAGAGGTGCGTCAGATGACATAGAGGACCCAGGTGAGAGGAGAGGAGAGAATGGTCTGACCAGGAGAGTGGGGTGGGGAGGAGAGCAGAAGATGAGTGTGGATGGCATCGAGAGTGTGTCCAGCTGAATGTGTAGGACCAGAGGGGACAATGGAGAGGGAGAGCAAGGTGTAGAGGTCACGGACGAGAGTGGATGCGGTGATCGAGGAGTCCAGGTGGATGTTGAAGTCACCCAGGAGAAGGAGGTGGATGTGAGGCAAGAGGAGGAGAAATTAGCCCATTCAGAGAGGAACCGGGTGGTAGAGCCAGGTGGCCTGTAGATAGTGGCAATGGCCAGGGAGGAAGTGGGAGAGAGGACCAGCTTGCAAAAAAGGCTCTCTAAGAAAGAGTAAGGCTGGGTGGGTATGAGGGAAGAAGAGACCCACTCAGGGAAGATCAGGGCAAAACCAACGCCAGCACGGTTAGGGTGGGGCTTGGAAATATCTTCTAGCCATCAGGGAGAAGGGAGTCAAAAGTAGTGACTGAGCTGGCATTGAACAAGGTCTCTGTAAGAGCGAGGATATCGAGGTCAAGGTCTTCAAGGAGAAGGCAGATGTCGGCAATGTGTTTGACAGCAGAGCGAGCATTAAGCGTGGCTAGATGCAGCAGGTCACTGCCTTTGAAGGTTTTTCCGTGGAGGGGCACTGGGGTGTGGTATACCTGTCGGAGGAAGAGGGACAGAGAGAGAGGTAGGAGTTGGAGGAGGTGTGGGAAGGAAGTTAATAAGGGACGGCAAGCACCGGTCAAAGAGGAGGCAGTTGGGTTGAGGACTCTGAGCCATGATAGTGCCATTGCGATAGACATTAATGACACACCTGGATGATGAGAAAGTCAGAGGCAGCCATCGCTAACAGAAGCCCATATAGGGCAACAGCAATCTTGGTGCTGGGCAACCTTGGAGGAGAGGCATCTCTCTAGTGGAGGCATCTCAGTGGTGGTGCGGTGTGCACAAGACCCCAGAAGGTTGCGAGACTGGCCTGGGCACCGGATCAACCCTGTGTTGGGGTGCTTGACCTTGTGCAGTGATGAGTGTTCCAACCCAGCTGCCTGCAGTGAGGTTTAACATCTAGTCCTGACCCTAGTGAGGTGGGCTGGCTCAGTGCACTGGGGCGTGAGCAGCCCGGCCAATGGTGGGAGTACTCCAGGGTCTCTTGCATACACCTGCAGACACATACTAAAATGCTGTTAATTTCTCAGCAGTCAGATACCCTGGCAGATGGTGCTGCCTTTGCAAAAGTAAAAGCTGTAAAGTGAGAAAAAAAACAGCCTAAAAAGGGTTCCTTTGCGATTACAATCCCATCAACAAAACTATGTAATGTGAAGAAATGATAAAGCTAAGCCCTGCTGCAGCCTGGTCTGGCGTCTTGAAATTCACTGATGCCTTGTCTAGTGTGTGTCTTTTAGTTATACTTTGTGAAGTGTAGCACTTTTCATCAGCCCACAGCAGTGCTGCGCTGCTGCAGAAACAGTGGGTTCACTCTTCAAGCACATGCACTACTTCAATATGCCTCTGCTGAAATGGGCAACCGGGGCTCGTGTTGTGCCAGCTATGACAATTTCAGAAATAACGATGCGGAAAAGGAGAAACGGACATGCACAGCCCTGGATTCAGGTATTGGTCTCAGCCACATTCAAACTACCCCAGCGAGGGTCCTTTGATAGAAATTAGGGGGATTGGACAAGCAGAGCAAGCCAAAAGGACACCTCCATACATCCCCCATCTAAAAAGGACAAAGTACATATGTGTAAGCCTTCCGAGACGAATCAAGGTTCCCAGATTGGAAAATAAAAGTTAACGACGTTGCCCAAAACACTGAAACAATTTTAGTTTATCAGGAAAATCTCTGAAAACGAGTGTGCAACTTCCCTACATTGGGCTATGCGTTTTGACCCGCCCCACCCACGCTGTGAACCCTAGAATGTCTTCAACACCCCTGCTTAGGTCGATAAAATGATCACTAGCGAGATGGGCAATCATCACTCAAAAAGGCTACATACCGTTTTTTTGGTGTGTGCTATATAAATAGAAAATGTAGTTAATGGTTAGTGTCAAGCAAGGAGTCCTATATACCTTGGTTTTATTATTGTTGTTGCTATAAGAACATCAAATATTTAAATTAATAATACTATTACAATTTTTTAATTCTAATGTATGTAAATCATTTAACAGTTCTGTCTAGAAGGGGAAAATGCATAGACGATAGTTTACCTCTTCCAAAAGAATTGTAAGCGTTGTCTCACAGTTCAGGATAAGTGGTTTACTTAAAGTTAGGTCTTTTGAACAAAACACCGTTGCTCGTGGAATCCCCGCTGTAAGAAAACAATACAAATTGATGCAATTTGCAACAATGCATTTTTTATCATACAAAGATACATTTTTGAAATCTCGTCTTCAGAGCAAAGACTGATAGATGTAATGGCTAAAATAGTTCACCTGCATCTGATGTTGCAGAAAATAGACCTGTCGTTATATCACAAGAAAGCCTGCACAGTGGTGTATATAGTGTGTATAGTTATCAGAGAAGCTTGACTAGGATACAGCTCTAAGGAAGGACCCAAGAGTCACTAAGCTTGTCCTCATTTGTGAATGGGGAGCAAATCACAAGTCTGTGAGTGTGGGTGCAGGGAATATCTCTCTAATCTGGTTTATAATTAAACTAAGTCATCGGTTATCCCTAATTATGTCAAGTTAGTATTATCATATCATCACAGTATATAAAGAATGCTGAAGACTCGAGTAACAAGTAAACCAAGGAGCAGGCCATCAGAATTCCTTGCTAGAACTCAAATAAAGATCCCAGACCGGAAAAGAAAGGACCGGTAGCTGTTTCACTTAAATAAAACGACACAACTACATCAGAACAGTGGAGAAAGCAAATCATAATACAATGGAAATGAGTTAGGGTTGGGGTGTACATCTCCTGATCTACATGTGTGGCATTTGCCACAGTATCAGCATTAGGAGGTACCCTAACCCTCCCAGAGGTTCTCAAGAAAAGGTAAGGTTAAATGCTGACAAACAGCGACAGCACAATGATCATTAATGCCCTTGAATATCTTTCCAAATTATATGTCTTCAAACACTGTAAGTGTGCAATCCAGTTTTAATAACAGTATCTGTCACAGCCGACACGTGTTTCGAACTGGGGTCGTCTTCAAAGCAACTTCTTCCGTCAATCGGTTTCCCTATTGTTAGCTTCTTCTGGAAAATCATCCAGTGATAACTTCAACTTTCTGACAATTTTTTATTGTCACCGCACTGTAAACAATCTATTAATGTCTTTTTTCTTTTTTCTTTTTTACACTAAGGGATGACCTATTCATTTTCCATTTTCTTTTTTTTTTGCTCATTCTTGCTTTATTTCGGTAATTTACATAAAAGCCAACAGATAAAAATACATCAAAACACAACATTAGGATCATTATAAAATCAGAGAAAATCACAGAAATGTACAAAAATGCTTAGACGCACTAGTGTGCAAATAGGTTGTGTCACTCTGTGTTAGGCAGAATCCTGTGCAGTGCCCTTAGGGACCACTACACACAATTAAGACTACAGGTGGCAATACAAGTTTTACCTTTGGTACAAACTGCTATGTTAGAGTGGTAGCAGTGGCGGAGCAGCCAGGCTTATCTCAAGAGTATATGAGCATTAGCAGAGATTACACAAATAGACCACAATTACTGTGACTCAAGCAAACACTGACTCAAGGTTTCAGGTAGAAAAATATAAGTACATTTATTTTTAAACCATTTGTTATAAACACGACACTTCTATTAAATTTAAAACCACACGAAAAATATACTACAACTAACCAATCCCTTTGTACAGTATGTCTCAAGGTAAGTACCCTGTGTTTGAATGGACCGGTGTTATCAACAAAACACGTTACCGTGAATACAATTGCGATCACTTTTTGACAGTTCGGTCTACTGAATAAACACGCATCCGTAACATGAAATGGTACCGGGGCAAACACAGACTTAGCACCTGAGATACCCAGAGGGAGTTGGAGGTAAAAATCACAGGCAATATTATAGTTAGGCAGACAGAATCGAGAATCACTTGTTGACAGGAGTTCAAGAGTCAGAGGGCCGGAGCCAGGGTCAAGTGTCACCGGGGCCTGTTGTCGAGGATCACACAGTCAGACAGTTCACGATTCAACGTAGCCAAGAGTACTTTGATATTGTCAATGTTCAGAAGCAAAAGTTATAAGAAGGAGGGAAGACAAGGGCAAGCCTTGGAGATGAAGAAAAGGGGTTCACCCTGTTTCCTCAAGCAGAACACAGTACCTTATTCCAATGGTGCAGCTTTGAGGTGAAGAAGGACGTCTGAAGGGGTCTGCACCACCCAGGGATGAGGCCGGCAGCAGCGACGATTAATAAAAGGTGCGCTCCTTAAAAACAGGAGATGCTCTTCAGATGGCTATCTGGACCACTAAAGCAGTGTACAGCGATTTCGACCAAGGAAGAGGATCCTCTGGCTGTGGAAGATGAGCTGGTTATCCCCACCAAGCTCAAGGGAAGAAGACTCCGGACTGGATCTTCTCTGGTCGACGAAGGGTAGATAGCTCAGGACTGCAGCAGGGCTTCACCGGGACGGGATAGTTGCAGCAGTCGTCGTTCTCTCTGCTTCTCTTCGGTTCCTTGTAGTTCCAGTGGCGACTCTGACTTCTAGCCCAAGAGACCTGCCTTTTATGCACAAAACCCCATTCACACAGCCTGGCTGTCAATCACCCAGCAGAGGGGTTGTCCAGCCTGGGCAACCACCTCAGCCAATCATGACAAAGTGCGACTTGGGTTTCCTAGGATACCCTGTGCAGGGGGTGACTACACCCCTCCCTCACATTCAGCCCACCTAGACGCCAAGAGAAGGGCTTCTCTGCAGAAGCCCGCCAAAAGACAGTGAACAAAGAAGGCGAACCTGGTTTGCCACGCAAATTAAAACACAAGAAGGACTTTAACAAAAAGAAATGGCGAATAAACCCGACCGGAGCCAAGAGAAAGACAATTTGGTCAAGCGGGTCTATGTTCGAGGCTAATATATTAGCCTAAAACGATACAACGTTTAACTAATATAATCGCGGTAGAAAAGTTAGGGTAGATACCACTGCCACCAGCCAAGTCTAAATGTTAAAAGAGCGAAACAATGCTCTAGGAGGTACAGATAAAAAGGGATACGAAGTAACCCTTTCCAGTACTCCGTGGAAGATGGGGTGTACTGGATCTGTGGTAGATTGACTAAGTAAAGTTAATGGCAACTTTACCCTTTTCTGGGCGATGGTAGTCAGCCTCAGAAATTGAGTCGGTGGGAAGTCTCAAAGACAACCCTGTGCCACTGCACTGAAGGCACAGAGTCCACAATCACAAAAACAGAGGAAATACACATGGCAAAACACAGGTAAGAGTGGGGGCAAAAGCTCACACTTTTACCAAGTGGAAACAAATAAACTCCATAAGTCCAGCAAAGCTGCTGGGGGACTAACTAGATGAGGGAAATTGGCCATCAATGAGAATTCTCCCTAACACTCTGCTTATAACAGATAGACAAACTATCAATAGAATTTACAGTGTCAAATGTGCAAAAAGTGCTTTCTTTGCTACAGTTTCCAGTAGAGACCAGACCTATATGATGAAAAAAATCATAGAATAGAAACGGGATTCATTTTTGGTCAGCATGCCCCTCGGTTTCACCCAAAATGAAGAAATAATTTGCACATACACTATACGAATCCTAGGGCCCACCCTAATATACAGCAACTATTTCACATGTTTGGATCTTCTTTGCCATGTCCTGAGCAAATACCACCTCATTGCAAAAGTTGCAAGTTGATCTTTAGCTGCTAATCACAATGTTATGGCCTCAGTGGTGGTATTAACTGAGCACAAGATATAAAGGGGCTTTAGAGATCATTTCCTCAGATCGCTGTATTTAGGGCAAAAAAATAAAAAGTGGACCATATCTTCTATTGTGTCCGGACAAAAAGAACAGAACGGGCTAGTGTTAGGGTTCCACCACGACCTCAAGGCAGCCAGATGGAGCATGCCAAACAAGCTTTAATAAAAAGGCTTCTCATCTGTTTTGGATGCATTTGGTCCAGGAAGTCTTTGTAACCCTTGTTCTGCTTCAGGGACCAATATCATCGAAAAAGGGTCGAGGTTAACAATCTCATCTCAATTTCGACTTCCCTTGCAGCCATAAGGACACATCGAACATTAGCCTTGGAGTCAGTTTTGCCCTGCACAATTTTTCAATAGGCTGCAAATCCAGTTCAAGGCCAATCTGGAAATTCGGAGCAGACATAGGTAGACCCAGAAGGCTCTTAAAAATATGTGTTTTCTATAGCTGATATGTGGGCACTGTTGGTCCAGCCCCACAGCTCAGCATCTTAAAGGGCTGCCTGCCGCGCCTGGGCCTTGTATACCTCTAGGGCCACAGTCACAGTCCCAACCCCATGTTTCTAGCAAATTTGGATATGGCTTCACTGACCATGTCCCGGGTCAATCCAGCTTTCTCAGTCTGTTCCCTCCAGGTACAGCACTGTTTTATTCTTTATCCTAAGTAATCAAATGAGCCAACCTGCTCAATCAGAGCTTCCCCCAAGGTGAGGTTAATGCTAGGCCGCTTCGTTGCCCTCCTTCCCCTGAGGACCACTGCCTTAGTCTTCAGGGTATTAATTAACCATATTCCTGGCATAAATTTGTAAAAATGTCCAGCTGATGGCACATCCCCATGGGAGTCAACTATAGTAGGACTGCGTCATCCGTAAATATTAGGACCGAGATTCTGTCTGATGCTAATGATGGGGCTTCTGTGGGGGTTTTCAGGAGGTAGGTGAGTACTCCATTTATGAATAGACAAAAGGGTAGGGCAGCAGGATGCAGCCCTGGTGCGCCCTCATCTTAATTTTTACCATTCTCAACATTGCCCTGTGAATACTCCAACATATCGTAGCGCCATTGCCCACGTGTAGCGAACCAATGGCATTCAATACCTCCTTTGGGATAACCAATTCCATCAGGGTCGTCCATAGCCTCGCCCTCGGGACCGTGCCCAATAACGGCTAACATATTTCCAAAAGCCATGTTCAAATGTTTAGCTTGTTTGCCTCTTTCACTTCTCCAGTGTACTGACATGCTTGTCTTTCTTTTTAATGTATTCACTTTCACATTGGTGTGTTGGCTATGTTCTCTATTTTCTGTATTTTTCAGTAAGATATAGGGGTATTTTGTGTATGTAGGTTTTTGAGTGAGACGTTTTGGCCACCTTGATAAAGCACCTGTGACCACGAAATGTGTTTGGCATTTTGTGTGCTCTGTAAGGGACTCATGGTAGCAACATTAAAGACAGACACAAGTTCCCAGCCGCCAAACTCGGAATGAGCCGGTGGCACCTGGAGGTCAGGCACTGGTAAATCATTCCGACTCGGTAGCACCGGCAGGATTACCGCCGGACTCAGAATGAGGCCCAAAGTTCTGTTCCACAAATACTTTGGGTGATGACTTCACCCCTAGGTCCCCCTCTTCCGGGCGCAGACCTCTCACCAGTCGTATTCCACAAAACAACAAAACATTTCCTTTTCTCAATGAACTTTGGGTGATCACTTTTCACCCCTGGATCTCCCTCGGCCGGGCTCGGAACCAACTGACAAGGGGGACAATTCACCTCCCCTGGTCTTGCATTCACAAATCTTCAATGTCATTTTAAACAGTTCATCAGGCTCTGCCCTTGGTGGTCGGCTTCCCTCTGCCGTGTTCACTCTCACCAGCTTTTACCAAACTGTTCAATATGGGACTTTAGACTTCGCCCCTTCGCATTAGCATCCCTCCTCCGGGTTCACTCTAGCCAATTTTACAAAACACAGTTAATCACTAATTTCATCATGCGGGATTCATTTCCCTTCTTCACAATCATCTGTCGGTCAAAGACTTTCGATGGTAGAGAGGATTTTACAAGACCCCTGTATGACCACTTTGACCTCTCTTCCTAAGGCCTGCTGATTATGGTAGTCTCTAACTTCGGGTACTCGCCCAGAGTTTTCTGCATGAGCACCCACGTGGTGCCGGACACCTCTGCTGCAGGCTTTCCCCCCATTTTCTGAATTGTTCCTTTAAGTTTACCAAAGTTCAAATTATCGGTTTGCTACTTTTCGTTCCACACAGCCCGGTTTCTTATCGACTCCCTCTCGACTCACCGGCGGTGATGAACTGCTGGCTTTCTTCTCCTTCGAGTCAAGGTTGGTACCACAGAGACATGCGTCTCTCCCTGATTTGGTTATCAGTGGAGGAGGGTCTTGTGTCCTATTGACCACCACAGGCAGCCCCCGCCAGACTGGACACCACTCCCTAGCTCCCATCAACTGTGAGAACCCCCACAGGCAGCCCCCTTCAGACTGGACACCACCCGAGCCCCCTTCAACTGTGACAACCCCCACAGGCAGACCCCTCCAGACCGGACACCACCTCCAGCCCCCCTCACCTGTGACAACCCCCAAAGGCAGCCCCCTCCAGACTGGACACCACCCACAGGCAGCCCCCCCTCCAGACCGGACACCCTCCACAGGCAGCCCCCTCCAGACTTGACACCACCCCAGCCCCCCTCACCTGTGACATCCCCCACAGGCAGCCCCCTTCAGACTGGACACCCCCCTCATCCCCCCTTACCTGTGACAACCCCCACAGGCAGCCACTCCAGACTTGACACCCTCCCACAGGCAGCCCCTCCAAACTGGACACCACCCCACAGGCCCCCTCAACTTTGCCAACCCCCACAGGTAGCTCCCTCCACATTGGACACCCCTCATAGGCAGCCCCCTCCAGACTAGACACCCCCCCACAGGCAGCCCCCTCCAGACTGGACACCACACCCAAGCACCCCTCACCTCTGATAACCCCCACAGGCAGCACCCTACAGACTAGTCGGCCCCCTCCAGACTTCACATCCTCCACAGGCAGCCTACTCCAGACTGGAAACCACCCCCAGCCCCCTTCACCTGTGACAACCCCCACAAGCAGCCCCCTCCCAACTGGACACCACCCACAGGCAGCCCCCTCCAGACTGGACACCCCCCACAGGCAGCCCTCCTCAGACTGGACAACCTCCACAGGCAGTCCCCTCCAGACAGGACACTACCCGCAGCCCCCTCCACACTGGACACCACCCCCAGCCCTCTCACATGTGACACCCCCCCACAGACAGCCCCCTCCAGACTGGACACCACCCCCAGACCCCTCACCTTTAACAACCCCCACAAGCCGCCCCCTCCAGACTGGACACCCCCCACAGGCAGCCCCCTCCAGACTGGATACCACACTCCAGCCCCCCTCACCTGTGACAACCCACACAGGCATCCCCCTCCAGACTGGACACCCCCAACAGGCAGCCCCCTCCAGAGTGGAAAGCCCCCACAGCCCCCCTCACCTGTTACAACCCCCACAGGCAGCCCCCTCCAGAATGGACACCCCCTCACAGGCAGCCCCCTCCAGACTGCACACACCCCACAGGCAGCCCCCTACAGTTTGGTGACCACCCCGCAGCCCCCTCACCTGTGACAACCCCCACAGGCAGCCCCCTCCAGATCGGACATCACCCCCAGCCCCCCTCACCTGTGACAACCCCCAAAGGCAGCCCCCTCAGACTGGACACCCCCACAGGCAGCCCCCTCCAGACTGGACACCACCCAAAGGCAGCCCCCCTACAGACCGGACACCCTCCATAGGAAGCCCCCTTCAGACTGGACACCCCTCACAACCCCCCTTACCTGTGACAACCTCCACAGGCAGCCCCTCCAGACTTGAAACCCCCCACAGGCAGCCCCCTCCAAACTGGACACCACCCCCCAGGACCTCTCAACTTTCCCAACCCCCACAGGCAGCCCCCTCCACACTGGGCACCCCTCATATGCAGCCCCCTCCAGACTAGACACCCCCCACAGGCAGCCCCCTCCAGACTGGACGACACATCCCAGCCCCCCTCACCTCTGACAACCCCCACAGGCAGCCTCTCCAGACTGGACACCCCCACAGGCAGCCTCCTCCAGACTGGAAACCACCCCCCCAGCCCCCTTCACCTGTGACAACCCCCACAAGCAGCCCCCTCCCAACTGGACACCACCCACAGGCAGCCCCATCCAGACTGGACACCACCCACAGGCAGCTCTCCCCCAGACTGGACAACCTCCACAGGCAGCCCCC
Organism: Ambystoma mexicanum; assembly: GCF_040938575.1. Taxonomy (NCBI): domain Eukaryota; kingdom Metazoa; phylum Chordata; class Amphibia; order Caudata; family Ambystomatidae; genus Ambystoma; species Ambystoma mexicanum. The sequence continues at coordinate 942,043,112 of NC_090939.1, forward strand.
TCCAGACTGGACATCACCCCCCAGGCCCCCTCCAGACTGGACACCAACCCCAGCCCCCTCACATGTGACACCCCCCAAAGGCAGCCCCCTCCAGACTGGACACCACCCCCCAGCCCCCCTCACCTTTAACAACCCCCACAAAGCGCCCCCTCCAGACTAGACACCCCCCACAGGCAGCCCCTTCCACACTGGACACCACCCCCAGCCCCCTCACCTGTGACAACCCCCACAGGCAGCCCCCTCGACACTGGACACCCCCCACAGGCAGCCCCCTCCAGACTGGAAATCCCCCACAGCCCCTCACCTGTGACAACCCCCACAGGCAGCCCCCTCCAGACTGGACACCACCCCCCAGCCCCCTCACCTGTGTCAAGCCCCGCAGGCAGCCCCCTCCAGACTGTACACACCCCACAGGCAGCCCCCTCCAGTTTGGTGACCACCCCCCAGCCTCCTCACCTGTGACAACCCCCACAGGCAGCTCCCTCCAGACTGGACACCTCCACAGGCAGCCCCCCTCCAGACTGGACACCACCCACAGGCAGCCCCCTCTAGACTGGACACCCCCCACAGGCAGCCCCCTTCAGACTGGACACCACCCCAGCCCCCCCATCTGTGACAAACCCCACAGGCAGCCCCCTCCAGACTGGACACCACCCCCAGCCGCCCTCACCTGTGACAACGCCCACAGGCAGCCCCTCCAGACTGGAAACCCCCCACAGGCATCCCCCTCCAGACTGGACACCCCCCACATGCAGCCCCCTCCAGACAGGACACCACCCCCCAACCCCCTCACCTGTGAAAACCCCCACAAGAAGCCCCCTCCAGACTGGACCCCCCCACAGGCAGCCCCCTCCAGACTGGACACCCCCCAGGTCCCCTCACCTGTGACACCCCCCCATAGTCAGCCCCCTCCAGACTGAACACCACCCCCAGCCCCCCTCACCTGTAACAACCCCCACAGGCATCCCCCTCCAAACTGGAAACCGCCCCCCAGCCCCCAGCACCTGTGACAACCCCCACAGGCAGCCCCCTCCAGACTGGAGACCCCCCACAGGCAGCCCCCTTCAGACTGGACACCCCCTGCAGCCCCCACCTGTAACAACCCCCACAGGCACCCCCCTCCAGACTGGACAGCACCCCCAGCCCCGCTCACCTGTGACACCCCCCAAAGGCAGCCCCCTCCAGACTGGGCACACCCTCAGAGGCAGCCCCCTCCAGACTGTACCCCCCCACAGGTAGCCCCCTCCAGACTGGACACCACCCATAGGCAGCGCCCTCCAGACTGGACACCCCCCACAGGCAGCCCCCTCCCACTGGACACCACCCCAGCCCCCCTCACCTGTGGCACCCCCCCCCCACAGGCAGCCCTCTCTAGACTGGACACCACCCCCAGCCCCCTCACCTGTAACAACCCCCACAGGCAGCCCGATCCAGACAGGACGCCCCCCACAGGCAGCCCCCTCCAGACTGGACACCACCCCCTAGCCCCCCGCACCTGTGACAACTCCCACAGGCAGCCCCCTCCAGACTGGAGACCCCCCACAGGCAGCACATTGCCAAGGCATCAAAGCACAGTGACAGAATGTGTGCCCACGACAGAAGCAAACCTACCAAAGGTTTTTGCAAGATTCACAAGCAATGGCCAGGCATGTCAAAGCCTGACCATGAGTGACCTGGGTGGCAAAATACCTGTCAGGGAACACGTGACAGGGCCATACATTGGTGATGGTAGGGCAATCAGAGAAAGCATGGCTCACAGAGACTGGAGAATTGTGCTGCCACTCTGGAAGAGCAAATAAGGCCCAGTACAGCATTCCATGGTAGAGGTTGAGCAACACATAAGAGAAGGCATTGTGGGACTGCACATGCTGGTGATGTGTCTGCACGACATGGGTTTTACACAGCAATGACAAACTAATGTGCTATAAACGTGACCATGGAACACTCCCACAGTGAGCCACCTCCCTCCAACCCAACCACACGGATGCCAAACACACAGTGATGCTGCACCAGAAAATGTTAATGAAAAAATACAGTGCAGACGCAGTCGTCTGATGGACCCACCCCCACATGTCAGGCGCATATGCATACTGTCATCCGCAACCATCACAGCACTAACAAAACACAAGCATGCACGCCACAAGACACGTGACTTTTAATGGAGAGATGCACAGGATGAAAATAGAACTATCTAAGAGGCAGGCCTGAAAATGAACTGCACAAAGCGTGGAATGTAACAAACAGAACAATGTATTTGGAAAAAACATGTACACAAATAAACTTGGAATGAAGCGCAAGTAGTCCATGGTACATATGTAATCAAATTAATATCTTACGCCTAAACAAGTATGTACAATAAAGACAGGGAAGGAATGTCTTCAGAGTCTAGGGAAAATAATGAATAAAGAAAGGAAACCTACACCTAAAGGACTATGTACACAAGCAGCGGGCTAGTCCAACTCCTCCTCTCCAATCTCACTTAGTCTTTCCACCAGAGCTGAGTGCAGCCTCACGTCCTCACTCCTCATGCAGGCCTCGTTCTTGCCTGGTGGGCTTGCAGGGTCTCCAGCATTTGTGTCTCTATCAGCTCGGCTTCCCGGCAAGTGGATGGCAGCCCGCCTCCTCACCCGACGCAGCACAATCTCAGCCCTGGCCAACACAACCCTCGCTTCCTGAGCCCGCTGCCTCTCTGCTCTGATCTGCTGCCCATATCTTCTGAACACGGAAGTTATCCTGTCCCTCAGGCTCACGTGTGCCTCCTGCCTCACACCGCACACCTGCCCACTTTGGATGGTCTGCCCTGAAAAAGATAGCCTCCTCCTTGTTGCCACCTGCTGCCACAGTTCCCGGTGCCTGCTATGTGTGTACGCCTTCCGAGCTGATGACTCTACCCGGGGGCCTACCGCACATGCCCTGCATCTGGGTGCCTGCCGTCCCTCCATTGGCTCTGACCCTGTCTGTGCCTGGGTAGGGACAGTGACTGCCTCAGCTGATTTGCCTTGGACTCCCAACTCAGGCAGGGATGTTGGCTGCACCAGACTGGGAGATGTGGGTGGGACTGGTGTACAGGAGGCCATGGTGGTATCTGGGCCGGAAGGCACCTTGGAGGACAACTGGCGCACAGAGGAGGAAGACGAGGAGGGGGTCACAGCAGTTAACATCCTATGGAGCACAACACGGAACAGGCATGTTGCAAGCCAGCTGACGAGGCGGGATACCTCACCGTTATGATGTGCAAGCAGACTAGGTGTAGCCTGCACATCATCACGAATGACGGCTGTCCGCCTCGCCAACCCGGCCTGCAGGGGTAGTACATAGTCCTGGTTTGGCAATGCCAGATGGTAAAGAGGTGTTGGTCTGTGGGGACCCATCAGCCAACACCGGGGTACAATGTCCTTTCATTGCGGGACGTTTTTTCGCAAGGTTTTTTACCGCAAATATTTTATTGTAAGAAACCCATCAAATGTTTTTGGGGGGGGGGTTAAAAAATTATATATATAGGATGTGTTTTTTTTGTAATATATATAAACTGAAAGGGACGAAACAGGAAGGTTGCCAGAGTCCCTGAGAGAAGCGATTATCATACCGCTCCCAAAACCCAATAAGCCTGGCAAAGATTGCGGATCATTCAGACCGCTGTCAATGCTTAATCAAGATAGAAAAATGCTCACGGCGGTTCTGGTGAACAGAATGAGACGGATCATTACCAAATTAATACACCCCGATCAGACTGGATATGTTCCACATAGGAATATATCCAATAACCTTAGGTGACTTCACCGAGTAATAGAGCACACGAAAGGGGACGCGGGCGAAATGGCAATCGTATCGTTGGACGCAATAAAAGCCTTTGATTCAGTCAAATGGCCTTGGCTGATTGCAGCCCTGTCCAGTTATGTGATAGGGCCTGGGTATCTTTAATGGGTCAAACTGTTATATTGCACACCGCTGGTCAGGGTCAAATGGGAGCAATAATATCGGAGAGGTGGCAATTTAGTAGAGGTACTAGACAGGGATGCCCGTGGTCCCCTATACTGTATATCCTAGCACTAGAGCCCCTGGCGATATACCTAAGGCAGCAGTATGACATGATAGGGATTAACATAAAAGGGGAGCCGCACTTAATCTCCTTGTACGCAGACGATATGTTGTTGTATTTACGATACCCTGAAGAAAACCTCCAGTATGTTTTAGAAGTGATGGAGTGATTTGCGTCGCTGTCAGGTATAGCGGTGAACCCCAGAAAATCATGTATATTTCCGATGGGTAGGTATGTAGGGATACTGCAAGATCAATTTCCAGTTTTACAAATTCCATGGGAGGTCAGCACGGTCATATATATGGGGATAAACATTTACCATACGGTGGAGGCAGAGCACCAACACAATACTGAGAAAGCGGTCAAGAGCATCGAAAATAGCATGAAGTTCTGGGCAAAGCTTCCCTTGGCGACGTTGCGAAGAGGGGCAATGCTGAAAATAGTGGTTCTGCCGAGATTGTTGCATTGTTTCGGGATCATACCATATCTGATACCAAGGTGATTTTTTGCTAGGATGCATAGCATTTGTAGGGAATTTCTCTGGCATGGGACGAGGAACAGAATTGCCCTTTGGAAGCTACAAAATTTGTATAATAAGTGGAGGACCCAACTGCAGAATCTAGGTTGTTTAGACTGGAATGTGCCCCATTCTTCCTGAAAGAAATTATATGGCTGCCCAAATCAGATATGAAAGAGCACCCAGAAATGATCATTTTGGGATGGAAAATATGGCATAGGGCCTGTCAGGTAATGGGGAACCCATCTCCATGTTCCCCGCAAGTGCCACTTGTCGCACTGACGGGAAAAGAAGGCCAATTAATGAAGATGATCAGGAAGCACTGGGAACCGGTAGGGATAGCAACAATGACCGTCATATGGCAAGAGGGAAGGATAAAAGAATTTGGGATGTTGGGGAAGGAAACAGGGTTGCATGTGGGACAATATATTACATATCATAGGATGGTGCGGCGAATCAAAGAGACATGGTCCGAAATAGCACTAGAGGAACAACCGGACGCCGCCATAGAAATAATGTACGATATAGCAGAAGGAGGGCATGAGATATCCAGGATATATGAGCTGGTGATGTCCAAAGTGGGGAAAGCAGTGGTACAACTGAGACAGGACTGGGAGGAGGAAGTGGGTGCCCCTATGAGTGATGGGATGTGGGAGTGGGCCCAAGGGTACCACAAGAAAGTGTCAAGGAATGCGAGGCTGCAGCAAATACAATTGTATATAATATGGGCTTATATGACACCCCAGAGGATAGCTAAATTTAAAAATGCAGAATGACAAACATGCCCCAAATGCGGCGAGGAAAACGCCGGGATGACGCATATGTTCTGGGCATGCCCAGAAATTGAAAAATTTTGGGGAGAAGTAGCACCTAGATTAGATGAAAAAGGGATTAAGATAACTGTTGAAATAGCATGGGCATGTTTGTTAGGAGGGTTTCCCAGACCACGTAAACTCAAACATGTAAGCAAATTAAAGAATTTGGCATATATACTTGCGAAGCGTAAAATTGCTATGGGATGGAAGACATGCCACAGACCAAGGATAGAAATACGGTGGAAAGACCTTCAGAAATGGGCAGGAGCTGAAACTGCAGTATGGCAGGAAGCTAGCAACACTGGAGGGGATGAAGAAGCAGAAACCCTGACAGCCTGGAAACATCTAATAACCACACTGTTTGGGTCCAATCAGGACTGGTCGAGCGACCAGGACCCAGCAGAGGATACAGGAGAGGGAACCCCTCTGCAAGATGTAGATGCAGATTGTGAAGTAGTGTAGGCTCGGATGGGGGGGAGGGAACGGGAGACGCAGTAGACATTGTTTGAGTTGCACATATAAAACAACTGTAATATGTACTGCAAGTTTGGTTGTTTATTGTTTGTTGAAATAAAACCAATAAAATTGTTTTAAAAAAAATATATATATATATAAACTGAAAGGGAATGGAGATTGGGGGTAACCCCCAAAAATAAATTAGAAACATTTCAATGGGTTTTTTCAATAAAAAATGTGCAGTAAAAAACCCTGCGAAAAAACATCCCGCAATGAAATGACATGGAACCAACACCGGGTGGTGGGTCTGGGTGGAGGCATTCCGGCAGGTGCATACTGCTGCATCTGATGGCCCAGGCAATAGATTTTGCAGAGGTACCTCCACGGTGGGCTGCACAGCCTCATGCCCCTGGGACAGGACTGCAGTGGGCAGGCCCACCTCAACACCCTCACCCGATCCCACAGGCTGGGCTGCAACGGCCACCTCCTCCCCCTCCCTCTCCATCAACTTGGATCACTTCAGGGTGTCTTCCGCAATGGATGACCCCTATGTGGCCTCACCTGGCCCCACCCATCACCTGTCCCCACCTCTGCTGAGGAGTCCACTCCCACCTTCACCTTCTTGAACTTACCCCCCAACAGCCATGCCTGATGTCACCAGCGCAACCACAGCCGCATCGCTCTCCAAAGATGTGCTTTCATGGGGGCATGGCTGGGCTCTGCGCCTCTGCCTGGTAAAAGCATCCCTGCTGCCATGCTCCACAGCACTGCTTCCGCCCTTTTCATCAGATGCAACTGTAGAAAAGGAGACACAGAACAGAAACATCAGTGTACTGCACCAATTTGTGCGTGGCAACACCAACATTCACATGAACATGACTAGTCAAGGGAACAACCAACAACCTCCACACCAACACACATGGAAATGCAATCCACATTCATGCAGACACCACAGTCACAACCAATCAATTGTGTATGCTCCACACACATGCATCATTTGCCCATGCACATGTCAGCATGCCACAGCAACAAGCACATACACATGTCATGCACACACATCAACTGAGAGGCCCCAAGCAGTGTGATGACTAATCACATCAGAGTCCGGTGAACTGTAATCCCTCTAAGTGACTAAACCAGACATCCAAATGCATGTGTTGCATCCAGGCAGGAGTGATGCCCTGTCACACATTCCCATCTTTGGCACATACACATGAACATCATGCATGCACATGACATGGGCAACACTACCTCAACTATCACACTTGTCACACTGGCACATCTCAGACACAAGTAACATTGCATGTGCATGGTCTGAAAGGCAGCACTACAACACAAAATGCAAATGATAGCTCATTCAAAATACCTATCGTCTGAATGCACACATGGAGAGCAATGTCTGGGGAATGCACACAGACATCTGTCTCAGAGGCATACTTGCTACAAGCCTAAGGGGCTCACTGCCAACATGCAGCAACATGCACCGTAGAGCATTGCACCACATGGATACTCACCAGTCGACTCCAGACATTCAAGTAACTCGCAGACCTGGGTGTGCAGCGCCAGATAGAACTTCTCCAGGACCTGCATGTTGGTAGTTGAGATCCAGCACCTGCGTGCATGGTGCACCTCCGCGGTCGCACCGGTCTGGACGTAGTGCAGGGCATTGCTGTGGGTCCTGGATTTCAGGTCCTACAAGCGCTTGTGCATGGTCTTGAAGGTGCGGGATGCCACCCCCAGCGTTGATGTCATCTGTTATCCCGTCCCAGATCTGCTGACGTCCTTCCTTGCCGCGTTGCGTAACATGGTTGAAGAGGGCATCATAATGCTCCAGGATCTTCACCAGGATGTCAACTTCCCTGGCAGTGAAGTTGACAGCCCTCTGCCTCGCTGTCATGGGGTTGCCGCTCTAGTCTGAAGATGATGGTGCAGACATGGCAACCCCCGAGGCAGGTGTGGGTGGGTAAGTTCGTCCTGGAGCTGGGCTGTGGAGCAGTGGTGCTGGTGGTATGGCATGGTGGGAGTCCAATGAAGCAGCTGAGGTGATCACAGGGCCAAGGACAGGAGCTCTGACAAAGGCTGGACAGCAGGCACTCCAAACGCAGTGCAGGTGGGCAGCAGGCACACACACTGGACAAGCAGCAGCAGATGGCTAAGTAGGAGGCAGCACAGGGCAGTAGGAGGCAGGTAAAAAGGCACAGAGGCAGGAACATAGGTCTTCTGTGTATATCTCGGATGGCAGCCGGAAACAGAGTGACAGGACCTTGCACGTAAGAAATTAGCGTGGACATGTGAAATCCGAGGAAAGGTCCTGAGCGCATAACTTGCGTGTCACACGCGATGCGCGCTGGTGTTGAGCACACCATATTCGGGGATACATGAGTATGTGTAGAAGCAACTTCGAACATGCGTGCAAAGGGAAGGAGACGGACGAGTACTGCATATTTTGGGGGTGCTGCGCAATCTGTTCATTTCAGGGACCGTGCAAATTTCTTATGTTGATGGTGGATTTGCATACGCGTGTCTACTTTTGTATTTTTTTAGAATAACAGTGAGTTGCGTAATTCTGTGTGCCCCTGTGTATAGCATAACTCTATTCTTACCTTTAGGGTAGCTTTACGGAGTTCTCGTATGCATTTTCTGTGTTTCTGGGTGCAGCTGTGCATAGCATACCGCTTTTTTCTTTTCACGGAAGCTATCCTGATCTCGTGTACGCATTTCTTTCATTTTGTGTTGTGCATGTGCATAATGCATACCATATTTTTGACACCTGGGGTACTTGCCCAGGACAATTGCTTGGTGTGCCTTCCATTTTTCACTTACACCTGGAACATGAGTGGAAAGGTCCCAAGAGGGAAAGGGGGCAGAAGTGGCCGGGGTCAGGGGCCTCCTGTGAAAGCAGCTGTCCCAGCCCCAAGGTTCCAGGAACCTCCTGTGGAAGCAGCTGTCCCAGCCCCAAGGGTCCAGGGACATGCAGCTGAAGCAGCTGTCCCAGCCAAGAAGGGTAAGGGACATGCAGCTGAAGCAGCTGTCCCAGACCAGAAGGGTATGGGGTGTGTAGTGGAAGCAGCTGTCCCAGCCCAGAAGGGTAAGGGACATGCAGCGGAAGCAGCTGTCGCAGCTCAAAAGGGTAAGGGACGTGCAGCGGAAGCAGCTGCCCCAGCCCCAGGGGGTAATGCCATGCCCCAGGTGGTATCGGTAGAAATTACCAAAAAGATTACAAATGGTCGTAAATGCATGACACCAAAGGTTCGAACACCAGAAGTTCAAACCTTTGGTGACATGCATTTAAAAAAAAAAACATTGTGGGGACTGCGGGGGTGTCCCCTGCATGACCCCGCTCACCATACTATACACCCCAAAAAAAAAGAAAAGCGGGGGCAGCGAGGGTGTCCCCCCAACACCGCGCTCACAGTGAGTGGGGTGTTGCGAGGGACATGCCCCGCAACACTCCCGAAAAAAGGAAACACCCTGGTCACTATACTAGAAAGTATAGTGAGTGGGGAATGGAGGGGGTTGCGAGGAAACCCCTGCAACTGCCTGAAAAAAACAAACAAAAAACAAAAAAATAAACAAAAGGACCCTGCGGCGCCGGTTCCCTTTCACAAAAGTGAAAGGGAACTGGTGCAAGATAAGTATGGTATGCATGTGGGTGGGGGTGTGTTGGGGGTGGGGGTGTGTTGTGGGTGTGAGTGGGGATGTGGGTTTTGTGGTATTTTTAATAATATGTTTGCATGGGAAATGTACAAACATTTTGTGTTTGTGCATTTCCCATGCAAACTTTTCCGTCGCGGTAAAAGAAGCCGCGGTCGGATCACACAGATCCGCCCCAGGCCACTAGTGGTCCAGCATCTGCAGCCCAGTGTGGTCCCAGCCACACAGGGTCTACACCAATACCACATGGCAAGAAGGAAAAGCCTGCACAGCAGGAACAGGCTCAACCCCATGGCACAGCACAGGACACTGGCACATTGAGGAAGAGGAACTTCCATGATGAAGAACTCAAGATCCTCATGGGCTACATGACCATGCACCACCGTGACATGTGCCAGCAACAGGGTTGCACACATACACTTGCTCATCGTATGGTGCATTGGCAGCATGTCATGGATGAGATCAACGTCTTAGGGTTTGAGAAGTGCACTGCTGATCAGGTAGTGAAGCGCTGGAATGACCTCACCTGTCGGACCAAGTCCAAGCTGGGTGCCAACCTCGCCACTGCTCTGGCAACTGGAGGGGGGTCACCAGAGGAGGAGCTGACTGAGCATGAAGAGGCTATGAGCCAATTCCCTCTAATGGAGCAGGTGCAAGGCGTGGGAGGCCTGGGAAATTATGAGGACACGTCCGGTGAGTGACCAAGAATATGCATCCTGGGTACGTGTAGTGAAGCATCACCAAGATGTATGATTGTGGTGCACATCTGGCTGCATTTGAAAGACTGCCCCAGGTGAACCATGTTGTGGTATACTGACTCCTGTCAAATGCACACAAGAGTGCATACAACCCATGTGTTGTACATCAGTTGAACATGGCTGTGTGACAGTACTCATCCCCCACTAGCATACCCACCCAACATCTGCAACATGATACCACAGTGTGCCCTCTTGTTAGTTGCATCCTTGATGTCAGTGACTCTGCTCTGCTAGACATGCGCTTGTGTCAGAAAAACGAGTTACACGTCATACCCTGCAGGGTATAGATTCTCTATTCACACATGTACATAGGTCCTTCCATGCTAGATAGAACATCTAAGGTGACCTCTAACACGCCTTATGGCATGCCCTGAGTGTAACGCTCACCTGATTCCCGTAGAGGCGCCGTTCTTGACTGGGCGTATACCGTATCTTCAAAGGTGATGTGTAACACACGGCTGGCTCTTTGGGCTGGACCTCTGTGCACTGTATGTCTGACTCGAAGGGTAAGATGTCTGCAGATAGAAAATATGGGATTAAGGAACTGTGTTATTGAATGTCTCGCTCTTCTTCCCTTTCTCTTCTCCTGTAGAACCCCAAAGGTTAACGCTCTCACCTTAGGTAAGTGAACGTCGTGCTCTCCATCTGCCTCGGGGCAGGGTGCTGTAACCAGTTTCTTCACTGGATAAGGGGAGCAGGCCTCTTGACTTCAGAGGACTGCTGTCCGTCGTTTACTGCACGAACGGTAAGTTTCGAGTAATTCTAATGTCTTTAAAGTCTTTAGTAATGATGTCTCTTGTTTTGCAGGGTTCCGGCGATGGCGGATGACGGGCTGAAGTGAGTTGAAGATGGAGCCCGTGTGATGAATAGAAGCGCCTGGAAGCACGTAAGTAAGCGCTTGTTGCCTGCTTCACGATGCGCTCTAACTGTCTTTTATTTTGCAGGTACAAGTTCGGAGCGGCTGCAGGGTGCCGGAATACCCACTGGGTTAGATGTGGAAAGGAGTAATGGCACGTGAGTATTAAAGTTCCCCAATGTCTTTAAACGCACCTTGTTTTGTCTTTCAGATGCGGGATGCAGCGCCGAAGGCCTCCAGAGCGTGCGAAGAGTTGGTAAGCTTTTGTCTTTCAGATGCCGGAATGCAGTGTGAAGACCTCCGGAGCGCACGAAGAGTAGGTAAGCTTTTGTCTTTCAGATGCCGGAATGCAGCACGAGGCGTTGGTGACAGCCGATGGACCAGGAAAGTGAAGAGCTGTCACTGAAGACCGTAATGCTAACCTGTTCTTTCTTGTCTTTATAGGTGTTGCTGAAGACTGGATTCAGGATGGTAAGCCTTTTTCCTTAGGCCCAGGATCAGATGCAGAAGACACGATGAGCGTTCTGCTGCAGAGGATGCAGAATAACACAAAGCAAGATTCATCCATCGGGTGTGGTTTAAATAGCCTCCTGTAGTGCTTAGGTGTCTCCTTCCACAGCCACGCCTAGGTAAGAAAAGAGTTCCTGCTTTCCAGAAGAGTTCCAGTGTTCTGAATCTAGGGAGTGGCTCCTGCACCACCCAACAGGAAAAGTAGTTCCAAACAGAAGAGGATCAGAGGCTCAACTGGCAGGCAAGTAAGCAGCATGGTCTGCTGCAGGTAAGTCCACCCAAGCATTATGAGCCAGGCGCTTCCAGCGCTGGGACTGGGCATATTTATGAGCCTGGTGCCACTGGCGCCAGGACTGGGTCCAAAAGGTCCCAATTGGGACTGGTTGGCACTCGGAACCTGGGTTATGGATCTGCTTCCAAGGGAGTTGGGAAAACCCTGACCTTTTGGAAGCAGAGATCATGACAGTACCCCCCCCTCAAGGCCCCTCCCAAACCGGGCTTCTCCGAGGGTTTTGGCTTGTCAGGAAATGTTCGGTGAAATCTTTTGATTAGGCGAGGAGCGTGGACATATTCAGCAGGTTCCCAGGATCTCTCTTGGGGGCCATAGCCTTTCCAGTCAATTAGGTAAAATAGTTTAGATTTGGAGATCTTGGAGTCCAGAATGCTTTTGACTTCAAACTCGAGTTCTCCATCAACAAGGATAGGTTTTGCAGATTTAGTTAGTCGGGTTTGAGGTTGCACTGGTTTTAATAGAGAGACGTGGAAGACCGGATGTATCTTCATGTGCGGGGGCAAGTCCAACTTGACCGCTACTGGGTTTACTATGGTAGTGATGGAATAGGGGCCAAGGTATCTTGGGTTGAATGTGCGTGGCCCTTTTAGAGGTAGATATTTGGTGGATAACCAGACTTGATCCCCTACTTGATATTGAGGGGCTTCCTTCCGATGTTGATCTGCTCCTTTCTTGTATTGTTCTTTAGCCATTTGAAGGTGAGAAACAGCTTCCTTAAAGGCTTGGGTGATTGTAGAATGCAGGTAGTCTACTGCTGGTGTTTCAAGATCTTGGAGGGGATCCAACTCCGAGGTTCGAGGGTGACTGCCGTACAAAAGAAAAAACGGGGTTTTCCCAGTTCCCGAATGGACAGAGTTATTGTAGGTATATTCGGCTATCCAAAGGATGTCTTTCCAAGTTTTTTTCAGTTTGTTGCAGCATGCAGCGTAAATACTGTTCCAGAGTTTGATTGGTCCTCTCGGTTTGTCCGTCGGTCTGAGGGTGGTGACTGGTCGATAGTCTCACATCAATTTGAGCCGACCGACAGCAACTTCGCCAAAAATGAGAAATAAATTGACTACCTCGATCCGAAATTAGAACCGAAGGAAAACCGTGCAGTCGGACGATGTTTTCGAGAAATTCTCGGGCCAGAGTTGCTGCTGTTGGCAAGCCTTTGAGCAGAATGAAATGCGCCATCTTGGAGAATAAGTCCACGATTACTAGAATCGTATTGTATCCGGAGCATGGTGGTAGATCGGTGATGAAGTCCATAGAAAGCGTATGCCAAGGGCGAGGTGGGATGTCAATAGGGCGTAAGAGGCCTGCTGGTCTTTCCTTTTGACTCTTGTTTTGGGCGCATACTCCACAGGACATTATAAAGTCTCTGATATCTTTTTTCCAAGACGGCCACCAGAAGTAGCGCTTGATCTTTTCTGAGGTCTTGGCCATACCGGGATGTCCTTCCATTAAAGAATCGTGATAACAAGAGATTACTTTTTTCTGTAAATCTGTGCTGGGTAGGTATAATCGTTCTTGGAAATACAATAAGTTGTCCTTTACTGCAAAGTCCTTTCCCTGCAGATGCCAATTCTGTATGTCTGCTGGAGTTACAAGTTGCCTGGCTTTATCCTTAACTTCCTCTATGGATTCTGTGGCGATTACACCCAGAATTCTTTGTTCGGGAATGATTGGTACAGGTTTAGAGTTGATCAAGTGTTCTTCCACTCCCATCCGAGAAAGGGCATCAGCTTTACCGTTCTTTGTACCAGGTCGATAGGTAATTATGAAGTCAAACTCGGCAAAGAATAATGCCCAACGGAGTTGTCTAGAGGATTGGGCTTTTGCGGTTTTCAAATATTGCAGGTTTCGGTGATCCGTAATCACAGTAACGGTGTGTCGGGCCCCCAGCAGATAATGCCGCCAAGCCTTAAAGGCAGACTTGATAGCCAGAAGTTCCTTGTCAGTAATCGTGTAATTGATTTCAGGAGGTGAGAATTTGCGGGACCAAAATGCCACGGGATGCAACTGATTGGTTACCGGGTCCTTTTGTGATAGAACTGCCCCCATGGCAAGGCTTGAAGCATCAGTTTCCACGATGTAGGGGAGTTCGGGGCGAGGGTGTTTTAAGAATGGTGCAGAGATAAATTTAGTCTTCAAATCCTGGAAAGCTTGTTCCGCCTCGGTAGACCATTCAAAACGTTTGTTTTTCTTTAACAAGGCAGTGATGGGCTAGACTATTCGAGAGAATTCGGGGATAAACCTGCGGTAAAAGTTAGCGAAGCCTAACATGCTTTGCACACCTTTTACGGAGGATGGTGATGGCCATTTGAGAACTGCATCGACCTTCTTTGAATCCATACGCACTCTGCCAGGTGATAATATGAATCCTAAGAATTCAACTTCAGTCACGTTGAAAACACATTTTTCCAACTTAGCGAAAAGTTTGTGTTGACGCAATCTTTCGAGGACCATTTTCACGTGTTTCCGATGTTCAGATTCCGATGAAGAATAAACGAGGATGTCGTCAATGTAAACAACAACACACACATCTATGAGCTCTCTGAGGACATCGTTCATAAAATATTGAAAGGCGGCCGGGGCATTGCAAAGTCCGAAGGGCATGACCTGATATTCAAATAGCCCATACTTGGTGCGGAAGGCCGTCTTCCATTCATCGCCCTCTTTTACTCGTACCAAGTGGTAAGCTCCTCTAAGATCCAGCTTTGTATATATGCATGCTTTTCTGACTTGGTCCAGGAGTTCAGGGATCAAAGGTAACGGATATCTATTCTTAACGGTGATCTGGTTCAGGGAGCGATAATCTATACAAGTTCTAAGGTCTCCTTCCTTTTTTGGAACGAAGAACAAAGCTGAAGAAGCAGGGGACTTGGAAGGACGAATAAACCCATTTGCCAGGTATTGATCCAGGTATTGTCGAAGGTGAAGGTTCTCAGGCTCGGTGAGGGCATAAATTCTACTACAAGGAGGAGTAGATCCAGGTATCAGGTCTATCTGGCAGTCATAAGACCTATGAGGAGGTAGAGAGTTAGCCTGATCCTTCCGGAAAACATCTTGGTATTCTAGGTATTCGGGAGGTAACTGGGGAGTCTCTGAAGAAATTGCTGCCAGTGCAACACCAGGTGGAGGGTGACAAGTAGAGACACATTCTGGAAACTGGACCGTTCTTGCTCGCCAATCGATCAGAGGATTGTGTTTCTCTAACCAAGGTATTCCTAGAATAATCTGAAACTGAGGGGCTTGATCACATCGAACACGATCTTCTCATGGTGTCCATCTTGACTTACTAGCGTCACCTCTTGAGTGGTATGCGTTACTGGCCCGGAGGCTATCTCCGTACCATCCACCGTAGTAATGACGTCCTTTACAGCCTTGGGACAAAGAGTTAGATTCATCCTCAAAACCATTTCATGATCCACATAATTGCCGATGGTACCGCTGTCGACGTAAGCTTCAATTGCATGTAATCGATCCGGATTATCAGGGCTAATGAGGACCATAGGTATCACGAAATGCGAGGTCACGGAACTGGTTTTCACGCTCGGCAAGAGGACCTCTATTCTTGTTGGGCGAGGTCGTTTCCCTGCTCAGAGTTTGTAACTTTGGTAACTGCAGCTCCTACTGCCTTCTTGGCAGGTTTCACCGGACAGTCTCGAAGAAAGTGCCCTGAATTTCCGCAATAGAGGCATAATTGCAACTGTTTTCTCCTTTCCCGCTCCTTTTGTGTTAGAGGACCTTTCAGACCCTCTATTTGCATGGGTTCCCCAGAGTCTACTCCTTTGGAAGGAATTGGCGGTTTGGAAAATACTCGAGCATCAAACTTGGAACGATCGGCCTTCCTGTTCTGCTGTCTGTGATCTATTTGAACCACTAAGTCTATATAGTCCGAACAATCTTGTGGGGGATTCACTACTTGGGCTAACACATCTTTGAGCTCTCCACGTAGACCTCTCTAAAACAGCGTAATCCTTTTGTCCTCAGGCCATAGAGTTTCCACTATCAGTCTGTTGAAAGACGCAATATAAGCCAAAAGGTCTTGATTACCTTGTCGCAACGAAAGAAGCTCATTGTCCAAGGCCTGCCCCTGTGAATGTCTTGCAAACAGTTTTTCCATACTGAGCTGAAAAGCTTGAAAATCATGGAGGACCGGATCATCTTGATTTACTAGAGGGATCGACCAGTCTGCCGCATTGCCACTAAGGTACGAAAGCACGAAAGCTACTTTAGCTTGATCAGTTGGAAAGGCTGCTGGCCGGCATAAGAAATGCAACCGGCACTGATTGATAAATACTGCAAACCTCTTTGGGTCACCAGAAAATCGTTCGGGCGGAGCCAGAGGTACATTCCCAGGTAGGTTGATCTGCACTGGATTCATAGAGGATGTAGAAGGAAGATTTCCCCCAGATGCGGGTAACAGGGCCTGTCCGGCTTGTGACTGTAGCAATTGTCTAGCGAGATCATCTGTTCGCTCCTTGGAAATAATCAGTTCCCTTCTTAGAGCGTTCGTTTCCTGACGGGCTGCATGCACTTCTGCCCTTAGTTCCCCAAGTAACTGGGCTAGCTGGTCGGTATCCGAGGTTTCCATAGCACCTGGACGGGAGTTTTGTGGTAGGCTTTGTGTTCTGTAACGCTCACCTGATTCCCGTAGAGGCGCCGGTCTTGACTGGGCGTATACCGTATCTTCAAAGGTGATGTGTAACACACGGCTGGCTCTTTGGGCTGGACCTCTGTGCACTGTATGTCTGACTCGAAGGGTAAGATGTCTGCAGATAGAAAATATGGGATTAAGGAACTGGGTTATTGAATGTCTCTCTCTTCTTCCCTTTCTCTTCTCCTGTAGAACCCCAAAGGTTAACGCTCTCACCTTAGGTAAGTGAACGTCGTGCTCTCCATCTGCCTCGGGGCAGGGTGCTGTAACCAGTTTCTTCACTGGATAAGGGGAGCAGGCCTCTTGACTTCAGGGAACTGCTGTCCGTCGTTTACTGCACGAACGGTAAGTTTCGAGTAATTCTAATGTCTTTAAAGTCTTTAGTAATGATGTCTCTTGTTTTGCAGGGTTCCGGCGATGGCGGATGACGGGCTGAAGTGAGTTGAAGATGGAGCCCGTGTGATGAATAGAAGCGCCTGGAAGCACGTAAGTAAGCGCTTGTTGCCTGCTTCACGATGCGCTCTAACTGTCTTTTATTTTGCAGGTACAAGTTCGGAGCGGCTGCAGGGTGCCGGAATACCCACTGGGTTAGATGTGGAAAGGAGTAATGGCACGTGAGTATTAAAGTTCCCCAATGTCTTTAAACGCACCTTGTTTTGTCTTTCAGATGCGGGATGCAGCGCTGAAGGCCTCCGGAGCGTGCAAAGAGTTGGTAAGCTTTTGTCTTTCAGATGCCGGAATGCAGTGTGAAGACCTCCGGAGCGCACGAAGAGTAGGTAAGCCTTTGTCTTTCAGATGCCGGAATGCAGCGCGAGGCGTTGGTGACAGCCGATGGACCAGGAAAGTGAAGAGCTGTCACTGAAGACCGTAATGCTAACCTGTTCTTTCTTGTCTTTATAGGTGTTGCTGAAGACTGGATTCAGGATGGTAAGCCTTTTTCCTTAGGCCCAGGATCAGATGCAGAAGACACGATGAGCGTTCTGCTGCAGAAGATGCAGAATAACACAAAGCAAGATTCATCCATCGGGTGTGGTTTAAATAGCCTCCTGTAGTGCTTAGGTGTCTCCTTCCACAGCCACGCCTAGGTAAGAAAAGAGTTCCTGCTTTCCAGAAGAGTTCCAGTGTTCTGAATCTAGGGAGTGGCTCCTGCCCCACCCAACAGGAAAAGTAGTTCCAAACAGAAGAGGATCAGAGGCTCAACTGGCAGGCAAGTAAGCAGCATGGTCTGCTGCAGGTAAGTCCACCCAAGCATTATGAGCCCGGCACTTCCAGCGCTGGGACTGGGCATATTTATGAGCCTGGTGCCACTGGCGCCAGGACTGGGTCCAAAAGGTCCCAATTGGGACTGGTTGGCACTCGGAACCTGGGTTATGGATCTGCTTCCAAGGGAGTTGGGAAAACCCTGACCTTTTGGAAGCAGAGATCATGACACTGAGTGAGTGTGCATATGTCTAGACTGTGCACATGCCCACTGCCACTATGGCAATGACTCTGGAGTCAAATAGTTGTGAAGTCTGATCCCTGTTACCCTCCCACACTCGGCACACACTCCATGGGTCCATGCTCCTGTCCCTCTTGTGGGTCACTGTACCTTGTTCCTATCTCCAACTCCATTTACTAACTCTCTCCACTTCACAGAGCTTGGTACTCTTACAGTCATACATCAACTGGGACTGTTTCCTTTTTCCCACACTTACGGCATGTTCCCATTGTGTACAGTCCCTCTGCCAGGTCAACAATGGTGTGGCATGTGATGGATGCAGACTTGGATGTGGATATGTGTGTCCACCTGTTGACATGTCATATAATTGCACATCACAGAGCCACATGGCCCATTTCACTGGTATTAATCAACAGTTAGCTGTGCCATGTGCCATAGTGTCCTTGTTAACGGCCCTGTTTGTGGCAATGTGTCCACTGACAGCATGGCCCTGAGCAGGAAATGTTGTTGCCAGTCTGCATATGGCATGATCAGATAGCTTCTTGTACATAGTGTGTGGATGCTGTTTCTCTTATGCTGACATGCCATGTTGCATGACAGCAATGTGATACACATGTTTACTGTACACACAATGCACATGACTCCACATGTGTTTTTCTGTCCATGTACAGGTGAGGAGACACCAGATGCAGAGGAGGAGGAGGAGGAAGAGGAGGAAGAAGAGTCTGTGGCACTTCAGACCACCAGTGGAGGATGTGGTGTGGCAGGCTGTGAGAATCCACTGGTGCTACAGACCATCCTGAGCTTTGATGCAGACAATTCAGACTCTCTGCACTCCAGTAGCTCTGATGATGAACTGGATGTGCAGTCCTCAATGCTGGCGGAGATGAGTGCACCAATGGGTGGAGCAGTTGGGGCCCCTGAGTCTGCAGGGGGTCAGTTGCCTTCACAAGGCCAGTCAGTGGTGTCACGCCTATCTGTGGTGGTTACAGCTGCAAGGCCACAGTCCCATGTATTGGTTTCTGGTCCTGGGGCAGATGTCCAAGGGAGGGTTGCAGTCCTGCAGCCAGATACAGTGGCATCACAGCAGGGGCCATGCTCCCTTGGGTCAGGCAGGCGTGGGCCCTGCACACTTGGGAGACATGTGCAGCCTGGGCAGACAGAGTGGGAGCAGCAGGTGTTGCGTTCCACACACCGACAGGGTGCTGCCTATGAGAGTTTGGCTGAGGGCATGGCTAGGGTGGCCAGTTCCCTGATCCCCCAGCAATACAGGGAAAGCAACAGCTGCAGGTCATGCGGTCCACATGCCGCTCCCACAGGCTGCACATTGAGGCCAACATCGGGGCCGACGGGCAGATCTGAGGTCTCTGCAGTCATCGCTGCTTGAAGAGGGTCGGCACACAGGGACACCCCGAGGCATGAGTTGCTGGCCCACAGAGCTGCAATCCATGAGGAAGAGGCAACCACTAGAAGACTGTTCCGCCAGGAGATGCTATAATTTAGGCAGACTATCGCAAAGGTGAATGGTTACCTCCAAGCCCTCAGGGTGGTGGTGCATTCATCGGTGTCACGCATGGATGCTGCCACTGAGGACCAGGCCAGGGCACTGCATGGTGAGCCTCCAGCACCACTTCCACCTTCTGATTCAACGCTGGATGGTGGTGCCAGCAAAGACATGCCTCGTGGTCCACCATAGGCATGCCGTCAGTAAGCCAATGGAGGGGATTTAATTTTTGATTTTTTTTTTACTTCCACCCATGGGTGCAAGTTGACATGCACCCTGCCCCCTTGCCCCTCCTGAGTGGATACCTCCCCCCTACCTCGATGGACATTTTTAATACTTTAGCTAACCCCAGGCTAGGATGTTGGCATTTCATTTTTGAGTTGCCCTTTCCAGGTAAAACTTTTATTATGTTACTTATTATTTCCTTGAGTTGTGCTGTTAACCTCTCAAGGCCATGACATTTGCAGTGGTGGACATGCAGGCATGCATAGTGAGGTCCACTTGCATGTTTGCATGGTGGTGCACAGGATGGCATGTGCAGGTAACTATGGGTTCAGTGTTCCCGCGCACATGTGTGCTGTGTGAATGGTACTTCACTATGCCTGTTGTAATGTCTTCTCCCATGTTATTTCAGTAATCCGTGATCTGGCGGTAACTGCTGTCCCGGGGGACACACCCTGCACGCTTTGACGCCAAGCTCCCCATGCCCTCCACCAGACACTGTCCCTCCTGTACCTAATTTGGAGACACAGTTCCAGGTGTAGGTGATGCGGGATTTGAACCATGCAGATGCAGTCAGCGGGTAACCATTAGCACTGTCTTGCATGTTGAGCATGCGTCATTGGTCACCATGTTTGCTGCATGTGTAACTTAACCTATATGTGCTTTGCATGCTAACATGCTGGTATGGTTATTTAAGTGGTACTCATGTCACTGTGTTACCTACCCTGGTCAATTCATCTATGGTCGCACCTACTATGTGAAGTGCATGTAATTGGCCATCTCCAATCCAGGCAGTGTACTCCTTGATGTGGCATTTGCTTGGTCTTTCCTCTCAGTGTCACTCTCTCTCCCTCTCTCTGTTGTGGTACGCGGCAATTCACAATCTATGCCCTGTCACCCTCTTGCTCCCTGTGGTGCTTCTGTAGTGGGTGCTCTCTGCATATTTTTAGTATCAATTCATGTGTTGTCATGTATGTGCATGTTCTTTCTGTTGTTACTATGCATGTCATTAGATTTAGGGGAAGCATCTCCCAATGGTGGGTATCAGGTAATAATATCGCCACATATATGGTCGCCGTAAATAATATCGCCGGGAAAATGTAGTGGCGATATTATTTGGGTGACCATATATATTGTGACAGGGGCAAAAAAGAAAAACATTTATAATAATTTCGCCACAAAAAACGACCATTTTTCGGCGATATTTTTGCATGGCGATATTTTTGTGGCGACATTATTACATGGAACCCAATGGTGTGCATCGTATGCAAGGCAGGTGGGTACCCTGTGCAGGTAAGTGAAGGGCATTTTCAGATACTTGTGTGGTGTTTGCCTGGGAGTCTTGCACTGTGTGTGATCAATTGAGATTCACTTGTCTTGTTGGTCACCAGTACTTCTTAATGGGTGCATGTTTCACAAGGTGTGGTTCTGGTGATAGGTCTGGGCATGGTGTTGTTTCTATGGATTGGTGAGGCCACTGTTTTCATATTCTAAATGGTGGGAGTTCCAACTGTGTGGGCATTTCTTGGGTGTTTGAGAGTGGGTTGCAGGGCTGGCTGTTTGTGGCCTGTGACAGATGTTGATGGTTGTGCTGGTATGTGTCTCATTGCACTTTGACCATGTGTACTGAGTGACACTTCACATCCCTTGCAATGTTTGTGGGGTTATGGAACGATGGCACATGTGGCCTCTCTTGCTTAGGATTCATCAATATTGGTGTGCAGCACCAGTTACAAGCCACAACCATGTGAACATTGATGCACATTTTTGGGTTGCTATGTTGTGTACCAGCACATTACGTTTAGTGGTGTTGGTGTTTTCACATGCATGTACCATGCATGCTGCACCATGGTGTTTGCAGCATCAAATTGACCGTAGCTGGGTGCAAACTGCTACATTAAACTAAATGCAGTATGTGACCAATTGTATGCTGTCACAATGAAGTCTGCATTGCCCATACACTTTTTGTTTGCATCCTACATTTAGCATGCATTCATCCATGCTTGCTGTACCACATTGTGTTGTCTTATCTGCTTATATATTCCATGGCAGTTACCTCGGTGGCCAGCCTTCCATTAGACATCGGCCTCTGTGAATTGATGTGGCAAGTATGATCCTGTCAGGAGTGCAAGAGGTGAGTATTTGTGTACTTGTATTTTTGTGCTTTGC
Organism: Ambystoma mexicanum; assembly: GCF_040938575.1. Taxonomy (NCBI): domain Eukaryota; kingdom Metazoa; phylum Chordata; class Amphibia; order Caudata; family Ambystomatidae; genus Ambystoma; species Ambystoma mexicanum. The sequence continues at coordinate 942,064,990 of NC_090939.1, forward strand.
ATCATGGCTGAACTCTACAAAATGTGCAGGGAAGGTGCAAACACATCTGCTGTATCTTCTGCTCCTACTCCTTCACAGTCCCTTTGTAATGCACGTTCATCTCACTTCTTTTAAAAAACAATGGATATACTGAACATCATTGTCATGCACTCTTCCAGCACAACCCTACCCCCTCTACCCCCACTTCCACTAACCCTCCTCCTTCCTCCTTCTCCTCCTTCGCTCCTGTCTCCCCTGATGAAGTCATCAGAGTTGGCAACTCCATGAAGGTCTCTTTCCAAACAGGTTATTCTATGCTCATTGCGAACAATCACAGGCACCATCTCCTCTCTCGCCCCTGCTCTTGCTGATCTCTGCAACCACTACTTTGCTACTGTTTTTTTCTATCCTCCCTCAAGCACTCCGTTGTGTGGCACATCCTTACAATACCATTGGAAGACCCTTCCAGCCCAGCCAACTAGCACCCCATTTCCATCACCTACTTCCTTGGAAAACTGCTTGAGAAGTTGGACCTCCCCCAACTCAACGCCCATACCGAACTGGTTGGCGGTCTAAATGATCACCAGTGTGGATTCCAAGCTTCCTGACCGACGGACACTGCTCTATTGAACACCAGTGAAGAACTGATTGCATCCCTCAATTCAAAATCCACTGCTGTCCTCATCCTCCTTGGGCCCGGTGTAACAGGGACATCCTGAAGATGTAACTATCATGGGTGCTGCCAGGATAGTTGGCATACACTTCAGTAATGATGCCCCTGGCATCACACACAACCTGAACATTGATGGAGTGCCAATGTTTACCGTTGCGGTAGATGTAATCTGTTGCTCGAGGTGAACATAGAGCAACATGTGTGCAATCAGTGGCACCTAGCACTTTTGGGAAGTGCACAACCCTATAAAAATCCTGGACCACTGCTTTGCTTTCTGCTGGTGTTCTGGGCATATAGATATGCTGGCGGACAAAAGGACATGCAGTCATGATAGCCAACACCTGGTGTGAGCAGCATGACTGCGTGGCCGGGGAGATGCCACCGACTATGGCAGTAGTGCGCTGGAATGAGCCAGTGGCCAGAAAATGCAGAACAGTGAGCATCTTTTGCAAGGGGCTCAGTGCTTGGGAGCACATGGTGGGTGACGTGAGGTCATCTTCCCACTCTGTGACCATTCCAACCCCATAAAATGTGTCCATGATACACTTGGTATCTCGGAGCGGGCACTGGACTGGCTTAGCTCATTCCTAACCAACGATTCCTCCAAAAGAATTCCGGGCCCTTTCACCTCCCCTACTTCCACCTCCACCTGTGGCGTACACCAGGGCTCCATTCTTTTGCCCTGACTCTTTAACATATACATTTCCCTGCTGCAACGCGTCATTGATATTATAAATGTCATATCATATCATATCATATCATATCATTGCCTCCTTCTCCCCCGAATTCCAATGCTATGCTGATGACACACAACTCTTCTTCAAAATTCCTACTGACGTCCTTGCACCTTCCTTCATCCCTGACTGTCTCTCTGCCATCCAGGCGTGGTTCATTGCAAATTACCTCTGCTTCGACGTCAGCAAAACCTAGAGTCTCCCTATTGGATCTCCTCAACCTACTTCCCTTAACTCTGGCCTTCCTCCATGGGCTCCCACCCTGCTCCCTCTGAAGCCAGGATTCTTGGAGTCATCTCTGACTCCACCCTTTCCTTCATCCCTCATATTCATATTGTCACTAAGTCCCACTTTCAGCTCTTCTTTCTCAAAGTAACTGTAACCTTCCACACCTTCCCCCAGAGACTCAATGTTACTCATGCTCTGGTTCTCTCCAGGCTAGACTACTACAACAGCCTCCTCCTTAATCTTCCTTTGTCCACCCTACATCCCCTCCAGCTTACCCAGAATAGGGCAGCAAGACTTATCCCTGGCCTCAGGCCCAGGGACCACATCTCTCCTGCCCAATAAAGCCTTCACTGGCGCACCGTCTCTGCATGATTTAAATTCAAATTCAGGGACCACTCCATCTTCAATGCATCCTGATCAAATACTCCCCTTCTAGACTCCTGCCTTGCTCTGTAACCAACTCCCTGTGTGTGAAGCAGTTTGCTAAACAGAGCTAGTGGTCGCTCAGTTTCCCCGGCGGGTTGCCTTCTGTGTAATGGCCTCCCTCTCTCTCTGCGTCTTGAATAGGACCTCCTTACGTTCCCAAAAACCCTCAAGACATTTGTCTTCTCCTCCTCTCTTCCCTGCTAATCATACAGTAGCGTGGCTGATGTGTAGGGCCCTTATGTATCACCAGTGCCCTTATCCCAACATCTATTATCCAAGCCACTGTCTAAATGCTGCACTTGCTCAGACTCAGCCTCACCACGGGAGGTATGACTTACGTTTTTCATTTATCTTCTTAGCACTTCACCCAGTGCACTTCTCCATTTGCACCTCAGCACCTTTTCCCTTAACCCCTCCCCTCTACACTTGCACGTTCTGAACACTCAGAAGGCATGGTATGTTCGTCTCCCATCGCAGTTATTCTCATGATTTGTTTGTACTATTAATTCAATGTTTTTTCTCTGTTGTAATTAATTGTCTAACTTCACCTGTCCCCACCCTGTTGCCCTGTGGGCGCTTTGAAACAGTTTTGATAATTGTATAAGCACCTAACAAGTGAACAATACATAAATGAAAAAAATAAATGTGCTCCCATGACTGTGTTCAGTGCACTGCCACAATACTACACAGGTGATGGCATGCCTTGTCATGTCATTGTTAGTCTTTCAGGCGTGTCCCATGTTTTTTGTGTATGCAATTATCTGCATATTTATTTTATACATTTTATTGGATTTATTTCCATTTGTAGAGCGCGCCTAACCCGGAGGTATGTGGGCACTTGTTACAGTACATAGGTGAAACAGTCAACTGGCATATTGCATGATATGGATGACTAGGCATAATTCAATATAACAATGACCGAGATGGCGCAGCTTGTTGGAGTGAAGCTACATGTCTTGTGTAAAGAGCCAGGTTTTCAGTTTTTTGCAGGAGTATAGCTAACGGTCAGATCTCACTGAGAGGGGTGAGGCATTCCATTGTTTGGCCGCCACTACTGGGAAGCTGCGGCTGCCTGCTTTAGCTCATCTGAATTTAGGGGTGGCGAGGAGGTGGGAGGTGATGGCTTGGGTTGGTCTCTCAAATTGGGGGTTGGTAATTTTGTTGGCAAGTTATTTCGGGGCTGTATTAGCGATGCACTTGTGTGTGATGGAGAGGGTCTTAAATTTGATGTGGTTTATGACGGGTAGCCAATGGGCAGTGCGTCTAGCGTCAGAGATATTTTAGTTTTTGGGGATATTCACTGCTGCTCTTAGGGCATTGTTCTGAATGATTTGAATTTTTGGGGAGTTGTGATATGTGATGTTTTCTCATTTTCATGCAGCATGTTGACTGATGCGTGCTCTGTGTATGTGCCATCGGCTAGTGAATGGGGATGTGTGACATGCACATTTGCTGCATGTCATTAAGGGGGACAGGCAGTGTGGGGGATGTTGTTTGTCAGCGTGTGTGTTTTGTGTCTTTGATTTGCATGCAGTGGGCAGGTGTTGCTGCATGTGTGCTGGGAAACATGTTGATGGTTGTCTTGTGAGTTGTTGTTTGTATGTGTTGCATGTCACTGAGGGGTGCCTGTGGCTCTCAAATTGTTGGGTGCATGAATGTGTTAGCTGCACTACGTTTCATTTTGTTCATTGTTTGCAGATCCTTCTGTCAGGGAATGATGGCTATTTCATGGGATGAAATTTGATTGGCGACTGCATGCCAAGGGGACAGATAAGATGTGCATTTATCTTGATCGTTATGGAATGGCTACTTTTGTTGCTGCTTGTCTGGATGTGGTCATTCTGGTGGGTCGCACTCTTTGTCACAATTGTCTACTACCTCTTGTTAATATTTATTTTGTGGATAGGGGTTTATTGTGGTCATGTTGGCATGGTGAGTAACTTGTGTGTCAATACTGCACTGCTTTACTACACCCCACAATAGGGACTTGTTTGTGCGCATCATGCACATTGTAGGACATGTGTGCAGCGATTTGAAATTGTGCTTGTTGTATTTTGTGTCCATGTAAATTGTTGAGGACATGTATGGCTTGCAGCTCAGACATGATGTTTCGGGATTTATTGATGCTTAGAGATCCGCCAGAGCGCCAGGGGACCACTGCAGGGGGGCTAGTGTGCAGTATCAATATCCTTTAACTTTACACATGGGAAGGTTTTGGTGCAAAGAGGTGATTTAATTAAATAGTTGTCATGGTGGTAGTGGTGTCATCATTCTTCAATGTGTTTCTTTTGGAAACACTAAAAGAAATGTATTTTTAGTTCTACGGGATGCACACACATTTTCACTCACAAAGGCACCTTTTTCAGGGTGGTTTTGTGGGCACAGTGGATTGGCCCATTGTCATCATTGAATGGCACCTGGGATTTGGCAGGATTGTGTGCACTCCACAGTGGAAGGATTTTATGTGAAATAAGATTGCACCAGCTGGGAACGTGCTGCCTCTCCACGTGCCCTTTGCACAGCCATACGCAAGCAGTGTGCATGTGGGTGTGTATGGAGTGCCACCACCATGTCCACCGGGACGCCACGCTGTGTGGCAACATTGTGCAGGACACATGCCACAATGATCCTGCAGACTACTGGTGGTGCATATAGCAACACACCACCAGAGTGGTCAAGCGAGCAGAAACGTGACTTGAGCACTCCGAATGTGCACTCAACTATGCTCTGAGTTGCAATATGGGCAGTGTTGTACCTTACCTGGGCAGGTGTTTTCGGGTTGCGTATGGGCGTCATCCATCATGCATGTGCTCAGAGAGTAGGCGCCGTCCCCTGTACAGGTGAAAATGGTTGTCATTGTTATTTGTTGACAGTATCTATTGGTCTGTGTGCAACATGCATGTGCATGTCCATTCATACTCACCAATGAGCCATGTATTGCCATGCTTCCAACCTTCCAGGGCCCGGTGTAACGGGGACATCCTGAAGATATAATTATCATGGGTGCTGCCAGGATAGTTGCATACACTTCAGTAATGATGCCCTTGGCATCACACACAACCTGAACATTGATGGAGTACCAATGTTTATCATTGCAGTATATGTGATCTTTTGCTTGAGGTGGACGTAGAGCAACATGTGTGCAATCAATGGCACCTAGCACTTTTGGGAAGTGCACAACCCCATAAAAATCCTGGACCACTGCTTTGCTTTCTGCTGGTGTTCTGGGCATATAGATATGCTGGCGGACAAAAGGAGATGCAGTCATGATAGCCAACACCTGGTGTGAGCAGCGTGACTGTGTGGCCTGGGAGATGCCACCGACTATGGCGTTGGTGCGCTGGAATGACCGAGTGGCCAAAAAATGCAGAACAGTGAGCATCTTTTGCAAGGGGCTCAGTGCTTGGGAGTACATGGTGGGTAATGTGAGGTCATCTTCCCACTCTCTGACCAGGTCTAGGATGATATGGGGGAACCTATACATGCAATAGACTTGGTCATCTGGCATCCCAAAAAGGCTGGTCCTTGGGTGGAAGATCCGGGCCCTGGCCATCCTCCTCCTCCTGCGATGTCCCAGGATGACTGCTGCAAAAAATGGTGCATTCATTGTGGCTGTACACATGCACATTTTGATTGTGCATGCTTTTTATGCATTTGTTAGTGTGCGCGTTGACATTTACGCCTGCTATCGCGTGGCGCGGGCATTTCTAGATTTGCATGGTTTTTCGCACGCCGGCGTTCCCTGTTCAATTCCATGAATACGGTTGTTTTGCACGCATATGGGCGGTGCGATTGTTTGATGCTGGAACATCCCTCATAACACCCACATGTTCACTTGTTCTTCCTCATTCCACGTGTTCCACCCCCTGGCCTGGCAGGCCCTTCCCTCATAGTCTCGCGCAAGGCTTTTGTCAGCTCGCAGTGACGTGTTGGACCGGCGAAGGATTCCTCGCAAGTCCCGGGTAAGCCCTGCGCATTGTGTTCAATGAATCAACGATCAGGGACTTTGCTTTTTAAGCGCAGATTATTCCATGAATCGGGCCCACAACAGTGTTTCCAAATGAAAAGGTCCTGCACAATACTTATCCAAGCATCAGTGGCAATTTCTATCTTCGACTGTTTTGTCAGAACTGAGGTTTGATACAATGACCCTTGGCTTCAAGGAACTTTTCTGTTACTCTCTATCTCAAGCTCGAGATGGAGAATTATTCCATCTCAACATGAGGGGCTTGAACTTCAATGATACCAGGCACTGCTTTCAGGCCTTCCCCCAGCCTGTGAGCCTCACACTCCCACGATAAAGCAGAAGGTCTTTCAGTTCCAGGCTTCATGCAAGCAGTATCCAGTCCAACAGGAACTCCCCCAAGTAAATAGACACTTAGCTAAAGATGTTCACATTTAGTGGGTCACTGGATTGATGGTATTATGAAAAGTAAATCCCAACATCTAACAAGGCAATTTTAAAGACTTTGAATTCTCCTATGGAATTACCCCTGGAATACCCACAATGTTTAGTACACTGAGATGCTCCTTTTGTTTGTGCTGGAAAATAGTATGCAGACTCACTCCCCTTCTGCCTGTTGTGGGTGTATTTTCCCATTTCCTTTGTGCTGGGTATTTCACCCATGTGGCTTCTGCCGATTTCGTGTGGCTCCCAGTCCCTGCCACTGCTTAATGTGAGGTGTCCCTGCAACGTCCAGCCTCTGCTCCACTGTTCAGCCTTCTTCTCTGATCCCTGCAGCAGCCTTATCCTGCTCTCTCAGGTCTTTATAGACTCAAACATTACCCTGTATCTGTGTTTCCCCCTTCTGTTTGTACCTTTCCATTTAGTTCTAGTCCAGATGTTCATGCTCCTGCTTTGTAAAGCTTATGTATTTCCAGTCCGGTTGTATAGCCTTCTTCCAGTACCTTCTGTCAGTCCTTTTCTAGAGTTACCTTGTTCCAGTCCCATGCAAGAGATACCTTGTTCCAGTCATGTGCTAGAGTTGCCTTGTTCCCATCCTGTTCTTCCATTGCCTTGTTCCAGTCCCATGCTAGAGTTACCTTGCTCCAGGGCCCTGCTACAGATTTCTGCATTCCTAGTTCCGGTTTCCTGTTCTGAATTATTGTTTCCTTTTTGGGCTGATAGTGCCTGGTAAGTGGTCTACAATGTCCTCACATGTGCCTCTGTGCATTCCTTTGTACAGATATTGATTGGCTCACGTGCTTTTTTTAAGAGGCAATCTCAGCCCCTTCCTTTATCTCATCTTACCTGTAGTGTATTTCATGTAACAGTGGGCAATTGCTGTTCCTGCACAAAGGAATCAACTATATGTTTGGGAAGGACCGTATAGGTCTGTCTAGTGTACCCACACTCCTTGTTTGTGCCTTAGGGTGCAGACATAGAAGCCACTCGTGCTTCCCCCCGTCCACGGGCATGCAGTATCGGTGAGAGTACCCTGCACAGAGGCATTGAGCTTCCCTTATTTGTGTGGGCAGTTTCAAGTCCGACCTGTGTACATTCCTACGGGGATTCAACATTGTTTGTCCGGTACATGTTTCCTATCCCTTTTTGTTCACCATTGCAGTCTGCCTTTTCCTCCTGCTGTTCTTATTTACCTACCCTGTTTTCCTTTTTTACCCTCCTGCTCTACTCACTTGCCTGTTCCTTTACATTAGCCTAGCACTTCCCACGCCTAGCCAGGCTGCCCCTGTGCACCTTCCAAAACCCTGCTGCTACCGCCTCCACAGTGCTGGACCTATCTGCCAGATTATCCGTCTAAACGTCCACTCTGCGTGTATTCGACACAGATCCATAATGGCAGTTGCAATAAAAAACATGGTGGCTCGACTATAGTGGATAGCTATGTAGTCTGCAAGATGCTAGCACCCGTTCCAAAACATGCAGGGTCTGTGTGGATGCCTGCCTCTCTGCTCAGATTAGCATATGTTGTGGCGCAGTAGGGAAACTCACAGAGCGGATTTCCCACCGTTGTGAATGCGAACCAAAATTGTATGGATGTGGCAAAACCAAAGGAAACAACGTTTCAATGACTTTTCATGATTTTGCAACCTAATAAAAATGAGGGTTTTAGAGTTACAAGTAAACTGTGCAAGAATGTAAGATTCCCACATTTCAGGCCTGTTTTTCTTGTCCAAAGAAAACAATTTACTGAAGTGAATTATAGACAAATGTGATCTGCTCTTGTGACTCGCGTGGGCACTTCACCCTCAGCTCAGGAGCCAGCCAGGGTTCCCACTGTCTAGATTGTAATTCTTAATGTAGTGCTCAGACACGTCATGCATGGATAGATTTTCTTTGTGGCCACTGAAAAGTGTACTTGAGTCGTAATATTTCTTTTTTATAACACGTTTAATACTGGGGACCAGCCTGTAAGCGGTCTGTGTTGTTTTGCTTCTAAGACACACACTTTGCTCCTTAGCATTCCTCCCATCCCGAGCCAGTACTCAGTCATCTGGCTGAGTGCAAAATGTCGATCCCACAGAAGTGCACAGGTGAGTGTTACCTTTCAGAAGGGACAGCTTTTATTGGCAAAAGAATTGCTCATGGAGCATGTTTGCCTTCAATTAAAAGTAGGTTTATACATGGGTTTCAAGTAGAGTCTTACTTGTACTTAACTATAGAATGCGCCCCCTGGTGTTATAGAACACCAGGGGGCGCATGAGCATGGCTGCCTGAGTCTGCGTCTCCTTATATCAGGCTGAATCATTTGCAAATTAAGGCAGTTTAAACTGCAATTTCTGCCAAACTCGTCTTCCGTTTCTATTACTTACCTGCTCAGGCTCCACTGTCTGCTTTTTTGACGAAAATCGGATCCGCCTGGTACGGCTTCAGGATCGATCCTCGGAGCGGCCTTCCTCCCGCTCTGTCCTCGGACGGACCCGGAGAGTCCTTCCCGCCTTCAGACATCCATGGCGGCAGCTGACATGATCGGACTCATGTAGAGCCTTGGAGCAATACTCCTCCGCGCAGACACTCAGGACGACGGTCACCTAAATCTGACCTACCTTGTGAGGCTCCGGGAGCAAGCCGCTGAGCAACCTACTCCCGCTTCGTCACCGGGTCGGCCTGCGAGGCCCTCCACCTTCCAGTCATCTGGGGCGGCGCTTGCCACCTCCATCATTCTATTTTTTGCCGAGCCTGCCGGCCTGCGGGATCCTCCCGCATTCCAGTGGTTCAAACGACAGCGGACGCTTCCTTCCGCAGTTCCAGCCAACCTGCGGGAGCCTCCTGCATTTTAGTCATCCTGGGCGGCGCCTTCCAGTGGTTCGAGCGACGGCGGACGCTTTTCTCTGCTGGGCCAGCCGACCTGTACAGTCCTCTCGCCTTCCGGTGGCCCGGAGCGGCGGTGGCCTCTTTCTCCCTGCCTCTGCCTGCTGTGTTAGCTGACCTACGGAGCCCTCCTGCCTTCCTGTCACCCTGGGCAGCGGTCGCCTCCCCCTCCTTACTGCGGCCGATACCAGCGAATCCCGCACAGATCGGCTGCCGGAGCCCTCATTGATTGCCTTCTTTGCTGCGGTCAACGCCAGCGGATCCCGCGTGGACCAGATGCTAGAACCACCCGCCTTTCAATCATCCAGGGCGGCGGTCGCCTTTTCCTCCTTCTGATCTCTGCTTGGCCGGCCGACCTTCTCAGTCCTCCCGCCTTCTGGTGGTCCAGAGCAGCGGTGGCCTCTTCCTCCCTGCCGCTACCTGCTGCGGTAGCCGACCTGCTGAGCCCCCCTGCCTTCCAGTCACCCTGAACAGCGGTCGCCTCTTCCTCCTTGCTGCGATCGACACCAACGGATCCCGCACAGGTCAGGTGCCAGAACCCTTATCGCCGGAACCTACTGACATTAAATAGAGCACAACAACAGATCAGACTATCACTATCTACTGAGCTAGCTCCGGTCCCCCTTTGGATTCATCCGACTGTTGAGCACCCTGTGGTCTTCGGAGTCCACTCCTTCTTTCATTGATTCCTGAGGCCCCCTCCACGCTGCAGCCGCCTCACAGCTCTCCATAACCTTGTCCTAAACCGCAGCGGCCTAGGGCCTCCCCCACACGGCTGTCTCTACATTTTTCTCTGAACTCTCCCATCACTTCATACGGTCTGGGGTGCATTCCTGATGGACTCACTTTACTTGAATCCTGCAGCTCCCTCCACTCAGCTGCTTCCACTCAGCTCTCTGTGCCCCCTCTTCTTCCCACAGGGCTTGAGTCCCCACCTCCAACGAACTACCCTGACGGATTTGCCTCACTGCTTCCTGGGTCCCTGTGCTTCACTCAACCTCGGAACTCTGTCTGCACTATTTGGTTCCGGCTGATCGATATTTCTGCCATCGGGAGTCGCTTTACCATACTAGTTGCACTTGTTTAATTGTCACTCCACTGCCTGTGCTCCAACTCTCCTCCCTCAGTTCCTGGCTTGCCCTAATCTGACCTTGAGTTATATGCTTCTTCTCCCCCCTCTCCATTGTTTCCTCCCACACCTTCTCAGTTCTACCCTGTCACCACCTTCGGCGGTGCAGATCTAACTCTAGACTCCTACTCTGTCTTATATCAAGCACCACTTGACCCCTCCTATATCATCCTGTCTCTAGCACCTCTGGTCCCTTCTTTCCACAGTATTGAGTTCCTGAACCTCCGACTCATTTTGACTCCAGTTGGGCTTTCAACTTGACTCCTCCTATCCTCACCCTTTCTGATCTTCACCCTCTACATTCCCATTACTACTATTCTGCCCCTACCTACCCATCTGCACCTAAGCCCTTGTATGCGATCCCCCTTTTCTCCTTCTTACCCCACTCTCTCCCCCCTCACCCCCCATTCCATCTCCTCCTCTCCCTCCTGCTCTACTCGCTCCTCCTCATGCCTAGTCCTCTTCACTATTTTCCCCCACATTCTTCTACTCATCCTCCTTCCTTTTTTCATCGCCCTAACCTTCTTTACCCCCCCACTGCCAACCAATCTGCCCTCATAAACACTGCTCTCTGGAACGCCAGATACATCTGTAACAAGACCGCTGCTACCCTTGATCTTTTCTTCCGCCTCAATCTTCATTTCCTCTGTCTAACTGAGACATGGATTCCACCTCAAAACACCTCTGTCCCTGCTTCCTTAACAACCTCGTCTTCCTCTTTCATCCATACCCCTCGTGCCTCCGGACGAGGTGGCGGCGTAGGTCTCTTATTCCACCCGAAATTCACTTCCTCCTCTTCTTCTCCAACTCTCCCCTCTTTGTCTACTTTTGAATTCCTCTACAAGTCCTTCTCTTCTCCCTACTCTATTTCCTTCCTGATCATCTATCGACCCCCTGGTCCTCTCTCCTCTTTCCTGGATGATCTAGATCACCTCCTCTCACTTATTTCTCCACCTACCTCTCCTTTAGTGGTACTTGGTGACTTTAACATCCATCTGCCTTCTCCCCCACAATCTTCTCCTTTCCTCTCCATTCTTGACTCCTACCTCCTCTCCCTCCTCCCTTCGCCCTCTACTCACTCCTCTGGCTCTACTATTGATCTCATCTTCTCCTCCTCCCACTCCTCCTCCCCTGTCTCCTCTCTCCCTATCTATCTCTCTGATCATGCTCTACTCTCTTTCTCCCTTTCTCCTCTATCTACACCTACTACCACTAATCCTTCTCCCCCTATATACTCGCGTCGTGACCTCCGAGACTTCGACGCTCCCCTCTTCTTTGACACCTGCTCTTCTTCTCTTCCATCTCACCAAGACTTTGCATTAATGTCTGCCGATGATGCTCTCTCTTCCCTCTCATCCTCTATCTCCACTACCCTTGACCAACTTTACCCCCTTTCTCTCTTTCGCCCTACACGCAAGCCTTCTCAACCATGGTTTACCCCCCATCTCCGCTCTATGCGACGCCTCCTTAGGCGGTTAGAGAGACTCTGGCTCAAAACTCCCTCGCTTTCTAATCGAACCTCTTACTTTTCTTATCACGCTCTTTACAACTCCTGTCTTGCAACCACTAAGTCCTCTTACTACTCTAACCTCCTCCAGTCTCAAGCATCTCATCCTCTGCAAATCTTTCAAACTCTTACCCGTCTTTTCACTCCTCCTACTCCTGATCCTTCATCCAATTCCACGCTCTCTCCCTCTGATTTTGCGAACTTCTTCTCCTCCAAAATCATCTCACTTCGCCAAAAAATTAACTCCCTCTCTAACCCCCTCTCTTCTCCTCCCCCCTCTCCTCCCTCTTCCGATTTGTCTGTTTTCTCACCCGTCTCTACGTCGGATGTCTCCTCCCTCCTGTCCAAAGCTCACACCACATCCGCTCCCTCTGACCCTCTCCCCTCTGTTCTCATCCCCAAAAATCTACCCTCTTCTTATCCCATACCTTACCACTTTCTTTAACTCCTGCCTCTCCTCTTCTACATTGCCCTCAGCCTTCAAACATGCAACGATTATTTCTATCCTAAAAAAACCCTTGGCTGACCCACTCCTTACCTCCAGACCTATCTCCCTTCTACCTTTCCTTTCTAAACTCCTTGAGCATCTCGCTTATTCTCAACTCTCTTCTTTTGTCTCCTCCTCCTCTCTCCTTCCTCACTTTCAATCTGGCTTCCGACCTAAACATTCCACTGAAACAGCTCTCACTTCCATCCTCAACTCTCTCCTCTCTGCTCGGCATGCCAAGCAATCATCCATCCTTATTCTCCTTGACCTCTCTGCCGCCTTTGACACTGTTGATCACCCACTCCTCCTACACACTCTCTCCTCCTTTGGTTTCAAGGGCCCTGTTCTGAATTGGCTATCTCCCTACCTTTCTTCTCGTTCCTTTACCGTGTCATGGGGAGGTCAGACCTCTTCTTCCTTCCCTCTAACATACAGTGTTCCACAAGGCTCTGTACTTGGTCCTTTCCTCTTCTCTCTTTATACCTCACTCATCGCCCCTGTTATCTCTTCCTTTGACGTCTCCCATCACTTTTATGCTGATGATACTCAACTCTTTCTCTCTTTCTCCTCCTTCACACCTGACCTCCATCTCAAACTCTCCTCCTGTCTCACAGCTATCAAGAACTGGATGTCCTCACGCTTCCTCTCTCTTAACACCGATAAGACAGAAGTCCTTTTCTTCCCTTCTAACTCACTTCCTCCTCCCTCTCCTCCCCCATTCATCCACTTTCCCCCCTCCAACCTCCCTATCTCCTCCCATGCTTGTAATCTAGGCGTTATATTTGACTCCGCTCTCTCCTTCTCACAACACATTTCACTTACCTCTCGCTCCTGCCGCTACCATCTATACAACATTTGCAAAATCCATCCTTCCCTCACATTCCATGCGACCAAACTCCTTATCTCCTCTCTCATCTTTTCCCGGCTATTCTACTGCTCCCCTTTATTCTTTGGACTTTCTGCATCCCAGCTTACCCCCCTTAAATCCATTTACCACTCTGCTGTTCGTACTCTTTGTCTCCTTACCTCTAGTGATTCCATCTCCTCCTCGCTCTCTCATCTTCGTTGGCTACCTTTCCACTTTCAGTTAAAATTCTGTTTTCTCTGCCTTGTTTTTAAATCCTTACATGGTCTAGCTCCTCCTTATCTCTCCTCCCTTCTCTCCTTTTACTCCCCCTCACGCTCTCTTCGTTCTGCTGACCGTTTCCTCCTCACTGTACCTCCTTCCATTTGTTCTTCTTCCAGGTTCCGCTCCTTCCAACTCCTCGCTGCTCTTCACTGGAACGCACTCCCTCTCTCAATCCGCTCTTCCAATACCCTTCCCTCATTTCGCACGTCCCTTAAATCCCTTCTCCTCCACTCTCCTCCTTGAAGATCTGATTATTCTCTCATCCCCCCCTCTCCCTCTTCTAACTCCTTAATCCCCACTCCCTTCTCATTCTCCCACCTTCCTATTCTTCACTTGTTCTATCCTTCTCTGTTCCCCCAAACCAATCCTACTTCCTCTCCACTTCCCCTTCTCCACAGTTAATTGCTTTTTGCACTGTTTTTGCTGTCGAATGATTCATCATGTAATTTTGCTCACATTGTTTATTGTTTATTGTTGTTCACTGTACGAGTTGTTCCATTGTACAGCGCCTTGGTATAAAGCGCTCTATAAATAAACAAATCAATGAATCAATGAATCAACTACTTACTGTACTTTAACCAGCAGCCGAAATAGCTCAGTTGGGAGAGCGTTAGACTGAAGATCTAAAGGTCCCGGGTTTCGGCATGGGATCATATTTTTCGCGCCTTGAAACACTTGTGTATAGGCGCGTTACAAATGCCATATCATATCATACTTTGAGATCTTTCAAAAAATCTAATTCAATTTGTAGTTTTATACAAAAATAAAATATGTCATTGACTTTTAAATTGTAGCTTTAATCCACACCTTTAGATTATATGATGTGTGTCTGCTCTGACGTTAGCAACTGTATCAGATAGAGAAGCTTTCAACATTGTAAAATCCCAAATGTTAGCCATGCACCCTGTAACTGACCAGCCATGATGACTTGCAGAGACCTGGCAGCACCTGCAGAGAGCAGACGAGAAGAGGCCTACTAAAGCACATGTGACGTATCTGGTCTATCAAAATCCTTTCTTTGTTGCACTACTAGTTATCTTGCTACACCTATCCCCTGAAACTATTGCATTAGAGTGCAGCTAAGGAGAAATAGCATATTAGGAGGGACACGCAGTTGGTAGGTGCTGTTTGGTTATTTGCCCACCCATTTACTGCCCGTGGCCATGCTAATCCCAATGGCCATTGCCACCCGGTTCCTGCCCCACCCAGCCCAAAACACTGGCTCATGGGAACTCTTTGACTCACTTTAATCAAGCCCGACCATCAAATATTGCACTCTAAGTGCTTGCCAGTGCTTTTTCAAAGCAGTCTTCTGAGAGTGAATGACTTAATTGGAGCTTGCAACCCACTACTGGTGTTATAACAATGTCTTAAACAGGTCTGCCTTCAGCCACTCGATGTATAAGCACTATGCGTGTCCTTCACTGAAGTCCTGTTAAAAAAAATCTGAAATGTCGCAAGGCCTAGTACGGTAGTTCATTGTTCTGTATGTCCCCCCCCACACCGACCCCACCATCTCTGTCCCCACTCTTTTGTCACTCACTTACACTAGTAGAAATGCCACTAGTATAAATGCCACTGGCCTATTATGCTAGTTATTGTTGTTAGATCATTTGGAATCTTTAAGGCCTAAGAATGACAAATGTATTCCCTTGTTCCCTTCCCGCATGGAAGCGTTTTGAAGCACTTCACTTGCGTATAAACTCTTTACAAATAAACAATGACAATTACAAAAAAGGAGTATTGGCAAAGCCAAAAGTGTTGGCTTGTGTATAAGTATTAGGCATTTACCAGGCACTGCTATTAGATGCACAGGTACTCGCACAATTGTGCACCTGCTACCATCAATTGCCAGTTAATACTACTACAGTAGTGACTGGCAAGTGTCTTCCTCATGCCTACAAAAAAAGCCCAAACAATTGGCATTGCAATACTTCTTTTTATTTTCTCACCTAAATAGCAAATGCCGGTTTAACTATTTGCTGCAGCTGTTTTGCTTAGATTGCTGGTACATTATGTTGCAAATATCCTGTTAATGTGATGCCTGAGCATTTGTAATGCCCCGAGAGAAAGACTGCCTCATCAACATGTGCCTAATGATCTTTTAATTCCTAAACATGAAATTGGTTGGTTAAGTTTCACCCTGTAAGTATAACCTGACATCAGATCCAGGTTTGAAAAGTAGTGTAGTCCCCCTAAAATACCTCCAAGTACGGTTTGTTCCTCAAACTGAAAGTTCACTTGTACGGCTGTTTAACCGATGCAAGACTCAGGGCCCAATGTTGATGGCAGTGGGAAGTGGAGCAACAACCTGCTTGCATCACTGTGGTCATTTGCATGCGTCTCGGTATTTCTATGTAATGTTGTTGGTTTACAAATGTGATTTCAAGTTTGCAACAGTGTCAGTAAACAGGAGACCAACTCTGACCAAAAAGCTGAAGGTGAATCTTCCACTTTACCTCCAAATATCATCGGATTTACTCTAAAACAAATTACCACTCACAGTCAATCCCCACAAATTCCCTTGGAGTTCTGTGGACACCAAAAATGGGGATTACCCCCGCTGTTTCCCACTTATAACACCACAGTAAATCTCTGAAACCGAGTGGAGGAAATGGTGAACGAGTTTGGCAGTAATTTCATTGGAATTATCGCCAAACTCATAATGAGGCCTACTGTCAGCTAGAGAACGACGCTTGTCAGCTATCACATTAAAAACAAGCATTGGCAAAACCAACACGTCAGGATTTTCAAAGGAAGAGGATAATACTATGTTTGTCCTGTGAGGGCTTTACAAATAGATTTACAGAGCTGGGCAAAGTGACTTTGTTAGTCATTGTCGTTTTGTGCTTTTCCACCCAAAGGATTGCCAAATCTCAGACAGCCCTCTCTACTGCTCCGCTAGCCTACAGTGACAGGAGGGAAGCTTAAAGGAAGGGTGATCTACTCTTCAGAGAAAGGGAAGGGAGTATTTGGCATTCCAATCACAACAATAATTCTCAATTGTAGTAGAACTTTGAGCCTGTGCCGCTATCCAATACAGGGTCCGATCTGAGGCCGCAAAGCCCCCTTTATCGTAGGGAGGGGTCATGTGTTGCCACTTCTTACGGACGGCTCCGGAATGCCAGAGGAATTGGGCACACGCCAAGTGGAGCTTTTTGAAATATTGCTTCCCGGGCCACAGTGGTACATTGGCAAAAATGTAGAGAAGCTTGGGGACCGCGATCATCTTTACTAGGGACAGTCTGCCCGCCAGGGACAGAGGGAGGTTGCGCCATCTAAGTATCTTGGATTCAATGAGCCGCACCGTTATCTCGTAGTTGTCGGCCAGTAAAGAGGCTTTTGAAAGAAACACCTCTACCCCCAAGTACTTAATGCCACCCCGGACCAGCGTAGGGGGTATTCGCATGATGGTTGTTGGGTTGCCACAGTCAGGGGGAATATTTCAGATTTAGAGTAGTTGATGGTAAAGCCAGAGTATGTGCCTATTTTAGTTATGTCTCGAATGATCGGGTCCAAGTGTGTGGAAGGGTTCCTGACATAAAGGAGTACATCGTCGGCGTACAGGGAGATGATCTCTGGTGTTTCCTGCAGGTAGGTGTGACGATCCCTGACGTGGTCTGCCATGGGTTCAATGGCTAGCGCAAAGAGGATGGGGGAGAACGGACATCCCTGGCGGGTACCCCTGTGTAACTCAAAGGGAGAGGAGGCGATGGAGTTGACTAGTACTCTGGCCATCGGACCTGTGTACAGCAGTTTTATATAGGAGATCATGTTTGGTCCCACTCCCATTTTCCCCAACACAGCCCATAAGTATTGCCATGAAACCATGTCAAATGCCTTTTGGGCGTCTAACGTGACCGCCACTGCGTCCGCCTTCGGGTCGATTCTGGACATTACATTGAACAATCAGCGGATATTAAGTGCCGTAGAGCGTCCAGGGACAAATCCACTTTGGTCTGCATGGACCAAGTGGGGCATAAATGGAAGGAACCTGTTCGCAATTATTTTAGCAAATATTTTCGTGTCCGTGTTGATGAGTGATAAGGGCCTGTAGGAGCCACATTCATCTGGAGGTTTCCCTGGTTTGGGGAGGACAGTGATTAGGGCTTCCCGTAGGGAGGGGGGGAGGGTGGCTAACCGGAGCGATTCGGTCCAAACCTCGTACAATACGGGAGCTAGGATGTAGAACTCAGATGTGAGCCCATCGGGGCCCGGGGCTTTGTTCTTCGGAAGGTCGGAAATCACCTGGACTATCTCCTCTAGGGTGAACGGGGCATTGAGTTGTTCCCTAGTGTTCTGGGAGATAAGAGTCAAAGGGATGCGTTCTAACAGGTCATCCAGGTCATGGGCATTGTGTTCCAGCTGGGGGCCGTACAGGCTGGCATAAAAGCTAGCAAAGGTGTCAATGATGGCTTGATCAGACCAGTGTCGTAGGCCTTGTTCATCTAGAATGCTATCTATCCGGGATCTACCCCCTCTACGCGTATTAGTTTGGCCAGGGTTCTACCAGGTCTGTCTCCCTCCCCATACCTTCGGGCGGCCACGGGGCGAGCAAGGTACCGCACCTCGCTCAGGGCGTGGGATTCAAAGAGTTCTAGTTCTGTCCTGATTTTCGCTAGGGTTGCTGGAGCTGGCGCGGAGGCATGCTCTTGTTCTAGAGTCTTGAGTTTCGTTTCGGAGCAAGTCAGGGCCTGCTTTATGATATGATATGATATGATATGGCATTTGTAACGCGCCTATACACAAGTGTTTCAAGGCGCGACGAGGCTGGGAGGGGGGAACGGGGGGAGGACAGACAACGATCCTACTAGGCCAGGTGTCATTCAGACCGCGCAAGTGCAGGGGTAGGGGGAAGGGAAAAGTGCAGTACAAGGTAAGTAGAATAGAAATAAATAGATAAATAAATAAATAGGGCCAGCTGGTGGCAAGTGCAAGGTAAGTGCAGACAAGTGCTGGGAAGGGGGGGGCTGTAGGGATACAGAGACAGTCCCGCAGTGCAGGGGTTGCCAGGGAGGCAGTGCAAGTGGAGAGTGGCTGGGCCCAGGACCGAGGTCGGTGAGAGTGGCCAAGTTTCAGATTCAGTGCAGAATTAAGTGAAGAATTTAGCTGGGGAGAGGGAGAGAGAAAGCAGAAGCAAAGAGGAAGGTTTTGAGGTGCTCCCGGAACCAGAGATGGTTCTCCTCAAGTTTCAGGGAGGCAGGAAGGCTGTTCCAGAGGGAGGCTCCTGCCGCGGAGAGAGATCTACCCCCAGCTCGTTGCTTCGAGAAGCGGCTGACCCTGAGGGAGTTGGAGACGGATGAGCGAAGGGCTCGGGAAGGAAGATATTTAAGAAGAGAGAGTTGCAGGTATTTAGGCCCCAGGCCCCAGAAGGCCTTGTGGACAATGCAGAGGGTTTTGAACTTAATCCTCGCAGCCACTGGGAGCCAGTGTAGAGATTTCAGTCCTGGAGAGATACGGTCCCTGGGCTTGAGGCCAAGGACAAGTCTCGCAGTTCTGTTCTGGATGAGTTGCAGAGGGCGGAGAGTGGAGGCAGGCAGATTAAGATAGAGACTGTTACAGTATTCCAGCTTCGAGAGAACCAGGGCTCGGGAGACAGTGAGCTTCTGGGGGTAGGAGAGGAAGGGAAGAATACCTCTAAGGAGGTGCAGCTGGTAGTGTGACTTCTTAGAGACGTCAGATATATGAGGAGAGAAGGAGAGTGTGGAGTCAAAGGTGACCCCGAGGTTTTTTGCCTTGCAGGTAGGAGCAGGAAGAGGCCCAAGAGAGGCTGGCCAGAGAGCTGCAGGGAAGGAGGGAGTGGGTGTGCCGATGAGTAGAATCTCAGTCTTACTAGCATTAAGGCGGAGGTCGTTGGCAGCACACCATTCCGGGATAGCAGACAGACAGTCAGAGATGAGGGCAGGAGAAGAGGAGGCCGAGGGTAGCCTGAAAATGAGCTGGGTATCGTCCACATAGCACTGAAAGTTGGGGCAGAGGGCGGCGATGCGGTGGGCAAGAAGTGCCAGATACTGGTTGAAAAGCCAGGGAGAGAGATTAGATCCCTGGGGAACACCACAGGTGGAGAAAAAGATGTCAGAGAGGAAGGACCCAAGTTGGACCTGGGAGGGTCGATTGGAAAGGAAAGAGGTCAGCCACGCCAGAGCCTGACCAGTGATACCCAGGTTATCGCGGAGACGGTTGTGCAGGATGGCATGGTTGACAGTGTCAAAGGCAGAAGAGAGATCGAGCAGAATGAGAACACACGGAGTGTTGGAGTCGAGGTTCAAGAGCAGGTCATCACGGATGTTCAGGAGAGCAGTTTCCGTGCTTCTGGCCGCTCTGAAGCCGGATTGGTGGTCATGAAGACTACCAACAGCTTCAGCATGGAGGTTAAGCTGGGAGATGGCCAGTTTCTCCAGGAGCTTGCCCAGGAAGGGAGTGATGGAGATTGGGCGATAGTTAGCCGGGCAGGAGGGGTCGGCAGAGGGTTTCTTAAGAAGAGGGTGCACAAGGGAGTGCTTGAGGGGGGATGGGAAGACTCCAGAGGCGAAGGAGAGGTTGCAAAAGTCAGCCAGGGCAGGAGCCAGGGAGTCGATGTGGTCCTTGATAGTTTTGGAGGAACAGGGGTGAACCTGTTTAGACGAGACTTTCATAGATCGGACTTGTCTGGAAACTTCGTCAGCAGAGAAAAGGGGAAAGGCAGAGAAAGAGGGAGGAGGGGTGGCTGCAGAAGGGCCGGAGGAAGAGCAGGGAAGCCAGGGAGGGAGGTGATAGGAGGAGAGTGAGGACAGGATGTCCTGAGTTTTAGAGATGAAGTGAGAGGCCAGTGCAGTACAGAGGGTCTGGGAGGGGACAGGAGAGGTAGAGACTGCAGCAGGGGTGGAAAGCTCCTTGCACATTTTAAAGAGTTCGGCCGAATTGTTAGATGCCGCAGAGATGCGGGCTTGGATAAGGGCTCTCTTCTTGGTGAGAACGGAGAGACGGTATTGCCTTTGGAGCAGGCGGCAGGCCAGTTTGTCAGAGGATGAACAAGAAGCACGCCATTTCCTCTCTGCCACCCTGCACTTGCGTTTTAGGGTGACGAGATCCGAATCATACCAGGAGTTACATTTGGCTTTGGGCTTCAGGCGGATTCTCATGACAGGGGCAAGGATATCAAGAGTATCAGAAATAGCAGAGTGGAGCAAGGAGAGGGCTGTGTCAGGGTGGGAGTCAGCCGAAGGGGGAGGAGGGGGGGAGAAGGTGGCTTTGAAGACCCCCGCCTCCCTTGAGATGCACATTCCTCTAATGTATACTTTGAAAGCCTCCCAGCGGGTCCCTTCAGGTGTGTCTTGCACGTTGTTGTTCTCGAAGAAAGTGTTTATGTCAGACAGGATTTCCGCTTTAAAGACAATATCGGACAGGGCCTCGGATTTGAAGCGCTAGGCGATTCGGGGGGGCGGGGTGTTTCCAAGTTGGATCTGTAGTAGCACGGGGGAGTGGTCAGAGAGCGTGTGCGGGAGTATCCTGACGTCTGTCACCCAACCCACCAGGCACCCCGATAGGAGGAACACGTCTATTCTCGAAGAGCTGTCATGTACCAAGGAGTAGAAGGTGTAATCTCTGTCTTAGGGGTGGAGCGTTCTCCACACGTCATGTAGATTAAGGGAGTCCATGTGTGCATGGAGTCTTTTGGCGGCTTGAGGTGTGACCCTACGGGTTATGGACGTACTATTCCAGACATTGTCAAGTATGAGATTCAAGTCTCCCCCCCATATAATGGGAACCTCCACATATCTTATTAGGATGACGGCCATGGCATCAATGAATTCAGGGGAGTCAGTGTTGGGGCCGTATGAGTTCACGAGCAAACATTCCTCGTTAGCCAGAGTGCAATGAAGAATAACATATCTGCTCTCTGTGTCAATGTGGGATGTGTGGAGTGTAAATTTTACCGATTTGTGGATGAGGGTCAGGACTGGATTGAGTGGAGAATTGGGTGTAGAATCTGTTAGGGCCCCAGGACTGTGCAAGGTTGGATGATAGGTGCTTCAGAGCGTGTGTCTCCTGCAATAGGAGTACCTTAATCCCGTGTCTTTGTGCATATGCCGTAATCCTGCGGGACTTTGTAAAATTTGTCAATCCCCGGACGTTCCATGACATTCCATGTCATTATTTTAATAGCCATACTGACAATTTATGGGACATCCCAACTGAAGGATCTGTTTCTGTTCAAACACATGGGTACAGCGGTGGCGCGAGTACGCCTCTCAACAAAACCAGTCGTTCCCTTCCTGACGATTTTTGGATAACATTCCCCAACTTCCCCACCCCCCTCCCTCAACGCCCGAACCAAAATAGCAGTGTAGAAGTACCCACCCCTGGAGCGACCAACTGCGCGCCATTCCCAGCTTGGCAGCACTTGACTAATAGCCCAACAGGGGCTTAACCGTAAACACTCTGCCTTGGAGGCATTGCAGCTGTAGTGGGGGCTACCGCTGCCGTTGACCCACATTTGTTGATACATATTACATAGTACATCATTCATCTTTGAACGGTTAACATGTCTTAAGGTTACAAAATAGCAAATACGTTCTTAGGTAATGAGGACTGAACAACCATCTGCCCAGGCCGGCGCCAATCAGTAAGGCTCAGGTATCAAGGTACTGGCCCAGTGTGCACCTCTGGTCAGGATATTGAGGAGTGTACCCCCTCCAAAGGAAACGCTCTTCGATACAGTCATTGGGGCTATATTGGGCCCAGGATATAGTAGAGGAGGGGGGACAGGTACTCCCCAGGAGGGGGCAGCCCTTCGGTGTGGCACAGTTGGAGGGGACACCCGTAGGACCATGAAAGCCATAATTCTAGTCATCGTTTACTGGCTCATCCGTGGGATCCGCTAGCGGGATCTGTGCCTCAATGAATTTGACTGCTTCATCTGGGACCGTAAAGAAGTACAGCTTGTTGCGGTGTGTAAATTTTAGGCGGGCTGGGAAGAGCATCGCATACTCGATTTTTCTTTCCCTCAGCATCTTTTTAACGCCTCCAAATTGGCGTCGTTCCATCTGTACCCCTACAGAAAAGTCAGGGAAAATCCTAATGATTTGTGAGTGTAGCCTTAGTTCCCCTTTCTCTCTGGCCAGGCGAAGTATATGGTCTCTGTCTTTATAGCTTAGCAGTTTTGCAATTATGGGTCTGGGGAAGTCTCCTGGTTTAGGCCGGGGTGCTAGTGAGCGATGTGCTCTCTCCACCGTGAAGAACGGCGACAGTTCAGGGTTATCCAGGAGGTCTCTGAGAAGTTGTTTGACTGCGAGTTCCATGCGACCCTTTAGAGCTGATTCAGGAACCCCACTATGCAAATGTTGTTATTTCGCGACCTCGATTCGAGGTCGTCGCACTTAGCCTTGACCTGTTTCATGTCGCGGACGAGCTCAGTGACTGTGTTTTGCAGGGTATGAACGTTGTCCTCGTTAGTGCCGATTCTTTGCTCTGCCTCCGCGATTCTGGCCCCATGTTGGTCTAGTTTAGTTCTCAGTGAGGCCACATTTGCGTTAATATCATCTAATTTTTCGTGGAAGGCTGCAAAGTTTTTGGCCATGGACTCCATCATTGTAGATAAGTCAGGCTGGGGGGTTTGCGGAAGGATATCGCCCTCCTCTTGTACTGTGGAAGAGGATGCCTGGTCCGCTCTGGGCGCTGCCTTCGCAAACTTATCCATGACGCCCACCTTGCCGGCTCCACGTGATCTGTTGGACATTGCTGTGAAGGGAAGGTAGGCGGTGGAGATGGTGACCGTGGGACAGGAGCCCAGTAGTGGGATTGGTAGCTGGCCAGTTGTTTGGCGTGCTGCAATCCGCACCTGGTGATGCAAGTGTTAGCCACGACAGGTCAGGAATGGGCCGGTCCAGGCTGGGGAGCGGCGTTGGGTGTGCTGCGGAGCAGGGATATCCAGGGGGCGGGATGCTGGTGGGCTTAGCAGGTGCCGGCCTCAGGAACTACGGGTGAAGGTAGTTGTAGGAAATCAGGAGGGTCCCTGTGTAGCCCGCCTCACTTCAGGGTGCATTCAAGCTCTCTAGGCAGAAATAAAGTTGGTGGGTGTGGGGGGTCCGCTGGGTTAAGAGGCGTTATTGCAGTAGATTGGGAGCACTGGTGTGGCGGGGTGCATTCACCCTTTATGGTGCCTTATGTAGGTCAGTTCCTCAGCAGTAAGTTCCCAGCAAGTGCGAGGAAAAGCCTTCTGTTGTGGGGCAGCCTCCTGAAGTGACCATAGACCGTAATGCAGGGCTGTAGCGCCGCCCGCAGTATACGTCGCGCGTTCCCCCTTTTTAAAGGTGCCCAGGATCGGGCTCTACTAGTGCCTCCGCAACGCACTAGACGGCACCAAAGCCAGGATGTATCAGTCAACCCACGGCGGGTCTGAGGCCCGGGCCGGCCGCCACACACTGCCGGCGCGAGCCGCAGAGGCGGGAGGGCGGGCCACGGCGGGAGTCTCACGGAGACGTTGGTCACAGGCCCGGGTCACCGCTGGTCCCCGCCGCACCAAGGTGGGGGGCGACGAGTGTTGTTGGTGCTGATGGGGGGGTAGGGGTCGAGCCGCGATAACCCGATGACTGACGCAGGGCCGGTGGAGAGCATGGTGAGGGCACAATGGGGGGGCGGCAGCGCCGCTTGCACACCCCCGGGAGGGCACCTACCGTTGCCGCCCGCCATCGGCAGGGCCCGCGGCGGCAAAGAGTGAGGAGCTCCGGATGGTGTCACAGGGCGGTGGAGTGCCTTCGTTCCTCCACGATAGGGCCGCTTCGGCAGCACTTCAGAGGGCCCGCTGTCTGGAGTCTCTCGATGTCCGCGACGGCGTTCCAGGGCGTCACGGGAGCGCCACTCCCCAGCTCCAGGAGGCAGGCCCAGCAGGCTTATAAGGCGGGCAGGCCTGGCCAGCCGTACCTCGGCCGCAGATGAGCCACGG
The DNA here is from genome assembly GCF_040938575.1 of Ambystoma mexicanum. Taxonomy (NCBI): domain Eukaryota; kingdom Metazoa; phylum Chordata; class Amphibia; order Caudata; family Ambystomatidae; genus Ambystoma; species Ambystoma mexicanum. The sequence goes on from NC_090939.1 coordinate 942,089,479, forward strand.
GCGGCAGTTTTTGCACAGTGTGTGCTCCGCGTTTAGGGGAACAATCCAGAGCAGTTTTTGGGGTCTAGAATAGCAGGATTCCGCCGTTGTTTGTAGATGGTGATCTGTGGGTCAGGGAGCTCTGAAGCGCCAACATTCATAGTTTATTAAAAGTCCAGGTGAAGATATGTGGTCTAGACGCTCAATTCTTCTCTTTTAAACCAGGAAACCCACCCGCTAATCTCAGCTCACCTATATTACTAATTTGTGTGATCTTCGATAAATTACTCAAACTCCCTTTACCCCAGTTACCTTATCTGTCAAAGAGCTCAACGCTACTTTTTTGACATTTGCATGTATAATGTGCCTAAGTGACGTATGCAGTTATATCACTTTTTTGTAATAGGTACATTCTTATTTGTAGTTAGGCAGTGCATGTTTTCTAAAGTACGCTTGTTGTCTTTTTTTTCCGAGACTCCTGAAAATAATATATTCTAAGTTGCGCCACTGAGGAGCATGGCAGCAGAGTAAAAGTAGAGACAACAGCAACCTCACCAGCCGCATCTATGTGTCGCTTACAAAAATCAACTCTGCGACATCAGAGACTCTCATGTTTGAATCCTTCTCAGGGATCCTCCTTGGACTCTTCCAACGTTAGGTAAAATCGGCTAGGGTGTCTCGAGGCTACACCCCTGCGGCGCTTAGCAATGGGCTGATCTTCTTCTCTCTTAGAGATCCGGGTGGGAGTCCAGTGAAAACAGCTCACATTTACATATATCCTGGATAAAAAGCGATGAGACTCTTCACCTCAGAGGATAAACAATCGTCATATGATATGCACATCTACGGCTCCAATGCCAGTAAAATAGTGAATTGGGTAATACCCTCCTATGATCTGTATTGGATCAGCAAGTCGTTTCCTTGCAAATCGGCAATAGTTTTGCCCCACGCAGCTCCCCACAACGACGAGGGTGATGTCATACAAATAAAAAAATATTTATAGTGAAGTTTGTCGTTTACTTTTTTAAAAAAAAGGAAAACAACAACATACGATCTTGCCAGAATGACACTTTATTAGGCCAACCCCAGAGTTAGCTAAATAAAGGTATCATGGCGGTAAGATTCTCTGGGCCTCATTACGAGGTCGGCGGTAAGGGGTTAACGGCAACGGTAAGGGTGCCGTTGCCGTTAACCCCTTACCGCCGCATTGTGAGGTCCCTTAGCGGGTCCCGCTAAGGGTCCAGGGAGCTAATAACGGGCCCGCTGTTAGCGGGCCCGTTATTAGCTCCTTCCCCATTCCCATTGAGCCCTATGTGGGCTCGAATGGGAATGGGGACTCGTTCTCAGAATGGGGAAGGTTGGAATGACCCGCTAAGTACCCATTCCGAGAACCCGGACCCAGTATGCGGTAAGGGGGTTGCCATGGTGCTAATAGCACCAAGGCTACCTCCTACCTCGTAAACACAAAAAGCAACAAACTACGCTATTTGGTTAGGTAACATAGTATTCCTGCCTCGGTGAAAAACAATGATTAACATGTTAAGTTATCTTATTGGGATGTGTACCAAGCACGGCTGCCATTTTCATCGTCTCCACTCTCCAGGTATTGATATGGACCTGAAATGGAAAAGGCAGGGTTAAAGGAGTAGAGGGAAAAGACCAGGTGTTGGGCTTGACTGGAATCAGTGTGGCTGCGTTTTCTAGGTGCCTTGTGCCTTGTACCCCGGAGGTGTCTTGTTTCCAGGTGGGACACCTCGGGCATCTGGGTGTTTTGGCCAATGCACAGGTTTGTAATTTGGTTGGAGAGGCGTAGTGTTGTGACTGGTGTGGGTTGAGGATTTTGCTTGCGGTTTGTGTTGGCTAGTTGGTGAACATGCTCTCTGAGAGTGGAAAAGAAATGAGGTTGTTAGTAGGTCATGTTGATTACACATTTTATGCGAGCAAAGTTAGAATGATATGCTTGTTCATTCTGGTAGGTCCTTTGTGGGTAGGTGTCAAGTCGTCTCATTAGGATTCTTTATGGATGTGTGCGGTCATTTTTTGTTTCTGGTTGGTAGTGAGGAGTTTTATATTCTGTCGTCTGCAGGATGTACTAGTGCAATTGGCTGCAATTTGTGTTTCCTGGCAATTTGTTTCTTATAACTTAGTTCTGTGCATAATTCCTGGGTCATTTGGTGGTGGTGATGTAAGAAATGTCTCCCCAGTATGGCATGCTAGCCAGACTCGATAGGGTTGCTGCAATTTGGGGTTTTGTTGGGTTGTTCCTTATTGAGTATTTGGAATTCATGTTCATTGTAGTGTGACCTTTGCAGGGTGGGAGTAGGTTGTACAATGGTGGACATTTTGTGGCGGTGTGTTATAGTCTATTTGTCTCTCGCTGGGTAGTTTCTTATCAAGGAGTATTAAAAAGCAAAGTTATTAGCTGTTTTCTAAATGTAGAGTGGTCTTCTATTGTCTGGATTTAATTCAGGATTGAGTTCCAGAGTTTTGCTGTGAGAATGGAGAAAGCTGAGCCACCATATTCTTTTACCTCATAGTGCCAGGATTCGATATGTATGTCATTGCTAGGTGTAGGGGTCTTTTGTGGTTGGCAGAGGGTGATTTTCGATTGTAGGAATTGTGCTTTATGACCATGCAGTGCTCTGTGCATGAAACAGAGCGCATTAAAACAGAATCTTATTTTCACCAGTAACTAATGGAGGATTCTCAGAGCTGTTTAGTCTTATTAGAAGTTGCCGGCGTGTTTGGATGCATTGTAATTTCTTGGTGAGGTAATTTCAGACACCTAGTTATAGGCTATTTACATAATCAATTTCTGACAATATGAGTGAAATTATGGTGAGGGCCCTTTTTTAAAAACGCCGACATATGGAATGAAACATCTTTTTGAATGTAGCTGCAGAAGCATTTCCATACTGTCCCAGTGGAAATCAAGATGTTTCATTGAATAGGTTTCGATTCTCATTCCAATTTCTATGGGCCAGAGAAGCTGTGTGTGCTGCCCATTATTGTTGTGTGGGCCAACCATTATTTAAGTTTTGTTTGGATTTATTCTGAAGTTATTCCTGGTCATCCAGACATTTCTCTCATTCAAGCAGCCAGGGAAGGAGTTGCTTGAGCCAATGAACATTGTCATCTTGAAAATTAATTGAGTGTCATCTGCATTGTTGGAACATGTTAAGCCGTCTTTTTTAGTTAGCTTGATGAGGGGGCCATGTGCTGTTAAAAAGAAGTGATGAGAGACTTGATCCTTGTGGGACGCCACATTTGATGGCTCAAGTTCTGGAGGTGACCAGGGTAGGTAGGTTGTTTCAATTCTCTATGTGAGGAAGGGGTTTATCCATTTCTCAATCTTCCTACTTCTACTCTCCGTCCTCTACAACTCATCCAGAACAGAACTCCAAGACTTATCCTTGGCCTCACGCCCTGGGACCGCATCTCTTTGGCACTGAAATCCCTCCACTGGCTCCCTGTGGCTGCAAAGATCAAGTTCCAGATCCAACGTTAATTTATTTGGAAATTCAGTCCAGTTATTTGCTGCTGCCCCTGAGAAAGAGTGATTCAGGCTACTTGTCCTTTTAATTTTAGTCACTTCCAACCTTAACACTTCATGGCTCCTCAACCCTCTATCTCCTTCAGAAACATTCAGCTTTTCTGCTAGATAGATGGCAGTCTTAGAATAAAGTGATCTTTGCATGATACTGACAAATTTAAATATAATCCTCTGCTCATTAGGCAGCCAATGCACATTTTTCAAGATTGGTGGTACATGATCATATCTTCTTGCACCTACAATCGTCCGGGCTGCAGCATTAAATACTGCTTCCAATGGGGCGAAAATAATTTTCGGCAAACCCGTTAACAAAGCATTTCTAAAATCAAAACGTGACATCAACAGAGATTGCACAAGAAGACGAAAATGACCGCCTAAAATAAACAGTTTCACTGCTTTAAGAGATGAAAGTTTGCAATTTTCATCAAATTATTAATAAATTGCAAAAGAGATCATTTTGAAGCCAGTGTAAATCCTAACGATTTCCTTTCCACCACCTTTAAGTCCCCAAACCAGTCTTTAATTTGGGGTTTGGCAATCTATGAGAAAAAATAAAAAATTCTGATTATGCGGGTTTAACTTCAAGTGATGTGCAGCCATCCATTCACCGAATTCCTCCAGTTACTCAGCTGACTGCTTTTGAGGACATCCTGATATAAAGCTGTGTGTCATCAGCATACTGATGTATGTGCACTCTGTTTGCTAGCTATTTCCCCTAATGGCCCCATGTATAAGTTGAACAAAATTGGCGAGAAAATTGAACCTTGTGGTACGCCATATAGAACCTTACTGGTATCTGATCTTTCCTGCCCAATAATTACAGTTTGCAAACTATTGGTAAGAAAAGATCAACACCATTCTAGGACCTTTACTCCTATTCTCATTTGATATTGGAGTATACCCATTAGAACTATACGATCAATGATGATGCACGCCGTCGATAGATCCAATAACACCAGCACGCGTTCCCCACCATCGTCCATCAATTGCAGGGCATCATCTATTATAGCTAGCATTGTTGTTATGATGCTACATCCTTCTCTAAAATCTGATTGGAATGATGGCAAAAAATACTGTGTTTTATCCAATCTAAAGGTGTAATACTATTCCTATTTCAAGGGAACAGTTTATCAATTTCCATGAATAGTGAGCTGGGGTTTCTTTGCTGAGTTCGTATTGTAAATATCTGGCGGGTAGAGGTCATTTGTTGATTCTTTCTTTCACTTGGTGGACAGGAGTCTTTTAGATATACCTATTAGTGTTGTTATGTGTGTGTATTAAGAATATCTTGCACATATTTTTGACCATTCGAAATTATTACCAAGTATGTATGGCTTGTATAAGTACATTTGGTTACCTTAACAGTGCAATTTGAAATGTTAACATACCATCTGAAAAGGTGCTACAAAGTTCACCATAATTATTTCTATGAGCTCTACATACCTAGCCTTGCCTTTTATTGGCTCGGAAATATGTACAGACTATTACAAACAGAAAAACACTAATAGACATAGTAAAAAGTCCTTCGTTCATCCCAGTCTGGAAGTCTTGTTTACTATAGCAATTAGTATTGTGTTGTGTGCAGATATAGGAATGAAGATCCTCCCAAAACAAGCACAATCTGATGCAGCACTAAAGGGGGAAGCACATCAGCGCACCAGGCATCAGAGAAATACAGCAAGCCCTTTAAAGCGGCATTCAACAAATCTGCCATCAACTTAAACGGGCATTACAGAATGTTTGCTGTTGTAATGGAGTTTTAGCAGGATGCCCTGATTTTTATGATGAAGCAGCTGATTCACACAAGGCCACCTCTATTGTATGTATGTCCATTAGCTAAGGTAGCAAGCCAACCACACACCAGCTAGACTAAAAAGTGGCTCAAGCCTTACCAAAGTTATACATTCAGTGGCAGGTACACTGAAAAGATGTGCTTCACACTGAGCATATTATGATCCTGTCGTACATATAAGCATACATCCTAGTGAAGATCCAAATGGGGTTTAAGAAAAAGTGTTTGTGAAACAGAAGAACGCAGGTTTAGCTTTGTAGCCAAAAAAAACATTGTACAAAATGTGCACTATAAGTAGCACAATCTATTCTAGAATATTTATGTGCACATAAAAATGTAGTGTGAATTTGCTACTCTTTTCAGTAGAACGCAAGGCCCTTTATAATCAATAACATGTCATAATGGGTTTATACTTATTCTCAACTAGCTGTCCCCGGCCACGCGTTGCTGTGGCTCAGTCTGGTTAAATGGAAAAGAAAGAAAAGAGAAAGCGCACGTTTCTAATATGTTTAATTTCACAATGCTTGTGGGTATACAATATTTTTTGTTGTTCCATTGTCTGTACAGATGTAGAAATTGTCTGGTTTGCCAACTGTAGAAAACGTAACATATAATTGTCCATGTGAGAAGCAATCCGTGTCTAGATCTAAACAGCACAATTGTAAAGATCGGCCTTGAGCTTTGTTGATGGTGATTGCCAACGCAAGTTGGCATGAATTGAGCTGTTACGATTCCTGTGCTGAACAATGTCATTTGGAAGCATGAGTTGTATTTCCTGATGTTAGATAGGAAATGCTTTGATTCAGCGGTATATCTGGCAAGCAAAGTTTTAATGACTCTGGCGGTTCTCCAAGTTGAGGCAGTTTAATTTTCCCAGCGGCGCAACACATTCCTTTCGTTTCTCCATTAAATTTCAGAGCCTTGCAATAAGGACGCACTTCAGTCATAGTGCCGATGAGAACATGCCTGCTCAAACTGTAATCATCAGCTGGGCTGTACCGGAATGCAAGGCGATTGTAATCGCGTGATTGCTGAGCACGGAGTCGTGTTTGATGCTGATCTGCTGTTTCTCGTTGACGTCTTTTAGCCACTCCCAGCGTGTCGCGTTCATTCTGTTAAGAACGAGGCAGATCTGAAGCTGCAGAACGCGATCGCTGTGCTCACAACCATGCATCCTGAAGTCTGGCTGCACGTCGCTCTGCTGCTTCCTCGGCACGTATTTGAGCCATTCTAAATCGGAACTATTGAAATGGAATCGTAACATATTTAGTATAGCGTGTGCTGCTTTTACATCCACCAGATGGCGCTGTTTTCCGAAAAAACATGTAAATGTTTAGTATAGCGTGCGTTGCTTTTACGTCCAACAGATGGCACTGTTTTTTGAAAAAAGCATGTTTTTTCCTGTCACAGGTGTGACATCTATGTATGGTAGGTATATAAAAACATGTGCGTATTCGAATGCAACGGTGTGTCGAAATTTCAAAGCAATCGGTGAAGAACTTGCGGAGATTTAAGATTTTGAACAAACAAACATTTACATTTTTATTTATATAGAATAACAGGGAAGGGATATACAATCCTCTGTTGCTCAAGACGTCCTGGGTAGCTTAGGAATACGACTATTTAACAAAAATGTGACTTTATGGTAGACCCCTTGCTGGAAAACTATTTTGTCTTTTTGCATCCTGTTAAACTGAACTGATAAAACACAATATTGTATAAAATAACTGGACTTAGGCGGCTCGCACTTGCATTTACTGGAACCTCTTTCACTTTTGAAAAGTGGAAACATTGTAGCACAATTTCTTAAAAAATGATAACTTACCGTTGGATGTCCCTCCTGGGCATACTTCAATGGAGTTGGCGTTGTTACCTGCTACAATGGATGGAAATGACACCTTTTCTTCAGGAAATGATTGTGCACTGCATGAATTACCTGTAAAAAGAAAGTGTAAAATATAAAATTGATATTGGTATTGCCAGTTGCAAAAATATTGCAATATAATAAAAGGCCAGATGTGTGTTTGTCTTTGTTTCTTTGATAAATCAGGATGCTCCTGTATGACCTTAAGGTGGAGGTCGAAGAACCTGGTGGTCTTGAGAGGCAAAGAGGGTCCCAGACACCCTCTGTGTCCCCGGGAAGGCAGGAGGCAGTAGACTCGGAATGTGTCCTAAGATTTGCTGACTGGGCATGTCAGGTTGGTATCCCACATTAGACAAAAGGCAGATGGGGAATTACACTACAGCCTGTTAATGATGCTGCAGTGATTATTGATGCACTTAGTGCTTGAACAGGCTCCAGGGGATATCAGAGTGATGCATTTCATTCACTTCCTCACCATTGCTCAAAAGATATAGGAGCAATATTCACAACTAGCTGTGCGCAGTGAATCGTATGTCGAACTTCTAGCTCTCTCTCTCTCACTCTCTCACTCTCTTTCTCCCTGTCCCACTCTATGTCTCTGACTCTTTCTATGTGGGTGAGATTGTCATTGACAGGTGTGCGTTTGTTGGCAACTGCGTAACTAGAAGAAAACAGAAATACCCAAGGGAGAGTGGAGCTGTGTGTTTTTTTGTGCCCAACACTGTACATTAAATGTTGCCTGTCGATGTCTAAATGTTTCAATGCATAAACATGTTCTGTAACTATAATTCACGGATCTGTACTGCAACTAATGTTGTTACTCGCTCTGTATTATAACTTTTGTTTTTTTAGTAGTCCTATAGCGTAACTATTTGAAATTAGAATCTTTGTTTTGTAACGTTTGTTCGTCAGTTGCCCTCTACTGTAAATATTAGTCGAAAGATTACAGAGACCGCTCATCTGTTTCCTGAGGCCCCCTGGCCTTTCAGGCTGTTTTCCGTTCTGAGGCTCTACCCAAGAGCACTATAACAATTGTTATTTACCATCTTCACTCCTACCCACGCCTTGAAAAAGACCCCTGTCGAGTCGAAACAAGAGTCGGTTTAACTGTGCAATTAAAACAAGAACAAGCATCTGAAATTATTACAACAATCTGCAACACAAATACTTAAACAAAACTGTTCACCGACCTAGCGCCACTGTGACAAAGGTTCTCAACCCAACCTGTAAATATGAGTCATTAGGTGACCTGTACCTGTTACCAGTGGTTCTTAGGAGCCTGGTACTATAATTGTTGGTAATTATTTAGTGGCCCTGTAATGCACTGATTGGTAATTTGTGGTCTCCTGCTATCCGCCTGAGCCAAAGGGCAACATTGGTTTGACCATATTGAGCCCTTTAAGGGCTTATGGCCACACACGCCTGCTCCCACTCCACTGCACTCCTCATCTCCCTAATATGGCAAGCACCACTCTATGTCCACCCTCAGTCACTCTTTCCCACTTTCTATTCACTCCTTTCAAACATATAGCCTTTCTGACCACGTGGCCTCTGCACATTCTACTCCTCCTACCTATGCTTTCTCTTTAAATCTCCTGGGGCCTTTGCGCGCTGCAGCCCCATCAACTGTGCCATCACTCTTCTACGTACCTCTCAAACAGCACCCTTTCATTGCTTTCACTCTCACCCTACCCACTCTATCCTCATCTAACCTTCCCACTTCTCTCCATGCTCTCATTCTCTAAATTAGTTTGCCATGGTTCGCTAGAATGCTCAAACTCTCTAATAAAACTTTCATATTCACTGACCACTTTGACACTCATCATTCCCAACTATTCGGTGATGGATGTCACTGAAACCTGAATCCCTTTCTCGATACTAACACTCTACCCGTCCTCCACATTGACTTCTTCACTACCTTCTCCTATTACACAAGACTACCTACAAAAGGTGGAGGGTTGGTCTGGTTATTAGTAAAGATGCATCGTCTGGCTCTCTTCCCCTTCTGACTTTACTCCCTTCCTCCTTTTGATACATCTCTGTCCAACTTGTTGCTTCCATCACTATGCACACCCATCTCAATTACTACCAACCAGCCATCCACAATCTCTTCTTCGTTGACCTTTATCTATTACTCAAAACCCTCCTGGCTGAAGTCCCTGTCTTCTTCATGGGAGCCATCAACTTCCTTACCAATATGATTGAGGCTCATTGGCTGTAGCTAGACTCCACTCTCTCTGACCTCTCTCAGATAAACTTGCACCACTTTCCTATTCAAGGCAACTCGCTAGATCTCATGTTCCTATCCCTCTTCCTTAGATGCTGTGCTCTCTCTGCCCACACTGCACCCTCTGCATACTCACTCATCCACTTCTCCATCTCTGTCCTCCCTCCTCCCTCAATTCCCCCTCCCGGATCCATCATAAAAAAGAAATGTCAAGCCTGACTCCCTTGTCTCCTACCATGACCAAGTCAGAACCTCCCTCCAAACCCTCTCTCCACCACTTGCTCACTCTGTCGACTTGCCTTTGCTGAATTGAACGAAGAATGGTCTACTCTTTTTACCTACTCTGTCCAGCTCACTTAACTCCCTCCCGTTACATCCTCATCCATAGATCCCCTTAGCTATCTCGCGAAAAAGGGCAACCATGCAACTGCTTACGGAGACTCTCTCCTTGTCCTCACCCATGATCTTGACTCTGTAAAATCTTCCATTCTTTTGTTCATAAGCTTTATTTCAGAACGAGCCATAAACGCACCAGGTAACAAATACAATATAAATTTAAGATTGATGTAGCACGATGATTAAAGTATTAAACACTGAAGCTAAAACATCAATTGCAACAATACACAATCCACACTCAAATGCCATCTAATCTGAATATAAAGTTGATATAAAATAATGTCATGAAAATTTGATAATAGTGCAATACCTAGTCTTGAAGGTAAGGTGCTTTTCTTTTGATTCTACACACTCAAGAGGTTGTGTTTTAACATAGTAAAGTGGCAAGGTGCATACAGTACCATAAATACAATATATGGTGCATGTGTGCTGCATCTTATATGCTTTGAACTTTGTTCTAATAAGAAATGCACAACATTTTAAAACTGTTTTCCCAGCAAGCCTCGCAAGGTTTTTTTGCCACTAATGTTGTGCAAGCTTAGCCCCCCTTCTGCTCCATGCTTTAAGCAGATAGTTGGAAACAGGATGGACTGCCAAACTGGCTTTCATAGAGCGGCATAGAATCAATGCTTGCATGTGGTGTTCGTCATCTAGGGAAGTCTCATAGCAAAACTCTTGCTAAATAGTCCAATAATTACTGAGCTGGTTTGACTGCCCAATTGACCTCAGCGCCTGTTTTTGCTTTGACAAGATCGGCATTTTTATGAGGTGGTCGAATTGGCGTCCATACGTATTGGCATCTGCCAGTAGTCGCCTATACCCAAATGATCAAGCTCCTTTTTTATATGGGCGAACCAGGGGTGCGATCTTCCACCTTCTTGGGCCAAGATGTCTACAAAGGCTTCTCTATATCTTTATAATTCTTGAGTGGTCCAGAACCTTATACAAAAAAAATGTGGCTTGGATTTGCAGAGAATCTATTCTTTGTAGGTTTGTCTCCAGACACTGGCAGATTAGGTGCACTAGTGGGGACTCCTAGGATGTTCTTTAGGAACTTATTCTCTATCACAGACAGTTTTTTACATTTGTCTGTGCCCCATAACTCATACAAGGATGTTTGCCTTGCCTGAAGCTTTTATGCTTCTAGCGGGACAGCAAGTGCCCTACTGCCAAGTTCACTAGAAAATGTTGCCAGTGACCCACCGTATCTGGATAGTTACCCCCGACCTTACTACTTGTGCATTCTATTAGCAATTGTCAGTAACTCTGAGCCCAAGGCAATCATAGCTGCCCACCTGTTCCACAGGTTTGTCATTCAGTACACGACCCACCTCTAATTTCCTTTTGCAAAGTGGGGTGTCAGTAAAAGTTCCCAGCAAGTCCTTGATTATATAAAAAGGCAGAGTAGTTTGGAGCCAGTACACAACCCTGGCGCACACCCATCTGTATGTCTACCACTCCAGTTGTCCTTCCATCAACATTCCACCTTACTACTGCCTTGTTGTTAGTATATTGCACTCAGGGGGGCTGGAGGAATAAAATGTTCATAAGCGTGCTCCATAACCTCGATCGTGGGAACCTGTCGAAAGCTGTTCACAAGTCTATTTAGGCTGTGTAGAGAGACATGCAACTCTTCCTAATACATTGATCTTATATCCTCTCTCCACACCACTCGCCACAATATCACAGACCTCTCTGCAGATGACTTTACCTTCTACTTCTCCTCGAAAATCTGTCCACTCTCCTTTCCCTCCCCCTTCATCCACAGTCCCCGTACCCCACCATTTCTTCACTACCTCATTTCTCTGTAACTTCCCTTGCTAAAATTACACCTATCCTCCACTCAGCTAAACCATCATATGCTAATATCGATTCTTTGCACCCACAATGATCAAAAGCTTCCACCTGTCACCTTCTCTCACCTCTCCTTCTTTAACCTGTTTCAGCTGGCACCATGCCAGCCTGATACTAGGTGGCCATGGTTCTATCATCCTGACCAAAAGAAAATGCAGGTGGTAGGGCCAACATCCGATCAAGATGGCAACTATTTATGGGGCTCTGCGACCACAAAACAATAATTGACAGGTTTTCTCCCTGCACTCTTTCAACTCTTGCCTTGCTGCCACCACGAATTGTGTTTCTGAGGTAGGGGAGCACCTACTGAAGCCTGTTCTGGTTGAAGAGATGGAAGCACCAATGGTATGACTTGGGTCGCCCTTTCACTTGGTCGCCCATGTAACTGCGCAGCATCGAAGATTGAGGGAAAGGTTGTGCAACATACTGGGGGCCCCAGTACCCGGATGAATTCAGGCATTCATAAATTGACCACCCCCCTGGATTAGGGAAACAGGATGCACTCGAGGAAGCCTCTAGAGAGCAAAAGAAATGGTGGAACCTGGAGTTGGTTTTTTTGTGCCAGTTCAGAGTGATTGGTACAGGAGCTCCCTGTGTAGGCTGCAGATGGTGATGGTTGAAATAAAGAGCTTGTGGGGAGACACAGAGGGGGCAACAACAACAAAAAGGAGGACACAGACTCAGAGAATTGGTGATAAATCTATAACATATGTGAAAACAAGTGGCAGACCTATACATGAAAGAAGAAGTTGGATTGTAACATTGTGTTTCTTCGGGAGAGTCGGGGAGGTCTTTTTTCCTGGATCCCATGAACATAAAGAGAACAAGCAGAGGACTAAAACCATGGGGGGCAACAAGATAAAGCAGAAGACAGAGAAGGAAGATGTGGACTTTTTAGAATCCCAGCAGTGGTCTTCGTATAAGCAATCAGAGGGAATTGTCTCAACCTTTCCGGTGGTGGTCAGTAAGAGGCTCATGTGTTAGCAGCCCTTAACCGTATATAAAAAATGGAATCCCACCTTTAGGATACGGTGGACCAACTGATAGTGCCGCCCAATTAAAGAGCAAAACTACATCCCTGAAATTGAAGCATACAGACTTACAGATTTTCTTGGAGTAAAATGCTGAAACCTTAGCCAAAGTAGATAAGCAATGTGCTGTGCTTAGCAAGCAGAAAAAACCTTGGTAATAAGAATTAAACTGCTAGAGAATGATGTTACACAGAATCAGATCAGGGCTATCAGTTTTCCACTTAGACTGAAGGGAGAGGATCCGGTCCATAACTGGTTGGCGACAATATTGAATGTGTATATGGAAGATGGCCCTTTTTATGTGAATAAATGTTATCTAATCAAATTCAGAGGAGACAAATTAAGGAATCATGATGAAGGACAACCCTTATCTTCAGGATGACTGACTTGAGAGACAACAAAAGGATTCTAACAGCTTCAAGATAAAGGGAATATCTTAAATTCGAGGGGAAGAAAATACTGTTGTTCCTGGATTTTTCATCTGAGACCATAAAGAAGAAGGGTAAATTAACTGTTGTGAACATCTGGTTTTAGTGATTGGGGTGAAAGCTGGATTACTTCAACCAGCTAAATGGTGAGTAACACTAAGAGGAAAAGAGTACCATGCTGAAAAGGCTAGGGACTGTTGCAATGTATCCTCTCCCACATGGGTATGGAAGAGAGGGTCTGAAAAAGGACATAAGATATACATGATGGGGCATCATTTTATCTCAGTGTTGTTGGCAGCCCACTATAATGATACAGGGAGTTGGATATTAATGATGGGTGCTGTTGTTGTTGGTTACGTATTCTCAAAATAGATATTTGCTGAGTACAACATTTTTTTTGTAATAATACTCCCACTGCACTTAATGGAGAGGACAAACAAAGGGTAGAATTGTTGCTTTTTCAGTTATTGCCATAAGGATTTGATTACCATTTCTGATTTGATTTGTTTGCTATGATAAAGCCGTGCAGGAGTGGAATTACACTCACTGTTTAAAAATATTACTTTTTATTGGCAGAATGATGTGATAAAGTACTTCAGATAAGGAATGACCCATATGGCCTAAGAATATTGTTTTCTTATTTGCAAAATGATGGAAATAACTAATTTAAAAATGGCATTGTAGACCCCAACAATCCCTCTTTCTACTGGCCTACCTCTCTTCTGCCTCACCACGGTGAAATCCTCAAGTGTTTTCTCCAACAAGATCGTCAACTTCCTCGAGATACATTTTCTGTCTGACCTCTTCCAATCCGGAATCTGAACCAAGTACACAATAGAAACTGCTCTGGTGTGGGTCTCAAATGTCCATGCCACTGCTCACCACTCACACCTCTGCTCCACCCTCATTTTACCACAAGTGCCCTATTGACAGTTGCAGTGACAGCCAAGTCACTTCAGTACGAGCTGCATTTAAAATGTTCACCCTTGTTCCCAAACTACATAATGATAAGTAATCACCAACATGATGCATTTCTAATTTTGAAACCTAGGTCATCCCTAGGTTCGAGTATGGTGGCTGGTATTTCATATAATTATTAAAGCCAGCACTGAATCTGTATCATACATGTGTCAACACTGTGAGCCAGGCCAGCCACGGACAGGCTGTGTGTATTCTCCCCACACTAGCTGTGCCAGCTGCACCCAGTTTGTTCATAGACAGTGGGGAATGCCTTATTTTGATCCTTTGTGATGTCTGGTAACACCTCTCTTCAGCAAGACAGCCCCTCAGCAGGATCTGTCCTGGGAAACAGGAATCAAAGGACATATCCTACACAAAAGGACTAGTCTCATACCAGGATATTTTATACCAAAGCGCCTTTGATGCTATGGCTCTGAGAAGGGGGCAGAGTTAGTGTAGCCACAGGGAGCTCAGCACAAGTGGGGAAGGGTTTTGCCATCTTGTTGCTCTCTGTCCAAGGACAGCCATGTTGCAAGGAGAGCCTTGCTTCCTGTCTCCTCCACTTCCTTTAGCACAAAGAACTTTGGGTTTGATGCAATAAGGCAAGCAGCACTTGCCACAGAGACAAGGGTTGGACCCTTTAAAGCAGGCTTGCTTTTGTCCAATCACCAATCACGTTTGCTTATACAAGCGGGGGTCTCCAACTCCTCCTCCGATTCATTTTCTTGGACCATCCAGGCAGAAGCAATAATTCATTAGGACCTCTTTTGGGAGAATTGACCTTTAAGTGATGTGTTCATTGAGTGTTCCAAGGCAGAGGCAGGTTCTGCTCCTGAACCATCCCCAGTGCACATTAGGGGTGACATGCTGTTGGAGCAAGACCTGCCTTTCTGCCAGCCAAACCATTACCCAGGCTCTCACTGGAGGTAAAGTACCCCTGCTTGTGTTTGCCAACCTCCCCTATGTTTGGGAGAAAGAGAAAAAATACCTATTTTGTCCCTGAGCCCCTGGATTGAGACTCTCAGCATCCTGAAGGCCAGAACAGCCAGGATCACAGTGTTTGGCTGTCTAAACAACATTGATCTGACTTCGAATGGCATTCAACGCCATTTGAACCAGCAGGACCGTCTGGTGCTGCTTTTGGCACTCTCTTGATCTTCAACCCTCTTGCACAATGATAAGAAGCCTGGTTTTATGCTGTCGAACAGCCAAGAACAGCAAGGTGTTATTGACTGCTATCTGCTCTCCTGGCCCATCGTTGGGCCCTAGAGACTGGTTAGGTCACCTTTAATCCCTTTTTCTCACAAGAACATGTCGTATTATCAAAATTGTGTTATATGATTGCCTTTCACCACTGTTTCATTACCCAGACTGCTGCATCTTTCTATCGGTTGCATATTCTGTGTTCTCTCCACAGAAATTGGGTTGTGTGGGTTTTTCTATATAGTTTTTTTGCTTAGGGTCTGTTTAATTAAATTATATATATTTGTATAGAACCTGCATTGGGCATTCCTTTCATTCCTTTATTTTGGACCGTTGTATTTTGCTGTCAGGGTTGCTACTGGATCACATTCACACCCCTCTTAAGAGTATAGCCTGCCTTCGTCCCACTTCACCATAAAGGGTGAAGGAGGTATATGTTTTACTTGTGTGTGAGGACGGATTAGGCAGTTTAGCCACTACTCGCTCTTATACCCTTGCAGGGCAGAATTCCTTTCATCACAGGAGGCATCACCCAAATGGCACTTGATTAGCTCAGCCTCAATTCATGAACTGGCTGTGGCATTTTCCAAGTGTTTTTTAAATCCCATTGGGGGCTTGAACAGTTTAAATCAGCAGTTATTTGCTGAACCTGTGTGGTAGGAACTTTTGGAATTTAAAAGAAAAGCTGTACGACTAAAACAAGCATAGCCAAGCATAGCCAATTCTCTAATGTTCTGCCCTTCATTTCTAGTTCTATATTTCAAAAATCAAAGAAGTGAGAATTAAACTGGAAAAAAATGGTCGGTAATCCTATTTGGCTAGTAAATTGTACACAATTTGTATTGTAGATTTTCAATATGACCTTTTCCCTTCGCCATCTTAACTTACCAGGCAAGACAGTTTGCTCGATGGTCTCAACCCTATACATATAATCACTTTGTGTGGCTCTGATTTTAGAATGATGCTCTCCCAAAAATACATATTGCCCTATAATTCCATATGAACTCACCAAGGCAATTTAAATGTCAAATGTTCTTTTTCTTTTTCTTTTAATATTTATTGTATTATTGTCCGAAACATGCCACTCAACTTAAACAGTATAAGTCATCTTCATAATTATCCTACTATGAATTAATATCTGATCAATTCTACAAGGTACTGAAGCTCTAGAGGAAAAAGATGGACGAAAGGCAAAAACAAAAATGATACATTAGTTTTGGGCAGCCCACTAACATATGAACATAGGCACCTATATAACCATTGCTCCTTCTGATGTGTGTCCGAATCTAAGAGGTGAAGTGTGGCTATATTTTTGGCAGAAGACCGGTGCAATCTAATAGTAGTATTCGACAGAGAATGTTCAATTACTAGAAAGGATCTTTTAATACAATTTAGTTAATAATACGTTCAGAATGCATTGATTGAAAAATGGCAGGTGTGCGGACTTGTCTTTTTAAAAATATGTGCAACCTTTTTTTGCGATAAATAGACCAGTAGGATATAAGCAGGATTTTCTTATGAGGCATGAACCTATATCCCGCAGTATGCTCATCTTTTTCCAAAGCCTATTTCTCAATCAGTGATTCTGCACGAAAGGAGGAGAGAATATCATGCTTACTAGTTTGTAAAAATCTGCAGTCTTGACTTGAGCACCTTTAGGCACAAGCATGAAGCATGCCCTTTCTATACACCAAAAAATGTGTATTCTAAGGGGGCATTCAGACAGGGTGAAAGAGTAGGACTCTATGATGACAATCTTCATACCAACTTTGTTTTTAAGAGTAAATAAGGTCGAATCCTACTGTATACAACCCACTTTCTAAAAATCAGGGTAAAACGAATTGTTTAAAACAGTGCAAAAATATAGGGTATATTGTTTTGGAAATCCTAAATTCTGTTTAAAGGAATACCAGTGGTTGCTGTTAGCAGGACAGCAACGTTGTCCAACACGCATTCATCTCCGATTACGTGTAATGAGGCAGAGGATGGGGTGGAAATTCTGGCAGGCTGTCGCACTTTCCTATAATATGAGCCTTTTTCCATATTGGGTTGTTTCAACAAGTATGTAGAATGGAGGGTGGGGCGAGGACTTGAGGGTAATGGCCCGATTACTTAATAGCCATCTGCATCACTCCAATTCCTATTCTTGTCTGTGACAAAGAACATTAGGGCTTTAAGTAATGACGATTACCAGTGAGTAAGAAGGGGATCACCCTTTAGCTACATTACATGTCATTTAGCCATCTTTACATGCCTACAGTTGTCCGCAGTGAAGTCTCTAATTAGTGTTGTATATGCTTTGAAAAGGTATAAGAGATGCCTGTAGATTTATTTTCCTGTAGAGTTGTACAAGAATATTTCTCTTCACACTCAAAAGCAAGTGACAACTGCCATAATAATCGCGATTGCTGCTGACCACGCCATGCCAACGTCAGTTGAAGGCAATCATTGGAAAATACACTTTGGAAACATTTGCCATTTTTAGTTCCTTAGCTCATTCAGTTATGCTTCAAAAGGTTAATAGTCTAATCTAGTTATCAGGAATCGATACAAATGAAATCTATGCTTATTCGTATTTTGAATTCATTTGTTCACATGGGCAGTCTCTGTTTTGAATACCTTAGCATAACACAATGCAACAATGGGTGATTGTGTGCTGCGCTGTGAGTGTACGGTGTGGAGACACAAAAAAAGAAAAGAAGTACAAAAGAGACATGCATAAATAAACTGTTTGTGTTAGGCTTGGTGCCAGTTTTTGCAGAGTTTGGACTGGTAGAGAGGACTGGAGGGGCACCTGGAGGAATACCCATTCAGAAGGGCTTATCCAAATAATGGGGTGTGGTCTAGGCCATGCAAATATTTAAGACAAGGAGCAAAAACTTGAAGCTGGAGCAATTCCTTATGGAGCTCGACCGGAGTTGGTGAAGAGGCCGATAGATTTTAAAGGGTATGTGCAGTGAAACAGAATATTTTGTTGTAGAATGCTAAGGAATGGATTGGGAGGTCAGTAAGTAACCTAGTCGAGTTTTCTATGGACCAGGGTAGAGATGAGAATTGTGGCAGAGTGGAAATGAGGTGCGGTTGGATTCTCTGATGTTGACAAGGTTGTTTCCAACCTCAGTGACCATGATGAAGGGCTGCAGTTTCAGTTCCCTATCAAAGAGTAAATTGGGGTGAGGAGTTTAGGGGGAGAGAGATTAAGTAGAGGAGCGTGGGATTGGCATTGGAGGCCAGTAGATAGACGACTTTCCTCTTGGAGGCGTTTCATCAGGCAACGTAGTGCCATCCAGTGGACAAAGGCTGAGATGCAGTTGGTGATGGGTTCCAAGATTCTGTGGTTGAGGAGGGAAAGAAGATCTGTGTGCCACCAGCAAAGAAGAGATACATTTACCCAGAGAGGTGATGTAGGGAGTGAAACGGAGTAGACCCAGAACTGATCCATGCAGGATGTAACCCGGAAGAGTTTTGAGGAGGTGGTGTTTAAATTATCGCAGATGGAGAAGGAGCAGCAAGAGATTTAGAAGACCACCCATTTTATTAAAGTGTCCTTGAAGCCAAGGGAGGAGAGCGGCATCATCCACTGTGTCCAAGGCCACAGAGAAGTCAAATAAGATGAGGGTAAGAATCATCTGGTGGTCGATAGTCCTTGAATGGTGCAGGCCTCCAGGTACAGAAAGGGGAAGAGCCACGCCGATCGAGATCAGGGAAGAAGCCTGCCCAGGACAGGGACAAAACCGTGAAATAAACTGCAACACTTCACATGGGAACCAGCCCTCCAAACTGATCACTGACCCAACAGTCTCTTGAATACAACACAATCGTGCACCCCGACTAATCCTTCAAAAATATAATTAATAAGGACAGGTGCATCTAACGTATGCACCCAGACAACCAGCATCATTCAGGCCTATCGACCACCAGATGATTCTTACTTTTACTCTATGCGTCTGCAAAATGTAATTCTAATTTAACTATGTGTTTGCCTTGATAAAACCCAGATGGGCGAAACCAATCACCATGCAGTTGGCACTTCTTTTTGTATGCCACCAATAGGAGTCATCTGAAAATTATATCACTAGACACCATGTATTAGAATGAAGAAAATACAAGTCACCTACTAACACTATTACCCAGCAAGCAGCATGAGTGCTTATGTGAATTGTAACCAATGTGTTTAGTTTCTGCCGCCAATAAACTTGAAACAAAACATAATTTCTTCACTGAATATTCTGACTGGGAGCGCCTGCCTTGGGGCTGAACATCCTCAGACCCATAATTACAATTGTCTAATTGATATTGTAGCACCGACCCTGGCTGGGAATTGCTTTAGTGCGGGGGTCCTCCAATCACCATCTGGGCCCTGATTATCAAAGTGTTGCGTCTATTTTCTGTACGTTTCTGACAGACTTAGCGCTGGATTTAAATTATAAAATATTAGCGTGAACTGTTTTTTGCATGGATAATGTTACTATTTTGCACCCCTTTTGGTACCGTTGCTCAGGAGCTTATGTGTGCATGGCTGAGGTCGGCACTGATTATCGGCACTGTCTTCCAAAATAACGCGCAATGCCATTATTGTTTCCTTGTGCAGTATGCTTCATTACGTCACTGCTGAGGTGGCGCACTGTGACATGCTTTGACAAGTAGAAAGGGGCTAATTTCCACAAAGCTTTTATTACCAGTGACATGTGTCATTCTAATGTACTAGCTGTGTCCACAACATGCATTTGTGAGTATTAACATGTGTCACCTGCGATAAGTAGTAGATAGCACACAAAAAGACAGTGGGCCTCATTACGAGGTTGCCGGTCTGGAAACAACAGTACCGGTAAGCTTCGCCGTACTGTTTCTTCAGGACCAGCAAACTATGAGTTCTGCGAGCGGGTGCCTTTCAGCCCGCCAGGTCTGTCCTGGCAGGCGGAACGGCACCTGCTCGCAGACCTTGACGGATGCACGGGCACCATTCATGAATGGTGCCGGTGCATCCGTCCTCCCCAAATCCATTGAGTCCAATGGGCCTGGGGAGAAAAATATTTCGGCGCCCAGCAATGAGGAATTACCGGGACCACCGTCAAGTCCCCAATGCCGGGTGCCGGAAAAAAAATGACCCTGGCGGCAGCCGTGCCGTTTTTATCGGCACGGCTACCGCCGGACTCATAATTAGGCCCGGTGTATGACCAGCTATTTAATAGCATTCTTGATCTGATTTCACTAGAAAAGCTGTGCTAGTAATAAACAATGGTGTATGCACTGAGCAAACATGGCACCCTCATGCAACTTGCACAAAATATAACTCGTCCCTGCTGTTCACAGGTGATAAATAAACATCAGTGGAACCGTGTCAGCATGTCCTGTGCATTAAATTACCATAATCTTCCCATTCATACAATGTTCAACTCATTTTATTCTGGAGGCAGGGTTAATAGGGAGGGAGATGCGTCCCTCTTCCATTGTGGGAGAGAAGGGTTTTGAGGATATGGGATATGTTTTTTTGTGCTGTATTTTGTCGATACTGTGCAGCCGAAAATTGCGATGTTTGGGGGCTTTGAATTAACAATGTTGTTCTTCACTGCTGAGCTTTAATGTAGTCTATGGAAAAAGGACGAGCATGCTTGCTTCAAGAGTGTATGGCCCCCAGTGTGCCGAGAGGATGTTGTGCATTGACTGAGCGGGCGCAGCCCACCTTAGTGTGGTGACTGGATCGCCCCGAGGTGGGACTTGCTGGAGGAGTCGGGCGTGTAATAATATTTAGCAAACAGTACAGAGTACAGCACTACTACACAGGTAGCAAACAGTACAGAGTACAGCACTACTGCACAGGTAGCAAACAGCACAGAGTACAGCACTACTACACAGGTAGCAAACAGCACAGAGTACAGCACTACTGCACAAGTAGCACATTTTTTTTTGCAGCACCACCACAAGGGTGCGGTGCATTGCTATATGGGTTACCAGATTAACAAGGAAAGACAGGCTATTCAGTCAAAAACGATTTTAACATATAAGATGCAAATCTATTTTTACAGTTAAAAGCACACGTGCTCATTTAAAAATGCACACTATTTTTCACCTGAAATGCCTATGGTGCGAGAGACACATTTGAAAATTAACAGCTAACCTATTAACCATTAACCTGACTAATAAAACCTTATTTAACATAACCCACTAATAAAATGTGTTCTCCACTGCAGAATTAGGCATACTCTGAAAGCCATTTAAATGTGTGTGCAGATTTTTTTTTCTTCTCTTCTCTGCCTGCTCCTCCGTGTTTTTGTGCACAGTAACTGCAGGAAGAAGGAAGTCAGATTTGCAACAATTGCAAATGTATAAGCGAAGCTATTGTTGAGAGTAGGAGGATGAGAGATGATGGATTTCATTGGGACACGTCATACAGAGGGCTGAGATGAAAGTTTTAGTGGGCAGTATCGGGGAAAAAGACAGGCAGACATTTCTCTGCACTACTGGGGAGAAGACTTGGCTGTGGGACTCCTGACTGAATGCAGATCCCTGCGTCCTGCTATAGTCAAGATTTGGCAGTCGAGATTGGGGAGAGCTGAAAGAAGGACCTTTCCACTGGCTGAGGCGTTCCTATCTGCAAAAGCTGAGAATTCCAGGCAATGACCCCGGTTTGAGAAGGCAAGCATTCCTTTTTGCTGGAGTTAATCCAAGGGAGCCACATTCACAAAGAGAACAGCCAAAGAGAACAACTAAAAAGATAAGGTAATGAGAAGTGTGGGAGCTGAGTGTGTACGGTAATATGCAGTCAGTGTAGGATTCCTGTGCATGCCTTAATCAAATGCTAATGTTGCAATTTGAGTTCTGTTCTCCGCCACTCTCTTTGCAGTGTGTCATAGACAATGCTTTTACTGTACCATTTTATTTATTTCTGTAAAGAATGAGATCGTGTTTAAATGCAACTTTTATAATACAGAAAAATATTTGAAAACAGACGGGTAGTGTATTGACTATTTACCATTACAATGCCGATGATGTGGGGAGATTTTTAAACAGTGCAATGGTCATTTTAAGACAGATGTGTGCATGTCAGAATCAGTATGAATAATTGTGAGTGACTGTAGCATAGCTTGTTGGAGGTACATGAGCCAACGGGAAGAGAGACTCTCTGAACATAGCTCCCTACCGTATATAAGGTAGTGGAAATTACCACAAGACTACCATATATAGCTCTCTGTCGTAAATAAGTCAGTGAGTTCGCCCATGGTGGCACACCAACACTATCACTGAAAATGTGGTATTCCTAAAATGTAGGTCTGAGGTCTCTCTAGTGATCACACGAAAAATCTAAGCAAAGATAAGGGATTCTGGACATTGGGTCCACAAATAAAACAAGGGAATTATGCTCACCAAAATACCACCAACCACGTATACCAAATATGCAGGTCTGGGTGCTGAAATAATGCATGTCCATTGTATTATTGTTGCACATGGCCAAATCTGAATACAAAGAGTGATTATTGCTAAGTTATTTTTCGGCGGTAATAAAATACCGTCAGGCCCCAAATCTCCACAAAATACCCTACATATTTATGGTGCGTTGCAGGCCGGGAAAGTGATCCTAGAGTACCTACTGGGCGTGGCAAGCGTGTCTCACACTGCCATTTGCACATTAAAGGGAACCCATTTTATAATAGCAGTGTGCCACTAAAAACGAATTTCAGAATGTCACAAAGGGAAACCACATCCTCAGATCTAGTGCAATATTTAGAGGCAAAGTTATTTGCACATGGGAATTGGTCTTCGAATAGCACGTTAGAATGGAGTAACCGCATTCAGGGTGAGGTGCAGAAAGAAAAACTAGACAATATTTTTGCAGAAGGCAGCATAATTCAGGTCTGCCTTACAAGATTATTGAATGCAGCCGATAAAAGTGCAGAGAAAGACTGTTTAATACGGCTATGCGGCAAAATATGGTTTATTTTAAACAAGTCCCTGCGAATGCAAGAGAATGATACTCAGCTAATTAACAGGTTAAAGACTGAATTAGAGGGGGCAAGTAAAAATCAGGAAATGTTGAGAGCAGAATTGGATGTATGCCAAAAAGACATGCAATTAAAATGCAGAGACTTTGATACTCAGTTATCCAAAAGCAAGAAACAATTTGAAGATAGTGAGCAAGAACTGGCACACTTAAAAGCCTTAGTGGATCACATTAGGCAGGATAAAGATGAGGTTGTTTCAGAAATGCAGATTTTACAAAAAGAACATTGCGAAAAAGAAGGTGATCTCCAGAGTGCAGAACAAGAAATGATTAAAATGATTCAAGAAAGAGACAAGAGAAATAAAGAGTTCAATGAATGCCAAATGCAAATGTGCGATATGCAGGAGGTGATTAATAAAATGAGTGATGAAAATAATTATTTGCATGATGAAGCCAACAGACTCCTTAAAAAGTGTAAGGACTTAGAACAGCAAATGTGCATTCCCAGGTCCCAGGAGAGGCGGCAGGGTACCACATTCAATGGAGTGGAGGTGAAGTCTAGCTCTGCCCAAAGAGCTAGTGCCCCAGAGACTGGGCCGGTGACTGAACTTGGTTGCAGCGCCCTTGGGGGATTTGATACTCCCATTGGGGGCAGCCACCAATCTCATACACCTGAAAACAGGATTGAATCACAAAATAGTGCAATTCCATGCATTGCAACAAGTAGCCCCATAAAAATAATGAAATCCATTAAAGCCCTGATCAAACCATTTAAAAAGGGAGGTGAATGCTGCATTGAGGATCACTTAGAAGCGGTGCATGACATTTTTAAAGCACTCCAGATACCTAGGGAACAGTACAGACAATATTTTCATTTAACTTTAGATGCCCCGACGGCCAGCATCATAAGGGGATTAAATGAACAGCAGAATATGACATGGCTGGAGTTTGAAAAAGAAATTAGGCGTCATTTTTCTCCTTTTCAGTCATTGCAGGAGGCAAAGAAAGTCGCGTACACAATTACTGCTGGACCTAATACATCCCCTCGCCAATTTTTACAAGACTTAAAAAGAGCATTCTCTCGCTTTGATGTATCTTTTGACTCAAATTCCAATGAGTTTAAAACTGCATACTTCTATGGGCTACAGAAAGACATCATATCCCAATTGGTCCGTGAATTTGACCGTGACAAGTCCCTTGAATGGATTGTACATCAAAGCACAAAGCTATATGAGGTACTCTATTGTCAGGGTAGAGAAAGTGATAAAATGAAAGATACCAGGCCTAAATCTAAAGAACCCTCAGCCACAGTAATGGAAATCAGGTCAGCCAAAATGTCCCTTGAGTCTGCTCAAAGCCAAGGTAAAAATAATGTGACACCTGAACAAAGGGGTAATCAACAAAGATCGCCATTTCCTGTACCAATGTTCCAAACACATGATCCTAGTAATAGAGAGAGCTACATCGGCCCTAGATATTTAGGGGATAGACCCCGGGTAGGATATCGGCCTGATATGGCAGGTATGAACAATAACCAGAGACAAAATCAAGATCAAAGAAATGATGGTCCCTACCAGTCATTGGGGACACAGAGTAGGTTTGATCCCAACACCATGATATATGGTAATCAGGATAGGCCCCGATATGTGGATCGATTTACTGATAATGGAAATCAACATAGGGGCCAGTACCCACAATCTGAGAGACAGGACATGAGGCAAAACGTGAACTACAGTCCACGCCAGTACAATGATTCCCCACCAGGGGACTATAATCAAAGGATGGGTGCAACCCGCTCCCCTCCACAAATGAATCAAGAGTTCAGAAACCATCCCAACCGACATCAATCACCTGAGAGGTATCAGAATAGATCCAATCAGGGGGAAAACAACCAATATCGACCTAGGCCACAGAAAGAGGATCCTAGAGAGATGGAAAGGTTCCAGTGCCTTTAGGCCCAAGTGAAAATGTTAGCTGAGCAAATAGGAAAGCTCTATACAGCGCAAAAACAACCTTCCAAAGAGGGGGCTGATGGCCATAGGAATGACCGGGGGGCTTCCGAAAAGTGACTAAGTACTCATGATAATCGCAGTGCCAAAATGACAGATTGCTCTGATATAATTTTGCATAACGACTCTGAGATGCCTAATGGATTAAAAATGAAAGTACCAGTAAATGAAATTGTGATAGAAAGTGCAAATACTTCTAAAAAAGAGGTACGGTTTAACTTAGAGCTAAATAAAACAGTAAAGATTTGCACAAATGAAAAAGAAACATTAGGAATTCCAAAAGAACAAAGGAACAGATTTAAGAAAAATGACTCATGCATGGGGAATACCAGTGAACAGGGAGTAAGTGGGGATGCCATAGCTCCTTCCCTGGGCAAGCAAAACAATGACCAAACACAGACAGAAAAAGGAAATACTCACAAGGAGGGTACAAGTCAATCACCTGAAGAATTCTTTGAGCCACATATTTTTGAAGAGGTTGAAAGGGCTGGTATTACACTAAATGATCACAAATGCACAGAATTAAAAAATGACAAATTGCTGAATGATGTTGTTACACATGTTCAGTTGGAAGGTTGTAATGTGGTCTCTGATGTTACCCAGATGGATGGGCGAACAGTGGCCACACTCCAAAAAACCTCTGAACATGGAGAAATGAATAAAATATCTCGCACAGAAATGGGTAAAAAGGAGGGAAAAATGTCTTTTCATTTACCAATGTGCTTAGCCAAAAGTCAAAAAGACCTGAGAAAGGTGAGCCCTGAAATCAGTAAGAATTCACATTTCTTATGTGTATTAGAGGAAGTTGAGGACAGATATTATGCACCCATCACTGTAGAAGAAAAATGCCACACCTTCGCTATGATTGACACTGGCGCACAGGCCACAATTATGTCCAAGGAGCTGGTAAAGAGTATCAATGAAGGGAGGCATCCACAGAGTCAGATCACAGTGAAGGCAAATCAAGGCCCAGTGCATAACTTTAATGGGGAGGAGGTGCCCATCATAGGTGTAACTGAGGTTGACATAAAAATAGGAAAGCACAGAATGAAACAAGAGGTATTGATCACATCTATTTGTGAAATTCCATTTCTGATGGGGACAGATTCCTGAAAAGATTGTCTCCTCTCATAGATGGGGTGAATGGAGTGCTGTGGTCCTTAACCAAAAAACCATTGAGGCCTAAGAAACTAAAATCACAAAACAACAATATAAATGAATGTCACACCGTTGCCAAAACAAATGATGCTGTGGAGGTATATCTCCAGAATAGCTGCATACCTAGTGTCACTGTTATATTAATGTGTCAAGACAAAATGCAGAGCGACAATGATAAACTACCTGTACAAATATACTTGGACCCAAGGAAAGATTGGCAGACTGCCATAGATGAGCACACATTACGTTTCTATTTAAAAGAGAAAACATGCAAACAGAATATTGCTCCTAAAACAGATTCAGAAAAACACATTACCACTCTGGCAGAAATACACATGGAAGATGAGCAACCATGGGTTCATGTTGGTATAAATGATTATCTTAAAACAATAAAAGCCACTTTAGCACTTGAACATGAAAGGAGTTTCATTAATGAGAAATTGTTGCAAAAAATTATGGAGAGGGAAGAAATCCCGAAATTTAGGATTAAAGACCAATATGTTTCTGGGTTGGACAGTCCAGACTTTGAAAACCGAATTGCAGGCAGATGCATGCTTAAAATTAGCATTGGGCAGAAAACAATTTACCATAATGTATGGATAGTGAGTGGAGCACAAAATGAATTTTACATGGGCAATGACATCATGCACAGAATGTGTATGGTGTTAGAGTTCCTTAATCAAAAAATATGGTCACGCCTAGGTGGTCCGGCACCTGAATTTGAAGACAAAAGAAGGGCTTATCATTGTGCACAACTGGTTCCTTATGCAGTCGAATTACAAATAAGGAAAGATACTATTATTCCTGCATTTACAAAACAGTTTACAATAACACTGAAATGCAAAAATGGACAGCAGATGAAAGGCTCTGATGCATTTGTATGCCTGAATGAATCCATAAAACAGCAAGGCCTGGATTATGAATACATTCCATTGGTAGACATTGGTGAGGGATCTGTAAAAATCATGGTAAATAATAAAGGTTGTCAGGATATTCATTTAGAGGAAAACTCCCCATTAGGAATGGCCATACAAAAATCACATTATACGGCAGATTTAAATAACATGGTGATTGGGAATATTCCTGAAAAATATGTAGATGCCAAGGGCGAGTTGCCAGAACACCTGGACTCTCAGCCCAAAGGAATATTTAAAATTCATTCTGTGTATCCTTATGATTCAAATGAGATAGTGTGCTGCCATCAAGAGGATTGCATAATATTTAATTTAAATGAAAATGAAACAGGAAATCAGCCCATTGAAGTGGAAGCTGATATGCCAAAATATTTAAAAGTGGCAGCTCTACAAAAAGACACAGCCACACAGTTAGAGGAAAGCGCTGAGATTCCTTTACCAGAAGAGTTTCCAGAATTTTCCAGAATGGTAGAAGAGCAGATCTCCTTAGCGGATGCATGTGACAGCGATGAGGATCGAAACAATCTGAGGGAAATATTTATGGAGTTTAAGGATGTATTTGCAAAAGATGCTTATGATTGTGGTTTAACTGATTTACATGTGGCCACACTACCAGAAGGTTGTAGCAGAAATCCAGTGTTTGTACGCCAGTATAGACTACCGCTGGCATGTTTAGAATCATTGGCAGAGATTATTAAAAATTTGGAATCACGGGGAATAATCAGGCCCATTCATAGCACATCCAATACGCCTATTTTAGGTGTGTTAAAGCCAAATGGTCAATGGCGGCTGTGTGCAGACTTAAGAGAGTTAAATAAAAGAGTACCAGTATCTAGATGGCCACTACCATTCATTGATCAGGGCCTAGCTCAGATACATGGTTCAAATGTATTTACCACATTAGATCTCACATCTGGATATTGGTGTGTGCCATTGGCAGAGGAGATACAACACTTATTTTCCTTTACATTTGACAGGACTCAATATGCCTGGCTTAGAGCTCCGTTCGGGTACATCAATAGTGGGAGTGAATTTGGCATATTTTTGAGAAAGGCCATGCCGGATGCAGCGGAAAGAGGAACAATAGTTTATGTGGATGATGTCCTGATAAAAAAATGAAAGCCTGAAAAGCCATTTTGATGAAATAAGACATGTACTTGGCCAATTGCAGAAAGCAGGCGCCAAAGTATCTTTGCAAAAAGCACAATGGTGCAAGAAAAAAGTGAACTTTCTAGGGCATGAAGTGACTGAACGTGGGCTAAATCCACAAAGGAAGAAAATAGAGGCCATACAAAGATTAAAAGATCCTAAAGATGTGAAAGGAGTAAAAAGTTTATTAGGGATGACAGGCTATAACAGAAAGTTCATTGAGAATTATGCAGAAATCACTCAACCATTGACTAAACTGCTTAAACTAAATACTCCCTGGAGATGGGAAAGAGAGCAGTCTGATGCAGTGGCTAGATTGAAGGAATGTCTTGTAAAGGCACCATGTTTAGCATACCCCATAAAGGACAGGGATTTCTTTATAGAAATAGGTTTTTCTGAACATTGTATGTCAGCAGTATTATCACAAAAACACGATTTGAATCACAAAACCATTGCATATGCAAGTAAGGCATTTTCCCAAGTTGAAATGAAATTTAATGAATGTGAAAAGGCCCTATTAACCACTGTGTGGGCGCTACAACATTTCCGCCCCATTGTTCAGGGAGAAAAGGTGATTATTGAAACAAATCATCAACCTTTGCCATTTTTAGAGAGTAAAAGAATTAGATCAGGCAATCTAGCGCAATCCAGAATCACTTCATGGACGCTGGCATTACAAGGTTTTCCCGTAGAAGTGAGATATGGACAAAATAAAAAGAGCCCAATTGCTCAAGGGTTAGCTGACTTACATGACTGTGCAGCTGAACAAATACCAAATGAAATGGAAGTGGAAACTAGTTTGCAGGAATTTGAACAATCATCACACAAAGCTTTTGATGAAAAAACATGCAAGGATTTGCCAACTGTATGTGTGGATGGTTGTGCTTTTCACATTGAAAATGACAGTAATAAACAATTAGTGGCAGGAATAGGAAATGTCTGGTTGAAATGTGAAGGCGTTCCCAGTATAGGGATGAGGATTGGAGATAGGAGCAGTCAGGTGGCGGAATTGGCAGCCATTTATAAAGCAATTGCTACTGCAGTTGATAAAAAGTTCAGTGAAATTGTCCTGGTGACTGATTCTGACTATGCACGGAATAGCTTTGTGGAGTATTTGCCTGGTTGGAAAGCAAGAGGCATGGTTACATACAACAAAAAGCCACTTAAACATGGAAAAATGATACAAGCCATAGACAAATTGGTGTCAGAAAATAATTTAACAATATACTGGAGAAAAATTCGTGGGCATTTAAAAACACCAGGAGAGGATAAGGAGGGAAATGATAAGGCAGACCATCTGGCTAAGATTGGGGCTGTGATGGGAGAATTGCTACATATTGATTATTTAATGGGTGAAATACAAATTGATGCAGTGACACGTTCTAAAGCACCAAAGGAGGTAGATCAACCGGTGGTGCAGTGGAGTCATGACACGCCAGACCAAGATTTGATTGAGGCACAAAAGAATGATCAAATTTTGGGAATCTATTATAATCATTTGATAGATCCTGAACAAAATCCTTTAACAGAAAATGATTGTATGGGAAAAGAAGAGTTGAGGGTGTTATTAAAGAACAAAACACGAATCAGATTACAGGATGGACTCATGATTAGAGAGTCCATAACAGGACAAATACAGTGGGTAGTACCCCTTTCATTCAGAGGACTGATGCTACACCATGCACATGATGCCATAACTGCAGGCCATAGAGGTTCACAAAAAACATTAGAAATATTAAAAGATTATGCTTACTGGCCACATATGTCCCAAGATGTGGAATTATATACTAGAGGATGTCTAGTATGCGCCCAATTTAAACCTGCTTCACCAATGCATAGAGCACCATTGATGAAAAGAGGCCTAACTCTCCCATGGTCAGATTTGCAAATAGACTATGTAGGTCCTTTAAAAAGGTCGAGCAGGGGACACCGTTATATTTTGAGTGTGGTATGTTTGATGTCAAAGTGGATTGAATGCATTCCTGCACCAGATTGTAGTGCGCAAACAGCAGCCACATTGCTGGTGAACCATGTGTTCTCAAGGTTTGGGTTGCCACAAAGAATTGAGTCAGACAGAGGAAGTCATTTCACAAGTACTCTAATGAGTAAGGTATGGCAAATACTAGGTGTAAAAAGGAAACTACATATCGCATATCGGGTGGCGTCTTCAGGTACAGTTGAAAGAAGCAATAGGTCTGTTGTGGATATTTTAAAGAAATTTGTGGCAGAAGCAGGTTCCAGCTGGGATTTACGTTTACCATTGGTTTTGATGGCAATCAGATCGACTCCTGCCAAAGCAACAGGTGTTAGCCCCCATGAGGTCTTAACAGGTAGGAAAATGGTGTCACCACAACACCTACTATACAGAACACATGAGCAAACTCTAGTGAGTGCATCCACAGTTCATGAATATATTGATGAACTGAGGAGGCATTTGCAACATGCATTTGCTTTTGTGCAGAGAAATCTGGAAAGAGCTGCTGACAGTGCAAAGTCATATTATGATAAAAAGACATCAGCAAAGGAATACAGTGTAGGGGATCAGGTGTACAAGTTTCATTTTGGAAAAAGTAAACAGAAAAATTCTAAATTTCTAGCAGCCTGGCAGGGGCCATTTCGGATTATAGATAAGATCTCTCCTGTAGTGTATAAAATTTTGAAAAATGAAGGTGAAACAGCAATAGAGCAGTTTGTCCATGTAAATCAAATCAAACCATGCCATCCCAGACATGAGATCAGGCAGCTTGAGCATGTAGAGACAGATAAAGTCCCTTGAACAAAAAAAAAGGAGAAAATAAGTGGGTGTAGTCAGGAGGCAGTGACAAAGAAGTTAAAAAAAAAAAAAGTTGATTGTTATGATGGCACATAAACACTGTAGTATATGTAAAATATAATATAAAATAAATATAAATAAATAAATAAATAAATAAATGCACATATAATGGAAGCTCATGGTTGGTGTGCAGAGAGAAAGTGTGTTAAATATTGAATATCTGCTTGTTTCTTTTAACTTGTTTTTAATTTCAGGAAAAAAAAAATGAAATATTTTTACCAAGCATGTTTTATTTTTGGCAAAAGGATGAAGTTAGTATTGTGCTATGTACTTAATCTGTTTATTTTCTATTTTGATTTAGACAATTAACATTATTTGATCGGAGGTTCCGAGATCAGAGCCCACGGGAGAGACGATGGAGTCCTGGAGTCCCCTGGATGAAGACCAAAAGATGCCTGCCTCCAGGTGGAGGTGAAGACAAAATAACCGGAATGCCAAAAGAGATGACTGCTGTGGATTCAAGATTGCCAAGATGAAAGAATACTCGAATGAACCGAATAACATCGCTGGTCGGGACATACCAAAAGAGACAAAACAGAAGTTCCGGCATATGAAGTTCCACGTATTTATTATTTGAATTATTTATTTTAATTTGTTATATTAATTATTTGTTTTAGTTAGTTGTTTTATTTCGTTGTTTTTAATTGACTTGGAAAATTTAAACTTAAAGTAATGCCACTTCCACTGAGAAGGCAAATGTGGAACATTTTATGGACTGATGGACTCAGATGAAATATTGATTGCAAATTTTCATTGATGCACATGAATATTCATTTTGTTGGATTGCTATATTGTAAAAAAAAAAAAAAGAACAAGTTGTTTTTAGGAATTGGCTTGGATTATAGCCAAGTTCTAAAAACAAAAGGAGGGTATATGTAAGAATATTTAGCAAACAGTACAGAGTACAGCACTACTACACAGGTAGCAAACAGTACAGAGTACAGCACTACTGCACAGGTAGCAAACAGCAGAGTACAGCACTACTACACAGGTAGCAAACAGCACAGAGTACAGCACTACTGCACAAGTAGCACATTTTTTTTGCAGCACCACCAAAAGGGTGCGGTGCATTGCTATATGGGTTACCAGATTAACAAGGAAAGACAGGCTATTCAGTCAAAAACGATTTTAACATATAAGATGCAAATCTATTTTTACAGTTAAAAGCACACGTGCTCATTTAAAAATGCACACTATTTTTCACCTGAAATGCCTATGGTGCGAGAGACACATTTGAAAATTAACAGCTAACCTATTAACCATTAACCTGACTAATAAAACCTTATTTAACATAACCCACTAATAAAATGTGTTCTCCACTGCAGAATTAGGCATACTCTGAAAGCCATTTAAATGTGTGTGCAGATTTTTTTTTCTTCTCTTCTCTGCCTGCTCCTCCGTGTTTTTGTGCACAGTAACTGCAGGAAGAAGGAAGTCAGATTTGCAACAATTGCAAATGTATAAGCAAAGCTATTGTTGAGAGTAGGAGGATGAGAGATGATGGATTTCATTGGGACACGTCATACAGAGGGCTGAGATGAAAGTTTTAGTGGGCAGTATCGGGGAAAAAGACAGGCAGACATTTCTCTGCACTACTGGGGAGAAGACTTGGCTGTGGGACTCCTGACTGAATGCAGATCCCTGCGTCCTGCTATAGTCAAGATTTGGCAGTCGAGATTGGGGAGAGCTGAAAGAAGGACCTTTCCACTGGCTGAGGCGTTCCTATCTGCAAAAGCTGAGAATTCCAGGCAATGACCCCGGTTTGAGAAGGCAAGCGTTCCTTTTTGCTGGAGTTAATCCAAGGGAGCCACATTCACAAAGAGAACAGCCAAAGAGAACAACTAAAAAGATAAGGTAATGAGAAGTGTGGGAGCTGAGTGTGTACGGTAATATGCAGTCAGTGTAGGATTCCTGTGCATGCCTTAATCAAATGCTAATGTTGCAATTTGAGTTCTGTTCTCCGCCACTCTCTTTGCAGTGTGTCATAGACAATGCTTTTACTGTACCATTTTATTTATTTCTGTAAAGAATGAGATCGTGTTTAAATGCAACTTTTATAATACAGAAAAATATTTGAAAACAGACGGGTAGTGTATTGACTATTTACCATTACAATGCCGATGATGTGGGGAGATTTTTAAACAGTGCAATGGTCATTTTAAGACAGATGTGTGCATGTCAGAATCAGTATGAATAATTGTGAGTGACTGTAGCATAGCTTGTTGGAGGTACATGAGCCAACGGGAAGAGAGACTCTCTGAACATAGCTCCCTACCGTATATAAGGTAGTGGAAATTACCACAAGACTACCATATATAGCTCTCTGTCGTAAATAAGTCAGTGAGTTCGCCCATGGTGGCACACCAACACTATCACTGAAAATGTGGTATTCCTAAAATGTAGGTCTGAGGTCTCTCTAGTGATCACACAAAAAATCTAAGCAAAGATAAGGGATTCTGGACATTGGGGCCACAAATAAAACAAGGGAATTATGCTCACCAAAATACCACCAACCATGTATACCAAATATGCAGGTCTGGGTGCTGAAATAATGCATGTCCATTGTATTATTGTTGCACATGGCCAAATCTGAATATAAAGAGTGATTATTGCTAAGTTATTTTTCGGCGGTAATAAAATACCGTCAGGCCCCAAATCTCCACAAAATACCCTACAGGCGGGTGATCCTTTGTGGTATACCTGGTTGGCCTGACCCTCCAGTGAATTTATACTTGACGGCTCCTCTGGGTAGCCAGGACATTCTGCTTGCGTGAACTGAGGGGTCGGGACTGTGGTCCTTGGGTGTGTCACCGAAGAGGAGTTGAAGTTTTTTTTTTTGTTTATTTATTTGTATTGCGCGCCAGACCCGAAGGTACCAGGGCGCATTTGTGTACAGGTATACTTTAAGCTTTGGTTACAGACATTGCCATTGAACCATTTGCAAGAATAAGAATAAGAAGTGATAAAGAGCGTTTGAAACACACATAGTAAGAGGCCTTCTCCCCATGCGCTCTGCTGCGGGGCCACAGCGTGGGTGCTGGCAGAGCTGCTTGCTGAATCCTGGCCCCGCAGAAGCTTCCAGATAGCGGATGACAGAAAAGCAGTAGCAATGGAGGAACCCCCCACCACCACAGATGCTGACCAGGCAGGATTTACCAAGGCAACATTCTATGTTTTTGGATGAAATCAGGTCAATAAAGAAAAGATTCTCGTTGCAATTTCAGAACTCAAAGCCAGGGTCGATAAGAAGCTCTGGAAAATAATCAGCCATCCGCAGACCTGACCGAAATGAGGGTGGACGGCCAGATGCAGGATTTTGAGCAGAAGGCGAGGGATCTGGAGCTAAAGGTAGATGATCTGGAGAACAGGGAGAGGCGCTCGGACCTTCATATAATGTGCCTCAAGGAGACATAAGTGGATCTGCTCTCTCACTGGAGCTCTGTGTGAAGACATTGATAAGTGGCCTTTTTGAGGAAGCACATTCACCTGAAATCACATTCAACAGGATTCACCGGGCGGGCGGCCGTATAAAGGGACCAAGATCGATCCTGCCGAAGTGTCACTACTTCAGACACATTGCAGCTATTTTGCGGAAAGCTAGAGAGAAAGATCAGATCCTGTTTGAGGGCTCTCAGGTGTGGATTTTCCAGGATCTATCGGCGATGACCCTGAACAAATGACGGGAATGTCACCCGCTAGCTCAAAGGCTACGAGAGAAAGATATACGATATGGTGGGGGTTCCCGTTTGCGCTCTCCTTTGCATACCATTCAGAGGAGTATAAGGACACCTCATTGGAGGAAGCAGAGGGTGTCCTGCGGCATTTGAAGTCAGAAGTTCGGGGCTCAGGGGCAGGAGACGCCATGACCACCACTGACACAAAGAAGGAGGCATCATGAGGCCTCCCTAGGAGAGGCAAAGCGACAGGCATGAGACAGTTTCCAGAGATTTAACACACCATGACTTTAACCCTGGTTTATTGTTTTCTGCATTTTTCCTGGAGGTGGTTATCTGCGGCAGTCCTGGAGATCTGAGGGAGTGCGGACCGCAGACCCGCCTCTGTGTGTCGGGGGGCTCTATGTTTTTTGATTTTGGCGATAGTGGGTGATAGCCAATGTTTTTGATGTTATGAGAAGTGTGGTTTGGCAGACTACCGTTGAGGATTTGGGTGTTTGGGACAAGGGGTCTCTTCCTGGTGGCCCTTATTGTTTGGGGCATCTCCGGACACAGGGGCTTATCTTTCCCTCTTGTATAGGGAGGGGGGAGGTAAGTTACAAAGGGTTGTGGGGGAGCGGTGGAAGCATGGGGTTGCCTTGTTGACTTTGGGGGTGGGGAGTGGGAAGGGGAGACTTGGGATGAGGATTCACGTGGGCTGGGCGGCTGATACCGGCGGAAGTGGCTTCACAGTGATGGGACTACACATATGGTTTATATGACAGCACAGCATGAGCATCGCAGAGTGATTAGGGTGGGCTAACTCAATGTAAAAGGGTTACATTTGCCACAGAAACGTTCCATGGTAATGCAGGAGTTTAGACAGTCTAACTTGAACATGCTCTTTTTGCAGGAAATCAAATATAGGATGGTGGAGGAATATACGTTGCGGGGAAGGAGACGGGGGAAGTCATGGTTGTCTTTGGGCCCTTCTAAGAAATGGGGGCTGTGTATCTTGATATGCAGCACTCTTGAATTTAAGGTGTCCCGGGTAAAGAAAGGAATTGAAGGAGGGTTGTTGGTGGTGAATACATTTTTGGGACAAAGGTCTGTCGCACTGTGCTCACTTTTTCCCCCCAACTAGAATCGGGTATCTTTTTGTTTGGAAGCCCTAGCCCTGATAGACTCCTGGGGGACTGGGCTGCTGATCTGTGAGAGAGACTTGAACCTCATCAAGGATCCCGCCAAAGACTGGACCTCAGTGAGAAGTGGGGCCACTCCTACCCACCGCATGAGGGGGCAGCGCTTACAGGGCTCTTACATGAACACTTTCTCATTGATTCATGAAGGACCGCACATCCCCACTCATGCGCTTACACTTTTTATTCCTCCTGCATAAAACATCCACCAGAATAGATTTATTTCCCCTAGAGGCGGCACATGAACACCTTATGACGGGTGCTGATATTCAGACAGTGGGTTGGTCTGTCCACGTTATGAGTGTAGTGACACTGGACGTGGGACATGGAACCCCATTGGATAGCCGTTGCGTTTGTAATGATACTTTATTTAGGGACAGGGTTTTCAGGGACTTCTTTTGGGCAGAAGTGCAAGACTTCTTTCAGTGTAATGATACGGGTGAGGTGCCACTCTATATAGTGTGGGAAGCAGCAAAGGTTACCTTCCGTGGCGTTATCATCTCGGAAGGGGCTGCCAAAAAGAGGTAAAGAGTATCGCATGAGTCTGAATTGAACCAACAGATTAAGGGGAAGGAAGAGGAGTTGAAGTCCGCGGGGGCGACTCTGACGACATACTACAGGAGATAAAGGGAATGAGGCAAGAGCTAGGGGAGATATGGAAGGGGAAAGCGATATCTACCTACGATATGTGAAACAGAGATACTTTGAAAAGGGGGACAAGGCCAACACTCTATTGGCATCCTGTCTGAGGCACCAGAGGGCGGAAAGGGTAGTTCCAGTCATCAGAAATGAAAAGGGGGAAGTTGTTACCAACCCAGAAGGGATAGCAGCCAGGTTTGGAGATTTGTACTCCCAGCTATTTACTACTGAAGATCATGGGGAGGAAGGGGTGTTCTGCGAATATCTAGAATCTCTCCCTTGAAGGCGTTAGGGCCAGAGGAGCGGGTTGCTCTTGATGCACCCATCTCAGGGTGGGGAATTCAAATTCGCTATTTCCAGGTTGTGGGCCGGGTCAACCCTGGCAAAGGACGGCTACACGCCTGGATTTTACCAGAGGCATGGCCCCTGTTGATCCCATTCCTGACAAGGCTCTTCAATGATGTGTTGGGTGGAAGTATCACTCCGAATATGTTCACACAGGCCCGTTTTATAGTAATCTCCAAAGAGGTTAAGGATGTATTGGATTGTGGGTCCTATAGGCCCATATGTTTGCTTAATACCAATGCCAAAATCTTTGACAGTGTTCTTGCTGGTAGGTTAAATCGCACGCACCCTTCACTAATTCATAGTGACCAGGTTGGCCTTATCAGAGAAATGCAGGGAACAATATTTGTTAGGCCCTGAACGTGATGGCAGGGGCGGATAGAGCGGGGGACGATGCAGTCCTGTTGTCTGTGGATGCCGAAAAGGCATTGAGCAGGGTTGAATGGCGGTTTATGAAAGCCACCCTGATGAAGCGGGTATAGGGCCCAGATGGTTGGCAGGGGCAATGGGACTTTACCAACATGCAAGGGCAAGGGAGGTAAACAGAGTCACCTCACAAGAGTTTCACTTGCGTCGCGGGATACGGCAGGGATGACCCTTGTCACCGTTCATATTCGTGCTCACTCTTGAGCTGCTGGCGCCAGCCATACTCTCGAATGCATCGATCCGAGGCCTGAAGATGGGTTCAGCGAATACAAACTGGTATTATATGCCGATGATACCTTGGCATACTTGAGCTTTCTGGGTACATCAGTGACAGTGTTTCTGAAAACCATATTGGATAATGGCCGGCTTTCAGGGCTGAAGGTAAACATCTCGAAAACGGTTGCGCTCCTGTTGTTGGGCACCTCTCCTTGCTCCCTTGGCGTCATTCGGGAATTGGGTTTCCAGGTTCAGGAGGCGAAGATAAAACACTTGGGAATCTATATCACCCGAGAGTTACACAAACAGTACAAACCAACTTTGTCCCCATCTGGGATATAATTAAAAGAGACCTCCATTCTTGGTCAAAGATCCGGCTCTCTTTGGTGGCTCAGCTGACTGCCATAAAAATGAATGTCCTTCCCCGGTTTTTGTTCTTGTTTGAAGTCTTCCCAGTCATAGACCCGACCTCCTACCACAAAACGTTAGGAGGGCTCTCCTCAGTTTCTTGTGGGAAGGCAAACGGGCACAAATAGCATACTCCACCCTCACGTTGCCAGAGAGGAGAGCGGGGTTAGGTTCCCAGACTTCTATGAGTATTACCGGGCCTCCCAGTTTAGAATCTTGGTTGATCACATGTGGGACAATAAGAAGAGATAATGGGTCACTCAGGAGAACCACCTCTTTGCCCCCTTCTCATTGGAGGAACGGCTGTAGGTTCCGCAGCGATGCCTTCCCCGTGGGATTCCCAATCATCCTGTGCTGGCAGTGATGTGGCTCCTTTGGAGGAACATCAGGGGAGATGACGGGGTTACTACATGGCTCTCACCACTCAGTTGTATCTGGCCACCTTCGCTCAGGGATAAGATAGAGGGGACCTCAAGGTTTCAGGCTTGCTATGAGTCGGGCCTGGTTATGGCCGGCCAGCTGTCGAGAGACGTGAAATTCCTGACTAAATTTGAGCTTGAGACAGCTCTGGACCTGTCCCCTATTTCCCTGTTGCTATATCTCAAGTTAAAGGGGGTTATGACAGAAGTAGGTTGGGGCGAAGACTTGAAACGTACTCTGACACAATTTGAACAGATTCTTTATACACAAACAGGGATGAAGGCTCATCTCACTAATATATACCTGTCACTACTGACAAGGGGGCACATGGGTTAACCTAGAAGCCAGACTCAGTGGTCCAATAATCTCCAGCTTCCGGAGGACGGGGATGTTTGGAGGGTTATATATCGGGCGGTTTAGTCTTACTCCAAAGCGACTGAATATAAAATGCATAATGGCAGATTATTATTCAGATGGCATTTGACACCTGCTAGGCTATCCAAAATGTATTCTATTGTTAGTCCCCTGTGTTGTCGGAACTGTGGGCTGCAGTGCACATATTGGCACATGTGATGGGACTGTCTCCAAATGAGACAATTCTGGAACGAAGTGTTAGGGTGCATTAAGGACATAAATGGAATTGAGCAGCACCTGGTTCCTTTGCCGGTTTTGTTTGGAGTGCAAAGGTGTGGAGACGACTTTGTGGTGTTACCACATATGCAGAGTAATTTGCTCTATTGCTCTTCCCGGCTGGAGAATGCATAGCCCTCCACCTTAAGAGGGCTCAGTTACCCACACAGAGAGAATGGCTTGCGAAGGCTCATGAAATGTATGATATGGACAGTTTGACCGCGATTTTGCTGGAGTCACATGTACATGTTGATATGGGGTGGCTACTCTTTCTTGAATATTATTCCTCTCATGGAGCTGTAGTGACATTTCAGTCAGGCTCTCGGTACTTGAATGGTTAGATGTTGACGCCCTCGTGAGATCTGAGTATGGGCCCCTCATGAGATGTTGCCGTCTATATTCTTGGTCAATGTCCAAGTCCTCTTGGTCAGAAGCCACTCCCAATGTCAATCCAGAAGTGATGAGAAAGAAGCAGGTGCCACACCAAAATATTTTCAAAGGGAATTTTAAACCCCTGGTGGTGGCACTTATTAAATTCTGTGGTAGACATTCACACATCACCATGGTCTGTCTCTGAAATTGCTGTATGGAAGAGACATTCGTGCCCTCACTAAGGAAACATTGTTTGGAAAAGATACTTTCGGCATCTTTGCTGAAAATAATCCAGGAGAAGGCAAACACCCCCTGGATCAGGAACCTTCTTTAGAGGGGACTATTCTGTTGGATGTATCTATTTGTTTTACATTGGAACACCTTTTGCTAAATCTAAACCAGAGACATTTTTCCTTGTCCTTTTCATGTGTTCATTTCTAGTGTGTTTTGGATACAAGGACAGTTTACATAATTTTGATGATGGGACACAGACTGATCCTTAGTTTTAGTTTCCTAGGCAGGGAAACTATATTTAGGATAGGGACATAAAGGCCTTTATCCAACCCCTTTACTTTAATAAACATTACAACTTGGTGTCTGCCTCTCATTTCTGACTGCTCACAGTGGGCAACAACATCTACAGGCTGTGTGTCCCTCTTCATACGCCATTCCTCCCTATCTGTACTCTAATGCAATAGTTTTGTCTCATAGGTGTCGCAAGCAACACCTAATAGCCATAACTAAAAAGTGAATCCTCTGAGCTTTTCTCATGTGCACTCAATTTTGGGAATCTGCCCCAGTTTGTCCGTTCACTATTTCACAACTCCTGTACAATTCTCAACCTTCTGTGGGGAACATATTGATCCTGAAAGTTGAAATACATATTGATACATTTGAATGCCATGATTTTCAGAAGATAGCTCAGTGTGATAATCCCGCATTACAGAGATATGTGTTAAAATTCCAGGTAGACTCAGCCTTTCAATTGTCTGAGGTTGATAAACTCCCATCTATGTATACTTTTCCGATAGTAACACCTGCTGTGTTACAAACCAATGTACCTCAATAGACAGCACTACCGATAGAATGTAACATAGCTTCAGTATGATGCAGGTCTAGAGCTTGATTCTTCCGAAAGAGCGTTGTAAAAATGACCAGCCATCCCTATAAAGAGCATAAAGTGTTAGTCAGGAAGGGTGATTAGGTAGTCAAATTCAAAAGTGTGCAACCAGAGGGGGGCGCTGTTGTGCTGGCTAGAAATGGCCGCCTAATTGGAAGCTCTGTGCGAAGGCACACTTATCCTTATTCTATGCCCTTGGTTTCCTGACTCCTATGGCCCCGCTTGCTGGAACCTGCTGGTGAGGCACCACTCTGGATTCTGGCCGAGTGCGGTGGCGCAGGTTGGCCCCTGGACCGAGATACGGCCACTGAAGCTTTGACTGCGAGCCCTCGTGCTCCTGACCCGCTCTCCCCTTCCAGCGGTGCCACCTGGAGAGGCCGGGGATCTGGGGCCTGGCATGGGGGAGGGGCGTCGCGCCCGCTCCACTGAGACTCCTCTGTCGTCCCGCTGGCGCCGGCCGGGAGCTGGGGAGAGACGCTACTCCCGCACCTGTGTCTCTGCGGGCCCCCACTTCTGCCGGCTGGGGCGCAGACTGGATCCAGAGCTTCTGCTCCGCCATCGCCCCGGGGAGGTGTGCCGCGAGTGGGGACTTCATCAACACCTGGGCCCCGGCTCTCCTGACGTGACATCCGCCTACAGGCACAACACAACCTCTCTGCGGACGGCGGTAGGTCCGGGGGCTCCCCCCCATACTCCGTGACACAGCCACCAGTACCCCCCCAGGCCCCTGGGTTCCGGCACCGGTGGGGGTCCAATCCTTTAGCTCAATACTGGAGCGCGCCGGGGGGGGACACAGGGCCCTGGACTGCCTATACCTCTAACTACAGTGGGCTCACCATACAGATCTGGGTGGATCACCTTGGAACAGCTGGCCACACCGGCCCGCGCTGTGGTGAATGCGCGGGGCCCGGCGCCCTGTGACCGGACCTCCTGGACCCTCACGTAACTGCTGCACACCATATATTACAGCCTCTCCCCCTCCGGGCCCCTGGGTTCCGGGACTGGTGGGGGTCTAATCCTTAAGCTAAAACCTTGAGCGCACCGGGGGGGGGTGACACAGGGGCCCTGGACTGCC
The DNA here is from genome assembly GCF_040938575.1 of Ambystoma mexicanum. Taxonomy (NCBI): domain Eukaryota; kingdom Metazoa; phylum Chordata; class Amphibia; order Caudata; family Ambystomatidae; genus Ambystoma; species Ambystoma mexicanum. Next base: position 942,131,271 of record NC_090939.1, read on the forward strand.
TACCCCTGCATCTAAAGTGGGTCTACCATACATATCTGGGCAGATCACCTCAGGACAACTGGCCGCGCGGGTCCGTGCTGTGGTGGATGCGTGGGGCCCAGCGCCCTGTGACTGGACCTCCTAGACCCTCACTTGCCTGCTGCACATCATATATTACAGCCTCCAGGTCCTTGTGAGACAGGGGGTGACCAACATAGTCCATCACTGCGTCTGCCAGGGCAGAGAGGGGGTGTCCAACATCGTCCATCACTGCGTCTGCCAGGGTGCGGCGCCATCTCTGGTGATCGCCTCTCTACCTCCGCGTGGGGCGTCTCCCGCGTACCCTCCTCACTCCACTGGAATATTTGCACCCTGCGCTGGAACACCATAAGCCTTCCTCTGCTCTCCCTCAACCACTCTTGGGAAAATTTCATCACTGACCACACGCTCCCCTGACCATCCGTTGCCCGCCCCTCTCGACCAATGAACAGGAACATTGAAGTCAGCCCACCCTGGAGCGCCCACTCGACGAGCACCTAATTCATACACTTAATTACCGGCTCTGCCAGCTTACCCAGCTCTGGTAGGCGACGGCGCACTGGAACTCCCTCACGCCTTCAACCCCCAGTGTACCGAACTCCTACAACACAGGTGGGGGCTGCCGGATACCTTGGGCTCCGCTCCAGTGTGGTGCCATTCACACAGGCCCTTTTACATCCGCCTTCTGTGGGCCCGGATCCGTAGGCTCGCCATCTGTCGGCACCATGACAAAAGGAGCAGGGAAAAAGCAGTGCTCCATAAATATGTTTGCGAAAACACCGTCAAGATCGACCGAGGAGACAACGGAGCAGACGCCGACCAACTCAGCACCCTCTGAGCCTATTGACTCCCATAGAATGATGGAATACATCCGCGAGGGCTTCACCACACTTCATTCGAAACTCGATGATGTGAATGGCACTATATCCTCCATCAAAGCCCACATCACGAAGACCGATGGCCAGGTGGCGAAGATCGAGACGAGAGTGGGCGCTGCCGAGGATGGCCTGGGATCCCTTTGCGCGGAGGTCTCTTCACTCTCCAACCGTGTACTTGAGGTTGAGAAAAAGAATGAGGACCTTGAATCCCCCTAGAGACGAAATAACCTTCGCATTATTGGAGTTCCTGAGGACAGCGTCAATGAACCTATGGAGGACTATGTTGAACGTATACTATTGACGCTACTAGACTCTCCAAAGCGATCCCCCCAGTTTGCGATAGAGAGAGCCCACTGTGCCCTATCAGCCAAACCCAGGCGAGGTGCACCTCCACGTCCTATCATAGCCAGGGTTCTGAATTTCCACGATTGAGATGCCCTCCTCAGGGCAGCCAGAGCCAAAGGCGAACTGCTACTGGGAAACGCCAGAATTCACCTATACCCTGACTTCTCAGTGGCTGTTCAAAGGGAGCGCAAGAGCTTTCTGGCGGCAGGCCCGGCTCCAGCAGCGGGGCCAGGGGGGCCTGGCCCCCCCAGATCCAGCCCCTGGCCCCCCTAGAAAGGAGGCCATGTCAGTGGTGTGATACACCACTAGTAACCAAGGGAGGGGGGGAGGGACGGCACTCTAAACATTAATCAGCAACTTCAAAGACATTCTGAGAGGCTGAACTGCAGGATTTGCTTTATTGCCCTAGACAATGATTTATGCCCCACAGCCATGAAAGTACAAATAACCAGAGAGATGGAGAGCCACATACACCTCTAAGTGAGGTAGCACACATATTCAAGCAGGCTGCCTACAACTATTTTCTCAAACCTACAATCACAAAGTTGGTTTTTGTATTTTAAATTGTGTTTATTTTTTGTGAGAATATAATGGTTTTTCATATCATGCTTAATAAAATGGTTAACTGTATCAAGTTATATAAATGACAGGTAAGATGCTTGAATACAGATTTCTGCGCAAGGTGCGTCACCTGACTTGGGGCCCTTACAAATTACATTCAAAGTATATATTCTGCTGCATTAACTACTTGAGTATAAGTGAAAAGATAAGGTTGGTTGTAACAAAAATGTCATTCTGGAGGGGAGAGTGTAGTAAAATCAAAAAGTGATACATGCAGGGCTTTGAATTAAACATTACCACTACCGTTGCTCTGCGCAACATTCCATGACATAATTTCGCAGTATGTCTGTACCATTAGAGAAGGGGACAAGCCATTAGCAAATGACTTTTGGTGCTGCCACCAAAAGGTGCAGGTCATTCTCAATTTCCATCTTCACTGGAACACAAGTAACCACATGGATTTTTAGGCTCTGTGGTCTAGAAGTTTGGGACGGGCTTCTGATATTAGTGACAGGGCCAAGGCTGATATGCAAACAATAGTATGCAAGGCTGGCCAGAGCAATGACGGTGGTTTTAATTGATTCATAGGGCCTCATTACGACCCAGGCGGACTTCGCGGTGCTAAATGCACCGCGAAGCATGGCGGAAAGCCGCCGATAGCGCCATGGGGGTTGGCGGATTTACCGCCCCATTCCGACCTCGGCGGAGCGGTAAATCCCCAATCCCCATTCTGCCCTTCCCCATTCCCATTTTTGCCCCATAGGGTATAATGGGAGTGGGGAAGGAGTTAATTACGCCACCGTAAAATACGGTGGCGTAATTAACAACGAGGTCCCGTAGCGCCATGGTTTTCTCCGGCTGGTAAAACCAGGCGGAGAAAACCTCCATGGCGCTACGGGAACTCGTAGTATGGCGGAGAGGTACGCCATGCACTACGCTGGCGTAATACCCTCTCCGCCAGGGTCCTAATGAGGCCCATAGACTTTTTACAACCAGAACGCATGCAGTGAAACACAGCTAGGATGGCGATAAAATGTGAGAAGAAACACACATCCTATGGGTGTGTCTGTTCATTTACCCACCTAATGACTAGCCATGGCTGTGTTAATACCTCACCAGAAAAACCTAACGTTTCTAGAACTCTATGAGCAAGCTCTATAACAAAGTAACACCAAACATGTTGCTGTATAGGGCCTGTCAGTGTTATATCTAAGCATTCTTTTGAGTGTTTAATTATTTAATTATCTGTGTAAATAAGCTCCTGGTGTAATAAAATTATCTTAATGTGTGTCTTCAGCCAGTTGATTTTATAAGCAATATATTTGTCAATGCCTCTGTGATTGCACTGAAGTCATGTCTTAAACAAACAATCACATTCCATCCATTTTGGCTTGCTTATAGGTATTAGACATTTGCCAGGCAATGCCATCATATGCCCAGTTACTGCTACCATTTTCCAGCTGTTCCCATCTTATGACCAGGTGGTACCCTTATGTGGTGCCCTTATGGAAGTGTCTGGGAAATGCCTATCCATGCCTAATCAAAAGCCCAAGCCGTTGGCTTTGCCGATGCATGTTGGCTTCTGTTTGTCTCCCTAAGTTAATGTGTATGTGCCCAGATGTGGGTGTCTTGCTGGCTACACCCTGGGAATCAAGCTGCACTGAGCTGGTCCAACAAGGCCCTACCTGAAAATGATTAGGCTAGGTTGGCAAGTTTTGACAAGTTTTAGATCTTCTCATGCATACTTACCAGTGGGGCTCCAACCTAAATAGAATGTATCTTTGTTTGGAAGCCTAGTCTACTCTGACAGAATGTTTCATGATTCAAACTGATAAGTACTGACTTCATAACCTTAATATGTTGAGTAACTTTACAGAGTTTGCAAAGTATGATGTAAATCCTGGGTGCTGGGTGTTTAGGCAGTGCCAGAAATTAAACATGAACACCCACAAAATAAACAAAAAAGATGAGCGTTTTCTATAATGTTCCAGGGCAAAGTATATAAGGTGTACATCTTTTATAAATAAAAATCAGTATTTCAATATTTACTAAAGAGTACAATCAGAGGTGGATTTAACATTTAGACAAGGGACACATGCCAATGCCCCTCCCTGCTCTACCATCACCCCTCACATGCAAACATCAGGGCTGAACAGGCCCTACCATTGAGGTTGTATCTTTTAACAAGTCTCAGAGGCAGATTATTTACAATAGGATGTGCTATGCCAAATATGCTGTTGATACTCAGTGTCATTTCACTTTATCAGGTGACCACTCCAAAGACACTTAGGTCATTAATGCCACATACAACCAAATCGAGCTCTGGATGCTGTATAATGGCCTAGCCCTGAATAACTTAAAAACTGAGATTACTATCCTGGGCACCAGCCCCAAGTGGCGCCAGCTTGATCAGTCCTATTCATTCTTTCAAATCGCAGACTGTCTGCTCCCCACTTTGAAAAAACAATAAACACCTTGGGAGTCACGATTGAGGTCCCATATCAGCAGCCTAGTGTCAAACTCAACATTATATTACATTATACTTTTGGCACAACTCAGACAATTCCTTGAGGCCTGCAGTTGTGCCACCCTAGCCAGGGCGATCATATGGAGCCGCCTGGACTTCTGTGGCAGCAGTCTACTTGGGGTAGGCAAAGGAGAGCTCAATCGTCTGCAAGCTGTCCAGAACAATGCAGTTAGGGTCGTTATGGGGATGCACAAAACAGATCATGTCTCAACAGCAAACGGAGCATTACATTGACTCCCTATTACAAAGAGAATCAAGTTTCGTACCCTTTGCATTTCAGGGGCTTGCATGTATGGAATAAGCCCTTTTTAAATGGCAGCACAGTTGAAGTGGCTATCTAACAGCCGTAATCTAAGATCCAATAACACAGGGCTGCTTTTCACCCCAAAGGCCAAACTGGTACAGGTGCAAAATGGATGCTTCCCAGCCACAATTCCTCACTTGTGGAATACTCTCCTGCCTGATTTGAGGCTGTGTGCCAGTCTTCCCGTGTCCTGAAAACCTTGCCTTTTGAGTAAATGGATCCTTGACCTCCACTAGTTTCTCTCAGGTTTCTCCTTAGGCTTCGCTGAGCTTTTTGTTTTTTTATTGTATATCATGTCAGCGCTCTTATGCCCCCGGGCCAGTGTCATTGTGCTTTAGAAATAAATTCAATAAATAAATAAATTAGAAATGAGAAAAGGTAAAAAGGCAGTGATCATTGCTGTGGCACTTAAAAAAATATATAGGGTTTTAAGAAGCTGTTTAAGTGTGATTGTTAGGTGATTAGTAATTAAGGGGATACAGAACAAGCTGTGTGAAACAATAACCTTGACATGCATTTCATTTCACTTTGTGTCTGTAAGAGTTTTTTTGTAAATTCTCATTCATTGCTATGCTGGAGTTTTTAGGCTTCTATTGAGGATGGGGAAAATAAAGCTACAGTCATAAGGGATTCTTTTCCAGGTCAAGCAGAGTGGAAGAAGTGGCGCTAAATGCATTTAGCTCCACTTTGTATGAGCTACAGGATTTTGTATGATTTGCCAAGCGAAGTTGAGGGGAGATCAGACTTAACAAGGCCCCCCTGCCAAATCCTATTGGCATTCCAGCAGCGTGTATTTTTAAGTTGGCTGAAATCCAATGGATTTCTATGAGATCTGCCGACTTTTACACGTGGTAAAAGCGGACAGAGTCAAAAGGAATCCATTGCGGATGACTCCCACAATCATTAATTGTGGAGGTGATTCAAACTTTTCCAGACACGTAGTGGTAAAGTAAAGATCAAAAGCGATTTTCACCTGTTTTAATCTTTACTTTTCCAGTACTTGGTGGAAACAATTAAAATTAATGAATGGCCCCTTTTGTAAAAAAGCGCAAACAGGAGAATTCTGCTCTATGCAGTTCAGAATTCAAAACAAAATGCCCCACCTTAATCTTTTCATCAACATGTTTCTACAATGATGAATACATTGTCAAGTTGGTTTATCATGTGACTGGTGCATTTTTTTAAGTAAACTGTATACAATTTAGTATTATTTTAGTTATTGAAAGCCAAACTTCAACACATATTTGTACCAACTTGAGCTCTGCAGATGTTTGGTCAAATATCTATATTTCAGGCTACGCTGAAATTATGGCTTTACCACTCAACCAAAGTGTGTGATCCTCAGCATATTTTTTTAATTTCACTATGCCTTGCCTGTTAAAAGTAGGAGCCCCTAGAAGGGATTCAGTTTGCATTACAAGCTATTCCAAAAAACCTCACTCATGATTTAATAGATGGCCAGCACAGGCATTAGGATACACACACACACACACACACACACACACACACACACACACACACACACACATCTAACTTTGAAAATATCCAGGCCACATTTATTGAACAAAATTGTGTCATTCTTTACCAGTGAACACATCAAACAAAGAGTCATTTCGGACAATTGCATTTTATGACCAGTATGTAAACAGTATGTACCAGACAATGATGTATAGGGGCATGACAGAGGAGCAAGACCCGCTCCTTCATGCCATGCCATACTCCACCAGGAGCGATACCAGGAGGCTGGAATACCCTCAACCAGCACCGTCTGCCTCCTGATGCAGCCCTTACAACCCTAGCACAGCCTTGCACTCTCAAATCAATTAAAATGTGCTGCGAAAATGCAACAAAAAATAACATTTTGTGTTTCAAATTTAATATTGGACATGAACCATTGATGGGAGACATTCAGAATGGGACTAATGTAGGGGTTCAGTTGGAAAAGAGGGGGCATTTGTGGAATGGGTGGGTGAAGGGAGAATTGTATACATGTGTATGTTATTGGAGGATATGTTGTTGTGCTCTAAATATTGTTAAGATCAACAAGACTACCTGTATTGATTGGGCATGGTATGTTCTGTTCATGAAATAAAAAAAAGTTAGAAAGAAATGTAATTTTGTAGGAAACAAAATCTCCTGTTCCTTGCTTCAATATTGTGGGGGGGGTCTATCTTTCACAACAGGATGGAGGGAGCACAAGCATCCCCTTCGGGCCCGATGGGAGTAGCCACAGCGCTCAGGAAGGTATTTGTTGGGCAGACACCATCCATCTGCTCAGCCCTCTCAGAGGAAGAGGAGGAGGCATCACCCTGAATTCTCTTAAGCCAGGCCAGGAAATGCATGCTGGGTGCTGGTGTGAACAGGTGAAAGGGTAGGTAAATGGGAACAGTGATTAGGGCAGCTGAAGGAACATGTCTGGATGGTGAAAGGTGAAGGAGGAGGATCAGATATAACAGAAAGGGGAGAGCAGATGGGAAGGGAAGACAGGTAGATTGATGTTGCAACACGATTTTCCTTGCTTCTCTTTTGCTATGTACTTTTTTTTATAGAGGTGTGCAAATTTATTTTTGGAGATCTGCAAAATCTGGATCAACGCCAGCACTTCGAATAGGGTTCTCCTAGACCCACACCCAATGGAATGTGGGCCCCCCTGGTCACAACCCTGGCTCACCCAGCTGAAAATTCCTGGAGCCGGGCCTGTTTGGTGGTGAAAAAGAGACTGAGAGACCTGGGAGTCAAATACTCTATTCTCTACCCTGCCAAGCTCTGGATTGAACACTCCAACCAGGTGTATTTCTTCACGATCCCAGAGGAGGCCTCCAGGTTCATTGACAAACATTTCCCCGGCTAATCCTCTCCTGCAGCACCAATCCATCTCAGACATGCTGCTTGCTGGGAGTCACCAGCTCAAGATACCCTGATGTTCTAGTGGTTTAAGAGGCTGATCCTCCCGCCCTAGAGTGAATTGTTTATCTATTATATGGCCACGTGGGCCTAGTTACATAAGATCCTATTTAAGTTACATATGATCGCATTGTCAGACACCATGTTTATCCGCAAAGTGCCTCACGCTCGGAGCATCGCCGCCAGGCCAGTTCGCAGGCCCCCCGGCGTTGATGCCATTGATTTGGATTTGGTTGGAAGCGTATGGGGTTATCATTCCTCTGTTTGGGGGAGGGATGTGGGTGGGTGAGGGGGGTTATGTTGGGAGTTTTGTTAAAAAAGGCTTGGCGTTCACAGGAAGGGTCGAGTGCGAGGCAGCATTGAACCTACGGTACCACAGGACTATTCGACCGTTCCATCGGCCACCGGGGTCACCACTCCGATAAACACTGATCCCCAACAAATACCTATACACGGTTAACCGAGGATAACTTGACTTTCATGAGTTGGAATGTGCGAGGGCTGGGTAATTACAAGAAAATGAGAAAACTACAGCTCTAGGCTGAGCGTCACGGGGTCAAAATCTTGTTTACACAGGAGACACATGCATGCACTGAGCACTGTGAAAGGTTCGCCAAGATGTGGGGCCCCCAAAGATACTTTACTAACTACTCTACCCAAAGCTGTGGGGTTATGACCCTAATCCACAAGAGCCTTAAGTTTGACCCCATTTCCCCACAGATCGACCCACAGGGCAGATATGTATTGCTCCATAGTACCCTGCAGAACAAGGAGGTGGTTCTACTAAATGTCTATGGCCCCAACATTGATGACCCAGAATTTTATATACACCTCACCTCCCTCCTTGACAGCTTCCCTCTAATACCAATCCTCTGGGGGGTGACTTTAACACAATATTCGATGTGGACCTAGATAGATCTGGCTCCCGACCCCGCCAACTCTCCAAAGCAGCTTATGCTACGCTGTCATCCCTTCCCCGTCTTGCACTTGTAGACGCATGGAGACTCCTCTATCCCCACTCCCGCTCGTACTCCTTCTACTCGTCGGTACATGATTCCTACTCCCGAATCAATAGATGGCTTGTATCTGACATACTTATAAGGTACATGACTCACCTAATGATCCTTCCCAGAACCCTGTCTGACCATTCACCAGTGACTATTACCCTCTGCTGGGGCCCTGACCGAGATCGGACCAGACACTGGAGAATGAAACCCCACTCTCTCTTTGACCCTGTCTTTAGCTCCGAATTGGAGACGGCCATTGAAGAGTTCTTTGAGATAAATACCGACTAAGTATCTTCGCAGGCCACCCTCTGGGAATCCTTTAAAGCCTACATTAGGGGCATAGCACTCTCCAAGGAAAATGGCATCCTCAAAACAATTCGAAGGGACAAGGCAGAGACTGAGGCCACACTGTCGACCCTGGAAGCCCAATGCTCGCTGTGCCAATCCCCCGAAACTCTAGCAGCCATAGGCTCGGAACTTGACAAGTTCCGCTCTCAGGCGGACCACAAATTGAAATTCCTGGACAGCCATGGTCTTGCTAAGAAATACAGGGAGGGTGAGCGTCCAGGCCACTTCCTGGCCAGGCTCCTCCGTCGCGAGCTGGGTGCCCCACATATCCCTGGTGTGGAAAGACCCGACGCCTCCCTAGCCACCTCACCGCAAGATATTAACTTCAAATTCCTCTCTTTCTATGAATCCCTGTATGCCAACGCAGACAATGCCCCGACAACAGAGATTGATTCCTACCTAGATAGCCTCCCTCCCTCGATTCTCTCCCCCGAAACCATCAGCTCTCTCGAGTCCCCATTTACTCCCGAGGAATTCTCGGATGCTATAGATTCACTCGCTTCATGGAAATCCCCAGGCTCGGATGGCATCCCGATAGAATTTTACAAACGATACAAATCACTTCTACTCCCCCGCCTAATAGCCCTCTGGGAGGAATCAGTTGAGACGGGCAAATTTCCCCCTTCTCTCCGTGAAGCCACAATAACTGTCCTACTTAAATCTGGCAAACCCCCTACACGCTGCGGCTCATACCGCCCGCTCTCACTCACCAACTGTGATGCTAAAATCTATGTCAAACTATTAGCTCTGCGCCTAGCCCCCTACATGCCGCACATTATCCACCCTGACCAAGCCGGCTTTATTCCAGGACGCTCCACCTCCTTGAGTCAGCTCTTCAACATAATGAGCAGGATAAACCCGAATGTTCATGTAGTAGCCGCCACACTCGATATGCAAAAAGCGTTCGACTCCGTGTCATGGAGGTATCTATGGCGGGTCCTCGAAAAGTGCAAATTCGGCCCCTGTTTTCTCTCCTGGGTTAGACTGCTGTACTCCGACCTGGTTGCCAGGGTCCATACTGAGGACCGATGCTCTCCCCTTTTCCAGGTTGCCAGAGGGACGAGGCAGGGCTTCCCATTCACTCCTCTGATCTTTGCAATAGCGATGGAACCATTCGCGGACATGCTACGCCAATCCCATGCACATAGAGGCTTGCGTACCTCGGGCCAGTCGGACATTGTGTCTCTGTAAGCCGATGATGCACTTCTCTTCATTCACTCTCCCTCTGCCAACCTAGCTCCGATACTTGAAGACGTTATTCATTTTGGACACATCTCAGGTCTCAAGGTGAATTGCTCTAAATCCACCCTCTTTCCGCTCACAGAATGCACGTGTCCCCCCCTGACTCCCTGGGATTTGCATGGGCACAGTTAAAGTTCACCTACCTCGCCTCGCCTAGTTCTGGAATTTGGTATGTTCTACCATGTCAACTATCCTTGTACATCCTAACACTCCTTCGCCAATGAGATGCCTTTTCCATGACTTCCCCAAGCTCCACCGAGACTCCAGGAAATTGTCTGGCCTCTGTATGCTACTCGCAGTGCGATCCATTTTACTCTGCTGGCTTCGGCCTACACCACCTACCCATGCGCAGTGGCTTGGGGCTGTTACCTGGGCCTCAGACACCGAGGAATCCTGGGCTCTGCTACAACCAACTCACTCAAAACCCAGAGATATTTGGCTCAAGTTTCGATCCTACATGTCTTCTATGGACTCTGAGTCAGACACTACATCTCCAGCTCCCTCCCCGCAACCTCCCCATTCCCCACCATGAAATGCTGTCTTTCCAGTCCTGCACCCACTCAGTATATACCCCCCATGTGCATAATCAAGATGTAAAGTTGAATCTGTGTACCTAAACTTATTACACTGTCTCTGTATTGTATCTGCCTTGTATGTTGCTCACCTGTTCCTGTACTGCCAAGCTCAATAAATAAAAGTTTTTTTTAAAAAAGAGTGTGCAACCAAAGTGATCAGGCTCATATCCTGGCTTTGCCAGTGGATGATACAGTGATCCTAGACACATCCTTTTATCTCACTGAATGGTACTCTACTGCCTTCCATGAGAAGGCTTGCATTCTCAGATACAGGTGTCATTTTTTAGCTCATTGCCTGATCGTTCTTCTTTGGTTGCCCATTTGAGTGAAGGGGTCATATACAGAAGAGCTGACAAAATGTCACTGGCCTCTGGCGAGAAAATATTTAGGTGTGCTTATTTAGCACAAGAAATGGGTTGCTTACACAATTTCAAACTTACTTCTGCACATCATACATAACAGTCAACAAGTCAGAATGGTGGGTGCATTTAAAGCTTTAAAATACAATGGAAACCCCCATATTAAATATTTTAAGATCGCACCAATTAATATTTGGGTACGTGTATACTTACCTTGATGATGAAGCTGGAATCATTCTCATTTTGCATAGCATGCTTCTATAATGTTTTGTTTTTAAATATTGTCTTGTCCTGTCATTATGTGATCTGTGTACTTTCCAAGTCAATTGTACAAAACAGGGTATTTTTTTAGTTCATGAAAATCAAACATAAACAAATAATTGTACTTTGTTTCCCAGTTCTTTTCATAGAGCAATGTGTCAAGTGCAGAAATTGCAGATTGTCTCAAATCCCAAGTTCATTTTATAACCAACGTGTGTGATCCTCAGCAATTAATTTAATTGTGTGATGGCTAGCCTGTCAAAATTGACATTCTTTAAAAAGTTCAAATTGTCAGCACTCAAAAGTGATTTAGTTCTCATGATATGCTCTTCAAAAAAAGTCTCACACATGGTTTAACTAGCTGCAGTGTTTCTTCATGTATAATAAAAGTGGCATTCACCCCACAAAGTCATTTGTTTCTTCGCTGACTAATATATATATGCATTTGAAAAACATAGTTCTCTTCTAATCTCAGTCAATGTTAGCACATATGCATCTTTCGGGTAGCTTCTACTTTATACCCGCTATCTCTTCTATGCAATTGCTTCCCATCTGTATGTAAGCTTGAGCTCTTTTACATTTTGCAAATATGAGTCCGATGTCTATGCTAGGGTATGTGTACCTTTTCATACCGCTACTGGTCTGTGTCCTGCATCTAAAATGTCACCCTCCTTTTGGCTGCAATTTTTAGTTTTAGCCAAAACGATTGCATTGGAGTACATCAAGAAGGAAGAATTTGATGTGAGGAAGGATACACAACATGTGGGTGTTGTTTGATTATTTACTCACCCATTGACTGCCCTTGGCCCTGCTAATCCCTATGGAAATGTCCATCTACTAATGGCACCTCCCCGCCCAAAGAACATCCTCTTAGAATCTCTTTAAGCTAACTTTATCAATCTGTAAAATCAAACTTTGGCCTGCCAGTGTTCTTTATAAACAGTCTTCTGAGAATTAATGGCTCAATTGTATTTGAAAATGTGTTACTGGTGCAAGAAACATGTCTTGCCAAGTGTGCCTTCAGCCACTTGATTTATAAGCAGTACACATGCTCTTAAAAAACAGGACAAGCACAGCGAGACCCAGACGAGGAGCAGCAATTTCATGAACCTCTGGTAGTTCTCTTTTTGCCGTAATGCCATCAGCAATTTGTTCCAGTGGTGTGCTGCCTTTACCGGAAAGGACTTGCCTCGCCCGAGTGCACGATTTGCACAGGGTATGTTTAAGGTACCCCTATCGGCTGATCTTAAGCATCTTTGGGGTGTGTGAAAGGAGAAATGTTTTTTAATGTAGCTTGTGCCTTTCTGTATAAGCATCTAATCTATGGATTATTGTCATGGCCTTGAAGTTAACTCTGTCCTCCACTCTTAACCAGTGGAGGGTTCTTCTCCCTATTGATACATGTTCTCTGTTTTTGACATTCTTAACTATGCGAACTGCATCATTTTCCATGACTTGGCACTTTTGGATTTCCCTCTTCGTGGCTCCCAGCAATAAGGCATTGCCGTAGTCAAGACGCGACAAAATGATGGCTCTGGCGATTGTCGCAGAGTTAGCTTCATTAATGAAAGGTTTTATCGCTCTCAAGAAGCGCAAGTAGTAGGAGTTGTTTTTCTGCAGGTAGTTTAGCTGTACCTCAGATCCAACCGATGCTTCCATCATCATCCTGAGAGTTTTGACGTGCGGCATCACCGGGATGATAGCCTCTTTGATGGTAAAGTTCTTATATTCCATCCCCAGCTTCGATTGGGCCTGTCGCGATCCGAAGGTCATCAGTTCAGTTTTAGTGTTATTTAAGCACATCCAATGATGTTGCATCCAATACTCTATGGCCTTCATTACGACCTCGGCAGTAGCCATGCCGCTATTGGCAGCATTGGCTGCCGCCGAACTCGCGTCCGGATCCGTGTCCACAGAATGAGGAATTACCGGGCCATTCCGAGTTCGGAAGGCCCAGTAATTCCTCGCTCCAAGGACCCGGACCCGGTCCTTCCCCATTCCCATTTCAGCCCCCATTACGAGTTGGCCCGTTGTTTGCTCCCTCTTCCCGTCGCGGGACCCGGTAAGCACTCCTGGTTTGACCAGGCGTTACTTCCTGGATCCCACGAGGGGACCTCGTAATAAGCCGGTACGGGGTAAACGGCGCCGGCACCTTTTACTGCACCGTTAACCCCATACCGCCAGGGTCGTAATGAGGCCCTATGACCTGATATACCTTTTTTCACTGTCGATGGTATAGTCACCTTTTTGTTAAAAAATGAGCTGCGTGTCATCGGCGTAATTCGTAAAGAATACGCCAATGTGTTCCAGGAGTTCACAGAGGTTTCTCAAATATAGATTAAACAGTAAAGGCGACAGGCTTGCTCCCTGCGGGATTCCATATAGAATGGGGGCAGCCTTAGAGAAATTGTCACCCCAGTGTACTCTAGCACTCCGATCTTTCAGAAAGGATGACAACTAGGCGAGCGCCTTGGGAGAACAACCGACTATTTTAGCCAGAGCCTCCTGAAGGAGCTGGTGATCCACCAAGTCAAAGGCAGCACTTAGGTCCAGTAGCATGAAAATACCTGTTTTACCTTTGTCTATCAGGTCCAACATGTGTGTCTGAAGGTCCAGCATGGCAGATTCGGTGCTATGAGAGGCCCGGAAACCTGATTGTTCTTCATGCAGCAACTTCAGATCGTCCACATGTTTTTGCAGTTGGTTTGTTGCAATTTTATCTAGCACCCTCAGAATAAAATTTAAATTTGTGATGGGCCGTAAATTTCCGTGGTCTTTAGGATCCAACCCTGCTTTTTTGACTAATGGGGTAATTGTTACCTCCTTAATCTCCTTGGGCACCACGCCTTCACTAAAACATGCATTACCCATCCTCTACAAAACAGAGAGAGAAAAGTTCTTTATGCTTCAAGATGAATTTGGTGGGCAGAATATTCTCTGCACATGAAGTAGGTTTCATTTTGGCCATTACCTTACATAAATCGTCCTCAGATATGGGCGAGAACCTAAAACTCTCTCTTACTTCCAAGTTTATGGTTTCAACTGGAGTAGCTGGTCTGTCTCCATCAGTACTGGCTGTAATAATGTTGTTTCTAACCTTTTGAATCTTGGCTCCGAAAGCTTCCTGCACGCCATCGCAGTCTTCACTGGTGGGTGTATGTGGGGGTGAAAGCATCCTGGGTTTTTCAATTCCCTTAAGTATATCAAAGATTTTACTGGCTGTGTTTGAGGCTGCCTCGATTTCTTCATTATAATAATTTTTCTTAGCTTCTTTAACACCTTTCCTATAGCTATGAACAGCCCTTTTCCAATTTTCTTTATTTACTTGGGTAGGATTCTGTCGCCATATCCTTTCTTTGGCTCGTTTCTCCTGTTTTAGTTTATTAAGATCTCCACTGTACCATATGCGGTGGTTATTATTTTTTCTCACCAATTTCTGTTTCAGTGGGGCATTCTCTTCCACCAAGGCTTGCATATGTTTGTTATATTTCTTCAACATGCTCTCACAGTCCTCCTTTTCAAGAAAGAACTCTCCGATCTTCTGCAAGCATGGTTTCAGTATTTCAGGGCCTATATTTTTAAAGTTTCTACTCCACACCTTGATATGGGGATTTTCAATTTGTGTGGACGGCGTATTCAGTTGTGTGTGGTGTGTGTGTGTGTGTGTGTGCATGCGTGCATGCGTGCGTGCATGCGTGTGTGTGTGTAAGAACCTTAGCCATGTCCTTTTTCAGCTTGTTGCGGGCCGCACAAAATCGACTGAATTAATTGGTCTTTTTTATGTGCGGCCTTCAAAAAGCATAAAAGTGGCATAGAACCGTTAAAAACAAGAATTGAGAAAGCAAACAGTTTTAACTTGTATATAGTTATTAGATAGCCATTTTCCAGCACTGCTATCATATGCCCCAGCACTCACACTATTTTCCAGCTGTTGCCATCTTATGGCCAGGTGGCACCATAATGGCAGTGCTTGGCAAATGCCTACCTCTTGCCTACACAAAACCTTTGACTTTGCCAATGCTTGTAAAATTATCTATATGTGTCCCATACCCTCGGTGTGGACTGCTAATGTTGCCCTTGAAATGCCACTTGTTTATTATTCTGATTCCAGCAAATCTGAAGAGGATAAGTGGACTGAAAGCGAGAACCCATGCATATTTTGATTTCTGTGTATCAAGCAATGTGTTGGGAGGAGAGGGGTGGCATGACCAGAGGTTATGGATCCCTCTTTTTTTTTTTTGGTTGTGGGGTGTTTGGAGGCCCAAAGAGCCCCGGGCCCCAAAATTACTTAAGGTGGCCCTGCTCACAGGGATTGGGCCAATAGCATTTCAAAGCTCCCAGTTGGATTCTTAATCTCTGTCAACACCAAA
Organism: Ambystoma mexicanum; assembly: GCF_040938575.1. Lineage (NCBI taxonomy): Eukaryota > Metazoa > Chordata > Amphibia > Caudata > Ambystomatidae > Ambystoma > Ambystoma mexicanum. Next base: position 942,146,970 of record NC_090939.1, read on the forward strand.
GTAGAGTAATTGCATTCACAAAGTCAACCTCTTTTTTTTTAACCTTAACCATGCTAACTAGTCTTTGACGTCTACTTCGTCAACAGGGTCACCTTTTGTGTGGAATGGAAAACTGTATTCACGTCCTGCATATGAGCATGATCCATGCTTGTTTCAAACACTGATTTAAAGACTTCTGTGGTGTGTTTCTACGTAAGGCGGTGCAAACGTAGGTGATAGCCCTAAATGTGAGCCTCTCAGATCCCATTTTAGGACACATTTGTATGTCCAAGGTCTCCCCCTCTGCTGCCCTTCTTCACCTCCCCTTAAATACCCTTTTGCCCCCCGAATTGACAGGCAGGCCAAATTTGAAGGGATTATGAGGATGCATCTGCTTTATTGGAGGACTTCACATAGAGGTAATCAGTATAGAGGGCGCTAGAGGTCCAAACAAGATGGCCGCATTGTAGCGAGCTCCCGCACGGCCAGACATTAATCCTGGATAATCCTACATAGTTTTGGAATTCTACCGCCCTGACCTGAGTCAGCCCAGGCTTTCCGGACCCGCCACACTCACCGGTGAAATTTTTGGAAAAATCGGTGCCCCAGCGACCCCTAATGCGGTGGCCCAAGCTTGCGGCCTGAGACATCCGAGCAGGCCCATCCGAAGCCGGGGCCGTGAGCAGCCACCAGCGCCTGAGTGGAGACCCGGAGCGACAGAAGCACCTCCCCTCCACTACACCTTCAAGGAGTGGTGCCGTGCGGCGTGCCCGTGAGCGGCGGACAAAGAGCAGAGCTAGACCCACTGCCTCCCCCACTCCCGCCAAGTCAACAATCCGTGACACGCAACCCGCGGTCGCGGCCAGAGCAGGCACCCGAAGCCCACAGCGGGAGAGAGGGGACTCCAATATCAGTGCACACCCCCGGTCTCCAGCCAGAGGGGAAGAGGGTCGGACACAGACCCGCGCCACACCCCCCACTCTAACAACGAGACCCGGCGCCGGGCGCGGCGTCCCCCGCCGGACATCCAGGAAGGAGGAGAAGGCCTGAGAACCGCGGCCCTCCCCGGCGGGAACGGACCCACGCAACTCACGAAGGATGAGCTGAGACCAGAGGCGGGAGCCGAGCAACAGACTGCTCAGCACAAGTACGGCGCAAGCTGGGAGCTAACTCAGCCTCAACAGCCCTGCTGTGGTCCCATACTGCTCCAGCCCCACGCCGCACGCTTGAGCCGCCTCTGCCTCCACGACACACTCATCCACGCTCCGCAGTACTCCAGCACAAACCCCCCAAAGGAGCCCATCAGTCACACCAAAAGGCAATGAAACAAACCTGCTGCCCCCCACAGGGACAGTGAGCGCGAGCTGCTGCAGGGTCCTCATAAGGCCTAAAGGGATCGGACGTACATCGCCAAAGCTGCGACACTCCTCCTGACAAGCACACTACTGGGCTCCCCGTCCCCCTGGAGAGCTCTATATCAGCAAACCACACCAGAGCAGAGCTCTACTTTCAAGCTCCCCCTCATAAAGGGACAACTAGTGCCACAAATCCAAGCACTTCCACTAGTCGTAACACACAGACGCCCCCGGCAGAGCTGGTCCAATGGGTAAGACGGACAAATCCCAGAGAAAACTCACTTTCGAAGCTGCAACGACCCCCAAAACCCCAAGACTCCAAGAAGAACCATAGACCCCAACCGACAGTGAGCACCAAATGGCAGTAGGAAACGCCGCAATCGACATCAAGGGACTCCTACTAGACCTGAAGGCGGGCATAGAGAGTCTGAACAACAAAATGGACGGGCTCTCCTCTAAGGTTGATCTCCTCCAACACAGAATGGACACTCACACTGAGCACCTCAACGAGGTGGAGCAACGCGTCTCCAACCTGGATGATGGTGCAGCGTCCCTAGAACCCAGAATCTAGCAACTCGAGACACAAATGAAGGTCACCACCTCCAAGTGCGAAGATTTGGAAGCCGTTCCCGACGGAATAATATCAGGATTATCGGGGTGAGAGAACACCAGCTTGATACAAAAATGGAAGACTTTGTGGAATCCCTATGCACCACCCTTTTCGGCTGAGATGCCCTCTCACACCTTTTTGTCGTGGAAAGAGCACACAGGATCCCATCCGTCACACCCATCCCAGGGACCCCCGCTAGGCCGATAATAGCAAAACTACTCAACTATAAAGACTGTGATGCCATTTTATGACTGGCCAGGGAGAAAGGAGAGCTCCTCCATGATGAAGACAGGATCCACTTCTACCCAGACTTCTCCCCAGCTGTCCAGTCCAGGAAATCCTTTATTGCCAAAGACAAAGGCTGAAAGAGAACCAATTCTCATACTCAATGCTCTTCCCGGCACGCCTCAGAGTCCAACAAGGGGGGAAAGTCCATTTTTTCCAAACATCGGAGGAGGCCAACGCATTCTTAGATCGAGAAGGATGCTCCGGGCTAAGCACCAACCAAGCACGCACGCACGCAAAGAGAAAGAAGCTGCAGAAACCCATCATGACTGACTCAAGGTCATCGGCACTAAATCCCGAGTACAAAATACAGCAACTGGTCCGAAACGAGACAGGAGTTAAGCACTCCGAGGCCGTGCAACTTGGAAGCCCCTATCGCCCCTTGCACAGAAAAGTTAATTCAACTGTTCATCGTTAATGGGTGGGAAAGCAAGGGACGGATCTGCGCCGTTGCGGATCCCACCCCGACCAAAAGAACCAACAGGCGAGTTGGGGGTTGCCTTTGCAAGGAAGGAAGTTGGAAAACAAGGTTGGGAATGCGCCCCCGGACTGCTGACCCCCGTCATCCCCCCGGCTCACCACGCTCTGTCACTGCCCCTCCCCCGCTGCTCTGGCGACCTTCAAATGTCAGTCGCCGACGCTACCATCAATGCCAGAAGATCCCTCATGTCAGGCCTAACAACAGCAGCATAAATGTACACAATAAACAAATAATTCAAGGTCGCCACTTGGAACATTAGAGGGGGCAATCCACCGAAAGCACCCAAAAAGAAGCTTGTGTTTTACAACTTCTTATATGTTTTTTTAAATCAAGAAACTGAACTGCTTATGTGAACTGGTGAAAACTAACAATAAAACGAGAGCTGGGAAGTGTCCCAAGGAATTGTGTTGTTTTAAAAAGCTGGAAGATTTGAACTCTTGGTGAAGGAAACCCCTGTATCTTAGGAACTATTTTGAACTTGGGGAAGGGGAATCTGATTACAAGCCAAGAGCTGGAAGAAGCTCTGAACATTACTTCGAACACTATTTCTTTTGAGGCTGACATCCCTACACATTGTACACAGTTAGACGTGAGGGCAAGTATAGGTTTTGGACATAGACAGACATTTGCTTTGGACTTCCTGACAGAGACTATCCTTAGTTTTCTTTAGGCAGAGAAATCCCACCTTAGCATAGGGCAAGTTAGACCTTACTCCATCCTGCATTTTGAGTTAATAAAACTTTGTGGATTAATCTTGAACCTGTTGTCTGTGTTTGCTTCATGATGCCTTCACTGGATCTAGTACATATTTTGAGGCCATGTTCTAAGCTGAGGAGTTACTGGGTAGGCATCTTATCAAGGGTTACGGATACGTTGGGGAGGGTGATCCCATCGGACCCAATACAGTGTGTTCTGCATGACCTGTCGGCATTGACTGCTTGCAGTGAGTGGTTCAGGAGAGCAGAATGGGATACTAGCATTGATGACTCTAGCTATGTGTTTGTGGGTTTCTGTTTATGTTCGTGTTGTTCTGTTTGGGCGTTTTAGCTCAAATGATTATGTCAGACGTATTTGACACCTGAGGATGAGACTGGCTTTGTGGCCCCATGAACTGGCTTAGGGCTTTCATCTTTTTAGCTGGGGGTGAGAAATTTACAATGTACAATATGCAAGTTGAAACATGTAGTACTCTGTGATTGTGGCTTTGTAAGATGCACTCTGTGACCACCAATGAGCTGTGGGGAAGAATGGGGTTTTGACAAGAGGGTGTGAGGGTTTTGCAACATGCACTTTGGGCTTCGAAGTACCCAAAACAGACTATGAGTGAGAATGCAGTTGGGATCAAAAGATAACATTCAGATGCCAATACTATCTGTACCCATGCCTAATGAAATGCATCAACTTTAATTAATTGCTCCAACTGTTATATTGTATTGATCTTTCATTCTTTAATAAAAATTAAAATGATAAAGGCTGATGGGAAGGCACAATTTGCGCTTTTTTTCCAGACCGTTTCCATTAGCGTTTTATCTCTACCAGCCCTCACATCAGTCCGCTCTCTCTAGGCTCTTTTCTTGCATCATATGCACGCCTGGGTTCAGGACAAGGGGGCAGGCTGGTCAATCTCCCAGTGTAATTGATGTAGGCGCCTGTAGCGGGAACAGGCCTGACTCAGCAACAGGCTGCCTGTGGCACACTGCCCTCCTGGAGCATTATAGGAATCTGTGATGGAGAAACTGTGACAGAGCAGGCCGGAGAGGACTAACACAAAGTGGGCTTCCATATTTCCCCATTGAAAGATTTCCCAGAAAGAAATTGTGTATGCATAACCGTAAAATCAAACTTTCTCCTGGAAACAAACTGGTGGCAATCTGCATTTTCACGCATTGTAATTTTGGATGTAAGGAGGGTATCAATTTGGCCCTAGACTACTACCACAGGCTAGTCTCTCAAATATCCAGCAAACTTTGGAGGCACGGAAAAGGCCCTTTATATGCGTCCTGGACCCCCAAATGTCCAGAAAATGTTGGCAGTCCAAAAAGCCCTTAAAATGCATCCTAGAGCCATGAGAGGCCAAACAACTTTGCCAGCCCAGAAAAGGCTTTGAAATGGGTCATTGACCATCAAAACTCTAGAAAGCGTTGGAGGCCTGAAAAAGATCTTGAAATCTATCCTAGACACCCTAAATTCCAGAAAATTGTGGTGGCACGACAAGGGCCCTAAAATGTGTCCTACGACCTCAAATGTACAGAAAACTTTGGAATCCCGAAAAAGGGCTTTAGATGTGTCCTAGACCCCAGAAAGTCCAGAAAACGGTGGCGGCCCAAAAGAAAGCCTTTAAATTAAATGTGTCCTGGACCCACAAAAGCCTCCAAAGGTTTGGTGGATCGAATCACGTGCCCAAGAGCACCAACAGTCCTAAAAACCTTAGCAGCCCGAAAAAGGGCCTTAAAATGCATCCACACCCCCGAAAGTGCTGAAAACATTGGCAGCCCGAAAAAGGTAATTAAGTCTGTCCTAGACACCCAAAAGTCCAGAAAACATTGGTGGGGATCTAGGCCTTAAAATGCGTCTTAAGGCCCAAAATGTCCAGAAAACTTTGGAGACCTGAAAAAGGCCTTTAGATGCATTCTAGATCTCAGAAGGTCCAGAAAACTTTGGGGGGCCAAAACAGGCTTTAAAAACGGTTTAACTTTAAATCTCTTCAAACTGGAATACATAATTTCCATGAGCTCTAGAAGTCAGATACTGTGTTTATTTCATAAGAAGAAACACCTCGGCCACTGCCTTAAGGTGCCTGCCGGTAGACAGAGCATTGTGCTTTTTGGAACGAGAGGCAGTAATTATGCAAGATAATGCCGTAAATAAATGCTTTGAGGAAGGAAGCAGTTTCTTTGATGAAAACTTAAATAGTTGTCTTTTTCTGGTTTTGTTTTTATTTGAAATAGCAGTTTAAATGTAATTAAGGAATTGAGGACAATTACAGAGAAGGGAGGAGACCTTATACCCAAACAAAAACGTTGAGTTTGTCAGCAGTATTATGTACAATGCATCCATTTACAAGATGCTAGGAGAGCTCATGTATTCAAGCTCTCTGAGGCCCTTAGGGTGGGTAGGTAGGGCCAGCGCTGGACACAAATCCAAATAAATAAAAAAATAATAATAATACGCACTACCTTTAGACATCTTTGTGTAACTTGTACGCACATGTTTGAATTCAATTCCGCACCTTGTCTTTCCAAGGCTGATAAATTAAGTACTGCAAAGTTGGGTAGTAGTAACACATATTATCGGAGGAGGAATCTGGCTTGGAGCAACATATACACAAATGGCATTATTATTGCAAGACTGTTTTCATTCTACTTGAATTATTTGGAAAGCACTCAAGCGTTATCTTGATGTGCATGGCTCCTGTTGGAGACCATGAGAACCAATTTCCTTTTCACAATGCGTTATCCTTCTGCTGTGACATCACAGCACAGAATAATGGAATTACTAATCGAGTGCTGTGAGGCCACAGCAAAGGGTTACACCACGTTTTGGAATCCCAGCCACATGAATCCATCGCTCCTCCTCGTGGCTCCTCTCTCCGCCGCAGGCAATGCCCATCCTCGGGGACAGCAGCCGGGCTTGAAAACAGATGGATGCATGTGGGGCCTAAAACAACATAAAATCACAAATGGGCTGTTTTCAACTATGGGGTGAATTCCACCCTGGGCTCTGAATAACATCAGACAACGCAGGCTTTGTCCACGTCTGTCAGATGTCAACCTGAGCCCACCGTCTCCCCATGGTGCATCTACATGTGATTGCACCCTTTGCATGCCTGTACAGTACTTACTCTCATTGCAAAGAAGCCCTTTCCATTGGTCGGGACACAGGCAGCCTCTGGGCTGGGAGATGTAGCTTCCACCGTTCTGACACTCCAGTGGTGCTTCTGCTGTTGTTTGTGGCGGTGTCGGTGAGGCTGAAACCGGTGGAAGAGTTGGGTCTGGTTTAGCTTCTGTTAAAAAAAATATGAGATTATGGTCAATTCCTGGAAAGATCTTCACATTATTTCCTTTAAAAAAAACAGGTTGTCAGTGTTTCAGACCACCATGTGCAATGTAGGTATGCTGAGTTAGACTTGCTTGCCTGTCTGAAGTCACACACAGTATCTGTTTCTCACTAAAAGGGGTGCTAATAAGGAAGATAAGTACTGGATATTATCACATCTCGATTATCTTCATACGTCATTAACTGCAAGTCTAACATGAACCTGTGAAGTGGCTTCCGGCAGCTTCTAGCCTTGAATAAAAAGGCGAGGAAGCCCAATACGAGTGCACATAATGCTGACTTTCCCTGATGAGCCCCCCGGCCACTCCTCAAAGGGGAGCGAGGCGACCCCGATTTACAAAATGTAAACACAGACAGCCAGCCCATTGTGGACGGTTTAGCTACGGGAGTTTGACGTCATCCTGAATTACTTGGAAATTATAGTAGGACACGGCCCTTCCTGCACTTAAAAGGCGAATCCACCATTTACTTACTGGTAACCTCAAAACACTGCGATATTCTTGTACGGTTAGCTCAGCGGGTTGAGCGCTCGTTGCTGCTATTTTGTGTCTGTGATCTGCGGGTTGTGCGTTCCAATCTCGCAAAGCCAACTTGATTGCAGCGTTAGGAAAGAACAAATCCGCAAACGTCTACTGCAGAGTTGTTCACCACATTTTCTCCAATGAGCAGCCGTACATGCTCCCAAGAGAAGGATTGCATATCCTTGTAGCAAAAGGCACCTTTCCACCACTGATATGTCGTGTGACTCACCTTCAAGTTTGAACTACTTTCGACTTGGTCGCTACTCCTGGGCTTGAGGCTTCTAGTTTTACACATTTCTCTGTCAGACAGGTTATGTCGCCCTGTAGAAGTTTTACCTCTGCGTGGGTTTTAAGGGCCAATTTTTAATATATTTTTATTTATTTATTGTATTATTTATTGTATTGATATCGATCACTTCCTTCATGATATGCAGCTGCTTTGCACAGAGGACGCAGTTCCTCAAGCAATTGACAGTAGGCATTGGCGCTGGGATATTGTCCGCAGGGCATACGGAGGCAGCTGAATGCTCCAGGCAATATACTCGCTCCTGGGCTTGAACTTGAGTTGATGTCTCAGTTGCTGTAGGTTCCCGAGGTCTCTGCAGAAATAGTGCGTCTGAGGGAGGAAGTACGCCTTTGCGATCTGTGCTCCTCGAATGTACGTAGTTGGCAGGCACACCTTCAGGGCAATTATCAGGTACTTCTATCTGCTCTGGCTGATTTGTACAGGTGAATGGCGGCCTCCCTCAGCCACCAAAAAGGAAGATCCGCAGGAGGGTTTTACTTCTGAAGTCAGGTTTGCAAAGTCTCGTATTGCCTGGTGATGCCCGTGTGTGCAGAAACTAGCAGCTTGGTCCTGGAAGGACTGTGACTCCAGGTGCAGGCTCGCTTTATACAGAGAATGTGGACATCCCCTACTGCCCACTGGTGGACATGGTGTTAGGCTGTTTCAGGACATCATTCTCAATCTGATGAGCCCATTATTTCGTCCAAATGCTGTAGGGGCACTAGGAGCAGCTGAAGTTACACCAAAAAGGCCCACACAACCGCCCTTTGGGCAAGACTTCCTGTTTTACCTTCTAGGAATCCCTATGGGCTTCAAGCCTGCTTTAGTGTCTATTATCAGCCTCTTAATGGTCCTCCTAGTCACTGAAGAGGAAGTAGGCCAAAATGGGACCTTCCGCTTGCCCATTGGTCCACAATGCTCAACTTGCTGTTCAGTTCCAGAATGGCTCCCCCACTTCTCACACCTCGTTTCTCCACCAGCACACTGGCACAGGGCACGCAGGTGGAGGGTTGGAGTGGGCAGTCAATGTAAATAACCAGGGAACAGGCTGTGCAAGGGGAAAGGGTATGTAGGGGGACGAGATTAGAAGTGGAGAACATTAGAGGTAAGGGTACTTCTTTAACAGTTCATGCCTTTCCCATCCTCGGGCTTCCATGGAACCAGCCCTTTTCTTCCTTCAAGCTTAGGCTTCGGCTATGTGGACCCTGTCACCCCTATCTCCCGAACTCACATCCACCACTCCAGGCTACAAGATTCTATGTCAAGACCGGAGGCGAGTATTATGCTTCTACTTCTTTTATTTCCTGTCTCCAGCAGGTTCAACAAATATAATAAATCGACATCTTTCATGTTGGAACAAAACATATATATATTTTTTTCCAAACTACATGTCCCTTCAAATCTATTCCTTTCTGTAGTCCTTCTGACTCCTGTCACATGCTCATAGTCCTTCCTGTTCCTCCCTTCCTCCTCTTCTTTTCCAGCTCTTCATCCTAGCTGTGATACGCAAAGAATTAATGTTATTGTATTTGTAATAAGCACACCTGCACGTGTACATTTACTTAATGAGCGCTAACGTGTGACATAAGAACGCGCTTTAGAAACACAAAATTGCCAAAATACTAAGATTTCATCTTCCTGACAACTTAAAGGCAGCGTAGCCCCGTGCCGCACTATCGGCACGCCTGGGGGCTACACTACCTCTGTATTAACAATCAAAGGCCCCCTCTGATGAGACGGCGGAGCCAGGAGGGAGCAGAGCCCCCACCCTCAAGGGGCAGAGCTTCCGCACGAGTAAGCCACCAATTACCGAGCGGCATACTCGCGAGCCCCTCAACGCTCCATAGCGGAGCAAAAGAGCACAGCAAGCCCCCACCCTTGGGGGCAGAGTTAAGTGCATATCGCGCATTTCGATCGAGGACACCGGCACCGTTATTACATTCACCTACACATGGACACGCCCGCTAAGCGAAAATTAGTGAGGGAAGAGCCGGAGCAGCAAAGAAGCACCCACAAGAAAGGTGAAGACAAAATATATATATATATATATATATATATATATATATATATTCAGTAAAAAAACTTTGTTAAAGGGACATTATGGTTAAGTTGCGCTACTAAAAACCTATGAAATTCAGTAAAAAATCTTTGTTAAAGGGACGTTATGGTTAAGTTGCGCTACTAAGAACCTATCAGATTCAGTAAAAAAACTTTGTTAAAGGGACGTTGTGGTTCCAAGCAAAACCGAAAACCCCCTGAAATTCGCCAGTTATGGTAAGCTAAGCAACCATAACTTGCGCCACCACTGTGCACTGCTAAGACTAACACCCAGGACACCAAAGATGACATCACAAATGTCATTGATGATATCACTGTGTCTGACTCCCCCTTTTTTCCTTTACTGACATATCTAGGCCACATAGTTTTCTTCAGTAACAGTCAGGAATTAAAAGTGGAAAAGGTAGTATATTTGTAGACTTATCCTTCAAGTATGTTCTTACAATAATTCCCTTAGGGTCCAGTCATATCATATGAAACATATACATAGGGGAAGACACAAGCATGAAAGACAGCAATCCTTTCTGTGTATTAAAATTATCAGTAGAGTTATCAGCACTTTCTGATAGTTCTGTTGTTTTTTATTACTGTACTTTCCCTGTATATGCACCTATTTTTATATCTTGTATTCACACTACTTTCCTTAGGGTCCAGTCACATCATGCGATATATATACATAGGGTAAGTAGCAGCTTTGAAACAGAGCAATCATTTCTCTGCATAAAGGTAATCAGTTAGGTTATGAACACTTTTTGCTACTACTGCTGTTTTTTTTTCCTTACTTCAATTTCCTTGTATATACTCTTATTTGTATGTGGTGTTGTCTCTTTGTGTTTTGTCTATAATAATGCAATTATGTAGTAAGTGGGTTTTATTATCTACTTATCACATGTTTCACAGTATGCAAAAGTCTAATAAGAAAACAGTTATCATTTCACTATTCAACATGGCAAGCTTATGAATATTGAACCTCCATCATGTATGCTGCACACAATGCCTATGTTTCTACATGAGCACCTTTGTATACTGGATGGACTAATTAGCCCTTGATATTTATTCCAATGATCCTTGACACTTTTTTTTATTAACATTACAGTAAGAAACCCTTGTACAGACTTTTCATGAAAGGTAAATGCATATGTGATGTCATCAGTGATATGATCAGTTGATCGGAGGTAAACTCTTCGAAAAATCGCAAAATGCAGTGAAAGCTCGAGAGCTATAGCACGAGGACTCTTGAACGTGCAGTAAAAATCTGAAGATGGCTGCCAGAGGAGGCGCTTAGGTAGAGGGCAGTCATTGGTTGGGGGCAGTATGACCCTGAGACCAGTGATTGGTTACTAGTAGAAAGACAGTTCAGAAACGAAACTGAAACAGATTTTTCCTTTACCGAGGATTCCCAGCCTGACGACGGGGAATATTCATGAGCATGTGAATCCATGCCAGACCCCATGCTGGAAAAATCCTGCAAACATTGAAAGTAAATGTGAATGTGAAGTTGGCCAGAGTGAACCCGGAAGAGCGATGCTGACTAAGAGGGGACAAAGTCTAACGTCCCAAAAAACAGTGCTTTGACAAACGTGAACCTGGTAGAGGGATGTCCACTATGAACTGTTAGAAAAGACATTAAGATTTGGGAACCAAGAGAAAGCCATATTGAACCCGGTGGAGGGAGGCTGAAAGCAAAGAGGGGTCTGCGCCCGGAAGAGCGGGACCAAGGGGTGAAGCCATCACCTGAAAAATAAGCCATAGTGAACCCAGTGGAGGGAGACGGAAAGCAACGAGGGGTCTGCGCCCCGAAGAGGGGGACCCAGGGGTGAAGCCATCCCCGTTAGGGAGAATTCTCAATTATGGCTAATTTCCCTCACCTAGTGAGTCCCCCAGCAGCTTTGCTGGACCTCTGGAGTTTATTTTTCTCCACTTGGTAAGAGTGAGAGCTTTTCCCCCACTCTTACCTGTGTTTTGCTATGTGTTTCCATCTGTTTTTGTGAGTGTGGACTCTGAAGTACACCACTTCGGTAGCCCCCTTCTTTGTGTGTGTCACACAGCACCTTCAGTGCCGTGGTACAGGGTTGTCTTTGAGACTTCCCTCGACTCCATTTCTGAGGCGACTATTGTCCCCCAGAAAAGGGTAAAGTTACCATTAACTTTACTTAGTCAATCTACCACAGATCCAGTACACCCCAACCTCCAATGGAGTACTGGAAAGGGTTAACTTGTATCCCTTTTTATCTGTACCTCCTAGAGCATTGTTTCGCTCTTTTAACATTTAGACTTGGCTGGTGGCAGTGTTATCTACCCTAACTTTTCTACCGTGATTATATTAGATAAACATGGTACTGTTCTTGGCTATTATATTAGCCTCGAACATAAACCCGCTTGACCAAATCGTCTTTCTTTTTGCTCAGGTTGGGTTTATTCGCCATTTCTTTTTGTTAAAGTCCTTCTTGTGTTTTACTTTGCGTGGCAAACTAGATTCGCCTTCTTTGTTCAGTGTCTTTTGGCAGGCTTCTGCTCAGAAGCCCTCCTCAAGGCACCTGGGTGTCTAGGTGGGCTGAATGTGAGGGAGGGGTGTAGTCACCCTCTGCACAGGGTATCCTAGGAAACCCAAGTTGCACTTTGTCATGATTGGCCAGGCTAGTTGTCCAGGCTGGACAACCCCCCTGCTGGGTGGTTGACAGCCAGGCTGCGTGAATGGGGGTTTTTCGCATAAAAGGCAGGTCTCTTGGACTAGAAGTCAGAGAGTCGCCATTGGAACTACAAGGACCCGAAGAGAAGCGGAGAGAACGATGGCTGCTGCAACTACCCCGTCCCGGTGAAGTCCTGCTGCAGTCCTGAGCTATCTGCCCTTCAACGACTGAGAGAAGATCCAGTCCGGAGTCTTCTTCCCTTGAGCTTGGTGGGAATAACCAGCTCATCTTCTTCAGCCAGAGGATCCTCTTCCGTGGTCGAAATCGCTGCACACTGCTGTAGTGGTCCGGATAGTGCATAGTCACCATTTAGACATTGACGTTTTAGCGGTCTGTTTACTCTTTTTAACCAATTTTATAATGGCTCCATTTTACTGTTCTTAGGTGCATTTCCACCATAAGCAAGGGATGATCGGAGACCGGGGGCGCTGACAGAAAGAATTGGTTAGTACATTTTCTAAGGGTGGTCTGGAAGGTGTATCCAGATGCAACATCAAGTGGGTGAGCAGTTTACAAAGTTTACAATTTGTTATGATGCATGTGCAAGGAGAAAATAATGTGGTTGCAGATGCGTTGTCGAGGTCTGTGATGAAAACAGTAGAGAGTGGGGAAGGTACTGTCCATGAGGAGGAAGAATCTGGTGAAATCTTTAGAAGTGGAAGGGGAAGGGGTGAGACTAGGGATGGGGGGACCGGATGGTGAGTGTTAGAGGTTACAGTGTATCATATTAGAAGTTATTATATTTAAATGTCTATGTATTGATGGGCTTGTGTGTGCAATACATCTTATTCATAACTTGGTTACTGTTGTCATAATATGGTCACTGACATCGCCTCCTGGAATGTCGAGTCCCAGCATCTGAGGGACTCCACATTCCACTAGGTCATTTGAGAAGATTTCCCCTGGCTGGGGGTCGTTGCTGTTACTAACTCAATAAAGAGTTAATTATAACTTTGCACAGTGTGGATCCATCATTATGTGTCTTAACAGTGAGGGGGTGTAGTAACGGATCAATTGGTGAATAACCATATGGGTGAGAGCCCAGAGAGGGAACTGAGACAGGATCTAAATTCCTCCTCCAGGGGGGAGGAGGATAAGCTCTGGCTGGAATCACTTCTAGATTTAAAGCTCAAGCCCCTTTAGACCATCCTAGAGTCATTGCAGATGTTTAAATCTGGGGTAATGAACACACTGGCTATCCTGGATGACTCAGAGTTCTAACAAAAAGAAATAAGTATGGTTGGTGTTGGGGCAAAGCCAAATGGTAAGATACTATCGGGGGGGCGGGGAGGTTAAGTGGTGAGCGTCCTGGCCTGGTCCCTGAGGTTGGCGGGCTGGTGATGCCGGCAAAGGATAATGCAGTAACCACACAGTTAAGCTCAGTAACTGTTAATTCAAATTTTACGGGCACTGGGAAGTCCGACTTAAGCTTTAGGGACACTGGGGTTAACATGCATATAGAAGGGCTGTAGAAGAGCATTTTGAATTTACTGCCTGCAGCAGCCCCTCTTATGGGGATTATTATGGGGGTGTACCGGGGCTCCCTAAGTGTGGATTTGAATTAACTATTTCACTAATGAATAAAACAACCTATTGGATCAACGGCAACCTGATTGGACCGAGCATTGACCCAAGCCTTATCTTAATGGCAAGAAGGGTAGGAAGGGTAGGCCAAAAACCCAAATGTATGAAGGGGGACTGCATAGTAGTTTCCTTCTTGGATGCAACGATGGTTTGTTATTTGGTCAACTCTAATTTATCGAGAGGCCTAAAACCAAACAGCAACAGTCTCCATAGTAGGCTGGTCTCTCAGGATTTGTTTTACGGTTGTACAGGGAGGGTGGCTGATTCAGGGAACCGCTTGAGCAAATTTGTTAGGAGGAGGGAAGCACAGAGTTACCCCGTGCACAGGGGCCTTTGTATCCACCTCTTGGCCACAGATTACCCTTGGGTTGGAGGCCCAACCCTAATTTAGAAAGATTGACCCCACAGAAGGGAGAGGCGCATACTATTGGGGTTGAGCTAGCTAATCGGTATGAGGCCCTAACCTCCTGTGAAGATCTGGACTGACGTACGGCTGACCGGCCCCTCCCAGTCGACTGGGAGATTTGTGAGGGGGGCGGGGAGGGAAATGAAGAATGCAGGTCTAGGTGTACTCCTAGTACAAGAAACTAGAACAGTGAAAGGGGAAGAAAGGGCCATTCCAGGTTCACATGTGGGCCAGATATTCTGGGCATCGGGCCCCACCAAAAAGGGAGGTTTTGGGATCCTACTCCGCAGAAACCTTAGGCTACAGTCATCAGTTTGGAGCAGAGCAGATGGAAGAGCGGTGGTGGTCTCGGGAAACCTGGAAAACTCCAGAATTACCATAGCAGCCATTTATGGCCCAAATATGGGTCAGATGGAATTAATCAAGGAAGTACTGAGGGAGGTATTGGATAGGGCCGAGGAGCTCATCCTCTTGGGAGGCAATTTTAACATGTGGGCGGACCGAGGATTGGATCATAGTGGGAAGCCGATCCCCACAGGTAGTAGGGGGGGGCAGCCATACAGAGGGTTCTTGGACTTAATGTGGAACCACAGGTTGGTAGATCTTTGGAGGGAGACTCACCCAATTATGAAAGGCTATACATTTTACTTCCCAGTCCATGGCTCCAGGACCATGATTGATTATATATTTCTGGAACACCAGCATATGAGGGGAACTGATGCTTGTAACCATCACCGGGTTAGCTGGTCAGTTCATAACCTGGTTTGGGCAGACATTATTATATCGGGTTTAAAACCGAGGGAATAATTGTGAAGGTGCAACAACCTCCTATTGAGGGATGTGGTTTTTAGAGAGCAGATGATGTTTTCAGCCATTAGAGAGTACTTTGAGTTAAACAACACTGGTGAGGTTCACTTGGAGACAGTATGGGAGGCGGCTAAAGCTACATGGCGGGCTAGATTGATTAGTGAAGGGGCGGCCAAGAATAGAACTAGAATGCTCTTGGCCCACAAACTAAGATCTGAGATACGCCTATTGGAGAGAGTCGAGGGGAAGGAAGAGGAAGAGAAGGAGAGAGACCTAGGGATCACCAAAACCAAGAGACAGGAACTTAGAGAAATGGAGATGGGTAAAATTGTAGCAGGCCTCCAACACCTGAGACAGAAATATTACGAAAAAGGGGATAAGCGGTGCCAGGCTGGTGGCGAAGCTCCACGCCCAGCGGCCAGATAGATGGGTGGCAAAGATCAAGAATGGGAAAGAGGGGATAATATCGGACCCAGAGGCGATAGCGGGAGAATTTGCCAGTTTCTATGAGATATTGTACGAGAAGGAAGGAGTTATATGAGGGGAAACATTAGAATCCTAATTGAAGGGAGTGACCCTCCCGACCCTTTAACCTGGAGAAGTCTTCACCCTAGAGGCCCCAATAACAGATGAGCAAGTCCTCCGGGCAATATCAGGTTTGAAGTTGGTGAAGGCCCCGGGAGAGGACGGGTTCACGGCAGGCTTCTATAAGGCATTTGCAGGCCAACTGGCGAATTCCTGGCAGATCTGTTCACAAATATTATGTCCACAGGGAGGGCCCCTCTGTCATTTGGGAAAGCATTAATCATGGTCATCCCCAAAGAAGGAAAAGACCCTGCAGACTGCCAATCTTATAGACCAATCTCCCTCCTGAACGTGGATGCAAATTTGTCCACCAGAATAAATGCAACAAGACTAGAGGGCCTCCTTCCGGGGCTCATCCATTCTGATCAGGTGGGCTTCATACAGGGGAGGCAGGGAGCAGACACCCTCAGGAAGACTCTTCATCTAATGAGGGAGGCAGTACCCAGGGGGGGCAGCCCAGTCTTGGTGGCCATAGATGCCGAAAAGGCCTTTGACCGAGTCAACTGGGAGTTTCTACATGGGGTACTAGAGAAATTTGGTTTTGGTGAGGGTGCCCGACGAGCGGTCAAGGCTCTGTACGCAGAACCGTCAGCCAGAGTTACGGTAAATGGGAGGCTATCATGTAGATTTAATTTTCAGCGAGGGACCCGACAGGGCTGCCCCCTCTCGCCCCTATTGTTTGCAATGACCATGGAGATTTTGGCGGAATATCTGAGGGGGTCCCCTGATGTGATGGGTATAGATGTGGGAGACAGAACCTTTAAACTTGGTCTCTATACAGATGATATAATGCTCCACGTGAGGCAGCCAGCCCAATCTGTCCCAGCCGCCTTGCAGGTGATAGAGGAGTTCTGGCATTTTTCAGGATTGAAGGTGAATGTGGGCACATTTGGTCCCCACCGGTGAGGGACGCGATCCCTGACCACGAACATTATCAGTCCTGGCTTGAAGCGGGACTTTGCAGGGTGGGTCAGTTGGTGAAAGAAAATATATTCATAAGCATCCAGGAACTGGAGGAAGCATTGGGCATTGGCAGGCTGTCCCCACTCCTCTATCTAAGATTGAAGCGGGTATTCATGGCAGGGAAATGGAAGCAGAATATACAGAGGCCACTCACCCCAGTAGAGAAGGTCTTGGACACGCATGTAGATATGAAAGGTCTCATCTCCCTCCTGTATACGGCGCTTTTGTCCCGCCGTATAGGAGCAATCAGGGGTCTAAGAACGAGATGGGAGAGGGAGTTGGGCTGTGAAATTGGGGACGGTTTATGGGTGCGACTCTGTAGTAGGGCATTTAAGACCTCAATTTCATGTCAATATAAGATGCATGCCATAAAACTGCTTCACAGGTGGAAATATGACTGGGTAGTACTCTCCAAGATGTTTCCAGCGGTGATTCCCCGTTGCTGGCATGGATGCGGGGAAAAAGCCAATTATTGGCATATATGGTGGACATGTCACAAAGTGTGCACATATTGGACAGAAGTGTTGAGCTGGATCAAAGAGGCGGATGTAGGATCCCACCCACTGCCCATCTTAGTATTATTTGGACTTGAAAGAAGGGATGAGCGGTTGGACAAGCTTCCACACCTGTCACATTGTTTACTTTTAGCGGCCAGAGCCTGTCGAGCTAGAACTTGGAAAAGGATCTGCCTCCCCATGAAGAAAGAATGGGTGGCAGTGGCCAGGGATATTTATCTTATGGAAAAGATCACAGAAGCTATACAGGGATCCAACGTTCTGATAGAGACTGAATAGCTCGGGTTCTTTAGTGCTTTTAGTAACATGGAAAGTACTGGTTGAAATTCCCGGAGAACAGTGACTATGCCCCACCAAATAGTTAACTTGGAAAACACAGACTTTAATTCAGAGGAATCGGGCCATTTCCGACGATCTAGTGCCCGGTCGGGACTGCCGACAACGGATTGAACAGTATAAGTGAAAGCAGCGATCTGAGACTGTGCCTTGAAAGGGGGTAGGGGAGGAGGGACAGGAGGGTGTATACGCCAGGGAATTATCACATTTTTTTTTTTTTGTTTAAGATTTATAGGGACACAAGTCCCTTTCATGTTTGCTCCGAAGGTTCTCTGTTGTTTCATAAAACCAATAAAAAGAAATAAAATTTTAAAAAATCCAATGTCATTCTCCTGCAAGAGACCTGGGCCTTGGAGACCACAATGTTAGATGGCTACACATCGTAGGGTCTATCAGTGAAAAAAATGCTAGAGTAAGATGTTATGGGGGTCTGGCGATTTTGATTTAAGCCTCCCTAACCTGTAGGTTTAGGGTAGTGGAGACTAACATGGACTACCTAGAGGTGCTCTGTATTTTACCCTCTAGGGGGGACCCGTTAATCATTTTGAACCTCTATAACAGCCCCCATAAGGCTGAGGCAGACAGGTTAGCCAAAGTCAAGGCGTTTATTGATGAGTTATTTCTAAACAGGAGGAATCTTAATGAGGAGATTTTAACCTCAAAATGGGTGTAGGTCTGCCAAAGGATCTGTTAGATCCGCTGGAGGACTGGTCACTGAACATCCCCTTGCACACAATGAAATATGGACGGGTATGTGCAAAGGGTCTCCAAATGTGTTTATGGCTCATAGAATAGGGGCTGCGCACGGTAAACAGATGCAAAGCACCCGATATACCGGGTAACCTTGCCTTCAATAATCACCAAGTTTGGAGGGGGTGTGGCCGGCAACCGGGCAATGAGGACGTGATTCCTCACTGCTCTCAGTGCGCCAGCTAGATCCTGCCTTTATCCTGACAATTCATGTTGTTAAACTCACGAAAATAGCTTCCAAAAGTGGCGGAACCGTTACGCAACGGGTCGCTGCACTATGGACCTGAACCGACGTGTGGTTCCGGAGATACACGCTGTGGAATCCAGAAGCGGCTGACTGCGTATGCCAGATGAGATGGCCGCTGGGACTGCGAGCTAAGAGGAAGGTGCGCATTACGTTAAAGGCTCCACTGAACCAAGCGCCCCGCGACAGCAACTACCATCACATCGCTGAGGCCGAAATCAGGAAGACTAAACACTGATCCCGACAACAAACAACACTGCGAGTAGGCGGCGAGCGTGCCCATGAAAGCATGCGGGCATTGGCATCCCCTGCTCCGATACGAGGTGGAGCAACCCTGCTTGAGGACGACAGAGAGGACCAACCAACGTTACGATCCTGATCACTGCAGCGACAAGGTGAGCCGCGCTATGGGTCCTCCCCCTGATGGGATCTTCAAGTGCCATCGAGGCTCGGCTCCTACCTGCTGCCCCGGCGGTCGATGGGGCGGTCCCATCTGAGGCTGCGAGAAGCTGCTGTGTGTCAGTGGCAACGACGCGACCCGAGCTAGCAGGCGAACCACGGAAGGCTGCCTGAAGGTGCTCTGGTTGCAGGAGAGCCAAGTCGAGAGCGAAGCGAGCAGCGCCTGCGACAAGGAGTGAGCGGGGGCAACCAAATCAAACACGTCTCCTACGCAGAGACGGTGCGAAGAAGCTAAACTGCCTACCAACAATGATACGCAGCAGAATTATCCCTGGACCCCAACCGCTCACAGTGGGACCCTGAAAGTGGAACGTGACAGGTGGATTGCAACACACATGCCACAAAGCAACCGAGAATGGAAGGTAAGCTGCCTATGCTGATGGCATGGCTGTTATAAGGTGAATGAGAACTGCGCACTGAATCTACAACGCTCCGAGCTCCCAATAAAGTAGTGATGTGGCTGAGCGCTGAGTGTCCCTGGTGAACCCAATAAGACTAATATCCTGTGAATACATCACCTAGCCGCCATAACACGCAGCAATAAAAAAGGTTTACACACTTAAAATCGCTTGTGAGCCCAGACCGTTATCAAAAGCGAAAACCTGCTGGGAGGCGAGCTTGTACACAACCGGTGCGCCGACCTGAGTGGCAGCACGCACTTCAGAAGCTGCAAGGATTTGAGAGAGCAAAACAACATTCTGATATCACCGGCCCCGATCAAAGCCTACTACTGAGGACAACTGAAACAAGCACGTCTCCCAGGAAAGGAGGCAACTGGTGCACTGGCCTGCTTGTCCGTGGCGTGAAGCGGCAACAGGGCCCCTAATCCTGCACTATACGAGTCTAAGACACACGTTTAAACTGAGAGTAATAGAAACACCTCCTTCCCGAAAGATAGGGTGCCGACCAAGTCAATCCTCAGGCTCACAAAACAAAGGAGGGAGAGGGCATAGGTGATAACGCAGCAGACTTCTGTGAAGAAGTGGACAGTGCATATAAACCGTAAGAGAAACCAAAAGGAGGGAAGAGGTGTTAGAGATTACAACGGCACCTCCCTAGCGAGATAGAAGCCCAGGCTTATGGTTCTGCCGTCTTCGGAATACCGCAGCAGGGTGGTAACGAACAGCACCATTTGGTAATAAATGCTGGACAGTGCACCTGTGAAGGCGGAACAAGTGTCTCTGGTGAACCACTTGACCAGTATCCACAAGATCCTGAACCAACAGCAACAACTGGATGGTGCCTTGCCGAATCGTTGCGCCCGAAGCGAGCACCCCAATGACCTAAACAGCTGCACAAACATCGGCTGAGAGTGAAGGGAGCAACTGCAAATCAACACTGGCTTGACCACCATGGGGAAAGACAGGGCAAAGAACGCGACAAGGCAGAGCAAAATGGAGCAGTACACAATCACTACCCAAGTTCCCCCGCAGGAGCAGGGCAACTTTGGCGATGCATTGGGACCGAAGGATGACAATATATCCCTTAAAGACATCATGAATGCTATCAGAAACTCAAGGACCTCTTTGGAAAAAAAGATGGATGGCATAAGTACTGAGGTGTCGCTATTGCGCCATGAGCTGCAAAAATTCACGGCTCGTACCGGGTAAGCAGAGGGCCGCATGTCGGAAACAGAGGACAGCCTGAGGACTGTAAATCACCAAATGACCGGAGCGTTGGCACGCCTCAAGGCACTAGAAGAATGAGTGGAAGAGGGTGAGGGCAGAGCAAGACGGAACAACATCTGGATCCTTGGATTGCCTGAAAACTCCGAAGGCCCGAGCATGGAGCTATTCCTAGAGCAATGGCTTGTGGATCTATTCGCTCCCAAGACCCTATCAAAATTCTTCTCAGTTGAACGTGCTCACCAACGGGCAGACAAATACCCGGAGCTCCCCCGCACACGGTAATAGCAAATCTCCTGAACTATAGGGATCGGGACGCAATACTGCGATGGCCAGAACTAAGGGCTCCATAACATTTAATGGCTCCAGAATCGCCTTTTTCCCAGACTTCACCAGGGAGGTTCAGAAAGTGAGGCAGCCCTTCGACCCACTCAAGAAACGCCTTCAAGCTGTTCACATAAAATACGGACTTCTGTTCCCAGCACAAGTGAAAATATACCACAAACATACGACAGTGAATTTCACGGATCCAGGAGAAACGTGGAGCTGGGTGGAAAGAAACCTAGAGGGTGACTGGAGGCCGAATCGGAGGCAAGACATCGACAGGAGTCACCCACGACCAGAGAGAGCACCACCTGAGCTCCCACAACAGGAGATGGAAGCACTGCCAAATGAAGGCTTGGACTTCTGGAAGCAATCAATCCTTTTTTTTGAAGGGGATACCAAATATAATGGCTAATATAGGGTTCTAATATTTGGTATCCCATTGATGTTGGGGGTAACATTTAAAAAAGGACTGCTTGAAATATCCCTTGCATTGGGGAGGGCAGTACATCATAAGCCTACACTGCGACAGCTTCTGGAAGCCATCCCATCCTTCTTTTGAAGGGGATACCAAATATTACAGCTAATATAGTGTTGTAATATTTGGTATCCCCTTGATTTTGAGGGGTAACATTTAACAAAACACTCCATGAACTATCCCTTGCATTGGGGAGGGGAGTACAACATAAGCCTACACTGTGACAGCTTATGGAAGCCACCTCATCCTTTTTTTGAAGGGGATACCAAATATTACAGCTAATATAGTGTTGTAATATTTGGTATCCCATTGATGTTGGGGGTAACATTTAACAAAGGATTGCTTGAAATATCCCTTGCATTGGGGAGGGGAGTACATCATAAGCTTACACTGTGACAGCTTCTGGAAGGCATCTCATCCTTTTTTTGAAGGGGATACCAAATATTACAGCTAATATAGTGTTGTAATATTTGGTATCCCATTGATGTTGGGGGTAACATTTAACAAAGCACTGCTTGAACTAACCCTTGCATTGGGGAGGGCAGTACATCATAAGCCTTCACTGTGACAGCTTCTGGAAGCCATCCCATTCTTTTCTTGAAGGGGATACCAAATATAATGGCTAATATAGGGTTGTAATATTTGGTATCCCCTTGATGTTGAGGGGTAACATTTAACAAAGCACTGCTTGAACTATCCCTTGCATTGGGGAGGGGAGTACATCATAGGCCTACACTGTCACAGCTTCTGGAAGCCATCTCATCCTTTTTTTGAAGGGGATACCAAATATAATGGTTAATATAGGGTTGTAATATAATGGTTAATATAGGGTTGTAATATTTGGTATCCCCTTGATGTTGAGGGGTGACATTTAACCAAGCACTGCTTGAACTATCCCTTGCATTGGGGAGGGGAGTATATCATAAGCCTTCACTGTGACAGCTTCTGGAAGCGATCCCATTCTTTTTTTGAAGGGGATACCAAATATAATGGCTAATATAGGGTTATAATATTTGGTATCCCCTTGATGTTGAGGGGTAACATTTAACAAAGCACTGCTTGAACTATTCCTTGCATTGGGGAGGGCAGTACATCATAAGCCTCCACTGCGACAGCTTCTGGAAGCCATCTCATCCTTCTTTTGAAGGGAATACCAAATATTACAGCTAATATAGTGTTGTAATATTTGGTATCCCCTTGATTTTGAGGGGTAATATTTAACAAAGCACTCCTTGAACTATCCCTTGCATTGGGGAGGGGAGTACATCATAAGCCTACACTGGGACAGCTTCTGGAAGCCACCTCATCCTTTTTTTGAAGGGGATACCAAATATTACAGCTAATATAGTGCTGTAATATTTGGTATCCCCTTGGATTTTGAGGGGTAATATTTAACAAGGCTCTGCTTGAACTATCCATTGCATTGGGGAGGGCAGTACATCATAATCCTTCACTGTGACAGCTGCTTCGGGAAGCTATCCCATCCTTTTTTTGAAGGGGATACAAAATACAATGGCTAATATAGGGTTGTAATATTTGGTATCCCCTTGTTTTTGAGGGGTAACATTTAACAACGCTCTGCTTGAACTATCCCTTGAATTGGGGAGTGGAGTACATAATTTCTGTGCACTGTGACTCTGGGCCAGCCCAACAGGTGCTTGGGCAACCAACACAAAATTAATGTGGCAGGGATCACCCTGATCGTCGTGGTCACACAACAAGACTGCAGCTGCCGTGGGCTCCCAGACAAGCAGCTGCTCTGCGATCACACAGAGGGCCAGTGGCCTGGAGGCACCCCGTTACACATGCTAGTCTGGGGCACCCAAACCGCTATGGACCTGAACCGACGTGTGGTTCCGGAGATACACGCTGTTGAATCCAGAAGCGGCTGACTGCGTATGCGAGATGAGATGGCCGCTGGGACTGCGAGCTAAGAGGAAGGTGCGCATTACGTTAAAGGCTCCACTGAACCAAGCGCCCCGCGACAGCAACTACCATCACATCGCTGAGGCCGAAATCAGGAAGACTAAACACTGATCCCGACCCCAAACAACACTGCGAGTAGGCGGCGAGCGCGCCCATGAAAGCATGCGGGCACTGGCATCCCCTGCTCCGATACGAGGTGGAGCAACCCTGCTTGAGGACGACAGAGAGGACCAACCAACGTTACGATCCTGATCACTGCAGCGACAAGGTGAGCCACGTTATGGGTCCTCCCCCTGATGGGATCTTCAAGTGCCAGCGAGGCTTGGCTCCTACCTGCTGCCCCGGCGGTTGATGGGGTGGTCCCATCTGAGGCTGCGAGAAGCTGCTGTGGGTCAGTGGGAACGACGCGACCCGAGCTAGCAGTCGAACCAAGGAAGGCTGCCTGAAGATGCTCTGGTTGCAGGAGAGCCAGGTCGACAGCGAAGCGAGCAGCGCCTGCGACAAGGAGTGAGCGGGGGCAACCAAATCAAACACGTCTCCTACCCAGAGACGGTGCGAAGAAGCTAAACTGCCTACCAACAATGATACGCAGCAGAATTATCCCTGGACCCCAACCACTCACAGTGGGACCCTGAAAGTGGAACGTGACAGGTTGATTGCAACACACATGCCACAAAGCAACCGAGAATGGAAGGTAAGCTGCCTATGCTGAGGGCATGGCTGTTATAAGGTGAATGAGAACTGCGCACTGAATCTACAACGCTCCGAGCTCCCAATAAAGTAGTGATGTGGCTGAGCGCTGATTGTCCCTGGTGAACCCAATAAGCCTAATATCCTGTGAATACATCACCTAGCTGCCATAACACGCAGCAATAAAAAAGGTTTACACACTTAAAATCGCTTGTGAGCCCAGACCGTTATCAAAAGCGACAACCTGCTGGGAGGCGAGCTTGTACACAACCGGTGCGCCGACCTGAGTGGCAGCACGCACTTCAGAAGCTGCAAGGATTTGAGAGAGCAAAACAACATTCTGATATCACCGGCCCCGATCAAAGACTACTACTGAGGACAACTGAAACGTGCACGTCTCCCAGGAAAGGAGGCAACTGGTGCACTGGCCTGCTTGTCCGTGGCATGAAGCGGCATCAGGGCCCCTAATCCGGCAACAATACGTGTCTAAAACACACGTTTAAACTGAGAGTAATAGAAACACCTCCTTCCCGAAAGATAGGGTGCCGACCAAGTCAATCCTCAGGCTCACAAAACAAAGGAGGGAGAGGGCATAGGTGATAATGCAGCAGACTTCTGGAAAGAAGTGGACAGTGCATATAAACCGTAAGAGAAACCAAAAGAAGGGAAGAGGTGTTAGAGATTACAACGGCACCTCCCTAGCGAGATAGAAGCCCAGGCTTGTGGCTCTGCCGTCTTCGGAATACTGCAGCAGGATGGTCACGAACAGCACCATTTGGTAATAAATGCTGGACAGTGCACCTGTGAAGGCGGAACAAGTGTCTCTGGTGAACCACTTGACCAGTATCCACAAGATCCTGAACCAACAGCAACAACTGGATGGTGCCTTGCCGAATCGTTGCGCCCGAAGCGAGCACCCCAATGACCTAAACAGCTGCACAAACATCGGCTGAGAGGGAAGGGAGCAACTGCAAATCAACACTGGCTTGACCACCATGGGGAAAGACAGGGCAAAGAACGTGACAAGGCAGAGCAAAATGGAGCAGTACACAATCACTACCCAAGTTCCCCCGCAGGAGCAGGGCAACTCTGGCGATGCATTGGGACCGAAGGATGACAATATATCCCTTAAAGACATCATGAATGCTATCACAAACTCAAGGACCTCTTTGGAAAAAAAGATGGATGGCATAAGTACTGAGGTGTCGCTATTGCGCCATGAGCTGCAAAAATTCACGGCTCGTACCGGGGAAGCAGAGGGCCGCATGTCGGAAACAGAGGACAGCCTGAGGACTGTAAATCACCAAATGACCGGAGCGTTGGCACGCCTCAAGGCACTGGAAGAATGAGTGGAAGAGGGTGAGGGCAGAGCAAGACGGAACAACATCTGGATCCTTGGATTGCCTGAAAACTCCGAAGGCCCGAGCTTGGAGCTATTCCTAGAGCAATGGCTTGTGGATCTATTCGCTCCCAAGACCCTATCAAAATTCTTCTCAGTTGAACGTGCTCACCAACGGGCAGACAAATACCCGGAGCTCCCCCGCACACGGTAATAGCAAATCTCCTGAACTATAGGGATCGGGACGCCATACTGCAGATGGCCAGAACTAAGGGCTCCATAACATTTAATGGCTCCAGAATCGCCTTTTTCCCAGACTTCACTAGGAAGGTTCAGAAAGCGAGGCAGTCCTTCGACCCACTCAAGAAACGCCTTCAAGCTGTTCACGGAAAATACGGACTTCTGTTCCCAGCACAACTGAAAATATACCACAACGGTACGACAGTGAATTTCACGGATCCCAGAGAAGCGTGGAGCTGGGTGGAAAGAAACCTAGAGGGTGACTGGAGGCCGAATCGGAGGCAAGACATTGACAGGAGTCACCCACGACCAGAGAGAGCACCACCTGAGCTCCCACAACAGGAGATGGAAGCACTGCCAAATGAAGGCTTGGACTTTTGGAAGCAATCACATCCTTTTTTTTGAAGGGGATACCAAATATAATGGCTAATATAGGGTTCTAATATTTGGTATCCCATTGATGTTGGGGGTAACATTTAACAAAGGGCTGCTTGAAATATCCCTTGCATTGGGGAGGGGAGTACATCATAAACCTACACTGTGACAGCTTCTGGAAGGCATTCCATCCTTTTTTTGAAGGGGATACCAAATATTACAGCTAATATAGTGTTGTAATATTTGGTATCCCCTTGATGTTGAGGGGTAACATTTAACAACGCACTGCTTGAACTATCCCTTCCTTGGGGAGGCGAGTACATCATAGGCCTTCACTGTGACAGCTTCTGGAAGCCATCCCATTCTTTTTTTGAAGGGGATACAAAATATAATGGCTAATATAGGGTTGTAATATTTGGTATCCCCTTGATGTTAAGGGGTAACATTTAACAAAGCACTGCTTGAACTATTCCTTGCATTGGGGAGGGCAGTACATCATAAGCCTACACTGTGACAGCTTATGGAAGCCACCTCATCCTTTTTTTGAAGGGGATACCAAATATTACAGCTAATATAGTGTTGTAATATTTGGTATCCCATTGATGTTGGGGGTAACATTTAACAAAGGACTGCTTGAAATATCCCTTGCATTGGGGAAGGGAGAACATCATAAACCTACACTGTTACAGCTTCCGGAAGGCATCTCATCCTTTTTTTGAAGGGGATACCAAATATTATAGCTAATATAGTGTTGTAATATTTGGTACCCCTTGATGTTGAGTGGTAACATTTAAAAACACACTGCTTGAACTAACCCTTGCATTGGGGAGGGCAGTACATCATAAGCCTTCACTGTGACAGCTTCTGAAAGCCATCCCATTCTTTTTTTGAAGGGGATAACAAATATAATGGCTAATATAGGGTTGTAATATTTGGTATCCCCTTGATGTTGAGGGGTAACATTTAACAAAGCACTGCTTGAACTATCCCTTGCATTAGGGAGGGGAGTACATCATAGGCCTACACTGTCACAGCTTCTGGAAGCCATCTCATCCTTTTTTTGAAGGGGATACCGAATATAATGGTTAATATAGGGTTGTAATATTTGGTATCCCCTTGATGTTGAGGGGTGACATTTAACCAAGCATTGCTTGAACTATCCCTTGCATTGGGGAGGGGAGTATATCATAAGCCTTCACTGTGACAGCTTCTGGAAGCGATCCCATTCTTTTTTTGAAGGGGATCCCAAATATAATGGCTAATATAGGGTTGTAATATTTGGTATCCCCTTGATGTTGAGGGGCAATATTTAACAAAGCACTGCTTGAACTATTCCTTGCATTGGGGAGGGCAGTACATCATAAGCCTACACTGTGACAGCTTCTGGAAGCCATCTCATCCTTCTTTTGAAAGGGATACCAAATATTACAGCTAATATGGTGTTGTAATATTTGGTATCCCATTGATGTTGGGGGTAACATTTAACAAAGGACTGCTTGAAATATCCCTTCCATTGGGGAGGGGGGTACATCATAAGCCTACACTGTGACAGCTTCTGGAAGGCATCTCATCCTTTTTTTGAAGGGGATACCAAATATTACAGCTAATATAGTGTTGTAATATTTGGTATCCCCTTGATGTTGAGGGGTAACATTTAACAACGCACTGCTTGAACTATCCCTTGCATTTGGGAGGGGAGTACATCATAAGCCTTCACTGTGACAGCTTCTGGAAGCCATCCCATTCTTTTTTTGAAGGGGATACCAAATATAATGGCTAATATAGGGTTGTAATATTTGGTATCCCCTTGATGTTGAGGGGCAACATTTAAGAAAGCACTGCTTGAACTATTCCTTGCATTGGGGAGGGCAGTACATCATAAGCCTACACTGTGACAGCTTATGGAAGCCACCTCATCCTTTTTTTGAAGGGGATACCAAATATTACAGCTAATATAGTGTTGTAATATTTGGTATCCCATTGATGTTGGGGGTAACATTTAACAAAGGACTGCTTGAAATATCCCATGCATTGGGGAGGGGAGTACATCATAAGCCTACACTTTGACAGCTTCTGGAAGGCATCTCATCCTTTTTTTGAAGGGGATACCAAATATTACAGCTAATATAGTGTTGTAATATTTGGTATCCCCTTGATGTTGAGGGGTAACATTTAACAACGCACTGCTTGAACTAACCCTTGCATTGGGGAGGGCAGTACATCATAAGCCTTCACTGTGACAGCTTCTGGAAGCCATCCCATTCTTTATTTGAAGGGGATATGAAATATAATGGCTAATATAGGGTTGTAATATGTGGAATCCCCTTGATGTTGAGGGGCAACATTTAACAAAGCACTGCTTGAACTATTCCTTGCATTGGGGAGGGCAGTACATCATAAGCCTACAATGCGACAGCTTCTGGAAGCCATCTCATCCTTCTTTTGAAGGGGATACCAAATATTACAGCTAATATGGTGTTGTAATATTTGGTATCCCATTGATGTTGGGGGTAACATTTAACAACGCACTGCTTGAACTATCCCTTGCATTGGGGAGGGGAGTACATCATAAGCCTACACTGTGACAGCTTCTGGAAGGCATCTCATCCTTTTTTTGAAGGGGATACCAAATATTACAGCTAATATAGTGTTGTAATATTTGGTATCCCCTTGATGTTGAGGGGTAACATTTAACAACGCACTGCTTGAACTATCCCTTGCATTGGCGAGGGGAGTACATCATAAGCCTTCACTGTGACAGCTTCTCGAAGCCATCCCATTCTTTTTTTGAAGGGGATACCAAATATAATGGCTAATATAGGGTTGTAATATTTGGTATCCCCTTGATGTTGAGGGGTAACATTTAACAAAGCACTGCTTGAACTATCCCTTGCATTGGGGAGGGGAGTACATCATAGGCCTACACTGTCACAACTTCTGGAAGCCATCTCATCCGTTTTATGAAGGGGATACCAAATATAAAGGTTAATATAGGGTGGTAATATTTGGTATCCCTTGATGTTGAGGGGTGACATTTAACCAAGCACTGCTTGAACTATCCCTTGCATTGGGGAGGGGAGTATATCATAAGCCTTCACTGTGACAGCTTCTGGAAGCCATCCCTTTCTTTTTTTGAAGGGGATACCAAATATAATGGCTAATATAGGGTTGTAATATTTGGTATCCCCTTGATGTTGAGGGGCAACATTTAAGAAAGCACTGCTTGAACTATTCCTTGCATTGGGGAGGGCAGTACATCATAAGCCTACACTGCGACAGCTTCTGGAAGCCATCTCATCCTTCTTTTGAAGGGGATACCAAATATTACAGCTAATATAGTGTTGTAATATTTGGTATCCCCTTGATTTTGAGGGGTAACATTTAACAAAGCACTCCTTGAACTATCCCTTGCATTGGGGAAGGGAGTACATCATAAGCCTACACTGTGACAGCTTATGGAAGCCACCTCATCCTTTTGTTGAAGGGGATACCAAATATTACAGCTAATATAGTGTTGTAATATTTGGTATCCCATTGATGTTGGGGGTAACATTTAACAAAGGACTGCTTGAAATATCCCATGCATTGGGGAGGGGAGTACATCATAAGCCTACACTTTGACAGCTTCTGGAAGGCATCTCATCCTTTTTTTGAAGGGGATACCAAATATTACAGCTAATATAGTGTTGTAATATTTGGTATCCCCTTGATGTTGAGGGGTAACATTTAACAACGCACTGCTTGAACTAACCCTTGCATTGGGGAGGGCAGTACATCATAAGCCTTCACTGTGACAGCTTCTGGAAGCCATCCCATTCTTTATTTGAAGGGGATACGAAATATAATGGCTAATATAGGGTTGTAATATGTGGAATCCCCTTGATGTTGAGGGGCAACATTTAACAAAGCACTGCTTGAACTATTCCTTGCATTGGGGAGGGCAGTACATCATAAGCCTACAATGCGACAGCTTCTGGAAGCCATCTCATCCTTCTTTTGAAGGGGATACCAAATATTACAGCTAATATGGTGTTGTAATATTTGGTATCCCATTGATGTTGGGGGTAACATTTAACAACGCACTGCTTGAACTATCCCTTGCATTGGGGAGGGGAGTACATCATAAACCTACACTGTGACAGCTTCTGGAAGGCATCTCATCCTTTTTTTGAAGGGGATACCAAATATTACAGCTAATATAGTGTTGTAATATTTGGTATCCCCTTGATGTTGAGGGGTAACATTTAACAACGCACTGCTTGAACTATCCCTTGCATTGGGGAGGGGAGTACATCATAAGCCTTCACTGTGACAGCTTCTCGAAGCCATCCCATTCTTTTTTTGAAGGGGATACCAAATATAATGGCTAATATAGGGTTGTAATATTTGGTATCCCCTTGATGTTGAGGGGTAACATTTAACAAAGCACTGCTTGAACTATCCCTTTGCATTGGGGAGGGGAGTACATCATAGGCCTACACTGTCACAACTTCTGGAAGCCATCTCATCCTTTTTATGAAGGGGATACCAAATATAAAGGTTAATATAGGGTGGTAATATTTGGTATCCCTTGATGTTGAGGGATGACATTTAACCAAGCACTGCTTGAACTATCCCTTGGATTGGGGAGGGGAGTATATCATAAGCCTTCACTGTGACAGCTTCTGGAAGCCATCCCTTTCTTTTTTTGAAGGGGATACCAAATATAATGGCTAATATAGGGTTGTAATATTTGGTATCCCCTTGATGTTGAGGGGCAACATTTAACAAAGCACTGCTTGAACTATTCCTTGCATTGGGGAGGGCAGTACATCATAAGCCTACACTGCGACAGCTTCTGGAAGCCATCTCATCCTTCTTTTGAAGGGGATACCAAATATTACAGCTAATATAGTGTTGTAATATTTGGTATCCCCTTGATTTTGAGGGGTAACATTTAACAAAGCACTCCTTGAACTATCCCTTGCATTGGGGAGGGGAGTACATCATAAGCCTACACTGTCACAGCTTATGGAAGCCACCTCATCCTTTTTTTGAAGGGGATACCAAATATTACAGCTAATATAGTGTTGTAATATTTGGTATCCCATTGATGTTGGGGGTAACATTTAACAAAGGACTGCTTGAAATATCCCATGCATTGGGGAGGGGAGTACATCATAAGCTTACACTTTGACAGCTTCTGGAAGGCATCTCATCCTTTTTTTGAAGGGGATACCAAATATTACAGCTAATATAGTGTTGTAATATTTGGTATCCCCTTGATGTTGAGGGGTAACATTTAACAACGCACTGCTTGAACTAACCCTTGCATTGGGGAGGGCAGTACATCATAAGCCTTCACTGTGACAGCTTCTGGAAGCCATCCCATTCTTTATTTGAAGGGGATACGAAATATAATGGCTAATATAGGGTTGTAATATGTGGTATCCCCTTGATGTTGAGGGGTAACATTTAACAAAGCACTGCTTGAACTATCCCTTGCATTGGGGAGGGGAGTACATCATAGGCCTACACTGTCACAGCTTCTGGAAGCGATCCCATTCTTTTTTTGAAGGGGATATCAAATATAATGGCTAATATAGGGTTGTAATATTTGGTATACCCTTGATGTTGAGGGGCTACATTTAACAAAGCACTGCTTGAACTATTCCTTGCATTGGGGAGGGCAGTACATCATAAGCCTACACTGCGACAGCTTCTGGAAGCCATCTCATCCTTCTTTTGAAGGGGATACCAAATATTACAGCTAATATGGTGTTGTAATATTTGGTATCCCCTTGATTTTGAGGGGTAACATTTAACAAAGCACTCCTTGAACTATCCTTTGCATTGGGGAGGGGTGTACATCATAGGACTACACTGTCACAGCTTCTGGAAGCCATCTCATCCTTTTTTTGAAGGGGATACCAAATATAATGGTTAATATAGGGTTGTAATATTTGGTATCTCCTTGATGTTGAGGGGTGACATTTAACCAAGCACTGCTTGAACTATCCCTTACATTGGGGAGGGGAGTATATCATAAGCCTTCACTGTGACAGCTTCTGGAAGCCACCTCATCCTTTTTCTGAAGGGGATACCAAATATTACAGCTAATATAGTGTTGTAATATTTGGTATCCCATTGATGTTGGGGGTAACATTTAACAAAGGACTGCTTGAAATATCCCTTGCATTGGGGAGGGGAGTACATCATAGGCCTACACTGTCGCAGCTTCTGGAAGCCATCTCATCCTTTTTTTGAAGGGGATACCAAATATAATGGTTAATATAGGGTTGTAATATTTGGTATCCCCTTGATGTTGAGGGGTGACATTTAACCAAGCACTGCTTGAACTATCCCTTGCATTGGGGAGGGGAGTACATCATAAGCCTACACTGTGACAGCTTCTGGACGCCACCTCATCCTTTTTTTGAAGGGGATACCAAATATTACAGCTTATATGGTGTTGTGATATTTGGTATCCCATTGATGTTGGGGGTAACATTTAACAAAGGACTGCTTGAAATATCCCTTGCATTGGGGAGGGGAGTACATCATAAGCCTACACTCTGACAGCTTCTGGAAGGCATCTCATCCTTTTTTTGAAGGCGATACCAAATATTACAGCCAATATAGTGTTGTAATATTTGGTATCCCCTTGATGTTGAGGGGTAACATTTAACAACGCACTGCTTGAACTATCCCTTGCAATGGGGAGGGGAGTACATCATAAGCCTTCACTGTGACAGCTTCTGGAAGCCATCCCATTCTTTTTTTGAAGGGGATACCAAATATAATGGTTAATATAGGGTTGTAATATTTGGTATCCCCTTGATGTTGAGGGGTGACATTTAACCAAGCACTGCTTGAACTATCCCTTGCATTGGGGAGGGGAGTATATCATAAGCCTTCACTGTGACAGCTTCTGGAAGCCATCCTTTTCTTTTTTTGAAGGGGATACCAAATATAATGGCTAATATAGGGTTGTAATATTTGGTATCCCCTTGATGTTGAGGGGTGACATTTAACCAAGCACTGCTTGAACTATCCCTTGCATTGGGGAGGGGAGTATATCATAAGCCTACACTGTGACAGCTTCTGGAAGCCATCTCATCCTTCTTTTGAAGAGGATATCAAATATTACAGCTAATATAGTGTTGTAATATTTGTTATCCCCTTGATATTGAGGGGTAACATTTAACAAAGCACTCCTTGAACTATCCCTTGCATTGGGGAGGGGAGTACATCATAAGCCTACACTGTGACAGCTTATGGAAGCCACCTCATCCTTTTTTTGAAGGGGATACCAAATATTACAGCTAATATAGTGTTGTAATATTTGGTATCCCATTGATGTTGGGGGTAACATTTAACAAAGGACTGCTTGAAATATCCCTTGCATTGGGGAGGGGAGTACATCATAAGCCTACACTGTGACAGCTTCTGGAAGGCATCTCATCCTTTTTTTGAAGGGGATACCAAATATTACAGCTAATATAGTGTTGTAATATTTGGTATCCCCTTGATTTTGAGGGGTAACATTTAACAAAGCACTCCTTGAACTATCCCTTGCATTGGGGAGGGGAGTACATCATAAGCCTACACTGTGACAGCTTATGGAAGCCACCTCATCCTTTATTTGAAGGGGATACCAAATATTACAGCTAATATGGTGTTGTAATATTTGGTATCCCATTGATGTTGGGGGTAACATTTAACAAAGGATTGCTTGAAATATCCCTTGCATTGGGGAGGGGAGTACATCATAAGCCTACACTGTGACAGCTTCTGGAAGGCATCTCATCCTTTTTTTGAAGGGGATACCAAATATTACAGCTAATATAGTG
This sequence comes from Ambystoma mexicanum, assembly GCF_040938575.1. Classification (NCBI taxonomy): domain Eukaryota; kingdom Metazoa; phylum Chordata; class Amphibia; order Caudata; family Ambystomatidae; genus Ambystoma; species Ambystoma mexicanum. The sequence continues at coordinate 942,180,769 of NC_090939.1, forward strand.
TTGTAATATTTGGTATCCCCTTGATGTTGAGGGGTAACATTTAACAAAGCACTGCTTGAACTATCCCTTGCATTGGGGAGGGGAGTACATCATAGGCCTTCACTGTGACAGATTCTGGAAGCCATCCCATTCTTTTTTTGAAGGGGATACCAAATATAATGGCTAATATAGGGTTGTAATATTTGGTATCCCCTTGATGTTGAGGGGTAACATTTAACAAAGCACTGCTTGAACTATCCCTTGCATTGGGGAGGGGAGTACATCATAGGCCTTCACTGTGACAGCTTCTGGAAGCCATCTCATCCTTTTTATGAAGGGGATACCAAATATAATGGAATATATACAGTGGTAATATTTGGTATCCCTTGATGTTGAGGGGTGACATTTAACCAAGCACTGCTTGAACTATTCCTTGCATTGGGGAGGGCAGTACATCATAAGCCTACACTGCGACAGCTTCTGGAAGCCATCTCATTCTTCTTTTGAAGGGGATACCAAATATTACAGCTAATATAGTTTTGTAATATTTGGTATCCCCTTGATGTTGGGGGTAACATTTAACAAAGGACTGCTTGAAATATCCCATGCATTGGGGAGGGGAGTACATCATAAGCCTACACTGTGACAGCTTCTAGAAGGCATCTCATCCTTTTTTTGAAGGGGATACCAAATATTACAGCTAATATAGTGTTGTAATATTTGGTATCCCCTTGATGTTGAGGGGTAACATTTAACAACGCGCTGCTTGAACTAACCCTTGCATTGGGGAGGGCAGTACATCATAAACCTTCACTGTGACAGCTTCTGGAAGCCATCCCATTCTTTTTTTGAAGGGAATACGAAATATAATGGCTAATATAGGGTTGTGATATTTGGTATCCCCTTGATGTTGAGGGGTAACATTTAACAAAGCACTGCTTGAACTATCCCTTGCATTGGGGAGGGGAGTACATCATAGGCCTACACTGTCACAGCTTCTGGAAGCGATCCCAATCTTTTTTTGAAGGAGATACCAAATATAATGGCTAATATAGGGTTGTAATATTTGGTATCCCCTTGATGTTGAGGGGCAACATTTAACAAAGCACTGCTTGAACTATTCCTTGCATTGGGGAGGGCAGTACATCATAAGCCTACACTGCGACAGCTTCTGGAAGCCATCTCATCCTTCTTTTGAAGGGGATACCAAATATTACAGCTAATATGGTGTTGTAATATTTGGTATCCCCTTGATTTTGAGGGGTAACATTTAACAAAGCACTCCTTGAACTATCCCTTGCATTGGGGAGGGGAGTACATCATAAGCCTACACTGTGACATCTTCTGGAAGCCACCTCATCCTTTTTTTGAAGGGGATACCAAATATTACAGCTAATATAGTGTTGTAATATTTGGTATCCCATTGCTGTTGGGGGTAACATTTAACAAAGGACTGCTTGAAATATCCCTTGCATTGCGGACGGGAGTACATCATAGGCCTACACTGTCACAGCTTCTGGAAGCCATCTCATCCTTTTTTTGAAGGGGATACCAAATATAATGGTTAATATAGGGTTGTAATATTTGGTATCCCCTTGATGTTGAGGGGTGACATTTAACCAAGCACTGCTTGAACTATCCCTTACATTGGGGAGGGGAGTATATCATAAGCCTTCACTGTGACAGCTTCTGGAAGCCATCCTTTTCTTTTTTTGAAGGGGATACCAAATATAATGGCTAATATAGGGTTGTAATATTTGGTAGCCCCTTGATGTTGAGGGGCAACATTTAACAATGCACTGCTTGAACTATTCCTTGCATTGGGGAGGGCAGTACATCATAAGCCTACACTGCGACAGCTTCTGGAAGCCATCTCATCCTTCTTTTGAAGGGGATACCAAATATTACAGCTAATATAGTGTTGTAATATTTGGTATCCCCTTGATTTTGAGGGGTAACATTTAACAAAGCACTCCTTGAACTATCCCTTGCATTGGGGAGGGGAGTACATCATAAACCTACACTGTGACAGCTTATGGAAGCCACCTCATCCTTTTTTTGAAGGGGATACCAAATATTACAGCTAATATAGTGTTGTAATATTTGGTATCCCATTGATGTTGGGGGTAACATTTAACAAAGGACTGCTTGAAATATCCCATGCATTGGGGAGGGGAGTATATCATAAGCCTTCACTGTGACAGCTTCTGGAAGCCATCCTTTTCTTTTTTTGAAGGGGATACCAAATATTACAGCTAATATAGTGTTGTAATATTTGGTATCCCATTGATGTTGGGGGTAACATTTAACAAAGGACTGCTTGAAATATCCCATGCATTGGGGAGGGGAGTATATCATAAGCCTTCACTGTGACAGCTTCTGGAAGCCATCCTTTTCTTTTTTTGAAGGGGATACCAAATATAATGGCTAATATAGGGTTGTAATATTTGGTATCCCCTTGATGTTGAGGGGCAACATTTAACAAAGCACTGCTTGAACTATTCCTTGCATTGGGGAGGGCAGTACATCATAAGCCTACACTGCGACAGCTTATGGAAGCCATCTCATCCTTCTTTTGAAGGGGATACCAAATATTACAGCTAATATAGTGTTGTAATATTTGGTATCCCCTTGATGTTGGGGGTAACATTTAACAAAGGACTGCTTGAAATATCCCATGCATTGGGGAGGGGAGTACATCATAAGCCTACACTGTGACAGCTTCTAGAAGGCATCTCATCCTTTTTTTGAAGGGGATACCAAATATTACAGCTAATATAGTGTTGTAATATTTGGTATCCCCTTGATGTTGAGGGGTAAGATTTAGCAACGCACTGCTTGAACTATCCCTTGCATTGGGGAGGGCAGTACATCATAACCCTTCACTGTGACAGCTTCTGGAAGCCATCCCATTCTTTTTTTGAAGGGGATACCAAATATAATGGCTAATATAGGGTTGTAATATTTGGTATCCCCTTGATGTTGAGGGGTAACATTTAACAAAGGACTGCTTGAACTATCCCTTGCATTCGGGAGGGGAGTACATCATAGGCCTACACTGTCACAGCTTCTGGAAGCCATCTCATCCTTTTTATGAAGGGGATACCAAATATAATGGCTAATATAGGGTGGTAATATTTGGTATCCCTTGATGTTGAGGGGTGACATTTAACCAAGCACTGCTTGAACTATCCCTTGCATTGGGGAGGGAAGTATATCATAAGCCTTCACTGTGACAGCTTCTGGAAGCCATCCTTTTCTTTTTTTGAAGGGGATACCAAATATAATGGCTAATATAGGGTTGTAATATTTGGTATCCCCTTGATGTTGAGGGGCAACATTTAACAATGCACTGCTTGAACTATTCCTTGCAATTGGGAGGGCAGTACATCATAAGCCTACACTGCGACAGCTTCTGGAAGCCATCTCATCCTTCTTTTGAAGGGGATACCAAATATTACAGCTAATATAGTGTTGTAATATTTGTTATCCCCTTGATTTTGAGGGGTAACATTTAACAAAGCACTCCTTGAACTATCCCTTGCATTGGGGAGGGGAGTACATCATAAACCTACACTGTGACAGCTTATGGAAGCCACCTCATCCTTTTTTTGAAGGGGATACCAAATATTACAGCTAATATAGTGTTGTAATATTTGGTATCCCATTGATGTTGGGGGTAACATTTAACAAAGGACTGCTTGAAATATCCCATGCATTGGGGAGGGGAGTATATCATAAGCCTTCACTGTGACAGCTTCTGGAAGCCATCCTTTTCTTTTTTTGAAGGGGATACCAAATATAATGGCTAATATAGGGTTGTAATATTTGGTATCCCCTTGATGTTGAGGGGTAACATTTAACAAAGCACTCCTTGAACTATCCCTTGCATTGGGGAGGGGAGTACATCATAAACCTACACTGTGACAGCTTATGGAAGCCACCTCATCCTTTTTTTGAAGGGGATACCAAATATTACAGCTAATATAGTGTTGTAATATTTGGTATCCCCTTGATGTTGGGGGTAACATTTAACAAAGGACTGCTTGAAATATCCCATGCATTGGGGAGGGGAGTACATCATAAGCCTACACTGTGACAGCTTCTAGAAGGCATCTCATCCTTTTTTTGAAGGGGATACCAAATATTACAGCTAATATAGTGTTGTAATATTTGGTATCCCCTTGATGTTGAGGGGTAAGATTTAACAACGCACTGCTTGAACTATCCCTTGCATTGGGGAGGGCAGTACATCATACCCCTTCACTGTGACAGCTTCTGGAAGCCATCCCATTCTTTTTTTGAAGGGGATACCAAATATAATGGCTAATATAGGGTTGTAATATTTGGTATCCCCTTGATGTTGAGGGGTAACATTTAACAAAGGACTGCTTGAACTATCCCTTGCATTCGGGAGGGGAGTACATCATAGGCCTACACTGTCACAGCTTCTGGAAGCCATCTCATCCTTTTTATGAAGGGGATACCAAATATAATGGCTAATATAGGGTGGTAATATTTGGTATCCCTTGATGTTGAGGGGTGACATTTAACCAAGCACTGCTTGAACTTTCCCTTGCATTAGGGAGGGGAGTATATCATAAGCCTTCACTGTGACAGCTTCTGGAAGCCATCCTTTTCTTTTTTTGAAGGGGATACCAAATATAATGGCTAATATAGGGTTGTAATATTTGGTATCCCCTTGATGTTGAGGGGCAACATTTAACAAAGCACTGCTTGAACTATTCCTTGCATTGGGGAGGGCAGTACATCATAAGCCTACACTGTGACAGCTTCTGGAAGCCATCTCATCCTTCTTTTGAAGGGGATACCAAATATTACAGCTAATATAGTGTTGTAATATTTGGTATCCCCTTGATGTTGGGGTAACATTTAACAAAGGACTGCTTGAAATATCCCATGCATTGGGGAGGGGAGTACATCATAAGCCTACACTGTGACAGCTTCTAGAAGGCATCTCATCCTTTTTTTGAAGGGGATACCAAATATTACAGCTAATATAGTGTTGTAATATTTGGTATCCCCTTGATGTTGAGGGGTAACATTTAACAAAGCACTGCTTGAACTATCCCTTGCATTGGGGAGGGGAGTACATCATAGGCCTACACTGTCACAGCTTCTGGAAGCCACCTCATCATTTTTTGAAGGGGATACCAAATATTACAGCTAATATAGTGTTGTAATATTTGGTATCCCATTGATGTTGGGGGTAACATTTAACAAAGGACTGCTTGAAATATCCCTTGCATTGGGGAGGGGAGTACATCATAGGCCTACACTGTCACAGCTTCCGGAAGCCATCTCATCCTTTTTTTTAAGGGGATACCAAATATAATGGTTAATATAGGGTTGTAATATTTGGTATCCCCTTGATGTTGAGGGGTGACATTTAACCAAGCACTGCTTGAACTATCCCTTACATTGGGGAGGGGAGTATATCATAAGCCTTCACTGTGACAGCTTCTGGAAGCCAGCCCATTCTTTTTTTGAAGGGGATACCAAATATAATGGTTAATATAGGGTTTTAATATTTGGTATCCCCTTGATGTTGAGGGGCAACATTTAACAAAGCACTGCTTGAACTATTCCTTGCATTGGGGAGGGCAGTACATCATAAGCCTACAATGCGACAGCTTCTGGAAGCCATCTCATCCTTCTTTTGAAGGGGATAGCAAATATTACAGCTAATATAGGGTTGTAATATTTGGTATCCCCTTGATGTTGAGGGGCAACATTTAACAAAGCACTGCTTGAACTATTCCTTGCATTGGGGAGGGCAGTACATCATAAGCCTACACTGCGACAGCTTCTGGAAGCCATCTCATCCTTCTTTTGAAGGGGATACCAAATATTACAGCTAATATAGTGTTGTAATATTTGGTATCCCCTTGATGTTGGGGGTAACATTTAACAAAGGACTGCTTGAAATATCCCATGCATTGGGGAGGGGAGTACATCATAAGCCTACACTGTGACAGCTTCTAGAAGGCATCTCATCCTTTTTTTGAAGGGGATACCAAATATTACAGCTAATATAGTGTTGTAATATTTGGTATCCCCTTGATGTTGAGGGGTAAGATTTAGCAACGCACTGCTTGAACTATCCCTTGCATTGGGGAGGGCAGTACATCATAACCCTTCACTGTGACAGCTTCTGGAAGCCATCCCATTCTTTTTTTGAAGGGGATACCAAATATAATGGCTAATATAGGGTTGTAATATTTGGTATCCCCTTGATGTTGAGGGGTAACATTTAACAAAGGACTGCTTGAACTATCCCTTGCATTCGGGAGGGGAGTACATCATAGGCCTACACTGTCACAGCTTCTGGAAGCCATCTCATCCTTTTTATGAAGGGGATACCAAATATAATGGCTAATATAGGGTGGTAATATTTGGTATCCCTTGATGTTGAGGGGTGACATTTAACCAAGCACTGCTTGAACTATCCCTTGCATTGGGGAGGGAAGTATATCATAAGCCTTCACTGTGACAGCTTCTGGAAGCCATCCTTTTCTTTTTTTGAAGGGGATACCAAATATAATGGCTAATATAGGGTTGTAATATTTGGTATCCCCTTGATGTTGAGGGGCAACATTTAACAATGCACTGCTTGAACTATTCCTTGCATTGGGGAGGGCAGTACATCATAAGCCTACACTGCGACAGCTTCTGGAAGCCATCTCATCCTTCTTTTGAAGGGGATACCAAATATTACAGCTAATATAGTGTTGTAATATTTGGTATCCCCTTGATTTTGAGGGGTAACATTTAACAAAGCACTCCTTGAACTATCCCTTGCATTGGGGAGGGGAGTACATCATAAACCTACACTGTGACAGCTTATGGAAGCCACCTCATCCTTTTTTTGAAGGGGATACCAAATATTACAGCTAATATAGTGTTGTAATATTTGGTATCCCATTGATGTTGGGGGTAACATTTAACAAAGGACTGCTTGAAATATCCCATGCATTGGGGAGGGGAGTATATCATAAGCCTTCACTGTGACAGCTTCTGGAAGCCATCCTTTTCTTTTTTTGAAGGGGATACCAAATATAATGGCTAATATAGGGTTGTAATATTTGGTATCCCCTTGATGTTGAGGGGCAACATTTAACAAAGCACTGCTTGAACTATTCCTTGCATTGGGGAGGGCAGTACATCATAAGCCTACACTGCGACAGCTTCTGGAAGCCATCTCATCCTTCTTTTGAAGGGGATACCAAATATTACAGCTAATATAGTGTTGTAATATTTGGTATCCCCTTGATGTTGGGGGTAACATTTAACAAAGGACTGCTTGAAATATCCCATGCATTGGGGAGGGGAGTACATCATAAGCCTACACTGTGACAGCTTCTAGAAGGCATCTGATCCTTTTTTTGAAGGGGATACCAAATATTACAGCTAATATATTGTTGTAATATTTGGTATCCCCTTGATGTTGAGGGGTAAGATTTAACAACGCACTGCTTGAACTATCCCTAGCATTGGGGAGGGCAGTACATCATAACCCTTCACTGTGACAGCTTCTGGAAGCCATCCCATTCTTTTTTTGAAGGGGATACCAAATATAATGGCTAATATAGGGTTGTAATATTTGGTATCCCCTTGATGTTGAGGGGTAACATTTAACAAAGGACTGCTTGAACTATCCCTTGCATTCGGGAGGGGAGTACATCATAGGCCTACACTGTCACAGCTTCTGGAAGCCATCTCATCCTTTTTATGAAGGGGATACCAAATATAATGGCTAATATAGGGTGGTAATATTTGGTATCCCTTGATGTTGAGGGGTGACATTTAACCAAGCACTGCTTGAACTTTCCCTTGCATTAGGGAGGGGAGTATATCATAAGCCTTCACTGTGACAGCTTCTGGAAGCCATCCTTTTCTTTTTTTGAAGGGGATACCAAATATAATGGCTAATATAGGGTTGTAATATTTGGTATCCCCTTGATGTTGAGGGGCAACATTTAACAAAGCACTGCTTGAACTATTCCTTGCATTGGGGAGGGCAGTACATCATAAGCCTACACTGTGACAGCTTCTGGAAGCCATCTCATCCTTCTTTTGAAGGGGATACCAAATATTACAGCTAATATAGTGTTGTAATATTTGGTATCCCCTTGATGTTGGGGTAACATTTAACAAAGGACTGCTTGAAATATCCCATGCATTGGGGAGGGGAGTACATCATAAGCCTACACTGTGACAGCTTCTAGAAGGCATCTCATCCTTTTTTTGAAGGGGATACCAAATATTACAGCTAATATAGTGTTGTAATATTTGGTATCCCCTTGATGTTGAGGGGTAACATTTAACAAAGCACTGCTTGAACTATCCCTTGCATTGGGGAGGGGAGTACATCATAGGCCTACACTGTCACAGCTTCTGGAAGCGATCCCATTCTTTTTTTGAAGGGGATACCAAATATAATGGCTAATATAGGGTTGTAATATTTGGTATCCCCTTGATGTTGAGGGGCAACATTTAACAAAGCACTGCTTGAACTATTCCTTGCATTGGGGAGGGCAGTACATCATAAGCCTACACTGTGACAGCTTCTGGAAGCCACCTCATCATTTTTTGAAGGGGATACCAAATATTACAGCTAATATAGTGTTGTAATATTTGGTATCCCATTGATGTTGGGGGTAACATTTAACAAAGGACTGCTTGAAATATCCCTTGCATTGGGGAGGGGAGTACATCATAGGCCTACACTGTCACAGCTTCCGGAAGCCATCTCATCCTTTTTTTGAAGGGGATACCAAATATAATGGTTAATATAGGGTTGTAATATTTGGTATCCCCTTGATGTTGAGGGGTGACATTTAACCAAGCACTGCTTGAACTATCCCTTACATTGGGGAGGGGAGTATATCATAAGCCTTCACTGTGACAGCTTCTGGAAGCCAGCCCATTCTTTTTTTGAAGGGGATACCAAATATAATGGTTAATATAGGGTTTTAATATTTGGTATCCCCTTGATGTTGAGGGGCAACATTTAACAAAGCACTGCTTGAACTATTCCTTGCATTGGGGAGGGCAGTACATCATAAGCCTACAATGCGACAGCTTCTGGAAGCCATCTCATCCTTCTTTTGAAGGGGATAGCAAATATTACAGCTAATATAGTGTTGTAATATTTGGTATCCCCTTGATGTTGAGGGCTAACATTTAACAAAGCACTGCTTGAACTATCCCTTGCATTGGGGAGGGGAGTACATCATAAGCCTACACTGTGACAGCTTCTGGAAGCCACCTCATCCTTTTTTTGAAGGGGATACCAAATATTACAGCTAATATGGTGTTGTAATATTTGGTATCCCATTGATGTTGGGGGTAACATTTAACAAAGGACTGCTTGAAATATCCCTTGCATTTGGGAGGGGAGTACATCATAAGCCTACACTGTGACAGCTTCTGGAAGGCATCTCATCCTTTTTTGAAGGGGATACCAAATATTACAGCTAATATAGTGTTGTAATATTTGGTATCCCCTTGATGTTCAGGGGTAACATTTAACAACGCACTGCTTGAACTATCCCTTGTATTGGGGAGGGCAGTACATCATTAGCCTTCACTGTGACAGCTTCTGGAAGCCATCCCATTCTTTTTTGAAGGGGATACCAAATATAATGGCTAATATAGGGTTGTAATATTTGGTATCCCCTTGATGTTGAGGGGTAACATTTAACAAAGCACTGCTTGAACTATCCCTTGCATTCGGGAGGGGAGTACATCATAGGCCTACACTGTCACAGCTTCTGGAAGCCATGTCATCCTTTTTATGAAGGGGATACCAAATATAATGGCTAATATAGGGTGGTAATATTTGGTATCCCTTGATGTTGAGGGGTGACATTTAACCAAGCACTGCTTGAACTTTCCCTTGCATTGGGGAGGGGAGTATATCATAAGCCTTCACTGTGACAGCTTCTGGAAGCCATCCTTTTCTTTTTTTGAAGGGGATACCAAATATAATGGCTAATATAGGGTTGTAATATTTGGTATCCCCTTGATGTTGAGGGGCAACATTTAACAAAGCACTGCTTGAACTATTCCTTGCATTGGGGAGGGCAGTACATCATAAGCCTACACTGTGACAGCTTCTAGAAGGCATCTCATCCTTTTTTTGAAGGGGATACCAAATATTACAGCTAATATAGTGTTGTAATATTTGGTATCCCCTTGATGTTGAGGGGTAACATTTAACAAAGCACTGCTTGAACTATCCCTTGCATTGGGGAGGGGAGTACATCATAGGCCTACACTGTCACAGCTTCTGGAAGCGATCCCATTCTTTTTTTGAAGGGGATACCAAATATAATGGCTAATATAGGGTTGTAATATTTGGTATCCCCTTGATTTTGAGGGGTAACATTTAACAAAGCACTCCTTGAACTATCCCTTGCATTGGGGAGGGGAGTACATCATAAGCCTACACTGTGACAGCTTCTGGAAGCCACCTCATCATTTTTTGAAGGGGATACCAAATATTACAGCTAATATAGTGTTGTAATATTTGGTATCCCATTGATGTTGGGGGTAACATTTAACAAAGGACTGCTTGAAATATCCCTTGCATTGGGGAGGGGAGTACATGATAGGCCTACACTGTCACAGCTTCTGGAAGCCATCTCATCCTTTTTTTGAAGGGGATACCAAATATAATGGTTAATATAGGGTTCTAATATTTGGTATTCCCTTGATGTTGAGGGGTGACATTTAACCAAGCACTGCTTGAACTATCCCTTACATTGGGGAGGGGAGTACATCATAAGCCTACACTGTGACAGCTTCTAGAAGGCATCTCATCCTTTTTTTTGAAGGGGATACCAAATATTACAGCTAATATAGTGTTGTAATATTTGGTATCCCCTTGATGTTGAGGGGCAACATTTAACAAAGCACTGCTTGAACTATCCCTTGCATTGAGGAGGGGAGTACATCATAGGCCTACACTGTCACAGCTTCTGGAAGCCATCTCATCCTTTTTTTGAAGGGGATACCAAATATAATGGTTAATATAGGGTTGTAATATTTGGTATCCCCTTGATGTTGAGGGGTGACATTTAACCAAGCACTGCTTGAACTATCCCTTACATTGGGGGGGGGGAGTACATCATAAGCCTACACTGTGACAGCTTCTAGAAGGCATCTCATCCTTTTTTTGAAGGGGATACCAAATATTACAGCTAATATAGTGTTGTAATATTTGGTATCCCCTTGATGTTGAGGGGTAACATTTAACAAAGCACTGCTTGAACTATCCCTTGCATTGGGGAGGGGAGTACATCATAGGCCTACACTGTCACAGCTTCTGGAAGCGATCCCATTCTTTTTTTGAAGGGGATACCAAATATAATGGCTAATATAGGGTTGTAGTATTTGGTATCCCCTTGATGTTGAGGGGCAACATTTAACAAAGCACTGCTTGAACTATTCATTGCATTGGGGAGGGCAGTACATCATAAGCCTACACTGCGACAGCTTCTGGAAGCCATCTCATCCTTCTTTTGAAGGGGATACCAAATATTACAGCTAATATGGTGTTGTAATATTTGGTATCCCCTTGATTTTGAGGGGTAACATTTAACAAAGCACTCCTTGAACTATCCCTTGCATTGGGGAGGGGAGTACATCATAAGCCTACACTGTGACAGCTTCTGGAAGCCACCTCATCATTTTTTGAAGGGGATACCAAATATTACAGCTAATATAGTGTTGTAATATTTGGTATCCCATTGATGTTGGGGGTAACATTTAACAAAGGACTGCTTGAAATATCCCTTGCATTGGGGAGAGGAGTACATCATAAGCCTTCACTGTGACAGCTTCTGGAAGCCATCCCATTCTTTTTTTGAAGGGGATACCAAATATAATGGTTAATATAGGGTTGTAATATTTGGTATCCACTTGATGTTGAGGGGCAACATTTAACAAAGCACTGCTTGAACTATTCCTTGCATTGGGGAGGGCAGTACATCATAAGCCTACAATGCGACAGCTTCTGGAAGCCATCTCATCCTTTTTCTGAAGGGGATACCAAATATTACAGCTAATATGGTGTTGTAATATTTGGTATCCCATTGATGGTGGGGGTAACATTTAACAAAGGACTGCTTGAAATATCCCTTGCATTGGGGAGGGGAGCACATCATAAGCCTACACTGTGACACCTTCTGGAAGGCATCTCATCCTTTTTTTGAAGGGGATACCAAATATTACAGCTAATATAGTGTTGTAATATTTGGTATCCCCTTGATGTTGAGGGGTAACATTTAACAACGCACTGCTTGAACTATCCCTTCCATTGGGGAGGGGAGTACATCATAAGCCTTCACTGTGACAGCTTCTGGAAGCCATCCGATTCTTTTTTTGAAGGGGATACCAAATATAATGGCTAATATAGGGTTGTAATATTTGGTATCCCCTTGATGTTGAGGGGTAACATTTAACAAAGCACTGCTTGAACTATCCCTTGCATTGGGGGAGGGAGTACATCATAGGCCTACACTGTCACAGCTTCTGGAAGCCATCTCATCCTTTTTATGAAGGGGATACCAAATATAAAGGTTAATATAGGGTGGTAATATTTGGTATCCCTTGATGTTGAGGGGTGACATTTAACCAAGCACTGCTTGAACTATCCCTTGCATTGGGGAGGGGAGTATATCATAAGCCTTCACTGTGACAGCTTCTGGAAGCCATCCTTTTCTTTTTTTGAAGGGGATACCAAATATAATGGCTAATATAGGGTTGTAATATTTGGTATCCCCTTGATGTTGAGGGGCAACATTTAACAAAGCACTGCTTGAACTATTCCTTGCATTGGGGAGGGCAGTACATCATAAGCCTACACTGCGACAGCTTCTGGAAGCCATCTCATCCTTCTTTTGAAGGGGATACCAAATATTACAGCTAATATAGTGTTGTAATATTTGGTATCCGCTTGATTTTGAGGGGTAACATTTAACAAAGCACTCCTTGAACTATCCCTTGCATTGGGGAGGGGAGTACATCATAAACCTACACTGTGACATCTTATGGAAGCCATCTCATCCTTTTTTTGAAGGGGATACCAAATATTACAGCTAATATAGTGTTGTAATATTTGGTATCCCCTTGATGTTGAGGGGTAACATTTAACAACGCACTGCTTGAACTAACCCTTGCATTGGGGAGGGCAGTACATCATAAGCCTTCACTGTGACAGCTTCTGGAAGCCATCCCATTCTTTTTTTGAAGGGGATACGAAATATAATGGCTAATATAGGGTTGTAATATTTGGTATCCCCTTGATGTTGAGGGGCAACATTTAACAACGCACTGCTTGAACTATTCCTTGCATTGGGGAGGGCAGTACATCATAAGCCTACACTGCGACAGCTTCTGGAAGCCATATCATCCTGCTTTCGAAGGGGATACCAAATATTACAGCTAATATAGTGATGTAATATTTGGTATCCCCTTGATTTTGCGGGGTAACATTTAACAAAGCACTCCTTGAACTATCCCTTGCATTGGGGAGGGGAGTACATCATAAGCCTACACTGTGACAGCTTCTGGAAGCCACCTCATCCTTTTTTTGAAGGGGATACCAAATATTACAGCTAATATAGTGTTGTAATATTTGGTATCCCATTGATGTTGGGGGTAACATTTAACAAAGGACTGCTTGAAATATCCCTTGCATTGGGAGGGGAGTACATCATAAGCCTACACTGTGACAGCTTCTGGAAGGCATCTCATCCTTTTTTTGAAGGGGATACCAAATATAATGGTTAATATAGGGTTGTAATATTTGGTATCCCCTTGATGTTGAGGGGCAACATTTAACAAAGCACTGCTTGAACTATTCCTTGCATTGGGGAGGGCAGTACATCATAAGCCTACAATGCGACAGCTTCTGGAAGCCATCTCATCCTTCTTTTGAAGGGGATACCAGATATTACAGCTAATATAGTGTTGTAATATTTGGTATCCCCTTGATGTTGAGGGGTAACATTTAACAAAGCACTGCTTGAACTATCCCTTGCATTGGGGAGGGCAGTACATCATAACCCTTCACTGTGACAGCTTCTGGAAGCCATCCCATTCTTTTTTTGAAGGGGATACCAAATATAATGGCTAATATAGGGTTGTAATATTTTGTATCCCCTGGATGTTGAGGGGTAACATTTAACAAAGCACTGCTTGAACTATCCCGTGCATTAGGGAGGGGAGTACATCATAGGCCTACACTTGCACAGCTTCTGGAAGCCATCTCATCCTTTTTTTTAAAGGGGATACCAAATATAATGGTTAATATAGGGTTGTAATATTTGGTATCTCCTTGATGTTGAAGGGTGACATTTAACCAAGCACTGCTTGAACTGTCCCTTGCATTGGGGAAGGGAGTATATCATAAGCCTTCACTGTGACAGCTTCTGGAAGCCATCCCATCCTTTTTTTGAAGGGGATACCAAATATAATGGCTAATATAGTGTTGTAATATTTGGTATCCCCTTGATTTTGAGGGGTAACATTTAACAAAGGACTGCTTGAAATACCCCATGCATTGGGGAGGGGAGTACATCATAAGCCTACACTGTGACAGCTTCTGGAAGGCATCTCATCCTTTTTTTGAAGGGGATACCAAATATTACAGCTAATATAGTGTTGTAATATTTGGTATCCCCTTGATGTTGAGGGGTAACATTTAATTTAACAACGCACTGCTTGAACTAACCCTTGCATTGGGGAGGGCAGTACATCATAAGCCTTCACTGTGACAGCTTCTGGAAGCCATCCCATTCTTTTTTTGAAGTTGATACGAAATATAATGGCTAATATAGGGTTGTAATATTTGGTATCCCCTTGAGTTGAGGGGTAACATTTATCAAAGCACTGCTTGAACTATCCCTTGCATTGGGGAGGGAAGTACATCATAGGCCTACACTGTCACAGCTTCTGGAAGCGATCCCATTCTTTTTTTGAAGGGGATACCAAATATAATGGCTAATATAGGGTTGTAATATTTGGTATCCCCTTGATGTTGAGGGGCAACATTTACCAAAGCACTGCTTGAACTATTCCTTGCATTGGGGAGGGCAGTACATCATAAGCCTACACTGCGATATCTTCTGGAAGCCATCTCATCCTTCTTTTGAAGGGGATACCAAATATTACAGCTAATATAGTGTTGTAATATTTGGTATCCCCTTGATTTTGAGGGGTAACATTTAACAAAGCACTCCTTGAACTATCCCTTGCATTGGGGAGGGGAGTACATCATAAGCCTACACTGTGACAGCTTCTGGAAGCCACCTCATCCTTTTTTTGAAGGGGATACCAAATATTACAGCTAATATAGTGTTGTAGTATTTGGTATCCCCTTGATGTTGAGGGGTAACATTTAACAAAGCACTGATGGAACTATCCCTTGCATTGGGGAGGGGAGTACATCATAGGCCTACACTGTCACAGCTTCTGGAAGCCATCTCATCCTTTTTTTGAAGGGGATACCAAATATAATGGCTAATATAGGGTTGTAATATTTGGTATCCCCTTGATGTTGAGGGGTAACATTTAACAAAGCACTGTTTGAACTATCCCTTGCATTGGGGAGGGGAGTACATCATAGGCCTACATTGTCACAGCTTCTGGAAGCGAACCCATTCTTTTTTTTGAAGGGGATACCAAATATAATGGCTAATATAGGGTTGTAATATTTGGTATCCCCTTGATTTTGAGGGGTAACATTTAACAAAACACTCCTTGAACTATCCCTTGCATTGGGGAGGGGAGTACATCATAAGCCTACACTGTGACAGCTTCTGGAAGCCACCTCATCCTTTTTTTGAAGGGGATACCAAATATTACAGCTAATATAGTGTTGTAATATTTGGTATCCCATTGATGTTGGGGGTAACATTTAACAAAGGACTGCTTGAAATATCCCTTGCATTGGGGAGGGGAGTACATCATAGGCCTACACTGTCACAGCTTCTGGAAGCCATCTCATCCTTTTTTTTGAAGGGGATACCAAATATAATGGTTAATATAGGGTTGTAATATTTGGTATCCCCTTGATGTTGAGGGGCGACATTAAACAAAGCACTGCTTGAACTATTCCTTGCATTGGGGAGGGCAGTACATCATAAGTCTACAATGCGACAGCTTCTGGAAGCCATCTCATCTTTCTTTTGAAGGGGATAGCAAATATTACAGCTAATATAGTGTTGTAATATTTGGTATCCCCTTGATGTTGAGGGGTAACATTTAACAAAGCACTGCTTGAACTATTCCTTGCATTGGGGAGGGCAGTACATCATAAGCCTACACTGCGACAGCTTCTGGAAGCCATCTCATCCTTTTTTTGAAGGGGATACCAAATATTACAGCTAATATAGTGTTGTAATATTTGGTATCCCATTGATGTTGGGGGTAACATTTAACAAAGGACTGCTTGAAATATCCCTTGCATTGGGAGGGGAGTACATCATAAGCCTACACTGTGACAGCTTCTGGAAGGCATCTCATCCTTTTTTTGAAGGGGATACCAAATATTACAGCTAATATAGTGTTGTAATATTTGGTATCCCCTTGATGTTGAGGGGTAACATTTAACAACGCACTGCTTGAAATATCCCTTGCATTGGGGAGGGCAGTACATCATAAGCCTTCACTGTGAGAGCTTCTGGAAGCCATCCCATTCTTTTTTTGAAGGGGATACCAAATATAATGGCTAATATAGGGTTGTAATATTTGGTATCCCCTTGATGTTGAGGGGTAACATTTAACAGAGCACTGCTTGAACTATCCCTTGCATTGCGGAGGGGAGTACATCATAGGCCTACACTGTCACAGCTTCTGGAAGCCATCTCATCCTTTTTTTGAAGGGGATACCAAATATAATGGTTAATATAGGGTTGTAATATTTGGTATCCCCTTGATGTTGAGGGGCAAGATTTAACAAAGCACTGCTTGAACTATTCCTTGCATTGGGGAGGGCAGTACATCATAAGCCTACACTGTGACAGCTTCTGGAAGCCACCTCATACTTTTTTTGAAGGGGATACCAAATATTACAGCTAATATAGTGTTGTAATATTTGGTATCCCATTGATGTTGGGGGTAACATTTAACAAAGGACTGCTTGAAATATCCCTTGCATTGGGGAGGGGAGTACATCATAGGCCTACACTGTCACAGCTTCTGGAAGCCATCTCATCCTTTTTTTTGAAGGGGATACCAAATATAATGGTTAATATAGGGTTGTAATATTTGGTATCCCCTTGATGTTGAGGGGCGACATTAAACAAAGCACTGCTTGAACTATACCTTGCATTGGGGAGGGCAGTACATCATAAGCCTACAATGCGACAGCTTCTGGAAGCCATCTCATCTTTCTTTTGAAGGGGATAGCAAATATTACAGCTAATATAGTGTTGTAATATTTGGTATCCCCTTGATGTTGAGGGGTAACATTTAACAAAGCACTGCTTGAACTATTCCTTGCATTGGGGAGGGCAGTACATCATAAGCCTACACTGCGACAGCTTCTGGAAGCCATCTCATCCTTTTTTTTGAAGGGGATACCAAATATTACAGCTAATATAGTGTTGTAATATTTGGTATCCCGTTGATGTTGGGGGTAACATTTAACAAAGGACTGCTTGAAATATCCCTTGCATTGGGAGGGGAGTACATCATAAGCCTACACTGTGACAGCTTCTGGAAGGCATCTCATCCTTTTTTTGAAGGGGATACTGTAAGGATATTTGGCATGTTACAGCACAGAGTACAGCACTACTGCACAAGTAGCATTACAGCACTACTGCACAAGTAGCATTTTTTTTTTGCAGCACCACCACAAGGGTGCGGTGCATTGCTATATGGGTTAGCAGATTAACAAGGAAAGACAGGCTATTCAGTCAAAAAACGATTTTAACATATAAGATGCAAAGCTATTTTTACAGTTAAAAGCACACGTGTTCATTTAAAAATGCACACTATTTTTCACCTGAAATGCCTATATTGCTAGAGACACATTTGAAAATTAACAGCTAACATATTAACCATTAACCTGACTAATAAAACCTTATTTTAATATAACTCACTAATAAAATGTGTTCTCTACTGCAGAATTAGGCATACTTTGAAAACCAGTTAAATGAGTGTGCAGATTTTTCCTCTCTTCTCTGCCTGATTATCCGTGTTGTTGTGCACAGTAACTGCAGGAGGAAGGAAGTCAGATTTGCAACAATTGCAAATGTATAAGCGAAGCTATTGTTTAAAAGTAGGAGGATGAGAGATGATGGATTTCATTGGAACACGTCATAAAGAGGGCTGAGAGGAAAGTTTTAGTGGGCAGTAGCAGGGAAAAAGACAGGCAGACATCTTTCTGCACTACTGGGGAGAAGACCTGGCTGTGGGGGTGTCCTGCTGCAGTCGAGACTGGGGAAAGCTGAAAGAATTACCTTTCCACTGGCAGAGGCAGTCCTATCTGAAAAAGCTGAGAATTCCAGGCAATGACTCCGGCTTGAGAAGGCAAGCGTTCCTTTTTGTTGGAGTTAAGCCAAGAGAGCCACATTCACAGAGAGAAGACTCTGAACAGATAAGGTAATTACCTAACTGGGGGAGCTGTGTGTGTGCACGAAAGTATGCAGTCAGTGTAGAAAAATGAAAGTCTCGTGCGTGTTTTAATCAAGTGCTAATGTTGCAATTTAAGTTCTGTTCTCCGCCACTATAATTGCAGTGTGTCATTGAAAATGCTTTGATTGTTCCCTTTTATTGCTGTAAAGAATGAGATCATGTCTAAATGAAAATTTTATAATACAGAAAATATTTGAAAACAGACGGGTGGTTTATTTTCTATTTACCATTACAATGCCAATGATGTGGGGAGATTTTTAAACAGTGCAATGGTCATTTTAAGACAGATGTGTGTATGTCAGAATCAGTATGAATAATTGTGAGTGACTGTAGTATAACTTGTTGGAGGTACATGAGCCAACGGGAAGAGAGACTCTCTGAACATAGCTCCCTACCGTATATAAGGTAGTGGAAATTACCACAAGACTACCACATATAGCTCTCTGTCGTAAATAAGTCAGTGAGTTTGCCCATGGTGGCGCACCAACACTATCACTGGAAATTGTGGTTTCCCTAGAATGCAGGTCTGAGGTCTCTCTAGTGATCACACGAAAAATCTAAGCGAAGATAAGGGATTCTGGACATTGGGGCCACAAATAAAACAAGGGAATTATGCTCACCAAAATACCACCAACCACGTATACCAAATATGCAGGTCTGGGTGCTGAAATAATGCATGTCCATTGTATTATTGTTGCACATGGCCAAATCTGAATACAAAGAGTGATTATTGCTAAGTTATTTCTCGGCGGTAATAAAATACCGTCAGGCCCCAAATCTCCACAAAATACCCTACATATTTATGGTGCGTTGCAGGCCGGGAAAGTGATCATAGAGTACCTACTGGGCGTGGCAAGCGTGTCTCACACTGCCATTTGCACATTAAAGGGAACCCATTTTATAATAGCAGTGTGCCACTAAAAACGAATTTCAGAATGTCACAAAGGGAAACCACATTCTCAGATCTAGTGCAATATTTAGAGGCAAAGTTATTTGCACATGGGAATTGGTCTTCGAACAGTACCTTAGAATGGAGTAACCGCATTCAGGGTGAGGTGCAGAAAGAAAAACTAGACAATATTTTTGCAGAAGGCAGCATAATTCAGGTCTGCCTTACAAGATTATTGAATGCAGCCGATAAAAGTGCAGAGAAAGACTGTTTAATACGGCTATGCGGCAAAATATGGTTTATTTTAAACAAGTCACTGCGAATGCAAGAGAATGATACTCAGCTAATTAACAGGTTAAAGACTGAATTAGATGGGGCAAGTAAAAATCAGGAAATGTTGAGAGCAGAATTGGATGTATGCCAAAAAGACATGCAATTAAAATGCAGAGACTTTGATACTCAGTTATCCAAAAGCAAGAAACAATTTGAAGATAGTGAGCAAGAATTGACACACTTAAAAGCCTTAGTGGATCACATTAGGCAGGATAAAGATGAGGTTGTTTCAGAAATGCAGATTTTACAAAAAGAACATTGCGAAAAAGAAGGTGATCTCCAGAGTGCAGAACAAGAAATGATTAAAATGATTCAAGAAAGAGACAAGAGAAATAAAGAGTTCAATGAATGCCAAATGCAAATGTGCGATATGCAGGAGGCAATTAATAAAATGAGTGATGAAAATAATTATTTGCATGATGAAGCCAACAGACTCCTTAAAAAGTGTAAGGACTTAGAACAGCAAATGTGCATTCCCAGGTCCCAGGAGAGGCGGCAGGGTACCACATTCAATGGAGTGGAGGTGAATTCTAGCTCTGCCCAAAGAGCTAGTGCCCCAGTGACAGGGCCGGTGACTGAACTTGGTTGCAGCGCCCTTGGGGGATTTGATACTCCCATTGGGGGCAGCCACCAATCTCATACACCTGAAAACAGGATTGAATCACAAAATAGTGCAATTCCATGCATTGCAACAAGTAGCCCCATAAAAATAATGAAATCCATTAAAGCCCTGATCAAACCATTTAAAAAGGGAGGTGAATGCTGCATTGAGGATCACTTAGAAGCGGTGCATGACATTTTTAAAGCGCTCCAGATACCTAAGGAACAGTACAGACAATATTTTCATTTAACTTTAGATGCCCCGACGGCCAGCATCATAAGGGGATTAAATGAACAGCAGAATATGACATGGCTGGAGTTTGAAAAAGAAATTAGGCGCCATTTTTCTCCTTTTCAGTCATTGCAGGAGGCAAAGAAAGTTGCGTACACTATTACTGCTGGACCTAATACATCACCTCGCCAATTTTTACAAGACTTAAAAAGAGCATTCTCTCGCTTTGATGTATCTTTTGACTCAAATTCCAATGAGTTTAAAACCGCATACTTCTATGGGCTACAGAAAGACATCATATCCCAATTGGTCCGTGAATTTGACCGTGACAAGTCCCTTGAATGGATTGTACATCAAAGCACCAAGCTATATGAGGTACTCTATTGTCAGGGTAGAGAAAGTGATAAAATGAAAGATACTAGGCCTAAATCTAAAGAACCCTCAGCCACAGTAATGGAAATCAGGTCAGCCAAAATGTCCCTTGAGTCTGCTCAAAGCCAAGGTAAAAATAATGTGACACCTGAACAAAGGGGTAATCAACAAAGATCGCCATTTACTGTACCAATATTCCAATCACATGATCCTAGTAATAGAGAGAGCTACATCAGCCCTAGATATTTAGGAGATAGACCCCGGGTAAGATACCGGTCTGATATGGCAGGTATGAACAATAACCAGAGACAAAATCAAGATCAAAGAAATGATGGTCCCTACCAGTCATTGGGGACACAGAGCAGATTTGATCCCAGCACCATGATATATGGTAATCAGGATAGGCCCCGATATGTGGATCGATTTACTGATAATGGAAATCAATATAGGGGCCAGTACCCACAATCTGAGAGACAGGACATGAAGCAAAACGTGAACTACAGTCCACGCCAGTACAATGATTCCCCACCAGGGGACTATAATCAAAGGATGGGTGCAACCCGCTCCCCTCCACAAATGAATCAAGAGTTCAGAAACCATCCCAACCGGTATCAATCACCTGAGAGGTATCAGAATAGATCCAATCAGGGGGAAAACAACCAATATCGACCTAGGCCACAGAAAGAGGATCCTAGAGAGGTGGAAAGGTTCCAATGCCTTGAGGCCCAAGTGAAAATGTTAGCTGAGCAAATAGGAAAGCTCTATACAGCGCAAAAACAACCTTCCAAAGAGGGGGCTGATGGCCATAGCAATGACCGGGGGGCTTCCGAAAAGTGACTAAGTACTCATGATAACTGCAGTGCCAAAATGACAGATAGCTCTGATATAATTTTGCATAACGACTCTGAGATGTCTAATGGATTAAAAATGAAAGTACCAGTAAATGAAATTGTGACAGAAAGTGCAAATACTTCTAAAAAAGAGGTACGGTTTAACTTAGAGCTAAATAAAACAGTAAAGATTTGCACAAATGAAAAAGAAACATTAGGAATTCCAAAAGAACAAAGGGACAGATTTAAGAAAAATGACTCATGCATGGGGAATACCAGTGAACAGGGAGTAAGTGGGGATGCCATAGCTCCTTCCCTGGGCAAGCAAAACAATTACCAAACACAGACAGAAAAAGGAAATACTCACAAGGAGGGTACAAGTCAATCACCTGAAAAATTCTTTGAGCCACATATTTTTGAAGAGGCTGAAAGGGCTGGTATTACACTAAATGATCACAAATGCACAGAATTAAAAAATGACAAATTGCTGAATGATGTTGTGACACATGTTCAGTTGGAAGGTTGTAATGTGGTCTCTGATGTTACCCAGATGGATGGGCGAACGGTGGCCACACTCCAAAAAACCTCTGAACATGGAGAAATGAATAAAATATCTCGCACAGAAATGGGTAAAAAGGAGGGAAAAATGTCTTTTCATTTACCAATGTGCTTAGCCAAAAGTGAAAAAGACCTGAGAAAGGTGAGCCCTGAAATCAGTAAGAATTCACATTTCTTATGTGTATTAGAGGAAGTTGAGGACAGATATTATGCACCCATCACTGTAGAAGAAAAATGCCACACCTTTGCTATGATTGACACTGGCGCACAGGCCACAATTATGTCCAAGGAGCTGGTAAAGAGTATCAATGAAGGGAGGCCTCCACAGAGTCAGATCACAGTGAAGGCAAATCAAGGCCCAGTGCATAACTTTAATGGGGAGGAGGTGCCCATCATAGGTGTAACTGAGGTTGACATAAAAATAGGAAAGCACAGAATGAAACAAGAGGTATTGATCACATCTATTTGTGAAATTCCATTTCTGATGGGGACAGATTGCCTGAAAAGATTGTCTCCTCTCATAGATGGGGTGAATGGAGTGCTGTGGTCCTTAACCAAAAAACCATTGAGGCCTAAGAAACTAAAATCACAAAACAGCAATATAAAAGAATGTCACACCGTTGCCAAAACAAATGATGCTGTGGAGGTATATCTCCAGAATAGCTGCATACCTAGTGTCACTGTTATATTAAGGTGTCAAGACAAAGATCAGAGCGACAATGAAAAACTACCTGTACAAATATACTTGGACCCAAGGAAAGATTGGCAGACTGCCATAGACGAACACACATTACGTTTCTATTTAAAAGAGAATACATGCAAACAGAATATTGTTCCTAAAACAGATTCAGAAAAACACATTACCACTCTGGCAGAGATACACATGGAAGATGAGCAACCATGGGTTCACGCTGGTATAAATGATTATCTTAAAACAATAAAAGCCACTTTAGCGCTTGAACATGAAAGGAGTTTCATTAATGAGAAATTGTTGCAAAAAATTATGGAGAGGGAAGAAATCCCGAAATTTAGGATTAAAAACCAATATGTTTCTGGGTTGGACAGTCCAGACTTTGAAAACCGAATTACAGGCAGATGCATGCTTAAAATTAGCATTGGGCAGAAAGCAATTTACCATAATGTATGGATAGTGAGTGGAGCACAAAATGAATTTTACATGGGCAATGACATCATGCACAGAATGTGTATGGTGTTAGATTTCCTTAATCAAAAAATATGGTCACGCCTAGGTGGGCCGGCGCCTGAATTTGGAGACAAAAGAAGGGCTTATCATTGTGCACAACTAGTTCCTTATGCAGTCGAATTACAGATGAGGAAAAATACTATTGTTCCTGCATTTACAAAACAGTTTGCAATAACACTGAAATGCAAAAATGGACAGCAGATGAAAGGCTCTGATGCATTTGTATGCCTGAATGAATCCATAAAACAGCAAGGCCTGGATTATGAATACATTCCATTGGTAGACATTGGTGAGGGATCTGTAAAAATCATGGTGAATAATAAAGGTTGTCAGGACGTTCATTTAGAGGAAAACTCCCCATTAGGAATGGCCATACAAAAATCACATTATACGGCAGATTTAAATAACATGGTGATTGGGAATATTCCTGAAAAATATGTAGATGCCAAGGGCGAGTTGCCAGAACACCTGGACTCTCAGCCCAAAGGAATATTTAAAATTCATTCTGTGTATCCTTATGATTCAAATGAGACAGTGTGCTGCCATCAAGAGGATTGCATAATATTTAATTTAAATGAAAATGAAACAGGAAATCAGCCCATTGAAGTGGAAGCTGATATGCCAAAATATTTGAAAGTGGCAGCCCTACAAAAAGACACAGCCACACAGTTAGAGGAAAGCGCTGAGATTCCTTTACCAGAAGAGTTTCCAGAATTTTCCAGAATGGTAGAAGAGCAGATCTCCTTAGCGGATGCATGTAACAGCGATGAGGATCGACGCAATCTGAGGGAAATATTTATGGAGTTTAAGGATGTATTTGCAAAAGATGCTTATGATTGTGGTTTAACTGATTTACATGTGGCCACACTACCAGAAGGTTGTAGCAGAAATCCAGTGTTTGTACGCCAGTATAGACTACCGCTGGCATGTTTAGAATCATTGGCAGAGATTATTAAAAATTTGGAATCACGGGGAATAATTAGGCCCATTCATAGCACATCCAATACGCCTATTTTAGGTGTGTTAAAGCCAAATGGTCAATGGCGGCTATGTGCAGACTTAAGAGAGTTAAATAAAAGAGTACCAGTATCTAGATGGCCACTACCATTCATTGATCAGGGCCTAGCTCAGATACATGGTTCAAATGTATTTACCACGTTAGATCTCACATCTGGATATTGGTGTGTGCCATTGGCAGAGGAGATACAACACCTATTTTCCTTTACATTTGACAGGACTCAATATGCCTGGCTTAGAGCTCCGTTCGGGTACATCAATAGTGGGAGTGAATTTGGCATATTTTTGAGAAAGGCCATGCCAGATGCAGCGGAAAGAGGGACAATAGTTTATGTGGATGATGTCTTGATAAAAAATGAAAACCTTAAAAGCCATTTTGATGAAATAAGACATGTGCTTGGCCAATTGCAGAAAGCAGGCGCCAAAGTATCTTTGCAAAAAGCACAATGGTGCAAGAAAAAAGTGAACTTTCTAGGGCATGAAGTGACTGAACATGGGCTAAATCCACAAAGGAAGAAAATAGAGGCCATACAAAGATTAAAAGATCCTAAAAATGTGAAAGGAGTAAAAAGTTTATTAGGGATGACAGGCTATAACAGAAAGTTCATTGAGAATTATGCAGAAATCACTCAACCATTGACTAAACTGCTTAAACTAAATACTCCCTGGAGATGGGAAAGAGAGCAATCTGATGCAGTGGCTAGATTGAAGGAATGTCTTGTAAAGGCACCATGTTTAGCATACCCCATAAAGGACAGGGATTTCTTTATAGAAATAGGCTTTTCTGAACATTGTATGTCAGCAGTGTTATCACAAAAACACGATTTGAATCACAAAACCATTGCATATGCAAGTAAGGCATTTTCCCAAGTTGAAATGAAATTTAATGAATGCGAAAAGGCCCTATTAACCACTGTGTGGGCGCTACAACATTTCCGCCCCATTGTTCAGGGAGAAAAGGTGATTATTGAAACAAATCATCAACCTTTGCAATTTTTAGAGAGTAAAAGAATTAGATCAGGCAATCTAGCGCAATCCAGAATCACTTCATGGACGCTGGCATTACAAGATTTTCCCGTAGAAGTAAGATATGGACAAAATAAAAAGAGCCCAATTGCTCAAGGGTTAGCTGACTTACATGACTGTGCAGCTGAACAAATACCAAATGAAATGGAAGTGGAAGCTAGTTTGCAGGAGTTTGAACAATCACCACACAAAGCTTTTGATGAAAAAACATGCAAGGATTTGCCAACTGTATATGTGGATGGTTGTGCTTTTCACATTGAAAATGACAGTAATAAACAATTAGTGGCAGGAATAGGAAATGTCTGGTTGAAATGTGAAGGCGTTCCTAGTATAGGGATGAGGATTGGAGATAGGAGCAGTCAGGTAGCGGAATTGGCAGCCATCTATAAAGCAATTGCTACTGCAGTTGATAAAAAGTTCAGTGAAATTGTCCTGGTGACTGATTCTGACTATGCACGGAATAGCTTTGTGGAGTATTTGCCTGGTTGGAAAGCAAGAGGCATGATTACATACAACAAAAAGCCACTTAAACATGGAAAAATGATACAAGCCATAGACAAATTGGTGTCAGAAAATAATTTAACAATATACTGGAGAAAAATTCGTGGGCATTTAAAAACACCAGGAGAGGATAAGGAGGGAAATGATAAGGCAGACCATCTGGCTAAGATTGGGGCTGTGATGGGAGAATTGCTACCTATTGATTATTTAATGGGTGAAATACAAATTGATGCAGTCACACGTTCTAAAGCACCAAAGGAGGTAGATCAACCGGTGGTGCAGTGGAGTCATGACACGCCAGACCAAGATTTGATTGAGGCACAAAAGAATGATCAAATTTTGGGAATCTATTATAATCATTTGATAGATCCTGAAAAAAATCCTTTAACAGAAAATGATTGTATGGGAAAAGAAGAGTTGAGGGTGTTATTAAAGAACAAAACACGAATTAGATTACAGGATGGGCTCATGATTAGAGAGTCCATAACAGGGCAAATACAGTGGGTAGTACCCCTTTCATTCAGAGGACTAATGCTACACCATGCACACGATGCCATAACTGCAGGCCATAGAGGTTCACAAAAGACATTAGAAATACTAAAAGATTATGCTTACTGGCCACATATGTCCCAAGATGTGGAATTATATACTAGAGGATGTCTAGTATGCGCCCAATTTAAACCTGCTTCACCAATGCATAGAGCACCATTGATGAAAAGAGGCCTAACTCTCCCATGGTCAGATTTGCAAATAGACTATGTAGGTCCTTTAAAAAGGTCGAGCAGGGGACACCGCTATATTTTGAGTGTGGTATGTTTGATGTCAAAGTGGATTGAGTGCATTCCCGCACCAGATTGTAGTGCGCAAACAGCAGCCACATTGCTGGTGAACCATGTGTTCTCAAGGTTTGGGTTGCCACAAAGAATTGAGTCAGACAGAGGAAGTCATTTCACAAGTACTCTAATGAGTAAGGTATGGCAAATACTAGGTGTGAAAAGGAAACTACATATCGCATATCGGGCGGCGTCTTCAGGTACAGTTGAAAGAAGCAATAGGTCTGTTGTGGATATTTTAAAGAAATTTGTGGCAGAAGCAGGTTCCAGCTGGGATTTGCGTTTACCATTGGTTTTGATGGCAATCAGGTCGACTCCTGCCAAAGCAACAGGTGTTAGCCCCCATGAGGTATTAACAGGTAGGAAAATGGTGTTACCACAACACCTACTATACAGAACACATGAGCAAACTCTAGTGAGTGCATCCACAGTTCATGAATATATTGATGAACTGAGGAGGCATTTGCAACATGCATTTGCTTTTGTGCAGAGAAATCTGGAAAGAGCTGCTGACAGTGCTAAGTCATATTATGACAAAAAGACATCAGTAAAGGAATACAATGTAGGGGATCAGGTGTACAAGTTTCATTTTGGAAAAAGTAAACAGAAAAATTCTAAATTTCTGGCAGCCTGGCAGGGGCCATTTCGAATTATAGATAAAGTATCTCCTGTAGTGTATAAAATTTTGAAAAATGAAGGTGAAACAGCAATAGAGCAGTTTGTCCATGTAAATCAAATCAAACCATGCCATCCCAGACATGAGATCAGGCAGCTTGAGCATGTGGAAACGGATGGAGTCCCTTGAGAAAATAAATGGGTGTGATCAGGAGGCAGTGACAAAGAAGTTAAAAAAAAAAAGTTGATTGTAATGATGGCACATAAACACTGTAATATATGTGAAAATATATAATATAAATAAATAAATAAATAAATAAATAAATGCACATATAACGGAAGCTCGTGGTTGGTATGCAGAGAGAAAGTGTATTAAATATTGAATGCTGTTTTATATGTGTTTGTTTTTCTTTTAACTTGTGTTTAATTTCAGAAAAAAGAAAAAAAAAACGAAGTATTTTTACCAAGCATGTTTTATTTTTGGCAAAAGGATGAAGTTAGTATTGTGCTATGTACTTAATCTGTTTATTTTCTATTTTGATTTAGACGATTAACATTATTTGGTCGGAGGTTCCGGGATCAGAGGCCACGGGAGACGATGGAGTCCTGGAGTCCCCTGGATGAAGACCAAAAGATGCCTGCCTCCAGGTGGAGGTGAAGACAAAATAACCGGAATGCCAAAAGAGATGACTACTGTGGATTCAAGATTGCCAAGATGAAAGAGTACTCGAATGAACCGAATAACATCGCTGGCCGGGACATACCAAAAGAGACAAAGCAAAAGTTCCGGCATATGAAGTTCCACGTATTTATTATTTTAATTATTTATTTTAACTTGTTATATTACTTATTTGTTTTAGTTAGTTGTTTTATTTCATTGTTTTTAATTGACTTGGAAAATTTAAACTTAAAGTAATGCCACTTCCACTGAGAAGGCAAATGTGGAACATTTTATGAACTGATGGACTCAGATGAAATGTTAATTGCAAATTTTCATTGATGCACATGAATATTCATTTTGTTGGATTGCTATATTGTAAAAAAAAAAAAATATAGAACAAGTTGTTTTTAGGAATTGGCTTGGATTATAGCCAAGTTCTAAAAACAAAAGGAGGGTATATGTAAGGATATTTGGCATGTTACAGCACAGAGTACAGCACTACTGCACAAGTAGCATTACAGCACTACTGCACAAGTAGCATTTTTTTTTTGCAGCACCACCACAAGGGTGCGGTGCATTGCTATATGGGTTAGCAGATTAACAAGGAAAGACAGGCTATTCAGTCAAAAAACGATTTTAACATATAAGATGCAAAGCTATTTTTACAGTTAAAAGCACACGTGTTCATTTAAAAATGCACACTATTTTTCACCTGAAATGCCTATATTGCTAGAGACACATTTGAAAATTAACAGCTAACATATTAACCATTAACCTGACTAATAAAACCTTATTTTAATATAACTCACTAATAAAATGTGTTCTCTACTGCAGAATTAGGCATACTTTGAAAACCAGTTAAATGAGTGTGCAGATTTTTCCTCTCTTCTCTGCCTGATTATCCGTGTTGTTGTGCACAGTAACTGCAGGAGGAAGGAAGTCAGATTTGCAACAATTGCAAATGTATAAGCGAAGCTATTGTTTAAAAGTAGGAGGATGAGAGATGATGGATTTCATTGGAACACGTCATAAAGAGGGCTGAGAGGAAAGTTTTAGTGGGCAGTAGCAGGGAAAAAGACAGGCAGACATCTTTCTGCACTACTGGGGAGAAGACCTGGCTGTGGGGGTGTCCTGCTGCAGTCGAGACTGGGGAAAGCTGAAAGAATTACCTTTCCACTGGCAGAGGCAGTCCTATCTGAAAAAGCTGAGAATTCCAGGCAATGACTCCGGCTTGAGAAGGCAAGCGTTCCTTTTTGTTGGAGTTAAGCCAAGAGAGCCACATTCACAGAGAGAAGACTCTGAACAGATAAGGTAATTACCTAACTGGGGGAGCTGTGTGTGTGCACGAAAGTATGCAGTCAGTGTAGAAAAATGAAAGTCTCGTGCGTGTTTTAATCAAGTGCTAATGTTGCAATTTAAGTTCTGTTCTCCGCCACTATAATTGCAGTGTGTCATTGAAAATGCTTTGATTGTTCCCTTTTATTGCTGTAAAGAATGAGATCATGTCTAAATGAAAATTTTATAATACAGAAAATATTTGAAAACAGACGGGTGGTTTATTTTCTATTTACCATTACAATGCCAATGATGTGGGGAGATTTTTAAACAGTGCAATGGTCATTTTAAGACAGATGTGTGTATGTCAGAATCAGTATGAATAATTGTGAGTGACTGTAGTATAACTTGTTGGAGGTACATGAGCCAACGGGAAGAGAGACTCTCTGAACATAGCTCCCTACCGTATATAAGGTAGTGGAAATTACCACAAGACTACCACATATAGCTCTCTGTCGTAAATAAGTCAGTGAGTTTGCCCATGGTGGCGCACCAACACTATCACTGGAAATTGTGGTTTCCCTAGAATGCAGGTCTGAGGTCTCTCTAGTGATCACACGAAAAATCTAAGCGAAGATAAGGGATTCTGGACATTGGGGCCACAAATAAAACAAGGGAATTATGCTCACCAAAATACCACCAACCACGTATACCAAATATGCAGGTCTGGGTGCTGAAATAATGCATGTCCATTGTATTATTGTTGCACATGGCCAAATCTGAATACAAAGAGTGATTATTGCTAAGTTATTTCTCGGCGGTAATAAAATACCGTCAGGCCCCAAATCTCCACAAAATACCCTACAATACCAAATATTACAGCTAATATAGTGTTGTAATATTTGGTATCCCCTTGATGTTGAGGGGTAACATTTTACAACGCACTGCTTGAAATATCCCTTGCATTGGGGAGGGCAGTACATCATAAGCCTTCACTGTGACAGCTTCTGGAAGCCATCCCATTCATTTTTTGAAGGGGATACCAAATATAATGGCTAATATAGGGTTGTAATATTTGGTATCCCCTTGATGTTGAGGGGTAACATTTAACAGAGCACTGCTTGAACTATCCCTTGCATTGGGGAGGGGAGTACATCATAGGCCTACACTGTCACAGCTTCTGGAAGCCATCTCATCCTTTTTTTTGAAGGGGATACCAAATATAATGGTTAATATAGGGTTGTAATATTTGGTATCCCCTTGATGTTGAGGGGCAACATTTAACAAAGCACTGCTTGAACTATTCCTTGCATTGGGGAGGGCAGTACATCATAAGCCTACACTGTGACAGCTTCTGGAAGCCACCTCATACTTTTTTTGAAGGGGATACCAAATATTACAGCTAATATAGTGTTGTAATATTTGGTATCCCATTGATGTTGGGGGTAACATTTAACAAAGGACTGCTTGAAATATCCCTTGCATTGGGGAGGGGAGTACATCATAGGCCTACACTGTCACAGCTTCTGGAAGCCATCTCATCCTTTTTTTTGAAGGGGATACCAAATATAATGGTTAATATAGGGTTGTAATATTTGGTATCCCCTTGATGTTGAGGGGCGACATTAAACAAAGCACTGCTTGAACTATTCCTTGCATTGGGGAGGGCAGTACATCATAAGCCTACAATGCGACAGCTTCTGGAAGCCATCTCATCTTTCTTTTGAAGGGGATAGCAAATATTACAGCTAATATAGTGTTGTAATATTTGGTATCCCCTTGATGTTGAGGGGTAACATTTAACAAAGCACTGCTTGAACTATTCCTTGCATTGGGGAGGGCAGTACATCATAAGCCTACACTGCGACAGCTTCTGGAAGCCATCTCATCCTTTTTTTGAAGGGGATACCAAATATTACAGCTAATATAGTGTTGTAATATTTGGTATCCCATTGATGTTGGGGGTAACATTTAACAAAGGACTGCTTGAAATATCCCTTGCATTGGGAGGGGAGTACATCATAAGCCTACACTGTGACAGCTTCTGGAAGGCATCTCATCCTTTTTTGAAGGGGATACCAAATATTACAGCTAATATACTGTTGTAATATTTGGTATCCCCTTGATGTTGAGGGGTAACATTTAACAACGCACTGCTTGAAATATCCCTTGCATTGGGGAGGGCAGTACAACATAAGCCTTCACTGTGACAGCTTCTGGAAGCCATCCCATTCTTTTTTTGAAGGGGATACCAAATATAATGGCTAATATAGGGTTGTAATATTTGGTATCCCCTTGATGTTGAGGGGTAACATTTAACAGAGCACTGCTTGAACTATCCCTTGCATTGGGGAGGGGAGTACATCATAGGCCTACACTGTCACAGCTTCTGGAAGCCATCTCATCCTTTTTTTGAAGGGGATACCAAATATAATGGTTAATATAGGGTTGTAATATTTGGTATCCCCTTGATGTTGAGGGGCAACATTTAACAAAGCACTGCTTGAACTATTCCTTGCATTGGGGAGGGCAGTACATCATAAGCCTACAATGCGACAGCTTCTGGAAGTAATCTCATCCTTCTTTTGAAGGGGATACCAAATATTACAGCTAATATAGTGTTGTAATATTTGGTATCCCCTTGATGTTGAGGGGTAACATTTAACAAAGCACTGCTTGAACTATCCCTTGCATTGGGGAGGGGAGTACATCATAAGCCTACACTGTGACAGCTTCTGGAAGCCACCTCATCCTTTTTTTTGAAGGGGATACCAAATATTACAGCTAATATGGTGTTGTAATATTTGGTATCCCATTGATGTTGGGGGTAACATTTAACAAAGGACTGCTTGAAATATCCCTTGCATTGGGGAGGGGAGTACATCATAACCCTTCACTGTGACAGCTTCTGGAAGCCATCCCATTCTTTTTTGAAGGGGATACCAAATATAATGGCTAATATAGGGTTGTAATATTTGGTATCCCCTTGATGTTGAGGGGTAACATTTAACAAAGCACTGCTTGAACTCTCCCTTGCATTGGGGAGGGGAGTACATCATAGGCCTACACTGTCACAGCTTCTGGAAGCGATCCCATTCTTTTTTTGAAGGGGATACCAAATATAATGGCTAATATAGGGTTGTAATATTTGGTATCCCCTTGATGTTGAGGGGCAACATTTAACAACGCACTGCTTGAACTATTCCTTGCATTGGGGAGGGCAGTACATCATAAGCCTACAATGCGACAGCTTCTGGAAGCCATCTCATCTTTCTTTTGAAGGGGATAGCAAATATTACAGCTAATATAGTGTTGTAATATTTGGTATCCCCTTGATGTTGAGGGGTAACATTTAACAAAGCACTGCTTGAACTATTCCTTGCATTGGGGAGGGCAGTACATCATAAGCCTACACTGCGACAGCTTCTGGAAGCCATCTCATCCTTTTTTTGAAGGGGATACCAAATATTACAGCTAATATAGTG
This sequence comes from Ambystoma mexicanum, assembly GCF_040938575.1. NCBI lineage: Eukaryota > Metazoa > Chordata > Amphibia > Caudata > Ambystomatidae > Ambystoma > Ambystoma mexicanum. The sequence goes on from NC_090939.1 coordinate 942,213,851, forward strand.
TTGTAATATTTGGTATCCCATTGATGTTGGGGGTAACATTTAACAAAGGACTGCTTGAAATATCCCTTGCATTGGGAGGGGAGTACATCATAAGCCTACACTGTGACAGCTTCTGGAAGGCATCTCATCCTTTTTTGAAGGGGATACCAAATATTACAGCTAATATACTGTTGTAATATTTGGTATCCCCTTGATGTTGAGGGGTAACATTTAACAACGCACTGCTTGAAATATCCCTTGCATTGGGGAGGGCAGTACAACATAAGCCTTCACTGTGACAGCTTCTGGAAGCCATCCCATTCTTTTTTTGAAGGGGATACCAAATATAATGGCTAATATAGGGTTGTAATATTTGGTATCCCCTTGATGTTGAGGGGTAACATTTAACAGAGCACTGCTTGAACTATCCCTTGCATTGGGGAGGGGAGTACATCATAGGCCTACACTGTCACAGCTTCTGGAAGCCATCTCATCCTTTTTTTGAAGGGGATACCAAATATAATGGTTAATATAGGGTTGTAATATTTGGTATCCCCTTGATGTTGAGGGGCAACATTTAACAAAGCACTGCTTGAACTATTCCTTGCATTGGGGAGGGCAGTACATCATAAGCCTACAATGCGACAGCTTCTGGAAGTAATCTCATCCTTCTTTTGAAGGGGATACCAAATATTACAGCTAATATAGTGTTGTAATATTTGGTATCCCCTTGATGTTGAGGGGTAACATTTAACAAAGCACTGCTTGAACTATCCCTTGCATTGGGGAGGGGAGTACATCATAAGCCTACACTGTGACAGCTTCTGGAAGCCACCTCATCCTTTTTTTTGAAGGGGATACCAAATATTACAGCTAATATGGTGTTGTAATATTTGGTATCCCATTGATGTTGGGGGTAACATTTAACAAAGGACTGCTTGAAATATCCCTTGCATTGGGGAGGGGAGTACATCATAACCCTTCACTGTGACAGCTTCTGGAAGCCATCCCATTCTTTTTTGAAGGGGATACCAAATATAATGGCTAATATAGGGTTGTAATATTTGGTATCCCCTTGATGTTGAGGGGTAACATTTAACAAAGCACTGCTTGAACTCTCCCTTGCATTGGGGAGGGGAGTACATCATAGGCCTACACTGTCACAGCTTCTGGAAGCGATCCCATTCTTTTTTTGAAGGGGATACCAAATATAATGGCTAATATAGGGTTGTAATATTTGGTATCCCCTTGATGTTGAGGGGCAACATTTAACAACGCACTGCTTGAACTCTTCCTTGCATTGGGGAGGGCAGTACATCATAAGCCTACACTGCGACAGCTTCTGGAAGCCATCTCATCCTTCTTTTGAAGGGGATACCAAATATTACAGCTAATATAGTGTTGTAATATTTGGTATCCCCTTGATTTTGCGGGGTAACATTTAACAAAGCACTCCTTGAACTATCCCTTGCATTGGGGAGGGGAGTACATCATAAGCCTACACTGTGACAGCTTCTGGAAGCCACCTCTTCCTTTTTTTGAAGGGGATACCAAATATTACAGCTAATATAGTGTTTTAATATTTGGTATCCCATTGATGTTGGGGGTAACATTTAACAAAGGACTGCTTGAAATATCCCTTGCATTGGGAGGGGAGTACATCATAAGCCTACACTGTGACAGCTTCTGGAAGGCATCTCATCCTTTTTTTGAAGGGGATACCAAATATTACAGCTAATATAGTGTTGTAATATTTGGTATCCCCTTGATGTTGAGGGGTAATATTTAACAGAGCACTGCTTGAACTATCCCTTGCATTGGGGAGGGGAGTACATCATAGGCCTACACTGTCACAGCTTCTGGAAGCCATCTCATCCTTTTTTTGAAGGGGATACCAAATATAATGGTTAATTTAGGGTTGTAATATTTGGTATCCCCTTGATGTTGAGGGGTGACATTTAACCAAGCACTGCTTGAACTATCCCTTACATTGGGGAGGGGAGTATATCATAAGCCTTCACTGTCACAGCTTCTGGAAGCGAACCCATTCTTTTTTTGAAGGGGATACCAAATATAATGGCTAATATAGGGTTGTAATATTTGGTATCCCCTTGATGTTGATGGGCAACATTTAACAAAGCACTGCTTGAACTATTCCTTGCATTGGGGAGGGCAGTATATCATAAGCCTACACTGTGACAGCTTCTGGAAGCCATCTCATCCTTCTTTTGAAGGGGATACCAAATATTACAGCTAATATAGTGTTGTAATATTTGGTATCCCCTTGATTTTGAGGGGTAACATTTAACAAAACACTCCTTGAACTATCCCTTGCATTGGGGAGGGGAGTACATCATAAGCCTACACTGTGACAGCTTCTGGAAGCCACCTCATCCTTTTTTTGAAGGGGATACCAAATATTACAGCTAATATAGTGTTGTAATATTTGGTATCCCATTGATGTTGGGGGTAACATTTAACAAAGGACTGCTTGAAATATCCCTTGCATTGGGGAGGGGAGTACATCATAGGCCTACACTGTCACAGCTTCTGGAAGCCATCTCATCCTTTTTTTTGAAGGGGATACCAAATATAATGGTTAATATAGGGTTGTAATATTTGGTATCCCCTTGATGTTGAGGGGCGACATTTAACAAAGCACTGCTTGAACTATTCCTTGCATTGGGGAGGGCAGTACATCATAAGCCTACAATGCGACAGCTTCTGGAAGCCATCTCATCTTTCTTTTGAAGGGGATAGCAAATATTACAGCTAATATAGTGTTGTAATATTTGGTATCCCCTTGATGTTGAGGGGTAACATTTAACAAAGCCCTGCTTGAACTATTCCTTGCATTGGGGAGGGCAGTACATCATAAGCCTACACTGCGACAGCTTCTGGAAGCCATCTCATCCTTCTTTTGAAGGGGATACCAAATATTACAGCTAATATAGTGTTGTAATATTTGGTATCCCCTTGATTTTGAGGTGTAACATTTAACAAAGCACTCCTTGAACTATCCCTTGCATTGGGGAGGGGAGTACATCATAAGCCTACACTGTGACAGCTTCTGGAAGCCACCTCATCCTTTTTTTGAAGGGGATACCAAATATTACAGCTAATATAGTGTTGTAATATTTGGTATCCCATTGATGTTGGGGGTAACATTTAACAAAGGACTGCTTGAAATATCCCTTGCATTGGGACGGGAGTACATCATAAGCCTACACTGTGACAGCTTCTGGAAGGCATCTCATCCTTTTTTTGAAGGGGATACCAAATATTACAGCTAATATAGTGTTGTAATATTTGGTATCCCCTTGATGTTGAGGGGTAACATTTAACAACGCACTGCTTGAAATATCCCTTGCATTGGGGAGGGCAGTACATCATAGGCCTACACTGTGACAGCTTCTGGAAGCCATCCCATTCTTTTTTTGAAGGGGATACCAAATATAATGGCTAATATAGGGTTGTAATATTTGGTATCCCCTTGATGTTGAGGGGTAACATTTAACAGAGGACTGCTTGAACTATCCCTTGCATTGGGGAGGGGAGTACATCATAGGCCTACACTGTCACAGCTTCTGGAAGCCATCTCATCCTTTTTTTGAAGGGGATACCAAATATAATGGTTAATATAGGGTTGTAATATTTGGTATCCCCTTGATGTTGAGGGGCAACATTTAACAAAGCACTGCTTGAACTATTCCTTGCATTGGGGAGGGCACTACATCATAAACCTACAATGCGACAGCTTCTGGAAGCCATCTCATCCTTCTTTTGAAGGGGATCCAAATATTACAGCTAATATAGTGTTGTAATATTTGGTATCCCCTTGATGTTGAGGGGTAACATTTAACAAAACACTGCTTGAACTATCCCTTGCATTGGGGAGGGGAGTACATCATAAGCCTACACTGTGACAGCTTCTGGAAGCCACCTCATCCTTTTTTTGAAGGGGATACCAAATATTACAGCTAATATGGTGTTGTAATATTTGGTATCCCATTGATGTTGGGGGTAACATTTAACAAAGGACTGCTTGAAATATCCCTTGCATTGGGGAGGGGATTACATCATAACCCTTCACTGTGACAGCTTCTGGAAGCCACCCCATTCTTTTTTTGAAGGGGATACCAAATATAATGGCTAATATAGGGTTGTAATATTTGGTATCCCCTTGATGTTGAGGGGTAACATTTAACAAAGCACTGCTTGAACTATCCCTTGCATTCGGGAGGGGAGTACATCATAGGCCTACACTGTCACAGCTTCTGGAAGCCATCTCATCCTTTTTATGAAGGGGACACCAAATATAATGGCTAATATAGGGTGTTAATATTTGGTATCCCTTGATGTTGAGGGGTGACATTTAACCAAGCACTGCTTGAACTTTCCCTTGCATTGGGGAGGGGAGTATATCATAAGCCTTCACTGTGACAGCTTCAGGAAGCCATCCTTTTCTTTTTTTGGAGGGGATACCAAATATAATGGCTAATATAGGGTTGTAATATTTGGTATCCCCTTGATGTTGAGGGGCAACATTTAACAAAGCACTGCTTGAACTATTCCTTGCATTGGGGAGGGCAGTACATCATAAGCCTACACTGTGACAGCTTCTAGAAGACATCTCATTCTTTTTTTGAAGGGGATACCAAATATTACAGCTAATATAGTGTTGTCATATTTGGTATCCCCTTGATGTTGAGGGGTAACATTTAACAAAGCACTGCTTGAACTATTCCTTGCATTGGGGAGGGCAGTACATCATAGGCCTACACTGTCACAGCTTCTGGAAGCGATCCCATTCTTTTTTTGAAGGGGATACCAAATATAATGGCTAATATAGGGTTGTAATATTTGGTATCCCCTTGATGTTGAGGGGCAACATTTAACAAAGCACTGCTTGAACTATTCCTTGCATTGGGGAGGGCAGTACATCATAAGCCTACACTGCGACAGCTTCTGGAAGCCATCTCATCCTTATTTTGAAGGGGATACCAAATATTACAGCTAATATGGTGTTGTAATATTTGGTATCCCCTTGATTTTGAGGGGTAACATTTAACAAAGCACTCCTTGAACTATCCCTTGCATTGGGGAAGGGAGTACATCATAAGCCTACACTGTGACAGCTTCTGGAAGCCATCTCATCCTTTTTTTGAAGGGGATACCAAATATAATGGTTAATATAGGGTTGTAATATTTGGTATCCCCTTGATGTTGAGGGGTAACAGTTAACAAAGCACTGCTTGAACTATCCCTTGCATTGGGGAGGGGAGTACATCATAAGCCTACACTGTGACAGCTTCTGGAAGCCACCTCATCCTTTTTCTGAAGGGGATACCAAATATTACAGCTAATATGGTGTTGTAATATTTGGTATCCCATTGATGTTGGGGGTAACATTTAACAAAGGACTGCTTGAAATATCCCTTGCATTGGGGAGGGGAGCACATCATAAGCCTACACTGTGACAGCTTCTGGAAGGCATCTCATCCTTTTTTTGAAGGGGATGCCAAATATTACAGCTAATATAGTGTTGTAATATTTGGTATCCCCTTGATGTTGAGGGGTAACATTTAACAACGCACTGCTTGAACTATCCCTTCCATTGGGGAGGGGAGTACATCATAAGCCTTCACTGTGACAGCTTCTGGAAGCCATCCCATTCTTTTTTTGAAGGGGATACCAAATATAATGGCTAATATAGGGTTGTAATATTTGGTATCCCCTTGATGTTGAGGGGTAACATTTAACAAAGCACTGCTTGAACTATCCCTTGCATTGGGGAAGGGAGTACATCATAGGCCTACACTGTCACAGCTTCTGGAAGCCATCTCATCCTTTTTATGAAGGGGATACCAAATATAAAGGTTAATATAGGGTGGTAATATTTGGTATCCCTTGATGTTGAGGGGTGACATTTAACCAAGCACTGCTTGAACTATCCCTTGCATTGGGGAGGGGAGTATATCATAAGCCTTCACTGTGACAGCTTCTGGAAGCCATCCTTTTCTTTTTTTGAAGGGGATACCAAATATAATGGCTAATATAGGGTTGTAATATTTGGTATCCCCTTGATGTTGAGGGGCAACATTTAACAAAGCACTGCTTGAACTATTCCTTGCATTGGGGAGGGCAGTACATCATAAGCCTACACTGCGACAGCTTCTGGAAGCCATCCCATTCTTTTTTTGAAGGGGATACGAAATATAATGGCTAATATAGGGTTGTAATATTTGGTATCCCCTTGATGTTGAGGGGTAACATTTAACAAAGCACTGCTTGAACTCTCCCTTGCATTGGGGAGGGGAGTACATCATAGGCCTACACTGTCACAGCTTCTGGAAGCGATCCCATTCTTTTTTTGAAGGGGATACCAAATATAATGGCTAATATAGGGTTGTAATATTTGGTATCCCCTTGATGTTGAGGGGCAACATTTAACAACGCACTGCTTGAACTATCCCTTGCATTGGGGAGGGCAGTACATCATAAGCCTACACTGCGACAGCTTCTGGAAGCCATCTCATCCTTCTTTTGAAGGGGATACCAAATATTACAGCTAATATAGTGTTGTGATATTTGGTATCCTCTTCATTTTGAGGGGTAACATTTAACAACGTACTGCTTGAACTATCCCTTGCGTTGGGGAGGGAAGTACATCATAAGCCTACACTGTGACAGCTTCTGGAAGCCATCTCATCCTTTTTGTGAAGGGGATACCAAATGTTACAGCTAATATAGTGTTGTAATATTTGGTATCCCCTTGATGTTGGGGGTTAACATTTAACAACGCACTGCTTGAACTAACCCTTGCATTAGGGAGGGCAGTACATCATAAGCCTTCACTGTGACAGCTTCTGGAAGCCATCCCATTCTTTTTTTGAAGGGGATACGAAATATAATGGCTAATATAGGGTTGTAATATTTGGTATCCCCTTGATGTTGAGGGGCAACATTTAACAAAGCACTGCTTGAACTATTCCTTGCATTGGGGAGGGCACTACATCATAAACCTACAATGCGACAGCTTCTGGAAGCCATCTCATCCTTCTTTTGAAGGGGATCCAAATATTACAGCTAATATAGTGTTGTAATATTTGGTATCCCCTTGATGTTGAGGGGTAACATTTAACAAAGCACTGCTTGAACTATCCCTTGCATTGGGGAGGGGAGTACATCATAAGCCTACACTGTGACAGCTTCTGGAAGCCACCTCATCCTTTTTTTGAAGGGGATACCAAATATTACAGCTAATATGGTGTTGTAATATTTGGTATCCCATTGATGTTGGGGGTAACATTTAACAAAGGACTGCTTGAAATATCCCTTGCATTGGGGAGGGGATTACATCATAACCCTTCACTGTGACAGCTTCTGGAAGCCATCCCATTCTTTTTTTGAAGGGGATACCAAATATAATGGCTAATATAGGGTTGTAATATTTGGTATCCCCTTGATGTTGAGGGGTAACATTTAACAAAGCACTGCTTGAACTATCCCTTGCATTCGGGAGGGGAGTACATCATAGGCCTACACTGTCACAGCTTCTGGAAGCCATCTCATCCTTTTTATGAAGGGGACACCAAATATAATGTCTAATATAGGGTGTTAATATTTGGTATCCCTTGATGTTGAGGGGTGACATTTAACCAAGCACTGCTTGAACTTTCCCTTGCATTGGGGAGGGGAGTATATCATAAGCCTTCACTGTGACAGCTTCAGGAAGCCATCCTTTTCTTTTTTTGGAGGGGATACCAAATATAATGGCTAATATAGGGTTGTAATATTTGGTATCCCCTTGATGTTGAGGGGCAACATTTAACAAAGCACTGCTTGAACTATTCCTTGCATTGGGGAGGGCAGTACATCATAAGCCTACACTGTGACAGCTTCTAGAAGACATCTCATCCTTTTTTTGAAGGGGATACCAAATATTACAGCTAATATAGTGTTGTCATATTTGGTATCCCCTTGATGTTGAGGGGTAACATTTAACAAAGCACTGCTTGAACTATTCCTTGCATTGGGGAGGGCAGTACATCATAGGCCTACACTGTCACAGCTTCTGGAAGCGATCCCATTCTTTTTTTGAAGGGGATACCAAATATAATGGCTAATATAGGGTTGTAATATTTGGTATCCCCTTGATGTTGAGGGGCAACATTTAACAAAGCACTGCTTGAACTATTCCTTGCATTGGGGAGGGCAGTACATCATAAGCCTACACTGCGACAGCTTCTGGAAGCCATCTCATCCTTATTTTGAAGGGGATACCAAATATTACAGCTAATATGGTGTTGTAATATTTGGTATCCCCTTGATTTTGAGGGGTAACATTTAACAAAGCACTCCTTGAACTATCCCTTGCATTGGGGAAGGGAGTACATCATAAGCCTACACTGTGACAGCTTCTGGAAGCCATCTCATCCTTTTTTTGAAGGGGATACCAAATATAATCCCCTTATAAATATATATAAATATAATTATTATTAATTATTATTATTATTATTATTATTATTATAATGGTTAATATAGGGTTGTAATATTTGGTATCCCCTTGATGTTGAGGGGTAACAGTTAACAAAGCACTGCTTGAACTATCCCTTGCATTGGGGAGGGGAGTACATCATAAGCCTACACTGTGACAGCTTCTGGAAGCCACCTAATCCTTTTTCTGAAGGGGATACCAAATATTACAGCTAATATGGTGTTGTAATATTTGGTATCCCATTGATGTTGGGGGTAACATTTAACAAAGGACTGCTTGAAATATCCCTTGCATTGGGGAGGGGAGCACATCATAAGCCTACACTGTGACAGCTTCTGGAAGGCATCTCATCCTTTTTTTGAAGGGGATGCCAAATATTACAGCTAATATAGTGTTGTAATATTTGGTATCCCCTTGATGTTGAGGGGTAACATTTAACAACGCACTGCTTGAACTATCCCTTCCATTGGGGAGGGGAGTACATCATAAGCCTTCACTGTGACAGCTTCTGGAAGCCATCTCATTCTTTTTTTGAAGGGGATACCAAATATTACAGCTAATATAGTGTTGTCATATTTGGTATCCCCTTGATGTTGAGGGGTAACATTTAACAAAGCACTGCTTGAACTATTCCTTGCATTGGGGAGGGCAGTACATCATAGGCCTACACTGTCACAGCTTCTGGAAGCGATCCCATTCTTTTTTTGAAGGGGATACCAAATATAATGGCTAATATAGGGTTGTAATATTTGGTATCCCCTTGATGTTGAGGGGCAACATTTAACAAAGCACTGCTTGAACTATTCCTTGCATTGGGGAGGGCAGTACATCATAAGCCTACACTGCGACAGCTTCTGGAAGCCATCTCATCCTTATTTTGAAGGGGATACCAAATATTACAGCTAATATGGTGTTGTAATATTTGGTATCCCCTTGATTTTGAGGGGTAACATTTAACAAAGCACTCCTTGAACTATCCCTTGCATTGGGGAAGGGAGTACATCATAAGCCTACACTGTGACAGCTTCTGGAAGCCATCTCATCCTTTTTTTGAAGGGGATACCAAATATAATGGTTAATATAGGGTTGTAATATTTGGTATCCCCTTGATGTTGAGGGGTAACAGTTAACAAAGCACTGCTTGAACTATCCCTTGCATTGGGGAGGGGAGTACATCATAAGCCTACACTGTGACAGCTTCTGGAAGCCACCTCATCCTTTTTCTGAAGGGGATACCAAATATTACAGCTAATATGGTGTTGTAATATTTGGTATCCCATTGATGTTGGGGGTAACATTTAACAAAGGACTGCTTGAAATATCCCTTGCATTGGGGAGGGGAGCACATCATAAGCCTACACTGTGACAGCTTCTGGAAGGCATCTCATCCTTTTTTTGAAGGGGATGCCAAATATTACAGCTAATATAGTGTTGTAATATTTGGTATCCCCTTGATGTTGAGGGGTAACATTTAACAACGCACTGCTTGAACTATCCCTTCCATTGGGGAGGGGAGTACATCATAAGCCTTCACTGTGACAGCTTCTGGAAGCCATCCCATTCTTTTTTTGAAGGGGATACCAAATATAATGGCTAATATAGGGTTGTAATATTTGGTATCCCCTTGATGTTGAGGGGTAACATTTAACAAAGCACTGCTTGAACTATCCCTTGCATTGGGGAAGGGAGTACATCATAGGCCTACACTGTCACAGCTTCTGGAAGCCATCTCATCCTTTTTATGAAGGGGATACCAAATATAAAGGTTAATAGAGGGTGGTAATATTTGGTATCCCTTGATGTTGAGGGGTGACATTTAACCAAGCACTGCTTGAACTATCCCTTGCATTGGGGAGGGGAGTATATCATAAGCCTTCACTGTGACAGCTTCTGGAAGCCATCCTTTTCTTTTTTTGAAGGGGATACCAAATATAATGGCTAATATAGGGTTGTAATATTTGGTATCCCCTTGATGTTGAGGGGCAACATTTAACAAAGCACTGCTTGAACTATTCCTTGCATTGGGGAGGGCAGTACATCATAAGCCTACACTGCGACAGCTTCTGGAAGCCATCCCATTCTTTTTTTGAAGGGGATACGAAATATAATGGCTAATATAGGGTTGTAATATTTGGTATCCCCTTGATGTTGAGGGGTAACATTTAACAAAGCACTGCTTGAACTCTCCCTTGCATTGGGGAGGGGAGTACATCATAGGCCTACACTGTCACAGCTTCTGGAAGCGATCCCATTCTTTTTTTGAAGGGGATACCAAATATAATGGCTAATATAGGGTTGTAATATTTGGTATCCCCTTGATGTTGAGGGGCAACATTTAACAACGCACTGCTTGAACTATCCCTTGCATTGGGGAGGGCAGTACATCATAAGCCTACACTGCGACAGCTTCTGGAAGCCATCTCATCCTTCTTTTGAAGGGGATACCAAATATTACAGCTAATATAGTGTTGTGATATTTGGTATCCTCTTCATTTTGAGGGGTAACATTTAACAACGTACTGCTTGAACTATCCCTTGCGTTGGGGAGGGAAGTACATCATAAGCCTACACTGTGACAGCTTCTGGAAGCCATCTCATCCTTTTTGTGAAGGGGATACCAAATGTTACAGCTAATATAGTGTTGTAATATTTGGTATCCCCTTGATGTTGGGGGTTAACATTTAACAACGCACTGCTTGAACTAACCCTTGCATTAGGGAGGGCAGTACATCATAAGCCTTCACTGTGACAGCTTCTGGAAGCCATCCCATTCTTTTTTTGAAGGGGATACGAAATATAATGGCTAATATAGGGTTGTAATATTTGGTATCCCCTTGATGTTGAGGGGCAACATTTAACAAAGCACTGCTTGAACTATTCCTTGCATTGGGGAGGGCACTACATCATAAACCTACAATGCGACAGCTTCTGGAAGCCATCTCATCCTTCTTTTGAAGGGGATCCAAATATTACAGCTAATATAGTGTTGTAATATTTGGTATCCCCTTGATGTTGAGGGGTAACATTTAACAAAGCACTGCTTGAACTATCCCTTGCATTGGGGAGGGGAGTACATCATAAGCCTACACTGTGACAGCTTCTGGAAGCCACCTCATCCTTTTTTTGAAGGGGATACCAAATATTACAGCTAATATGGTGTTGTAATATTTGGTATCCCATTGATGTTGGGGGTAACATTTAACAAAGGACTGCTTGAAATATCCCTTGCATTGGGGAGGGGATTACATCATAACCCTTCACTGTGACAGCTTCTGGAAGCCATCCCATTCTTTTTTTGAAGGGGATACCAAATATAATGGCTAATATAGGGTTGTAATATTTGGTATCCCCTTGATGTTGAGGGGTAACATTTAACAAAGCACTGCTTGAACTATCCCTTGCATTCGGGAGGGGAGTACATCATAGGCCTACACTGTCACAGCTTCTGGAAGCCATCTCATCCTTTTTATGAAGGGGACACCAAATATAATGTCTAATATAGGGTGTTAATATTTGGTATCCCTTGATGTTGAGGGGTGACATTTAACCAAGCACTGCTTGAACTTTCCCTTGCATTGGGGAGGGGAGTATATCATAAGCCTTCACTGTGACAGCTTCAGGAAGCAATCCTTTTCTTTTTTTGGAGGGGATACCAAATATAATGGCTAATATAGGGTTGTAATATTTGGTATCCCCTTGATGTTGAGGGGCAACATTTAACAAAGCACTGCTTGAACTATTCCTTGCATTGGGGAGGGCAGTACATCATAAGCCTACACTGTGACAGCTTCTAGAAGACATCTCATCCTTTTTTTGAAGGGGATACCAAATATTACAGCTAATATAGTGTTGTCATATTTGGTATCCCCTTGATGTTGAGGGGTAACATTTAACAAAGCACTGCTTGAACTATTCCTTGCATTGGGGAGGGCAGTACATCATAGGCCTACACTGTCACAGCTTCTGGAAGCGATCCCATTCTTTTTTTGAAGGGGATACCAAATATAATGGCTAATATAGGGTTGTAATATTTGGTATCCCCTTGATGTTGAGGGGCAACATTTAACAAAGCACTGCTTGAACTATTCCTTGCATTGGGGAGGGCAGTACATCATAAGCCTACACTGCGACAGCTTCTGGAAGCCATCTCATCCTTATTTTGAAGGGGATACCAAATATTACAGCTAATATGGTGTTGTAATATTTGGTATCCCCTTGATTTTGAGGGGTAACATTTAACAAAGCACTCCTTGAACTATCCCTTGCATTGGGGAAGGGAGTACATCATAAGCCTACACTGTGACAGCTTCTGGAAGCCATCTCATCCTTTTTTTGAAGGGGATACCAAATATAATCCCCTTATAAATATATATAAATATAATTATTATTAATTATTATTATTATTATTATTATTATTATAATGGTTAATATAGGGTTGTAATATTTGGTATCCCCTTGATGTTGAGGGGTAACAGTTAACAAAGCACTGCTTGAACTATCCCTTGCATTGGGGAGGGGAGTACATCATAAGCCTACACTGTGACAGCTTCTGGAAGCCACCTCATCCTTTTTCTGAAGGGGATACCAAATATTACAGCTAATATGGTGTTGTAATATTTGGTATCCCATTGATGTTGGGGGTAACATTTAACAAAGGACTGCTTGAAATATCCCTTGCATTGGGGAGGGGAGCACATCATAAGCCTACACTGTGACAGCTTCTGGAAGGCATCTCATCCTTTTTTTGAAGGGGATGCCAAATATTACAGCTAATATAGTGTTGTAATATTTGGTATCCCCTTGATGTTGAGGGGTAACATTTAACAACGCACTGCTTGAACTATCCCTTCCATTGGGGAGGGGAGTACATCATAAGCCTTCACTGTGACAGCTTCTGGAAGCCATCCCATTCTTTTTTTGAAGGGGATACCAAATATAATGGCTAATATAGGGTTGTAATATTTGGTATCCCCTTGATGTTGAGGGGTAACATTTAACAAAGCACTGCTTGAACTATCCCTTGCATTGGGGAAGGGAGTACATCATAGGCCTACACTGTCACAGCTTCTGGAAGCCATCTCATCCTTTTTATGAAGGGTATACCAAATATAAAGGTTAATATAGGGTGGTAATATTTGGTATCCCTTGATGTTGAGGGGTGACATTTAACCAAGCACTGCTTGAACTATTCCTTGCATTGGGGAGGGCAGTACATCATAAGCCTACACTGCGACAGCTTCTGGAAGCCATCCCATACTTTTTTTGAAGGGGATACGAAATATAATGGCTAATATAGGGTTGTAATATTTGGTATCCCCTTGATGTTGAGGGGTAACATTTAACAAAGCACTGCTTGAACTCTCCCTTGCATTGGGGAGGGGAGTACATCATAGGCCTACACTGTCACAGCTTCTGGAAGCGATCCCATTCTTTTTTTGAAGGGGATACCAAATATAATGGCTAATATAGGGTTGTAATATTTGGTATCCCCTTGATGTTGAGGGGCAACATTTAACAACGCACTGCTTGAACTATCCCTTGCATTGGGGAGGGCAGTACATCATAAGCCTACACTGCGACAGCTTCTGGAAGCCATCTCATCCTTCTTTTGAAGGGGATACCAAATATTACAGCTAATATAGTGTTGTGATATTTGGTATCCTCTTCATTTTGAGGGGTAACATTTAACAACGTACTGCTTGAACTATCCCTTGCGTTGGGGAGGGAAGTACATCATAAGCCTACACTGTGACAGCTTCTGGAAGCCATCTCATCCTTTTTGTGAAGGGGATACCAAATGTTACAGCTAATATAGTGTTGTAATATTTGGTATCCCCTTGATGTTGGGAGTTAACATTTAACAACGCACTGCTTGAACTAACCCTTGCATTGGGGAGGGCAGTACATCATAAGCCTTCACTGTGACAGCTTCTGGAAGCCATCCCATTCTTTTTTTGAAGGGGATACGAAATATAATGGCTAATATAGGGTTGTAATATTTGGTATCCCCTTGATGTTGAGGGGTAACATTTAACAAAGCACTGCTTGAACTATCCCTTGCATTGGGGAGGGGAGTACATCATAGGCCTACACTGTCACAGCTTCTGGAAGCGATCCCATTCTTTTTTTGAAGGGGATACCCAATATAATGGCTAATATAGGGTTGTAATATTTGGTATCCCCTTGATGTTATGGGGCAACATTTAACAAAGCACTGCTTGAACTATTCCTTGCATTGGGGAGAGCAGTACATCATAAGCCTACACTGCGACAGCTTCTGGAAGCCATCTCATCCTTCTTTTGAAGCGGATACCAAATATTACAGCTAATATAGTGTTGTAATATTTGGTATCCCCTTGATTTTGAGGGGTAACATTTAACAAAGCAGTCCTTGAACTATCCCTTGCATTGGGGAGGGGAGTATATCATAAGCCTACACTGTGACAGCTTCTGGAAGCCACCTCATCCTTTTTCTGAAGGGGATACCAAATATTACAGCTAATATAGTGATGTAATATTTGGTATCCCATTGATGTTGGGGGTAACATTTAACAAAGGACTGCTTGAAATATCCCTTGCATTGGGGAGGGGAGTACATCATAGGCCTACACTGTGACAGCTTCTGGAAGCCACCTCATCCTTTTTTTGAAGGGGATACCAAATATTACAGCTAATATGGTGTTGTAATATTTGGTATCCCATTGATGTTGGGGGTAACATTTAACAAAGGACTGCTTGAAATATCCCTTGCATTTGGGAGGGGAGTACATCATAAGCCTACACTGTGACAGCTTCTGGAAGGCATCTCATCCTTTTTTTGAAGGGGATACCAAATATTACAGCTAATATAGTGTTGTAATATTTGGTATCCCCTTGATGTTGAGGGGTAACATTTAACAACGCACTGCTTGAACTATCCCTTGCATTGGGGAGGGCAGTACATCATAAGCCTTCACTGTGGCAGCTTCTGGAAGCCATCCCATTCTTTTTTTGAAGGGGATACCAAATATAATGGCTAATATAGGGTTGTAATATTTTGTATCCCCTTGATGTTGAGGGTTAACATTTAACAAAGCACTGCTTGAACTATCCCTTGCATTGGGGAGGGGAGTACATCATAGGCCTACACTGTCACAGCTTCTGGAAGCCATCTCATCCTTTTTTTGAAGGGGATACCAAATATAATGGTTAATATAGGGTTGTAATATTTTGTATCCCCTTGATGTTGAAGGGTGACATTTAACCAAGCACTGCTTGAACTATCCCTTGCATTTGGGAGGGGAGTACATCATAAGCCTTCACTGTGACAGCTTCTGGAAGCCATCCCATTCTTTTTTTGAAGGGGATGCCAAATATAATGGCTAATATAGGGTTGTAATATTTTGTATCCCCTTGATGTTGAAGGGTGACATTTAACAAAGCACTGCTTGAACTATCCCTTGCATTGGGGAGGGGAGTATATCATAAGCCTTCACTGTGACAGTTTCTGGAAGCCATCCCATTTCTTTTTTGAAGGGGATACCAAATATAATGGCTAATATAGGGTTGTAATATTTGGTATCCCCTTGATGATGAGGGGCAACATTTAAAAAATCAATGCTTGAACTATCCCTTGCAATGAGGAGGGGAGTACATCATAAGCCTACACTGCGACAGCTTCTGGAAGCCATCTCATTCTTCTTTTGAAGGGGATACCAAATATTACAGCTTATATAGTGTTGTGATATTTGGTATCCCCTTGATTTTGAGGGGTAACATTTAACAACGCACTGTTTGAACTATCCCTTGCATTGGGGAGGGGAGCACATCATAAGCCTACACTGTGACAGCTTCTGGAAGCCATCTCATCCTTTTTTTGAAGGGGATACCAAATATTACAGCTAATATAGTGTTGTAATATTTGGTATCCCCTTGATGTTGAGGGGTAACATTTAACAACGCACTGCTTGAACTATCCCTTGCATTGGGGAGGGCAGTACATCATAAGCCTTCACTGTGGCAGCTTCTGGAAGCCATCCCATTCTTTTTTTGAAGGGGATACCAAATATAATGGCTAATATAGGGTTGTAATATTTTGTATCCCCTTGATGTTGAGGGTTAACATTTAACAAAGCACTGCTTGAACTATCCCTTGCATTGGGGAGGGGAGTACATCATAGGCCTACACTGTCACAGCTTCTGGAAGCCATCTCATCCTTTTTTTGAAGGGGATACCAAATATAATGGTTAATATAGGGTTGTAATATTTTGTATCCCCTTGATGTTGAAGGGTGACATTTAACCAAGCACTGCTTGAACTATCCCTTGCATTTGGGAGGGGAGTACATCATAAGCCTTCACTGTGACAGCTTCTGGAAGCCATCCCATTCTTTTTTTGAAGGGGATGCCAAATATAATGGCTAATATAGGGTTGTAATATTTTGTATCCCCTTGATGTTGAAGGGTGACATTTAACAAAGCACTGCTTGAACTATCCCTTGCATTGGGGAGGGGAGTATATCATAAGCCTTCACTGTGACAGTTTCTGGAAGCCATCCCATTTCTTTTTTGAAGGGGATACCAAATATAATGGCTAATATAGGGTTGTAATATTTGGTATCCCCTTGATGATGAGGGGCAACATTTAAAAAATCAATGCTTGAACTATCCCTTGCAATGAGGAGGGGAGTACATCATAAGCCTACACTGCGACAGCTTCTGGAAGCCATCTCATTCTTCTTTTGAAGGGGATACCAAATATTACAGCTTATATAGTGTTGTGATATTTGGTATCCCCTTGATTTTGAGGGGTAACATTTAACAACGCACTGTTTGAACTATCCCTTGCATTGGGGAGGGGAGCACATCATAAGCCTACACTGTGACAGCTTCTGGAAGCCATCTCATCCTTTTTTTGAAGGGGATACCAAATATTACAGCTAATATAGTGTTGTAATATTTGGTATCCCCTTGATGTTGAGGAGTAACATTTAACAACATACTGCTTGAACTAACCCTTGCATTGGGGAGGGCAGTACATCATAATCCTTCACTGTGACAGCTTCTGGAAGTCATCCCATTCTTTTTTTGAAGGGGATACGAACTATAATGGCTAATATAGTGTTGTAATATTTGGTATCCCCTTCGATTTTGAAGGGTAACATTTAACAAAGCACTGCTTGAACGATCCCTTGCGTTGGGGAGGGGAGTACATCATAAGCCTACACTGTGACAGCTTCTGGAAGCCATCTCATCCTTTTTTTGAAGGGGATACCAAATATTACAGCTAATATAGTGTTGTGATATTTGGTATCCTCTTCATTTTGAGGGGTAACATTTAACAACACACTGCTTGAACTAACCCTTGCATTGGGGAGGGCAGTACATCATAAGCCTTCACTGTGACAGCTTCAGGAAGCCATCCCATTCTTTTTTTGAAGGGGATACGAAATATAATGGCTAATATAGGGTTGTAATATTTGGTATCCCCTTGATGTTGAGGGGTAACATTTAACAAAGCACTGCTTGAACTATCCCTTGCATTGGGGAGGGGAGTACATCATAAGCCTACACTGTGACAGCTTCTGGAAGCCACCTCATCCTTTTTTGAAGGGGATACCAAATATTACAGCTAATATAGTGATGTAATATTTGGTATCCCATTGATGTTGGGGGTAACATTTAACAAAGGACTGCTTGAAATATCCCTTGCATTGGGGAGGGGAGTACATCATAAGCCTACACTGTGACAGCTTCTGGAAGGCATCTCATCCTTTTTTTGAAGGGGATACCAAATATTACAGCTAATATAGTGTTGTAATATTTGGTATCACCTTGATGTTGAGGGGTAACATTTAACAACGCACTGCTTGAACTATCCCTTTCATTGGGGAGGGCAGTACATCATAAGCCTTCACTGTGACAGCTTCTGGAAGCCATCCCATTCTTTTTTTGAAGGGGATACCAAATATAATGGCTAATATAGGGTTGTAATATTTGGTATCCCCTTGATGTTGAGGGGCAACATTTAACAAAGCACTGCTTGAACTATCCCTTGCAATGGGGAGGGGAGTACATCATAAGCCTACACTGCGACAGCTTCTGGAAGCCATCTCATTCTTCTTTTGAAGGGGATACCAAATATTACAGCTAATATAGTGTTGTAATATTTGGTATCCCCTTGATTTTGAGGGGTAACATTTAACAACGCACTGCTTGAACTATCCCTTGCGTTGGGGAGGGAAGTACATCATAAGCCTACACTGTGACAGCTTCTGGAAGGCATCTCATCCTTTTTTTGAAGGGGATACCAAATATTACAGCTAATATAGTGTTGTAATATTTGGTATCCCCTTGATGTTGAGGGGTAACATTTAACAACGCACTGCTTGAACTATCCCTTGCATTGGGGAGGGCAGTACATCATAAGCCTTCACTGTGACAGCTTCTGGAAGCCATCCCATTCTTTTTTTGAAGGGGATACCAAATATATTGGTTAATATAGGGTTGTAATATTTGGTATCCCCTTGATGTTGAGGGGTGACATTTAACCAAGCACTGCTTGAACTATCCCTTACATTGGGGAGGGGAGTATATCATAAGCCTTCACTGTGACAGCTTCTGGAAGCCATCCCATTCTTTTTTTGAAGGGGATACCAAATATAATGGTTAATATAGGGTTGTAATATTAGGTATCCCCTTGATGTTGAGGGGCAACATTTAACAAAGCACTGCTTGAACTATCCCTTGCATTGGGGAGGGGAGTACATTATAGGCCTACACTGTCACAGCTTCTGGAAGCCATCTCATCCTTTTTTTGAAGGGGATACCAAATATAATGGTTAATATAGGGTTGTAATATTTGGTATCCCCTTGATGTTGAGGGGCAACATTTAACAAAGCACTGCTTGAACTATTCCTTGCATTGGGGAGGGCAGTACATCATAAGCCTACAATGCGACAGCTTCTGGAAGCCATCTCATCTTTCTTTTGAAGGGGATACCAAATATTACAGCTAATATAGTGTTGTAATATTTGGTATCCCCTTGATGTTGAGGGGTAACATTTAACAAAGCACTGCTTGAACTATCCCTTGCATTGGGGAGGGGAGTACATCATAAGCCTACACTGTGACAGCTTCTGGAAGACACCTTATCCTTTTTTTGAGGGGGATACCAAATATTACAGCTAATATGGTGTTGTAATATTTGGTATCCCATTGATGTTGGGGGTAACATTTAACAAAGGATTGCTTGAAATATCCCTTGCATTGGGGAGGGGAGTATATCATAAGCCTTCACTGTGACAACTTCTGGAAGCCATCCCATTCTTTTTTTGAAGGGGATACCAAATATAATGGCTAATATAGGGTTGTAATATTTGGTATCCCTTGATGTTGAGGGGCAACATTTAACAAAGCACTGCTTGAACTATCCCTTGCAATGGGGAGGGGAGTACATCATAAGCCTTCACTGTGACAGCTTCTGGAAGCCATCCCATTCTTTTTTTGAAGGGGATACGAAATATAATGGCTAATATAGGGTTGTAATATTTGGTATCCCCTTGATGTTGAGGGGTAACATTTAACAAAGCACTGCTTGAACTATCCCTTGCATTGGGGAGGGGAGTACATCATAAGCCTACACTGTGACAGCTTCTGGAAGGCATCTCATCCTTTTTTGAAGGGGATACCAAATATTACAGCTAATATAGTGTTGTAATATTTGGTATCACCTTGATGTTGAGGGGTAACATTTAACAAAGCACTGCTTGAACTATCCCTTGCATTGGGGAGGGCAGTACATCATAAGCCTTCACTGTGACAGCTTCTGGAAGCCATCCCATTCTTTTTTTGAAGGGGATACCAAATATAATGGCTAATATAGGGTTGTACTATTTGGTATCCCCTTGATGTTGAGGGGCAACATTTAACAAAGCACTGCTTGAACTATCCCTTGCAATGGGGAGGGCAGTACATCATAAGCCTTCACTGTGGCAGCTTCTGGAAGCCATCCCATTCTTTTTTTGAAGGGGATACCAAATATAATGGCTAATATAGGGTTGTAATATTTTGTATCCCCTTGATGTTGAGGGGTAACATTTAACAAAGCACTGCTTGAACTATCCCTTGCATTGGGGAGGGGAGTACATCATAGGCCTACACTGTCACAGCTTCTGGAAGCCATCTCATCCTTTTTTTGAAGGGGATACCAAATATAATGGTTAATATAGGGTTGTAATATTTTGTATCCCCTTGATGTTGAAGGGTGACATTTAACCAAGCACTGCTTGAACTATCCCTTGCATTTGGGAGGGGAGTACATCATAAGCCTTCACTGTGACAGCTTCTGGAAGCCATCCCATTCTTTTTTTGAAGGGGATGCCAAATATAATGGCTAATATAGGGTTGTAATATTTTGTATCCCCTTGATGTTGAAGGGTGACATTTAACAAAGCACTGCTTGAACTATCCCTTGCATTGGGGAGGGGAGTATATCATAAGCCTTCACTGTGACAGTTTCTGGAAGCCATCCCATTTCTTTTTTGAAGGGGATACCAAATATAATGGCTAATATAGGGTTGTAATATTTGGTATCCCCTTGATGATGAGGGGCAACATTTAAAAAAGCAATGCTTGAACTATCCCTTGCAATGAGGAGGGGAGTACATCATAAGCCTACACTGCGACAGCTTCTGGAAGCCATCTCATTCTTCTTTTGAAGGGGATACCAAATATTACAGCTTATATAGTGTTGTGATATTTGGTATCCCCTTGATTTTGAGGGGTAACATTTAACAACGCACTGTTTGAACTATCCCTTGCATTGGGGAGGGGAGCACATCATAAGCCTACACTGTGACAGCTTCTGGAAGCCATCTCATCCTTTTTTTGAAGGGGATACCAAATATTACAGCTAATATAGTGTTGTAATATTTGGTATCCCCTTGATGTTGAGGAGTAACATTTAACAACACACTGCTTGAACTAACCCTTGCATTGGGGAGGGCAGTACATCATAATCCTTCACTGTGACAGCTTCTGGAAGCCATCCCATTCTTTTTTTGAAGGGGATACGAACTATAATGGCTAATATAGTGTTGTAATATTTGGTATCCCCTTCGATTTTGAAGGGTAACATTTAACAAAGCACTGCTTGAACGATCCCTTGCGTTGGGGAGGGGAGTACATCATAAGCCTACACTGTGACAGCTTCTGGAAGCCATCTCATCCTTTTTTTGAAGGGGATACCAAATATTACAGCTAATATAGTGTTGTGATATTTGGTATCCTCTTCATTTTGAGGGGTAACATTTAACAACGCACTGCTTGAACTAACCCTTGCATTGGGGAGGGCAGTACATCATAAGCCTTCACTGTGACAGCTTCTGGAAGCCATCCCATTCTTTTTTTGAAGGGGATACGAAATATAATGGCTAATATAGGGTTGTAATATTTGGTATCCCCTTGATGTTGAGGGGTAACATTTAACAAAGCACTGCTTGAACTATCCCTTGCATTGGGGAGGGGAGTACATCATAAGCCTACACTGTGACAGCTTCTGGAAGCCACCTCATCCTTTTTTGAAGGGGATACCAAATATTACAGCTAATATAGTGATGTAATATTTGGTATCCCATTGATGTTGGGGGTAACATTTAACAAAGGACTGCTTGAAATATCCCTTGCATTGGGGAGGGGAGTACATCATAAGCCTACACTGTGACAGCTTCTGGAAGGCATCTCATCCTTTTTTTGAAGGGGATACCAAATATTACAGCTAATATAGTGTTGTAATATTTGGTATCACCTTGATGTTGAGGGGTAACATTTAACAACGCACTGCTTGAACTATCCCTTGCATTGGGGAGGGCAGTACATCATAAGCCTTCACTGTGACAGCTTCTGGAAGCCATCCCATTCTTTTTTTGAAGGGGATACCAAATATAATGGCTAATATAGGGTTGTAATATTTGGTATCCCCTTGATGTTGAGGGGCAACATTTAACAAAGCACTGCTTGAACTATCCCTTGCAATGGGGAGGGGAGTACATCATAAGCCTACACTGCGACAGCTTCTGGAAGCCATCTCATTCTTCTTTTGAAGGGGATACCAAATATTACAGCTAATATAGTGTTGTAATATTTGGTATCCCCTTGATTTTGAGGGGTAACATTTAACAACGCACTGCTTGAACTATCCCTTGCGTTGGGGAGGGAAGTATATCATAAGCCTACACTGTGACAGCTTCTGGAAGGCATCTCATCCTTTTTTTGAAGGGGATACCAAATATTACAGCTAATATAGTGTTGTAATATTTGGTATCCCCTTGATGTTGAGGGGTAACATTTAACAACGCACTGCTTGAACTATCCCTTGCATTGGGGAGGGCAGTACATCATAAGCCTTCACTGTGACAGCTTCTGGAAGCCATCCCATTCTTTTTTTGAAGGGGATACCAAATATATTGGTTAATATAGGGTTGTAATATTTGGTATCCCCTTGATGTTGAGGGGTGACATTTAACCAAGCACTGCTTGAACTATCCCTTACATTGGGGAGGGGAGTATATCATAAGCCTTCACTGTGACAGCTTCTGGAAGCCATCCCATTCTTTTTTTGAAGGGGATACCAAATATAATGGTTAATATAGGGTTGTAATATTAGGTATCCCCTTGATGTTGAGGGGCAACATTTAACAAAGCACTGCTTGAACTATCCCTTGCATTGGGGAGGGGAGTACATTATAGGCCTACACTGTCACAGCTTCTGGAAGCCATCTCATCCTTTTTTTGAAGGGGATACCAAATATAATGGTTAATATAGGGTTGTAATATTTGGTATCCCCTTGATGTTGAGGGGCAACATTTAACAAAGCACTGCTTGAACTATTCCTTGCATTGGGGAGGGCAGTACATCATAAGCCTACAATGCGACAGCTTCTGGAAGCCATCTCATCTTTCTTTTGAAGGGGATACCAAATATTACAGCTAATATAGTGTTGTAATATTTGGTATCCCCTTGATGTTGAGGGGTAACATTTAACAAAGCACTGCTTGAACTATCCCTTGCATTGGGGAGGGGAGTACATCATAAGCCTACACTGTGACATCTTCTGGAAGACACCTTATCCTTTTTTTGAGGGGGATACCAAATATTACAGCTAATATGGTGTTGTAATATTCTGTATCCCATTGATGTTGGGGGTAACATTTAACAAAGGATTGCTTGAAATATCCCTTGCATTGGGGAGGGGAGTATATCATAAGCCTTCACTGTGACAACTTCTGGAAGCCATCCCATTCTTTTTTTGAAGGGGATACCAAATATAATGGCTAATATAGGGTTGTAATATTTGGTATCCCTTGATGTTGAGGGGCAACATTTAACAAAGCACTGCTTGAACTATCCCTTGCAATGGGGAGGGGAGTACATCATAAGCCTTCACTGTGACAGCTTCTGGAAGCCATCCCATTCTTTTTTTGAAGGGGATACGAAATATAATGGCTAATATAGGGTTGTAATATTTGGTATCCCCTTGATGTTGAGGGGTAACATTTAACAAAGCACTGCTTGAACTATCCCTTGCATTGGGGAGGGGAGTACATCATAAGCCTACACTGTGACAGCTTCTGGAAGGCATCTCATCCTTTTTTGAAGGGGATACCAAATATTACAGCTAATATAGTGTTGTAATATTTGGTATCACCTTGATGTTGAGGGGTAACATTTAACAAAGCACTGCTTGAACTATCCCTTGCATTGGGGAGGGCAGTACATCATAAGCCTTCACTGTGACAGCTTCTGGAAGCCATCCCATTCTTTTTTTGAAGGGGATACCAAATATAATGGCTAATATAGGGTTGTACTATTTGGTATCCCCTTGATGTTGAGGGGCAACATTTAACAAAGCACTGCTTGAACTATCCCTTGCAATGGGGAGGGCAGTACATCATAAGCCTTCACTGTGGCAGCTTCTGGAAGCCATCCCATTCTTTTTTTGAAGGGGATACCAAATATAATGGCTAATATAGGGTTGTAATATTTTGTATCCCCTTGATGTTGAGGGGTAACATTTAACAAAGCACTGCTTGAACTATCCCTTGCATTGGGGAGGGGAGTACATCATAGGCCTACACTGTCACAGCTTCTGGAAGCCATCTCATCCTTTTTTTGAAGGGGATACCAAATATAATGGTTAATATAGGGTTGTAATATTTTGTATCCCCTTGATGTTGAAGGGTGACATTTAACCAAGCACTGCTTGAACTATCCCTTGCATTTGGGAGGGGAGTACATCATAAGCCTTCACTGTGACAGCTTCTGGAAGCCATCCCATTCTTTTTTTGAAGGGGATGCCAAATATAATGGCTAATATAGGGTTGTAATATTTTGTATCCCCTTGATGTTGAAGGGTGACATTTAACAAAGCACTGCTTGAACTATCCCTTGCATTGGGGAGGGGAGTATATCATAAGCCTTCACTGTGACAGTTTCTGGAAGCCATCCCATTTCTTTTTTGAAGGGGATACCAAATATAATGGCTAATATAGGGTTGTAATATTTGGTATCCCCTTGATGATGAGGGGCAACATTTAAAAAAGCAATGCTTGAACTATCCCTTGCAATGAGGAGGGGAGTACATCATAAGCCTACACTGCGACAGCTTCTGGAAGCCATCTCATTCTTCTTTTGAAGGGGATACCAAATATTACAGCTTATATAGTGTTGTGATATTTGGTATCCCCTTGATTTTGAGGGGTAACATTTAACAACGCACTGTTTGAACTATCCCTTGCATTGGGGAGGGGAGCACATCATAAGCCTACACTGTGACAGCTTCTGGAAGCCATCTCATCCTTTTTTTGAAGGGGATACCAAATATTACAGCTAATATAGTGTTGTAATATTTGGTATCCCCTTGATGTTGAGGAGTAACATTTAACAACACACTGCTTGAACTAACCCTTGCATTGGGGAGGGCAGTACATCATAATCCTTCACTGTGACAGCTTCTGGAAGCCATCCCATTCTTTTTTTGAAGGGGATACGAACTATAATGGCTAATATAGTGTTGTAATATTTGGTATCCCCTTCGATTTTGAAGGGTAACATTTAACAAAGCACTGCTTGAACGATCCCTTGCGTTGGGGAGGGGAGTACATCATAAGCCTACACTGTGACAGCTTCTGGAAGCCATCTCATCCTTTTTTTGAAGGGGATACCAAATATTACAGCTAATATAGTGTTGTGATATTTGGTATCCTCTTCATTTTGAGGGGTAACATTTAACAACGCACTGCTTGAACTAACCCTTGCATTGGGGAGGGCAGTACATCATAAGCCTTCACTGTGACAGCTTCTGGAAGCCATCCCATTCTTTTTTTGAAGGGGATACGAAATATAATGGCTAATATAGGGTTGTAATATTTGGTATCCCCTTGATGTTGAGGGGTAACATTTAACAAAGCACTGCTTGAACTATCCCTTGCATTGGGGAGGGGAGTACATCATAAGCCTACACTGTGACAGCTTCTGGAAGCCACCTCATCCTTTTTAGAAGGGGATACCAAATATTACAGCTAATATAGTGATGTAATATTTGGTATCCCATTGATGTTGGGGGTAACATTTAACAAAGGACTGCTTGAAATATCCCTTGCATTGGGGAGGGGAGTACATCATAAGCCTACACTGTGACAGCTTCTGGAAGGCATCTCATCCTTTTTTTGAAGGGGATACCAAATATTACAGCTAATATAGTGTTGTAATATTTGGTATCACCTTGATGTTGAGGGGTAACATTTAACAACGCACTGCTTGAACTATCCCTTGCATTGGGGAGGGCAGTACATCATAAGCCTTCACTGTGACAGCTTCTGGAAGCCATCCCATTCTTTTTTTGAAGGGGATACCAAATATAATGGCTAATATAGGGTTGTAATATTTGGTATCCCCTTGATGTTGAGGGGCAACATTTAACAAAGCACTGCTTGAACTATCCCTTGCAATGGGGAGGGGAGTACATCATAAGCCTACACTGCGACAGCTTCTGGAAGCCATCTCATTCTTCTTTTGAAGGGGATACCAAATATTACAGCTAATATAGTGTTGTAATATTTGGTATCCCCTTGATTTTGAGGGGTAACATTTAACAACGCACTGCTTGAACTATCCCTTGCGTTGGGGAGGGAAGTATATCATAAGCCTACACTGTGACAGCTTCTGGAAGGCATCTCATCCTTTTTTTGAAGGGGATACCAAATATTACAGCTAATATAGTGTTGTAATATTTGGTATCCCCTTGATGTTGAGGGGTAACATTTAACAACGCACTGCTTGAACTATCCCTTGCATTGGGGAGGGCAGTACATCATAAGCCTTCACTGTGACAGCTTCTGGAAGCCATCCCATTCTTTTTTTGAAGGGGATACCAAATATATTGGTTAATATAGGGTTGTAATATTTGGTATCCCCTTGATGTTGAGGGGTGACATTTAACCAAGCACTGCTTGAACTATCCCTTACATTGGGGAGGGGAGTATATCATAAGCCTTCACTGTGACAGCTTCTGGAAGCCATCCCATTCTTTTTTTGAAGGGGATACCAAATATAATGGTTAATATAGGGTTGTAATATTAGGTATCCCCTTGATGTTGAGGGGCAACATTTAACAAAGCACTGCTTGAACTATCCCTTGCATTGGGGAGGGGAGTACATTATAGGCCTACACTGTCACAGCTTCTGGAAGCCATCTCATCCTTTTTTTGAAGGGGATACCAAATATAATGGTTAATATAGGGTTGTAATATTTGGTATCCCCTTGATGTTGAGGGGCAACATTTAACAAAGCACTGCTTGAACTATTCCTTGCATTGGGGAGGGCAGTACATCATAAGCCTACAATGCGACAGCTTCTGGAAGCCATCTCATCTTTCTTTTGAAGGGGATACCAAATATTACAGCTAATATAGTGTTGTAATATTTGGTATCCCCTTGATGTTGAGGGGTAACATTTAACAAAGCACTGCTTGAACTATCCCTTGCATTGGGGAGGGGAGTACATCATAAGCCTACACTGTGACATCTTCTGGAAGACACCTTATCCTTTTTTTGAGGGGGATACCAAATATTACAGCTAATATGGTGTTGTAATATTCTGTATCCCATTGATGTTGGGGGTAACATTTAACAAAGGATTGCTTGAAATATCCCTTGCATTGGGGAGGGGAGTATATCATAAGCCTTCACTGTGACAACTTCTGGAAGCCATCCCATTCTTTTTTTGAAGGGGATACCAAATATAATGGCTAATATAGGGTTGTAATATTTGGTATCCCCTTGATGTTGAGGGGCAACATTTAACAAAGCACTGCTTGAACTATCCCTTGCAATGGGGAGGGGAGTACATCATAAGCCTTCACTGTGACAGCTTCTGGAAGCCATCCCATTCTTTTTTTGAAGGGGATACGAAATATAATGGCTAATATAGGGTTGTAATATTTGGTATCCCCTTGATGTTGAGGGGTAACATTTAACAAAGCACTGCTTGAACTATCCCTTGCATTGGGGAGGGGAGTACATCATAAGCCTACACTGTGACAGCTTCTGGAAGGCATCTCATCCTTTTTTGAAGGGGATACCAAATATTACAGCTAATATAGTGTTGTAATATTTGGTATCACCTTGATGTTGAGGGGTAACATTTAACAAAGCACTGCTTGAACTATCCCTTGCATTGGGGAGGGCAGTACATCATAAGCCTTCACTGTGACAGCTTCTGGAAGCCATCCCATTCTTTTTTTGAAGGGGATACCAAATATAATGGCTAATATAGGGTTGTAATATTTGGTATCCCCTTGATGTTGAGGGGCAACATTTAACAAAGCACTGCTTGAACTATCCCTTGCAATGGGGAGGGCAGTACATCATAAGCCTTCACTGTGGCAGCTTCTGGAAGCCATCCCATTCTTTTTTTGAAGGGGATACCAAATATAATGGCTAATATAGGGTTGTAATATTTTGTATCCCCTTGATGTTGAGGGGTAACATTTAACAAAGCACTGCTTGAACTATCCCTTGCATTGGGGAGGGGAGTACATCATAGGCCTACACTGTCACAGCTTCTGGAAGCCATCTCATCCTTTTTTTGAAGGGGATACCAAATATAATGGTTAATATAGGGTTGTAATATTTTGTATCCCCTTGATGTTGAAGGGTGACATTTAACCAAGCACTGCTTGAACTATCCCTTGCATTTGGGAGGGGAGTACATCATAAGCCTTCACTGTGACAGCTTCTGGAAGCCATCCCATTCTTTTTTTGAAGGGGATGCCAAATATAATGGCTAATATAGGGTTGTAATATTTTGTATCCCCTTGATGTTGAAGGGTGACATTTAACAAAGCACTGCATGAACTATCCCTTGCATTGGGGAGGGGAGTATATCATAAGCCTTCACTGTGACAGTTTCTGGAAGCCATCCCATTTCTTTTTTGAAGGGGATACCAAATATAATGGCTAATATAGGGTTGTAATATTTGGTATCCCCTTGATGATGAGGGGCAACATTTAAAAAAGCAATGCTTGAACTATCCCTTGCAATGAGGAGGGGAGTACATCATAAGCCTACACTGCGACAGCTTCTGGAAGCCATCTCATTCTTCCTTTGAAGGGGATACCAAATATTACAGCTTATATAGTGTTGTGATATTTGGTATCCCCTTGATTTTGAGGGGTAACATTTAACAACGCACTGTTTGAACTATCCCTTGCATTGGGGAGGGGAGCACATCATAAGCCTACACTGTGACAGCTTCTGGAAGCCATCTCATCCTTTTTTTGAAGGGGATACCAAATATTACAGCTAATATAGTGTTGTAATATTTGGTATCCCCTTGATGTTGAGGAGTAACATTTAACAACACACTGCTTGAACTAACCCTTGCATTGGGGAGGGCAGTACATCATAATCCTTCACTGTGACAGCTTCTGGAAGCCATCCCATTCTTTTTTTGAAGGGGATACGAACTATAATGGCTAATATAGTGTTGTAATATTTGGTATCCCCTTCGATTTTGAAGGGTAACATTTAACAAAGCACTGCTTGAACGATCCCTTGCGTTGGGGAGGGGAGTACATCATAAGCCTACACTGTGACAGCTTCTGGAAGCCATCTCATCCTTTTTTTGAAGGGGATACCAAATATTACAGCTAATATAGTGTTGTGATATTTGGTATCCTCTTCATTTTGAGGGGTAACATTTAACAACGCACTGCTTGAACTAACCCTTGCATTGGGGAGGGCAGTACATCATAAGCCTTCACTGTGACAGCTTCTGGAAGCCATCCCATTCTTTTTTTGAAGGGGATACGAAATATAATGGCTAATATAGGGTTGTAATATTTGGTATCCCCTTGATGTTGAGGGGCAACATTTAACAAAGCACTGCTTGAACTATCCCTTGCAATGGGGAGGGGAGTACATCATAAGCCTACACTGCGACAGCTTCTGGAAGCCATCTCATCCTTTTTTTGAAGGGGATACCAAATATTACAGCTAATATAGTGTTGTAATATTTGGTATCACCTTGATGTTGAGGGGTAACATTTAACAACGCACTGCTTGAACTATCCCTTGCATTGGGGAGGGCAGTACATCATAAGCCTTCACTGTGACAGCTTCTGGAAGCCATCCCATTCTTTTTTTGAAGGGGATACCAAATATAATGGCTAATATAGGGTTGTAATATTTGGCATCCCCTTGATGTTGAGGGGCAACATTTAACAAAGCACTGCTTGAACTATCCCTTGCAATGGGGAGGGGAGTACATCATAAGCCTACACTGCGACAGCTTCTGGAAGCCATCTCATTCTTCTTTTGAAGGGGATACCAAATATTACAGCTAATATAGTGTTGTAATATTTGGTATCCCCTTGATTTTGAGGGGTAACATTTAACAACGCACTGCTTGAACTATCCCTTGCGTTGGGGAGGGAAGTATATCATAAGCCTACACTGTGACAGCTTCTGGAAGGCATCTCATCCTTTTTTTGAAGGGGATACCAAATATTACAGCTAATATAGTGTTGTAATATTTGGTATCCCCTTGATGTTGAGGGGTAACATTTAACAACGCACTGCTTGAACTATCCCTTGCATTGGGGAGGGCAGTACATCATAAGCCTTCACTGTGACAGCTTCTGGAAGCCATCCCATTCTTTTTTTGAAGGGGATACCAAATATATTGGTTAATATAGGGTTGTAATATTTGGTATCCCCTTGATGTTGAGGGGTGACATTTAACCAAGCACTGCTTGAACTATCCCTTACATTGGGGAGGGGAGTATATCATAAGCCTTCACTGTGACAGCTTCTGGAAGCCATCCCATTCTTTTTTTGAAGGGGATACCAAATATAATGGTTAATATAGGGTTGTAATATTAGGTATCCCCTTGATGTTGAGGGGCAACATTTAACAAAGCACTGCTTGAACTATCCCTTGCATTGGGGAGGGGAGTACATTATAGGCCTACACTGTCACAGCTTCTGGAAGCCATCTCATCCTTTTTTTGAAGGGGATACCAAATATAATGGTTAATATAGGGTTGTAATATTTGGTATCCCCTTGATGTTGAGGGGCAACATTTAACAAAGCACTGCTTGAACTATTCCTTGCATTGGGGAGGGCAGTACATCATAAGCCTACAATGCGACAGCTTCTGGAAGCCATCTCATCTTTCTTTTGAAGGGGATACCAAATATTACAGCTAATATAGTGTTGTAATATTTGGTATCCCCTTGATGTTGAGGGGTAACATTTAACAAAGCACTGCTTGAACTATCCCTTGCATTGGGGAGGGGAGTACATCATAAGCCTACACTGTGACAGCTTCTGGAAGACACCTTATCCTTTTTTTGAGGGGGATACCAAATATTACAGCTAATATGGTGTTGTAATATTCTGTATCCCATTGATGTTGGGGGTAACATTTAACAAAGGATTGCTTGAAATATCCCTTGCATTGGGGAGGGGAGTATATCATAAGCCTTCACTGTGACAACTTCTGGAAGCCATCCCATTCTTTTTTTGAAGGGGATACCAAATATAATGGCTAATATAGGGTTGTAATATTTGGTATCCCCTTGATGTTGAGGGGCAACATTTAACAAAGCACTGCTTGAACTATCCCTTGCAATGGGGAGGGGAGTACATCATAAGCCTTCACTGTGACAGCTTCTGGAAGCCATCCCATTCTTTTTTTGAAGGGGATACGAAATATAATGGCTAATATAGGGTTGTAATATTTGGTATCCCCTTGATGTTGAGGGGTAACATTTAACAAAGCACTGCTTGAACTATCCCTTGCATTGGGGAGGGGAGTACATCATAAGCCTACACTGTGACAGCTTCTGGAAGGCATCTCATCCTTTTTTGAAGGGGATACCAAATATTACAGCTAATATAGTGTTGTAATATTTGGTATCACCTTGATGTTGAGGGGTAACATTTAACAAAGCACTGCTTGAACTATCCCTTGCATTGGGGAGGGCAGTACATCATAAGCCTTCACTGTGACAGCTTCTGGAAGCCATCCCATTCTTTTTTTGAAGGGGATACCAAATATAATGGCTAATATAGGGTTGTAATATTTGGTATCCCCTTGATGTTGAGGGGCAACATTTAACAAAGCACTGCTTGAACTATCCCTTGCAATGGGGAGGGCAGTACATCATAAGCCTTCACTGTGGCAGCTTCTGGAAGCCATCCCATTCTTTTTTTGAAGGGGATACCAAATATAATGGCTAATATAGGGTTGTAATATTTTGTATCCCCTTGATGTTGAGGGGTAACATTTAACAAAGCACTGCTTGAACTATCCCTTGCATTGGGGAGGGGAGTACATCATAGGCCTACACTGTCACAGCTTCTGGAAGCCATCTCATCCTTTTTTTGAAGGGGATACCAAATATAATGGTTAATATAGGGTTGTAATATTTTGTATCCCCTTGATGTTGAAGGGTGACATTTAACCAAGCACTGCTTGAACTATCCCTTGCATTTGGGAGGGGAGTACATCATAAGCCTTCACTGTGACAGCTTCTGGAAGCCATCCCATTCTTTTTTTGAAGGGGATGCCAAATATAATGGCTAATATAGGGTTGTAATATTTTGTATCCCCTTGATGTTGAAGGGTGACATTTAACAAAGCACTGCATGAACTATCCCTTGCATTGGGGAGGGGAGTATATCATAAGCCTTCACTGTGACAGTTTCTGGAAGCCATCCCATTTCTTTTTTGAAGGGGATACCAAATATAATGGCTAATATAGGGTTGTAATATTTGGTATCCCCTTGATGATGAGGGGCAACATTTAAAAAAGCAATGCTTGAACTATCCCTTGCAATGAGGAGGGGAGTACATCATAAGCCTACACTGCGACAGCTTCTGGAAGCCATCTCATTCTTCCTTTGAAGGGGATACCAAATATTACAGCTTATATAGTGTTGTGATATTTGGTATCCCCTTGATTTTGAGGGGTAACATTTAACAACGCACTGTTTGAACTATCCCTTGCATTGGGGAGGGGAGCACATCATAAGCCTACACTGTGACAGCTTCTGGAAGCCATCTCATCCTTTTTTTGAAGGGGATACCAAATATTACAGCTAATATAGTGTTGTAATATTTGGTATCCCCTTGATGTTGAGGAGTAACATTTAACAACACACTGCTTGAACTAACCCTTGCATTGGGGAGGGCAGTACATCATAATCCTTCACTGTGACAGCTTCTGGAAGCCATCCCATTCTTTTTTTGAAGGGGATACGAACTATAATGGCTAATATAGTGTTGTAATATTTGGTATCCCCTTCGATTTTGAAGGGTAACATTTAACAAAGCACTGCTTGAACGATCCCTTGCGTTGGGGAGGGGAGTACATCATAAGCCTACACTGTGACAGCTTCTGGAAGCCATCTCATCCTTTTTTTGAAGGGGATACCAAATATTACAGCTAATATAGTGTTGTGATATTTGGTATCCTCTTCATTTTGAGGGGTAACATTTAACAACGCACTGCTTGAACTAACCCTTGCATTGGGGAGGGCAGTACATCATAAGCCTTCACTGTGACAGCTTCTGGAAGCCATCCCATTCTTTTTTTGAAGGGGATACGAAATATAATGGCTAATATAGGGTTGTAATATTTGGTATCCCCTTGATGTTGAGGGGTAACATTTAACAAAGCACTGCTTGAACTATCCCTTGCATTGGGGAGGGGAGTACATCATAAGCCTACACTGTGACAGCTTCTGGAAGCCACCTCATCCTTTTTTGAAGGGGATACCAAATATTACAGCTAATATAGTGATGTAATATTTGGTATCCCATTGATGTTGGGGGTAACATTTAACAAAGGACTGCTTGAAATATCCCTTGCATTGGGGAGGGGAGTACATCATAAGCCTACACTGTGACAGCTTCTGGAAGGCATCTCATCCTTTTTTTGAAGGGGATACCAAATATTACAGCTAATATAGTGTTGTAATATTTGGTATCACCTTGATGTTGAGGGGTAACATTTAACAACGCACTGCTTGAACTATCCCTTGCATTGGGGAGGGCAGTACATCATAAGCCTTCACTGTGACAGCTTCTGGAAGCCATCCCATTCTTTTTTTGAAGGGGATACCAAATATAATGGCTAATATAGGGTTGTAATATTTGGTATCCCCTTGATGTTGAGGGGCAACATTTAACAAAGCACTGCTTGAACTATCCCTTGCAATGGGGAGGGGAGTACATCATAAGCCTACACTGCGACAGCTTCTGGAAGCCATCTCATTCTTCTTTTGAAGGGGATACCAAATATTACAGCTAATATAGTGTTGTAATATTTGGTATCCCCTTGATTTTGAGGGGTAACATTTAACAACGCACTGCTTGAACTATCCCTTGCGTTGGGGAGGGAAGTACATCATAAGCCTACACTGTGACAGCTTCTGGAAGGCATCTCATCCTTTTTTTGAAGGGGATACCAAATATTACAGCTAATATAGTGTTGTAATATTTGGTATCCCCTTGATGTTGAGGGGTAACATTTAACAACGCACTGCTTGAACTATCCCTTGCATTGGGGAGGGCAGTACATCATAAGCCTTCACTGTGACAGCTTCTGGAAGCCATCCCATTCTTTTTTTGAAGGGGATACCAAATATATTGGTTAATATAGGGTTGTAATATTTGGTATCCCCTTGATGTTGAGGGGTGACATTTAACCAAGCACTGCTTGAACTATCCCTTACATTGGGGAGGGTAGTATATCATAAGCCTTCACTGTGACAGCTTCTGGAAGCCATCCCATTCTTTTTTTGAAGGGGATACCAAATATAATGGTTAATATAGGGTTGTAATATTAGGTATCCCCTTGATGTTGAGGGGCAACATTTAACAAAGCACTGCTTGAACTATCCCTTGCATTGGGGAGGGGAGTACATTATAGGCCTACACTGTCACAGCTTCTGGAAGCCATCTCATCCTTTTTTTGAAGGGGATACCAAATATAATGGTTAATATAGGGTTGTAATATTTGGTATCCCCTTGATGTTGAGGGGCAACATTTAACAAAGCACTGCTTGAACTATTCCTTGCATTGGGGAGGGCAGTACATCATAAGCCTACAATGCGACAGCTTCTGGAAGCCATCTCATCTTTCTTTTGAAGGGGATACCAAATATTACAGCTAATATAGTGTTGTAATATTTGGTATCCCCTTGATGTTGAGGGGTAACATTTAACAAAGCACTGCTTGAACTATCCCTTGCATTGGGGAGGGGAGTACATCATAAGCCTACACTGTGACAGCTTCTGGAAGACACCTTATCCTTTTTTTGAGGGGGATACCAAATATTACAGCTAATATGGTGTTGTAATATTTGGTATCCCATTGATGTTGGGGGTAACATTTAACAAAGGATTGCTTGAAATATCCCTTGCATTGGGGAGGGGAGTATATCATAAGCCTTCACTGTGACAACTTCTGGAAGCCATCCCATTCTTTTTTTGAAGGGGATACCAAATATAATGGCTAATATAGGGTTGTAATATTTGGTATCCCCTTGATGTTGAGGGGCAACATTTAACAAAGCACTGCTTGAACTATCCCTTGCAATGGGGAGGGGAGTACATCATAAGCCTTCACTGTGACAGCTTCTGGAAGCCATCCCATTCTTTTTTTGAAGGGGATACGAAATATAATGGCTAATATAGGGTTGTAATATTTGGTATCCCCTTGATGTTGAGGCGTAACATTTAACAAAGCACTGCTTGAACTATCCCTTGCATTGGGGAGGGGAGTACATCATAAGCCTACACTGTGACAGCTTCTGGAAGGCATCTCATCCTTTTTTGAAGGGGATACCAAATATTACAGCTAATATAGTGTTGTAATATTTGGTATCACCTTGATGTTGAGGGGTAACATTTAACAAAGCACTGCTTGAACTATCCCTTGCATTGGGGAGGGCAGTACATCATAAGCCTTCACTGTGACAGCTTCTGGAAGCCATCCCATTCTTTTTTTGAAGGGGATACCAAATATAATGGCTAATATAGGGTTGTAATATTTGGTATCCCCTTGATGTTGAGGGGCAACATTTAACAAAGCACTGCTTGAACT
Organism: Ambystoma mexicanum; assembly: GCF_040938575.1. NCBI lineage: Eukaryota > Metazoa > Chordata > Amphibia > Caudata > Ambystomatidae > Ambystoma > Ambystoma mexicanum. The sequence continues at coordinate 942,249,990 of NC_090939.1, forward strand.
ATCCCTTGCAATGGGGAGGGGAGTACATCATAAGCCTACACTGCGACAGCTTCTGGAAGCCATCTCATTCTTCTTTTGAAGGGGATACCAAATATTACAGCTAATATAGTGTTGTAATATTTGGTATCCCCTTGATTTTGAGGGGTAACATTTAACAATGCACTGCTTGAACTATCCCTTGCGTTGGGGAGGGAAGTACATCATAAGCCTACACTGTGACAGCTTCTGGAAGGCATCTCATCCTTTTTTTGAAGGGGATACCAAATATTACAGCTAATATAGTGTTGTAATATTTGGTATCCCCTTGATGTTGAGGGGTAACATTTAACAACGCACTGCTTGAATATCCCTTGCATTGGGGAGGGCAGTACATCATAAGCCTTCACTGTGACAGCTTCTGGAAGCCATCCCATTCTTTTTTTGAAGGGGATACCAAATATATTGGTTAATATAGGGTTGTAATATTTGGTATCCCCTTGATGTTGAGGGGTGACATTTAACCAAGCACTGCTTGAACTATCCCTTACATTGGGGAGGGGAGTATATCATAAGCCTTCACTGTGACAGCTTCTGGAAGCCATCCCATTCTTTTTTTGAAGGGGATACCAAATATAATGGTTAATATAGGGTTGTAATATTAGGTATCCCCTTGATGTTGAGGGGCAACATTTAACAAAGCACTGCTTGAACTATCCCTTGCATTGGGGAGGGGAGTACATTATAGGTCTACACTGTCACAGCTTCTGGAAGCCATCTCATCCTTTTTTTGAAGGGGATACCAAATATAATGGTTAATATAGGGTTGTAATATTTGGTATCCCCTTGATGTTGAGGGGCAACATTTAACAAAGCACTGCTTGAACTATTCCTTGCATTGGGGAGGGCAGTACATCATAAGCCTACAATGCGACAGCTTCTGGAAGCCATCTCATCTTTCTTTTGAAGGGGATACCAAATATTACAGCTAATATAGTGTTGTAATATTTGGTATCCCCTTGATGTTGAGGGGTAACATTTAACAAAGCACTGCTTGAACTATCCCTTGCATTGGGGAGGGGAGTACATCATAAGCCTACACTGTGACAGCTTCTGGAAGACACCTTATCCTTTTTTTGAGGGGGATACCAAATATTACAGCTAATATGGTGTTGTAATATTTGGTATCCCATTGATGTTGGGGGTAACATTTAACAAAGGATTGCTTGAAATATCCCTTGCATTGGGGAGGGGAGTATATCATAAGCCTTCACTGTGACAACTTCTGGAAGCCATCCCATTCTTTTTTTGAAGGGGATACCAAATATAATGGCTAATATAGGGTTGTAATATTTGGTATCCCCTTGATGTTGAGGGGCAACATTTAACAAAGCACTGCTTGAACTATCTCTTGCAATGGGGAGGGGAGTACATCATAAGCCTACACTGCGACAGCTTCTGGAAGCCATCTCATTCTTCTTTTGAAGGGGATACCAAATATTACAGCTAATATAGTGTTGTAATATTTGGTATCCCCTTGATTTTGAGGGGTAACATTTAACAACGCACTGTTTGAACTATCCCTTGCATTGGGGAGGGGAGCACATCATAAGCCTTCAATGTGACAGCTTCTGGAAGCCATCTCATTCTTTTTTTGAAGGGGATACCAAATATAATGGCTAATATAGGGTTGTAATATTTGGTATCCCCTTGATTTTGAGGGGTAACATTTAACAACGCACTGTTTGAACTATCCCTTGCATTGGGGAGGGGAGCACATCATAAGACTTCAATGTGACAGCTTCTAGAAGCCATCCCATCCTTTTATTGAAGGGGATACCAAATATAATGGCTAATATAGTGTTGTAATTTTTGGTATCCCCTTGATTTTGAGGGGTAACATTTAACAAAGCACTGATTGAACGATCCCTTGCGTTGGGGAGGGGAGTACATCATAAGCCTACACTGTGACAGCTTCTTGAAGCCATCTCATCCTTTTTTTGAAGGGGATACCAAATATTACAGCTAATATAGTGTTGTAATATTTGGTATCCTCTTCATTTTGAGGGGTAACATTTAACAACGCACTGCTTGAACTATCCCTTGCGTTGGGGAGGGAAGTACATCATAAGCCAACACTGTGACAGCTTCTGGAAGCCATCTCATCCTTTTTTGAAGGGGATACCAAATATTACAGCTAATATAGTTTTGTAATATTTGGTATCCCCTTGATTTTGAGGGGTAACATTTAACAATACACTGCTTGAACTATCCCTTGCGTTGGGGAGGGAAGTACATCATAAGCCTACACTGTGACAGCTTCTGGAAGCCATCTCATCTTTTTATTGAAGGGGATACCAAATATTACAGCTAATATAGTGTTGTAATATTTGGTATCCCCTTGATGTTGGGGGTAACATTTAACAAAGGATTGCTTGAAATATCCCTTGCATTGGGGAGGGGAGTACATCATAAGCCTACACTGTGACAGCTTCTGGAAGGCATCTTATCCTCTTTTTGAAGGGGATACCAAATATTACAGCTAATATGGTGTTGTAATATTTGGTATCCCATTGATGTTGGGGGTAACATTTAACAAAGGATTGCTTGAAATATCCCTTGCATTGGGGAGGGGAGTACATCATAAGCCTACACTGTGACAGCTTCTGGAAGGCATCTCATCCTTTTTTTGAAGGGGATACCAAATATTACAGCTAATATAGTGTTGTAATATTTGGTATCCCCTTGATGTTGAGGGGTAACATTTAACAACGCACTGCTTGAACTATCCCTTGCATTGGGGAGGGCAGTACATCATTAGCCTTTACTGTGACAGCTTCTGGAAGCCATCCCATTCTTTTTTTGAAGGGGATACCAAATATAATGGCTAATATAGGGTTGTAATATTTGGTATCCCCTTGATGTTGAGGGGTAACATTTAACAAAGCACTGCTTGAACTATCCCTTGCATTGGGGAGGGGAGTACATCATAGGCCTACACTGTCACAGCTTCTGGAAGCCATCTCATCCTTTTTTTGAAGGGGATACCAAATTTAATGGTTAATATAGGGTTGTAATATTTGGTATGCCCTTGATGTTGAGGGGTGACATTTAACCAAGCACTGTTTGAACTATCCCTTGCATTGGGGAGGGGAGTATATCATAAGCCTTCACTGTGACAGCTTCTGGAAGCCATCCCATTCTTTTTTTGAAGGGGATACCAAATATAATGGCTAATATAGGGTTGTAATATTTGGTATCCCCTTGATGTTGAGGGGCAACATTTAACAAAGCACTGCATGAACTATCCCTTGCAATGGGGAGGGGAGTACATCATAAGCCTACACTGCAACAGCTTCTGGAAGCCATCTCATTCTTCTTTTGAAGGGGATACCAAATATTACAGCTAATATAGTGTTGTAATATTTGGTATCCCCTTGATTTTGAGGGGTAACATTTAACAACGCACTGTTTGAACTATCCCTTGCATTGGGGAGGGGAGCACATCATAAGCCTTCAATGTGACAGCTTCTGGAAGCCATCCCATCCTTTTTTTGAAGGGGATACCAAATATAATGGCTAATATAGTGTTGTAATATTTGGTATCCCCTTGATTTTGAGGGGTAATATTTAACAATGCAATGCTTGAACTATCCCTTGCGTTGGGGAGGGAAGTACATCATAAGCCTACACTGTGACAGCTTCTGGAAGCCATCTCATCCTTTTATTGAAGGCATACCAAATATTACAGCTAATATAGTGTTGTAATATTTGGTATCCCCTTGATTTTGAGGGGTAACATTTAACAAAGCACTGCTTGAACTATCCCTTGCGTTGGAGAGGGGAGTACATCATAAGCCTACACTGTGACAGCTTCTGGAAGCCATCCCATCCTTTTTTTGAAGGGGATACCAAATATAATGGGTAATATAGGGATGTGATATTTGGTATCCCCTTGATGTTGAGGGGCAACATTTAACAAAGCAGTGCTTGAACTATCCCTTGCATTGGGGAGGGGAGTACATCATAAGCGCACACTGTGACAGCTTCTGGAAGCCATCTCATCCTTTTATTGAAGGGGATACCAAATATTACAGCTAATATAGTGTTGTAATATTTGGTATCCCCTTGATGTTGGGGGTAACATTTAACAAAGGATTGCTTGAAATATCCCTTGCATTGGGGAGGGGAGTACATCATAAGTCTACACTGTGACAGCTTCTGGAAGGCATCTCATCCTTTTTTTGAAGGGGATACCAAATATTACAGCTAATATTGTGTTGTAATATTTGGTATCCCCTTGATGTTGAGGGGTAACATTTAACAACGCACTGCTTGAACTATCCCTTGCATTGGGGAGGGCAGTACATCATAAGCCTTCACTGTGACAGCTTCTGGAAGCCATCCCATTATTTTATTGAAGGGGATACCAAATATAATGGCTAATATAGGGTTGTAATATTTGGTATCCCCTTGATGTTGAGGGGTAACATTTAACAAAGCACTGCTTGAACTATCCCTTGCATTGGGGAGGGGAGTACATCATAGGCCTACACTGTCACAGCTTCTGGAAGCCATCTCATCCTTTTTTTGAAGGGGATACCAAATATAATGGTTAATATAGGGTTGTAATATTTGGTATCCCCTTGATGTTGAGGGGTGAAATTTAACCAAGCACTGCTTGAACTATCCCTTGCATTGGGGAGGGGAGTATATCATAAGCCTTCACTGTGACAGCTTCTGTAAGCCATCCCATTCTTTTTTGAAGGGGATACCAAATATAATGGCTAATATAGGGTTGTAATATTTGGTATCCCCTTGATGTTGAGGGGCAACATTTAACAAAGCACTGCTTGAACTATCCCTTGCAATGGGGAGGGGAGTACATCATAAACCTACACTGCGACAGCTTCTGGAAGCCATCTCATTCTTCTTTTGAAGGGGATACCAAATATAATGGCTTATATAGTGTTGTAATATTTGGTATCCCCTTGATTTTGAGGGGTAACATTTAACAAAGCACTGATTGAACGATCCCTTGCGTTGAGGAGGGGAGTACATCACAAGCCTACACTGTGACAGCTTCTGGAAGCCATCTCATCCTTTTTTTGAAGGGGATACCAAATATTACAGCTAATATAGTGTTGTAATATTTGGTACCTCTTCATTTTGAGGGGTAACATTTAACAACGCACTGCTTGAACTATCCCTTGCGTTGGGGAGGGAAGTACATCATAAGCTTACACTGTGACAGCTTCTGGAAGCCATCTCATCCTTTTTTTGAAGGGGATACCAAATATTACAGCTAATATAGTGTTGTAATATTTGGTATCCCCTTGATTTTGAGGGGTAACATTTAACAATGCACTGCTTTAACTATCCCTTGCGTTGGGGAGGGAAGTACATCATATTCCTACACTGTGACAGCTTCTGGAAGCCATCTCATCCTTTTATTGAAGGGGATACCAAATATTACAGCTAATATAGTGTTGTAATATTTGGTATCCCCTTGATTTTGAGGGGTAACATTTAACAACGCACTGCTTGAACTATCCCTTGCGTTGGGGAGGGAAGTACATCATAAGCCTACACTGTGACAGCTTCTGGAAGCCATCTCATCCTTTTTTTGAAGCGGATACCAAATATTACAGCTAATATAGTGTTGTAATATTTGGTATCCCCTTGATTTTGAGGGGTAACATTTAACAAAGCACTGCTTGAACTATCCCTTGCGTTGGAGAGGGAGGTACATCATAAGCCTACACTGTGCCAGCTTCTGGAAGCCATCTCATCCTTTTATTGAAGGGGATACCAAATATTACAGCTAATATAGTGTTGTAATATTTGGTATCCCCTTGATGTTGGGGGCAACATTTAACAAAGCAGTGCTTGAACTATCCCTTGCATTGGGGAGGGGATTACATCATAAGCCTACACTGTGACAGCTTCTGGAAGGCATCTTATCCTTTTTTTGAAGGGGATACCAAATATTACAGCTAATATGGTGTTGTAATATTTGGTATCCCATTGATGTTGGGGGTAACATTTAACAAAGGATTGCTTGAAATATCCCTTGCATTGGGGAGGGGAGTACATCATAAGCCTACACTGTGACAGCTTCTGGAAGGCATCTCATCCTTTTTTTGAAGGGGATACCAAATATTACAGCTAATATAGTGTTGTAATATTTGGTATCCCCTTGATGTTGAGGGGTAACATTTAACAAAGCACTGCTTGAACGATCCCTTGCGTTGGGGAGGGGAGTACATCATAAGCCTACACTATGACAGCTTCTGGAAGCCATCTCATCCTTTTTTTGAACGGGATACCAAATATTACAGCTAATATAGTTTTGTGATATTTGGTATCCTCTTCATTTTGAGGGGTAACATTTAACAACGCACTGCTTGAACTATCCCTTGCGTTGGGGAGGGAAGTACATCATAAGCCTACACTGTGACAGCTTCTGGAAGCCATCTCATCCTTTTTTTGAAGGGGATACCAAATATTACAGCTAATATAGTGTTGTAATATTTGGTATCCCCTTGATGTTGAGGGGTAACATTTAACAACGCACTGCTTGAACTAACCCTTGCATTGGGGAGGGCAGTACATCATAAGCCTTCACTGTGACAGCTTCTGGAAGCCATCCCATTCTTTTTTTTAAGGGGATACGAAATATAATGGCTAATATAGGGTTGTAATATTTGGTATCCCCTTGATGTTGAGGGGTAACATTTAACAAAGCTCTGCTTGAACTATCCCTTGCATTGGGGAGGGGAGTACATCATAGGCCTACACTGTCACAGCTTCTGGAAGCGATCCCATTCTTTTTTTGAAGGGTATACCAAATATAATGGCTAATATAGGGTTGTAATATTTGGTATCCCCTTGATGTTGAGGGGCAACATTTAACAAAGCACTGCTTGAACTATTCCTTGCATTGGGGAGGGCAGTACATCATAAGCCTACACTGCGACAGCTTCTGAAAGCCATATCATCCTTCTTTTGAAGCGGATACCAAATATTACAGCTAATATAGTGTTGTAATATTTGGTATCCTCTTGATTTTGAGGGGTAACATTTAACAAAGCACTCCTTGAACTATCCCTTGCATTGGGGAGGGGAGTACATCATAAGCCTACACTGTGACAGCTTCTGGAAGCCACCTCATCCTTTTTTTGAAGGGGATACCAAATATTACAGCTAATATAGTGATGTAATATTTGGTATCCCATTGATGTTGGGGGTAACATTTAACAAAGGACTGCTTGAACTATCCCTTGCATTGGGGAGGGGAGTACATCATAGGCCTACACTGTCACAGCTTCTGGAAGCCATCTCATCCTTTTTTTGAAGGGGATACCAAATATAATGGTTAATATAGGGTTGTAATATTTGGTATCCCCTTGATGTTGAGGGGTGACATTTAACCAAGCACTGCTTGAACTATCCCTTACATTGGGGAGGGGAGTATATCATAAGCCTTCACTGTGACAGCTTCTGGAAGCCATCTCATCCTTCTTTTGAAGGGGATACCAAATATTACAGCTAATATAGTGTTGTAATATTTGGTATCCCCTTGATGTTGAGGGGTAACATTTAACAAAGCACTGCTTGAACTATCCCTTGCATTGGGGAGGGCAGTACATCATAAGCCTACAATGCGACAGCTTCTGGAAGCCATCTCATCCTTCTTTTGAAGGGGATACCAAATATTACAGCTAATATAGTGTTGTAATATTTGGTATCCCCTTGATGTTGAGGGGTAACATTTAACAACGCACTGCTTGAAATATCCCTTGCATTGGGGAGGGCAGTACATCATAACCCTTCACTGTGACAGCTTCTGGAAGCCATCCCATTCTTTTTTTGAAGAGGATACCAAATATAATGGCTAATATAGTGTTGTAATATTTGGTATCCCATTGATGTTGGGGGTAACATTTAACAAAGGACTGCTTGAAATATCCCTTGCATTGGGGAGGGGAGTACATCATAGGCCTACACTGTCACAGCTTCTGGAAGCCATCTCATCCTTTTTTTGAAGGGGATACCAAATATAATGGTTAATATAGGGTTGTAATATTTGGTATCCCCTTGATGTTGAGGGGTGACATTTAACAAAGCACTGCTTGAACTATTCCTTGCATTGGGGAGGGCAGTACATCATAAGCCTACACTGCGACAGCTTCTGGAAGCCATCCCATTCTTTTTTTGAAGGGGATACGAAATATAATGGCTAATATAGGGTTGTAATATTTGGTATCCCCTTGATGTTGAGGGGTAACATTTAACAAAGCACTGCTTGAACTATCCCTTGCATTGGGGAGGGGAGTACATCATAAGCCTACACTGTGACAGCTTCTGGAAGGCATCTCATCCTTTTTTGAAGGGGATACCAAATATTACAGCTAATATAGTGTTGTAATATTTGGTATCACCTTGATGTTGAGGGGTAACATTTAACAAAGCACTGCTTGAACTATCCCTTGCATTGGGGAGGGCAGTACATCATAAGCCTTCACTGTGACAGCTTCTGGAAGCCATCCCATTCTTTTTTTGAAGGGGATACCAAATATAATGGCTAATATAGGGTTGTAATATTTGGTATCCCCTTGATGTTGAGGGGCAACATTTAACAAAGCACTGCTTGAACTATCCCTTGCAATGGGGAGGGCAGTACATCATAAGCCTTCACTGTGGCAGCTTCTGGAAGCCATCCCATTCTTTTTTTGAAGGGGATACCAAATAAAATGGCTAATATAGGGTTGTAATATTTTGTATCCCCTTGATGTTGAGGGGTAACATTTAACAAAGCACTGCTTGAACTATCCCTTGCATTGGGGAGGGGAGTACATCATAGGCCTACACTGTCACAGCTTCTGGAAGCCATCTCATCCTTTTTTTGAAGGGGATACCAAATATAATGGTTAATATAGGGTTGTAATATTTTGTATCCCCTTGATGTTGAAGGGTGACATTTAACCAAGCACTGCTTGAACTATCCCTTGCATTTGGGAGGGGAGTACATCATAAGCCTTCACTGTGACAGCTTCTGGAAGCCATCCCATTCTTTTTTTGAAGGGGATGCCAAATATAATGGCTAATATAGGGTTGTAATATTTTGTATCCCCTTGATGTTGAAGGGTGACATTTAACAAAGCACTGCTTGAACTATCCCTTGCATTGGGGAGGGGAGTATATCATAAGCCTTCACTGTGACAGTTTCTGGAAGCCATCCCATTTCTTTTTTGAAGGGGATACCAAATATAATGGCTAATATAGGGTTGTAATATTTGGTATCCCCTTGATGATGACGGGCAACATTTAAAAAAGCAATGCTTGAACTATCCCTTGCAATGAGGAGGGGAGTACATCATAAGCCTACACTGCGACAGCTTCTGGAAGCCATCTCATTCTTCTTTTGAAGGGGATACCAAATATTACAGCTTATATAGTGTTGTGATATTTGGTATCCCCTTGATTTTGAGGGGTAACATTTAACAACGCACTGTTTGAACTATCCCTTGCATTGGGGAGGGGAGCACATCATAAGCCTACACTGTGACAGCTTCTGGAAGCCATCTCATCCTTTTTTTGAAGGGGATACCAAATATTACAGCTAATATAGTGTTGTAATATTTGGTATCCCCTTGATGTTGAGGAGTAACATTTAACAACACACTGCTTGAACTAACCCTTGCATTGGGGAGGGCAGTACATCATAATCCTTCACTGTGACAGCTTCTGGAAGCCATCCCATTCTTTTTTTGAAGGGGATACGAACTATAATGGCTAATATAGTGTTGTAATATTTGGTATCCCCTTCGATTTTGAAGGGTAACATTTAACAAAGCACTGCTTGAACGATCCCTTGCGTTGGGGAGGGGAGTACATCATAAGCCTACACTGTGACAGCTTCTGGAAGCCATCTCATCCTTTTTTTGAAGGGGATACCAAATATTACAGCTAATATAGTGTTGTGATATTTGGTATCCTCTTCATTTTGAGGGGTAGCATTTAACAACGCACTGCTTGAACTAACCCTTGCATTGGGGAGGGCAGTACATCATAAGCCTTCACTGTGACAGCTTCTGGAAGCCATCCCATTCTTTTTTTGAAGGGGATACGAAATATAATGGCTAATATAGGGTTGTAATATTTGGTATCCCCTTGATGTTGAGGGGTAACATTTAACAAAGCACTGCTTGAACTATCCCTTGCATTGGGGAGGGGAGTACATCATAAGCCTACACTGTGACAGCTTCTGGAAGCCACCTCATCCTTTTTTGAAGGGGATACCAAATATTACAGCTAATATAGTGATGTAATATTTGGTATCCCATTGATGTTGGGGGTAACATTTAACAAAGGACTGCTTGAAATATCCCTTGCATTGGGGAGGGGAGTACATCATAAGCCTACACTGTGACAGCTTCTGGAAGGCATATCATCCTTTTTTTGAAGGGGATACCAAATATTACAGCTAATATAGTGTTGTAATATTTGGTATCCCCTTGATGTTGAGGGGTAACATTTAACAAAGCACTGCTTGAACTATCCCTTGCATTGGGGAGGGGAGTACATCATAAGCCTACACTGTGACAGCTTCTGGAAGACACCTTATCCTTTTTTTGAGGGGGATACCAAATATTACAGCTAATATGGTGTTGTAATATTTGGTATCCCATTGATGTTGGGGGTAACATTTAACAAAGGATTGCTTGAAATATCCCTTGCATTGGGGAGGGGAGTATATCATAAGCCTTCACTGTGACAACTTCTGGAAGCCATCCCATTCTTTTTTTGAAGGGGATACCAAATATAATGGCTAATATAGGGTTGTAATATTTGGTATCCCCTTGATGTTGAGGGGCAACATTTAACAAAGCACTGCTTGAACTATCCCTTGCAATGGGGAGGGGAGTACATCATACGCCTTCACTGTGACAGCTTCTGGAAGCCATCCCATTCTTTTTTTGAAGGGGATACGAAATATAATGGCTAATATAGGGTTGTAATATTTGGTATCCCCTTGATGTTGAGGGGTAACATTTAACAAAGCACTGCTTGAACTATCCCTTGCATTGGGGAGGGGAGTACATCATAAGCCTACACTGTGACAGCTTCTGGAAGGCATCTCATCCTTTTTTTGAAGGGGATACCAAATATTACAGCTAATATAGTGTTGTAATATTTGGTATCACCTTGATGTTGAGGGGTAACATTTAACAAAGCACTGCTTGAACTATCCCTTGCATTGGGGAGGGCAGTACATCATAAGCCTTCACTGTGACAGCTTCTGGAAGGCATCTCATCCTTTTTTTGAAGGGGATACCAAATATTACAGCTAATATAGTGTTGTAATATTTGGTATCCCCTTGATGTTGAGGGGTAACATTTAACAACGCACTGCTTGAATATCCCTTGCATTGGGGAGGGCAGTACATCATAAGCCTTCACTGTGACAGCTTCTGGAAGCCATCCCATTCTTTTTTTGAAGGGGATACCAAATATATTGGTTAATATAGGGTTGTAATATTTGGTATCCCCTTGATGTTGAGGGGTGACATTTAACCAAGCACTGCTTGAACTATCCCTTACATTGGGGAGGGGAGTATATCATAAGCCTTCACTGTGACAGCTTCTGGAAGCCATCCCATTCTTTTTTTGAAGGGGATACCAAATATAATGGTTAATATAGGGTTGTAATATTAGGTATCCCCTTGATGTTGAGGGGCAACATTTAACAAAGCACTGCTTGAACTATCCCTTGCATTGGGGAGGGGAGTACATTATAGGCCTACACTGTCACAGCTTCTGGAAGCCATCTCATCCTTTTTTTGAAGGGGATACCAAATATAATGGTTAATATAGGGTTGTAATATTTGGTATCCCCTTGATGTTGAGGGGCAACATTTAACAAAGCACTGCTTCAACTATTCCTTGCATTGGGGAGGGCAGTACATCATAAGCCTACAATGCGACAGCTTCTGGAAGCCATCTCATCTTTCTTTTGAAGGGGATTCCAAATATTACAGCTAATATAGTGTTGTAATATTTGGTATCCCCTTGATGTTGAGGGGTAACATTTAACAAAGCACTGCTTGAACTATCCCTTGCATTGGGGAGGGGAGTACATCATAAGCCTACACTGTGACAGCTTCTGGAAGACACCTTACCCTTTTTTTGAGGGGGATACCAAATATTACAGCTAATATGGTGTTGTAATATTTGGTATCCCATTGATGTTGGGGGTAACATTTAACAAAGGATTGCTTGAAATATCCCTTGCATTGGGGAGGGGAGTATATCATAAGCCTTCACTGTGACAACTTCTGGAAGCCATCCCATTCTTTTTTTGAAGGGGATACCAAATATAATGGCTAATATAGGGTTGTAATATTTGGTATCCCATTGATGTTGAGGGGCAACATTTAACAAAGCACTGCTTGAACTATCCCTTGCAATGGGGAGGGGAGTACATCATAAGCCTACACTGCGACAGCTTCTGGAAGCCATCTCATTCTTCTTTTGAAGGGGATACCAAATATTACAGCTAATATAGTGTTGTAATATTTGGTATCCCCTTGATTTTGAGGGGTAACATTTAACAACGCACTGTTTGACTATCCCTTGCATTGGGGAGGGGAGCACATCATAAGCCTTCAATGTGACAGCTTCTGGAAGCCATCTCATTCTTTTTTTGAAGGGGATACCAAATATAATGGCTAATATAGGGTTGTAATATTTGGTATCCCCTTGATTTTGAGGGGTAACATTTAACAACGCACTGTTTGAACTATCCCTTGCATTGGGGAGGGGAGCACATCATAAGACTTCAATGTGACAGCTTCTAGAAGCCATCCCATCCTTTTATTGAAGGGGATACCAAATATAATGGCTAATATAGGGTTGTAATATTTGGTATGCCCTTGATGTTGAGGGGTGACATTTAACCAAGCACTGTTTGAACTATCCCTTGCATTGGGGAGGGGAGTATATCATAAGCCTTCACTGTGACAGCTTCTGGAAGCCATCCCATTCTTTTTTTGAAGGGGATACCAAATATAATGGCTAATATAGGGTTGTAATATTTGGTATCCCCTTGATGTTGAGGGGCAACATTTAACAAAGCACTGCATGAACTATCCCTTGCAATGGGGAGGGGAGTACATCATAAGCCTACACTGCAACAGCTTCTGGAAGCCATCTCATTCTTCTTTTGAAGGGGATACCAAATATTACAGCTAATATAGTGTTGTAATATTTGGTATCCCCTTGATTTTGAGGGGTAACATTTAACAACGCACTGTTTGAACTATCCCTTGCATTGGGGAGGGGAGCACATCATAAGCCTTCAATGTGACAGCTTCTGGAAGCCATCCCATCCTTTTTTTGAAGGGGATACCAAATATAATGGCTAATATAGTGTTGTAATATTTGGTATCCCCTTGATTTTGAGGGGTAATATTTAACAATGCAATGCTTGAACTATCCCTTGCGTTGGGGAGGGAAGTACATCATAAGCCTACACTGTGACAGCTTCTGGAAGCCATCTCATCCTTTTATTGAAGGCATACCAAATATTACAGCTAATATAGTGTTGTAATATTTGGTATCCCCTTGATTTTGAGGGGTAACATTTAACAAAGCACTGCTTGAACTATCCCTTGCGTTGGAGAGGGGAGTACATCATAAGCCTACACTGTGACAGCTTCTGGAAGCCATCCCATCCTTTTTTTGAAGGGGATACCAAATATAATGGGTAATATAGGGATGTGATATTTGGTATCCCCTTGATGTTGAGGGGCAACATTTAACAAAGCAGTGCTTGAACTATCCCTTGCATTGGGGAGGGGAGTACATCATAAGCGCACACTGTGACAGCTTCTGGAAGCCATCTCATCCTTTTATTGAAGGGGATACCAAATATTACAGCTAATATAGTGTTGTAATATTTGGTATCCCCTTGATGTTGGGGGTAACATTTAACAAAGGATTGCTTGAAATATCCCTTGCATTGGGGAGGAGAGTACATCATAAGTCTACACTGTGACAGCTTCTGGAAGGCATCTCATCCTTTTTTTGAAGGGGATACCAAATATTACAGCTAATATTGTGTTGTAATATTTGGTATCCCCTTGATGTTGAGGGGTAACATTTAACAACGCACTGCTTGAACTATCCCTTGCATTGGGGAGGGCAGTACATCATAAGCCTTCACTGTGACAGCTTCTGGAAGCCATCCCATTATTTTATTGAAGGGGATACCAAATATAATGGCTAATATAGGGTTGTAATATTTGGTATCCCCTTGATGTTGAGGGGTAACATTTAACAAAGCACTGCTTGAACTATCCCTTGCATTGGGGAGGGGAGTACATCATAGGCCTACACTGTCACAGCTTCTGGAAGCCATCTCATCCTTTTTTTGAAGGGGATACCAAATATAATGGTTAATATAGGGTTGTAATATTTGGTATCCCCTTGATGTTGAGGGGTGAAATTTAACCAAGCACTGCTTGAACTATCCCTTGCATTGGGGAGGGGAGTATATCATAAGCCTTCACTGTGACAGCTTCTGTAAGCCATCCCATTCTTTTTTGAAGGGGATACCAAATATAATGGCTAATATAGGGTTGTAATATTTGGTATCCCCTTGATGTTGAGGGGCAACATTTAACAAAGCACTGCTTGAACTATCCCTTGCAATGGGGAGGGGAGTACATCATAAACCTACACTGCGACAGCTTCTGGAAGCCATCTCATTCTTCTTTTGAAGGGGATACCAAATATAATGGCTTATATAGTGTTGTAATATTTGGTATCCCCTTGATTTTGAGGGGTAACATTTAACAAAGCACTGATTGAACGATCCCTTGCGTTGAGGAGGGGAGTACATCACAAGCCTACACTGTGACAGCTTCTGGAAGCCATCTCATCCTTTTTTTGAAGGGGATACCAAATATTACAGCTAATATAGTGTTGTAATATTTGGTACCTCTTCATTTTGAGGGGTAACATTTAACAACGCACTGCTTGAACTATCCCTTGCGTTGGGGAGGGAAGTACATCATAAGCTTACACTGTGACAGCTTCTGGAAGCCATCTCATCCTTTTTTTGAAGGGGATACCAAATATTACAGCTAATATAGTGTTGTAATATTTGGTATCCCCTTGATTTTGAGGGGTAACATTTAACAATGCACTGCTTTAACTATCCCTTGCGTTGGGGAGGGAAGTACATCATATTCCTACACTGTGACAGCTTCTGGAAGCCATCTCATCCTTTTATTGAAGGGGATACCAAATATTACAGCTAATATAGTGTTGTAATATTTGGTATCCCCTTGATTTTGAGGGGTAACATTTAACAACGCACTGCTTGAACTATCCCTTGCGTTGGGGAGGGAAGTACATCATAAGCCTACACTGTGACAGCTTCTGGAAGCCATCTCATCCTTTTTTTGAAGCGGATACCAAATATTACAGCTAATATAGTGTTGTAATATTTGGTATCCCCTTGATTTTGAGGGGTAACATTTAACAAAGCACTGCTTGAACTATCCCTTGCGTTGGAGAGGGAGGTACATCATAAGCCTACACTGTGCCAGCTTCTGGAAGCCATCTCATCCTTTTATTGAAGGGGATACCAAATATTACAGCTAATATAGTGTTGTAATATTTGGTATCCCCTTGATGTTGGGGGCAACATTTAACAAAGCAGTGCTTGAACTATCCCTTGCATTGGGGAGGGGATTACATCATAAGCCTACACTGTGACAGCTTCTGGAAGGCATCTTATCCTTTTTTTGAAGGGGATACCAAATATTACAGCTAATATGGTGTTGTAATATTTGGTATCCCATTGATGTTGGGGGTAACATTTAACAAAGGATTGCTTGAAATATCCCTTGCATTGGGGAGGGGAGTACATCATAAGCCTACACTGTGACAGCTTCTGGAAGGCATCTCATCCTTTTTTTGAAGGGGATACCAAATATTACAGCTAATATAGTGTTGTAATATTTGGTATCCCCTTGATGTTGAGGGGTAACATTTAACAAAGCACTGCTTGAACGATCCCTTGCGTTGGGGAGGGGAGTACATCATAAGCCTACACTATGACAGCTTCTGGAAGCCATCTCATCCTTTTTTTGAACGGGATACCAAATATTACAGCTAATATAGTTTTGTGATATTTGGTATCCTCTTCATTTTGAGGGGTAACATTTAACAACGCACTGCTTGAACTATCCCTTGCGTTGGGGAGGGAAGTACATCATAAGCCTACACTGTGACAGCTTCTGGAAGCCATCTCATCCTTTTTTTGAAGGGGATACCAAATATTACAGCTAATATAGTGTTGTAATATTTGGTATCCCCTTGATGTTGAGGGGTAACATTTAACAACGCACTGCTTGAACTAACCCTTGCATTGGGGAGGGCAGTACATCATAAGCCTTCACTGTGACAGCTTCTGGAAGCCATCCCATTCTTTTTTTTAAGGGGATACGAAATATAATGGCTAATATAGGGTTGTAATATTTGGTATCCCCTTGATGTTGAGGGGTAACATTTAACAAAGCTCTGCTTGAACTATCCCTTGCATTGGGGAGGGGAGTACATCATAGGCCTACACTGTCACAGCTTCTGGAAGCGATCCCATTCTTTTTTTGAAGGGTATACCAAATATAATGGCTAATATAGGGTTGTAATATTTGGTATCCCCTTGATGTTGAGGGGCAACATTTAACAAAGCACTGCTTGAACTATTCCTTGCATTGGGGAGGGCAGTACATCATAAGCCTACACTGCGACAGCTTCTGAAAGCCATATCATCCTTCTTTTGAAGCGGATACCAAATATTACAGCTAATATAGTGTTGTAATATTTGGTATCCTCTTGATTTTGAGGGGTAACATTTAACAAAGCACTCCTTGAACTATCCCTTGCATTGGGGAGGGGAGTACATCATAAGCCTAAACTGTGACAGCTTCTGGAAGCCACCTCATCCTTTTTTTGAAGGGGATACCAAATATTACAGCTAATATAGTGATGTAATATTTGGTATCCCATTGATGTTGGGGGTAACATTTAACAAAGGACTGCTTGAACTATCCCTTGCATTGGGGAGGGGAGTACATCATAGGCCTACACTGTCACAGCTTCTGGAAGCCATCTCATCCTTTTTTTGAAGGGGATACCAAATATAATGGTTAATATAGTGTTGTAATATTTGGTATCACCTTGATGTTGAGGGGTAACATTTAACAAAGCACTGCTTGAACTATCCCTTGCATTGGGGAGGGCAGTACATCATAAGCCTTCACTGTGACAGCTTCTGGAAGCCATCCCATTCTTTTTTTGAAGGGGATACCAAATATAATGGCTAATATAGGGTTGTAATATTTGGTATCCCCTTGATGTTGAGGGGCAACATTTAACAAAGCACTGCTTGAACTATCCCTTGCATTGGGGAGGGCAGTACATCATAAGCCTACAATGCGACAGCTTCTGGAAGCCATCTCATCCTTCTTTTGAAGGGGATACCAAATATTACAGCTAATTTAGTGTTGTAATATTTGGTATCCCCTTGATGTTGAGGGGTAACATTTAACAACGCACTGCTTGAAATATCCCTTGCATTGGGGAGGGCAGTACATCATAACCCTTCACTGTGACAGCTTCTGGAAGCCATCCCATTCTTTTTTTGAAGGGGATACGAAATATAATGGCTAATATAGGGTTGTAATATTTGGTATCCCCTTGATGTTGAGGGGTAACATTTAACAAAGCACTGCTTGAACTATCCCTTGCATTGGGGAGGGGAGTACATCATAAGCCTACACTGTGACAGCTTCTGGAAGGCATCTCATCCTTTTTTGAAGGGGATACCAAATATTACAGCTAATATAGTGTTGTAATATTTGGTATCACCTTGATGTTGAGGGGTAACATTTAACAAAGCACTGCTTGAACTATCCCTTGCATTGGGGAGGGCAGTACATCATAAGCCTTCACTGTGACAGCTTCTGGAAGCCATCCCATTCTTTTTTTGAAGGGGATACCAAATATAATGGCTAATATAGGGTTGTAATATTTGGTATCCCCTTGATGTTGAGGGGCAACATTTAACAAAGCACTGCTTGAACTATCCCTTGCAATGGGGAGGGCAGTACATCATAAGCCTTCACTGTGGCAGCTTCTGGAAGCCATCCCATTCTTTTTTTGAAGGGGATACCAAATATAATGGCTAATATAGGGTTGTAATATTTTGTATCCCCTTGATGTTGAGGGGTAACATTTAACAAAGCACTGCTTGAACTATCCCTTGCATTGGGGAGGGGAGTACATCATAGGCCTACACTGTCACAGCTTCTGGAAGCCATCTCATCCTTTTTTTGAAGGGGATACCAAATATAATGGTTAATATAGGGTTGTAATATTTTGTATCCCCTTGATGTTGAAGGGTGACATTTAACCAAGCACTGCTTGAACTATCCCTTGCATTTGGGAGGGGAGTACATCATAAGCCTTCACTGTGACAGCTTCTGGAAGCCATCCCATTCTTTTTTTGAAGGGGATGCCAAATATAATGGCTAATATAGGGTTGTAATATTTTGTATCCCCTTGATGTTGAAGGGTGACATTTAACAAAGCACTGCTTGAACTATCCCTTGCATTGGGGAGGGGAGTATATCATAAGCCTTCACTGTGACAGTTTCTGGAAGCCATCCGATTTCTTTTTTGAAGGGGATACCAAATATAATGGCTAATATAGGGTTGTAATATTTGGTATCCCCTTGATGATGACGGGCAACATTTAAAAAAGCAATGCTTGAACTATCCCTTGCAATGAGGAGGGGAGTACATCATAAGCCTACACTGCGACAGCTTCTGGAAGCCATCTCATTCTTCTTTTGAAGGGGATACCAAATATTACAGCTTATATAGTGTTGTGATATTTGGTATCCCCTTGATTTTGAGGGGTAACATTTAACAACGCACTGTTTGAACTATCCCTTGCATTGGGGAGGGGAGCACATCATAAGCCTACACTGTGACAGCTTCTGGAAGCCATCTCATCCTTTTTTTGAAGGGGATACCAAATATTACAGCTAATATAGTGTTGTAATATTTGGTATCCCCTTGATGTTGAGGAGTAACATTTAACAACACACTGCTTGAACTAACCCTTGCATTGGGGAGGGCAGTACATCATAATCCTTCACTGTGACAGCTTCTGGAAGCCATCCCATTCTTTTTTTGAAGGGGATACGAACTATAATGGCTAATATAGTGTTGTAATATTTGGTATCCCCTTCGATTTTGAAGGGTAACATTTAACAAAGCACTGCTTGAACGATCCCTTGCGTTGGGGAGGGGAGTACATCATAAGCCTACACTGTGACAGCTTCTGGAAGCCATCTCATCCTTTTTTTGAAGGGGATACCAAATATTACAGCTAATATAGTGTTGTGATATTTGGTATCCTCTTCATTTTGAGGGGTAGCATTTAACAACGCACTGCTTGAACTAACCCTTGCATTGGGGAGGGCAGTACATCATAAGCCTTCACTGTGACAGCTTCTGGAAGCCATCCCATTCTTTTTTTGAAGGGGATACGAAATATAATGGCTAATATAGGGTTGTAATATTTGGTATCCCCTTGATGTTGAGGGGTAACATTTAACAAAGCACTGCTTGAACTATCCCTTGCATTGGGGAGGGGAGTACATCATAAGCCTACACTGTGACAGCTTCTGGAAGCCACCTCATCCTTTTTTGAAGGGGATACCAAATATTACAGCTAATATAGTGATGTAATATTTGGTATCCCATTGATGTTGGGGGTAACATTTAACAAAGGACTGCTTGAAATATCCCTTGCATTGGGGAGGGGAGTACATCATAAGCCTACACTGTGACAGCTTCTGGAAGGCATATCATCCTTTTTTTGAAGGGGATACCAAATATTACAGCTAATATAGTGTTGTAATATTTGGTATCCCCTTGATGTTGAGGGGTAACATTTAACAAAGCACTGCTTGAACTATCCCTTGCATTGGGGAGGGGAGTACATCATAAGCCTACACTGTGACAGCTTCTGGAAGACACCTTATCCTTTTTTTGAGGGGGATACCAAATATTACAGCTAATATGGTGTTGTAATATTTGGTATCCCATTGATGTTGGGGGTAACATTTAACAAAGGATTGCTTGAAATATCCCTTGCATTGGGGAGGGGAGTATATCATAAGCCTTCACTGTGACAACTTCTGGAAGCCATCCCATTCTTTTTTTGAAGGGGATACCAAATATAATGGCTAATATAGGGTTGTAATATTTGGTATCCCCTTGATGTTGAGGGGCAACATTTAACAAAGCACTGCTTGAACTATCCCTTGCAATGGGGAGGGGAGTACATCATACGCCTTCACTGTGACAGCTTCTGGAAGCCATCCCATTCTTTTTTTGAAGGGGATACGAAATATAATGGCTAATATAGGGTTGTAATATTTGGTATCCCCTTGATGTTGAGGGGTAACATTTAACAAAGCACTGCTTGAACTATCCCTTGCATTGGGGAGGGGAGTACATCATAAGCCTACACTGTGACAGCTTCTGGAAGGCATCTCATCCTTTTTTTGAAGGGGATACCAAATATTACAGCTAATATAGTGTTGTAATATTTGGTATCACCTTGATGTTGAGGGGTAACATTTAACAAAGCACTGCTTGAACTATCCCTTGCATTGGGGAGGGCAGTACATCATAAGCCTTCACTGTGACAGCTTCTGGAAGGCATCTCATCCTTTTTTTGAAGGGGATACCAAATATTACAGCTAATATAGTGTTGTAATATTTGGTATCCCCTTGATGTTGAGGGGTAACATTTAACAACGCACTGCTTGAATATCCCTTGCATTGGGGAGGGCAGTACATCATAAGCCTTCACTGTGACAGCTTCTGGAAGCCATCCCATTCTTTTTTTGAAGGGGATACCAAATATATTGGTTAATATAGGGTTGTAATATTTGGTATCCCCTTGATGTTGAGGGGTGACATTTAACCAAGCACTGCTTGAACTATCCCTTACATTGGGGAGGGGAGTATATCATAAGCCTTCACTGTGACAGCTTCTGGAAGCCATCCCATTCTTTTTTTGAAGGGGATACCAAATATAATGGTTAATATAGGGTTGTAATATTAGGTATCCCCTTGATGTTGAGGGGCAACATTTAACAAAGCACTGCTTGAACTATCCCTTGCATTGGGGAGGGGAGTACATTATAGGCCTACACTGTCACAGCTTCTGGAAGCCATCTCATCCTTTTTTTGAAGGGGATACCAAATATAATGGTTAATATAGGGTTGTAATATTTGGTATCCCCTTGATGTTGAGGGGCAACATTTAACAAAGCACTGCTTCAACTATTCCTTGCATTGGGGAGGGCAGTACATCATAAGCCTACAATGCGACAGCTTCTGGAAGCCATCTCATCTTTCTTTTGAAGGGGATTCCAAATATTACAGCTAATATAGTGTTGTAATATTTGGTATCCCCTTGATGTTGAGGGGTAACATTTAACAAAGCACTGCTTGAACTATCCCTTGCATTGGGGAGGGGAGTACATCATAAGCCTACACTGTGACAGCTTCTGGAAGACACCTTACCCTTTTTTTGAGGGGGATACCAAATATTACAGCTAATATGGTGTTGTAATATTTGGTATCCCATTGATGTTGGGGGTAACATTTAACAAAGGATTGCTTGAAATATCCCTTGCATTGGGGAGGGGAGTATATCATAAGCCTTCACTGTGACAACTTCTGGAAGCCATCCCATTCTTTTTTTGAAGGGGATACCAAATATAATGGCTAATATAGGGTTGTAATATTTGGTATCCCATTGATGTTGAGGGGCAACATTTAACAAAGCACTGCTTGAACTATCCCTTGCAATGGGGAGGGGAGTACATCATAAGCCTACACTGCGACAGCTTCTGGAAGCCATCTCATTCTTCTTTTGAAGGGGATACCAAATATTACAGCTAATATAGTGTTGTAATATTTGGTATCCCCTTGATTTTGAGGGGTAACATTTAACAACGCACTGTTTGACTATCCCTTGCATTGGGGAGGGGAGCACATCATAAGCCTTCAATGTGACAGCTTCTGGAAGCCATCTCATTCTTTTTTTGAAGGGGATACCAAATATAATGGCTAATATAGGGTTGTAATATTTGGTATCCCCTTGATTTTGAGGGGTAACATTTAACAACGCACTGTTTGAACTATCCCTTGCATTGGGGAGGGGAGCACATCATAAGACTTCAATGTGACAGCTTCTAGAAGCCATCCCATCCTTTTATTGAAGGGGATACCAAATATAATGGCTAATATAGTGTTGTAATATTTGGTATCCCCTTGATTTTGAGGGGTAACATTTAACAAAGCACTGATTGAACGATCCCTTGCGTTGGGGAGGGGAGTACATCATAAGCCTACACTGTGACAGCTTCTTGAAGCCATCTCATCCTTTTTTTGAAGGGGATACCAAATATTACAGCTAATATAGTGTTGTAATATTTGGTATCCTCTTCATTTTGAGGGGTAACATTTAACAACGCACTGCTTGAACTATCCCTTGCGTTGGGGAGGGAAGTACATCATAAGCCAACACTGTGACAGCTTCTGGAAGCCATCTCATCCTTTTTTGAAGGGGATACCAAATATTACAGCTAATATAGTTTTGTAATATTTGGTATCCCCTTGATTTTGAGGGGTAACATTTAACAATACACTGCTTGAACTATCCCTTGCGTTGGGGAGGGAAGTACATCATAAGCCTACACTGTGACAGCTTCTGGAAGCCATCTCATCTTTTTATTGAAGGGGATACCAAATATTACAGCTAATATAGTGTTGTAATATTTGGTATCCCCTTGATGTTGGGGGTAACATTTAACAAAGGATTGCTTGAAATATCCCTTGCATTGGGGAGGGGAGTACATCATAAGCCTACACTGTGACAGCTTCTGGAAGGCATCTTATCCTTTTTTTGAAGGGGATACCAAATATTACAGCTAATATGGTGTTGTAATATTTGGTATCCCATTGATGTTGGGGGTAACATTTAACAAAGGATTGCTTGAAATATCCCTTGCATTGGGGAGGGGAGTACATCATAAGCCTACACTGTGACAGCTTCTGGAAGGCATCTCATCCTTTTTTTGAAGGGGATACCAAATATTACAGCTAATATAGTGTTGTAATATTTGGTATCCCCTTGATGTTGAGGGGTAACATTTAACAACGCACTGCTTGAACTATGCCTTGCATTGGGGAGGGCAGTACATCATTAGCCTTCACTGTGACAGCTTCTGGAAGCCATCCCATTCTTTTTTTGAAGGGGATACCAAATATAATGGCTAATATAGGGTTGTAATATTTGGTATCCCCTTGATGTTGAGGGGTAACATTTAACAAAGCACTGCTTGAACTATCCCTTGCATTGGGGAGGGGAGTACATCATAGGCCTACACTGTCACAGCTTCTGGAAGCCATCTCATCCTTTTTTTGAAGGGGATACCAAATTTAATGGTTAATATAGGGTTGTAATATTTGGTATCCCCTTGATGTTGAGGGGTGACATTTAACCAAGCACTGTTTGAACTATCCCTTGCATTGGGGAGGGGAGTATATCATAAGCCTTCACTGTGACAGCTTCTGGAAGCCATCCCATTCTTTTTTTGAAGGGGATACCAAATATAATGGCTAATATAGGGTTGTAATATTTGGTATCCCCTTGATGTTGAGGGGCAACATTTAACAAAGCACTGCATGAACTATCCCTTGCAATGGGGAGGGGAGTACATCATAAGCCTACACTGCGACAGCTTCTGGAAGCCATCTCATTCTTCTTTTGAAGGGGATACCAAATATTACAGCTAATATAGTGTTGTAATATTTGGTATCCCCTTGATTTTGAGGGGTAACATTTAACAACGCACTGTTTGAACTATCCCTTGCATTGGGGAGGGGAGCACATCATAAGCCTTCAATGTGACAGCTTCTGGAAGCCATCCCATCCTTTTTTTGAAGGGGATACCAAATATAATGGCTAATATAGTGTTGTAATATTTGGTATCCCCTTGATTTTGAGGGGTAATATTTAACAATGCAATGCTTGAACTATCCCTTGCGTTGGGGAGGGAAGTACATCATAAGCCTACACTGTGACAGCTTCTGGAAGCCATCTCATCCTTTTATTGAAGGGGATACCAAATATTACAGCTAATATAGTGTTGTAATATTTGGTATCCCCTTGATTTTGAGGGGTAACATTTAACAAAGCACTGCTTGAACTATCCCTTGCGTTGGAGAGGGGAGTACATCATAAGCCTACACTGTGACAGCTTCTGGAAGCCATCCCATCCTTTTTTTGAAGGGGATACCAAATATAATGGGTAATATAGGGATGTGATATTTGGTATCCCCTTGATGTTGAGGGGCAACATTTAACAAAGCAGTGCTTGAACTATCCCTTGCATTGGGGAGGGGAGTACATCATAAGCGCACACTGTGACAGCTTCTGGAAGCCATCTCATCCTTTTATTGAAGGGGATACCAAATATTACAGCTAATATAGTGTTGTAATATTTGGTATCCCCTTGATGTTGGGGGTAACATTTAACAAAGGATTGCTTGAAATATCCCTTGCATTGGGGAGGGGAGTACATCATAAGCCTACACTGTGACATCTTCTGGAAGGCATCTCATCCTTTTTTTGAAGGGGATACCAAATATTACAGCTAATATAGTGTTGTAATATTTGGTATCCCCTTGATGTTGAGGGGTAACATTTAACAACGCACTGCTTGAACTATCCCTTGCATTGGGGAGGGCAGTACATCATAAGCCTTCACTGTGACAGCTTCTGGAAGCCATCCCATTATTTTATTGAAGGGGATACCAAATATAATGGCTAATATAGGGTTGTAATATTTGGTATCCCCTTGATGTTGAGGGGTAACATTTAACAAAGCACTGCTTGAACTATCCCTTGCATTGGGGAGGGGAGTACATCATAGGCCTACAATGTCACAGCTTCTGGAAGCCATCTCATCCTTTTTTTGAAGGGGATACCAAATATAATGGTTAATATAGGGTTGTAATATTTGGTATCCCCTTGATGTTGAGGGGTGAAATTTAACCAAGCACTGCTTGAACTATCCCTTGCATTGGGGAGGGGAGTATATCATAAGCCTTCACTGTGACAGCTTCTGGAAGCCATCCCATTCTTTTTTGAAGGGGATACCAAATATAATGGCTAATATAGGGTTGTAATATTTGGTATCCCCTTGATGTTGAGGGGCAACATTTAACAAAGCACTGCTTGAACTATCCCTTGCAATGGGGAGGGGAGTACATCATAAACCTACACTGCGACAGCTTCTGGAAGCCATCTCATTCTTCTTTTGAAGGGGATACCAAATATAATGGCTTATATAGTGTTGTAATATTTGGTATCCCCTTGATTTTGAGGGGTAACATTTAACAAAGCACTGATTGAACGATCCCTTGCGTTGAGGAGGGGAGTACATCACAAGCCTACACTGTGACAGCTTCTGGAAGCCATCTCATCCTTTTTTTGAAGGGGATACCAAATATTACAGCTAATATAGTGTTGTAATATTTGGTACCTCTTCATTTTGAGGGGTAACATTTAACAACGCACTGCTTGAACTATCCCTTGCGTTGGGGAGGGAAGTACATCATAAGCTTACACTGTGACAGCTTCTGGAAGCCATCTCATCCTTTTTTTGAAGGGGATACCAAATATTACAGCTAATATAGTGTTGTAATATTTGGTATCCCCTTGATTTTGAGGGGTAACATTTAACAATGCACTGCTTTAACTATCCCTTGCGTTGGGGAGGGAAGTACATCATATTCCTACACTGTGACAGCTTCTGGAAGCCATCTCATCCTTTTATTGAAGGGGATACCAAATATTACAGCTAATATAGTGTTGTAATATTTGGTATCCCCTTGATTTTGAGGGGTAACATTTAACAACGCACTGCTTGAACTATCCCTTGCGTTGGGGAGGGAAGTACATCATAAGCCTACACTGTGACAGCTTCTGGAAGCCATCTCATCCTTTTTTTGAAGCGGATACCAAATATTACAGCTAATATAGTGTTGTAATATTTGGTATCCCCTTGATTTTGAGGGGTAACATTTAACAAAGCACTGCTTGAACTATCCCTTGCGTTGGAGAGGGAGGTACATCATAAGCCTACACTGTGCCAGATTCTGGAAGCCATCTCATCCTTTTATTGAAGGGGATACCAAATATTACAGCTAATATAGTGTTGTAATATTTGGTATCCCCTTGATGTTGGGGGTAACATTTAACAAAGGATTGCTTGAAATATCCCTTGCATTGGGGAGGGGAGTACATCATAAGCCTACACTGTGACAGCTTCTGGAAGGCATCTCATCCTTTTTTTGAAGGGGATACCAAATATTACAGCTAATATGGTGTTGTAATATTTGGTATCCCATTGATGTTGGGGGTAACATTTAACAAAGGATTGCTTGAAATATCCCTTGCATTGGGGAGGGGAGTACATCATAAGCCTACACTGTGACAGCTTCTGGAAGGCATCTCATCCTTTTTTTGAAGGGGATACCAAATATTACAGCTAATATAGTGTTGTAATATTTGGTATCCCCTTGATGTTGAGGGGTAACATTTAACAAAGCACTGCTTGAACGATCCCTTGCGTTGGGGAGGGGAGTACATCATAAGCCTACACTGTGACAGCTTCTGGAAGCCATCTCATCCTTTTTTTGAACGGGATACCAAATATTACAGCTAATATAGTTTTGTGATATTTGGTATCCTCTTCATTTTGAGGGGTAACATTTAACAACGCACTGCTTGAACTATCCCTTGCGTTGGGGAGGGAAGTACATCATAAGCCTACACTGTGACAGCTTCTGGAAGCCATCTCATCCTTTTTTTGAAGGGGATACCAAATATTACAGCTAATATAGTGTTGTAATATTTGGTATCCCCTTGATGTTGAGGGGTAACATTTAACAACGCACTGCTTGAACTAACCCTTGCATTGGGGAGGGCAGTACATCATAAGCCTTCACTGTGACAGCTTCTGGAAGCCATCCCATTCTTTTTTTTAAGGGGATACGAAATATAATGGCTAATATAGGGTTGTAATATTTGGTATCCCCTTGATGTTGAGGGGTAACATTTAACAAAGCTCTGCTTGAACTATCCCTTGCATTGGGGAGGGGAGTACATCATAGGCCTACACTGTCATAGCTTCTGGAAGCGATCCCATTCTTTTTTTGAAGGGTATACCAAATATAATGGCTAATATAGGGTTGTAATATTTGGTATCCCCTTGATGTTGAGGGGCAACATTTAACAAAGCACTGCTTGAACTATTCCTTGCATTGGGGAGGGCAGTACATCATAAGCCTACACTGCGACAGCTTCTGAAAGCCATATCATCCTTCTTTTGAAGCGGATACCAAATATTACAGCTAATATAGTGTTGTAATATTTGGTATCCTCTTGATTTTGAGGGGTAACATTTAACAAAGCACTCCTTGAACTATCCCTTGCATTGGGGAGGGGAGTACATCATAAGCCTACACTGTGACAGCTTCTGGAAGCCACCTCATCCTTTTTTTGAAGGG
Organism: Ambystoma mexicanum; assembly: GCF_040938575.1. Classification (NCBI taxonomy): domain Eukaryota; kingdom Metazoa; phylum Chordata; class Amphibia; order Caudata; family Ambystomatidae; genus Ambystoma; species Ambystoma mexicanum. Next base: position 942,277,713 of record NC_090939.1, read on the forward strand.
GATACCAAATATTACAGCTAATATAGTGATGTAATATTTGGTATCCCATTGATGTTGGGGGTAACATTTAACAAAGGACTGCTTGAAATATCCCTTGCATTGGGGAGGGGAGTACATCATAGGCCTACACTGTCACAGCTTCTGGAAGCCATCTCATCCTTTTTTTGAAGGGGATACCAAATATAATGGTTAATATAGGGTTGTAATATTTGGTATCCCCTTGATGTTGAGGGGTGACATTTAACAAAGCACTGCTTGAACTATTCCTTGCATTGGGGAGGGCAGTACATCATAAGCCTACACTGCGACAGCTTCTGGAAGCCATCCCATTCTTTTTTTGAAGGGGATACGAAATATAATGGCTAATATAGGGTTGTAATATTTGGTATCCCCTTGATGTTGAGGGGTAACATTTAACAAAGCACTGCTTGAACTATCCCTTGCATTGGGGAGGGGAGTACATCATAAGCCTACACTGTGACAGCTTCTGGAAGGCATCTCATCCTTTTTTGAAGGGGATACCAAATATTACAGCTAATATAGTGTTGTAATATTTGGTATCACCTTGATGTTGAGGGGTAACATTTAACAAAGCACTGCTTGAACTATCCCTTGCATTGGGGAGGGCAGTACATCATAAGCCTTCATGTGACAGCTTCTGGAAGCCATCCCATTCTTTTTTTGAAGGGGATACCAAATATAATGGCTAATATAGGGTTGTAATATTTGGTATCCCCTTGATGTTGAGGGGCAACATTTAACAAAGCACTGCTTGAACTATCCCTTGCAATGGGGAGGGCAGTACATCATAAGCCTTCACTGTGGCAGCTTCTGGAAGCCATCCCATTCTTTTTTTGAAGGGGATACCAAATATAATGGCTAATATAGGGTTGTAATATTTTGTATCCCCTTGATGTTGAGGGGTAACATTTAACAAAGCACTGCTTGAACTATCCCTTGCATTGGGGAGGGGAGTACATCATAGGCCTACACTGTCACAGCTTCTGGAAGCCATCTCATCCTTTTTTTGAAGGGGATACCAAATATAATGGTTAATATAGGGTTGTAATATTTTGTATCCCCTTGATGTTGAAGGGTGACATTTAACCAAGCACTGCTTGAACTATCCCTTGCATTTGGGAGGGGAGTACATCATAAGCCTTCACTGTGACAGCTTCTGGAAGCCATCCCATTCTTTTTTTGAAGGGGATGCCAAATATAATGGCTAATATAGGGTTGTGATATTTTGTATCCCCTTGATGTTGAAGGGTGACATTTAACAAAGCACTGCTTGAACTATCCCTTGCTTTGGGGAGGGGAGTATATCATAAGCCTTCACTGTGACAGTTTCTGGAAGCCATCCCATTTCTTTTTTGAAGGGGATACCAAATATAATGGCTAATATAGGGTTGTAATATTTGGTATCCCCTTGATGATGACGGGCAACATTTAAAAAAGCAATGCTTGAACTATCCCTTGCAATGAGGAGGGGAGTACATCATAAGCCTACACTGCGACAGCTTCTGGAAGCCATCTCATTCTTCTTTTGAAGGGGATACCAAATATTACAGCTTATATAGTGTTGTGATATTTGGTATCCCCTTGATTTTGAGGGGTAACATTTAACAACGCACTGTTTGAACTATCCCTTGCATTGGGGAGGGGAGCACATCATAAGCCTACACTGTGACAGCTTCTGGAAGCCATCTCATCCTTTTTTTGAAGGGGATACCAAATATTACAGCTAATATAGTGTTGTAATATTTGGTATCCCCTTGATGTTGAGGAGTAACATTTAACAACACACTGCTTGAACTAACCCTTGCATTGGGGAGGGCAGTACATCATAATCCTTCACTGTGACAGCTTCTGGAAGCCATCCCATTCTTTTTTTGAAGGGGATACGAACTATAATGGCTAATATAGTGTTGTAATATTTGGTATCCCCTTCGATTTTGAAGGGTAACATTTAACAAAGCACTGCTTGAACGATCCCTTGCGTTGGGGAGGGGAGTACATCATAAGCCTACACTGTGACAGCTTCTGGAAGCCATCTCATCCTTTTTTTGAAGGGGATACCAAATATTACAGCTAATATAGTGTTGTGATATTTGGTATCCTCTTCATTTTGAGGGGTAACATTTAACAACGCACTGCTTGAACTAACCCTTGCATTGGGGAGGGCAGTACATCATAAGCCTTCACTGTGACAGCTTCTGGAAGCCATCCCATTCTTTTTTTGAAGGGGATACGAAATATAATGGCTAATATAGGGTTGTAATATTTGGTATCCCCTTGATGTTGAGGGGTAACATTTAACAAAGCACTGCTTGAACTATCCCTTGCATTGGGGAGGGGAGTACATCATAAGCCTACACTGTGACAGCTTCTGGAAGCCACCTCATCCTTTTTTGAAGGGGATACCAAATATTACAGCTAATATAGTGATGTAATATTTGGTATCCCATTGATGTTGGGGGTAACATTTAACAAAGGACTGCTTGAAATATCCCTTGCATTGGGGAGGGGAGTACATCATAAGCCTACACTGTGACAGCTTCTGGAAGGCATCTCATCCTTTTTTTGAAGGGGATACCAAATATTACAGCTAATATAGTGTTGTAATATTTGGTATCACCTTGATGTTGAGGGGTAACATTTAACAACGCACTGCTTGAACTATCCCTTGCATTGGGGAGGGCAGTACATCATAAGCCTTCACTGTGACAGCTTCTGGAAGCCATCCCATTCTTTTTTTGAAGGGGATACCAAATATAATGGCTAATATAGGGTTGTAATATTTGGTATCCCCTTGATGTTGAGGGGCAACATTTAACAAAGCACTGCTTGAACTATCCCTTGCAATGGGGAGGGGAGTACATCATAAGCCTACACTGCGACAGCTTCTGGAAGCCATCTCATTCTTCTTTTGAAGGGGATACCAAATATTACAGCTAATATAGTGTTGTAATATTTGGTATCCCCTTGATTTTGAGGGGTAACATTTAACAACGCACTGCTTGAACTATCCCTTGCGTTGGGGAGGGAAGTACATCATAAGCCTACACTGTGACAGCTTCTGGAAGGCATCTCATCCTTTTTTTGAAGGGGATACCAAATATTACAGCTAATATAGTGTTGTAATATTTGGTATCCCCTTGATGTTGAGGGGTAACATTTAACAACGCACTGCTTGAACTATCCCTTGCATTGGGGAGGGCAGTACATCATAAGCCTTCACTGTGACAGCTTCTGGAAGCCATCCCATTCTTTTTTTGAAGGGGATACCAAATATAATGGTTAATATAGGGTTGTAATATTAGGTATCCCCTTGATGTTGAGGGGCAACATTTAACAAAGCACTGCTTGAACTATCCCTTGCATTTGGGAGGGGAGTACATTATAGGCCTACACTGTCACAGCTTCTGGAAGCCATCTCATCCTTTTTTTGAAGGGGATACCAAATATAATGGTTAATATAGGGTTGTAATATTTGGTATCCCCTTGATGTTGAGGGGCAACATTTAACAAAGCACTGCTTGAACTATTCCTTGCATTGGGGAGGGCAGTACATCATAAGCCTACAATGCGACAGCTTCTGGAAGCCATCTCATCTTTCTTTTGAAGGGGATACCAAATATTACAGCTAATATAGTGTTGTAATATTTGGTATCCCCTTGATGTTGAGGGGTAACATTTAACAAAGCACTGCTTGAACTATCCCTTGCATTGGGGAGGGGAGTACATCATAAGCCTACACTGTGACAGCTTCTGGAAGACACCTTATCCTTTTTTTGAGGGGGATACCAAATATTACAGCTAATATGGTGTTGTAATATTTGGTATCCCATTGATGTTGGGGGTAACATTTAACAAAGGATTGCTTGAAATATCCCTTGCATTGGGGAGGGGAGTATATCATAAGCCTTCACTGTGACAACTTCTGGAAGCCATCCCATTCTTTTTTTGAAGGGGATACCAAATATAATGGCTAATATAGGGTTGTAATATTTGGTATCCCCTTGATGTTGAGGGGCAACATTTAACAAAGCACTGCTTGAACTATCCCTTGCAATGGGGAGGGGAGTACATCATACGCCTTCACTGTGACAGCTTCTGGAAGCCATCCCATTCTTTTTTTGAAGGGGATACGAAATATAATGGCTAATATAGGGTTGTAATATTTGGTATCCCCTTGATGTTGAGGGGTCACATTTAACAAAGCACTGCTTGAACTATCCCTTGCATTGGGGAGGGGAGTACATCATAAGCCTACACTGTGACAGCTTCTGGAAGGCATCTCATCCTTTTTTGAAGGGGATACCAAATATTACAGCTAATATAGTGTTGTAATATTTGGTATCACCTTGATGTTGAGGGGTAACATTTAACAAAGCACTGCTTGAACTATCCCTTGCATTGGGGAGGGCAGTACATCATAAGCCTTCACTGTGACAGCTTCTGGAAGCCATCCCATTCTTTTTTTGAAGGGGATACCAAATATAATGGCTAATATAGGGTTGTAATATTTGGTATCCCCTTGATGTTGAGGGGCAACATTTAACAAAGCACTGCTTGAACTATCCCTTGCAATGGGGAGGGGAGTACATCATAAGCCTACACTGCGACAGCTTCTGGAAGCCATCTCATTCTTCTTTTGAAGGGGATACCAAATATTACAGCTAATATAGTGTTGTAATATTTGGTATCCCCTTGATTTTGAGGGGTAACATTTAACAATGCACTGCTTGAACTATCCCTTGCGTTGGGGAGGGAAGTACATCATAAGCCTACACTGTGACAGCTTCTGGAAGGCATCTCATCCTTTTTTTGAAGGGGATACCAAATATTACAGCTAATATAGTGTTGTAATATTTGGTATCCCCTTGATGTTGAGGGGTAACATTTAACAACGCACTGCTTGAATATCCCTTGCATTGGGGAGGGCAGTACATCATAAGCCTTCACTGTGACAGCTTCTGGAAGCCATCCCATTCTTTTTTTGAAGGGGATACCAAATATATTGGTTAATATAGGGTTGTAATATTTGGTATCCCCTTGATGTTGAGGGGTGACATTTAACCAAGCACTGCTTGAACTATCCCTTACATTGGGGAGGGGAGTATATCATAAGCCTTCACTGTGACAGCTTCTGGAAGCCATCCCATTCTTTTTTTGAAGGGGATACCAAATATAATGGTTAATATAGGGTTGTAATATTAGGTATCCCCTTGATGTTGAGGGGCAACATTTAACAAAGCACTGCTTGAACTATCCCTTGCATTGGGGAGGGGAGTACATTATAGGCCTACACTGTCACAGCTTCTGGAAGCCATCTCATCCTTTTTTTGAAGGGGATACCAAATATAATGGTTAATATAGGGTTGTAATATTTGGTATCCCCTTGATGTTGAGGGGCAACATTTAACAAAGCACTGCTTGAACTATTCCTTGCATTGGGGAGGGCAGTACATCATAAGCCTACAATGCGACAGCTTCTGGAAGCCATCTCATCTTTCTTTTGAAGGGGATACCAAATATTACAGCTAATATAGTGTTGTAATATTTGGTATCCCCTTGATGTTGAGGGGTAACATTTAACAAAGCACTGCTTGAACTATCCCTTGCATTGGGGAGGGGAGTACATCATAAGCCTACACTGTGACAGCTTCTGGAAGACACCTTACCCTTTTTTTGAGGGGGATACCAAATATTACAGCTAATATGGTGTTGTAATATTTGGTATCCCATTGATGTTGGGGGTAACATTTAACAAAGGATTGCTTGAAATATCCCTTGCATTGGGGAGGGGAGTATATCATAAGCCTTCACTGTGACAACTTCTGGAAGCCATCCCATTCTTTTTTTGAAGGGGATACCAAATATAATGGCTAATATAGGGTTGTAATATTTGGTATCCCATTGATGTTGAGGGGCAACATTTAACAAAGCACTGCTTGAACTATCCCTTGCAATGGGGAGGGGAGTACATCATAAGCCTACACTGCGACAGCTTCTGGAAGCCATCTCATTCTTCTTTTGAAGGGGATACCAAATATTACAGCTAATATAGTGTTGTAATATTTGGTATCCCCTTGATTTTGAGGGGTAACATTTAACAACGCACTGTTTGAACTATCCCTTGCATTGGGGAGGGGAGCACATCATAAGCCTTCAATGTGACAGCTTCTGGAAGCCATCTCATTCTTTTTTTGAAGGGGATACCAAATATAATGGCTAATATAGGGTTGTAATATTTGGTATCCCCTTGATTTTGAGGGGTAACATTTAACAACGCACTGTTTGAACTATCCCTTGCATTGGGGAGGGGAGCACATCATAAGACTTCAATGTGACAGCTTCTAGAAGCCATCCCATCCTTTTATTGAAGGGGATACCAAATATAATGGCTAATATAGTGTTGTAATATTTGGTATCCCCTTGATTTTGAGGGGTAACATTTAACAAAGCACTGATTGAACGATCCCTTGCGTTGGGGAGGGGAGTACATCATAAGCCTACACTGTGACCGCTTCTTGAAGCCATCTCATCCTTTTTTTGAAGGGGATACCAAATATTACAGCTAATATAGTGTTGTAATATTTGGTATCCTCTTCATTTTGAGGGGTAACATTTAACAACGCACTGCTTGAACTATCCCTTGCGTTGGGGAGGGAAGTACATCATAAGCCAACACTGTGACAGCTTCTGGAAGCCATCTCATCCTTTTTTGAAGGGGATACCAAATATTACAGCTAATATAGTTTTGTAATATTTGGTATCCCCTTGATTTTGAGGGGTAACATTTAACAATACACTGCTTGAACTATCCCTTGCGTTGGGGAGGGAAGTACATCATAAGCCTACACTGTGACAGCTTCTGGAAGCCATCTCATCTTTTTATTGAAGGGGATACCAAATATTACAGCTAATATAGTGTTGTAATATTTGGTATCCCCTTGATGTTGGGGGTAACATTTAACAAAGGATTGCTTGAAATATCCCTTGCATTGGGGAGGGGAGTACATCATAAGCCTACACTGTGACAGCTTCTGGAAGGCATCTTATCCTTTTTTTGAAGGGGATACCAAATATTACAGCTAATATGGTGTTGTAATATTTGGTATCCCATTGATGTTGGGGGTAACATTTAACAAAGGATTGCTTGAAATATCCCTTGCATTGGGGAGGGGAGTACATCATAAGCCTACACTGTGACAGCTTCTGGAAGGCATCTCATCCTTTTTTTGAAGGGGATACCAAATATTACAGCTAATATAGTGTTGTAATATTTGGTATCCCCTTGATGTTGAGGGGTAACATTTAACAACGCACTGCTTGAACTATCCCTTGCATTGGGGAGGGCAGTACATCATTAGCCTTCACTGTGACAGCTTCTGGAAGCCATCCCATTCTTTTTTTGAAGGGGATACCAAATATAATGGATAATATAGGGTTGTAATATTTGGTATCCCCTTGATGTTGAGGGGTAACATTTAACAAAGCACTGCTTGAACTATCCCTTGCATTGGGGAGGGGAGTACATCATAGGCCTACACTGTCACAGCTTCTGGAAGCCATCTCATCCTTTTTTTGAAGGGGATACCAAATTTAATGGTTAATATAGGGTTGTAATATTTGGTATCCCCTTGATGTTGAGGGGTGACATTTAACCAAGCACTGTTTGAACTATCCCTTGCATTGGGGAGGGGAGTATATCATAAGCCTTCACTGTGACAGCTTCTGGAAGCCATCCCATTCTTTTTTTGAAGGGGATACCAAATATAATGGCTAATATAGGGTTGTAATATTTGGTATCCCCTTGATGTTGAGGGGCAACATTTAACAAAGCACTGCATGAACTATCCCTTGCAATGGGGAGGGGAGTACATCATAAGCCTACACTGCGACAGCTTCTGGAAGCCATCTCATTCTTCTTTTGAAGGGGATACCAAATATTACAGCTAATATAGTGTTGTAATATTTGGTATCCCCTTGATTTTGAGGGGTAACATTTAACAACGCACTGTTTGAACTATCCCTTGCATTGGGGAGGGGAGCACATCATAAGCCTTCAATGTGACAGCTTCTGGAAGCCATCCCATCCTTTTTTTGAAGGGGATACCAAATATAATGGCTAATATAGTGTTGTAATATTTGGTATCCCCTTGATTTTGAGGGGTAATATTTAACAATGCAATGCTTGAACTATCCCTTGCGTTGGGGAGGGAAGTACATCATAAGCCTACACTGTGACAGCTTCTGGAAGCCATCTCATCCTTTTATTGAAGGGGATACCAAATATTACAGCTAATATAGTGATGTAATATTTGGTATCCCATTGATGTTGGGGGTAACATTTAACAAAGGACTGCTTGAAATATCCCTTGCATTGGGGAGGGGAGTACATCATAGGCCTACACTGTCACAGCTTCTGGAAGCCATCTCATCCTTTTTTTGAAGGGGATACCAAATATAATGGTTAATATAGGGTTGTAATATTTGGTATCCCCTTGATGTTGAGGGGTGACATTTAACAAAGCACTGCTTGAACTATTCCTTGCATTGGGGAGGGCAGTACATCATAAGCCTACACTGCGACAGCTTCTGGAAGCCATCCCATTCTTTTTTTGAAGGGGATACGAAATATAATGGCTAATATAGGGTTGTAATATTTGGTATCCCCTTGATGTTGAGGGGTAACATTTAACAAAGCACTGCTTGAACTATCCCTTGCATTGGGGAGGGGAGTACATCATAAGCCTACACTGTGACAGCTTCTGGAAGGCATCTCATCCTTTTTTGAAGGGGATACCAAATATTACAGCTAATATAGTGTTGTAATATTTGGTATCACCTTGATGTTGAGGGGTAACATTTAACAAAGCACTGCTTGAACTATCCCTTGCATTGGGGAGGGCAGTACATCATAAGCCTTCACTGTGACAGCTTCTGGAAGCCATCCCATTCTTTTTTTGAAGGGGATACCAAATATAATGGCTAATATAGGGTTGTAATATTTGGTATCCCCTTGATGTTGAGGGGCAACATTTAACAAAGCACTGCTTGAACTATCCCTTGCAATGGGGAGGGCAGTACATCATAAGCCTTCACTGTGGCAGCTTCTGGAAGCCATCCCATTCTTTTTTTGAAGGGGATACCAAATATAATGGCTAATATAGGGTTGTAATATTTTGTATCCCCTTGATGTTGAGGGGTAACATTTAACAAAGCACTGCTTGAACTATCCCTTGCATTGGGGAGGGGAGTACATCATAGGCCTACACTGTCACAGCTTCTGGAAGCCATCTCATCCTTTTTTTGAAGGGGATACCAAATATAATGGTTAATATAGGGTTGTAATATTTTGTATCCCCTTGATGTTGAAGGGTGACATTTAACCAAGCACTGCTTGAACTATCCCTTGCATTTGGGAGGGGAGTACATCATAAGCCTTCACTGTGACAGCTTCTGGAAGCCATCCCATTCTTTTTTTGAAGGGGATGCCAAATATAATGGCTAATATAGGGTTGTAATATTTTGTATCCCCTTGATGTTGAAGGGTGACATTTAACAAAGCACTGCTTGAACTATCCCTTGCATTGGGGAGGGGAGTATATCATAAGCCTTCACTGTGACAGTTTCTGGAAGCCATCCCATTTCTTTTTTGAAGGGGATACCAAATATAATGGCTAATATAGGGTTGTAATATTTGGTATCCCCTTGATGATGACGGGCAACATTTAAAAAAGCAATGCTTGAACTATCCCTTGCAATGAGGAGGGGAGTACATCATAAGCCTACACTGCGACAGCTTCTGGAAGCCATCTCATTCTTCTTTTGAAGGGGATACCAAATATTACAGCTTATATAGTGTTGTGATATTTGGTATCCCCTTGATTTTGAGGGGTAACATTTAACAACGCACTGTTTGAACTATCCCTTGCATTGGGGAGGGGAGCACATCATAAGCCTACACTGTGACAGCTTCTGGAAGCCATCTCATCCTTTTTTTGAAGGGGATACCAAATATTACAGCTAATATAGTGTTGTAATATTTGGTATCCCCTTGATGTTGAGGAGTAACATTTAACAACACACTGCTTGAACTAACCCTTGCATTGGGGAGGGCAGTACATCATAATCCTTCACTGTGACAGCTTCTGGAAGCCATCCCATTCTTTTTTTGAAGGGGATACGAACTATAATGGCTAATATAGTGTTGTAATATTTGGTATCCCCTTCGATTTTGAAGGGTAACATTTAACAAAGCACTGCTTGAACGATCCCTTGCGTTGGGGAGGGGAGTACATCATAAGCCTACACTGTGACAGCTTCTGGAAGCCATCTCATCCTTTTTTTGAAGGGGATACCAAATATTACAGCTAATATAGTGTTGTGATATTTGGTATCCTCTTCATTTTGAGGGGTAACATTTAACAACGCACTGCTTGAACTAACCCTTGCATTGGGGAGGGCAGTACATCATAAGCCTTCACTGTGACAGCTTCTGGAAGCCATCCCATTCTTTTTTTGAAGGGGATACGAAATATAATGGCTAATATAGGGTTGTAATATTTGGTATCCCCTTGATGTTGAGGGGTAACATTTAACAAAGCACTGCTTGAACTATCCCTTGCATTGGGGAGGGGAGTACATCATAAGCCTACACTGTGACAGCTTCTGGAAGCCACCTCATCCTTTTTTGAAGGGGATACCAAATATTACAGCTAATATAGTGATGTAATATTTGGTATCCCATTGATGTTGGGGGTAACATTTAACAAAGGACTGCTTGAAATATCCCTTGCATTGGGGAGGGGAGTACATCATAAGCCTACACTGTGACAGCTTCTGGAAGGCATCTTATCCTTTTTTTGAAGGGGATACCAAATATTACAGCTAATATAGTGTTGTAATATTTGGTATCACCTTGATGTTGAGGGGTAACATTTAACAACGCACTGCTTGAACTATCCCTTGCATTGGGGAGGGCAGTACATCATAAGCCTTCACTGTGACAGCTTCTGGAAGCCATCCCATTCTTTTTTTGAAGGGGATACCAAATATAATGGCTAATATAGGGTTGTAATATTTGGTATCCCCTTGATGTTGAGGGGCAACATTTAACAAAGCACTGCTTGAACTATCCCTTGCAATGGGGAGGGGAGTACATCATAAGCCTACACTGCGACAGCTTCTGGAAGCCATCTCATTCTTCTTTTGAAGGGGATACCAAATATTACAGCTAATATAGTGTTGTAATATTTGGTATCCCCTTGATTTTGAGGGGTAACATTTAACAACGCACTACTTGAACTATCCCTTGCGTTGGGGAGGGAAGTACATCATAAGCCTACACTGTGACAGCTTCTGGAAGGCATCTCATCCTTTTTTTGAAGGGGATACCAAATATTACAGCTAATATAGTGTTGTAATATTTGGTATCCCCTTGATGTTGAGGGGTAACATTTAACAACGCACTGCTTGAACTATCCCTTGCATTGGGGAGGGCAGTACATCATAAGCCTTCACTGTGACAGCTTCTGGAAGCCATCCCATTCTTTTTTTGAAGGGGATACCAAATATATTGGTTAATATAGGGTTGTAATATTTGGTATCCCCTTGATGTTGAGGGGTGACATTTAACCAAGCACTGCTTGAACTATCCCTTACATTGGGGAGGGGAGTATATCATAAGCCTTCACTGTGACAGCTTCTGGAAGCCATCCCATTCTTTTTTTGAAGGGGATACCAAATATAATGGTTAATATAGGGTTGTAATATTAGGTATCCCCTTGATGTTGAGGGGCAACATTTAACAAAGCACTGCTTGAACTATCCCTTGCATTGGGGAGGGGAGTACATTATAGGCCTACACTGTCACAGCTTCTGGAAGCCATCTCATCCTTTTTTTGAAGGGGATACCAAATATAATGGTTAATATAGGGTTGTAATATTTGGTATCCCCTTGATGTTGAGGGGCAACATTTAACAAAGCACTGCTTGAACTATTCCTTGCATTGGGGAGGGCAGTACATCATAAGCCTACAATGCGACAGCTTCTGGAAGCCATCTCATCTTTCTTTTGAAGGGGATACCAAATATTACAGCTAATATAGTGTTGTAATATTTGGTATCCCCTTGATGTTGAGGGGTAACATTTAACAAAGCACTGCTTGAACTATCCCTTGCATTGGGGAGGGGAGTACATCATAAGCCTACACTGTGACAGCTTCTGGAAGACACCTTATCCTTTTTTTGAGGGGGATACCAAATATTACAGCTAATATGGTGTTGTAATATTTGGTATCCCATTGATGTTGGGGGTAACATTTAACAAAGGATTGCTTGAAATATCCCTTGCATTGGGGAGGGGAGTATATCATAAGCCTTCACTGTGACAACTTCTGGAAGCCATCCCATTCTTTTTTTGAAGGGGATACCAAATATAATGGCTAATATAGGGTTGTAATATTTGGTATCCCCTTGATGTTGAGGGGCAACATTTAACAAAGCACTGCTTGAACTATCCCTTGCAATGGGGAGGGGAGTACATCATACGCCTTCACTGTGACAGCTTCTGGAAGCCATCCCATTCTTTTTTTGAAGGGGATACGAAATATAATGGCTAATATAGGGTTGTAATATTTGGTATCCCCTTGATGTTGAGGGGTAACATTTAACAAAGCACTGCTTGAACTATCCCTTGCATTGGGGAGGGGAGTACATCGTAAGCCTACACTGTGACAGCTTCTGGAAGGCATCTCATCCTTTTTTGAAGGGGATACCAAATATTACAGCTAATATAGTGTTGTAATATTTGGTATCACCTTGATGTTGAGGGGTAACATTTAACAAAGCACTGCTTGAACTATCCCTTGCATTGGGGAGGGCAGTACATCATAAGCCTTCACTGTGACAGCTTCTGGAAGCCATCCCATTCTTTTTTTGAAGGGGATACCAAATATAATGGCTAATATAGGGTTGTAATATTTGGTATCCCCTTGATGTTGAGGGGCAACATTTAACAAAGCACTGCTTGAACTATCCCTTGCAATGGGGAGGGGAGTACATCATAAGCCTACACTGCGACAGCTTCTGGAAGCCATCTCATTCTTCTTTTGAAGGGGATACCAAATATTACAGCTAATATAGTGTTGTAATATTTGGTATCCCCTTGATTTTGAGGGGTAACATTTAACAATGCACTGCTTGAACTATCCCTTGCGTTGGGGAGGGAAGTACATCATAAGCCTACACTGTGACAGCTTCTGGAAGGCATCTCATCCTTTTTTTGAAGGGGATACCAAATATTACAGCTAATATAGTGTTGTAATATTTGGTATCCCCTTGATGTTGAGGGGTAACATTTAACAACGCACTGCTTGAATATCCCTTGCATTGGGGAGGGCAGTACATCATAAGCCTTCACTGTGACAGCTTCTGGAAGCCATCCCATTCTTTTTTTGAAGGGGATACCAAATATATTGGTTAATATAGGGTTGTAATATTTTGTATCCCCTTGATGTTGAAGGGTGACATTTAACCAAGCACTGCTTGAACTATCCCTTGCATTTGGGAGGGGAGTACATCATAAGCCTTCACTGTGACAGCTTCTGGAAGCCATCCCATTCTTTTTTTGAAGGGGATGCCAAATATAATGGCTAATATAGGGTTGTAATATTTTGTATCCCCTTGATGTTGAAGGGTGACATTTAACAAAGCACTGCTTGAACTATCCCTTGCATTGGGGAGGGGAGTATATCATAAGCCTTCACTGTGACAGTTTCTGGAAGCCATCCCATTTCTTTTTTGAAGGGGATACCAAATATAATGGCTAATATAGGGTTGTAATATTTGGTATCCCCTTGATGATGACGGGCAACATTTAAAAAAGCAATGCTTGAACTATCCCTTGCAATGAGGAGGGGAGTACATCATAAGCCTACACTGCGACAGCTTCTGGAAGCCATCTCATTCTTCTTTTGAAGGGGATACCAAATATTACAGCTTATATAGTGTTGTGATATTTGGTATCCCCTTGATTTTGAGGGGTAACATTTAACAACGCACTGTTTGAACTATCCCTTGCATTGGGGAGGGGAGCACATCATAAGCCTACACTGTGACAGCTTCTGGAAGCCATCTCATCCTTTTTTTGAAGGGGATACCAAATATTACAGCTAATATAGTGTTGTAATATTTGGTATCCCCTTGATGTTGAGGAGTAACATTTAACAACACACTGCTTGAACTAACCCTTGCATTGGGGAGGGCAGTACATCATAATCCTTCACTGTGACAGCTTCTGGAAGCCATCCCATTCTTTTTTTGAAGGGGATACGAACTATAATGGCTAATATAGTGTTGTAATATTTGGTATCCCCTTCGATTTTGAAGGGTAACATTTAACAAAGCACTGCTTGAACGATCCCTTGCGTTGGGGAGGGGAGTACATCATAAGCCTACACTGTGACAGCTTCTGGAAGCCATCTCATCCTTTTTTTGAAGGGGATACCAAATATTACAGCTAATATAGTGTTGTGATATTTGGTATCCTCTTCATTTTGAGGGGTAACATTTAACAACGCACTGCTTGAACTAACCCTTGCATTGGGGAGGGCAGTACATCATAAGCCTTCACTGTGACAGCTTCTGGAAGCCATCCCATTCTTTTTTTGAAGGGGATACGAAATATAATGGCTAATATAGGGTTGTAATATTTGGTATCCCCTTGATGTTGAGGGGTAACATTTAACAAAGCACTGCTTGAACTATCCCTTGCATTGGGGAGGGGAGTACATCATAAGCCTACACTGTGACAGCTTCTGGAAGCCACCTCATCCTTTTTTGAAGGGGATACCAAATATTACAGCTAATATAGTGATGTAATATTTGGTATCCCATTGATGTTGGGGGTAACATTTAACAAAGGACTGCTTGAAATATCCCTTGCATTGGGGAGGGGAGTACATCATAAGCCTACACTGTGACAGCTTCTGGAAGGCATCTTATCCTTTTTTTGAAGGGGATACCAAATATTACAGCTAATATAGTGTTGTAATATTTGGTATCACCTTGATGTTGAGGGGTAACATTTAACAACGCACTGCTTGAACTATCCCTTGCATTGGGGAGGGCAGTACATCATAAGCCTTCACTGTGACAGCTTCTGGAAGCCATCCCATTCTTTTTTTGAAGGGGATACCAAATATAATGGCTAATATAGGGTTGTAATATTTGGTATCCCCTTGATGTTGAGGGGCAACATTTAACAAAGCACTGCTTGAACTATCCCTTGCAATGGGGAGGGGAGTACATCATAAGCCTACACTGCGACAGCTTCTGGAAGCCATCTCATTCTTCTTTTGAAGGGGATACCAAATATTACAGCTAATATAGTGTTGTAATATTTGGTATCCCCTTGATTTTGAGGGGTAACATTTAACAACGCACTACTTGAACTATCCCTTGCGTTGGGGAGGGAAGTACATCATAAGCCTACACTGTGACAGCTTCTGGAAGGCATCTCATCCTTTTTTTGAAGGGGATACCAAATATTACAGCTAATATAGTGTTGTAATATTTGGTATCCCCTTGATGTTGAGGGGTAACATTTAACAACGCACTGCTTGAACTATCCCTTGCATTGGGGAGGGCAGTACATCATAAGCCTTCACTGTGACAGCTTCTGGAAGCCATCCCATTCTTTTTTTGAAGGGGATACCAAATATATTGGTTAATATAGGGTTGTAATATTTGGTATCCCCTTGATGTTGAGGGGTGACATTTAACCAAGCACTGCTTGAACTATCCCTTACATTGGGGAGGGGAGTATATCATAAGCCTTCACTGTGACAGCTTCTGGAAGCCATCCCATTCTTTTTTTGAAGGGGATACCAAATATAATGGTTAATATAGGGTTGTAATATTAGGTATCCCCTTGATGTTGAGGGGCAACATTTAACAAAGCACTGCTTGAACTATCCCTTGCATTGGGGAGGGGAGTACATTATAGGCCTACACTGTCACAGCTTCTGGAAGCCATCTCATCCTTTTTTTGAAGGGGATACCAAATATAATGGTTAATATAGGGTTGTAATATTTGGTATCCCCTTGATGTTGAGGGGCAACATTTAACAAAGCACTGCTTGAACTATTCCTTGCATTGGGGAGGGCAGTACATCATAAGCCTACAATGCGACAGCTTCTGGAAGCCATCTCATCTTTCTTTTGAAGGGGATACCAAATATTACAGCTAATATAGTGTTGTAATATTTGGTATCCCCTTGATGTTGAGGGGTAACATTTAACAAAGCACTGCTTGAACTATCCCTTGCATTGGGGAGGGGAGTACATCATAAGCCTACACTGTGACAGCTTCTGGAAGACACCTTATCCTTTTTTTGAGGGGGATACCAAATATTACAGCTAATATGGTGTTGTAATATTTGGTATCCCATTGATGTTGGGGGTAACATTTAACAAAGGATTGCTTGAAATATCCCTTGCATTGGGGAGGGGAGTATATCATAAGCCTTCACTGTGACAACTTCTGGAAGCCATCCCATTCTTTTTTTGAAGGGGATACCAAATATAATGGCTAATATAGGGTTGTAATATTTGGTATCCCCTTGATGTTGAGGGGCAACATTTAACAAAGCACTGCTTGAACTATCCCTTGCAATGGGGAGGGGAGTACATCATACGCCTTCACTGTGACAGCTTCTGGAAGCCATCCCATTCTTTTTTTGAAGGGGATACGAAATATAATGGCTAATATAGGGTTGTAATATTTGGTATCCCCTTGATGTTGAGGGGTAACATTTAACAAAGCACTGCTTGAACTATCCCTTGCATTGGGGAGGGGAGTACATCGTAAGCCTACACTGTGACAGCTTCTGGAAGGCATCTCATCCTTTTTTGAAGGGGATACCAAATATTACAGCTAATATAGTGTTGTAATATTTGGTATCACCTTGATGTTGAGGGGTAACATTTAACAAAGCACTGCTTGAACTATCCCTTGCATTGGGGAGGGCAGTACATCATAAGCCTTCACTGTGACAGCTTCTGGAAGCCATCCCATTCTTTTTTTGAAGGGGATACCAAATATAATGGCTAATATAGGGTTGTAATATTTGGTATCCCCTTGATGTTGAGGGGCAACATTTAACAAAGCACTGCTTGAACTATCCCTTGCAATGGGGAGGGGAGTACATCATAAGCCTACACTGCGACAGCTTCTGGAAGCCATCTCATTCTTCTTTTGAAGGGGATACCAAATATTACAGCTAATATAGTGTTGTAATATTTGGTATCCCCTTGATTTTGAGGGGTAACATTTAACAATGCACTGCTTGAACTATCCCTTGCGTTGGGGAGGGAAGTACATCATAAGCCTACACTGTGACAGCTTCTGGAAGGCATCTCATCCTTTTTTTGAAGGGGATACCAAATATTACAGCTAATATAGTGTTGTAATATTTGGTATCCCCTTGATGTTGAGGGGTAACATTTAACAACGCACTGCTTGAATATCCCTTGCATTGGGGAGGGCAGTACATCATAAGCCTTCACTGTGACAGCTTCTGGAAGCCATCCCATTCTTTTTTTGAAGGGGATACCAAATATATTGGTTAATATAGGGTTGTAATATTTGGTATCCCCTTGATGTTGAGGGGTGACATTTAACCAAGCACTGCTTGAACTATCCCTTACATTGGGGAGGGGAGTATATCATAAGCCTTCACTGTGACAGCTTCTGGAAGCCATCCCATTCTTTTTTTGAAGGGGATAACAAATATAATGGTTAATATAGGGTTGTAATATTAGGTATCCCCTTGATGTTGAGGGGCAACATTTAACAAAGCACTGCTTGAACTATCCCTTGCATTGGGGAGGGGAGTACATTATAGGCCTACACTGTCACAGCTTCTGGAAGCCATCTCATCCTTTTTTTGAAGGGGATACCAAATATAATGGTTAATATAGGGTTGTAATATTTGGTATCCCCTTGATGTTGAGGGGCAACATTTAACAAAGCACTGCTTGAACTATTCCTTGCATTGGGGAGGGCAGTACATCATAAGCCTACAATGCGACAGCTTCTGGAAGCCATCTCATCTTTCTTTTGAAGGGGATACCAAATATTACAGCTAATATAGTGTTGTAATATTTGGTATCCCCTTGATGTTGAGGGGTAACATTTAACAAAGCACTGCTTGAACTATCCCTTGCATTGGGGAGGGGAGTACATCATAAGCCTACACTGTGACAGCTTCTGGAAGACACCTTACCCTTTTTTTGAGGGGGATACCAAATATTACAGCTAATATGGTGTTGTAATATTTGGTATCCCATTGATGTTGGGGGTAACATTTAACAAAGGATTGCTTGAAATATCCCTTGCATTGGGGAGGGGAGTATATCATAAGCCTTCACTGTGACAACTTCTGGAAGCCATCCCATTCTTTTTTTGAAGGGGATACCAAATATAATGGCTAATATAGGGTTGTAATATTTGGTATCCCATTGATGTTGAGGGGCAACATTTAACAAAGCACTGCTTGAACTATCCCTTGCAATGGGGAGGGGAGTACATCATAAGCCTACACTGCGACAGCTTCTGGAAGCCATCTCATTCTTCTTTTGAAGGGGATACCAAATATTACAGCTAATATAGTGTTGTAATATTTGGTATCCCCTTGATTTTGAGGGGTAACATTTAACAACGCACTGTTTGAACTATCCCTTGCATTGGGGAGGGGAGCACATCATAAGCCTTCAATGTGACAGCTTCTGGAAGCCATCTCATTCTTTTTTTGAAGGGGATACCAAATATAATGGCTAATATAGGGTTGTAATATTTGGTATCCCCTTGATTTTGAGGGGTAACATTTAACAACGCACTGTTTGAACTATCCCTTGCATTGGGGAGGGGAGCACATCATAAGACTTCAATGTGACAGCTTCTAGAAGCCATCCCATCCTTTTATTGAAGGGGATACCAAATATAATGGCTAATATAGTGTTGTAATATTTGGTATCCCCTTGATTTTGAGGGGTAACATTTAACAAAGCACTGATTGAACGATCCCTTGCATTGGGGAGGGGAGTACATCATAAGCCTACACTGTGACAGCTTCTTGAAGCCATCTCATCCTTTTTTGAAGTTTGAAGGGGATACCAAATATTACAGCTAATATAGTGTTGTAATATTTGGTATCCTCTTCATTTTGAGGGGTAACATTTAACAACGCACTGCTTGAACTATCCCTTGCGTTGGGGAGGGAAGTACATCATAAGCCAACACTGTGACAGCTTCTGGAAGCCATCTCATCCTTTTTTGAAGGGGATACCAAATATTACAGCTAATATAGTTTTGTAATATTTGGTATCCCCTTGATTTTGAGGGGTAACATTTAACAATACACTGCTTGAACTATCCCTTGCGTTGGGGAGGGAAGTACATCATAAGCCTACACTGTGACAGCTTCTGGAAGCCATCTCATCTTTTTATTGAAGGGGATACCAAATATTACAGCTAATATAGTGTTGTAATATTTGGTATCCCCTTGATGTTGGGGGTAACATTTAACAAAGGATTGCTTGAAATATCCCTTGCATTGGGGAGGGGAGTACATCATAAGCCTACACTGTGACAGCTTCTGGAAGGCATCTTATCCTTTTTTTGAAGGGGATACCAAATATTACAGCTAATATGGTGTTGTAATATTTGGTATCCCATTGATGTTGGGGGTAACATTTAACAAAGGATTGCTTGAAATATCCCTTGCATTGGGGAGGGGAGTACATCATAAGCCTACACTGTGACAGCTTCTGGAAGGCATCTCATCCTTTTTTTGAAGGGGATACCAAATATTACAGCTAATATAGTGTTGTAATATTTGGTATCCCCTTGATGTTGAGGGGTAACATTTAACAACGCACTGCTTGAACTATCCCTTGCATTGGGGAGGGCAGTACATCATTAGCCTTCACTGTGACAGCTTCTGGAAGCCATCCCATTCTTTTTTTGAAGGGGATACCAAATATAATGGCTAATATAGGGTTGTAATATTTGGTATCCCCTTGATGTTGAGGGGTAACATTTAACAAAGCACTGCTTGAACTATCCCTTGCATTGGGGAGGGGAGTACATCATAGGCCTACACTGTCACAGCTTCTGGAAGCCATCTCATCCTTTTTTTGAAGGGGATACCAAATTTAATGGTTAATATAGGGTTGTAATATTTGGTATCCCCTTGATGTTGAGGGGTGACATTTAACCAAGCACTGTTTGAACTATCCCTTGCATTGGGGAGGGGAGTATATCATAAGCCTTCACTGTGACAGCTTCTGGAAGCCATCCCATTCTTTTTTTGAAGGGGACACCAAATATAATGGCTAATATAGGGTTGTAATATTTGGTATCCCCTTTATGTTGAGGGGCAACATTTAACAAAGCACTGCATGAACTATCCCTTGCAATGGGGAGGGGAGTACATCATAAGCCTACACTGCGACAGCTTCTGGAAGCCATCTCATTCTTCTTTTGAAGGGGATACCAAATATTACAGCTAATATAGTGTTGTAATATTTGGTATCCCCTTGATTTTGAGGGGTAACATTTAACAACGCACTGTTTGAACTATCCCTTGCATTGGGGAGGGGAGCACATCATAAGCCTTCAATGTGACAGCTTCTGGAAGCCATACCATCCTTTTTTTGAAGGGGATACCAAATATAATGGCTAATATAGTGTTGTAATATTTGGTATCCCCTTGATTTTGAGGGGTAATATTTAACAATGCAATGCTTGAACTATCCCTTGCGTTGGGGAGGGAAGTACATCATAAGCCTACACTGTGACAGCTTCTGGAAGCCATCTCATCCTTTTATTGAAGGGGATACCAAATATTACAGCTAATATAGTGTTGTAATATTTGGTATCCCCTTGATTTTGAGGGGTAACATTTAACAAAGCACTGCTTGAACTATCCCTTGCGTTGGAGAGGGGAGTACATCATAAGCCTACACTGTGACAGCTTCTGGAAGCCATCCCATCCTTTTTTTGAAGGGGATACCAAATATAATGGGTAATATAGGGATGTGATATTTGGTATCCCCTTGATGTTGAGGGGCAACATTTAACAAAGCAGTGCTTGAACTATCCCTTGCATTGGGGAGGGGAGTACATCATAAGCGCACACTGTGACAGCTTCTGGAAGCCATCTCATCCTTTTATTGAAGGGGATACCAAATATTACAGCTAATATAGTGTTGTAATATTTGGTATCCCCTTGATGTTGGGGGTAACATTTAACAAAGGATTGCTTGAAATATCCCTTGCATTGGGGAGGGGAGTACATCATAAGCCTACACTGTGACAGCTTCTGGAAGGCATCTCATCCTTTTTTTGAAGGGGATACCAAATATTACAGCTAATATAGTGTTGTAATATTTGGTATCCCCTTGATGTTGAGGGGTAACATTTAACAACGCACTGCTTGAACTATCCCTTGCATTGGGGAGGGCAGTACATCATAAGCCTTCACTGTGACAGTTTCTGGAAGCCATCCCATTATTTTATTGAAGGGGATACCAAATATAATGGCTAATATAGGGTTGTAATATTTGGTATCCCCTTGATGTTGAGGGGTAACATTTAACAAAGCACTGCTTGAACTATCCCTTGCATTGGGGAGGGGAGTACATCATAGGCCTACACTGTCACAGCTTCTGGAAGCCATCTCATCCTTTTTTTGAAGGGGATACCAAATATAATGGTTAATATAGGGTTGTAATATTTGGTATCCCCTTGATGTTGAGGGGTGAAATTTAACCAAGCACTGCTTGAACTATCCCTTGCATTGGGGAGGGGAGTATATCATAAGCCTTCACTGTGACAGCTTCTGGAAGCCATCCCATTCTTTTTTGAAGGGGATACCAAATATAATGGCTAATATAGGGTTGTAATATTTGGTATCCCCTTGATGTTGAGGGGCAACATTTAACAAAGCACTGCTTGAACTATCCCTTGCAATGGGGAGGGGAGTACATCATAAACCTACACTGCGACAGCTTCTGGAAGCCATCTCATTCTTCTTTTGAAGGGGATACCAAATATAATGGCTTATATAGTGTTGTAATATTTGGTATCCCCTTGATTTTGAGGGGTAACATTTAACAAAGCACTGATTGAACGATCCCTTGCGTTGAGGAGGGGAGTACATCACAAGCCTACACTGTGACAGCTTCTGGAAGCCATCTCATCCTTTTTTTGAAGGGGATACCAAATATTACAGCTAATATAGTGTTGTAATATTTGGTACCTCTTCATTTTGAGGGGTAACATTTAACAACGCACTGCTTGAACTATCCCTTGCGTTGGGGAGGGAAGTACATCATAAGCTTACACTGTGACAGCTTCTGGAAGCCATCTCATCCTTTTTTTGAAGGGGATACCAAATATTACAGCTAATATAGTGTTGTAATATTTGGTATCCCCTTGATTTTGAGGGGTAACATTTAACAATGCACTGCTTTAACTATCCCTTGCGTTGGGGAGGGAAGTACATCATATTCCTACACTGTGACAGCTTCTGGAAGCCATCTCATCCTTTTATTGAAGGGGATACCAAATATTACAGCTAATATAGTGTTGTAATATTTGGTATCCCCTTGATTTTGAGGGGTAACATTTAACAACGCACTGCTTGAACTATCCCTTGCGTTGGGGAGGGAAGTACATCATAAGCCTACACTGTGACAGCTTCTGGAAGCCATCTCATCCTTTTTTTGAAGCGGATACCAAATATTACAGCTAATATAGTGTTGTAATATTTGGTATCCCCTTGATTTTGAGGGGTAACATTTAACAAAGCACTGCTTGAACTATCCCTTGCGTTGGAGAGGGAGGTACATCATAAGCCTACACTGTGCCAGCTTCTGGAAGCCATCTCATCCTTTTATTGAAGGGGATACCAAATATTACAGCTAATATAGTGTTGTAATATTTGGTATCCCCTTGATGTTGGGGGTAACATTTAACAAAGGATTGCTTGAAATATCCCTTGCATTGGGGAGGGGAGTACATCATAAGCCTACACTGTGACAGCTTCTGGAAGGCATCTCATCCTTTTTTTGAAGGGGATACCAAATATTACAGCTAATATGGTGTTGTAATATTTGGTATCCCATTGATGTTGGGGGTAACATTTAACAAAGGATTGCTTGAAATATCCCTTGCATTGGGGAGGGGAGTACATCATAAGCCTACACTGTGACAGCTTCTGGAAGGCATCTCATCCTTTTTTTGAAGGGGATACCAAATATTACAGCTAATATAGTGTTGTAATATTTGGTATCCCCTTGATGTTGAGGGGTAACATTTAACAAAGCACTGCTTGAACGATCCCTTGCGTTGGGGAGGGGAGTACATCATAAGCCTACACTGTGACAGCTTCTGGAAGCCATCTCATCCTTTTTTTGAACGGGATACCAAATATTACAGCTAATATAGTTTTGTGATATTTGGTATCCTCTTCATTTTGAGGGGTAACATTTAACAACGCACTGCTTGAACTATCCCTTGCGTTGGGGAGGGAAGTACATCATAAGCCTACACTGTGACAGCTTCTGGAAGCCATCTCATCCTTTTTTTGAAGGGGATACCAAATATTACAGCTAATATAGTGTTGTAATATTTGGTATCCCCTTGATGTTGAGGGGTAACATTTAACAACGCACTGCTTGAACTAACCCTTGCATTGGGGAGGGCAGTACATCATAAGCCTTCACTGTGACAGCTTCTGGAAGCCATCCCATTCTTTTTTTTAAGGGGATACGAAATATAATGGCTAATATAGGGTTGTAATATTTGGTATCCCCTTGATGTTGAGGGGTAACATTTAACAAAGCTCTGCTTGAACTATCCCTTGCATTGGGGAGGGGAGTACATCATAGGCCTACACTGTCACAGCTTCTGGAAGCGATCCCATTCTTTTTTTGAAGGGTATACCAAATATAATGGCTAATATAGGGTTGTAATATTTGGTATCCCCTTGATGTTGAGGGGCAACATTTAACAAAGCACTGCTTGAACTATTCCTTGCATTGGGGAGGGCAGTACATCATAAGCCTACACTGCGACAGCTTCTGAAAGCCATATCATCCTTCTTTTGAAGCGGATACCAAATATTACAGCTAATATAGTGTTGTAATATTTGGTATCCTCTTGATTTTGAGGGGTAACATTTAACAAAGCACTCCTTGAACTATCCCTTGCATTGGGGAGGGGAGTACATCATAAGCCTACACTGTGACAGCTTCTGGAAGCCACCTCATCCTTTTTTTGAAGGGGATACCAAATATTACAGCTAATATAGTGATGTAATATTTGGTATCCCATTGATGTTGGGGGTAACATTTAACAAAGGACTGCTTGAACTATCCCTTGCATTGGGGAGGGGAGTACATCATAGGCCTACACTGTCACAGCTTCTGGAAGCCATCTCATCCTTTTTTTGAAGGGGATACCAAATATAATGATTAATATAGGGTTGTAATATTTGGTATCCCCTTGATGTTGAGGGGTGACATTTAACCAAGCACTGCTTGAACTATCCCTTACATTGGGGAGGGGAGTATATCATAAGCCTTCACTGTGACAGCTTCTGGAAGCCATCTCATCCTTCTTTTGAAGGGGATACCAAATATTACAGCTAATATAGTGTTGTAATATTTGGTATCCCCTTGATGTTGAGGGGTAACATTTAACAAAGCACTGCTTGAACTATCCCTTGCATTGGGGAGGGCAGTACATCATAAGCCTACAATGCGACAGCTTCTGGAAGCCATCTCATCCTTCTTTTGAAGGGGATACCAAATATTACAGCTAATATAGTGTTGTAATATTTGGTATCCCCTTGATGTTGAGGGGTAACATTTAACAACGCACTGCTTGAAATATCCCTTGCATTGGGGAGGGCAGTACATCATAACCCTTCACTGTGACAGCTTCTGGAAGCCATCCCATTCTTTTTTTGAAGAGGATACCAAATATAATGGCTAATATAGTGTTGTAATATTTGGTATCCCATTGATGTTGGGGGTAACATTTAACAAAGGACTGCTTGAAATATCCCTTGCATTGGGGAGGGGAGTACATCATAGGCCTACACTGTCACAGCTTCTGGAAGCCATCTCATCCTTTTTTTGAACGGGATACCAAATATAATGGTTAATATAGGGTTGTAATATTTGGTATCCCCTTGATGTTGAGGGGTGACATTTAACAAAGCACTGCTTGAACTATTCCTTGCATTGGGGAGGGCAGTACATCATAAGCCTACACTGCGACAGCTTCTGGAAGCCATCCCATTCTTTTTTTGAAGGGGATACGAAATATAATGGCTAATATAGGGTTGTAATATTTGGTATCCCCTTGATGTTGAGGGGTAACATTTAACAAAGCACTGCTTGAACTATCCCTTGCATTGGGGAGGGGAGTACATCATAAGCCTACACTGTGACAGCTTCTGGAAGGCATCTCATCCTTTTTTGAAGGGGATACCAAATATTACAGCTAATATAGTGTTGTAATATTTGGTATCACCTTGATGTTGAGGGGTAACATTTAACAAAGCACTGCTTGAACTATCCCTTGCATTGGGGAGGGCAGTACATCATAAGCCTTCACTGTGACAGCTTCTGGAAGCCATCCCATTCTTTTTTTGAAGGGGATACCAAATATAATGGCTAATATAGGGTTGTAATATTTGGTATCCCCTTGATGTTGAGGGGCAACATTTAACAAAGCACTGCTTGAACTATCCCTTGCAATGGGGAGGGCAGTACATCATAAGCCTTCACTGTGGCAGCTTCTGGAAGCCATCCCATTCTTTTTTTGAAGGGGATACCAAATATAATGGCTAATATAGGGTTGTAATATTTTGTATCCCCTTGATGTTGAGGGGTAACATTTAACAAAGCACTGCTTGAACTATCCCTTGCATTGGGGAGGGGAGTACATCATAGGCCTACACTGTCACAGCTTCTGGAAGCCATCTCATCCTTTTTTTGAAGGGGATACCAAATATAATGGTTAATATAGGGTTGTAATATTTTGTATCCCCTTGATGTTGAAGGGTGACATTTAACCAAGCACTGCTTGAACTATCCCTTGCATTTGGGAGGGGAGTACATCATAAGCCTTCACTGTGACAGCTTCTGGAAGCCATCCCATTCTTTTTTTGAAGGGGATACGAAATATAATGGCTAATATAGGGTTGTAATATTTGGTATCCCCTTGATGTTGAGGGGTAACATTTAACAAAGCACTGCTTGAACTATCCCTTGCATTGGGGAGGGGAGTACATCATAAGCCTACACTGTGACAGCTTCTGGAAGCCACCTCATCCTTTTTTGAAGGGGATACCAAATATTACAGCTAATATAGTGATGTAATATTTGGTATCCCATTGATGTTGGGGGTAACATTTAACAAAGGACTGCTTGAAATATCCCTTGCATTGGGGAGGGGAGTACATCATAAGCCTACACTGTGACAGCTTCTGGAAGGCATCTCATCCTTTTTTTGAAGGGGATACCAAATATTACAGCTAATATAGTGTTGTAATATTTGGTATCACCTTGATGTTGAGGGTTAACATTTAACAACGCACTGCTTGAACTATCCCTTGCATTGGGGAGGGCAGTACATCATAAGCCTTCACTGTGACAGCTTCTGGAAGCCATCCCATTCTTTTTTTGAAGGGGATACCAAATATAATGGCTAATATAGGGTTGTAATATTTGGTATCCCCTTGATGTTGAGGGGCAACATTTAGCAAAGCACTGCTTGAACTATCCCTTGCAATGGGGAGGGGAGTACATCATAAGCCTACACTGCGACAGCTTCTGGAAGCCATCTCATTCTTCTTTTGAAGGGGATACCAAATATTACAGCTAATATAGTGTTGTAATATTTGGTATCCCCTTGATTTTGAGGGTTAACATTTAACAACGCACTGCTTGAACTATCCCTTGCGTTGGGGAGGGAAGTACATCATAAGCCTACACTGTGACAGCTTCTGGAAGGCATCTCATCCTTCTTTTGAAGGGGATACCAAATATTACAGCTAATATAGTGTTGTAATATTTGGTATCCCCTTGATGTTGAGGGGTAACATTTAACAACGCACTGCTTGAACTATCCCTTGCATTGGGGAGGGCAGTACATCATAAGCCTTCACTGTGACAGCTTCTGGAAGCCATCCCATTCTTTTTTTGAAGGGGATACCAAATATATTGGTTAATATAGGGTTGTAATATTTGGTATCCCCTTGATGTTGAGGGGTGACATTTAACCAAGCACTGCTTGAACTATCCCTTACATTGGGGAGGGGAGTATATCATAAGCCTTCACTGTGACAGCTTCTGGAAGCCATCCCATTCTTTTTTTGAAGGGGATACCAAATATAATGGTTAATATAGGGTTGTAATATTAGGTATCCCCTTGATGTTGAGGGGCAACATTTAACAAAGCACTGCTTGAACTATCCCTTGCATTGGGGAGGGGAGTACATTATAGGCCTACACTGTCACAGCTTCTGGAAGCCATCTCATCCTTTTTTTGAAGGGGATACCAAATATAATGGTTAATATAGGGTTGTAATATTTGGTATCCCCTTGATGTTGAGGGGCAACATTTAACAAAGCACTGCTTGAACTATTCCTTGCATTGGGGAGGGCAGTACATCATAAGCCTACAATGCGACAGCTTCTGGAAGCCATCTCATCTTTCTTTTGAAGGGGATACCAAATATTACAGCTAATATAGTGTTGTAATATTTGGTATCCCCTTGATGTTGAGGGGTAACATTTAACAAAGCACTGCTTGAACTATCCCTTGCATTGGGGAGGGGAGTACATCATAAGCCTACACTGTGACAGCTTCTGGAAGACACCTTATCCTTTTTTTGAGGGGGATACCAAATATTACAGCTAATATGGTGTTGTAATATTTGGTATCCCATTGATGTTGGGGGTAACATTTAACAAAGGATTGCTTGAAATATCCCTTGCATTGGGGAGGGGAGTATATCATAAGCCTTCACTGTGACAACTTCTGGAAGCCATCCCATTCTTTTTTTGAAGGGGATACCAAATATAATGGCTAATATAGGGTTGTAATATTTGGTATCCCCTTGATGTTGAGGGGCAACATTTAACAAAGCAGTGCTTGAACTATCCCTTGCAATGGGGAGGGGAGTACATCATACGCCTTCACTGTGACAGCTTCTGGAAGCCATCCCATTCTTTTTTTGAAGGGGATACGAAATATAATGGCTAATATAGGGTTGTAATATTTGGTATCCCCTTGATGTTGAGGGGTCACATTTAACAAAGCACTGCTTGAACTATCCCTTGCATTGGGGAGGGGAGTACATCATAAGCCTACACTGTGACAGCTTCTGGAAGGCATCTCATCCTTTTTTGAAGGGGATACCAAATATTACAGCTAATATAGTGTTGTAATATTTGGTATCACCTTGATGTTGAGGGGTAACATTTAACAAAGCACTGCTTGAACTATCCCTTGCATTGGGGAGGGCAGTACATCATAAGCCTTCACTGTGACAGCTTCTGGAAGCCATCCCATTCTTTTTTTGAAGGGGATACCAAATATAATGGCTAATATAGGGTTGTAATATTTGGTATCCCCTTGATGTTGAGGGGCAACATTTAACAAAGCACTGCTTGAACTATCCCTTGCAATGGGGAGGGGAGTACATCATAAGCCTACACTGCGACAGCTTCTGGAAGCCATCTCATTCTTCTTTTGAAGGGGATACCAAATATTACAGCTAATATAGTGTTGTAATATTTGGTATCCCCTTGATTTTGAGGGGTAACATTTAACAATGCACTGCTTGAACTATCCCTTGCGTTGGGGAGGGAAGTACATCATAAGCCTACACTGTGACAGCTTCTGGAAGGCATCTCATCCTTTTTTTGAAGGGGATACCAAATATTACAGCTAATATAGTGTTGTAATATTTGGTATCCCCTTGATGTTGAGGGGTAACATTTAACAACGCACTGCTTGAATATCCCTTGCATTGGGGAGGGCAGTACATCATAAGCCTTCACTGTGACAGCTTCTGGAAGCCATCCCATTCTTTTTTTGAAGGGGATACCAAATATATTGGTTAATATAGGGTTGTAATATTTGGTATCCCCTTGATGTTGAGGGGTGACATTTAACCAAGCACTGCTTGAACTATCCCTTACATTGGGGAGGGGAGTATATCATAAGCCTTCACTGTGACAGCTTCTGGAAGCCATCCCATTCTTTTTTTGAAGGGGATACCAAATATAATGGTTAATATAGGGTTGTAATATTAGGTATCCCCTTGATGTTGAGGGGCAACATTTAACAAAGCACTGCTTGAACTATCCCTTGCATTGGGGAGGGGAGTACATTATAGGCCTACACTGTCACAGCTTCTGGAAGCCATCTCATCCTTTTTTTGAAGGGGATACCAAATATAATGGTTAATATAGGGTTGTAATATTTGGTATCCCCTTGATGTTGAGGGGCAACATTTAACAAAGCACTGCTTGAACTATTCCTTGCATTGGGGAGGGCAGTACATCATAAGCCTACAATGCGACAGCTTCTGGAAGCCATCTCATCTTTCTTTTGAAGGGGATACCAAATATTACAGCTAATATAGTGTTGTAATATTTGGTATCCCCTTGATGTTGAGGGGTAACATTTAACAAAGCACTGCTTGAACTATCCCTTGCATTGGGGAGGGGAGTACATCATAAGCCTACACTGTGACAGCTTCTGGAAGACACCTTATCCTTTTTTTGAGGGGGATACCAAATATTACAGCTAATATGGTGTTGTAATATTTGGTATCCCATTGATGTTGGGGGTAACATTTAACAAAGGATTGCTTGAAATATCCCTTGCATTGGGGAGGGGAGTATATCATAAGCCTTCACTGTGACAACTTCTGGAAGCCATCCCATTCTTTTTTTGAAGGGGATACCAAATATAATGGCTAATATAGGGTTGTAATATTTGGTATCCCCTTGATGTTGAGGGGCAACATTTAACAAAGCACTGCTTGAACTATCCCTTGCAATGGGGAGGGGAGTACATCATAAGCCTACACTGCGACAGCTTCTGGAAGCCATCTCATTCTTCTTTTGAAGGGGATACCAAATATTACAGCTAATATAGTGTTGTAATATTTGGTATCCCCTTGATTTTGAGGGGTAACATTTAACAACGCACTGTTTGAACTATCCCTTGCATTGGGGAGGGGAGCACATCATAAGCCTTCAATGTGACAGCTTCTGGAAGCCATCTCATTCTTTTTTTGAAGGGGATACCAAATATAATGGCTAATATAGGGTTGTAATATTTGGTATCCCCTTGATTTTGAGGGGTAACATTTAACAACGCACTGTTTGAACTATCCCTTGCATTGGGGAGGGGAGCACATCATAAGACTTCAATGTGACAGCTTCTAGAAGCCATCCCATCCTTTTATTGAAGGGGATACCAAATATAATGGCTAATATAGTGTTGTAATATTTGGTATCCCCTTGATTTTGAGGGGTAACATTTAACAAAGCACTGATTGAACGATCCCTTGCGTTGGGGAGGGGAGTACATCATAAGCCTACACTGTGACAGCTTCTTGAAGCCATCTCATCCTTTTTTTGAAGGGGATACCAAATATTACAGCTAATATAGTGTTGTAATATTTGGTATCCTCTTCATTTTGAGGGGTAACATTTAACAACGCACTGATTGAACGATCCCTTGCGTTGGGGAGGGGAGTACATCATAAGCCTACACTGTGACAGCTTCTTGAAGCCATCTCATCCTTTTTTTGAAGGGGATACCAAATATTACAGCTAATATAGTGTTGTAATATATGGTATCCTCTTCATTTTGAGGGGTAACATTTAACAATACACTGCTTGAACTATCCCTTGCGTTGGGGAGGGAAGTACATCATAAGCCTACACTGTGACAGCTTCTGGAAGCCATCTCATCTTTTTATTGAAGGGGATACCAAATATTACAGCTAATATAGTGTTGTAATATTTGGTATCCCCTTGATGTTGGGGGTAACATTTAACAAAGGATTGCTTGAAATATCCCTTGCATTGGGGAGGGGAGTACATCATAAGCCTACACTGTGACAGCTTCTGGAAGGCATCTTATCCTTTTTTTGAAGGGGATACCAAATATTACAGCTAATATGGTGTTGTAATATTTGGTATCCCATTGATGTTGGGGGTAACATTTAACAAAGGATTGCTTGAAATATCCCTTGCATTGGGGAGGGGAGTACATCATAAGCCTACACTGTGACAGCTTCTGGAAGGCATCTCATCCTTTTTTTGAAGGGGATACCAAATATTACAGCTAATATAGTGTTGTAATATTTGGTATCCCCTTGATGTTGAGGGGTAACATTTAACAACGCACTGCTTGAACTATCCCTTGCATTGGGGAGGGCAGTACATCATTAGCCTTCACTGTGACAGCTTCTGGAAGCCATCCCATTCTTTTTTTGAAGGGGATACCAAATATAATGGCTAATATAGGGTTGTAATATTTGGTATCCCCTTGATGTTGAGGGGTAACATTTAACAAAGCACTGCTTGAACTATCCCTTGCATTGGGGAGGGGAGTATATCATAAGCCTTCACTGTGACAGCTTCTGGAAGCCATCCCATTCTTTTTTTGAAGGGGATACCAAATATAATGGCTAATATAGGGTTGTAATATTTGGTATCCCCTTGATGTTGAGGGGCAACATTTAACAAAGCACTGCATGAACTATCCCTTGCAATGGGGAGGGGAGTACATCATAAGCCTACACTGCGACAGCTTCTGGAAGCCATCTCATTCTTCTTTTGAAGGGGATACCAAATATTACAGCTAATATAGTGTTGTAATATTTGGTATCCCCTTGATTTTGAGGGGTAACATTTAACAACGCACTGTTTGAACTATCCCTTGCATTGGGGAGGGGAGCACATCATAAGCCTTCAATGTGACAGCTTCTGGAAGCCATCCCATCCTTTTTTTGAAGGGGATACCAAATATAATGGCTAATATAGTGTTGTAATATTTGGTATCCCCTTGATTTTGAGGGGTAATATTTAACAATGCAATGCTTGAACTATCCCTTGCGTTGGGGAGGGAAGTACATCATAAGCCTACACTGTGACAGCTTCTGGAAGCCATCTCATCCTTTTATTGAAGGGGATACCAAATATTACAGCTAATATAGTGTTGTAATATTTGGTATCCCCTTGATTTTGAGGGGTAACATTTAACAAAGCACTGCTTGAACTATCCCTTGCGTTGGAGAGGGGAGTACATCATAAGCCTACACTGTGACAGCTTCTGGAAGCCATCCCATCCTTTTTTTGAAGGGGATACCAAATATAATGGGTAATATAGGGTTGTGATATTTGGTATCCCCTTGATGTTGAGGGGCAACATTTAACAAAGCAGTGCTTGAACTATCCCTTGCATTGGGGAGGGGAGTACATCATAAGCGCACACTGTGACAGCTTCTGGAAGCCATCTCATCCTTTTATTGAAGGGGATACCAAATATTACAGCTAATATAGTGTTGTAATATTTGGTATCCCCTTGATGTTGGGGGTAACATTTAACAAAGGATTGCTTGAAATATCCCTTGCATTGGGGAGGGGAGTACATCATAAGCCTACACTGTGACAGCTTCTGGAAGGCATCTCATCCTTTTTTTGAAGGGGATACCAAATATTACAGCTAATATAGTGTTGTAATATTTGGTATCCCCTTGATGTTGAGGGGTAACATTTAACAACGCACTGCTTGAACTATCCCTTGCATTGGGGAGGGCAGTACATCATAAGCCTTCACTGTGACAGCTTCTGGAAGCCATCCCATTATTTTATTGAAGGGGATACCAAATATAATGGCTAATATAGGGTTGTAATATTTGGTATCCCCTTGATGTTGAGGGGTAACATTTAACAAAGCACTGCTTGAACTATCCCTTGCATTGGGGAGGGGAGTACATCATAGGCCTACACTGTCACAGCTTCTGGAAGCCATCTCATCCTTTTTTTGAAGGGGATACCAAATATAATGGTTAATATAGGGTTGTAATATTTGGTATCCCCTTGATGTTGAGGGGTGAAATTTAACCAAGCACTGCTTGAACTATCCCTTGCATTGGGGAGGGGAGTATATCATAAGCCTTCACTGTGACAGCTTCTGGAAGCCATCCCATTCTTTTTTGAAGGGGATACCAAATATAATGGCTAATATAGGGTTGTAATATTTGGTATCCCCTTGATGTTGAGGGGCAACATTTAACAAAGCACTGCTTGAACTATCCCTTGTAATGGGGAGGGGAGTACATCATAAACCTACACTGCGACAGCTTCTGGAAGCCATCTCATTCTTCTTTTGAAGGGGATAACAAATATAATGGCTTATATAGTGTTGTAATATTTGGTATCCCCTTGATTTTGAGGGGTAACATTTAACAAAGCACTGATTGAACGATCCCTTGCGTTGAGGAGGGGAGTACATCACAAGCCTACACTGTGACAGCTTCTGGAAGCCATCTCATCCTTTTTTTGAAGGGGATACCAAATATTACAGCTAATATAGTGTTGTAATATTTGGTACCTCTTCATTTTGAGGGGTAACATTTAACAACGCACTGCTTGAACTATCCCTTGCGTTGGGGAGGGAAGTACATCATAAGCTTACACTGTGACAGCTTCTGGAAGCCATCTCATCCTTTTTTTGAAGGGGATACCAAATATTACAGCTAATATAGTGTTGTAATATTTGGTATCCCCTTGATTTTGAGGGGTAACATTTAACAATGCACTGCTTTAACTATCCCTTGTGTTGGGGAGGGAAGTACATCATATTCCTACACTGTGACAGCTTCTGGAAGCCATCTCATCCTTTTATTGAAGGGGATACCAAATATTACAGCTAATATAGTGTTGTAATATTTGGTATCCCCTTGATTTTGAGGGGTAACATTTAACAACGCACTGCTTGAACTATCCCTTGCGTTGGGGAGGGAAGTACATCATAAGCCTACACTGTGACAGCTTCTGGAAGGCATCTTATCCTTTTTTTGAAGGGGATACCAAATATTACAGCTAATATGGTGTTGTAATATTTGGTATCCCATTGATGTTGGGGGTAACATTTAACAAAGGATTGCTTGAAATATCCCTTGCATTGGGGAGGGGAGTACATCATAAGCCTACACTGTGACAGCTTCTGGAAGGCATCTCATCCTTTTTTTGAAGGGGATACCAAATATTACAGCTAATATAGTGTTGTAATATTTGGTATCCCCTTGATGTTGAGGGGTAACATTTAACAACGCACTGCTTGAACTATCCCTTGCATTGGGGAGGGCAGTACATCATTAGCCTTCACTGTGACAGCTTCTGGAAGCCATCCCATTCTTTTTTTGAAGGGGATACCAAATATAATGGCTAATATAGGGTTGTAATATTTGGTATCCCCTTGATGTTGAGGGGTAACATTTAACAAAGCACTGCTTGAACTATCCCTTGCATTGGGGAGGGGAGTACATCATAGGCCTACACTGTCACAGCTTCTGGAAGCCATCTCATCCTTTTTTTGAAGGGGATACCAAATTTAATGGTTAATATAGGGTTGTAATATTTGGTATCCCCTTGATGTTGAGGGGTGACATTTAACCAAGCACTGCTTGAACTATCCCTTGCATTGGGGAGGGGAGTATATCAAAAGCCTTCACTGTGACAGCTTCTGGAAGCCATCCCATTCTTTTTTTGAAGGGGATACCAAATATAATGGCTAATATAGGGTTGTAATGTTTGGTATCCCCTTGATGTTGAGGGGCAACATTTAACAAAGCACTGCATGAACTATCCCTTGCAATGGGGAGGGGAGTACATCATAAGCCTACACTGCGACAGCTTCTGGAAGCCATCTCATTCTTCTTTTGAAGGGGATACCAAATATTACAGCTAATATAGTGTTGTAATATTTGGTATCCCCTTGATTTTGAGGGGTAACATTTAACAACGCACTGTTTGAACTATCCCTTGCATTGGGGAGGGGAGCACATCATAAGCCTTCAATGTGACAGCTTCTGGAAGCCATCCCATCCTTTTTTTGAAGGGGATACCAAATATAATGGCTAATATAGTGTTGTAATATTTGGTATCCCCTTGATTTTGAGGGGTAATATTTAACAATGCAATGCTTGAACTATCCCTTGCGTTGGGGAGGGAAGTACATCATAAGCCTACACTGTGACAGCTTCTGGAAGCCATCTCATCCTTTTATTGAAGGGGATACCAAATATTACAGCTAATATAGTGTTGTAATATTTGGTATCCCCTTGATTTTGAGGGGTAACATTTAACAAAGCACTGCTTGAACTATCCCTTGCGTTGGAGAGGGGAGTACATCATAAGCCTACACTGTGACAGCTTCTGGAAGCCATCCCATCCTTTTTTTGAAGGGGATACCAAATATAATGGGTAATATAGGGTTGTGATATTTGGTATCCCCTTGATGTTGAGGGGCAACATTTAACAAAGCAGTGCTTGAACTATCCCTTGCATTGGGGAGGGGAGTACATCATAAGCGCACACTGTGACAGCTTCTGGAAGCCATCTCATCCTTTTATTGAAGGGGATACCAAATATTACAGCTAATATAGTGTTGTAATATTTGGTATCCCCTTGATGTTGGGGGTAACATTTAACAAAGGATTGCTTGAAATATCCCTTGCATTGGGGAGGGGAGTACATCATAAGCCTACACTGTGACAGCTTCTGGAAGGCATCTCATCCTTTTTTTGAAGGGGATACCAAATATTACAGCTAATATAGTGTTGTAATATTTGGTATCCCCTTGATTTTGAGGGTTAACATTTAACAACGCACTGCTTGAACTATCCCTTGCGTTGGGGAGGGAAGTACATCATAAGCCTACACTGTGACAGCTTCTGGAAGGCATCTCATCCTTCTTTTGAAGGGGATACCAAATATTACAGCTAATATAGTGTTGTAATATTTGGTATCCCCTTGATGTTGAGGGGTAACATTTAACAACGCACTGCTTGAACTATCCCTTGCATTGGGGAGGGCAGTACATCATAAGCCTTCACTGTGACAGCTTCTGGAAGCCATCCCATTCTTTTTTTGAAGGGGATACCAAATATATTGGTTAATATAGGGTTGTAATATTTGGTATCCCCTTGATGTTGAGGGGTGACATTTAACCAAGCACTGCTTGAACTATCCCTTACATTGGGGAGGGGAGTATATCATAAGCCTTCACTGTGACAGCTTCTGGAAGCCATCCCATTCTTTTTTTGAAGGGGATACCAAATATAATGGTTAATATAGGGTTGTAATATTAGGTATCCCCTTGATGTTGAGGGGCAACATTTAACAAAGCACTGCTTGAACTATCCCTTGCATTGGGGAGGGGAGTACATTATAGGCCTACACTGTCACAGCTTCTGGAAGCCATCTCATCCTTTTTT
Organism: Ambystoma mexicanum; assembly: GCF_040938575.1. Taxonomy (NCBI): domain Eukaryota; kingdom Metazoa; phylum Chordata; class Amphibia; order Caudata; family Ambystomatidae; genus Ambystoma; species Ambystoma mexicanum. Next base: position 942,314,342 of record NC_090939.1, read on the forward strand.
TGAAGGGGATACCAAATATAATGGTTAATATAGGGTTGTAATATTTGGTATCCCCTTGATGTTGAGGGGCAACATTTAACAAAGCACTGCTTGAACTATTCCTTGCATTGGGGAGGGCAGTACATCATAAGCCTACAATGCGACAGCTTCTGGAAGCCATCTCATCTTTCTTTTGAAGGGGATACCAAATATTACAGCTAATATAGTGTTGTAATATTTGGTATCCCCTTGATGTTGAGGGGTAACATTTAACAAAGCACTGCTTGAACTATCCCTTGCATTGGGGAGGGGAGTACATCATAAGCCTACACTGTGACAGCTTCTGGAAGACACCTTATCCTTTTTTTGAGGGGGATACCAAATATTACAGCTAATATGGTGTTGTAATATTTGGTATCCCATTGATGTTGGGGGTAACATTTAACAAAGGATTGCTTGAAATATCCCTTGCATTGGGGAGGGGAGTATATCATAAGCCTTCACTGTGACAACTTCTGGAAGCCATCCCATTCTTTTTTTGAAGGGGATACCAAATATAATGGCTAATATAGAGTTGTAATATTTGGTATCCCCTTGATGTTGAGGGGCAACATTTAACAAAGCAGTGCTTGAACTATCCCTTGCAATGGGGAGGGGAGTACATCATACGCCTTCACTGTGACAGCTTCTGGAAGCCATCCCATTCTTTTTTTGAAGGGGATACGAAATATAATGGCTAATATAGGGTTGTAATATTTGGTATCCCCTTGATGTTGAGGGGTCACATTTAACAAAGCACTGCTTGAACTATCCCTTGCATTGGGGAGGGGAGTACATCATAAGCCTACACTGTGACAGCTTCTGGAAGGCATCTCATCCTTTTTTGAAGGGGATACCAAATATTACAGCTAATATAGTGTTGTAATATTTGGTATCACCTTGATGTTGAGGGGTAACATTTAACAAAGCACTGCTTGAACTATCCCTTGCATTGGGGAGGGCAGTACATCATAAGCCTTCACTGTGACAGCTTCTGGAAGCCATCCCATTCTTTTTTTGAAGGGGATACCAAATATAATGGCTAATATAGGGTTGTAATATTTGGTATCCCCTTGATGTTGAGGGGCAACATTTAACAAAGCACTGCTTGAACTATCCCTTGCAATGGGGAGGGGAGTACATCATAAGCCTACACTGCGACAGCTTCTGGAAGCCATCTCATTCTTCTTTTGAAGGGGATACCAAATATTACAGCTAATATAGTGTTGTAATATTTGGTATCCCCTTGATTTTGAGGGGTAACATTTAACAATGCACTGCTTGAACTATCCCTTGCGTTGGGGAGGGAAGTACATCATAAGCCTACACTGTGACAGCTTCTGGAAGGCATCTCATCCTTTTTTTGAAGGGGATACCAAATATTACAGCTAATATAGTGTTGTAATATTTGGTATCCCCTTGATGTTGAGGGGTAACATTTAACAACGCACTGCTTGAATATCCCTTGCATTGGGGAGGGCAGTACATCATAAGCCTTCACTGTGACAGCTTCTGGAAGCCATCCCATTCTTTTTTTGAAGGGGATACCAAATATATTGGTTAATATAGGGTTGTAATATTTGGTATCCCCTTGATGTTGAGGGGTGACATTTAACCAAGCACTGCTTGAACTATCCCTTACATTGGGGAGGGGAGTATATCATAAGCCTTCACTGTGACAGCTTCTGGAAGCCATCCCATTCTTTTTTTGAAGGGGATACCAAATATAATGGTTAATATAGGGTTGTAATATTAGGTATCCCCTTGATGTTGAGGGGCAACATTTAACAAAGCACTGCTTGAACTATCCCTTGCATTGGGGAGGGGAGTACATTATAGGCCTACACTGTCACAGCTTCTGGAAGCCATCTCATCCTTTTTTTGAAGGGGATACCAAATATAATGGTTAATATAGGGTTGTAATATTTGGTATCCCCTTGATGTTGAGGGGCAACATTTAACAAAGCACTGCTTGAACTATTCCTTGCATTGGGGAGGGCAGTACATCATAAGCCTACAATGCGACAGCTTCTGGAAGCCATCTCATCTTTCTTTTGAAGGGGATACCAAATATTACAGCTAATATAGTGTTGTAATATTTGGTATCCCCTTGATGTTGAGGGGTAACATTTAACAAAGCACTGCTTGAACTATCCCTTGCATTGGGGAGGGGAGTACATCATAAGCCTACACTGTGACAGCTTCTGGAAGACACCTTATCCTTTTTTTGAGGGGGATACCAAATATTACAGCTAATATGGTGTTGTAATATTTGGTATCCCATTGATGTTGGGGGTAACATTTAACAAAGGATTGCTTGAAATATCCCTTGCATTGGGGAGGGGAGTATATCATAAGCCTTCACTGTGACAACTTCTGGAAGCCATCCCATTCTTTTTTTGAAGGGGATACCAAATATAATGGCTAATATAGGGTTGTAATATTTGGTATCCCCTTGATGTTGAGGGGCAACATTTAACAAAGCACTGCTTGAACTATCCCTTGCAATGGGGAGGGGAGTACATCATAAGCCTACACTGCGACAGCTTCTGGAAGCCATCTCATTCTTCTTTTGAAGGGGATACCAAATATTACAGCTAATATAGTGTTGTAATATTTGGTATCCCCTTGATTTTGAGGGGTAACATTTAACAACGCACTGTTTGAACTATCCCTTGCATTGGGGAGGGGAGCACATCATAAGCCTTCAATGTGACAGCTTCTGGAAGCCATCTCATTCTTTTTTTGAAGGGGATACCAAATATAATGGCTAATATAGGGTTGTAATATTTGGTATCCCCTTGATTTTGAGGGGTAACATTTAACAACGCACTGTTTGAACTATCCCTTGCATTGGGGAGGGGAGCACATCATAAGACTTCAATGTGACAGCTTCTAGAAGCCATCCCATCCTTTTATTGAAGGGGATACCAAATATAATGGCTAATATAGTGTTGTAATATTTGGTATCCCCTTGATTTTGAGGGGTAACATTTAACAAAGCACTGATTGAACGATCCCTTGCGTTGGGGAGGGGAGTACATCATAAGCCTACACTGTGACAGCTTCTTGAAGCCATCTCATCCTTTTTTTGAAGGGGATACCAAATATTACAGCTAATATAGTGTTGTAATATTTGGTATCCTCTTCATTTTGAGGGGTAACATTTAACAACGCACTGATTGAACGATCCCTTGCGTTGGGGAGGGGAGTACATCATAAGCCTACACTGTGACAGCTTCTTGAAGCCATCTCATCCTTTTTTTGAAGGGGATACCAAATATTACAGCTAATATAGTGTTGTAATATATGGTATCCTCTTCATTTTGAGGGGTAACATTTAACAATACACTGCTTGAACTATCCCTTGCGTTGGGGAGGGAAGTACATCATAAGCCTACACTGTGACAGCTTCTGGAAGCCATCTCATCTTTTTATTGAAGGGGATACCAAATATTACAGCTAATATAGTGTTGTAATATTTGGTATCCCCTTGATGTTGGGGGTAACATTTAACAAAGGATTGCTTGAAATATCCCTTGCATTGGGGAGGGGAGTACATCATAAGCCTACACTGTGACAGCTTCTGGAAGGCATCTTATCCTTTTTTTGAAGGGGATACCAAATATTACAGCTAATATGGTGTTGTAATATTTGGTATCCCATTGATGTTGGGGGTAACATTTAACAAAGGATTGCTTGAAATATCCCTTGCATTGGGGAGGGGAGTACATCATAAGCCTACACTGTGACAGCTTCTGGAAGGCATCTCATCCTTTTTTTGAAGGGGATACCAAATATTACAGCTAATATAGTGTTGTAATATTTGGTATCCCCTTGATGTTGAGGGGTAACATTTAACAACGCACTGCTTGAACTATCCCTTGCATTGGGGAGGGCAGTACATCATTAGCCTTCACTGTGACAGCTTCTGGAAGCCATCCCATTCTTTTTTTGAAGGGGATACCAAATATAATGGCTAATATAGGGTTGTAATATTTGGTATCCCCTTGATGTTGAGGGGTAACATTTAACAAAGCACTGCTTGAACTATCCCTTGCATTGGGGAGGGGAGTACATCATAGGCCTACACTGTCACAGCTTCTGGAAGCCATCTCATCCTTTTTTTGAAGGGGATACCAAATTTAATGGTTAATATAGGGTTGTAATATTTGGTATCCCCTTGATGTTGAGGGGTGACATTTAACCAAGCACTGCTTGAACTATCCCTTGCATTGGGGAGGGGAGTATATCATAAGCCTTCACTGTGACAGCTTCTGGAAGCCATCCCATTCTTTTTTTGAAGGGGATACCAAATATAATGGCTAATATAGGGTTGTAATATTTGGTATCCCCTTGATGTTGAGGGGCAACATTTAACAAAGCACTGCATGAACTATCCCTTGCAATGGGGAGGGGAGTACATCATAAGCCTACACTGCGACAGCTTCTGGAAGCCATCTCATTCTTCTTTTGAAGGGGATACCAAATATTACAGCTAATATAGTGTTGTAATATTTGGTATCCCCTTGATTTTGAGGGGTAACATTTAACAACGCACTGTTTGAACTATCCCTTGCATTGGGGAGGGGAGCACATCATAAGCCTTCAATGTGACAGCTTCTGGAAGCCATCCCATCCTTTTTTTGAAGGGGATACCAAATATAATGGCTAATATAGTGTTGTAATATTTGGTATCCCCTTGATTTTGAGGGGTAATATTTAACAATGCAATGCTTGAACTATCCCTTGCGTTGGGGAGGGAAGTACATCATAAGCCTACACTGTGACAGCTTCTGGAAGCCATCTCATCCTTTTATTGAAGGGGATACCAAATATTACAGCTAATATAGTGTTGTAATATTTGGTATCCCCTTGATTTTGAGGGGTAACATTTAACAAAGCACTGCTTGAACTATCCCTTGCGTTGTAGAGGGGAGTACATCATAAGCCTACACTGTGACAGCTTCTGGAAGCCATCCCATCCTTTTTTTGAAGGGGATACCAAATATAATGGGTAATATAGGGTTGTGATATTTGGTATCCCCTTGATGTTGAGGGGCAACATTTAACAAAGCAGTGCTTGAACTATCCCTTGCATTGGGGAGGGGAGTACATCATAAGCGCACACTGTGACAGCTTCTGGAAGCCATCTCATCCTTTTATTGAAGGGGATACCAAATATTACAGCTAATATAGTGTTGTAATATTTGGTATCCCCTTGATGTTGGGGGTAACATTTAACAAAGGATTGCTTGAAATATCCCTTGCATTGGGGAGGGGAGTACATCATAAGCCTACACTGTGACAGCTTCTGGAAGGCATCTCATCCTTTTTTTGAAGGGGATACCAAATATTACAGCTAATATAGTGTTGTAATATTTGGTATCCCCTTGATGTTGAGGGGTAACATTTAACAACGCACTGCTTGAACTATCCCTTGCATTGGGGAGGGCAGTACATCATAAGCCTTCACTGTGACAGCTTCTGGAAGCCATCCCATTATTTTATTGAAGGGGATACCAAATATAATGGCTAATATAGGGTTGTAATATTTGGTATCCCCTTGATGTTGAGGGGTAACATTTAACAAAGCACTGCTTGAACTATCCCTTGCATTGGGGAGGGGAGTACATCATAGGCCTACACTGTCACAGCTTCTGGAAGCCATCTCATCCTTTTTTTGAAGGGGATACCAAATATAATGGTTAATATAGGGTTGTAATATTTGGTATCCCCTTGATGTTGAGGGGTGAAATTTAACCAAGCACTGCTTGAACTATCCCTTGCATTGGGGAGGGGAGTATATCATAAGCCTTCACTGTGACAGCTTCTGGAAGCCATCCCATTCTTTTTTGAAGGGGATACCAAATATAATGGCTAATATAGGGTTGTAATATTTGGTATCCCCTTGATGTTGAGGGGCAACATTTAACAAAGCACTGCTTGAACTATCCCTTGCAATGGGGAGGGGAGTACATCATAAACCTACACTGCGACAGCTTCTGGAAGCCATCTCATTCTTCTTTTGAAGGGGATAACAAATATAATGGCTTATATAGTGTTGTAATATTTGGTATCCCCTTGATTTTGAGGGGTAACATTTAACAAAGCACTGATTGAACGATCCCTTGCGTTGAGGAGGGGAGTACATCACAAGCCTACACTGTGACAGCTTCTGGAAGCCATCTCATCCTTTTTTTGAAGGGGATACCAAATATTACAGCTAATATAGTGTTGTAATATTTGGTACCTCTTCATTTTGAGGGGTAACATTTAACAACGCACTGCTTGAACTATCCCTTGCGTTGGGGAGGGAAGTACATCATAAGCTTACACTGTGACAGCTTCTGGAAGCCATCTCATCCTTTTTTTGAAGGGGATACCAAATATTACAGCTAATATAGTGTTGTAATATTTGGTATCCCCTTGATTTTGAGGGGTAACATTTAACAATGCACTGCTTTAACTATCCCTTGTGTTGGGGAGGGAAGTACATCATATTCCTACACTGTGACAGCTTCTGGAAGCCATCTCATCCTTTTATTGAAGGGGATACCAAATATTACAGCTAATATGGTGTTGTAATATTTGGTATCCCATTGATGTTGGGGGTAACATTTAACAAAGGATTGCTTGAAATATCCCTTGCATTGGAGAGGGGAGTACATCATAAGCCTACACTGTGACAGCTTCTGGAAGGCATCTCATCCTTTTTTTGAAGGGGATACCAAATATTACAGCTAATATAGTGTTGTAATATTTGGTATCCCCTTGATGTTGAGGGGTAACATTTAACAACGCACTGCTTGAACTATCCCTTGCATTGGGGAGGGCAGTACATCATTAGCCTTCACTGTGACAGCTTCTGGAAGCCATCCCATTCTTTTTTTGAAGGGGATACCAAATATAATGGCTAATATAGGGTTGTAATATTTGGTATCCCCTTGATGTTGAGGGGTAACATTTAACAAAGCACTGCTTGAACTATCCCTTGCATTGGGGAGGGGAGTACATCATAGGCCTACACTGTCACAGCTTCTGGAAGCCATCTCATCCTTTTTTTGAAGGGGATACCAAATTTAATGGTTAATATAGGGTTGTAATATTTGGTATCCCCTTGATGTTGAGGGGTGACATTTAACCAAGCACTGCTTGAACTATCCCTTGCATTGGGGAGGGGAGTATATCAAAAGCCTTCACTGTGACAGCTTCTGGAAGCCATCCCATTCTTTTTTTGAAGGGGATACCAAATATAATGGCTAATATAGGGTTGTAATGTTTGGTATCCCCTTGATGTTGAGGGGCAACATTTAACAAAGCACTGCATGAACTATCCCTTGCAATGGGGAGGGGAGTACATCATAAGCCTACACTGCGACAGCTTCTGGAAGCCATCTCATTCTTCTTTTGAAGGGGATACCAAATATTACAGCTAATATAGTGTTGTAATATTTGGTATCCCCTTGATTTTGAGGGGTAACATTTAACAACGCACTGTTTGAACTATCCCTTGCATTGGGGAGGGGAGCACATCATAAGCCTTCAATGTGACAGCTTCTGGAAGCCATCCCATCCTTTTTTTGAAGGGGATACCAAATATAATGGCTAATATAGTGTTGTAATATTTGGTATCCCCTTGATTTTGAGGGGTAATATTTAACAATGCAATGCTTGAACTATCCCTTGCGTTGGGGAGGGAAGTACATCATAAGCCTACACTGTGACAGCTTCTGGAAGCCATCTCATCCTTTTATTGAAGGGGATACCAAATATTACAGCTAATATAGTGTTGTAATATTTGGTATCCCCTTGATTTTGAGGGGTAACATTTAACAAAGCACTGCTTGAACTATCCCTTGCGTTGGAGAGGGGAGTACATCATAAGCCTACACTGTGACAGCTTCTGGAAGCCATCCCATCCTTTTTTTGAAGGGGATACCAAATATAATGGGTAATATAGGGTTGTGATATTTGGTATCCCCTTGATGTTGAGGGGCAACATTTAACAAAGCAGTGCTTGAACTATCCCTTGCATTGGGGAGGGGAGTACATCATAAGCGCACACTGTGACAGCTTCTGGAAGCCATCTCATCCTTTTATTGAAGGGGATACCAAATATTACAGCTAATATAGTGTTGTAATATTTGGTATCCCCTTGATGTTGGGGGTAACATTTAACAAAGGATTGCTTGAAATATCCCTTGCATTGGGGAGGGGAGTACATCATAAGCCTACACTGTGACAGCTTCTGGAAGGCATCTCATCCTTTTTTTGAAGGGGATACCAAATATTACAGCTAATATAGTGTTGTAATATTTGGTATCCCCTTGATGTTGAGGGGTAACATTTAACAACGCACTGCTTGAACTATCCCTTGCATTGGGGAGGGCAGTACATCATAAGCCTTCACTGTGACAGCTTCTGGAAGCCATCCCATTATTTTATTGAAGGGGATACCAAATATAATGGCTAATATAGGGTTGTAATATTTGGTATCCCCTTGATGTTGAGGGGTAACATTTAACAAAGCACTGCTTGAACTATCCCTTGCATTGGGGAGGGGAGTACATCATAGGCCTACACTGTCACAGCTTCTGGAAGCCATCTCATCCTTTTTTTGAAGGGGATACCAAATATAATGGTTAATATAGGGTTGTAATATTTGGTATCCCCTTGATGTTGAGGGGTGAAATTTAACCAAGCACTGCTTGAACTATCCCTTGCATTGGGGAGGGGAGTATATCATAAGCCTTCACTGTGACAGCTTCTGGAAGCCATCCCATTCTTTTTTGAAGGGGATACCAAATATAATGGCTAATATAGGGTTGTAATGTTTGGTATCCCCTTGATGTTGAGGGGCAACATTTAACAAAGCACTGCTTGAACTATCCCTTGCAATGGGGAGGGGAGTACATCATAAACCTACACTGCGACAGCTTCTGGAAGCCATCTCATTCTTCTTTTGAAGGGGATACCAAATATAATGGCTTATATAGTGTTGTAATATTTGGTATCCCCTTGATTTTGAGGGGTAACATTTAACAACGCACTGTTTGAACTATCCCTTGCATTGGGGAGGGGAGCACATCATAAGCCTTCAATGTGACAGCTTCTGGAAGCCATCCCATCCTTTTTTTGAAGGGGATACCAAATATAATGGCTAATATAGTGTTGTAATATTTGGTATCCCCTTGATTTTGAGGGGTAATATTTAACAATGCAATGCTTGAACTATCCCTTGCGTTGGGGAGGGAAGTACATCATAAGCCTACACTGTGACAGCTTCTGGAAGCCATCTCATCCTTTTATTGAAGGGGATACCAAATATTACAGCTAATATAGTGTTGTAATATTTGGTATCCCCTTGATTTTGAGGGGTAACATTTAACAAAGCACTGCTTGAACTATCCCTTGCGTTGGAGAGGGGAGTACATCATAAGCCTACACTGTGACAGCTTCTGGAAGCCATCCCATCCTTTTTTTGAAGGGGATACCAAATATAATGGGTAATATAGGGTTGTGATATTTGGTATCCCCTTGATGTTGAGGGGCAACATTTAACAAAGCAGTGCTTGAACTATCCCTTGCATTGGGGAGGGGAGTACATCATAAGCGCACACTGTGACAGCTTCTGGAAGCCATCTCATCCTTTTATTGAAGGGGATACCAAATATTACAGCTAATATAGTGTTGTAATATTTGGTATCCCCTTGATGTTGGGGGTAACATTTAACAAAGGATTGCTTGAAATATCCCTTGCATTGGGGAGGGGAGTACATCATAAGCCTACACTGTGACAGCTTCTGGAAGGCATCTCATCCTTTTTTTGAAGGGGATACCAAATATTACAGCTAATATAGTGTTGTAATATTTGGTATCCCCTTGATGTTGAGGGGTAACATTTAACAACGCACTGCTTGAACTATCCCTTGCATTGGGGAGGGCAGTACATCATAAGCCTTCACTGTGACAGCTTCTGGAAGCCATCCCATTATTTTATTGAAGGGGATACCAAATATAATGGCTAATATAGGGTTGTAATATTTGGTATCCCCTTGATGTTGAGGGGTAACATTTAACAAAGCACTGCTTGAACTATCCCTTGCATTGGGGAGGGGAGTACATCATAGGCCTACACTGTCACAGCTTCTGGAAGCCATCTCATCCTTTTTTTGAAGGGGATACCAAATATAATGGTTAATATAGGGTTGTAATATTTGGTATCCCCTTGATGTTGAGGGGTGAAATTTAACCAAGCACTGCTTGAACTATCCCTTGCATTGGGGAGGGGAGTATATCATAAGCCTTCACTGTGACAGCTTCTGGAAGCCATCCCATTCTTTTTTGAAGGGGATACCAAATATAATGGCTAATATAGGGTTGTAATATTTGGTATCCCCTTGATGTTGAGGGGCAACATTTAACAAAGCACTGCTTGAACTATCCCTTGCAATGGGGAGGGGAGTACATCATAAACCTACACTGCGACAGCTTCTGGAAGCCATCTCATTCTTCTTTTGAAGGGGATACCAAATATAATGGCTTATATAGTGTTGTAATATTTGGTATCCCCTTGATTTTGAGGGGTAACATTTAACAAAGCACTGATTGAACGATCCCTTGCGTTGAGGAGGGGAGTACATCACAAGCCTACACTGTGACAGCTTCTGGAAGCCATCTCATCCTTTTTTTTGAAGGGGATACCAAATATTACAGCTAATATAGTGTTGTAATATTTGGTACCTCTTCATTTTGAGGGGTAACATTTAACAACGCACTGCTTGAACTATCCCTTGCATTGGGGAGGGAAGTACATCATAAGCTTACACTGTGACAGCTTCTGGAAGCCATCTCATCCTTTTTTTGAAGGGGATACCAAATATTACAGCTAATATAGTGTTGTAATATTTGGTATCCCCTTGATTTTGAGGGGTAACATTTAACAATGCACTGCTTTAACTATCCCTTGTGTTGGGGAGGGAAGTACATCATATTCCTACACTGTGACAGCTTCTGGAAGCCATCTCATCCTTTTATTGAAGGGGATACCAAATATTACAGCTAATATAGTGTTGTAATATTTGGTATCCCCTTGATTTTGAGGGGTAACATTTAACAACGCACTGCTTGAACTATCCCTTGCGTTGGGGAGGGAAGTACATCATAAGCCTACACTGTGACAGCTTCTGGAAGCCATCTCATCCTTTTTTTGAAGCGGATACCAAATATTACAGCTAATATAGTGTTGTAATATTTGGTATCCCCTTGATTTTGAGGGGTAACATTTAACAAAGCACTGCTTGAACTATCCCTTGCGTTGGAGAGGGAGGTACATCATAAGCCTACACTGTGCCAGCTTCTGGAAGCCATCTCATCCTTTTATTGAAGGGGATACCAAATATTACAGCTAATATAGTGTTGTAATATTTGGTATCCCCTTGATGTTGGGGGCAACATTTAACAAAGCAGTGCTTGAACTATCCCTTGCATTGGGGAGGGGATTACATCATAAGCCTACACTGTGACAGCTTCTGGAAGGCATCTTATCCTTTTTTTGAAGGGGATACCAAATATTACAGCTAATATGGTGTTGTAATATTTGGTATCCCCTTGATGTTGAGGGGTAACATTTAACAAAGCACTGCTTGAACGATCCCTTGCGTTGGGGAGGGGAGTACATCATAAGCCTACACTGTGACAGCTTCTGGAAGCCATCTCATCCTTTTTTTGAACGGGATACCAAATATTACAGCTAATATAGTTTTGTGATATTTGGTATCCTCTTCATTTTGAGGGGTAACATTTAACAACGCACTGCTTGAACTATCCCTTGCGTTGGGGAGGGAAGTACATCATAAGCCTACACTGTGACAGCTTCTGGAAGCCATCTCATCCTTTTTTTGAAGGGGATACCAAATATTACAGCTAATATAGTGTTGTAATATTTGGTATCCCCTTGATGTTGAGGGGTAACATTTAACAACGCACTGCTTGAACTAACCCTTGCATTGGGGAGGGCAGTACATCATAAGCCTTCACTGTGACAGCTTCTGGAAGCCATCCCATTCTTTTTTTTAAGGGGATACGAAATATAATGGCTAATATAGGGTTGTAATATTTGGTATCCCCTTGATGTTGAGGGGTAACATTTAACAAAGCTCTGCCTGAACTATCCCTTGCATTGGGGAGGGGAGTACATCATAGGCCTACACTGTCACAGCTTCTGGAAGCGATCCCATTCTTTTTTTGAAGGGTATACCAAATATAATGGCTAATATAGGGTTGTAATATTTGGTATCCCCTTGATGTTGAGGGGCAACATTTAACAAAGCACTGCTTGAACTATTCCTTGCATTGGGGAGGGCAGTACATCATAAGCCTACACTGCGACAGCTTCTGAAAGCCATATCATCCTTCTTTTGAAGCGGATACCAAATATTACAGCTAATATAGTGTTGTAATATTTGGTATCCTCTTGATTTTGAGGGGTAACATTTAACAAAGCACTCCTTGAACTATCCCTTGCATTGGGGAGGGGAGTACATCATAAGCCTACACTGTGACAGCTTCTGGAAGCCACCTCATCCTTTTTTTGAAGGGGATACCAAATATTACAGCTAATATAGTGATGTAATATTTGGTATCCCATTGATGTTGGGGGTAACATTTAACAAAGGGCTGCTTGAACTATCCCTTGCATTGGGGAGGGGAGTACATCATAGGCCTACACTGTCACAGCTTCTGGAAGCCATCTCATCCTTTTTTTGAAGGGGATACCAAATATAATGGTTAATATAGGGTTGTAATATTTGGTATCCCCTTGATGTTGAGGGGTGACATTTAACCAAGCACTGCTTGAACTATCCCTTACATTGGGGAGGGGAGTATATCATAAGCCTTCACTGTGACAGCTTCTGGAAGCCATCTCATCCTTTTATTGAAGGGGATACCAAATATTACAGCTAATATAGTGTTGTAATATTTGGTATCCCCTTGATTTTGAGGGGTAACATTTAACAACGCACTGCTTGAACTATCCCTTGCGTTGGGGAGGGAAGTACATCATAAGCCTACACTGTGACAGCTTCTGGAAGCCATCTCATCCTTTTTTTGAAGCGGATACCAAATATTACAGCTAATATAGTGTTGTAATATTTGGTATCCCCTTGATTTTGAGGGGTAACATTTAACAAAGCACTGCTTGAACTATCCCTTGCGTTGGAGAGGGAGGTACATCATAAGCCTACACTGTGCCAGCTTCTGGAAGCCATCTCATCCTTTTATTGAAGGGGATACCAAATATTACAGCTAATATAGTGTTGTAATATTTGGTATCCCCTTGATGTTGGGGGCAACATTTAACAAAGCAGTGCTTGAACTATCCCTTGCATTGGGGAGGGGATTACATCATAAGCCTACACTGTGACAGCTTCTGGAAGGCATCTTATCCTTTTTTTGAAGGGGATACCAAATATTACAGCTAATATGGTGTTGTAATATTTGGTATCCCCTTGATGTTGAGGGGTAACATTTAACAAAGCACTGCTTGAACGATCCCTTGCGTTGGGGAGGGGAGTACATCATAAGCCTACACTGTGACAGCTTCTGGAAGCCATCTCATCCTTTTTTTGAACGGGATACCAAATATTACAGCTAATATAGTTTTGTGATATTTGGTATCCTCTTCATTTTGAGGGGTAACATTTAACAACGCACTGCTTGAACTATCCCTTGCGTTGGGGAGGGAAGTACATCATAAGCCTACACTGTGACAGCTTCTGGAAGCCATCTCATCCTTTTTTTGAAGGGGATACCAAATATTACAGCTAATATAGTGTTGTAATATTTGGTATCCCCTTGATGTTGAGGGGTAACATTTAACAACGCACTGCTTGAACTAACCCTTGCATTGGGGAGGGCAGTACATCATAAGCCTTCACTGTGACAGCTTCTGGAAGCCATCCCATTCTTTTTTTTAAGGGGATACGAAATATAATGGCTAATATAGGGTTGTAATATTTGGTATCCCCTTGATGTTGAGGGGTAACATTTAACAAAGCTCTGCCTGAACTATCCCTTGCATTGGGGAGGGGAGTACATCATAGGCCTACACTGTCACAGCTTCTGGAAGCGATCCCATTCTTTTTTTGAAGGGTATACCAAATATAATGGCTAATATAGGGTTGTAATATTTGGTATCCCCTTGATGTTGAGGGGCAACATTTAACAAAGCACTGCTTGAACTATTCCTTGCATTGGGGAGGGCAGTACATCATAAGCCTACACTGCGACAGCTTCTGAAAGCCATATCATCCTTCTTTTGAAGCGGATACCAAATATTACAGCTAATATAGTGTTGTAATATTTGGTATCCTCTTGATTTTGAGGGGTAACATTTAACAAAGCACTCCTTGAACTATCCCTTGCATTGGGGAGGGGAGTACATCATAAGCCTACACTGTGACAGCTTCTGGAAGCCACCTCATCCTTTTTTTGAAGGGGATACCAAATATTACAGCTAATATAGTGATGTAATATTTGGTATCCCATTGATGTTGGGGGTAACATTTAACAAAGGGCTGCTTGAACTATCCCTTGCATTGGGGAGGGGAGTACATCATAGGCCTACACTGTCACAGCTTCTGGAAGCCATCTCATCCTTTTTTTGAAGGGGATACCAAATATAATGGTTAATATAGGGTTGTAATATTTGGTATCCCCTTGATGTTGAGGGGTGACATTTAACCAAGCACTGCTTGAACTATCCCTTACATTGGGGAGGGGAGTATATCATAAGCCTTCACTGTGACAGCTTCTGGAAGCCATCTCATCCTTTTATTGAAGGGGATACCAAATATTACAGCTAATATAGTGTTGTAATATTTGGTATCCCCTTGATTTTGAGGGGTAACATTTAACAACGCACTGCTTGAACTATCCCTTGCGTTGGGGAGGGAAGTACATCATAAGCCTACACTGTGACAGCTTCTGGAAGCCATCTCATCCTTTTTTTGAAGCGGATACCAAATATTACAGCTAATATAGTGTTGTAATATTTGGTATCCCCTTGATTTTGAGGGGTAACATTTAACAAAGCACTGCTTGAACTATCCCTTGCGTTGGAGAGGGAGGTACATCATAAGCCTACACTGTGCCAGCTTCTGGAAGCCATCTCATCCTTTTATTGAAGGGGATACCAAATATTACAGCTAATATAGTGTTGTAATATTTGGTATCCCCTTGATGTTGGGGGCAACATTTAACAAAGCAGTGCTTGAACTATCCCTTGCATTGGGGAGGGGATTACATCATAAGCCTACACTGTGACAGCTTCTGGAAGGCATCTTATCCTTTTTTTGAAGGGGATACCAAATATTACAGCTAATATGGTGTTGTAATATTTGGTATCCCCTTGATGTTGAGGGGTAACATTTAACAAAGCACTGCTTGAACGATCCCTTGCGTTGGGGAGGGGAGTACATCATAAGCCTACACTGTGACAGCTTCTGGAAGCCATCTCATCCTTTTTTTGAACGGGATACCAAATATTACAGCTAATATAGTTTTGTGATATTTGGTATCCTCTTCATTTTGAGGGGTAACATTTAACAACGCACTGCTTGAACTATCCCTTGCGTTGGGGAGGGAAGTACATCATAAGCCTACACTGTGACAGCTTCTGGAAGCCATCTCATCCTTTTTTTGAAGGGGATACCAAATATTACAGCTAATATAGTGTTGTAATATTTGGTATCCCCTTGATGTTGAGGGGTAACATTTAACAACGCACTGCTTGAACTAACCCTTGCATTGGGGAGGGCAGTACATCATAAGCCTTCACTGTGACAGCTTCTGGAAGCCATCCCATTCTTTTTTTTAAGGGGATACGAAATATAATGGCTAATATAGGGTTGTAATATTTGGTATCCCCTTGATGTTGAGGGGTAACATTTAACAAAGCTCTGCCTGAACTATCCCTTGCATTGGGGAGGGGAGTACATCATAGGCCTACACTGTCACAGCTTCTGGAAGCGATCCCATTCTTTTTTTGAAGGGTATACCAAATATAATGGCTAATATAGGGTTGTAATATTTGGTATCCCCTTGATGTTGAGGGGCAACATTTAACAAAGCACTGCTTGAACTATTCCTTGCATTGGGGAGGGCAGTACATCATAAGCCTACACTGCGACAGCTTCTGAAAGCCATATCATCCTTCTTTTGAAGCGGATACCAAATATTACAGCTAATATAGTGTTGTAATATTTGGTATCCTCTTGATTTTGAGGGGTAACATTTAACAAAGCACTCCTTGAACTATCCCTTGCATTGGGGAGGGGAGTACATCATAAGCCTACACTGTGACAGCTTCTGGAAGCCACCTCATCCTTTTTTTGAAGGGGATACCAAATATTACAGCTAATATAGTGATGTAATATTTGGTATCCCATTGATGTTGGGGGTAACATTTAACAAAGGGCTGCTTGAACTATCCCTTGCATTGGGGAGGGGAGTACATCATAGGCCTACACTGTCACAGCTTCTGGAAGCCATCTCATCCTTTTTTTGAAGGGGATACCAAATATAATGGTTAATATAGGGTTGTAATATTTGGTATCCCCTTGATGTTGAGGGGTGACATTTAACCAAGCACTGCTTGAACTATCCCTTACATTGGGGAGGGGAGTATATCATAAGCCTTCACTGTGACAGCTTCTGGAAGCCATCTCATCCTTCTTTTGAAGGGGATACCAAATATTACAGCTAATATAGTGTTGTGATATTTGGTATCCCCTTGATGTTGAGGGGTAACATTTAACAAAGCACTGCTTGAACTATCCCTTGCATTGGGGAGGGCAGTACATCATAAGCCTACAATGCGACAGCTTCTGGAAGCCATCTCATCCTTCTTTTGAAGGGGATACCAAATATTACAGCTAATATAGTGTTGTAATATTTGGTATCCCCTTGATGTTGAGGGGTAACATTTAACAACGCACTGCTTGAAATATCCCTTGCATTGGGGAGGGCAGTACATCATAACCCTTCACTGTGACAGCTTCTGGAAGCCATCCCATTCTTTTTTTGAAGAGGATACCAAATATAATGGCTAATATAGTGTTGTAATATTTGGTATCCCATTGATGTTGGGGGTAACATTTAACAAAGGACTGCTTGAAATATCCCTTGCATTGGGGAGGGGAGTACATCATAGGCCTACACTGTCACAGCTTCTGGAAGCCATCTCATCCTTTTTTTGAAGGGGATACCAAATATAATGGTTAATATAGGGTTGTAATATTTGGTATCCCCTTGATGTTGAGGGGTGACATTTAACAAAGCACTGCTTGAACTATTCCTTGCATTGGGGAGGGCAGTACATCATAAGCCTACAATGCGACAGCTTCTGGAAGCCATCTCATCCTTCTTTTGAAGGGGATAGCAAATATTACAGCTAATATAGTGTTGTAATATTTGGTATCCCCTTGATGTTGAGGGGTAACATTTAACAAAGCACTGCTTGAACTATCCCTTGCATTGGGGAGGGGAGTACATCATACGCCTACACTGTGACAGCTTCTGGAAGCCACCTCATCCTTTTTTTGAAGGGGATAACAAATATTACAGCTAATATGGTGTTGTAATATTTGGTATTCCATTGATGTTGGGGGTAACATTTAACAAAGGGCTGCTTGAAATATCCCTTGCATTTGGGAGGGGAGTACATCATAAGCCTACACTGTGACAGCTTCTGGAAGGCATCTCATCCTTTTTTGAAGGGGATACCAAATATTACAGCTAATATAGTGTTGTAATATTTGGTATCCCCTTGATGTTGAGGGGTAACATTTAACAACGCACTGCTTGAACTATCCCTTGCATTGGGGAGGGCAGTACATCATAAGCCTTCACTGTGACAGCTTCTGGAAGCCATCCCATTCTTTTTTTGAAGGGGATACCAAATATAATGGCTAATATAGGGTTGTAATATTTTGTATCCCCTTGATGTTGAGGGGTAACATTTAACAAAGCAATGCTTGAACTATCCCTTGCATTGGGGAGGGGAGTACATCATAGGCCTACACTGTCACAGCTTCTGGAAGCCATCTCATCCTTTTTTTGAAGGGGATACCAAATATAATGGTTAATATAGGGTTGTAATATTTGGTATCCCCTTGATGTTGAAGGGTGACATTTAACCAAGCACTGCTTGAACTATCCCTTGCATTGGGGAGGGGAGTATATCATAAGCCTTCACTGTGACAGTTTCTGGAAGCCATCTCATTCTTCTTTTGAAGGGGATACCAAATATTACAGCTAATATAGTGTTGTAATATTTGGTATCCCCTTGATTTTGAGGGGTAGCATTTAACAACGCACTGTTTGAACTATCCCTTGCATTGGGGAGGGGAGCACATCATAGGCCTTCAATGTGACAGCTTCTGGAAGCCATCCCATCCTTTTTTTGAAGGGGATACCAAATATAATGGCTAATATAGTGTTGTAATATTTGGTATCCCCTTGATTTTGAGGGGTAACATTTAACAAAGCACTGCTTGAACGATCCCTTGCGTTGGGGAGGAGAGTACATCATAAGCCTACACTGTGACAGCTTCTGGAAGCCATCTTATCCTTTTTTTGAAGGGGACACCAAATATTACAGCTAATATAGTGTTGTGATATTTGGTATCCTCTTCATTTTGAGGGGTAAGATTTAACAACGTACTGCTTGAACTATCCCTTGCGTTGGGGAGGGAAGTACATCATAAGCCTACACTGTGACAGCTTCTGGAAGCCATCTCATCCTTTTTGTGAAGGGGATACCAAATGTTACAGCTAATATAGTGTTGTAATATTTGGTATCCCCTTGATGTTGGGGGTTAACATTTAACAACGCACTGCTTGAACTAACCCTTGCATTGGGGAGGGCAGTACATCATAAGCCTTCACTGTGACAGCTTCTGGAAGCCATCCCATTCTTTTTTTGAAGGGGATACGAAATATAATGGCTAATATAGGGTTGTAATATTTGGTATCCCCTTGATGTTGAGGGGTAACATTTAACAAAGCACTGCTTGAACTATTCCTTGCATTGGGGAGGGGAGTACATCATAGGCCTACACTGTCACAGCTTCTGGAAGCGATTCCATTCTTTTTTTGAAGGGGATACCCAATATAATGGCTAATATAGGGTTGTAATATTTGGTATCCCCTTGATGTTATGGGGCAACATTTAACAAAGCACTGCTTGAACTATTCCTTGCATTGGGGCGAGCAGTACATCATAAGCCTACACTGCGACAGCTTCTGGAAGCCATCTCATCCTTCTTTTGAAGCGGATACCAAATATTACAGCTAATATAGTGTTGTAATATTTGGTATCCCCTTGATTTTGAGGGGTAACATTTAACAAAGCAGTCCTTGAACTATCCCTTGCATTGGGGAGGGGAGTATATCATAAGCCTACACTGGGACAGCTTATGGAAGCCACCTCATCCTTTTTTTGAAGGGGATACCAAATATTACAGCTAATATAGTGATGTAATATTTGGTATCCCATTGATGTTGGGGGTAACATTTAACAAAGGACTGCTTGAAATATCCCTTGCATTGGGGAGGGGAGTACATCATAGGCCTACACTGTGACAGCTTCTGGAAGCCACCTCATCCTTTTTTTGAAGGGGATACCAAATATTACAGCTCATATGGTGTTGTAATATTTGGTATCCCATTGATGTTGGGGGTAACATTTAACAAAGGACTGCTTGAAATATCCCTTGCATTTGGGAGGGGAGTACATCATAAGCCCACACTGTGACAGCTTCTGGAAGGCATCTCATCCTTTTTTTGAAGGGGATACCAAATATTACAGCTAATATAGTGTTGTAATATTTGGTATCCCCTTGATGTTGAGGGGTAACATTTAACAACGCACTGCTTGAACTATCCCTTGCATTGGGGAGGGCAGTACATCATAAGCCTTCACTGTGGCAGCTTCTGGAAGCCATCCCATTCTTTTTTTGAAGGGGATACCAAATATAATGGCTAATATAGGGTTGTAATATTTTGTATCCCCTTGATGTTGAGGGGTAACATTTAACAAAGCACTGCTTGAACTATCCCTTGCATTGGGGAGGGGAGTACATCATAGGCCTACACTGTCACAGCTTCTGGAAGCCATCTCATCCTTTTTTTGAAGGGGATACCAAATATAATGGTTAATATAGGGTTGTAATATTTTGTATCCCCTTGATGTTGAAGGGTGACATTTAACCAAGCACTGCTTGAACTATCCCTTGCATTTGGGAGGGGAGTACATCATAAGCCTTCACTGTGACAGCTTCTGGAAGCCATCCCATTCTTTTTTTGAAGGGGATGCCAAATATAATGGCTAATATAGGGTTGTAATATTTTGTATCCCCTTGATGTTGAAGGGTGACATTTAACCAAGCACTGCTTGAACTATCCCTTGCATTGGGGAGGGGAGTATATCATAAGCCTTCACTGTGACAGTTTCTGGAAGCCATCCCATTTCTTTTTTGAAGGGGATACCAAATATAATGGCTAATATAGGGTTGTAATATTTGGTATCCCCTTGATGATGAGGGGCAACATTTAAAAAAGCAATGCTTGAACTATCCCTTGCAATGGGGAGGGGAGTACATCATAAGCCTACACTGCGACAGCTTCTGGAAGCCATCTCATTCTTCTTTTGAAGGGGATACCAAATATTACAGCTAATATAGTGTTGTGATATTTGGTATCCCCTTGATTTTGAGGGGTAACATTTAACAACGCACTGTTTGAACTATCCCTTGCATTGGGGAGGGGAGCACATCATAAGCCTACACTGTGACAGCTTCTGGAAGCCATCTCATCCTTTTTTTGAAGGGGATACCAAATATTACAGCTAATATAGTGTTGTGATATTTGGTATCCTCTTCATTTTGAGGGGTAACATTTAACAACGCACTGCTTGAACTATCCCTTGCGTTGGGGAGGGAAGTACATCATAAGCCTACACTGTGACAGCTTCTGGAAGCCATCTCATCCTTTTTTTGAAGGGGATACCAAATATTACAGCTAATATAGTGTTGTAATATTTGGTATCCCCTTGATGTTGAGGAGTAACATTTAACAACGCACTGCTTGAACTAACCCTTGCATTGGGGAGGGCAGTACATCATAATCCTTCACTGTGACAGCTTCTGGAAGCCATCCCATTCTTTTTTTGAAGGGGATACGAAATATAATGGCTAATATAGTGTTGTAATATTTGGTATCCCCTTCGATTTTGAAGGGTAACATTTAACAAAGCACTGCTTGAACGATCCCTTGCGTTGGGGAGGGGAGTACATCATAAGCCTACACTGTGACAGCTTCTGGAAGCCATCTCATCCTTTTTTTGAAGGGGATACCAAATATTACAGCTAATATAGTGTTGTGATATTTGGTATCCTCTTCATTTTGAGGGGTAACATTTAACAACGCACTGCTTGAACTAACCCTTGCATTGGGGAGGGCAGTACATCATAAGCCTTCACTGTGACAGCTTCTGGAAGCCATCCCATTCTTTTTTTGAAGGGGATACGAAATATAATGGCTAATATAGGGTTGTAATATTTGGTATCCCCTTGATGTTGAGGGGTAACATTTAACAAAGCACTGCTTGAACTATCCCTTGCATTGGGGAGGGGAGTACATCATAATCCTACACTGTGACAGCTTCTGGAAGCCACCTCATCCTTTTTTGAAGGGGATACCAAATATTACAGCTAATATAGTGATGTAATATTTGGTATCCCATTGATGTTGGGGGTAACATTTAACAAAGGACTGCTTGAAATATCCCTTGCATTGGGGAGGGGAGTACATCATAAGCCTACACTGTGACAGCTTCTGGAAGGCATCTCATCCTTTTTTTGAAGGGGATACCAAATATTACAGCTAATATAGTGTTGTAATATTTGGTATCACCTTGATGTTGAGGGGTAACATTTAACAACGCACTGCTTGAACTATCCCTTGCCTTGGGGAGGGCAGTACATCATAAGCCTTCACTGTGACAGCTTCTGGAAGCCATCCCATTCTTTTTTTGAAGGGGATACCAAATATAATGGCTAATATAGGGTTGTAATATTTGGTATCCCCTTGATGTTGAGGGGCAACATTTAACAAAGCACTGCTTGAACTATCCCTTGCAATGGGGAGGGGAGTACATCATAAGCCTACACTGCGACAGCTTCTGGAAGCCATCTCATTCTTCTTTTGAAGGGGATACCAAATATTACAGCTAATATAGTGTTGTAATATTTGGTATCCCCTTGATTTTGAGGGGTAACATTTAACAACGCACTGCTTGAACTATCCCTTGCGTTGGGGAGGGAAGTACATCATAAGCCTACACTGTGACAGCTTCTGGAAGGCATCTCATCCTTTTTTTGAAGGGGATACCAAATATTAGAGCTAATATAGTGTTGTAATATTTGGTATCCTCTTGATGTTGAGGGGTAACATTTAACAACGCACTGCTTGAACTATCCCTTGCATTGGGGAGGGCAGTACATCATAAGCCTTCACTGTGACAGCTTCTGGAAGCCATCCCATTCTTTTTTTGAAGGGGATACCAAATATAATGGTTAATATAGGGTTGTAATATTTGGTATCCCCTTGATGTTGAGGGGTGACATTTAACCAAGCACTGCTTGAACTATCCCTTACATTGGGGAGGGGAGTATATCATAAGCCTTCACTGTGACAGCTTCTGGAAGCCATCCCATTCTTTTTTTGAAGGGGATACCAAATATAATGGTTAATATAGGGTTGTAATATTAGGTATCCCCTTGATGTTGAGGGGCAACATTTAACAAAGCACTCCTTGAACTATCCCTTGCATTGGGGAGGGGAGTACATTATAGGCCTACACTGTCACAGCTTCTGGAAGCCATCTCATCCTTTTTTCGAAGGGGATACCAAATATAATGGTTAATATAGGGTTGTAATATTTGGTATCCCCTTGATGTTGAGGGGCAACATTTAACAAAGCACTGCTTGAACTATTCCTTGCATTGGGGAGGGCAGTACATCATAAGCCTACAATGCGACAGCTTCTGGAAGCCATCTCATCTTTCTTTTGAAGGGGATACCAAATATTACAGCTAATATAGTGTTGTAATATTTGGTATCCCCTTGATGTTGAGGGGTAACATTTAACAAAGCACTGCTTGAACTATCCCTTGCATTGGGGAGGGGAGTACATCATAAGCCTACACTGTGACAGCTTCTGGAAGACACCTTATCCTTTTTTTGAGGGGGATACCAAATATTACAGCTAATATGGTGTTGTAATATTTGGTATCCCATTGATGTTGGGGGTAACATTTAACAAAGGATTGCTTGAAATATCCCTTGCATTGGGGAGGGGAGTATATCATAAGCCTTCACTGTGACAACTTCTGGAAGCCATCCCATTCTTTTTTTGAAGGGGATACCAAATATAATGGCTAATATAGGGTTGTAATATTTGGTATCCCCTTGATGTTGAGGGGCAACATTTAACAAAGCACTGCTTGAACTATCCCTTGCAATGGGGAGGGGAGTACATCATAAGCCTACACTGCGACAGCTTCTGGAAGCCATCTCATTCTTCTTTTGAAGGGGATACCAAATATTACAGCTAATATAGTGTTGTAATATTTGGTATCCCCTTGATTTTGAGGGGTAACATTTAACAACGCACTGTTTGAACTATCCCTTGCATTGGGGAGGGGGTACATCATAAGCCTACACTGTGACAGCTTCTGGAAGGCATCTCATCCGTTTTTTGAAGGGGATACCAAATATAATGTCTAATATAGGGTTGTAATATTTGGTATCCCCTTGATGTTGAGGGGTAACATTTAACAAAGCACTGCTTGAACTATCCCTTGCATTGGGGAGGGGAGTACATCATAGGCCTACACTGTCACAGCTTCTGGAAGCCATCTCATCCTTTTTTTGAAGGGGATACCAAATATAATGGTTAATATAGGGTTGTAATATTTGGTATCCCCTTGATGTTGAGGGGTGACATTTAACCAAGCACTGCTTGAACTATCCCTTGCATTGGGGAGGGGAGTATATCATAAGCCTTCACTGTGACAGCTTTTGGAAGCCATCCCATTCTTTTTTTGAAGGGGATACCAAATATAATGGCTAATATAGGGTTGTAATATTTGGTATCCCCTTGATGTTGAGGGGCAACATTTAACAAAGCACTGCTTGAACTATCCCTTGCAATGGGAAGGGGAGTGTATCATAAGCCTACACTGCGACAGCTTCTGGAAGCCATCTCATTCTTCTTTTGAAGGGGATACCAAATATTACAGCTAATATAGTGTTGTAATATTTGGTATCCTCTTCATTTTGAGGGGTAACATTTAACAACGCACTGCTTGAACTATCCCTTGCGTTGGGGAGGGAAGTACATCATAAGCCTACACTGTGACAGCTTCTGGAAGCCATCTCATCCTTTTTTTGAAGGGGATACCAAATATTACAGCTAATATAGTGTTGTAATATTTGGTATCCCCTTGATTTTGAGGGGTAACATTTAACAATGCACTGCTTGAACTATCCCTTGCGTTGGGGAGGGAAGTACATCATAAGCCTAACTGTGACAGCTTCTGGAAGCCATCTCATCCTTTTATTGAAGGGGATACCAAATATTACAGCTAATATAGTGTTGTAATATTTGGTATCCCCTTGATGTTGGGGGTAACATTTAACAAAGGATTGCTTGAAATATCCCTTGCATTGGGGAGGGGAGTACATATTAAGCCTACACTGTGACAGCTTCTGGAAGGCATCTTATCCTTTTTTTGAAGGGGATACCAAATATTACAGCTAATATGGTGTTGTAATATTTGGTATCCCATTGATGTTGGGGGTAACATTTAACAAAGGATTGCTTGAAATATCCCTTGCATTGGGGAGGGGAGTACATCATAAGCCTACACTGTGACAGCTTCTGGAAGGCATCTCATCCTTTTTTTTGAAGGGGATACCAAATATTACAGCTAATATAGTGTTGTAATATTTGGTATCCCCTTGATGTTGAGGGGTAACATTTAACAACGCACTGCTTGAACTATCCCTTGCATTGGGGAGGGCAGTACATCATAAGCCTTCACTGTGACAGCTTCTGGAAGCCATCCCATTCTTTTTATGAAGGGGATACCAAATATAATGGCTAATATAGGGTTGTAATATTTGGTATCCCCTTGATGTTGAGGGGTAACATTTAACAAAGCACTGCTTGAACTATCCCTTGCATTGGGGAGGGGAGTACATCATAGGCCTACACTGTCACAGCTTCTGGAAGCCATCTCATCCTTTTTTTGAAGGGGATACCAAATATAATGGTTAATATAGGGTTGTAATATTTGGTATCCCCTTGATGTTGAGGGGTGACATTTAACCAAGCACTGCTTGAACTATCCCTTGCATTGGGGAGGGAAGTACATCATAAGCCTACACTGTGACAGCTTCTGGAAGCCATCTCATCCTTCTTTTGAAGCGGATACCAAATATTACAGCTAATATAGTGTTGTAATATTTGGTATCCCCTTGATTTTGAGGGGTAACATTTAACAAAGCAGTCCTTGAACTATCCCTTGCATTGGGGAGGGGAGTATATCATAAGCCTACACTGTGACAGCTTCTGGAAGCCACCTCATCCTTTTTTTGAAGGGGATACCAAATATTACAGCTAATATAGTGATGTAATATTTGGTATCCCATTGATGTTGGGGGTAACATTTAACAAAGGACTGCTTGAAATATCCCTTGCATTGGGGAGGGGAGTACATCATAGGCCTACACTGTGACAGCTTCTGGAAGCCACCTCATCCTTTTTTTGAAGGGGATACCAAATATTACAGCTAATATGGTGTTGTAATATTTGGTATCCCATTGATGTTGGGGGTAACATTTAACAAAGGACTGCTTGAAATATCCCTTGCATTTGGGAGGGGAGTACATCATAAGCCCACACTGTGACAGCTTCTGGAAGGCAACTCATCCTTTTTTTGAAGGGGATACCAAATATTACAGCTAATATAGTGTTGTAATATTTGGTATCCCCTTGATGTTGAGGGGTAACATTTAACAACGCACTGCTTGAACTATCCCTTGCATTGGGGAGGGCAGTACATCATAAGCCTTCACTGTGGCAGCTTCTGGAAGCCATCCCATTCTTTTTTTGAAGGGGATATCAAATATAATGGCTAATATAGGGTTGTAATATTTTGTATCCCCTTGATGTTGAGGGGTAACATTTAACAAAGCACTGCTTGAACTATCCCTTGCATTGGGGAGGGGAGTACATCATAGGCCTACACTGTCACAGCTTCTGGAAGCCATCTCATCCTTTTTTTGAAGGGGATACCAAATATAATGGTTAATATAGGGTTGTAATATTTTGTATCCCCTTGATGTTGAAGGGTGACATTTAACCAAGCACTGCTTGAACTATCCCTTGCATTTGGGAGGGGAGTACATCATAAGCCTTCACTGTGACAGCTTCTGGAAGCCATCCCATTCTTTTTTTGAAGGGGATGCCAAATATAATGGCTAATATAGGGTTGTAATATTTTGTATCCCCTTGATGTTGAAGGGTGACATTTAACCAAGCACTGCTTGAACTATCCCTTGCATTGGGGAGGGGAGTATATCATAAGCCTTCACTGTGACAGTTTCTGGAAGCCATCCCATTTCTTTTTTGAAGGGGATACCAAATATAATGGCTAATATAGGGTTGTAATATTTGGTATCCCCTTGATGATGAGGGGCAACATTTAAAAAAGCAATGCTTGAACTATCCCTTGCAATGGGGAGGGGAGTACATCATAAGCCTACACTGCGACAGCTTCTGGAAGCCATCTCATTCTTCTTTTGAAGGGGATACCAAATATTACAGCTAATATAGTGTTGTGATATTTGGTATCCCCTTGATTTTGAGGGGTAACATTTAACAACGCACTGTTTGAACTATCCCTTGCATTGGGGAGGGGAGCACATCATAAGCCTACACTGTGACAGCTTCTGGAAGCCATCTCATCCTTTTTTTGAAGGGGATACCAAATATTACAGCTAATATAGTGTTGTGATATTTGGTATCCTCTTCATTTTGAGGGGTAACATTTAACAACGCACTGCTTGAACTATCCCTTGCGTTGGGGAGGGAAGTACATCATAAGCCTACACTGTGACAGCTTCTGGAAGCCATCTCATCCTTTTTTTGAAGGGGATACCAAATATTACAGCTAATATAGTGTTGTAATATTTGGTATCCCCTTGATGTTGAGGAGTAACATTTAACAACGCACTGCTTGAACTAACCCTTGCATTGGGGAGGGCAGTACATCATAATCCTTCACTGTGACAGCTTCTGGAAGCCATCCCATTCTTTTTTTGAAGGGGATACGAAATATAATGGCTAATATAGTGTTGTAATATTTGGTATCCCCTTCGATTTTGAAGGGTAACATTTAACAAAGCACTGCTTGAACGATCCCTTGCGTTGGGGAGGGGAGTACATCATAAGCCTACACTGTGACAGCTTCTGGAAGCCATCTCATCCTTTTTTTGAAGGGGATACCAAATATTACAGCTAATATAGTGTTGTGATATTTGGTATCCTCTTCATTTTGAGGGGTAACATTTAACAACGCACTGCTTGAACTAACCCTTGCATTGGGGAGGGCAGTACATCATAAGCCTTCACTGTGACAGCTTCTGGAAGCCATCCCATTCTTTTTTTGAAGGGGATACGAAATATAATGGCTAATATAGGGTTGTAATATTTGGTATCCCCTTGATGTTGAGGGGTAACATTTAACAAAGCACTGCTTGAACTATCCCTTGCATTGGGGAGGGGAGTACATCATAATCCTACACTGTGACAGCTTCTGGAAGCCACCTCATCCTTTTTTGAAGGGGATACCAAATATTACAGCTAATATAGTGATGTAATATTTGGTATCCCATTGATGTTGGGGGTAACATTTAACAAAGGACTGCTTGAAATATCCCTTGCATTGGGGAGGGGAGTACATCATAAGCCTACACTGTGACAGCTTCTGGAAGGCATCTCATCCTTTTTTTGAAGGGGATACCAAATATTACAGCTAATATAGTGTTGTAATATTTGGTATCACCTTGATGTTGAGGGGTAACATTTAACAACGCACTGCTTGAACTATCCCTTGCCTTGGGGAGGGCAGTACATCATAAGCCTTCACTGTGACAGCTTCTGGAAGCCATCCCATTCTTTTTTTGAAGGGGATACCAAATATAATGGCTAATATAGGGTTGTAATATTTGGTATCCCCTTGATGTTGAGGGGCAACATTTAACAAAGCACTGCTTGAACTATCCCTTGCAATGGGGAGGGGAGTACATCATAAGCCTACACTGCGACAGCTTCTGGAAGCCATCTCATTCTTCTTTTGAAGGGGATACCAAATATTACAGCTAATATAGTGTTGTAATATTTGGTATCCCCTTGATTTTGAGGGGTAACATTTAACAACGCACTGCTTGAACTATCCCTTGCGTTGGGGAGGGAAGTACATCATAAGCCTACACTGTGACAGCTTCTGGAAGGCATCTCATCCTTTTTTTGAAGGGGATACCAAATATTACAGCTAATATAGTGTTGTAATATTTGGTATCCTCTTGATGTTGAGGGGTAACATTTAACAACGCACTGCTTGAACTATCCCTTGCATTGGGGAGGGCAGTACATCATAAGCCTTCACTGTGACAGCTTCTGGAAGCCATCCCATTCTTTTTTTGAAGGGGATACCAAATATAATGGTTAATATAGGGTTGTAATATTTGGTATCCCCTTGATGTTGAGGGGTGACATTTAACCAAGCACTGCTTGAACTATCCCTTACATTGGGGAGGGGAGTATATCATAAGCCTTCACTGTGACAGCTTCTGGAAGCCATCCCATTCTTTTTTTGAAGGGGATACCAAATATAATGGTTAATATAGGGTTGTAATATTAGGTATCCCCTTGATGTTGAGGGGCAACATTTAACAAAGCACTGCTTGAACTATCCCTTGCA
This sequence comes from Ambystoma mexicanum, assembly GCF_040938575.1. Classification (NCBI taxonomy): domain Eukaryota; kingdom Metazoa; phylum Chordata; class Amphibia; order Caudata; family Ambystomatidae; genus Ambystoma; species Ambystoma mexicanum. Next base: position 942,343,480 of record NC_090939.1, read on the forward strand.
TTGGGGAGGGGAGTACATTATAGGCCTACACTGTCACAGCTTCTGGAAGCCATCTCATCCTTTTTTTGAAGGGGATACCAAATATAATGGTTAATATAGGGTTGTAATATTTGGTATCCCCTTGATGTTGAGGGGCAACATTTAACAAAGCACTGCTTGAACTATTCCTTGCATTGGGGAGGGCAGTACATCATAAGCCTACAATGCGACAGCTTCTGGAAGCCATCTCATCTTTCTTTTGAAGGGGATACCAAATATTACAGCTAATATAGTGTTGTAATATTTGGTATCCCCTTGATGTTGAGGGGTAACATTTAACAAAGCACTGCTTGAACTATCCCTTGCATTGGGGAGGGGAGTACATCATAAGCCTACACTGTGACAGCTTCTGGAAGACACCTTATCCTTTTTTTGAGGGGGATACCAAATATTACAGCTAATATGGTGTTGTAATATTTGGTATCCCATTGATGTTGGGGGTAACATTTAACAAAGGATTGCTTGAAATATCCCTTGCATTGGGGAGGGGAGTATATCATAAGCCTTCACTGTGACAACTTCTGGAAGCCATCCCATTCTTTTTTTGAAGGGGATACCAAATATAATGGCTAATATAGGGTTGTAATATTTGGTATCCCCTTGATGTTGAGGGGCAACATTTAACAAAGCACTGCCTGAACTATCCCTTGCAATGGGGAGGGGAGTACATCATAAGCCTACACTGCGACAGCTTCTGGAAGCCATCTCATTCTTCTTTTGAAGGGGATACCAAATATTACAGCTAATATAGTGTTGTAATATTTGGTATCCCCTTGATTTTGAGGGGTAACATTTAACAACGCACTGTTTGAACTATCCCTTGCATTGGGGAGGGGGTACATCATAAGCCTACACTGTGACAGCTTCTGGAAGGCATCTCATCCGTTTTTTGAAGGGGATACCAAATATAATGTCTAATATAGGGTTGTAATATTTGGTATCCCCTTGATGTTGAGGGGTAACATTTAACAAAGCACTGCTTGAACTATCCCTTGCATTGGGGAGGGGAGTACATCATAGGCCTACACTGTCAAAGCTTCTGGAAGCCATCTCATCCTTTTTTTGAAGGGGATACCAAATATAATGGTTAATATAGGGTTGTAATATTTGGTATCCCCTTGATGTTGAGGGGTGACATTTAACCAAGCACTGCTTGAACTATCCCTTGCATTGGGGAGGGGAGTATATCATAAGCCTTCACTGTGACAGCTTCTGGAAGCCATCCCATTCTTTTTTTGAAGGGGATACCAAATATAATGGCTAATATAGGGTTGTAATATTTGGTATCCCCTTGATGTTGAGGGGCAACATTTAACAAAGCACTGCTTGAACTATCCCTTGCAATGGGAAGGGGAGTGTATCATAAGCCTACACTGCGACAGCTTCTGGAAGCCATCTCATTCTTCTTTTGAAGGGGATACCAAATATTACAGCTAATATAGTGTTGTAATATTTGGTATCCTCTTCATTTTGAGGGGTAACATTTAACAACGCACTGCTTGAACTATCCCTTGCGTTGGGGAGGGAAGTACATCATAAGCCTACACTGTGACAGCTTCTGGAAGCCATCTCATCCTTTTTTTGAAGGGGATACCAAATATTACAGCTAATATAGTGTTGTAATATTTGGTATCCCCTTGATTTTGAGGGGTAACATTTAACAATGCACTGCTTGAACTATCCCTTGCGTTGGGGAGGGAAGTACATCATAAGCCTAACTGTGACAGCTTCTGGAAGCCATCTCATCCTTTTATTGAAGGGGATACCAAATATTACAGCTAATATAGTGTTGTAATATTTGGTATCCCCTTGATGTTGGGGGTAACATTTAACAAAGGATTGCTTGAAATATCCCTTGCATTGGGGAGGGGAGTACATCATAAGCCTACACTGTGACAGCTTCTGGAAGGCATCTTATCCTTTTTTTGAAGGGGATACCAAATATTACAGCTAATATGGTGTTGTAATATTTGGTATCCCATTGATGTTGGGGGTAACATTTAACAAAGGATTGCTTGAAATATCCCTTGCATTGGGGAGGGGAGTACATCATAAGCCTACACTGTGACAGCTTCTGGAAGGCATCTCATCCTTTTTTTTGAAGGGGATACCAAATATTACAGCTAATATAGTGTTGTAATATTTGGTATCCCCTTGATGTTGAGGGGTAACATTTAACAACGCACTGCTTGAACTATCCCTTGCATTGGGGAGGGCAGTACATCATAAGCCTTCACTGTGACAGCTTCTGGAAGCCATCCCATTCTTTTTATGAAGGGGATACCAAATATAATGGCTAATATAGGGTTGTAATATTTGGTATCCCCTTGATGTTGAGGGGTAACATTTAACAAAGCACTGCTTGAACTATCCCTTGCATTGGGGAGGGGAGTACATCATAGGCCTACACTGTCACAGCTTCTGGAAGCCATCTCATCCTTTTTTTGAAGGGGATACCAAATATAATGGTTAATATAGGGTTGTAATATTTGGTATCCCCTTGATGTTGAGGGGTGACATTTAACCAAGCACTGCTTGAACTATCCCTTGCATTGGGGAGGGAAGTACATCATAAGCCTACACTGTGACAGCTTCTGGAAGCCATCTCATCCTTTTATTGAAGGGGATACCACATATTACAGCTAATATAGTGTTGTAATATTTGGTATCCCCTTGATGTTGGGGGTAACATTTAACAAAGGATTGCTTGAAATATCCCTTGCATTGGGGAGGGGAGTACATCATAAGCCTACACTGTGACAGCTTCTGGAAGGCATCTCATCCTTTTTTTGAAGGGGATACCAAATATTACAGCTAATATGGTGTTGTAATATTTGGTATCCCATTGATGTTGGGGGTAACATTTAACAAAGGATTGCTTGAAATATCCCTTGCATTGGGGAGGGGAGTACATCATAAGCCTACACTGTGACAGCTTCTGGAAGGCATCTCATCCTTTTTTTGAAGGGGATACCAAATATTACAGCTAATATAGTGTTGTAATATTTGGTATCCCCTTGATGTTGAGGGGTAACATTTAACAACACACTGCTTGAACTATCCCTTGCATTGGGGAGGGGAGTACATCATAAGCCTACACTGTGACAGCTTCTGGAAGGCATCTCATCCTTCTTTTGAAGGGGATACCAAATATTACAGCTAATATAGTGTTGTAATATTTGGTATCCCCTTGATGTTGAGGGGTAACATTTAACAAAGCACTGCTTGAACTATCCCTTGCATTGGGGAGGGGAGTACATCATAAGCCTACACTGTGACAGCTTCTGGAAGACACCTTATCCTTTTTTTGAGGGGGATACCAAATATTACAGCTAATATGGTGTTGTAATATTTGGTATCCCATTGATGTTGGGGGTAACATTTAACAAAGGATTTCTTGAAATATCCCTTGCATTGGGGAGGGGAGTACATCATAAGCCTACACTGTCACAGCTTCTGGAAGCCATCTCATCCTTTTTTTGAAGGGGATACCACATATAATGGTTAATATAGGGTTGTAATATTTGGTATCCCCTTGATGTTGAGGGGTGACATTTAACCAAGCACTGCTTGAACTATCCCTTGCATTGGGGAGGGGAGTATATCATAAGCCTTCACTGTGACAACTTCTGGAAGCCATCCCATTCTTTTTTTGAAGGGGATACCAAATATAATGGCTAATATAGGGTTGTAATATTTGGTATCCCCTTGATGTTGAGGGGCAACATTTAACAAAGCACTGCTTGAACTATCCCTTGCAATGGGGAGGGGAGTACATCATAAGCCTACACTGCGACAGCTTCTGGAAGCCATCTCATTCTTCTTTTGAAGGGGATACCAAATATTACAGCTAATATAGTGTTGTAATATTTGGTATCCCCTTGATTTTGAGGGGTAACATTTAACAACGCACTGTTTGAACTATCCCTTGCATTGGGGAGGGGAGCACATCATAAGCCTTCAATGTGACAGCTTCTGGAAGCCATCCCATCCTTTTTTTGACGGGGATACCAAAGATAATGGCTAATATAGTGTTGTAATATTTGGTATCCCATTGATGTTGGGGGTAACATTTAACAAAGGACTGCTTGAACTATCCCTTGCATTGGGGAGGGGAGTACATCATAAGCCTACACTGTGACCGCTTCTGGAAGGCATCTCATCCATTTTTTGAAGGGGATACCAAATATAATGTCTAATATAGGGTTGTAATATTTGGTATCCCCTTGATGTTGAGGGGTAACATTTAACAAAGCACTGCTTGAACTATCCCTTGCATTGGGGAGGGGAGTACATCATAGGCCTATACTGTCACAGCTTCTGGAAGCCATCTCATCCTTTTTTTTAAGGGGATACCAAATATAATGGTTAATATAGGGTTGTAATATTTGGTATCCCCTTGATGTTGAGGGGTGACATTTAACCAAGCACTGCTTGAACTATCCCTTGCATTGGGGAGGGGAGTATATCATAAGCCTTCACTGTGACAGCTTCTGGAAGCCATCCCATTCTTTTTTTGAAGGGGATACCAAATATAATGGCTAATATAGGGTTGTAATATTTGGTATCCCCTTGATGTTGAGGGGCAACATTTAACAAAGCACTGCTTGAACTATCCCTTGCAATGGGGAGGGGAGTGTATCATAAGCCTACACTGCGACAGCTTCTGGAAGCCATCTCATTCTTCTTTTGAAGGGGATACCAAATATTACAGCTAATATAGTGTTGTAATATTTGGTATCCCCTTGATTTTGAGGGGTAACATTTAACAACGCACTGTTTGAACTATCCCTTGCATTGGGGAGGGGAGCACATCATAAGACTTCAATGTGACAGCTTCTGGAAGCCATCTCATCCTTTTATTGAAGGGGATACCAAATATTACAGCTAATATAGTGTTGTAATATTTGGTATCCCCTTGATGTTGGGGGTAACATTTAACAAAGGATTGCTTGAAATATCCCTTGCATTGGGGAGGGGAGTACATCATAAGCCTACACTGTGACAGCTTCTGGAAGGCATTTTATCCTTTTTTTGAAGGGGATACCAAATATTACAGCTAATATGGTGTTGTAATATTTGGTATCCCATTGATGTTGGGGGTAACATTTAACAAAGGATTGCTTGAAATATCCCTTGCATTGGGGAGGGGAGTACATCATAAGCCTACACTGTGACAGCTTCTGGAAGGCATCTCATCCTTTTTTTGAAGGGGATACCAAATATTACAGCTAATATAGTGTTGTAATATTTGGTATCCCCTTGATGTTGAGGGGTAACATTTAACAACGCACTGCTTGAACTATCCCTTGCATTGGGGAGGGCAGTACATCATAAGCCTTCACTGTGACAGCTTCTGGAAGCCATCCCATTCTTTTTATGAAGGGGATACCAAATATAATGGCTAATATAGGGTTGTAATATTTGGTATCCCCTTGATGTTGAGGGGTAACATTTAACAAAGCACTGCTTGAACTATCCCTTGCATTGGGGAGGGGAGTACATCATAGGCCTACACTGTCACAGCTTCTGGAAGCCATCTCATCCTTTTTTTGAAGGGGATAACAAATATAATGGTTAATATAGGGTTGTAATATTTGGTATCCCCTTGATGTTGAGGGGTGACATTTAACCAAGCACTGCTTGAACTATCCCTTGCATTGGGGAGGGGAGTATATCATAAGCCTTCACTGTGACAGCTTCTGGAAGCCATCCCATTCTTTTTTTGAAGGGGATACCAAATATAATGGCTAATATAGGGTTGTAATATTTGGTATCCCCTTGATGTTGAGGGGCAACATTTAACAAAGCACTGCTTGAACTATCCCTTGCAATGGGGAGGGGAGTACATCATAAGCCTACACTGCGACAGCTTCTGGAAGCCATCTCATTCTTTTTTTGAAGGGGATACCAAATATAATGGCTAATATAGGGTTGTAATATTTGGTATCCCCTTGATTTTGAGGGGTAACATTTAACAACGCACTGTTTGAACTATCCCTTGCTTTGGGGAGGGGAGCACATCATAAGACTTCAATGTGACAGCTTCTAGAAGCCATCCCATCCCTTTTTTGAAGGGGATACCAAATATAATGGCTAATATAGTGTTGTAATATTTGGTATCCCCTTGATTTTGAGGGGTAACATTTAACAAAGCACTGATTGAACGATGCCTTGCGTTGGGGAGGGGAGTACATCATAAGCCTACACTGTGACAGCTTCTGGAAGCCATCTCATCCTTTTTTTGAAGGAGATACCAAATATTACAGCTAATATAGTGTTGTAATATTTGGTATCCTCTTCATTTTGAGGGGTAACATTTAACAACGCACTGCTTGAACTATCCCTTGCGTTGGGGAGGGAAGTACATCATAAGCCAACACTGTGACAGCTTCTGGAAGCCATCTCATCCTTTTTTTGAAGGGGATACCAAATATTACAGCTAATATAGTTTTGTAATATTTGGTATCCCCTTGATTTTGAGGGGTAACATTTAACAATACACTGCTTGAACTATCCCTTGCGTTGGGGAGGGAAGTACATCATAAGCCTACACTGCGACAGCTTCTGGAAGCCATATCATCCTTCTTTTGAAGCGGATACCAAATATTACAGCTAATATAGTGTTGTAATATTTGGTATCCCCTTGATTTTGAGGGGTAACATTTAACAAAGCACTCCTTGAACTATCCCTTGCATTGGGGAGGGGAGTACATCATAAGCCTACACTGTGACAGCTTCTGGAAGCCACCTCATCCTTTTTTTGAAGGGGATACCAAATATTACAGCTAATATAGTGATGTAATATTTGGTATCCCATTGATGTTGGGGGTAACATTTAACAAAGGACTGCTTGAACTATCCCTTGCATTGGGGAGGGGAGTACATCATAGGCCTACACTGTCACAGCTTCTGGAAGCCATCTCATCCTTTTTTTGAAGGGGATACCAAATATAATGGTTAATATATATAGTGTTGTAATATTTGGTATCCCCTTGATTTTGAGGGGTAACATTTAACAACGCACTGTTTGAACTATCCCTTGCATTGGGGAGGGGAGCACATCATAAGACTTCAATGTGACAGCTTCTGGAAGCCATCTCATCCTTTTATTGAAGGGGATACCAAATATTACAGCTAATATGGTGTTGTAATATTTGGTATCCCATTGATGTTGGGGGTAACATTTAACAAAGGATTGCTTGAAATATCCCTTGCATTGGGGAGGGGAGTACATCATAAGCCTACACTGTGACAGCTTCTGGAAGGCATCTCATCCTTTTTTTGAAGGGGATACCAAATATTACAGCTAATATAGTGTTGTAATATTTGGTATCCCCTTGATGTTGAGGGGTAACATTTAACAACGCACTGCTTGAACTATCCCTTGCATTGGGGAGGGGAGTACATCATAAGCCTTCACTGTGACAGCTTCTGGAAGCCATCCCATTCTTTTTATGAAGGGGATACCAAATATAATGGCTAATATAGGGTTGTAATATTTGGTATCCCCTTGATGTTGAGGGGTAACATTTAACAAAGCACTGCTTGAACTATCCCTTGCATTGGGGAGGGGAGTACATCATAGGCCTACACTGTCACAGCTTCTGGAAGCCATCTCATCCTTTTTTTGAAGGGGATAACAAATATAATGGTTAATATAGGGTTGTAATATTTGGTATCCCCTTGATGTTGAGGGGTGACATTTAACCAAGCACTGCTTGAACTATCCCTTGCATTGGGGAGGGGAGTATATCATAAGCCTTCACTGTGACAGCTTCTGGAAGCCATCCCATTCTTTTTTTGAAGGGGATACCAAATATAATGGCTAATATAGGGTTGTAATATTTGGTATCCCCTTGATGTTGAGGGGCAACATTTAACAAAGCACTGCTTGAACTATCCCTTGCAATGGGGAGGGGAGTACATCATAAGCCTACACTGCGACAGCTTCTGGAAGCCATCTCATTCTTTTTTTGAAGGGGATACCAAATATAATGGCTAATATAGGGTTGTAATATTTGGTATCCCCTTGATTTTGAGGGGTAACATTTAACAACGCACTGTTTGAACTATCCCTTGCATTGGGGAGGGGAGCACATCATAAGACTTCAATGTGACAGCTTCTAGAAGCCATCCCATCCCTTTTTTGAAGGGGATACCAAATATAATGGCTAATATAGTGTTGTAATATTTGGTATCCCCTTGATTTTGAGGGGTAACATTTAACAAAGCACTGATTGAACGATGCCTTGCGTTGGGGAGGGGAGTACATCATAAGCCTACACTGTGACAGCTTCTGGAAGCCATCTCATCCTTTTTTTGAAGGAGATACCAAATATTACAGCTAATATAGTGTTGTAATATTTGGTATCCTCTTCATTTTGAGGGGTAACATTTAACAACGCACTGCTTGAACTATCCCTTGCGTTGGGGAGGGAAGTACATCATAAGCCAACACTGTGACAGCTTCTGGAAGCCATCTCATCCTTTTTTTGAAGGGGATACCAAATATTACAGCTAATATAGTTTTGTAATATTTGGTATCCCCTTGATTTTGAGGGGTAACATTTAACAATACACTGCTTGAACTATCCCTTGCGTTGGGGAGGGAAGTACATCATAAGCCTACACTGCGACAGCTTCTGGAAGCCATATCATCCTTCTTTTGAAGCGGATACCAAATATTACAGCTAATATAGTGTTGTAATATTTGGTATCCCCTTGATTTTGAGGGGTAACATTTAACAAAGCACTCCTTGAACTATCCCTTGCATTGGGGAGGGGAGTACATCATAAGCCTACACTGTGACAGCTTCTGGAAGCCACCTCATCCTTTTTTTGAAGGGGATACCAAATATTACAGCTAATATGGTGATGTAATATTTGGTATCCCATTGATGTTGGGGGTAACATTTAACAAAGGACTGCTTGAACTATCCCTTGCATTGGGGAGGGGAGTACATCATAGGCCTACACTGTCACAGCTTCTGGAAGCCATCTCATCCTTTTTTTGAAGGGGATACCAAATATAATGGTTAATATAGTGTTGTAATATTTGGTATCCCCTTGATGTTGAGGGGTAACATTTAACAACGCACTGCTTGAAATATCCCTTGCATTGGGGAGGGCAGTACATCATAGGCCTACACTGTCACAGCTTCTGGAAGCCATCTCATCCTTTTTTTGAAGGGGATACCAAATATAATGGTTAATATAGGGTTGTAATATTTGGTATCCCCTTGATGTTGAGGGGTGACATTTAACCAAGCACTGCTTGAACTATCCCTTGCATTGGGGAGGGGAGTATATCATAAGCCTTCACTGTGACAGCTTCTGGAAGCCATCCCATTCTTTTTTTGAAGGGGATACCAAATATAATGGTTAATATAGGGTTGTAATATTTGGTATCCCCTTGATGTTGAGGGGTGACATTTAACCAAGCACTGCTTGAACTATCCCTTGCATTGGGGAGGGGAGTATATCATAAGCCTTCACTGTGACAGCTTCTGGAAGCCACCCCATTCTTTTTTTGAAGGGGATACCAAATATAATGGCTAATATAGGGTTGTAATATTTGGTATCCCCTTGATGTTGAGGGGCAACATTTAACAAAGCACTGCTTGAACTATCCCTTGCAATGGGGAGGGGAGTGTATCATAAGCCTACACTGCGACAGCTTCTGGAAGCCATCTCATTCTTCTTTTGAAGGGGATACCAAATATTACAGCTAATATAGTGTTGTAATATTTGGTATCCCCTTGATGTTGGGGGTAACATTTAACAAAGGATTGCTTGAAATATCCCTTGCATTGGGGAGGGGAGTACATCATAAGCCTACACTGTGACAGCTTCTGGAAGGCATCTTATCCTTTTTTTGAAGGGGATACCAAATATTACAGCTAATATGGTGTTGTAATATTTGGTATCCCATTGATGTTGGGGGTAACATTTAACAAAGGATTGCTTGAAATATCCCTTGCATTGGGGAGGGGAGTACATCATAAGCCTACACTGTGACAGCTTCTGGAAGGCATCTCATCCTTTTTTTGAAGGGGATACCAAATATTACAGCTAATATAGTGTTGTAATATTTGGTATCCCCTTGATGTTGAGGGGTAACATTTAACAACGCACTGCTTGAACTATCCCTTGCATTGGGGAGGGCAGTACATCATAAGCCTTCACTGTGACAGCTTCTGGAAGCCATCCCATTCTTTTTATGAAGGGGATACCAAATATAATGGCTAATATAGGGTTGTAATATTTGGTATCCCCTTGATGTTGAGGGGTAACATTTAACAAAGCACTGCTTGAACTATCCCTTGCATTGGGGAGGGGAGTACATCATAGGCCTACACTGTCACAGCTTCTGGAAGCCATCTCATCCTTTTTTTGAAGGGGATAACAAATATAATGGTTAATATAGGGTTGTAATATTTGGTATCCCCTTGATGTTGAGGGGTGACATTTAACCAAGCACTGCTTGAACTATCCCTTGCATTGGGGAGGGGAGTATATCATAAGCCTTCACTGTGACAGCTTCTGGAAGCCATCCCATTCTTTTTTTGAAGGGGATACCAAATATAATGGCTAATATAGGGTTGTAATATTTGGTATCCCCTTGATGTTGAGGGGCAACATTTAACAAAGCACTGCTTGAACTATCCCTTGCAATGGGGAGGGGAGTACATCATAAGCCTACACTGCGACAGCTTCTGGAAGCCATCTCATTCTTTTTTTGAATGGGATACCAAATATAATGGCTAATATAGGGTTGTAATATTTGGTATCCCCTTGATTTTGAGGGGTAACATTTAACAACGCACTGTTTGAACTATCCCTTGCATTGGGGAGGGGAGCACATCATAAGACTTCAATGTGACAGCTTCTAGAAGCCATCCCATCCCTTTTTTGAAGGGGATACCAAATATAATGGCTAATATAGTGTTGTAATATTTGGTATCCCCTTGATTTTGAGGGGTAACATTTAACAAAGCACTGATTGAACGATGCCTTGCGTTGGGGAGGGGAGTACATCATAAGCCTACACTGTGACAGCTTCTGGAAGCCATCTCATCCTTTTTTTGAAGGAGATACCAAATATTACAGCTAATATAGTGTTGTAATATTTGGTATCCTCTTCATTTTGAGGGGTAACATTTAACAACGCACTGCTTGAACTATCCCTTGCGTTGGGGAGGGAAGTACATCATAAGCCAACACTGTGACAGCTTCTGGAAGCCATCTCATCCTTTTTTTGAAGGGGATACCAAATATTACAGCTAATATAGTTTTGTAATATTTGGTATCCCCTTGATTTTGAGGGGTAACATTTAACAATACACTGCTTGAACTATCCCTTGCGTTGGGGAGGGAAGTACATCATAAGCCTACACTGCGACAGCTTCTGGAAGCCATATCATCCTTCTTTTGAAGCGGATACCAAATATTACAGCTAATATAGTGTTGTAATATTTGGTATCCCCTTGATTTTGAGGGGTAACATTTAACAAAGCACTCCTTGAACTATCCCTTGCATTGGGGAGGGGAGTACATCATAAGCCTACACTGTGACAGCTTCTGGAAGCCAGCTCATCCTTTTTTTGAAGGGGATACCAAATATTACAGCTAATATAGTGATGTAATATTTGGTATCCCATTGATGTTGGGGGTAACATTTAACAAAGGACTGCTTGAACTATCCCTTGCATTGGGGAGGGGAGTACATCATAGGCCTACACTGTCACAGCTTCTGGAAGCCATCTCATCCTTTTTTTGAAGGGGATACCAAATATAATGGTTAATATAGGGTTGTAATATTTGGTATCCCCTTGATGTTGAGGGGTGACATTTAACCAAGCACTGCTTGAACTATCCCTTACATTGGGGAGGGGAGTATATCATAAGCCTTCACTGTGACAGCTTCTGGAAGCCATCTCATCCTTCTTTTGAAGGGGGTGCCAAATATTACAGCTAATATAGTGTTGTAATATTTGGTATCCCCTTGATGTTGAGGGGTAACATTTAACAAAGCACTGCTTGAACTATCCCTTGCATTGGGGAGGGCAGTACATCATAAGCCTACAATGCGACAGCTTCTGGAAGCCATCTCATCCTTCTTTTGAAGGGGATACCAAATATTACAGCTAATATAGTGTTGTAATATTTGGTATCCCCTTGATGTTGAGGGGTAACATTTAACAACGCACTGCTTGAAATATCCCTTGCATTGGGGAGGGCAGTACATCATAACCCTTCACTGTGACAGCTTCTGGAAGCCATCCCATTCTTTTTTTGAAGGGGATACCAAATATAATGGCTAATATAGTGTTGTAATATTTGGTATCCCATTGATGTTGGGGGTAACATTTAACAAAGGACTGCTTGAAATATCCCTTGCATTGGGGAGGGGAGTACATCATAGGCCTACACTGTCACAGCTTCTGGAAGCCATCTCATCCTTTTTTTGAAGGGGATACCAAATATAATGGTTAATATAGGGTTGTAATATTTGGTATCCCCTTGATGTTGAGGGGTGACATTTAACAAAGCACTGCTTGAACTATTCCTTGCATTGGGGAGGGCAGTACATCATAAGCCTACAATGCGACAGCTTCTGGAAGCCATCTCATCCTTCTTTTGAAGGGGATAGCAAATATTACAGCTAATATAGTGTTGTAATATTTGGTATCCCCTTGATGTTGAGGGGTAACATTTAACAAAGCACTGCTTGAACTATCCCTTGCATTGGGGAGAGGAGTAAATCATAAGCCTACACTGTGACAGCTTCTGGAAGCCACCTCATCCTTTTTTTGAAGGGGATACCAAATATTACAGCTAATATGGTGTAGTAATATTTGGTATCCCATTGATGTTGGGGGTAACATTTAACAAAGGATTTCTTGAAATATCCCTTGCATTTGGGAGGGGAGTACATCATAAGCCTACACTGTGACAGCTTCTGGAAGGCATCTCATCCTTTTTTGAAGGGGATACCAAATATTACAGCTAATATAGTGTTGTAATATTTGGTATCCCCTTGATGTTGAGGGGTAACATTTAACAACGCACTGCTTGAACTATCCCTTGCATTGGGGAGGGCAGTACATCATAAGCCTTCACTGTGACAGCTTCTGGAAGCCATCCCATTCTTTTTTTGAAGGGGATACCAAATATAATGGCTAATATAGGGTTGTAATATTTTGTGTCCCGTTGATGTTGAGGGGTAACATTTAACAAAGCAATGCTTGAACTATCCCTTGAATTGGGGAGGGGAGTACATCATAGGCCTACACTGTCACAGCTTCTGGAAGCCATCTCATCCTTTTTTTGAAGGGGATACCAAATATAATGGTTAATATAGGGTTGTAATATTTGGTATCCCCTTGATGTTGAAGGGTGACATTTAACCAAGCACTGCTTGAACTATCCCTTGCATTGGGGAGGGGAGTATATCATAAGCCTTCACTGTGACAGTTTCTGGAATCCATCTCATTCTTCTTTTGAAGGGGATACCAAATATTACAGCTAATATAGTGTTGTAATATTTGGTATCCCCTTGATTTTGAGGGGTAGCATTTAACAACGCACTGTTTGAACTATCCCTTGCATTGGGGAGGGGAGCACATCATAGGCCTTCAATGTGACAGCTTCTGGAAGCCATCCCATCCTTTTTTTTGAAGGGGATACCAAATATAATGGCTAATATAGTGTTGTAATATTTGGTATCCCCTTGATTTTGAGGGGTAACATTTAACAAAGCACTGCTTGAACGATCCCTTGCGTTGGGGAGGGGAGTACATCATAAGCCTACACTGTGACAGCTTCTGGAAGCCATCTTATCCTTTTTTTGAAGGGGATACCAAATATTACAGCTAATATAGCGTTGTGATATTTGGTATCCTCTTCATTTTGAGGGGTAACATTTAACAACGCACTGCTTGAACTATCCCTTGCGTTGGGGAGGGAAGTACATCATAAGCCTACACTGTGACAGCTTCTGGAAGCCATCTCATCCTTTTTGTGAAGGGGATACCAAATGTTACAGCTAATATAGTGTTGTAATATTTGGTATCCCCTTGATGTTGAGGGTTAACATTTAACAATTCACTGCTTGAACTAACCCTTGCATTGGGGAGGGCAGTACATCATAAGCCTTCACTGTGACAGCTTCTGGAAGCCATCCCATTCTTTTTTTGAAGGGGATACGAAATATAATGGCTAATATAGGGTTGTAATATTTGGTATCCCCTTGATGTTGAGGGGTAACATTTAACAAAGCACTGCTTGAACTATCCCTTGCATTGGGGAGGGGAGTACATCATAGGCCTACACTGTCACAGCTTCTGGAAGCGATCCCATTCTTTTTTTCAAGGGGATACCAAATATAATGGCTAATATAGGGTTGTAATATTTGGTATCCCCTTGATGTTATGGGGCAACATTTAACAAAGCACTGCTTGAACTATTCCTTGCATTGGGGAGAGCAGTACATCATAAGCCTACACTGCGACAGCTTCTGGAAGCCATCTCATCCTTCTTTTGAAGCGGATACCAAATATTACAGCTAATATAGTGTTGTAATATTTGGTATCCCCTTGATTTTGAGGGGTAACATTTAACAAAGCACTCCTTGAACTATCCCTTGCATTGGGGAGGGGAGTATATCATAAGCCTACACTGTGACAGCTTCTGGAAGCCATCCCATTCTTTTTTTGAAGGGGATACCAAATATAATGGCTAATATAGGGTTGTAATATTTGGTATCCCCTTGATGTTGAGGGGTAACATTTAACAAAGCACTGCTTGAACTATCCCTTGCATTGGGGAGGGGAGTATATCATAAGCCTTCACTGTGACAGTTTCTGGAAGCCATCCCATTTCTTTTTTGAAGGGGATACCAAATATAATGGCTAATATAGGGTTGTAATATTTGGTATCCCCTTGATGTTGAGGGGCAACATTTAAAAAAGCACTGCTTGAACTATCCCTTGAAATGGGGAGGGGAGTACATCATAAGCCTACACTGTGACAGCTTCTGGAAGCCACCTCATCCTTTTTTGAAGGGGATACCAAATATTACAGCTAATATGGTGTTGTAATATTTGGTATCCCATTGATGTTGGGGGTAACATTTAACAAAGGACTGCTTGAAATATCCCTTGCATTTGGGAGGGGAGTACATCATAAGCCTACACTGTGACAGCTTCTGGAAGGCATCTCATCCTTTTTTTGAAGGGGATACCAAATATTACAGCTAATATAGTGTTGTAATATTTGGTATCCCCTTGATGTTGAGGGGTAACATTTAACAACGCACTGCTTGAACTATCCCTTGCATTGGGGAGGGCAGTACATCATAAGCCTTCACTGTGACAGCTTCTGGAAGCCATCCCATTCTTTTTTTGAAGGGGATGCCAAATATAATGGCTAATATAGGGTTGTAATATTTTGTATCCCCTTGATGTTGAAGGGTGACATTTAACCAAGCACTGCTTGAACTATCCCTTGCATTGGGGAGGGGAGTATATCATAAGCCTTCACTGTGACAGTTTCTGGAAGCCATCCCATTTCTTTTTTGAAGGGGATACCAAATATAATGGCTAATATAGGGTTGTAATATTTGGTATCCCCTTGATGTTGAGGGGCAACATTTAAAAAAGCAATGCTTGAACTATCCCTTGCAATGGGGAGGGGAGCACATCATAAGCCTACACTGTGACAGCTTCTGGAAGCCATCTCATCCTTTTTTTGAAGGGGATACCAAATATTACAGCTAATATAGTGTTGTGATATTTGGTATCCTCTTCATTTTGAGGGGTAACATTTAACAACGCACTGCTTGAACTATCCCTTGCATTGGGGAGGGAAGTACATCATAAGCCTACACTGTGACAGCTTCTGGAAGCCATCTCATCCTTTTTTTGAAGGGGATACCAAATATTACAGCTAATATAGTGTTGTAATATTTGGTATCCCCTTGATGTTGAGGGGTAACATTTAACAACGCACTGCTTGAACTAACCCTTGCATTGGGGAGGGCAGTACATCATAAGCCTTCACTGTGACAGCTTCTGGAAGCCATCTCATCCTTTTTTTGAAGGGGATATCAAATATTACAGCTAATATAGTGTTGTAATATTTGGTATCCCCTTGATGTTGAGGGGTAACATTTAACAACGCACTGCTTGAACTATCCCTTGCATTGGGGAGGGCAGTACATCATAAGCCTTCACTGTGACAGCTTCTGGAAGCCATCCCATTCTTTTTTTGAAGGGGATGCCAAATATAATGGCTAATATAGGGTTGTAATATTTTGTATCCCCTTGATGTTGAAGGGTGACATTTAACCAAGCACTGCTTGAACTATCCCTTGCATTGGGGAGGGGAGTATATCATAAGCCTTCACTGTGACAGTTTCTGGAAGCCATCCCATTTCTTTTTTGAAGGGGATACCAAATATAATGGCTAATATAGGGTTGTAATATTTGGTATCCCCTTGATGTTGAGGGGCAACATTTAAAAAAGCAATGCTTGAACTATCCCTTGCAATGGGGAGGGGAGCACATCATAAGCCTACACTGTGACAGCTTCTGGAAGCCATCTCATCCTTTTTTTGAAGGGGATACCAAATATTACAGCTAATATAGTGTTGTGATATTTGGTATCCTCTTCATTTTGAGGGGTAACATTTAACAACGCACTGCTTGAACTATCCCTTGCATTGGGGAGGGAAGTACATCATAAGCCTACACTGTGACAGCTTCTGGAAGCCATCTCATCCTTTTTTTGAAGGGGATACCAAATATTACAGCTAATATAGTGTTGTAATATTTGGTATCCCCTTGATGTTGAGGGGTAACATTTAACAACGCACTGCTTGAACTAACCCTTGCATTGGGGAGGGCAGTACATCATAAGCCTTCACTGTGACAGCTTCTGGAAGCCATCTCATCCTTTTTTTGAAGGGGATATCAAATATTACAGCTAATATAGTGTTGTAATATTTGGTATCCCCTTGATGTTGAGGGGTAACATTTAACAACGCACTGCTTGAACTAACCCTTGCATTGGGGAGGGCAGTACATCATAAGCCTTCACTGTGACAGCTTCTGGAAGCCATCCCATTCTTTTTTTGAAGGGGATACGAAATATAATGGCTAACATAGGGTTGTAATATTTGGTATCCCCTTGATGTTGAGGGGTAACATTTAACAAAGCACTGCTTGAACTATCCCTTGCATTGGGGAGGGGAGTACATCATAGGCCTACACTGTCACAGCTTCTGGAAGCGATCCCATTCTTTTTTTGAAGGGGATACCAAATATAATGGCTAATATAGGGTTGTAATATTTGGTATCCCCTTGATGTTGAGGGGCAACATTTAACAAAGCACTGCTTGAACTATTCCTTGCATTGGGGAGGGCAGTACATCATAAGCCTACACTGCGACAGCTTCTGGAAGCCATCTCATCCTTCTTTTGAAGCGGATACCAAATATTACAGCTAATATAGTGTTGTAATATTTGGTATCCCCTTGATTTTGAGGGGTAACATTTAACAAAGCACTCCTTGAACTATCCCTTGCATTGGGGAGGGGAGTACATCATAAGCCTACACTGTGACAGCTTCTGGAAGCCACCTCATCCTTTTTTGAAGGGGATACCAAATATTACAGCTAATATAGTGATGTAATATTTGGTATCCCATTGATGTTGGGGGTAACATTTAACAAAGGACTGCTTGAAATATCCCTTGCATTGGGGAGGGGAGTACATCATAAGCCTACACTGTGACAGCTTCTGGAAGGCATCTCATCCTTTTTTGAAGGGGATACCAAATATTACAGCTAATATAGTGTTGTAATATTTGGTATCACCTTGATGTTGAGGGGTAACATTTAACAACGCACTGCTTGAACTATCCCTTGCATTGGGGAGGGCAGTACATCATAAGCCTTCACTGTGACAGCTTCTGGAAGCCATCCCATTCTTTTTTTGAAGGGGATACCAAATATAATGGCTAATATAGGGTTGTAATATTTGGTATCCCCTTGATGTTGAGGGGCAACATTTAACAAAGCACTGCTTGAACTATCCCTTGCAATGGGGAGGGGAGTACATCATAAGCCTACACTGCGACAGCTTCTGGAAGCCATCTCATTCTTCTTTTGAAGGGGATACCAAATATTACAGCTAATATAGTGTTGTAATATTTGGTATCCCCTTGATTTTGAGGGGTAACATTTAACAACGCACTGTTTGAACTATCCCTTGCATTGGGGAGGGGAGTACATCATAAGCCTACACTGTGACAGCTTCTGGAAGGCATCTCATCCGTTTTTTGAAGGGGATACCAAATATAATGGCTAATATAGGGTTGTAATATTTGGTATCCCCTTGATGTTGAGGGGTAACATTTAACAACGCACTGCTTGAACTATCCCTTGCGTTGGGGAGGGAAGTACATCATAAGCCTACTCTGTGACAGCTTCTGGAAGGCATATCATCCTTTTTTTGAAGGGGATACCAAATATTACAGCTAATATAGTGTTGTAATATTTGGTATCCCCTTGATGTTGAGGGGTAACATTTAACAACGCACTGCTTGAACTATCCCTTGCATTGGGGAGGGCAGTACATCATAAGCCTTCACTGTGACAGCTTCTGGAAGCCATCCCATTCTTTTTTGGAAGGGGATACCAAATATAATGGTTAATATAGGGTTGTAATATTTGGTATCCCCTTGATGTTGAGGGGTGACATTTAACCAAGCACTGCTTGAACTATCCCTTGCAATGGGGAGGGGAGTGTATCATAAGCCTACACTGCGACAGCTTCTGGAAGCCATCTCATTCTTCTTTTGAAGGGGATACCAAATATTACAGCTAATATAGTGTTGTAATATTTGGTATCCTCTTCATTTTGAGGGGTAACATTTAACAACGCACTGCTTGAACTATCCCTTGCGTTGGGGAGGGAAGTACATCATAAGCCTACACTGTGACAGCTTCTGGAAGCCATCTCATCCTTTTTTTGAAGGGGATACCAAATATTACAGCTAATATAGTGTTGTAATATTTGGTATCCCCTTGATTTTGAGGGGTAACATTTAACAATGCACTGCTTGAACTATCCCTTGCGTTGGGGAGGGAAGTACATCATAAGCCTAACTGTGACAGCTTCTGGAAGCCATCTCATCCTTTTATTGAAGGGGATACCAAATATTACAGCTAATATAGTGTTGTAATATTTGGTATCCCCTTGATGTTGGGGGTAACATTTAACAAAGGATTGCTTGAAATATCCCTTGCATTGGGGAGGGGAGTACATCATAAGCCTACACTGTGACAGCTTCTGGAAGGCATCTTATCCTTTTTTTGAAGGGGATACCAAATATTACAGCTAATATGGTGTTGTAATATTTGGTATCCCATTGATGTTGGGGGTAACATTTAACAAAGGATTGCTTGAAATATCCCTTGCATTGGGGAGGGGAGTACATCATAAGCCTACACTGTGACAGCTTCTGGAAGGCATCTCATCCTTTTTTTTAAGGGGATACCAAATATTACAGCTAATATAGTGTTGTAATATTTGGTATCCCCTTGATGTTGAGGGGTAACATTTAACAACGCACTGCTTGAACTATCCCTTGCATTGGGGAGGGCAGTACATCATAAGCCTTCACTGTGACAGCTTCTGGAAGCCATCCCATTCTTTTTATGAAGGGGATACCAAATATAATGGCTAATATAGGGTTGTAATATTTGGTATCCCCTTGATGTTGAGGGGTAACATTTAACAAAGCACTGCTTGAACTATCCCTTGCATTGGGGAGGGGAGTACATCATAGGCCTACACTGTCACAGCTTCTGGAAGCCATCTCATCCTTTTTTTGAAGGGGATACCAAATATAATGGTTAATATAGGGTTGTAATATTTGGTATCCCCTTGATGTTGAGGGGTGACATTTAACCAAGCACTGCTTGAACTATCCCTTGCATTGGGGAGGGAAGTACATCATAAGCCTACACTGTGACAGCTTCTGGAAGCCATCTCATCCTTTTATTGAAGGGGATACCAAATATTACAGCTAATATGGTGTTGTAATATTTGGTATCCCCTTGATGTTGGGGGTAACATTTAACAAAGGATTGCTTGAAATATCCCTTGCATTGGGGAGGGGAGTACATCATAAGCCTACACTGTGACAGCTTCTGGAAGGCATCTCATCCTTTTTTTGAAGGGGATACCAAATATTACAGCTAATATAGTGTTGTAATATTTGGTATCCCCTTGATGTTGAGGGGTAACATTTAACAACGCACTGCTTGAACTATCCCTTGCATTGGGGAGGGGAGTACATCATAAGCCTACACTGTGACAGCTTCTGGAAGGCATCTCATCCTTCTTTTGAAGGGGATACCAAATATTACAGCTAATATAGTGTTGTAATATTTGGTATCCCCTTGATGTTGAGGGGTAACATTTAACAAAGCACTGCTTGAACTATCCCTTGCATTGGGGAGGGGAGTACATCATAAGCCTACACTGTGACAGCTTCTGGAAGACACCTTATCCTTTTTTTGAGGGGGATACCAAATATTACAGCTAATATGGTGTTGTAATATTTGGTATCCCATTGATGTTGGGGGTAACATTTAACAAAGGATTGCTTGAAATATCCCTTGCATTGGGGAGGGGAGTACATCATAAGCCTACAATGTCACAGCTTCTGGAAGCTGTAAGGATATTTGGCATGTTACAGCACAGAGTACAGCACTACTGCACAGGTAGCAAACAGCACAGAGTACAGCACTACTGCACAAGTAGCACATTTTTTTTTTGCAGCACCACCACAAGGGTGCGGTGCATTGCTATATGGGTCACCAGATTAACAAGGAAAGACAGGCTATTCAGTCAAAAACGATTTTAAATATAAAATGCAAATCCAGTTCCTCATTGTAAAAGCACACATTTTTACATTAAAAATGCATACTCTGCCTATATTGCTAGAGACACATTTGAAAATTAACAGCTAACCTATTAACCATTAACCTGACTAATAAAACCTTATTTAACATAACACACTAATAAAATGTGTTCTCCACTGCAGAATTAGGCATACTCTGAAAGCCATTTAAATGTGTGTGCAGATTTTTTTTCTTCTCTTCTTTGTCTGCTTCTCCGTGTTTTTGTGCACAGTAACTGCAGGAAGAAGGAAGTCAGATTTGCAACAATTGCAAATGTATAAGCGAAGCTATTGTTGAGAGTAGGAGGATGAGAGATGATGGATTTCATTGGGACACGTCATACAGAGGGCTGAGATGAAAGTTTTAGTGGGCAGTATCGGGGAAAAAGACAGGCAGACATTTTTCTGCACTACTGGGGAGAAGACCTGGCTGTGGGACTCCTGACTGAATGCAGATTCCTGCGTCCTGCTGCAGTCGAGATTGGGGAGAGCTGAAAGAAGGACCTTTCCACTGGCTGAGGCATTCCTATCTGCAAAAGTTGAGAATTCCAGGCAATGACCCCGGTTTGAGAAGGCAAGCGTTCCTTTTTGCTGGAGTTAATCCAAGGGAGCCACATTCACAAAGAGAACAGCCAAAGAGAACAACTAAAAAGATAAGGTAATGAGAAGTGTGGGAGCTGAGTGTGTACAGTAATATGCAGTCAGTGTAGGATTCCTGTGCATGCCTTAATCAAATGCTAATGTTGCAATTTGAGTTCTGTTCTCCGCCACTCTCTTTGCAGTGTGTCATAGACAATGCTTTTACTGTACCATTTTATTTATTTCTGTAAAGAGTGAGATTGTGTTTAAATGCAACTTTTATAATACAGAAAAATATTTGAAAACAGACGGGTGGTGTATTTACTATTTACCATTACAATGCCGATGATGTGGGGAGATTTTTAAACAGTGCAATGGTCATTTTAAGACAGATGTGTGCATGTCAGAATCAGTATGAATAATTGTGAGTGACTGTAGCATAGCTTGTTGGAGGTACATGAGCCAACGGGAAGAGAGACTCTCTGAACATAGCTCCCTACCGTATATAAGGTAGTGGAAATTACCACAAGACTACCATATATAGCTCTCTGTCGTAAATAAGTCAGTGAGTTCGCCCATGGTGGCACACCAACACTATCACTGGAAAATGTGGTATTCCTAAAATGTAGGTCTGAGGTCTCTCGAGTGATCACACGAAAAATCTAAGCAAAGATAAGGGATTCTGGACATTGGGGCCACAAATAAAACAAGGGAATTATGCTCACCAAAATACCACCAACCACGTATACCAAATATGCAGGTCTGGGTGCTGAAATAATGCATGTCCATTGTATTATTGTTGCACATGGCAAAATCTGAATACAAAGAGTGATTATTGCTAAGTTATTTT
Organism: Ambystoma mexicanum; assembly: GCF_040938575.1. Lineage (NCBI taxonomy): Eukaryota > Metazoa > Chordata > Amphibia > Caudata > Ambystomatidae > Ambystoma > Ambystoma mexicanum. The sequence goes on from NC_090939.1 coordinate 942,365,924, forward strand.
TCGGCGGTAATAAAATACCGTCAGGCCCCAAATCTCCACAAAATACCCTACAAAGCCATCTCATCCTTTTTTTGAAGGGGATACCAAATATAATGGTTAATATAGGGTTGAACTATCCCTTGCATTGGGGAGGGGAGTACATCATAAGCCTACACTGTGACAGCTTCTGGAAGACACCTTATCCTTTTTTTGAGGGGGATACCAAATATTACAGCTAATATGGTGTTGTAATATTTGGTATCCCATTGATGTTGGGGGTAACATTTAACAAAGGATTGCTTGAAATATCCCTTGCATTGGGGAGGGGAGTACATCATAAGCCTACACTGTCACAGCTTCTGGAAGGCATCTCATCCTTTTTTTGAAGGGGATACCAAATATTACAGCTAATATAGTGTTGTAATATTTGGTATCCCCTTGATGTTGAGGGGTAACATTTAACAACGCACTGCTTGAACTATCCCTTGCATTGGGGAGGGCAGTACATCATAAGCCTTCACTGTGACAGCTTCTGGAAGCCACCCGATTCTTTTTATGAAGGGGATACCAAATATAATGGCTAATATAGGGTTGTAATATTTGGTATCCCCTTGATGTTGAGGGGTAACATTTAACAAAGCACTGCTTGAACTATCCCTTGCATTGGGGAGGGGAGTACATCATAGGCCTACACTGTCACAGCTTCTGGAAGCCATCTCATCCTTTTTTTGAAGGGGATACCAAATATAATGGTTAATATAGGGTTGTAATATTTGGTGTCCCCTTGATGTTGAGGGGTGACATTTAACCAAGCACTGCTTGAACTATCCCTTGCATTGGGGAGGGAAGTACATCATAAGCCTAAACTGTGACAGCTTCTGGAAGCCATCTCATCCTTTTATTGAAGGGGATACCAAATATTACAGCTAATATAGTGTTGTAATATTTGGTATCCCCTTGATGTTGGGGGTAACATTTAACAAAGGATTGCTTGAAATATCCCTTGCATTGGGGAGGGGAGTACATCATAAGCCTACACTGTGACAGCTTCTGGAAGGCATCTTATCCTTTTTTTGAAGGGGATACCAAATATTACAGCTAATATGGTGTTGTAATATTTGGTATCCCATTGATGTTGGGGGTAACTTTTAACAAAGGATTGCTTGAAATATCCCTTGCATTGGGGAGGGGAGTACATCATAAGCCTACACTGTGACAGCTTCTGGAAGGCATCTCATCCTTTTTTTGAAGGGGATACCAAATATTACAGCTAATATAGTGTTGTAATATTTGGTATCCCCTTGATGTTGAGGGGTAACATTTAACAACGCACTGCTTGAACTATCCCTTGCATTGGGGAGGGGAGTACATCATAAGCCTACACTGTGACAGCTTCTGGAAGGCATCTCATCCTTCTTTTGAAGGGGATACCAAATATTACAGCTAATATAGTGTTGTAATATTTGGTATCCCCTTGATGTTGAGGGGTAACATTTAACAAAGCACTGCTTGAACTATCCCTTGCATTGGGGAGGGGAGTACATCATAAGCCTACACTGTGACAGCTTCTGGAAGACATCTTATCCTTTTTTTGAAGGGGATACCAAATATTACAGCTAATATGGTGTTGTAATATTTGGTATCCCATTGATGTTGGGGGTAACATTTAACAAAGGATTGCTTGAAATATCCCTTGCATTGGGGAAGGGAGTACATCATAAGCCTACACTGTGACAGCTTCTGGAAGGCATCTCATCCTTTTTTTGAAGGGGATACCAAATATTACAGCTAATATAGTGTTGTAATATTTGGTATCCCCTTGATGCTGAGGGGTAACATTTAACAACGCACTGCTTGAACTATCCCTTGCATTGGGGAGGGCAGTACATCATAAGCCTTCACTGTGACAGCTTCTGGAAGCCATCCGATTCTTTTTATGAAGGGGATACCAAATATAATGGCTAATATAGGGTTGTAATATTTGGTATCCCCTTGATGTTGAGGGGTAACATTTAACAAAGCACTGCTTGAACTATCCCTTGCATTGGGGAGGGGAGTACATCATAGGCCTACACTGTCACAGCTTCTGGAAGCCATCTCATCCTTTTTTTGAAGGGGATACCAAATATAATGGTTAATATAGGGTTGTAATATTTGGTGTCCCCTTGATGTTGAGGGGTGACATTTAACCAAGCACTGCTTGAACTATCCCTTGCATTGGGGAGGGAAGTACATCATAAGCCTACACTGTGACAGCTTCTGGAAGCCATCTCATCCTTTTATTGAAGGGGATACCAAATATTACAGCTAATATAGTGTTGTAATATTTGGTATCCCCTTGATGTTGGGGGTAACATTTAACAAAGGATTGCTTGAAATATCCCTTGCATTGGGGAGGGTAGTACATCATAAGCCTACACTGTGACAGCTTCTGGAAGGCATCTTATCCTTTTTTTGAAGGGGATACCAAATATTACAGCTAATATGGTGTTGTAATATTTGGTATCCCATTGATGTTGGGGGTAACATTTAACAAAGGATTGCTTGAAATATCCCTTGCATTGGGGAGGGGAGTACATCATAAGCCTACACTGTGACAGCTTCTGGAAGGCATCTCATCCTTTTTTTGAAGGGGATACCAAATATTACAGCTAATATAGTGTTGTAATATTTGGTATCCCCTTGATGTTGAGGGGTAACATTTAACAACGCACTGCTTGAACTATCCCTTGCATTGGGGAGGGGAGTACATCATAAGCCTACACTGTGACAGCTTCTGGAAGGCATCTCATCCTTCTTTTGAAGGGGATACCAAATATTACAGCTAATATAGTGTTGTAATATTTGGTATCCCCTTGATGTTGAGAGGTAACATTTAACAAAGCACTGCTTGAACTATCCCTTGCATTGGGGAGGGTAGTACATCATAAGCCTACACTGTGACAGCTTCTGGAAGACACCTTATCCTTTTTTTGAGGGGGATACCAAATATTACAGCTAATATGGTGTTGTAATATTTGGTATCCCATTGATGTTGGGGGTAACATTTAACAAAGGATTGCTTGAAATATCCCTTGCATTGGGGAGGGGAGTACATCATAAGCCTACACTGTCACAGCTTCTGGAAGCCATCTCATCCTTTTTTTGAAGGGGATACCAAATATAATGGTTAATATAGGGTTGTAATATTTGGTATCCCCTTGATGTTGAGGGGTGACATTTAACCAAGCACTGCTTGAACTATCCCTTGCATTGGGGAGGGGAGTATATCATAAGCCTTCACTGTGACAACTTCTGGAAGCCATCCCATTCTTTTTTTGAAGGGGATACCAAATATAATGGCTAATATAGGGTTGTAATATTTGGTATCCCCTTGATGTTGAGGGGCAACATTTAACAAAGCACTGCTTGAACTATCCCTTGCAATGGGGAGGGGAGTACATCATAAGCCTACACTGCGACAGCTTCTGGAAGCCATCTCATTCTTCTTTTGAAGGGGATACCAAATATTACAGCTAATATAGTGTTGTAATATTTGGTATCCCCTTGATTTTGAGGGGTAACATTTAACAACGCACTGTTTGAACTATCCTTTGCATTGGGGAGGGGAGCACATCATAAGCCTTCAATGTGACAGCTTCTGGAAGCCATCCCATCCTTTTTTTGACGGGGATACCAAAGATAATGGCTAATATAGTGTTGTAATATTTGGTATCCCATTGATGTTGGGGGTAACATTTAACAAAGGACTGCTTGAACTATCCCTTGCATTGGGGAGGGGAGTACATCATAAGCCTACACTGTAACAGCTTCTGGAAGGCATCTCATCCATTTTTTGAAGGGGATACCAAATATAATGTCTAATATAGGGTTGTAATATTTGGTATCCCCTTGATGTTGAGGGGTAACATTTAACAAAGCACTGCTTGAACTATCCCTTGCATTGGGGAGGGGAGTACATCATAGGCCTACACTGTCACAGCTTCTGGAAGCCATCTCATCCTTTTTTTTAAGGGGATACCAAATATAATGGTTAATATAGGGTTGTAATATTTGGTATCCCCTTGATGTTGAGGGGTGACATTTAACCAAGCACTGCTTGAACTATCCCTTGCATTGGGGAGGGGAGTATATCATAAGCCTTCACTGTGACAGCTTCTGGAAGCCATCCCATTCTTTTTTTGAAGGGAATACCAAATATAATGGCTAATATAGGGTTGTAATATTTGGTATCCCCTTGATGTTGAGGGGCAACATTTAACAAAGCACTGCTTGAACTATCCCTTGCAATGGGGAGGGGAGTGTATCATAAGCCTACACTGCGACAGCTTCTGGAAGCCATCTCATTCTTCTTTTGAAGGGGATACCAAATATTACAGCTAATACAGTGTTGTAATATTTGGTATCCCCTTGATTTTGAGGGGTAACATTTAACAACGCACTGTTTGAACTATCCCTTGCATTGGGGAGGGGAGCACATCATAAGACTTCAATGTGACAGCTTCTGGAAGCCATCCCATCCTTTTTTTGAAGGGGATACCAAATATAATGGCTAATATAGTGTTGTAATATTTGGTATCCCCTTGATTTTGAGGGGTAACATTTAACAAAGCACTGATTGAACGATCCCTTGCGTTGGGGAGGGGAGTACATCATAAGCCTACACTGTGACAGCTTCTGGAAGCCATCTCATCCTTTTTTTGAAGGGGATACCAAATATTACAGCTAATATAGTGTTGTAATATTTGGTATCCTCTTCATTTTGAGGGGTAACATTTAACAACGCACTGCTTGAACTATCCCTTGCGTTGGGGAGGGAAGTACATCATAAGCCTACACTGTGACAGCTTCTGGAAGCCATCTCATCCTTTTTTTGAAGGGGATACCAAATATTACAGCTAATATAGTGTTGTAATATTTGGTATCCCCTTGATTTTGAGGGGTAACATTTAACAATGCACTGCTTGAACTATCCCTTGCGTTGGGGAGGGAAGTACATCATAAGCCTAACTGTGACAGCTTCTGGAAACCATCTCATCCTTTTATTGAAGGGGATACCAAATATTACAGCTAATATAGTGTTGTAATATTTGGTATCCCCTTGATGTTGGGGGTAACATTTAACAAAGGATTGCTTGAAATATCCCTTGCATTGGGGAGGGGAGTACATCATAAGCCTACACTGTGACAGCTTCTGGAAGGCATCTTATCCTTTTTTTGAAGGGGATACCAAATATTACAGCTAATATGGTGTTGTAATATTTGGTATCCCATTGATGTTGGGGGTAACATTTAACAAAGGATTGCTTGAAATATCCCTTGCATTTGGGAGGGGAGTACATCATAAGCCTACACTGTGACAGCTTCTGGAAGGCATCTCATCCATTTTTTGAAGGGGATACCAAATATAATGTCTAATATAGGGTTGTAATATTTGGTATCCCCTTGATGTTGAGGGGTAACATTTAACAAAGCACTGCTTGAACTATCCCTTGCATTGGGGAGGGGAGTACATCATAGGCCTACACTGTCACAGCTTCTGGAAGCCATCTCATCCTTTTTTTTAAGGGGATACCAAATATAATGGTTAATATAGGGTTGTAATATTTGGTATCCGCTTGATGTTGAGGGGTGACATTTAACCAAGCACTGCTTGAACTATCCCTTGCATTGGGGAGGGGAGTATATCATAAGCCTTCACTGTGACAGCTTCTGGAAGCCATCCCATTCTTTTTTTGAAGGGGATACCAAATATAATGGCTAATATAGGGTTGTAATATTTGGTATCCCCTTGATGTTGAGGGGCAACATTTAACAAAGCACTGCTTGAACTATCCCTGGCAATGGGGAGGGGAGTGTATCATAAGCCTACACTGCGACAGCTTCTGGAAGCCATCTCATTCTTCTTTTGAAGGGGATACCAAATATTACAGCTAATATAGTGTTGTAATATTTGGTATCCCCTTGATTTTGAGGGGTAACATTTAACAACGCACTGTTTGAACTATCCCTTGCATTGGGGAGGGGAGCACATCATAAGACTTCAATGTGACAGCTTCTGGAAGCCATCCCATCCTTTTTTTGAAGGGGATACCAAATATAATGGCTAATATAGTGTTGTAATATTTGGTATCCCCTTGATTTTGAGGGGTAACATTTAACAAAGCACTGATTGAACGATCCCTTGCGTTGGGGAGGGGAGTACATCATAAGCCTACACTGTGACAGCTTCTGGAAGCCATCTCATCCTTTTTTTGAAGGGGATACCAAATATTACAGCTAATATAGTGTTGTAATATTTGGTATCCTCTTCATTTTGAGGGGTAACATTTAACAAGGCACTGCTTGAACTATCCCTTGCGTTGGGGAGGGAAGTACATCATAAGCCTACACTGTGACAGCTTCTGGAAGCCATCTCATCCTTTTTTTGAAGGGGATACCAAATATTACAGCTAATATAGTGCTGTAATATTTGGTATCCCCTTGATTTTGAGGGGTAACATTTAACAATGCACTGCTTGAACTATCCCTTGCGTTGGGGAGGGAAGTACATCATAAGCCTAACTGTGACAGCTTCTGGAAACCATCTCATCCTTTTATTGAAGGGGATACCAAATATTACAGCTAATATAGTGTTGTAATATTTAGTATCCCCTTGATGTTGGGGGTAACATTTAACAAAGGATTGCTTGAAATATCCCTTGCATTGGGGAGGGGAGTACATCATAAGCCTACACTGTGACAGCTTCTGGAAGGCATCTTATCCTTTTTTTGAAGGGGATACCAAATATTACAGCTAATATGGTGTTGTAATATTTGGTATCCCATTGATGTTGGGGGTAACATTTAACAAAGGATTGCTTGAAATATCCCTTGCATTGGGGAGGGGAGTACATCATAAGCCTACACTGTGACAGCTTCTGGAAGGCATCTCATCCTTTTTTTGAAGGGGATACCAAATATTACAGCTAATATAGTGTTGTAATATTTGGTATCCCCTTGATGTTGAGGGGTAACATTTAACAACGCACTGCTTGAACTATCCCTTGCATTGGGGAGGGCAGTACATCATAAGCCTTCACTGTGACAGCTTCTGGAAGCCATCCCATTCTTTTTATGAAGGGGATACCAAATATAATGGCTAATATAGGGTTGTAATATTTGGTATCCCCTTGATGTTGAGGGGTAACATTTAACAAAGCACTGATTGAACTATCCCTTGCATTGGGGAGGGGAGTACATCATAGGCCTACACTGCCACAGCTTCTGGAAGCCATCTCATCCTTTTTTTGAAGGGGATAACAAATATAATGGTTAATATAGGGTTGTAATATTTGGTATCCCCTTGATGTTGAGGGGTGACATTTAACCAAGCACTGCTTGAACTATCCCTTGCATTGGGGAGGGGAGTATATCATAAGCCTTCACTGTGACAGCTTCTGGAAGCCATCCCATTCTTTTTTTGAAGGGGATACCAAATATAATGGCTAATATAGGGTTGTAATATTTGGTATCCCCTTGATGTTGAGGGGCAACATTTAACAAAGCACTGCTTGAACTATCCCTTGCAATGGGGAGGGGAGTACATCATAAGCCTACACTGCGACAGCTTCTGGAAGCCATCTCATTCTTTTTTTGAAGGGGATACCAAATATAATGGCTAATATAGGGTTGTAATATTTGGTATCCCCTTGATTTTGAGGAGTAACATTTAACAACGCACTGTTTGAACTATCCCTTGCATTGGGGAGGGGAGCACATCATAAGACTTCAATGTGACAGCTTCTAGAAGCCATCCCATCCCTTTTTTGAAGGGGATACCAAATATAATGGCTAATATAGTGTTGTAATATTTAGTATCCCCTTGTTTTTGAGCGGTAACATTTAACAAAGCACTAATTGAACGATCCCTTGCGTTGGGGAGGGGAGGACATCATAAGCCTACACTGTGACAGCTTCTGGAAGCCATCTCATCCTTTTTTTGAAGGGGATACCAAATATTACAGCTAATATAGTGTTGTAATATTTGGTATCCTCTTCATTTTGAGGGGTAACATTTAACAACGCACTGCTTGAACTATCCCTTGCATTGGGGAGGGAAGTACATCATAAGCCAACACTGTGACAGCTTCTGGAAGCCATCTCATCCTTTTTTTGAAGGGGATACCAAATATTACAGCTAATATAGTTTTGTAATATTTGGTATCCCCTTGATTTTGAGGGGTAACATTTAACAATACACTGCTTGAACTATCCCTTGCGTTGGGGAGGGAAGTACATCATAAGCCTACACTGTGACAGCTTCTGGAAGCCATCTCATCCTTTTATTGAAGGGGATACCAAATATTACACCTAATATAGTGTTGTAATATTTGGTATCCCCTTGATGTTGGGGGTAACATTTAACAAAGGATTGCTTGAAATATCCCTTGCATTGGGGAGGGGAGTACATCATAAGCCTACACTGTGACAGCTTCTGGAAGGCATCTTATCCTTTTTTTGAAGGGGATACCAAATATTACAGCTAATATGGTGTTGTAATATTTGGTATCTCATTGATGTTGGGGGTAACATTTAACAAAGGATTGCTTCAAATATCCCTTGCATTGGGGAGGGGAGTACATCATAAGCCTACACTGTGACAGCTTCTGGAAGGCATCTCATCCTTTTTTTGAAGGGGATACCAAATATTACAGCTAATATAGTGTTGTAATATTTGGTATCCCCTTGATGTTGAGGGGTAACATTTAACAACGCACTGCTTGAACTATCCCTTGCATTGGGGAGGGCAGTACATCATTAGCCTTCACTGTGACAGCTTCTGGAAGCCATCCCATTCTTTTTTTGAAGGGGATACCAAATATAATGGCTAATATAGGGTTGTAATATTTGGTATCCCCTTGATGTTGAGGGGTAACATTTAACAAAGCACTGCTTGAACTATCCCTTGCATTGGGGAGGGGAGTACATCATAGGCCTACACTGTCACAGCTTCTGGAAGCCATCTCATCCTTTTTTTGAAGGGGATACCAAATATAATGGTTAATATAGGGTTGTAATATTTGGTATCCCCTTGATGTTGAGGGGTGACATTTAACCAAGCACTGCTTGAACTATCCCTTGCATTGGGGAGGGGAGTATATCATAAGCCTTCACTGTGACAGCTTCTGGAAGCCATCCCATTCTTTTTTTGAAGGGGATACCAAATATAAAGGCTAATATAGGGTTGTAATATTTGGTATCCCCTTGATGTTGAGGGGCAACATTTAACAAAGCACTGCATGAACTATCCCTTGCAATGGGGAGGGGAGTACATCATAAGCCTACACTGCGACAGCTTCTGGAAGCCATCTCATTCTTCTTTTGAAGGGGATACCAAATATTACAGCTAATATAGTGTTGTAATATTTGGTATCCCCTTGATTTTGAGGGGTAACATTTAACAACGCACTGTTTGAACTATCCCTTGCATTGGGGAGGGGAGCACATCATAAGCCTTCAACTTGACAGCTTCTGGAAGCCATCCCATCCTTTTTTTGAAGGGGATACCAAATATAATGGCTAATATAGTGTTGTAATATTTGGTATCCCCTTGATTTTGAGGGGTAATATTTAACAATGCAATGCTTGAACTATCCCTTGCGTTGGGGAGGGAAGTACATCATAAGCCTACACTGTGACAGCTTCTGGAAGCCATCTCATCCTTTTATTGAAGGGGATACCAAATATTACAGCTAATATAGTGTTGTAATATTTGGTATCCCCTTGATTTTGAGGGGTAACATTTAACAACGCACTGCTTGAACTATCCCCTGCGTTGGGGAGGGAAGTACATCATAAGCCTACACTGTGACAGCTTCTGGAAGCCATCTCATCCTTTTTTTGAAGGGGATACCAAATATTACAGCTAATATAGTGTTGTAATATTTGGTATCCCCTTGATTTTGAGGGGTAACATTTAACAAAGCACTGCTTGAACTATCCCTTGCGTTGGAGAGGGGAGTACATCATAAGCCTACACTGTGACAGCTTCTGGAAGCCATCCCATCCTTTTTTTGAAGGGGATACCAAATATAATGGGTAATATAGGGTTGTGATATTTGGTATCCCCTTGATGTTGAGGGGCAACATTTAACATAGCAGTGCTTGAACTATCCCTTGCATTGGGGAGGGGAGTACATCATAAGCGCACACTGTGACAGCTTCTGGAAGCCATCTCATCCTTTTATTGAAGGGGATACCAAATATTACAGCTAATATAGTGTTGTAATATTTGGTATCCCCTTGATGTTGGGGGTAACATTTAACAAAGGATTGCTTGAAATATCCCTTGCATTGGGGAGGGGAGTACATCATAAGCCTACACTGTGACAGCTTCTGGAAGGCATCTCATCCTTTTTTTAAGGGGATACCAAATATTACAGCTAATATAGTGTTGTAATATTTGGTATCCCCTTGATGTTGAGGGGTAACATTTAACAACGCACTGCTTGAACTATCCCTTGCATTGGGGAGGGCAGTACATCATAAGCCTTCACTGTGACAGCTTCTGGAAGCCATCCCATTATTTTTTTGAAGGGGATACCAAATATAATGGCTAATATAGGGTTGTAATATTTGGTATCCCCTTGATGTTGAGGGGTAAAATTTAACAAAGCACTGCTTGAACTATCCCTTGCATTGGGGAGGGGAGTACATCATAGGCCTACACTGTCACAGCTTCTGGAAGCCATCTCATCCTTTTTTTGAAGGGGATACCAAATATAATGGTTAATATAGGGTTGTAATATTTGGTATCCCCTTGATGTTGAGGGGTGACATTTAACCAAGCACTGCTTGAACTATCCCTTGCATTGGGGAGGGGAGTATATCATAAGTCTTCACTGTGACAGCTTCTGGAAGCCATCCCATTCTTTTTTGAAGGGGATACCAAATATAATGGCTAATATAGGGTTGTAATATTTGGTATCCCCTTGATGTTGAGGGGCAACATTTAACAAAGCACTGCTTGAACTATCCCTTGCAATGGGGAGGGGAGTACATCATAAGCCTACACTGTGACAGCTTCTGGAAGCCATCTCATTCTTCTTTTGAAGGGGATACCAAATATTACAGCTAATATAGTGTTGTAATATTTGGTATCCCCTTGATTTTGAGGGGTAACATTTAACAACGCACTGTTTGAACTATCCCTTGCATTGGGGAGGGGAGCACATCATAAGCCTTCAATGTGACAGCTTCTGGAAGCCATCCCATCCTTTTTTTGAAGGGGATACCAAATATAATGGCTTATATAGTGTTGTAATATTTGGTATCCCCTTGATTTTGAGGGGTAACATTTAACAAAGCACTGATTGAACGATCCCTTGCGTTGGGTAGGGGAGTACATCATAAGCCTACACTGTGACAGCTTCTGGAAGCCATCTCATCCTTTTTTTGAAGGGGATACCAAATATTACAGCTAATATAGTGTTGTGATATTTGGTATCCTCTTCATTTTGAGGGGTAACATTTAACAACGCACTGCTTGAACTATCCCTTGCGTTTGGGAGGGAAGTACATCATAAGCTTACACTGTGACAGCTTCTGGAAGCCATCTCATCCTTTTTTTGAAGGGGATACCAAATATTACAGCTAATATAGTATTGTAATATTTGGTATTCCCTTGATTTTGAGGGGTAACATTTAACAATGCACTGCTTTAACTATCCCTTGCGTTGGGGAGGGAAGTACATCATAAGCCTACACTGTGACAGCTTCTGGAAGCCGTCTCATCCTTTTATTGAAGGGGATACCAAATATTACAGCTAATATAGTGTTGTAATATTTGGTATCCCCTTGATTTTGAGGGGTAACATTTAACAACGCACTGCTTGAACTATCCCTTGCGTTGGGGAGGGAAGTACATCATAAGCCTACACTGTGACAGCTTCTGGAAGCCATTTCATCCTTTTTTTGAAGGGGATACCAAATATTACAGCTAATATAGTGTTGTAATATTTGGTATCCCCTTGATTTTGAGGGGTAACATTTAACAAAGCACTGCTTGAACTATCCCTTGCGTTGGAGAGGGGAGTACATCATAAGCCTACACTGTGACAGCTTCTGGAAGCCATCCCATCCTTTTTTTGAAGGGGATACCAAATATAATGGGTAATATAGGGTTGTGATATTTGGTATCCCCTTGATGTTGGGGGTAACATTTAACAAAGGATTGCTTGAAATATCCCTTGCATTGGGGAGGGGAGTACATCATAAGCCTACACTGTGACAGCTTCTGGAAGGCATCTCATCCTTTTTTTGAAGGGGATACCAAATATTACAGCTAATATAGTGTTGTAATATTTGGTATCCCCTTGATGTTGAGGGGTAACATTTAACAACGCACTGCTTGAACTATCCCTTGCATTGGGGAGGGCAGTACATCATAAGCCTTCACCGTGACAGCTTCTGGAAGCCATCCCATTATTTTTTTGAAGGGGATACCAAATATAATGGCTAATATAGGGTTGTAATATTTGGTATCCCCTTGATGTTGAGGGGTAACATTTAACAAAGCACTGCTTGAACTATCCCTTGCATTGGGGAGGGGAGTACATCATAGGCCTACACTGTCACAGCTTCTGGAAGCCATCTCATCCTTTTTTTGAAAGGGATACCAAATATAATGGTTAATATAGGGTTGTAATATTTGGTATCCCCTTGATGTTGAGGGGTGACATTTAACCAAGCACTGCTTGAACTATCCCTTGCATTGGGGAGGGGAGTATATCATAAGTCTTCACTGTGACAGCTTCTGGAAGCCATCCCATTTTTTTTGAAGGGGATACCAAATATAATGGCTAATATAGGGTTGTAATATTTGGTATCCCCTTGATGTTGAGGGGCAACATTTAACAAAGCACTGCTTGAACTATCCCTTGCAATGGGGAGGGGAGTACATCATAAGCCTACACTGCGACAGCTTCTGGAAGCCATCTCATTCTTCATTTGAAGGGGATACCAAATATTACAGCTAATATAGTGTTGTAATATTTGGTATCCCCTTGATTTTGAGGGGTAACATTGAACAACGCACTGTTTGAACTATCCCTTGCATTGGGGAGGGGAGCACATCATAAGCCTTCAATGTGACAGCTTCTGGAAGCCATCCCATCCTTTTTTTGAAGGGGATACCAAATATAATGGCTTATATAGTGTTGTAATGTTTGGTATCCCCTTGATTTTGAGGGGTAACATTTAACAAAGCACTGATTGAACGATCCCTTGCGTTGGGTAGGGGAGTACATCATAAGCCTACACTGTGACAGCTTCTGGAAGCCATCTCATCCTTTTTTTGAAGGGGATACCAAATATTACAGCTAATATAGTGTTGTAATATTTGGTATCCTCTTCATTTTGAGGGGTAACATTTAACAACGCACTGCTTGAACTATCCCTTGCGTTTGGGAGGGAAGTACATCATAAGCTTACACTGTGACAGCTTCTGGAAGCCATCTCATCCTTTTTTTGAAGGGGATACCAAATATTACAGCTAATATAGTGTTGTAATATTTGGTATCCCCTTGATTTTGAGGGGTAACATTTAGCAATGCACTGCTTTAACTATCCCTTGCGTTGGGGAGGGAAGTACATCATAAGCCTACACTGTGACAGCTTCTGGAAGCCATCTCATCCTTTTATTGAAGGGGATACCAAATATTACAGCTAATATAGTGTTGTAATATTTGGTATCCCCTTGATTTTGAGGGGTAACATTTAACAACGCACTGCTTGAACTATCCCTTGCGTTGGAGAGGGAAGTACATCATAAGCCTACACTGTGACAGCTTCTGGAAGCCATCTCATCCTTTTTTTGAAGGGGATACCAAATATTACAGCTAATATAGTGTTGTAATATTTGGTATCCCCTTGATTTTGAGGGGTAACATTTAACAAAGCACTGCTTGAACTATCCCTTGCATTGGGGAGGGGAGTACATCATAAGCCTACACTGTGACAGCTTCTGGAAGGCATCTTATCCTTTTTTTGAAGGGGATACCAAATATTACAGCTAATATAGTGTTGTAATATTTGGTATCCCTTTGATGTTGAGGGGTAACATTTAACAAAGCACTGCTTGAACTATCCCTTGCATTGGGGAGGGGAGTATATCATAAGCCTTCACTGTGACAGCTTCTGGAAGCCATCCCATTATTTTTTTGAAGGGGATACCAAATATAATGGGTAATATAGGGTTGTGATATTTGGTATCCCCTTGATGTTGAGGGGTGACATTTAACCAAGCACTGCTTGAACTATCCCTTGCATTGGGGAGGGGAGTATATCATAAGCCTTCACTGTGACAGCTTCTGGAAGCCATCCCATTATTTTTTTGAAGGGGATACCAAATATAATGGCTAGTATAGGGTTGTAATATTTGGTATCCCCTTGATGTTGAGGGGTAACATTTAACAAAGCACTGCTTGAACTATCCCTTGCATTGGGGAGGGGAGTACATCATAGGCCTACACTGTCACAGCTTCTGGAAGCCATCTCATCCTTTTTTTTAAGGGGATACCAAATATAATGGTTAATATAGGGTTGTAATATTTGGTATCCCCTTGATGTTGAGGGGTGACATTTAACCAAGCACTGCTTGAACTATCCCTTGCATTGGGGAGGGGAGTATATCATAAGCCTTCACTGTGACAGCTTCTGGAAGCCATCCCATTCTTTTTTGAAGGGGATACCAAATATAATGGCTAATATAGGGTTGTAATATTTGGTATCCCCTTGATGTTGAGGGGCAACATTTAACAAAACACTGCTTGAACTATCCCTTGCAATGGGGAGGGGAGTACATCATAAGCCTACACTGCGACAGCTTCTGGAAGCCATCTCATTCTTCTTTTGAAGGGGATACCAAATATTACAGCTAATATAGTGTTGTAATATTTGGTATCCCTTGATTTTGAGGGGTAACATTTAACAACGCACTGTTTGAACTATCCCTTGCATTGGGGAGGGGAGCACATCATAAGCCTTCAATGTGACAGCTTCTGGAAGCCATCCCATCCTTTTTTTGAAGGGGATACCAAATATAATAGCTTATATAGTGTTGTAATATTTGGTATCCCCTTGATTTTGACGGGTAACATTTAACAAAGCACTGATTGAACGATCCCTTGCGTTGGGGAGGGGAGTACATCATAAGCCTACACTGCGACAGCTTCTGGAAGCCATCTCATCCTTTTTTTGAAGGGGATACCAAATATTACAGCTAATATAGTGTTGTAATATTTGGTATCCTCTTCATTTTGAGGGGTAACATTTAACAACGCACTGCTTGAACTATCCCTTGCGTTGGGGAGGGAAGTACATCATAAGCTTACACTGTGACAGCTTCTGGAAGCCATCTCATCCTTTTTTTGAAGGGGATACCAAATATTACAGCTAATATAGTGTTGTAATATTTGGTATCCCCTTGATTTTGAGGGGTAACATTTAACAATGCACTGCTTTAACTATCCCTTGCGTTGGGGAGGGAAGTACATCATAGGCCTACACTGTGACAGCTTCTGGAAGCCATCTCATCCTTTTATTGAAGGGGATACCAAATATTACAGCTAATATAGTGTTGTAATATTTGGTATACCCTTGATTTTGAGGGGTAACATTTAACAACGCACTGCTTGAACTATCCCTTGCGTTGGGGAGGGAAGTACATCATAAGCCTACACTGTGACAGCTTCTGGAAGCCATCTCATCCTTTTTTTGAAGGGGATACCAAATATTACAGCTAATATAGTGTTGTAATATTTGGGATCCCCTTGATTTTGAGGGGTAACATTTAACAAAGCACTGCTTGAACTATCCCTTGCGTTGGAGAGGGGAGTACATCATAAGCCTACACTGTGACAGCTTCTGGAAGCCATCCCATCCTTTTTTTGAAGGGGATACCAAATGTAATGGGTAATATAGGGTTGTGATATTTGGTATCCCCTTGATGTTGAGGGGCAACTTTAACAAAGCAGTGCTTGAACTATCCCTTGCATTGGGGAGGGGAGTACATCATAAGCGCACACTGTGACAGCTTCTGGAAGCTATCCCATCCTTTTTTTGAAGGGGATACCAAATATAATGGCTAATATAGTGTTGTAATATTTGGTATCCTCTTCATTTTGAGGGGTAACATTTAACAATGCACTGCTTGAACTATCCCTTGCGTTGGGGAGGGAAGTACATCATAAGCCTACACTGTGACAGCTTCTGGAAGCCATCTCATCCTTTTTTTGAAGGGGATACTAAATATTACAGCTAATATAGTGTTGTAATATTTGGTATCCCCTTGATTTTGAGGGGTAACATTTAACAATGCACTGCTTGAACTATCCCTTGCGTTGGGGAGGGAAGTACATCATAAGCCTACACTGTGACAGCTTCTGGAAGCCATCTCATCCTTTTATTGAAGGGAAACCAAATATTACAGCTAATATAGTGTTGTAATATTTGGTGTCCCCTTGATGTTGGGGGTAACATTTAACAAAGGATTGCTTGAAATATCCCTTGCATTGGGGAGGGGAGTACATCATAAGCCTACACTGTGACAGCTTCTGGAAGGCATCTTATCCTTTTTTTGAAGGGGATACCAAATATTACAGCTAATATGGTGTTGTAATATTTGGTATCCCATTGATGTTGGCGGTAACATTTAACAAAGGATTGCTTGAAATATCCCTTGCATTGGGGAGGGGAGTACATCATAAGCCTACGCTGTGACAGCTTCTGGAAGGCATCTCATCCTTTTTTTGAAGGGGATACCAAATATTACAGCTAATATAGTGTTGTAATATTTGGTATCCCCTTGATGTTGAGGGGTAACATTTAACAACGCACTGCTTGAACTATCCCTTGCATTGGGGAGGGCAGTACATCATAAGCCTTCACTGTGACAGCTTCTGGAAGCCATCCCATTCTTTTTTTGAAGGGGATGCCAAATATAATGGCTAATATAGGGTTGTAATATTTTGTATCCCCTTGATGTTGAAGGGTGACATTTAACCAAGCACTGCTTGAACTATCCCTTGCATTGGGGAGGGGAGTATATCATAAGCCTTCACTGTGACAGTTTCTGGAAGCCATCCCATTTCTTTTTTGAAGGGGATACCAAATATAATGGCTAATATAGGGTTGTAATATTTGGTATACCCTTGATGTTGAGGGGCAACATTTAAAAAAGCAATGCTTGAACTATCCCTTGCAATGGGGAGGGGAGTACATCATAAGCCTACACTGCGACAGCTTCTGGAAGCCATCTCATTCTTCTTTTGAAGGGGATACCAAATATTACAGCTAATATAGTGTTGTGATATTTGGTATCCCCTTGATTTTGAGGGGTAACATTTAATAACGCACTGTTTGAACTATCCCTTGCATTGGGGAGGGGAGCACATCATAAGCCTACACCGTGACAGCTTCTGGAAGCCATCTCATCCTTTTTTTGAAGGGGATACCAAATATTACAGCTAATATAGTGTTGTGATATTTGGTATCCTCTTCATTTTGAGGGGTAACATTTAACAACGCACTGCTTGAACTATCCCTTGCGTTGGGGAGGGAAGTACATCATAAGCCTACACTGTGACAGCTTCTGGAAGCCATCTCATCCTTTTTTTGAAGGGGATACCAAATATTACAGCTAATATAGTGTTGTAATATTTGGTATCCCCTTGATGTTGAGGGGTAACATTTAACAACGCACTGCTTGAACTAACCCTTGCATTGGGGAGGGCAGTACATCATAAGCCTTCACTGTGACAGCTTCTGGAAGCCATCCCATTCTTTTTTTGAAGGGGATACGAAATATAATGGCTAATATAGTGTTGTAATATTTGGTATCCCCTTCGATTTTGAAGGGTAACATTTAACAAAGCACTGCTTGAACGATCCCTTGCGTTGGGGAGGGGAGTACATCATAAGCCTACACTGTGACAGCTTCTGGAAGCCATCTCATCCTTTTTTTGAAGGGGATACCAAATATTACAGCTAATATAGTGTTGTGATATTTGGTATCCTCTTCATTTTGAGGGGTAACATTTAACAACGCACTGCTTGAACTATCCCTTGCGTTGGGGAGGGAAGTACATCATAAGCCTAAACTGTGACAGCTTCTGGAAGCCATCTCATCCTTTTTTTGAAGGGGATACGAAATATTACAGCTAATATAGTGTTGTAATATTTGGTATCCCCTTGATGTTGAGGGGTAACATTTAACAACGCACTGCTTGAACTAACCCTTGCATTGGGGAGGGCAGTACATCATAAGCCTTCACTGTGACAGCTTCTGGAAGCCATCCCATTCTTTTTTTGAAGGGGATACGAAATATAATGGCTAATATAGGGTTGTAATATTTGGTATCCCCTTGATGTTGAGGGGTAACATTTAACAAAGCACTGCTTGAACTATCCCTTGCATTGGGGAGGGGAGTACATCATAAGCCTACACTGCGACAGCTTCTGGAAGCCATCTCATCCTTCTTTTGAAGCGGATACCAAATATTACAGCTAATATAGTGTTGTAATATTTGGTATCCCCTTGATTTTGAGGGGTAACATTTAACAAAGCACTCCTTGAACTATCCCTTGCATTGGGGAGGGGAGTACATCATAAGCCTACACTGTGACAGCTTCTGGAAGCCACCTCATCCTTTTTCGAAGGGGATACCAAATATTACAGCTAATATAGTGATGTAATATTTGGTATCCCATTGATGTTGGGGGTAACATTTAACAAAGGACTGCTTGAAATATCCCTTGCATTGGGGAGGGGAGTACATCATAAGCCTACACTGTGACAGCTTCTGGAAGGCATCTCATCCTTTTTTTGAAGGGGATACCAAATATTACAGCTAATATAGTGTTGTAATATTTGGTATCACCTTGATGTTGAGGGGTAACATTTAACAACGCACTGCTTGAACCATCCCTTGCATTGGGGAGGGCAGTACATCATAAGCCTTCACTGTGACAGCTTCTGGAAGCCATCCCATTCTTTTTTTGAAGGGGATACCAAATATAATGGCTAATATAGGGTTGTAATATTTGGTATCCCCTTGATGTTGAGGGGCAACATTTAACAAAGCACTGCTTGAACTATCCCTTGCAATGGGGAGGGGAGTACATCATAAGCCTACACTGCGACAGCTTCTGGAAGCCATCTCATTCTTCTTTTGAAGGGGATACCAAATATTACAGCTAATATAGTGTTGTAATATTTGGTATCCCCTTGATTTTGAGGGGTAACATTTAACAACGCACTGTTTGAACTATCCCTTGCATTGGGGAGGGGAGTACATCATAAGCCTACACTGTGACAGCTTCTGGAAGGCATCTCATCCATTTTTTGAAGGGGATACCAAATATTACAGCTAATATAGTGTTGTAATATTTGGTATCCCCTTGATGTTGAGGGGTAACATTTAACAACGCACTGCTTGAACTATCCCTTGCATTGGGGAGGGCAGTACATCATAAGCCTTCACTGTGACAGCTTCTGGAAGCCATCCCATTCTTTTTTGAAGGGGATACCAAATATAATGGTTAATATAGGGTTGTAATATTTGGTATCCCCTTGATGTTGAGGGGTGACATTTAACCAAGCACTGCTTGAACTATCCCTTACATTGGGGAGGGGAGTATATCATAAGCCTTCACTGTGACAGCTTCTGGAAGCCATCCCATTCTTTTTTTGAAGGGGATACCAAATATAATGGTTAATATAGGGTTGTAATATTAGGTATCCCCTTGATGTTGAGGGGCAACATTTAACAAAGCACTGCTTGAACTATCCCTTGCATTGGGGAGGGGAGTACATTATAGGCCTACACTGTCACAGCTTCTGGAAGCCATCTCATCCTTTTTTTGAAGGGGATACCAAATATAATGGTTAATATAGGGTTGTAATATTTGGTATCCCCTTGATGTTGAGGGGCAACATTTAACAAAGCACTGCTTGAACTATTCCTTGCATTGGGGAGGGCAGTACATCATAAGCCTACAATGCGACAGCTTCTGGAAGCCATCTCATCTTTCTTTTGAAGGGGATACCAAATATTACAGCTAATATAGTGTTGTAATATTTGGTATCCCCTTGATGTTGAGGGGTAATATTTAACAAAGCACTGCTTGAACTATCCCTTGCATTGGGGAGGGGAGTACATCATAAGCCTACACTGTGACAGCTTCTGGAAGACACCTTATCCTTTTTTTGAGGGGGATACCAAATATTACAGCTAATATGGTGTTGTAATATTTGGTACCCCATTGATGTAGGGGGTAACATTTAACAAAGGATTGCTTGAAATATCCCTTGCATTGGGGAGGGGAGTATATCATAAGCCTTCACTGTGACAACTTCTGGAAGCCATCCCATTCTTTTTTTGAAGGGGATACCAAATATAATGGCTAATATAGGGTTGTAATATTTGGTATCCCCTTGATGTTGAGGGGCAACATTTAACAAAGCACTGCTTGAACTATCCCTTGCAATGGGGAGGGGAGTACATCATAAGCCTACACTGCGACAGCTTCTGGAAGCCATCTCATTCTTCTTTTGAGGGGGATACCAAATATTACAGCTAATATGGTGTTGTAATATTTGGTACCCCATTGATGTAGGGGGTAACATTTAACAAAGGATTGCTTGAAATATCCCTTGCATTGGGGAGGGCAGTACATCATAAGCCTTCACTGTGACAGCTTCTGGAAGCCATCCCATTCTTTTTTGAAGGGGATACCAAATATAATGGTTAATATAGGGTTGTAATATTTGGTATCCCCTTGATGTTGAGGGGTGACATTTAACCAAGCACTGCTTGAACTATCCCTTACATTGGGGAGGGGAGTATATCATAAGCCTTCACTGTGACAGCTTCTGGAAGCCATCCCATTCTTTTTTTGAAGGGGATACCAAATATAATGGTTAATATAGGGTTGTAATATTAGGTATCCCCTTGATGTTGAGGGGCAACATTTAACAAAGCACTGCTTGAACTATTCCTTGCATTGGGGAGGGCAGTACATCATAAGCCTACAATGCGACAGCTTCTGGAAGCCATCTCATCTTTCTTTTGAAGGGGATACCAAATATTACAGAATATAGTGTTGTAAAATTTGGTATCCCCTTGATGTTGAGGGGTAACATTTAACAAAGCACTGCTTGAACTATCCCTTGCATTGGGGAGGGGAGTACATCATAAGCCTACACTGTGACAGCTTCTGGAAGACACCTTATCCTTTTTTTGAGGGGGATACCAAATATTACAGCTAATATGGTGTTGTAATATTTGGTATCCCATTGATGTTGGGGGTAACATTTAACAAAGGATTGCTTGAAATATCCCTTGCATTGGGGAGGGGAGTATATCATAAGCCTTCACTGTGACAACTTCTGGAAGCCATCCCATTCTTTTTTTGAAGGGGATACCAAATATAATGGCTAATATAGGGTTGTAATATTTGGTATCCCCTTGATTTTGAGGGGTAACATTTTACAACGCACTGTTTGAACTATCCCTTGCATTGGGGAGGGGAGCACATCATAAGCCTTCAATGTGACAGCTTCTGGAAGCCATCCCATCCTTTTTTTGACGGGGATACCAAAGATAATGGCTAATATAGTGTTGTAATATTTGGTATCCCATTGATGTTGGGGGTAACATTTAACAAAGGACTGCTTGAACTATCCCTTGCATTGGGGAGGGGAGTACATCATAAGCCTACACTGTGACAGCTTCTGGAAGGCATCTCATCCGTTTTTTGAAGGGGATACCAAATATAATGTCTAATATAGGGTTGTAATATTTGGTATCCCCTTGATGTTGAGGGGTAACATTTAACAAAGCACTGCTTGAACTATCCCTTGCATTGGGGAGGGGAGTACATCATAGGCCTACACTGTCACAGCTTCTGGAAGCCATCTACTCCTTTTTTTGAAGGGGATACCAAATATAATGGTTAATATAGGGTTGTAATTTTTGGTATCCCCTTGATGTTGAGGGGTGACATTTAACCAAGCACTGCTTGAACTATCCCTTGCATTGGGGAGGGGAGTATATCATAAGCCTTCACTGTGACAGCTTCTGGAAGCCATCCCATTCTTTTTTTGAAGGGGATACCAAATATAATGGCTAATATAGGGTTGTAATATTTGGTATCCCCTTGATGTTGAGGGGCAACATTTAACAAAGCACTGCTTGAACTATCCCTTGCAATGGGGAGGGGAGTGTATCATAAGCCTACACTGCGACAGCTTCTGGAAGCCATCTCATTCTTCTTTTGAAGGGGATACCAAATATTACAGCTAATATAGTGTTGTAATATTTGGTATCCTCTTCATTTTGAGGGGTAACATTTAACAACGCACTGCTTGAACTATCCCTTGCGTTGGGGAGGGAAGTACATCATAAGCCTTCACTGTGACAGCTTCTGGAAGCCATCTCATCCTTTTTTTGAAGGGGATACCAAATATTACAGCTAATATAGTGTTGTAATATTTGGTATCCCCTTGATTTTGAGGGGTAACATTTAACAATGCACTGCTTGAACTATCCCTTGCGTTGGGGAGGGAAGTACATCATAAGCCTAACTGTGACAGCTTCTGGAAGCCATCTCATCCGTTTTTTGAAGGGGATACCAAATATAATGTCTAATATAGGGTTGTAATATTTGGTATCCCCTTGATGTTGAGGGGTAACATTTAACAAAGCACTGCTTGAACTATCCCTTGCATTGGGGAGGGGAGTACATCATAGGCCTACACTGTCACAGCTTCTGGAAGCCATCTCATCCTTTTTTTGAAGGGGATACCAAATATAATGGTTAATATAGGGTTGTAATATTTGGTATCCCCTTGATGTTGAGGGGTGACATTTAACCAAGCACTGCTTGAACTATCCCTTGCATTGGGGAGGGGAGTATATCATAAGCCTTCACTGTGACAGCTTCTGGAAGCCATCCCATTCTTTTTTTGAAGGGGATACCAAATATTACAGCTAATATAGTGTTGTAATATTTGGTATCACCTTGATGTTGAGGGGTAACATTTAACAAAGCACTGCTTGAACTATCCCTTGCATTGGGGAGGGCAGTACATCATAAGCCTTCACTGTGACAGCTTCTGGAAGCCATCCCATTCTTTTTTTGAAGGGGATACCAAATATAATGGCTAATATAGGGTTGTAATATTTGGTATCCCCTTTATGTTGAGGGGCAACATTTAACAAAGCACTGCTTGAACTATCCCTTGCAATGGGGAGGGGAGTACATCATAAGCCTACACTGCGACAGCTTCTGGAAGCCATCTCATTCTTCTTTTGAAGGGGATACCAAATATTACAGCTAATATAGTGTTGTAATATTTGGTATCCTCTTCATTTTGAGGGGTAACATTTAACAACGCACTGCTTGAACTATCCCTTGCGTTGGGGAGGGAAGTACATCATAAGCCTACACTGTGACAGCTTCTGGAAGCCATCTCATCCTTTTTTTGAAGGGGATACCAAATATTACAGCTAATATAGTGTTGTAATATTTGGTATCCCCTTGATGTTGGGGGTAACATTTAACAAAGGATTGCTTGAAATATCCCTTGCATTGGGGAGGGGAGTACATCATAAGCCTACACTGTGACAGCTTCTGGAAGGCATCTTATCCTTTTTTTGAAGGGGATACCAAATATTACAGCTAATATGGTGTTGTAATATTTGGTATCCCATTGATGTTGGGGGTAACATTTAACAAAGGATTGCTTGAAATATGTCTTGCATTGGGGAGGGGAGTACATCATAAGCCTACACTGTGACAGCTTCTGGAAGGCATCTCATCCTTTTTTTGAAGGGGATACCAAATATTACAGCTAATATAGTGTTGTAATATTTGGTATCCCCTTGATGTTGAGGGGTAACATTTAACAACGCACTGCTTGAACTATCCCTTGCATTGGGGAGGGCAGTACATCATAAGCCTTCACTGTGACAGCTTCTGGAAGCCATCCCATTCTTTTTATGAAGGGGATACCAAATATAATGGCTAATATAGGGTTGTAATATTTGGTATCCCCTTGATGTTGAGGGGTAACATTTAACAAAGCACTGCTTGAACTATCCCTTGCATTGGGGAGGGGAGTACATCATAGGCCTACACTGTCACAGCTTCTGGAAGCCATCTCATCCTTTTTTTGAAGGGGATACCAAATATAATGGTTAATATAGGGTTGTAATATTTGGTATCCCCTTGATGTTGAGGGGTGACATTTAACCAAGCACTGCTTGAACTATCCCTTGCATTGGGAGGGAAGTACATCATAAGCCTACACTGTGACAGCTTCTGGAAGCCATCTCATCCTTTTATTGAAGGGGATACCAAATATTACAGCTAATATAGTGTTGTAATATTTGGTATCCCCTTGATGTTGGGGGTAACATTTAACAAAGGATTGCTTGAAATATCCCTTGCATTGGGGAGGGGAGTACATCATAAGCCTACACTGTGACAGCTTCTGGAAGGCATCTTATCCTTTTTTTGAAGGGGATACCAAATATTACAGCTAATATGGTGTTGTAATATTTGGTATCCCATTGATGTTGGGGGTAACATTTAACAAAGGATTGCTTGAAATATCCCTTGCATTGGGGAGGGGAGTACATCATAAGCCTACACTGTGACAGCTTCTGGAAGGCATCTCATCCTTTTTTTGAAGGGGATACCAAATATTACAGCTAATATAGTGTTGTAATATTTGGTATCCCCTTGATGTTGAGGGGTAACATTTAACAACACACTGCTTGAACTATCCCTTGCATTGGGGAGGGGAGTACATCATAAGCCTACACTGTGACAGCTTCTGGAAGGCATCTCATCCTTCTTTTGAAGGGGATACCAAATATTACAGCTAATATAGTGTTGTAATATTTGGTATCCCCTTGATGTTGAGGGGTAACATTTAACAAAGCACTGCTTGAACTATCCCTTGCATTGGGGAGGGGAGTACATCATAAGCCTACACTGTGACAGCTTCTGGAAGACACCTTATCCTTTTTTTGAGGGGGATACCAAATATTACAGCTAATATGGTGTTGTAATATTTGGTATCCCATTGATGTTGGGGGTAACATTTAACAAATGATTGCTTGAAATATCCCTTGCATTGGGGAGGGGAGTACATCATAGGCCTACACTGTCACAGCTTCTGGAAGCCATCTCATCCTTTTTTTGAAGGGGATACCAAATATAATGGTTAATATAGGGTTGTAATATTTGGTATCCCCTTGATGTTGAGGGGTGACATTTAACCAAGCACTGCTTGAACTATCCCTTGCATTGGGGAGGGGAGTATATCATAAGCCTTCACTGTGACAACTTCTGGAAGCCATCCCATTCTTTTTTTGAAGGGGATACCAAATATAATGGCTAATATAGGGTTGTAATATTTGGTATCCCCTTGATGTTGAGGGGCAACATTTAACAAAGCACTGCTTGAACTATCCCTTGCAATGGGGAGGGGAGTACATCATAAGCCTACACTGCGACAGCTTCTGGAAGCCATCTCATTCTTCTTTTGAAGGGGATACCAAATATTACAGCTAATATAGTGTTGTAATATTTGGTATCCCCTTGATTTTGAGGGGTAACATTTAACAACGCACTGTTTGAACTATCCCTTGCATTGGGGAGGGGAGCACATCATAAGCCTTCAATGTGACAGCTTCTGGAAGCCATCCCATCCTTTTTTTGACGGGGATACCAAAGATAATGGCTAGTATAGTGTTGTAATATTTGGTATCCCATTGATGTTGGGGTAACATTTAACAAAGCACTGCTTGAACTATCCCTTGCATTGGGGAGGGGAGTACATCATAAGCCTACACTGTGACAGCTTCTGGAAGGCATCTCATCCATTTTTTGAAGGGGATACCAAATATAATGTCTAATATAGGGTTGTAATATGTGGTATCCCCTTGATGTTGAGGGGTAACATTTAACAAAGCACTGCTTGAACTATCCCTTGCATTGGGGAGGGGAGTACATCATAGGCCTACACTGTCACAGCTTCTGGAAGCCATCTCATCCTTTTTTTTAAGGGGATACCAAATATAATGGTTAATATAGGGTTGTAACATTTGGTATCCCCTTGATGTTGAGGGGTGACATTTAACCAAGCACTGCTTGAACTATCCCTTGCATTGGGGAGGGGAGTATATCATAAGCCTTCACTGTGACAGCTTCTGGAAGCCATCCCATTCTTTTTCTGAAGGGGATACCAAATATAATGGCTAATATAGGGTTGTAATATTTGGTATCCCCTTGATGTTGAGGGGCAACATTTAACAAAGCACTGCTTCAACTATCCCTTGCAATGGGGAGGGGAGTGTATCATAAGCCTACACTGCGACAGCTTCTGGAAGCCATCTCATTCTTCTTTTGAAGGGGATACCAAATATTACAGCTAATATAGTGTTGTAATATTTGGTATCCCCTTGATTTTGAGGGGTAACATTTAACAACGCACTGTTTGAACTATCCCTTGCATTGGGGAGGGGAGCACATCATAAGACTTCAATGTGACAGCTTCTGGAAGCCATCCCATCCTTTTTTTGAAGGGGATACCAAATATAATGGCTAATATAGTGTTGTAATATTTGGTATCCCCTTGATTTTGAGGGGTAACATTTAACAAAGCACTGATTGAACGATCCCTTGCGTTGGGGAGGGGAGTACATCATAAGCCTACACTGTGACAGCTTCTGGAAGCCATCTCATCCTTTTTTTGAAGGGGATACCAAATATTACAGCTAATATAGTGTTGTAATATTTGGTATCCTCTTCATTTTGAGGGGTAACATTTAACAACGCACTGCTTGAACTATCCCTTGCGTTGGGGAGGGAAGTACATCATAAGCCTACACTGTGACAGCTTCTGGAAGCCATCTCATCCTTTTTTTGAAGGGGATACCAAATATTACAGCTAATATAGTGTTGTAATATTTGGTATCCCCTTGATTTTGAGGGGTAACATTTAACAATGCACTGCTTGAACTATCCCTTGCGTTGGGGAGGGAAGTACATCATAAGCCTAACTGTGACAGCTTCTGGAAGCCATCTCATCCTTTTATTGAAGGGGATACCAAATATTACAGCTAATATAGTGTTGTAATATTTGGTATCCACTTGATGTTGGGGGTAACATTTAACAAAGGATTGCTTGAAATATCCCTTGCATTGGGGAGGGGAGTACATCATAAGCCTACACTGTGACAGCTTCTGGAAGGCATCTTATCCTTTTTTTGAAGGGGATACCAAATATTACAGCTAATATGGTGTTGTAATATTTGGTATCCCATTGATGTTGGGGGTAACATTTAACAAAGGATTGCTTGAAATATCCCTTGCATTGGGGAGGGGAGTACATCATAAGCCTACACTGTGACAGCTTCTGGAAGGCATCTCATCCTTTTTTTGAAGGGGATACCAAATATTACAGCTAATATAGTGTTGTAATATTTGGTATCCCCTTGATGTTGAGGGGTAACATTTAACAACGCACTGCTTGAACTATCCCTTGCATTGGGGAGGGCAGTACATCATAAGCCTTCACTGTGACAGCTTCTGGAAGCCATCCCATTCTTTTTATGAAGGGGATACCAAATATAATGGCTAATATAGGGTTGTAATATTTGGTATCCCCTTGATGTTGAGGGGTAACATTTAACAAAGCACTGCTTGAACTATCCCTTGCATTGGGGAGGGGAGTACATCATAGGCCTACACTGTCACAGCTTCTGGAAGCCATCTCAACCTTTTTTTGAAGGGGATAACAAATATAATGGTTAATATAGGGTTGTAATATTTGGTATCCCCTTGATGTTGAGGGGTGACATTTAACCAAGCACTGCTTGAACTATCCCTTGCATTGGGGAGGGGAGTATATCATAAGCCTTCACTGTGACAGCTTCTGGAAGCCATCCCATTCTTTTTTTGAAGGGGATACCAAATATAATGGCTAATATAGGGTTGTAATATTTGGTATCCCCTTGATTTTGAGGGGTAACATTTAACAACGCACTGTTTGAACTATCCCTTGCATTGGGGAGGGGAGCACATCATAAGACTTCAATGTGACAGCTTCTAGAAGCCATCCCATCCCTTTTTTGAAGGGGATACCAAATATAATGGCTAATATAGTGTTGTAATATTTGGTATCCCCTTGATTTTGAGGGGTAACATTTAACAAAGCACTGATTGAACGATCCCTTGCGTTGGGGAGGGGAGTACATCATAAGCCTACACTGTGACAGCTTCTGGAAGCCATCTCATCCTTTTTTTGAAGGGGATACCAATATTACAGCTAATATAGTGTTGTAATATTTGGTATCCTCTTCATTTTGAGGGGTAACATTTAACAACGCACTGCTTGAACTATCCCTTGCGTTGGGGAGGGAAGTACATCATAAGCCAACACTGTGACAGCTTCTGGAAGCCATCTCATCCTTTTTTTGAAGGGGATACCAAATATTACAGCTAATATAGTTTTGTAATATTTGGTATCCCCTTGATTTTGAGGGGTAACATTTAACAATACACTGCTTGAACTATCCCTTGCGTTGGGGAGGGAAGTACATCATAAGCCTACACTGCGACAGCTTCTGGAAGCCATATCATCCTTCTTTTGAAGCGGATACCAAATATTACAGCTAATATAGTGTTGTAATATTTGGTATCCCCTTGATTTTGAGGGGTAACATTTAACAAAGCACTGCTTGAACTATCCCTTGCATTGGGGAGGGGAGTACATCATAAGCCTACACTGTGACAGCTTCTGGAAGACACCTTATCCTTTTTTTGAGGGGGATACCAAATATTACAGCTAATATGGTGTTGTAATATTTGGTATCCCATTGATGTTGGGGGTAACATTTAACAAATGATTGCTTGAAATATCCCTTGCATTGGGGAGGGGAGTACATCATAGGCCTACACTGTCACAGCTTCTGGAAGCCATCTCATCCTTTTTTTGAAGGGGATACCAAATATAATGGTTAATATAGGGTTGTAATATTTGGTATCCCCTTGATGTTGAGGGGTGACATTTAACCAAGCACTGCTTGAACTATCCCTTGCATTGGGGAGGGGAGTATATCATAAGCCTTCACTGTGACAACTTCTGGAAGCCATCCCATTCTTTTTTTGAAGGGGATACCAAATATAATGGCTAATATAGGGTTGTAATATTTGGTATCCCCTTGATGTTGAGGGGCAACATTTAACAAAGCACTGCTTGAACTATCCCTTGCAATGGGGAGGGGAGTACATCATAAGCCTACACTGCGACAGCTTCTGGAAGCCATCTCATTCTTCTTTTGAAGGGGATACCAAATATTACAGCTAATATAGTGTTGTAATATTTGGTATCCCCTTGATTTTGAGGGGTAACATTTAACAACGCACTGTTTGAACTATCCCTTGCATTGGGGAGGGGAGCACATCATAAGCCTTCAATGTGACAGCTTCTGGAAGCCATCCCATCCTTTTTTTGACGGGGATACCAAAGATAATGGCTAGTATAGTGTTGTAATATTTGGTATCCCATTGATGTTGGGGTAACATTTAACAAAGCACTGCTTGAACTATCCCTTGCATTGGGGAGGGGAGTACATCATAAGCCTACACTGTGACAGCTTCTGGAAGGCATCTCATCCATTTTTTGAAGGGGATACCAAATATAATGTCTAATATAGGGTTGTAATATGTGGTATCCCCTTGATGTTGAGGGGTAACATTTAACAAAGCACTGCTTGAACTATCCCTTGCATTGGGGAGGGGAGTACATCATAGGCCTACACTGTCACAGCTTCTGGAAGCCATCTCATCCTTTTTTTTAAGGGGATACCAAATATAATGGTTAATATAGGGTTGTAATATTTGGTATCCCCTTGATGTTGAGGGGTGACATTTAACCAAGCACTGCTTGAACTATCCCTTGCATTGGGGAGGGGAGTATATCATAAGCCTTCACTGTGACAGCTTCTGGAAGCCATCCCATTCTTTTTCTGAAGGGGATACCAAATATAATGGCTAATATAGGGTTGTAATATTTGGTATCCCCTTGATGTTGAGGGGCAACATTTAACAAAGCACTGCTTCAACTATCCCTTGCAATGGGGAGGGGAGTGTATCATAAGCCTACACTGCGACAGCTTCTGGAAGCCATCTCATTCTTCTTTTGAAGGGGATACCAAATATTACAGCTAATATAGTGTTGTAATATTTGGTATCCCCTTGATTTTGAGGGGTAACATTTAACAACGCACTGTTTGAACTATCCCTTGCATTGGGGAGGGGAGCACATCATAAGACTTCAATGTGACAGCTTCTGGAAGCCATCCCATCCTTTTTTTGAAGGGGATACCAAATATAATGGCTAATATAGTGTTGTAATATTTGGTATCCCCTTGATTTTGAGGGGTAACATTTAACAAAGCACTGATTGAACGATCCCTTGCGTTGGGGAGGGGAGTACATCATAAGCCTACACTGTGACAGCTTCTGGAAGCCATCTCATCCTTTTTTTGAAGGGGATACCAAATATTACAGCTAATATAGTGTTGTAATATTTGGTATCCTCTTCATTTTGAGGGGTAACATTTAACAACGCACTGCTTGAACTATCCCTTGCGTTGGGGAGGGAAGTACATCATAAGCCTACACTGTGACAGCTTCTGGAAGCCATCTCATCCTTTTTTTGAAGGGGATACCAAATATTACAGCTAATATAGTGTTGTAATATTTGGTATCCCCTTGATTTTGAGGGGTAACATTTAACAATGCACTGCTTGAACTATCCCTTGCGTTGGGGAGGGAAGTACATCATAAGCCTAACTGTGACAGCTTCTGGAAGCCATCTCATCCTTTTATTGAAGGGGATACCAAATATTACAGCTAATATAGTGTTGTAATATTTGGTATCCACTTGATGTTGGGGGTAACATTTAACAAAGGATTGCTTGAAATATCCCTTGCATTGGGGAGGGGAGTACATCATAAGCCTACACTGTGACAGCTTCTGGAAGGCATCTTATCCTTTTTTTGAAGGGGATACCAAATATTACAGCTAATATGGTGTTGTAATATTTGGTATCCCATTGATGTTGGGGGTAACATTTAACAAAGGATTGCTTGAAATATCCCTTGCATTGGGGAGGGGAGTACATCATAAGCCTACACTGTGACAGCTTCTGGAAGGCATCTCATCCTTTTTTTGAAGGGGATACCAAATATTACAGCTAATATAGTGTTGTAATATTTGGTATCCCCTTGATGTTGAGGGGTAACATTTAACAACGCACTGCTTGAACTATCCCTTGCATTGGGGAGGGCAGTACATCATAAGCCTTCACTGTGACAGCTTCTGGAAGCCATCCCATTCTTTTTATGAAGGGGATACCAAATATAATGGCTAATATAGGGTTGTAATATTTGGTATCCCCTTGATGTTGAGGGGTAACATTTAACAAAGCACTGCTTGAACTATCCCTTGCATTGGGGAGGGGAGTACATCATAGGCCTACACTGTCACAGCTTCTGGAAGCCATCTCAACCTTTTTTTGAAGGGGATAACAAATATAATGGTTAATATAGGGTTGTAATATTTGGTATCCCCTTGATGTTGAGGGGTGACATTTAACCAAGCACTGCTTGAACTATCCCTTGCATTGGGGAGGGGAGTATATCATAAGCCTTCACTGTGACAGCTTCTGGAAGCCATCCCATTCTTTTTTTGAAGGGGATACCAAATATAATGGCTAATATAGGGTTGTAATATTTGGTATCCCCTTGATTTTGAGGGGTAACATTTAACAACGCAC
The DNA here is from genome assembly GCF_040938575.1 of Ambystoma mexicanum. NCBI lineage: Eukaryota > Metazoa > Chordata > Amphibia > Caudata > Ambystomatidae > Ambystoma > Ambystoma mexicanum. Next base: position 942,397,804 of record NC_090939.1, read on the forward strand.
TGTTTGAACTATCCCTTGCATTGGGGAGGGGAGCACATCATAAGACTTCAATGTGACAGCTTCTAGAAGCCATCCCATCCCTTTTTTGAAGGGGATACCAAATATAATGGCTAATATAGTGTTGTAATATTTGGTATCCCCTTGATTTTGAGGGGTAACATTTAACAAAGCACTGATTGAACGATCCCTTGCGTTGGGGAGGGGAGTACATCATAAGCCTACACTGTGACAGCTTCTGGAAGCCATCTCATCCTTTTTTTGAAGGGGATACCAATATTACAGCTAATATAGTGTTGTAATATTTGGTATCCTCTTCATTTTGAGGGGTAACATTTAACAACGCACTGCTTGAACTATCCCTTGCGTTGGGGAGGGAAGTACATCATAAGCCAACACTGTGACAGCTTCTGGAAGCCATCTCATCCTTTTTTTGAAGGGGATACCAAATATTACAGCTAATATAGTTTTGTAATATTTGGTATCCCCTTGATTTTGAGGGGTAACATTTAACAATACACTGCTTGAACTATCCCTTGCGTTGGGGAGGGAAGTACATCATAAGCCTACACTGCGACAGCTTCTGGAAGCCATATCATCCTTCTTTTGAAGCGGATACCAAATATTACAGCTAATATAGTGTTGTAATATTTGGTATCCCCTTGATTTTGAGGGGTAACATTTAACAAAGCACTCCTTGAACTATCCCTTGCATTGGGGAGGGGAGTACATCATAAGCCTACACTGTGACAGCTTCTGGAAGCCACCTCATCCTTTTTTTGAAGGGGATACCAAATATTACAGCTAATATAGTGATGTAATATTTGGTACCCCATTGATGTTGGGGGTAACATTTAACAAAGGACTGCTTGAACTATCCCTTGCATTGGGGAGGGGAGTACATCATAGGCCTACACTGTCACAGCTTCTGGAAGCCATCTCATCCTTTTTTGAAGGGGATACCAAATATTACAGCTAATATAGTGTTGTAATATTTGGTATCCCCTTGATGTTGAGGGGTAACATTTAACAACGCACTGCTTGAACTATCCCTTGCATTGGGGAGGGCAGTACATCAAAAGCCTTCACTGTGACAGCTTCTGGAAGCCATCCCATTCTTTTTTTGAAGGGGATACCAAATATAATGGCTAATATAGGGTTGTAATATTTTGTATCCCCTTGATGTTGAGGGGTAACATTTAACAAAGCAATGCTTGAACTATCCCTTGCATTGGGGAGGGCAGCACATCATAAGCCTACAATGCGACAGCTTCTGGAAGCCATCTCATCCTTCTTTTGAAGGGGATACCAAATATTGTTGTAATATTTGGTATCCCCTTGATGTTGAGGGGTAACATTTAACAACGCACTGCTTGAACTATCCCTTGCATTGGGGAGGGCAGTACATCATAAGCCTTCACTGTGACAGCTTCTGGAAGCCATCCCATTCTTTTTATGAAGGGGGATACCAAATATAATGGCTAATATAGGGTTGTAATATTTGGTATCCCCTTGATGTTGAGGGGTAACATTTAACAAAGCACTGCTTGAACTATCCCTTGCATTGGGGAGGGGAGTACATCATAGGCCTACACTGTCACAGCTTCTGGAAGCCATCTCATCCTTTTTTTGAAGGGGATACCAAATATAATGGTTAATATAGGGTTGTAATATTTGGTATCCCCTTGATGTTGAGGGGTGACATTTAACCAAGCACTGCTTGAACTATCCCTTGCATTGGGAGGGAAGTACATCATAAGCCTGCACTGTGACAGCTTCTGGAAGCCATCTCATCCTTTTATTGAAGGGGATACCAAATATTACAGCTAATATAGTGTTGTAATATTTGGTATCCCCTTGATGTTGGGGGTAACATTTAACAAAGGATTGCTTGAAATATCCCTTGCATTGGGGAGGGGAGTACATCATAAGCCTACACTGTGACAGCTTCTGGAAGGCATCTTATCCTTTTTTTGAAGGGGATACCAAATATTACAGCTAATATGGTGTTGTAATATTTGGTATCCCATTGATGTTGGGGGTAACATTTAACAAAGGATTGCTTGAAATATCCCTTGCATTGGGGAGGGGAGTACATCATAAGCCTACACTGTGACAGCTTCTGGAAGGCATCTCATCCTTTTTTTGAAGGGGATACCAAATATTACAGCTAATATAGTGTTGTAATATTTGGTATCCCCTTGATGTTGAGGGGTAACATTTAACAACACACTGCTTGAACTATCCCTTGCATTGGGGAGGGGAGTACATCATAAGCCTACACTGTGACAGCTTCTGGAAGGCATCTCATCCTTCTTTTGAAGGGGATACCAAATATTACAGCTAATATAGTGTTGTAATATTTGGTATCCCCTTGATGTTGAGGGGTAACATTTAACAAAGCACTGCTTGAACTATCCCTTGCATTGGGGAGGGGAGTACATCATAAGCCTACACTGTGACAGCTTCTGGAAGACACCTTATCCTTTTTTTGAGGGGGATACCAAATATTACAGCTAATATGGTGTTGTAATATTTGGTATCCCATTGATGTTGGGGGTAACATTTAACAAAGGATTGCTTGAAATATCCCTTGCATTGGGGAGGGGAGTACATCATAAGCCTACACTGTCACAGCTTCTGGAAGCCATCTCATCCTTTTTTTGAAGGGGATACCAAATATAATGGTTAATATAGGGTTGTAATAATTGGTATCCCCTTGATGTTGAGGGGTGACATTTAACCAAGCACTGCTTGAACTATCCCTTGCATTGGGGAGGGGAGTATATCATAAGCCTTCACTGTGACAACTTCTGGAAGCCATCCCATTCTTTTTTTGAAGGGGATACCAAATATAATGGCTAATATAGGGTTGTAATATTTGGTATCCCCTTGATGTTGAGGGGCAACATTTAACAAAGCACTGTTTGAACTATCCCTTGCATTGGGGAGGGGAGCACATCATAAGCCTTCAATGTGACAGCTTCTGGAAGCCATCCCATCCTTTTTTTGACGGGGATACCAAAGATAATGGCTAATATAGTGTTGTAATATTTGGTATCCCATTGATGTTGGGGGTAACATTTAACAAAGGACTGCTTGAACTATCCCTTGCATTGGGGAGGGGAGTACATCATAAGCCTACACTGTGACAGCTTCTGGAAGGCATCTCATCCATTTTTTGAAGGGGATACCAAATATAATGTCTAATATAGGGTTGTAATATTTGGTATCCCCTTGATGTTGAGGGGTAACATTTAACAAAGCACTGCTTGAACTATCCCTTGCATTGGGGAGGGGAGTACATCATAGGCCTACACTGTCACAGCTTCTGGAAGCCATCTCATCCTTTTTTTTAAGGGGATACCAAATATTACAGCTAATATAGTGTTGTAATATTTGGTATCCCCTTGATTTTGAGGGGTAACATTTAACAACGCACTGTTTGAACTATCCCTTGCATTGGGGAGGGGAGCACATCATAAGACTTCAATGTGACAGCTTCTGGAAGCCATCCCATCCTTTTTTTGAAGGGGATACCAAATATAATGGCTAATATAGTGTTGTAATATTTGGTATCCCCTTGATTTTGAGGGGTAACATTTAACAAAGCACTGATTGAACGATCCCTTGCGTTGGGGAGGGGAGTACATCATAAGCCTACACTGTGACAGCTTCTGGAAGCCATCTCATCCTTTTTTTGAATGGGATACCAAATATTACAGCTAATATAGTGTTGTAATATTTGGTATCCTCTTCATTTTGAGGGGTAACATTTAACAACGCACTGCTTGAACTATCCCTTGCGTTGGGGAGGGAAGTACATCATAAGCCTACACTGTGACAGCTTCTGGAAGCCATCTCATCCTTTTTTTGAAGGGGATACCAAATATTACAGCTAATATAGTGTTGTAATATTTGGTATCCCCTTGATTTTGAGGGGTAACATTTAACAATGCACTGCTTGAACTATCCCTTGCGTTGGGGAGGGAAGTACATCATAAGCCTAACTGTGACAGCTTCTGGAAGCCATCTCATCCTTTTATTGAAGGGGTTACCAAATATTACAGCTAATATAGTGTTGTAATATTTGGTATCCACTTGATGTTGGGGGTAACATTTAACAAAGGATTGCTTGAAATATCCCTTGCATTGGGGAGGGGAGTACATCATAAGCCTACACTGTGACAGCTTCTGGAAGGCATCTTATCCTTTTTTTTGAAGGGGATACCAAATATTACAGCTAATATGGTGTTGTAATATTTGGTATCCCATTGATGTTGGGGGTAACATTTAACAAAGGATTGCTTGAAATATCCCTTGCATTGGGGAGGGGAGTACATCATAAGCATACACTGTGACAGCTTCTGGAAGGCATCTCATCCTTTTTTTGAAGGGGATACCAAATATTGCAGCTAATATAGTGTTGTAATATTTGGTATCCCCTTGATGTTGAGGGGTAACATTTAACAACGCACTGCTTGAACTATCCCTTGCATTGGGGAGGGCAGTACATCATAAGCCTTCACTGTGAAAGCTTCTGGAAGCCATCCCATTCTTTTTATGAAGGGGATACCAAATATAATGGCTAATATAGGGTTGTAATATTTGGTATCCCCTTGATGTTGAGGGGTAACATTTAACAAAGCACTGCTTGAACTATCCCTTGCATTGGGGAGGGGAGTACATCATAGGCCTACACTGTCACAGCTTCTGGAAGCCATCTCATCCTTTTTTTGAAGGGGATAACAAATATAATGGTTAATATAGGGTTGTAATATTTGGTATCCCCTTGATGTTGAGGGGTGACATTTAACCAAGCACTGCTTGAACTATCCCTTGCATTGGGGAGGGGAGTATATCATAAGCCTTCACTGTGACAGCTTCTGGAAGCCATCCCATTCTTTTTTTGAAGGGGATACCAAATATAATGGCTAATATATGGTTGTAATATTTGGTATCCCCTTGATGTTGAGGGGCAACATTTAACAAAGCACTGCTTGAACTATCCCTTGCAATGGGGAGGGGAGTACATCATAAGCCTACACTGCGACAGCTTCTGGAAGCCATCTCATTCTTTTTTTGAAGGGGATACCAAATATAATGGCTAATATAGGGTTGTAATATTTGGTATCCCCTTGATTTTGAGGGGTAACATTTAACAACGCACTGTTTGAACTATCCCTTGCATTGGGGAGGGTAGCACATCATAAGACTTCAATGTGACAGCTTCTAGAAGCCATCCCATCCCTTTTTTGAAGGGGATACCAAATATAATGGCTAATATAGTGTTGTAATATTTGGTATCCCCTTGATTTTGAGGGGTAACATTTAACAAAGCACTGATTGAACGATCCCTTGCGTTGGGGAGGGGAGTACATCATAAGCCTACACTGTGACAGCTTCTGGAAGCCATCTCATCCTTTTTTTGAAGGGGATACCAATATTACAGCTAATATAGTGTTGTAATATTTGGTATCCTCTTCATTTTGAGGGGTAACATTTAACAACGCACTGCTTGAACTATCCCTTGCGTTGGGGAGGGAAGTACATCATAAGCCAACACTGTGACAGCTTCTGGAAGCCATCTCATCCTTTTTTTGAAGGGGATACCAAATATTACAGCTAATATAGTTTTGTAATATTTGGTATCCCCTTGATTTTGAGGGGTAACATTTAACAATACACTGCTTGAACTATCCCTTGCGTTGGGGAGGGAAGTACATCATAAGCCTACACTGCGACAGCTTCTGGAAGCCATATCATCCTTCTTTTGAAGCGGATACCAAATATTACAGCTAATATAGTGTTGTAATATTTGGTATCCCCTTGATTTTGAGGGGTAACATTTAACAAAGCACTCCTTGAACTATCCCTTGCATTGGGGAGGGGAGTACATCATAAGCCTACACTGTGACAGCTTCTGGAAGCCACCTCATCCTTTTTTTGAAGGGGATACCAAATATTACAGCTAATATAGTGATGTAATATTTGGTATCCCATTGATGTTGGGGGTAACATTTAACAAAGGACTGCTTGAACTATCCCTTGCATTGGGGAGGGGAGTACATCATAGGCCTACACTGTCACAGCTTCTGGAAGCCATCTCATCCTTTTTTGAAGGGGATACCAAATATTACAGCTAATATAGTGTTGTAATATTTGGTATCCCCTTGATGTTGAGGGGTAACATTTAACAACGCACTGCTTGAACTATCCCTTGCATTGGGGAGGGCAGTACATCATAAGCCTTCACTGTGACAGCTTCTGGAAGCCATCCCATTCTTTTTTTGAAGGGGATACCAAATATAATGGCTAATATAGGGTTGTAATATTTTGTATCCCCTTGATGTTGAGGGGTAACATTTAACAAAGCAATGCTTGAACTATCCCTTGCATTGGGGAGGGCAGCACATCATAAGCCTACAATGCGACAGCTTCTGGAAGCCATCTCATCCTTCTTTTGAAGGGGATACCAAATATTGTTGTAATATTTGGTATCCCCTTGATGTTGAGGGGTAACATTTAACAACGCACTGCTTGAACTATCCCTTGCATTGGGGAGGGCAGTACATCATAAGCCTTCACTGTGACAGCTTCTGGAAGCCATCCCATTCTTTTTATGAAGGGGATACCAAATATAATGGCTAATATAGGGTTGTAATATTTGGTATCCCCTTGATGTTGAGGGGTAACATTTAACAAAGCACTGCTTGAACTATCCCTTGCATTGGGGAGGGGAGTACATCATAGGCCTACACTGTCACAGCTTCTGGAAGCCATCTCATCCTTTTTTTGAAGGGGATACCAAATATAATGGTTAATATAGGGTTGTAATATTTGGTATCCCCTTGATGTTGAGGGGTGACATTTAACCAAGCACTGCTTGAACTATCCCTTGCATTGGGAGGGAAGTACATCATAAGCCTGCACTGTGACAGCTTCTGGAAGCCATCTCATCCTTTTATTGAAGGGGATACCAAATATTACAGCTAATATAGTGTTGTAATATTTGGTATCCCCTTGATGTTGGGGGTAACATTTAACAAAGGATTGCTTGAAATATCCCTTGCATTGGGGAGGGGAGTACATCATAAGCCTACACTGTGACAGCTTCTGGAAGGCATCTTATCCTTTTTTTGAAGGGGATACCAAATATTACAGCTAATATGGTGTTGTAATATTTGGTATCCCATTGATGTTGGGGGTAACATTTAACAAAGGATTGCTTGAAATATCCCTTGCATTGGGGAGGGGAGTACATCATAAGCCTACACTGTGACAGCTTCTGGAAGGCATCTCATCCTTTTTTTGAAGGGGATACCAAATATTACAGCTAATATAGTGTTGTAATATTTGGTATCCCCTTGATGTTGAGGGGTAACATTTAACAACACACTGCTTGAACTATCCCTTGCATTGGGGAGGGGAGTACATCATAAGCCTACACTGTGACAGCTTCTGGAAGACACCTTATCCTTTTTTTGAGGGGGATACCAAATATTACAGCTAATATGGTGTTGTAATATTTGGTATCCCATTGATGTTGGGGGTAACATTTAACAAAGGATTGCTTGAAATATCCCTTGCATTGGGGAGGGGAGTACATCATAAGCCTACACTGTCACAGCTTCTGGAAGCCATCTCATCCTTTTTTTGAAGGGGATACCAAATATAATGGTTAATATAGGGTTGTAATAATTGGTATCCCCTTGATGTTGAGGGGTGACATTTAACCAAGCACTGCTTGAACTATCCCTTGCATTGGGGAGAGGAGTATATCATAAGCCTTCACTGTGACAACTTCTGGAAGCCATCCCATTCTTTTTTTGAAGGGGATACCAAATATAATGGCTAATATAGGGTTGTAATATTTGGTATCCCCTTGATGTTGAGGGGCAACATTTAACAAAGCACTGCTTGAACTATCCCTTGCAATGGGGAGGGGAGTACATCATAAGCCTACACTGCGACAGCTTCTGGAAGCCATCTCATTCTTCTTTTGAAGGGGATACCAAATATTACAGCTAATATAGTGTTGTAATATGTGGTATCCCCTTGATTTTGAGGGGTAACATTTAACAACGCACTGTTTGAACTATCCCTTGCATTGGGGAGGGGAGCACATCATAAGCCTTCAATGTGACAGCTTCTGGAAGCCATCCCATCCTTTTTTTGACGGGGATACCAAAGATAATGGCTAATATAGTGTTGTAATATTTGGTATCCCATTGATGTTGGGGGTAACATTTAACAAAGGACTGCTTGAACTATCCCTTGCATTGGGGAGGGGAGTACATCATAAGCCTACACTGTGACAGCTTCTGGAAGGCATCTCATCCATTTTTTGAAGGGGATACCAAATATAATGTCTAATATAGGGTTGTAATATTTGGTATCCCCTTGATGTTGAGGGGTAACATTTAACAAAGCACTGCTTGAACTATCCCTTGCATTGGGGAGGGGAGTACATCATAGGCCTACACTGTCACAGCTTCTGGAAGCCATCTCATCCTTTTTTTTAAGGGGATACCAAATATTACAGCTAATATAGTGTTGTAATATTTGGTATCCCCTTGATTTTGAGGGGTAACATTTAACAACGCACTGTTTGAACTATCCCTTGCATTGGGGAGGGGAGCACATCATAAGACTTCAATGTGACAGCTTCTGGAAGCCATCCCATCCTTTTTTTGAAGGGGATACCAAATATAATGGCTAATATAGTGTTGTAATATTTGGTATCCCCTTGATTTTGAGGGGTAACATTTAACAAAGCACTGATTGAACGATCCCTTGCGTTGGGGAGGGGAGTACATCATAAGCCTACACTGTGACAGCTTCTGGAAGCCATCTCATCCTTTTTTTGAATGGGATACCAAATATTACAGCTAATATAGTGTTGTAATATTTGGTATCCTCTTCATTTTGAGGGGTAACATTTAACAACGCACTGCTTGAACTATCCCTTGCGTTGGGGAGGGAAGTACATCATAAGCCTACACTGTGACAGCTTCTGGAAGCCATCTCATCCTTTTTTTGAAGGGGATACCAAATATTACAGCTAATATAGTGTTGTAATATTTGGTATCCCCTTGATTTTGAGGGGTAACATTTAACAATGCACTGCTTGAACTATCCCTTGCGTTGGGGAGGGAAGTACATCATAAGCCTAACTGTGACAGCTTCTGGAAGCCATCTCATCCTTTTATTGAAGGGGATACCAAATATTACAGCTAATATAGTGTTGTAATATTTGGTATCCACTTGATGTTGGGGGTAACATTTAACAAAGGATTGCTTGAAATATCCCTTGCATTGGGGAGGGGAGTACATCATAAGCCTACACTGTGACAGCTTCTGGAAGGCATCTTATCCTTTTTTTTGAAGGGGATACCAAATATTACAGCTAATATGGTGTTGTAATATTTGGTATCCCATTGATGTTGGGGGTAACATTTAACAAAGGATTGCTTGAAATATCCCTTGCATTGGGGAGGGGAGTACATCATAAGCCTACACTGTGACAGCTTCTGGAAGGCATCTCATCCTTTTTTTGAAGGGGATACCAAATATTACAGCTAATATAGTGTTGTAATATTTGGTATCCCCTTGATGTTGAGGGGTAACATTTAACAACGCACTGCTTGAACTATCCCTTGCATTGGGGAGGGCAGTACATCATAAGCCTTCACTGTGAAAGCTTCTGGAAGCCATCCCATTCTTTTTATGAAGGGGATACCAAATATAATGGCTAATATAGGGTTGTAATATTTGGTATCCCCTTGATGTTGAGGGGTAACATTTAACAAAGCACTGCTTGAACTATCCCTTGCATTGGGGAGGGGAGTACATCATAGGCCTACACTGTCACAGCTTCTGGAAGCCATCTCATCCTTTTTTTGAAGGGGATAACAAATATAATGGTTAATATAGGGTTGTAATATTTGGTATCCCCTTGATGTTGAGGGGTGACATTTAACCAAGCACTGCTTGAACTATCCCTTGCATTGGGGAGGGGAGTATATCATAAGCCTTCACTGTGACAGCTTCTGGAAGCCATCCCATTCTTTTTTTGAAGGGGATACCAAATATAATGGCTAATATAGGGTTGTAATATTTGGTATCCCCTTGATGTTGAGGGGCAACATTTAACAAAGCACTGCTTGAACTATCCCTTGCAATGGGGAGGGGAGTACATCATAAGCCTACACTGCGACAGCTTCTGGAAGCCATCTCATTCTTTTTTTGAAGGGGATACCAAATATAATGGCTAATATAGGGTTGTAATATTTGGTATCCCCTTGATTTTGAGGGGTAACATTTAACAACGCACTGTTTGAACTATCCCTTGCATTGGGGAGGGTAGCACATCATAAGACTTCAATGTGACAGCTTCTAGAAGCCATCCCATCCCTTTTTTGAAGGGGATACCAAATATAATGGCTAATATAGTGTTGTAATATTTGGTATCCCCTTGATTTTGAGGGGTAACATTTAACAAAGCACTGATTGAACGATCCCTTGCGTTGGGGAGGGGAGTACATCATAAGCCTACACTGTGACAGCTTCTGGAAGCCATCTCATCCTTTTTTTGAAGGGGATACCAATATTACAGCTAATATAGTGTTGTAATATTTGGTATCCTCTTCATTTTGAGGGGTAACATTTAACAACGAACTGCTTGAACTATCCCTTGCGTTGGGGAGGGAAGTACATCATAAGCCAACACTGTGACAGCTTCTGGAAGCCATCTCATCCTTTCTTTGAAGGGGATACCAAATATTACAGCTAATATAGTTTTGTAATATTTGGTATCCCCTTGATTTTGAGGGGTAACATTTAACAATACACTGCTTGAACTATCCCTTGCGTTGGGGAGGGAAGTACATCATAAGCCTACACTGCGACAGCTTCTGGAAGCCATATCATCCTTCTTTTGAAGCGGATACCAAATATTACAGCTAATATAGTGTTGTAATATTTGGTATCCCCTTGGTTTTGAGGGGTAACATTTAACAAAGCACTCCTTGAACTATCCCTTGCATTGGGGAGGGGAGTACATCATAAGCCTACACTGTGACAGCTTCTGGAAGCCACCTCATCCTTTTTTTGAAGGGGATACCAAATATTACAGCTAATATAGTGATGTAATATTTGGTATCCCATTGATGTTGGGGGTAACATTTAACAAAGGACTGCTTGAACTATCCCTTGCATTGGGGAGGGGAGTACATCATAGGCCTACACTGTCACAGCTTCTGGAAGCCATCTCATCCTTTTTTGAAGGGGATACCAAATATTACAGCTAATATAGTGTTGTAATATTTGGTATCCCCTTGATGTTGAGGGGTAACATTTAACAAAGGACTGCTTGAACTATCCCTTGCATTGGGGAGGGGAGTACATCATAAGCCTTCACTGTGACAGCTTGTGGAAGCCATCCCATTCTTTTTTTGAAGGGGATACCAAATATAATGGCTAATATAGGGTTGTAATATTTTGTATCCCCTTGATGTTGAGGGGTAACATTTAACAAAGCAATGCTTGAACTATCCCTTGCATTGGGGAGGGCAGCACATCATAAGCCTACAATGCGACAGCTTCTGGAAGCCATCTCATCCTTCTTTTGAAGGGGATACCAAATATTACAGCTAATATAGTGTTGTAATATTTGGTATCCCCTTGATGTTGAGGGGTAACATTTAACAACGCACTGCTTGAAATATCCCTTGCATTGGGGAGGGCAGTACATCATAACCCTTCACTGTCACAGCTTCTGGAAGCCATCTCATCCTTTTTTTGAAGGGGATACCAAATATAATGGTTAATATAGGGTTGTAATATTTGGTATCCCCTTGATGTTGAGGGGTGACATTTAACAAAGCACTGCTTGAACTATTCCTTGCATTGGGGAGGGCAGTACATCAAAAGCCTACAATGCGACAGCTTCTGGAAGCCATCTCATCCTTCTTTTGAAGGGGATAGCTAATATTACAGCTAATATAGTGTTGTAATATTTGGTATCCCCTTGATGTTGAGGGGTAACATTTAACAAAGCACTGCTTGAACTATCCCTTGCATTGGGGAGGGGAGTACATCATAAGCCTACACTGTGACAGCTTCTGGAAGCCACCTCATCCTTTTTTTGAAGGGGATACCAAATATTACAGCTAATATGGTGTTGTAATATTTGGTATCCCATTGATGTTGGGGGTAACATTTAACAAAGGATTGCTTGAAATATCCCTTGCATTTGGGAGGGGAGTACATCATAAGCCTACACTGTGACAGCTTCTGGAAGGCATCTCATCCTTTTTTGAAGGGGATACCAAATATTACAGCTAATATAGTGTTGTAATATTTGGTATCCCCTTGATGTTGAGGGGTAACATTTAACAACGCACTGCTTGAACTATCCCTTGCATTGGGGAGTGCAGTTCATCATAAGCCTTCACTATGACAGCTTCTGGAAGCCATCTCATCCTTTTATTGAAGGGGATACCAAATATTACAGCTAATATAGTGTTGTAATATTTGGTATCCCCTTGATGTTGGGGGTAACATTTAACAAAGGATTGCTTGAAATATCCCTTGCATTGGGGAGGGGAGTACATCATAAGCCTACACTGTGACAGCTTCTGGAAGGCATCTCATCCTTTTTTTGAAGGGGATACCAAATATTACAGCTAATATAGTGTTGTAATATTTGGTATCCACTTGATGTTGAGGGGTAACATTTAACAACGCACTGCTTGAACTATCCCTTGCATTGGGGAGGGCAGTACATCATAAGCCTTCACTGTGACAGCTTCTGGAAGCCATCCCATTCTTTTTATGAAGGGGATACCAAATATAATGGCTAATATAGGGTTGTAATATTTGGTATCCCCTTGATGTTGAGGGGTAACATTTAACAAAGCACTGCTTGAACTATCCCTTGCATTGGGGAGGGGAGTACATCATAGGCCTACACTGTCACAGCTTCTGGAAGCCATCTCATCCTTTTTTTGAAGGGGATAACAAATATAATGGTTAATATAGGGTTGTAATATTTGGTATCCCCTTGATGTTGAGGGGTGACATTTAACCAAGCACTGCTTGAACTATCCCTTGCATTGGGGAGGGGAGTATATCATAAGCCTTCACTGTGACAGCTTCTGGAAGCCATCCCATTCTTTTTTTGAAGGGGATACCAAATATAATGGCTAATATAGGGTTGTAATATTTGGTATCCCCTTGATGTTGAGGGGCAACATTTAACAAAGCACTGCTTGAACTATCCCTTGCAATGGGGAGGGGAGTACATCATAAGCCTACACTGCGACAGCTTCTGGAAGCCATCTCATTCTTTTTTTGAAGGGGATACCAAATAAAATGGCTAATATAGGGTTGTAATATTTGGTATCCCCTTGATTTTGAGGGGTAACATTTAACAACGCACTGTTTGAACTATCCCTTGCATTGGGGAGGGGAGCACATCATAAGACTTCAATGTGACAGCTTCTAGAAGCCATCCCATCCTTTTTTTGAAGGGGATACCAATATTACAGCTAATATAGTGTTGTAATATTTGGTATCCTCTTCATTTTGAGGGGTAACATTTAACAACGCACTGCTTGAACTATCCCTTGCGTTGGGGAGGGAAGTACATCATAAGCCAACACTGCGACAGCTTCTGGAAGCCATCTCATCCTTTTTTTGAAGGGGATACCAAATATTACAGCTAATATAGTTTTGTAATATTTGGTATCCCCTTGATTTTGAGGGGTAACATTTAACAATACACTGCTTGAACTATCCCTTGCGTTGGGGAGGGAAGTACATCATAAGCCTACACTGCGACAGCTTCTGGAAGCCATATCATCCTTCTTTTGAAGCGGATACCAAATATTACAGCTAATATAGTGTTGTAATATTTGGTATCCCCTTGATTTTGAGGGGTAACATTTAACAAAGCACTCCTTGAACTAGCCCTTGCATTGGGGAGGGGAGTACATCATAAGCCTACACTGTGACAGCTTCTGGAAGCCACCTCATCCTTTTTTTGAAGGGGATACCAAATATTACAGCTAATATAGTGATGTAATATTTGGTATCCCATTGATGTTGGGGGTAACATTTAACAAAGGACTGCTTGAACTATCCCTTGCATTGGGGAGGGGAGTACATCATAGGCCTACACTGTCACAGCTTCTGGAAGCCATCTCATCCTTTTTTGAAGGGGATACCAAATATTACAGCTAATATAGTGTTGTAATATTTGGTATCCCCTTGATGTTGAGGGGTAACATTTAACAACGCACTGCTTGAACTATCCCTTGCATTGGGGAGGGCAGTACATCATAAGCCTTCACTGTGACAGCTTCTGGAAGCCATCCCATTCTTTTTTTGAAGGGGATACCAAGTATAATGGCTAATATAGGGTTGTAATATTTTGTATCCCCTTGATGTTGAGGGGTAACATTTAACAAAGCAATGCTTGAACTATCCCTTGCATTGGGGAGGGCAGCACATCATAAGCCTACACTGTCACAGCTTCTGGAAGCCATCTCATCCTTTTTTTGAAGGGGATACCAAATATAATGGTTAATATAGGGTTGTAATATTTGGTATCCCCTTGATGTTGAGGGGTGACATTTAACAAAGCACTGGTTGAACTATTCCTTGCATTGGGGAGGGCAGTACATCATAAGCCTACAATGCGACAGCTTCTGGAAGCCATCTCATCCTTCTTTTGAAGGGGATAGCAAATATTACAGCTAATATAGTGTTGTAATATTTGGTATCCCCTTGATGTTGAGGGGTAACATTTAACAAAGCACTGCTTGAACTATCCCTTGCATTGGGGAGGGCAGTACATCATAAGCCTACACTGTGACAGCTTCTGGAAGCCACCTCATCCTTTTTTTGAAGGGGATACCAAATATTACAGCTAATATGGTGTTGTAATATTTGGTATCCCATTGATGTTGGGGGTAACATTTAACAAAGGATTGCTTGAAATATCCCTTGCATTTGGGAGGGAAGTACATCATAAGCCTACACTGTGACAGCTTCTGGAAGGCATCTCATCCTTTTTTGAAGGGGATACCAAATATTACAGCTAATATAGTGTTGTAATATTTGGTATCCCCTTGATGTTGAGGGGTAACATTTAACAACGCACTGCTTGAACTATCCCTTGCATTGGGGAGGGCAGTACATCATAAGCCTTCACTGTGACAGCTTCTGGAAGCCATCTCATCCTTTTATTGAAGGGGATACCAAATATTACAGCTAATATAGTGTTGTAATATTTGGTATCCCCTTGATGTTGGGGGTAACATTTAACAAAGGATTGCTTGAAATATCCCTTGCATTGGGGAGGGGAGTACATCATAAGCCTACACTGTGACAGCTTCTGGAAGGCATCTTATCCTTTTTTTGAAGGGGATACCAAATATTACAGCTAATATGGTGTTGTAATATTTGGTATCCCATTGATGTTGGGGGTAACATTTAACAAAGGATTGCTTGAAATATCCCTTGCATTGGGGAGGGGAGTATATCATAAGCCTTCACTGTGACAACTTCTGGAAGCCATCCCATTCTTTTTTTGAAGGGGATACCAAATATAATGGCTAATATAGGGTTGTAATATTTGGTATCCCCTTGATGTTGAGGGGCAACATTTAACAAAGCACTGCTTGAACTATCCCTTGCAATGGGGAGGGGAGTACATCATAAGCCTACACTGCGACAGCTTCTGGAAGCCATCTCATTCTTCTTTTGAAGGGGATACCAAATATTACAGCTAATATAGTGTTGTAATATTTGGTATCCCCTTGATTTTGAGGGGTAACATTTAACAACGCACTGTTTGAACTATCCCTTGCATTGGGGAGGGGAGCACATCATAAGCCTTCAATGTGACAGCTTCTGGAAGCCATCCCATCCTTTTTTTGAAGGGGATACCAAAGATAATGGCTAATATAGTGTTGTAATATTTGGTATCCCATTGATGTTGAGGGGTAACATTTAACAAAGCAATGCTTGAACTATCCCTTGCATTGGGGAGGGGAGTACATCATAGGCCTACACTGTCACAGCTTCTGGAAGCCATCTCATCCTTTTTTTTAAGGGGATACCAAATATAATGGTTAATATAGGGTTGTAATATTTGGTATCCCCTTGATGTTGAGGGGTGACATTTAACCAAGCACTGCTTGAACTATCCCTTGCATTGGGGAGGGGAGTATATCATAAGCCTTCACTGTGACAGCTTCTGGAAGCCATCCCATTCTTTTTTTGAAGGGGATACCAAATATAATGGCTAATATAGGGTTGTAATATTTGGTATCCCCTTGATGTTGAGGGGCAACATTTAACAAAGCACTGCTTGAACTATCCCTTGCAATGGGGAGGGGAGTGTATCATAAGCCTACACTGCGACAGCTTCTGGAAGCCATCTCATTCTTCTTTTGAAGGGGATACCAAATATTACAGCTTATATAGTGTTGTAATATTTGGTATCCCCTTGATTTTGAGGGGTAACATTTAACAACGCACTGTTTGAACTATCCCTTGCATTGGGGAGGGGAGTACATCATAAGCCTACACTGTCACAGCTTCTGGAAGCCAGCTCATCCTTTTTTTGAAGGGGATACCAAATATTACAGCTAATATAGTGTTGTAATATTTGGTATCCCCTTGATTTTGAGGGGTAACATTTAACGATGCACTGCTTGAACTATCCCTTGCGTTGGGGAGGGAAGTACATCATAAACCTAACTGTGACAGCTTCTGGAAGCCATCTCATCCTTTTATTGAAGGGGATACCAAATATTACAGCTAATATAGTGTTGTAATATTTGGTATCCACTTGATGTTGGGGGTAACATTTAACAAAGGATTGCTTGAAATATCCCTTGCATTGGGGAGGGGAGTACATCATAAGCCTACACTGTGACAGCTTCTGGAAGGCATCTTATCCTTTTTTTGAAGGGGATACCAAATATTACAGCTAATATGGTGTTGTAATATTTGGTATCCCATTGATGTTGGGGGTAACATTTAACAAAGGATTGCTTGAAATATCCCTTGCATTGGGGAGGGGAGTACATCATAAGCCTACACTGTGACAGCTTCTGGAAGGCATCTCATCCTTTTTTTGAAGGGGATACCAAATATTACAGCTAATATAGTGTTGTAATATTTGGTATCCCCTTGATGTTGAGGGGTAACATTTAACAAGGCACTGCTTGAACTATCCCTTGCATTGGGGAGGGCAGTACATCATAAGCCTTCACTGTGACAGCTTCT
Organism: Ambystoma mexicanum; assembly: GCF_040938575.1. Taxonomy (NCBI): domain Eukaryota; kingdom Metazoa; phylum Chordata; class Amphibia; order Caudata; family Ambystomatidae; genus Ambystoma; species Ambystoma mexicanum. The sequence goes on from NC_090939.1 coordinate 942,415,105, forward strand.
GGAAGCCATCCCATTCTTTTTATGAAGGGGATACCAAATATAATGGCTAATATAGGGTTGTAATATTTGGTATCCCCTTGATGTTGAGGGGTAACATTTAACAAAGCACTGCTTGAACTATCCCTTGCATTGGGGAGGGGAGTACATCATAGGCCTACACTGTCACAGCTTCTGGAAGCCATCTCATCCTTTTTTTGAAGGGGATAACAAATATAATGGTTAATATAGGGTTGTAATATTTGGTATCCCCTTGATGTTGAGGGGTGACATTTAACCAAGCACTGCTTGAACTATCCCTTGCATTGGGGAGGGGAGTATATCATAAGCCTTCACTGTGACAGCGTCTGGAAGCCATCCCATTCTTTTTTTGAAGGGGATACCAAATATAATGGCTAATATAGGGTTGTAATATTTGGTATCCCCTTGATGTTGAGGGGCAACATTTAACAAAGCACTGCTTGAACTATCCCTTGCAATGGGGAGGGGAGTACATCATAAGCCTACACTGCGACAGCTTCTGGAAGCCATCTCATTCTTTTTTTGAAGGGGATACCAAATATTACAGCTAATATAGTGTTGTAATATTTGGTATCCCCTTGATGTTGAGGGGTAACATTTAACAACGCACTGCTTGAACTATCCCTTGCATTGGGGAGGGCAGTACATCATAAGCCTTCACTGTGAAAGCTTCTGGAAGCCATCCCATTCTTTTTATGAAGGGGATACCAAATATAATGGCTAATATAGGGTTGTAATATTTGGTATCCCCTTGATGTTGAGGGGTAACATTTAACAAAGCACTGCTTGAACTATCCCTTGCATTGGGGAGGGGAGTACATCATAGGCCTACACTGTCACAGCTTCTGGAAGCCATCTCATCCTTTTTTTGAAGGGGATAACAAATATAATGGTTAATATAGGGTTGTAATATTTGGTATCCCCTTGATGTTGAGGGGTGACATTTAACCAAGCACTGCTTGAACTATCCCTTGCATTGGGGAGGGGAGTATATCATAAGCCTTCACTGTGACAGCTTCTGGAAGCCATCCCATTCTTTTTTTGAAGGGGATACCAAATATAATGGCTAATATAGGGTTGTAATATTTGGTATCCCCTTGATGTTGAGGGGCAACATTTAACAAAGCACTGCTTGAACTATCCCTTGCAATGGGGAGGGGAGTACATCATAAGCCTACACTGCGACAGCTTCTGGAAGCCATCTCATTCTTTTTTTGAAGGGGATACCAAATATAATGGCTAATATAGGGTTGTAATATTTGGTATCCCCTTGATTTTGAGGGGTAACATTTAACAACGCACTGTTTGAACTATCCCTTGCATTGGGGAGGGCAGCACATCATAAGCCTACACTGTCACAGCTTCTGGAAGCCATCTCATCCTTTTTTTGAAGGGGATACCAAATATAATGGTTAATATAGGGTTGTAATATTTGGTATCCCCTTGATGTTGAGGGGTGACATTTAACAAAGCACTGGTTGAACTATTCCTTGCATTGGGGAGGGCAGTACATCATAAGCCTACAATGCGACAGCTTCTGGAAGCCATCTCATCCTTCTTTTGAAGGGGATAGCAAATATTACAGCTAATATAGTGTTGTAATATTTGGTATCCCCTTGATGTTGAGGGGTAACATTTAACAAAGCACTGCTTGAACTATCCCTTGCATTGGGGAGGGCAGTACATCATAAGCCTACACTGTGACAGCTTCTGGAAGCCACCTCATCCTTTTTTTGAACGGGATACCAAATATTACAGCTAATATGGTGTTGTAATATTTGGTATCCCATTGATGTTGGGGGTAACATTTAACAAAGGATTGCTTGAAATATCCCTTGCATTTGGGAGGGAAGTACATCATAAGCCTACACTGTGACAGCTTCTGGAAGGCATCTCATCCTTTTTTGAAGGGGATACCAAATATTACAGCTAATATAGTGTTGTAATATTTGGTATCCCCTTGATGTTGAGGGGTAACATTTAACAACGCACTGCTTGAACTATCCCTTGCATTGGGGAGGGCAGTACATCATAAGCCTTCACTGTGACAGCTTCTGGAAGCCATCTCATCCTTTTATTGAAGGGGATACCAAATATTACAGCTAATATAGTGTTGTAATATTTGGTATCCCCTTGATGTTGGGGGTAACATTTAACAAAGGATTGCTTGAAATATCCCTTGCATTGGGGAGGGGAGTACATCATAAGCCTACACTGTGACAGCTTCTGGAAGGCATCTTATCCTTTTTTTGAAGGGGATACCAAATATTACAGCTAATATGGTGTTGTAATATTTGGTATCCCATTGATGTTGGGGGTAACATTTAACAAAGGATTGCTTGAAATATCCCTTGCATTGGGGAGGGGAGTATATCATAAGCCTTCACTGTGACAACTTCTGGAAGCCATCCCATTCTTTTTTTGAAGGGGATACCAAATATAATGGCTAATATAGGGTTGTAATATTTGGTATCCCCTTGATGTTGAGGGGCAACATTTAACAAAGCACTGCTTGAACTATCCCTTGCAATGGGGAGGGGAGTACATCATAAGCCTACACTGCGACAGCTTCTGGAAGCCATCTCATTCTTCTTTTGAAGGGGATACCAAATATTACAGCTAATATAGTGTTGTAATATTTGGTATCCCCTTGATTTTGAGGGGTAACATTTAACAACGCACTGTTTGAACTATCCCTTGCATTGGGGAGGGGAGCACATCATAAGCCTTCAATGTGACAGCTTCTGGAAGCCATCCCATCCTTTTTTTGAAGGGGATACCAAAGATAATGGCTAATATAGTGTTGTAATATTTGGTATCCCATTGATGTTGAGGGGTAACATTTAACAAAGCAATGCTTGAACTATCCCTTGCATTGGGGAGGGGAGTACATCATAGGCCTACACTGTCACAGCTTCTGGAAGCCATCTCATCCTTTTTTTTAAGGGGATACCAAATATAATGGTTAATATAGGGTTGTAATATTTGGTATCCCCTTGATGTTGAGGGGTGACATTTAACCAAGCACTGCTTGAACTATCCCTTGCATTGGGGAGGGGAGTATATCATAAGCCTTCACTGTGACAGCTTCTGGAAGCCATCCCATTCTTTTTTTGAAGGGGATACCAAATATAATGGCTAATATAGGGTTGTAATATTTGGTATCCCCTTGATGTTGAGGGGCAACATTTAACAAAGCACTGCTTGAACTATCCCTTGCAATGGGGAGGGGAGTGTATCATAAGCCTACACTGCGACAGCTTCTGGAAGCCATCTCATTCTTCTTTTGAAGGGGATACCAAATATTACAGCTTATATAGTGTTGTAATATTTGGTATCCCCTTGATTTTGAGGGGTAACATTTAACAACGCACTGTTTGAACTATCCCTTGCATTGGGGAGGGGAGTACATCATAAGCCTACACTGTCACAGCTTCTGGAAGCCAGCTCATCCTTTTTTTGAAGGGGATACCAAATATTACAGCTAATATAGTGTTGTAATATTTGGTATCCCCTTGATTTTGAGGGGTAACATTTAACGATGCACTGCTTGAACTATCCCTTGCGTTGGGGAGGGAAGTACATCATAAACCTAACTGTGACAGCTTCTGGAAGCCATCTCATCCTTTTATTGAAGGGGATACCAAATATTACAGCTAATATAGTGTTGTAATATTTGGTATCCACTTGATGTTGGGGGTAACATTTAACAAAGGATTGCTTGAAATATCCCTTGCATTGGGGAGGGGAGTACATCATAAGCCTACACTGTGACAGCTTCTGGAAGGCATCTTATCCTTTTTTTGAAGGGGATACCAAATATTACAGCTAATATGGTGTTGTAATATTTGGTATCCCATTGATGTTGGGGGTAACATTTAACAAAGGATTGCTTGAAATATCCCTTGCATTGGGGAGGGGAGTACATCATAAGCCTACACTGTGACAGCTTCTGGAAGGCATCTCATCCTTTTTTTGAAGGGGATACCAAATATTACAGCTAATATAGTGTTGTAATATTTGGTATCCCCTTGATGTTGAGGGGTAACATTTAACAACGCACTGCTTGAACTATCCCTTGCATTGGGGAGGGCAGTACATCATAAGCCTTCACTGTGACAGCTTCTGGAAGCCATCCCATTCTTTTTATGAAGGGGATACCAAATATAATGGCTAATATAGGGTTGTAATATTTGGTATCCCCTTGATGTTGAGGGGTAACATTTAACAAAGCACTGCTTGAACTATCCCTTGCATTGGGGAGGGGAGTACATCATAGGCCTACCCTGTCACAGCTTCTGGAAGCCATCTCATCCTTTTTTTGAAGGGGATAACAAATATAATGGTTAATATAGGGTTGTAATATTTGGTATCCCCTTGATGTTGAGGGGTGACATTTAACCAAGCACTGCTTGAACTATCCCTTGCATTGGGGAGGGGAGTATATCATAAGCCTTCACTGTGACAGCGTCTGGAAGCCATCCCATTCTTTTTTTGAAGGGGATACCAAATATAATGGCTAATATAGGGTTGTAATATTTGGTATCCCCTTGATGTTGAGGGGCAACATTTAACAAAGCACTGCTTGAACTATCCCTTGCAATGGGGAGGGGAGTACATCATAAGCCTACACTGCGACAGCTTCTGGAAGCCATCTCATTCTTTTTTTGAAGGGGATACCAAATATTACAGCTAATATAGTGTTGTAATATTTGGTATCCCCTTGATGTTGAGGGGTAACATTTAACAACGCACTGCTTGAACTATCCCTTGCATTGGGGAGGGCAGTACATCATAAGCCTTCACTGTGAAAGCTTCTGGAAGCCATCCCATTCTTTTTATGAAGGGGATACCAAATATAATGGCTAATATAGGGTTGTAATATTTGGTATCCCCTTGATGTTGAGGGGTAACATTTAACAAAGCACTGCTTGAACTATCCCTTGCATTGGGGAGGGGAGTACATCATAGGCCTACACTGTCACAGCTTCTGGAAGCCATCTCATCCTTTTTTTGAAGGGGATAACAAATATAATGGTTAATATAGGGTTGTAATATTTGGTATCCCCTTGATGTTGAGGGGTGACATTTAACCAAGCACTGCTTGAACTATCCCTTGCATTGGGGAGGGGAGTATATCATAAGCCTTCACTGTGACAGCTTCTGGAAGCCATCCCATTCTTTTTTTGAAGGGGATACCAAATATAATGGCTAATATAGGGTTGTAATATTTGGTATCCCCTTGATGTTGAGGGGCAACATTTAACAAAGCACTGCTTGAACTATCCCTTGCAATGGGGAGGGGAGTACATCATAAGCCTACACTGCGACAGCTTCTGGAAGCCATCTCATTCTTTTTTTGAAGGGGATACCAAATATAATGGCTAATATAGGGTTGTAATATTTGGTATCCCCTTGATTTTGAGGGGTAACATTTAACAACGCACTGTTTGAACTATCCCTTGCATTGGGGAGGGTAGCACATCATAAGACTTCAATGTGACAGCTTCTAGAAGCCATCCCATCCCTTTTTTGAAGGGGATACCAAATATAATGGCTAATATAGTGTTGTAATATTTGGTATCCCCTTGATTTTGAGGGGTAACATTTAACAAAGCACTGATTGAACGATCCCTTGCGTTGGGGAGGGGAGTACATCATAAGCCTACACTGTGACAGCTTCTGGAAGCCATCTCATCCTTTTTTTGAAGGGGATACCAATATTACAGCTAATATAGTGTTGTAATATTTGGTATCCTCTTCATTTTGAGGGGTAACATTTAACAACGAACTGCTTGAACTATCCCTTGCGTTGGGGAGGGAAGTACATCATAAGCCAACACTGTGACAGCTTCTGGAAGCCATCTCATCCTTTTTTTGAAGGGGATACCAAATATTACAGCTAATATAGTTTTGTAATATTTGGTATCCCCTTGATTTTGAGGGGTAACATTTAACAATACACTGCTTGAACTATCCCTTGCGTTGGGGAGGGAAGTACATCATAAGCCTACACTGCGACAGCTTCTGGAAGCCATATCATCCTTCTTTTGAAGCGGATACCAAATATTACAGCTAATATAGTGTTGTAATATTTGGTATCCCCTTGGTTTTGAGGGGTAACATTTAACAAAGCACTCCTTGAACTATCCCTTGCATTGGGGAGGGGAGTACATCATAAGCCTACACTGTGACAGCTTCTGGAAGCCACCTCATCCTTTTTTTGAAGGGGATACCAAATATTACAGCTAATATAGTGATGTAATATTTGGTATCCCATTGATGTTGGGGGTAACATTTAACAAAGGACTGCTTGAACTATCCCTTGCATTGGGGAGGGGAGTACATCATAGGCCTACACTGTCACAGCTTCTGGAAGCCATCTCATCCTTTTTTGAAGGGGATACCAAATATTACAGCTAATATAGTGTTGTAATATTTGGTATCCCCTTGATGTTGAGGGGTAACATTTAACAAAGGACTGCTTGAACTATCCCTTGCATTGGGGAGGGGAGTACATCATAAGCCTTCACTGTGACAGCTTGTGGAAGCCATCCCATTCTTTTTTTGAAGGGGATACCAAATATAATGGCTAATATAGGGTTGTAATATTTTGTATCCCCTTGATGTTGAGGGGTAACATTTAACAAAGCAATGCTTGAACTATCCCTTGCATTGGGGAGGGCAGCACATCATAAGCCTACAATGCGACAGCTTCTGGAAGCCATCTCATCCTTCTTTTGAAGGGGATACCAAATATTACAGCTAATATAGTGTTGTAATATTTGGTATCCCCTTGATGTTGAGGGGTAACATTTAACAACGCACTGCTTGAAATATCCCTTGCATTGGGGAGGGCAGTACATCATAACCCTTCACTGTCACAGCTTCTGGAAGCCATCTCATCCTTTTTTTGAAGGGGATACCAAATATAATGGTTAATATAGGGTTGTAATATTTGGTATCCCCTTGATGTTGAGGGGTGACATTTAACAAAGCACTGCTTGAACTATTCCTTGCATTGGGGAGGGCAGTACATCAAAAGCCTACAATGCGACAGCTTCTGGAAGCCATCTCATCCTTCTTTTGAAGGGGATAGCTAATATTACAGCTAATATAGTGTTGTAATATTTGGTATCCCCTTGATGTTGAGGGGTAACATTTAACAAAGCACTGCTTGAACTATCCCTTGCATTGGGGAGGGGAGTACATCATAAGCCTACACTGTGACAGCTTCTGGAAGCCACCTCATCCTTTTTTTGAAGGGGATACCAAATATTACAGCTAATATGGTGTTGTAATATTTGGTATCCCATTGATGTTGGGGGTAACATTTAACAAAGGATTGCTTGAAATATCCCTTGCATTTGGGAGGGGAGTACATCATAAGCCTACACTGTGACAGCTTCTGGAAGGCATCTCATCCTTTTTTGAAGGGGATACCAAATATTACAGCTAATATAGTGTTGTAATATTTGGTATCCCCTTGATGTTGAGGGGTAACATTTAACAACGCACTGCTTGAACTATCCCTTGCATTGGGGAGTGCAGTTCATCATAAGCCTTCACTGTGACAGCTTCTGGAAGCCATCTCATCCTTTTATTGAAGGGGATACCAAATATTACAGCTAATATAGTGTTGTAATATTTGGTATCCCCTTGATGTTGGGGGTAACATTTAACAAAGGATTGCTTGAAATATCCCTTGCATTGGGGAGGGGAGTACATCATAAGCCTACACTGTGACAGCTTCTGGAAGGCATCTCATCCTTTTTTTGAAGGGGATACCAAATATTACAGCTAATATAGTGTTGTAATATTTGGTATCCACTTGATGTTGAGGGGTAACATTTAACAACGCACTGCTTGAACTATCCCTTGCATTGGGGAGGGCAGTACATCATAAGCCTTCACTGTGACAGCTTCTGGAAGCCATCCCATTCTTTTTATGAAGGGGATACCAAATATAATGGCTAATATAGGGTTGTAATATTTGGTATCCCCTTGATGTTGAGGGGTAACATTTAACAAAGCACTGCTTGAACTATCCCTTGCATTGGGGAGGGGAGTACATCATAGGCCTACACTGTCACAGCTTCTGGAAGCCATCTCATCCTTTTTTTGAAGGGGATAACAAATATAATGGTTAATATAGGGTTGTAATATTTGGTATCCCCTTGATGTTGAGGGGTGACATTTAACCAAGCACTGCTTGAACTATCCCTTGCATTGGGGAGGGGAGTATATCATAAGCCTTCACTGTGACAGCTTCTGGAAGCCATCCCATTCTTTTTTTGAAGGGGATACCAAATATAATGGCTAATATAGGGTTGTAATATTTGGTATCCCCTTGATGTTGAGGGGCAACATTTAACAAAGCACTGCTTGAACTATCCCTTGCAATGGGGAGGGGAGTACATCATAAGCCTACACTGCGACAGCTTCTGGAAGCCATCTCATTCTTTTTTTGAAGGGGATACCAAATAAAATGGCTAATATAGGGTTGTAATATTTGGTATCCCCTTGATTTTGAGGGGTAACATTTAACAACGCACTGTTTGAACTATCCCTTGCATTGGGGAGGGGAGCACATCATAAGACTTCAATGTGACAGCTTCTAGAAGCCATCCCATCCTTTTTTTGAAGGGGATACCAATATTACAGCTAATATAGTGTTGTAATATTTGGTATCCTCTTCATTTTGAGGGGTAACATTTAACAACGCACTGCTTGAACTATCCCTTGCGTTGGGGAGGGAAGTACATCATAAGCCAACACTGTGACAGCTTCTGGAAGCCATCTCATCCTTTTTTTGAAGGGGATACCAAATATTACAGCTAATATAGTTTTGTAATATTTGGTATCCCCTTGATTTTGAGGGGTAACATTTAACAATACACTGCTTGAACTATCCCTTGCGTTGGGGAGGGAAGTACATCATAAGCCTACACTGCGACAGCTTCTGGAAGCCATATCATCCTTCTTTTGAAGCGGATACCAAATATTACAGCTAATATAGTGTTGTAATATTTGGTATCCCCTTGATTTTGAGGGGTAACATTTAACAAAGCACTCCTTGAACTAGCCCTTGCATTGGGGAGGGGAGTACATCATAAGCCTACACTGTGACAGCTTCTGGAAGCCACCTCATCCTTTTTTTGAAGGGGATACCAAATATTACAGCTAATATAGTGATGTAATATTTGGTATCCCATTGATGTTGGGGGTAACATTTAACAAAGGACTGCTTGAACTATCCCTTGCATTGGGGAGGGGAGTACATCATAGGCCTACACTGTCACAGCTTCTGGAAGCCATCTCATCCTTTTTTGAAGGGGATACCAAATATTACAGCTAATATAGTGTTGTAATATTTGGTATCCCCTTGATGTTGAGGGGTAACATTTAACAACGCACTGCTTGAACTATCCCTTGCATTGGGGAGGGCAGTACATCATAAGCCTTCACTGTGACAGCTTCTGGAAGCCATCCCATTCTTTTTTTGAAGGGGATACCAAGTATAATGGCTAATATAGGGTTGTAATATTTTGTATCCCCTTGATGTTGAGGGGTAACATTTAACAAAGCAATGCTTGAACTATCCCTTGCATTGGGGAGGGCAGCACATCATAAGCCTACACTGTCACAGCTTCTGGAAGCCATCTCATCCTTTTTTTGAAGGGGATACCAAATATAATGGTTAATATAGGGTTGTAATATTTGGTATCCCCTTGATGTTGAGGGGTGACATTTAACAAAGCACTGGTTGAACTATTCCTTGCATTGGGGAGGGCAGTACATCATAAGCCTACAATGCGACAGCTTCTGGAAGCCATCTCATCCTTCTTTTGAAGGGGATAGCAAATATTACAGCTAATATAGTGTTGTAATATTTGGTATCCCCTTGATGTTGAGGGGTAACATTTAACAAAGCACTGCTTGAACTATCCCTTGCATTGGGGAGGGCAGTACATCATAAGCCTACACTGTGACAGCTTCTGGAAGCCACCTCATCCTTTTTTTGAAGGGGATACCAAATATTACAGCTAATATGGTGTTGTAATATTTGGTATCCCATTGATGTTGGGGGTAACATTTAACAAAGGATTGCTTGAAATATCCCTTGCATTTGGGAGGGAAGTACATCATAAGCCTACACTGTGACAGCTTCTGGAAGGCATCTCATCCTTTTTTGAAGGGGATACCAAATATTACAGCTAATATAGTGTTGTAATATTTGGTATCCCCTTGATGTTGAGGGGTAACATTTAACAACGCACTGCTTGAACTATCCCTTGCATTGGGGAGGGCAGTACATCATAAGCCTTCACTGTGACAGCTTCTGGAAGCCATCTCATCCTTTTATTGAAGGGGATACCAAATATTACAGCTAATATAGTGTTGTAATATTTGGTATCCCCTTGATGTTGGGGGTAACATTTAACAAAGGATTGCTTGAAATATCCCTTGCATTGGGGAGGGGAGTACATCATAAGCCTACACTGTGACAGCTTCTGGAAGGCATCTTATCCTTTTTTTGAAGGGGATACCAAATATTACAGCTAATATGGTGTTGTAATATTTGGTATCCCATTGATGTTGGGGGTAACATTTAACAAAGGATTGCTTGAAATATCCCTTGCATTGGGGAGGGGAGTATATCATAAGCCTTCACTGTGACAACTTCTGGAAGCCATCCCATTCTTTTTTTGAAGGGGATACCAAATATAATGGCTAATATAGGGTTGTAATATTTGGTATCCCCTTGATGTTGAGGGGCAACATTTAACAAAGCACTGCTTGAACTATCCCTTGCAATGGGGAGGGGAGTACATCATAAGCCTACACTGCGACAGCTTCTGGAAGCCATCTCATTCTTCTTTTGAAGGGGATACCAAATATTACAGCTAATATAGTGTTGTAATATTTGGTATCCCCTTGATTTTGAGGGGTAACATTTAACAACGCACTGTTTGAACTATCCCTTGCATTGGGGAGGGGAGCACATCATAAGCCTTCAATGTGACAGCTTCTGGAAGCCATCCCATCCTTTTTTTGAAGGGGATACCAAAGATAATGGCTAATATAGTGTTGTAATATTTGGTATCCCATTGATGTTGAGGGGTAACATTTAACAAAGCAATGCTTGAACTATCCCTTGCATTGGGGAGGGGAGTACATCATAGGCCTACACTGTCACAGCTTCTGGAAGCCATCTCATCCTTTTTTTTAAGGGGATACCAAATATAATGGTTAATATAGGGTTGTAATATTTGGTATCCCCTTGATGTTGAGGGGTGACATTTAACCAAGCACTGCTTGAACTATCCCTTGCATTGGGGAGGGGAGTATATCATAAGCCTTCACTGTGACAGCTTCTGGAAGCCATCCCATTCTTTTTTTGAAGGGGATACCAAATATAATGGCTAATATAGGGTTGTAATATTTGGTATCCCCTTGATGTTGAGGGGCAACATTTAACAAAGCACTGCTTGAACTATCCCTTGCAATGGGGAGGGGAGTGTATCATAAGCCTACACTGCGACAGCTTCTGGAAGCCATCTCATTCTTCTTTTGAAGGGGATACCAAATATTACAGCTTATATAGTGTTGTAATATTTGGTATCCCCTTGATTTTGAGGGGTAACATTTAACAACGCACTGTTTGAACTATCCCTTGCATTGGGGAGGGGAGCACATCATAAGACTTCAATGTGACAGCTTCTGGAAGCCATCCCATCCTTTTTTTGAAGGGGATACCAAATATAATGGCTAATATAGTGTTGTAATATTTGGTATCCCCTTGATTTTGAGGGGTAACATTTAACAAAGCACTGATTGAACGATCCCTTGCGTTGGGGAGGGGAGTACATCATAAGCCTACACTGTGACAGCTTCTGGAAGCCATCTCATCCTTTTTTTGAAGGGGATACCAAATATTACAGCTAATATAGTGTTGTAATATTTGGTATCCTCTTCATTTTGAGGGGTAACATTTAACAACGCACTGCTTGAACTATCCCTTGCGTTGGGGAGGGAAGTACATCATAAGCCTACACTGTCACAGCTTCTGGAAGCCAGCTCATCCTTTTTTTGAAGGGGATACCAAATATTACAGCTAATATAGTGTTGTAATATTTGGTATCCCCTTGATTTTGAGGGGTAACATTTAACGATGCACTGCTTGAACTATCCCTTGCGTTGGGGAGGGAAGTACATCATAAACCTAACTGTGACAGCTTCTGGAAGCCATCTCATCCTTTTATTGAAGGGGATACCAAATATTACAGCTAATATAGTGTTGTAATATTTGGTATCCACTTGATGTTGGGGGTAACATTTAACAAAGGATTGCTTGAAATATCCCTTGCATTGGGGAGGGGAGTACATCATAAGCCTACACTGTGACAGCTTCTGGAAGGCATCTTATCCTTTTTTTGAAGGGGATACCAAATATTACAGCTAATATGGTGTTGTAATATTTGGTATCCCATTGATGTTGGGGGTAACATTTAACAAAGGATTGCTTGAAATATCCCTTGCATTGGGGAGGGGAGTACATCATAAGCCTACACTGTGACAGCTTTTGGAAGGCATCTCATCCTTTTTTTGAAGGGGATACCAAATATTACAGCTAATATAGTGTTGTAATATTTGGTATCCCCTTGATGTTGAGGGGTAACATTTAACAACGCACTGCTTGAACTATCCCTTGCATTGGGGAGGGCAGTACATCATAAGCCTTCACTGTGACAGCTTCTGGAAGCCATCCCATTCTTTTTATGAAGGGGATACCAAATATAATGGCTAATATAGGGTTGTAATATTTGGTATCCCCTTGATGTTGAGGGGTAACATTTAACAAAGCACTGCTTGAACTATCCCTTGCATTGGGGAGGGGAGTACATCATAGGCCTACACTGTCACAGCTTCTGGAAGCCATCTCATCCTTTTTTTGAAGGGGATAACAAATATAATGGTTAATATAGGGTTGTAATATTTGGTATCCCCTTGATGTTGAGGGGTGACATTTAACCAAGCACTGCTTGAACTATCCCTTGCATTGGGGAGGGGAGTATATCATAAGCCTTCACTGTGACAGCGTCTGGAAGCCATCCCATTCTTTTTTTGAAGGGGATACCAAATATAATGGCTAATATAGGGTTGTAATATTTGGTATCCCCTTGATGTTGAGGGGCAACATTTAACAAAGCACTGCTTGAACTATCCCTTGCAATGGGGAGGGGAGTACATCATAAGCCTACACTGCGACAGCTTCTGGAAGCCATCTCATTCTTTTTTTGAAGGGGATACCAAATATAATGGCTAATATAGGGTTGTAATATTTGGTATCCCCTTGATTTTGAGGGGTAACATTTAACAACGCACTGTTTGAACTATCCCTTGCATTGGGTAGGGGAGCACATCATAAGACTTCAATGTGACAGCTTCTAGAAGCCATCCCATCCCTTTTTTGAAGGGGATACCAAATATAATGGCTAATATAGTGTTGTAATATTTGGTATCCCCTTCATTTTGAGGGGTAACATTTAACAAAGCACTGATTGAACGATCCCTTGCGTTGGGGAGGGGAGTACATCATAAGCCTACACTGTGACAGCTTCTGGAAGCCATCTCATCCTTTTTTTGAAGGGGATACCAATATTACAGCTAATATAGTGTTGTAATATTTGGTATCCTCTTCATTTTGAGGGGTAACATTTAACAACGCACTGCTTGAACTATCCCTTGCGTTGGGGAGGGAAGTACATCATAAGCCAACACTGTGACAGCTTCTGGAAGCCATCTCATCCTTTTTTTGAAGGGGATACCAAATATTACAGCTAATATAGTTTTGTAATATTTGGTATCCCCTTGATTTTGAGGGGTAACATTTAACAATACACTGCTTGAACTATCCCTTGCGTTGGGGAGGGAAGTACATCATAAGCCTACACTGCGACAGCTTCTGGAAGCCATATCATCCTTCTTTTGAAGCGGATACCAAATATTACAGCTAATATAGTGTTGTAATATTTGGTATCCCCTTGATTTTGAGGGGTAACATTTAACAAAGCACTCCTTGAACTATCCCTTGCATTGGGGAGGGGAGTACATCATAAGCCTACACTGTGACAGATTCTGGAAGCCACCTCATCCTTTTTTTGAAGGGGATACCAAATATTACAGCTAATATAGTGATGTAATATTTGGTATCCCATTGATGTTGGGGGTAACATTTAACAAAGGACTGCTTGAACTATCCCTTGCATTGGGGAGGGGAGTACATCATAGGCCTACACTGTCACAGCTTCTGGAAGCCATCTCATCCTTTTTTGAAAGGGATACCAAATATTACAGCTAATATAGTGTTGTAATATTTGGTATCCCCTTGATGTTGAGGGGTAACATTTAACAACGCACTGCTTGAACTATCCCTTGCATTGGGGAGGGCAGTACATCATAAGCCTTCACTGTGACAGCTTCTGGAAGCCATCCCATTCTTTTTTTGAAGGGGATACCAAATATAATGGCTAATATAGGGTTGTAATATTTTGTATCCCCTTGATGTTGAGGGGTAACATTTAACAAAGCAATGCTTGAACTATCCCTTGCATTGGGGGGGGCAGCACATCATAAGCCTACAATGCGACAGCTTCTGGAAGCCATCTCATCCTTCTTTTGAAGGGGATACCAAATATTACAGCTAATATAGTGTTGTAATATTTGGTATCCCCTTGATGTTGAGGGGTAACATTTAACAACGCACTACTTGAAATATCCCTTGCATTGGGGAGGGCAGTACATCATAACCCTTCACTGTGACAGCTTCTGGAAGCCATCCCATTCTTTTTTTGAAGGGGATACCAAATATAATGGCTAATATAGTGTTGTAATATTTGGTATCCCATTGATGTTGGGGGTAACATTTAACAAAGGACTGCTTGAAATATCCCTTGCATTGGGGAGGGGAGTACATCATAGGCCTACACTGTCACAGCTTCTGGAAGCCATCTCATCCTTTTTTTGAAGGGGATACCAAATATAATGGTTAATATAGGGTTGTAATATTTGGTATCCCCTTGATGTTGAGGGGTGACATTTAACTAAGCACTGCTTGAACTATTCCTTGCATTGGGGAGGGCAGTACATCATAAGCCTACAATGCGACAGCTTCTGGAAGCCATCTCATCCTTCTTTTGAAGGGGATAGCAAATATTACAGCTAATATAGTGTTGTAATATTTGGTATCCCCTTGATGTTGAGGGGTAACATTTAACAAAGCACTGCTTGAACTATCCCTTGCATTGGGGAGGGGAGTACATCATAAGCCTACACTGTGACAGCTTCTGGAAGCCACCTCATCCTTTTTTTGAAGGGGATACCAAATATTACAGCTAATATGGTGTTGTAATATTTGGTATCCCCTTGATGTTGAGGGGTAACATTTAACAACGCACTGCTTGAACTATCCCTTGCATTGGGGAGGGCAGTACATCATAAGCCTTCACTGTGACAGCTTCTGGAAGCCATCCCATTCTTTTTTTGAAGGGGATACCAAATATAATGGCTAATATAGGGTTGTAATATTTTGTATCCCCTTGATGTTGAGGGGTAACATTTAACAAAGCAATGCTTGAACTATCCCTTGCATTGGGGAGGGGAGTACATCATAGGCCTACACTGTCACAGCTTCTGGAAGCCATCTCATCCTTTTTTTGAAGGGGATACCAAATATAATGGTTAATATAGTGTTGTAATATTTGGTATCCCCTTGATGTTGAAGGGTGACATTTAACCAAGCACTGCTTGAACTATCCCTTGCATTGGGGAGGGGAGTATATCATAAGCCTTCACTGTGACAGTTTCTGGAAGCCATCTCATTCTTCTTTTGAAGGGGATACCAAATATAATGGCTAATATAGTGTTGTAATATTTGGTATCCCCTTGATTTTGAGGGGTAACATTTAACAAAGCACTGCTTGAACGATCCCTTGCGTTGGGGAGGGGAGTACATCATAAGCCTACACTGTGACAGCTTCTGGAAGCCATCTTATCCTTTTTTTGAAGGGGATACCAAATATAATGGTTAATATAGTGTTGTAATATTTGGTATCCCCTTGATGTTGAAGGGTGACATTTAACCAAGCAATGCTTGAACTATCCCTTGCATTGGGGAGGGGAGTACATCATAGGCCTACACTGTCACAGCTTCTGGAAGCCATCTCATCCTTTTTTTGAAGGGGATACCAAATATAATGGTTAATATAGTGTTGTAATATTTGGTATCCCCTTGATGTTGAAGGGTGACATTTAACCAAGCAATGCTTGAACTATCCCTTGCATTGGGGAGGGGAGTACATCATAGGCCTACACTGTCACAGCTTCTGGAAGCCAACTCATCCTTTTTTTGAAGGGGATACCAAATATAATGGTTAATATAGGGTTGTAATATTTGGTATCCCCTTGATTTTGAGGGGTAGCATTTAACAACGCACTGTTTGAACTATCCCTTGCATTGGGGAGGGGAGCACATCATAGGCCTTCAATGTGACAGCTTCTGGAAGCCATCCCATCCTTTTTTTTGAAGGGGATACCAAATATAATGGCTAATATAGTGTTGTAATATTTGGTATCCCCTTGATTTTGAGGGGTAACATTTAACAAAGCACTGCTTGAACGATCCCTTGCGTTGGGGAGGGGAGTACATCATAAGCCTACACTGTGACAGCTTCTGGAAGCCATCTTATCCTTTTTTTGAAGGGGATACCAAATATTACAGCTAATATAGTGTTGTGATATTTGGTATCCTCTTCATTTTGAGGGGTAACATTTAACAACGCACTGCTTGAACTATCCCTTGCGTTGGGGAGGGAAGTACATCATAAGCCTACACTGTGACAGCTTCTGGAAGCCATCTCATCCTTTTTGTGAAGGGGATACCAAATGTTACAGCTAATATAGTGTTGTAATATTTGGTATCCCCTTGATGTTGAGGGTTAACATTTAACAACGCACTGCTTGAACTAACCCTTGCATTGGGGAGGGCAGTACATCATAAGCCTTCACTGTGACAGCTTCTGGAAGCCATCCCATTCTTTTTTTGAAGGGGATACGAAATATAATGGCTAATATAGGGTTGTAATATTTGGTATCCCCTTGATGTTGAGGGGTAACATTTAACAAAGCACTGCTTGAACTATCCCTTGCATTGTGGAGGGGAGTACATCATAGGCCTACACTGTCACAGCTTCTGGAAGCGATCCCATTCTTTTTTTGAAGGGGACACCAAATATAATGGCTAATATAGGGTTGTAATATTTGGTATCCCCTTGATGTTATGGGGCAACATTTAACAAAGCACTGCTTGAACTATTCCTTGCATTGGGGAGAGCAGTACATCATAAGCCTACACTGCGACAGCTTCTGGAAGCCATCTCATCCTTCTTTTGAAGCGGATACCAAATATTACAGCTAATATAGTGTTGTAATATTTGGTATCCCCTTGATTTTGAGGGGTAACATTTAACAAAGCACTCCTTGAACTATCCCTTGCATTGGGGAGGGGAGTATATCATAAGCCTACACTGTGACAGCTTCTGGAAGCCACCTCATCCTTTTTTTGAAGGGGATACCAAATATTACAGCTAATATAGTGATGTAATATTTGGTATCCCATTGATGTTGGGGGTAACATTTAACAAAGGACTGCTTGAAATATCCCTTGCATTGGGGAGGGGAGTACATCATAGGCCTACACTGTGACAGCTTCTGGAAGCCACCTCATCCTTTTTTTGAAGGGGATACCAAATATTACAGCTAATATGGTGTTGTAATATTTGGTATCCCATTGATGTTGGGGGTAACATTTAACAAAGGACTGCTTGAAATATCCCTTGCATTTGGGAGGGGAGTACATCATAAGCCTACACTGTGACAGCTTCTGGAAGGCATCTCATCCTTTTTTTGAAGGGGATACCAAATATTACAGCTAATATAGTGTTGTAATATTTGGTATCCCCTTGATGTTGAGGGGTAACATTTAACAACGCACTGCTTGAACTATCCCTTGCATTGGGGAGGGCAGTACATCATAAGCCTTCACTGTGGCAGCTTCTGGAAGCCATCCCATTCTTTTTTTGAAGGGGATACCAAATATAATGGCTAATATAGGGTTGTAATATTTTGTATCCCCTTGATGTTGAGGGGTAACATTTAACAAAGCACTGCTTGAACTATCCCTTGCATTGGGGAGGGGAGTACATCATAGGCCTACACTGTCACAGCTTCTGGAAGCAATCTCATCCTTTTTTTGAAGGGGATACCAAATATAATGGTTAATATAGGGTTGTAATATTTTGTATCCCCTTGATGTTGAAGGGTGACATTTAACCAAGCACTGCTTGAACTATCCCTTGCATTGGGGAGGGGAGTATATCATAAGCCTTCACTGTGACAGTTTCTGGAAGCCATCCCATTTCTTTTTTGAAGGGGATACCAAATATAATGGCTAATATAGGGTTGTAATATTTGGTATCCCCTTGATGTTGAGGGGCAACATTTAAAAAAGCACTGCTTGAACTATCCCTTGCAATGGGGAGGGGAGTACATCATAAGCCTACACTGTGACAGCTTCTGGAAGCCACCTCATCCTTTTTTGAAGGGGATACCAAATATTACAGCTAATATGGTGTTGTAATATTTGGTATCCCATTGATGTTCGGGGTAACATTTAACAAAGGACTGCTTGAAATATCCCTTGCATTTGGGAGGGGAGTACATCATAAGCCTACACTGTGACAGCTTCTGGAAGGCATCTCATCCTTTTTTTGAAGGGGATACCAAATATTACAGCTAATATAGTGTTGTAATATTTGGTATCCCCTTGATGTTGAGGGGTAACATTTAACAACGCACTGCTTGAACTATCCCTTGCATTGGGGAGGGCAGTACATCATAAGCCTTCACTGTGACAGCTTCTGGAAGCCATCCCATTCTTTTTTTGAAGGGGATGCCAAATATAATGGCTAATATAGGGTTGTAATATTTTGTATCCCCTTGATGTTGAAGGGTGACATTTAACCAAGCACTGCTTGAACTATCCCTTGCATTGGGGAGGGGAGTATATCATAAGCCTTCACTGTGACAGTTTCTGGAAGCCATCCCATTCTTTTTTTGAAGGGGATGCCAAATATAATGGCTAATATAGTGTTGTAATATTTGGTATCCCCTTGATGTTGAGGGGTAACATTTAACAACGCACTGCTTGAACTATCCCTTGCATTGGGGAGGGCAGTACATCATAAGCCTTCACTGTGACAGCTTCTGGAAGCCATCCCATTCTTTTTTTGAAGGGGATGCCAAATATAATGGCTAATATAGGGTTGTAATATTTTGTATCCCCTTGATGTTGAAGGGTGACATTTAACCAAGCACTGCTTGAACTATCCCTTGCATTGGGGAGGGGAGTATATCATAAGCCTTCACTGTGACAGTTTCTGGAAGCCATCCCATTTCTTTTTTGAAGGGGATACCAAATATAATGGCTAATATAGGGTTGTAATATTTGGTATCCTCTTGATGTTGAGGGGCAACATTTAAAAAAGCAATGCTTGAACTATCCCTTGCAATGGGGAGGGGAGTACATCATAAGCCTACACTGCGACAGCTTCTGGAAGCCATCTCATTCTTCTTTTGAAGGGGATACCAAATATTACAGCTAATATAGTGTTGTGATATTTGGTATCCCCTTGATTTTGAGGGGTAACATTTAACAACGCACTGTTTGAACTATCCCTTGCATTGGGGAGGGGAGCACATCATAAGCCTACACTGTGACAGATTCTGGAAGCCATCTCATCCTTTTTTTGAAGGGGATACCAAATATTACAGCTAATATAGTGTTGTGATATTTGGTATCCTCTTCATTTTGAGGGGTAACATTTAACAACGCACTGCTTGAACTATCCCTTGCGTTGGGGAGGGAAGTTCATCATAAGCCTACACTGTGACAGCTTCTGGAAGCCATCTCATCCTTTTTTTGAAGGGGATACCAAATATTACAGCTAATATAGTGTTGTAATATTTGGTATCCCCTTGATGTTGAGGGGTAACATTTAACAACGCACTGCTTGAACTAACCCTTGCATTGGGGAGGGCAGTACATCATAAGCCTTCACTGTGACAGCTTCTGGAAGCCATCTCATCCTTTTTTTGAAGGGGATACCAAATATTACAGCTAATATAGTGTTGTAATATTTGGTATCCCCTTGATGTTGAGGGGTAACATTTAACAACGCACTGCTTGAACTAACCCTTGCATTGGGGAGGGCAGTACATCATAAGCCTTCACTGTGACAGCTTCTGGAAGCCATCCCATTCTTTTTTTGAAGGGGATACGAAATATAATGGCTAATATAGGGTTGTAATATTTGGTATCCCCTTGATGTTGAGGGGTAACATTTAACAAAGCACTGCTTGAACTATCCCTTGCATTGGGGAGGGGAGTACATCATAGGCCTACACTGTCACAGCTTCTGGAAGCGATCCCATTCTTTTTTTGAAGGGGATACCAAATATAATGGCTAATATAGGATTGTAATATTTGGTATCCCCTTGATGTTGAGGGGCAACATTTAACAAAGCACTCCTTGAACTATCCCTTGCATTGGGGAGAGGAGTACATCATAAGCCTACACTGCGACAGCTTCTGGAAGCCACCTCATCCTTTTTTGAAGGGGATACCAAATATTACAGCTAATATAGTGATGTAATATTTGGTATCCCATTGATGTTGGGGGTAACATTTAACAAAGGACTGCTTGAAATATCCCTTGCATTGGGGAGGGGAGTACATCATAAGCCTACACTGTGACAGCTTCTGGAATGCATCTCATCCTTTTTTTGAAGGGGATACCAAATATTACAGCTAATATAGTGTTGTAATATTTGGTATCACCTTGATGTTGAGGGGTAACATTTAACAACGCACTGCTTGAACTATCCCTTGCATTGGGGAGGGCAGTACATCATAAGCCTTCACTGTGACAGCTTCTGGAAGCCATCCCATTCTTTTTTTGAAGGGGATACCAAATATAATGGCTAATATAGGGTTGTAATATTTGGTATCCCCTTGATGTTGAGGGGCAACATTTAACAAAGCACTGCTTGAACTATCACTTGCAATGGGGAGGGGAGTACATCATAAGCCTACACTGCGACAGCTTCTGGAAGCCATCTCATTCTTCTTTTGAAGGGGATACCAAATATTACAGCTAATATAGTGTTGTAATATTTGGTATCCCCTTGATTTTGAGGGGTAACATTTAACAACGCACTGTTTGAACTATCCCTTGCATTGGGGAGGGGAGTACATCATAAGCCTACACTGTGACAGCTTCTGGAAGGCATCTCATCCGTTTTTTGAAGGGGATACCAAATATAATGGCTAATATAGGGTTGTAATATTTGGTATCCCCTTGATGTTGAGGGGTGACATTTAACCAAGCACTGCTTGAACTATCCCTTACATTGGGGAGGGGAGTACATCATAAGCCTTCACTGTGACAGCTTCTGGAAGGCATCTCATCCTTTTTTTGAAGGGGATACCAAATATTACAGCTAATATAGTGTTGTAATATTTGGTATCCCCTTGATGTTGAGGGGTAACATTTAACAACGCACTGCTTGAACTATCCCTTGCATTGGGGAGGGCAGTACATCATAAGCCTTCACTGTGACAGCTTCTGGAAGCCATCCCATTCTTTTTTTGAAGGGGATACCAAATATAATGGTTAATATAGGGTTGTAATATTTGGTATCCCCTTGATGTTGAGGGGTGACATTTAACCAAGCACTGCTTGAACTATCCCTTACATTGGGGAGGGGAGTACATCATAAGCCTTCACTGTGACAGCTTCTGGAAGCCATCCCATTCATTTTTTGAAGGGGATACCAAATATAATGGTTAATATAGGGTTGTAATATTAGGTATCCCCTTGATGTTGAGGGGCAACATTTAACAAAGCACTGCTTGAACTATCCCTTGCATTGGGGAGGGGAGTACATTATAGGCCTACACTGTCACAGCTTCTGGAAGCCATCTCATCCTTTTTTTGAAGGGGATACCAAATATAATGGTTAATATAGGGTTGTAATATTTGGTATCCCCTTGATGTTGAGGGGCAACATTTAACAAAGCACTGCTTGAACTATTCCTTGCATTGGGGAAGGCAGTACATCATAAGCCTACAATGCGACAGCTTCTGGAAGCCATCTCATCTTTCTTTTGAAGGGGATACCAAATATTACAGCTAATATGGTGTTGTAATATTTGGTATCCCATTGATGTTGGGGGTAACATTTAACAAAGGATTGCTTGAAATATCCCTTGCATTGGGGAGGGGAGTATATCATAAGCCTTCACTGTGACAACTTCTGGAAGCCATCCCATTCTTTTTTTGAAGGGGATACCAAATATAATGGCTAATATAGGGTTGTAATATTTGGTATCCCCTTGATGTTGAGGGGCAACATTTAACAAAGCACTGCTTGAACTATCCCTTGCAATGGGGAGGGGAGTACATCATAAGCCTACACTGCGACAGCTTCTGGAAGCCATCTCATTCTTCTTTTGAAGGGGATACCAAATATTACAGCTAATATAGTGTTGTAATATTTGGTATCCCCTTGATTTTGAGGGGTAACATTTAACAATGCACTGTTTGAACTATCCCTTGCATTCGGGAGGGGAGCACATCATAAGCCTTCAATGTGACAGCTTCTGGAAGCCATCCCATCCTTTTTTTGACGGGGATACCAAAGATAATGGCTAATATAGTGTTGTAATATTTGGTATCCCATTGATGTTGGGGGTAACATTTAACAAAGGACTGCTTGAACTATCCCTTGCATTGGGGAGGGGAGTACATCATAAGCCTACACTGTGACAGCTTCTGGAAGGCATCTCATCCGTTTTTTGAAGGGGATACCAAATATAATGTCTAATATAGGGTTGTAATATTTGGTATCCCCTTGATGTTGAGGGGTAACATTTAACAAAGCACTGCTTGAACTATCCCTTGCATTGGGGAGGGGAGTACATCATAGGCCTACACTGTCACAGCTTCTGGAAGCCATCTCATCCTTTTTTTGAAGGGGATACCAAATATAATGGTTAATATAGGGTTGTAATATTTGGTATCCCCTTGATGTTGAGGGGTGACATTTAACCAAGCACTGCTTGAACTATCCCTTGCATTGGGGAGGTTAGTATATCATAAGCCTTCACTGTGACAGCTTCTGGAAGCCATCCCATTCTTTTTTTGAAGGGGATACCAAATATAATGGCTAATATAGGGTTGTAATATTTGGTATCCCCTTGATGTTGAGGGGCAACATTTAACAAAGCACTGCTTGAACTATCCCTTGCAATGGGGAGGGGAGTGTATCATAAGCCTACACTGCGACAGCTTCTGGAAGCCATCTCATTCTTCTTTTGAAGGGGATACCAAATATTACAGCTAATATAGTGTTGTAATATTTGGTATCCTCTTCATTTTGAGGGGTAACATTTAACAACGCACTGCTTGAACTATCCCTTGCGTTGGGGAGGGAAGTACATCATAAGCCTACACTGTGACAGCTTCTGGAAGCCATCTCATCCTTTTTTTGAAGGGGATACCAAATATTACAGCTAATATAGTGTTGTAATATTTGGTATCCCCTTGATTTTGAGGGGTAACATTTAACAATGCACTGCTTGAACTATCCCGTGCGTTGGGGAGGGAAGTACATCATAAGCCTAACTGTGACAGCTTCTGGAAGCCATCTCATCCTTTTATTGAAGGGGATACCAAATATTACAGCTAATATAGTGTTGTAATATTTGGTATCCCCTTGATGTTGAGGGGTGACATTTAACCAAGCACTGCTTGAACTATCCCTTGCATTGGGGAGGGGAGTATATCATAAGCCTTCACTGTGACAGCTTCTGGAAGCCATCCCATTCTTTTTTTGAAGGGGATACCAAATATAATGGCTAATATAGGGTTGTAATATTTGGTATCCCCTTGATGTTGAGGGGCAACATTTAACAAAGCACTGCTTGAACTATCCCTTGCAATGGGGAGGGGAGTGTATCATAAGCCTACACTGCGACAGCTTCTGGAAGCCATCTCATTCTTCTTTTGAAGGAGATACCAAATATTACAGCTAATATAGTGTTGTAATATTTGGTATCCCCTTGATTTTGAGGGGTAACATTTAACAACGCACTGTTTGAACTATCCCTTGCATTGGGGAGGGGAGCACATCATAAGACTTCAATATGACAGCTTCTGGAAGCCATCCCATCCTTTTTTTGAAGGGGATACCAAATATAATGGCTAATATAGTGTTGTAATATTTGGTATCCCCTTGATTTTGAGGGGTAACATTTAACAAAGCACTGATTGAACGATCCCTTGCGTTGGGGAGGGGAGTACATCATAAGCCTACACTGTGACAGCTTCTGGAAGCCATCTCATCCTTTTTTTGAAGGGGATACCAAATATTACAGCTAATATAGTGTTGTAATATTTGGTATCCTCTTCATTTTGAGGGGTAACATTTAACAACGCACTGCTTGAACTATCCCTTGCGTTGGGGAGGGAAGTACATCATAAGCCTACACTGTCACAGCTTCTGGAAGCCAGCTCATCCTTTTTTTGAAGGGGATACCAAATATTACAGCTAATATAGTGTTGTAATATTTGGTATCCCCTTGATTTTGAGGGGTAACATTTAACGATGCACTGCTTGAACTATCCCTTGCGTTGGGGAGGGAAGTACATCATAAGCCTAACTGTGACAGCTTCTGGAAGCCATCTCATCCTTTTATTGAAGGGGATACCAAATATTACAGCTAATATAGTGTTGTAATATTTGGTATCCACTTGATGTTGGGGGTAACATTTAACAAAGGATTGCTTGAAATATCCCTTGCATTGGGGAGGGGAGTACATCATAAGCCTACACTGTGACAGCTTCTGGAAGGCATCTTATCCTTTTTTTGAAGGGGATACCAAATATTACAGCTAATATGGTGTTGTAATATTTGGTATCCCATTGATGTTGGGGGTAACATTTAACAAAGGATTGCTTGAAATATCCCTTGCATTGGGGAGGGGAGTACATCATAAGCCTACACTGTGACAGCTTCTGGAAGGCATCTCATCCTTTTTTTGAAGGGGATACCAAATATTACAGCTAATATAGTGTTGTAATATTTGATATCCCCTTGATGTTGAGGGGTAACATTTAACAACGCACTGCTTGAACTATCCCTTGCATTGGGGAGGGCAGTACATCATAAGCCTTCACTGTGACAGCTTCTGGAAGCCATCCCATTCTTTTTATGAAGGGGATACCAAATATAATGGCTAATATAAGGTTGTAATATTTGGTATCCCCTTGATGTTGAGGGGTAACATTTAACAAAGCACTGCTTGAACTATCCCTTGCATTGGGGAGGGGAGTACATCATAGGCCTACACTGTCACAGCTTCTGGAAGCCATCTCATCCTTTTTTTGAAGGGGATAACAAATATAAAGGTTAATATAGGGTTGTAATATTTGGTATCCCCTTGATGTTGAGGGGTGACATTTAACCAAGCACTGCTTGAACTATCCCTTGCATTGGGGAGGGGAGTATATCATAAGCCTTCACTGTGACAGCTTCTGGAAGCCATCCCATTCGTTTTTTGAAGGGGATACCAAATATAATGGCTAATATAGGGTTGTAATATTTGGTATCCCCTTGATGTTGAGGGGCAACATTTAACAAAGCACTGCTTGAACTATCCCTTGCAATGGGGAGGGGAGTACATCATAAGCCTACACTGCGACAGCTTCTGGAAGCCATCTCATTCTTTTTTTGAAGGGGATACCAAATATAATGGCTAATATAGGGTTGTAATATTTGGTATCCCCTTGATTTTGAGGGGTAACATTTAACAACGCACTGTTTGAACTATCCCTTGCATTGGGTAGGGGAGCACATCATAAAACTTCAATGTGACAGCTTCTAGAAGCCATCCCATCCCTTTTTTGAAGGGGATACCAAATATAATGGCTAATATAGTGTTGTAATATTTGGTATCCCCTTCATTTTGAGGGGTAACATTTAACAAAGCACTGATTGAACGATCCCTTGCGTTGGGGAGGGGAGTACATCATAAGCCTACACTGTGACAGCTTCTGGAAGCCATCTCATCCTTTTTTTGAAGGGGATACCAATATTACAGCTAATATAGTGTTGTAATATTTGGTATCCTCTTCATTTTGAGGGGTAACATTTAACAACGCACTGCTTGAACTATCCCTTGCGTTGGGGAGGGAAGTACATCATAAGCCTACACTGTGACAGCTTCTGGAAGCCATCTCATCCTTTTTTTTTGAAGGGGATACCAAATATTACAGCTAATATAGTGTTGTAATATTTGGTATCCCCTTGATTTTGAGGGGTAACATTTAACAATGCACTGCTTGAACTATCCCGTGCGTTGGGGAGGGAAGTACATCATAAGCCTAACTGTGACAGCTTCTGGAAGCCATCTCATCCTTTTATTGAAGGGGATACCAAATATTACAGCTAATATAGTGTTGTAATATTTGGTATCCCCTTGATGTTGAGGGGTGACATTTAACCAAGCACTGCTTGAACTATCCCTTGCATTGGGGAGGGGAGTACATCATAAGCCTACACTGCGACAGCTTCTGGAAGCCATCTCATTCTTTTTTTGAAGGGGATACCAAATATAATGGCTAATATAGGGTTGTAATATTTGGTATCCCCTTGATTTTGAGGGGTAACATTTAACAACGCACTGTTTGAACTATCCCTTGCATTGGGTAGGGGAGCACATCATAAAACTTCAATGTGACAGCTTCTAGAAGCCATCCCATCCCTTTTTTGAAGGGGATACCAAATATAATGGCTAATATAGTGTTGTAATATTTGGTATCCCCTTCATTTTGAGGGGTAACATTTAACAAAGCACTGATTGAACGATCCCTTGCGTTGGGGAGGGGAGTACATCATAAGCCTACACTGTGACAGCTTCTGGAAGCCATCTCATCCTTTTTTTGAAGGGGATACCAATATTACAGCTAATATAGTGTTGTAATATTTGGTATCCCCTTGATGTTGAGGGGCAACATTTAACAAAGCACTGCTTGAACTATCCCTTGCAATGGGGAGGGGAGTACATCATAAGCCTACACTGCGACAGCTTCTGGAAGCCATCTCATTCTTTTTTTGAAGGGGATACCAAATATAATGGCTAATATAGGGTTGTAATATTTGGTATCCCCTTGATTTTGAGGGGTAACATTTAACAACGCACTGTTTGAACTATCCCTTGCATTGGGTAGGGGAGCACATCATAAAACTTCAATGTGACAGCTTCTAGAAGCCATCCCATCCCTTTTTTGAAGGGGATACCAAATATAATGGCTAATATAGTGTTGTAATATTTGGTATCCCCTTCATTTTGAGGGGTAACATTTAACAAAGCACTGATTGAACGATCCCTTGCGTTGGGGAGGGGAGTACATCATAAGCCTACACTGTGACAGCTTCTGGAAGCCATCTCATCCTTTTTTTGAAGGGGATACCAATATTACAGCTAATATAGTGTTGTAATATTTGGTATCCTCTTCATTTTGAGGGGTAACATTTAACAACGCACTGCTTGAACTATCCCTTGCGTTGGGGAGGGAAGTACATCATAAGCCTACACTGTGACAGCTCCTGGAAGCCATCTCATCCTTTTTTTTTGAAGGGGATACCAAATATTACAGCTAATATAGTGTTGTAATATTTGGTATCCCCTTGATTTTGAGGGGTAACATTTAACAATGCACTGCTTGAACTATCCCGTGCGTTGGGGAGGGAAGTACATCATAAGCCTAACTGTGACAGCTTCTGGAAGCCATCTCATCCTTTTATTGAAGGGGATACCAAATATTACAGCTAATATAGTGTTGTAATATTTGGTATCCCCTTGATGTTGAGGGGTGACATTTAACCAAGCACTGCTTGAACTATCCCTTGCATTGGGGAGGGGAGTATATCATAAGCCTTCACTGTGACAGCTTCTGGAAGCCATCCCATTCTTTTTTTGAAGGGGATACCAAATATAATGGCTAATATAGGGTTGTAATATTTGGTATCCCCTTGATGTTGAGGGGCAACATTTAACAAAGCACTGCTTGAACTATCCCTTGCAATGGGGAGGGGAGTGTATCATAAGCCTACACTGCGACAGCTTCTGGAAGCCATCTCATTCTTCTTTTGAAGGGGATACCAAATATTACAGCTAATATAGTGTTGTAATATTTGGTATCCCCTTGATTTTGAGGGGTAACATTTAACAACGCACTGTTTGAACTATCCCTTGCATTGGGGAGGGGAGCACATCATAAGACTTCAATATGACAGCTTCTGGAAGCCATCCCATCCTTTTTTTGAAGGGGATACCAAATATAATGGCTAATATAGTGTTGTAATATTTGGTATCCCCTTGATTTTGAGGGGTAACATTTAACAAAGCACTGATTGAACGATCCCTTGCGTTGGGGAGGGGAGTACATCATAAGCCTACACTGTGACAGCTTCTGGAAGCCATCTCATCCTTTTTTTGAAGGGGATACCAAATATTACAGCTAATATAGTGTTGTAATATTTGGTATCCTCTTCATTTTGAGGGGTAACATTTAACAACGCACTGCTTGAACTATCCCTTGCGTTGGGGAGGGAAGTACATCATAAGCCTACACTGTCACAGCTTCTGGAAGCCAGCTCATCCTTTTTTTGAAGGGGATACCAAATATTACAGCTAATATAGTGTTGTAATATTTGGTATCCCCTTGATTTTGAGGGGTAACATTTAACGATGCACTGCTTGAACTATCCCTTGCGTTGGGGAGGGAAGTACATCATAAGCCTAACTGTGACAGCTTCTGGAAGCCATCTCATCCTTTTATTGAAGGGGATACCAAATATTACAGCTAATATAGTGTTGTAATATTTGGTATCCACTTGATGTTGGGGGTAACATTTAACAAAGGATTGCTTGAAATATCCCTTGCATTGGGGAGGGGAGTACATCATAAGCCTACACTGTGACAGCTTCTGGAAGGCATCTTATCCTTTTTTTGAAGGGGATACCAAATATTACAGCTAATATGGTGTTGTAATATTTGGTATCCCATTGATGTTGGGGGTAACATTTAACAAAGGATTGCTTGAAATATCCCTTGCATTGGGGAGGGGAGTACATCATAAGCCTACACTGTGACAGCTTCTGGAAGGCATCTCATCCTTTTTTTGAAGGGGATACCAAATATTACAGCTAATATAGTGTTGTAATATTTGATATCCCCTTGATGTTGAGGGGTAACATTTAACAACGCACTGCTTGAACTATCCCTTGCATTGGGGAGGGCAGTACATCATAAGCCTTCACTGTGACAGCTTCTGGAAGCCATCCCATTCTTTTTATGAAGGGGATACCAAATATAATGGCTAATATAGGGTTGTAATATTTGGTATCCCCTTGATGTTGAGGGGTAACATTTAACAAAGCACTGCTTGAACTATCCCTTGCATTGGGGAGGGGAGTACATCATAGGCCTACACTGTCACAGCTTCTGGAAGCCATCTCATCCTTTTTTTGAAGGGGATAACAAATATAATGGTTAATATAGGGTTGTAATATTTGGTATCCCCTTGATGTTGAGGGGTGACATTTAACCAAGCACTGCTTGAACTATCCCTTGCATTGGGGAGGGGAGTATATCATAAGCCTTCACTGTGACAGCTTCTGGAAGCCATCCCATTCGTTTTTTGAAGGGGATACCAAATATAATGGCTAATATAGGGTTGTAATATTTGGTATCCCCTTGATTTTGAGGGGTAACATTTAACAACGCACTGTTTGAACTATCCCTTGCATTGGGTAGGGGAGCACATCATAAAACTTCAATGTGACAGCTTCTAGAAGCCATCCCATCCCTTTTTTGAAGGGGATACCAAATATAATGGCTAATATAGTGTTGTAATATTTGGTATCCCCTTCATTTTGAGGGGTAACATTTAACAAAGCACTGATTGAACGATCCCTTGCGTTGGGGAGGGGAGTACATCATAAGCCTACACTGTGACAGCTTCTGGAAGCCATCTCATCCTTTTTTTGAAGGGGATACCAATATTACAGCTAATATAGTGTTGTAATATTTGGTATCCTCTTCATTTTGAGGGGTAACATTTAACAACGCACTGCTTGAACTATCCCTTGCGTTGGGGAGGGAAGTACATCATAAGCCAACACTGTGACAGCTTCTGGAAGCCATCTCATCCTTTTTTTGAAGGGGATACCAAATATTACAGCTAATATAGTTTTGTAATATTTGGTATCCCCTTGATTTTGAGGGGTAACATTTAACAATACACTGCTTGAACTATCCCTTGCGTTGGGGAGGGAAGTACATCATAAGCCTACACTGCGACAGCTTCTGGAAGCCATATCATCCTTCTTTTGAAGCGGATACCAAATATTACAGCTAATATAGTGTTGTAATATTTGGTATCCCCTTGATTTTGAGGGGTAACATTTAACAACGCACTGCTTGAACTATCCCTTGCGTTGGGGAGGGAAGTACATCATAAGCCTACACTGTGACAGCTTCTGGAAGCCATCTCATCCTTTTTTTTTGAAGGGGATACCAAATATTACAGCTAATATAGTGTTGTAATATTTGGTATCCCCTTGATTTTGAGGGGTAACATTTAACAATGCACTGCTTGAACTATCCCGTGCGTTGGGGAGGGAAGTACATCATAAGCCTAACTGTGACAGCTTCTGGAAGCCATCTCATCCTTTTATTGAAGGGGATACCAAATATTACAGCTAATATAGTGTTGTAATATTTGGTATCCCCTTGATGTTGAGGGGTGACATTTAACCAAGCACTGCTTGAACTATCCCTTGCATTGGGGAGGGGAGTATATCATAAGCCTTCACTGTGACAGC
Organism: Ambystoma mexicanum; assembly: GCF_040938575.1. Taxonomy (NCBI): domain Eukaryota; kingdom Metazoa; phylum Chordata; class Amphibia; order Caudata; family Ambystomatidae; genus Ambystoma; species Ambystoma mexicanum. The sequence continues at coordinate 942,446,199 of NC_090939.1, forward strand.
TTCTGGAAGCCATCCCATTCTTTTTTTGAAGGGGATACCAAATATAATGGCTAATATAGGGTTGTAATATTTGGTATCCCCTTGATGTTGAGGGGCAACATTTAACAAAGCACTGCTTGAACTATCCCTTGCAATGGGGAGGGGAGTGTATCATAAGCCTACACTGCGACAGCTTCTGGAAGCCATCTCATTCTTCTTTTGAAGGGGATACCAAATATTACAGCTAATATAGTGTTGTAATATTTGGTATCCCCTTGATTTTGAGGGGTAACATTTAACAACGCACTGTTTGAACTATCCCTTGCATTGGGGAGGGGAGCACATCATAAGACTTCAATATGACAGCTTCTGGAAGCCATCCCATCCTTTTTTTGAAGGGGATACCAAATATAATGGCTAATATAGTGTTGTAATATTTGGTATCCCCTTGATTTTGAGGGGTAACATTTAACAAAGCACTGATTGAACGATCCCTTGCGTTGGGGAGGGGAGTACATCATAAGCCTACACTGTGACAGCTTCTGGAAGCCATCTCATCCTTTTTTTGAAGGGGATACCAAATATTACAGCTAATATAGTGTTGTAATATTTGGTATCCTCTTCATTTTGAGGGGTAACATTTAACAACGCACTGCTTGAACTATCCCTTGCGTTGGGGAGGGAAGTACATCATAAGCCTACACTGTCACAGCTTCTGGAAGCCAGCTCATCCTTTTTTTGAAGGGGATACCAAATATTACAGCTAATATAGTGTTGTAATATTTGGTATCCCCTTGATTTTGAGGGGTAACATTTAACGATGCACTGCTTGAACTATCCCTTGCGTTGGGGAGGGAAGTACATCATAAGCCTAACTGTGACAGCTTCTGGAAGCCATCTCATCCTTTTATTGAAGGGGATACCAAATATTACAGCTAATATAGTGTTGTAATATTTGGTATCCACTTGATGTTGGGGGTAACATTTAACAAAGGATTGCTTGAAATATCCCTTGCATTGGGGAGGGGAGTACATCATAAGCCTACACTGTGACAGCTTCTGGAAGGCATCTTATCCTTTTTTTGAAGGGGATACCAAATATTACAGCTAATATGGTGTTGTAATATTTGGTATCCCATTGATGTTGGGGGTAACATTTAACAAAGGATTGCTTGAAATATCCCTTGCATTGGGGAGGGGAGTACATCATAAGCCTACACTGTGACAGCTTCTGGAAGGCATCTCATCCTTTTTTTGAAGGGGATACCAAATATTACAGCTAATATAGTGTTGTAATATTTGATATCCCCTTGATGTTGAGGGGTAACATTTAACAACGCACTGCTTGAACTATCCCTTGCATTGGGGAGGGCAGTACATCATAAGCCTTCACTGTGACAGCTTCTGGAAGCCATCCCATTCTTTTTATGAAGGGGATACCAAATATAATGGCTAATATAGGGTTGTAATATTTGGTATCCCCTTGATGTTGAGGGGTAACATTTAACAAAGCACTGCTTGAACTATCCCTTGCATTGGGGAGGGGAGTACATCATAGGCCTACACTGTCACAGCTTCTGGAAGCCATCTCATCCTTTTTTTGAAGGGGATAACAAATATAATGGTTAATATAGGGTTGTAATATTTGGTATCCCCTTGATGTTGAGGGGTGACATTTAACCAAGCACTGCTTGAACTATCCCTTGCATTGGGGAGGGGAGTATATCATAAGCCTTCACTGTGACAGCTTCTGGAAGCCATCCCATTCGTTTTTTGAAGGGGATACCAAATATAATGGCTAATATAGGGTTGTAATATTTGGTATCCCCTTGATGTTGAGGGGCAACATTTAACAAAGCACTGCTTGAACTATCCCTTGCAATGGGGAGGGGAGTACATCATAAGCCTACACTGCGACAGCTTCTGGAAGCCATCTCATTCTTTTTTTGAAGGGGATACCAAATATAATGGCTAATATAGGGTTGTAATATTTGGTATCCCCTTGATTTTGAGGGGTAACATTTAACAACGCACTGTTTGAACTATCCCTTGCATTGGGTAGGGGAGCACATCATAAAACTTCAATGTGACAGCTTCTAGAAGCCATCCCATCCCTTTTTTGAAGGGGATACCAAATATAATGGCTAATATAGTGTTGTAATATTTGGTATCCCCTTCATTTTGAGGGGTAACATTTAACAAAGCACTGATTGAACGATCCCTTGCGTTGGGGAGGGGAGTACATCATAAGCCTACACTGTGACAGCTTCTGGAAGCCATCTCATCCTTTTTTTGAAGGGGATACCAATATTACAGCTAATATAGTGTTGTAATATTTGGTATCCTCTTCATTTTGAGGGGTAACATTTAACAACGCACTGCTTGAACTATCCCTTGCGTTGGGGAGGGAAGTACATCATAAGCCAACACTGTGACAGCTTCTGGAAGCCATCTCATCCTTTTTTTGAAGGGGATACCAAATATTACAGCTAATATAGTTTTGTAATATTTGGTATCCCCTTGATTTTGAGGGGTAACATTTAACAATACACTGCTTGAACTATCCCTTGCGTTGGGGAGGGAAGTACATCATAAGCCTACACTGCGACAGCTTCTGGAAGCCATATCATCCTTCTTTTGAAGCGGATACCAAATATTACAGCTAATATAGTGTTGTAATATTTGGTATCCCCTTGATTTTGAGGGGTAACATTTAACAAAGCACTCCTTGAACTATCCCTTGCATTGGGGAGGGGAGTACATCATAAGCCTACACTGTGACAGATTCTGGAAGCCACCTCATCCTTTTTTTGAAGGGGATACCAAATATTACAGCTAATATAGTGATGTAATATTTGGTATCCCATTGATGTTGGGGGTAACATTTAACAAAGGACTGCTTGAACTATCCCTTGCATTGGGGAGGGGAGTACATCATAGGCCTACACTGTCACAGCTTCTGGAAGCCATCTCATCCTTTTTTGAAGGGGATACCAAATATTACAGCTAATATAGTGTTGTAATATTTGGTATCCCCTTGATGTTGAGGGGTAACATTTAACAACGCACTGCTTGAACTATCCCTTGCATTGGGGAGGGCAGTACATCATAAGCCTTCACTGTGACAGCTTCTGGAAGCCATCCCATTCTTTTTTTGAAGGGGATACCAAATATAATGGCTAATATAGGGTTGTAATATTTTGTATCCCCTTGATGTTGAGGGGTAACATTTAACAAAGCAATGCTTGAACTATCCCTTGCATTGGGGAGGGCAGCACATCATAAGCCTACAATGCGACAGCTTCTGGAAGCCATCTCATCCTTCTTTTGAAGGGGATACCAAATATTACAGCTAATATAGTGTTGTAATATTTGGTATCCCCTTGATGTTGAGGGGTAACATTTAACAACGCACTACTTGAAATATCCCTTGCATTGGGGAGGGCAGTACATCATAACCCTTCACTGTGACAGCTTCTGGAAGCCATCCCATTCTTTTTTTGAAGGGGATACCAAATATAATGGCTAATATAGTGTTGTAATATTTGGTATCCCATTGATGTTGGGGGTAACATTTAACAAAGGACTTCTTGAAATATCCCTTGCATTGGGGAGGGGAGTACATCATAGGCCTACACTGTCACAGCTTCTGGAAGCCATCTCATCCTTTTTTTGAAGGGGATACCAAATATAATGGTTAATATAGGGTTGTAATATTTGGTATCCCCTTGATGTTGAGGGGTGACATTTAACTAAGCACTGCTTGAACTATTCCTTGCATTGGGGAGGGCAGTACATCATAAGCCTACAATGCGACAGCTTCTGGAAGCCATCTCATCCTTCTTTTGAAGGGGATAGCAAATATTACAGCTAATATAGTGTTGTAATATTTGGTATCCCCTTGATGTTGAGGGGTAACATTTAACAAAGCACTGCTTGAACTATCCCTTGCATTGGGGAGGGGAGTACATCATAAGCCTACACTGTGACAGCTTCTGGAAGCCACCTCATCCTTTTTTTGAAGGGGATACCAAATATTACAGCTAATATGGTGTTGTAATATTTGGTATCCCATTGATGTTGGGGGTAACATTTAACAAAGGATTGCTTGAAATATCCCTTGCATTTGGAAGGGGAGTACATCATAAGCCTACACTGTGACAGCTTCTGGAAGGCATCTCATCCTTTTTTGAAGGGGATACCAAATATTACAGCTAATATAGTGTTGTAATATTTGGTATCCCCTTGATGTTGAGGGGTAACATTTAACAACGCACTGCTTGAACTATCCCTTGCATTGGGGAGGGCAGTACATCATAAGCCTTCACTGTGACAGCTTCTGGAAGCCATCCCATTCTTTTTTTGAAGGGGATACCAAATATAATGGCTAATATAGGGTTGTAATATTTTGTATCCCCTTGATGTTGAGGGGTAACATTTAACAAAGCAATGCTTGAACTATCCCTTGCATTGGGGAGGGGAGTACATCATAGGCCTACACTGTCACAGCTTCTGGAAGCCATCTCATCCTTTTTTTGAAGGGGATACCAAATATAATGGTTAATATAGTGTTGTAATATTTGGTATCCCCTTGATGTTGAAGGGTGACATTTAACCAAGCACTGCTTGAACTATCCCTTGCATTGGGGAGGGGAGTATTTCATAAGCCTTCACTGTGACAGTTTCTGGAAGCCATCTCATTCTTCTTTTGAAGGGGATACCAAATATAATGGCTAATATAGTGTTGTAATATTTGGTATCCCCTTGATTTTGAGGGGTAACATTTAACAAAGCACTGCTTGAACGATCCCTTGCGTTGGGGAGGGGAGTACATCATAAGCCTACACTGTGACAGCTTCTGGAAGCCATCTTATCCTTTTTTTGAAGGGGATACCAAATATAATGGTTAATATAGTGTTGTAATATTTGGTATCCCCTTGATGTTGAAGGGTGACATTTAACCAAGCAATGCTTGAACTATCCCTTGCATTGGGGAGGGGAGCACATCATAGGCCTTCAATGTGACAGCTTCTGGAAGCCATCCCATCCTTTTTTTTGAAGGGGATACCAAATATAATGGCTAATATAGTGTTGTAATATTTGGTATCCCCTTGATTTTGAGGGGTAACATTTAACAAAGCACTGCTTGAACGATCCCTTGCGTTGGGGAGGGGAGTACATCATAAGCCTACACTGTGACAGCTTCTGGAAGCCATCTTATCCTTTTTTTGAAGGGGATACCAAATATTACAGCTAATATAGTGTTGTGATATTTGGTATCCTCTTCATTTTGAGGGGTAACATTTAACAACGCACTGCTTGAACTATCCCTTGCGTTGGGGAGGGAAGTACATCATAAGCCTACACTGTGACAGCTTCTGGAAGCCATCTCATCCTTTTTGTGAAGGGGATACCAAATGTTACAGCTAATATAGTGTTGTAATATTTGGTATCCCCTTGATGTTGAGGGTTAACATTTAACAACGCACTGCTTGAACTAACCCTTGCATTGGGGAGGGCAGTACATCATAAGCCTTCACTGTGACAGCTTCTGGAAGCCATCCCATTCTTTTTTTGAAGGGGATACGAAATATAATGGCTAATATAGGGTTGTAATATTTGGTATCCCCTTGATGTTGAGGGGTAACATTTAACAAAGCACTGCTTGAACTATCCCTTGCATTGTGGAGGGGAGTACATCATAGGCCTACACTGTCACAGCTTCTGGAAGCGATCCCATTCTTTTTTTGAAGGGGACACCAAATATAATGGCTAATATAGGGTTGTAATATTTGGTATCCCCTTGATGTTATGGGGCAACATTTAACAAAGCACTGCTTGAACTATTCCTTGCATTGGGGAGAGCAGTACATCATAAGCCTACACTGCGACAGCTTCTGGAAGCCATCTCATCCTTCTTTTGAAGCGGATACCAAATATTACAGCTAATATAGTGTTGTAATATTTGGTATCCCCTTGATTTTGAGGGGTAACATTTAACAAAGCACTCCTTGAACTATCCCTTGCATTGGGGAGGGGAGTATATCATAAGCCTACACTGTGACAGCTTCTGGAAGCCACCTCATCCTTTTTTTGAAGGGGATACCAAATATTACAGCTAATATAGTGATGTAATATTTGGTATCCCATTGATGTTGGGGGTAACATTTAACAAAGGACTGCTTGAAATATCCCTTGCATTGGGGAGGGGAGTACATCATAGGCCTACACTGTGACAGCTTCTGGAAGCCACCTCATCCTTTTTTTGAAGGGGATACCAAATATTACAGCTAATATGGTGTTGTAATATTTGGTATCCCATTGATGTTGGGGGTAACATTTAACAAAGGACTGCTTGAAATATCCCTTGCATTTGGGAGGGGAGTACATCATAAGCCTACACTGTGACAGCTTCTGGAAGGCATCTCATCCTTTTTTTGAAGGGGATACCAAATATTACAGCTAATATAGTGTTGTAATATTTGGTATCCCCTTGATGTTGAGGGGTAACATTTAACAACGCACTGCTTGAACTATCCCTTGCATTGGGGAGGGCAGTACATCATAAGCCTTCACTGTGGCAGCTTCTGGAAGCCATCCCATTCTTTTTTTGAAGGGGATACCAAATATAATGGCTAATATAGGGTTGTAATATTTTGTATCCCCTTGATGTTGAGGGGTAACATTTAACAAAGCACTGCTTGAACTATCCCTTGCATTGGGGAGGGGAGTACATCATAGGCCTACACTGTCACAGCTTCTGGAAGCAATCTCATCCTTTTTTTGAAGGGGATACCAAATATAATGGTTAATATAGGGTTGTAATATTTTGTATCCCCTTGATGTTGAAGGGTGACATTTAACCAAGCACTGCTTGAACTATCCCTTGCATTGGGGAGGGGAGTATATCATAAGCCTTCACTGTGACAGTTTCTGGAAGCCATCCCATTTCTTTTTTGAAGGGGATACCAAATATAATGGCTAATATAGGGTTGTAATATTTGGTATCCCCTTGATGTTGAGGGGCAACATTTAAAAAAGCACTGCTTGAACTATCCCTTGCAATGGGGAGGGGAGTACATCATAAGCCTACACTGTGACAGCTTCTGGAAGCCACCTCATCCTTTTTTGAAGGGGATACCAAATATTACAGCTAATATGGTGTTGTAATATTTGGTATCCCATTGATGTTCGGGGTAACATTTAACAAAGGACTGCTTGAAATATCCCTTGCATTTGGGAGGGGAGTACATCATAAGCCTACACTGTGACAGCTTCTGGAAGGCATCTCATCCTTTTTTTGAAGGGGATACCAAATATTACAGCTAATATAGTGTTGTAATATTTGGTATCCCCTTGATGTTGAGGGGTAACATTTAACAACGCACTGCTTGAACTATCCCTTGCATTGGGGAGGGCAGTACATCATAAGCCTTCACTGTGACAGCTTCTGGAAGCCATCCCATTCTTTTTTTGAAGGGGATGCCAAATATAATGGCTAATATAGGGTTGTAATATTTTGTATCCCCTTGATGTTGAAGGGTGACATTTAACCAAGCACTGCTTGAACTATCCCTTGCATTGGGGAGGGGAGTATATCATAAGCCTTCACTGTGACAGTTTCTGGAAGCCATCCCATTCTTTTTTTGAAGGGGATGCCAAATATAATGGCTAATATAGTGTTGTAATATTTGGTATCCCCTTGATGTTGAGGGGTAACATTTAACAACGCACTGCTTGAACTATCCCTTGCATTGGGGAGGGCAGTACATCATAAGCCTTCACTGTGACAGCTTCTGGAAGCCATCCCATTCTTTTTTTGAAGGGGATGCCAAATATAATGGCTAATATAGGGTTGTAATATTTTGTATCCCCTTGATGTTGAAGGGTGACATTTAACCAAGCACTGCTTGAACTATCCCTTGCATTGGGGAGGGGAGTATATCATAAGCCTTCACTGTGACAGTTTCTGGAAGCCATCCCATTTCTTTTTTGAAGGGGATACCAAATATAATGGCTAATATAGGGTTGTAATATTTGGTATCCTCTTGATGTTGAGGGGCAACATTTAAAAAAGCAATGCTTGAACTATCCCTTGCAATGGGGAGGGGAGTACATCATAAGCCTACACTGCGACAGCTTCTGGAAGCCATCTCATTCTTCTTTTGAAGGGGATACCAAATATTACAGCTAATATAGTGTTGTGATATTTGGTATCCCCTTGATTTTGAGGGGTAACATTTAACAACGCACTGTTTGAACTATCCCTTGCATTGGGGAGGGGAGCACATCATAAGCCTACACTGTGACAGATTCTGGAAGCCATCTCATCCTTTTTTTGAAGGGGATACCAAATATTACAGCTAATATAGTGTTGTGATATTTGGTATCCTCTTCATTTTGAGGGGTAACATTTAACAACGCACTGCTTGAACTATCCCTTGCGTTGGGGAGGGAAGTTCATCATAAGCCTACACTGTGACAGCTTCTGGAAGCCATCTCATCCTTTTTTTGAAGGGGATACCAAATATTACAGCTAATATAGTGTTGTAATATTTGGTATCCCCTTGATGTTGAGGGGTAACATTTAACAACGCACTGCTTGAACTAACCCTTGCATTGGGGAGGGCAGTACATCATAAGCCTTCACTGTGACAGCTTCTGGAAGCCATCTCATCCTTTTTTTGAAGGGGATACCAAATATTACAGCTAATATAGTGTTGTAATATTTGGTATCCCCTTGATGTTGAGGGGTAACATTTAACAACGCACTGCTTGAACTAACCCTTGCATTGGGGAGGGCAGTACATCATAAGCCTTCACTGTGACAGCTTCTGGAAGCCATCCCATTCTTTTTTTGAAGGGGATACGAAATATAATGGCTAATATAGGGTTGTAATATTTGGTATCCCCTTGATGTTGAGGGGTAACATTTAACAAAGCACTGCTTGAACTATCCCTTGCATTGGGGAGGGGAGTACATCATAGGCCTACACTGTCACAGCTTCTGGAAGCGATCCCATTCTTTTTTTGAAGGGGATACCAAATATAATGGCTAATATAGGATTGTAATATTTGGTATCCCCTTGATGTTGAGGGGCAACATTTAACAAAGCACTCCTTGAACTATCCCTTGCATTGGGGAGAGGAGTACATCATAAGCCTACACTGCGACAGCTTCTGGAAGCCACCTCATCCTTTTTTGAAGGGGATACCAAATATTACAGCTAATATAGTGATGTAATATTTGGTATCCCATTGATGTTGGGGGTAACATTTAACAAAGGACTGCTTGAAATATCCCTTGCATTGGGGAGGGGAGTACATCATAAGCCTACACTGTGACAGCTTCTGGAATGCATCTCATCCTTTTTTTGAAGGGGATACCAAATATTACAGCTAATATAGTGTTGTAATATTTGGTATCACCTTGATGTTGAGGGGTAACATTTAACAACGCACTGCTTGAACTATCCCTTGCATTGGGGAGGGCAGTACATCATAAGCCTTCACTGTGACAGCTTCTGGAAGCCATCCCATTCTTTTTTTGAAGGGGATACCAAATATAATGGCTAATATAGGGTTGTAATATTTGGTATCCCCTTGATGTTGAGGGGCAACATTTAACAAAGCACTGCTTGAACTATCACTTGCAATGGGGAGGGGAGTACATCATAAGCCTACACTGCGACAGCTTCTGGAAGCCATCTCATTCTTCTTTTGAAGGGGATACCAAATATTACAGCTAATATAGTGTTGTAATATTTGGTATCCCCTTGATTTTGAGGGGTAACATTTAACAACGCACTGTTTGAACTATCCCTTGCATTGGGGAGGGGAGTACATCATAAGCCTACACTGTGACAGCTTCTGGAAGGCATCTCATCCGTTTTTTGAAGGGGATACCAAATATAATGGCTAATATAGGGTTGTAATATTTGGTATCCCCTTGATGTTGAGGGGTGACATTTAACCAAGCACTGCTTGAACTATCCCTTACATTGGGGAGGGGAGTACATCATAAGCCTTCACTGTGACAGCTTCTGGAAGGCATCTCATCCTTTTTTTGAAGGGGATACCAAATATTACAGCTAATATAGTGTTGTAATATTTGGTATCCCCTTGATGTTGAGGGGTAACATTTAACAACGCACTGCTTGAACTATCCCTTGCATTGGGGAGGGCAGTACATCATAAGCCTTCACTGTGACAGCTTCTGGAAGCCATCCCATTCTTTTTTTGAAGGGGATACCAAATATAATGGTTAATATAGGGTTGTAATATTTGGTATCCCCTTGATGTTGAGGGGTGACATTTAACCAAGCACTGCTTGAACTATCCCTTACATTGGGGAGGGGAGTACATCATAAGCCTTCACTGTGACAGCTTCTGGAAGCCATCCCATTCATTTTTTGAAGGGGATACCAAATATAATGGTTAATATAGGGTTGTAATATTAGGTATCCCCTTGATGTTGAGGGGCAACATTTAACAAAGCACTGCTTGAACTATCCCTTGCATTGGGGAGGGGAGTACATTATAGGCCTACACTGTCACAGCTTCTGGAAGCCATCTCATCCTTTTTTTGAAGGGGATACCAAATATAATGGTTAATATAGGGTTGTAATATTTGGTATCCCCTTGATGTTGAGGGGCAACATTTAACAAAGCACTGCTTGAACTATTCCTTGCATTGGGGAGGGCAGTACATCATAAGCCTACAATGCGACAGCTTCTGGAAGCCATCTCATCTTTCTTTTGAAGGGGATACCAAATATTACAGCTAATATGGTGTTGTAATATTTGGTATCCCATTGATGTTGGGGGTAACATTTAACAAAGGATTGCTTGAAATATCCCTTGCATTGGGGAGGGGAGTATATCATAAGCCTTCACTGTGACAACTTCTGGAAGCCATCCCATTCTTTTTTTGAAGGGGATACCAAATATAATGGCTAATATAGGGTTGTAATATTTGGTATCCCCTTGATGTTGAGGGGCAACATTTAACAAAGCACTGCTTGAACTATCCCTTGCAATGGGGAGGGGAGTACATCATAAGCCTACACTGCGACAGCTTCTGGAAGCCATCTCATTCTTCTTTTGAAGGGGATACCAAATATTACAGCTAATATAGTGTTGTAATATTTGGTATCCCCTTGATTTTGAGGGGTAACATTTAACAATGCACTGTTTGAACTATCCCTTGCATTCGGGAGGGGAGCACATCATAAGCCTTCAATGTGACAGCTTCTGGAAGCCATCCCATCCTTTTTTTGACGGGGATACCAAAGATAATGGCTAATATAGTGTTGTAATATTTGGTATCCCATTGATGTTGGGGGTAACATTTAACAAAGGACTGCTTGAACTATCCCTTGCATTGGGGAGGGGAGTACATCATAAGCCTACACTGTGACAGCTTCTGGAAGGCATCTCATCCGTTTTTTGAAGGGGATACCAAATATAATGTCTAATATAGGGTTGTAATATTTGGTATCCCCTTGATGTTGAGGGGTAACATTTAACAAAGCACTGCTTGAACTATCCCTTGCATTGGGGAGGGGAGTACATCATAGGCCTACACTGTCACAGCTTCTGGAAGCCATCTCATCCTTTTTTTGAAGGGGATACCAAATATAATGGTTAATATAGGGTTGTAATATTTGGTATCCCCTTGATGTTGAGGGGTGACATTTAACCAAGCACTGCTTGAACTATCCCTTGCATTGGGGAGGGGAGTATATCATAAGCCTTCACTGTGACAGCTTCTGGAAGCCATCCCATTCTTTTTTTGAAGGGGATACCAAATATAATGGCTAATATAGGGTTGTAATATTTGGTATCCCCTTGATGTTGAGGGGCAACATTTAACAAAGCACTGTTTGAACTATCCCTTGCAATGGGGAGGGGAGTGTATCATAAGCCTACACTGCGACAGCTTCTGGAAGCCATCTCATTCTTCTTTTGAAGGGGATACCAAATATTACAGCTAATATAGTGTTGTAATATTTGGTATCCTCTTCATTTTGAGGGGTAACATTTAACAACGCACTGCTTGAACTATCCCTTGCGTTGGGGAGGGAAGTACATCATAAGCCTACACTGTGACAGCTTCTGGAAGCCATCTCATCCTTTTTTTGAAGGGGATACCAAATATTACAGCTAATATAGTGTTGTAATATTTGGTATCCCCTTGATTTTGAGGGGTAACATTTAACAATGCACTGCTTGAACTATCCCGTGCGTTGGGGAGGGAAGTACATCATAAGCCTAACTGTGACAGCTTCTGGAAGCCATCTCATCCTTTTATTGAAGGGGATACCAAATATTACAGCTAATATAGTGTTGTAATATTTGGTATCCCCTTGATGTTGAGGGGTGACATTTAACCAAGCACTGCTTGAACTATCCCTTGCATTGGGGAGGGGAGTATATCATAAGCCTTCACTGTGACAGCTTCTGGAAGCCATCCCATTCTTTTTTTGAAGGGGATACCAAATATAATGGCTAATATAGGGTTGTAATATTTGGTATCCCCTTGATGTTGAGGGGCAACATTTAACAAAGCACTGCTTGAACTATCCCTTGCAATGGGGAGGGGAGTGTATCATAAGCCTACACTGCGACAGCTTCTGGAAGCCATCTCATTCTTCTTTTGAAGGAGATACCAAATATTACAGCTAATATAGTGTTGTAATATTTGGTATCCCCTTGATTTTGAGGGGTAACATTTAACAACGCACTGTTTGAACTATCCCTTGCATTGGGGAGGGGAGCACATCATAAGACTTCAATATGACAGCTTCTGGAAGCCATCCCATCCTTTTTTTGAAGGGGATACCAAATATAATGGCTAATATAGTGTTGTAATATTTGGTATCCCCTTGATTTTGAGGGGTAACATTTAACAAAGCACTGATTGAACGATCCCTTGCGTTGGGGAGGGGAGTACATCATAAGCCTACACTGTGACAGCTTCTGGAAGCCATCTCATCCTTTTTTTGAAGGGGATACCAAATATTACAGCTAATATAGTGTTGTAATATTTGGTATCCTCTTCATTTTGAGGGGTAACATTTAACAACGCACTGCTTGAACTATCCCTTGCGTTGGGGAGGGAAGTACATCATAAGCCTACACTGTCACAGCTTCTGGAAGCCAGCTCATCCTTTTTTTGAAGGGGATACCAAATATTACAGCTAATATAGTGTTGTAATATTTGGTATCCCCTTGATTTTGAGGGGTAACATTTAACGATGCACTGCTTGAACTATCCCTTGCGTTGGGGAGGGAAGTACATCATAAGCCTAACTGTGACAGCTTCTGGAAGCCATCTCATCCTTTTATTGAAGGGGATACCAAATATTACAGCTAATATAGTGTTGTAATATTTGGTATCCACTTGATGTTGGGGGTAACATTTAACAAAGGATTGCTTGAAATATCCCTTGCATTGGGGAGGGGAGTACATCATAAGCCTACACTGTGACAGCTTCTGGAAGGCATCTTATCCTTTTTTTGAAGGGGATACCAAATATTACAGCTAATATGGTGTTGTAATATTTGGTATCCCATTGATGTTGGGGGTAACATTTAACAAAGGATTGCTTGAAATATCCCTTGCATTGGGGAGGGGAGTACATCATAAGCCTACACTGTGACAGCTTCTGGAAGGCATCTCATCCTTTTTTTGAAGGGGATACCAAATATTACAGCTAATATAGTGTTGTAATATTTGATATCCCCTTGATGTTGAGGGGTAACATTTAACAACGCACTGCTTGAACTATCCCTTGCATTGGGGAGGGCAGTACATCATAAGCCTTCACTGTGACAGCTTCTGGAAGCCATCCCATTCTTTTTATGAAGGGGATACCAAATATAATGGCTAATATAAGGTTGTAATATTTGGTATCCCCTTGATGTTGAGGGGTAACATTTAACAAAGCACTGCTTGAACTATCCCTTGCATTGGGGAGGGGAGTACATCATAGGCCTACACTGTCACAGCTTCTGGAAGCCATCTCATCCTTTTTTTGAAGGGGATAACAAATATAAAGGTTAATATAGGGTTGTAATATTTGGTATCCCCTTGATGTTGAGGGGTGACATTTAACCAAGCACTGCTTGAACTATCCCTTGCATTGGGGAGGGGAGTATATCATAAGCCTTCACTGTGACAGCTTCTGGAAGCCATCCCATTCGTTTTTTGAAGGGGATACCAAATATAATGGCTAATATAGGGTTGTAATATTTGGTATCCCCTTGATGTTGAGGGGCAACATTTAACAAAGCACTGCTTGAACTATCCCTTGCAATGGGGAGGGGAGTACATCATAAGCCTACACTGCGACAGCTTCTGGAAGCCATCTCATTCTTTTTTTGAAGGGGATACCAAATATAATGGCTAATATAGGGTTGTAATATTTGGTATCCCCTTGATTTTGAGGGGTAACATTTAACAACGCACTGTTTGAACTATCCCTTGCATTGGGTAGGGGAGCACATCATAAAACTTCAATGTGACAGCTTCTAGAAGCCATCCCATCCCTTTTTTGAAGGGGATACCAAATATAATGGCTAATATAGTGTTGTAATATTTGGTATCCCCTTCATTTTGAGGGGTAACATTTAACAAAGCACTGATTGAACGATCCCTTGCGTTGGGGAGGGGAGTACATCATAAGCCTACACTGTGACAGCTTCTGGAAGCCATCTCATCCTTTTTTTGAAGGGGATACCAATATTACAGCTAATATAGTGTTGTAATATTTGGTATCCTCTTCATTTTGAGGGGTAACATTTAACAACGCACTGCTTGAACTATCCCTTGCGTTGGGGAGGGAAGTACATCATAAGCCTACACTGTGACAGCTTCTGGAAGCCATCTCATCCTTTTTTTTTGAAGGGGATACCAAATATTACAGCTAATATAGTGTTGTAATATTTGGTATCCCCTTGATTTTGAGGGGTAACATTTAACAATGCACTGCTTGAACTATCCCGTGCGTTGGGGAGGGAAGTACATCATAAGCCTAACTGTGACAGCTTCTGGAAGCCATCTCATCCTTTTATTGAAGGGGATACCAAATATTACAGCTAATATAGTGTTGTAATATTTGGTATCCCCTTGATGTTGAGGGGTGACATTTAACCAAGCACTGCTTGAACTATCCCTTGCATTGGGGAGGGGAGTACATCATAAGCCTACACTGCGACAGCTTCTGGAAGCCATCTCATTCTTTTTTTGAAGGGGATACCAAATATAATGGCTAATATAGGGTTGTAATATTTGGTATCCCCTTGATTTTGAGGGGTAACATTTAACAACGCACTGTTTGAACTATCCCTTGCATTGGGTAGGGGAGCACATCATAAAACTTCAATGTGACAGCTTCTAGAAGCCATCCCATCCCTTTTTTGAAGGGGATACCAAATATAATGGCTAATATAGTGTTGTAATATTTGGTATCCCCTTCATTTTGAGGGGTAACATTTAACAAAGCACTGATTGAACGATCCCTTGCGTTGGAGAGGGGAGTACATCATAAGCCTACACTGTGACAGCTTCTGGAAGCCATCTCATCCTTTTTTTGAAGGGGATACCAATATTACAGCTAATATAGTGTTGTAATATTTGGTATCCCCTTGATGTTGAGGGGCAACATTTAACAAAGCACTGCTTGAACTATCCCTTGCAATGGGGAGGGGAGTACATCATAAGCCTACACTGCGACAGCTTCTGGAAGCCATCTCATTCTTTTTTTGAAGGGGATACCAAATATAATGGCTAATATAGGGTTGTAATATTTGGTATCCCCTTGATTTTGAGGGGTAACATTTAACAACGCACTGTTTGAAATATCCCTTGCATTGGGTAGGGGAGCACATCATAAAACTTCAATGTGACAGCTTCTAGAAGCCATCCCATCCCTTTTTTGAAGGGGATACCAAATATAATGGCTAATATAGTGTTGTAATATTTGGTATCCCCTTCATTTTGAGGGGTAACATTTAACAAAGCACTGATTGAACGATCCCTTGCGTTGGGGAGGGGAGTACATCATAAGCCTACACTGTGACAGCTTCTGGAAGCCATCTCATCCTTTTTTTGAAGGGGATACCAATATTACAGCTAATATAGTGTTGTAATATTTGGTATCCTCTTCATTTTGAGGGGTAACATTTAACAACGCACTGCTTGAACTATCCCTTGCGTTGGGGAGGGAAGTACATCATAAGCCTACACTGTGACAGCTTCTGGAAGCCATCTCATCCTTTTTTTTTGAAGGGGATACCAAATATTACAGCTAATATAGTGTTGTAATATTTGGTATCCCCTTGATTTTGAGGGGTAACATTTAACAATGCACTGCTTGAACTATCCCGTGCGTTGGGGAGGGAAGTACATCATAAGCCTAACTGTGACAGCTTCTGGAAGCCATCTCATCCTTTTATTGAAGGGGATACCAAATATTACAGCTAATATAGTGTTGTAATATTTGGTATCCCCTTGATGTTGAGGGGTGACATTTAACCAAGCACTGCTTGAACTATCCCTTGCATTGGGGAGGGGAGTATATCATAAGCCTTCACTGTGACAGCTTCTGGAAGCCATCCCATTCTTTTTTTGAAGGGGATACCAAATATAATGGCTAATATAGGGTTGTAATATTTGGTATCCCCTTGATGTTGAGGGGCAACATTTAACAAAGCACTGCTTGAACTATCCCTTGCAATGGGGAGGGGAGTGTATCATAAGCCTACACTGCGACAGCTTCTGGAAGCCATCTCATTCTTCTTTTGAAGGGGATACCAAATATTACAGCTAATATAGTGTTGTAATATTTGGTATCCCCTTGATTTTGAGGGGTAACATTTAACAACGCACTGTTTGAACTATCCCTTGCATTGGGGAGGGGAGCACATCATAAGACTTCAATATGACAGCTTCTGGAAGCCATCCCATCCTTTTTTTGAAGGGGATACCAAATATAATGGCTAATATAGTGTTGTAATATTTGGTATCCCCTTGATTTTGAGGGGTAACATTTAACAAAGCACTGATTGAACGATCCCTTGCGTTGGGGAGGGGAGTACATCATAAGCCTACACTGTGACAGCTTCTGGAAGCCATCTCATCCTTTTTTTGAAGGGGATACCAAATATTACAGCTAATATAGTGTTGTAATATTTGGTATCCTCTTCATTTTGAGGGGTAACATTTAACAACGCACTGCTTGAACTATCCCTTGCGTTGGGGAGGGAAGTACATCATAAGCCTACACTGTCACAGCTTCTGGAAGCCAGCTCATCCTTTTTTTGAAGGGGATACCAAATATTACAGCTAATATAGTGTTGTAATATTTGGTATCCCCTTGATTTTGAGGGGTAACATTTAACGATGCACTGCTTGAACTATCCCTTGCGTTGGGGAGGGAAGTACATCATAAGCCTAACTGTGACAGCTTCTGGAAGCCATCTCATCCTTTTATTGAAGGGGATACCAAATATTACAGCTAATATAGTGTTGTAATATTTGGTATCCACTTGATGTTGGGGGTAACATTTAACAAAGGATTGCTTGAAATATCCCTTGCATTGGGGAGGGGAGTACATCATAAGCCTACACTGTGACAGCTTCTGGAAGGCATCTTATCCTTTTTTTGAAGGGGATACCAAATATTACAGCTAATATGGTGTTGTAATATTTGGTATCCCATTGATGTTGGGGGTAACATTTAACAAAGGATTGCTTGAAATATCCCTTGCATTGGGGAGGGGAGTACATCATAAGCCTACACTGTGACAGCTTCTGGAAGGCATCTCATCCTTTTTTTGAAGGGGATACCAAATATTACAGCTAATATAGTGTTGTAATATTTGATATCCCCTTGATGTTGAGGGGTAACATTTAACAACGCACTGCTTGAACTATCCCTTGCATTGGGGAGGGCAGTACATCATAAGCCTTCACTGTGACAGCTTCTGGAAGCCATCCCATTCTTTTTATGAAGGGGATACCAAATATAATGGCTAATATAGGGTTGTAATATTTGGTATCCCCTTGATGTTGAGGGGTAACATTTAACAAAGCACTGCTTGAACTATCCCTTGCATTGGGGAGGGGAGTACATCATAGGCCTACACTGTCACAGCTTCTGGAAGCCATCTCATCCTTTTTTTGAAGGGGATAACAAATATAATGGTTAATATAGGGTTGTAATATTTGGTATCCCCTTGATGTTGAGGGGTGACATTTAACCAAGCACTGCTTGAACTATCCCTTGCATTGGGGAGGGGAGTATATCATAAGCCTTCACTGTGACAGCTTCTGGAAGCCATCCCATTCGTTTTTTGAAGGGGATACCAAATATAATGGCTAATATAGGGTTGTAATATTTGGTATCCCCTTGATTTTGAGGGGTAACATTTAACAACGCACTGTTTGAACTATCCCTTGCATTGGGTAGGGGAGCACATCATAAAACTTCAATGTGACAGCTTCTAGAAGCCATCCCATCCCTTTTTTGAAGGGGATACCAAATATAATGGCTAATATAGTGTTGTAATATTTGGTATCCCCTTCATTTTGAGGGGTAACATTTAACAAAGCACTGATTGAACGATCCCTTGCGTTGGGGAGGGGAGTACATCATAAGCCTACACTGTGACAGCTTCTGGAAGCCATCTCATCCTTTTTTTGAAGGGGATACCAATATTACAGCTAATATAGTGTTGTAATATTTGGTATCCTCTTCATTTTGAGGGGTAACATTTAACAACGCACTGCTTGAACTATCCCTTGCGTTGGGGAGGGAAGTACATCATAAGCCAACACTGTGACAGCTTCTGGAAGCCATCTCATCCTTTTTTTGAAGGGGATACCAAATATTACAGCTAATATAGTTTTGTAATATTTGGTATCCCCTTGATTTTGAGGGGTAACATTTAACAATACACTGCTTGAACTATCCCTTGCGTTGGGGAGGGAAGTACATCATAAGCCTACACTGCGACAGCTTCTGGAAGCCATATCATCCTTCTTTTGAAGCGGATACCAAATATTACAGCTAATATAGTGTTGTAATATTTGGTATCCCCTTGATTTTGAGGGGTAACATTTAACAACGCACTGCTTGAACTATCCCTTGCGTTGGGGAGGGAAGTACATCATAAGCCTACACTGTGACAGCTTCTGGAAGCCATCTCATCCTTTTTTTTTGAAGGGGATACCAAATATTACAGCTAATATAGTGTTGTAATATTTGGTATCCCCTTGATTTTGAGGGGTAACATTTAACAATGCACTGCTTGAACTATCCCGTGCGTTGGGGAGGGAAGTACATCATAAGCCTAACTGTGACAGCTTCTGGAAGCCATCTCATCCTTTTATTGAAGGGGATACCAAATATTACAGCTAATATAGTGTTGTAATATTTGGTATCCCCTTGATGTTGAGGGGTGACATTTAACCAAGCACTGCTTGAACTATCCCTTGCATTGGGGAGGGGAGTATATCATAAGCCTTCACTGTGACAGCTTCTGGAAGCCATCCCATTCTTTTTTTGAAGGGGATACCAAATATAATGGCTAATATAGGGTTGTAATATTTGGTATCCCCTTGATGTTGAGGGGCAACATTTAACAAAGCACTGCTTGAACTATCCCTTGCAATGGGGAGGGGAGTGTATCATAAGCCTACACTGCGACAGCTTCTGGAAGCCATCTCATTCTTCTTTTGAAGGGGATACCAAATATTACAGCTAATATAGTGTTGTAATATTTGGTATCCCCTTGATTTTGAGGGGTAACATTTAACAACGCACTGTTTGAACTATCCCTTGCATTGGGGAGGGGAGCACATCATAAGACTTCAATATGACAGCTTCTGGAAGCCATCCCATCCTTTTTTTGAAGGGGATACCAAATATAATGGCTAATATAGTGTTGTAATATTTGGTATCCCCTTGATTTTGAGGGGTAACATTTAACAAAGCACTGATTGAACGATCCCTTGCGTTGGGGAGGGGAGTACATCATAAGCCTACACTGTGACAGCTTCTGGAAGCCATCTCATCCTTTTTTTGAAGGGGATACCAAATATTACAGCTAATATAGTGTTGTAATATTTGGTATCCTCTTCATTTTGAGGGGTAACATTTAACAACGCACTGCTTGAACTATCCCTTGCGTTGGGGAGGGAAGTACATCATAAGCCTACACTGTCACAGCTTCTGGAAGCCAGCTCATCCTTTTTTTGAAGGGGATACCAAATATTACAGCTAATATAGTGTTGTAATATTTGGTATCCCCTTGATTTTGAGGGGTAACATTTAACGATGCACTGCTTGAACTATCCCTTGCGTTGGGGAGGGAAGTACATCATAAGCCTAACTGTGACAGCTTCTGGAAGCCATCTCATCCTTTTATTGAAGGGGATACCAAATATTACAGCTAATATAGTGTTGTAATATTTGGTATCCACTTGATGTTGGGGGTAACATTTAACAAAGGATTGCTTGAAATATCCCTTGCATTGGGGAGGGGAGTACATCATAAGCCTACACTGTGACAGCTTCTGGAAGGCATCTTATCCTTTTTTTGAAGGGGATACCAAATATTACAGCTAATATGGTGTTGTAATATTTGGTATCCCATTGATGTTGGGGGTAACATTTAACAAAGGATTGCTTGAAATATCCCTTGCATTGGGGAGGGGAGTACATCATAAGCCTACACTGTGACAGCTTCTGGAAGGCATCTCATCCTTTTTTTGAAGGGGATACCAAATATTACAGCTAATATAGTGTTGTAATATTTGATATCCCCTTGATGTTGAGGGGTAACATTTAACAACGCACTGCTTGAACTATCCCTTGCATTGGGGAGGGCAGTACATCATAAGCCTTCACTGTGACAGCTTCTGGAAGCCATCCCATTCTTTTTATGAAGGGGATACCAAATATAATGGCTAATATAGGGTTGTAATATTTGGTATCCCCTTGATGTTGAGGGGTAACATTTAACAAAGCACTGCTTGAACTATCCCTTGCATTGGGGAGGGGAGTACATCATAGGCCTACACTGTCACAGCTTCTGGAAGCCATCTCATCCTTTTTTTGAAGGGGATAACAAATATAATGGTTAATATAGGGTTGTAATATTTGGTATCCCCTTGATGTTGAGGGGTGACATTTAACCAAGCACTGCTTGAACTATCCCTTGCATTGGGGAGGGGAGTATATCATAAGCCTTCACTGTGACAGCTTCTGGAAGCCATCCCATTCGTTTTTTGAAGGGGATACCAAATATAATGGCTAATATAGGGTTGTAATATTTGGTATCCCCTTGATGTTGAGGGGCAACATTTAACAAAGCACTGCTTGAACTATCCCTTGCAATGGGGAGGGGAGTACATCATAAGCCTACACTGCGACAGCTTCTGGAAGCCATCTCATTCTTTTTTTGAAGGGGATACCAAATATAATGGCTAATATAGGGTTGTAATATTTGGTATCCCCTTGATTTTGAGGGGTAACATTTAACAACGCACTGTTTGAACTATCCCTTGCATTGGGTAGGGGAGCACATCATAAAACTTCAATGTGACAGCTTCTAGAAGCCATCCCATCCCTTTTTTGAAGGGGATACCAAATATAATGGCTAATATAGTGTTGTAATATTTGGTATCCCCTTCATTTTGAGGGGTAACATTTAACAAAGCACTGATTGAACGATCCCTTGCGTTGGGGAGGGGAGTACATCATAAGCCTACACTGTGACAGCTTCTGGAAGCCATCTCATCCTTTTTTTGAAGGGGATACCAATATTACAGCTAATATAGTGTTGTAATATTTGGTATCCTCTTCATTTTGAGGGGTAACATTTAACAACGCACTGCTTGAACTATCCCTTGCGTTGGGGAGGGAAGTACATCATAAGCCAACACTGTGACAGCTTCTGGAAGCCATCTCATCCTTTTTTTGAAGGGGATACCAAATATTACAGCTAATATAGTTTTGTTATATTTGGTATCCCCTTGATTTTGAGGGGTAACATTTAACAATACACTGCTTGAACTATCCCTTGCGTTGGGGAGGGAAGTACATCATAAGCCTACACTGCGACAGCTTCTGGAAGCCATATCATCCTTCTTTTGAAGCGGATACCAAATATTACAGCTAATATAGTGTTGTAATATTTGGTATCCCCTTGATTTTGAGGGGTAACATTTAACAAAGCACTCCTTGAACTATCCCTTGCATTGGGGAGGGGAGTACATCATAAGCCTACACTGTGACAGATTCTGGAAGCCACCTCATCCTTTTTTTGAAGGGGATACCAAATATTACAGCTAATATAGTGATGTAATATTTGGTATCCCATTGATGTTGGGGGTAACATTTAACAAAGGACTGCTTGAACTATCCCTTGCATTGGGGAGGGGAGTACATCATAGGCCTACACTGTCACAGCTTCTGGAAGCCATCTCATCCTTTTTTGAAGGGGATACCAAATATTACAGCTAATATAGTGTTGTAATATTTGGTATCCCCTTGATGTTGAGGGGTAACATTTAACAACGCACTGCTTGAACTATCCCTTGCATTGGGGAGGGCAGTACATCATAAGCCTTCACTGTGACAGCTTCTGGAAGCCATCCCATTCTTTTTTTGAAGGGGATACCAAATATAATGGCTAATATAGGGTTGTAATATTTTGTATCCCCTTGATGTTGAGGGGTAACATTTAACAAAGCAATGCTTGAACTATCCCTTGCATTGGGGAGGGCAGCACATCATAAGCCTACAATGCGACAGCTTCTGGAAGCCATCTCATCCTTCTTTTGAAGGGGATACCAAATATTACAGCTAATATAGTGTTGTAATATTTGGTATCCCCTTGATGTTGAGGGGTAACATTTAACAACGCACTACTTGAAATATCCCTTGCATTGGGGAGGGCAGTACATCATAACCCTTCACTGTGACAGCTTCTGGAAGCCATCCCATTCTTTTTTTGAAGGGGATACCAAATATAATGGCTAATATAGTGTTGTAATATTTGGTATCCCATTGATGTTGGGGGTAACATTTAACAAAGGACTGCTTGAAATATCCCTTGCATTGGGGAGGGGAGTACATCATAGGCCTACACTGTCACAGCTTCTGGAAGCCATCTCATCCTTTTTTTGAAGGGGATACCAAATATAATGGTTAATATAGGGTTGTAATATTTGGTATCCCCTTGATGTTGAGGGGTGACATTTAACTAAGCACTGCTTGAACTATTCCTTGCATTGGGGAGGGCAGTACATCATAAGCCTACAATGCGACAGCTTCTGGAAGCCATCTCATCCTTCTTTTGAAGGGGATAGCAAATATTACAGCTAATATAGTGTTGTAATATTTGGTATCCCCTTGATGTTGAGGGGTAACATTTAACAAAGCACTGCTTGAACTATCCCTTGCATTGGGGAGGGGAGTACATCATAAGCCTACACTGTGACAGCTTCTGGAAGCCACCTCATCCTTTTTTTGAAGGGGATACCAAATATTACAGCTAATATGGTGTTGTAATATTTGGTATCCCATTGATGTTGGGGGTAACATTTAACAAAGGATTGCTTGAAATATCCCTTGCATTTGGAAGGGGAGTACATCATAAGCCTACACTGTGACAGCTTCTGGAAGGCATCTCATCCTTTTTTGAAGGGGATACCAAATATTACAGCTAATATAGTGTTGTAATATTTGGTATCCCCTTGATGTTGAGGGGTAACATTTAACAACGCACTGCTTGAACTATCCCTTGCATTGGGGAGGGCAGTACATCATAAGCCTTCACTGTGACAGCTTCTGGAAGCCATCCCATTCTTTTTTTGAAGGGGATACCAAATATAATGGCTAATATAGGGTTGTAATATTTTGTATCCCCTTGATGTTGAGGGGTAACATTTAACAAAGCAATGCTTGAACTATCCCTTGCATTGGGGAGGGGAGTACATCATAGGCCTACACTGTCACAGCTTCTGGAAGCCATCTCATCCTTTTTTTGAAGGGGATACCAAATATGATGGTTAATATAGTGTTGTAATATTTGGTATCCCCTTGATGTTGAAGGGTGACATTTAACCAAGCACTGCTTGAACTATCCCTTGCATTGGGGAGGGGAGTATTTCATAAGCCTTCACTGTGACAGTTTCTGGAAGCCATCTCATTCTTCTTTTGAAGGGGATACCAAATATAATGGCTAATATAGTGTTGTAATATTTGGTATCCCCTTGATTTTGAGGGGTAACATTTAACAAAGCACTGCTTGAACGATCCCTTGCGTTGGGGAGGGGAGTACATCATAAGCCTACACTGTGACAGCTTCTGGAAGCCATCTTATCCTTTTTTTGAAGGGGATACCAAATATAATGGTTAATATAGTGTTGTAATATTTGGTATCCCCTTGATGTTGAAGGGTGACATTTAACCAAGCAATGCTTGAACTATCCCTTGCATTGGGGAGGGGGGTACATCATAGGCCTACACTGTCACAGCTTCTGGAAGCCATCTCATCCTTTTTTTGAAGGGGATCCCAAATATAATGGTTAATATAGTGTTGTAATATTTGGTATCCCCTTGATGTTGAAGGGTGACATTTAACCAAGCAATGCTTGAACTATCCCTTGCATTGGGGAGGGGAGTACATCATAGGCCTACACTGTCACAGCTTCTGGAAGCCAACTCATCCTTTTTTTGAAGGGGATACCAAATATAATGGTTAATATAGGGTTGTAATATTTGGTATCCCCTTGATGTTGAAGGGTGACATTTAACCAAGCACTGCTTGAACTATCCCTTGCATTGGGGAGGGGAGTATATCATAAGCCTTCACTGTGACAGTTTCTGGAAGACATCTCATTCTTCTTTTGAAGGGGATACCAAATATTACAGCTAATATAGTGTTGTAATATTTGGTATCCCCTTGATTTTGAGGGGTAGCATTTAACAACGCACTGTTTGAACTATCCCTTGCATTGGGGAGGGGAGCACATCATAGGCCTTCAATGTGACAGCTTCTGGAAGCCATCCCATCCTTTTTTTTGAAGGGGATACCAAATATAATGGCTAATATAGTGTTGTAATATTTGGTATCCCCTTGATTTTGAGGGGTAACATTTAACAAAGCACTGCTTGAACGATCCCTTGCGTTGGGGAGGGGAGTACATCATAAGCCTACACTGTGACAGCTTCTGGAAGCCATCTTATCCTTTTTTTGAAGGGGATACCAAATATTACAGCTAATATAGTGTTGTGATATTTGGTATCCTCTTCATTTTGAGGGGTAACATTTAACAACGCACTGCTTGAACTATCCCTTGCGTTGGGGAGGGAAGTACATCATAAGCCTACACTGTGACAGCTTCTGGAAGCCATCTCATCCTTTTTGTGAAGGGGATACCAAATGTTACAGCTAATATAGTGTTGTAATATTTGGTATCCCCTTGATGTTGAGGGTTAACATTTAACAACGCACTGCTTGAACTAACCCTTGCATTGGGGAGGGCAGTACATCATAAGCCTTCACTGTGACAGCTTCTGGAAGCCATCCCATTCTTTTTTTGAAGGGGATACGAAATATAATGGCTAATATAGGGTTGTAATATTTGGTATCCCCTTGATGTTGAGGGGTAACATTTAACAAAGCACTGCTTGAACTATCCCTTGCATTGTGGAGGGGAGTACATCATAGGCCTACACTGCCACAGCTTCTGGAAGCGATCCCATTCTTTTTTTGAAGGGGATACCAAATATAATGGCTAATATAGGGTTGTAATATTTGGTATCCCCTGGGGCAACATTTAACAAAGCACTGCTTGAACTATTCCTTGCATTGGGGAGAGCAGTACATCATAAGCCTACACTGCGACAGCTTCTGGAAGCCATCTCATCCTTCTTTTGAAGCGGATACCAAATATTACAGCTAATATAGTGTTGTAATATTTGGTATCCCCTTGATTTTGAGGGGTAACATTTAACAAAGCACTCCTTGAACTATCCCTTGCATTGGGGAGGGGAGTATATCATAAGCCTACACTGTGACAGCTTCTGGAAGCCACCTCATCCTTTTTTTGAAGGGGATACCAAATATTACAGCTAATATAGTGATGTAATATTTGGTATCCCATTGATGTTGGGGGTAACATTTAACAAAGGACTGCTTGAAATATCCCTTGCATTGGGGAGGGGAGTACATCATAGGCCTACACTGTGACAGCTTCTGGAAGCCACCTCATCCTTTTTTTGAAGGGGATACCAAATTTTACAGCTAATATGGTGTTGTAATATTTGGTATCCCATTGATGTTGGGGGTAACATTTAACAAAGGACTGCTTGAAATATCCCTTGCATTTGGGAGGGGAGTACATCATAAGCCTACAATGTGACAGCTTCTGGAAGGCATCTCATCCTTTTTTTTAAGGGGATACCAAATATTACAGCTAATATAGTGTTGTAATATTTGGTATCCCCTTGATGTTGAGGGGGAACATTTAACAACACACTGCTTGAACTATCCCTTGCATTGGGGAGGGCAGTACATCATAAGCCTTCACTGTGGCAGCTTCTGGAAGCCATCCCATTCTTTTTTTGAAGGGGATACCAAATATAATGGCTAATATAGGGTTGTAATATTTTGTATCCCCTTGATGTTGAGGGGTAACATTTAACAAAGCACTGCTTGAACTATCCCTTGCATTGGGGAGGGGAGTACATCATAGGCCTACACTGTCACAGCTTCTGGAAGCCATCTCATCCTTTTTTTGAAGGGGATACCAAATATAATGGTTAATATAGGGTTGTAATATTTTGTATCCCCTTGATGTTGAAGGGTGACATTTAACCAAGCACTGCTTGAACTATCCCTTGCATTGGGGAGGGGAGTATATCATAAGCCTTCACTGTGACAGTTTCTGGAAGCCATCCCATTTCTTTTTTGAAGGGGATACCAAATATAATGGCTAATATAGGGTTGTAATATTTGGTATCCCCTTGATGTTGAGGGGCAACATTTAAAAAAGCACTGCTTGAACTATCCCTTGCAATGGGGAGGGGAGTACATCATAAGCCTACACTGTGACAGCTTCTGGAAGCCACCTCATCCTTTTTTGAAGGGGATACCAAATATTACAGCTAATATGGTGTTGTAATATTTGGTATCCCATTGATGTTCGGGGTAACATTTAACAAAGGACTGCTTGAAATATCCCTTGCATTTGGGAGGGGAGTACATCATAAGCCTACACTGTGACAGCTTCTGGAAGGCATCTCATCCTTTTTTTGAAGGGGATACCAAATATTACAGCTAATATAGTGTTGTAATATTTGGTATCCCCTTGATGTTGAGGGGTAACATTTAACAACGCACTGCTTGAACTATCCCTTGCATTGGGGAGGGCAGTACATCATAAGCCTTCACTGTGACAGCTTCTGGAAGCCATCCCATTCTTTTTTTGAAGGGGATGCCAAATATAATGGCTAATATAGGGTTGTAATATTTTGTATCCCCTTGATGTTGAAGGGTGACATTTAACCAAGCACTGCTTGAACTATCCCTTGCATTGGGGAGGGGAGTATATCATAAGCCTTCACTGTGACAGTTTCTGGAAGCCATCCCATTTCTTTTTTGAAGGGGATACCAAATATAATGGCTAATATAGTGTTGTAATATTTGGTATCCCCTTGATGTTGAGGGGTAACATTTAACAACGCACTGCTTGAACTATCCCTTGCATTGGGGAGGGCAGTACATCATAAGCCTTCACTGTGACAGCTTCTGGAAGCCATCCCATTCTTTTTTTGAAGGGGATGCCAAATATAATGGCTAATATAGGGTTGTAATATTTTGTATCCCCTTGATGTTGAAGGGTGACATTTAACCAAGCACTGCTTGAACTATCCCTTGCATTGGGGAGGGGAGTATATCATAAGCCTTCACTGTGACAGTTTCTGGAAGCCATCCCATTTCTTTTTTGAAGGGGATACCAAATATAATGGCTAATATAGGGTTGTAATATTTGGTATCCTCTTGATGTTGAGGGGCAACATTTAAAAAAGCAATGCTTGAACTATCCCTTGCAATGGGGAGGGGAGTACATCATAAGCCTACACTGCGACAGCTTCTGGAAGCCATCTCATTCTTCTTTTGAAGGGGATACCAAATATTACAGCTAATATAGTGTTGTGATATTTGGTATCCCCTTGATTTTGAGGGGTAACATTTAACAACGCACTGTTTGAACTATCCCTTGCATTGGGGAGGGGAGCACATCATAAGCCTACACTGTGACAGATTCTGGAAGCCATCTCATCCTTTTTTTGAAGGGGATACCAAATATTACAGCTAATATAGTGTTGTGATATTTGGTATCCTCTTCATTTTGAGGGGTAACATTTAACAACGCACTGCTTGAACTATCCCTTGCGTTGGGGAGGGAAGTTCATCATAAGCCTACACTGTGACAGCTTCTGGAAGCCATCTCATCCTTTTTTTGAAGGGGATACCAAATATTACAGCTAATATAGTGTTGTAATATTTGGTATCCCCTTGATGTTGAGGGGTAACATTTAACAACGCACTGCTTGAACTAACCCTTGCATTGGGGAGGGCAGTACATCATAAGCCTTCACTGTGACAGCTTCTGGAAGCCATCTCATCCTTTTTTTGAAGGGGATACCAAATATTACAGCTAATATAGTGTTGTAATATTTGGTATCCCCTTGATGTTGAGGGGTAACATTTAACAACGCACTGCTTGAACTAACCCTTGCATTGGGGAGGGCAGTACATCATAAGCCTTCACTGTGACAGCTTCTGGAAGCCATCCCATTCTTTTTTTGAAGGGGATACGAAATATAATGGCTAATATAGGGTTGTAATATTTGGTATCCCCTTGATGTTGAGGGGTAACATTTAACAAAGCACTGCTTGAACTATCCCTTGCATTGGGGAGGGGAGTACATCATAGGCCTACACTGTCACAGCTTCTGGAAGCGATCCCATTCTTTTTTCGAAGTGGATACCAAATATAATGGCTAATATAGGGTTGTAATATTTGGTATCCCCTTGATGTTGAGGGGCAACATTTAACAAAGCACTCCTTGAACTATCCCTTGCATTGGGGAGGGGAGTACATCATAAGCCTACACTGCGACAGCTTCTGGAAGCCACCTCATCCTTTTTTGAAGGGGATACCAAATATTACAGCTAATATAGTGATGTAATATTTGGTATCCCATTGATGTTGGGGGTAACATTTAACAAAGGACTGCTTGAAATATCCCTTGCATTGGGGAGGGGAGTACATCATAAGCCTACACTGTGACAGCTTCTGGAATGCATCTCATCCTTTTTTTGAAGGGGATACCAAATATTACAGCTAATATAGTGTTGTAATATTTGGTATCACCTTGATGTTGAGGGGTAACATTTAACAACGCACTGCTTGAACTATCCCTTGCATTGGGGAGGGCAGTACATCATAAGCCTTCACTGTGACAGCTTCTGGAAGCCATCCCATTCTTTTTTTGAAGGGGATACCAAATATAATGGCTAATATAGGGTTGTAATATTTGGTATCCCCTTGATGTTGAGGGGCAACATTTAACAAAGCACTGCTTGAACTATCACTTGCAATGGGGAGTGGAGTACATCATAAGCCTTCACTGTGACAGTTTCTGGAAGCCATCCCATTTCTTTTTTGAAGGGGATACCAAATATAATGGCTAATATAGGGTTGTAATATTTGGTATCCTCTTGATGTTGAGGGGCAACATTTAAAAAAGCAATGCTTGAACTATCCCTTGCAATGGGGAGGGGAGTACATCATAAGCCTACACTGCGACAGCTTCTGGAAGCCATCTCATTCTTCTTTTGAAGGGGATACCAAATATTACAGCTAATATAGTGTTGTGATATTTGGTATCCCCTTGATTTTGAGGGGTAACATTTAACAACGCACTGTTTGAACTATCCCTTGCATTGGGGAGGGGAGCACATCATAAGCCTACACTGTGACAGATTCTGGAAGCCATCTCATCCTTTTTTTGAAGGGGATACCAAATATTACAGCTAATATAGTGTTGTGATATTTGGTATCCTCTTCATTTTGAGGGGTAACATTTAACAACGCACTGCTTGAACTATCCCTTGCGTTGGGGAGGGAAGTTCATCATAAGCCTACACTGTGACAGCTTCTGGAAGCCATCTCATCCTTTTTTTGAAGGGGATACCAAATATTACAGCTAATATAGTGTTGTAATATTTGGTATCCCCTTGATGTTGAGGGGTAACATTTAACAACGCACTGCTTGAACTAACCCTTGCATTGGGGAGGGCAGTACATCATAAGCCTTCACTGTGACAGCTTCTGGAAGCCATCTCATCCTTTTTTTGAAGGGGATACCAAATATTACAGCTAATATAGTGTTGTAATATTTGGTATCCCCTTGATGTTGAGGGGTAACATTTAACAACGCACTGCTTGAACTAACCCTTGCATTGGGGAGGGCAGTACATCATAAGCCTTCACTGTGACAGCTTCTGGAAGCCATCCCATTCTTTTTTTGAAGGGGATACGAAATATAATGGCTAATATAGGGTTGTAATATTTGGTATCCCCTTGATGTTGAGGGGTAACATTTAACAAAGCACTGCTTGAACTATCCCTTGCATTGGGGAGGGGAGTACATCATAGGCCTACACTGTCACAGCTTCTGGAAGCGATCCCATTCTTTTTTCGAAGTGGATACCAAATATAATGGCTAATATAGGGTTGTAATATTTGGTATCCCCTTGATGTTGAGGGGCAACATTTAACAAAGCACTCCTTGAACTATCCCTTGCATTGGGGAGGGGAGTACATCATAAGCCTACACTGCGACAGCTTCTGGAAGCCACCTCATCCTTTTTTGAAGGGGATACCAAATATTACAGCTAATATAGTGATGTAATATTTGGTATCCCATTGATGTTGGGGGTAACATTTAACAAAGGACTGCTTGAAATATCCCTTGCATTGGGGAGGGGAGTACATCATAAGCCTACACTGTGACAGCTTCTGGAATGCATCTCATCCTTTTTTTGAAGGGGATACCAAATATTACAGCTAACATAGTGTTGTAATATTTGGTATCACCTTGATGTTGAGGGGTAACATTTAACAACGCACTGCTTGAACTATCCCTTGCATTGGGGAGGGCAGTACATCATAAGCCTTCACTGTGACAGCTTCTGGAAGCCATCCCATTCTTTTTTTGAAGGGGATACCAAATATAATGGCTAATATAGGGTTGTAATATTTGGTATCCCCTTGATGTTGAGGGGCAACATTTAACAAAGCACTGCTTGAACTATCACTTGCAATGGGGAGGGGAGTACATCATAAGCCTTCACTGTGACAGTTTCTGGAAGCCATCCCATTTCTTTTTTGAAGGGGATACCAAATATAATGGCTAATATAGGGTTGTAATATTTGGTATCCTCTTGATGTTGAGGGGCAACATTTAAAAAAGCAATGCTTGAACTATCCCTTGCAATGGGGAGGGGAGTACATCATAAGCCTACACTGCGACAGCTTCTGGAAGCCATCTCATTCTTCTTTTGAAGGGGATACCAAATATTCCAGCTAATATAGTGTTGTGATATTTGGTATCCCCTTGATTTTGAGGGGTAACATTTAACAACGCACTGTTTGAACTATCCCTTGCATTGGGGAGGGGAGCACATCATAAGCCTACACTGTGACAGATTCTGGAAGCCATCTCATCCTTTTTTTGAAGGGGATACCAAATATTACAGCTAATATAGTGTTGTGATATTTGGTATCCTCTTCATTTTGAGGGGTAACATTTAACAACGCACTGCTTGAACTATCCCTTGCGTTGGGGAGGGAAGTTCATCATAAGCCTACACTGTGACAGCTTCTGGAAGCCATCTCATCCTTTTTTTGAAGGGGATACCAAATATTACAGCTAATATAGTGTTGTAATATTTGGTATCCCCTTGATGTTGAGGGGTAACATTTAACAACGCACTGCTTGAACTAACCCTTGCATTGGGGAGGGCAGTACATCATAAGCCTTCACTGTGACAGCTTCTGGAAGCCATCTCATCCTTTTTTTGAAGGGGATACCAAATATTACAGCTAATATAGTGTTGTAATATTTGGTATCCCCTTGATGTTGAGGGGTAACATTTAACAACGCACTGCTTGAACTAACCCTTGCATTGGGGAGGGCAGTACATCATAAGCCTTCACTGTGACAGCTTCTGGAAGCCATCCCATTCTTTTTTTGAAGGGGATACGAAATATAATGGCTAATATAGGGTTGTAATATTTGGTATCCCCTTGATGTTGAGGGGTAACATTTAACAAAGCACTGCTTGAACTATCCCTTGCATTGGGGAGGGGAGTACATCATAGGCCTACACTGTCACAGCTTCTGGAAGCGATCCCATTCTTTTTTCGAAGGGGATACCAAATATAATGGCTAATATAGGGTTGTAATATTTGGTATCCCCTTGATGTTGAGGGGCAACATTTAACAAAGCACTCCTTGAACTATCCCTTGCATTGGGGAGGGGAGTACATCATAAGCCTACACTGCGACAGCTTCTGGAAGCCACCTCATCCTTTTTTGAAGGGGATACCAAATATTACAGCTAATATAGTGATGTAATATTTGGTATCCCATTGATGTTGGGGGTAACATTTAACAAAGGACTGCTTGAAATATCCCTTGCATTGGGGAGGGGAGTACATCATAAGCCTACACTGTGACAGCTTCTGGAATGCATCTCATCCTTTTTTTGAAGGGGATACCAAATATTACAGCTAATATAGTGTTGTAATATTTGGTATCACCTTGATGTTGAGGGGTAACATTTAACAACGCACTGCTTGAACTATCCCTTGCATTGGGGAGGGCAGTACATCATAAGCATTCACTGTGACAGCTTCTGGAAGCCATCCCATTCTTTTTTTGAAGGGGATACCAAATATAATGGCTAATATAGGGTTGTAATATTTGGTATCCCCTTGATGTTGAGGGGCAACATTTAACAAAGCACTGCTTGAACTATCACTTGCAATGGGGAGGGGAGTACATCATAAGCCTACACTGCGACAGCTTCTGGAAGCCATCTCATTCTTCTTTTGAAGGGGATACCAAATATTACAGCTAATATAGTGTTGTAATATTTGGTATCCCCTTGATTTTGAGGGGTAACATTTAACAACGCACTGTTTGAACTATCCCTTGCATTGGGGAGGGGAGTACATCATAAGCCTACACTGTGACAGCTTCTGGAAGGCATCTCATCCGTTTTTTGAAGGGGATACCAAATATAATGGCTAATATAGGGTTGTAATATTTGGTATCCCCTTGATGTTGAGGGGTAACATTTAACAACGCACTGCTTGAACTATCCCTTGCGTTGGGGAGGGAAGTACATCATAAGCCTACACTGTGACAGCTTCTGGAAGGCATCTCATCCTTTTTTTGAAGGGGATACCAAATATTACAGCTAATATAGTGTTGTAATATTTGGTATCCCCTTGATGTTGAGGGGTAACATTTAACAACGCACTGCTTGAACTATCCCTTGCATTGGGGAGGGCAGTACATCATAAGCCTTCACTGTGACAGCTTCTGGAAGCCATCCCATTCTTTTTTTGAAGGGGATACCAAATATAATGGTTAATATAGGGTTGTAATATTTGGTATCCCCTTGATGTTGAGGGGTGACATTTAACCAAGCACTGCTTGAACTATCCCTTACATTGGGGAGGGGAGTACATCATAAGCCTTCACTGTGACAGCTTCTGGAAGCCATCCCATTCATTTTTTGAAGGGGATACCAAATATAATGGTTAATATAGGGTTGTAATATTAGGTATCCCCTTGATGTTGAGGGGCAACATTTAACAAAGCACTGCTTGAACTATCCCTTGCATTGGGGAGGGGAGTACATTATAGGCCTACACTGTCACAGCTTCTGGAAGCCATCTCATCCTTTTTTTGAAGGGGATACCAAATATAATGGTTAATATAGGGTTGTAATATTTGGTATCCCCTTGATGTTGAGGGGCAACATTTAACAAAGCACTGCTTGAACTATTCCTTGCATTGGGGAGGGCAGTACATCATAAGCCTACAATGCGACAGCTTCTGGAAGCCATCTCATCTTTCTTTTGAAGGGGATACCAAATATTACAGCTAATATGGTGTTGTAATATTTGGTATCCCATTGATGTTGGGGGTAACATTTAACAAAGGATTGCTTGAAATATCCCTTGCATTGGGGAGGGGAGTATATCATAAGCCTTCACTGTGACAACTTCTGGAAGCCATCCCATTCTTTTTTTGAAGGGGATACCAAATATAATGGCTAATATAGGGTTGTAATATTTGGTATCCCCTTGATGTTGAGGGGCAACATTTAACAAAGCACTGCTTGAACTATCCCTTGCAATGGGGAGGGGAGTACATCATAAGCCTACACTGCGACAGCTTCTGGAAGCCATCTCATTCTTCTTTTGAAGGGGATACCAAATATTACAGCTAATATAGTGTTGTAATATTTGGTATCCCCTTGATTTTGAGGGGTAACATTTAACAATGCACTGTTTGAACTGTCCCTTGCATTCGGGAGGGGAGCACATCATAAGCCTTCAATGTGACAGCTTCTGGAAGCCATCCCATCCTTTTTTTGACGGGGATACCAAAGATAATGGCTAATATAGTGTTGTAATATTTGGTATCCCATTGATGTTGGGGGTAACATTTAACAAAGGACTGCTTGAACTATCCCTTGCATTGGGGAGGGGAGTACATCATAAGCCTACACTGTGACAGCTTCTGGAAGGCATCTCATCCGTTTTTTGAAGGGGATACCAAATATAATGTCTAATATAGGGTTGTAATATTTGGTATCCCCTTGATGTTGAGGGGTGACATTTAACCAAGCACTGCTTGAACTATCCCTTGCATTGGGGAGGGGAGTATATCATAAGCCTACACTGCGACAGCTTCTGGAAGCCATCTCATTCTTCTTTTGAAGGGGATACCAAATATTACAGCTAATATAGTGTTGTAATATTTGGTATCCTCTTCATTTTGAGGGGTAACATTTAACAACGCACTGCTTGAACTATCCCTTGCGTTGGAGAGGGAAGTACATCATAAGCCTACACTGTGACAGCTTCTGGAAGCCATCTCATCCTTTTTTTGAAGGGGATACCAAATATTACAGCTAATATAGTGTTGTAATATTTGGTATCCCCTTGATTTTGAGGGGTAACATTTAACAATGCACTGCTTGAACTATCCCTTGCGTTGGGGAGGGAAGTACATCATAAGCCTAACTGTGACAGCTTCTGGAAGCCATCTCATCCTTTTATTGAAGGGGATACCAAATATTACAGCTAATATAGTGTTGTAATATTTGGTATCCCCTTGATGTTGGGGGTAACATTTAACAAAGGATTGCTTGAAATATCCCTTGCATTGGGGAGGGGAGTACATCATAAGCCTACACTGTGACAGCTTCTGGAAGGCATCTTATCCTTTTTTTTTGAAGGGGAAACCAAATATTACAGCTAATATGGTGTTGTAATATTTGGTATCCCATTGATGTTGGGGGTAACATTTAACAAAGGATTGCTTGAAATATCCCTTGCATTGGGGAGGGGAGTACATCAAAAGCCTACACTGTGACAGCTTCTGGAAGGCATCTCATCCTTTTTTTGAAGGGGATACCAAATATTACAGCTAATATAGTGTTGTAATATTTGGTATCCCCTTGATGTTGAGAGGTAACATTTAACAACGCACTGCTTGAACTATCCCTTGCATTGGGGAGGGCAGTACATCATAAGCCTTCACTGTGACAGCTTCTGGAACCCATCCCATTCTTTTTATGAAGGGGATACCAAATATAATGGCTAATATAGGGTTGTAATATTTGGTATCCCCTTGATGTTGAGGGGTAACATTTAACAAAGCACTGCTTGAACTATCCCTTGCATTAGGGAGGGGAGTACATCATAGGCCTACACTGTCACAGCTTCTGGAAGCCATCTCATCCTTTTTTTGAAGGGGATACCAAATATAATGGTTAATATAGGGTTGTAATATTTGGTATCCCCTTGATGTTGAGGGGTGACATTTAACCAAGCACTGCTTGAACTATCCCTTGCATTGGGGGGGGAAGTACATCATAAGCCTACACTGTGACAGCTTCTGGAAGCCATCTCATCCTTTTATTGAAGGGGATACCAAATATTACAGCTAATATAGTGTTGTAATATTTGGTATCCCCTTGATGTTGGGGGTAACATTTAACAAAGGATTGCTTGAAATATCCCTTGCATTGGGGAGGGGAGTACATCATAAGCCTACACTGTGACAGCTTCTGGAAGGCATCTTATCCTTTTTTTGAAGGGGATACCAAATATTACAGCTAATATGGTGTTGTAATATTTGGTATCCCCTTGATGTTGAGGGGTAACATTTAACAACGCACTGCTTGAACTATCCCTTGCATTGGGGAGGGGAGTACATCATAAGCCTACACTGTGACAGCTTCTGGAAGGCATCTCATCCTTCTTTTGAAGGGGATACCAAATATTACAGCTAATATAGTGTTGTAATATTTGGTATCCCCTTGATGTTGAGGGGTAACATTTAACAAAGCACTGCTTGAACTATCCCTTGCATTGGGGAGGGGAGTACATCATAAGCCTACACTGTGACAGCTTCTGGAAGACACCTTATCCTTTTTTTGAGGGGGATACCAAATATTACAGCTAATATGGTGTTGTAATATTTGGTATCCCATTGATGTTGGGGGTAACATTTAACAAAGGATTGCTTGAAATATCCCTTGCATTGGGGAGGGGAGTACATCATAAGCCTACACTGTCACAGCTTCTGGAAGCCATCTCATCCTTTTTTGAAGGGGATACCAAATATAATGGTTAATATAGGGTTGTAATATGTGGTATCCCCTTGATGTTGAGGGGTGACATTTAACCAAGCACTGCTTGAACTATCCCTTGCATTGGGGAGGGGAGTATATCATAAGCCTTCACTGTGACAACTTCTGGAAGCCATCCCATTCTTTTTTTGAAGGGGATACCAAATATAATGGCTAATATAGGGTTGTAATATTTGGTATCCCCTTGATGTTGAGGGGCAACATTTAACAAAGCACTGCTTGAACTATCCCTTGCAATGGGGAGGGGAGTACATCATAAGCCTACACTGCGACAGCTTCTGGAAGCCATCTCATTCTTCTTTTGAAGGGGATACCAAATATTACAGCTAATATAGTGTTGTAATATTTGGTATCCCCTTGATTTTGAGGGGTAACATTTAACAACGCACTGTTTGAACTATCCCTTGCATTGGGGAGGGGAGCACATCATAAGCCTTCAATGTGACAGCTTCTGGAAGCCATCCCATCCTTTTTTTGACGGGGATACCAAAGATAATGGCTAATATAGTGTTGTAATATTTGGTATCCCATTGATGTTGGGGGTAACATTTAACAACGCACTGTTTGAACTATCCCTTGCATTGGGGAGGGGAGTACATCATAAGCCTACACTGTGACAGCTTCTGGAAGGCATCTCATCCTTCTTTTGAAGGGGATACCAAATATTACAGCTAATATAGTGTTGTAATATTTGGTATCCCCTTGATGTTGAGGGGTAACATTTAACAAAGCACTGCTTCAACTATCCCTTGCATTGGGGAGGGGAGTACATCATAAGCCTACACTGTGACAGCTTCTGGAAGACACCTTATCCTTTTTTTGAGGGGGATACCAAATATTACAGCTAATATGGTGTTGTAATATTTGGTATCCCATTGATGTTGGGGGTAACATTTAACAAAGGATTGCTTGAAATATCCCTTGCATTGGGGAGGGGAGTACATCATAAGCCTACACTGTCACAGCTTCTGGAAGCCATCTCATCCTTTTTTTGAAGGGGATACAAATATAATGGTTAATATAGGGTTGTAATATTTGGTATCCCCTTGATGTTGAGGGGTGACATTTAACCAAGCACTGCTTGAACTATCCCTTGCATTGGGGAGGGGAGTATGTCATAAGCCTTCACTGTGACAACTTCTGGAAGCCATCCCATTCTTTTTTTGAAGGGGATACCAAATATAATGGCTAATATAGGGTTGTAATATTTGGTATCCCCTTGATGTTGAGGGGCAACATTTAACAAAGCACTGCTTGAACTATCCCTTGCAATGGGGAGGGGAGTACATCATAAGCCTACACTGCGACAGCTTCTGGAAGCCATCTCATTCTTCTTTTGAAGGGGATACCAAATATTACAGCTAATATAGTGTTGTAATATTTGGTATCCCCTTGATTTTGAGGGGTAACATTTAACAACGCACTGTTTGAACTATCCCTTGCATTGGGGAGGGGAGCACATCATAAGCCTTCAATGTGACAGCTTCTGGAAGCCATCCCATCCTTTTTTTGACGGGGATACCAAAGATAATGGCTAATATAGTGTTGTAATATTTGGTATCCCATTGATGTTGGGGGTAACATTTAACAAAGGACTGCTTGAACTATCCCTTGCATTGGGGAGGGGAGTACATCATAAGCCTACACTGTCACAGCTTCTGGAAGGCATCTCATCCATTTTTTGAAGGGGATACCAAATATAATGTCTAATATAGGGTTGTAATATTTGGTATCCCCTTGATGTTGAGGGGTAACATTTAACAAAGCACTGCTTGAACTATCCCTTGCATTGGGGAGGGGAGTACATCATAGGCCTACACTGTCACAGCTTCTGGAAGCCATCTCATCCTTTTTTTTAAGGGGATACCAAATATAATGGTTAATATAGGGTTGTAATATTTGGTATCCCCTTGATGTTGAGGGGTGACATTTAACCAAGCACTGCTTGAACTATCCCTTGCATTGGGGAGGGGAGTATATCATAAGCCTTCACTGTGACAGCTTCTGGAAGCCATCCCATTCTTTTTTTGAAGGGGATACCAAATATAATGGCTAATATAGGGTTGTAATATTTGGTATCCCCTTGATGTTGAGGGGCAACATTTAACAAAGCACTGCTTGAACTATCCCTTGCAATGGGGAGGGGAGTGTATCATAAGCCTACACTGCGACAGCTTCTGGAAGCCATCTCATTCTTCTTTTGAAGGGGATACCAAATATTACAGCTAATATAGTGTTGTAATATTTGGTATCCTCTTCATTTTGAGGGGTAACATTTAACAACGCACTGCTTGAACTATCCCTTGCGTTGGGGAGGGAAGTACATCATAAGCCTACACTGTGACAGCTTCTGGAAGCCATCTCATCCTTTTTTTGAAGGGGATACCAAATATTACAGCTAATATAGTGTTGTAATATTTGGTATCCCCTTGATTTTGAGGGGTAACATTTAACAATGCACTGCTTGAACTATCCCTTGCGTTGGGGAGGGAAGTACATCATAAGCCTAACTGTGACAGCTTCTGGAAGCCATCTCATCCTTTTATTGAAGGGGAAACCAAATATTACAGCTAATATAGTGTTGTAATATTTGGTATCCCCTTGATGTTGAGGGGTAACATTTAACAACGCACTGCTTGAACTATCCCTTGCATTGGGGAGGGGAGTACATCATAAGCCTACACTGTGACAGCTTCTGGAAGGCATCTCATCCTTCTTTTGAAGGGGATACCAAATATTACAGCTAATATAGTGTTGTAATATTTGGTATCCCCTTGATGTTGAGGGGTAACATTTAACAAAGCACTGCTTGAACTATCCCTTGCATTGGGGAGGGGAGTACATCATAAGCCTACACTGTGACAGCTTCTGGAAGACACCTTATCCTTTTTTTGAGGGGGATACCAAATATTACAGCTAATATGGTGTTGTAATATTTGGTATCCCATTGATGTTGGGGATAACATTTAACAAAGGATTCCTTGAAATATCCCTTGCATTGGGGAGGGGAGTACATCATAAGCCTACACTGTCACAGCTTCTGGAAGCCATCTCATCCTTTTTTTGAAGGGGATACCAAATATAATGGTTAATATAGGGTTGTAATATTTGGTATCCCCTTGATGTTGAGGGGCAACATTTAACAAAGCACTGCTTGAACTATCCCTTGCAATGGGGAGGGGAGTGTATCATAAGCCTACACTGCGACAGCTTCTGGAAGCCATCTCATTCTTCTTTTGAAGGGGATACCAAATATTACAGCTAATATAGTGTTGTAATATTTGGTATCCTCTTCATTTTGAGGGGTAACATTTAACAACGCACTGCTTGAACTATCCCTTGCGTTGGGGAGGGAAGTACATCATAAGCCTACACTGTGACAGCTTCTGGAAGCCATCTCATCCTTTTTTTGAAGGGGATACCAAATATTACAGCTAATATAGTGTTGTAATATTTGGTATCCCCTTGATTTTGAGGGGTAACATTTAACAATGCACTGCTTGAACTATCCCTTGCGTTGGGGAGGGAAGTACATCATAAGCCTAACTGTGACAGCTTCTGGAAGCCATCTCATCCTTTTATTGAAGGGGATACCAAATATTACAGCTAATATAGTGTTGTAATATTTGGTATCCCCTTGATGTTGGGGGTAACATTTAACAAAGGATTGCTTGAAATATCCCTTGCATTGGGGAGGGGAGTACATCATAAGCCTACACTGTGACAGCTTCTGGAAGGCATCTTATCCTTTTTTTTGAAGGGGATACCAAATATTACAGCTAATATGGTGTTGTAATATTTGGTATCCCATTGATGTTGGGGGTAACATTTAACAAAGGATTGCTTGAAATATCCCTTGCATTGGGGAGGGGGGTACATCATAAGCCTACACTGTGACAGCTTCTGGAAGGCATCTCATCCTTTTTTTGAAGGGGATACCAAATATTACAGCTAATATAGTGTTGTAATATTTGGTATCCCCTTGATGTTGAGGGGTAACATTTAACAACGCACTGCTTGAACTATCCCTTGCATTGGGGAGGGCAGTACATCATAAGCCTTCACTGTGACAGCTTCTGGAACCCATCCCATTCTTTTTATGAAGGGGATACCAAATATAATGGCTAATATAGGGTTGTAATATTTGGTATCCCCTTGATGTTGAGGGGTAACATTTAACAAAGCACTGCTTGAACTATCCCTTGCATTGGGGAGGGGTGTACATCTTAGGCCTACACTGTCACAGCTTCTGGAAGCCATCTCATCCTTTTTTTGAAGGGGATACCAAATATAATGGTTAATATAGGGTTGTAATATTTGGTATCCCCTTGATGTTGAGGGGTGACATTTAACCAAGCACTGCTTGAACTATCCCTTGCATTGGGGAGGGAAGTACATCATAAGCCTACACTGTGACAGCTTCTGGAAGCCATCTCATCCTTTTATTGAAGGGGATACCAAATATTACAGCTAATATAGTGTTGTAATATTTGGTATCCCCTTGATGTTGGGGGTAACATTTAACAAAGGATTGCTTGAAATATCCCTTGCATTGGGGAGGGGAGTACATCATAAGCCTACACTGTGACAGCTTCTGGAAGGCATCTTATCCTTTTTTTGAAGGGGATACCAAATATTACAGCTAATATGGTGTTGTAATATTTGGTATCCCCTTGATGTTGAGGGGTAACATTTAACAACGCACTGCTTGAACTATCCCTTGCATTGGGGAGGGGAGTACATCATAAGCCTACACTGTGACAGCTTCTGGAAGGCATCTCATCCTTCTTTTGAAGGGGATACCAAATAT
This sequence comes from Ambystoma mexicanum, assembly GCF_040938575.1. Lineage (NCBI taxonomy): Eukaryota > Metazoa > Chordata > Amphibia > Caudata > Ambystomatidae > Ambystoma > Ambystoma mexicanum. The sequence continues at coordinate 942,488,044 of NC_090939.1, forward strand.
TACAGCTAATATAGTGTTGTAATATTTGGTATCCCCTTGATGTTGAGGGGTAACATTTAACAAAGCACTGCTTGAACTATCCCTTCCATTGGGGAGGGGAGTACATCATAAGCCTACACTGTGACAGCTTCTGGAAGACACATTATCCTTTTTTTGAGGGGGATACCAAATATTACAGCTAATATGGTGTTGTAATATTTGGTATCCCATTGATGTTGGGGGTAACATTTAACAAAGGATTGCTTGAAATATCCCTTGCATTGGGGAGGGGAGTACATCATAAGCCTACACTGTCACAGCTTCTGGAAGCCATCTCATCCTTTTTTTGAAGGGGATACCAAATATAATGGTTAATATAGGGTTGTAATATTTGGTATCCCCTTGATGTTGAGGGGTGACATTTAACCAAGCACTGCTTGAACTATCCCTTGCATTGGGGAGGGGAGTATATCATAAGCCTTCACTGTGACAACTTCTGGAAGCCATCCCATTCTTTTTTTGAAGGGGATACCAAATATAATGGCTAATATAGGGTTGTAATATTTGGTATCCCCTTGATGTTGAGGGGCAACATTTAACAAAGCACTGCTTGAACTATCCCTTGCAATGGGGAGGGGAGTACATCATAAGCCTACACTGCGACAGCTTCTGGAAGCCATCTCATTCTTCTTTTGAAGGGGATACCAAATATTACAGCTAATATAGTGTTGTAATATTTGGTATCCCCTTGATTTTGAGGGGTAACATTTAACAACGCACTGTTTGAACTATCCCTTGCATTGGGGAGGGGAGCACATCATAAGCCTTCAATGTGACAGCTTCTGGAAGCCATCCCATCCTTTTTTTGACGGGGATAGCAAAGATAATGGCTAATATAGTGTTGTAATATTTGGTATCCCATTGATGTTGGGGGTAACATTTAACAACGCACTGTTTGAACTATCCCTTGCATTGGGGAGGGGAGTACATCATAAGCCTACACTGTGACAGCTTCTGGAAGGCATCTCATCCTTCTTTTGAAGGGGATACCAAATATTACAGCTAATATAGTGTTGTAATATTTGGTATCCCCTTGATGTTGAGGGGCAACATTTAACAAAGCACTGCTTGAACTATCCCTTGCATTGGGGAGGGGAGTACATCATAAGCCTACACTGTGACAGCTTCTGGAAGACACCTTATCCTTTTTTTGAGGGGGATACCAAATATTACAGCTAATATGGTGTTGTAATATTTGGTATCCCATTGATGTTGGGGGTAACATTTAACAAAGGATTGCTTGAAATATCCCTTGCATTGGGGAGGGGAGTACATCATAAGCCTACACTGTCACAGCTTCTGGAAGCCATCTCATCCTTTTTTTGAAGGGGATACCAAATATAATGGTTAAAATAGGGTTGTAATATTTGGTATCCCCTTGATGTTGAGGGGTGACATTTAACCAAGCACTGCTTGAACTATCCCTTGCATTGGGGAGGGGAGTATGTCATAAGCCTTCACTGTGACAACTTCTGGAAGCCATCCCATTCTTTTTTTGAAGGGGATACCAAATATAATGGCTAATATAGGGTTGTAATATTTGGTATCCCCTTGATGTTGAGGGGCAACATTTAACAAAGCACTGCTTGAACTATCCCTTGCAATGGGGAGGGGAGTACATCATAAGCCTACACTGCGACAGCTTCTGGAAGCCATCTCATTCTTCTTTTGAAGGGGATACCAAATATTACAGCTAATATAGTGTTGTAATATTTGGTATCCCCTTGATTTTGAGGGGTAACATTTAACAACGCACTGTTTGAACTATCCCTTGCATTGGGGAGGGGAGCACATCATAAGCCTTCAATGTGACAGCTTCTGGAAGCCATCCCATCCTTTTTTTGACGGGGATACCAAAGATAATGGCTAATATAGTGTTGTAATATTTGGTATCCCATTGATGTTGGGGGTAACATTTAACAAAGGACTGCTTGAACTATCCCTTGCATTGGGGAGGGGAGTACATCATAAGCCTACACTGTGACAGCTTCTGGAAGGCATCTCATCCATTTTTTGAAGGGGATACCAAATATAATGTCTAATATAGGGTTGTAATATTTGGTATCCCCTTGATGTTGAGGGGTAACATTTAACAAAGCACTGCTTGAACTATCCCTTGCATTGGGGAGGGGAGTACATCATAGGCCTACACTGTCACAGCTTCTGGAAGCCATCTCATCCTTTTTTTTAAGGGGATACCAAATATAATGGTTAATATAGCATTGTAATATTTGGTATCCCCTTGATGTTGAGGGGTTACATTTAACCAAGCACTGCTTGAACTATCCCTTGCATTGGGGAGGGGAGTATATCATAAGCCTTCACTGTGACAGCTTCTGGAAGCCATCCCATTCTTTTTTTGAAGGGAATACCAAATATAATGGCTAATATAGGGTTGTAATATTTGGTATCCCCTTGATGTTGAGGGGCAACATTTAACAAAGCACTGCTTGAACTATCCCTTGCAATGGGGAGGGGAGTGTATCATAAGCCTTCACTGCGACAGCTTCTAGAAGCCATCTCATTCTTCTTTTGAAGGGGATACCAAATATTACAGCTAATATAGTGTTGTAATATTTGGTATCCCCTTGATGTTGAGGGGTAACATTTAACAACGCACTGCTTGAACTATCCCTTGCATTGGGGAGGGCAGTACATCATAAGCCTTCACTGTGACAGCTTCTGGAAGCCATCCCATTCTTTTTATGAAGGGGATACCAAATATAATGGCTAATATAGGGTTGTAATATTTGGTATCCCCTTGATGTTGAGGGGTAACATTTAACAAAGCACTGCTTGAACTATCCCTTGCATTGGGGAGGGGAGTACATCATAGGCCTACACTGTCACAGCTTCTGGAAGCCATCTCATCCTTTTTTTTAAGGGGATACCAAATATAATGGTTAATATAGGGTTGTAATATTTGGTATCCCCTTGATGTTGAGGGGTGACATTTAACCAAGCACTGCTTGAACTATCCCTTGCATTGGGGAGGGGAGTATATCATAAGCCTTCACTGTGACAGCTTCTGGAAGCCATCCCATTCTTTTTTTGAAGGGGATACCAAATATAATGGCTAATATAGGGTTGTAATATTTGGTATCCCCTTGATGTTGAGGGGCAACATTTAACAAAGCACTGCTTGAACTATCCCTTGCAATGGGGAGGGGAGTGTATCATAAGCCTACACTGCGACAGCTTCTGGAAGCCATCTCATTCTTCTTTTGAAGGGGATACCAAATATTACAGCTAATATAGTGTTGTAATATTTGGTATCCTCTTCATTTTGAGGGGTAACATTTAACAACGCACTGCTTGAACTATCCCTTGCGTTGGGGAGGGAAGTACATCATAAGCCTACACTGTGACAGCTTCTGGAAGCCATCTCATCCTTTTTTTGAAGGGGATACCAAATATTACAGCTAATATAGTGTTGTAATATTTGGTATCCCCTTGATTTTGAGGGGTAACATTTAACAATGCACTGCTTGAACTATCCCTTGCGTTGGGGAGGGAAGTACATCATAAGCCTAACTGTGACAGCTTCTGGAAGCCATCTCATCCTTTTATTGAAGGGGAAACCAAATATTACAGCTAATATAGTGTTGTAATATTTGGTATCCCCTTGATGTTGAGGGGTAACATTTAACAACGCACTGCTTGAACTATCCCTTGCATTGGGGAGGGGAGTACATCATAAGCCTACACTGTGACAGCTTCTGGAAGGCATCTCATCCTTCTTTTGAAGGGGATACCAAATATTACAGCTAATATAGTGTTGTAATATTTGGTATCCCCTTGATGTTGAGGGGTAACATTTAACAAAGCACTGCTTGAACTATCCCTTGCATTGGGGAGGGGAGTACATCATAAGCCTACACTGTGACAGCTTCTGGAAGACACCTTATCCTTTTTTTGAGGGGGATACCAAATATTACAGCTAATATGGTGTTGTAATATTTGGTATCCCATTGATGTTGGGGGTAACATTTAACAAAGGATTCCTTGAAATATCCCTTGCATTGGGGAGGGGAGTACATCATAAGCCTACACTGTCACAGCTTCTGGAAGCCATCTCATCCTTTTTTTGAAGGGGATACCAAATATAATGGTTAATATAGGGTTGTAATATTTGGTATCCCCTTGATGTTGAGGGGCAACATTTAACAAAGCACTGCTTGAACTATCCCTTGCAATGGGGAGGGGAGTGTATCATAAGCCTACACTGCGACAGCTTCTGGAAGCCATCTCATTCTTCTTTTGAAGGGGATACCAAATATTACAGCTAATATAGTGTTGTAATATTTGGTATCCTCTTCATTTTGAGGGGTAACATTTAACAACGCACTGCTTGAACTATCCCTTGCGTTGGGGAGGGAAGTACATCATAAGCCTACACTGTGACAGCTTCTGGAAGCCATCTCATCCTTTTTTTGAAGGGGATACCAAATATTACAGCTAATATAGTGTTGTAATATTTGGTATCCCCTTGATTTTGAGGGGTAACATTTAACAATGCACTGCTTGAACTATCCCTTGCGTTGGGGAGGGAAGTACATCATAAGCCTAACTGTGACAGCTTCTGGAAGCCATCTCATCCTTTTATTGAAGGGGATACCAAATATTACAGCTAATATAGTGTTGTAATATTTGGTATCCCCTTGATGTTGGGGGTAACATTTAACAAAGGATTGCTTGAAATATCCCTTGCATTGGGGAGGGGAGTACATCATAAGCCTACACTGTGACAGCTTCTGGAAGGCATCTTATCCTTTTTTTTGAAGGGGATACCAAATATTACAGCTAATATGGTGTTGTAATATTTGGTATCCCATTGATGTTGGGGGTAACATTTAACAAAGGATTGCTTGAAATATCCCTTGCATTGGGGAGGGGGGTACATCATAAGCCTACACTGTGACAGCTTCTGGAAGGCATCTCATCCTTTTTTTGAAGGGGATACCAAATATTACAGCTAATATAGTGTTGTAATATTTGGTATCCCCTTGATGTTGAGGGGTAACATTTAACAACGCACTGCTTGAACTATCCCTTGCATTGGGGAGGGCAGTACATCATAAGCCTTCACTGTGACAGCTTCTGGAACCCATCCCATTCTTTTTATGAAGGGGATACCAAATATAATGGCTAATATAGGGTTGTAATATTTGGTATCCCCTTGATGTTGAGGGGTAACATTTAACAAAGCACTGCTTGAACTATCCCTTGCATTGGGGAGGGGTGTACATCTTAGGCCTACACTGTCACAGCTTCTGGAAGCCATCTCATCCTTTTTTTGAAGGGGATACCAAATATAATGGTTAATATAGGGTTGTAATATTTGGTATCCCCTTGATGTTGAGGGGTGACATTTAACCAAGCACTGCTTGAACTATCCCTTGCATTGGGGAGGGAAGTACATCATAAGCCTACACTGTGACAGCTTCTGGAAGCCATCTCATCCTTTTATTGAAGGGGATACCAAATATTACAGCTAATATAGTGTTGTAATATTTGGTATCCCCTTGATGTTGGGGGTAACATTTAACAAAGGATTGCTTGAAATATCCCTTGCATTGGGGAGGGGAGTACATCATAAGCCTACACTGTGACAGCTTCTGGAAGGCATCTTATCCTTTTTTTGAAGGGGATACCAAATATTACAGCTAATATGGTGTTGTAATATTTGGTATCCCCTTGATGTTGAGGGGTAACATTTAACAACGCACTGCTTGAACTATCCCTTGCATTGGGGAGGGGAGTACATCATAAGCCTACACTGTGACAGCTTCTGGAAGGCATCTCATCCTTCTTTTGAAGGGGATACCAAATATTACAGCTAATATAGTGTTGTAATATTTGGTATCCCCTTGATGTTGAGGGGTAACATTTAACAAAGCACTGCTTGAACTATCCCTTCCATTGGGGAGGGGAGTACATCATAAGCCTACACTGTGACAGCTTCTGGAAGACACATTATCCTTTTTTTGAGGGGGATACCAAATATTACAGCTAATATGGTGTTGTAATATTTGGTATCCCATTGATGTTGGGGGTAACATTTAACAAAGGATTGCTTGAAATATCCCTTGCATTGGGGAGGGGAGTACATCATAAGCCTACACTGTCACAGCTTCTGGAAGCCATCTCATCCTTTTTTTGAAGGGGATACCAAATATAATGGTTAATATAGGGTTGTAATATTTGGTATCCCCTTGATGTTGAGGGGTGACATTTAACCAAGCACTGCTTGAACTATCCCTTGCATTGGGGAGGGGAGTATATCATAAGCCTTCACTGTGACAACTTCTGGAAGCCATCCCATTCTTTTTTTGAAGGGGATACCAAATATAATGGCTAATATAGGGTTGTAATATTTGGTATCCCCTTGATGTTGAGGGGCAACATTTAACAAAGCACTGCTTGAACTATCCCTTGCAATGGGGAGGGGAGTACATCATAAGCCTACACTGCGACAGCTTCTGGAAGCCATCTCATTCTTCTTTTGAAGGGGATACCAAATATTACAGCTAATATAGTGTTGTAATATTTGGTATCCCCTTGATTTTGAGGGGTAACATTTAACAACGCACTGTTTGAACTATCCCTTGCATTGGGGAGGGGAGCACATCATAAGCCTTCAATGTGACAGCTTCTGGAAGCCATCCCATCCTTTTTTTGACGGGGATAGCAAAGATAATGGCTAATATAGTGTTGTAATATTTGGTATCCCATTGATGTTGGGGGTAACATTTAACAACGCACTGTTTGAACTATCCCTTGCATTGGGGAGGGGAGTACATCATAAGCCTACACTGTGACAGCTTCTGGAAGGCATCTCATCCTTCTTTTGAAGGGGATACCAAATATTACAGCTAATATAGTGTTGTAATATTTGGTATCCCCTTGATGTTGAGGGGCAACATTTAACAAAGCACTGCTTGAACTATCCCTTGCATTGGGGAGGGGAGTACATCATAAGCCTACACTGTGACAGCTTCTGGAAGACACCTTATCCTTTTTTTGAGGGGGATACCAAATATTACAGCTAATATGGTGTTGTAATATTTGGTATCCCATTGATGTTGGGGGTAACATTTAACAAAGGATTGCTTGAAATATCCCTTGCATTGGGGAGGGGAGTACATCATAAGCCTACACTGTCACAGCTTCTGGAAGCCATCTCATCCTTTTTTTGAAGGGGATACCAAATATAATGGTTAAAATAGGGTTGTAATATTTGGTATCCCCTTGATGTTGAGGGGTGACATTTAACCAAGCACTGCTTGAACTATCCCTTGCATTGGGGAGGGGAGTATGTCATAAGCCTTCACTGTGACAACTTCTGGAAGCCATCCCATTCTTTTTTTGAAGGGGATACCAAATATAATGGCTAATATAGGGTTGTAATATTTGGTATCCCCTTGATGTTGAGGGGCAACATTTAACAAAGCACTGCTTGAACTATCCCTTGCAATGGGGAGGGGAGTACATCATAAGCCTACACTGCGACAGCTTCTGGAAGCCATCTCATTCTTCTTTTGAAGGGGATACCAAATATTACAGCTAATATAGTGTTGTAATATTTGGTATCCCCTTGATTTTGAGGGGTAACATTTAACAACGCACTGTTTGAACTATCCCTTGCATTGGGGAGGGGAGCACATCATAAGCCTTCAATGTGACAGCTTCTGGAAGCCATCCCATCCTTTTTTTGACGGGGATACCAAAGATAATGGCTAATATAGTGTTGTAATATTTGGTATCCCATTGATGTTGGGGGTAACATTTAACAAAGGACTGCTTGAACTATCCCTTGCATTGGGGAGGGGAGTACATCATAAGCCTACACTGTGACAGCTTCTGGAAGGCATCTCATCCATTTTTTGAAGGGGATACCAAATATAATGTCTAATATAGGGTTGTAATATTTGGTATCCCCTTGATGTTGAGGGGTAACATTTAACAAAGCACTGCTTGAACTATCCCTTGCATTGGGGAGGGGAGTACATCATAGGCCTACACTGTCACAGCTTCTGGAAGCCATCTCATCCTTTTTTTTAAGGGGATACCAAATATAATGGTTAATATAGCATTGTAATATTTGGTATCCCCTTGATGTTGAGGGGTTACATTTAACCAAGCACTGCTTGAACTATCCCTTGCATTGGGGAGGGGAGTATATCATAAGCCTTCACTGTGACAGCTTCTGGAAGCCATCCCATTCTTTTTTTGAAGGGAATACCAAATATAATGGCTAATATAGGGTTGTAATATTTGGTATCCCCTTGATGTTGAGGGGCAACATTTAACAAAGCACTGCTTGAACTATCCCTTGCAATGGGGAGGGGAGTGTATCATAAGCCTTCACTGCGACAGCTTCTAGAAGCCATCTCATTCTTCTTTTGAAGGGGATACCAAATATTACAGCTAATATAGTGTTGTAATATTTGGTATCCCCTTGATGTTGAGGGGTAACATTTAACAACGCACTGCTTGAACTATCCCTTGCATTGGGGAGGGCAGTACATCATAAGCCTTCACTGTGACAGCTTCTGGAAGCCATCCCATTCTTTTTATGAAGGGGATACCAAATATAATGGCTAATATAGGGTTGTAATATTTGGTATCCCCTTGATGTTGAGGGGTAACATTTAACAAAGCACTGCTTGAACTATCCCTTGCATTGGAGAGGGGAGTACATCATAGGCCTACACTGTCACAGCTTCTGGAAGCCATCTCATCCTTTTTTTGAAGGGGATAACAAATATAATGGTTAATATAGGGTTGTAATATTTGGTATCCCCTTGATGTTGAGGGGTGACATTTAACCAAGCACTGCTTGAACTATCCCTTGCATTGGGGAGGGGAGTATATCATAAGCCTTCACTGTGACAGCTTCTGGAAGCCATCCCATTCTTTTTTTGAAGGGGATACCAAATATAATGGCTAATATAGGGTTGTAATATTTGGTATCCCCTTGATGTTGAGGGGCAACATTTAACAAAGCACTGCTTGAACTATCCCTTGCAATGGGGAGGGGAGTACATCATAAGCCTACACTGCGACAGCTTCTGGAAGCCATCTCATTCTTTTTTTGAAGGGGATACCAAATATAATGGCTAATATAGGGTTGTAATATTTGGTATCCCCTTGATTTTGAGGGGTAACATTTAACAACGCACTGTTTGAACTATCCCTTGCATTGGGGAGGGGAGCACATCATAAGACTTCAATGTGACAGCTTCTAGAAGCCATCCCATCCCTTTTTTGAAGGGGATACCAAATATAATGGCTAATATAGTGTTGTAATATTTGGTATCCCCTTGATTTTGAGGGGTAACATTTAACAAAGCACTGAATGAACGATCCCTTGCGTTGGGGAGGGGAGTACATCATAAGCCTACACTGTGACAGCTTCTGGAAGCCATCTCATCCTTTTTTTGAAGGGGATACCAAATATTACAGCTAATATAGTTTTGTAATATTTGGTATCCCCTTGATTTTGAGGGGTAACATTTAACAATACACTGCTTGAACTATCCCTTGCGTTGGGGAGGGAAGTACATCATAAGCCTACACTGTGACAGCTTCTGGAAGCCATCTCATCCTTTTATTGAAGGGGATACCAAATATTACAGCTAATATAGTGTTGTAATATTTGGTATCCCCTTGATGTTGGGGGTAACATTTAACAAAGGATTGCTTGAAATATTCCTTGCATTGGGGAGGGGAGTACATCATAAGCCTACACTGTGACAGCTTCTGGAAGGCATCTTATCCTTTTTTTGAAGGGGATACCAAATATTACAGCTAATATGGTGTTGTAATATTTGGTATCCCATTGATGTTGGGGGTAACATTTAACAAAGGATTGCTTGAAATATCCCTTGCATTGGGGAGGGGAGTACATCATAAGCCTACACTGTGACAGCTTCTGGAAGGCATCTCATCCTTTTTTTGAAGGGGATACCAAATATTACAGCTAATATAGTGTTGTAATATTTGGTATCCCCTTGATGTTGAGGGGTAACATTTAACAACGCACTGCTTGAACTATCCCTTGCATTGGGGAGGGCAGTACATCATAAGCCTTCACTGTGACAGCTTCTGGAAGCCATCTCATCCTTTTATTGAAGGGGATACGAAATATTACAGCTAATATAGTGTTGTAATATTTGGTATCCCCTTGATGTTGGGGGTAACATTTAACAAAGGATTGCTTGAAATATCCCTTGCATTGGGGAGGGGAGTACATCATAAGCCTACACTGTGACAGCTTCTGGAAGGCATCTTATCCTTTTTTTGAAGGGGATACCAAATATTACAGCTAATATGGTGTTGTAATATTTGGTATCCCATTGATGTTGGGGGTAACATTTAACAAAGGATTGCTTGAAATATCCCTTGCATTGGGGAGGGGAGTACATCATAAGCCTACACTGTGACAGCTTCTGGAAGGCATCTCATCCTTTTTTTGAAGGGGATACCAAATATTACAGCTAATATAGTGTTGTAATATTTGGTATCCCCTTGATGTTGAGGGGTAACATTTAACAAAGCACTGCTTGAACTATCCCTTGTAATGGGGAGGGGAGTACATTATAAGCCTACACTGCGACAGCTTCTGGAAGCCATCTCATTCTTCTTTTGAAGGGGATACCAAATATTACAGCTAATATAGTGTTGTAATATTTGGTATCCCCTTGATTTTGAGGGGTAACATTTAACAACGCACTGTTTGAACTATCCCTTGCATTGGGGAGGGGAGCACATCATAAGCCTTCAATCTGACAGCTTCTGGAAGCCACCCCATCCTTTTTTTGACGGGGATACCAAAGATAATGGCTAATATAGTGTTGTAATATTTGGTATCCCATTGATGTTAGGGGTAACATTTAACAAAGGACTGCTTGAACTATCCCTTGCATTGGGGAGGGGAGTACATCATAAGCCTACACTGTGACAGCTTCTGGAAGGCATCTCATCCATTTTTTGAAGGGGATACCAAATATAATGTCTAATATAGGGTTGTAATATTTGGTATCCCCTTGATGTTGAGGGGTAACATTTAACAAAGCACTGCTTGAACTATCCCTTGCATTGGGGAGGGGAGTACATCATAGGCCTACACTGTCACAGCTTCTGGAAGCCATCTCATCCTTTTTTTTTAAGGGGATACCAAATATAATGGTTAATATAGGGTTCTAATATTTGGTATCCCCTTGATGTTGAGGGGTGACATTTAACCAAGCACTGCTTGAACTATCCCTTGCATTGGGGAGGGGAGTATATCATAAGCCTTCACTGTGACAGCTTCTGGAAGCCATCCCATTCTTTTTTTGAAGGGGATACCAAATATAATGGCTAATATAGGGTTGTAATATTTGGTATCCCCTTGATGTTGAGGGGCAACATTTAACAAAGCACTGCTTGAACTATCCCTTGCAATGGGGAGGGGAGTGTATCATAAGCCTACACTGCGACAGCTTCTGGAAGCCATCTCATTCTTCTTTTGAAGGTGATACCAAATATTACAGCTAATATAGTGTTGTAATATTTGGTATCCCCTTGATTTTGAGGGGTAACATTTAACAACGCACTGTTTGAACTATCCCTTGCATTGGGGAGGGGAGCACATCATAAGACTTCAATGTGACAGCTTCTGGAAGCCATCCCATCCTTTTTTTGAAGGGGATACCAAATATAATGGCTAATATAGTGTTGTAATATTTGGTATCCCCTTGATTTTGAGGGGTAACATTTAACAAAGCACTGATTGAACGATCCCTTGCGTTGGGGAGGGGAGTACATCATAAGCCTACACTGTGACAGCTTCTGGAAGCCATCTCATCCTTTTTTTGAAGGGGATACCAAATATTACAGCTAATATAGTGTTGTAATATTTGGTATCCTCTTCATTTTGAGGGGTAACATTTAACAACGCACTGCTTGAACTATCCCTTGCGTTGGGGAGGGAAGTACATCATAAGCCTACACTGTGACAGCTTCTGGAAGCCATCTCATCCTTTTTTTGAAGGGGATACCAAATATTACAGCTAATATAGTGTTGTAATATTTGGTATCCCCTTGATTTTGAGGGGTAACATTTAACAATGCACTGCTTGAACTATCCCTTGCGTTGGGGAGGGAAGTACATCATAAGCCTAACTGTGACAGCTTCTGGAAACCATCTCATCCTTTTATTGAAGGGGATACCAAATATTACAGCTAATATAGTGTTGTAATATTTGGTAACCCCTTGATGTTGGGGGTAACATTTAACAAAGGATTGCTTGAAATATCCCTTGCATTGGGGAGGGGAGTACATCATAAGCCTACACTGTGACAGCTTCTGGAAGGCATCGTATCCTTTTTTTGAAGGGGATAGCAAATATTACAGCTAATATGGTGTTGTAATATTTGGTATCCCATTGATGTTGGGGGTAACATTTAACAAAGGATTGCTTGAAATATCCCTTGCATTGGGGAGGGGAGTACATCATAAGCCTACACTGTGACAGCTTCTGGAAGGCATCTCATCCTTTTTTTGAAGGGGATACCAAATATTACAGCTAATATAGTGTTGTAATATTTGGTATCCCCTTGATGTTGAGGGGTAACATTTAACAACGCACTGCTTGAACTTTCCCTTGCATTGGGGAGGGCAGTACATCATAAGCCTTCACTGTGACAGCTTCTGGAAGCCATCCCATTCTTTTTATGAAGGGGATACCAAATATAATGGCTAATATAGGGTTGTAATATTTGGTATCCCCTTGATGTTGAGGGGTAACATTTAACAAAGCACTGCTTGAACTATCCCTTGCATTGGGGAGGGGAGTACATCATAGGCCTACACTGTCACAGCTTCTGGAAGCCATCTCATCCTTTTTGTTGAAGGGGATAACAAATATAATGGTTAATATAGGGTTGTAATATTTGGTATCCCCTTGATGTTGAGGGGTGACATTTAACCAAGCACTGCTTGAACTATCCCTTGCATTAGGGAGGGGAGTATATCATAAGCCTTCACTGTGACAGCTTCTGGAAGCCATCCCATTCTTTTTTTGAAGGGGATACCAAATATAATGGCTAATATAGGGTTGTAATATTTGGTATCCCCTTGATGTTGAGGGGCAACATTTAACAAAGCACTGCTTGAACTATCCCTTGCAATGGGGAGGGGAGTACATCATAAGCCTACACTGCGACAGCTTCTGGAAGCCATCTCATTCTTTTTTTGAAGGGGATACCAAATATAATGGCTAATATAGGGTTGTAATATTTGGTATCCCCTTGATTTTGAGGGGTAACATTTAACAACGCACTGTTTGAACTATCCCTTGCATTGGGGAGGGGAGCACATCATAATACTTCAATGTGACAGCTTCTAGAAGCCATCCCATCCCTTTTTTGAAGGGGATACCAAATATAATGGCTAATATAGTGTTGTAATATTTGGTATCCCCTTGATTTTGAGGGGTAACATTTAACAAAGCACTGATTGAACGATCCCTTGCGTTGGGGAGGGGAGTACATCATAAGCCTACACTGTGACAGCTTCTGGAAGCCATCTCATCCTTTTTTTGAAGGGGATACCAAATATTACAGCTAATATAGTGTTGTAATATTTGTTATCCTCTTCATTTTGAGGGGTAACATTTAACAATGCACTGCTTGAACTATCCCTTGCGTTGGGGAGGGAAGTACATCATAAGCCAACACTGTGACAGCTTCTGGAAGCCATCTCATCCTTTTTTTGAAGGGGATACCAAATATTACAGCTAATATAGTTTTGTAATATTTGGTATCCCCTTGATTTTGAGGGGTAACATTTAACAATACAATGCTTGAACTATCCCTTGCGTTGGGGAGGGAAGTACATCATAAGCCTACACTGTGACAGCTTCTGGAAGCCATCTCATCCTTTTATTGAAGGGGATAAAAAATATTACAGCTAATATAGTGGTGTAATATTTGGTATCCCCTTGATGTTGGGGGTAACATTTAACAAAGGATTGCTTGAAATATCCCTTGCATTGGGGAGGGGAGTACATCATAAGCCTACACTGTGACAGCTTCTGGAAGGCATCTTATCCTTTTTTTGAAGGGGATACCAAATATTACAGCTAATATGGTGTTGTAATATTTGGTATCCTCTTCATTTTGAGGGGTAACATTTAACAACGCACTGCTTGAACTATCCCTTGCGTTGGGGAGGGAAGTACATCATAAGCTTACACTGTGACAGCTTCTGGAAGCCATCTCATCCTTTTTTTGAAGGGGATACCAAATATTACAGCTAATATAGTGTTGTAATATTTGGTATCCCCTTGATTTTGAGAGGTAACATTTAACAATGCACTGCTTTAACTATCCCTTGCGTTGGGGAGGGAAGTACATCATAAGCCTACACTGTGACAGCTTCTGGAAGCCATCTCATCCTTTTATTGAAGGGGATACCAAATATTACAGCTAATATAGTGTTGTAATATTTGGTATCCCCTTGATTTTGAGGGGTAACATTTAACAACGCACTGTTTGAACTATCCCTTGCATTGGGGAGGGGAGCACATCATAAGCCTTCAATGTGACAGCTTCTGGAAGCCATCTCATCCTTTTATTGAAGGGGATACCAAATATAATGGCTAATATAGGGTTGTAATATTTGGTATCCCCTTGATGTTGAGGGGCAACATTTAACAAAGCACTGCTTGAACTATCCCTTGCAATGGGGAGGGGAGTACATCATAAGCCTACACTGCGACAGCTTCTGGAAGCCATCTCATTCTTCTTTTGAAGGGGATACCAAATATTACAGCTAATATAGTGTTGTAATATTTGGTATCCCCTTGATTTTGAGGGGTAACATTTAACAACGCACTGTTTGAACTATCCCTTGCATTGGGGAGGGGAGCACATCATAAGCCTTCAATGTGACAGCTTCTGGAAGCCATCCCATCCTTTTTTGAAGGGGATACCAAATATAATGGGTAATATAGGGTTGTGATATTTGGTATCCCCTTGATGTTGAGGGGTAATATTTAACAATGCAATGCTTGAACTATCCCTTGCGTTGGGGAGGGAAGTACATCATAAGCCTACACTGTGACAGCTTCTGGAAGCCATCTCATCCTTTTATTGAAGGGGATACCAAATATAATGGCTAATATAGGGTTGTAATATTTGGTATCCCCTTGATGTTGAGGGGCAACATTTAACAAAGCACTGCTTGAACTATCCCTTGCAATGGGGAGGGGAGTACATCATAAGCCTATACTGCGACAGCTTCTGGAAGCCATCTCATTCTTCTTTTGAAGGGGATACCAAATATTACAGCTAATATAGTGTTGTAATATTTGGTATCCCCTTGATTTTGAGGGGTAACATTTAACAACGCACTGTTTGAACTATCCCTTGCATTGGGGAGGGGAGCACATCATAAGCCTTCAATGTGACAGCTTCTGGAAGCCATCCCATCCTTTTTTGAAGGGGATACCAAATATAATGGGTAATATAGGGTTGTGATATTTGGTATCCCCTTGATGTTGAGGGGCAACATTTAACAAAGCAGTGCTTGAACTATCCCTTGCATTGGGGAGGGGAGTACATCATAAGCCTACACTGCGACAGCTTCTGGAAGCCATCTCATTCTTTTTTTGAAGGGGATACCAAATATAATGGCTAATATAGGGTTGTAATATTTGGTATCCCCTTGATTTTGAGGGGTAACATTTAACAACGCACTGTTTGAACTATCCCTTGCATTGGGGAGGGGAGCACATCATAATACTTCAATGTGACAGCTTCTAGAAGCCATCCCATCCCTTTTTTGAAGGGGATACCAAATATAATGGCTAATATAGTGTTGTAATATTTGGTATCCCCTTGATTTTGAGGGGTAACATTTAACAAAGCACTGATTGAACGATCCCTTGCGTTGGGGAGGGGAGTACATCATAAGCCTACACTGTGACAGCTTCTGGAAGCCATCTCATCCTTTTTTTGAAGGGGATACCAAATATTACAGCTAATATAGTGTTGTAATATTTGTTATCCTCTTCATTTTGAGGGGTAACATTTAACAATGCACTGCTTGAACTATCCCTTGCGTTGGGGAGGGAAGTACATCATAAGCCAACACTGTGACAGCTTCTGGAAGCCATCTCATCCTTTTTTTGAAGGGGATACCAAATATTACAGCTAATATAGTTTTGTAATATTTGGTATCCCCTTGATTTTGAGGGGTAACATTTAACAATACAATGCTTGAACTATCCCTTGCGTTGGGGAGGGAAGTACATCATAAGCCTACACTGTGACAGCTTCTGGAAGCCATCTCATCCTTTTATTGAAGGGGATAAAAAATATTACAGCTAATATAGTGGTGTAATATTTGGTATCCCCTTGATGTTGGGGGTAACATTTAACAAAGGATTGCTTGAAATATCCCTTGCATTGGGGAGGGGAGTACATCATAAGCCTACACTGTGACAGCTTCTGGAAGGCATCTTATCCTTTTTTTGAAGGGGATACCAAATATTACAGCTAATATGGTGTTGTAATATTTGGTATCCTCTTCATTTTGAGGGGTAACATTTAACAACGCACTGCTTGAACTATCCCTTGCGTTGGGGAGGGAAGTACATCATAAGCTTACACTGTGACAGCTTCTGGAAGCCATCTCATCCTTTTTTTGAAGGGGATACCAAATATTACAGCTAATATAGTGTTGTAATATTTGGTATCCCCTTGATTTTGAGAGGTAACATTTAACAATGCACTGCTTTAACTATCCCTTGCGTTGGGGAGGGAAGTACATCATAAGCCTACACTGTGACAGCTTCTGGAAGCCATCTCATCCTTTTATTGAAGGGGATACCAAATATTACAGCTAATATAGTGTTGTAATATTTGGTATCCCCTTGATTTTGAGGGGTAACATTTAACAACGCACTGTTTGAACTATCCCTTGCATTGGGGAGGGGAGCACATCATAAGCCTTCAATGTGACAGCTTCTGGAAGCCATCCCATCCTTTTTTGAAGGGGATACCAAATATAATGGCTTATATAGTGTTGTAATATTTGGTATCCCCTTGATTTTGAGGGGTAATATTTAACAATGCAATGCTTGAACTATCCCTTGCGTTGGGGAGGGAAGTACATCATAAGCCTACACTGTGACAGCTTCTGGAAGCCATCTCATCCTTTTATTGAAGGGGATACCAAATATAATGGCTAATATAGGGTTGTAATATTTGGTATCCCCTTGATGTCGAGGGGCAACATTTAACAAAGCACTGCTTGAACTATCCCTTGCAATGGGGAGGGGAGTACATCATAAGCCTACACTGCGACAGCTTCTGGAAGCCATCTCATTCTTCTTTTGAAGGGGATACCAAATATTACAGCTAATATAGTGTTGTAATATTTGGTATCCCCTTGATTTTGAGGGGTAACATTTAACAACGCACTGTTTGAACTATCCCTTGCATTGGGGAGGGGAGCACATCATAAGCCTTCAATGTGACAGCTTCTGGAAGCCATCCCATCCTTTTTTGAAGGGGATACCAAATATAATGGGTAATATAGGGTTGTGATATTTGGTATCCCCTTGATGTTGAGGGGCAACATTTAACAAAGCAGTGCTTGAACTATCCCTTGCATTGGGGAGGGGAGTACATCATAAGCGCACACTCTGACAGCTTCTGGAAGCTATCCCATCCTTTTTTTGAAGGGGATACCAAATATAATGGCTAATATAGTGTTGTAATATTTGGTATCCTCTTCATTTTGAGGGGTAACATTTAACAACGCACTGCTTCAACTATCCCTTGCGTTGGGGAGGGAAGTACATCATAAGCCTACAGTGTGACAGCTTCTGGAAGCCATCTCATCCTTTTTTTGAAGGGGATACCAAATATTACAGCTAATATAGTGTTGTAATATTTGGTATCCCCTTGATTTTGAGGGGTAACATTTAACAATGCACTGCTTGAACTATCCCTTGCGTTGGGGAGGGAAGTACATCATAAGCCTACACTGTGCCAGCTTCTGGAAGCCATCTCATCCTTTTATTGAAGGGGATACCAAATATTACAGCTAATATAGTGTTGTAATATTTGGTATCCCCTTGATGTTGGGGGTAACATTTAACAAAGGATTGCTTGAAATATCCCTTGCATTGGGGAGGGGAGTACATCATAAGCCTACACTGTGACAGCTTCTGGAAGGCATCTTATCCTTTTTTTGAAGGGGATACCAAATATTACAGCTAATATGGTGTTGTAATATTTAGTATCCCATTGATGTTGGGGGTAACATTTAACAAAGGATTGCTTGAAATATCCCTTGCATTGGGGAGGGGAGTACATCATAAGCCTACACTGTGACAGCTTCTGGAAGGCATCTCATCCTTTTTTTGAAGGGGATACCAAATATTACAGCTAATATAGTGTTGTAATATTTGGTATCCCCTTGATGTTGAGGGGTAACATTTAACAACGCACTGCTTGAACTATCCCTTGCATTGGGGAGGGCAGTACATCATAAGCCTTCACTGTGACAGCTTCTGGAAGCCATCCCATTATTTTTTTGAAGGGGATACCAAATATAATGGCTAATATAGGGTTGTAATATTTGGTATCCCCTTGATGTTGAGGGGTAACATTTAACAAAGCACTGCTTGAACTATCCCTTGCATTGGGGAGGGGAGTACATCATAGGCCTACACTGTCACAGCTTCTGGAAGCCATCTCATCCTTTTTTTGAAGGGGATACCAAATATAATGGTTAATATAGGTTTGTAATATTTGGTATCCCCTTGATGTTGAGGGTGACATTTAACCAAGCACTGCTTGAACTATCCCTTGCATTGGGGAGGGGAGTATATCATAAGCCTTCACTGTGACAGCTTCTGGAAGCCATCCCATTCTTTTTTTGAAGGGGATACCAAATATAATGGCTAATATAGGGTTGTAATATTTGGTATCCCCTTGATGTTGAAGGGCAACATTTAACAAAGCACTGCTTGAACTATCCCTTGTAATGGGGAGGGGAGTACACCATAAGCCTACACTGCGACAGCTTCTGGAAGCCATCTCATCCTTTTTTTGAAGGGGATACCAAATATTACAGCTAATATAGTGTTGTAATATTTGGTATCCTCTTCATTTTGAGGGGTAACATTTAACAACGCACTGCTTGAACTATCCCTTGCGTTGGGGAGGTAAGTACATCATAAGCTTACACTGTGACAGCTTCTGGAAGCCATCTCATCCTTTTTTTGAAGGGGATACCAAATATTACAGCTAATATAGTGTTGTAATATTTGGTATCCCCTTGATTTTGAGGGGTAACATTTAACAACGCACTGCTTGAACTATCCCTTGCGTTGGGGAGGGAAGTACATCATAAGCCTACACTGTGACAGCTTCTGGAAGCCATCTCATCCTTTTTTTGAAGGAGATACCAAATATTACAGCTAATATAGTGTTGTAATATTTGGTATCCCCTTGATTTTGAGGGGTAACATTTAACAAAGCACTGCTTGAACTATCCCTTGCGTTGGAGAGGGGAGTACATCATAGGCCTACACTGTGACAGCTTCTGGAAGCCATCCCATCCTTTTTTTGAAGGGGATACCAAATATAATGGGTAATATAGGGTTGTGATATTTGGTATCCCCTTGATGTTGAGGGGCAACATTTAACAAAGCAGTGCTTGAACTATCCCTTCCATTGGGGAGGGGAGTACATCATAAGTGCACACTGTGACAGCTTCTGGAAGCTATCCCATCCTTTTTTTGAAGGGGATACCAAATATTATGGCTAATATAGTGTTGTAATATTTGGTATCCCCTTGATTGTGAGGAGTAACATTTAACAACGCACTGCTTGACCTATCCTTTGCATTGGGGAGGGGATTACATCATAAGCCTACACTGTGACAGCTTCTGGAAGCCATCTCATCATTCTTTTGAAGGGGATACCAAATATTACAGCTAATATAGTGTTGTAATATTTGGTATCCCCTTGATGTTGAGGGGTAACATTTAACAACACACTGCTTGAACTATCCCTTGCATTGGGGAGGGCAGTACATCATAAGCCTTCACTGTGACAGCTTCTGGAAGCCATCCCATTATTTTTTTGAAGGGGATACCAAATATAATGGCTAATATAGGGTTGTAATATTTGGTATCCCCTTGATGTTGAGGGGTAACATTTAACAAAGCACTGCTTGAACTATCCCTTGCATTGGGGAGGGGAGTACATCATAGGCCTACACGGTCACAGCTTCTGGAAGCCATCTCATCCTTTTTTTGAAGGGGATACCAAATATTACAGCTAATATAGTGTTGTAATATTTGGTATCCCCTTGATTTTGAGGGGTAACATTTAACAACGCACTGTTTGAACTATCCCTTGCATTGGGGAGGGGAGCACATCATAAGCCTTCAATGTCACAGCTTCTGGAAGCCATCCCATCTTTTTTTTGAAGGGGATACCAAATATAATGGCTAATATAGTGTTGTAATATTTGGTATCCCCTTGATTTTGAGGGGTAACATTTAACAAAGCACTGATTGAACGATCCCTTGCGTTGGTGAGGGGAGTACATCATAAGCCTACACTGTGACAGCTTCTGGAAGCCATCTCATCCTTTTTTTGAAGGGGATACCAAATATTAAAGCTAATATAGTGTTGTAATATTTGGTATCCTCTTCATTTTGAGGGGTAACATTTAACAACGCAATGCTTGAACTATCCCTTGCGTTGGGGAGGGAAGTACATCATAAGCCTACACTGTGACAGCTTCTGGAAGCCATCCCATCCTTTTTTTGAAGAGGATACCAAATATTACAGCTAATATAGTTTTGTAATATTTGGTATCCCCTTGATTTTGAGTGGTAACATTTAACAATGCACTGCTTTAACTATCCCTTGCGTTGGGGAGGGAAGTAGATCATAAGCCTACACTGTGACAGCTTCTGGAAGCCATCTCATCCTTTTATTGAAGGGGATACCAAATATTACAGCTAATATAGTGTTGTAATATTTGGTATCCCCTTGATTTTGAGGGGTAACATTTAACAACGCACTGCTTGAACTATCCCTTGCGTTGGGGAGGGAAGTACATCATAAGCCTACACTGTGCCAGCTTCTGGAAGCCATCTCATCCTTTTATTGAAGGGGATACCAAATATTACAGCTAATATAGTGTTGTAATATTTGGTATCCCCTTGATGTTGGGGGTAACATTTAACAAAGGATTGCTTGAAATATCCCTTGCATTGGGGAGGGGAGTACATCATAAGCCTACACTGTGACAGCTTCTGGAAGGCATCTTATCCTTTTTTTGAAGGGGATACCAAATATTACAGCTAATATGGTGTTGTAATATTTAGTATCCCATTGATGTTGGGGGTAACATTTAACAAAGGATTGCTTGAAATATCCCTTGCATTGGGGAGGGGAGTACATCATAAGCCTACACTGTGACAGCTTCTGGAAGGCATCTCATCCTTTTTTTGAAGGGGATACCAAATATTACAGCTAATATAGTGTTGTAATATTTGGTATCCCCTTGATGTTGAGGGGTAACATTTAACAACGCACTGCTTGAACTATCCCTTGCATTGGGGAGGGCAGTACATCATAAGCCTTCACTGTGACAGCTTCTGGAAGCCATCCCATTATTTTTTTGAAGGGGATACCAAATATAATGGCTAATATAGGGTTGTAATATTTGGTATCCCCTTGATGTTGAGGGGTAACATTTAACAAAGCACTGCTTGAACTATCCCTTGCATTGGGGAGGGGAGTACATCATAGGCCTACACTGTCACAGCTTCTGGAAGCCATCTCATCCTTTTTTTGAAGGGGATACCAAATATAATGGTTAATATAGGTTTGTAATATTTGGTATCCCCTTGATGTTGAGGGTGACATTTAACCAAGCACTGCTTGAACTATCCCTTGCATTGGGGAGGGGAGTATATCATAAGCCTTCACTGTGACAGCTTCTGGAAGCCATCCCATTCTTTTTTTGAAGGGGATACCAAATATAATGGCTAATATAGGGTTGTAATATTTGGTATCCCCTTGATGTTGAAGGGCAACATTTAACAAAGCACTGCTTGAACTATCCCTTGTAATGGGGAGGGGAGTACACCATAAGCCTACACTGCGACAGCTTCTGGAAGCCATCTCATCCTTTTTTTGAAGGGGATACCAAATATTACAGCTAATATAGTGTTGTAATATTTGGTATCCTCTTCATTTTGAGGGGTAACATTTAACAACGCACTGCTTGAACTATCCCTTGCGTTGGGGAGGTAAGTACATCATAAGCTTACACTGTGACAGCTTCTGGAAGCCATCTCATCCTTTTTTTGAAGGGGATACCAAATATTACAGCTAATATAGTGTTGTAATATTTGGTATCCCCTTGATTTTGAGGGGTAACATTTAACAACGCACTGCTTGAACTATCCCTTGCGTTGGGGAGGGAAGTACATCATAAGCCTACACTGTGACAGCTTCTGGAAGCCATCTCATCCTTTTTTTGAAGGGGATACCAAATATTACAGCTAATATAGTGTTGTAATATTTGGTATCCCCTTGATTTTGAGGGGTAACATTTAACAAAGCACTGCTTGAACTATCCCTTGCGTTGGAGAGGGGAGTACATCATAGGCCTACACTGTGACAGCTTCTGGAAGCCATCCCATCCTTTTTTTGAAGGGGATACCAAATATAATGGGTAATATAGGGTTGTGATATTTGGTATCCCCTTGATGTTGAGGGGCAACATTTAACAAAGCAGTGCTTGAACTATCCCTTCCATTGGGGAGGGGAGTACATCATAAGTGCACACTGTGACAGCTTCTGGAAGCTATCCCATCCTTTTTTTGAAGGGGATACCAAATATTATGGCTAATATAGTGTTGTAATATTTGGTATCCCCTTGATTGTGAGGAGTAACATTTAACAACGCACTGCTTGACCTATCCTTTGCATTGGGGAGGGGATTACATCATAAGCCTACACTGTGACAGCTTCTGGAAGCCATCTCATCATTCTTTTGAAGGGGATACCAAATATTACAGCTAATATAGTGTTGTAATATTTGGTATCCCCTTGATGTTGAGGGGTAACATTTAACAACACACTGCTTGAACTATCCCTTGCATTGGGGAGGGCAGTACATCATAAGCCTTCACTGTGACAGCTTCTGGAAGCCATCCCATTATTTTTTTGAAGGGGATACCAAATATAATGGCTAATATAGGGTTGTAATATTTGGTATCCCCTTGATGTTGAGGGGTAACATTTAACAAAGCACTGCTTGAACTATCCCTTGCATTGGGGAGGGGAGTACATCATAGGCCTACACGGTCACAGCTTCTGGAAGCCATCTCATCCTTTTTTTGAAGGGGATACCAAATATTACAGCTAATATAGTGTTGTAATATTTGGTATCCCCTTGATTTTGAGGGGTAACATTTAACAACGCACTGTTTGAACTATCCCTTGCATTGGGGAGGGGAGCACATCATAAGCCTTCAATGTCACAGCTTCTGGAAGCCATCCCATCTTTTTTTTGAAGGGGATACCAAATATAATGGCTAATATAGTGTTGTAATATTTGGTATCCCCTTGATTTTGAGGGGTAACATTTAACAAAGCACTGATTGAACGATCCCTTGCGTTGGTGAGGGGAGTACATCATAAGCCTACACTGTGACAGCTTCTGGAAGCCATCTCATCCTTTTTTTGAAGGGGATACCAAATATTAAAGCTAATATAGTGTTGTAATATTTGGTATCCTCTTCATTTTGAGGGGTAACATTTAACAACGCAATGCTTGAACTATCCCTTGCGTTGGGGAGGGAAGTACATCATAAGCCTACACTGTGACAGCTTCTGGAAGCCATCCCATCCTTTTTTTGAAGAGGATACCAAATATTACAGCTAATATAGTTTTGTAATATTTGGTATCCCCTTGATTTTGAGTGGTAACATTTAACAATGCACTGCTTTAACTATCCCTTGCGTTGGGGAGGGAAGTAGATCATAAGCCTACACTGTGACAGCTTCTGGAAGCCATCTCATCCTTTTATTGAAGGGGATACCAAATATTACAGCTAATATAGTGTTGTAATATTTGGTATCCCCTTGATTTTGAGGGGTAACATTTAACAACGCACTGCTTGAACTATCCCTTGCGTTGGGGAGGGAAGTACATCATACGCCTACACTGTGACAGCTTCTGGAAGCCATCTCATCCTTTTTTTGAAGGGGATACCAAATATTACAGCTAATATAGTGTTGTAATATTTGGTATCCCCTTGATTTTGAGGGGTAACATTTAACAAAGCACTGCTTGAACTATCCCTTGCGTTGGAGAGGGGAGTACATCATAAGCCTACACTGTGACATCTTCTGGAAGCCATCCCATCCTTTTTTTGAAGGGGATACCAAATATAATGGGTAATATAGGGTTGTGATATTTGGTATCCCCTTGATGTTGAGGGGTGACATTTAACCAAGCACTGCTTGAACTATCCCTTGCATTGGGGAGGGGAGTATATCATAAGCCTTCACTGTGACAGCTTCTGGAAGCCATCCCATTATTTTTTTGAAGGGGATACCAAATATAATGGCTAATATAGGGTTGTAATATTTGGTATCCCCTTGATGTTGAGGGGTAACATTTAACAAAGCACTGCTTGAACTATCCCTTGCATTGGGGAGGGGAGTACATCATAGGCCTACACTGTCACAGCTTCTGGAAGCCATCTCATCCTTTTTTTGAAGGGGATACCAAATATAATGGTTAATATAGGGTTGTAATATTTGGTATCCCCTTGATGTTGAGGGGTGACATTTAACCAAGCACTGCTTGAACTATCCCTTGCATTGGGGAGGGGAGTATATCATAAGCCTTCACTGTGACAGCTTCTGGAAGCCATCCCATTCTTTTTTGAAGGGGATACCAAATACAATGGCTAATATAGGGTTGTAATATTTGGTATCCCCTTGATGTTGAGGGGCAACATTTAACAAAACACTGCTTGAACTATCCCTTGCATTGGGGAGGGGAGCCAATTATAAGCCTTCAATGTGACAGCTTCTGGAAGCCATCCCATCCTTTTTTTGAAGGGGATACCAAATATAATGGCTTATATAGTGTTGTAATATTTGGTATCCCCTTGATTTTGAGGGGCAACATTTAACAAAGCACTGATTGAACGATGCCTTGCGTTGGGGAGGGGAGTACATCATAAGCCTACACTGCGACAGCTTCTGGAAGCCATCTCATCCTTTTTTTGAAGGGGATACCAAATATTACAGCTAATATAGTGTTGTAATATTTGGTATCCCCTTGATTTTGAGGGGTAACATTTAACAACGCACTGTTTGAACTATCCCTTGCATTGGGGAGGGGAGTACATCATAAGCCTTCACTGTGACAGCTTCTGGAAGCCATCCCATTATTTTCTTGAAGGGGATACCAAATATAATGGCTAATATAGGGTTGTAATATTTGGTATCACCTTGATGTTGAGGGGTAACATTTAACAAAGCACTGCTTGAACTATCCCTTGCATTGGGGAGGGGAGTACATCATAGGCCTACATGGTCACAGCTTCTGGAAGCCATCTCATCCTTTTTTTGAAGGGGATACCAAATATTACAGCTAATATAGTGTTGTAATATTTGGTATCCCCTTGATTTTGAGGGGTAACATTTAACAACGCACTATTTGAACTATCCCTTGCATTGGGGAGGGGAGCACATCATAAGCCTTCAATGTCACAGCTTCTGGAAGCCATCCCATCCTTTTTTTGAAGGGGATACCAAATATAATGGCTAATATAGTGTTGTAATATTTGGTATCCCCTTGATTTTGAGGGGTAACATTTAACAAAGCACTGATTGAACGATCCCTTGCGTTGGGGAGGGGAGTACATCATAAGCCTACACTGTGACAGCTTCTGGAAGCCATCTCATCCTTTTTTTGAAGGGGATACCAAATATTACAGCTAATATAGTGTTGTAATATTTGGTATCCTCTTCATTTTGAGGGGTAACATTTAACAACGCAATGCTTGAACTATCCCTTGCGTTGGGGAGGGAAGTACATCATAAGCCTACACTGTGACAGCTTCTGGAAGCCATCCCATCCTTTTTTTGAAGGGGATACCAAATATTACAGCTAATATAGTGTTGTAATATTTGGTATCCCCTTGATTTTGAGGGGTAACATTTAACAACGCACTGCTTGAACTATCCCTTGCGTTGGAGAGGGGAGTACATCATAAGCCTACACTGTGACAGCTTCTGCAAGCCATCCCATCCTTTTTTTGAAGGGGATACCAAATATAATGGGTAATATACGGTTGTGATATTTGGTATCCCCTTGATGTTGAGGGGTGACATTTAACCAAGCACTGCTTGAACTATCCCTTGCATTGGGGAGGGGAGTATATCATAAGCCTTCACTGTGATAGCTTCTGGAAGCCATCCCATTGTTTTTTTGAAGGGGATACCAAATATAATGGCTAATATAGGGTTGTAATATTTGGTATCCCCTTGATGTTGAGGGGTAACATTTAACAAAGCACTGCTTGAACTATCCCTTGCATTGGGGAGGGGAGTACATCATAGGCCTACACTGTCACAGCTTCTGGAAGCCATCTCATCCTTTTTTTGAAGGGGATACCAAATATAATGGTTAATATAGGGTTGTAATATTTGGTATCCCCTTGATGTTGAGGGGTGACATTTAACCAAGCACTGCTTGAACTATCCCTTGCATTGGGGAGGGGAGTATATCATAAGCCTTCACTGTGACAGCTTCTGGAAGCCATCCCATTCTTTTTTGAAGGGGATACCAAATACAATGGCTAATATAGGGTTGTAATATTTGGTATCCCCTTGATGTTGAGGGGCAACATTTAACAAAACACTGCTTGAACTATCCCTTGCATTGGGGAGGGGAGCCCATTATAAGCCTTCAATGTGACAGCTTCTGGAAGCCATCCCATCCTTTTTTTGAAGGGGATACCAAATATAATGGCTTATATAGTGTTGTAATATTTGGTATCCCCTTGATTTTGAGGGGCAACATTTAACAAAGCACTGATTGAACGATGCCTTGCGTTGGGGAGGGGAGTACATCATAAGCCTACACTGCGACAGCTTCTGGAAGCCATCTCATCCTTTTTTTGAAGGGGATACCAAATATTACAGCTAATATAGTGTTGTAATATTTGGTATCCCCTTGATTTTGAGGGGTAACATTTAACAACGCACTGTTTGAACTATCCCTTGCATTGGGGAGGGGAGTACATCATAAGCCTTCACTGTGACAGCTTCTGGAAGCCATCCCATTATTTTCTTGAAGGGGATACCAAATATAATGGCTAATATAGGGTTGTAATATTTGGTATCACCTTGATGTTGAGGGGTAACATTTAACAAAGCACTGCTTGAACTATCCCTTGCATTGGGGAGGGGAGTACATCATAGGCCTACATGGTCACAGCTTCTGGAAGCCATCTCATCCTTTTTTTGAAGGGTATACCAAATATTACAGCTAATATAGTGTTGTAATATTTGGTATCCCCTTGATTTTGAGGGGTAACATTTAACAACGCACTATTTGAACTATCCCTTGCATTGGGGAGGGGAGCACATCATAAGCCTTCAATGTCACAGCTTCTGGAAGCCATCCCATCCTTTTTTTGAAGGGGATACCAAATATAATGGCTAATATAGTGTTGTAATATTTGGTATCCCCTTGATTTTGAGGGGTAACATTTAACAAAGCACTGATTGAACGATCCCTTGCGTTGGGGAGGGGAGTACATCATAAGCCTACACTGTGACAGCTTCTGGAAGCCATCTCATCCTTTTTTTGAAGGGGATACCAAATATTACAGCTAATATAGTGTTGTAATATTTGGTATCCTCTTCATTTTGAGGGGTAACATTTAACAACGCAATGCTTGAACTATCCCTTGCGTTGGGGAGGGAAGTACATCATAAGCCTACACTGTGACAGCTTCTGGAAGCCATCCCATCCTTTTTTTGAAGGGGATACCAAATATTACAGCTAATATAGTGTTGTAATATTTGGTATCCCCTTGATTTTGAGGGGTAACATTTAACAACGCACTGCTTGAACTATCCCTTGCGTTGGAGAGGGGAGTACATCATAAGTCTACACTGTGACAGCTTCTGGAAGCCATCCCATCCTTTTTTTTGAAGGGGATACCAAATATAATGGGTAATATAGGGTTGTGATATTTGGTATCCCCTTGATGTTGAGGGGTGACATTTAACCAAGCACTGCTTGAACTATCCCTTGCATTGGGGGGGGGGAGTATATCATAAGCCTTCACTGTGACAGCTTCTGGAAGCCATCCCATTATTTTTTTGAAGGGGATACCAAATATAATGGCTAATATAGGGTTGTAATATTTGGTATCCCCTTGATGTTGAGGGGTAACATTTAACAAAGCACTGCTTGAACTATCCCTTGCATTGGGGAGGGGAGTGCATCATAGGCCTACACTGTCACAGCTTCTGGAAGCCATCTCATCCTTTTTTTGAAGGGGATACCAAATATAATGGTTAATATAGGGTTGTAATATTTGGTATCCCCTTGATGTTGAGGGGTGACATTTAACCAAGCACTGCTTGAACTATCCCTTGCATTGGGGAGGGGAGTATATCATAAGCCTTCACTGTGACAGCTTCTGGAAGCCATCCCATTCTTTTTTGAAGGGGATACCAAATATAATGGCTAATATAGGGTTGTAATATTTGGTATCCCCTTGATGTTGAGGGGCAACATTTAACAAAACACTGCTTGAACTATCCCTTGCAATGGGGAGGGGAGTACATCATAAGCCTACACAGCGACAGCTTCTGGAAGCCATCTCATTCTTCTTTTGAAGGGGATACCAAATATTACAGCTAATATAGTGTTGTAATATTTGGTATCCCCTTGATTTTGAGGGGTAACATTTAACAACGCACTGTTTGAACTATCCCTTGCATTGGGGAGGGGAGCACATCATAAGCCTTCAATGTGACAGCTTCTGGAAGCCATCCCATCCTTTTTTTGAAGGGGATACCAAATATAATGGCTTATATAGTGTTGTAATATTTTGTATCCCCTTGATTTTGAGGGGTAACATTTAACAAAGCACTGATTGAACGATCCCTTGCGTTGGGGAGGGGAGTACATCATAAGCCTACACTGCGACAGCTTCTGGAAGCCATCTCATCCTTTTTTTGAAGGGGATACCAAATATTACAGCTAATATAGTGTTGTAATATTTGGTATCCTCTTCATTTTGAGGGGTAACATTTAACAACGCACTGCTTGAACTATCCCTTGCGTTGGGGAGGGAAGTACATCATAAGCTTACACTGTGACAGCTTCTGGAAGCCATCTCATCCTTTTTTTGAAGGGGATACCAAATATTACAGCTAATATAGTGTTGTAATATTTGGTATCCCCTTGATTTTGAGGGGTAACATTTAACAATGCACTGCTTTAACTATCCCTTGCGTTGGGGAGGGAAGTACATCATAAGCCTACACTGTGACAGCTTCTGGAAGCCATCTCATCCTTTTTTTTAAGGGGATACCAAATATTACAGCTAATATAGTGTTATAATATTTGGTATCCCCTTGATTTTGAGGGGTAACATTTAACAAAGCACTGCTTGAACTATCCCTTGCGTTGGAGAGGGGAGTACATCATAAGCCTACACTGTGACAGCTTCTGGAAGCCATCCCATCCTTTTTTTTAAGGGGATACCAAATGTAATGGGTAATATAGGGTTGTGATATTTGGTATCCCCTTGATGTTGAGGGGCAACATTTAACAAAACAGTGCTTGAACTATCCCTTGCATTGGGGAGGGGAGTACATCATAAGCGCACACAGTGACAGCTTCTGGAAGCTATCCCATCCTTTTTTTGAAGGGGATACCAAATATAATGGCTAATATAGTGTTGTAATATTTGGTATCCTCTTCATTTTGAGGGGTAACATTTAACAACGCACTGCTTGAACTATCCCTTGCGTTGAGGAGGGAAGTACATCATAAGCCTACACTGTGACAGCTTCTGGAAGCCATCTCATCCTTTTTTTGAAGGGGATACTAAATATTACAGCTAATATAGTGTTGTAATATTTGGTATCCCCTTGAATTTGAGGGGTAACATTTAACAATGCACTGCTTGAACTATCCCTTGCGTTGGGGAGGGAAGTACATCACAAGCCTACACTGTGACAGCTTCTGGAAGCCATCTCATCCTTTTATTGAAGGGGATACCAAATATTACAGCTAATATAGGGCCTCATTACGACCCAGGCGGTAAGGGGTTAACGGCAGCGTTAACAGCGCCGACCCTTACCGCCTGAGTACAAGGTCCCTTAGCGCCATGGCGCTTTTAACACCTGCTTTTAGCAGGTGTTAAAATCCATGGCGCTAAGGGACCATGGAGTTAATTACGCCACCGTAATTTACGGTGGCGTAATTAACGCCTTCCCCACTCCCATTATACCCTATGGGGCAAAAATGGGAATGGGGAAGGGTAAATGGGGATTGGGGACTTACCGCCCCGCCAAGGTCGGAATGGGGCGGTAAGTCCGCCAACCACCATGGCGTAAACGTAGTTTACGCCATGGTGGTAAAGTCACGGCCCAGGCGGTAACTTACCGCCTGGGTCGTAATGAGGCCCATAGTGTTGTAATATTTGGTATCCCCTTGATGTTGGGGGTAACATTTAACAAAGGATTGCTTGAAATATCCCTTGCATTGAGGAGGGGAGTACATCATAAGCCTACACTGTGACAGCTTCTGGAAGGCATCTTATCCTTTTCTTGAAGGGGATACCAAATATTACAGCTCATATGGTGTTGTAATATTTGGTATCCCATTGATGTTGGCGGTAACATTTAACAAAGGATTGCTTGAAATATCCCTTGCATTGGGGAGGGGAGTACATCATAAGCCTACACTGTGACAGCTTCTGGAAGGCATCCCATTATTTTTTTGAAGGGGATACCAAATATAATGGCTAATATAGGGTTGTAATATTTGGTATCCCCTTGATGTTGAGGGGTAACATTTAACAAAGCACTGCTTGAACTATCCCTTGCATTGGGGAGGGGAGTACATCATAGGCCTATACTGTCACAGCTTCTGGAAGCCATCTCATCCTTTTTTTGAAGGGGATACCAAATATAATGGTTAATATAGGGTTGTAATATTTGGTATCTCCTTGATGTTGAGGGGTGACATTTAACCAAGCACTGCTTGAACTATCCCTTGCATTGGGGAGGGGAGTATATCATAAGTCTTCACTGTGACAGCTTCTGGAAGCCATCCCATTCTTTTTTGAAGGGGATACCAAATATAATGGCTAATATAGGGTTGTAATATTTGGTATCCCCTTGATGTTGAGGGGCAACATTTAACAAAGCACTGCTTGAACTATCCCTTGCAATGGGGAGGGGAGTACATCATAAGCCTACACTGCGACAGCTTCTGGAAGCCATCTCATTCTTCTTTTGAAGGGGATACCAAATATTACAGCTAATATAGTGTTGTAATATTTGGTATCCCCTTGATTTTGAGGGGTAACATTTAACAACGCACTGTTTGAACTATCCCTTGCATTGGGGAGGGGAGCACATCATAAGCCTTCAATGTGACAGCTTCTGGAAGCCATCCCATCCTTTTTTTGAAGGGGATACCAAATATAATGGCTTATATAGTGTTGTAATATTTGCTATCCCCTTGATTTTGAGGGGTAACATTTAACAAAGCACTGATTGAAGGATCCCTTGCGTTGGGTAGGGGAGTACATCATAAGCCTACACTGTGACAGCTTCTGGAAGCCATCTCATCCTTTTTTTGAAGGGGATACCAAATATTACAGCTAATATAGTGTTGTAATATTTGGTATCCTCTTCATTTTGAGGGGTAACATTTAACAACGCACTGCTTGAACTATCCCTTGCGTTTGGGAGGGAAGTACATCATAAGCTTACACTGTGACAGCTTCTGGAAGCCATCTCATCCTTTTTCTGAAGGGGATACCAAATATTACAGCTAATATAGTGTTGTAATATTTGGTATCCCCTTGATTTTGAGGGGTAACATTTAACAATGCACTGCTTTAACTATCCCTTGCGTTGGGGAGGGAAGTACATCATAAGCCTACACTGTGACAGCTTCTGGAAGCCATCTCATCCTTTTATTGAAGGGGATACCAAATATTACAGCTAATATAGTGTTGTAATATTTGGTATCCCCTTGATTTTGAGGGGTAACATTTAACAACGCACTGCTTGAACTATCCCTTGCGTTGGGGAGGGAAGTACATCATAAGCCTACACTGTGACAGCTTCTGGAAGCCATTTCATCCTTTTTTTGAAGGGGATACCAAATATTACAGCTAATATAGTGTTGTAATATTTGGTATCCCCTTGATTTTGAGGGGTAACATTTAACAAAGCACTGCTTGAACTATCCCTTGCGTTGGAGAGGGGAGTACATCATAAGCCTACACTGTGACAGCTTCTGGAAGCCATCCCATCCTTTTTTTGAAGGGGATACCAAATATAATGGGTAATATAGGGTTGTGATATTTGGTATCCCCTTGATGTTGAGGGGCAACATTTAACAAAGCAGTGCTTGAACTATCCCTTGCATTGGGGAGGGGAGTACATCATAAGCGCACACTGTGACAGCTTCTGGAAGCCATCTCATCCTTTTATTGAAGGGGATACCAAATATTACAGCTAATATAGTGTTGTAATATTTGGTATCCCCTTCATTTTGAGGGGTAACATTTAACAACGCACTGCTTGAACTATCCCTTGCGTTTGGGAGGGAAGTACATCATAAGCTTACACTGTGACAGCTTCTGGAAGCCATCTCATCCTTTTTTTGAAGGGGATACCAAATATTACAGCTAATATAGTGTTGTAATATTTGGTATCCCCTTGATTTTG
The DNA here is from genome assembly GCF_040938575.1 of Ambystoma mexicanum. Classification (NCBI taxonomy): domain Eukaryota; kingdom Metazoa; phylum Chordata; class Amphibia; order Caudata; family Ambystomatidae; genus Ambystoma; species Ambystoma mexicanum. Next base: position 942,521,143 of record NC_090939.1, read on the forward strand.
AGGGGTAACATTTAACAATGCACTGCTTTAACTATCCCTTGCGTTGGGGAGGGAAGTACATCATAAGCCTACACTGTGACAGCTTCTGGAAGCCATCTCATCCTTTTATTGAAGGGGATACCAAATATTACAGCTAATATAGTGTTGTAATATTTGGTATCCCCTTGATTTTGAGGGGTAACATTTAACAACGCACTGCTTGAACTATCCCTTGCGTTGGGGAGGGAAGTACATCATAAGCCTACACTGTGACAGCTTCTGGAAGCCATTTCATCCTTTTTTTGAAGGGGATACCAAATATTACAGCTAATATAGTGTTGTAATATTTGGTATCCCCTTGACTTTGAGGGGTAACATTTAACAAAGCACTGCTTGAACTATCCCTTGCGTTGGAGAGGGGAGTACATCATAAGCCTACACTGTGACAGCTTCTGGAAGCCATCCCATCCTTTTTTTGAAGGGGATACCAAATATAATGGGTAATATAGGGTTGTGATATTTGGTATCCCCTTGATGTTGAGGGGCAACATTTAACAAAGCAGTGCTTGAACTATCCCTTGCATTGGGGAGGGGAGTACATCATAAGCGCACACTGTGACAGCTTCTGGAAGCCATCTCATCCTTTTATTGAAGGGGATACCAAATATTACAACTAATATAGTGTTGTAATATTTGGTATCCCCTTGATGTTGGGGGTAACATTTAACAAAGGATTGCTTGAAATATCCCTTGCATTGGGGAGGGGAGTACATCATAAGCCTACACTGTGACAGCTTCTGGAAGGCATCTCATCCTTTTTTTGAAGGGGATACCAAATATTACAGCTAATATAGTGTTGTAATATTTGGTATCCCCTTGATGTTGAGGGGTAACATTTAACAACGCACTGCTTGAACTATCCCTTGCATTGGGGAGGGCAGTACATCATAAGCCTTCACTGTGACAGCTTCTGGAAGCCATCCCATTATTTTTTTGAAGGGGATACCAAATATAATGGCTAATATAGGGTTGTAATATTTGGTATCCCCTTGATGTTGAGGGGTAACATTTAACAAAGCACTGCTTGAACTATCCCTTGCATTGGGGAGGTGAGTACATCATAGGCCTACACTGTCACAGCTTCTGGAAGCCATCTCATCCTTTTTTTGAAGGGGATACCAAATATAATGGTTAATATAGGGTTGTAATATTTGGTATCCCCTTGATGTTGAGGGTTGACATTTAACCAAGCACTGCTTGAACTATCCCTTGCATTGGGGAGGGGAGTATATCATAAGTCTTCACTGTGACAGCTTCTGGAAGCCATCCCATTCTTTTTTGAAGGGGATACCAAATATAATGGCTAATATAGGGTTGTAATATTTGGTATCCCCTTGATGTTGAGGGGCAACATTTAACAAAGCACTGCTTGAACTATCCCTTGCAATGGGGAGGGGAGTACATCATAAGCCTACACTGCGACAGCTTCTGGAAGCCATCTCATTCTTCATTTGAAGGGGATACCAAATATTACAGCTAATATAGTGTTGTAATATTTGGTATCCCCTTGATTTTGAGGGGTAACATTTAACAACGCACTGTTTGAACTATCCCTTGCATTGGGGAGGGAAGTACATCATAAGCCTTCACTGTGACAGCTTCTGGAAGCCATCTCATCCTTTTATTGAAGGGGATACCAAATATTACAGCTAATATAGTGTTGTAATATTTGGTATCCCCTTGATGTTGGGGGTAACATTTAACAAAGGATTGCTTGAAATATCCCTTGCATTGGGGAGGGGAGTACATCATAAGCCTACACTGTGACAGCTTCTGGAAGGCATCTTATCCTTTTTTTGAAGGGGATACCAAATATTACAGCTAATATGGTGTTGTAATATTTGGTATCCCATTGATGTTGGGGGTAACATTTAACAAAGGATTGCTTAAAATATCCCTTGCATTGGGGAGGGGAGTACATCATAAGCCTACACTGTGACAGCTTCTGGAAGGCATCTCATCCTTTTTTTGAAGGGGATACCAAATATTACAGCTAATATAGTGTTGTAATATTTGGTATCCCCTTGATGTTGAGGGGTAACATTTAACAAAGCACTGCTTGAACTATCCCTTGCATTGGGGAGGGGAGTACATCATAAGCCTACACTGTGACAGCTTCTGGAAGACACCTTATCCTTTTTTTGAGGGGGATACCAAATATTACAGCTAATATGGTGTTGTAATATTTGGTATCCCATTGATGTTGGGGGTAACATTTAACAAAGGATTGCTTGAAATATCCCTTGCATTGGGGAGGGGAGTACATCATAAGCCTACACTGTCACAGCTTCTGGAAGCCATCTCATCCTTTTTTTGAAGGGGATACCAAATATAATGGTTAATATAGGGTTGTAATATTTGGTATCCCCTTGATGTTGAGGGGTGACATTTAACCAAGCACTGCTTGAACTATCCCTTGCATTGGGGAGGGGAGTATATCATAAGCCTTCACTGTGACAACTTCTGGAAGCCATCCCATTCTTTTTTTGAAGGGGATACCAAATATAATGGCTAATATAGGGTTGTAATATTTGGTATCCCCTTGATGTTGAGGGGCAACATTTAACAAAGCACTGCTTGAACTATCCCTTGCAATGGGGAGGGGAATACATCATAAGCCTACACTGCGACAGCTTCTGGAAGCCATCTCATTCTTCTTTTGAAGGGGATACCAAATATTACAACTAATATAGTGTTGTAATATTTGGTATCCCCTTGATTTTGAGGGGTAACATTTAACAACGCACTGTTTGAACTATCCCTTGCATTGGGGAGGGGAGCACATCATAAGCCTTCAATGTGACAGCTTCTGGAAGCCATCCCATCCTTTTTTTGACGGGGATACCAAAGATAATGGCTAATATAGTGTTGTAATATTTGGTATCCCATTGATGTTGGGGGTAACATTTAACAAAGGACTGCTTGAACTATCCCTTGCATTGGGGAGGGGAGTACATCATAAGCCTACACTGTGACAGCTTCTGGAAGGCATCTCATCCATTTTTTGAAGGGGATACCAAATATAATGTCTAATATAGGGTTGTAATATTTGGTATCCCCTTGATGTTGAGGGGTAACATTTAACAAAGCACTGCTTGAACTATCCCTTGCATTGGGGAGGGGAGTACATCATAGGCCTACACTGTCACAGCTTCTGGAAGCCATCTCATCCTTTTTTTTAAGGGGATACCAAATATAATGGTTAATATAGGGTTCTAATATTTGGTATCCCCTTGATGTTGAGGGGTGACATTTAACCAAGCACTGCTTGAACTATCCCTTGCATTTGGGAGGGGAGTATATCATAAGCCTTCACTGTGACAGCTTCTGGAAGCCATCCCATTCTTTTTTTGAAGGGGATACCAAATATAATGGCTAATATAGGGTTGTATATAGGGTTGTAATATTTGGTATCCCCTTGATGTTGAGGGGCAACATTTAACAAAGCACTGCTTGAACTATCCCTTGCAATGGGGAGGGGAGTGTATCATAAGCCTACACGGCGACAGCTTCTGGAAGCCATCTCATTCTTCTTTTGAAGGGGATACCAAATATTACAGCTAATATAGTGTTGTAATATTTGGTATCCCCTTGATTTTGAGGGGTAACATTTAACAACGCACTGTTTGAACTATCCCTTGCATTGGGGAGGGGAGCACATCATAAGACTTCAATGTGACAGCTTCTGGAAGCCATCCCATCCTTTTTTTGAAGGGGATACCAAATATAATGGCTAATATAGTGTTGTAATATTTGGTATCCCCTTGATTTTGAGGGGTAACATTTAACAAAGCACTGATTGAACGATCCCTTGCGTTGGGGAGGGGAGTACATCATAAGCCTACACTGTGACAGCTTCTGGAAGCCATCTCATCCTTTTTTTGAAGGGGATACCAAATATTACAGCTAATATAGTGTTGTAATATTTGGTATCCCCTTGATTTTGAGGGGTAACATTTAACAATGCACTGCTTGAACTATCCCTTGCGTTGGGGAGGGAAGTACATCATAAGCCTAACTGTGACAGCTTCTGGAAACCATCTCATCCTTTTATTGAAGGGGATACCAAATATTACAGCTAATATAGTGTTGTAATATTTGGTATCCCCTTGATGTTGGGGGTAACATTTAACAAAGGATTGCTTGAAATATCCCTTGCATTGGGGAGGGGAGTACATCATAAGCCTACACTGTGACAGCTTCTGGAAGGCATCTTATCCTTTTTTTGAAGGGGATACCAAATATTACAGCTAATATGGTGTTGTAATATTTGGTATCCCATTGATGTTGGGGGTAACATTTAACAAAGGATTGCTTGAAATATCCCTTGCATTGGGGAGGGGAGTACATCATAAGCCTACACTGTGACAGCTTCTGGAAGGCATCTCATCCTTTTTTTGAAGGGGATACCAAATATTACAGCTAATATAGTGTTGTAATATTTGGTATCCCCTTGATGTTGAGGGGTAACATTTAACAACGCACTGCTTGAACTATCCCTTGCAGCCTTCACTGTGACAGCTTCTGGAAGCCATCCCATTCTTTTTATGAAGGGGATACCAAATATAATGGCTAATATAGGGTTGTAATATTTGGTATCCCCTTGATGTTGAGGGGTAACATTTAACAAAGCACTGCTTGAACTATCCCTTGCATTGGGGAGGGGAGTACATCATAGGCATACACTGTCACAGCTTCTGGAAGCCATCTCATCCTTTTTTTGAAGGGGATAACAAATATAATGGTTAATATAGGGTTGTAATATTTGGTATCCCCTTGATGTTGAGGGGTGACATTTAACCAAGCACTGCTTGAACTATCCCTTGCATTGGGGAGGGGAGTATATCATAAGCCTTCACTGTGACAGCTTCTGGAAGCCATCCCATTCTTTTTTTGAAGGGGATACCAAATATAATGGCTAATATAGGGTTGTAATATTTGGTATCCCCTTGATGTTGAGGGGCAACATTTAACAAAGCACTGCTTGAACTATCCCTTGCAATGGGGAGGGGAGTACATCATAAGCCTACACTGCGACAGCTTCTGGAAGCCATCTCATTCTTTTTTTGAAGGGGATACCAAATATAATGGCTAATATAGGGTTGTAATATTTGGTATCCCCTTGATTTTGAGGGGTAACATTTAACAACGCACTGTTTGAACTATCCCTTGCATTGGGGAGGGGAGCACATCATAAGACTTCAATGTGACAGCTTCTAGAAGCCATCCCATCCCTTTTTTGAAGGGGATACCAAATATAATGGCTAATATAGTGTTGTAATATTTGGTATCCCCTTGATTTTGAGGGGTAACATTTAACAAAGCACTGATTGAACGATCCCTTGCGTTGGGGAGGGGAGTACATCATAAGCCTACACTGTGACAGCTTCTGGAAGCCATCTCATCCTTTTTTTGAAGGGGATACCAAATATTACAGCTAATATAGTGTTGTAATATTTGGTATCCTCTTCATTTTGAGGGGTAACATTTAACAACGCACTGCTTGAACTATCCCTTGCGTTGGGGAGGGAAGTACATCATAAGCCAACATGTGACAGCTTCTGGAAGCCATCTCATCCTTTTTTTGAAGGGGATACCAAATATTACAGCTAATATACTTTTGTAATATTTGGTATCCCCTTGATTTTGAGGGGTTACATTTAACAATACACTGCTTGAACTATCCCTTGCGTTGGGGAGGGAAGTACATCATAAGCCTACACTGTGACAGCTTCTGGAAGCCATCTCATCCTTTTATTGAAGGGGATACCAAATATTACAGCTAATATAGTGTTGTAATATTTGGTATCCCCTTGATGTTGGGGGTAACATTTAACAAAGGATTGCTTGAAATATCCCTTGCATTGGGGAGGGGAGTACATCATAAGCCTACACTGTGACAGCTTCTGGAAGGCATCTCATCCTTTTTTTGAAGGGGATACCAAATATTACAGCTAATATAGTGTTGTAATATTTGGTATCCCCTTGATGTTGAGGGGTAACATTTAACAACGCACTGCTTGAACTATCCCTTGCATTGGGGAGGGCAGTACATCATTAGGCTTCACTGTGACAGCTTCTGGAAGCCATCCCATTCTTTTTTTGAAGGGGATACCAAATATAATGGCTAATATAGGGTTGTAATATTTGGTATCCCCTTGATGTTGAGGGGTAACATTTAACAAAGCACTGCTTGAACTATCCCTTGCATTGGGGAGGGGAGTACATTAAAGGCCTACACTGTCACAGCTTCTGGAAGCCATCTCATCCTTTTTTTGAAGGGGATACCAAATATAATGGTTAATATAGGGTTGTAATATTTGGTATCCCCTTGATGTTGAGGGATGACATTTAACCAAGCACTGCTTGAACTATCCCTTGCATTGGGGAGGGGAGTATATCATAAGCCTTCACTGTGACAGCTTCTGGAAGCCATCCCATTCTTTTTTTGAAGGGGATACCAAATATAATGGCTAATATAGGGTTGTAATATTTGGTATCCCCTTGATGTTGAGGGGCAACATTTAACAAAGCACTGCATGAACTATCCCTTGCAATGGGGAGGGGAGTACATCATAAGCCTACACTGCGACAGCTTCTGGAAGCCATCTCATTCTTCTTTTGAAGGGGATACCAAATATTACAGCTAATATAGTGTTGTAATATTTGGTATCCCCTTGATTTTGAGGGGTAACATTTAACAACGCACTGTTTGAACTATCCCTTGCATTGGGGAGGGGAGCACATCATAAACCTTTAATGTGACAGCTTCTGGAAGCCATCCCATCCTTTTTTTGAAGGGGATACCAAATATAATGGCTAATATAGTGTTGTAATATTTGGTATCCCCTTGATTTTGAGGGGTAATATTTAACAATGCAATGCTTGAACTATCCCTTGCGTTGGGGAGGGAAGTACATCATAAGCCTACACTGTGACAGCTTCTGGAAGCCATCTCATCCTTTTATTGAAGGGGATACCAAATATTACAGCTAATATAGTGTTGTAATATTTGGTATCCCCTTGATTTTGAGGGGTAACATTTAACAACGCACTGCTTGAACTATCCCCTGCGTTGGGGAGGGAAGTACATCATAAGCCTACACTGTGACAGCTTCTGGAAGCCATCTCATCCTTTTTTTGAAGGGGATACCAAATATTACAGCTAATATAGTGTTGTAATATTTGGTATCCCCTTGATTTTGAGGGGTAACATTTAACAAAGCACTGCTTGAACTATCCCTTGCGTTGGAGAGGGGAGTACATCATAAGCCTACACTGTGACAGCTTCTGGAAGCCATCCCATCCTTTTTTTGAAGGGGATACCAAATATAATGGGTAATATAGGGTTGTGATATTTGGTATCCCCTTGATGTTGAGGGGCAACATTTAACAAAGCAGTGCTTGAACTATCCCTTGCATTGGGGAGGGGAGTACATCATAAGCGCACACTGTGACAGCTTCTGGAAGCCACCTCATCCTTTTATTGAAGGGGATACCAAATATTACAGCTAATATAGTGTTGTAATATTTGGTATCCCCTTGATGTTGGGGGTAACATTTAACAAAGGATTGCTTGAAATATCCCTTGCATTGGGGAGGGGAGTACATCATAAGCCTACACTGTGACAGCTTCTGGAAGGCATCTCATCCTTTTTTTGAAGGGGATACCAAATATTACAGCTAATATAGTGTTGTAATATTTGGTATCCCCTTGATGTTGAGGGGTAACATTTAACAACGCACTGCTTGAACTATCCCTTGCATTGGGGAGGGCAGTACATCATAAGCCTTCACTGTGACAGCTTCTGGAAGCCATCCCATTATTTTTTTGAAGGGGATGCCAAATATAATGGCTAATATAGGGTTGTAATATTTGGTATCCCCTTGATGTTGAGGGGTAAAATTTAACAAAGCACTGCTTGAACTATCCCTTGCATTGGGGAGGGGAGTACATCATAGGCCTACACTGTCACAGCTTCTGGAAGCCATCTCATCCTTTTTTTGAAGGGGATACCAAATATAATGGTTAATATAGGGTTGTAATATTTGGTATCCCCTTGATGTTGAGGGGTGACATTTAACCAAGCACTGCTTGAACTATCCCTTGCATTGGGGAGGGGAGTATATCATAAATCTTCACTGTGACAGCTTCTGGAAGCCATCCCATTCTTTTTTGAAGGGGATACCAAATATAATGGCTAATATAGGGTTGTAATATTTGGTATCCCCTTGATGTTGAGGGGCAACATTTAACAAAGCACTGCTTGAACTATCCCTTGCAATGGGGAGCGGAGTACATCATAAGCCTACACTGCGACAGCTTCTGGAAGCCATCTCATTCTTCTTTTGAAGGGGATACCAAATATTACAGCTAATATAGTGTTGTAATATTTGGTATCCCCTTGATTTTGAGGGGTAACATTTAACAACGCACTGTTTGAACTATCCCTTGCATTGGGGAGGGGAGCACATCATAAGCCTTCAATGTGACAGCTTCTGGAAGCCATCCCATCCTTTTTTTGAAGGGGATACCAAATATAATGGCTTATATAGTGTTGTAATATTTGGTATCCCCTTGATTTTGAGGGGTAACATTTAACAAAGCACTGATTGAACGATCCCTTGCGTTGGGTAGGGGAGTACATCATAATCCTACACTGTGACAGCTTCTGGAAGCCATCTCATCCTTTTTTTGAAGGGGATACCAAATATTACAGCTAATATAGTGTTGTAATATTTGGTATCCTCTACATTTTGAGGGGTAACATTTAACAACGCACTGCTTGAACTATCCCTTGCGTTTGGGAGGGAAGTACATCATAAGCTTACACTGTGACAGCTTCTGGAAGCCATCTCATCCTTTTTTTGAAGGGGATACCAAATATTACAGCTAATATAGTGTTGTAATATTTGGTATCCCCTTGATTTTGAGGGGTAACATTTAACAATGCACTGCTTTAACTATCCCTTGCGTTGGGGAGGGAAGTACATCATAAGCCTACACTGTGACAGCTTCTGGAAGCCATCTCATCCTTTTATTGAAGGGGATACCAAATATTACAGCTAATATAGTGTTGTAATATTTGGTATCCCCTTGATTTTGAGGGGTAACATTTAACAACGCACTGCTTGAACTATCCCTTGCGTTGGGGAGGGAAGTACATCATAAGCCTACACTGTGACAGCTTCTGGAAGCCATTTCATCCTTTTTTTGAAGGGGATACCAAATATTGCAGCTAATATAGTGTTGTAATATTTGGTATCCCCTTGATTTTGAGGGGTAACATTTAACAAAGCACTGCTTGAACTATCCCTTGCGTTGGAGAGGGGAGTACATCATAAGCCTACACTGTGACAGCTTCTGGAAGCCATCCCATCCTTTTTTTGAAGGGGATACCAAATATAATGGGTAATATAGAGTTGTGATATTTGGTATCCCCTTGATGTTGAGGGGCAACATTTAACAAAGCAGTGCTTGAACTATCCCTTGCATTGGGGAGGGGAGTACATCATAAGCGCACACTGTGACAGCTTCTGGAAGCCATCTCATCCTTTTATTGAAGGGGATACCAAATATTACAGCTAATATAGTGTTGTAATATTTGGTATCCCCTTGATGTTGGGGGTAACATTTAACAAAGGATTGCTTGAAATATCCCTTGCATTGGGGAGGGGAGTACATCATAAGCCTACACTGTGACAGCTTCTGGAAGGCATCTCATCCTTTTTTTGAAGGGGATACCAAATATTACAGCTAATATAGTGTTGTAATATTTGGTATCCCCTTGATGTTGAGGGGTAACATTTAACAACGCACTGCTTGAACTATCCCTTGCATGGGGAGGGCAGTACATCATAAGCCTTCACTGTGACAGCTTCTGGAACCCATCCCATTATTTTTTTGAAGGGGATACCAAATATAATGGCTAATATAGGGTTGTAATATTTGGTATCCCCTTGATGTTGAGGGGTAACATTTAACAAAGCACTGCTTGAACTATCCCTTGCATTGGGGAGGGGAGTACATCATAGGCCTACACTGTCACAGCTTCTGGAAGCCATCTCATCCTTTTTTTGAAGGGGATACCAAATATAATGGTTAATATAGGGTTGTAATATTTGGTATCCCCTTGATGTTGAGGGTTGACATTTAACCAAGCACTGCTTGAACTATCCCTTGCATTGGGGAGGGGAGTATATCATAAGTCTTCACTGTGACAGCTTCTGGAAGCCATCCCATTCTTTTTTGAAGGGGATACCAAATATAATGGCTAATATAGGGTTGTAATATTTGGTATCCCCTTGATGTTGAGGGGCAACATTTAACAAAGCACTGCTTGAACTATCCCTTGCAATGGGGAGGGGAGTACATCATAAGCCTACACTGCGACAGCTTCTGGAAGCCATCTCATTCTTCATTTGAAGGGGATACCAAATATTACAGCTAATATAGTGTTGTAATATTTGGTATCCCCTTGATTTTGAGGGGTAACATTTAACAACGCACTATTTGAACTATCCCTTGCATTGGGGAGGGGAGCACATCATAAGCCTTCAATGTGACAGCTTCTGGAAGCCATCCCATCCTTTTTTTGAAGGGGATACCAAATATAATGGCTTATATAGTGTTGTAATATTTGGTATCCCCTTGATTTTGAGGGGTAACATTTAACAAAGCACTGATTGAACGATCCCTTGCGTTGGGTAGGGGAGTACATCATAAGCCTACACTGTGACAGCTTCTGGAAGCCATCTCATCCTTTTTTTGAAGGGGATACCAAATATTACAGCTAATATAGTGTTGTAATATTTGGTATCCTCTTCATTTTGAGGGGTAACATTTAACAACGCACTGCTTGAACTATCCCTTGCGTTTGGGAGGGAAGTACATCATAAGCTTACACTGTGACAGCTTCTGGAAGCCATCTCATCCTTTTTTTGAAGGGGATACCAAATATTACAGCTAATATAGTGTTGTAATATTTGGTATCCCCTTGATTTTGAGGGGTAACATTTAACAATGCACTGCTTTAACTATCCCTTGCGTTGGGGAGGGAAGTACATCATAAGCCTACACTGTGACAGCTTCTGGAAGCCATCTCATCCTTTTATTGAAGGGGATACCAAATATTACAGCTAATATAGTGTTGTAATATTTGGTATCCCCTTGATTTTGAGGGGTAACATTTAACAACGCACTGCTTGAACTATCCCTTGCGTTGGAGAGGGAAGTACATCATAAGCCTACACTGTGACAGCTTCTGGAAGCCATCTAATCCTTTTTTTGAAGGGGATACCAAATATTACAGCTAATATAGTGTTGTAATATTTGGTATCCCCTTGATTTTGAGGGGTAACATTTAACAAAGCACTGCTTGAACTATCCCTTGCATTGGGGAGGGGAGTACATCATAAGCCTACACTGTGACAGCTTCTGGAAGGCATCTTATCCTTTTTTTGAAGGGGATACCAAATATTACAGCTAATATGGTGTTGTAATATTTGGTATCCCATTGATGTTGGGGGTAACATTTAACAAAGGATTGCTTGAAATATCCCTTGCATTGGGGAGGGGAGTACATCATAAGCCTACACTGTGACAGCTTCTGGAAGGCATCTCATCCTTTTTTTGAAGGGGATACCAAATATTACAGCTAATATAGTGTTGTAATATTTGGTATCCCCTTGATGTTGAGGGGTAACATTTAACAACGCACTGCTTGAACTATCCCTTGGATTGGGGAGGGGAGTACATCATAAGCCTACACTGTGACAGCTTCTGGAAGGCATCTCATCCTTTTTTTGAAGGGGATACCAAATATTACAGCTAATATAGTGTTGTAATATTTGGTATCCCCTTGATGTTGGGGGTAACATTTAACAAAGGACTGCTTGAAATATCCCTTGCATTGGGGAGGGGAGTACATCATAAGCCTACACTCTGACAGCTTCTGGAAGGCATCTCATCCTTTTTTTGAAGGCGATACCAAATATTACAGCTAATATAGTGTTGTAATATTTGGTATCCCCTTGATGTTGAGGGGTAACATTTAACAACGCACTGCTTGAACTATCCCTTGCATTGGGGAGGGGAGTACATCATAAGCCTACACTGTGACAGCTTCTGGAAGGCATCTCATCCTTTTTTTGAAGGGGATACCAAATATTACAGCTAATATGGTGTTGTAATATTTAGTATCCCATTGATGTTGGGGGTAACATTTAACAAAGGATTGCTTGAAATATCCCTTGCATTGGGGAGGGGAGTACATCATAAGCCTACACTCTGACAGCTTCTGGAAGGCATCTCATCCTTTTATTGAAGGGGATACCAAATATTACAGCTAATATAGTGTTGTAATATTTGGTATCCCCTTGATGTTGAGGGGTAACATTTAACAACGCACTGCTTGAACTATCCCTTGCATTGGGGAGGGCAGTACATCATAAGCCTTCACTGTGCCAGCTTCTGGAAGCCATCCCATTATTTTTTTGAAGGGGATACCAAATATAATGGCTAATATAGGGTTGTAATATTTGGTATCCCCTTGATGTTGACGGGTAACATTTAACAAAGCACTGCTTGAACTATCCCTTGCATTGGGGAGGGGAGTACATCATAGGCCTACACTGTCACAGCTTCTGGAAGCCATCTCATCCTTTTTTTGAAGGGGATACCAAATATAATGGTTAATATAGGTTTGTAATATTTGGTATCCCCTTGATGTTGAGGGGTGACATTTAACCAAGCACTGCTTGAACTATCCCTTGCATTGGGGAGGGGAGTATATCATAAGCCTTCACTGTGACAGCTTCTGGAAGCCATCCCATTCTTTTTTTGAAGGGGATACCAAATATAATGGCTAATATAGGGTTGTAATATTTGGTATCCCCTTGATGTTGAAGGGCAACATTTAACAAAGCACTGCTTGAACTATCCCTTGCAATGGGGAGGGGAGTACATCATAAGCCTACACTGCGACAGCTTCTGGAAGCCATCTCATTCTTCTTTTGAAGGGGATACCAAATATTACAGCTAATATAGTGTTGTAATATTTGGTATCCCCTTGATTTTGAGGGGTAACATTTAACAACGCACTGTTTGAACTATCCCTTGCATTGGGGAGGGGAGCACATCATAAGCCTTCAATGTGACAGCTTCTGGAAGCCATCCCATCCTTTTTTTGAAGGGGATACCAAATATAATGGCTTATATAGTGTTGTAATATTTGGTACCCCCTTGATTTTGAGGGGTAACATTTAACAAAGCACTGATTGAACGATCCCTTGCGTTGGGTAGGGGAGTACATCATAAGCCTACACTGTGACAGCTTCTGGAAGCCATCTCATCCTTTTTTTGAAGGGGATACCAAATATTACAGCTAATATAGTGTTGTAATATTTGGTATCCTCTTCATTTTGAGGGGTAACATTTAACAACGCACTGCTTGAACTATCCCTTGCGTTTGGGAGGGAAGTACATCATAAGCTTACACTGTGACAGCTTCTGGAAGCCATCTCATCCTTTTTTTGAAGGGGATACCAAATATTACAGCTAATATAGTGTTGTAATATTTGGTATCCCCTTGATTTTGAGGGGTAGCATTTAACAATGCACTGCTTTAACTATCCCTTGCGTTGGGGAGGGAAGTACATCATAAGCCTACACTTTGACAGCTTCTGGAAGCCATCTCATCCTTTTATTGAAGGGGATACCAAATATTACAGCTAATATAGTGTTGTAATATTTGGTATCCCCTTGATTTTGAGGGGTAACATTTAACAAAGCACTGCTTGAACTATCCCTTGCGTTGGAGAGGGGAGTACATCATAAGCCTACACTGTGACAGCTTCTGGAAGCCATCCCATCCTTTTTTTGAAGGGGATACCAAATATAATGGGTAATATAGGGTTGTGATATTTGGTATCCCCTTGATGTTGAGGGGCAACATTTAACAAAGCAGTGCTTGAACTATCCCTTGCATTGGGGAGGGGAGTACATCATAAGCGCACACTGTGACAGCTTCTGGAAGCCATCTCATCCTTTTATTGAAGGGGATACCAAATATTACAGCTAATATAGTGTTGTAATATTTGGTATCCCCTTGATGTTGGGGGTAACATTTAACAAAGGATTGCTTGAAATATCCCTTGCATTGGGGAGGGGAGTACATCATAAGCCTACACTGTGACAGCTTCTGGAAGGCATCTCATCCTTTTTTTGAAGGGGATACCAAATATTACAGCTAATATAGTGTTGTAATATTTGGTATCCCCTTGATGTTGAGGGGTAACATTTAACAACGCACTGCTTGAACTATCCCTTGCATTGGGGAGGGCAGTACATCATAAGCCTTCACTGTGACAGCTTCTGGAACCCATCCCATTATTTTTTTGAAGGGGATACCAAATATAATGGCTAATATAGGGTTGTAATATTTGGTATCCCCTTGATGTTGAGGGGTAACATTTAACAAAGCACTGCTTGAACTATCCCTTGCATTGGGGAGGGGAGTACATCATAGGCCTACACTGTCACAGCTTCTGGAAGCCATCTCATCCTTTTTTTGAAGGGGATACCAAATATAATGGTTAATATAGGGTTGTAATATTTGGTATCCCCTTGATGTTGAGGGTTGACATTTAACCAAGCACTGCTTGAACTATCCCTTGCATTGGGGAGGGGAGTATATCATAAGTCTTCACTGTGACAGCTTCTGGAAGCCTTCCCATTCTTTTTTGAAGGGGATACCAAATATTACAGCTAATATAGTGTTGTAATATTTGGTATCCCCTTGATTTTGAGGGGTAACATTTAACAACGCACTATTTGAACTATCCCTTGCATTGGGGAGGGGAGCACATCATAAGCCTTCAATGTGACAGCTTCTGGAAGCCATCCCATCCTTTTTTTGAAGGGGATACCAAATATTACAGCTAATATAGTGTTGTAATATTTGGTATCCTCTTCATTTTGAGGGGTAACATTTAACAACGCACTGCTTGAACTATCCCTTGCGTTTGGGAGGGAAGTACATCATAAGCTTACACTGTGACAGCTTCTGGAAGCCATCTCATCCTTTTTTTGAAGGGGATACCAAATATTACAGCTAATATAGTGTTGTAATATTTGGTATCCCCTTGATTTTGAGGGGTAACTTTTAACAATGCACTGCTTTAACTATCCCTTGCGTTGGGGAGGGAAGTACATCATAAGCCTACACTGTGACAGCTTCTGGAAGCCATCTCATCCTTTTATTGAAGGGGATACCAAATATTACAGCTAATATAGTGTTGTAATATTTGGTATCCCCTTGATTTTGAGGGGTAACATTTAACAACGCACTGCTTGAACTATCCCTTGCGTTGGAGAGGGAAGTACATCATAAGCCTACACTGTGACAGCTTCTGGAAGCCATCTAATCCTTTTTTTGAAGGGGATACCAAATATTACAGCTAATATAGTGTTGTAATATTTGGTATCCCCTTGATTTTGAGGGGTAACATTTAACAAAGCACTGCTTGAACTATCCCTTGCATTGGGGAGGGGAGTACATCATAAGCCTACACTGTGACAGCTTCTGGAAGGCATCTTATCCTTTTTTTGAAGGGGATACCAAATATTACAGCTAATATGGTGTTGTAATATTTGGTATCCCATTGATGTTGGGGGTAACATTTAACAAAGGATTGCTTGAAATATCCCTTGCATTGGGGAGGGGAGTACATCATAAGCCTACACTGTGACAGCTTCTGGAAGGCATCTCATCCTTTTTTTGAAGGGGATACCAAATATTACAGCTAATATAGTGTTGTAATATTTGGTATCCCCTTGATGTTGAGGGGTAACATTTAACAACGCACTGCTTGAACTATCCCTTGCATTGGGGAGGGGAGTACATCATAAGCCTACACTGTGACAGCTTCTGGAAGGCATCTCATCCTTTTTTTGAAGGGGATACCAAATATTACAGCTAATATAGTGTTGTAATATTTGGTATCCCCTTGATGTTGGGGGTAACATTTAACAAAGGACTGCTTGAAATATCCCTTGCATTGGGGAGGGGAGTACATCATAAGCCTACACTCTGACAGCTTCTGGAAGGCATCTCATCCTTTTTTTGAAGGCGATACCAAATATTACAGCTAATATAGTGTTGTAATATTTGGTATCCCCTTGATGTTGAGGGGTAACATTTAACAACGCACTGCTTGAACTATCCCTTGCATTGGGGAGGGGAGTACATCGTAAGCCTACACTGTGACAGCTTCTGGAAGGCATCTCATCCTTTTTTTGAAGGGGATACCAAATATTACAGCTAATATGGTGTTGTAATATTTAGTATCCCATTGATGTTGGGGGTAACATTTAACAAAGGATTGCTTGAAATATCCCTTGCATTGGGGAGGGGAGTACATCATAAGCCTACACTCTGACAGCTTCTGGAAGGCATCTCATCCTTTTATTGAAGGGGATACCAAATATTACAGCTAATATAGTGTTGTAATATTTGGTATCCCCTTGATGTTGAGGGGTAACATTTAACAACGCACTGCTTGAACTATCCCTTGCATTGGGGAGGGCAGTACATCATAAGCCTTCACTGTGACAGTTTCTGGAAGCCATCCCATTATTTTTTTGAAGGGGATACCAAATATAATGGCTAATATAGGGTTGTAATATTTGGTATCCCCTTGATGTTGAGGGGTAACATTTAATAAAGCACTGCTTGAACTATCCCTTGCATTGGGCAGGGGAGTACATCATAGGCCTACACTGTCACAGCTTCTGGAAGCCATCTCATCCTTTTTTTGAAGGGGATACCAAATATAATGGTTAATATAGGTTTGTAATATTTGGTATCCCCTTGATGTTGAGGGGTGACATTTAACCAAGCACTGCTTGAACTATCCCTTGCATTGGGGAGGGGAGTATATCATAAGCCTTCACTGTGACAGCTTCTGGAAGCCATCCCATTCTTTTTTTGAAGGGGATACCAAATATAATGGCTAATATAGGGTTGTAATATTTGGTATCCCCTTGATGTTGAAGGGCAACATTTAACAAAGCACTGCTTGAACTATCCCTTGCAATGGGGAGGGGAGTACATCATAAGCCTACACTGCGACAGCTTCTGGAAGCCATCTCATCCTTTTTTTGAAGGGGATACCAAATATTACAGCTAATATAGTGTTGTAATATTTGGTATCCTCTTCATTTTGAGGGGTAACATTTAACAGCGCACTGCTTGAACTATCCCTTGCGTTGGGGAGGGAAGTACATCATAAGCTTACACTGTGACAGCTTCTGGAAGCCATCTCATCCTTTTTTTGAAGGGGATACCAAATATTACAGCTAATATAGTGTTGTAATATTTGGTATCCCCTTGATTTTGAGGGGTAACATTTAACAATGCACTGCTTTAACTATCCCTTGCGTTGGGGAGGGAAGTACATCATAAGCCTACACTGTGACAGCTTCTGGAAGCCATCTCATCCTTTTATTGAAGGGGATACCAAATATTACAGCTAATATAGTGTTGTAATATTTGGTATCCCCTTGATTTTGAGGGGTAACATTTAACAACGCACTGTTTGAACTATCCCTTGCATTGGGGAGGGGAGCACATCATAAGCCTTCAATGTGACAGCTTCTGGAAGCCATCCCATCCTTTTTTGAAGGGGATACCAAATATAATGGCTTATAAAGTGTTGTAATATTTGGTATCCCCTTGATTTTGAGGGGTAACATTTAACAAAGCACTGATTGAACGATCCCTTGCGTTGGGTAGGGGAGTACATCATAAGCCTACACTGTGACAGCTTCTGGAAGCCATCTCATCCTTTTTTTGAAGGGGATACCAAATATTACAGCTAATATAGTGTTGTCATATTTGGTATCCTCTTCATTTTGAGGGGTAACATTTAACAACGCACTGCTTGAACTATCCCTTGCGTTTGGGAGGGAAGTACATCATAAGCTTACACTGTGACAGCTTCTGGAAGCCATCTCATCCTTTTTTTGAAGGGGATACCAAATATTACAGCTAATATAGTGTTGTAATATTTGGTATCCCCTTGATTTTGAGGGGTAACATTTAACAATGCACTGCTTTAACTATCCCTTGCGTTGGGGAGGGAAGTACATCATAAGCCTACACTGTGACAGCTTCTGGAAGCCATCTCATCCTTTTATTGAAGGGGATACCAAATATTACAGCTAATATAGTGTTGTAATATTTGGTATCCCCTTGATTTTGAGGGGTAACATTTAACAACGCACTGCTTGAACTATCCCTTGCGTTGGGGAGGGAAGTACATCATAAGCCTACACTGTGACAGCTTCTGGAAGCCATTTCATCCTTTTTTTGAAGGGGATACCAAATATTACAGCTAATATAGTGTTATAATATTTGGTATCCCCTTGATTTTGAGGGGTAACATTTAACAAAGCACTGCTTGAACTATCCCTTGCGTTGGAGAGGGGAGTACATCATAAGCCTACACTGTGACAGCTTCTGGAAGCCATCCCATCCTTTTTTTGAAGGGGATACCAAATATAATGGGTAATATAGGGTTGTGATATTTGGTATCCCCTTGATGTTGAGGGGCAACATTTAACAAAGCACTGCTTGAACTATCCCTTGCATTGGGGAGGGGAGTACATCATAGGCCTACATGGTCACAGCTTCTGGAAGCCATCTCATCCTTTTTTTGAAGGGGATACCAAATATTACAGCTAATATAGTGTTGTAATATTTGGTATCCCCTTGATTTTGAGGGGTAACATTTAACAACGCACTATTTGAACTATCCCTTGCATTGGGGAGGGGAGCACATCATAAGCCTTCAATGTCACAGCTTCTGGAAGCCATCCCATCCTTTTTTTGAAGGGGATACCAAATATAATGGCTAATATAGTGTTGTAATATTTGGTATCCCCTTGATTTTGAGGGGTAACATTTAACAAAGCACTGATTGAACGATCCCTTGCGTTGGGGAGGGGAGTACATCATAAGCCTACACTGTGACAGCTTCTGGAAGCCATCTCATCCTTTTTTTGAAGGGGATACCAAATATTACAGCTAATATAGTGTTGTAATATTTGGTATCCTCTTCATTTTGAGGGGTAACATTTAACAACGCAATGCTTGAACTATCCCTTGCGTTGGGGAGGGAAGTACATCATAAGCCTACACTGTGACAGCTTCTGGAAGCCATCCCATCCTTTTTTTGAAGGGGATACCAAATATTACAGCTAATATAGTGTTGTAATATTTGGTATCCTCTTGATTTTGAGGGGTAACATTTAACAACGCACTGCTTGAACTATCCCTTGCGTTGGAGAGGGGAGTACATCATAAGCCTACACTGTGACAGCTTCTGGAAGCCATCCCATCCTTTTTTTTGAAGGGGATACCAAATATAATGGGTAATATAGGGTTGTGATATTTGGTATCCCCTTGATGTTGAGGGGTGACATTTAACCAAGCACTGCTTGAACTATCCCTTGCATTGGGGGGGGGGGAGTATATCATAAGCCTTCACTGTGACAGCTTCTGGAAGCCATCCCATTATTTTTTTGAAGGGGATACCAAATATAATGGCTAATATAGGGTTGTAATATTTGGTATCCCCTTGATGTTGAGGGGTAACATTTAACAAAGCACTGCTTGAACTATCCCTTGCATTGGGGAGGGGAGTGCATCATAGGCCTACACTGTCACAGCTTCTGGAAGCCATCTCATCCTTTTTTTGAAGGGGATACCAAATATAATGGTTAATATAGGGTTGTAATATTTGGTATCCCCTTGATGTTGAGGGGTGACATTTAACCAAGCACTGCTTGAACTATCCCTTGCATTGGGGAGGGGAGTATATCATAAGCCTTCACTGTGACAGCTTCTGGAAGCCATCCCATTCTTTTTTGAAGGGGATACCAAATATAATGGCTAATATAGGGTTGTAATATTTGGTATCCCCTTGATGTTGAGGGGCAACATTTAGCAAAACACTGCTTGAACTATCCCTTGCAATGGGGAGGGGAGTACATCATAAGCCTACACTGCGACAGCTTCTGGAAGCCATCTCATTCTTCTTTTGAAGGGGATACCAAATATTACAGCTAATATAGTGTTGTAATATTTGGTATCCCCTTGATTTTGAGGGGTAACATTTAACAACGCACTGTTTGAACTATCCCTTGCATTGGGGAGGGGAGCACATCATAAGCCTTCAATGTGACAGCTTCTGGAAGCCATCCCATCCTTTTTTTGAAGGGGATACCAAATATAATGGCTTATATAGTGTTGTAATATTTTGTATCCCCTTGATTTTGAGGGGTAACATTTAACAAAGCACTGATTGAACGATCTCTTGCGTTGGGGAGGGGAGTACATCATAAGCCTACACTGCGACAGCTTCTGGAAGCCATCTCATCCTTTTTTTGAAGGGGATACCAAATATAATGGCTTATATAGTGTTGTAATATTTTGTATCCCCTTGATTTTGAGGGGTAACATTTAACAAAGCACTGATTGAACGATCCCTTGCGTTGGGGAGGGGAGTACATCATAAGCCTACACTGTGACAGCTTCTGGAAGCCATCCCATCCTTTTTTTGAAGGGGATACCAAATATAATGGGTAATATAGGGTTGTGATATTTGGTATCCCCTTGATGTTGAGGGGCAACATTTAACAAAGCAGTGCTTGAACTATCCCTTGCATTGGGGAGGGGAGTACATCATAAGCGCACACAGTGACAGCTTCTGGAAGCTATCCCATCCTTTTTTTGAAGGGGATACCAAATATAATGGCTAATATAGTGTTGTAATATTTGGTATCCTCTTCATTTTGAGGGGTAACATTTAACAACGCACTGCTTGAACTATCCCTTGCGTTGAGGAGGGAAGTACATCATAAGCCTACACTGTGACAGCTTCTGGAAGCCATCTCATCCTTTTTTTGAAGGGGATACTAAATATTACAGCTAATATAGTGTTGTAATATTTGGTATCCCCTTGAATTTGAGGGGTAACATTTAACAATGCACTGCTTGAACTATCCCTTGCGTTGGGGAGGGAAGTACATCACAAGCCTACACTGTGACAGCTTCTGGAAGCCATCTCATCCTTTTATTGAAGGGGATACCAAATATTACAGCTAATATAGGGCCTCATTACGACCCAGGCGGTAAGGGGTTAACGGCAGCGTTAACAGCGCCGACCCTTACCGCCTGAGTACAAGGTCCCTTAGCGCCATGGCGCTTTTAACACCTGCTTTTAGCAGGTGTTAAAATCCATGGCGCTAAGGGACCATGGAGTTAATTACGCCACCGTAATTTACGGTGGCGTAATTAACGCCTTCCCCACTCCCATTATACCCTATGGGGCAAAAATGGGAATGGGGAAGGGTAAATGGGGATTGGGGACTTACCGCCCCGCCAAGGTCGGAATGGGGCGGTAAGTCCGCCAACCACCATGGCGTAAACGTAGTTTACGCCATGGTGGTAAAGTCACGGCCCAGGCGGTAACTTACCGCCTGGGTCGTAATGAGGCCCATAGTGTTGTAATATTTGGTATCCCCTTGATGTTGGGGGTAACAATTAACAAAGGATTGCTTGAAATATCCCTTGCATTGAGGAGGGGAGTACATCATAAGCCTACACTGTGACAGCTTCTGGAAGGCATCTTATCCTTTTCTTGAAGGGGATACCAAATATTACAGCTCATATGGTGTTGTAATATTTGGTATCCCATTGATGTTGGCGGTAACATTTAACAAAGGATTGCTTGAAATATCCCTTGCATTGGGGAGGGGAGTACATCATAAGCCTACACTGTGACAGCTTCTGGAAGGCATCTCATCCTTTTTTTGAAGGGGATACCAAATATTACAGCTAATATAGTGTTGTAATATTTGGTATCCCCTTGATGTTGAGGGGTAACATTTAACAACGCACTGCTTGAACTATCCCTTGCATTGGGGAGGGCAGTATATCATAAGCCTTCACTGTGACAGCTTCTGGAAGCCATCCCATTTTTTTTTTGAAGGGGATACCAAATATAATGGCTAATATAGGGTTGTAATATTTGGTATCCCCTTGATGTTGAGGGGTAACATTTAGCAAAGCACTGCTTGAACTATCCCTTGCATTGGGGAGGGGAGTACATCATAGGCCTATACTGTCACAGCTTCTGGAAGCCATCTCATCCTTTTTTTGAAGGGGATACCAAATATAATGGTTAATATAGGGTTGTAATATTTGGTATCTCCTTGATGTTGAGGGGTGACATTTAACCAAGCACTGCTTGAACTATCCCTTGCATTGGGGAGGGGAGTATATCATAAGTCTTCACTGTGACAGCTTCTGGAAGCCATCCCATTCTTTTTTGAAGGGGATACCAAATATAATGGCTAATATAGGGTTGTAATATTTGGTATCCCCTTGATGTTGAGGGGCAACATTTAACAAAGCACTGCTTGAACTATCCCTTGCAATGGGGAGGGGAGTACATCATAAGCCTACACTGCGACAGCTTCTGGAAGCCATCTCATTCTTCTTTTGAAGGGGATACCAAATATTACAGCTAATATAGTGTTGTAATATTTGGTATCCCCTTGATTTTGAGGGGTAACATTTAACAACGCACTGTTTGAACTATCCCTTGCATTGGGGAGGGGAGCACATCATAAGCCTTCAATGTGACAGCTTCTGGAAGCCATCCCATCCTTTTTTTGAAGGGGATACCAAATATAATGGCTTATATAGTGTTGTAATATTTGCTATCCCCTTGATTTTGAGGGGTAACATTTAACAAAGCACTGATTGAAGGATCCCTTGCGTTGGGTAGGGGAGTACATCATAAGCCTACACTGTGACAGCTTCTGGAAGCCATCTCATCCTTTTTTTGAAGGGGATACCAAATATTACAGCTAATATAGTGTTGTAATATTTGGTATCCTCTTCATTTTGAGGGGTAACATTTAACAACGCACTGCTTGAACTATCCCTTGCGTTTGGGAGGGAAGTACATCATAAGCTTACACTGTGACAGCTTCTGGAAGCCATCTCATCCTTTTTTTGAAGGGGATACCAAATATTACAGCTAATATAGTGTTGTAATATTTGGTATCCCCTTGATTTTGAGGGGTAACATTTAACAATGCACTGCTTTAACTATCCCTTGCGTTGGGGAGGGAAGTACATCATAAGCCTACACTGTGACAGCTTCTGGAAGCCATCTCATCCTTTTATTGAAGGGGATACCAAATATTACAGCTAATATAGTGTTGTAATATTTGGTATCCCCTTGATTTTGAGGGGTAACATTTAACAACGCACTGCTTGAACTATCCCTTGCGTTGGGGAGGGAAGTACATCATAAGCCTACACTGTGACAGCTTCTGGAAGCCATTTCATCCTTTTTTTGAAGGGGATACCAAATATTACAGCTAATATAGTGTTGTAATATTTGGTATCCCCTTGATTTTGAGGGGTAACATTTAACAAAGCACTGCTTGAACTATCCCTTGCGTTGGAGAGGGGAGTACATCATAAGCCTACACTGTGACAGCTTCTGGAAGCCATCCCATCCTTTTTTTGAAGGGGATACCAAATATAATGGGTAATATAGGGTTGTGATATTTGGTATCCCCTTGATGTTGAGGGGCAACATTTAACAAAGCAGTGCTTGAACTATCCCTTGCATTGGGGAGGGGAGTACATCATAAGCGCACACTGTGACAGCTTCTGGAAGCCATCTCATCCTTTTATTGAAGGGGATACCAAATATTACAGCTAATATAGTGTTGTAATATTTGGTATCCCCTTCATTTTGAGGGGTAACATTTAACAACGCACTGCTTGAACTATCCCTTGCGTTTGGGAGGGAAGTACATCATAAGCTTACACTGTGACAGCTTCTGGAAGCCATCTCATCCTTTTTTTGAAGGGGATACCAAATATTACAGCTAATATAGTGTTGTAATATTTGGTATCCCCTTGATTTTGAGGGGTAACATTTAACAATGCACTGCTTTAACTATCCCTTGCGTTGGGGAGGGAAGTACATCATAAGCCTACACTGTGACAGCTTCTGGAAGCCATCTCATCCTTTTATTGAAGGGGATACCAAATATTACAGCTAATATAGTGTTGTAATATTTGGTATCCCCTTGATTTTGAGGGGTAACATTTAACAACGCACTGCTTGAACTATCCCTTGCGTTGGGGAGGGAAGTACATCATAAGCCTACACTGTGACAGCTTCTGGAAGCCATTTCATCCTTTTTTTGAAGGGGATACCAAATATTACAGCTAATATAGTGTTGTAATATTTGGTATCCCCTTGACTTTGAGGGGTAACATTTAACAAAGCACTGCTTGAACTATCCCTTGCGTTGGAGAGGGGAGTACATCATAAGCCTACACTGTGACAGCTTCTGGAAGCCATCCCATCCTTTTTTTGAAGGGGATACCAAATATAATGGGTAATATAGGGTTGTGATATTTGGTATCCCCTTGATGTTGAGGGGCAACATTTAACAAAGCAGTGCTTGAACTATCCCTTGCATTGGGGAGGGGAGTACATCATAAGCGCACACTGTGACAGCTTCTGGAAGCCATCTCATCCTTTTATTGAAGGGGATACCAAATATTACAGCTAATATAGTGTTGTAATATTTGGTATCCCCTTGATGTTGGGGGTAACATTTAACAAAGGATTGCTTGAAATATCCCTTGCATTGGGGAGGGGAGTACATCATAAGCCTACACTGTGACAGCTTCTGGAAGGCATCTCATCCTTTTTTTGAAGGGGATACCAAATATTACAGCTAATATAGTGTTGTAATATTTGGTATCCCCTTGATGTTGAGGGGTAACATTTAACAACGCACTGCTTGAACTATCCCTTGCATTGGGGAGGGCAGTACATCATAAGCCTTCACTGTGACAGCTTCTGGAAGCCATCCCATTATTTTTTTGAAGGGGATACCAAATATAATGGCTAATATAGGGTTGTAATATTTGGTATCCCCTTGATGTTGAGGGGTAACATTTAACAAAGCACTGCTTGAACTATCCCTTGCATTGGGGAGGGGAGTACATCATAGGCCTACACTGTCACAGCTTCTGGAAGCCATCTCATCCTTTTTTTGAAGGGGATACCAAATATAATGGTTAATATAGGGTTGTAATATTTGGTATCCCCTTGATGTTGAGGGTTGACATTTAACCAAGCACTGCTTGAACTATCCCTTGCATTGGGGAGGGGAGTATATCATAAGTCTTCACTGTGACAGCTTCTGGAAGCCATCCCATTCTTTTTTGAAGGGGATACCAAATATAATGGCTAATATAGGGTTGTAATATTTGGTATCCCCTTGATGTTGAGGGGCAACATTTAACAAAGCACTGCTTGAACTATCCCTTGCAATGGGGAGGGGAGTACATCATAAGCCTACACTGCGACAGCTTCTGGAAGCCATCTCATTCTTCATTTGAAGGGGATACCAAATATTACAGCTAATATAGTGTTGTAATATTTGGTATCCCCTTGATTTTGAGGGGTAACATTTAACAACGCACTGTTTGAACTATCCCTTGCATTGGGGAGGGAAGTACATCATAAGCCTTCACTGTGACAGCTTCTGGAAGCCATCTCATCCTTTTATTGAAGGGGATACCAAATATTACAGCTAATATAGTGTTGTAATATTTGGTATCCCCTTGATGTTGGGGGTAACATTTAACAAAGGATTGCTTGAAATATCCCTTGCATTGGGGAGGGGAGTACATCATAAGCCTACACTGTGACAGCTTCTGGAAGGCATCTTATCCTTTTTTTGAAGGGGATACCAAATATTACAGCTAATATGGTGTTGTAATATTTGGTATCCCATTGATGTTGGGGGTAACATTTAACAAAGGATTGCTTAAAATATCCCTTGCATTGGGGAGGGGAGTACATCATAAGCCTACACTGTGACAGCTTCTGGAAGGCATCTCATCCTTTTTTTGAAGGGGATACCAAATATTACAGCTAATATAGTGTTGTAATATTTGGTATCCCCTTGATGTTGAGGGGTAACATTTAACAAAGCACTGCTTGAACTATCCCTTGCATTGGGGAGGGGAGTACATCATAAGCCTACACTGTGACAGCTTCTGGAAGACACCTTATCCTTTTTTTGAGGGGGATACCAAATATTACAGCTAATATGGTGTTGTAATATTTGGTATCCCATTGATGTTGGGGGTAACATTTAACAAAGGATTGCTTGAAATATCCCTTGCATTGGGGAGGGGAGTACATCATAAGCCTACACTGTCACAGCTTCTGGAAGCCATCTCATCCTTTTTTTGAAGGGGATACCAAATATAATGGTTAATATAGGGTTGTAATATTTGGTATCCCCTTGATGTTGAGGGGTGACATTTAACCAAGCACTGCTTGAACTATCCCTTGCATTGGGGAGGGGAGTATATCATAAGCCTTCACTGTGACAACTTCTGGAAGCCATCCCATTCTTTTTTTGAAGGGGATACCAAATATAATGGCTAATATAGGGTTGTAATATTTGGTATCCCCTTGATGTTGAGGGGCAACATTTAACAAAGCACTGCTTGAACTATCCCTTGCAATGGGGAGGGGAGTACATCATAAGCCTACACTGCGACAGCTTCTGGAAGCCATCTCATTCTTCTTTTGAAGGGGATACCAAATATTACAGCTAATATAGTGTTGTAATATTTGGTATCCCCTTGATTTTGAGGGGTAACATTTAACAACGCACTGTTTGAACTATCCCTTGCATTGGGGAGGGGAGCACATCATAAGCCTTCAATGTGACAGCTTCTGGAAGCCATCCCATCCTTTTTTTGACGGGGATACCAAAGATAATGGCTAATATAGTGTTGTAATATTTGGTATCCCATTGATGTTGGGGGTAACATTTAACAAAGGACTGCTTGAACTATCCCTTGCATTGGGGAGGGGAGTACATCATAAGCCTACACTGTGACAGCTTCTGGAAGGCATCTCATCCATTTTTTGAAGGGGATACCAAATATAATGTCTAATATAGGGTTGTAATATTTGGTATCCCCTTGATGTTGAGGGGTAACATTTAACAAAGCACTGCTTGAACTATCCCTTGCATTGGGGAGGGGAGTACATCATAGGCCTACACTGTCACAGCTTCTGGAAGCCATCTCATCCTTTTTTTTAAGGGGATACCAAATATAATGGTTAATATAGGGTTCTAATATTTGGTATCCCCTTGATGTTGAGGGGTGACATTTAACCAAGCACTGCTTGAACTATCCCTTGCATTTGGGAGGGGAGTATATCATAAGCCTTCACTGTGACAGCTTCTGGAAGCCATCCCATTCTTTTTTTGAAGGGGATACCAAATATAATGGCTAATATAGGGTTGTATATAGGGTTGTAATATTTGGTATCCCCTTGATGTTGAGGGGCAACATTTAACAAAGCACTGCTTGAACTATCCCTTGCAATGGGGAGGGGAGTGTATCATAAGCCTACACGGCGACAGCTTCTGGAAGCCATCTCATTCTTCTTTTGAAGGGGATACCAAATATTACAGCTAATATAGTGTTGTAATATTTGGTATCCCCTTGATTTTGAGGGGTAACATTTAACAACGCACTGTTTGAACTATCCCTTGCATTGGGGAGGGGAGCACATCATAAGACTTCAATGTGACAGCTTCTGGAAGCCATCCCATCCTTTTTTTGAAGGGGATACCAAATATAATGGCTAATATAGTGTTGTAATATTTGGTATCCCCTTGATTTTGAGGGGTAACATTTAACAAAGCACTGATTGAACGATCCCTTGCGTTGGGGAGGGGAGTACATCATAAGCCTACACTGTGACAGCTTCTGGAAGCCATCTCATCCTTTTTTTGAAGGGGATACCAAATATTACAGCTAATATAGTGTTGTAATATTTGGTATCCCCTTGATTTTGAGGGGTAACATTTAACAATGCACTGCTTGAACTATCCCTTGCGTTGGGGAGGGAAGTACATCATAAGCCTAACTGTGACAGCTTCTGGAAACCATCTCATCCTTTTATTGAAGGGGATACCAAATATTACAGCTAATATAGTGTTGTAATATTTGGTATCCCCTTGATGTTGGGGGTAACATTTAACAAAGGATTGCTTGAAATATCCCTTGCATTGGGGAGGGGAGTACATCATAAGCCTACACTGTGACAGCTTCTGGAAGGCATCTTATCCTTTTTTTGAAGGGGATACCAAATATTACAGCTAATATGGTGTTGTAATATTTGGTATCCCATTGATGTTGGGGGTAACATTTAACAAAGGATTGCTTGAAATATCCCTTGCATTGGGGAGGGGAGTACATCATAAGCCTACACTGTGACAGCTTCTGGAAGGCATCTCATCCTTTTTTTGAAGGGGATACCAAATATTACAGCTAATATAGTGTTGTAATATTTGGTATCCCCTTGATGTTGAGGGGTAACATTTAACAACGCACTGCTTGAACTATCCCTTGCAGCCTTCACTGTGACAGCTTCTGGAAGCCATCCCATTCTTTTTATGAAGGGGATACCAAATATAATGGCTAATATAGGGTTGTAATATTTGGTATCCCCTTGATGTTGAGGGGTAACATTTAACAAAGCACTGCTTGAACTATCCCTTGCATTGGGGAGGGGAGTACATCATAGGCCTACACTGTCACAGCTTCTGGAAGCCATCTCATCCTTTTTTTGAAGGGGATAACAAATATAATGGTTAATATAGGGTTGTAATATTTGGTATCCCCTTGATGTTGAGGGGTGACATTTAACCAAGCACTGCTTGAACTATCCCTTGCATTGGGGAGGGGAGTATATCATAAGCCTTCACTGTGACAGCTTCTGGAAGCCATCCCATTCTTTTTTTGAAGGGGATACCAAATATAATGGCTAATATAGGGTTGTAATATTTGGTATCCCCTTGATGTTGAGGGGCAACATTTAACAAAGCACTGCTTGAACTATCCCTTGCAATGGGGAGGGGAGTACATCATAAGCCTACACTGCGACAGCTTCTGGAAGCCATCTCATTCTTTTTTTGAAGGGGATACCAAATATAATGGCTAATATAGGGTTGTAATATTTGGTATCCCCTTGATTTTGAGGGGTAACATTTAACAACGCACTGTTTGAACTATCCCTTGCATTGGGGAGGGGAGCACATCATAAGACTTCAATGTGACAGCTTCTAGAAGCCATCCCATCCCTTTTTTGAAGGGGATACCAAATATAATGGCTAATATAGTGTTGTAATATTTGGTATCCCCTTGATTTTGAGGGGTAACATTTAACAAAGCACTGATTGAACGATCCCTTGCGTTGGGGAGGGGAGTACATCATAAGCCTACACTGTGACAGCTTCTGGAAGCCATCTCATCCTTTTTTTGAAGGGGATACCAAATATTACAGCTAATATAGTGTTGTAATATTTGGTATCCTCTTCATTTTGAGGGGTAACATTTAACAACGCACTGCTTGAACTATCCCTTGCGTTGGGGAGGGAAGTACATCATAAGCCAACATGTGACAGCTTCTGGAAGCCATCTCATCCTTTTTTTGAAGGGGATACCAAATATTACAGCTAATATAGTTTTGTAATATTTGGTATCCCCTTGATTTTGAGGGGTTACATTTAACAATACACTGCTTGAACTATCCCTTGCGTTGGGGAGGGAAGTACATCATAAGCCTACACTGTGACAGCTTCTGGAAGCCATCTCATCCTTTTATTGAAGGGGATACCAAATATTACAGCTAATATAGTGTTGTAATATTTGGTATCCCCTTGATGTTGGGGGTAACATTTAACAAAGGATTGCTTGAAATATCCCTTGCATTGGGGAGGGGAGTACATCATAAGCCTACACTGTGACAGCTTCTGGAAGGCATCTCATCCTTTTTTTGAAGGGGATACCAAATATTACAGCTAATATAGTGTTGTAATATTTGGTATCCCCTTGATGTTGAGGGGTAACATTTAACAACGCACTGCTTGAACTATCCCTTGCATTGGGGAGGGCAGTACATCATTAGGCTTCACTGTGACAGCTTCTGGAAGCCATCCCATTCTTTTTTTGAAGGGGATACCAAATATAATGGCTAATATAGGGTTGTAATATTTGGTATCCCCTTGATGTTGAGGGGTAACATTTAACAAAGCACTGCTTGAACTATCCCTTGCATTGGGGAGGGGAGTACATTAAAGGCCTACACTGTCACAGCTTCTGGAAGCCATCTCATCCTTTTTTTGAAGGGGATACCAAATATAATGGTTAATATAGGGTTGTAATATTTGGTATCCCCTTGATGTTGAGGGATGACATTTAACCAAGCACTGCTTGAACTATCCCTTGCATTGGGGAGGGGAGTATATCATAAGCCTTCACTGTGACAGCTTCTGGAAGCCATCCCATTCTTTTTTTGAAGGGGATACCAAATATAATGGCTAATATAGGGTTGTAATATTTGGTATCCCCTTGATGTTGAGGGGCAACATTTAACAAAGCACTGCATGAACTATCCCTTGCAATGGGGAGGGGAGTACATCATAAGCCTACACTGCGACAGCTTCTGGAAGCCATCTCATTCTTCTTTTGAAGGGGATACCAAATATTACAGCTAATATAGTGTTGTAATATTTGGTATCCCCTTGATTTTGAGGGGTAACATTTAACAACGCACTGTTTGAACTATCCCTTGCATTGGGGAGGGGAGCACATCATAAACCTTTAATGTGACAGCTTCTGGAAGCCATCCCATCCTTTTTTTGAAGGGGATACCAAATATAATGGCTAATATAGTGTTGTAATATTTGGTATCCCCTTGATTTTGAGGGGTAATATTTAACAATGCAATGCTTGAACTATCCCTTGCGTTGGGGAGGGAAGTACATCATAAGCCTACACTGTGACAGCTTCTGGAAGCCATCTCATCCTTTTATTGAAGGGGATACCAAATATTACAGCTAATATAGTGTTGTAATATTTGGTATCCCCTTGATTTTGAGGGGTAACATTTAACAACGCACTGCTTGAACTATCCCCTGCGTTGGGGAGGGAAGTACATCATAAGCCTACACTGTGACAGCTTCTGGAAGCCATCTCATCCTTTTTTTGAAGGGGATACCAAATATTACAGCTAATATAGTGTTGTAATATTTGGTATCCCCTTGATTTTGAGGGGTAACATTTAACAAAGCACTGCTTGAACTATCCCTTGCGTTGGAGAGGGGAGTACATCATAAGCCTACACTGTGACAGCTTCTGGAAGCCATCCCATCCTTTTTTTGAAGGGGATACCAAATATAATGGGTAATATAGGGTTGTGATATTTGGTATCCCCTTGATGTTGAGGGGCAACATTTAACAAAGCAGTGCTTGAACTATCCCTTGCATTGGGGAGGGGAGTACATCATAAGCGCACACTGTGACAGCTTCTGGAAGCCACCTCATCCTTTTATTGAAGGGGATACCAAATATTACAGCTAATATAGTGTTGTAATATTTGGTATCCCCTTGATGTTGGGGGTAACATTTAACAAAGAATTGCTTGAAATATCCCTTGCATTGGGGAGGGGAGTACATCATAAGCCTACACTGTGACAGCTTCTGGAAGGCATCTCATCCTTTTTTTGAAGGGGATACCAAATATTACAGCTAATATAGTGTTGTAATATTTGGTATCCCCTTGATGTTGAGGGGTAACATTTAACAACGCACTGCTTGAACTATCCCTTGCATTGGGGAGGGCAGTACATCATAAGCCTTCACTGTGACAGCTTCTGGAAGCCATCCCATTATTTTTTTGAAGGGGATGCCAAATATAATGGCTAATATAGGGTTGTAATATTTGGTATCCCCTTGATGTTGAGGGGTAAAATTTAACAAAGCACTGCTTGAACTATCCCTTGCATTGGGGAGGGGAGTACATCATAGGCCTACACTGTCACAGCTTCTGGAAGCCATCTCATCCTTTTTTTGAAGGGGATACCAAATATAATGGTTAATATAGGGTTGTAATATTTGGTATCCCCTTGATGTTGAGGGGTGACATTTAACCAAGCACAGCTTGAACTATCCCTTGCATTGGGGAGCGGAGTACATCATAAGCCTACACTGCGACAGCTTCTGGAAGCCATCTCATTCTTCTTTTGAAGGGGATACCAAATATTACAGCTAATATAGTGTTGTAATATTTGGTATCCCCTTGATTTTGAGGGGTAACATTTAACAACGCACTGTTTGAACTATCCCTTGCATTGGGGAGGGGAGCACATCATAAGCCTTCAATGTGACAGCTTCTGGAAGCCATCCCATCCTTTTTTTGAAGGGGATACCAAATATAATGGCTTATATAGTGTTGTAATATTTGGTATCCCCTTGATTTTGAGGGGTAACATTTAACAAAGCACTGATTGAACGATCCCTTGCGTTGGGTAGGGGAGTACATCATAATCCTACACTGTGACAGCTTCTGGAAGCCATCTCATCCTTTTTTTGAAGGGGATACCAAATATTACAGCTAATATAGTGTTGTAATATTTGGTATCCTCTACATTTTGAGGGGTAACATTTAACAACGCACTGCTTGAACTATCCCTTGCGTTTGGGAGGGAAGTACATCATAAGCTTACACTGTGACAGCTTCTGGAAGCCATCTCATCCTTTTTTTGAAGGGGATACCAAATATTACAGCTAATATAGTGTTGTAATATTTGGTATCCCCTTGATTTTGAGGGGTAACATTTAACAATGCACTGCTTTAACTATCCCTTGCGTTGGGGAGGGAAGTACATCATAAGCCTACACTGTGACAGCTTCTGGAAGCCATCTCATCCTTTTATTGAAGGGGATACCAAATATTACAGCTAATATAGTGTTGTAATATTTGGTATCCCCTTGATTTTGAGGGGTAACATTTAACAACGCACTGCTTGAACTATCCCTTGCGTTGGGGAGGGAAGTACATCATAAGCCTACACTGTGACAGCTTCTGGAAGCCATTTCATCCTTTTTTTGAAGGGGATACCAAATATTGCAGCTAATATAGTGTTGTAATATTTGGTATCCCCTTGATTTTGAGGGGTAACATTTAACAAAGCACTGCTTGAACTATCCCTTGCGTTGGAGAGGGGAGTACATCATAAGCCTACACTGTGACAGCTTCTGGAAGCCATCCCATCCTTTTTTTGAAGGGGATACCAAATATAATGGGTAATATAGAGTTGTGATATTTGGTATCCCCTTGATGTGAGGGGCAACATTTAACAAAGCAGTGCTTGAACTATCCCTTGCATTGGGGAGGGGAGTACATCATAAGCGCACACTGTGACAGCTTCTGGAAGCCATCTCATCCTTTTATTGAAGGGGATACCAAATATTACAGCTAATATAGTGTTGTAATATTTGGTATCCCCTTGATGTTGGGGGTAACATTTAACAAAGGATTGCTTGAAATATCCCTTGCATTGGGGAGGGGAGTACATCATAAGCCTACACTGTGACAGCTTCTGGAAGGCATCTCATCCTTTTTTTGAAGGGGATACCAAATATTACAGCTAATATAGTGTTGTAATATTTGGTATCCCCTTGATGTTGAGGGGTAACATTTAACAACGCACTGCTTGAACTATCCCTTGCATGGGGAGGGCAGTACATCATAAGCCTTCACTGTGACAGCTTCTGGAACCCATCCCATTATTTTTTTGAAGGGGATACCAAATATAATGGCTAATATAGGGTTGTAATATTTGGTATCCCCTTGATGTTGAGGGGTAACATTTAACAAAGCACTGCTTGAACTATCCCTTGCATTGGGGAGGGGAGTACATCATAGGCCTACACTGTCACAGCTTCTGGAAGCCATCTCATCCTTTTTTTGAAGGGGATACCAAATATAATGGTTAATATAGGGTTGTAATATTTGGTATCCCCTTGATGTTGAGGGTTGACATTTAACCAAGCACTGCTTGAACTATCCCTTGCATTGGGGAGGGGAGTATATCATAAGTCTTCACTGTGACAGCTTCTGGAAGCCATCCCATTCTTTTTTGAAGGGGATACCAAATATAATGGCTAATATAGGGTTGTAATATTTGGTATCCCCTTGATGTTGAGGGGCAACATTTAACAAAGCACTGCTTGAACTATCCCTTGCAATGGGGAGGGGAGTACATCATAAGCCTACACTGCGACAGCTTCTGGAAGCCATCTCATTCTTCATTTGAAGGGGATACCAAATATTACAGCTAATATAGTGTTGTAATATTTGGTATCCCCTTGATTTTGAGAGGTAACATTTAACAACGCACTATTTGAACTATCCCTTGCATTGGGGAGGGGAGCACATCATAAGCCTTCAATGTGACAGCTTCTGGAAGCCATCCCATCCTTTTTTTGAAGGGGATACCAAATATAATGGCTTATATAGTGTTGTAATATTTGGTATCCCCTTGATTTTGAGGGGTAACATTTAACAAAGCACTGATTGAACGATCCCTTGCGTTGGGTAGGGGAGTACATCATAAGCCTACACTGTGACAGCTTCTGGAAGCCATCTCATCCTTTTTTTGAAGGGGATACCAAATATTACAGCTAATATAGTGTTGTAATATTTGGTATCCTCTTCATTTTGAGGGGTAACATTTAACAACGCACTGCTTGAACTATCCCTTGCGTTTGGGAGGGAAGTACATCATAAGCTTACACTGTGACAGCTTCTGGAAGCCATCTCATCCTTTTTTTGAAGGGGATACCAAATATTACAGCTAATATAGTGTTGTAATATTTGGTATCCCCTTGATTTTGAGGGGTAACATTTAACAATGCACTGCTTTAACTATCCCTTGCGTTGGGGAGGGAAGTACATCATAAGCCTACACTGTGACAGCTTCTGGAAGCCATCTCATCCTTTTATTGAAGGGGATACCAAATATTACAGCTAATATAGTGTTGTAATATTTGGTATCCCCTTGATTTTGAGGGGTAACATTTAACAACGCACTGCTTGAACTATCCCTTGCGTTGGAGAGGGAAGTACATCATAAGCCTACACTGTGACAGCTTCTGGAAGCCATCTAATCCTTTTTTTGAAGGGGATACCAAATATTACAGCTAATATAGTGTTGTAATATTTGGTATCCCCTTGATTTTGAGGGGTAACATTTAACAAAGCACTGCTTGAACTATCCCTTGCATTGGGGAGGGGAGTACATCATAAGCCTACACTGTGACAGCTTCTGGAAGGCATCTTATCCTTTTTTTGAAGGGGATACCAAATATTACAGCTAATATGGTGTTGTAATATTTGGTATCCCATTGATGTTGAGGGGTAACATTTAACAACGCACTGCTTGAACTATCCCTTGGATTGGGGAGGGGAGTACATCATAAGCCTACACTGTGACAGCTTCTGGAAGGCATCTCATCCTTTTTTTGAAGGGGATACCAAATATTACAGCTAATATAGTGTTGTAATATTTGGTATCCCCTTGATGTTGGGGGTAACATTTAACAAAGGACTGCTTGAAATATCCCTT
Source organism: Ambystoma mexicanum (assembly GCF_040938575.1). NCBI lineage: Eukaryota > Metazoa > Chordata > Amphibia > Caudata > Ambystomatidae > Ambystoma > Ambystoma mexicanum. The sequence continues at coordinate 942,556,802 of NC_090939.1, forward strand.
GCATTGGGGAGGGGAGTACATCATAAGCCTACACTCTGACAGCTTCTGGAAGGCATCTCATCCTTTTTTTGAAGGCGATACCAAATATTACAGCTAATATAGTGTTGTAATATTTGGTATCCCCTTGATGTTGAGGGGTAACATTTAACAACGCACTGCTTGAACTATCCCTTGCATTGGGGAGGGGAGTACATCATAAGCCTACACTGTGACAGCTTCTGGAAGGCATCTCATCCTTTTTTTGAAGGGGATACCAAATATTACAGCTAATATGGTGTTGTAATATTTAGTATCCCATTGATGTTGGGGGTAACATTTAACAAAGGATTGCTTGAAATATCCCTTGCATTGGGGAGGGGAGTACATCATAAGCCTACACTCTGACAGCTTCTGGAAGGCATCTCATCCTTTTATTGAAGGGGCTACCAAATATTACAGCTAATATAGTGTTGTAATATTTGGTATCCCCTTGATGTTGAGGGGTAACATTTAACAACGCACTGCTTGAACTATCCCTTGCATTGGGGAGGGCAGTACATCATAAGCCTTCACTGTGCCAGCTTCTGGAAGCCATCCCATTATTTTTTTGAAGGGGATACCAAATATAATGGCTAATATAGGGTTGTAATATTTGGTATCCCCTTGATGTTGACGGGTAACATTTAACAAAGCACTGCTTGAACTATCCCTTGCATTGGGGAGGGGAGTACATCATAGGCCTACACTGTCACAGCTTCTGGAAGCCATCTCATCCTTTTTTTGAAGGGGATACCAAATATAATGGTTAATATAGGTTTGTAATATTTGGTATCCCCTTGATGTTGAGGGGTGACATTTAACCAAGCACTGCTTGAACTATCCCTTGCATTGGGGAGGGGAGTATATCATAAGCCTTCACTGTGACAGCTTCTGGAAGCCATCCCATTCTTTTTTTGAAGGGGATACCAAATATAATGGCTAATATAGGGTTGTAATATTTGGTATCCCCTTGATGTTGAAGGGCAACATTTAACAAAGCACTGCTTGAACTATCCCTTGCAATGGGGAGGGGAGTACATCATAAGCCTACACTGCGACAGCTTCTGGAAGCCATCTCATTCTTCTTTTGAAGGGGATACCAAATATTACAGCTAATATAGTGTTGTAATATTTGGTATCCCCTTGATTTTGAGGGGTAACATTTAACAACGCACTGTTTGAACTATCCCTTGCATTGGGGAGGGGAGCACATCATAAGCCTTCAATGTGACAGCTTCTGGAAGCCATCCCATCCTTTTTTTGAAGGGGATACCAAATATAATGGCTTATATAGTGTTGTAATATTTGGTACCCCCTTGATTTTGAGGGGTAACATTTAACAAAGCACTGATTGAACGATCCCTTGCGTTGGGTAGGGGAGTACATCATAAGCCTACACTGTGACAGCTTCTGGAAGCCATCTCATCCTTTTTTTGAAGGGGATACCAAATATTACAGCTAATATAGTGTTGTAATATTTGGTATCCTCTTCATTTTGAGGGGTAACATTTAACAACGCACTGCTTGAACTATCCCTTGCGTTTGGGAGGGAAGTACATCATAAGCTTACACTGTGACAGCTTCTGGAAGCCATCTCATCCTTTTTTTGAAGGGGATACCAAATATTACAGCTAATATAGTGTTGTAATATTTGGTATCCCCTTGATTTTGAGGGGTAGCATTTAACAATGCACTGCTTTAACTATCCCTTGCGTTGGGGAGGGAAGTACATCATAAGCCTACACTGTGACAGCTTCTGGAAGCCATCTCATCCTTTTATTGAAGGGGATACCAAATATTACAGCTAATATAGTGTTGTAATATTTGGTATCCCCTTGATTTTGAGGAGTAACATTTAACAACGCACTGCTTGAACTATCCCTTGCGTTGGGGAGGGAAGTACATCATAAGCCTACACTGTGACAGCTTCTGGAAGCCATTTCATCCTTTTTTTGAAGGGGATACCAAATATTACAGCTAATATAGTGTTGTAATATTTGGTATCCCCTTGATTTTGAGGGGTAACATTTAACAAAGCACTGCTTGAACTATCCCTTGCGTTGGAGAGGGGAGTACATCATAAGCCTACACTGTGACAGCTTCTGGAAGCCATCCCATCCTTTTTTTGAAGGGGATACCAAATATAATGGGTAATATAGGGTTGTGATATTTGGTATCCCCTTGATGTTGAGGGGCAACATTTAACAAAGCAGTGCTTGAACTATCCCTTGCATTGGGGAGGGGAGTACATCATAAGCGCACACTGTGACAGCTTCTGGAAGCCATCTCATCCTGTTATTGAAGGGGATACCAAATATTACAGCTAATATAGTGTTGTAATATTTGGTATCCCCTTGATGTTGGGGGTAACATTTAACAAAGGATTGCTTGAAATATCCCTTGCATTGGGGAGGGGAGTACATCATAAGCCTACACTGTGACAGCTTCTGGAAGGCATCTCATCCTTTTTTTGAAGGGGATACCAAATATTACAGCTAATATAGTGTTGTAATATTTGGTATCCCCTTGATGTTGAGGGGTAACATTTAACAACGCACTGCTTGAACTATCCCTTGCATTGGGGAGGGCAGTACATCATAAGCCTTCACTGTGACAGCTTCTGGAACCCATCCCATTATTTTTTTGAAGGGGATACCAAATATAATGGCTAATATAGGGTTGTAATATTTGGTATCCCCTTGATGTTGAGGGGTAACATTTAACAAAGCACTGCTTGAACTATCCCTTGCATTGGGGAGGGGAGTACATCATAGGCCTACACTGTCACAGCTTCTGGAAGCCATCTCATCCTTTTTTTGAAGGGGATACCAAATATAATGGTTAATATAGGGTTGTAATATTTGGTATCCCCTTGATGTTGAGGGTTGACATTTACCAAGCACTGCTTGAACTATCCCTTGCATTGGGGAGGGGAGTATATCATAAGTCTTCACTGTGACAGCTTCTGGAAGCCATCCCATTCTTTTTTGAAGGGGATACCAAATATTACAGCTAATATAGTGTTGTAATATTTGGTATCCCCTTGATTTTGAGGGGTAACATTTAACAAAGCACTATTTGAACTATCCCTTGCATTGGGGAGGGGAGCACATCATAAGCCTTCAATGTGACAGCTTCTGGAAGCCATCCCATCCTTTTTTTGAAGGGGATACCAAATATTACAGCTAATATAGTGTTGTAATATTTGGTATCCTCTTCATTTTGAGGGGTAACATTTAACAACGCACTGCTTGAACTATCCCTTGCGTTTGGGAGGGAAGTACATCATAAGCTTACACTGTGACAGCTTCTGGAAGCCATCTCATCCTTTTTTTGAAGGGGATACCAAATATTACAGCTAATATAGTGTTGTAATATTTGGTATCCCCTTGATTTTGAGGGGTAACTTTTAACAATGCACTGCTTTAACTATCCCTTGCGTTGGGGAGGGAAGTACATCATAAGCCTACACTGTGACAGCTTCTGGAAGCCATCTCATCCTTTTATTGAAGGGGATACCAAATATTACAGCTAATATAGTGTTGTAATATTTGGTATCCCCTTGATTTTGAGGGTTAACATTTAACAACGCACTGCTTGAACTATCCCTTGCGTTGGAGAGGGAAGTACATCATAAGCCTACACTGTGACAGCTTCTGGAAGCCATCTAATCCTTTTTTTGAAGGGGATACCAAATATTACAGCTAATATAGTGTTGTAATATTTGGTATCCCCTTGATTTTGAGGGGTAACATTTAACAAAGCACTGCTTGAACTATCCCTTGCATTGGGGAGGGGAGTACATCATAAGCCTACACTGTGACAGCTTCTGGAAGGCATCTTATCCTTTTTTTGAAGGGGATACCAAATATTACAGCTAATATGGTGTTGTAATATTTGGTATCCCATTGATGTTGGGGGTAACATTTAACAAAGGATTGCTTGAAATATCCCTTGCATTGGGGAGGGGAGTACATCATAAGCCTACACTGTGACAGCTTCTGGAAGGCATCTCATCCTTTTTTTGAAGGGGATACCAAATATTACAGCTAATATAGTGTTGTAATATTTGGTATCCCCTTGATGTTGAGGGGTAACATTTAACAACGCACTGCTTGAACTATCCCTTGCATTGGGGAGGGGAGTACATCATAAGCCTACACTGTGACAGCTTCTGGAAGGCATCTCATCCTTTTTTTGAAGGGGATACCAAATATTACAGCTAATATAGTGTTGTAATATTTGGTATCCCCTTGATGTTGGGGGTAACATTTAACAAAGGACTGCTTGAAATATCCCTTGCATTGGGGAGGGGAGTACATCATAAGCCTACACTCTGACAGCTTCTGGAAGGCATCTCATCCTTTTTTTGAAGGCGATACCAAATATTACAGCTAATATAGTGTTGTAATATTTGGTATCCCCTTGATGTTGAGGGGTAACATTTAACAACGCACTGCTTGAACTATCCCTTGCATTGGGGAGGGGAGTACATCGTAAGCCTACACTGTGACAGCTTCTGGAAGGCATCTCATCCTTTTTTTGAAGGGGATACCAAATATTACAGCTAATATGGTGTTGTAATATTTAGTATCCCATTGATGTTGGGGGTAACATTTAACAAAGGATTGCTTGAAATATCCCTTGCATTGGGGAGGGGAGTACATCATAAGCCTACACTCTGACAGCTTCTGGAAGGCATCTCATCCTTTTATTGAAGGGGATACCAAATATTACAGCTAATATAGTGTTGTAATATTTGGTATCCCCTTGATGTTGAGGGGTAACATTTAACAACGCACTGCTTGAACTATCCCTTGCATTGGGGAGGGCAGTACATCATAAGCCTTCACTGTGACAGTTTCTGGAAGCCATCCCATTATTTTTTTGAAGGGGATACCAAATATAATGGCTAATATAGGGTTGTAATATTTGGTATCCCCTTGATGTTGAGGGGTAACATTTAATAAAGCACTGCTTGAACTATCCCTTGCATTGGGCAGGGGAGTACATCATAGGCCTACACTGTCACAGCTTCTGGAAGCCATCTCATCCTTTTTTTGAAGGGGATACCAAATATAATGGTTAATATAGGTTTGTAATATTTGGTATCCCCTTGATGTTGAGGGGTGACATTTAACCAAGCACTGCTTGAACTATCCCTTGCATTGGGGAGGGGAGTATATCATAAGCCTTCACTGTGACAGCTTCTGGAAGCCATCCCATTCTTTTTTTGAAGGGGATACCAAATATAATGGCTAATATAGGGTTGTAATATTTGGTATCCCCTTGATGTTGAAGGGCAACATTTAACAAAGCACTGCTTGAACTATCCCTTGCAATGGGGAGGGGAGTACATCATAAGCCTACACTGCGACAGCTTCTGGAAGCCATCTCATCCTTTTTTTGAAGGGGATACCAAATATTACAGCTAATATAGTGTTGTAATATTTGGTATCCTCTTCATTTTGAGGGGTAACATTTAACAACGCACTGCTTGAACTATCCCTTGCGTTGGGGAGGGAAGTACATCATAAGCTTACACTGTGACAGCTTCTGGAAGCCATCTCATCCTTTTTTTGAAGGGGATACCAAATATTACAGCTAATATAGTGTTGTAATATTTGGTATCCCCTTGATTTTGAGGGGTAACATTTAACAATGCACTGCTTTAACTATCCCTTGCGTTGGGGAGGGAAGTACATCATAAGCCTACACTGTGACAGCTTCTGGAAGCCATCTCATCCTTTTATTGAAGGGGATACCAAATATTACAGCTAATATAGTGTTGTAATATTTGGTATCCCCTTGATTTTGAGGGGTAACATTTAACAACGCACTGTTTGAACTATCCCTTGCATTGGGGAGGGGAGCACATCATAAGCCTTCAATGTGACAGCTTCTGGAAGCCATCCCATCCTTTTTTGAAGGGGATACCAAATATAATGGCTTATAAAGTGTTGTAATATTTGGTATCCCCTTGATTTTGAGGGGTAACATTTAACAAAGCACTGATTGAACGATCCCTTGCGTTGGGTAGGGGAGTACATCATAAGCCTACACTGTGACAGCTTCTGGAAGCCATCTCATCCTTTTTTTGAAGGGGATACCAAATATTACAGCTAATATAGTGTTGTCATATTTGGTATCCTCTTCATTTTGAGGGGTAACATTTAACAACGCACTGCTTGAACTATCCCTTGCGTTTGGGAGGGAAGTACATCATAAGCTTACACTGTGACAGCTTCTGGAAGCCATCTCATCCTTTTTTTGAAGGGGATACCAAATATTACAGCTAATATAGTGTTGTAATATTTGGTATCCCCTTGATTTTGAGGGGTAACATTTAACAATGCACTGCTTTAACTATCCCTTGCGTTGGGGAGGGAAGTACATCATAAGCCTACACTGTGACAGCTTCTGGAAGCCATCTCATCCTTTTATTGAAGGGGATACCAAATATTACAGCTAATATAGTGTTGTAATATTTGGTATCCCCTTGATTTTGAGGGGTAACATTTAACAACGCACTGCTTGAACTATCCCTTGCGTTGGGGAGGGAAGTACATCATAAGCCTACACTGTGACAGCTTCTGGAAGCCATTTCATCCTTTTTTTGAAGGGGATACCAAATATTACAGCTAATATAGTGTTATAATATTTGGTATCCCCTTGATTTTGAGGGGTAACATTTAACAAAGCACTGCTTGAACTATCCCTTGCGTTGGAGAGGGGAGTACATCATAAGCCTACACTGTGACAGCTTCTGGAAGCCATCCCATCCTTTTTTTGAAGGGGATACCAAATATAATGGGTAATATAGGGTTGTGATATTTGGTATCCCCTTGATGTTGAGGGGCAACATTTAACAAAGCAGTGCTTGAACTATCCTTTGCATTGGGGAGGGCAGTACATCATAAGCCGTCACTGTGACAGCTTCTGGAAGCCATCCCATTATTTTTTTGAAGGGGATACCAAATATAATGGCTAATATAGGGTTGTAATATTTGGTATCCCCTTGATGTTGAGGGGTAACATTTAACAAAGCACTGCTTGAACTATCCCTTGCATTGGGGAGGGGAGTACATCATAGGCCTACACTGTCACAGCTTCTGGAAGCCATCTCATCCTTTTTTTGAAGGGGATACCAAATATAATGGTTAATATAGGGTTGTAATATTTGGTATCCCCTTGATGTTGAGGGGTGACATTTAACCAAGCACTGCTTGAACTATCCCTTGCATTGGGGAGGGGAGTATATCATAAGTCTTCACTGTGACAGCTTCTGGAAGCCATCCCATTCTTTTTTGAAGGGGATACCAAATATAATGGCTAATATAGGGTTGTAATATTTGGTATCCCCTTGATGTTGAGGGGCAACATTTAACAAAGCACTGCTCGAACTATCCCTTGCAATGGGGAGGGGAGTACATCATAAGCCTACACTGCGACAGCTTCTGGAAGCCATCTCATTCTTCATTTGAAGGGGATACCAAATATTACAGCTAATATAGTGTTGTAATATTTGGTATCCCCTTGATTTTGAGGGGTAACATTTAACAACGCACTGTTTGAACTATCCCTTGCATTGGGGAGGGGAGCACATCATAAGCCTTCAATGTGACAGCTTCTGGAAGCCATCCCATCCTTTTATTGAAGGGGATACCAAATATTACAGCTAATATAGTGTTGTAATATTTGGTATCCCCTTGATGTTGAGGGGTAACATTTAACAACGCACTGCTTGAACTATCCCTTGCATTGGGGAGGGCAGTACATCATAAGCCTTCACTGTGACAGCTTCTGGAAGCCATCCCATTATTTTTTTGAAGGGGATACCCAATATAATGGCTAATATGGGGTTGTAATATTTGGTATCCCCTTGATGTTGAGGGGTAACATTTAACAAAGCACTGCTTGAACTATCCCTTGCATTGGGGAGGGGAGTACATCATAGGCCTACACTGTCACAGCTTCTGGAAGCCATCTCATCCTTTTTTTGAAGGGGATACCAAATATAATGGTTAATATAGGTTTGTAATATTTGGTATCCCCTTGATGTTGAGGGGTGACATTTAACCAAGCACTGCTTGAACTATCCCTTGCATTGGGGAGGGGAGTATATCATAAGCCTTCACTGTGACAGCTTCTGGAAGCCATCCCATTCTTTTTTTGAAGGGGATACCAAATATAATGGCTAATATAGGGTTGTAATATTTGGTATCCCCTTGATGTTGAAGGGCAACATTTAACAAAGCACTGCTTGAACTATCCCTTGCAATGGGGAGGGGAGTACATCATAAGCCTACACTGCGACAGCTTCAGGAAGCCATCTCATTCTTCTTTTGAAGGGGATACCAAATATTACAGCTAATATAGTGTTGTAATATTAGGTATCCCCTTGATTTTGAGGGGTAACATTTAACAACGCACTGTTTGAACTATCCCTTGCATTGGGGAGGGGAGCACATCATAAGCCTTCAATGTGACAGCTTCTGGAAGCCATCCCATCCTTTTTTTGAAGGGGATACCAAATATAATGGCTTATATAGTGTTGTAATATTTGGTATCCCCTTGATTTTGAGGGGTAACATTTAACAAAGCACTGATTGAACGATCCCTTGCGTTGGGTAGGGGAGTACATCATAAGCCTACACTGTGACAGCTTCTGGAAGCTATCTCATCCTTTTTTTGAAGGGGATACCAAATATTACAGCTAATATAGTGTTGTAATATTTGGTATCCTCTTCATTTTGAGGGGTAACATTTAACAACGCACTGCTTGAACTATCCCTTGCGTTTGGGAGGGAAGTACATCATAAGCTTACACTGTGACAGCTTCTGGAAGCCATCTCATCCTTTTTTTGAAGGGGATACCAAATATTACAGCTAATATAGTGTTGTAATATTTAGTATCCCCTTGATTTTGAGGGGTAACATTTAACAATGCACTGCTTTATCTATCCCTTGCGTTGGGGAGGGAAGTACATCATAAGCCTACACTGTGACAGCTTCTGGAAGCCATCTCATCCTTTTATTGAAGGGGATACCAAATATTACAGCTAATATAGTGTTGTAATATTTGGTATCCCCTTGATTTTGAGGAGTAACATTTAACAACGCACTGCTTGAACTATCCCTTGCGTTGGGGAGGGAAGTACATCATAAGCCTACACTGTGACAGCTTCTGGAAGCAATTTCATCCTTTTTTTGAAGGGGATACCAAATATTACAGCTAATATAGTGTTGTAATATTTGGTATCCCCTTGATTTTGAGGGGTAACATTTAACAAAGCACTGCTTGAACTATCCCTTGCGTTGGAGAGTGGAGTACATCATAAGCCTACACTGTGACAGCTTCTGGAAGCCATCCCATCCTTTTTTTGAAGGGGATACCAAATATAATGGGTAATATAGGGTTGTGATATTTGGTATCCCCTTGATGTTGAGGGGCAACATTTAACAAAGCAGTGCTTGAACTATCCCTTGCATTGGGGAGGGGAGTACATCATAAGCGCACACTGTGACAGCTTCTGGAAGCCATCTCATCCTTTTATTGAAGGGGATACCAAATATTACAGCTAATATAGTGTTGTAATATTTGGTATCCCCTTGATGTTGGGGGTAACATTTAACAAAGGATTGCTTGAAATATCCCTTGCATTGGGGAGGGGAGTACATCATAAGCCTACACTGTGACAGCTTCTGGAAGGCATCTCATCCTTTTTTTGAAGGGGATACCAAATATTACAGCTAATATAGTGTTGTAATATTTGGTATCCCCTTGATGTTGAGGGGTAACATTTAACAACGCACTGCTTGAACTATCCCTTGCATTGGGGAGGGCAGTACATCATAAGCCTTCACTGTGACAGCTTCTGGAACCCATCCCATTATTTTTTTGAAGGGGATACCAAATATAATGGCTAATATAGGGTTGTAATATTTGGTATCCCCTTGATGTTGAGGGGTAACATTTAACAAAGCACTGCTTGAACTATCCCTTGCATTGGGGAGGGGAGTACATCATAGGCCTACACTGTCACAGCTTCTGGAAGCCATCTCATCCTTTTTTTGAAGGGGATACCAAATATAATGGTTAATATAGGGTTGTAATATTTGGTATCCCCTTGATGTTGAGGGTTGACATTTAACCAAGCACTGCTTGAACTATCCCTTGCATTGGGGAGGGGAGTATATCATAAGTCTTCACTGTGACAGCTTCTGGAAGCCATCCCATTCTTTTTTGAAGGGGATACCAAATATAATGGCTAATATAGGGTTGTAATATTTGGTATCCCCTTGATGTTGAGGGGCAACATTTAACAAAGCACTGCTTGAACTATCCCTTGCAATGGGGAGGGGAGTACATCATAAGCCTACACTGCGACAGCTTCTGGAAGCCATCTCATTCTTCATTTGAAGGGGATACCAAATATTACAGCTAATATAGTGTTGTAATATTTGGTATCCCCTTGATTTTGAGGGGTAACATTTAACAACGCACTATTTGAACTATCCCTTGCATTGGGGAGGGGAGCACATCATAAGCCTTCAATGTGACAGCTTCTGGAAGCCATCCCATCCTTTTTTTGAAGGGGATACCAAATATAATGGCTTATATAGTGTTGTAATATTTGGTATCCCCTTGATTTTGAGGGGTAACATTTAACAAAGCACTGATTGAACGATCCCTTGCGTTGGGTAGGGGAGTACATCATAAGCCTACACTGTGACAGCTTCTGGAAGCCATCTCATCCTTTTTTTGAAGGGGATACCAAATATTACAGCTAATATAGTGTTGTAATATTTGGTATCCTCTTCATTTTGAGGGGTAACATTTAACAACGCACTGCTTGAACTATCCCTTGCGTTTGGGAGGGAAGTACATCATAAGCTTACACTGTGACAGCTTCTGGAAGCCATCTCATCCTTTTTTTGAAGGGGATACCAAATATTACAGCTAATATAGTGTTGTAATATTTGGTATCCCCTTGATTTTGAGGGGTAACTTTTAACAATGCACTGCTTTAACTATCCCTTGTGTTGGGGAGGGAAGTACATCATAAGCCTACACTGTGACAGCTTCTGGAAGCCATCTCATCCTTTTATTGAAGGGGATACCAAATATTACAGCTAATATAGTGTTGTAATATTTGGTATCCCCTTGATTTTGAGGGGTAACATTTAACAACGCACTGCTTGAACTATCCCTTGCGTTGGAGAGGGAAGTACATCATAAGCCTACACTGTGACAGCTTCTGGAAGCCATCTAATCCTTTTTTTGAAGGGGATACCAAATATTACAGCTAATATAGTGTTGTAATATTTGGTATCCCCTTGATTTTGAGGGGTAACATTTACCAAAGCACTGCTTGAACTATCCCTTGCATTGGGGAGGGGAGTACATCATAAGCCTACACTGTGACAGCTTCTGGAAGGCATCTTATCCTTTTTTTGAAGGGGATACCAAATATTACAGCTAATATGGTGTTGTAATATTTGGTATCCCATTGATGTTGGGGGTAACATTTAACAAAGGATTGCTTGAAATATCCCTTGCATTGGGGAGGGGAGTACATCATAAGCCTACACTGTGACAGCTTCTGGAAGGCATCTCATCCTTTTTTTGAAGGGGATACCAAATATTACAGCTAATATAGTGTTGTAATATTTGGTATCCCCTTGATGTTGAGGGGTAACATTTAACAACGCACTGCTTGAACTATCCCTTGCATTGGAGAGGGGAGTACATCATAAGCCTACACTGTGACAGCTTCTGGAAGGCATCTCATCCTTTTTTTGAAGGGGATACCAAATATTACAGCTAATATAGTGTTGTAATATTTGGTATCCCCTTGATGTTGGGGGTAACATTTAACAAAGGACTGCTTGAAATATCCCTTGCATTGGGGAGGGGAGTACATCATAAGCCTACACTCTGACAGCTTCTGGAAGGCATCTCATCCTTTTTTTGAAGGCGATACCAAATATTACAGCTAATATAGTGTTGTAATATTTGGTATCCCCTTGATGTTGAGGGGTAACATTTAACAACGCACTGCTTGAACTATCCCTTGCATTGGGGAGGGGAGTACATCATAAGCCTACACTGTGACAGCTTCTGGAAGGCATCTCATCCTTTTTTTGAAGGGGATACCAAATATTACAGCTAATATGGTGTTGTAATATTTAGTATCCCATTGATGTTGGGGGTAACATTTAACAAAGGATTGCTTGAAATATCCCTTGCATTGGGGAGGGGAGTACATCATAAGCCTACACTCTGACAGCTTCTGGAAGGCATCTCATCCTTTTACTGAAGGGGATACCAAATATTACAGCTAATATAGTGTTGTAATATTTGGTATCCCCTTGATGTTGAGGGGTAACATTTAACAACGCACTGCTTGAACTATCCCTTGCATTGGGGAGGGCAGTACATCATAAGCCTTCACTGTGACAGCTTCTGGAAGCCATCCCATTATTTTTTTGAAGGGGATACCAAATATAATGGCTAATATAGGGTTGTAATATTTGGTATCTCCTTGATGTTGAGGTGTAACATTTAATAAAGCACTGCTTGAACTATCCCTTGCATTGGGGAGGGGAGTACATCATAGGCCTACACTGTCACAGCTTCTGGAAGCCATCTCATCCTTTTTTTGAAGGGGATACCAAATATAATGGTTAATATAGGTTTGTAATATTTGGTATCCCCTTGATGTTGAGGGGTGACATTTAACCAAGCACTGCTTGAACTATCCCTTGCATTGGGGAGGGGAGTATATCATAAGCCTTCACTGTGACAGCTTCTGGAAGCCATCCCATTCTTTTTCTGAAGGGGATACCAAATATAATGGCTAATATAGGGTTGTAATATTTGGTATCCCCTTGATGTTGAAGGGCAACATTTAACAAAGCACTGCTTGAACTATCCCTTGCAATGGGGAGGGGAGTACATCATAAGCCTACACTGCGACAGCTTCTGGAAGCCATCTCATCCTTTTTTTGAAGGGGATACCAAATATTACAGCTAATATAGTGTTGTAATATTTGGTATCCTCTTCATTTTGAGGGGTAACATTTAACAACGCACTGCTTGAACTATCCCTTGCGTTGGGGAGGGAAGTACATCATAAGCTTACACTGTGACAGCTTCTGGAAGCCATCTCATCCTTTTTTTGAAGGGGATACCAAATATTACAGCTAATATAGTGTTGTAATATTTGGTATCCCCTTGATTTTGAGGGGTAACATTTAACAATGCACTGCTTTAACTATCCCTTGCGTTGGGGAGGGAAGTACATCATAAGCCTACACTGTGACAGCTTCTGGAAGCCATCTCATCCTTTTATTGAAGGAGATACCAAATATTACAGCTAATATAGTGTTGTAATATTTGGTATCCCCTTGATTTTGAGGGGTAACATTTAACAACGCACTGTTTGAACTATCCCTTGCATTGGGGAGGGGAGCACATCATAAGCCTTCAATGTGACAGCTTCTGGAAGCCATCCCATCCTTTTTTGAAGGGGATACCAAATATAATGGCTTATAAAGTGTTGTAATATTTGGTATCCCCTTGATTTTGAGGGGTAACATTTAACAAAGCACTGATTGAATGATCCCTTGCGTTGGGTAGGGGAGTACATCATAAGCCTACACTGTGACAGCTTCTGGAAGCCATCTCATCCTTTTTTTGAAGGGGATACCAAATATTACAGCTAATATAGTGTTGTCATATTTGGTATCCTCTTCATTTTGAGGGGTAACATTTAACAACGCACTGCTTGAACTATCCCTTGCGTTTGGGAGGGAAGTACATCATAAGCTTACACTGTGACAGCTTCTGGAAGCCATCTCATCCTTTTTTTGAAGGGGATACCAAATATTACAGCTAATATAGTGTTGTAATATTTGGTATCCCCTTGATTTTGAGGGGTAACATTTAACAATGCACTGCTTTAACTATCCCTTGCGTTGGGGAGGGAAGTACATCATAAGCCTACACTGTGACAGCTTCTGGAAGCCATCTCATCCTTTTATTGAAGGGGATACCAAATATTACAGCTAATATAGTGTTGTAATATTTGGTATCCCCTTGATTTTGAGGGGTAACATTTAACAACGCACTGCTTGAACTATCCCTTGCGTTGGGGAGGGAAGTACATCATAAGCCTACACTGTGACAGCTTCTGGAAGCCATTTCATCCTTTTTTTGAAGGGGATACCAAATATTACAGCTAATATAGTGTTGTAATATTTGGTATCCCCTTGATTTTGAGGGGTAACATTTAACAAAGCACTGCTTGAACTATCCCTTGCGTTGGAGAGGGGAGTACATCATAAGCCTACACTGTGACAGCTTCTGGAAGCCATCCCATCCTTTTTTTGAAGGGGATACCAAATATAATGGGTAATATAGGGTTGTGATATTTGGTATCCCCTTGATGTTGAGGGGTAACATTTAACAACGCACTGCTTGAACTATCCCTTGCGTTGGGGAGGGAAGTACATCATAAGCCTACACTGTGACAGCTTCTGGAAGCCATTTCATCCTTTTTTTGAAGGGGATACCAAATATTACAGCTAATATAGTGTTGTAATATTTGGTATCCCCTTGATTTTGAGGGGTAACATTTAACAAAGCACTGCTTGAACTATCCCTTGCGTTGGAGAGGGGAGTACATCATAAGCCTACACTGTGACAGCTTCTGGAAGCCATCCCATCCTTTTTTTGAAGGGGATACCAAATATAATGGTTAATATAGGGTTGTAATATTTGGTATCCCCTTGATGTTGAGGGGTGACATTTAACCAAGCACTGCTTGAACTATCCCTTGCATTGGGGAGGGGAGTATATCATAAGTCTTCACTGTGACAGCTTCTGGAAGCCATCCCATTCTTTTTTGAAGGGGATACCAAATATAATGGCTAATATAGGGTTGTAATATTTGGTATCCCCTTGATGTTGAGGGGCAACATTTAACAAAGCACTGCTTGAACTATCCCTTGCAATGGGGAGGGGAGTACATCATAAGCCTACACTGTGACAGCTTCTGGAAGCCATCCCATCCTTTTTTTGAAGGGGATACCAAATATAATGGGTAATATAGGGTTGTGATATTTGGTATCCCCTTGATGTTGAGGGGTAACATTTAACAACGCACTGCTTGAACTATCCCTTGCGTTGGGGAGGGAAGTACATCATAAGCCTACACTGTGACAGCTTCTGGAAGCCATTTCATCCTTTTTTTGAAGGGGATACCAAATATTACAGCTAATATAGTGTTGTAATATTTGGTATCCCCTTGATTTTGAGGGGTAACATTTAACAAAGCACTGCTTGAACTATCCCTTGCGTTGGAGAGGGGAGTACATCATAAGCCTACACTGTGACAGCTTCTGGAAGCCATCCCATCCTTTTTTTGAAGGGGATACCAAATATAATGGGTAATATAGGGTTGTGATATTTGGTATCCCCTTGATTTTGAGGGGTAACATTTAACAACGCACTGCTTGAACTATCCCTTGCGTTGGGAAGGGAAGTACATCATAAGCCTACTCTGTGACAGCTTCTGGAAGCCATTTCATCCTTTTTTTGAAGGGGATACCAAATATTACAGCTAATATAGTGTTGTAATATTTGGTATCCCCTTGATTTTGAGGGGTAACATTTAACAAAGCACTGCTTGAACTATCCCTTGCGTTGGAGAGGGGAGTACATCATAAGCCTACACTGTGACAGCTTCTGGAAGCCATCCCATCCTTTTTTTGAAGGGGATACCAAATATAATGGGTAATATAGGGTTGTGATATTTGGTATCCCCTTGATGTTGAGGGGCAACATTTAACAAAGCAGTGCTTGAACTATCCTTTGCATTGGGGAGGGCAGTACATCATAAGCCTTCACTGTGACAGCTTCTGGAAGCCATCCCATTATTTTTTTGAAGGGGATACCAAATATAATGGCTAATATAGTGTTGTAATATTTGGTATCCCCTTGATTTTGAGGGGTAACAATTAACAACGCACTGCTTGAACTATCCCTTGCGTTGGGGAGGGAAGTACATCATAAGCCTACACTGTGACAGCTTCTGGAAGCCATTTCATCCTTTTTTTGAAGGGGATACCAAATATTACAGCTAATATAGTGTTGTAATATTTGGTATCCCCTTGATTTTGAGGGGTAACATTTAACAAAGCACTGCTTGAACTATCCCTTGCGTTGGAGAGGGGAGTACATCATAAGCCTACACTGTGACAGCTTCTGGAAGCCATCCCATCCTTTTTTTGAAGGGGATACCAAATATAATGGGTAATATAGGGTTGTGATATTTGGTATCCCCTTGATGTTGAGGGGCAACATTTAACAAAGCAGTGCTTGAACTATCCTTTGCATTGGGGAGGGCAGTACATCATAAGCCTTCACTGTGACAGCTTCTGGAAGCCATCCCATTATTTTTTTGAAGGGGATACCAAATATAATGGCTAATATAGGGTTGTAATATTTGGTATCCCCTTGATGTTGAGGGGTAACATTTAACAAAGCACTGCTTGAACTATCCCTTGCATTGGGGAGGGGAGTACATCATAGGCCTACACTGTCACAGCTTCTGGAAGCCATCTCATCCTTTTTTTGAAGGGGATACCAAATATAATGGTTAATATAGGGTTGTAATATTTGGTATCCCCTTGATGTTGAGGGGTGACATTTAACCAAGCACTGCTTGAACTATCCCTTGCAATGGGGAGGGGAGTACATCATAAGCCTACACTGCGACAGCTTCTGGAAGCCATCTCATTCTTCATTTGAAGGGGATACCAAATATTACAGCTAATATAGTGTTGTAATATTTGGTATCCCCTTGATTTTGAGGGGTAACATTTAACAACGCACTGTTTGAACTATCCCTTGCATTGGGGAGGGGAGCACATCATAAGCCTTCAATGTGACAGCTTCTGGAAGCCATCCCATCCTTTTTTTGAAGGGGATACCAAATATAATGGCTTATATAGTGTTGTAATATTTGGTATCCCCTTGATTTTGAGGGGTAACATTTAACAAAGCACTGATTGAACGATCCCTTGCGTTGGGTAGGGGAGTACATCATAAGCCTACACTGTGACAGCTTCTGGAAGCCATCTCATCCTTTTTTTGAAGGGGATACCAAATATTACAGCTAATATAGTGTTGTAATATTTGGTATCCTCTTCATTTTGAGGGGTAACATTTAACAACGCACTGCTTGAATTATCCCTTGCGTTTGGGAGGGAAGTACATCATAAGCTTACACTGTGACAGCTTCTGGAAGCCATCTCATCCTTTTTTTGAAGGGGATACCAAATATTACAGCTAATATAGTGTTGTAATATTTGGTATCCCCTTGATTTTGAGGGGTAACATTTAACAATGCACTGCTTTAACTATCCCTTGCGTTGCGGAGGGAAGTACATCATAAGCCTACACTGTGACAGCTTCTGGAAGCCATCTCATCCTTTTATTGAAGGGGATACCAAATATTACAGCTAATATAGTGTTGTAATATTTGGTATCCCCTTGATTTTGAGGGGTAACATTTAACAACGCACTGCTTGAACTATCCCTTGCGTTGGAGAGGGAAGTACATCATAAGCCTACACTGTGACAGCTTCTGGAAGCCATCTCATCCTTTTTTTGAAGGGGATACCAAATATTACAGCTAATATAGTGTTGTAATATTTGGTATCCCCTTGATTTTGAGGGGTAACATTTAACAAAGCACTGCTTGAACTATCCCTTGCATTGGGGAGGGGAGTACATCATAAGCCTACACTGTGACAGCTTCTGGAAGGCATCTTATCCTTTTTTTGAAGGGGATACCAAATATTACAGCTAATATGGTGTTGTAATATTTGGTATCCCATTGATGTTGGGGGTAACATTTAACAAAGGATTGCTTGAAATATCCCTTGCATTGGGGAGGGGAGTACATCATAAGCCTACACTGTGACAGCTTCTGGAAGGCATCTCATCCTTTTTTTGAAGGGGATACCAAATATTACAGCTAATATAGTGTTGTAATATTTGGTATCCCCTTGATGTTGGGGGTAACATTTAACAAAGGACTGCTTGAAATATCCCTTGCATTGGGGAGGGGAGTACATCATAAGCCTACACTCTGACAGCTTCTGGAAGGCATCTCATCCTTTTTTTGAAGGCGATACCAAATATTACAGCTAATATAGTGTTGTAATATTTGGTATCCCCTTGATGTTGAGGGGTAACATTTAACAACGCACTGCTTGAACTATCCCTTGCATTGGGGAGGGGAGTACATCATAAGCCTACACTGTGACAGCTTCTGGAAGGCATCTCATCCTTTTTTTGAAGGGGATACCAAATATTACAGCTAATATAGTGTTGTAATATTTGGTATCCCCTTGATTTTGAGGGGTAACATTTAACAAAGCACTGCTTGAACTATCCCTTGCGTTGGAGAGGGGAGTACATCATAAGCCTACACTGTGACAGCTTCTGGAAGCCATCCCATCCTTTTTTTGAAGGGGATACCGAATATAATGGGTAATATAGGGTTGTGATATTTGGTATCCTCTTGATGTTGAGGGGCAACATTTAACAAAGCAGTGCTTGAACTATCCCTTGCATTGGGGAGGGGAGTACATCATAAGCGCACACTCTGACAGCTTCTGGAAGCTATCCCATCCTTTTTTTGAAGGGGATACCAAATATAATGGCTAATATAGTGTTGTAATATTTGGTATCCTCTTCATTTTGAGGGGTAACATTTAACAACGCACTGCTTCAACTATCCCTTGCGTTGGGGAGGGAAGTACATCATAAGCCTACACTGTGACAGCTTCTGGAAGCCATCTCATCCTTTTTTTGAAGGGGATACCAAATATTACAGCTAATATAGTGTTGTAATATTTGGTATCCCCTTGATTTTGAGGGGTAACATTTAACAATGCACTGCTTGAACTATCCCTTGCGTTGGGGAGGGAAGTACATCATAAGCCTACACTGTGCCAGCTTCTGGAAGCCATCTCATCCTTTTATTGAAGGGGATACCAAATATTACAGCTAATATAGTGTTGTAATATTTGGTATCCCCTTGATGTTGGGGGTAACATTTAACAAAGGATTGCTTGAAATATCCCTTGCATTGGGGAGGGGAGTACATCATAAGCCTACACTGTGACAGCTTCTGGAAGGCATCTTATCCTTTTTTTGAAGGGGATACCAAATATTACAGCTAATATGGTGTTGTAATATTTAGTATCCCATTGATGTTGGGGGTAACATTTAACAAAGGATTGCTTGAAATATCCCTTGCATTGGGGAGGGGAGTACATCATAAGCCTACACTGTGACAGCTTCTGGAAGGCATCTCATCCTTTTTTTGAAGGGGATACCAAATATTACAGCTAATATAGTGTTGTAATATTTGGTATCCCCTTGATGTTGAGGGGTAACATTTAACAACGCACTGCTTGAACTATCCCTTGCATTGGGGAGGGCAGTACATCATAAGCCTTCACTGTGACAGCTTCTGGAAGCCATCCCATTATTTTTTTGAAGGGGATACCAAATATAACGGCTAATATAGGGTTGTAATATTTGGTATCCCCTTGATGTTGAGGGGTAACATTTAACAAAGCACTGCTTGAACTATCCCTTGCATTGGGGAGGGGAGTACATCATAGGCCTACACTGTCACAGCTTCTGGAAGCCATCTCATCCTTTTTTTGAAGGGGATACCAAATATAATGGTTAATATAGGTTTGTAATATTTGGTATCCCCTTGATGTTGAGGGGTGACATTTAACCAAGCACTGCTTGAACTATCCCTTGCATTGGGGAGGGGAGTATATCATATGCCTTCACTGTGACAGCTTCTGGAAGCCATCCCATTCTTTTTTTGAAGGGGATACCAAATATAATGGCTAATATAGGGTTGTAATATTTGGTATCCCCTTGATGTTGAAGGGCAACATTTAACAAAGCACTGCTTGAACTATCCCTTGCAATGGGGAGGGGAGTACATCATAAGCCTACACTGCGACAGCTTCTGGAAGCCATCTCATCCTTTTTTTGAAGGGGATACCAAATATTACAGCTAATATAGTATTGTAATATTTGGTATCCTCTTCATTTTGAGGGGTAACATTTAACAACGCACTGCTTGAACTATCCCTTGCGTTGGGGAGGGAAGTACATCATAAGCTTACACTGTGACAGCTTCTGGAAGCCATCTCATCCTTTTTTTGAAGGGGATACCAAATATTACAGCTAATATAGTGTTGTAATATTTGGTATCCCCTTGATTTTGAGGGGTAACATTTAACAATGCACTGCTTTAACTATCCCTTGCGTTGGGGAGGGAAGTACATCATAAGCCTACACTGTGACAGCTTCTGGAAGCCATCTCATCCTTTTATTGAAGGGGATACCAAATATTACAGCTAATATAGTGTTGTAATATTTGGTATCCCCTTGATTTTGAGGGGTAACAATTAACAACGCACTGCTTGAACTATCCCTTGCGTTGGGGAGGGAAGTACATCATAAGCCTACACTGTGACAGCTTCTGGAAGCCATCTCATCCTTTTTTTGAAGGGGATACCAAATATTACAGCTAATATAGTGTTGTAATATTTGGTATCCCCTTGATTTTGAGGGGTAACATTTAACAAAGCACTGCTTGAACTATCCCTTGCGTTGGAGAGGGGAGTACATCATAGGCCTACACTGTGACATCTTCTGGAAGCCATCCCATCCTTTTTTTGAAGGGGATACCAAATATAATGGGTAATATAGGGTTGTGATATTTGGTATCCCCTTGATGTTGAGGGGCAACATTTAACAAAGCAGTGCTTGAACTATCCCTTCCATTGGGGAGGGGAGTACATCATAAACGCACACTGTGACAGCTTCTGGAAGCTATCCCATCCTTTTTTTGAAGGGGATACCAAATATTATGGCTAATATAGTGTTGTAATATTTGGTATCCCCTTGATTTTGAGGAGTAACATTTAACAATGCACTGCTTGACCTATCCTTTGCATTGGGGAGGGGATTACATCATAAGCCTACACTGTGACAGCTTCTGGAAGCCATCTCATCATTCTTTTGAAGGGGATACCAAATATTACAGCTAATATAGTGTTGTAATATTTGGTATCCCCTTGATGTTGAGGGGTAACATTTAACAACACACTGCTTGAACTATCCCTTGCATTGGGAAGGGCAGTACATCATAAGCCTTCACTGTGACAGCTTCTGGAAGCCATCCCATTATTTTTTTGAAGGGGATACCAAAAATAATGGCTAATATAGGGTTGTAATATTTGGTATCCCCTTGATGTTGAGGGGTAACATTGAACAAAGCACTGCTTGAACTATCCCTTGCATTGGGGAGGGGAGTACATCATAGGCCTACACGGTCACAGCTTCTGGAAGCCATCTCATCCTTTTTTTGAAGGGGATACCAAATATTACAGCTAATATAGTGTTGTAATATTTGGTATCCCCTTGATTTTGAGGGGTAACATTTAACAACGCACTGTTTGAACTGTCCCTTGCATTGGGGAGGGGAGCACATCATAAGCCTTCAATGTCACAGCTTCTGGAAGCCATCCCATTCTTTTTTTGAAGGGGATACCAAATATAATGGCTAATATAGTGTTGTAATATTTGGTATCCCCTTGATTTTGAGGGGTAACATTTAACAAAGCACTGATTGAACGATCCCTTGCATTGGGGAGGGGAGTACATCATAAGCCTACACTGTGACAGCTTCTGGAAGCCATCTCATCCTTTTTTTGAAGGGGATACCAAATATTACAGCTAATATAGTGTTGTAATATTTGGTATCCTCTTCATTTTGAGAGGTAACATTTAACAACGCAATGCTTGAACTATCCCTTGCGTTGGGGAGGGAAGTACATCATAAGCCTACACTGTGACAGCTTCTGGAAGCCATCCCATCCTTTTTTTGAAGGGGATACCAAATATTACAGCTAATATAGTTTTGTAATATTTGGTATCCCCTTGATTTTGAGTGGTAACATTTAACAATGCACTGCTTTAACTATCCCTTGCGTTGGGGAGGGAAGTACATCATAAGCCTACACTGTGACAGCTTCTGGAAGCCATCTCATCCTTTTATTGAAGGGGATACCAAATATTACAGCTAATATAGTGTTGTAATATTTGGTATCCCCTTGATTTTGAGGGGTAACATTTAACAACGCACTGCTTGAACTATCCCTTGCGTTGGGGAGGGAAGTACATCATACACCTACACTGTGACAGCTTCTGGAAGCCATCTCATCCTTTTTTTGAAGGGGATACCAAATATTACAGCTAATATAGTGTTGTAATATTTGGTATCCCCTTGATTTTGAGGGGTAACATTTAACAAAGCACTGCTTGAACTATCCCTTGCGTTGGAGAGGGGAGTACATCATAAGCCTACACTGTGACAGCTTCTGGAAGCCATCCCATTCTTTTTTTGAAGGGGATACCAAATATGATGGGTAATATAGGGTTGTGATATTTGGTATCCCCTTGATGTTGAGGGGTGGCATTTAACCAAGCACTGCTTGAACTATCCCTTGCATTGGGGAGGGGAGTACATCATAGGCCTACACTGTCACAGCTTCTGGAAGCCATCTCATCCTTTTTTTGAAGGGGATACCAAATATAATGGCTAATATAGGGTTGTAATATTTGGTATCCCCTTGATGTTGAGGGGCAACATTTAACAAAACACTGCTTGAACTATCCCTTGCAATGGGGAGGGGAGTACATCATAAGCCTACACTGCGACAGCTTCTGGAAGCCATCTCATTCTTCTTTTGAAGGGGATACCAAATATTACAGCTAATATAGTGTTGTAATATTTGGTATCCCCTTGATTTTGAGGGGTAACATTTAACAACGCACTGTTTGAACTATCCCTTGCATTGGGGAGGGGAGCACATCATAAGCCTT
Organism: Ambystoma mexicanum; assembly: GCF_040938575.1. Taxonomy (NCBI): domain Eukaryota; kingdom Metazoa; phylum Chordata; class Amphibia; order Caudata; family Ambystomatidae; genus Ambystoma; species Ambystoma mexicanum. Next base: position 942,579,822 of record NC_090939.1, read on the forward strand.
CAATGTGACAGCTTCTGGAAGCCATCCCATCCTTTTTTTGAAGGGGATACCAAATATAATGGCTTATATAGTGTTGTAATATTTGGTATCCCCTTGATTTTGAGGGGTAACATTTAACAAAGCACTGATTGAACGATGCCTTGCGTTGGGGAGGGGCGTACATCATAAGCCTACGCTGCGACAGCTTCTGGAAGCCATCTCATCCTTTTTTTGAAGGGGATACCAAATATTACAGCTAATATAGTGTTGTAATATTTGGTATCCCCTTGATTTTGAGGGGTAACATTTAACAACGCACTGTTTGAACTATCCCTTGCATTGGGGAGGGGAGTACATCATAAGCCTTCACTGTGACAGCTTCTGGAAGCCATCCCATTATTTTTTTGAAGGGGATACCAAATATAATGGCTAATATAAGGTTGTAATATTTGGTATCACCTTGATGTTGAGGGGTAACATTTAACAAAGCACTGCTTGAACTATCCCTTGCATTGGGGAGGGGAGTACATCATAGGCCTACATGGTCACAGCTTCTGGAAGCCATCTCATCCTTTTTTTGAAGGGGATACCAAATATTACAGCTAATATAGTTTTGTAATATTTGGTATCCCCTTGATTTTGAGGGGTAACATTTAACAACGCACTGTTTGAACTATCCCTTGCATTGGGGAGGGGAGCACATCATAAGCCTTCAATGTCACAGCTTCTGGAAGCCATCCCATCCTTTTTTTGAAGGGGATACCAAATATAATGGCTAATATAGTGTTGTAATATTTGGTATCCCCTTGATTTTGAGGGGTAACATTTAACAAAGCACTGATTGAACGATCCCTTGCGTTGGGGAGGGGAGTACATCATAAGCCTACACTGTGACAGCTTCTGGAAGCCATCTCATCCTTTTTTTGAAGGGGATACCAAATATTACAGCTAATATAGTGTTGTAATATTTGGTATCCTCTTCATTTTGAGGGGTAACATTTAACAACGCAATGCTTGAACTATCCCTTGCGTTGGGGAGGGAAGTACATCATAAGCCTACACTGTGACAGCTTCTGGAAGCCATCCCATCCTTTTTTTGAAGGGGATACCAAATATTACAGCTAATATAGTTTTGTAATATTTGGTATCCCCTTGATTTTGAGTGGTAACATTTAACAATGCACTGCTTTAACTATCCCTTGCGTTGGGGAGGGAAGTACATCATAAGCCTACACTCTGACAGCTTCTGGAAGCCATCTCATCCTTTTATTGAAGGGGATACCAAATATTACAGCTAATATAGCGTTGTAATATTTGGTATCCCCTTGATTTTGAGGGGTAACATTTAACAACGCACTGCTTGAACTATCCCTTGCGTTGGGGAGGGAAGTACATCATACGCCTACACTGTGACAGCTTCTGGAAGCCATCTCATCCTTTTTTGAAGGGGATACCAAATATTACAGCTAATATAGTGTTGTAATATTTGGTATCCCCTTGATTTTGAGGGGTAACATTTAACAAAGCACTGCTTGAACTATCCCTTGCGTTGGAGAGGGGAGTACATCATAAGCCTACACTGTGACAGCTTCTGGAAGCCATCCCATCCTTTTTTTGAAGGGGATACCAAATATAATGGGTAATATAGGGTTGTGATATTTGGTATCCCCTTGATGTTGAGGGGTGACATTTAACCAAGCACTGCTTGAACTATCCCTTGCATTGGGGAGGGGAGTATATCATAAGCCTTCACTGTGACAGCTTCTGGAAGCCATCCCATTATTTTTTTGAAGGGGATACCAAATATAATGGCTAATATAGGGTTGTAATATTTGGTATCCCCTTGATGTTGAGGGGTAACATTTAACAAAGCACTGCTTGAACTATCCCTTGCATTGGGGAGGGGAGTACATCATAGGCCTACACTGTCACAGCTTCTGGAAGCCATCTCATCCTTTTTTTGAAGGGGATACCAAATATAATGGTTAATATAGGGTTGTAATATTTGGTATCCCCTTGATGTTGAGGGGTGACATTTAACCAAGCACTGCTTGAACTATCCCTTGCATTGGGGAGGGGAGTATATCATAAGCCTTCACTGTGACAGCTTCTGGAAGCCATCCCATTCTTTTTTGAAGGGGATACCAAATATAATGGCTAATATAGGGTTGTAATATTTGGTATCCCCTTGATGTTGAGGGGCAACATTTAACAAAACACTGCTTGAACTATCCCTTGCAATGGGGAGGGGAGTACATCATAAGCCTACACTGCGACAGCTTCTGGAAGCCATCTCATTCTTCTTTTGAAGGGGATACCAAATATTACAGCTAATATAGTGTTGTAATATTTGGTATCCCCTTGATTTTGAGGGGTAACATTTAACAACGCACTGTTTGAACTATCCCTTGCATTGGGGAGGGGAGCAAATCATAAGCCTTCAATGTGACAGCTTCTGGAAGCCATCCCATCCTTTTTTTGAAGGGGATACCAAATATAATGGCTTATATAGTGTTGTAATATTTGGTATCCCCTTGATTTTGAGGGGTAACATTTAACAAAGCACTGATTGAACGATCCCTTGCGTTGGGGAGGGGAGTACATCATAAGCCTACACTGCGACAGCTTCTGGAAGCCATCTCATCCTTTTTTTGAAGGGGATACCAAATATTACAGCTAATATAGTGTTGTAATATTTGGTATCCTCTTCATTTTGAGGGGTAACATTTAACAACGCACTGCTTGAACTATCCCTTGCGTTGGGGAGGGAATTACATCATAAGCTTACACTGTGACAGCTTCTGGAAGCCATCTCATCCTTTTTTTGAAGGGGATACCAAATATTACAGCTAATATAGTGTTGTAATATTTGGTATCCCCTTGATTTTGAGGGGTAACATTTAACAATGCACTGCTTTAACTATCCCTTGCGTTGGGGAGGGAAGTACATCATAAGCCTACACTGTGACAGCTTCTGGAAGCCATCTCATCCTTTTATTGAAGGGGATACCAAATATTACAGCTAATATAGTGTTGTAATATTTGGTATACCCTTGATTTTGAGGGGTAACATTTAACAACGCACTGCTTGAACTATCCCTTGCGTTGGGGAGGGAAGTACATCATAAGCCTACACTGTGACAGCTTCTGGAATCCATCTCATCCTTTTTTTGAAGGGGATACCAAATATTACAGCTAATATAGTGTTGTAATATTTGGTATCCCCTTGATTTTGAGGGGTAACATTTAACAAAGCACTGCTTGAACTATCCCTTGCGTTCGAGAGGGGAGTACATCATAAGCCTACACTGTGACAGCTTCTGGAAGCCATCCCATCCTTTTTTTGAAGGGGATACCAAATGTAATGGGTAATATAGGGTTGTGATATTTGGTATCCCCTTGATGTTGAGGGGCAACATTTAACAAAGCAGTGCTTGAACTATCCCTTGCATTGGGGAGGGGAGTACATCATAAGCGCACACTGTGACAGCTTCTGGAAGCTATCCCATCCTTTTTTTGAAGGGGATACCAAATATAATGGCTAATATAGTGTTGTAATATTTGGTATCCCCTTGATTTTGAGGGGTAACATTTAACAACGCACTGTTTGAACTATCCCTTGCATTGGGGAGTGGAGCACATCATAAGCCTTCAATGTGACAGCTTCTGGAAGCCATCCCATCCTTTTTTTGAAGGGGATACCAAATATAATGGCTTATATAGTGTTGTAATATTTGGTATCCCCTTGATTTTGAGGGGTAACATTTAACAAAGCACTGATTGAACGATGCCTTGCGTTGGGGAGGGGAGTACATCATAAGCCTACACTGCGACAGCTTTGGAAGCCATCTCATCCTTTTTTTGAAGGGGATACCAAATATTACAGCTAATATAGTGTTGTAATATTTGGTATCCCCTTGATTTTGAGGGGTAACATTTAACAACGCACTGTTTGAACTATCCCTTGCATTGGGGAGGGGAGTACATCATAAGCCTTCACTGTGACAGCTTCTGGAAGCCATCCCATTATTTTTTTGAAGGGGATACCAAATATAATGGCTAATATAAGGTTGTAATATTTGGTATCACCTTGATGTTGAGGGGTAACATTTAACAAAGCACTGCTTGAACTATCCCTTGCATTGGGGAGGGGAGTACATCATAGGCCTACATGGTCACAGCTTCTGGAAGCCATCTCATCCTTTTTTTGAAGGGGATACCAAATATTACAGCTAATATAGTGTTGTAATATTTGGTATCCCCTTGATTTTGAGGGGTAACATTTAACAACGCACTGTTTGAACTATCCCTTGCATTGGGGAGGGGAGCACATCATAAGCCTTCAATGTCACAGCTTCTGGAAGCCATCCCATCCTTTTTTTGAAGGGGATACCAAATATAATGGCTAATATAGTGTTGTAATATTTGGTATCCCCTTGATTTTGAGGGGTAACATTTAACAAAGCACTGATTGAACGATCCCTTGCGTTGGGGAGGGGAGTACATCATAAGCCTACACTGTGACAGCTTCTGGAAGCCATCTCATCCTTTTTTTGAAGGGGATACCAAATATTACAGCTAATATAGTGTTGTAATATTTGGTATCCTCTTCATTTTGAGGGGTAACATTTAACAACGCAATGCTTGAACTATCCCTTGCGTTGGGGAGGGAAGTACATCATAAGCCTACACTGTGACAGCTTCTGGAAGCCATCGCATCCTTTTTTTGAAGGGGATACCAAATATTACAGCTAATATAGTTTTGTAATATTTGGTATCCCCTTGATTTTGAGTGGTAACATTTAACAATGCACTGCTTTAACTATCCCTTGCGTTGGGGAGGGAAGTACATCATAAGCCTACACTGTGACAGCTTCTGGAAGCCATCTCATCCTTTTTTTGAAGGGGATACCAAATATTACAGCTAATATAGTGTTGTAATATTTGGTATCCCCTTGATTTTGAGGGGTAACATTTAACAAAGCACTGCTTGAACTATCCCTTGCGTTGGAGAGGGGAGTACATCATAAGCCTACACTGTGACAGCTTCTGGAAGCCATCCCATCCTTTTTTTGAAGGGGATACCAAATATTACAGCTAATATAGTTTTGTAATATTTGGTATCCCCTTGATTTTGAGTGGTAACATTTAACAATGCACTGCTTTAACTATCCCTTGCGTTGGGGAGGGAAGTACATCATAAGCCTACACTGTGACAGCTTCTGGAAGCCATCTCATCCTTTTTTTGAAGGGGATACCAAATATTACAGCTAATATAGTGTTGTAATATTTGGTATCCCCTTGATTTTGAGGGGTAACATTTTTTTTTTTAAACTTTTATTTTTACAGCTTGGTAGCACAGATACAGGCGAGCAACAGCAGAGCATATAAAACAAGCAGTTAAAACAACGCATAATCACACAACAAGTGGAGGGGCTCGCCCCGCGGGCAATGGAGAGTAGCAGGACAATGTAAGAGCCGGTGAAGGGCCATTCAGGGGGCTGCAGGGGATTGACGAGAAGAGGTTGCTGGGGATGTAGGACCTGAGTTGGTGTCAGGGGGGGACATGAATAATCGGAACTTGAGCCAGATGTTCCTGGGTCTAGAGCAGGCGGGCTGTTGTACCGCCCATGATTCCTCCGTATCGGAGGCCCAAGTGACTGCTCTGAGCCACTGTGCGTGAGTCGGGGTGGTGGGCCTGAGCCAACAGAGTAGTATTGCCCGCACAGCCAGAAGCATACAGAGGCCGGCCAGTCTCCTAGAATCTCGGTGCAGGTCAGGAAAGTCGTGGAATAAGCATTTCATTGGGGTAGGAGAAATAGGGTGGTCGAGAATAGACGAGATGGTGGAGCAAACAGTGTCCCAAAATTGGGCGAGGCTAGGACATGACCAGATCATGTGGAAATAGTCAGCTCTATCGTGGCCGCATCTGGGGCATCTAGGGGAGAGACTATTAGAAATACGATGTAGTCTGATGGGGGTGTAGTGGTATCTGTGGAGTAGTTTAAATTGAATTAGCTTGAATCGGGAGTTGAAGGAGACCCTCTGGGTACGTGAGCACATTTGGGTCCAACGGTCTTCGATCATTTCCACACCAAGATCAGACTCCCAAGCGAGCTTTAATTTAGAAAATGAAGGGGGCGATCTGGATTGTACCAGGGTATATAGTCTGGAAGTTTTCCCCCTCATAGGAGAAGGAGAGGTCAATTCAGTGATCGCCAGCTCATCCGGCGGTAATGCCGGGAAGCATGGGTACTTATGTTTGAGGACTCTACGGAGGGATGAGTATTGAAGCCACACTGAGGGACGTTGTCTAAGGGACGGTGGGAGGTCAGGCCATTCTATGAAATTACCATCTACAAATATGTCTCGGAGCAATTCAAATCCTGCCTCAGCCCATGTGCGAACAACCGATGGGGGGATCTGTGGGATTCCCGGGAGAAAGTTCCAGATCGGGAAGTTACCATGAAAGGGATGGGTGGTGCCCAGTAATTGCCATGTTTTGGATAACGCCAGAGATGTGCACCGCAACGGGTCTAATGAGCCCGATTCTATTGGCATGGGTGCGATCACCAGGGATCTGATATCGCGGTCACCAACCGATAACTTCTCTAGTCTGACATGGGGAGGGGGATCAGATATGTTGAACCAGTGTGCGATGTGTTGAAGCTGGGCTGCCAGCCAGTACTTGAGAAAGTCGGGCGCACCGAAGCCACCCATCTCCATCGGAGAAGCAAGGGTTTCAAACTTGAGGCGGACTGCACCAGAGTGCCAGAGAAAAGTATTGAGGGTGCGTGTCAATGTCTGGAAGAACTCAGTTCCCGGCCATTGCGGGATATTAACAAATCTATACAATAGCTGAGGGAGCACCACCATCTTTAGTATTCCCACCCTACCTGCCAGTGAGATCGGGAGTTTGTCCCAACCCTGAATTTTTTGCGTTAGGTTTGTGAGGTATGCTTGATAGTTCTTCTCGAAAACCCGATCGATATGTCGCGACACCACTACACCTAGGTAGGTGAACTCAGCTTGGGCCCAAGTGAATCCAAGAGTATCGGGAGGGGGGAGCGTGATGGGGGTGAGCGGGAAAAGAGTTGATTTAGCGCAGTTTACTGTCAGGCCAGACATGCGGCCAAAAAGAACAACATCCTCCAGTATTGGGGCGAGATTGATTTCAGGGGAGCGAATAAAGAGTAGAGCATCGTCAGCATATAGGGAAACTATATCTGAGATCCCTGCTGTACGTAGACCTCTATGGGAATGAGATTGGCGAAGCATATCTGCGAATGGCTCCAGCGCTACAGCGAAGATTAATGGAGAGAAGGGACAACCCTGTCTAGTGCCTCTAGCAATTTGGAAGAGGGAAGAGCACCGGTCCCCGGTACGGACCCTTGCCACGGGGTTTGAATATAGCAGCTTGACCCAGGAGAGAAATGTGGGGCCGAATTTACATTTATGAAGTACCCGCCAAAGATACCTCCAAGAGACGGAATCAAAAGCTTTTTGCATATCAAGCGTGGCGGCCACAGCGTGAATGTCTGGTCTCACCCTGCTTATAATACTGAAGAGGCGCCTAAGATTCAGGGAGGTAGAGCGTCCGGAATAAACCCCGCCTGGTCTGGATGAATGATATGTTGCATGAAGGGGGCCAGACGTAAAGCAAGTAGCTTAGCGTAAATCTTGACGTCGGAATTGATTAGCGAGAGTGGGCGGTAAGAGCCACATTGCGTGGGGGATTTACCCGGTTTTAACAGGACAGTTATGGTGGCTTCGCGGAGCGTGGGAGGGAGCTGGCCCGCCTCCAACGATTCTTCCCAAAGAGCGACCAGGTGAGGAAGTAGAAGAGACTTAAAGCGCTTATAGAACTCAACCGGTATACCGTCCGATCCCGGGGATTTGCCTGATGAGAGGGAGTCTATGGCCTCCGAAAGTTCCGAGGAAGAGTATGGACTCTCAAGGGCTCCGACGGTATCGGGGGAGAGAACCGATAGGGGGAGCTTGTCAAGGAAAACATCTATTTCTGCTATAGTGGCATTATCTGCGTTAGCATAAAGGGATTGGTAGAAGGAGAGGAATTCGGAATTGATATCACCGGGGGAAGAGGCAAGGGATCCGTCAGGTCTCTCAATGCCAGGAATGGGAGGAGCGCCAAACTCACGGCGGAGAAGCCTAGCCAGAAGACGCGACGGGCGTTCACCCTCACCATATCTCCTCGCCAGCCCAGGGTTGTCGAGAAACCTCTGCTCACGGTCCGCAAGAGCGCGGAAGGTGTCTAGCTCCGTGCCGATCAATGCAAGGGTATCAGGAGTGTGATTTAATGCATATTGGGCTTCCAGCTCGGATAGTGTGGCCTCGCTCTCAGCAATCTCTCTACGGATGGTTCTAAGGATGCCATTTTCTTTAGAGAGGGCGATGCCTCTGATATAGGCTTTAAAAGTTTCCCAGAGGGTGGCTTGTGATGAAACGGAGCCGGTATTGGTCTCGAAGAACTCCTCGATCGCCGACTCCAGCTCTGAACCGAAAACCGGGTCGAGGAGGGAGGATGGTTTCATTCTCCAGTGTCTAGAACGATCGTGATCCGAGCCCCAGGATAGGGTAATAGTTACTGGTGAATGATCGGAGAGAGTCCTGGGGAGAATCAACAAGCTTGAGATGTTCCTTATGAGTATGTCAGACACTAGCCATCTATCAATTCGGGAGAAGGAATCGTGTACCGAGGAGTAGAAGGAAAAGGTGCGGGAGTCAGGGTAAAGAAGCCTCCATGCGTCGAACAGGGCCAGGCGAGGGAGTGAAGATAGTGTAGAATATGCGGCCCTAGTGAGGTGACGGGGACGAGAGCCAGATCTATCGAGATCCACATCGAATATTGTGTTAAAATCGCCTCCCCAGAGAATAGGTACCAGTGGGAAGCTATCAAGGAGGGACGTGAGATGTGTGAAAAATTCAGGATTGTCAACGTTGGGACCATAGATATTTAGTAGACCACTTCCCTATTCTGTAGGATGCCATGAAGTAAAACGTATCTATCCAGAGGGTCTATTGTCGTGGCAATGGGGATAAATCTAATACTCTTATGAATAAGGGTCATAACCCCACTGCTTTGTGTGGAATAGGATGTATAGTATCTCTGTGGTCCCCATGTTTTAGCGAACTTCTCACAGTGGTCAGTTATCGCATGTGTCTCCTGAAGGAACAGGATCTTAGTTCCATGCCGTTCAGCCTGGAGCTGTAGCAATCTCATTTTCTTGAAGTTCCCCAGCCCCCGCACATTCCAACTCAGGAATGTAAGGGTTTCCTCACCCGACACACCCAAGGAAGACATAGAAATACACCGGTGGATGGAACAGTGCCCCCCACAAGCGGGCCCCATTGCTGTCAAATCTGTAATGGTATAGAGACTCTGGTTTCCCGAACTCTACCTTCTCTGCAGTTACCAAGCCTTTTTTAACATTAACTCCCCTACCCCCCGCCCCCTCCCACATCCCTCCCGCAATCAGAGAGATGAACAACCCATATGCAACCAACAAAGTCAAAAACATTGGCATCAACGCCTGGGGGGCCTGTACGTCGGCCTGGCGGCGATGCTCCGAACCTTGAGGCAATTTGAGGATAAACTTAATGCCTGGCAATGAAAGCAAAACACATGCGGGGGTGAACCCGCGGGGGGGAGGGGGGAAGGAACGACCATCAATAATGGCCAATGTAGCGTAATAATATGGAGCAACCACCCGACTGCTTGAATGGGATGGTGCATGTGTACAGACCGGATATCAGGAACTGGGGATTGCCACAGTGTTTCAGGATAATCAAGCGGGCGAATGGTGTATTCTGGTGGGTAGCTGGAACGCGCCGACGGTAAGGAGTCGGTGCCGTCCTCAGATCAGCAGCCAGTTCCCACCGCATCACAACCCAACACCAACAAATGCATCGCTTAGAGAAAAAACAGAGACATAAACATGCACAATCATAACACCAGCAGGACGAGATGTGCAGCATCCCTCCCGCCCAGGAGTCCACACAGTGCCGCAACAAAGAATGACGGGACGCCACGAGACCAATCGAGTTCTGGGTTAGGGCTCAATGGTGGCGACCCCACAATAAGAGCATGTTGTGGTAGAACAAAAGTACAGCGAATGGACAATGGAGCAAGGCATAAGCAGTGGAAGAGATCGTTATAAGTATATTTCAGCCGGGAAAATGTTCATCTATGAACCTGGAGGCCTCCTCCGGTAGCGTGAAGAAGTATACTCGATTCGTGTGCTCGATCCGGAGTTTGGCGGGGTATAGCATAGCGTATTTAACCTGAAGCTCACGCAATCGTCTCTTCACCGCCAGGAAGGATTTACGCTCGCGCTGGACCGCCATCGAGAAGTCCGGGTATAGATGGATTCTGGCCGCGCCCAACAAAAGGTCTCCCTTGACTCGCGCCGCCCTGAGCAGGGCATCTCGGTCGCGGAAATTAAGGACCCTGGCTATAATCGGGCGAGGAGGAGCACCAGGCCTAGGCTTCGCTGCAAGTGAACGGTGTGCTCTCTCGATTGCAAACTGTGAAGAGAGCTTTGGGGAATCAAGGAGTCGAAGTAGCAAGCTCTCGACGTAGTCCTCCATGGGTTCTTGTATGCCATCCTCTGGTACCCCGATTATACGGAGGTTGTTGCGTCTTGAGCGAGACTCAAGATCCTCATTTTTCTTCTCCACCTCTGTTACGCGTGCGGATAATGTGGAAACCTCTGCCCGAAGGGAGCCCAGGCCGTCCTCAGCGGTGCTCACACGTGACTCAATCTCGGTTACACGACCATCAGTCCTCTCCATGTGTGCCTTAATGGAGGATATCGTACCGTTCATGTCGTCTAGTTTACTATGGATCGCGGTGAACCCCTCGCGGATGTATTCCATCATTTTCTGAGATTCGGATGGTTCTAGCTCTTGTGCAGTGGATGGTTCCTGTGTAGGTGTCTCCACGCCAGATCCTCCCGGAGGCTTCGCAAACATGTTGATAGAGGATTGCTTCTTTCCCATCCTCGTTGACATGTTGTCAGTAAAGGGTGAGACAAGTCTGGTGGATCGGAGGGTAGGAGGGCGAGAGGGACGCCAAGAGAGAACGCCAGGTATGCCTGTGTCCACAGCCGGCTGGCAATACGAGATGCGGAGTTTCAAATTCAGATGGGGGAGACCAATCTATGTTGGGTCGCCAGGGCAGCCGATGTAAGTGGCGGCCAGTGAGCCACGAGAGCTCCCCCGAGAACCTGAGGATGCAAGGGCCGGGGAGACAGCAACCAATAAGAGAGACGAGAGGAGCCTCCAGTAGCTATTGCGGCGAGATGGGATAGCCAGGCGGCTAGCACTCCGGTGAGCAATAAGGCGGATATGGTTCAGCTCGGCGGTGACTCCGTACAATGGACTCAAGGGTCAAAGCATTCCGCGGTGCAGTAACATGAGCAGTAGTAGGTAGGCGGGGAGAAGCCGCTGCCTCGCGCCGCTCCTATGGATCCAGGGAGCGGCGCGGTCGATGATGAGATGGAACAGCTAGGTGGCCAGGGCTCTAGTAGAGCAAAAGGTGGGTATGGTACAATCCGGTGGTGCCACCCTGCAGCAGATCCGGGGGGTCAGGGCACACCACGGCACAGCGAAGTGCGCAGTATAAGGTGAGTGGGGGGGGGAGCCGATGTCTCGTGCCGCCTCCACGGGCACAGGGAGCGGCACGGCTGAGGATGAGATTCGCAGGGGAATGGGCTCCGGAGGAACCTGCCCCCCCCCACGGAATACCAGGATGCAGGGGGGATGTATTAATTATCACAGGGCCGAGGCGCCGCGGCCAAAATCATGTGAGCGATTCCACCGAGCCACGGGTCTAGACCGTTAGTCAATGCGGAGCGTGGCGCGGAGGTCAGGGGCACCACTCACCGCTCGGAGCCACGGACGGGGGGCTCGATTCACAACAGCACGCCGCCTAGGATGGGGCAGCGGAGCGAGACGCTCTCGGATTCAGCCAGCCGCTCCTCCCGAGGCAGCCAAGAGCGGTCGCGCAGGGCGGGAAGGACGCCCCTCCCCCAACGGAAGGCCGTAAGCCGCGGAACACGGCCGCGGTCCCCTGGAGCCCCGCAGGGGATCGGAGGAAGCACCCACACCCGGTCCTCACGCAGGGGCCAACAGCTCCGCAGCAAAAGAAGTTCGGAAGGCGGGACGAGGCCAGCAGGATCCTGGACACACCAGCTTCCCCCTCCGTCAGTTACGAGTTGAAGCGCCAAGGCAAACAGGAGGATTTCGGCTAAAGGAGCGCCTCTCGGCTCGGAGCTGATCAGCAGGCGGCCATCTTTGTCGAGCGCAACAGCGCCCCCCGTTTGAGGGGTAACATTTAACAAAACACTGCTTGAACTATCCCTTGCGTTGGAGAGGGGAGTACATCATAAGCCTACACTGTGACAGCTTCTGGAAGCCATCCCATCCTTTTTTTGAAGGGGATACCAAATTTAATGGGTAATATAGGGTTGTGATATTTGGTATCCCCTTGATGTTGAGGGGTGACATTTAACCAAGCACTGCTTGAACTATCCCTTGCATTGGGGAGGGGAGTATATCATAAGCCTTCACTGTGACAGCTTCTGGAAGCCATCCCATTATTTTTTTGAAGGGGATACCAAATATAATGGCTAATATAGGGTTGTAATATTTGGTATCCCCTTGATGTTGAGGGGTAACATTTAACAAAGCACTGCTTGAACTATCCCTTGCATTGGGGAGGGGAGTACATCATAGGCCTACACTGTCACAGCTTCTGGAAGCCATCTCATCCTTTTTTTGAAGGGGATACCAAATATAATGGTTAATATAGGGTTGTAATATTTGGTATCCCCTTGATGTTGAGGGGCGACATTTAACCAAGCACTGCTTGAACTATCCCTTGCATTGGGGAGGGGAGTATATCATAAGCCTTCACTGTGACAGCTTCTGGAAGCCATCCCATTCTTTTTTGAAGGGGATACCAAATATAATGGCTAATATAGGGTTGTAATATTTGGTATCCCCTTGATGTTGAGGGGCAACATTTAACAAAACACTGCTTGAACTATCCCTTGCAATGGGGAGGGGAGTACATCATAAGCCTACACTGCGACAGCTTCTGGAAGCCATCTCATTCTTCTTTTGAAGGGGATACCAAATATTACAGCTAATATAGTGTTGTAATATTTGGTATCCCCTTGATTTTGAGGGGTAACATTTAACAACGCACTGTTTGAACTATCCCTTGCATTGGGGAGGGGAGCACATCATAAGCCTTCAATGTGACAGCTTCTGGAAGCCATCCCATCCTTTTTTTGAAGGGGATACCAAATATAATGGCTTATATAGTGTTGTAATATTTGGTATCCCCTTGATTTTGAGGGGTAACATTTAACAAAGCACTGATTGAACGATCCCTTGCGTTGGGGAGGGGAGTACATCATAAGCCTACACTGCGACAGCTTCTGGAAGCCATCTCATCCTTTTTTTCAAGGGGATACCAAATATTACAGCTAATATAGTGTTGTAATATTTGGTATCCTCTTCATTTTGAGGGGTAACATTTAACAACGCACTGCTTGAACTATCCCTTGCGTTGGGGAGGGAATTACATCATAAGCTTACACTGTGACAGCTTCTGGAAGCCATCTCATCCTTTTTTTGAAGGGGATACCAAATATTACAGCTAATATAGTGTTGTAATATTTGGTATCCCCTTGATTTTAAGGGGTAACATTTAACAATGCACTGCTTTAACTATCCCTTGCGTTGGGGAGGGAAGTACATCATAAACCTACACTGTGACAGCTTCTGGAAGCCATCTCATCCTTTTATTGAAGGGGATACCAAATATTACAGCTAATATAGTGTTGTAATATTTGGTATACCCTTGATTTTGAGGGGTAACATTTAACAACGCACTGCTTGAACTATCCCTTGCGTTGGGGAGGGAAGTACATCATAAGCCTACACTGTGACAGCTTCTGGAAGCCATCTCATCCTTTTTTTGAAGGGGATACCAAATATTACAGCTAATATAGTGTTGTAATATTTGGTATCCCCTTGATTTTGAGGGATAACATTTAACAAAGCACTGCTTGAACTATCCCTTGCGTTGGAGAGGGGAGTACATCATAAGCCTACACTGTGACAGCTTCTGGAAGCCATCCCATCCTTTTTTTGAAGGGGATACCAAATGTAATGGGTAATATAGGGTTGTGATATTTGGTATCCCCTTGATGTTGAGGGGCAACATTTAACAAAGCAGTGCTTGAACTATCCCTTGCATTGGGGAGGGGAGTACATCATAAGCGCACACTGTGACAGCTTCTGGAAGCTATCCCATCCTTTTTTTGAAGGGGATACCAAATATAATGGCTAATATAGTGTTGTAATATTTGGTATCCTCTTCATTTTGAGGGGTAACATTTAACAACGCACTGCTTGAACTATCCCTTGCGTTGGGGAGGGAAGTACATCATAAGCCTACACTGTGACAGCTTCTGGAAGCCATCTCATCCTTTTTTTGAAGGGGATACTAAATATTACAGCTAATATAGTGTTGTAATATTTGGTATCCCCTTGATTTTGAGGGGTAACATTTAACAATGCACTGCTTGAACTATCCCTTGCGTTGGGGAGGGAAGTACATCATAAGCCTACACTGTGACAGCTTCTGGAAGCCATCTCATCCTTTTATTGAAGGGGATACCAAATATTACAGCTAATATAGTGTTGTAATATTTGGTATCCCCTTGATGTTGGGGGTAACATTTAACAAAGGATTGCTTGAAATATCCCTTGCATTGGGGAGGGGAGTACATCATAAGCCTACACTGTGACAGCTTCTGGAAGGCATCTTATCCTTTTTTTTGAAGGGGATACCAAATATTACAGCTAATATGGTGTTGTAATATTTGGTATCCCATTGATGTTGGCGGTAACATTTAACAAAGGATTGCTTGAAATATCCCTTGCATTGGGGAGGGGAGTACATCATAAGCCTACACTGTGACAGCTTCTGGAAGGCATCTCATCCTTTTTTTGAAGGGGATACCAAATATTACAGCTAATATAGTGTTGTAATATTTGGTATCCCCTTGATGTTGAGGGGTAACATTTAACAACGCACTGCTTGAACTATCCCTTGCATTGGGGAGGGCAGTACATCATAAGCCTTCACTGTGACAGCTTCTGGAAGCCATCCCATTATTTTTTTGAAGGGGATACCAAATATAATGGCTAATATAGGGTTGTAATATTTGGTATCCCCTTGATGTTGAGGGGTAACATTTAACAAAGCACTGCTTGAACTATCCCTTGCATTGGGGAGGGGAGTACATCATAGGCCTATACTGTCACAGCTTCTGGAAGCCATCTCATCCTTTTTTTGAAGGGGATACCAAATATAATGGTTAATATAGGGTTGTAATATTTGGTATCTCCTTGATGTTGAGGGGTGACATTTAACCAAGCACTGCTTGAACTATCCCTTGCATTGGGGAGGGGAGTATATCATAAGCCTTCACTGTGACAGCTTCTGGAAGCCATCCCATTCTTTTTTTGAAGGGGATACCAAATATAATGGCTAATATAGGGTTGTAATATTTGGTATCCCCTTGATGTTGAGGGGCAACATTTAACAAAGCACTGCTTGAACTATCCCTTGCAATGGGGAGGGGAGTACATCATAAGCCTACACTGCGACAGCTTCTGGAAGCCATCCCATTATTTTTTTGAAGGGGATACCAAATATAATGGCTAATATAGGGTTGTAATATTTGGTATCCCCTTGATGTTGAGGGGTAACATTTAACAAAGCACTGCTTGAACTATCCCTTGCTTTGGGGAGGGGAGTACATCATAGGCCTATACTGTCACAGCTTCTGGAAGCCATCTCATCCTTTTTTTGAAGGGCATACAAAATATAATGGTTAATATAGGGTTGTAATATTTGGTATCTCCTTGATGTTGAGGGGTGACATTTAACCAAGCACTGCTTGAACTATCCCTTGCATTGGGGAGGGGAGTATATCATAAGCCTTCACTGTGACAGCTTCTGGAAGCCATCCCATTCTTTTTTTGAAGGGGATACCAAATATAATGGCTAATATAGGGTTGTAATATTTGGTATCCCCTTGATGTTGAGGGGCAACATTTAACAAAGCACTGCTTGAACTATCCCTTGCAATGGGGAGGGGAGTACATCATAAGCCTACACTGCGACAGCTTCTGGAAGCCATCTCATCCTTTTTTTGAAGGGGATACCAAATATTACAGCTAATATAGTGTTGTAATATTTGGTATCCTCTTCATTTTGAGGGGTAACATTTAACAACGCACTGCTTGAACTATCCCTTGCGTTGGGGAGGGAAGTACATCATAAGCTTACACTGTGACAGCTTCTGGAAGCCATCTCATCCTTTTTTTGAAGGGGATACCAAATATTACAGCTAATATAGTGTTGTAGTATTTGGTATCCCCTTGATTTTGAGGGGTAACATTTAACAATGCACTGCTTTAACTATCCCTTGCGTTGGGGTGGGAAGTACATCATAAGCCTACACTGTGACAGCTTCTGGAAGCCATCTCATCCTTTTATTGAAGGGGATGCCAAATATTACAGCTAATATAGTGTTGTAATATTTGGTATCCCCTTGATTTTGAGGGGTAACATTTACCAACGCACTGCTTGAACTATCCCTTGCGTTGGGGAGGGAAGTACATCATAAGCCTACACTGTGACAGCTTCTGGAAGCCATCTCATCCTTTTTTTGAAGGGGATACCAAATATTACAGCTAATATAGTGTTGTAATATTTGGTATCCCCTTGATTTTGAGGGGTAACATTTAACAAAGCACTGCTTGAACTATCCCTTGCGTTGGAGAGGGGAGTACATCATAAGCCTACACTGTGACAGCTTCTGGAAGCCATCCCATCCTTTTTTTGAAGGGGATACCAAATATAATGGGTAATATAGGGTTGTGATATTTGGTATCCCCTTGATGTTGAGGGGCAACATTTAACAAAGCAGTGCTTGAACTATCCCTTGCATTGGGGAGGGGAGTACATCATAAGCGCACACTGTGACAGCTTCTGGAAGCTATCCCATCCTTTTTTTGAAGGGGATACCAAATATAATGGCTAATATAGTGTTGTAATATTTGGTATCCCCTTGATTTTGAGGAGTAACATTTAACAAAGCACTGCTTGACCTATCCTTTGCATTGGGGAGGGGATTACATCATAAGCCTACACTGTGACAGCTTCTGGAAGCCATCTCATCATTCTTTTGAAGGGGATACCAAATATTACAGCTAATATAGTGTTGTAATATTTGGTATCCCCTTGATGTTGAGGGGTAACATTTAACAACGCACTGCTTGAACTATCCCTTGCATTGGGGAGGGCAGTACATCATAAGCCTTCACTGTGACAGCTTCTGGAAGCCATCCCATTATTTTTTTGAAGGGGATACCAAATATAATGGCTAATATAGGGTTGTAATATTTGGTATCCCCTTGATGTTGAGGGGTAACATTTAACAAAGCACTGCTTGAACTATCCCTTGCATTGGGGAGGGGAGTACATCATAGGCCTACACTGTCACAGCTTCTGGAAGCCATCTCATCCTTTTTTTGAAGGGGATACCAAATATAATGGTTAATATAGAGTTGTAATATTTGGTATCCCCTTGATGTTGAGGGGTGACATTTAACCAAGCACTGCTTGAACTATCCCTTGCATTGGGGAGGGGAGTATATCCTAAGCCTTCACTGTGACAGCTTCTGGAAGCCATCCCATTCTTTTTTTGAAGGGGATACCAAATATTACAGCTAATATAGTGTTGCAATATTTGGTATCCCCTTGATTTTGAGGGGTAACATTTAACAACGCACTGTTTGAACTATCCCTTGCATTGGGGAGGGGAGCACATCATAAGCCTTCAATGTCACAGCTTCTGGAAGCCATCCCATCCTTTTTTTGAAGGGGATACCAAATATAATGGCTAATATGGTGTTGTAATATTTGGTATCCCCTTGATTTTGAGGGGTAACATTTAACAAAGCACTGATTGAACGATCCCTTGCGTTGGGGAGGGGAGTACATCATAAGCCTACACTGTGACAGCTTCTGGAAGCCATCTCATCCTTTTTTTGAAGGGGATACCAAATATTACAGCTAATATAGTGTTGTAATATTTGGTATCCTCTTCATTTTGAGGGGTAACATTTAACAACGCAATGCTTGAACTATCCCTTGCGTTGGGGAGGGAAGTACATCATAAGCCTACACTGTGACAGCTTCTGGAAGCCATCCCATCCTTTTTTTGAAGGGGATAGCAAATATTACAGCTAATATAGTGTTGTAGTATTTGGTATCCCCTTGATTTTGAGGGGTAACATTTAACAATGCACTGCTTTAACTATCCCTTGCGTTGGGGTGGGAAGTACATCATAAGCCTACACTGTGACAGCTTCTGGAAGCCATCTCATCCTTTTATTGAAGGGGATACCAAATATTACAGCTAATATAGTGTTGTAATATTTGGTATCCCCTTGATTTTGAGGGGTAACATTTACCAACGCACTGCTTGAACTATCCCTTGCGTTGGGGAGGGAAGTACATCATAAGCCTACACTGTGACAGCTTCTGGAAGCCATCTCATCCTTTTTTTGAAGGGGATACCAAATATTACAGCTAATATAGTGTTGTAATATTTGGTATCCCCTTGATTTTGAGGGGTAACATTTAACAAAGCACTGCATGAACTATCCCTTGCGTTGGAGAGGGGAGTTCATCATAAGCCTACACTGTGACAGCTTCTGGAAGCCATCCCATCCTTTTTTTGAAGGGGATACCAAATATAATGGGTAATATAGGGTTGTGATATTTGGTATCCCCTTGATGTTGAGGGGCAACATTTAACAAAGCAGTGCTTGAACTATCCCTTGCATTGGGGAGGGGAGTACATCATAAGCGCACACTGTGACAGCTTCTGGAAGCTATCGCATCCTTTTTTTGAAGGGGATACCAAATATAATGGCTAATATAGTGTTGTAATATTTGGTATCCCCTTGATTTTGAGGAGTAACATTTAACAACGCACTGCTTGACCTATCCTTTGCATTGGGGAGGGGATTACATCATAAGCCTACACTGTGACAGCTTCTGGAAGCCATCTCATCATTCTTTTGAAGGGGATACCAAATATTACAGCTAATATAGTGTTGTAATATTTGGTATCCCCTTGATGTTGAGGGGCAACATTTAACAACGCACTGCTTGAACTATCCCTTGCATTGGGGAGGGCAGTACATCATAAGCCTTCACTGTGACAGCTTCTGGAAGCCATCCCATTATTTTTTTGAAGGGGATACCAAATATAATGGCTAATATAGGGTTGTAATATTTGGTATCCCCTTGATGTTGAGGGGTAACATTTAACAAAGCACTGCTTGAACTATCCCTTGCATTGGGGAGGGGAGTACATCATAGGCCTACACTGTCACAGCTTCTGGAAGCCATCTCATCCTTTTTTGAAGGGGATACCAAATATAATGGTTAATATAGGGTTGTAATATTTGGTATCCCCTTGATGTTGAGGGGTGACATTTAACCAAGCACTGCTTGAACTATCCCTTGCATTGGGGAGGGGAGTATATCATAAGCCTTCACTGTGACAGCTTCTGGAAGCCATCCCATTCTTTTTTTGAAGGGGATACCAAATATTACAGCTAATATAGTGTTGTAATATTTGGTATCCCCTTGATTTTGAGTGGTAACATTTAACAACGCACTGTTTGAACTATCCCTTGCATTGGGGAGGGGAGCACATCATAAGCCTTCAATGTCACAGCTTCTGGAAGCCATCCCATCCTTTTTTTGAAGGGGATACCAAATATAATGGCTAATATGGTGTTGTAATATTTGGTATCCCCTTGATTTTGAGGGGTAACATTTAACAAAGCACTGATTGAACGATCCCTTGCGTTGGGGAGGGGAGTACATCATAAGCCTACACTGTGACAGCTTCTGGAAGCCATCTCATCCTTTTTTTGAAGGGGATACCAAATATTAAAGCTAATATAGTGTTGTAATATTTGGTATCCTCTTCATTTTGAGGGGTAATATTTAACAACGCAATGCTTGAACTATCCCTTGCGTTGGGGAGGGAAGTACATCATAAGCCTACACTGTGACAGCTTCTGGAAGCCATCCCATCCTTTTTTTGAAGGGGATACCAAATATTACAGCTAATATAGGTTTGTAATATTTGGTATCCCCTTGATTTTGAGTGGTAACATTTAACAATGCACTGCTTTAACTATCCCTTGCGTTGGGGAGGGAAGTACATCATAAGCCTACACTGTGACAGCTTCTGGAAGCCATCTCATCCTTTTATTGAAGGGGATACCAAATATTACAGCTAATATAGTGTTGTAATATTTGGTATCCCCTTGATTTTGAGGGGTAACATTTAACAACGCACTGCTTGAACTATCCCTTGCGTTGGGGAGGGAAGTACATCATAAGCCTACACTGTGACAGCTTCTGGAAGCCATCTCATCCTTTTTTTGAAGGGGATACCAAATATTACAGCTAATATAGTGTTGTAATATTTGGTATCCCCTTGATTTTGAGGGGTAACATTTAACAAAGCACTGCTTGAACTATCCCTTGCGTTGGAGAGGGGAGTACATCATAAGCCTACACTGTGACAGCTTCTGGAAGCCATCCCATCCTTTTTTTGAAGGGGATACCAAATATAATGGGTAATATAGGGTTGTGACATTTGGTATCCCCTTGATGTTGAGGGGCAACATTTAACAAAGCAGTGCTTGAACTATCCCTTGCATTGGGGAGGGCAGTACATCATAAGCGCACACTGTGACAGCTTCTGAAAGCTATCCCATCCTTTTATTGAAGGGGATACCAAATATAATGGCTAATATAGTGTTGTAATATTTGGTATCCCCTTGATTTTGAGGAGTAACATTTAACAACGCACTGCTTGACCTATCCTTTGCATTGGGGAGGGGATTACATCATAAGCCTACACTGTGACAGCTTCTGGAAGCCATCTCATCATTCTTTTGAAGGGGATACCAAATATTACAGCTAATATAGTGCTGTAATATTTGGTATCCCCTTGGATTTTGAAGGGTAATATTTAACAAGGCTCTGCTTGAACTATCCATTGCATTGGGGAGGGCAGTACATCATAATCCTTCACTGTGACAGCTGCTTCGGGAAGCTATCCCATCCTTTTTTGAAGGGGATACCAAATATAATGGCTAATATAGGGTTGTAATATTTGGTATCCCCTTGTTTTTGAGGGGTAACATTTAACAACGCTCTGCTTGAACTATCCCTTGAATTGGGGATTGGAGTACATAATTTCTGTGCACTGTGACTCTGGGCCAGCCCAACAGGTGCTTGGGGCACCAACACAAAATTAATGTGGCAGAGATCACCCTGATCGTCGTGGTCACACAACAAGACCGCAGCTGCCGTGGGCTCCCGGACAAGCAGCTGCTCTGCGATCACACAGAGGGCCAGTGGCCTGGAGGTACCCCGTTACACATGCTGGTCTGGGGCACCCAAACTGCACCCAGACTAGCAGGGTCGGAGGCCTTTGATCACAAGGGGTAGGCCTGCAGACCCTACACAGTGAGACACAGAGACAGAGTGCCATTACATTTAGTCTACCACCGTGGTATTGCACTTGCATGCGGAGGCTCCTTCTTCCAGTCAGGTATGAGGCTGTCATGACACATCCTTAGAGGGTTTAGAAAATGGGGTGAGACCCTCTTTTCTGTGAGGGGGCATGACTCTAGGGGGTGTAGACAGGAATGTCAAGAGAGGATTAGAGTCAAAGGCCTAGAACAAGGGTAGGTTTTGACTCTACTCCTCTCTTGACATCCTTAGAGGGGCAATACATCTTTTTAAAAGGGAAATACCACAAATACTCCCACTATGCTATGAGATGTGTAATATATACATTGTCAGTCTCGTTTATTGTGTGATTTATCTGCGTTTCATGTCAACCCTGTAAAATGAAATATTATTTGTATGCGTTTTACGTGCCTGCCATGATGACTGCACCGCTACACAACACCCTCTAGAGCGAACCCATCTATTGGGTCAATTTCCCTAAGGAGGTAGTATTTCGGAGTATTTTTTCAATTTCCAAGCGTAGTTTGTGTACCCATTTCCATCACTGTTGGCAGCTTGCTACTAATAACCAAATAACCCACCAAGTGTTGGCAGCTGTGATTTTTTTAAGCTACAAATAACCATATAACCAACTAAGTTTCATTTAACTCAATGCAGTTCAGCTGACTGATCAAGTAACAGTGGCGTACCGAGCCAGGTGTTAGGGGGGGGCACGCTGCCACCCCACAGGCTCTTTTTAGAGCCTGACCGGGACTTTCGTCAGTGGGCCACCCTTCCCGTTCGGCACCTCAATGAGGGTGCCCAACGAGAAAGGTGTCCCGCTGGCAGGACAATGTGTGCTCAGTAATTCCTGCTCAGCGCAGTAATTGTCCTGGCAGCAGGACACCTTAACCTTTCCGAAACCTCTGGCAGGACAATGTTCCAAGGAGCTCAGGGCAGCAGCAGAGGGGATCGCAAGTTGCTCTGTGTCAACAGAGCATTTCAATGTGAGCCATTAGGCACTATTGA
This sequence comes from Ambystoma mexicanum, assembly GCF_040938575.1. NCBI lineage: Eukaryota > Metazoa > Chordata > Amphibia > Caudata > Ambystomatidae > Ambystoma > Ambystoma mexicanum. The sequence continues at coordinate 942,602,491 of NC_090939.1, forward strand.
GAGGGAGGGGGTACTATTAGCAGGGACTTTTGTCCTTTTAGAAATGTGCATGGCAGGGAGTGATCAGGTGTTAGAAGGTTGCATGATGCTGCAGGCTTTATGAAATAATGACTATGGCTTTACCCAAGGGGGGTCTGTTAGGCTCACATTAATCTGCATGATGCTATTGTGACTTTGCATGCAGGGAGCGGAGAATAAAACCAAATCCATCCTCTTATTGCTCAACATATTTCTATAATGATATATAGTGTAAAGTTAATAATGAAAGGGAAGTTTGTTATGTAATGTGGTTTGCTTCCAAGGCATTGATATAAACAAAGTAGTATTTAAGCACATGAAATGCAAAGAGAAACATTAATAAATATCTAAATAAACTAAAACTGTGAAGATGTGCTCAGTTGCTTAAATTGTCTCCATCCCAGTTTCACTATTAATCAAAGTGTGTGATGCTGGGCAGATCATGAAATCAGACTGTGTCTTATCTGCAGCTCTGTAAGTGATTCACTTCAAAGCTTATGTGTTAATATATGATGCTGTTATTTAAAAAAAAAAAAAAAAAAGCCTGACTTGCTCCATATATAAAAGTGCAATTTAGGTATTTTGCACCACAAAATTATTTGCCACCTGGCTTAGTTATGACAACTTATTCTAAAGTCAGTTGCATTCTGCCTCCAAGCATCAAAGACTGATGATGCTCCTTGCGATTTGCTTTCTGTGAAGTAATTTCTGTTGGTGCAATCCATATGCAAATTAGTTGATGTGCATGTATTTTGCCCCAGAGAGCCTGGACAGAGCTCTAATAGATGAGTTCCCTGCATCTGTAATGATTCTGCCGTTTTCTTTTTGTTTTGTTAGAATGCGAGATGCCACTAGTAATGTTACCAAAAAAATAGATTGGGGCAGGGGTGGGCGGTTTGTGGGCATGAATGAGACAACCTGGAAATGCGTGCACTGCATTTGAGGGGAAAGTAGCAGGAGTGTCACTGTGGTTGTCCCCCAGCCTCTCTGGCAATGCTGAATACTCCCCTGACTGGACAATATGGAACTCAGGCGTTATGACGGTGTTGTGCAACATTTGGTACCCCATACCAAGGCTCGGAACTCTCCTACTTTGGCCTGCGATCTACGAAGACAGCCGAAGACAGGGGATACCGGATTGATATGGGATACCAAATATTACAGAACACCGCCAGCGTAAGACAGTTAGAATGATGCAACGATTCAGACTGGACGCTAGCCGCAAAAGGAAATCCCGAACTTGGAATTCATTCGCACAGTGAAACCTCCCCTGCCACGCGTCCTCTAATGCAATGCAAAGATGATAAAAACATCAAGCAAACACTGTATTATGTCTTACTGTACCTTCATATAAATTGGCTATAAGAAGCCAAGTCAGCAACGTAAGCAGTAAGGCACCAAGGAAGCAGAGTGCCACTTTGAACCATAAGGCGAGTTTTCTGTTGGTTTTAGACATGTTTCTGAGCTGGGCCGAGGGCATCTGCTCAGTACGAGCTGCTCACTGACCGATTCAAGGAAGAGCACTCCCTTGTCGCTCATTTGTTAATTGGTGCCATAAAGGGTCCCATTATGCCTCGAGAAAAGTGCCAAGGTACAGCCTGGCTAGTGAATAATTGTTCATGCGCATGCAGGACAGGGGCGTGGTCTCGCGACTGGCGGTTCCAGTCCCTGAGGTGAACTTCAGTAGACTTGTGGCGCCGGTGTGTACCTGTTGAGATATTGCAGTGCTTAAGTTAGTAAGTGAAGGCGTTTCACTCAATGTTTCCTGTCTAAATTTTTCCAGGTCGGATCAGATGAAGTAAAATCGTAACTCCTTGGTTTGATCACCAGACATACGTCGCAGGATTCCTACACACGTTAGGCGTAACTGGTTATGCAGCTAGCGGGACATATGGCTCCCTCAGAAATCTGTTATAATTTGATTTTGGAGGATAAACTGTATACCATCAAATTGGGTAATTTTTGCATCTGTGAAGAATCCACTGCGCAAGGCAACAAGCATTGGTAAAGGGAATGCGTTTCCCTAACTTTGCTAAGCGTAACTGTTTCAGCTGCACATGCCTTCACCAGGGTCTCATGCAGAGATAGAGAGACCAGGGTGGCAATCGGCTGAAGGAGCATTGACTCGGAAGAGGAGTACCATGTTCTTGAACCCCCCTAAATCCCCACCCAACCCTATCCTCATCCCAGGTGCCTTTCAGTATGCACTGGCTGCTGCATGCCACATTTCATGTATCTCTTCCAGTATTCTTGGCGTCCTCTTTACGTGGTAGAGCCATGGGCTGGCCCTAGGATTTGCAGGGCCCTGGGCGGCAGAAGATGTGTGGGGGCCCCCTTATTTGCATCACTGAAAATGATGTCACAAAAGGAGTCTTTAATATACATGGGAATCAAATAAACTGTGTCAGTACATGAATGTTAACTGTTAATATTACATATCGAGCAATATCAGGATGGGGGCTTATTTTGGAGTACTCCACATAGTGATCTGAAGTATTTGTAGACACGTCTACTTTTGGCAGATACACCTCACTAAGATAAATTGATTTTCCCGGGAGCACACTTTTTGCCCAGTGGCTAAGCTAGTATTTTAGACCAATCTGTAACTCTGGCACTTGAGCACATATCTTCACAGCTGTAGATAGTATAAATCTTGTTTGTGACTGGTCTTTTTGAAACTTCGGTTTGAAAACACAAACTGACTATGGCATGCAGGGCATAAAAGTGGCTTTTGTGTTTTGCTAACTGAAGTAAACTTGTATTTGCAGCAGTTTCAGGATTGCTTTTATTTTCATCTTCTATATATTTGGCCATTTTGTCCAAACTTGCAATGTACCTTTAATTTAGATAATTATTTTGACTTTCGAAGAAATTAATCTCAAAGCAATGCTTTTATTATTTTTAAAACACACAGTGAGCTACACTGCTACCGCCTCCCTCTTTTTCGTCCCAGTACTTAATTAAGATACCCAGCTCAATTGTCAGGAGCCCTTCTTTCATTTCCATTCTCTTTTTTGTTCACCCCTCCCACTGATGTATAACATCCTAGTGTCTGGGCATGTTGTAGTTTAAATTGTTCGAGCCTTCGGCAGGGTTCCAGGAAGGCTGCTGGGCTGTCTCCTGCAACTACTATCATCTCCTTGCCGGGCTTGGAGGGGAACCAAAAGAATAGATCCTCTGGCCGGCGCTTCTTGGCTGATACTTGGGGGACCGTCCATGAGGATTGTAGTTTCGTATTGGTAAGTATTTGGATGAGGAAGAGGAACATGGCAGTAATTCGCAGAATACTTGTTTAATCATCATTACTCCTTGTCCTGTTGTTTCTCGTCACAGTACTTGCCTCCTGCCCCACCCGCCCAACATGCACGGAATGAGCCAAAAGGTATGGTGATTAGTTATTGCGTGCCGTTTCCTGCAGGTTCCAAGGATGCATGAGTGAGGATTGGCTCTGGGCCAGGCAGGGCGAAGTGCCTTTGCTGCAGGATTGTCTTCTTTTGCAATTGAAGCAAAGCATGTTTACTGGGAAGGAATTTAGGTAATCACAGTAAGCAATTCTGCAGGTCTTCAAATGTTATCAATAGGATTCAAGTCCAAAACAAAGTGTAGCGAGGAGCTTATTAACAAACACACAGGGACTGAACGTATCTTAAAGTGAGAAATGTAAATTTAGTTCACGTGGCCTTTCCAAATAGAAGAAAATGTGCAAAACAAATGAACATTGGATTTCAAAAAATTAATTATCAATACCTGAAAAAGAACCAGATACAGGAGATTTTCTTTTAAATTTCCCTCCAAAGTACAAAAGGTGCACATCTTTTAAATGCAAAAATGTATATTGTAATAATAATTCGCATTTATATAGCGCTTCGAACCCTCAGACATCTGAGCGCTGCTCATTATTACCCACAGTGTGTGGTGCTCATTTATTGACCTTGGAAAGATGAAAGGCTGAGTTGGGCCCTACATCTGCGTTGTCAGGCTCTGCATGGATGTCAAAGCGAGCGCTCTACTCGCTGGGCTATCTGACCAGCATATAACCAGCATATTAATATTCTGTGGAAAGCAAAATACCAATACAAGATGTGCTATTTCCACGTGGTCTTGTGGGTAAGTGTGTGCCCTGAGAGCATGAGCGCATTGGTTCAAATCCTGGTATACGGACGCTTGACCAAATACGTTTTCTTTGCATTCCAGCCTCAAAAACCACCTTAGGGGGTTGGCGTCCACTTTGTGAAAAGTGGCCAGATGCTGTCTATCCACATATACCCTGAAAATTAGCACAGGATCAGGAAGAACACGGCCTTCAGTCCAGCAACCGCTATTCCCATATCCATGGACCTGGCAAATTATCACATCCAATTGTGTCCTCTCGTTCCCCCAGCCCCTCAACGCCACGTTTGGCTTTAAACAATACTGTGTTTAATAAAGAGAACTTGAAAAGTACACAGATCATCATTACAGTACTCCAGAAATATAGGAATCCTTATAGAAATATGCTAAACAAGAAAGAGTGCAACTGTTGTGTTATTTTCCCCCATCCTGAAGAGTACAAGTACCAGAATGCATTTCAACAAAAGCATTATAAAAAATGGCTTGTAGGCTTTCTTTCAAGAACTGTCAGCTCCAGGATGGCAGCATAACTGCTGTGCCCCTGTGCCCTTGCTGTTTCCCTATACAAATATATGACAATGTCTGTGCCAAATACCCCGGATGCCAAGAGACAGAAAGGGATGGAGAAGGAAAAAGACAATAAAGAGGAGACATTGAAGCTAATGGATCAGATTAGAGAATGAAGGGTTGAAATAACCTCCGTTTTGCTGGCTTTCCGGAAAATGCAGAAAAAGGGAATCCTATGGACTTCCTGCATAGGATCTTGCCCAAGGTGTTAAATTTGGATCCAACGGGGGGGTGCTGTTGCGCACGAGACGGAATGGTCGCACTCGTGTGAGCTCCTGCGACGACCAAGGCCTGGAAGCCAATACGATGAACAATTCGACTTGGTTCGCATGAAAAACGCGAATAACTTATAAAGCAACACCTTATCCAACTGCAAGCGAAGTCCCGTGAAGAAACTCGCTCAATTGACAGAGTCGCGCCGTGAGAAAGATCATACGGCACAGAACGCTGCTGGCAGAGGGGAGGAGCCCGGCGTGGGCTGGCGAGTACGCGGAGAAGGCACAGCGGGCCGAGTAGGGGACGCGGGCGCTCCGGAGACCGTCGAGCGCCTGCTGGCCTTCCACCCCCCCCGCCTGGGCACGAGACAAACCGGAGGATCGGAGACAGGGCCCGCGGCCTGCAAGGTAGGAGGGCGCGGGTGCCTGGCTGGACTGCTGCTCCCCGACGGCCAACAGAGGTACGCGTCTGCAATCTGGCTGGGGGCGCGTGGGAGGTCCGCATCGAGGGATTGGGCCTCCCCGCACTAACGCGCATCTGGTGACACTGAGGAAACCTGTTTAGAAGACCAACGGGGTACTCTCCCCCCCCCTGCCGAGGTCACGCATATAGGCATGTCCCATACCACATCCCTTAAATAAACGTGGACACTCGGCGACAAAAGGTCCCCCCCGGCTCCCAAAGTGACACCCCACGGCTCGAGTGCAGACGCTCAATAACCTGGGCATGGACACTAAGGTACATTTGGAGGGGGCTGGCGGGCAGCGGCCCTCGGAGGCAGTGGTCCTCGGAGGCGGCGGGCCTGCGGCGCTCTGGAAGTCACTGGCGGTGGGGGAGTATTGCAACAGCCAGCAACCCCACGTGCAGGATAAGGGCTTATTAGCCTGGTGTGGGCTGCGGATCTGAAAGGCATTGTGGTGTTTTTCCCTGGCTCACCGCTATCACAGACACCACACCGATACCCCAACACGCTGAGAGGGTACGGAAGAACTTGGGGCCAGAGGAGTTGTGGAGCTGATGGGAATGCTGCCTGTTGGGGGCTAAACGTGGTCTCAGCGATCACAGCGGACACATAGGTCCAGTACCGGAGGACAAGGCAACTAATAGGTGGGGTGGCAGGAACTGGAACGTGCTCTCAGGCCACGGCGGTTGCATAAATCAGCCTGGAGGAAATACCACAAGCTTCACGCATAAGCGGGTTGCGGGCACTAGACAATCCCCAGAGCCTCGAGTGGAGGGGGGTGAGGATTAGACTCCGTTCAGACAATGCCCAATCGTCCTGGTCAAAAGAAAGTGAAGGGATCCATTGAAAGATTCACGAAAGCACTTGACAAAGGAACACAACCCTTGATGTCTGAAGACGTGCCTCCACGTGAACAACCGGCGGCTCAAGCGGCCATGATGGATCCGCAAGCGGTCTTCCAAGCTATGCAACAGGGGTTTGCCGCACTCAATGTCAAATTGGATGGTATAACAGCTGATGTTACATCCATTAAAGCCAAGCTAGACAAGACAACAGCACGCATTACAGAGGCGGAGACAAGAATTTCCGGAGCAGAAGATGCACTTGAGGCTTTGAAGACCACGGTGTCTACAATGGCGATCGATCTGGGGACAGTGAAATCTAAGTGTGAGGATTTGGAGGCCAGGTCTCGACGGAACAATATCCGCATTATCGGGGTTCCAGAGGAAGCTCTAAAGGGGTCAATAGAAAAGGCGGTGGAAGACCTCCTCCGTAACCTACTGGGGGACCCCGGCTGGTCGGCAATGTTCATCGTGGAAAGGGCACACAGATCACTGGCACCCAAACCGAAGCCTGGGGCATATCCCAGGCCTATTATCGCACGCCTGCTCAACTACAGAGACAGAGATCTGATATTGAGAGCTGCCAGGGAGAAACAGGAATTAAGGTGGGAGGCCAACATAATCCGCATCTTCCCAGACTTTACTATGGCGGTGCAGCAGGAAAGGAAACTGTTCACGGGTGTAAAGAAGCTACTACGCGAACGCCAAGTAAAATACGCCATGCTCTCTCCGGCAAGGCTTAAGATACAGCATCAAAACAAGACATATTTCTTTACGTTCCCTGAGGAGGCGGCAAACTTTGTCGAGACACACATCCCTGCCCCTGCCGGGATGCCTAGAAACGAGGAAGACTCATGAAACATACGAGTGTCAAAATGCTACTATGATGCTGATTCAGAAGGGACTGCAAACAGCTAAGGCTCCCTATTGGGTAGCCCACATGTGGGAAGATTAAGACTAAACTGAACAATCACATATGCTAGCTCCACCCGCATGTGTTGACATGTATGAGAGTAACAACGGAGAACCAGTCATATTGGAAATGACGATGAGAGGTCTGGGCAATGGTGGTCGCTACAGCCCCCCCTGTAGCAGGTGCACGTTAAATGTTGAGAGGAGGAAGGGTGGGATCAATAAGCATAGTTAAAGTTCGGGGAACTATGAGGGAGGGGGGAGGGGATGGGCAGATGGTTTGGGATACTAGTTATGAAAAAGTTGAGGTTAAAATGAAAAGCGCACAAGCCTTCGACACTACAACTATTAAATACACAGTTAGGTTACACAACCAAGGAAATGGTCATAACCAATGGTTAGATAATGGCTAGACCAGACACTGACGGCTTGAAAATATTGAGCTGGAATGTATGCGGTTTGGGTATCCACATGAAGAAGAGAAAGATAATAGCATACATAAACAGGCTAGGCCCCAAAATAGTTTTCCTTCAGGAAACACACCTAGGGCCCCAACTAGCTGGACATCTAATCCCGAGTTGGGGGCCACATCAATATTTTACAACCTACTCGAGAAGGGCAAGGGGGGTGGCGATCCTTATCCATAAATCACTTCAATTCAACTGTATACATTCAGAAACAGACCCTGAAGGCAGGTACATATTGCTACATGGAACCCTTAGTGACAGCGAAATAGTCCTCCTTAATGTGTATGGGCCGAATATAGATGACCCAGAATTTTATGCTGGAATATTCGAGAAATTGGCAAACTACCCGACGGCCCATTTAATCTGCGGGGGGGATTTCAACACCATCCTTGATGTAAACCTAGATCGCACGTCAACAAGGACTAGGACACTCACCAAGGCGGCACAGAAAATACACCTTCACATGTCTGACCTCAACCTGAAAGATGCATGGAGGGCGCTGAATCCGTCCAAAAGGGAATACACATTCTACTCCTCAGTCCATGACATGCACTCAAGAATAGACTTATGGCTGGTTGACAATGAGTTGCTGGGTTGGGTTACAGATACACATATTTACCCAAGGACGTATTCGGATCACTCCCCGATACAGCTAACAATAAAGATTCCCGGAATCAGGGCATGTAAGCCACCATGGAGGTTCAAGCCACTGGCTCTCCAGGATCTCGTCTATAGAAATGCAATGGCTAGTCAAATACAGGAGTATTTTGAGATCAATGAGGGAACGGTGTCTAGTCCATCAATACTGTGGCAGGGGTTCAAGGTTTGCATCAGAGGCAGCTCTATAGCTGTTGAATGCGGAGTCCTGAGGGACATTAGGGGCAGACTGTCACGACTAGAAACACAGATTGCTACCTTACAAACTCAATATGCACACTCTCCTTCAGCGCAAACAAGCGCTGACATTAAAACCAGACTGGATGAATACAAAGAAGCAGCGGAGCAGGAGATCCGCTATTTCGACAAACCAGTGGCTGCACGAAGGTATGGGGAGGGTGAAAGACCAGGGAGGCTGCTGGCGAGAATGGTAAGGGGTGAGAGAGGCATGACAACGATACCGTGCGTACATCTGCCGGATGGCACAGTGACCACTGAAGATGTTAAGGTGAAAAAGGTATTTTATGATTTCTATAAGAAATTGTACTCCCCTCAATGTGACAGTACTGATGAGGAGATAGACACCTACCTATCCCAAATACCGACAACGCTTCTGGCTGACGCCACCAGGGAGTCCCTCGAGACCCCGATCACAGAGGCAGAGATAGCCGAAGCGATAAAAGCGCTGCCCAATGGGAAAGCCCCGGGCACAGACGGTTTGGGAGCGGAGTTCTACAAAGAATTCAGCGAACTCCTTGTGCCCAGGCTATACACTGGGTGGATAGAGGCCTTGAATAAAGGAGAACTCCCTGAAACAACAAGGGAAGCAGTGGTCACACTATTGCTCAAACAGGGGAAACCACCTGAGGAATGTGGGTCGTACAGGCCGTTGTCACTAATGAACACAGATGCGAAGATTTTCGCTAAAATGCTGGCAACCAGATTATCATCGTTAATGCCGTACATGGTACATGACGATCAGGCAGGGTTTATTATGGGCAGATCCACAGCAACCAACATCAGACGATGCCACAAGATACTAGCAACAATATCCCCTGAGACCCAAGGAATAGCGGTCTCACTGGATATGCAAAAAGCGTTCGATACGGTTTTCTGGCCCTTTTTATTTGGGGTGATACGCAACTATGGCTTTGGCCCCAATATCATAAGGTGGATTCATGTTTTATACGCTCACCCCTATGCCAGGATCAGAATCAATGGCGCTTTAACGGAAGTCCTGGAACTGTTGGGAGGCACTCGACAGGGTTGCCCCCTGTCGCCATTACTGTTCGCCCTAGTGATAGAACCGCTGGCTGACATTCTCAGGGCACGTTATAGCGCATACGGAATATGGTTGGAAGGCAGGAGGCAGATCATCACTTTATATGCCGATGATATTTTATTATATCTTAGGAACCCGGACTGCACACTGGGCAAGGTGCTGGCGGAGGTGAATAGGTTTGGCGGGTATTCTGGATTGAGACTCAACCCTAGTAAATCGGGGGTATTCCCACTCACGAAAAATACAACGGAACCCAGGGACTTATGCGGTCTCATATGGAGCCCCACACATATACTCTATCTGGGAGCATACATAGCGAGGACGGCCCAGCTCACACGAGCGCTAAACTATAACGCGTTGTCTGATTCCCTGTGTGCAAAAATGAAGCGCTGGGGCGCCCTTCCTATATCACTAATGGGGAGAATAGCCCTCGTTAAGATGATCATACTGCCAAAACTTTTCTGCCTGTTTCACACAGTCCCGGTGTGGCCGGGGCGCACACTGTTTTCCAAGATGAAGAGTGCCTGCACATTGTTCGTCTGGGGCGGGCACCCCAGGCTTAACTGGAATACATTGACTAACACATACCAACGGGGAGGGCTGGCGACTCCGGATCTGGAGCTATATTACCTCTCAGCGCAGGCTTACTATGCTGCATACTGGGCCGCAAACTTTATCGACCCGGGGCCACCGCCACATGACCAACAAGCTGGAGAATCAATACTGGCACTGCATAAGATGTTGGAACCGGCCCCTAAACACCATAATTCCTTAGACCCCACGAAGGTGACAACGACAGCATGGGCTAAGATAGCGGATATATTTGGCAAGGGCAGGCTGTATCATCCGAGTATGCCGATATGGGGGGTGGCTATGCACTGGAATTCCAGAGGGATTGCGCAGTGTGGCCAGCTGTTCCGGGATGGGCTATTTGCCACATGGGACGACCTAAAGGACGTAGTGGGGAACACGAATAGACACAAATGGCAGTACCACCAAATTAAAGACACCATGCAGAGGGCTTACCCCTCCCTTCCGGAAGAACCAGAAATAAATAAGGGGTTGGGCTATATGTTCACGAGTGGAACCCAAAAAGTCACAGCTGCTGCACTCTATAAAATCATAACCCAGACACGCCCAGAAGGGGTCCACCAGTCCAGAACCAACTGGGAACTAGACCTGGGGCAACAAATAGAGGACCACGAATGGACGCAAATATGTATGCTGACCAAAAGTATTTCATGCAACTCCAGATATAAGCTTATACACTATAAAATAATACATAGGCTGCATTACACTCCTGCAAAGCTTCAGCGAACCTACCCTTCCACCTCGGGATTGTGCCCGAGATGCCATGCCGAGGGCGCAAATATCTACCATATGCTTTGGGAATGTATAAAATTGAAAGAGTACTGGAGGGAGGTCTGTGCAACGCTTGATGTAATGGCGGATCTACCTGTCCTGTGGACGCCAAAGCTGTGTTTGCTGGGTGTGGTGGGGAAGATGAACCCGATGTGGCGTAAACTATTAAATTTGAGCTTGCTAATTGCCAAAAGGGCAATATTGTTGAAATGGAAAAGTGTAACCCCCCCAACTAAGGCAGATTGGGAGAAAGACATGTTGTGGACTAACGACACTGAAGAAATGTATATAGACTCTGTACTACCCATAGCCAGACCCAGAAATATATGGGACCGGTACAAGCAATACCTTGCGGACAAGGCTATAGCGGAAGAATCAGAACCGGAGAATACCTGATTGTGTATCATTATTGAAGTGTAATTACGTTGGAATGGTGAAATGTATGTGATCGGCTTGTGTGCACCAATAAATAAAGTTTAAAAAAAAAAATTTGGATCCAACGGTAACTTTGGAAATGGAAAGTGCGCATCGTTCCCTTGGACCTAAGCTTTCTCTAGGTGAGAGACCTTGTCATCTTATAGTTACATTTCTCAGATTTCCCATAAAGGAACTGGTTTTGAAGAGGGCGAGGGAACTGAAAGACTTGGCTTGGGGCGGTAACAGGATTACGGTGTTCACTGATCTCGGCAGAGATGTTCTGGATAAAAGGAGGGCTTTTGATAGGGCTAAAGTGAAGGCCCGAGAGAAAAAGCTAAAATACTATATGATATATCCTGCTATCTTCAGGGTTGTGGTGGATGGTCAACTGCATTCCTTCACTGAAAATAGGGCTGCAGAGACTTTTTTATCTGACTTGGAAGTGGACCCTATGGAAGGAATGTCATCTGACTTGGGCACTGTGAATAGACAGAAAAAGGGAAGGTTGGATTCCAGTAAGCGCTTGAATTTGGGTAATGGCTTGAGACTCTGTTTTATTTGTTTTATACTTTGTTTTTTATTGATCTGAAGCTTTACTCCCATTCATAATATGGGCTCAAGATGGCGCTCGGTAATGCTCACATAACTGTCATGGAATGCTGGGCTTCCTTGAATGCAAACATGTGTCATTTACATTGCAGCTGCGTGGAGAAAGGCACCTTTGTTTCTTTCATTATACGTGACGCACGTTGCGTAACGGAACGCACAAGGTTTCCGGGCGTCCGGTTTGGAATGTACATGTTTTTGGCGGCATCAGGACCTGTGACCTATGTGCTGTGGAGCGGAACTGTGTGGAATGACGGACTGGCGTGGCGGAGGATTTCACAGGTAGTGAGCTGTTTATGCTGGTGGAGTACTTATTCGCTTATAATATATAAACTGAAATCCTTAGAGCTCCAATGTTAATTGCATGTCGGCGAGAATGAAAAACATACAGTTTGTTTCAATGCTAATGCAACTTTCTGCCTGACTAGAGATCCTTATCCAACCGTGAAAATAAACATCTCTTTTCGACTAGTATCTGCCCTACAAATCTAATCCAGTTCAGTTTGTGTGTGCCTTTCGTCTACGTCATGCTGGAAAAAAAATGAAACGTGCCCGAACAGGGGATCATTTTGAAATCTGCCATTCTACATTCATAGCTAATCCTTAACTTTCGGAGATGCCTGGCAGCGGGGGGTGTGTAATGCTGTTCTGACCATACTGCTTCGCCGATTCATTGAGTGGCGAGCTATAACAGGAACCGAGAACTGCACGCTGGAGGAGAAAGTCACGGTAGGGTCAGGGGGTTTCGTGGCTGTGGGCGGATACCTCGTTGTGACTTGGAGCAAGGGGAGAGATGTACCCGTCTACGGCCGTGGTCCTTAGTCTGGCAGCATTGGACAACAGGGTTTTGCAGCAATGCTTTGATGAAGAATCTTGATGCCGTTTAAACATTGAATTGGCCCTATAAAAAACAGTAATCGGTGCGGCTGGGTGGATGGGGTGCGAGGATTGCTGGGGGTGAACATCTTCAAGGGGGTGTTGGGGGCAGTGATTTGAGACCTGATGTGCCCGGATGCATTTGGAGGTGCCCTGAACCTTAAAGCTCCTATCACGCACTGTCATGTTCTAAAGTGTTGTGGCATCTGTCAATGAATTCTTTGAGAGGGGCTGTAGACATAATTAGAAATGCTGGTGACTAGTCAATGTCTGGTGTTAATTCTCACTTGGAGGACGAACAGTGAATGGCAAGGCTCCAAGACCCCAAGACAGTGATGTACTCTATGTGCAATTTACAGTGTTTAAAGCTGAATAATAGTACATCCTTTGTAGCGTTTAGTGGGTGGGAATTAGGGGATAGGTATAATTTATGTTATTTTACAGGAATACTCGCTTTTGAGGTGCCTCGTATTGGGTTTGAAAGAGTTCGCTCAGGTCATAGTTTGGAGCAGGATATGGTTACTGTCCTTGTATATGTATATTTATTTATCTGCTCTTGAAAGGTTTGGATAAGAGAGTTGATGGAATCTCACCGTACACAGGTAAGATTAATATATATAAGTCTTTATTCGCGAGACCCCGCAGGCCTCCTGCTTCAGCTCTCTCCAGCTAACGGCTACCGTGGAATGTTGAGTCATGAACATCATCAACATTCCACAAGTGCCCCTGCACGAGCCCGTGCATATTACAACATATCCTCTTCCCTTGCATAACAAATATGTTAACAACTTGTGACAGGATAAATCACAAACAGATTGAACAATGGAAACATGAACATAACATTATATAACTTATCATTGATACAAATTGTATTCAAGGATATAGAAGTATTGACCACAAGGGTAAAAACGTAAATTTCATGTTTAACAAATGTAATCTCTAAGCCTTATAGGGGGCCACACCTCCTGGCCAGACGACCCCCTTCTTGTCCTACATCAGGTTGCTGATCCGAAGCATTTTGACACTCCACATTCCCTTCTGCACCCAAAGGACCTGGAAGTGGGACAATCTCTTCCTGTTCACGGCTGATTACTTGTGAACCCACAGGATCATAATCCAACACAGTTTCCTGAGATTCCGGATCAGACTCCACCCGTGCCCTCTCCACCCGTTTACAGCCATCCACCACCACTCGTCTCTTACTCCAGACAGAGCCATCCTCCAATTGCACATGGCCTTTTCCGACCTTAACAACTCTCCTTGAGGGCAAAAACTTGCTGTAACCTTTGTGAACCATCCTGGGATTTTGAATGTGCACCTCATCCCCAGGCTTAACATTCAGCTCTTTTCTATACTTTTGTGAAAACCCCCTGGCCTCCTGGCGCACCAAAATGCTGCTATGAATAGCCTGTAAATCCATATCACATGGCCCTCCACCACCCATAGCCAGGGTTCTCAACATTGTACCTGCTTTCCTGCCCCTCATAAGCTCAAATGGAGATCTACCCGTAGCAGTGGCTGGGGTTCTGCGATATGCAGCCAGATATTGTGTTACTACTTCCTGCCAATCCAAACCATTGGCCAGAGCCAATTGTATAGCTGACTTAATGGTACCATTGGCCCTCTCCACTAATCCATTAGCAGCAGGATTGTACAGGGCTGTTCTAAAATGGGAAATGGCATGCTGTTCCAAAAATTCTCTCATCGCTCTAGAAGTGAACTGCACCCCATTATCTGTAACTAAACTTGCAGGTAATCCCTCGCGATCAAAAACTTTCCTCAAGAAAGCAATAACAGAATTGGTTGTGACACAGGAACACGCCGCTACCTCAATCCACCTGGATGTATAGTCCACCAACACCAACATATATCTAGACTCAGGCTCTAAACACTCAAACGGACCCATGATGTCTAAAGCCAATTTCGACCATACTTGCTCAGGAACCTCTACAGGATGTATAGGTTGTGGATGCAGTACCTTGCTTTTATCACTGACAGAGCATGCCTGACAGTCTTTCACCACTTGTTCAACATCCTTGTCCATGGCCAGCCACCAGTACTCCTCCCTGAGTCTCCTCTTAGTCAAAGATCGACCCAAATGACCAACATGTGCCAATTCCACCATCCTACCTCTCAGACTTACAGGGGGTATCAACCTACTTCCCCTAGATACACCCCATGGACCCTCAGCTAATTCATGTAAAACTTGGGCATAACCTTTCCCTTCAGGCCTATCCTTAACCGTATGCCAACCTTTCACTAGACCTTCCCTAATCCAACTTAACTCAAGGTCGGCCTCAGACTCCTGATCCCACAACGACTTCTCCACCGCAGAAGTCACCAAAGCAACCTAACATTCCTGCCAGTCTTCCTCTTTCACCAAGTCTGCCTGACTGCTTGCTTCCACAACAGGCAAACGGGACAAGCAGTCTGCCACAACATTAAACTTCCCCGGAAAATACTGCAATGAAAAATTGTAATCCTGTAGCTGTACTGACCATTTCGCAATCCTCGGTGATACCGCCATGACACCCTTGGTAGAAAACACTTGCACCAACGGTTTATGGTCTGTTCTGACAATGTAGGGTATGCCCCACAAAAACGTCCTGAAGTGTTTTGAAGCCCATAACACTGCTAAAGTCTCTCTCTCAATTACCGAGTACCTGGTTTCCACGTCTCTCAAAGTCCTCGAGGCAAAAGCCACTGGCATCCATTCACCATTTATCCATTGCTCCATCACTGCCCCCAAACCCACCTCACTTGCATCCACAGTCAGAGCAGTTTTATTTTTCGGGTCAAACGACTTCAGGCAAGGAGCATTCTCCACATCCCTCTTGACCAACTCAAATTCCGCTGCACACACCTGAGACCACGCAAATCTTACACACTTCCTCATGAGAGCTCTCATGGCCACCGTTTTTTCAGCATAATTCGATACAAATTTAACATAGTACTCCGCAAGGCCCAAAAAGGCCCTTAGCTGATCCTTATTGACCGGAGCTGGTGTATCCCTTAACACCTGTACCAACTCCCTTTTGGGGCTCACACCTCGTGAACTCAATGTATGTCCCAAGTATGTGACCTCCTCCACTCCTACCTGACACTTGGTTAACTTTACAGTCAGACCTTTGTCCTTAAGAATCTGCATGACCCTCCTCAACCTGACATCATGCTCCTCCCTGCTACTGCCCCAGACCAAAATGTCATCTTGAAAATAGCTGACTCCTAACACCCGTCCAAACATCTGCTGCATCAACCTCTGGAACACAGCCGAAGCAAGGCCAAATGGCATGCGACAAAATCTGTATGCCCCAAACGGAGTCACAAATGAAGTAAGCGGTCTAGACTCAACATGCAGGTCAATTTGATGGTACGCTGTTGACAGATCAAAAGTTGAAAAATACTTGGCATCTCCCAATGTCAACAACAACTCGTTAATATTCGGCAAGGGATGCCGATCCACCCATATGCTGGAATTCAGCTCCCGGAGATCTACACACATTCTGATGCTCCCATCACCCTTCTTAACTAAAACCACAGGAAACAACCACTCTGAGGACTCAATGGGCTCAATTATGCCTGCTGACTGCAACTTAGCCAACTCCACCTTGAATGCCTCCCTCGCCGCTACGGGCACTCCCCTCACTTTATGTACTTTGGGAACAGCACCCTTCTTCAAAACAATACGATGTGTAAAACCTCTGAGCTTGCCAAGGGTGTCTGAAAATACCTCGGGAAACTCACTCATGAGCACTGTGGGAGTAACCATTATGTCATTTTGTCCCGCTCCCGCCATGACACTAAGAACCAGTTCCTTCTCACCCGGATGAATCTGTATTTTTAGTGCAGCCTGCTCATCCCACCCCAACACACTTGTGCCCTTTGAGGCCACATACAATTTACCCAAGGTTTGCCTCCCTTTAAAAGAAAAATTTGACCAATTGTAACCAAGTAGGTCGGTAGGACTCTGCCCGTATGCACATCGTTTGATGTCCGCAGGCAACAAAGTAGAAATCTGTTTGCCCAAAACTTCTTGATACACATCCGGGCCCACCAGTGTATAAGGTGAGCCCGAATCCACAAGCATATCCACAGGGTGCTGATCCACCAATACCGACACCCATGGACCCTTCCGCCCACCTCCCTCCACATGTAATATAACACTTTGATTAGAGACACCTCCTGATGCCCCTTCTAACAACATGGTAGAATCTTGTGAAGCCACACTAGCGACCATCTGCCCCTTACACATGCGTGCAAAGTGGCCCACACGCTTACATTTCCTACATTCAACAGTGCATGCAGGACAAGATTTAGAATCGGCCGTGTGACTCGACCAGCCACAATTTTTGCACCCCTCCTTAGTCTTAGATGCTCTACTTCCTTGCACCACAGCCCTATCCAAACCTTTCTTATTCCTTGATATTACGGCATGCACCATCTCCCTATTCATATCCCTCTCAGTAACAATTTGTACACTGGTCTTAGAAGCTTCAATTGCTCTGGCAATCTCCAACACCTTATCTAGTGAAGGATCACTCTCTAACCATAACCTTTCTCTGATTTTCTGATTAGACGTCTTCATCATAACCTGATCCCTTATGTGTTCCTCACCATTACCGGGAAACCCACATGTAGCCATGAGTGCACGTAGTGCCGTGACATAAGTATCTATGCTTTCCGTGGAACCTTGCGCCCTAGAGAAAAACGTATACCGCTCTAAAACCACATTAACTCTTTTACCAAAACGCACTTGCAGCTTCTTCAAAGCAGTCTCGTAAGTACTAATAACCATTTCTCCCTCACCTCCCCCTTGAACCATTACATTCTCCCCAGGCAGGTGGCGAAAAACTCTCAACCCCTCAGTACCAATACAATTCAGCAATGCAGCCTCCTTTTCATCATCGTTGAACTTTGCCCCACCAGCAGCCCTCAAATATACTTTGAAGGCATCCACCCACTGCTCCCAAGGAGCAACAGGCTCTCCAGGATTTGGCAGGAAAGCAGGCGGAGGCCTGGCAGCCGTATGTAACATGGCTGGGCGAAAAGCCTTGTTCCTTATGCCCCCAACAGGAACTTGCCCCCCACTGTGAGAGCCTCAAGACTTCTTGTTCCCTTGAGACGGTCCCCCACTGTCACCTTGAGCACGTGCACCCACACGTAAATGCAGTACACCGTGAATAGACACTGGGTGAGTCACAACCAATCAAGTGATGTAAAGGCAGGCTTCCAGGGATCACAGCCCAAACCAGATGCGCTCAATTTCACCTGCCCGGGCCCCCCAGCAGTTATATGCCCAACCTTACCACCAATAGCCTGTCTGGTGACACGTGGGAAATGCCTTGTGGCAGCTCAGGCCCTGGGATGACCGTGTACTGCGTTTAATATGACGCTCCTGCCTCCTCCCAACGACCAAACAACAGCAGTCAGCTGATATCCTAGGCACGCCGCGCAGCGCCACCGCAGCCCCTCCTCCCTCCTTCAGGAGGCGAGCGGTGAACAGCTGATTTAACAAGGGGGGTCCTGGGAGTCTCTCTGCCAGACATTAGTCCTGGTTACGAGAGACTTACCCAGAGTCTTTAGCTCACTATCTTTTCACAGAGAAGAAATATCCCAAACATATCAGTCTTTGTCCTGCCCTGGGGCAGTCCAGCACCGAAATGCGAGGCAATTCTCCTCTGAACAAGAGTACCAACAGAAACCCCAGACACGTGTTTCGGTCTGGTTGGACCTCATCAGTAGGGTGGATCTGTGCCTCTCTAAGAATAGTGAGCAAGGGGTCCACGTCTGATTTAACAAGGGGGGTCCTGGGAGTCTCTCTGCCAGACATTAGTCCTGGTTACGAGAGACTTACCCAGAGTCTTTAGCTCACTATCTTTTCACAGAGAAGAAATATCCCAAACATATCAGTCTTTGTCCTGCCCTGGGGCAGTCCAGCACCGAAATGCGAGGCAATTCTCCTCTGAACAAGAGTACCAACAGAAACCCCAGACACGTGTTTCGGTCTGGTTGGACCTCATCAGTAGGGTGGATCTGTGCCTCTCTAAGAATAGTGAGCAAGGGGTCCACGTCGATTTAACAAGGGGGGTCCTGGGAGTCTCTCTGCCAGACATTAGTCCTGGTTACGAGAGACTTACCCAGAGTCTTTAGCTCACTATCTTTTCACAGAGAAGAAATATCCCAAACATATCAGTCTTTGTCCTGCCCTGGGGCAGTCCAGCACCGAAATGCGAGGCAATTCTCCTCTGAACAAGAGTACCAACAGAAACCCCAGACACGTGTTTCGGTCTGGTTGGACCTCATCAGTAGGGTGGATCTGTGCCTCTCTAAGAATAGTGAGCAAGGGGTCCACGTCGATTTAACAAGGGGGGTCCTGGGAGTCTCTCTGCCAGACATTAGTGAACAGCAGCAGTCAGCCGACACCCGAGGCCCACCGCGCAGCGCCACCACAGCCCCTCCTCTCTCGCTCAGGAGGCCAGCAGTGAACTGCCCGATGTGCATACACTGCAGGGGCGGGGCTATCGGCAGGTGCACAACGCAGGGATGCAGGCCCTGCGTACAGCGTGGCAGTTGCTCCTCCTCCGTAGCCCGACTGGATCCCGATCCCGAGCAGCGAGACTGAGTGGCGACTTCCCACTACAACGACGTCGCCCTCCTGCAACCGCTGCTCTATCCGGAACACGGGGTGGCCAACAGCCGCCCCCACGATCGGCTCACTCTCCGGCAATGCCCCGATTGGGCTGGGCTCCTGGCCGTCAATCGCCGTGGGGAACCGCACGCCCACCAGCGGAGCCCACCTGTGGCCACCCCTGCCCCTAACGATGAAGGGGTAGGCGGCAACGGCTCCAATGGATCCAAGGCCAATCCGCGTCCTCCCCCGGCGACACCGGGACGGGCAGGCAGCACCAGACAGCCGGCCGGCGCACACGTGGAACGGGGTCAAGCAAAATCCTCGTCGCCAGTGATGGAATCTCACCGTACACAGGTAAGATTAATATATATAAGTCTTTATTCGCGAGACCCCGCAGGCCTCCTGCTTCAGCTCTCTCCAGCTAACGGCCACCGTGGAATGTTGAGTCATGAACATCATCAACATTCCACAAGTGCCCCTGCACAAGCCCGTGCATATTACAACAAGAGTTTATATATGTATGTATTTATGGGTCTGTTAACAGATGACATGACAGCGTTGTAGGTGGCAGGTGTGTGGTTGGTTTGGGTGGTAAGAGATGTGGATGTCTACCCAGAATGTATGGTGTGTGCTTCTGTGTGCTTGTGTGGCTTAACAAAATGTATATTGTGTTTCAGGATGATGGAGTGTGGAAATAGGTCAATCTGTGCACCTTTGAATTACATAGTGATGAAATAGGTGATAGGACGAACAGGTTTGTGATATGCTAGGCGTATGAATGATGTAGTGGTGAGTTGTGTTGTGGTAGATGTGTTTGCCTGTATATAGTCGTTATGAGTGAGGGAGTGATGCTTCATTTCTCAGTTGTTTGCTGATATTTTTACATTATTTGTATTCTTATGTCATTTAGGAAATAGGGAAAGGTAGATGGACGGTTTTGGTCCTCATGTTGAGTTGAACTGTTCTTCGAATTAGTATTGGCATATGTTTTTGCTTCATTAAGTGTCTTGCTTCACTTTTCCCCTTTTTATTTTTCATGTTTCTGGTGGGTTGGGGAGGTTTGGTATATATTCTTTTTGTGTGTTCTTTACTAGTTTGCTTAATGGGGATTTGGGGATTATTTTTTTCCTTAACTTGATTTTTTGTAGGGCATGGGATGTATCTCTGGTGGGTATGGTTCGGAATAATGTTCTAGATGTATATATTTTTGCTTATTTCAAGTTCGATGTATATTGGACTTTTTCATTCATGAAATGCTTCAGGTGTGTATGTGTGCATGTGTGTCCTTCCCCCCCCCTTTTTATTATCTTTCTCTCTCACTGTATAGTGGTCACAGTGAAGATATATTGAGTTTGACGGCTGTACTATGGCTTCGCTAACTTTTACAACATGGAATGTTAAGGGGATAGGAGGTGCTATTAAGAGATGCAAGGTTTTGGCGCGGATTTGGAGGAGTCGCGCAGATGTGGTTATGCTTCAGGAAACTCATTTAACTGAGCAAAGTGGAGGTTACTTGGTCAGTCCAAAGTACTTGCATGTAATTTCTAATTATTATGATTCAAGATCAAGGGGAGTGAGTGTATTGTTTAGGAAAGGCCTTCCGGTGACGGTGAAAAAAACACTAACAGATGTTGAGGGATGGATTTTGCTGCTTGATGTCGTTTACGATGGGAAAATGATAACGTTTGGGACAGTCTATTCTCCGTGTTCGCCGACTGTTGACTTTCTCACCAAGTTGGACCTGTTGCTAGATAAGATGGAGGGTGAGACGATTATTTTAGGTGGGGACTTTAAAGTAGTTATGAATAATAATTTAGACCGGAAATCTGACTGCGGATACTCTGGGGAGAAGATAAGTGCAAAATTGCGTGAATTACTATTTAAGTATGAACTTGCAGATGTATGGAGGGAACTTCATCTGATCGAGAAAGAGTATACGTTTTATTCTCCTGTCCATAATTCTTACACTAGGATTGTTGGGTTTCTTGACCCACGTGCAAGTAATCATGCTGCAACATTTGGTGCTGTGGGCTTAGAAAATTCAAGATGGCGGAAAACCCACATGTGCGCCGAAATCCAGGAAAGCTGCGCAGTTTGTGCGCCCACCAAAATGGTTGCCTCGCTTGCCACCCACCAGTGCGAGAATGAAAGGCCGGGTTGCCATGAGGGAAATGGGTTGCCAAAGGAAAAACAGTAGCGCCGGTTAGCTTCAAAGCGCTTTAAAACCACCATTGGACTACCCGCACAGTAGTCTGCAACCATTGGGAATGGCAATGCTGATTGCCAAATGCAACTTAGAATTGTGGGGAATTCATTTGTTAAATCCCAAAAATGGGTGCAGTACCAGTACTCACCACTATCCAAAAGCCGGCGTTTTAAAACCACCCTGTGTTTCTCTGAAGGCAAGCCAAAGTGCCTATTTCAAACATTGCAATATGTGCAAAATATTCACTGAACACCAGCAGACATTTGGCAGAATGGAGTTTTGTGTGCCTACAAAATCTGGGAAATGAAGAGCCCAGAACAATGCTTATAACAAAACTGGCTGAGCTATGGAGTCAGCAGTTTAAGTTGCACTGGATTTAAAGACACTAAAATCGAAAATGTTTAGATTAAATGAGTGACCTATGTTTGGTGTCACATGCCTTTGTAACTGTTGAAATGTCATAGTTTTGCACTTAGAATCAGCATTCTAGCTGCATGTGTAAAATTGCAAGTTAATTTAAAAAGCAACAAAAAAACATGACAGTTAGCTGAAAGTCTGGCTTAAGGAACTTGATTCTGCCTGGCAACTACCCCCATCAGGAGTGAAACTTGAGTCACACTGTGTTCCCAGGCCATCTGCTTTTGCTGGCCACACTAAGGATATGCCATCTATCTGATAATTGAATTACCTGTGCTCTACAGGAGCTCTGAACAAAGCCTGTCTTGACTCAGGCAAAGGTTTTATTACAGCGGTCGTAAAATGTAGCTTCCTCTTGGCAGAAACTGGGAGGGGGAGAAACTGGAGACAGAAGCTGGCTTGGCAGAACTGGATAAACCAGTATTTCTACCTTGTGCTGAGAGGAAACCACACCCCTTTGGAGCCAGAACATAACTTTAAAAAGATGGATCATTCATAGAGCGGACATGTGAAAATTTTATAAATGATACCATAATTCTTGTGATTTTTCTGCCCACAGTTTAAGAGGTTTTTAGAACCGGTGGTATGTTCAGGGGGGTGTCAGCGGAAAAGTGGATATTACTCTAAAGGTATGCATGTTAAAAATCTGAAACTTCATCAGTTAATGTCCATACTCCCTGCGCACATGTAGGTAAAGTTGGGTCAATGTCAGAAATTGAAAAATCAGTTAAAAAGTCAATTATGTGCCATTTCTGAATGCAAGCTCTTAGAAACAACAGATTTGGACAGAGACATGGCTAAATTCAGCCACACCATGTATATGTAATTTCAAACAACTGTGTAACTGTGAAATATGGATTTTGATCATATATAGATTTGGGTGCACAGATGACAGGGGAGGTTTTTTCAAGAGATCATAAATGGCTGACATCACTCTGACACAACTTAGTTCCCCAATCAAATGAGAAATGGAAGTTTGACCAATTAGAAGCTGAGAGAGAGGTAGGGTCTAGTGATGCTCGAACACACCCACATTCTAAACACATAAAAGCAGACAGACAGGACAGATAGGGACCTTCAAATCCATCTGCCGCTGGAAGCTCTGCCGGAAAAATCCATACTTTACCTCCATCAAACCTCCAGAGAGCCAAACTAGAGACTTCAATCTATCCAGAACTAGAGACCCAGACCAGAGAACCAGAGAGAGCTGACCCAGATCACTGTGAAGTGCAGAGACCAGAGGCGAGTTTAAAACCTGACCAGATCCATGGCGAGGCCCATTTCACTCAAGAATATAGTGTGAGTACCTAGAAAACTGTGCAGAACCAATCTCCTAGTTAAAATAATATAATTCAATCCTATTTTAATCTAAGTAGAACTGTCTCCTAACTGTCACCTGTCATTTGTAAAGCTGTCACTTGTCATTTTCTAGTTGCAAGCTGCACTTGTCTTTTTGAGCTTTTAAAATTTCAAATCTGAAAAACGACCTTTATTCAATCGCTCATATCTCCGCAACCGTTTGTGCTAGAGACTTGCAGTAACTTTCATCTGAAAGTTGAGAATCTAAGCTTTTAATCGCACTAAGAACCGCATTCCTACCCCTTATAGTTTTACCGCAATCGCGGAAAACGCACGTGCGAATTTTGCCGCGATTTGCAAATTTCTTCACGTGTAAAAAGACAGCAGTTTTGCTTTTCCTTGCCAAAAACTTCGTTTACCTGCTAGTTACTACTAAAGCATTGTTAAGGTGATACTGAATTCATAGAGAGTAGCTATCACTCACCCTGAACCTCTGAAAGGGAATTAAAAGCATTTTAGCATATTTTTTAATTCATTGCCAGCACATATCAAAGCAATTTGGGCCTGTGTTTTCAAACTTCTGTAGTCTAAGCTTGCTGGGGTGAACTGAATCACATTTGATTGCATTTCTGAGAACTGTGTGTTTTCCTTCCATTTCCTTGCCTTGCATCAAGGGGGGGAGGGGATTGCCAGAGAAAAGTGATTACATTGTTTTGTTGAAATCATATTGAGTATTTCTATACTGCATTTCATTCATTCAACCTTGCATCCATTTGAACTCTATAAAGCATTTTGTACCACCTTCTTCTTTTGTTCCTATTTACCAGTGTGCTATCTTATCCATTTCATGTCAACTCCTTATTGATTATAGAGAAGCGTGTTAGTGCCAGATTCTCCGTTGTTAATCTTTATCATATCAGATTAAGTGTGCTATTCAATTATTAATTTATTATAAAGTGTGATATATATATCTATTGTTTAAATTATCAAATAAACCTTTTAACTTGCAAAACAGAACTACTTCTTGGCTCAGTGGGGTCAGGAGGATTCCAAGAGAGGGGTGTTATATAGGGGTAGTCATCCAGAACGCATGAACTGGACATAAAGATATATTAATAAGGGTTTCCATTCAGTATCCCAGACTAGGCATTGACTTAGCTGTAGTGTTGAATTGAATCCTCTTACAAATTGGGGGCTCGAGCCGGACGTTTGGGTTAGATTTACCATTTGTGCAGATTAATACAGCGTGCCAGCTGACCAGATACACATATCCGGTCGGATCACCACGCTGTGTTACGCTGTAAAGCACTCCTCAAAAGGGACACTCCAAGAAAAGTTCTGTTCTGCAAAAATAAAATACAAACTTCTGTAAGTCAGGACAGAGACCAATCTCTAGAATGACGACCTTAGTAGACATGAAAATAGCCAGAGAGCACCTCTTACATAAACTATTTGTGAGAGGTGAATGGACTGAACAGGGCCAGGATGCCTGGTTGCAGGCCATCACGCGACAGGTCACTGAAACAGGGTCAGACCTATGCAGAGATCAGGGTCCATTACATGTGGCCCTGAGTGAACTATATATGGCTCCTAAAGCCAAAGATGAACACAATAAGATTGCCAGGGTAGCGGCATATTTATATTTACATATGGGAGCCATGCAGGACAAATGTGCTGAAGGCCAAGATCTGGCGAGTAGGCAACTGCTGGCATTACAGAAGGCCCAATCTGAGCTGGACTCTTCTGAGCAGAGGCTGCTCAGGAGCCAGGAGTCAGAAAATGATAGTAGGCAATATATCATTAAAATAAAAGAGGATATGGGCATCCTGCAACAGGAAAAGGCTGACCAGGATACTAGATTTCTGGCCCTGCAGAAGGAGCACCGAGACAGTTTGGACTCCTTACTGCAGAGCCAGAAAAAGCTGGAGCAATAATTAGACTTTAACAGGGCATGCACGGAGCAGGTAGCCACCCTGCAAAGTCATCTAGATAGAGTGAAGGTAGAGAGCAACATGCTGATTTCGAAAGACCTGGATACCCAGGCAGAGTTTGATGAAGAACGCCAGAAAGCTGGTGCCTTTCAAAGGCAGAGGGACGACCTGGCGGCACAAATGCAGGCTCTTAGTCAGGAAAGAGACGCCTTAGGCCAGGAAGTCTGCCATTTAAAAAGAAAAATGGAAGAAAATCACCTGGCCCACCAGGGACTGGGTGACCTCCAAAAAGAACACCAGAACTTGTTAGAGCACACCAGGAGGGTGGAGGATGCTCTAGCAAGAAAGGAGCAGGCCAATAGGGACACAGCTCAGGAGGTAACCCTCCTGCAGCAAAGACTGGCCCAGTGCTCCAGGACCAATCAGGAAACACAGAGGGAAAATGAGGCCCTCTGTCAACACAATGATAGGCTCCAACAACAGGTAGCGATGCAGGAGAGACTGATAGAGTCTAGTAAGGCCTTAACTGAGGAACTGAAGGCACAAATGCAGGCTCTTGCATTGCAACAGGGAGCAGGGGCGGATAGAGATGAGGTTCGCTGGGAAATGGAAACTCCGGAGCATAACCTCAGGAACCCTAGTACCAGAGGCCCTCATACCTCTCAGTCCCTGGACTCTGCCACCCCCATGTCCCCTGGCGCACATGAGCACAGGGCCACAGGGATGGCAGATTACTATCCAGCCAGAAGCATGGGGCTCATAGGCCAGTACCTCCCAGGAATGGATGGGCGGGCATCTGGGCATGGGCACCCAAGCATGGTGCAATTCAGTGGGGAACCCCGGGAGAATAGGCCCATTAAGGGCATCCTGAAAACCTCTGCCCAGTTAGGTCAGTGGGGGGGGTACCCATCAAATCCTGGCAGCAAGGAGGAATCTGAAGACTCCTCTGAACTGCGCAGGACACAGGAGACCAGGTCCCCACATTCTGCCAGCCATTCCCAGGCTCGCAGAATCCGGGAAAACCTGGAAGAACAGACGGGAACCTCTGGGAGCAGTGCCTCTGAGTCCGAGGACGAATGGACAAGGGTTACCCGAACCAAAAAGGCCAATAAGGCAAAAAGGGCCTTGCTTAAGGACCCCTTAAAGCAGATTAAGGCGATCAGGAGCGTCATCACGCCTTACCATAAGAACGCTAAGTATTCTGTTTGGGAGCACTTAGAGTTGTTTGAACAAATGATGGAGACTTTCCATTTGAAGGACAGCCAAAGCTGTATTCAATATGTAAAGTGGACCTTCTCCCCGGAATACTCCAGTTTCTTTGCGGGGCTGGAGGACCAAAATCATTTAAGATGGTCCACCTATAAGGCGGCCATCTTGAAACATTTTTCTGCTCACAGAAATCCTCAAGAGGCTCGCAAGGCAGCCTACAATTTGCAATGTGGGGAGGATCAGGCCCCACAAGAATTTGTGCAGGAGTTAAAGCGGGCTTTTGCACAGACCACAAGAAGGGTGCGCACGGATAGCAGGGAATTTATTAATACGTTTTTCCATGCCTTGCCCAAATATATCATTGTTACCCGGGGCTCAAGGGGTTAATGCTCATGAGCCCCCTCCGTTGTAGAGGCGGAGTTTAGAGTGGGCAAGGGAGTTATGGGGCACGTGCGCAGCCAGCGCCAGTTCCTGCTTGGTTGTAGAAGAATAAAGAAGTTCCTCCTATCTCTCCGTGTGTGTGTCCTTCATTGGGCCTAGATCCCTAGGCAACATTTGGCGACGAGGATTTCTCCCGCACACTGGAGTCCTCCTCCTGCAGCAGCCCGCTCGTGGTGGGCAACCCAGCGAACCTCCTCCTCCTGCTCCACCTCCGCTCAACACGGCACTCCGCCGGTTCCGCCTCGCCGGACCTCCTCCACCGAAGCTCCGCGGAAGCGATACCGCCCACGCCTCCGTCCTGTACCCTGCCTGTCGACACCTGGCCGTTGAAGAGGCCTGAATCGGCAAAAGCGGCGGACTCCCTTTGCCGGGCGCCGGGTGCACGTAGGCTCGGCCTAGGCCCGACTACCTCGCCCCACGCGTCGCCTACGCACGTGCGGGCCTCGTCTCCCAGGCGCCATGAGCACCTCCAACCCTGGGTCCAGCCAGGGCTCTCCTCAACTGCCGCGGGCGGCGAAGTCGATTCAACTACGTCTGCCCCCGCCGTTCACCATGACTCCTCAAGCCACCAAAGGCCCCAGGTGGACCGACTGGATGGATGATTTTCGTCATTTCGTGAGAGGATCCGGCGACGGGGACTCCCCCAACATGAGAGACATTTTCCTCAACCTGGTAGGGGGGGAAATCAAAACGGTTGTCAAGGCCATTCCGGCCGCAGACCAAGATACATTTCCCAAGTTGATTGGTGCGTTGGACAGACTGCTGATTATTGAGGTCAACCGGGACTATGAAAGATATTTGTTCAACCAGTGCACCCAACTCCCGCAAGAGACTGTCGACGAATTCATCACACGTCTACGAGTGAAAGGGGCGAACTGCCAATTTGATGCGTTCTCGCTAGAGGAAGCCATTCGACTGAGGGTAATCGAAGGGTGCCTATCCCCCGCACTCAAGAAACAGCTACTCAAAAAACCGCTCACCATGCCCGAGGTCAGCGAACTTGCCCGCATTCACGAGAGAGTGGATGCGCAGGCCTCAGCCATGGGACACTCCAGCAACCCTAAAGCAGATACGGGGGAACTTGTGGCCGCCATACTGCCCCCCCGTCAAGGCGACAGGGGCCCTCAGCCATACAGGCCGCCGACACCCTCTTCGACGTCCACCCCGCGTCTACAAAGACAGTGCTACCGCTGCGGGATGTCCTTCCCCCATTCGGGGTCCTGCCCGGCCCTGTCCCAGCGATGCACCAACTGCGGGAGAGAAGGACACTTTCACTCCGTCTGCAGAGAGGGCGTACCTTTTCCGATGCGACCCCAGGCGGCCCCCAGAATGCTTTTCCGGCCGCAGCCCCTGCAGTACAATCAGCCTAGACCATACCAACAGGGTTTCGGGCAGAGGCGCTACGTTCGAGCGATGGATGAATACCAAGCGGCAGGATACGCCCCACCGTACGATCAGGCTGATCAGCCTAGACACTTCACAGACGAATATGACAACCCTCCTGCAGATTACAGGCCTGAGACCCTCTACCAAGAAGACCAGGCGATGGCCTACTACGCACCGCAGGACCAATACGACCACGACGAGTTTGTGAACCTCATACTCGATAACAAAGAGGCCAGGGAGGCCCCGCAAATCCCGCTCAAGATGGGGAACTGCCAATTTCAATTTATGATTGACTCCGGGGCCACAGTGAACATCATGGGTGAACAAGACTATGATCGTATACCATGCCCACCACAGCTCAATCCGTCCCGTTCCAGAATTTTCCAGTGGGGAGCTGCCACCCCGTTACAGACGGTGGGCCAATTCACCCAATGCCTTCTCCTGAATGGGCGGCAAGTGGATGCGACCATTCACGTGATACGGTCTCTCGCCAGGAGTCGATGCCTCCTCAGCTACCACACGGCGTCGCTTCTGGGGCTGATCGAGATCCACGTGAATGTGGGAGACGTAATCACCGCCGCAGCGGCCTACCCCAGCCTGGGGAACGCTGTAGGATCGATAGCTTCTCATCAGACTCAATCGCTCGTCTCACAGGAAGACATCGTGGGTGCTTTCCCCAAGCTATGCGAGGGGCTAGGAAAGCTCCGGGGACCCCCCATCAGGCTCCACATCGACCCCGACGTACGGCCAGTGCCGCAACATCCCAGAAGGGTTGGTTTCCACCTCCAGGAGACTGTTTCGGAGGCACTCCAGCAACTGCTCCATGACGGCATCATCGAACCGGCGACGGGGCCGACGCCGTGGGTGTCCCCCCTCGTGGTAGTACCCAAGGAAGGGGGAAAGATCCGGTTGTGTGTGGACATGAGGGTGGCCAACACGGTGATTCAACGGGAGAGACACCCGGGACCATGTATCGAGGACATGATTGTGCTGCTGAACAGTGCACAAATGTTCTCCAAACTGGACCTAAATCAGGGATACCATCAGTTGGAGCTCCACCCTGATTCCCGGCCCATAACCACGTTTGCGACCCACGATGGGCTTTTCAGATACCGGAGACTGAACTTTGGAATCTCATCGGCCGCTGAGATTTTCCAGGAGGCAATACGCCAGATCATCCGACCTATAAAAGGGGCGCTTAATTACAGCGACGACATTCTCGTCTTTGGATCGTCCAAGGAAGCCCATGACAGGGCACTTCACGACACTTGCGAAGCCCTTCAGAGAGCCGGCCTCACGCTTAACATCTTGAAGTGCCGGTTCAGTAAAACGAAACTCAAATTCTTTGGACACATCTTTTCCAAGGATGGCATGATGCCCGACCCCGAGAAGGTCGAGACGATCTCCAACCTCGGCGAGCCCCGGCAGGTGGCGGACGTCCGCTCGTTCCTCGGCATGGCAGGATACTGTGCGAGGTACATCCCCCACTACGCCTCCATCACAGACCCGCTGAGGAAACTGCTGCAGAAGGAGTCGTCGTTCGAATGGACACCGACCTGCCAACAGGCCTTTGCGGACATCAAGCAAGCCCTTGCGGAGGCTCACCGTCTAGCATACTTCAACCCGCTGTGGCACACCGAGGTGGTAGTGGATGCCAGCCCCGTAGGCCTCGGTGCCATCCTGGCCCAGACCAGTGGTGCGGATGTTAACCCCAGACACGTGGTTGCATACGCGAGCCGAGCGCTGTCGACGCCTGAACTAGCCTACTCCCAGGCCGAGAAGGAGAGCTTGGCAGCGGTCTGGGCGTGTGAGCACTTCCACAACTTCATAATCGGCAAAAGGTTCACGCTGGTCACCGACCACCAGGCACTTTTATCACTGTTCGGGAACCCGCACACCAAGATGCCACCGAGGATTGAGAGGTGGGGCATCCGCCTCCAGGAATATGATTATGACATTGTACACCGCCCGGGGGGCGACCTCAACCCTGCAGACTACCTCTCCCGACACCCCGTAGGGGCCCCGCTTGCACGGAAGGGCGACGTCGCGTATGTGCAGTACGTGGCGGCCCAGGCGCTGCCTCCGGCGTTGTCCCTTGAAAGGGTAGCGGCCGCATCGGCAGCAGACCCAACGACAGCCCTGGCGATTAGCCTCACGACGGCCAGCAAGTGGAAAGATCACCACAGAGCCATCCTAGCTCACCCGGGGGTGAACAAACAAGAAATCGAACGGCTAGCCCGTGTACATGGTGAACTTGCGGTGAAGGACAATAATATCCTGCTCAGAGGATGCAGGATCGTTATCCCCGCCACACTCAGGAGCGAGGTGGTCAGCATAGCGCACGAAGGTCACAGAGGAGCCGAGAACACGAAGAAGCAGCTCAGGTGCCACGTGTGGTTCCCCCTCCTGGATGTGGCCGTTGACGAGTGGGAAAGGAACTGCCACGCCTCTCAGTGCACAGCCCCTGCAGAACGTCCGCCCCCACTCCAACATACTCAAATACCTGATCACCCTTGGGAACGAGTAGCCATGGACTTCTACGGGCCGACTGAAGTGGGTGACTACATTTTACTCTTCATAGATGAGCACTCAAGGTTCCCGATTGCCAAGGTGGTCAATTCCACGGCGTTCACTCAAGTGGCGGCGACGATAGAAGAGGTCTTCAGTGAGTGGGGGATCCCCAAGTGTGTCAAGTCCGACAATGGTCCACCATTCTGTGGACACGAGTTTGGAACACTGGCAGAGCACCTGGGGTTCAGGCACATGAAGATCACACCACGCCACCCCCAGGCAAATGGAATGGCGGAGCGCTTCATGGCGTCGATCAAGAAGACCCTACAGAGGGCACGGCTTGACGCAGTCGATACACACCAAGCGCTATGCCGCCTGTTAAGAGACTACAGGAACACTCCCCATGAGGTCACAAATAAGACGCCTGCCGAGCTCATGTTCCGATATGAGGTGCGAACCCGCATCCCGAGAAGTACGGCGCAGGCAGAGCCGGCCGACTATGATCTACTCCAGAGAGACGCGGCGGCAAAGGAAAATGCAAGGCTCCGTACCGATGCACGGAGAGGAGCGGTGCCGCCGGAGCTCCAGGTAGGAGATGAAGTTCTGGTGCAACAGCCGGTGAATAGAAAGACAGATTCGCGGTTTGCTCCAAGCCCCATGAGGATCGTTGCAGTGAAAGGTACAATGGTGACGGCTGAAGACCAGAATAGGACCGTCACCAGAAACTGTCAGCAGTTCAAGCAATATGCAAGAAGAGAAAACACAGAAGGACCTCAGAGGGCACTCTCACCAGAACCATGGAGGCAGAGGGATGATGAGTGGTTTCCCCCGGAAGGAGATCCCGGGGACATGGGCCAGAGTGGGGCGACTGAAGAGGAGCCAGATCTTGGGACTCGAGGTGAGAGGCCGAGACGACTCATAAAGAAGCCGATGAGACTTGTTGAAGAGTGCTGAGTTATTGTTTGGACACAGAGTGTCAAGTTGATGTTTGGACATATTGTCCGGGGGTAGTGTTACCCGGGGCTCAAGGGGTTAATGCTCATGAGCCCCCTCCGTTGTAGAGGCGGAGTTTAGAGTGGGCAAGGGAGTTATGGGGCACGTGCGCAGCCAGCGCCAGTTCCTGCTTGGTTGTAGAAGAATAAAGAAGTTCCTCCTATCTCTCCGTGTGTGTGTCCTTCATTGGGCCTAGATCCCTAGGCAACAATCATGACCCAGCTCGTGAGGGATTTTCACGAGAAAAGATCTTTAGACTGGGTCATTGAACAGGCTACCCGGATCTATGAGGTGCAGAAACCGGTAGATAGCAAAAGTAATGCCCAGAAAAACCCCAAAGCCAACAGCACCCCTGCTGCTGCCAAGGTGGCAGAGGTAAAGGTCACCCCCGTTTTGGATTTGGAGATGGGGGGGCCTAAAAACCTACCTGCACCTAATAATGCTAGGCCCAGGAGGTCCTCGGGTCAGTCACAGACAGGGAGCCAAGGAGGCAGCCCCACAAATGGGGTCCCTCGCTCTCCTGATTATGTAAGTCCCCGTTACAAGGGAAATCGACCCATCCTGGGTTATGTGTGGACTCCTCCAGCCCAAGGGGGGGGATCCAGCCAAGCACCTAACCCAGGGAACTTCCCTCCAAACTTCCCACAGGAGGGCAGAAATTCTCCAAATCCTGGGCAGAACTTTTTCCCCAGGTATCCACCCAATTTCCAACCCCAAAATCATCCATCCTTCTTTCCCCAATTCCCTGAGCCCAGACAACCTAATCCGGGAGAGGGGAGGCCAAGGGTGGAGGGGTACCCAAATCTTCCCAACCCGGGGTATTACCAGAGGAGGGACAGCTACCCTTCCCGGGATCAGCCCAGGGGAGAAAACAGGGCCCCGTATCAGCCTGAGCGGGTTTCCCAGTTAGAGCGCCAGGTTCAAAACATGGCGCGGGATCTGGGTCACATACTGAGGGCTCAGCAGAACCCTCAGATGGGCGTGCCGGCGCAGAACGCACCCAACTCTGGACCTGGTGCTCCAGAACAATGACGGGGGCAGCACCCCGATAACTCACCGGTTCCCAGGGAGGAGGCACAAAGGGAAGGGGGGTGTAAAGCCTTGGAGGAAGCTTCCTTCCTCACTTGTAAACAGCACCTGGAAACCCAGGAACCGGAAACAAAATCTCTTGCCCCTGAAAGTCTGCCTCCTAAGGAGCAGAGGGGGGGTAGGAGAAACAAAAGACCCAAACAGACTCAGTTTGAGGAGGAGGTACAGATCTTCCAATTTGAGGGAGAGGGATCCTCAGAGGATCCTGGGAAAAGGATCTTCTCCTTCAGAGAGGGGGGAACTCCTCCCAAAGAAAAATGGGTCCCTAGGGATGCAAATCCAGACTGGGGAGATGTGGAGACTGAGCTACCGCCGCCCACCATCTCATCCCAGAACCAACAGCAAGAAAATCCCCTGGTTCAAACCCATCCTGGTGACTGCCTCCAAAAAGGGGGGGGCGGCCCAGAACCGGAACCAGGGGAACCCACAATGGCTCTGATCTCCAGTTGCCAAATTTTTCTTTCAGATTCCCAAGGCTCTCCACAGAATTCTGCCCAAATCTCTTCGCTAGCGATGTCCAAAACCAGAAAATTAGCCCACCAGTTGTCCAAAAATGTACATTATCTGAGCCCCCTTGAGGAAAAGGAGGGAAGATATTATGCCCCGGTCCGAGTACAGGGGCAGGGTACAATTTTGGCACTGGTGGACACGGGATCTCAAGCTACCCTTCTGTCCAGAAGGGCTTTTGATGAACTGAATGCAGGAAGGGGAGAGAATTACCAAATTCCTCTCACCTCTCTTCCTGGACAACTCCAGAACTTTGACGGGAAGGAAATTCCTGTCGAGGGGACGGCAGATTTGGACATTAAAATTGGGCGACACAAGCTGAAACACCCGGTCATAGTTGTGACCCCAGAGGGCACCCCTTGTTTACTAGGGAATGACCTCCTGAGAAGGTTGTCACCCCTAATTGATTGCGTAAACAAGGTCCTCTGGACCCAGACTAGCCGACCCATAAAATTAAAACAGAGTGTCAACCATGTTAGTTTAAACGGCACATGCCACATGGTTGAACAAAAATCTGACCAAGTAGAATTTCACTTCCAGAACAACCAGATTCCAGACGTGACAGTAATAGCAGTAGGACAACAGACTAGTGATGGGGGGTCCTCTCTATTTCTGAAAATCAACCTTCCTTCCAGTTTAAGGTGGTATTCCACGCTGGAAGGAAACACTCTGAAATTCTATACCAATCCACAATCTGAAACTCCCACTCCTATAGTCCAGAAAGATGTGAAATCAGCTCAGAGCCTGGCTGATATTCAGCAAATTGGAGAGCAGTTGTTCATCCCTGTTCAGTTAAATGATGGGAAGGACTCTGTTCTCGCTCGAGTGTGTGTGAACAACGGTAAGAGCTTCATCAGCGAAGCCATGTTTCGCCAACTCCCAAAAGATCCAGCCATTCCCACCTTCAAACTGATAGACACATGGGAAATGGACCTGGAAGCACCTAATTCCAAACATCTCCTGCCAAGCAGGTGTATGCTCAAAATCTCCATTGGCAACAAGAGCATAGTCCACAATTGTTGGGTCGTGCGAGACGTCCCTGCCGCCTTTTACTTAGGCAGTGACATTCTCAATCGCTTTGCCATTAGTTTGGACCTAATAAACTTCAAAGCTTGGTCCCGATTAGCGGATAATCCCATGGGCTTTGATGATCCAGAAAAAGCATTTAGGTCAGCTCAATTGCTACCTTATGCAGTTGAAATTCAGGTTAAAGAGGAAGTCACCATCCCAGAAAGGACCCGACAATTCTCCCTGGAAGTGAAAGTTAAAAGGGGACAAGAGTTGAAAAACCCTGATGCTTACATACATCTAAATGCTTCTCTCCAACAGCAAGGGTTGGGGGTAAACCCAACACCATTAGTCAACATAGAACATGACACCATTCCCATAGAGGTGGATAACAGCGACTTAAAGAGTATTACTCTAGCCGCAGGCACCATTATTGGAATGGCGGTTGATGACCGACATTTCTCCATGGATCTTGGAAATGAACTGTTAGGGCCAATCCCCAAGGACTGCTTTGACAGTGACAGTGATGACAACACAACACCAGACAGGATTTTTACCCGGCATGGGGGGAACTTCCTGGTGTACACTTCCTGCCCCTATGGTAAGGAAGATGTGACTTGTGACTTCAGGAGGGATGAGGTGATTTTCCAGGTCCATGAGGGCTGCCTTTCCCACCTGAAGCCTCCAGTCCAAATCAGCACTCTGACCAGGGACTTCTCCACCCAGCTGGAGGAGGCCGCTGAAATAGCCAAACCAGAAGTCTTTCCAGGCTTCAGGCAGATGGTGGAAGAGAGAGTCAACCTAGCTGATGCCTGTGTGACTCTGGAACAAAAGCAAAAGTTGAAACAAGTTTTCTTGGATTTCCAAGATCTCTTTGCGGTAGACTCATATGACTGTGGTCGCACTGACATCCATACAACAACAATCCCCACGGACCCTGGCATGACTCCTGTGTTTGTGAAGCAATATCGCTTGCCTCTCGCATCAATGGAGTCCCTTACCGAAATAATTAAGAACCTTGAGTCCCGGGGAATAATCCGTCCAGTCCACAGCACCTTCAATAATCCGGTGCTGGGGATATTAAAGCCAAACGGCCAGTGGAGACTCTGCGCCGACCTTAGGGAGCTCAACAAACGGGTCCATACTTCCCGATGGCCTCTGCCCTACATTGACCAAGGGCTGGCCCAGATCCAGGGGTCACAGGTATTCACTGCAATAGACCTGACCAATGGATACTGGACCGTGCCTGTCAGCAGGGAGGACCAATACAAACTGGCTTTTACCTTTGGGGGCCAGCAGTACACATGGACCCGGACTCCCTTCGGATACCTCAACTCCGGCAATGAATTCAACATTTTCCTACATAAGGCCATGCCCGACCTGGGTGCGAGGGGTAACCTGGCTTATGTAGATGATGTCCTCATCAAAAGTTCATCTGTGGAGGAACACATAGTGGAGATCCGTTATGTTCTGACACAGTTGAGGGCCGCCGGAGCAAAACATTCCTTTCAGAAAGCACAGTGGTGTAGAACCCGTGTTAATTTCTTGGGGCATGAGATTACTCCTCAGGGTCTCTGTCCCCAGGAAAAGAAAGTGGAAGCACTTCAGAAACTGAAAGACCCCACAACTCTGCGGGAACTAAGGAGCCTCCTTGGACTGACTAATTACAGCAGAAAGTTCATTGAGGGCTACGCAGAGATCACCAGACCCCTGATTCATCTCCTAAAGGGGGGGGTCAAGTGGGAATGGGGTCCAGAACAATCCGAGGCAGTAAGACAACTCAAGAGAAGCCTCTCACAAGCGCCTTGCCTAGCTTACCCTGTCAGAAACAAGGAGTTCTTCCTGGAGACAGGGTTCTCTAATACGTGCTTGACGGCCGTATTATACCAAAAGCATGACAAGGTCAATAAAGTAATCTCCTATGCGAGCAAAACTTTATCCTCTGTGGAGGAAAAATTCAACGATTGTGAGAAGGCACTCCTGGCAACGGTGTGGGCATTGAAGAATTACCGCCCGTTTATCCAGGGGGAACACATCATAGTGGAGACTCCACACCAGCCTCTGCAATATCTCCAAAGTGACAGAATCCGGGCCGGAAATGTGAGTAATTCCCGAATTACTTCCTGGATTCTGTCAATGCAAGGCTTTCCTGTGGAAGTCAGATATGGCCAAAACAAGAAGAGTCCCCTCGCACAAGGTCTGGCTGACTTGCATGATTGTGCCAGAGAAAACTGTCTCGAGGACGAGAGTCTAAAAATAAAGGACAACACGGAGGCATACCTTAATTCCCCACACAAAGTCTTTGAAGAGGACAAGTGTGAGGGAATGCCCACTGTCTATGTGGATGGATGCTCTTACCATGTTGACAACAACGGGGAGAAAGAACTGGTGGCCGGCGTAGGGAATGCATGGGTGAATGAGTTCCCAGAACCCTCCGCTGGATACAAAATTGGTCCCCGAAGTAGTCAGGTGGCAGAATTGATGGCTGTGCATCAGGCCATCCTCACTGCTGTCCAGCATCAACTCCACGAACTGGTCATAATCACAGATTCGGATTATGTACGGAACGGGTTCGTGGAGCACCTGGTTAATTGGAAAACCAGAGGCATGTTATGTGCTAACAACAAACCCTTGAAACATGGGAAGTTGATCCAAAACATTGATGATCTGGTCACATCGAATGGGATGACCATCTGTTGGAAAAAGATCAAGGGTCATTCCAAAGTAGAGGGACCAGACAAAACTGGAAATGACTTAGCTGATCAGCTGGCCAAAACCGGGGCCATCCAAGGGGATCTAATTGAGATTGAGTCCCTGTTGGGGGAAATCCAGGTCACTGCCATCACTAGGTCCCAGACAAATGCTCACAACGACCTTTCAATTGCACAATGGAGTAAGGAGACCCCTGATGCTGATTTGATTACCGCTCAGAAGGGGGATCCAATAATTGGTAAATTTTACCAGCACCTTGAGGACCCTGAGAACTTTCCCCTGACGGATACCGATTACATTGGGAAAGAGGACCTAAGAGTGTTGATGAAATGTCCAAAAATGTTCCGAATCCAAGACGGTTTGTTGGTAAGGAAATCCAAAGCTGGCCACGATCAGTGGGTGGTTCCTACCTCATTCTGAAGCCTGATGTTAAGTCACGCCCATGATGCGGCCACTGCCGGTCATAGGGGGTTTCACACAACATTGGAAATCTTAAGAGAGGTTGCATACTGGCCACACATGGGGCAGGACCTCGACCAATACTTGAAGGGGTGTCTTGTGTGTGCACAATTTCAGCCATCATCCCTCACGCACCGGGCGCCTTTACAAAAGAGGGGAATGACACTCCCATGGTCAGATTTACAAATCGACTTTGTAGGCCCTGTGATTCGCTCGGCTAGGGGGAATAAGTACATGTTGACTGTGACATGCTTGTTTACCAAGTGGGTGGAATGTCTCCCAGCCCCAAACTGCAAGGCAGAAACGGCAGCTGCCTTGATGATTAACCACATCTTTTCCCGTTTTGGTCTACCTCAAAGGATTGAGTCAGACAGAGGTAGCCACTTCACCAGTGAAGTAATGACAAAGATGTGGGAGATACTGGGAGTCAAGAGAAAGCTGCATATTGCTTATAGACCAGCTTCTTCTGGGGCAGTAGAGAGATATAACCGGACAATTGTGAGCATATTAAAGAAGTTTGTGGCAGATTCTGGGCCAAGTTGGGATATCCGATTACCTCTGGTCCTAATGGCTATCAGATCTACCCCTTCATCTGCAACCAAAATGTCACCATTTGAGTTGATGACTGGACGCAAGATGGTGCTTCCTCAGCATTTGCTCTACAGGACCCAAGAGCAGACACTGATAAATGCCTCCACAACTCATGAGTATGTGGAGAATTTAAGGAAACACCTTCAACATGCTTTTGCTTATGCTCAGCGGAATCTAGAAAGATCAGCTGATAGCATGAAGACCCACTATGACCTGAAAACTTCCAGGAAGGAATATCAGGTGGGAGACCGGGTCTATCTATACAACTTCCAAAGGAATCAGGCCAAGCAGCGCAAATTTTTGCCTACATGGAAAGGACCCTTTGAGATCATCGACAAGATCTCTCCTGTGGCCTACAAAATCCACATCCCCAAAGGTCCTTTGGCAGCGGGGGAAGACAAGTGGGTCCACATAAACCAGTTGAAATGTTGCCATCCCAGGCACACTCTGCAACAACTGGAGGAATCCTCTGGAATCCTAGCGGGTACTGTCTCAGACTAATTCAGTTCCAACCATAAAACATACCACAGCTAGTCTCTAAAATATTGTGATTTGCATGGAACTGTCTCTTAGTTATATTGTTTTTTTTTATAAAATAAGAATGTAATGTTTCGTATGATGAAATGCATATGCTGCCCCACTATCTCAACAGTGGTGGAAAAACGTCTATGAGTAGGTATTGCCGCTCTTCCTTTGTCGTCCTAGGAGAAAGAAAACCTGGAGACGGGCCAAGGAGGGCGATCCGGAGACCAGGAACGAAGATCCAATGGGCCCAGTGGACCGCCCAATACTCCCATCAGGACTGGCGAGGTGAACCGATCGATCCGACCGGATGGAGGAAAAGATGCTGAACTGTGCCATCTACCGGAAGAAGATTATGCGGACAGACCGGTGCGTGGGTCAAAACCCTTGTGCACCCGACTCCCCATCGACTCAAATTCAAAGTGCAGTCGCGTGGGGGGGCTTGTTGGGTGTCTTGACCCACGTGCAAGTAATCATGCTGCAACATTTGGTGCTGTGGGCTTAGAAAATTCAAGATGGCGGAAAACCCACATGTGCGCCGAAATCCAGGAAAGCTGCACAGTTTGTGCGCCCACCAAAATGGTTGCCTCGCTTGCCACCCACCAGTGCGAGAATGAAAGGCCGGGTTGCCATGAGGGAAATGGGTTGCCAAAGGAAAAACAGTAGCGCCGGTTAGCTTCAAAGCGCTTTAAAACCACCATTGGACTACCCGCACAGTAGTCTGAAACCATTGGGAATGGCAATGCTGATTGCCAAATGCAACTTAGAATTGTGGGAAATTCATTTGTTAAATCCCAAAAATGGGTGCAGTACCAGTACTCACCACTATCCAAAAGCCGGCGTTTTAAAACCACCCTGTGTTTCTCTGAAGGCAAGCCAAAGTGCCTATTTCAAACATTGCAATATGTGCAAAATATTCACTGAACACCAGCAGACATTTGGCAGAATGGAGTTTTGTGTGCCTACAAAATCTGGGAAATGAAGAGCCCAGAACAATGCTTATAACAAAACTGGCTGAGCTATGGAGTCAGCAGTTTAAGTTGCACTGGATTTAAAGACACTAAAATCGAAAATGTTTAGATTAAATGAGTGACCTATGTTTGGTGTCACATGCCTTTGTAACTGTTGAAATGTCATAGTTTTGCACTTAGAATCAGCATTCTAGCTGCATGTGTAAAATTGCAAGTTAATTTAAAAAGCAACAAAAAAACATGACAGTTAGCTGAAAGTCTGGCTTAAGGAACTTGATTCTGCCTGGCAACTACCCCCATCAGGAGTGAAACTTGAGTCACAACTGTGTTCCCAGGCCATCTGCTTTTGCTGGCCACACTAAGGATATGCCATCTATCTGATAATTGAATTACCTGTGCTCTACAGGTGCTCTGAACAAAGCCTGTCTTGACTCAGGCAAAGGTTTTATTACAGCGGTCGTAAAATGTAGCTTCCTCTTGGCAGAAACTGGGAGGGGGAGAAACTGGAGACAGAAGCTGGCTTGGCAGAACTGGATAAACCAGTATTTCTACCTTGTGCTGAGAGGAAACCACACCCCTTTGGAGCCAGAACATAACTTTAAAAAGATGGATCATTCATAGAGCGGACATGTGAAAATTTTATAAATGATACCATAATTCTTGTGATTTTTCTGCCCACAGTTTAAGAGGTTTTTAGAACCGGTGGTATGTTCAGGGGGGTGTCAGCGGAAAAGTGGATATTACTCTAAAGGTATGCATGTTAAAAATCTGAAACTTCATCAGTTAATGTCCATACTCCCTGCGCACATGTAGGTAAAGTTGGGTCAATGTCAGAAATTGAAAAATCAGTTAAAAAGTCAATTATGTGCCATTTCTGAATGCAAGCTCTTAGAAACAACAGATTTGGACAGAGACATGGCTAAATTCAGCCACACCATGTATATGTAATTTCAAACAACTGTGTAACTGTGAAATATGGATTTTGATCATATATAGATTTGGGTGCACAGATGACAGGGGAGGTTTTTTCAAGAGATCATAAATGGCTGACATCACTCTGACACAACTTAGTTCCCCAATCAAATGAGAAATGGAAGTTTGACCAATTAGAAGCTGAGAGAGAGGTAGGGTCTAGTGATGCTCGAACACACCCACATTCTAAACACATAAAAGCAGACAGACAGGACAGATAGGGACCTTCAAATCCATCTGCCGCTGGAAGCTCTGCCGGAAAAATCCATACTTTACCTCCATCAAACCTCCAGAGAGCCAAACTAGAGACTTCAATCTATCCAGAACTAGAGACCCAGACCAGAGAACCAGAGAGAGCTGACCCAGATCACTGTGAAGTGCAGAGACCAGAGGCGAGTTTAAAACCTGACCAGATCCATGGCGAGGCCCATTTCACTCAAGAATATAGTGTGAGTACCTAGAAAACTGTGCAGAACCAATCTCCTAGTTAAAATAATATAATTCAATCCTATTTTAATCTAAGTAGAACTGTCTCCTAACTGTCACCTGTCATTTGTAAAGCTGTCACTTGTCATTTTCTAGTTGCAAGCTGCACTTGTCTTTTTGAGCTTTTAAAATTTCAAATCTGAAAAACGACCTTTATTCAATCGCTCATATCTCCGCAACCGTTTGTGCTAGAGACTTGCAGTAACTTTCATCTGAAAGTTGAGAATCTAAGCTTTTAATCGCACTAAGAACCGCATTCCTACCCCTTATAGTTTTACCGCAATCGCGGAAAACGCACGTGCGAATTTTGCCGCGATTTGCAAATTTCTTCACGTGTAAAAAGACAGCAGTTTTGCTTTTCCTTGCCAAAAACTTCGTTTACCTGCTAGTTACTACTAAAGCATTGTTAAGGTGATACTGAATTCATAGAGAGTAGCTATCACTCACCCTGAACCTCTGAAAGGGAATTAAAAGCATTTTAGCATATTTTTTAATTCATTGCCAGCACATATCAAAGCAATTTGGGCCTGTGTTTTCAAACTTCTGTAGTCTAAGCTTGCTGGGGTGAACTGAATCACATTTGATTGCATTTCTGAGAACTGTGTGTTTTCCTTCCATTTCCTTGCCTTGCATCAAGGGGGGGAGGGGATTGCCAGAGAAAAGTGATTACATTGTTTTGTTGAAATCATATTGAGTATTTCTATACTGCATTTCATTCATTCAACCTTGCATCCATTTGAACTCTATAAAGCATTTTGTACCACCTTCTTCTTTTGTTCCTATTTACCAGTGTGCTATCTTATCCATTTCATGTCAACTCCTTATTGATTATAGAGAAGCGTGTTAGTGCCAGATTCTCCGTTGTTAATCTTTATCATATCAGATTAAGTGTGCTATTCAATTATTAATTTATTATAAAGTGTGATATATATATCTATTGTTTAAATTATCAAATAAACCTTTTAACTTGCAAAACAGAACTACTTCTTGGCTCAGTGGGGTCAGGAGGATTCCAAGAGAGGGGTGTTATATAGGGGTAGTCATCCAGAACGCATGAACTGGACATAAAGATATATTAATAAGGGTTTCCATTCAGTATCCCAGACTAGGCATTGACTTAGCTGTAGTGTTGAATTGAATCCTCTTACAGGATAGATCATTTTTTCAGTAGTAAGATGTTAATGAATCAGGTAGAGAGCTCCAATATTGGGGAAAGAAGTATCTCGGATTATGCTTTGCTTGATATGCAGGTGAATTTTGGAAGTGTGGGTAGAAGATCTAGGAGATGGAGAATGCAGGCTGCTTTACTTAAAGATGATACTGTTACGTCGGGATTAGAGAACTTCATTTGTTGTTTCTTCGAGGATAATAGAGGTACAGCTGGGGTTACATCTGTTTGGGATTGTTTTAAGGCAGTTCTTAGGGGTGAACTGATTAGTAGATCAGCTCATGCTAAGAAGAAAAGTCA
This sequence comes from Ambystoma mexicanum, assembly GCF_040938575.1. Taxonomy (NCBI): domain Eukaryota; kingdom Metazoa; phylum Chordata; class Amphibia; order Caudata; family Ambystomatidae; genus Ambystoma; species Ambystoma mexicanum. Next base: position 942,645,095 of record NC_090939.1, read on the forward strand.
GGAAGAACTTAAGAAGATGGAAGAAGAGGTGAGGTCTATGCAGAAGGTCTGTGCAGATAATAACTTGGTACAGAACAGGTCACGTCTAAGGAAGTTGGAGCCTGGGGTAAATGACTATGTACAGGGTTTGGCGGATAAAGGTATGTTTTATTCGAAGCAACGGTTTTGGGAGTTTGGGGATAGGAGTGGGAGATTGTTGGCTAATAAGCTTAAGGGACTTGCGGTGGATACGAATGTTTCATCTCTTCTGACGGATGCTGGTGTTACTTTGAATAAGACTGAAGAAATTTGTGAACACTTCGGAGGTTTTTATGAGAATTTGTATAGAGAAGATGTTCAGCCTGACGATGACAGTTTAGCAGCTTTCTTTGATAAGATTACTCTTTCCAAATTGTCTTTGGATAAAAAAAAACAGCTGGAGGCTATGATTGATGTGTCTGAAGTTAATTTGGCGATCTCGCAGATGAAAGATGGTAAATCCCCTGGATCGGATGGTATAGTCTCAGAATTTTATAGGAAATTTGAAGCAGACTTGGCTCCTATCTTGTGTGAGGTCTATAATGTACTTATGGAGTCGGGCGAGATGTGTGATTCAGTGAGGGAGGCATTACTCATTGTGATCCCGAAGCCCAATAAAGATACTAAGCTATGTGGAAATTATAGGCCAATTTCTCTACTGAATGTAGACTTGAAAATGTTTACAAAAATATGGGCCAATAGATTGAAGTCATGTGTAGGTGATTTGGTTGACGAATCTCAGGTAGGTTTTATACGAGGGCATTTTGGGTATGACAATATATGGACTGTGTTGGATGTGATTGGAGTACATTATGGGAAGGAATCAGACAAGATCATTGGTTTTTTCGATGCTGAAAAAGCATTTGACAGAGTCAATTGGAGATTCATGGAATATACTTTGTTGCAGATGGGTTTTGGACCTGTATTCATGAAGATGATAGGATGTATTCATAATGGTGTTAGGGCTAGGTTGTTGGTTAATGGAGTTATCTCAAGGTTATTTCAATTATCAAGAGGTACTCTCCAAGGCTGCCTATTGTCGCTGTTTTTGTTTAATTTAGCATTGGAACCACTTGCGGTGTATATAAGGCAATGTGAACTGATAAAGGGAATTAGTGTTGGGAAGGTTGAGGTTAAGCTTTTGTCTTATGCTGATGATATGTTGATTTTGTTGTCCAATCCAAGTGAATGTGGTGTTGTGGTAAGGAAGATGTTTGAGGAGGTTGGTAAATTGTCTGGCCATAAAGTTAATTGGGAAAAAACAGAGATTTTTCTGCTGTCTAGAACTTGCGATAATGGTATTAGGGACATTTGGAATTGTGACTGGTCGCCTGGGGGGGGTCACTTATTTGGGGATTTGTGTTGTTGGGGATTTGAATAAAATAGTGCAATGCAATTTGGATAAGGCGTTGGCTAAGATGGCCTTAATAGTTAGGAAATGGGAAAGATTGAACTTGTCTCTATGGGCTAAAATAAATGCCATTAAGATGCTTCTGTTGCCCAAAATATTGTATATTATTCAATCCATTCCATTGTTGATTTATAAAAAAACAATTTTTGAAGATTGAGAATCTCTTTCAAACTTTTTTGTAGGGAGTTGGGAAAAGGCCTTGTGTTCCGAATTTCATTTTGATGCAGAAAGTAGAGGAAGGGGGTTTTGGCTACCCGGATCTAGTAAAGTATTATTGGTACTTTTTACTTAAAAAGAGCTCCTATTACTTTAGAGTAGAGACTGTTAAAGAGCCATTCTGGTTACAAATGGAGAGAGGGATGTGTGCGCTGTTTCATTTGGATACTCCTCATTGTATGTAAAAGTTGTCTGATAAGAAATTGGTTTTGAAGCCAATTACGGTTACCAGACAGGTTTTGGGCGCTTGGTTTGATGAGAATGGACAGACTTATGGTTTCAGTGCAGATGCCTCCATTTGGCATAATGAAGCAATAAAGATTGATAAAGATTGATAATAAATGTCTGGAAGAGTTGGGTCTCGAGGGGTATTTTGAAACTCGGAGATGTTTTGGAGGGGACTCAGATGTTGAGTTTTGTGGAGTTGGTGGATAGATTTAATCTGGGTCAAAGAGAAATGGCTAGGTATTTGAGCTTGGCTCCGATGGTTGAACATAGAATTGCTATGGCGGGTGGCTTGCTTGGGAGGAGACCGGAGATTAGTAAATTATTGGATGGCCAAGAGTATGGTGCACGAACTTGCATGAATTTCATGCCCATGAATGCAAAACACCTGTTGGCATGGGGTGGGTTGAAAATTGCTTGGTCGAATGATATTAGCAGGGTAATTTCTGATGTTGAATGGAAAGATATTTTGAGAGTGGGTGTGAATATAGGGAAAGATTTAACCTTGCGTTTAATTTGGCAGAAAATTGTGGGAAGATTGTATTGGACACCTGTGAGGATGTTTAAGTTGCAGTTGAGACTGGATGATTTGTGTTGGAGTTGTGGTGCGAATAGAGGTACTCTTTTACATCTATTGTGGGAATGCCATAGAGTACTGTCATTTTGGTGTGAGGTGACAGATAGGATTGATTTCATTTTTGGAATACGTTTACCTAGATCTGCGGCGAATATCATCTTGCTCTCGCATGTTGAAATGGCGCTCAAATTAGAAAACATAATTTTTGGATTGATAGAGCTGTGATGGTTGCGATTAGATTAATCCTCAGGATCTGGAAAACTAGGAAGAAACCAAGCGTTGAGGATTGTTTGATAGACCTGAGGGTGTTGTCTAGGTATGATAAGGTTACGTTGAAGAATAGAGGCAAGGAGGACGAGTATTTGTTGCTGTGGGGTTCGTTTGATGCTCTTTATGATTGATTTGCTCATTTATGGAACATTTTGGTGGCAAGTGGAGATTGGTATAAGTATTTTTTTTTTGCTTTCTCTCTTATCTCTTATCTCTTTGTTCTTTTCTCTTTTTTCATTAACTTCCCTTCTCCTTGTGATGTTGTGTTTTGTCTTCGTGGTGTTTTGTGTGTGTAGGGTTAGACATTTGGTGAGGTTCATTTAGATGAGTTTTACATAGTTGATTTTATTGTAAGATTTGGTTTAATTGATTTGTTTGTGTTTTCATTTAAAAATTAGTGCTGAATTGTTCGTTTAAGCCTATGTGGAACTGATGTATTGTAAACCTAATAAACAGAAGTTCCAAAAAAAAAAAAGATTTACAGGGTAATTCAAAGCGTGAAAATCGCAGCACCCGTTTCCCTATTCATGGAACACATTACGCATGGTTTATCCTCAACTTGCGCCGAATCCGCGTGGCTTTCACACGTCATTGCGACATCACGGAAGCCCTGTGCTAGACGCCCAGAGAAGGTGCACACCGTCCAGCGCACACACCTAAAAAGGGGGCGGAACACACGGAATGGGGGACAACATGCAAAATTGTGGGCGTTACGGGGGAAGTACCGCTGCAAAATCCTTGCAACGCCCACACGTGCGCTAACAACACCTATTCATGGAATCCAACAGGTTAAACCCGCGCGCACCAAAAGACGCGCAACGCCGGAAACATGTACACCAGGCGAAAGCTGGCATAAGCGCCCCCGCGCAGGATAAAAGTGCATGCAAACAACAAACGCATGTATACAGCTACGATGAATGTACCATTCCTCGCAGCAGTGATCGTGGGACACCGCAGGAGGAGGAGGAGGAGGATAGCCAGGCCCCACATTTTTTCACCCAGGACCAGCCTTTTTGGGATGCCTGATGACCAGGCCTATGGCAGGTATCGGTTTCCACCTCATATCATGCTAGACCTGGTCACTGAGTGGGAGGATGACCTCGCATCACCCACCCTGTGCTCCCAAGCACTGAGTCTCTTGGAAAAGGTGCTCAATGTCCTGCATTTTTTGGCCATTGGGTCATTTCAGCGGACAACTGCCATAGTTGGTGGCATCTCACGCCCACGCAGTCACGCTGCCTACACCAGATGTTGGCAATCATGACTGCACGCCCCTCAGTCAGCAGGCACATATACATGCCCAGAACACCCGCAGAAAGGCAGGCTGTGGTCCAGGACTTTTACTGGGTGGCACACTTCCCCAAAGTGCTTGGTGCCATTGATTGCACCCATGTGGCCATACGTCCACCTAGGGCCATTGAGCACATCTATCGCAACCACAAGCACCAGCATTCCATCAACGTGCAGGTCCCATGCTATGCCAAGGGAATCATCACCTCTGTCTATGCAAACTATCCACGGTCCACCCATGATAGTTTCATAAACAGAATGTCACCCCTAAACTGGGACCTGGAAGCTGGGAGGCATGGCGACACATGGCTCATTGGCGAGTAGAAATGGCTGTGCACACATGTCACACACAGACAAATATACAAAGCCTACTAATGACAATCATTATGACCTCCACAGGGGACAGTGCCTACCCTCTGAACACCTACATGATGACGCCAATACGGAGCCCCACCACACCACCCCAGGTAAGGTACAATGCAGCCCATATTGCAACCAGAGCCATAGTGGAGCGCACATTCGGAGTGCTCAAGTCACATTTCCGCTCCCTTGACCGCTCTGGTGGATAGCTACTATATGTACCCACAGTAGTGTGCAGGACCATTGTGGCAGCATGTGTCCTGCACAATGTTGCAACACTGCGGGGCGTACCGGTGGACATGGTGGTGCCCCCACATCCCTAACCACATGCACGGCCACTGCGCATGGGAGGGGAAAGGGCACGTGGCGAGGCAGCCCGTACCCAGCTTGTGGCTAAATTTTTCACCTAAAATCCCACCCCTGCGATGGGCACACGGGCCTGGCACATACCAGGTTACAATCGATGATGACAAAGGGACAGTCAACTGTCACAACCTTACCACCCTGAGAATGTGTCCTTGGATGTGCTACATTGTGTGCACCACTAGCTACCTAAACAAACCTAATCACGTGTGACCAAAAGGCACACATTCATGGTGCATAATCCACTACCCCCTTGCAAAACAGCGCATCCAAATACTGGTATGTCACCTAAACCCTCCCAAACCCCATGTCACCCGCCCGACACACTATGCCATGGCATGCAATGTGAAAGCAACAAAATAAATGTACAACACATGACACAACTGTCACAAAGGGCACTGTGACAAATGGAAACACACCAGAGTCAATTCCCTCGGACACATGAATATCAAACCGTACACATGAACGTATACTTACCAGCATAACAAACCATGAACACAGGACCCAACAGTGGCAACGTCACACATTGACCAATCACAATAGCACAAGTGTCTCAATGTGACAAAGGCACCACATGGACCCCTCTCATCTTAAGTGTGTTGCTGCAAGCTAAATCTGGAAGGGTACCGCATACAGCATGAAGTGCATCAACAATGGAGACAGGCAAGGTAATACATGAAGATGTAACATGTAAATATGCACAATTAGCAATATTCTAATGGAAATACATGGCAACCATGCACTGGAGAACCATCATGAATCCCCACTGGACTTCAGGCTGGCCACACAACTGATGGAAGCCCAATGCCTCTATGTAAGTTACTGTCACATGGTGCCCTCCTTGCAAGCCCATGGAAAGGGGAAGCAGGATTGGCATATGTGTCTGGACCCCAAGCATCAAACACAAACACGGGACAAGCCTGTGTGGGCCCAGCCGGAACACACAGTGGATGCCTTCAGATGCCACACAAAGCAACACACTGTTACATGAATGCACAATAGACCAAAAAATGAAAAATTAAAAAAATTGAAAAATGGCCATGGTTGACCAGGGGGTGGGGGGACCACCCAGGAGGGAGGAGGTGCAGGGTACACCTCAATATCCACATGGGTGGATGTTGAGAACAAAAGAAATCCTCCATGGGCTCATGGCCTGCACGGCTAGCCTATAGTGGGAGAACTGTTGTCGCTGTCATCACCCTCTGTTGCAATATGAGAAGGTGTGCGTGGTACGGGAGGCTGACCATGCATAGCCCTGACATGCTCCTCCATGGCAGCAAGAATGTGGGGGTCTGAAAGGTTTGGTTCTGCAGGATGATGGTCCGGAGGTCCCCACGCAGTACCTCACATGTAGCACAGAGTTCTGCCTGCAAGGCCTCACGTGTTGCATGGACTTCTGTCTGCAAGCCCTCACGTGACGCACTGACCTCTTCACGGTTGCCTGGAGCTCAGCCGAGATGTTGTGTGTCAGCTGCTCCATCTGCTGTTCTGCCCGTCTACTGTGGGATATCTCAAGTGCACCCAGAGTAGCTCTGGGGGAGGTGTTGTCTTCCCTCAGGGCATCCCTGTGGGCCATTGCCTTTGCAGCCATGGCTGTGCACCGAGCCCCCAGTTCAGCCCGTCGGTCCCTGTTGACGGCCACCATGTCCTGCCTGTGTGAGCGCCACGCGGACCGCGTTGCCTGCTGCTGGAGCTCCACCTGCCTTTCGGGGGGGAGAATGGAAGTGGACACCCTTTCCACGGCCTGAGCCATCATCTCACATGATGCCCCCTGTTGCTGTGCAATGGCATACATGGAATTCTCCCATACAGTAATACACGGTGGCGCACGGCCACCGCACTGCCGGACACCACACCTGTCGGGCCCAAGGAAACAGGGTCCTTGCTGTGCTGGCGCTGCCTGTGGCTGCAGGACTGCATTCCTCCTTTGTTCTGCTGCCCCAGGAACAGGATCAAATAGTGTGGAGCGTGACCGTGCATCCGTAACCGCCACAGGCGGACATTCCAACACTGAATGGGCCCTTGAGGGGTCTACCCCCAGTGCAGGTGTGTTGGACAGAACAGTATCCATGCCAGAATCACAAACCTGCGACAGGACATATAGATCAATATCCAATTCGGCACCAGGGGCATACAGATCCTCAGAGGTGTAATCAGAGACACCCGTGGACAGGATGATCTGTAGCACCAATGGATTCTCGTGCGCTGCCACCCCACGCCCTCCACTGGTGCCTGGTTGGAGCTCTGAATACTCCTCCACCTGCGTCATCTCCTCCTCCACTGCTTCCAGTGCCTCATCACCTGCACAAAATCAAAAAGAAGACATGACCACACATGTTAACAGCATAGGCCACACACATAGGTATTACAATGTTGACATGCAACACATGAATCAGACATGTCACACATGACACAAACTCAGGCATGCACGCAGTGCCAATGAAGTGGAAGGGGACCCTGAAAGCAGACACGGATGAGTGCAAAATGGCCAAACCAACACATGTGCTGCATGGTGCATAGCACCTGCATCACACACACAAGCCTGTGACTGGCATGGACCTTCAACAAACATGACAGATGCCAGCACACAGATGGCACGTAGCATAGCCATGGCAGAACTATCAAGCAGCCTCAGATGAGAGTGAATCCTTACTGTCCGTGATCCATGTAAAATGCATGTCATCAGACAGTACATGGAAATCAGTACAACAAAACACATGTGTCACAGGATGAAACAATGCTAGGGTATTCAAATACAGTGACGGGAGACAGATCGATACATTAATGCTAGGTCACATTGACATCACACAAGTGAATAGCCATGTTGAAGGGTGAAACGGGGCTCAGAAGCGCTAGGGTCCAGTGCAGTACATGTGTAGGCCCTCAACTGTCAATAAAAAGACAAAAGCAGTAATTCCAATGACGTGTCATGATGGCAGTGTAAGGGCAAGTGCAGTCATCATGTGCAAAGTGTTGGCAGTGGGTTGTAGGGATACAGTGAACCCCAAACACAAGGACGGAGGATGGCTTGGAGGCAGTGCATGGGTCAGAATGGTTACTCAGAGTACCCTGTTGTAGACAGTGTGGGCAGGTGTCAATTGCATTCTCATAGTAATCTGGGACTACAGCAGGGGAGAGGAGGACAGTAAGCACAACACATGAGGAAGCATCAGAAGTACCCCCAGACCTGGTGAACCCACAACACCAGTTGCATAGAGGCAGGGAGGCTGTACAAGAGGGAGGCATACGCTCGACGCAGACGAGAACCCCAAACAAATGGTCATGACGATCAACTGACCCTGAGTGAGCAGGAAAGGCATGATGAAATACCCTGAGAAGGAGTAAACACAGCAGATGGAGTCGGATGAGGGGCTTGCCCCGGACCCATAGGGGCTTGCTTGGAATGCACATGGTCCATGAATGAACACTCATGGCCACTGTGAGCCTGTGCCATCAGCACAGTCCGAGTGACAGAACCTGCATTAAGGCCAAAGGATGTTCCACACAGTACAGGTCTGAGTTGCAGAGAGAAGAGTGCATATTCAGAGAAAATTGGGAACAGGCCGTTGCAGTAGTCCTCCATGGGAATCACCAGTCCCATGGAGACAGTGAGCTACTGGGGGATAGAGAGGCAAGGAAGGATGCCCCTGAGGAGGAGCAGGTACAGGGTGACCTCATAGTGACGTCAGTCATGTGATGACAGAGGGCGAGTCTTCAGTGGAAGATCTTCACAGGCTATCCGCAAACATGTTTTGGAGCAAGAATATGGACAAGAGAGGCTGGCGAGTGATTGACATTGAAGGACGGTGCAGGTGTTTTGATGAGGATTGCCTCTGTGTGCAGCGCATGGCCTGTGTGCAGTCTGCATCACAAAAAGCATGTATCAGTAAAGAATCGCATGGGTCACACATGGCAGTCATGACTACATAGCCTGACCTGGCAGTCAATCACAACACATCACCCAAGCAACATACACATGGCCTGCACACACACGCATGAACACTCACCGGACATCGTCTCATAATCAGGGAGGTCTCCCACGCCTTGGATCTGAGCCACATCGATGAACTCTCCAGCGATCGCCTCATGTTCAGTGAGTTCATCCTCCTCTGGTGCTGACCCACTGCCAGTCACCAGAGTAGAGGCGTAATTTGAAGCACGCTTATTTTTTGCTCGGCGTCGGCGGTCATGCAAACGCTTATAGAAATCATCAGCTGTGCGCTTCTCCAATCCTAAGGCGCTGATATGTTCCGCGATGCACTGCCAGTGGGCCCTACGCTGAGCAGGCGTAGTTTTGCACCCTGCCATCACCAGCATGTCGCGGACGTGTGCCGACACGTAGCCCAAAAGTGCGTCCAGTTCCACTTCAGTGAAACTCCTCTTCCTTGACGTGACGGAGGCCCGAGCCATGTCTGAGGTCCCAGCCTGTTCCGCAAGAGCATGCTTCTTCCTCTTGAGAGGTGGTGCGGACCCTGAGTGGCTTCCGCTGCTCTGGTCAGGGGGGGCTGAAGCGCAGGTTGACTGGCCACTGGAAAAAGGCAATGGCATGAGGATCGAAGGTCTGACTGCAGGCATTGGCTGCTGGGTGCTGTCGCCAGGACCCAGCGCCACAAACGCCTCGGTGTGAGGGGCCGGGACCAACACTTTCCCGGCTGGGTGACTCAGAGCAGAAGTGGTGTCAGCTGCCCCTGCAGCTTCCACACCCTGGCTGCTCAGGGCAGCAGATGACATTGCTGCCCCAGATCCACGTGGCCTGGTGACAGCAACTTTCACCGCCCCACGTGGCTTGGACTTTGTGACACGGACGTCGGCCTGTGAGGCATCCCGTGCCTGTTCCGTGACCAATCTGGGCCAGGCTCGTAGACCCTGAGCTGGGGTGGTGTCAGCTGCATCACCCTGACCCGCTGGGGGAGGTGGGAATAGCTGTCCCTGAATGGGCCTGTACACACTGGCATTGTGGGCCACCCTGCCCATGTCACCCACCGTGGCCACCCTGGCCACATCCCCTACCACGGACACCTCTGGGAGGTCACCCAGCTTTGCCTCCCTTACTACTTGGTGGCCTCCCAGCCATGGCACTGATGTTCTTGTGCGAATGGGAGGTGCAGAAAACAATTGTCCTGTGCAATTGGGGTGAAGGGGGCAGGGTACTAGATGGAATATGTACCCCTGTGCTCCTGCAAGGCTGTCTGTGACCCCTGGGGAATAAATGACGGGTCACGCAACGCACAGGCACCCCAAAAACAAAAATAAACATGCATGCGACCCCTGCAATTAACGTCCCACAGTACGCTGTGGCACCCAGAAACACAAAAATTGCATACGTTTGGAACACGCAGGGTACTATGACCTTGAAAATGGGGTACGTGACACAGGGGCAACCACAGAGGTAAAAATATGCGCGCGACTCACCGTCTGCTTTGAAAAATGATGAAAAAAAAAACATGTGCTTGTTGCGTCGGCAACTCCCACGCCAAAACAAGAAGTTAGCACTGCTGCAGTAAACAAGAAGTGTGCACTACAACCGCAGTGAAGTAATCGCGTGTGAACCCACAAAAGAGCACAATCTCATGCGTCGGTCCTCACCAACAGCACGTACAGCGTACACAGATCTTTAACCCGTACTGAAGGGCAACACCTACGCACATCACGTCACCTACGTGCTTACGCGCTAAGGACCTTTCCTCTGATTCCACGCTAACGCGCTGTTTCTGCATGTGCAGAGTCACTCTGCATCCGGCTGGCCATGCGGAAACACATAGAAGACCCACGCTCCAGCCCACAAGGCCATTTACCTGCCCCCAACGCCCGAGCTGCCTCCTACGAGCCATCTGCTGCTACCAGCCCACTCTGTGTGCCTGCTGCCTACCTGCCCTGCAATTTGGTGCCTGCACAGAAGCCATTCTCCCCTGCTGAATTCCTGGTTGAAACTGCACTGGTTACCTGGTCACCCTTTCTGATCTCGGGCCCAGGCCCCGCCAATTGCACACCTGCACTGCCTCCCTGGCAACCCCCTCACCCGGGGACTGTTGTTCTGTATCCCTACAGTATCTCCACCAGCACTTGCCTGCTCTTACATTGCACTTGCCACCATCTGGCCATTCTATTATCTTATTTATTCTACTATCCATGTACTGTACTTTCCCCTTTCCCTTCCCCCACACACTTTTCCCTTTACCCCTTCCCATGCACTTGCGCGTTCTGAATGACACCTGGCCTAGTAAGATCGTTGTCTGTCTTCCCTCTGTTCCCCCTCACTTGCCTCGTCGCGCCTTGAAACACTTGTGTATAGGTGCGTTATAAATGCCATATCATATCATATCATTGCCAGAGATGCTGTTGCTGAGACCACCTCTGCTGACACAGAAGACTCCTGACTGTTGTTCCATCACTCCACAGCCCAGTCCCAGAACCCAGTTGCCCACCCACACCTGCCTCGGGGGTTGCCATGTCAGACCAAGCAACATCTGGGACAAATGGCAACCCCCCAGCAGAGAGGCAGAGGGCTGTCATCTTCACTCCCAACGAAGTTGGCATCCTGGTGGAACAAGTCCTGTGGCATTATGATGTCCACTTCCCTGAACCATCCCGACTCGACAAGGAAGGACAGAGTAGGATCTGAGTGGACATCATGGGTGCCATCAACACGGAGAGGGTGGCACTCCGCAACTTCAAACATGTCCTGAAGCTTCAGGTCCAGGACCCTCAACAAGGCCAAGCGCCTCATCGTGGCCGGTGATGGAGTGGGGTGCTGAGGCCAGTTGAGCAACAACAAGATGAGGATCCTGGAGCGTTTACGCCCAGAGCTGCACACCCAAGTCCTAGAATTGCAGCCCCGTCTGGAGTCGAGTGGTAAGTGTCCATGTGTTCTTGTCCAGTGTAGTGCATATTGAGGTGTGGGTGGAGTGTGCACCTTGGCCTCATGTCTGGCATGCCACATGTACGGTTGTCTGTGCATGTCCATGACAGTGCTGCATGTGAGCCCACACCACAAGGGACACCCCCAACACCCATGTCCATGCCCCGCAGGCAGCCCACACCACAAGGGACCCCCCCATCATCCATGTCCATGCCCCGCAGGCAGCCCACACCACAAGAGACCCCTCAACACACATGACCATGCCCCGCAGGCAGCCCACACCACAAGGGACCCCTCAACACCCATGACCATGCCCTGCAGGCAGCCCATCTCCCGTGACCATACCCCCCAGCCAGCCCTCACCACAAGGGACCACACAACACCCGTGCCCATGCCCCGCAGGCAGCCCATACCACAAGGGACCCCCCCAAAGCGGGTGTACGCGAGGCCCTTTTCACAAGATTTGACTGCCACGAGCGGGGTACGCTATTACGATGGAGGGGGGCTGTGTTCTGGGCCAAGGATAGCACGGGCCTTTGCGCCGTATTGGACAGTTCACTGGCTTTTTCCTGCGCAAAGGGCGGTGTTGGGGGCGTAACTGGCGCTGCTGGATGTTTACTGCGCCACGGCTGATAATGGCTCGGGAAATCCATGAATATGCGGTGCGCGCAAATGCTGTTTTGCACTGCGCCTGGCGCACGCGTGCCACACGCTCCCTCTATGCACGAGGCGCTTGCACTGCTTCTGCGCTGGATTCCATAAAATGTGCCCACTCGTAACAAAAGATCACGTGAAAAGATAACGCAGGTGTTTTACAACATTTGACAGACATACTTCATACGATGCGAGTGAAATGTGATATTCTAAAAAGCAATAAAAGTATTTTAGACACCACAAAGCAAAGACATGAAAACTAGCGAGATAGTTTGCAACTTTTTTTGTTAAACATGTTTTAATTGTCCTCAAAAAAGTGATTTGGCCATAAAACTCGTTTTTTGCATGTGTTTTCAGAATATAATATCCCTTTTGAACACCTTGTCCAAAACAATGGTTCTCACATGGACCCATTTATTTATTTATTTATTTATTTATTTATTTGGATTTGTTAAGCGCCCCACTACCCGGGGGCATCGTGGCGCTGTTACAGAATATTTGACTTGGTAACAAGCTGACGACAATGGTTACAGGCATAGACCATGTCTATTTGCGATAAGTGTATGGAGTTCCATGGTTACAGTGGAACAATGTGAGAATAATTGTTATTAACAATAACAGACAGAGATGGTGTTCTGTGGTTACAGTGGAACTGCTTACTTATTGTAAGGGTTAGTATTGGAGCATAGTTTAGTTGAATAGTTTGGTTTTTAGCGCTTTTCTGAATGTGAGTAGGGATTCTTCTTTTCTGAGATTAGGTGGCAGTGAGTTCCAGGCTTTAGGAGCTAGGACTTCAAAGCTAGTACCACCAGCCTTGGTTCTGTTGAAGTTCGGGACTGAGAGTTGGTTAGAGTATTTGTCGCGTTTAGGTCTGTGGGATGGAGCTTGGTGTAGTCTTTCCACTAGATAGGTTCGTGCTGTCTCGGCGAGGCATCTGTGTGTGATCGTGAGGGCTTTGAACGTTATGCGATCTTTGATCGGGAGCCAGTGGGCCTCTTTCCTAGCCTGGGAGATGTGTTCTCTCTTAGGTATGTTGAGGGCTGCTCTGAGGGCATTGTTTTGCGCGATTTGCAGTCTGTTAATCTTGTTTGTGGAGGTGCCAAGGAGTAGGATATTGCAATAGTCCAGTTTTGCTCCAATTGTGGCTCTAGCAATGTTTAGACAGTTCTTTGGCGATAGATGAGGTCTTACTGCGTTTATAATTTTTGATGTGAGGGCTGCTGAGGAGGAAATGGCACTGACTTGCTTTTCCATGGACAGTGTGGAGTCCAGGTTGACGCCTAAGGTTTTTACCGCAGAGGAGGTGGTGATGACTGTGTCTTCAATGATGAAGGAGTTGTAAGAGTAATCTAGTTTTTTTAGGGCTTCTTTGGGACCTACCAACAGTATTTCGTTTTTTTCCCCATTTAGGCATAAGCCATTGGCTGCCATCCAGGCCTGGATGCGGGCATATATGCTTTGTAGGGTGTTGAGGTCTTGCTCATAGTTGCCTGTTATTGGGACTAGGATTTGTGTGTCATCGGCATAGTTTGTAAATGATATGCCGAATTCTTCTAGGTCATTGAAGAGGGGGAGAGTAAAGAGATTGTAAAGAGTCGGGGAGGTGCATGAACCTTGTGGGACTCCACAGTCAATTGGTGAAGGGATGGCGGATGCTTGGTCAGAGTAAACCCTCATGGCTCTACCGTTCAGGAAGGAGGTTATCCAGGCGGTGGCTTCTTGGGAGAAGTGGGCCGTGTCAGTCAGATGTTTGCAGAGGATCTTGTGGTCAACCAGATCGAAAGCTGCAGAGAGGTCTAGGAGAAGGAGGAGGGAGGTTTTGCCTTTGTCCATAGCCTCAGTTGGTTGGTTCTTGAGGTCAAGTAGCGCTGACTCTGTGCCATGGCGGGGGCGGAACCCTGATTGCCTTTTGCCTAGGATGTTGTGACTTTCTAGGAAAGCCTGGATCTGTAAATATGCGGCTTTGTCTAGAATTTTCAATAGGAAAGGCACAGTGGTAATCGGACGGTAGTTGTTTGGGGAGTCAGGGTCAAGGGTGGGTTTCTTTAGTAGGGGTCGGACCCAGGCTTCCTTGAGGGTGGGCGGGACAATACTGTTAGCAAAAGAGGCATTGATGAAGGTAGTGACAAAGTGGGAAAGTGCGGCAGCGCAATCATATTAAAAAAAAGCTTCCACTTTAAACGCTCTGCTAAAACCAAGAGCGTGATTAGTCCCAACTGTGAGGGCCCGATGGTGTTTAATGGGCTGCTGGGGAGCTAGGCGGATACTTGTCTCTAGAAGAATCACATGGGGTTGGCTGCTGACATCAGTCTTGCTAAGATGGGCACAAAAATCCCAGTTCCTGGAAGCAGCGCAGCCCTGTTAAATGCAATTTCTATAACTTCATATACTCGCTGCAGCTGGTGGCTACGGGGCCCCTGAAGAGCGCGGGGGCCCACAGACTGCTCATGCCTCAGGCCGGCTTTGGCCATAGGCGTCCCTAAGGGTTGACAAAGAGGGGTGGTTGCTCCCCTCTAATTGCTTCTTTGCCACCCCCTTTCTGGTGCCCTGTCCTCCATCTTGCAAAGAACATTTTCAGGAGTCTTAAAGGGGCTCCTTTTACTGCCAGTCAATCGTGCATTTAAAGACCTTTTGTTTTATGAGTGTTTTCTTTCTTCTGGCATGAAGCAGATACCACAGGATTAATGGGTTATAAATATCATTGGGGCGGGGCCTTTTATGGTAAAAGAAAGTAAACCCACATGATGAGCACACTATTGTTTTCCAGTGTGCTGCTATCAATATCATAGATACACTGGTAAAAGCTGTTATTAATCTTGGGAGTCCCACACTAATACAGACAAAATGCACAATATCGTCGGCATACATCATCCAGTACATCCGAGTCCCATTTATCTTAGGCTCACAGCATAGATGGAGATTGCCTTTCTTCCCAGGTGTGTTTTTGCACATAGTCAATTACCAATCCTGCCAGTTTTAAGATCTTCCTCTGAGTTGCCCAATGCTTAAATTCCTTAAGAACAAGCAATGCAAAGGTCTTTGAGTCAGCGTCAAGCAAAGCTATGGGCATATCATTTGTCAGTCGCACTTGGTGCTTTTCTTAAAAATTGGAACAATATGGCCCAGTTTCCAGGATACTAGCACCCCCCTGTTCATACATCATCGACCCAAACAATAAACGTAATAATTCAGCCCATATGGTAGAATCCCCCTTTACGACTTTATTGCAGAGTCCATTTGGCCCTGGTGCCCGAGACATACTGCTCCTATTAATTAAAGCTTGGATATCCTCCAGATCAGCAGGTCTCCTTGCATCCTTTTTAATAGTGGGCGTAAACATCTTTAAAATGTGTAACCCAGACACTTCATTCACGGAACTGGAAACATTGGTGGATCCAGAGGGTTGTTATGTATGGGTTAAAGGATTGCTTTTTGGGTAGCTCTACTGTCTTGTCTCACATTATGCCCCCAACGAGGGTCAGGTGCCTTTCCTGCAAGCTCTGGAAGCCGTTCTCTCCACCTTTTTGGTAGGGCAGGTAATAATCGGGGGTGACTTCAACGGGGTCCCGGAACGTCTGCTAGACAGAACTCAAGATCCCTCTTCAAAAGACTTTGGGCTCGCCCTGGGCCTACTCCACTTCTTTAAGTCTCTGGGGAGGTTGATACCTGGAGCGTGCCACATCCGAGTGACAGGGACTTCCTCTTTTCCCACGTTCACTGCACTTCCTCCCGAATGGATATCCTCTTGGCTACCCCCTGACCTTGTTTCATTCATAGACCAGGTAAAGATTGAACCTAGGATCTTATCTGATCAAGCCCCTGTATGGCTGATGGCCCGTATCGTATATGCTGTTCGACCCTCCCGGTGGAAATCCTGCTAAATCCCCTCCTCCATTTACAACGGAAGGTCCTTCGGTTTATTTGGCGGGGTAGGAAAGCTAGAATACCCAAAAGCGTATTGATGTGCAGTCCTTGTGTGGGTGGCCTGGCGGTTCAAATTTACGTCAGTACTATGCAGCAGCACAATTGGTATGGCTCTTTGTCTGGCAAGCTTCCTCCAACAAAGCGAAATGGGTTCACATCGAGCAGTCCAGAGTACTGCTTTCTATCCACTCCCTGTCCCATGTTCCTCGCTCGGCACGCAGGTCATGGCCCAGGTTGCTCTCCTCCACGAAAATGTCGGTGAAGGTTTGGGACTGGGTGTTAAGGTTCAAGAGGATCCCTGGGGGTATAGGCCTACTTACGCCGATCTTCCACAACCCTTATTCCGGGCCTACAGCCTGTGCGCTTTGGACGTTGTATGCAGGGAGGTTTGCTCACTGTATCAGACTTGTTTGACAATGGCCAGCCCTGCATATTTGACATTTGTAAGAAGTTTCACCTGTCTGAGGAGGATAGGTTTAGATATACCCAACTCCATCACCGGATCAGGCACCCGGCAGTCAAACATTTTGCTACTTGCCCGCTAGGTCCTATTGAACTCACCCTGTGGGACGCGTCCCAGGGGGGTAATATATCTAGACTGTACAAACTCCTGCAAGATGACTGCTCATTTCCCAGCCCAAATATATGCCTTGAATGGGAGGATGATCTAGCTAGATGACCGGGCGTGGTTAGACATCTGGACAAGGTGTCACTCTTCCTTCACCTGTGTAACAGAGAGTCTGCCCTCAAGCTGGTACTTCGGTGGTACCTCCCTCCAACACGTCTGCACCATATACAAAGGACTCTGGACCCATCATACTGGCGGAAATGTGGGGCACAAGGCTTGTTCTTTCATATTTGGTATGATTGACCCCTAATTCAAACATTTTGGGTAAAGATCCTGACCTGTATTGAAGAGATCACCCACATTAGACTTCCACTTCAGCCCCGAGGTGCTCTTGCTGGAGTTACTAGTCTCAGGGATTTACCCCAGAGCTGCAAGGACAGCAAAGCTGATTACTCAACTCCTCCTGGCTGCCAAGATTACAATAGCACAGGCCTGGAAATCCCCCCCCCCACTCGAGTGCCCCATTCTTGCCTTATGGTGAATTAAGTTATGGGAACTCCTACTGACCAAGAAAGTTGCAGCAGCCAAAGAGGGTAGACTGCACCTGTTCTCTGAGATTTGGTCCCTGTTCCTGGACTATGATGCTGAATTCCCAGCGCTGACATACAAGCCGCAATTGCCGAGATTTTTTCTGCAAGCAAGTTAGTTACTGTTTGCCTTGCTGGCCTGGGGCTGGGTGTTGGGGGGGTTAGATGGGATGGAGAGGGAGGATACTGGTGGTGTCTGTAGCCTGAGGCTTACTGGCAGTAGTTAAGCTTAATTCATTTTTTTATGCTCCTTGTTTTAACCGACTTAAATAAAGTTGTTAGAAAAAGAAAGGTGTAACCCACGTGGGCTCTGCAATAAGGCTTGCCTGGCAAAGTAATTGGAAATTGCTCATCGTATTTACCTGCCTCCAGTAATTTAAATCTAAGTTTTTTTTAAACACATGACAACATAGCTTCCCCTTCTTTCTGATGCATATCAAAATGTAGGGCTTTAACTTTATTTGTATTCCTCTGTTTTCCCTTCCGTATTAGCTACTCCTTTTATGTCCCTTCGCTATAGTTCTTACTAATCCTTTTTATACTCAATCTTAAACATTTTTTAGAATCTTGCACTTCCTTATTAAATAACCAGGGCTGCATATGCTTAAGTCTTTGATGGAGGCTTTTTTATAAATTAGCGAATTCATAATAAAAACAGGCACATTTTGAAGAGTACAGCAGTCTGGCGACAATTGAACCAATTTACTCGTTCTATTTATATTACATTTATTTATAATGCCAGGCGTCCAGATAAGCCTATGTTTTCCCTTTGACACCTCCACTGCTGGAACAACATATAGCTGCAATTTAGAAAGCCTGCCTAGAAACTTTGCGCACAATATTTTATTTTATTTTATTTAATTTATTGGGTATTAATTATGAACCTATACACAATGTGTATCAAGGCGCAACAAGACAAAAGGGAGGGGGAAACAGGTGGACAAGACAAAAACGACTTACTAGACCTTGTGACATTCGGAACGTTCAAGTACAGTAAGAGAAGTGCAGGGGAGATGGGAGGGGGGACGTGCCGGTCAGGGCGGAAGGGCCTGTGAGGAAAAAAGAGTGCAAAGCGATGCCAGATTGGCATCTGGCATCGCAGGGCAAGGGAAGCAGAGTGCATGGAAAGGGAGCTCCACAAGCTGAGTGCAAGGTAAGGGGCTGGAAGGGCCACAGGGTGCAGGCCCAGCCAGGCAACTGCGGGGTGGTGCGGTCCGGGAGGGCAAGTGAAGGTAGAGAGTGGGGCTCTGGAGAGACCAAGTGCAGGGGTAGACTGGAATGGGGGGGCCTGGTGCCCTGGGGAACTCGGAAGGTACCAGGCAGCCAGTCAAGAAGCAGACAAAGACATTAGCAGGGGAGGGGCAGAGGGAAGGAAGAAGAGAAAAGGAAGGTCTTGAGAAGCTTTCGGAACTTAGGGAGATCTGGCTCAAATGGGGCAGGGAGGCCATTCCAGAGGGAGGCACCTGCGGAGGAGAGAGATGTACCCCCTACTCTCTGCTTGGAAAAGTGTCTGATCTGGAGAGAGTTAGAGCTTGACCACAGAAGGGCTCAAGCAGGGAGGTATTTAGGGAGAGAGAGTTGTATGTAGAGGGGTCCCAGGCCGCAGATGGCCTTGTGGATGATGCAGTGGGTATGAACTTGACCCTCACAGCAACCGCGAGACAGTGGAGAAATGTTAGATCTGGAGAGATGCAAACCCTGGGCTTGAGGCCAAGGATAAGTCTCGGAGCCCTATTCTGGATTAGTTAAAGGGGTTTATAGCGATTGCATCAAATGCCAAAGCATTGAATGACTTAGCATCTAAAAAAAAGCAACAAAAAAAAGTATTGAATGCATTTTGATTCCATTTTTTTATGGCAGGGTCCCCTCTCAACCCCTGTTTTTTACCCCCTAAAACCCATTATATTTAAAATAAAACCTTTACCTTTGAGAAAAATGCATTCAATGCTTTTTTTCGATGCATTTTTCCGATGCTTTTGGCATTCAATGCTTTGTATTCGATGCAATAACTGGATACCGTTAAAGGGGGCGAAGGAAGGAGTTAGGCAGATTAAGGAAGAGGCTGTTGCAGTAGTCCAGCTTTAGATGACCAGAGCTCTGGAGACATTGATTTGCTGGTGCAAGGTGAGGAAAGGGAGAATGCCTCTGAGGAGGTGCAGCTGAAAGTGGGCCTTCTTGGCAAGGTCCGTGATGTGAGGAGAGAAAGAGAGAGAGGAGTCGAAGATGACACCACAGTTTTTTGCCTCATAGGATGGGGAGGGGAGGGGTCCCATGGAGGGTGGCCAGAGTGTGGGATGGAAAGAGGGAGCAGGCGTCTCAATGAGAAGGATCTGTCAAACTGGCATTAAGGCAGAGATTGTTAGCAGGGCACCATGCCTGAATAGCAGATAGGTAGTCAGGAATGAGAGAGGAAGAGGTGGGGGCGGAGGAGGGAAGCTTGAAGGAGAGCTGCCTGTCATCCACATAACACTGGAAGTTAGGAGAGAAGGTGGAGATCAAGTGGGCAAGAGGAGCCAGGTAGATGTTGAAAAGCCAACGCGAGAGGATAGGGCCCTGAGGAACTCTGCAAGAGGAGAGTGAGATGGTGGAGAGAAAAGGGCCCAGTTTAACCTGAGAAGGCCGGTCCGAGAGGAAGGAGATTAGCCAGTCCAGAGCCAGGTCCATAATGCCAAGGGTATCACAGATCCGAGAACAGAAGGGGAGCTGGAATCGAGATAAGAGAGCAGGTCTTCACAGGTGTTCAGAAGAGCCAGACAGGTGGTCATGGGGACAGCCAACAGATTCAGTGTGGTGGATAAGCTGGGAGATGGCCAGCTTCTCCAAGAATTTGCCCAGGAAGGGGGTAATGGAGACAGGGCGGTAGTTTGCCAGACAGGAAGGGTCGGCAGAAGAGTTTTTGAGGAGGGGTTGCACAAGGGAGTGCTTGAAAAGTGCGGGGAAGGATCCAGTGGCAAAGGAGTAATTGCAGAGATCGGCCAAGGCTGGAGCAAGGGAGACAATGTTGTCCTTGATAGTTCTGGAGGAGCAGGGGAACACCTGTTTGGTTCAGAGCTTCATAGAGCAGACTTGTCTAGTGACCTCATCAGGTGTTATGAGAGAAAAAGAAGAGGCGGGTGAGGAAAGGGGGGCCAAGGGAGACCTGAGAGCGGGTGAGGGAGAAGGGCGGGGAGTAGAGGAGAGTGAGGACAAGATGCCCTGAGTTTTAGAAATGAAGTGAGAGGTCAGAGAAGTGCAGAGTGCCGGGGAAGGAGGAGGAGAAGTAGAGACTGCAGTAGGGTTGGTAAGTTCCTTGCAGATTTTGAAAGGTTCAGCTGTGGGGTTGGTGGCCCCAGAGATGCGGGCTTGGATATAGGCCCTCTTCTTCGAGCAGATGGAGAATCTGTATTGCCTTTGGAGAAGGTGGCAGGCCAGTTTGTCAGAGGATGTGCAAGAGGCCTGCCACTTCCACTCAGCCGCTCTGCACTTGTGTTTCAGATCAGCCAGGAATTGCACTTGGAGGCAGGTTTCATGCGTATCCTCATGACAGGGGCAAGGATGTCCAGAATGTTGGAGCTGGAGAGTTGAAGGTTAGTAAGGGCTGTGTCAGCATGAGAGTCAGTGGTAGGAGTAGGAAGGTGAGTGAAGGTGGTGGCAAAAGAGGCAACTGACACTCGCTTCATAGGTCGAATAACAAAGAAGGAGGGTGGCAGTGCGGACAGGGGCTTAGCCAGGGGACCCAGGAGTTCCAGGTGATAGGAAAAGAGGATTTCCAGGTGAGAGGGAAGGAGAGCATAGTCAGTCAGGAGAGAGGAGTAATGTTGGAGATGGGGATGTCTGAAGAGATGAGAGCATACAAGGTGTGACCAGCAGAGTGCGTCGGACCGCAGGGAAGAATGGAGAGGGCAAGAGAGTCACAGAGTTTGCGGAATTGCCCTGAGTTCGCATCAGGGAGTCAAGGTGGATATTGAAGTCTCAGAGGAAGAGAAGCTTGGAGGAGAAGTCAAGGAGAGAAGAGGTGATGCCAGCCCATTCAGAGAGGAAGTGGAAGATCTGGCCAGGGGGCCTGTAGATGGTGGCCAGAGTCCAAGAGAGGCTGACACATTAGCCAGTTTTTCAAAAATAAACTGCTGCTGGGTTTCCAGATAGTTGCAGTAAAAATTGACCAGCAGAAAAGCTGATCCCATTGATTTAGTAAATACTTGTACAGATAAAACGCCAGTAAATGAATCATCCCATGTCTTTATTTCCAATGCCCACTTCGAGTTCACTGCAACTAACAGGTTGCCCTTCGGCCTATGCTTTTTACCCACAATAGCTCCTTGAGTCTTGATCTGGAAACCATCTAATGCAACCTCTTCTAGCAGGAAAGTTTCCTACCAGAGAATCACTTCAGCCTTACTTAATTTAACATATATACTTTCATCTTGCAACAGGTGTTGGAAGTTCTTTGAATTCCACGATATAATGCTAAAAACCTGTCCGCCTAACCACACCAATAAAATGTGATGACGATAATGACCGTGCCAACCATGATGAATCTTCTGATGCCTGTCTAATTAACGCAGCAGATTCTGACAACATAACTGTCCTCACTGGATCTTGTCCTAAGCTGCATAGGATTGTCAATAAATGGGGTGGATTATACGTAGGGCCATTTTATCCCGATAAACTTCCATCTCTTGGTAAGTGTAGTTCAAAACCTCTTTGCCTAAAGTCATACAGGGAGGCCTCAACATGATTTTGAAATAACTTAGAAGCCACATTCATGGCTACCATGTCCGTTCTAGTGTCAATACCAAAATCTACTTGATCAACTTCACGTGATATAATAATGTGCAACACTGGAATGTTGTGCAGAATGCCCAAGATGTTTAGTAGTTTCACCTCTACTCTTCCGCTCCCTCTGCATGAACGGCTGGAAACCATAGAAGATTGCCTCACTGAACGCTCTCCAACCATTGTTCTGCTGTATCGCAAAGACATATTGAAGTTTTCACCAAGTGTGAGCCCATTATGTGCGGCCAAACCATTGATCCCTTTACGACGAACAGTGGTCTCTGTTTGGCCTTCCATAATTTCAGGGAGATATAATTCCATGGTACATTTATCTGTCTGACTTGCCCTTGTGACACAAAGAGCCCACTCTTCAGGCAGCCCTCCGTGGCTCCACAAACTCAGGTTCAAAGTTACAAGACTCACATAGACTTTTGTTGCATTTTGCCCCATCCAGTCTACCCCCTTCGGAGGGTATCCTGAAAATGGGTGCCAAATGGCCAGTATCAGACACTTCTTGTGTAATTTGATGTTCATTCTTACCGTTAGACCCCACCAATTCTTCCCCATGTTCTTTCAGAATACATTTGAGCAATGAACTTCAGTTGATTTATTTACCTTTCTGATTTTTGGGCTTTTTCATTTGGTTACCCCCAGCCTTCTTCCCCCCTTTTTCTCTGTCACCCTTAATGTTTTTTGTGTGGAAAGGGAGCTTCCAAATTTGACATGTGGCGTCAAAGGGTTTGGTGCTCTGCTAGAAATGTAAAAACAAATAAATAAATAAAAGACGCATCCCAGAATGTCATCACTGCTTCCGAAGGGGGAGCCCATTCCCATGAGGCTAGGGAGGTGAGGCCGCTAGTCAGTCTCCACACCCACACTCCTTTAGTACTGAGACGAGGAGGAGCTGCTCAGGAATATCGAGTTACTATTGCAACCACTTTTACCAGTCTACTGGTTCAGAGACATAGATTGGAAGAAACAGAATAAAAACCAAGAAAGGACTTGACAGAAAATCAATCCCTCCCTGGAGGAGCCGTGAGAGTCAGGAAGAACCCAACATACAGATGGGTATTGACCGGGATGCCAAGAAGAAGAGGAGAGAGCCCGAGGGTGGTCCAGGACACCAGGACCGCACAACCCATGGGGGAACTAAACCACTGGGCATCCCAGAGGCCTGGGAAGCGTGGGAGCTAGAAGCCACGCTAGCCCGGAATGGAGAAAGACTGCAGAGCTGCCGCAGAGCTGCTGCAGAGTAGGGGAAGCACTGAGAAGGAACCAGAGTCCCACGAACGAGCCCAGCGACAGACACAGAGCCGACATAAGCACAGCCTGCAGAAAGAGGTATGCGGGTAGTCGGGAAGACGGTGGTGGCTCAAGCAAGCTGTGGCACAATTTGGAAAACAGGGTCTGGGACCCAAACACAAGTAAAGGGAAGCAAAGAAGTACACAGAGCTCTACTATGGCAAGACAGGAGAGTGATCCAAGGCTTGGGAAAGCCAAGTCTGGGACTCGCACCAAAATAAAGAGAACTGGGACTTGTTGAACAATTCTTATAATGCTTGGCAGGTTAGTGAACCAAGCCTGTATCACCCACTACAGCCTGGGAAGCCTCCAGGCATTTCTTCTTTGTCGCAGTACCTGGTGAGAAGGAAGCAGGTCTGCCCACCAGGGTTAAGCACCCACCACAGCCTAGGAAGCCTCCAGGCCAATCTTCTTTGTCACAGTACCTCATGAGTGGGAACCAGGTCTGCCCATCACGGTTAAGGACCCACCACAGCCTGAGAAACCTCCAGGCCATTTTTCTTCATCGCGTGCTTGGTGTAAGGGAGCCAGGTCTGCCCACCAGGGTGAGGGACCCAGTACAGCTTGCGAAGCATCTAGGCTATTCTTTTTTGGAACAGTGCTTGGTGAGAAGGAACAAGGGCTGCCAACCAGGGTCTGGAACCCCAGAGAACTGTATCACAAGCTTGAGAAGGGCCTCGGGGGAAGGGAGACATTCCCCCACCAATTGTGGAGTTGAAGCAGAAGCCTGAGAAAGGCTGGGGAAGGGAGACATTCCCCCCAAGAGCTGGGGAGTGGTGGGGGGGGGGGTAGTTGAAACCACACGGGGAATGCTACAAAGCTAAGAACTGCCTTTTGTCCAGGGGAAGGGGTGCCAATCTCACACCGACTGGACCCACTAAGGGAAAATCCAAACTCCCTACTGAGTGGGTAACTCTGTATTTACAATAAACCAAAAGAAGGCATACATATAAGTGTCAATTCCAGTTCCTTCATGATTTCAATTAAGGTCAATCTTTAATCATCTACCTAATAGCCACACAATTATTCCTAATTCATGTTCAATGTTATTATAAAATATTTCATTATATTCATATATCATAAAAAGCATAAAACACTGAAATTCATGCCTAAAATCAAAATCAGTACTCTAATTACATCATGATATAAAACAAACTTATTAAGCATCATGGTTTGTCGAGTATTACCATAAACTGGTTAACACTGGGTGACTTCATTAAGCCACATATTGTCAGACTCCGGTTCCACCTCTCCTTGCTCCTCACCTGATTCTTCTGAGGATTGTTCCTTGAGATGAATGTTGGTCTTTGGAAGCTTCTTTTTCTTGCTGGAAGTCTTGTCCTTGGGTGTCCGGACCTTCTTCTTGTGTAGATATGGTCTATCCCCTCCGGATGCCACCTTGACAGCTGTGGGACCTGTCTTGGAGGCCTCCAGGGGGCCAGCCTCACGCCCAGGGAAAAAGCCAAAAGCAGAAAAAACCCTGTGGATCTTGATTGTAGGAAACGAGGTGGTAAGTCCTTGGAAATCAAGGCAGAGTGCAGGAAACACCCCTTAATAGCTGAAATGCCGGAAGCTGACTCTGAAGGTGGTTGATGAGGCAGAAGGGTGTTCAGGTATTGAATAGCAGAGACAAACTCCCGGATATGTATAAGAACAGGGAATGCAAGAATCTTTCTCTCCAGTAAGTATGTATCAGAATAATAGGGAGTATTCAAAGAAAAGATGCCAAGGTAAAAAGAAATAAAAGAGATAAGGACACAGAAGAAAGAAATAGAAAGTAGTACCCAAGTGGAAGAGAGGAAAGGTAAGATACAGTGGTGCAGAGAATTAGACCCTAGAGCCAAGAAGAGAGTGCCGCGTTCCGACTGCCGGCGGAGCCAAAAACAGCAGGGAACACGGAAGGCAGATGAGGCGAGAAATCCCTGCCGCGCACAGAAGAAGGCTGCAGGCGGAATGAAAAGAACGGCAGATAAGCCGAGCGGTAAGAGCAGGGTAGAGCCGCGTACAGACAGATGGCCATAGGCGGGGGAGCGGAAACGGCAAGGCGCCGAAGCAGGTAAGATGCAGACAATAGAGCCACGAACCGTTGGGAACTGTAGGCGGAAGTCTGGAACGGCGAAGCAGCCGATGAAAGAAAGCAGCAGAGTGGCTAAGGTTCGAAAAGGGGAAGACGGAGAGAGAAAGCAGCTAGTCCAATTTGGACTTTGAAGGCTAAACAAAGGCGGCTACGAAAAGCCCAAAGAAAGAAGGCAAGTACAGAGAGTAACGGAGCGTTAGCGTGAAACAAACACAGATACAACGCACTGAACTAGGGGGCGGAGTCAGCTCTTATAGAAGACTCCACCATGTTGGATGAGGACTAGAGCATAGCACACCGCTTGCTAGTACCTCCAGCGATTCCATAACTTCCACCCCTGATTCCTGACAGTCTACCCCCTTCTCCTCGGGGATCCCCCGGGTTTGCCCGGGTGTAACTGATGAAATCTTCTTACTAGACGGGGGCATGGATGTGGCCCTTAGGTTCCCAAGATCTCTCTTCAATTGGATAGCCTTTCCAATGAACCAGGTATTGTAATCTGCCCTTGTAGTACCTGAATTCGATAAGATGAGCCACCTCGTATTCATCCTGAATCTCTTGAGTAAGCTCCCAATGAGCTGGTCTTTGCAAGGGGTGTTCCTTATGCTCTTTGAGTAAGGAGACATGGAAGACAGGATGTACTCTTTTGAGGGAGCTATGGAGTTTTAACTTGTAAGCCACTGGGTTGATCTGTTGAACAATGGCAAAGGGCCCAATAAAACGTGGGGAAAACTTCCCGGTATAAACCCATTTCGGGAGAAATCTGGTGGACAACCATACTAGTTGTCCTGTCTTCCAACCTGGGTTGGAACGTCTCCTTCTATCCGCCCATTTCTTCTGTGAATTTGGGCTAGCCAAAAGAGCCTTTTTTGCTAGATCCTGTACATCATGCAGGTCTTTAAATGTTCCATCCAATGCAAGGATCTTGGTAGTAGGTGGAGTAATATGGGGTAGATGTTGCAGATGAAATCCGTAAGTACAAAGGAAAGGACTCATCTGAATCGAGGTGTGTAAAGTATTGTTATAGGCAAACTCAGCTTGCGGGAGGAATTGAAACCGCTCCTTCTGTTGGTGACTACAGAAACACCTTTAATATTGTTCCAGGCTGGCGTTGAGCCTTTCCATCTGGCCGTTACTTTGAGGATGGTATCCGGAGGAAAGGGCTCTTTGGATACTCAGACTGCGGCAGATGGTAGCCCAAAGTCTGGAGGTTAATTGGGATCCTCGATCCGACACAATTGTTCTGGGCAATCCATGCAAATGGACAATGTCTCTAAGAAAGGCAACTGCAGTATCGGAGGCCGATGGAACTTGTTTGAAGGCTGTAAAATGTGCCAGTTTGCCATAAGAATCAACCGTCACCATGATGACAGTCATTTCATAAGACTGGGGAAGAGCCACAATAAAGTCCACGGATATGTGTTCCCAGGGACGTTCCGGTAAAGAAGGTTGTTGCAACAATCTGAATGGCTTGCCTGTCTGATATTTGTTGGAGGCACAAACCGCACAAGTAGGCACATACTGGTATACATCGTCTCTGAGAGTTCGCCATCAGAAGCCCCTCTCTTGAGTAGTTCACAAGTCTTTCTAATACCTGGATGGCCAGTCAAAGGTGTGTCATGGCACCAGGAAAGAACCTTGCGTTGGAGTTTCTTGGTAGGGATGAATAAAGCCTTCTCATGATAGTACAACCCATCGTCTCCTTGGATGATAGTCGAAGGAAACTCAGTGCAGGTTTGATAATGGGGTATCAACTCTTCGAGAAAGGAGGTAGTGGAAGCCAGAATCTTAAGTCCAGGAAACATCAAGTCTTGTCCTTGACAGAACTCAGATCCTTCCCCAAGACTCCGTGATAAAGCATCTGCCTTTTTATTTTCTGTACCTGGAATGTATGTAATTATAAAGTCATATTGCAAAAAGAAATAAGCCCATTGGGCATGCCGCGCGTTGGAACATTCCATTTGCTGTAAGACTCTAAGGTTGCGATGATCCGTGCAGATAATAAAGCAGTGAGTGGCACCTTGTAAGAGATGCCGCCATTCTTGGCAAGCCAACTTGATGGCCAACAGCGCTATTTCAAGAACCGAGTAGTTCCTTTCACTGCATGTCAATATTTTGGAGAAGTAGGCAACTGGATGTTCACAGCCATCGTTGGAACGTTGAAGTAAAATTGCTCCTACAGCCCCGATAGAAGCTTCTGTTTAAATAATGAACTGTCTTGACTTATCAGGTTGTGCTAATATGGGTGCGGTGGAGAACCTTTTTTTGAGAAAACAGAAAGCCTCTCGGGGTTCCTTGTCAAAGGCAAACTTGACTCCCTTCTTAAGTAGTGAAGTTAGTGGGAGTACCATCTTAGAAAAGTTGGGAATAAACCGTCTGTAAAAATTTGCTAATCCGAGGAAGCTCTTTAGTTCCTTGATGTTAGATGGTTCCCTCCATTCCATTATAGCCTTGACCTTATTGGGATCCATCTTGATACCTTCCTGGGATAGGATGAATCCTAGATATGGCACTGCGGTGACTTCAAATTGGCATTTTTCAGGTTTGACTAACTGCTGATGGGACTGTAGTCTTTGTAACACTTCCTTAACTTGCTGCCGGTGATCGGCTAATTCTTCAGAAAATGTCAGGATGTCGTCGAGACCACGACTGACAAGAATAACATGTCTGCAAATACCTTGTCCATGTATCTCTGAAAAACTGCTGGAGCGTTCACAAGGCCAAACGGCATTACCTTGTATTCAAACAACCCAAACGGGGTCCGGAACGCCGTTTTCCATTCATCACCTCGTCTTATTCTCAGGAGGTGATATGCACCTCTTAGGTCGAGTTTGGTGAAATACTTTGCACCTTGCACTGCCTCCAGGATGTCTCTTATCAGGGGCATAGGGTATCGATCTCCAATGGTTACCTTGTTGAGACCTCTGTAGTCTATGCAGGGGCGTAGCTCAGTGGAATCCTTTCTTGGTATAAAGAATAAAAAGGCTCCACAAGATGATTTAGATTCTTGTATCAGTCCGTTTTGGAGATTGGCATCAAGATAGTCTCTGAGGGCAACTCGTTCGGGAAGAGACAAGGGGTACATTCGACCAAAAAGCACTGTAGAATCCGGTAACAGGTCGATACAACAGTCTTCCGCTCGATGTGGAGGTAGCTGTCTAGGTATAGTATCCAGGAACACCTCTGAGTATTCCTGATAATGAGTTGGGACCGATGACACGATTAAAGGGCCGATGACCCTAGTTCCTTCTTTGGCTGCTTCCGTAGTGGCGAAAGGATCCATGCACTTCGTCTTACAGAACCGTGAGTTAAAGCTGACCCTGTTTGCAGTTCAATCTATATGTGGGTTATGCTTCCTTAACCACGGAATACCTAATATCAAAGGAAAATGATCTGCTCTGATCTGGTCAAAGACTAGAAACTCTTGGTGATGGCCCAGTGCCATTCGCAGAGGAATTGTCTCTCTTACGATAGGTCCTTAGGACAGGGGTGTCCCATCCACTCCTTCTACTGGAATGGGCCTTGACTTGGGTCTTGTGGGAACAAGGTTTTCCTTGGCCCAATTGAGGTCCATGAAGTTTCCAGCTGCTCCGCAGTCCAACATAGCCAACACTTCAATGGGATCGGATTCTGCTAACCATAGGAAGACCTTGCACACCATTAAACTGTTTGTTTCAGTGTCCTCTATTGTTCCTGCGTTGTAGCAAGGGTGTTTGGTAGATCCCCCGACACTTCCCTTGCCGCAGTTCGGGGGTTGTAGTTTTCCTTTCTCTTGGGAGGAACCTCAGGACAATTTCGTAAAAGATGTTTCGAAGAACCGCAGTACATGCATAACCCTGGTTTCTTACAGCGTCTTCTCTCTTCCGGAGTAAGAGGACCACGAGCAGCTCCAATCTGCATGGGTTCATCAGTTAAGGGGGGCGTTCTCTGAGCCGGAGTCTGGGTGGGTAAACCAGTAACCTGCGGGTTTCCGCGAACCCGTCTTTTTTCCTGACAACGTTCTTATAACCTAAACTCAATCTGGAGGACAAGTGTCATCAAGTCTCGAAAAGAAGTAGGACGAGCTACTCGAGCAAGCTCATCCTTAATTTCACCTTGAAGCCCTCGTCTGAATATAGTCTGCTGTGCCGAATGCGGCCAATCCGCCTTGGCGGCAAGCCTTAGGAATCGGGAAATGTACGTTTGGACGTCCGTGTTTCCCTGACGAACATCCAGGATAGCTTCCAAGGAAGAAAGGAAGAGTACAATACTTCAGGTCGCTCAAACCTGTCCTTAAATGCTGCTACGAATTGGTCATAGTTGTTCAAGGAAGGATCTTCGTTTGAGACTAACGGTGTAGCCCATGACAAGGCGTTTCCGATGAGATTGGCAATGATGAAACCAACTCTGGATCGATCTGTACCATAGGCATGAGGTCTGAAGGTGAAGTATACCTTGCAGGTGTCCAAAAAATCCTTAAATCCACCGGGATGACCATCATATTTGCCAAAGGAGAGTGGCATAGTAGGTAAATCCCCATGATTGTCTCGATGTAGTACAACCTGCTGTTGAAGAGCGATGTTTTCTGTTCTCAGGGATTGGACCTCTGCAGTGAGATTCTGCATGGCCGCGACCAGCTCTTGGTACTGCTCCAAGGATTCCATGGGTAATGTCGGACATTGTATTCTGTCAGACTCCGGTTCCACCTCCCCTTGCTCCTCACCTGATTCTTCTGAGGATTGTTCCTTGAGATGAATCTTGGTCTTTGGAAGCTTCTTTTTCTTACTGGAAGTCTTGTCCTTGGGTGTCCGGACCTTCTTCTCGTGTAGATAAGGTCTATCCCCTCCGGAGGCCACCTTGACAGCTGTGGGAACCTGTCTTGGAGGCCTCCAGGGGGCCAGCCTCAAGTCCAGGGAAAAAGCCAAAGGCAGAAAAAACCCTGTGGATCTTGATTGTAGGAAACGAGGTGGTAAGTCCTTGGGAATCAAGGCAGAGTGCAGGAAACACCTCTTAATAGCTGAAATGCTGGAAGCTGACTCTGAAGGTGGTTGATGAGGCAGAAGGGTGTTCAGGTATTGAATATCAGAGACAAACTCCCCGATATGTATAAGAACAGGTAATGCAAGAATCTTTCTCTCCAGTAAGATGTAAAATGTGGCAAAGAAAATCTGCTATTTGGGCAATTTTTGTATCTCAAACATAACAGCAGTACTAGGGTGGGCTATGAGGAAGTTGCAAATGCACTTATTAACAATTTAGTGAATCGTGGGTACTCTCAAAGACATGTGAAAAGCTCAGCTAAACATGCTTTTAATAACAACAGAGAAGCACTCCTAGATCCAAAAAGTAGTGAGAGTTATACTAAGAAAGAGAATGCTTTAGTTTTTGTCAGTACCTTCAGTAACCTGTCATGTAAAATTAAAGGTTTTATCAACAGAAATTGGCAAAAAAAAAGCTGTGATGAAAGATATGTATACTCCGTGGGTGGCTTTTAAGAAAAGCACCAATATTTGGAATATCATCATGAGAAATGACATTGACACAGGAAGGAATGAACCCGACCAAGGGACCTTGTGGGTGCTTCCTCAGGTTGTATGACATCATCCTTGTGGCAATTGCGTTATGTGTCCCCAAACTAAAAGGAATCTATCTGTGGATTTGGGATTGGCTAATGAGTGGGTCCTTGGACAATGCATGAATTGTAATACAGAGAACGTTGTCTACATGATCAGCTGTCCTTGTCGATTAATCTATGTTGGGAAAACTTATCGGAAGTGCAAAACTAGAATGATTGAACATAGGAGCTGTAAAAAAAAAATGAGCTGGCTCCATTAGTTAAACATTTCCTAGAAAAAGGCCACACATTTACGGATTTTGAATGGACTATTCTCAAAAAAGTGAGTGAAAACTCTCGAGAGGCCATCAATACGAAATTATTAAATCTGGAACAAAAACTCATATATATGAAAAGAAGCCACAGTGGGGATCTCAATGAGAACATTGAATGGCACAAAGTGACCTGAATATATCTCCTATGAGTGGGTGTGTAATTTTGCAGCTTTCTGATATGTGATTTTTTTTTTATATGTTCATTTTTTTATATGTTAATTTTTGTATATATGCATTTGCTTAAATGATTATTGTAACAATCTAATAATGTTGACCAAGGATGTAATACTGATACATTGGTGGTGTATGGCCTTAAAATATATGTTTGACTGTTTGACATGTTGTAGATAGCTTCTGGAGCATATATCAGTATACGCTACATTTGTAATGAACTAACATTTTGTTACAATGAAAAGCTGTCAAAATGTAAATAAAGATGACATTGGCACAAGAGACAGATACACACTGAATTGCACTTCATTATCATGTTGGCATATTTGAAAAATAAAAGCGTTACCTTAAGGTCTAGTTGTCTGTAATGAACCATGATTATTCCTTGACAATAATGATTATTTCAAGTTAAAATTGAGCTGTATAGCAAACAAGTGCAGATGGGATTGGTTGATCCTGATAATCGAAACAGCACAGGAAACCAGTAAAAAGATTAAAATTGACCTTAACTTACTCCAAGAGGAGATGAAGAAAAGGTTTGATGTAGAAGCTTTTAAGATTAAACACGAATCACATCTGAAAGAGATGCAGGATTTCAAGGTAGAGACAGTGACGGAGAGGGTGAAGAGGATGAAGAAAGATCTGTCGACTTTCATCCATGAAAATGTTGTTCCGTATACATCGAAGGATCATACATTTGGTGGCGCACAAGAGGGCCGGAAACAGAACCGTCATGTACATTTTAGAAACACCTCATATAGTTCAAGTGAGGGAGGAGGTGCCAGTGATAATGAAGATCTAGGTAGACTAGGCTCTAGTAGCAATGGAAGTGATAATGATAATCACGGGAAGCGCAGTAGGGGCACTAGAGGAAACTATGGTCCACGGAGTGGCCCAAGATGACCTTTTCAGGGCAAAGGCAGCAACCGTCAAGTTCTTGGTATTTGAGAAGAAGGTTCTTGAGGAAATGTAACTATTGAGGGAGAGAGGGATTCCTAGTCACTCCAATTTGAGTAAGAAAGAACAAGAAACCCTTCGAACCTTGGGCTCGAATAAGGAGCTGGTTATTCGACAGGCAGATAAAGGGGTTGCTACAGTGGTTATGAATAGAGAGAATTATTTTGAAGAATATCAAATTTGACTTTTTCATGGGGATAGCAACCAGAAGATTGGACAAGACCCCAATAGCAGGCTGCTGAATTTGATTAAAAGCAAAGTGGAGAAGGATGTCGAATTGCACCTGATTAGTATGTAGATTATTACCTGAGACCATTTGTATTGGAAATGAAATGTTTTGTGCAAGGTTCAAAGGATTCCATCATCAAAATAGAGGGTATACATTTTTCTATAGAGCAACACCTCCTGATCTGTTTAGATATACAGTCCTTGTACACTAATATACCACAGCAGGCCACTCTTGAAATGATCGAGGAAACGTTGCTCAGATGACAAGATGACCATCCAGTGAGCAACGCTTTCATTTTAAGGTGCACAGAATTTACCCTTACAAATAATTTGTTTCAATTCATGGGACAATTTTACGTGCAGGTAGACGTGCAGGTAGAGCGCATGGCAATGGGTACAGCTATGGCCCCCAATCTTGCTAATCTCTACATAGACATGTTTGAAAAAACCCTGTTTGATATTAATCCTTACAAAAATATACTTACGAAATGGCTGAGATATAGAGATGATGTATTTTTACTATGGACTGGTAATCATGAAGAAGATGACAATTATTTACTCTGGCTTAATGACCAAAATAGATATTTGAGGTTTACAGCATTGATCACTGATAATCAAGTTAACAATCTAGATTGATCACGATGAAGGGCATCTTCTGGTGAGACCGTACACTAAAGACATTGACAAAAATGCGTTATTACGTTTTATGAGCCATCATGCTCGCCATGTCAAAGATAATCTGCCGTTTGGGCAATTTTTGCGTCTCAAACCTAACAGCAGTAATAAGACCTATGAGGAAGGTGCAAATACACTCATTAAAAATTAGTGAATTTTGGGTACCCTCAAAAACTGGTGAAACGATCAGCTAAACGTGCTTTTAATAACAACAGAGAAGCACTCCTAGAGCCAAAAAGTTGTGAGAGTAATACTAAGAAAGGCAATCCTTTCTTCATTTGTCAGTACCTTCAGTAACCAGTGATTTAAAATTAAAGGTATTATCAACACAAATTGGAAATAAATCATGATGAAACATATGCATGCTCCGTTGGCTTTCAAGAAAAGCACCAATATTCGGAATATCATCATGAGACATGATATCAGCACAGGAAGGAATGAACCCCAGAAAGGGACCTTGTTGGGGCTCCCTCAGGTCGTAGGACATCATTCTTGTGGGAATTGTGTTATGTGTCCCCAAACTAAAAGGAATCTATCTGTGGATTTAGGATTGGCTAATGAGTGGGTTCTTAGAGAACACACAAATTGCAATACAGAGAACGTTGTGTACATGATCAACTGTCCTTATGAATTAATCTATATTGGGAAAACTAATCAGAAGTGCAAAACTGGAATTATTAACATAGGAGCTGTAAATAGAACAACATTTAGCTGGCTCCATTAGAAAAAGGCCAGGCATTTACGGATTTTGAATGGACCATTCTCAAAAAAGTGAGGGGAAACTCTCGAGAGGCCATCAATAATAAATTATTAAATCTGGAACAAAAACTCATATTTATGACAAGAAGCCACAGTGGGGGTCTCAACAGGAACATTGAATGACACAATGTGACCTGGATATAGCTCCTGTGAGTGGCTTTGTAGTTTTGCAGCTTTCTGATGTGTGCTTTTGTTTTATATGTTCATTCTTTGATATGTTCATTTCTGTATATGTGCATTTTCTTAAACGATTATTGTAATAATCTAACAATGTTGAGCAAGATTGTAATACTGATACATTGGTAGCTTATGCCATTAAAATATATGCTTGACCTGTTCTAGATAGCTTCTGGAGCATACGTATAGGCCTAAATTTGTAATGACCTACCGTTTTGTTACATTGAAAAGCTTGCAACATGTAGATAAAGATGACGTTGGGACAAAGGATGTTATAAAAGTGGTTGCAATTTATATCATGGCCCAAGAAGTACTGTGGATTTTAAGATAAGCTTACAGTGCAAAACGATTTTTTACACTATCTCTTAGGAAAAGGATGACTTATGTCATAAGTAACATGAGATCCTGGTTGTTTCATCATTAGGGGGTGATGCATATTACTGGAGTTGTGGCCTGAGAACAGGTTTTTTTTTCGTATTACGCATTGTTTACAAACAAGCGTGGGTACGGCACGTATGATGTCATCGCATTACATGTTCACATTGTCATGCCTTGCCAATAAGATGGCGGACATTTTTGAATTCATGGCAGGGCCGCTGCATTCTTCCTGTGTAAGGAAACTGTAGGTAAGAGAATTAATGGGACACTGGACATTCCACTGGCCACTATTTCATATGAGCGGTATAACATTTAACACTGACCCGTTCCTTTGGGTATGTGTTGCAGGAGAAGTCAAGGAATCCTGTGAAAGACTAGGATTGTGGAAGGTCTTCTACCAGTGCATCAGTACCTCTTGCTAAAGAGTATGGCTAGTAAGTAGCATAGTGCACCCATCCTTTGGGAGTGATGCAGATATTTTTGGGAGCACAAGATGTGGGTTATGGTGTAACTAGTTTTCATTACTATCATGTTTTGTTCAGGTACGATAAACTATCCCTGCAGTATGTTAAGAAATATAAAAGGTGGAGATCAGACAAGTGGAGACACCTCCGGCTGCTTTTTTAGGTAAGAATGGAATCGAAATAAGAATGCAGAGAGGGAAAAAAAGGTTTGTGTCTAGGATCCTAATGGCTTAGGGTGTCCTTGTATTTTCTGATGTTTTAGGTCAGCAGAAGGTAGAGGGACTGGTACTCCGTAGTTGGGAGTACAGCTTTTTTGGGCCACATTGATGGTTGCAGGTGTTGCACCACAAGTGTTTTGTAGAACACCACTCAGGTACATAATTTTATATGTACTTGTTCCACCCATGGGGCAAAGGTGTGATGTGATAAGACTTTTGAGTAGATTTAACTCATGTGTCTTTTATTACAGCAGGGATTTCCATATAGACCAGGATCATATGGAGTTGCTTTACTGCGGCCAGCCATTTTTGTTCGCACATACAAGAGGATCAGGCCCCTGATGAATGTCCAGCAGTTATAGGCTACACAGGACAGAAACCTGTACAAGTTGGGCAAATAATACGGCATGTACATGTGGCATAATGAACTCACGCAGTATTAACGTTTATGATAATACTGGATAAACCATGATGCTTAATATCTTTGTTTTATATTATGATGTAATTAGACACATTTGTTGAGTACTAATTTTGATTTTAGGCATGAATATAAGTGTTTTATGTGTTTTTATGATGTGTGAATATAATGAAATATTTTGTGATAAAATTGAACAAGAATTATGAATAATCATGTGGCGATTAGATAGATGACTAAAGATCCACCTTGATTGAATTCATGAAGGAACTGGAATTGACACTTAAATGTATACCTTCTTTTGGTCCAGGGGAATGGCGTCATATCTCTGGACCAAGAAGACACCACTTTTATTTAGTTAGTGTGTTAGGGAGAGATTTGGATTTCGACACTGGACATTCTGACAGTAGTTATTTCCGTTGAGTCCAGGAAACCCCTCTTAGGGCAAGATAGGGTTTGCCTTTCCTTTGAATCTTCTAATAAAAGTTTAAAGCCAAGACTATGACCCCTCTGTGTCAGTCTTACTTCACACCCTTACAGACAGCACACATGAAAGTGCTCCCAATCGTTCAAATTC
This sequence comes from Ambystoma mexicanum, assembly GCF_040938575.1. Taxonomy (NCBI): domain Eukaryota; kingdom Metazoa; phylum Chordata; class Amphibia; order Caudata; family Ambystomatidae; genus Ambystoma; species Ambystoma mexicanum. The sequence continues at coordinate 942,681,438 of NC_090939.1, forward strand.
GGCAAGAAAAAGAACTCCTTTGAGGGAGGTGTATCTGGATTAAATAACGACACCCTGGGGGAAGAAAGCAGGGCTTCAGTTGTCACTACATCATGGTTATTACATGTCTCTGTCTGGAGCACACATATACATCCAGTTTATCATGGATCGCCACCAATTGTGCCGTATGAGACCTCACCTTATCTTATCAGATCAAACACTTTCACTAATGAGTTTAATACAAAATGTAAGACTGTCAAGGTAGATGTGCTAATATCTTTAGCCTACGCAGACTGTTGGGTATACTCTGTCAAGCTGGAGAGCACACACAAATCAATGGAATCATTCTGCTCATTCAGAGTCTGTGTGGTAAATAATACTGGGCTGTCAGACAGTGAGTCCAACGAGCCTAGGGCATCCTTTCCATCCCCGTATTGCTCCTGTTTGCATTCATTGTCTCACTCATATTCACTTGCCCTGGTTCATGAGGGCTTCCTTGGTTTTGCACCCTCCTTGAATGAACAGTTAGGGGACTGCAGAGGATTCAGATGGTAGGCTACCCACAATGGCACTCCTATTCCGATGAAAAAGGTCTGTAATTGTTTTTTTTATGTTGCTCGAAGTGAGTGCGTATTCATGGGAGCTTGGGTTTTGCACATCAATCCCATCGTGCACATTCCCCTTCATTTATTTGTTTATTACATTTATAAAGCACAATAAGCCAGTGGGCATCAAAGCGCTAGTTGCAAGACACAGAATAAATCAGTTGACCCCTTGGCAGAGAGAAGTGCATCTATGATTGAGAGTCAAAATCTTCTAGGTAAAGAGCCAGGTTTTGAGGTGTTTGCGCAAGGCCCAGTACGACTGTTCAGATCTCAAAGCTAGAGGTAATGAGTTCCAGAGTTTGGCCACAATTAGTGGGAAGCTGTACCCGCCCGCTTTGGCTAGTCTAAATCTAGGTGTGATGAGACGGTGAGCGTAGGCAGAACCGGTAGGTTTTGAAGATCACATTTTTGGGGATTTCTGTGAAGATTAAGGTGGGGTGACATTTTAGTAATGGTATTTGTGGGTGATAGAAAGAGTTTTAAATGTGCTGCATTCATAAATGTGGAGCCAGTGAATGTTTCTCCTTGCTGCTGAGATGTGCTCTCTTCTATGCAATTTTAAGGCGACTCAAAGGGTGTTATTCTGGATGATTTGTAGTTTGTTGATATTTTGCAGAGATGTGCCTGCAAGTAGAGCATTGCAGTAGTCCAGTCTTGATCCTATAATGGCACGGGCGATAGTAAGGCAGCTGTTGGTGGATAGGAAGGGTCTGCTCACATTGATGAGTTTTGTAGTGGGAGCAGCCGAGGAGGCAATGGTGCTAACCTGTCGTGTTAAAGTGAGGGTAGCATCTAAGTGGGCACCAAGACTTTTCACTACCAAGGAAACTGGGATTGTGATGCCTTCGAAGGTTGAAGGAGCGGTATAGTGGGTTTAGTTTGTTAAGCAGAGCTTATGAGCCGATAAGAAGAAATACATTTTTTGTCTTCGTTGAGGCAAAGTAGATGAGAGGCCGTCCAGGATGGAATAGTTTGGTACAGTGCGCACAGTGTGGTGGAGTCTGCTGTGTAGTCTCCTGAGAGGGGAAGCAGGATTTCGGTGTCATCGGCATAGTTGGTGTAGGAAATGCCATGGGCATCCAGGAGGTCAAAAAGGGGTTTATTGTAAATGCTGGAGAGGGTAAGGGAGACACAGGGGTCTTGGGGTATGCCACAAGATAATGGCCAGGGAGGGGCTGAAGACTCACATGATTCTGTCTCCCGGAAAGGAGGTGATCCAGCTGGTGGCCTCAGGTGAGAAGTTGGCCGGAGAAGTGAGGTGCTGGCATAGGATTTTGTGGTCCACCAGGTCAATGCTGCGGATAGGTCGAGGAGTAGTAGGAATGCTGGTTTGCCTGCATCCTTGAACTCATAAAGCTGTTTTTTAAAATCAAGGAGTGCTCATTCTGTGCCGTGGCTAGGGCGGAAGCCCAATTGATGGCTGCTTAGGATGCAGTTGCACTCAAGGTATTGTTGGATCTGGAGGTAAACTGCATGGTTCAGGATCTTTAAGAGGAATGGGAACATGATGATGGGATGGTAGTTAGTGGGAATGGTGGGGTCCAAAGTTGGTTTTCGAGTAGGGTAATGACCCATGCTTCCTTGAGACTAGTGGGGATGGTGAAGGCGGTAAAGGAGGCATTTATGATGATAGCTGATATAAAAAGGGTAAGGACGTCAGTGCAATCCTTAGTGACTGCAGCCGGGAAGGCAGCTCCTTTGCAGCAAGATGGTTTGAGGCCTTTCAGGATGCTGGCGAATTCCACTTCTGATACTGTGTGAAAGCAAAAAGGTTGCAGGTTGCGCTGCATGTTTGAGAAGGGGGTAGTGAAGGTGTGTTGTGGTTCGAGGCTGACAGTATCTTGTTTTAGTTTTATTTTCTTCTGGAGTGTGGTGATTTTATCCAAGAGTGCGTTTTGGATGTTGCTACACCCATACCCATCTTTGGGAAGGCTAGGTGGGGGTGGAGAGGGGGTCTCCAGTTCTCTCAGAATGATAAATAGTTCACATGTGTTGGATTTGGCATTGGCGATTCTAGTGTTATATGTTGTGGCTTTCGCTTGTAGTATGGCTTGTTTGTATTCTTTGGCTAAGGTGGTGAAGTTAGATTTGTTGGTGTCAGAGGGGGTTTTCCTCCATTTTGTTTCAGCCTCACGTTTCCTAATGCAGAGGCTTTGGATGTCAGGGGTGAACCAAACGTTAAGGTGCTTGGAGGACAAATGGGGCGATAGTGTTGACTGCGTGGGTGATAGTTTTGTGGAAGTGGTTAATTAGGGTGACCGGGTTGAGGATTGGCTGCAGTGCTCGTTGGAGATTGCCAAGAAGTGGTAGAATCCAGTCTTTGGTTAGGTTAAGTGAGCTGTAAGCTAGTGCTGGCGGCTGGTAAATGTCGGCTGGAGTGGGTGGTTTGGTGATAGGAATGTTAAAGGAGATAATATGGTGGTCTGTCCATGGACAGGGCAGGTTTGAGTGAATAGTAAGGTGGCAGTTGAGGTCTAGGAGCCAGTCCACGATACAAGCCTTGACCTGTGTAGGTGTCAAGATGTGTTGCGTGAGCTCTAATCTACTGCGGGAGTTAGCTAAGGATGAGGCATTGGTGTTGTCCTTGAAACATAGGTTTAGGTCGCCCAGGAGTTTGTGTTTCTTCAAGGTGGGCTTGATGTTCGTGGAGAGAATAAAAAATAAGCAAGAGATCTACTTCAGATGATAATGGGGACCCAATGGGCGGGGGGCGATAGATGATGTGCATTGTGATGGTGGAAGTGTGGGATAAGGACAGTTTGATAGATAGTATGTCACAGTTAGTATGTCACCGTCATGGTGGAGATGCTGAATTCTCTGATAGAAAATGATCCCTCGCAATCATTGCTACCCCATCTCCTCTGGAATCCTATCTGTCTCTTCGGAGGATGGTGTATCCCAGCAGGATAGCGATGGACAATGCCGGACCAAAGGCGGCGGGAAGCCATGTTTCCGTGACAGCCAGGACTTCCAGATTGTTAGTAGTGATAAGGTCCATGATGTCCAGGGAGTGCGCTGTGATAGACCTAGCATTGACTAAGGCACAGTTAGCAGAGAGGTGTGCATGTGCCGGGCTAAAGTCGGTCACCCTAGTTGGAATGTGATTAGCGCCATTAATCTGAGGTGGGTCAGGCAAGTTAAGCAGTTTGATGTCAGCCGTGTTGGATTGAGTGTGGTTGACAGCACAGTTTAGTAGTGGGGCTGGCTAAGCTCAGATGCGCTAGTTAAAGTATGGCTTGCAACACAGGCCTACGATATTAAGATTGATGTAGTTCGCAAGTTGGATTGGTGCGAAAGCTCTACACTTTCCATCTAGGACGAATGCCCCCTTCAGTCAACTGCTTAGACACACCCTTGCTCCTTAAAATATATATCAGTAAAAAGTATGCAGGGCAATATTGAACCAACTCACCGGCACCTGAGATACCAGAGGCGACCTTTCCCCTCACTTCCAGCTGTCTGTGACAACGACTTATTACTATCAATAGAGAAATACAAGTATGCCAGTAGAAAAGAGGGAGTTATATGGTAGAAATCAGGCATTTGAACTTACCCGCCTTATGTCCGCAGCCAGAATGTTAGATTGCACTTTTTGGCTTACTGCACAAAAACCCAGACTCATTTAAAAGTGGAAAAGGTCGCTTTAATGTGACAGGCCAAAGCTTACAATTAAACGCTTACCTGGCTCCATGGCCTTACAAACTAAAGAAATATTTTAAACAACCAATTAAATAAACATTTTACATTTTTCCCCACCAATTAAATAATTAAATAAAGCCATTTCCTTCCTAACTATCCCTTGGACCCTACCGTTTCCTTACCCCTTTTCCAGGCGTCCCGCTTTCTCCCCGGGGCCATGCCCCTCCAGGCTCAATACCTGTTCCCCCGTGGTGGCCCGCTTGTGCAAACAGCGCCACCCCATCCTTTCCCGTGTCATTCCCCCATTGTGCTTCCCTCCCCCCACATCAAAAGGGGCCATGCCCCCGGAACCCAGAACCACTTCAATATCCCTCACACTCCCCTCTACATCAATCTCCCCCTTCCTATGACCTGCAGCCAGACTGACCTGCCACATCAGCAACAGAAATTTACATCACAACTTCACTAATGCCCCGACCTGTCACACGAAACTACCAAACCAAGACTCCTTAACAGACCAAAAAACCCCATAAAAACTTGACCTGGCCCGTAAAAAAAACCCAGCAGAAACCCCATGTACCCTGGTCCCCTCCCCTATTATAAACCAGACCCCCGCCTTAACCAAAAAGAAGGGGTGGGAGGGCGGGACAATCATCAAGTCCAACCGTCGCCTGCCTCCCGAACCTTCCCTGCCCTTAAATACCCTAAAGAGGCGCTCTGTCCCCCATGGCCACTCGCTGTCCATGTGCAGCGCCAAAAACTTCCCCAGGGGGAATCGCTCTGCGTTCCCCCTGAGCCCCCCTTTTGGCTTACTGCACAAAAACCCAGACTCATTTAAAAGTGGAAAAGGTCGCTTTAATGTGACAGGCCAAAGTTTACAATTAAATGCTTACCTGGCTCCATGGCCTTACAAACTAAAGAAATATTTTAAACAACCAATTAAATAATTAAACATTTTCCATTTTCCCCCCACCAATTAAATAATTAAATAAAGCCATTTCCTCCCTAACTATCCCTTGGACCCTACCGTCTCCTTACCCCTTTTCCAGGCGTCCCGCTTTCTCCCCGGGGCCATGCCCCTCCAGGCTCAATACCTGTCCCCCCGTGGTGGCCCGCTTGTGCAAACAGCGCCACCCCATCCTTTCCCGTGTCATTCCCCCATTGTGCTTCTCTTCCCCCACATCAAAAGGGGCCATGCCCCCGGCACCAGAAAAACCCTCCCCCGAGGTGTTCTTTCTGCCCCCCCCCCCACCAATTTTCCCACCTCCAACTCCTCAGCCAATCTCCCAACCAAGAGCTCAAGTCCGCCAGATAATGATTGTTCCCCAAACCGGAAAGTTTCCTCATCCTCTCTAAATCTCATCAATCTTTTCTAAACCATCTCCTTACGGTCCAAAACCTGTACTGACACCGATGTACCACATTCTACCATCTCTCGGTTTAACCCCTTCCTTGCCCGCACTACCGGACCCTCATTTTTCGCTCCCCTCCCAACTCTCTGTGGCAAACACTTAGTCCCCACCTACAGTTGCTTGAGGCCACACTTGTCAGACCCCTATTAAAAAACCCTTTTTATTTCCCTAAGAAGGGCCACACCCGTATCCCTTACCAGATCATTGTCCCCACCAAGACTAACCCCCCCCCAACTGGAGGCCTATAGTTTTCCCCCAACCCCACCAACATAGGAAGTGACTGATCCCAGCCCAGCCCCCCAAACCCGGACCATTTTACCACAACATCTTATAGTTGCACCCCAGCTGCCTGACAACAACCCTTTTCTCCGCTTCTTACCCCGCCCACTTAACCCTAGAATGTCCCAAAACCAGATTTTTGACATCTGACCGTACCTCCTGGCCGCATCTGAAAAAGAAATTACAAAATCACTTACAAATCAACAACATCCTAATGAATGCAACACTCCTGCTACCTACTGGAAAATTGTTATAACGACATTCCGTCTGACCCGGTCCCTGGCATACCCTTTGTATCTCCCTTACTCCCAGCGTCCCAACCAATTCACTTACTCCTCTCAATAGCCCAGCCTGCTACCTTCAGCTGCTGCACCCCTCCTAAAAGAATGAGTTACCAACCTCCTGACCTTTCCCGCACCACTAGTAACACCTTCCTCAGTACCCTATCCTTTCTGGCCATCTCCTGAACCCTCTCCGGAAACTCCCAAGGTCCTCTCCTACCTGTCCCCCTATATTTCGCCCCCTCTCACCTACCCTTTCCACAATACACCTGAACCCCCTTAGCCCTCCCCTTTTTCCCCTGAACTATTACCCTCTTGCTCACCCTTGCCACCCCCACCTTCCATCACCTTCTTCATTTGGCCCTGCGTTGCCCCCCTGCACCGGGGGCCCACGTGCACCCCCGTCCATGCAGGCCCTTTACTTTCTCACTCCCCTCGCCACTGCACCCGGGGCCTACCTGCACCCCCGTCCCTGCAGTCCCTTCCATATAACTAATCTTCAAGCTCCTTGCGACCATTACCCCTGATTTCCCACCTGCACCAGGGGCCCTAGTGCACCCCCGTCCATGCAGGCCCCTTTTCTTCCTTACTCCTCTCCACCGCTGCACCAGGGGCCAAACCTGCGCCCCCGTCCATGCAGACCATTCCACATAAATTCCTCTTCCAGCACCTTGCTTCGTTCATTCACTTTTTTCCCCCAGCTGCACCAGGGGCCCTAGTGGACCCCCGTCCATGCAGCCCCATCTCATCACTTCCCCCTGCTGCACCAGAGGCGCTCCCGCACCTCCGTCCATGCAGCCCGAAGCTTACTCACCTTGTCGTGCGGCAAGCATGAGGGCTTCGCCACCGTCAACCATGCCCTCCAAACGACGGCCACCACCCCTTAACCATTTCCACAATTACACCCCCCTGCGGCCCTCCCCTACCTTCTATTCCTCCTCCTCACCCCTCTCCTACCCCCTTTAAACCACCCCCAAAACCTTCATCAAACCTTGTGCCCCCCCTCCTTATCCGATAAACTGAGCCCGACCTACCAGCACACCCCAATTCACCTGGCATGCGGTCCTTCCCCCCACCTCCTTGCCCCGCTCCTTGTCCCTGACCCACTGTCCCCTACCTGAAAACAATCCGTAACCGGATGCCGACCCGCACACCTGCTGCATTCGTGTTTAAATTTGCACATCCACCTCGTGCATCCTCCTTTATTGAACGACCAACATGCTGTCGAGGGCTGTCCTCTGCCTCCTCCCCCCGCCCCCTCATGGGCGGGGCGACCAAGAAAGGGCCGGAAAGGCACAGGCAGCCCACTTGCTGTGTGCAATGTCGGAGCAGGCCTCGTTGGAGCCATCCATTGCAGCCAAAGATCCATGTTTATCTCCCCCCATACCGCCTGACTGTCCTCCGCCATTCTCGCTCTGAATTCCTCATCATACCTTACCCAGGCAAAACCCCCAAAGCTTGTGAAAGCCTTCCTAATGACGTTCATGTACTTAAGCAGGGCCACGCAGCGCTCTGGGAATTTTTCACAATAAACACTGGCATAAATGATAAATGCCGACGTCCAATTCTCCATAGTCACCGGGACCCTTGGGCGCGAAGCCAGTTCCTGCTCTTCCTCCTTAGACCCCTCCTTCGCTCGCACTTCCCTATGGAGCAATTTAAAAACATCTACAAATTCCCCCGCCTGAATCTTCTCTCTGGTCGTTGCCATCAAGTGCGCCCCCAACGGTTTTGTTAACCCCATGTATGGCAATTTTTTTCCCTTGCCTTTCACTTCAACCTCCTTTCCTTTTTCAGCTTGCACCTCGAGCACCAATGGCTCCACCATCTTGTCCGTTTGGACCTCCACTGAGCAAGCGCTCTTCTCAACCCCCACAGCTCCAATGGCCTGCACACCAACTTCTTTCCCTACCCTTGCAAACCAGCCCCTTCTTTTCCCGTCACCCCCCTTTCGACCCCTCTCTGCCATGCAGATGAACATTCCCTTTCCCGCTTACCTCTTTCCACGCCGGCCGTCCGCGGTCTGGCGTCCCCCCCGATGCTCCTCATCTGTCTTAGAGGGCTCCTGCTGCGGGGACAAAACATGTCAGCAGACTCACCCAGCCAATAGTTCCCCCGACCTCTTGCCCCCCGACCACCCTGCACCTGCTTTCCCAGATCCCACCTCAAACTTCTTCTCTCCTCCCCCTTTGCCTTACCGCCCTATAACCTTCTACCTCCCATTGCCCCACATAATCCTCCAACCCCACTTCATCGCCCCTTAAATACCATTGCGGCTGCGAGCTCATGCCCGAGTTCCGTTGCTCTTCCTCTTGCGAGCCCCGGGCGTCCGCCCCGCTACTCCTTTGACGTCTTCTCAGCGGGGCCGCGGAAACCCCTGCCTGGTCCTCTTCTCTCGGGCGAGGCGTTCCGTCCTCCACCCAGGAATCCTCATCGCTAGGGGGCGTGCTGCACCCTCTAGGCTCTCCTTCCGGTGACTGAGGAGGGGCCGTTCTAAAACCCTCTACTTCCATCTGACCAGCGGGGGCTGTGCCGCGCCCTCCACCCTCACTCCTCCTACCCGGGGGGGCCGTTCCGCGCCCCACTCTAACCTCCTCAATTGATGGGGACCTCACCCCCCTTTTCCCACCTGCACTCTTCTGCAGGTATTTACCCCCTCCTCCCCTCTGCCCTGTCCCCCCCTTCTGCCTCCCCTCGCTGGCCCTACTCTGGTTCCTTTGAGCCACCTCCTTTTGAGCACACCCACCTTCCCTAGGGCTATCCTTCACTCCCTCCCTCAATGGCTGCCCCCCCCCAAATCATTTCTCCCCCGGACGCCCTCCTGTCTATCTCCCTTCTCAACTTCCTGCCCCTGGATTCCCACACCTCCCCTCTCCCCGCCGCGGTGGTGCAAGCCACCACTGCCGCGAGAGCCCCATCTGCCGCTGCTCTACGCTGCGGCCTACTGCCACTTATCTCCTCCTCCCCTGTGACCTCTCCACCAGTGACCTCCCCCACTGCCCCCCCCAACTGGGCCCTAGATGCCCTACTAATTATTTCCAAGGCCTCCCTCAGAGCCTTAGCATCCACCAGACCCTTCTTGCTGGCTCCATGGCCCACCATACTGCACTACTAATCTGGTTGTGCACTACAATATATGTAACCCCTTGAAAATGTTCCTAGCCAAACCTAAGCCCCCGAGCCAAAACTACCCGTGGACCTATACCCCAAATGAACAGCTAATCTGAAACCTAGTAAATCAGCACTTCCCCCACACCAAAACGCTAATATGACTTCCCCAATAACTGCTCCAAATTATTATTAATTAATGGACAATTTCTCTTATTTTTTTATTTTATTTTTTTTAATTTAGTTTCCCTATAATTAACCCCCAAAATTACAGGCCGTGCCCCTGAAACCCCCAAACCCCTTGACCTGGCAATAATGTGCCACCAGCCACAGAAAGCCCCCCCCCAAAACCAGAGGCCCAACTAACAGGGCACGAGATGCGCCCTTGTCACACTGCCCCCTGGCGGCGTGTAAGCCCAACCGCCCCTAAAAACAAAAAAGGACGCGGCCCCTTTAAAGGGAGCACACTGCCCCCTCCGACGCGCGACGGACACCGCGCGCAGCCTTCCTCCCACACAGGCCCGGGAGCTCCCCTCCAACACAAACCCGAGTGCGGGATGGCCCAGAAAACAAGTGCCCACTGAACCCGCCCTCACTCCCCCCGGCCCGCGTTCTCCTGCACCCTACTTAAACCCCCCCCACTCCCTGCAGCACCGGCCGCGAAAGCCGCGTCACGATGCCGTTACTCGAAGAAAAAACCCCTGCGCTCGCACACGGACCATGGGGACCAGAGCCTGAAAAGTAAGTGGGGGTACCTTATCTACGGTACCCCCGGCTATAACAACTCTTAAATTAAAAGAATTATTATTATTATTTTTTTTTTTAATATCTATAACTAACTATGACTAACCTCCCCCAACTTCTAAAACCCTGTCCCCACTCACCTACGCTAACCTGCCGCACCAAAGGCCCAGCTACTCAGGGAAGGCTCGGGAGCAGGCGACAGGACTGACAATCATCAAGTCCAACCGTCGCCTGCCTCCCGAACCTTCCCTGCCCTTAAATACCCTAAAGAGGCGCTCTGTCCCCCACAGCCACTCACTGGCCGTGTGCAGCGCCAAAAACTTCCCCGGGGGGAAACTTTTCGCGTTCCCCCCGGGTCCCCCCTTGTCGCATTTTGCAGCGTGCCACTACCCAAAAACAGGTCGGAAGCCACAATAATCTTAAGTGCAGCGCAGACGTAGCCAAAATAGACAGCATAGAAGGTAAGCACCGTTCACACGGCAAGGGTTTATTCCCAATAATGCAGCAACGCTCCAAAACAAAGTAACAACTCTGACCAAAGAACAGTACCAGACTGCACTTTGCCGCACTTCGCAGCTCTTCGCAGCGTGTTGCTGCCTTTCAAGAGGGCCAAATGCTCACGCCGCCCAAAAACAGGTCGAAAGACACAATGATGTTAAGTGCACCACAAGCGTAGCTCAAATGGACAGCATAGAAAGTAAGCACCGCTCACACAGGTGGTCCAAATAATGCAGCAAAGCTCCAGAAACACAGCCAGTACAACTCTGGCCAAAGTAGAGGGCTAGACTGCACGTTGCTTCACTTCATCAAGATTTTAAAAGACCCAACGAGATGCCCCAATTTTTCACTTCATCCAAAGTAGTGGGTCTTACAGTATCCAATACCATGCTAAGGTCAAGACAGGCTACATGAACTGGCAAGTTTCCCTTTGTGTAGCTTTACGAAACAGGAGGGACACAAAAAGACCATTTAAGGTGATTCCCACATCCTGTCACATGTTGAGCATACTATTGTTTTCCAAAAGGTGCAGCTTACAATGACATAGAAACAACAAAAAAAAGTCTCAACTGAAACCACCTTCTTAAACTTAAATCCACCGTTTATTTAAAATGTAGTTTTCTGTAAACTGTGCTGAGGTATTTTTGGTGGACTACTCACAAATACCCTGTGATTTGTGTGTCCCTTCCTTTGTGTTTCAATGTTATTTACTTGTCAAACTCCTCAATCAAAAATAAAAGCTTCCATTATGCTGACAGCAGTTATTAGAAAACAGAGCTTTGTGTTTATGGGTATCAACTTTAGATGTTCTATATGGGGGCAGAAATTCCCGCACCCTGAATATGAGCAAACATGCAACCCAACCCATCCTCTGGTCAAAAGCTTTATTTTACAGCACCTATTATTTATAAGGATTTATAAAATGCCATAAAATGTACAGCCAGCTTTAAACATGTAACAGTAACGTAACTCAACCTGCTGAGCTACCTCGTTAGCTTTCTACTTTAGCATGTGTCACTCTACCTGGATGTGCTGAAAATCACTGCACTAGCAACAGTGCAGTACATGCACATGAATGTAAAGCCAATAGTGTTTGTCCTACAGTCACACGCACTGTACACTGTCCCATTTAGGATGCACACCCAGAAACTGTAAAGATCTCTACAGAGCAAAGTGAGGCTCCTGCCCCCACCGCTAAAGAAATAAGGGGGCAGTTGTCCCATTTCTCCCTTTACTTGGCGCCTATGGATGCCTTTGACTACCTATCATTTGACACTGAGCTATGAGTGATATCTTTTCTGTTAAAGTGACTGTTTCAGATGGCAGATTATTTGAAGCTGAGGTGGGAGTGATGCCTGTTTTGGTTAAAAGCACCTAGCCTTCTTGCAGAGGGCAAACGTCTAGGTGGTTGAACTATGCGTGACAACTTCACATTAAAGGTATGGAATCTCTTGCTTGCATGCACATAATGCATAACAACAAGCTGCATGCCTTCATCGAGTTACAACTAAGAGTAAATGGCTATCTGTTAGGCAGAATCCTGTGCAGTTCCCTTAGGGAGCACTACAGAAGATTAAGACTACAGGTATGAGCAATAAATCCCCTTTGGTATCAGTCTGTACCTCAAAGATTTAGTTGGTAGCTGTGCCTAAGCAGTCAGACCTATCTCAAAAGGGAGATGAGCAGTATTCAGGGTTTACACAATAGGGCTACAGTACTATGGCACAAGGAAACACTGACCAAAGCTGTGTATTAAAAAGAATATATATTTTTATTTTATACACTTATAGTTCAACACATTAATCACAGTTAATAAAGCAAGTTAAAAACAGTCAAGAAAAGTATACACAACTCCCTAGTTAAATTGTAGACAAGTTTGAGCAAGAGTGAAAACTGAGCAAAATCGCACAGTGAAAACCAAACACAAATGGCACTCTAGCAATTTCTCACAAGGGAGGGGAAGCACAAGTTATACAGGAATATCTTCTTACACACCCTAGCAACACTTCCCATGGGTTTGTGAACAAGTTTAGGCAAGGCAGTACTTTAGCATAGAGAATACTTAAATGAAAACCAAGCAAAATGGCACTTCACAAGTTTTAAAAGTGGGAAGGAAAAGGTGGTTATGAGAATTAGGTGCACCAACACAGTTCTAGTTGAGAAGCAATCTAGAGAAAGTACTTCTAACAAATTCAGCCAGAGTCAATAGGCCTGTGCCAGAGTCAGTGGTACAGGGCTAAGGGCCCAGGAGCAAAATGTTCTTGTAGCTGCAGTCAAGTCTTTGGTTAACGATTCGAAAAGGTGGATGCCGAAGGTAAAAGACAATGTTTAGAAGATAGAGGCGGCCAACCCAACAGGTAGATAAAGGATTTAAAACACCTTTAGCACTACCAAGCGAAAAGGGCGGCCTGGCAGAACAATGTACCTTAAAATGAAGAAGTGGCTCCTGCGATGGAGGTTGTTCCTGGTAGTTCCTGCAGTTCGGGGGATCCAGCAGAGGAAGAGAGGCTCTCGTCGTGGTGGAAGGTTCGAGTTACTGCACTACCCAGGGATGAAACGAGCCGCAGTGCTGCCCAACGAATAAAAGGTATGCTCCTTTAAATCGCGGTCCGGGTGGATGGGTGCCTAGCTATCCGGTCTCTGAGTACAGGGTACTGGCGATTCGACCAGGGCACGTCCAGGAAGGTGATTGGCAAACTGGTTGGCCCCACCAGCTCAAGGGAAGAAGGCTCTTACAGATGAAGATCGTCTCTCGTTGTGTGGAGAAAAGTGGTGAGACGCTGCAGCAGGGCTTCACCGGTGGTTCAGTCGTTGCAGATGTCTTTGGCTTCTCTTCTCTCCTCTTCGGCTTCTTAGTTCCAGTGGCGACGTCTTGCTCTTCCAGTCCTCAGGACCCTGCTTTTATGCAAAAAGATCCCCATTCATACACAAAGTGGAGTAGTCATCTTGGCGGGAGACCCTCCAGCCTATCAGGACAGAGTGCGACATGCGTTGCTGAGGCAACCCTGTCCAGGGGCCCCCTCCCGCACAATGGACCCACCCCAGACTCAGTGGCGTCGAAAGGAGGGCTTCTTGGCAGAAGCCCGCCAAAAGGATGAACAAAGGATCCCCGACCTGGGTTAGGAGTTTAGAGAAAGACACGAGAAAGAATTTATATTAAAGTTCTGGCAAATAAAACCTACTGGAGTAAAGTTAATATAAAAATAAACCGGCGGTATGTTAGAGGCTGTCAGAAAATGTGGTAGCCTCGAACAATGGGAAAATCCCATAGGGAAATATTTGTGGTCGAATATTTACGGCAGTAACCACTGCCACCAGCCAGAAACTTTTGAGAGAGGGGCTGTACGGTACCCTCTCGAAAATGAACACCAGGGAAAAACGATTAACCCTTCCCAGTAACTCCATAGTAAGATGGTTTGTACTGGTTTAGTTCAAGTCAATGGGGACTTTACATGCCCTGGGAGACAGTAGTCAGTCCCAGGGTATGGAGTCTATGTTTGGGTCGCTACGACACCCCTGTGTCACTGCACGGAGGGTGCTGTGTAACACATGTTGATAAAGATGGTTCCTATGGGGGTGAGAAAAACCCCATAGACATTAAACACAAAAATAGCCTAGAACACACATAGCAAAAATGCCTAAGAGTGGGAAAAAGAGTCTCACTCTTAGCATGAGAAAAAACAAACCCTTCAAATCCAGCAAAGCTGCTGGGGGACTCTATAGGTAAGGGAAATTAGCCATAGAATGAGAATTCTCCCTAACACTATCACATGTAGAAACCAGCGGGAACATTATATATATGTCAAATTAGAGCATGTCAGGTGAGAGATGCTTAGCCATTTCCATCATCTCATTGCATTCTTGTACTTATAAACCTGGCTATGTAGTCTCAAACTAAAACTACAATTGCTGGTGAAGAATACTGATTGAAGTGTACTGAGAGCAAGGACTTGATCATCTGTGCCCTCAAGGGCACAACTCAAGACCTTTCCTTCTGCACATTATACATCATGTGAAGAAGCAGCAGTGGGTTAGTCCTGTGTACCCATAGACATTCCTCCAGACAGTTGTTTCCAGAACTACATCTAGTCAACCACAACCCCCACTAACACACAACTACAAACCTTTAAGGGTAGTCTGGAAATTAGGTTTAATGCAGTAAAGGGGTGAATGAGGCAGTAGAAGTAAAAGCTTCTCTAATGAAGAAGTGGTACAGGGACTGCAAATGACACCAAACCCTACACTTTACCCCACCTGTCCTCTCCCTCTACTCACTGTGACTGGGCCGCTTGGGTGCCTGAGAAAATGTGGGCAGGCCCCCCTCCAAGACCCTCCTTACCTGCTCTGATGGTGACATCGGCTCTGCAATGAGAGACAAAGAGAACAGGCAGCCAATGGATCGCGAGACAGGAAAGGTGAAGGGGCAGACTCAGCAGTGAGCCTCAGGCGCCAGAGCAACTGCAGGCACTTCTGAGAGAGTGGTGGAGATAGATGAGGCTGTGGGGAACTGAGAGCGCTGCAGAGGATCCGATGGCGATGGTCCAGGTCACCCATATCTGCCAATGGAGGGGAGCCACGGGAGAGGCAGCAAGGGGGGCATGTCCCTGCAGAGGACTGGTGAGGAACTGTGGAGGCACCAAGGGGAGGGATATCACCAGGAGGTCGTAAACTGGAGCAGCATCCAGAAGAGGGTGAAGCTCCAGCAAACAGCCTCAGGTAGAGACCCAACCCAAAAGGAAGAGACCCAACCCAAAAGGAAAAGCTACTAAACCACCAGGGTGCTATTATGATAGAAGAAAGCCAACGCATTATGGCAACCACCACAGGATTAGACCAGATGCAAGACAGTGGTAGTCACCTTGACCTAGTACTTACCAGGTTAAGGAGATCTGAGTTAGGGTGTCTGTTACCCAGGGAGATGAGCTAGAGAGCTATGGACCTAGCATTAAAACCCCTAAGACCCAGGTGGCCCAAAAATCCCTGACGAGCACAAGCAAGCAAACGTACTGTAACCATTCAAGGAAAAATAAACACCCCTGAAGCATTATCAGATGTCACTGGAGTG
Organism: Ambystoma mexicanum; assembly: GCF_040938575.1. Taxonomy (NCBI): domain Eukaryota; kingdom Metazoa; phylum Chordata; class Amphibia; order Caudata; family Ambystomatidae; genus Ambystoma; species Ambystoma mexicanum. The sequence goes on from NC_090939.1 coordinate 942,697,048, forward strand.
GTTATTTGTGGTGACCTCGTCACATCACTCTGACCTCAGTCACCTCACCCACCTCTATTATAATGTCAAAGTTTGGCAACTTTTTTCCCTTTGCAACTAAGTCAAGCCCAAAGTTTGAAAGCTGGCCCTTCACTGTTCATCAGGAGGTAGTGTAGGAATTGCAGTGCAGGGTAGTGTGGGCAGATTTTTTCAAACCAGTAAGGGTCTCAAGACCCTCCTCTTCAAGGAACGGCTCCCTCTTGAACCCTTAGGTCTAGACATCCCTACCCCCCACCTAAAAAGACTATGCGATCTGCTCCCCCCTGTTTCCTAGCCATTTTCTTGTTGATCCCTTATTGCCAAGTAGAACGGCCTTCCAATTCTCCCATTGTTACCTCCTCGCTCCCTTGTACTGTTCTCTTGTAATCTTCTTCCCATACCTTGTACTTCTCTCTTTGACTTATAAAGTGCTCCATTACTTCCGAAGCTAGGTCCGGCTCATTAAATACCTGTATAATAATAAAACCAAGGATATGTGGCTGCATGATTTCAGACAAATTAAATGTTCACCTCCGAAATCTGTGTACAACCTAGTCTTCCGTAAATCTCAAACCTGATTGTAACAAGCAAACTATCATGCCACACTCTACAGGCTGGACCGGGCAGAATGTGCAACCACAATTCTTGCTAGGCTACAGCTGTAAGACTCACCTGAACCACGCAGCTAAACCAGCATGGTCCTGCATCTCCCAAGGGATGGGCCACTCAGATTTTAACAACATAAATGCCATCACAAATCTGGATACAAAGAGTGATCTGGGCACCACACTCGGAAAGCAGGGTGAAATTGAAAATGGTCCATTTGGATCCGCCTCACTGACATGTGCAATTTGCCCATGCATAACACTTATATCAGGAACACCTTGGAGATAAGACCCCGAGGTCAGTCCCCCCAACATTATTTTCCGCCTCACACATAAGCCACTGACACCTCCCTCCAGTCATCATAAAACAGAATCAAAAACAGTAACAGCACCACATCCAGATGGATAAAAACACAGCTTGAACTGTACCGATTCAGTATAACCATTAAATTCGAATACACCTAAGGATTTCAAATCACCCGTGTCCTCTTAACCTTTCGTTCTACTTTAAACTACACACAAGGACTGTACCACATATGGTAGATATATGGCTGCTAACAACATCCCAACCAGAGGAGCACTGGGGAGTATCTCAACACACATTGTGCAGCCTCCTACATCTTGAGTTCCATCACACACTGTGTTCTGTGAGAGGCTGTGCCAGTGTCCCAGCACCGTCATCTAATAGAACTTGAGTGTTTCCTTCTAGATAGAGCACATACCAAAGTGTTAATGCCATAAACTACATAGACCAATATCAGCACTCATGACTCTGATGCTTCCAGCCGTCAATCATCAATGCCATATTTTCAGTGCCTGCTTCTCTCGTACAACCACCCCCTCTTTTGTTTTGGTAAAACGCATGTGATACGCCCACCACACATTTCTGAGCTCCGCTATTCCAATGAGGTTCAGGATACAAGGTAAGGTAAGATTCACTTTATTCTCCTGAGTAAATCTCAGTAGATACAACTGCGACTTGTGCTTTCACCCTCCAAGTCTCTATCTGCTCTCAACATCTCCTTGGTTCTAAATTCTAATGCCTGGAATTTAGAATCAAGTAATTTCAAACTATAACACTTCCTCTGCATTTTAGATTAACAACCTTATTTTTTTTAAAGACATAAGCAACTCGTAACAATGATATAACAAAACAAAAACAAAATAACATTAAATGAAAACTGGAACATGTGTAAAACAAATTGGTATATAATTCCTTAGTGAGAACGAGAAACTTAACTGAGAACAGCAACATGGAGGAACAGATGGGTGACAACTCGAGCTGTACATCAATTAACCCCATTTTCTTCCCTGTGGAAGCATGGCAACAATATGCAACGTAAAAGCATGACACATACATTTCAGCAACAATGTGCAATAAACACCCCCACTACTGCATTACATAGTCCCTGGACCACACACAACGTCTACACACCCTTCTGTGGCCAGCACTGCCACCCATACTGTTGTGCATTTCTCTATTGGCTCTGTCCACATGCACGTTGTGCGCATCACTCTCCACATTGATAATTTCATCATCCCACAATTTACTTGTCCCTCGCCAATACAATTTCCTCATCCACACTTCCTTAGGTTCCTCCAAGTTCCATCTTACCAACCTATCCAAATTCCACATTGAACCATCCTTATCTCTAATGGCATTTGAGAATACCTCCTCTGCTTGCGCTGGGTCTGAAAACTCTGCCTCTCCTTTGCACTCCAATCGCCCCTTTTTTAGCTTCACCCAATTCCCCACTACAATCTCCTTAGTTCCCTTCTTGCTTAAGGTCCTTTGCACATACTTGCTCTGCCTGTGTTCAATTCATTCCTCACTTGGGCATGATCTATTTCACCCTTCCTGGTTAGCTCATTCACCCATGCAGGTTTGAGCTTGGTATTTGGATCCCTATCCCTCTTTAAACTAAATGGTGTCTGTCCAATCAACTTATTCAGAGACATCCTGACACTCCACTACACTGAATACATTTGCTCCATTCCTCTTCACTTGCTCAATTGTCTCCACCAACACCCTTTTAAACCTTTCAACCACCCCATTCATCTCAGGATGATAATTTGCTGAATATTTCCACTTAATATTCATTTTATCAACCTACTCCAACAGTCTCTTCCCCTTGAACTGAACCCCATTCTCACTAATGACCTCTTCTGGATATCCTTCTTTATGGAACACCTCATCTAAAAACGTCACCACTTCCTGGGCACTTGTGTCACCTGTCATTTTTACTTCCTGCCACTTTGAGTAATAATCTACCATTACCAAAAAATATCTCAATCCCGATCCCATGCTTCTGTATGGCCCCAAACTATCTACCCCTACCCTTTTCCATGTACCTGTCGGAACTTCTACTACCATAATGCTTTGCTTCACTACCTTGCAACTTTTGTCAGAGTTAATGCATGGCCAACAATTCCTGGCACATCTTTCAACTGCTATGTCAACTCCAGTCCACCAATATTTCTTCCTCACCTTTTGCTTTGTTCCACAAATGCCAGGATGTCCTTCATGAGCCAAGCACAATCTTGACCGGAAATCTGCCACCTTGCACCTTACCCCGAGCACATATTCAATTTTACAATCATATTCCTATAACTTAAAACTCAATCTCGCCAAATGCAGGGATACCCTCTTCATGCCCTTCACTGTCATGAATTCCACTAAATGATTGTGGTCGGTACAGATTGTAAACGATGCACCCCAAAGATACTTCCAGAAATGGTTCACTCCCCCAAACACAAGGCAACAACTCTTTCTCAATCACTGAATATTTACATTCTGTTTTTGTGATTAGCCTGGAGGCATGACATATCACTCTCTCCTCTCTCTCTCTGGGTGATACCTTTCCCATGGGCATCAACCATCAACTTAACTGGCTTTCCTACTACAAAACTCCCAAAATTAGGAGCTGAACATACTTTTCTTGATTTCACACATTGCCCTCTTACACTTCTCACTCCACACAAATTGTATCTCCTCAACAGCATCATGTGTTGCGTAATGCTTATGAAATTCCTAATTAACTTATTATAATATTCCACCAACCCGAGGAATGACTTCACTTCATCTTTGTGTGTGGGCGCTGGTATCCTTTTTATTGCTTCCATGGTGTCTCATTTCGGATTATAGCCTTCACTGCTTATTACACTTTCTCTAAATTGGCACTTGCTTAATTCCAATTCCAATTCTCTCTCTTGCATTTTTTCCAATACCGTACGTAACCTACTATCATGCTCACTCTTCCATCTTCCATACACTACCACATCGTCTTGCTACACCACAGTTCCCAACAATCCCTTTGGTAAATGAGTCTTTGGAAAACCACAGCAGTTGACGCCAGCCCTAAAGGCATCCTGCGGTAATGAATCATTCCAATCGGAGTGATGAATGCTGTTACGTCCTTACAATTCTCTGTGAGCACAATCTGATGATACGCCGCTGACAGGTCCAACATCAAAAACAAACGGCCTTGTAGACAATTCTATGAATCCAAAATGAGGGATAAAGGATACCTGTCTAACAAAATGTTGTTATTTATATCTCTTAGGTCCACACATATTCTGGGTTTCCCATTCTTTTTTATTGCCACCACAATCGGGCTAACCCATTCTGCTGATTCAATTTTCTCAATAACGCCTTCTTTCTCTAACATATCCAGTTCCTCTTCTACCTTTTCTCTTAATGCAAAAGGCACTGGGCTTGGCTTGTGTCCTGTCAGTTGCGCTGTATACTTTAAAATAATTATGTGGGCATATCCTTTTAATCGCCCTAATCCTGGATAGAAAATGTCTGGAAACAACTCTTGTTCCAATTTTTCTTCTGATTTTATACTCAACAGTGGTTCCTGTATCCAGGACTAAAGTCTTTTTTTCAGCACAGCCTGGTCACACCATCCTAAAACTTCCACTCCCTTCCTTGCCACACAGATGTTTATTTCTGCCATGCTATTCTTCACTTGTACCAAGGAGTTTAAACAGCCTAACATTTTAATCCTTGTCTTTTCAATCCGACTCGATTCTTTATGTCAGATGAGCGCAGTTTAGTATACATGTCCATTCCTTGGAGTTCTCACCATTTTCATACCGTTATGATCATATATGGGGGAACAGGTGTCCTTCATACACCAATTTTCAATCAAAACTTTGCAACTCAGGTACTCCAAATCCCCATAATTCTGTATAACCATCACTCTCTCATCTTCTTGACTTCCCTCATCTTCTTGTACCATGATTGCTCTTCTTTTGCTCCTGCACACCACAGCAAAATGTTCTTTCAGGTAACATATCGAGCACGTCTGCCCTAAAGCCGGACAATGTCTGGAGATTGCAAAATGCCCAATTCTTCCACACCTGAAACACTGATTCTTGAACACTGATTCTTGTCTATGTCACCTTCAGAGTTGCTTCTCATTTTCCACATTCTTCATGGTTCCATGTCACACACTCTATTCTTCAACCTTTTGTCTTCCTTTTCCTTCATCGTTGTGTGTTCTGTTTTTTTCTTCAGTATATTTACTTGTCCTGGCTCTTCCACACCATTCACTTGTTCTGTTTTCCCTTGTATAGCCTCTTTTTTTGTCTTAATTTCTATTGAGCACCTCTGGGTATGCTCACTTTTAATTTTTATCGCAATAGTTTCAGCCAAGGTTGGATCTCCACACATCCATAATCTCTTCTGTATCATGTAATCGTTGGTGTGTATACTTTTTTGGTCTCTTATTAATTCTTCTGCCTTGATCCCTGCCGCAAACCTGCACAACAATGATAACATTGTCAGTGCTGAAACATATTTATTTTATTTCCCCTTGTTTTTGGACACTTGAATTGAACTGATCTGTTTATTGCTATGTTCATTTCAGGGGCATAATAGAGATCAATTTGTCATATTGCTCTCTCATGTTCATCTAAATCCCTGGCTTTATTCGTAATCAATTGTGCCAGTTCCCTATATTTGTGCTAACCTTACAGGCCTAAGGCGTGCAGTAACAATGACCTTTTTTGTCTGCAGATAACCCATCTTGTTCTACTGACAATTACATTACATATAATTACTCCAATACTCGTTCCATTCTGCCTAGGGAATAGACCGTTGTCCAGGTGTAGGCTGAACATTCTCCAGAGGGTGAACTGTAATTCTCTGTATACGTCTAATTATAATTTATTTGTTTGTACCTCACTCTTGTCTTATCTACTTCTTAAGTTTTTTCACACGTTTGTTTTCTTATTAATAATATATATATATAATGTATTTAATTTGTTAATGATGCAGCGCATCCTGCGTTGTGCGCTGCTGTGTCTCATGTAAATGTGTTTCCTCTCACTTCCTCAATACTCGGTAGGACATTGTTGATGTTCTTAGGCCCCTTCCTCTAATATTCATTGTAGCGTGCCCCTTTTCTTGCGCTGTCACTTGTCCTCATGCTCTTGTTCTGTGGTGTTGCTTGCCTAATCTTCGCGCAATGGGATGGTTCTGCTTCTTGCGCTCACCTCTGCTCTCACTGTTTTCCTCTCATTTTGACATACGTTTGTCAGTATCCAGCTCTGTACCTTCTCACAGGCCATCAACGATCCTGGACGCCTTTGTAAGTCTTATTTCACACACGGTTCCAGTCACGGCTGTCAAGCATGTCACCAAATTATTTTGTCTTCCAATGAGGATCAGGATGCAAGGTAAGTGTAGATCCACTTTATTATCATGAGTACATCTCAGTACACACAACCACGACTTGTGCTTTCACCCTCCAAGTCTCTATCTGTTCTCAACGTCTCCTTGATTCTAAATTCTAATGCCTGGAATTTAGAATCAAGCCATTTCAAACTATAACAATATACAAGACAACTTTACATTATATTACCTTACCATTAATTTGGGTAATCAACACTTATTACAGCCCTTAGACAAGAGAGGTAGTTGCCATGAACACTAGTTAGGAACATTATATCATTATTATAGTTAAGCTTGAAATTATGGAACAGGATTAGATGGACAATTATTATTTAAGGAAGTCAGTTGAACTGTCATGTTGGAGTTGACATTTCTAAGTGTGGCTGGGGTGCCATTAAGGGTGCTCCAGGATGGACCTTGAGGGTACATCATGAAGGGGAAGAGTAGGGTGTATAAACAGACTGTTCATTTCTTTTGTTATGCCGTTTTTTATGAATTGTTTTAAAGTTAGAGGAACAAATGATGATGAATTGTGTTCAACGGAAAACACACAGCAAAACACCTGTTACACTAAATGCCTGTTTTTGTATTTTTTGAGAGCCGTAATGCAACTGTTGAATTGAGTCAACTTTTAAAGGTGTATATTAACTTGATGCAAAAAATGTATTGTCTTTGACCTACTCTGAACTTGCTCAATGTCACCTTTTTAAACCAGCTTGATAAAATATATGTTTACTTAAACAAGTTGGCACTGTTGACCCTTAGCTAGTGTGGCACAATCCCAGCCACTTATTCTTCTATTTGTGCCCCCTGGCTCACCCCCTGATATGGATTTCTAGAGACTCCTCTGGCTAAAGCACACCCAGAAGATAAAACGAATGCCGTAGCTTAAGTGCCACCTAAACCATAACATGACTGCTAGCATTAAAACACAACCTGTGAGGCAAACTGTTGTAGCCTCAATATGTGGCGCAAAAGTGATAGATACAAACTAAAAATGATGGAGCTAAAGCACACCTTGCAAGTCAAAACTATGCAGCCATATCAGGCGGTGCTGAAGTGCCACCTATGAATCATTAATAAAACAGTGGTGCTAAAGCGCTACCAGAGGCAGGGGTGTTGCTTGGTCTGGAAAAGATCAGGGGTTAAGCTAATGTCAGGACTGGCGGCACTCGGGCTAGCTATAGCCTTTTGGTTGTAGCCCCTGAGCTTCTACCCAGGGCTACAACCAAAAGACACGGGACTATAGCACCCTCATCCCACCAGCCCACTAGCAACACAAAATGGTGGCACTAAGACAACACATGAGAGCCAAAACTAAACAGCTAAAGACAGCTGCAAACATTTCTGCCTCCACAATGCTAAGTACCAATATTTGTTCCTCACTAGATAATGCTAACATCTCACCTTTGGGTGAAATCTAGAAAGTCGTGACACCTAATTAATCTAGTGAGAGTTTGGGATGATATTAGGACACGGACTTAATATTCCTATGAAAGAATATTGCGATAAAAACATCATATATGATATCTTATCGCGGAAAACTACTTGGAAAAAGAATGCTCACGAAATAGATGATGATTAAGATGCTTGAAAATAAAAAATAAAAACGTACTGTAGAATTGCAAAGAAAAAGTGGATTGACTGCTACATTGAATGAGTGGAACAATAATGACTGGAACTGTTTACAATTTCTAAGTGGGAAACAAAATGCCTGCCTCCTTGGGTAGGTGACAGCTATCAGAGTTCACATATTTAATGTAAACATTCTTACATTTGTATGGATTCAGAAAACAGGGAGAACCCTTTCCTAATATTTCTTGGAATATATACTTGTATCGAATTGCTGCATCCTGTTATCATAGGGCCTCATTGTGACTCTGGCGGTAGCCGTGCCAGTAAAAATAGCACGGCTGCCGCCGGAGTAATTTTTTTACGCCATCCAGCAATCGGGTCTTACCGGGGCATTACAGCCCTGGTGGTCCCGGTAATTCCCCAATACCGGAAAAAAAATCACTCCCCATTCCCATATTTATAGAAATGATTACACGGTTGCAAATGGTAGCGGAGCGCGGTATAAATCAACATAACATTTACCAAACAGTGAAGCAACTGGATGACAGTAAACTCTGCATACTACATATGTCTCAAAGCACAAACTCCAGGTCATCACTATGAGAATGTGTGAATGTTGGGCAGCGAGAATCACTCTGTGAGTTGCACAGCCATGGGTCTCATTACAACTCTGGCGGAAGCCGCGCCGTTTTTCCGTGAATGGGCAAGAACCGGGTCATGCCGAGTTAGGTGGACCCAGTACTTGCCCATTTTCGGGTGCCGGAATCAAGGGCCTCCTTATCCCTGTTCTGCCCCATGGGGCTGAATGGGGATGGGGACGTCGGATGCACCGGCACATGCAGAGTTGTGCCAGTGCATCCAACGTGCTATGCTCGCGGGTGCCGGACAGCCCGCTAGGAAAAACCTGGCAGGCTGTCAGACACCTGCGAGCACAGCCCATAGTAAGGTGGTCCGGGAACTACAGTACCGGCATGTTTACCGGTACCGTAGTTCCCGGACCTCCAGGGTCGTAATGAGGCCCCATGTCTTTTTATGGTTTATTTTGCACGTTACAAGGCATGCAGTGTATACTGTGTTTTCATGGAAGGGGCATGCCTAGCTATCTTCCTTTAATGGACCTTACATCTGCATTCGAATATTTCACCAGGTCCAAGCTGTCGCATATACAGGACACTATGGCAATGCTGACCCCTCTGCTGTGTATATTCGTTTATCACCACATTGAAAGCAAAATGCAATTCCTTGGATTAGATCATGGATCACGTAAATGTCTGCTGCAATTGTGTGGCTATGTACACATTTTGGCACCAGTGTCAATATGGCCAACACTGTCACAGGGGGCTTATGATATTCCGGAGTTCATCACACATATAAATGTGGGGGTCCAACTATTTGTTCATACTAAACCGGTGCAATGAAATGCCTAAATACATTCCAGATATAAATTAAGATCAACTAAAAAAATGATTAAAAGGGCAGGGGCGAAGGGGCAACCTTGCCTTAATCTTCTGTAAATGGAAATTGGAGGCGATATGCCACCGTACTGGTTAAGGCGGCTAGAGACTGTTGTGTTCGTATAAAGGGCTTGGATGAATTCCAACAATTCATCAGGTTTTTTAATTTTCGCCCTGGACCTCCCCAGGGGACACTGTCAAATGCCAATTTAAAATCGATAAAAGCCAGGTACAGGGAGGATTTGGATTTAAAAGCATAAGCTTTAAAAATAGACAGTAAAAAAACGTTTTAACGACGTACCTATCCCCTTCACAAAACCTGATTGGTTCAAATCATAGATATTTGAACCTGAAATCCAGTCTTTCAATTTGGCTAGCAACAATGGTGCCAAACATTTTCCCGGGGGAATCTAAAAGTGCTATTGGGTGATTTTCTGGTAAGGACCAATCCCCCTTTTTAAAAATTGGGATAATCGTTGCCGCTGTCCACAAGCCTAGAATTAGTCTAGCAAATACAATTTGGTTAAATATTAAAGTTAGAATATCAGCCCACAGTTCAGGGTAAGCTTTTAGCATGGCACTTGAAACCCCATCCTGGCCAGGAGCTCCAGAAGCACTGCTTTGATTCGTTATTGTTCAAATTTCATCTTTGGCAATTTTCATAGACCATTTTAAAGAAGGCGACCAAACTTGTGAACCCCTTGCCTAAACCTCATCTTTGTACAGTTCGGAAACATTTGTTACCTAAGCAGCATTTGGCATTGGATTAATTTGGAGAACTATTTGAGGAGATTCACGTGTTTTAAATAATCTCCAAATTTCAGCTTTAGTGGTCATTGCGGCCAACATGGATTCAGCATCCTGTTGCAGCAGCACTGCTTTATAATCCCTTAGCCAGTGTTTATATCTCGGTTTAATCTTTGAGAGATGGGACTGATATAAATTCCAATTTCCTTTAGACCACTTTTTCTCCTGCCTCATTAGACACTTTTCTGTTGTTACTTTGTTTTATCATATACATGTCTATGATTAAAAGCAGGTCTTGACGAATGAGGAGAAGATGTCAAGGATGGCACTCTGTCAAGAGTGGCACAGGGCCCCCAGGTAGGGTTTGGGTGGCTGTGCTGATGTAAGGTGACAGATAAGTACACACACATCAGGAAACTCAACAAGAAAGAAAAGTAGGCAACTGTAGTTGTGAACAGAAAGGGGCAGGAAATACAAAGATATTTTAGCCACTGTCAGGAATGCCAAATCTAGAAGTCTTTTCGCTGTGTGTATGTTAGTCACCATTAGGATTGCCAAATCTAGATGCCTTCTTTTCGCTGCTTGCATTTTAGCCACTGTTAAGAATGCCATATCTAGTTGTCTTTTTGCTGCGTGCATTTTAAGTCACTGCTAGGTCTGCCAAAGTTAAATGCTTCCTATTGTGTATATCTTAGGCACAGATAGGACGGCCAAATCCAGATGCGCCTGCTGTGTACTTCTCAGTCAATGTTAGGATTGCCAAACTTTGAATCCGCGTGCAGCGCACACCCTAGGCATTACTGGACTGTGAAACCCAGAAGCCCCTTCATTTAATGCCACTGTCCACTATGTGCACCTCTAAGACCTACCTCTTATACACACTTTGCTCCCTCCTCTGGACCATACTAACTATTATCTTAACAATGGACCAGTTCAATACCATTCCATGTAACCTGCTAGAGAGAAACATCGGGTCAGAGCTAGACTGCCATGTCTATATGACGTTAAAAATAAAAGAATGATTCCTCCAGGGTCTAGTCCTATCCTGATTGCTCCCAACGGCAAATTGGCTACCCTATCTGCAGATAGATGACCCAAGATACAAATAGACCAACCGCAGGTCCAGAAGAAGCCTAACCTTCCCCCGCCTAGAATCACACTAGGGAAAACTACATCCTCCACCCTGTCAGGTGCCCTCATCAACGCTAGATCCCTCGTAGCACACTGAAATTGCTGACATACTTGCCTCACCTGACTTAGATCTTTTTGCCATCACTGAGACATGGCTCCATGATGCCGCAGGTCCCGCACTCATGATTGCCATACCCGACAATTACAATATACTAAGAGTTGATCGCCCCAACTCTAGGGGAGGTGGCCTGGCTATAATTGCCAAAACTAAATTAGCTGCTAGACTCTGCCCTCACCCTGAAATCACATCCTGTGAACTTCTCTCGGCTAAAATTCCTATTTCAAACAACAGCACCCTAACGGTCCTCCTGGTATACAGACCACCAGGCCCTCTGGGTAATTTTGAAGAAGACCTATCCAGCCTCCTCAGTAACATCATCAAAGACCCTACCCAGCTCCTTCTGCTAGGCGACTTTAATCTGGGCTTTAATGATGTTGAGGATAAACAGACCCATTCTATCCAATCTATCCTAACCGATCATGGCCTTACCCAAAAAGTCTTAGCCCCTACACACATAAAAGGTCACACATTAGACTGGATAGCTAACAGAAACTGCACTACCACCATTTCTAATATACTACCTCAGACATGGACTGACCACCACCTTATCTGCTTCTCATCCACCATAGAGCCTCCTAAACCAGCCAACCTGGAAACAGCTCCACCTATGCATACAAGAAGCAAAAAAGACATTACTGTTGAAAAACGACTTCCGCTTCTCCTACCAGATCTTAGAGCTAGTACTATTTACACTAATCCAAATACGCTAGTTGACATTTAACAATACTATGTCCAAAGCATTGGACGCCATTGCCCCTATCAAAGAACGCAAAAGTAAACGAAAAGCCCACCTTAACTCATGGTTTACCCCCCCATATTAAAGAATTACGGACCCAAAAACGCAAACTATAAGCCATTTGGAGGCACTCACCCTCAATTGAGAATAAAACTCTACTTGACAATCTTGCCAAACATTGCAAGAAGGAAATAATTCAAACTAAAAAAGATACATTCAACGAGAGAATCAGTAAAGCTAACTCCAACTCGAAAGAACTCTTTTCCATCCTTCGGGAAATGGAAAATCCGATAGCTCCCATTGACAACGTTCCCAAGGACAAAAAATGGTGCACGAGTATCGAAAATGCCTAGCGAACAAAATTACAACTCTTCAATCTAGAATTGCTAAAAGAAAAGCCTCCCTGAGTGCCACTGCAACCCATACTACCCAATTGCCTGATACACCCAGAACAGTCACCCAATTCAACTGTGAACCATTCAGATTCACCAACATATCCATAGTGGAAACTGAAAAGGTGATATCTTCCCTGAAACCTTCCAATTGTCAAGGCGACAGCTGCCCTGCACAAGTCATTAAGGACGCAGCCAGACACTTAGCATCCTTCGTAGCTAAGCTAATTAACGCATCCTTTAGAACTAGCACTGTACCCACTAACCTCAAAGAATCTTGGGTACTGCCCCTCCTTAAAAAACAGACCCTTGACCCAGCCATCCCTACTAATTACAGGCCCATTACTACGGTACCATTTCTCCTTAAAATTATCGACAGAGTAGCCTACCTCCAGATACAAAACTATCTAGAGACGAACCAATTACTAGGATCGCGCCAATCTGGTTTCAGACCACTACAGGGCACTGAAACGGCCCTAATTGACCTTAAGACGGAAATTGACGAGTTGAAGGATAAAGGCAACACAGCTATGCTCGTCCTCCTTGACTTAACGGCAGCCTTTGACTTGGTGGACCATGCAGTGTTATGCAACCACCTAACGTCTGCCGCCTACTTCTCAAGTGAAGCGATAGCTTGGGTACAATCCTTCCTGGCCAACCGGACAATGAGAGTGTTCTCCCCTTCAGCCTCTGCGGACCCAATACATATCACTTGTGGTGTTCCACAAGGTTCATGTGTCTCCCCCACAATGTATAATATCTTCACTAAGCCACTCTTCGACAAACTTGACAGACTGGGGATAACATACACCAACTATGCGGACGATACTCAGATCCTCATACCACTTTCTTGCAACTTTGTCGAAGATACAGCTCTAGTAAATAAGATTTATCTCCTCATTCAGGCATGGATGGCCTCACACGGCCTTTGCCTGAACGACGACAAAACAGAGATACTGATCTTGGGCTCCAACTCCAACCTCAAAAAACTCAGTACCAATTACCGTGCCTTCAATATTGATGGCATTTTAATCAAAGTGGCAACTGAGGTAAAAACTCTAGGTTTCTACCTCGACGCTACACTTTCTCTCAAAAAACAAACCAATCCCCTCGCATCCTCGACGGCCTACACTTACCAATTAACCAGGGCTTGCAGATCTTACCTCTCCAAATCCAACTGCATAACACTAGCCAACGCCCTAGTAATGTCGAAATTAGACTACTGGAATGCCCTCTACTCGGGGGCCAGCAAGTCTATCATAAACAAAATGCAAACACTACAATAATGCCCTTAGAGCAGCTCTGGACATACCTCGCAGAGCACACATATCCAATACTAGGAAAGTGCATCACTGGCTAAAAATGTGCGACAGAGTCCTCCTCAAAACACTATCCCTCACTCACAAAGGACTGAACAACAACGCCCCTCCATATATTTCGTAAAAACTAAATAGAAAATCGTTCACATACCACACGAGAGCAGCTAACCACCTCTTGCTTGTAATTCCGAAATTTAAATTAAAAAAACAGGCGGAGCCAGTTTCCCTGTAAAAGCTGCTTGCGCATGGAACGCCCTCCCCGCTGCACTGAGAGCTAATCTACCATACTCGAGCTTTAGACGCCACGTAAAAAAGTGGCTCTGGTCTAACGCCAACTAACTAACTCTCTTGGCCTGGATTCACCATTGGCTACCTACAGTGAATAACCACTATGTCATTCCTGTGCCCTGACCCGACTTCCTCGTGGTATAGGAACCCCCCTCCTCCTGTACCCCTTATACATGCTTGATAAATTGTTAATAACATTTGCACTGTATCTTCTGTATGCACTATTGTATGTAACTAAGCTCAAGTATTCTTGTAACTGCTGCGCCCGGCTACCCCTGGGTTTTGGTGCGAATTATCAAATAATAAACTAAACTAAAACAAACAAACTGGATTCCCTCTAGGGGTGTATGCAGAAATGGAAAAAGTGTTCCACAGACCTTTGGAAACTCCAGCCTTCTGCACAGATTACTATTACAGGGGCCCACTCTGTCTGCTCATGGCTGGGAACAACAGCTGCGGGTGTCTGTAACACTGAAAACGCGACAAGGGAAGGGGCAGAGGTTGCCTGCCGGAAACCAACAGTCAAGCTCTGTACAAAGGATCAACATAAGACAAGAGAGACAAGAACAGAAAAAAACAGGGAAAAGGAAGTCTAAGAGAAATCTAGCAGAAGGGAATGAAGGAAAAACAGTACAATAGAAATGGGTAAACTAAAGGGGAGGACAGAGGACTCAAGGAAGAGAAGGACAGGGATACAGAACAAGGGGTTGCAAACAAGGAAGAGAGCAAGGGAGCAGCAGCCAGGAAATAGGGGGGGGGGCTGCAAACAAGGAAGCAGTGCTGCAATAACTGATGGCACAAGGTGCAGAAAAACTGTAGTGGATTGCCGAGGACTGTAGTAGGCTGCAAGGCAAAGAGTCCAAAGGAGCAGGACTGAGAGCTGTAGTAGGCGGCAGACAGAGAGCCCAGAGGAGTAGGGCAGCAAGGAGCGAACCCAAAGGAACAGGTTGTCGAGGCAGGGAGACCAGAGTGTCAGGGCTGAAAGCAGAAGAGAGTAGCAGGCTGCAAGGCAGGGAGCCCAGAGGAGCATGGCAGCGAGCCCGGAAGGCTATGGCTGTAGGCAGCGGAGTGTAACAGGCTGCAAGGAAGGGAGCCCAGAGGACCAGGGCTGTGAGGCAGGGAGCCCAGAAGGCTAGGGCTGAAGGCAGCGGAGCGTAACAGGCTGCAAAGCAGGGAGCCCAGAGGACCAGGGCTGTAGGCAGCGGAGGGTTACAGGCTGCAAGGCAGGGAGCCCAGTGGGCTAGGGCTGTAGGCAGCAGAGTGTAGCAGGCTGCAAGGCAGGCAGCCCAGAAAGAGCACTGGATCAAAGCAGGAAAATGCAGCAACAGGAACAGCATACAAATTCGAGTCACAAGGCAAAAAGGGGCTGGGAGGACTCTTGATGCAAGAGACTGAGCTCCTGCAGGCAGCTGCTTAAATACAGCCCTGCCCTGTACTGAGGTAGGCTAATTGGCAGCACCTGGAGCAGCACAGCTGAAGATAATCTGCCTCCTCCCTCTCTGGTCCTGAGATGGTGGAAGCAGCACTGATCGCTAGGGCTTCTGGGGATTGTGGTTCCAATACTGACGAATGGGAATGGCCAGGAATTGATAGCTGTAGCAAGGTGCATTATGGTACATGTAGTTAGCTGAAGTAAATAGGAAAGTACCAATGTCGTACAAATGGAAATTAAGGACCAAAATGTGAATAGGGGTTGTTTAAAGAGTATTATGAAGATAAACGAGTACCATATCGTCCATGATGGTTGCCGATCTGTGCGCCAGTGGCACAGGCGTGACAGTATGCCCCTCTCCAGCCCCTCTACAGGCCCCCTGAGGACTGACCAACAAGAAGAGCACGTCCAAGGTATGTCACACCGTGAGAGAGTCTTATACTAATAAGGCACATCATGAAGATCCAAAAGCTGTGTAAGGCTGCAAGGTGAGAGCTTTTACAGGAGGAATCTTTATCAATGTTCAGAACCCTTGAGATCGAATCCAGAAAAGACAAAGGGCCTCATTACACGGACGGCGGTGGACCAAGGTGCTATTAGCACCTTGGTCCATGCCGGTAAAATACCGGAACCGCCTTGGTGGAAAGGGGAATTACCGCCCTATTCTAAGGTTGGTGGGGCGGTAATTCCCCCTTCCCCCATTGCCCTTCCCCATTCCCATTTTTGCCCCATAGGGCATAATGGGAATGGGGAAGGTGCTAATTACGGTACTGCAAATTGCGGTACCGTAATTAGCTCCCTGGTCCCTTTGCGAGTTGGTTTTTAACGCCTGCAAAAAGCAGGCGTTAAATTCTCCAACCCACAAAGGGACCTCGTAGTAAGGCGGTAAGGGTTTACCGGCACCAGTAAAATACCGGTACCGGTAAACCCTTACCGCCTACCGTGTAATGAGGCCCAAAATCTTAGGGGCACCAAACACAACAGTGTGTTCATGAACTGAGAGACTGAAGATCTGTTGTAGGCTCCATGGCATATATGTCTTTGGAAGTAGTGGTTTTCCCTACGGCTGGCAACGGTACAGTGCTGAAAGGTGGAACCAGAGATACAGCTGAATACGTTGCTCTAGGAGGGTCTTCCAAATATTCAGAAGCAGCAATGGCAACATTAGGATTTGCAGCAGGGACTGCAGGACTCACAAATGTTGCAGGGACACCCTGAGTTGCAGGGAGTTCAGAAGCCACAGCAGCCGGGAGATCACGAATAGCAGTCGGAAGTTCAGGTGCTGTGGCAGCTGGGAGTATAGGTGCCATAGGAGTACCAGCGGGCAGGGACGCAACTGAGACTAATGGAGTACAGTCTGGTAGTTTAGGTGCTGCAGAGGCACCAGCAGGAACAACCAGAGCTGTAGCCTTAATAGGAGAGCTGTTAACTGGCGTTGCAACAGGTACTGTCCTTGCAGGCAGAGAGGAAGGGGGTGCTTCTACTGCAGTAAGAGTGATTGGAGATGCTGCATCAGTAGCAGATTCCGGAGTACTAGCAGGAGGAGCAGCAGAGATTAGGCTTGCAGATTCTGTAACAGGTAGCATGGCTGATGGAGGATCAGGAAAGGGTAGGCTTTCTGGTGGCTGGCCTTCAAAGTCTTGTGTGCTCAGGTTGATAGATGGGTCTGGGGTATTGACTGTTGGCAAAGCTGGATTCCAGACAGGTGCTGGGTATAGTTCGGGATCTGACTCATGGTCTGGTGCACAAAAGACCATAGAAGCAGAGTACATCTCTGACTTGGTCACCTCCTTAAAGGCTGTAAGTGTGAGTAAAGGACCGCCATCAAGGGTAAGAACGGGACAATCCTTTGACTCAGCAGGATCTCCAGTCAGACGATTACACTCGATTTGTGGTGTAAAGGCAGTGTGAGTGATTTGGCCCACCGAAGGAGTTAATTCTTCACTATCTGAACATCAGCCTGAGTTACTGTGGCTATTAAGTGAATGAGCTATGTCAAACTTTAGAAGGTATGCATATGCCAAGTTCAGGTCTTCCATCTGCTCTGTATAAGTCTGTATCCTTTTCTGTATTACCATTCCAGGCCTTATCATGCCAATCTCTAAAGACAGAATGTCGGGTGTTGGGCATAGTGTCAGATGGTCGGGTAAATTGTGTCCCTTTGCTAGATTCTTACCATGCAAATAGACAAATTCATCATAGAGGTCTTCGGTTTGTCTTTTAAGGCGTAAGAGTTCTTCTTGTAACTGGTATGTTCCATTAGCCAGTTCTACAGCTTCAGAATCTGGTGTAGCAGAAAATTCAGCTGTAGCATTATGAAGACTGACCTTAGAGTTATCGTGGTTAGTAGTTACCGGGGAGGCATTAAGACAACCAATGGTCAGTATTGGTCTTTTGTACCCAGGACTAGCGGATTTAACCTCAGGATACTGAACGTCTTGTCCTGTTAAATGAGTGTTATCAGCAGTCTGGGGAGGTTGTGTAGCTTGCCAAGCTGATCTTGAGCATTTCACTTTGGCAACAACGTACTGTGGTTGAGGGTCTGTCACAATGAGTGCAATATCATTGACTGTAGCAATGTTCAGACATTGGTCCTGAGACAGGGCAGCATGGGATAAAGGAATACAAGATTTGCGTACAGGCTGAATGTCGAATGCAATGTCAGAAAAAATGCCAGAAGGCGCAGGAGTGTTTTCCACTGTTTGGGCTAACAAAATCTGCAAGAATTCATTATCTTGCTGTAGTTCTTCAACAGATAGGGACTGCGGATCATAGTTGCAAATGTCATAGTAGTTATACATAAAAGGGTCAGAGAGCCAGTGAGTGTAGTACTGTGCTTGCAAACCTTTGTTTGTAAAGGCGAGTCTGTCTTTTAATCTAGGGTTTTTGTTTGCTGTCCTTAGGAAAACTTTAGATTTTTGCAGAGGTTTCTTAACCCGAAAGGAAAGCATCTTTGGTCTGTGTGTGCCTTTCCTGCCTACAGAACAAGAATTTCTTTGCTCTTGCATTCTGTCAAGGATGGCACTCTGTCAAGAGTGGCACAGGGCCCCCAGGTAGGGTTTGGGTGGCTGTGCTGATGTAAGGTGACAGATAAGTACAGACACAGCAGGAAACTCAACAAGAAAGAAAAGTAGGCAACTGTAGTTGTGAGCAGAAAGGGGCAGGAAACTCAATAAGAAAGAAAAGTAGGCAACTGTAGTTGTGAGCAGAAAGGGGCAGGAAATACAAAGGTACAAACAAACTGGATTCCCTCTTGGGGTGTATGCAGAAATGGAAAAGAGTGTTGCACGGACCTTTGGAAACTCCAGCCTTCTGCACAGATTACTATTACAGGGGCCCACTCTGTCTGCTCATGGCTGGGAACAACAGCTGTGGGTGTCTAACACTGAAAACGCGACAAGGGAAGGGGCAGAGGTTGCCTGCCGGAAACCAACAGTCAAGCTCTGTACAAAGGATCAACATAAGACACAAGAGAGACAAGAACAGAAAAAACCAGGGAAAAGGAAGTCTAAGAGAAATCTAGCAGAAGGGAATGAAGGCAAAAACAGTACAATAGAAATGGGTAAACTAAAGGGGAGGACAGAGGACTCAAGGAAGAGAAGGACAGGGATAAAGAACAAGGGGTTGCAAACAAGGAAGAGAGCAAGGGAGCAGCAGCCAGGAAATAGGGGGGCTGCAAACAAGGAAGCAGGGCTGCAGTAACGGATGGCACAAGGTGCAGAAAAACTGTAGTGGATTGCAGAGCACTGTAGTAGGCTGCAAGGCAGAGAGTCCAGAGGAGCAGGACTGAGAGCTGTAGTAGGCGGCAGACAGAGAGCCCAGAGGAGTAGGGCAGCAAGGAGCGAACCCAAAGGAACAGGGCGTCGAGGCAGGGAGACCAGAGTGTCAGGGCTGAAAGCAGAAGAGAGTAGCAGGCTGCAAGGCAGGGAGCCCAGAGGACCCGGGCTGTAGGCAGAGGAGGATTGCAGGCTGCAAGGCAGGGAGCCCAGAGGAGCAGGGCAGCAAGGCAGAGAGCCCGGAAGGCTATGGCTATAGGCAGCGGAGTGTAACGGGCTGCAAGGCAGGGAGCCCAGAGGACCAGGGCTGTAGGCAGTAGAGTGTAGCAGGCTACAAGGCAGGCAGCCCCGAAAGAGCACTGGATCAAAGCAGGAAAATGCAGCAACAGGAACAGCATACAAATTCGAGTCACAAGGTAAAAAGGGTCTGGGAGGACTCTTGAAGCAAGAGACTGAGCTCCTGCAGGCAGCTGCTTAAATACAGCCCTGCCCTGTATTGAGGCAGGCTAATTGGCAGCACCTGGAGCAGCACAGCTGAAGATAATCTGCCTCCTCCCTCTCTGGTCCTGAGATGGTGGAAGCAGCACTGATCGCTAGGGATTGTGGTTCCAATACTGACGAATGGGAATGGCCAGGAATTGATAGCTGTAGCAAGGTGCATTATGGTACATGTACTTAGCTGAAATAAATAGGAAAGTACCAATGTCGTACAAATGGACATTAAGGACCAAAATGTGAATAGGGGTTGTTTAAAGAGTATTATGAAGATAAACGAGTACCATATCGTCCATGATGGTTGCCAATGTGTGCGCCAGTGGCACAGGCGTGACAGAAGAGGAGGTGAATAAATGCATTGTTTCCACATAAATATCTTTTGGCAACACTCCCTGAGCTAACACTTTATTGTATAATAAGGGCAAGGAAAAATAAAATACTTCTAATTTAGGAGGATCCCATTGCACGTGGTTGCTGCCAAAAGGTAGCTACAGATTTGGGGGGGTATCGACCTCCGCTATGAACTTCTCTGAGGAATCGCCATGTTAAATGCAACGGAGGATGATCACTAAAAGTTGTAAAGTCACTTGACATATCCAATAAATTGTGTAAAACAGTTAGTCAAGACAAACAGAAAGGGCCTCTTTACGAGTATGGCGGTAAAATTGGAGGTAACTATGTTATGTTATGGACAGCATGGGTCTTGCATAAATTCACATGTTCATGAATATTCCCTGTCATCAGGCTAGGAATCCTCAGTAAAAAGAAAGCACTTTATACTGTTTGTCTCCTCTATAGCCTGTCGGTGTCCTTTGGGTCATACTGACCCTATGTCAAGACTCGAGACTCACGTGAAGTATGAATACCTCCGTCCCTAAGCAACCAATAGAGAAATGTAAAAACACTTGCTGTTCGAGGATTAGGGCCACAGGTGGCAGGAACAGGAACGCCAGATCCTCCAGGTGGCTGCTGTAAAGGAATGGGCAAGTTAGGTGAGTATAAACAGTCTTTGAGAAATGGATGAATGACCAAGTAACAATAATGACACCTACCAGGAGATGAAATGCGGGAGGACTGACTTGGAGGAAACCTGAAGTGTTGCAGGATACTCAAGGATAAAGCCCTGTTCCCTCAGTGAGTAGAGCACAATACTGGAATGTATAGATGAATGTTGCAGTAACCCACTGGAAGCACCTGATGCACAGTTTGTGGATCTCATAGACAAAAGCAAGGAGCAAGTCCAAGTTGCCAGAAGCAAATGGGGTATCCAGAGCGGGCCGTGGAAACAATGAAGCAAGATTCTTTGATGTCCGGGATGCAAGAAGTTAGAAGGGCGGATCCGTAGCAGTCCGTGGAATTATCCGAGATCGTAGTGAGGAGGAGGTCAGTAGAATCACAGTGCGTAGTAATCAAGGGTAGAACAAGAAGAGGTCCAGTAAACGATAGCCGAGGTCAAAATACCAGAGAGCAGGATCCAGAAACACGAAAACTCTAAACGCTGAACAAAAACAGCTGAGAAGCGTTGTACGGTGGGAACCACCGTTGTTTTAAGGCGTTGCTATGGCAATCCCGTCACGTGATCCAGAAGTACGCGTCACATGACTGGTAACGTAGTTCATCATCCGCGGAGCATGGGAAATTGATGGGCGTGTGACAGACCGAGATGTTGTATCACATGATTTCTGAGGTAACAAACGTTTCCTTCTCTTGTGTAGAGGCGCCATGGAAACGCATGCTCTTGTGGAGAAATGCCACGGAAACTTCCATCTGGAATATAAACAATGTTGTCCTCTCCAGTGCCCCAGATACTTTCTCCTGTGCTGGGGAGCCGGTGGTACAGACCCTTTATGCTGCTGCTGAGGAACAGGATGTTTATCCCTGAGTGAGTCCTGTGGCTGGGAGGGAGTACTTGAATGGTGTGTGTGCATGACAGACCCCGTGGGCAGGACGGATTCTCCCGGTGAAACTGTGACACAAGGGGGGCATGTACTTCAGAAGCGGGTTCCCAAGACCTCTCCTCAGGACCATAACCCAACCAGTCCACTAGGTAATACAACTGACACCTGGAGACACGAGAGCCCAGGATGGCACTAACCTCGTATTCCTCTGAACCATCTTGTACAACGGGAGCAGGTGGCAGAACCACTCTCGTGTCCACAGGGCAAGGCTTAAGGAGGGATAAGTGGAAGACTGGATGTATGCGCCAGGTAGAAGGGAGGGATAGCCGAAAAGCTACCGGATTCACTATCCTCGTCACTTTGAACGGCCCCACGAACCACAGAAGCAGTTTGCGAAAGCCGGGAAAATGCAAATGTCTGGTGGACAGCCATACCCTGTCCCCTGGAACGTAAGGCGGAGCCTGTAAAGACTTCTTGTTAGCGGTGTCTCGCATAAGTGCCTGTGCCTCACGAAGATGTGTGAGCGTTTGTGAGTGTACTAGGGACAAGTCTCTAACACAAGTCGAGGCAGCAGGGGTTAGTGACACAGAGAGATCAGGGATAGGAAGAGTGCGTGGATGTTGTCCATACAGGGAATAAAAAGGTGAGGTACCTGTAGAGGAGTGGGGAGCGTTATTGTAGGCAAATTTGGTTAGGTGCAACAACTGATACCATGATTGCTGATGTTGAAGGGATAGGCATCGCAGGTACTGTTGCATTACTTGGTTTACCCGTTCGGTCTGCCCGTCTGTCTCCGGATGGTAGGAAGAAGAGTACCTGGCATCTATGCCCAGTAGTTTGGTGAGAGCCCTCCAGAACCTAGATGTGAATTGAGAACCGCGGTCCGATATGAGGACCGTAGGCACCCCAAAAAAACAAAAGACATCCCGGAAGAACAACCCAGTCAGCTTGGGGGCCGAAGGAATACCGGTGCAAGGAACAAAATGGGCCATCTTTGTGAATAAATCACCGACCACCCATATAGTGTCACAACCCTTCACCCTAGGCAATTCTGTAACAAAATCCATGGTGAGTGTGTGCCATGGTCTAGGTGGTACTGGTAACGGTTGGAGAAAACCAAGCGAGTGTCCTTTCCTATTTTACATTGTGCACAGATGGAGCATGTATTGACATATGCGATGACGTCCTTCCTCATTGGCGGCTACCAGCACCAGCGCTGAAGTAAACCCAAAGTGCGCTTCTGGCCCGGATGGCCGTTAATAGGGTTGTCGTGGGACCATTCAAGGGCCTGACTATGTGTGTACGGGGTAGGTAGATATAGTTTCTCCTGATAGTACGGCAGGCCCTCTTGTAAGACTAAATTCCAGTCTGACAGATGCTCCGGGTGAAGAGAAGCCCACTGTCTGATGGTGTTTAGGAGGTCAGGTGAAGGTGTGCGTAAACACACAAAATGTTTCTTGTCAATCATTGTTTCAGGAAATATAGGAAGTGAACCTCCCCTAGGGAACGGGACAGGCAGTCGGCTTTCCCATGTGTGCTCCCTGGTCTGTGCTTAATTATGAAGTCATAAGCAGAGAAGAAAAGATGCCACCGAACTTGTCGGCTGTTGGCACACTTCATGGACGCCAGCTCTTGTAAATTTCCGATGATCCGTATACACTGTGGCCTGGTGTCTTGTTCCCAAGAGGTGGTGCCTTCAGACCTGAAAAGCCTCCTTAATAGCTAACAGTTCCTTTTCAGTAACGATGTAGGGTATTTCTGCCTTAGTGAACTTACGGGAATGAAAGGCGTTAGGATAGATTTCATAATTGTATGTAATTTTCCCTCCATGTGTCAACCCCCAAACTTTTTGCTGCTGTTTTACACCCTGATCTAGACTTTGCCAGAGAAGCACAGCCCTCAGCTGCACTACTCTGGGCTTTCGCTCACTTTTTATGGGGAAACTGACATGCCCTTAAGACAGTCAGTACTGGGAGACTGTGGGCCTCATGACGACCCTTGCGGTCCGGAAATAACGGTGGCGGTAAACCCGCCGCCACCGTTGTTTCCGGACCGCCTGATCCCGACCCCTGCAGGCGGGAGGTGATGTTCCCGCCAGGTCTGACCTGGCGGGTTTAACACCGCCCGCCTGCAGGCGGACGAGGAAACACCGGCAGCATTACAAGATGCTGCCGGTGTTTCCATGATCCCGATTCCCATTGAGTCCCATAGGACTCAATGGGAATGGGGATTTACACCATTCCGCCTCCGTGATTCCCGGAAAGCCGGGGTTGTGATGCCCCGGTAATTCCGGGAATCACGGAGGCGGAATGGTAATACGAGTCCGGCGTTAACCAGGCGGTTTTACCGCCTCGGTTAACGCCGGACTCGTAATGAGGCCCTTTGTTTCCCTTAGTCCTTTCCTCATGTTGCAACTTTTGTGCAACATGTAACAAGAGTGCAATGTAACTTACTTTACAGCACCCTTGGGTCTCTAGTCTTTCCAAAGGCCCTAGAAACTCTCGCTGGACTTTTTATGAACTGTGCAGATGTGTCCTAGGCAGGACTGGTGGCAGCTATCGTTTTCATGTATTTTTAACCCTTTCTTGCCATGTTAACTGCGCTTACAGCGCTTGGCACGAATAGGTGGCCTGGCTCCAAAATGGCCATGCCACGAGGTTCTTTGTCCTGTCCTTTGGCCATCTTGCCCCTTCACCTTCCCCAGGTCGAGCCGACCCTCGTAAGTCCTTATTTGGTGATGCACTTTCACGCAAAACCCAAAGCTTTCGCGGGCTTCTGCATGCCTTGTGTGTGTGCCTCCAGGATGTGGGCTGGGATGTCTGTTTCCAATACACATCCTGGGTGCCAGAGAGCCTGGAGTGTCCTGAATGCCTGGGACCACCGTGGTCCGTGATTGGTCCACGTATGGAGTGAGTGTTTGTGAGCAGATCTTCCATTGGGTCCTCTCTGTTTTGGCGCGAAGGGAACTTTGGATAAGAGGAGGCTGGAAACACCACTACCATATCGATCTCCTGAGTTCACACGAACAAAGGATAAGGAGCCAAGTATACTGCAACAAGAAGCTGAGTCGAGAAACCTCTGGTGATCCGCTGGAAGGTTTGGCACCCTGAACCCGCTGTCGTCCCGTGGGACCCCTCTGCGTCTGATCGTCCTAGAAGGTCTGCGAAGATGCTTCGACCCCTTGGAATAGTGGGACCAACTATTCTCGGCACCTTCAACAAATCCTGCAAGTAAGCCTCTTCGGAAGTGTCCCTGGGCCAACCAGTGGGCTGACCAGCTTACAAGGGACATTTGCTCTGATACCGCCGCCGTTTTGAGGAGGCCCTCGAAACTTGGTATACTGCTTGCTCTGTGTCCTCGGCACCCTCACACCAAATTTCGTACACTTGGCATTCCCAGGTCTGAAGTGAGACGAGTGCGCCCGGACCGGAGTAAACGCGGTTACCGTGTTGCCCTGCTGTGGCAACTACCTGTGCAAGTTCGCTGCATTTTTGACCCCCTTGCCCCTGAAGCCTGCTGCAGTGAAATTGGGCTGATTCCTCCTCCCAAAGCAGAGAAATCGCCACTATCCCGTTTGGGAATCCTCGCTGTATCTCTGAGTCTACGCGGTGTCAAGACGTCCTGATTCTCGCATTCGAACCTGCCAGCGAAGTGGACTGTACTGGCGAAGTTTGGGTCTGCCTGCGTCGGGGACCGGTGAGTAATCCTTACCCCAACCGGTGGCCCCTAGCGCAGGTGCCCATTTTTATGCACGAAGTGGCCCCTGAGGGCCCCTTTCCTTTCCACAGCTATTGCGAAATAGCGACTCCATCCCACCCTCTCAAACTGCCTCTGCCCTCAAGTGGAGGTTCTGCTTGAATAGTGGGAACTTATTCTTCATCACCTCATCCACCTTCCTGAGCTGCTAGAGACCCTTGAAGAGACCCTATTTTGTCCATTGGCACAAGCGCGTGCATGTACTACCCTGTTCCAAGAAACTATGTTGGCCTTCTGAACCTCTGCCCTCCTGGTCAGAGTTCAGAAATCCTTCTTAACAAATTGGTGTACAGCGGTAGGATAGGACTGAAGGTATCGAGTGTTGCACACGAGTGAAGGCATTTCGAGTTATTTCAACCAGGACACGTAGTGAATTGATGTGGGATAACCTTTAAAAAGCCATAGTCCTATCTAACAGTATGGAAACAGGTACCTTGTTAACTTTAAATGCTTCTAAATCCGAAACATTGAGAAAGATGTGTGCTGAGAGAGGTGTCCCCTCTCAAGGCACCAAAGGATAAATGATCCAGAGAATCATAGATTGGCAAGAAGCTCAGCTTACAGCTGTAGCTTCTGAGGACAGTGCAGAAGGAGGTGGGGCTGCTCTCACTGGTTGAATTGATGGTTCTACCGCTGCACTGATCTACAGCAACCAAGGATGTCGCAAGTCTCTCCCCTTCTCACCTGTTTTTCCTGTTGGTTTGCAACCTTCTTTTGTGACTTCTTCCGCACGGTCCAGGGTTTATATAGACCTGTGCGCGGGTCTTCGGATTCCAGCGTGCTTCGTTCAGATTGTCCGGGATGGAACCAGGAAGGAACAATGTCTGCGCGCGGAGGCACGGAAGCCGTGGCTCGAGTGCAGCGAAAATCCAGGAAGTTGGGTACGTTTTTAGAGGATGAAGGAAAGGAGGAGGAATCAAGGAACCGGGAATAGGGAATTCAGGAAAATAGCCCAGAGCGAACTCCGGCAGCACATGTCCAGCACCGGCGAACAGCAACGCTGAGACGCGCAGCGCCACAGGGTTGTGTCTGTTTAATAGTGTGTGGAGCACGGGACGTAAATGCTGGCAAGCTACGTTTCATATACGATGGCCCTTTGTGAGTGCTACTGCATTCAGAGCTCTATGGGTCAGGGACCAGGAGGTCCAAAAGGGACGTAGGCAACGGTTCATGACAGAATGCCTCCTCTGAAGCCCAGCTCCTCTGAGTTTGCCTGGATGGATAAGGTGGTATCTTCAAATCAGCCTGGGGCATTCATGTTTGAGAGGGGTTCCCAGGTGCGCTCACTGGGTGGATATCCTTTCCATTCGACCAAGTATTGCAGCTGACCACGTAGGTACCTAGAATCACAAATTCTGGAGACCTCATATTCGAGTTGGTCATTGACAATCACTGGAGTAGATCTTGGAGCTGTTCGAGAGGGTTGAACATATGGCTTTAACAGAGAAGTATGGAAGACTGGGTGGATCCTTTTCCATGATTCTGGTAGTCGGAGTCGAAAGGCCACTGGATTGACGATTTCTTTTATAGTAAAGGGACCGTAATACCTGGGTGCCAATTTATTTGGACGTAGGTGACGTGGGAGGAGTTTTGAGGATAACCAGACTTTATCGCCTATTGAATATGAAGGTCTTGGTCTTCTTTTGGAGTCAGCATAAAGTTTCACGTCTCTTCGAGCCTTTTCCAGGTTTTCTTTAGCTTCCTTATGTACATTGATTAATGTTTCAATCCAAGAATTAACCGTAGCAACTGGGGTTGGATATGGAAGAATGGACAGTAGGACTGAAGGGTGAAATCCTTGACTACAGAAAAAAGCACTGGTTTTGATAGCTGAATGATCCGAATTGTTGTATGCAAATTCGGCCACAGGTATTAAGAGTGACCAATCATCCTGGACTTTGGTGGTGAAACAACGAAGATATTGTTCTAAAGTTTGGTTTACATGCTCAGTAGCTACATTGGTCTGTGGATGATACCCCGAAGACAAGGCACGCAGGATTCCCAGTATACGACATAACTGTTTCCAGAACTGGGATATGTACTGGGGCCCTCTCTCAGAAATGATCTTGGAAGGTAGCCCATGAAGCCGGAATATGTGTTCCAGGAAAATTCCAGCAAGCTCAGATGAGGATGGCAGTTTGCATAAAGTTGTAAAATGAGCCATATTGGTGAACAAATCAATGGTAACCATTATAGTAGTGTAGCCCCTGGAAGAGGGTAGTTTCACGATGAAATCTGTGGCAATGATTTCCCAGGGTCTTGTTGGTATCGCCGGTTGAAGCAGGAGACCTGCTGGTCTTTTGTTATCATGTTTGTTCTGATTGCAGACTGCACACGTCTGGATATGGATCTTGATATCATCCTTCATCTTTGGCCACCAAAACTGTCTTTGTATTAGATGGAGAGTGTTGGTGATGCCACGGTGCCCTGAATGGAAAGTATCATGACATAGGCTTGTGATCTTTTGTCTCAGTCCGGGAATGGGAATGACCAAGCAATTGTCCTTGAACAGGTATCCGTCCTTTGTTTTGAGATTCCATCGATTGTTTCTCTTAAACTCCTTCCATAGTTCAGAGGACTGGGTTTGAATTTGAATATCCTCCAAGAGGGTAATTGCTTGGGCAACAAATATTGTGTGGGGAAACATCTTAGGAAAGGTCCGATCCTCAAGGGGCTCATAGTCTGGACGCCTTGATAAAGGATCGGCTATGACGTTATGTGTTCCAGGGAAGTGATGGATTTGGAATTGGTACTGGGCAAAAAAGAAGGCCCAGCGAGCTTGGCGGCTGTTTCTACATTCTAGGGATTGTAGTACTTGGAGATTCCGATGGTCTGTGCGAACTTGAACTGGGTGTTTTGCTCCCAGAAGGAGATGACGCCAATCAGTGAAGGCCTGACGGATGGCTAACAATTCCTTCTCCAGGACGGAATAATGGGTTTCACTGGGAGTCAAGGGTGAGATAGGCGATGGGATGTTCTAGTTTGTCTCCATGTTCCTGTTTCAAGACTGCCCCAATGGCGTAGTTGGAGGCATCAGTTTCGACGATGAAGGGTCTGTCTGTGTCAGGTTGAGCAAGGATGGGAGCTTGTGTAAACTCCGACTTTAATCGTTGAAACGCCGAATCTTGGACTGACGTCCAATGAAAGGGGGTGTCTTTTTTTTAACAATGTAACAATAGCATGAACAATTTCCGAAAATGCTGGAATAAACTTTCTGTAGAAGTTAGCAAGCCCCAGGAAGGATTGAATTTGCTTTACGCTAGTGGGAACAGGCCAAGATAGAATGGAGTCAACCTTCGAAGAGTCCATTCCAATGCCCTTTTGGCTAAGAACAAATCTGAGATAGTGAACAGTAGACACATGAAAAAGGCATTTCTCGGGTTTGGCCAGGAGTTTATGTTCCCGTAAACGTTGTAAGACTGCCTTTACGTGTTCTTCATGTTTTTGATGGTCCTTGGAGTAGATCAGTTCTTCATGTTTTTGATGGTCCTTGGAGTAGATCAGTATGTCTAGATATACAATGACGAAGAGGAACAGCATATCAGAAAATACCCAATCCATGAAGCGTTGGAAGACTGCTGGGGCATTAGCAAGTCCAAAGGGCATAACTAAATATTCAAAATGGCTGAAGGTGTTACACCCCGCCGTGCACATCACTCCAGAAGACGGGCTTGTTCTTTAAAAGGTACGCACAAACATGTTTCCTTCCTTATGGTATGCGGCGCTTCATTCCCCCGTTCCTTTCACAATGGAGATTGCGGCAGGGATTGAACAAACTACGAGTACCATGATGCTCCACTGCACTATCATGTGCCCTGCGCCTCCAATCACCATGCTCTGACGTTTTGCTTTCTCTTTCGGATAAATGCAGTCTTTTCATTCAGCTCGCTGCTTCTGATTGAAGTTGCTGACGCCTTTGAAGTTTCGTCTTCGTCCTTTCTTGAAAATCTGGAATTCTTGACCTTTGCCTGCCTAACGGACCGTCTTGTCTGCTGCTTTGTACTTTACTGCCAGGTTAGTGTACCAGGACCTATTTCTTGTTTTCACGGACTGCCTGGCCAAATCGATTTTGTACTTCTGCTGCCCGCACGTTAACAGGACCCTTTCAAGTCTTGCTCCTAGCCCCGAACAGCACATCTAACAGGATTACCGTCTGGGATTCATTGACATTTCTATCAAGTCTGATCTATTGGACATTGGGAATTGTGTTTACCTTTCTTCAACAAGTGCACAGGGGGACGCTGCGCAGAGTGTGCACCAACCCGGAACTAGTGCGCTCCTCGTGCCGTTCGGGTTAGAACCCTCACTAACATTCCCATTTATTATTTTATACTGCCGTTTTGTTCACCTTGGATTAATCCCAACACTACTAGTGGTAAGGAGTGTTTCTTTCCTATTCCAACCCATTGTCATAGTTCCTTGAATAGTCTTGACAGGGATATTGTCTTGAGGTAGAAATAATCCATCCCCGGTCTGCAATTATAGAACTCATCTCTTCTTCTTTATTTTTACAGCTGGTAAACCGTGGCGGTGTGTTCTCCCCGCTCTTTTGGGTGATCGGGCTCTTGTACTGTTTTAATCAGTAGGGGGTCATATCATTTTAAAGATCTATTCCCTCACAGAGAGGAGGCTCGGTTGGAGGCCCCATCCGAGCTCTTCAATCAAACCCTGCGAATACCGGTCCTGGTCACCTCCTTATCCTCATCCTGGTTGGTGAGTAACAGAATCAGAAGCCTTACTAATATGGAAGGAGAGGACCCCTTAGCCGCCATGGTACGTCTGGTGGCAGAACTCCGGGCTGAGATTTCAGTAGCTCATGATGCTCTGAGTCACAGGATTGATAATCTACAAAGATTTCCGCAGCCGCAGTCTTTGGGAATAGACGTCTCAAACGCTTCTGCATCGACTTCAGGGGTCTCTAATCCCTCAACATCGGGGTTTGCTGCGGCCCCAGTACTGGTGGCTTCCCAATTCCCGTTAGCTCCTCCTGAGAGAATTCTTGGAGACCCAAAAAATTATAGGACCTTTATTAATCAGTGCAAGCTGCACTTTCTTTGTCGCCCTACGGCCTTCCCTAATTCAACGACAAAAGCTGCCTTTATCCTTTCCAATTTTGGTGGAACCGCTGCAGCCTGGGCTAACCCTCTACTCGAGTCAAACAGCTACCTGCTATATGACTGCGATGCCCTCATCGCAACTATGAACAGGGTTTTTGACACTCGTTACAAATCCCAGGCTACGGACCTTGAGTTCCTGAACTTACGTCAAGGGACATCCTCTCTGTTTACCTATCTTACTAGGTTTAATCAACTGGCAGCCGAAACGGACTGGCCAGAAGAGAAAAAATCGGCAGTCTTTTACAAAGGGCTATCAGAGGAATTAAAAGATGTATTAGCAACCGTACCTACAGTTCCCACGGCTTTTGGTGAACTCCTGGATTTGGTTTTGCAGATCGACGCCCGAAGAGCAGAAAGAAAAGGGGAACGCAAACCAGCAGGTTTGACCCCTCCACTGCTGGAAACCGCCAGTTCTTCCTTGTCCGCCCCTGAACCCATGCAAGTGGGGGCTATACGGGGACCCCTTACTCCAGCCCAAAGGGAACACCGCAGATCTAACAATCTTTGTATGTATTGCGGTTTGGCGGACCATCTACTTAAGGACTGTCCAAATAAAGCTGTTGGGAAGGCGGGAAACGCCAAAACCCGGCGCTAGTAAGAGTCCCTACGCCGGGGGTACATTCTTTGGACTCACACGGGGTCACCTCTGCCCCTGTTAGCTTACCTGTGGTCTTTACAGCGACTCCTGACATCTCTTTTTCTTCTTTAGCCATTATTGACTCCGGCGCCACAGGGAACTACATGGACTTTGACTATGCTAGTTCTCATAATGTGCCTATGGTGTCTAAGGTACGTCCAGAAACCGTTCATGCAGTGGACGGTACCTCCTTGGTATCTGGGTTGGTCACCCAAAACACTTCTCTGGTTCGAATGCAAACCAAAGAAGGGCATACCGAGAACATAACATTCGACTTGATCAAGGCCCCCCAGTTCCGGGCCATTTTAGGGGTTCCCTGGCTTCAACAACATAACATTGCCATTGACTGGGCTAAGGGGGTCGTTCAGTTTCCATCCCCGCTCTGCAATGAACAATGCTTTCTAAGCACTAATGTGTCACCCGATTCTTCCTGTCAAGCATTAGTCGCCTCCACAGCCCTTATCGGGGCTGTTACCACTGCTCCCGATATAACTATTCCATTGGAATATCAGGCCTACCGTGATGTCTTTGACAAGGGTGGAGCCGACCACTTACCACCACATCGTCCATACGATTGCCCTATTGATTTAACACCTGGGGCCAAAATTCCAACTGGCAGAGTGTACTCCCTTACGTTACCAGAGGATAAGATATTAAAAGACTATATTGAGAAAGCCTTGAGCAACGGGTTCATCAGGCCGTCCAGGTCCCCTGCAGCCTCTCCGCTCTTCTTCGTTCCTAAGAAGGAGGGTGATCTTCGCCCTTGCATTGACTATAGGGCCTTAAATTCGGTCACAGTAAAAAACCAGTACCCTCTTCCGTTAATCTCTGTTCTTCTGGATCAATTAGGTACTTCTGTTATATTTACCAAACTGGATCTGAGGGGAGCGTACAATCTTGTATGTATACGCAAGGGGGACGAATGGAAGACGGCGTTCAAAACCCGGTACGGATTATTTGAGTATCTTGTCATGCCCTTTGGGCTATGCAATGCTCCGGCCACGTTTCAGGCCTTTATGAACGATATCTTCCGTGACTGTTTGGACCAGTTCGTAGTAGTCTACCTGGATGATATCCTTATATACTCTTCATCTAGGCAGGCACATAAGGAACATGTGCTTTTTGTTCTGCAGAGACTGCGAGAGAACCATTTATTCATTAAAGCCGAGAACTGTGTCTTCAATACCACTGAGGTTGAATTCCTTGGTTATGATCTCACTAATCAGGGTATCAGAATGAGCCGTTCGAAAGTTAAGGCAGTCTTAGAATGGCCTATTCCCACCTCAGTCAAAACACTTCAGTCGTTCTTGGGCTTCTCAAATTTCTATAGACGTTTCATACACTCCTTCTCCTCCATCTCAGCTCCTTTGACAGCATTGACTAGTTCCAAGCAACCCTTCCGTTGGACTCCTGAGGCACAAGAGGCCTTTGATGCTCTAAAAGAGGCCTTCTCCTCTGCCCCGGTACTACAGCACCCTAATCCACTGTTACCATACTTGGTGGAAGCGGATGCTTCGGGATCCGCTGTTGGGGCCGTCTTATCTCAGCGTTGTCCTGATTCTGGTGAAATACACCCTATAGCTTATTTCTCTAGGAAACTCACTCCCTATGAGAAGAATTACCCCATTACGGAAAGGGAATTGTTGGCCATCAAGGAGGCTTTTTCAGAATGGAGACATCATTTGCTGGGTGCACAGCATCCTGTTACGGTTTTCTCAGATCATCGCAGTCTGTTGGCTTTCAAATCTATGAAATGTCTCACTGCTCGTCAGGCCCGCTGGCACCTCTTCTTTTCACAGTTCAGCTTTACTATCACCTATCGTCCGGCACGTCTCAATACATGTGCTGACGCCTTGTCTCGCCTGCCTCAAGATCCTCAGAGTACCATTCTTGACCGACCTTTGGTTTTACCCTGCAGGGTGGTCTGCGGATGCACCCCACATCCGTCTTTGCGTTCCATAGTTACGGAATGGGTTGCCACTCATGCAAAGGAATGCCTCGACCTCAATCTTGACATTGTTCAGGGGTTGCCTTACATCCAGGGTCGGCTATACTTACCTCCCGGAGAAGCACGTCTTCGTGCTTTTACCTGGTCACATGACTCGATTTCGGCAGCTCATCCCGGTCAACAGAAGACTTTGGAGGCTATTCGCCGTTGGGCTTGGTGGCCCTCGATGTCTAAAGATGTCATTGACTACCTTGCCTCCTGTTCAGTCTGCTCCCAATGCAAAACTACTCGGTCCAAGCCCATGGGCCTCCTACAACCGCTCCCTGTGCCACATAAGCCGTGGTATATGGTATCCATGGACTTTGTAGTGGACTTACCTCCTGTGAACGGCTTCAACACCATCTGGGTTGTGGTCGATTATTTCACGAAACTGGCCTTATTTGTTCCCTGTATCGGTCTCCCGTCTGCCCCAGCATTGGCATCCCTCTTTCTTAAGAACGTTTTTAGGTTCTTTGGCCTTCCCTCTATCATCGTTTCAGACCGTGGGTCCCAATTTACATCACGCTTCTGGAGAGCCTTAACGGCGTCGCTTCAGATCGAGGACCGTTTCAGTTCGGCCTTTCATCCACAAACGGATGACCAGACAGAGAGGGTTAACGCCACCATGGAACAGTATCTCAGGTGTCTCTGTCTTCAGTTCCAGTCGGATTGGTTGGTGATGCTCCCACCGGCTGAATTTGCATACAACAATTCCTTACACTCCTCTTCTGGTGTTTCTCCCTTCTTTGCTTTATACGGGCAACACCCTCGTTCCTTGCCTCTGGATCCGGCTCTTCCAATTGATAACCCGGCAGCTCTGGATTGCGTCCGGAACATGCAGACGGTGCATGACTCAGTTCATGGACACCTATTGAAGGCTCAGAGACGGGCCAAACTCTATGCCGATAAGCATCGGATCCCTGCACCCGATTATACAGTAGGCATGAAGGTATGGCTCTCCACGCGCAATCTGAACATACCTGGCAAACGTGCGCTCCTTCCGAAATTTGTGGGTCCCTATTCGGTGATGGCCGTGATCAACCCGGCAGTGGTGTGTCTTTCTTTGCCTTCTTCGTGGAAAGTGCATCCCGTGTTTCATGTGAGTCTGCTGAAATCATGTATTGCTTCCACCAGGCTGCCTGCTCGTCCTTCTCCAGTGCACGTGGATGGTGACCTGGAATATGAAGTGGCTGGCATACTGGATTATCGTCTGCGCAGGGGTCGTCCTTTCTACCTTGTTGATTGGAAGGGCTATGGTCCTGAGGACCGGTCTGGGAGCCTTTGTGCAATATACATGCGCCTGCCCTTTTGCGCCGTTTCCATGCCCGTAGGGGGTTGGCGCCGTTTTTGGGGGTGGATACTGTTACACCCCGCCGTGCACATCACTCCAGAAGACGGGCTTGTTCTTTAAAAGGTACGCACAAACATGTTTTCCTTCCTTATGGTATGCGGCGCTTCATTCCCCCGTTCCTTTCACAATGGAGATTGCGGCAGGGATTGAACAAACTACGAGTACCATGATGCTCCACTGCACTATCATGTGCCCTGCGCCTCCAATCACCATGCTCTGACGTTTTGCTTTCTCTTTCGGATAAATGCAGTCTTTTCATTCAGCTCTCTGCTTCTGATTGAAGTTGCTGACGCCTTTGAAGTTTCGTCTTCGTCCTTTCTTGAAAATCTGGAATTCTTGACCTTTGCCTGCCTAACGGACCGTCTTGTCTGCTGCTTTGTACTTTACTGCCAGGTTAGTGTACCAGGACCTATTTCTTGTTTTCACGGACTGCCTTGCCAAATCGATTTTGTACTTCTGCTGCCCGCACGTTAACAGGACCCTTTCAAGTCTTGCTCCTAGCCCCGAACAGCACATCTAACAGGATTACCGTCTGGGATTCATTGACATTTCTATCAAGTCTGATCTATTGGACATTGGGAATTGTGTTTACCTTTCTTCAACAAGTGCACAGGGGGACGCTGCGCAGAGTGTGCACCAACCCGGAACTAGTGCGCTCCTCGTGCCGTTCGGGTTAGAACCCTCACTAACATTCCCATTTATTATTTTATACTGCCGTTTTGTTCACCTTGTATTAATCCCAACACTACTAGTGGTAAGGAGTGTTTCTTTCTTATTCCAACCCATTGTCATAGTTCCTTGAATAGTCTTGACAGGGATATTGTCTTGAGGTAGAAATAATCCATCCCCGGTCTGCAATTATAGAACTCATCTCTTCTTCTTTATTTTTACAGCTGGTAAACCGTGTGTTCTCCCCGCTCTTTTGGGTGATCGGGCTCTTGTACTGTTTTAATCAGTAGGGGGTCATATCATTTTAAAGATCTATTCCCTCACAGAGAGGAGGCTCGGTTGGAGGCCCCATCCGAGCTCTTCAATCAAACCCTGCGAATACCGGTCCTGGTCACCTCCTTATCCTCATCCTGGTTGGTGAGTAACAGAAGGGTGTTCTAAAGGCTGTCTTCCATTCGTCACCTTCCTTTATGCGAATAAGATGGTAGGCGCCCCTGAGGTCTAGTTTTGTGAAGATGACAGTGCCTCTGACGGCTTCCAGGATGTCTGAGATGAGAGGCAGTGGATAACGGTCCTTAAGAGTGCATTGATTAAGGCCACGGTAATCGAGACATGGTCTAAGCTCCTTGGAATCCTTCTTGGGAACAAAAAACAGGGAGGCGCCCGCCGGGGACTTGGATGGTCGAATAGTTCCGTTTTCCAGATTGGTATCCAGGTATTCCCGGAGGGCCCTCTTTTCAGGTTCTGACAAGATAAACATTCTTCCAAATGGAATTACAGCTGAAGGTTCAGTATCGATGGCACAACCTTCAGGTCTGTGGGGTGGTAGAGCTTGAACTATGGCAGTTGAAAACACATCTGAATATGCCTGATAGGCCCTGGGAATCTGGATGATGTTAGAGATGTTGACTGGTATTTGTTGATTCTTTGGGAAATCTTCAGAGGCTTTTGGTAAGGTATTCAGGGACAAACAATGGGACATACAATGTTCTGAACCAAGAAACAAGGAGCCTGCTGCCCAATTGATGTAGGGGTTATGTTTCTGTAACCAGGGCATACCTAAAACCATTGGATAGTGGGCAGATCTTAGAACATCAAATTTAACCTTTTCGTGATGGTGGTTTATGGAAAGAAGAAGCTCCTTGGTTTGAAGGGTTATGGGTCTTGAGGACAGGGGTCTTCCATCGATTGCTTCGACAGGTTGCATAATCTCTCGCGTTTCGCATGGGATACGATGAGTTATGACCCAATCCTGATCTATGAATATGCCCATGGCTCCACAATCCACTAATGCCAGGATGGGGTAGGATTCTTTCTTGGAAGGCGATAGAAAGGCCTGTAGAATCACAAGGTTATTTTGTCCAGGAGAGTTCAAGGAAGGAGTTATGTGGAGCAGACATCATTCTCCCGAAACTGTGCCCCATCTAGGATCGGAAGCTGGCCGAACGCTCCAAACGCCGTGGAGGAGTAATAGGGCACTCTCTCACAAGGTGTTTATCGGAGGCGCAATACATGCAGAGACCAGTGTGAATGCGGCGCATCCTTTCTTGTGGGGTAATTGGTCCACGGAAGGCCCCCAGTTGCATAGGTTCTGGATCTGAGGTCAGAGAAACTGCGGATTCTGGGCTAGAAGGATGATCGATGACAGCCTTTGGGAATGATGATTTCGACTTCTTTTTCTCCGCCTTTCTTTCCTGGATTCGAAAATCTATTTGCAAGGAAAGATCCAAGAGGGCCTGGAAGGAATTAGGGTGAGCTACCCTGGCTAGCTCGTCCTTTATTTCTTCATTCAACCCTCTGCGAAAGAGGGTGAAGCTTGCCTCTTGGGACCAATCGGCTTCCTTCATAAGTTGTTTGAAACGGGTGACATAGGTAAGCATATCCTGGGACCCTTGTCTAAAATCAAGTAGACGTTCTTGAGAGCTATAGAGCTGCTCAGGATGATCAAACATGGCCTTTAGGGCTTCCACAAATCCGTTGTAGTCATCCAGGAGGGCGTCGCCCGAATTGACTAGGGGAGTTGCCCAGGTTAATGTGTTGTCAATGAGGTGTGATATCATAAACCCTACCTTAGCTCTAGGGGTGGAAAAGTAGTAGGGCTTGAAGGTGAAATGCACTAGGCATGAATCTAGGAAGGCACGAAGGGTCTTTGGAGAGCCGTTATATTTGTCCACCACTCCTCCCAATAACACACTTTCCTTGGTAGCAAAATCACGAGGCAATACCAGCTGCTTTAAGGCAGCATTCTCAGCTTTAAGGTTTTGAACTTCGGTGGTAAATTCCTGCATGCCTCGCATGAGGTCTTGAACCGCGGCTTCCATCCCTGTATCCGTATTGATTTTTAGGTGTCTCAATATGTCGCAAGTCTCTCCCCTTCTCACCTGTTTTTCCTGTTGGCTTGCGACCTTCTTTTGTGACTTCTTCCGCACAGACCGGGATTTATATAGACCTGTGTGTGGGTCTTCGGATTCCAGCGTGCTTCGTTCAGATTGTCCGGGATGGAACCAGGAAGGAACAATGTCTGCGCGCGGAGGCACGGAAGCCGTGGCTCGAGCACGGCAAAAATCCAGGAAGTTGGGTAAGTTTTTAGGGGGTGAAGGAAAGGAGGAGGAATCAAGGAACCGGGAATAGGGAATTCAGGAAAATAGCCCAGAGCGAACTCCGGCAGCACACGTCCAGCTACGGCGAACAGCAGCATTGAGACGCGCAGCGCCGCAGGGGTGTGTCTGTTTAATAGTGTGTCGAACGCGGGACGTAAATGCTGGCAAGCTACGTTTCGTATACGACGGCCATGTTGAGAGGGCTATTGCCTTCAGAGCTCTATGGGTCAGGGACCAGGAGGTCCAAAAGGGACGTAGGCGACGGTTCATGACAATGGAGGATGAAATGTCTAATGTTTCCTCTTCCAGTGCTGATGGGGAGGCCATGCTTGAATTCAAGAAGCAAGAACTGCTGTTTAGTTCAATATGGCCAAACTAAAAATAGAGCAAGCAGAAAAACAAAAAGACAGGGATCATCAGTTGGAACTGGCCAAGCTTCAAGTTGCCAATGGATCCAAGGGTCCTGGACATGGGTCTGGGGCCTCCTCTCATCCAAGGTTTCCAAAGGATCTGCTCAGTGTGTATGAGGAAAAGAATGACATTATGGCTGAATACATTTGAGTATGCATGTGAGGTTCAACAAGCTGAATATGCTGATAAGATTGCCTGGTTACTTAGCAGACTGCCCCATTCTGGCTGCAGTGCCATTATGGAAATGTCAAAAGCTGAGAGAGCAGATTTTGCAATGTTGAAGCAGACTCTCATCTTAAAGTTTGGAAAGACTCCTGCCCAATACTTAAAGAGGTTCAGAGAGTATAAAAAGAAAGAAGGTGGTACTTGGGCATCGTATGTGACTGAATCCTTAAAAAACTTGACTGGCTGGGTTGAAGGTTATAACGTTCCTACCTTTGAAGGTATGATAAGCCTTATCATGCTAGAACATATTTTTGCATCTTCTTCCCCTAAACTTAAGCAGCACTTGGCAGATTCAAAGGAGATAGATCCTAAGAAACTAACCATTTCAGCAGATTTGGGGGTGTCACATAGAGTGTCCCATAAGGACAAGACTCATCCTGGTAAGCAGGAGGAAGGGAAAAAGTCCAAAGATAAAGAGGGTGGGGAAACTGATAATACCTCCTCCCATAAGGGCCACAAAAGGAAAAATAAGGATAAGACACAAGAGAACTCACAGGGTAGTGGAGGTCAGCCTCCAAAACAGAAGTCTGGTTACAATAAGCCTCCCTATGTAAACAGACCCCATGGATCTTGTTTTGCTTGTGGAGCAACTGACCACGTGAAGGGGGATCCCAGATGTAAGGTTAAACCGTTGAGGGTCCACTCTGCTAATCTGGCCTTCTCCTCCTATGAGGAAGAAGAGGTTACAGGGGCATCCTTCTCTTCAGACTCCTTCCCCAGTGGGATAGGAGCTGAGGTAGTTTTAGTTTCCCTGGGTTCCTGGGAGCCTAAAGTCTCAGAGGCTTATGCTAGGATTCCAGATAACACCAAGCACTACTTTAAAGACAGTGTGCTGATCAATGGAGTAGATACTCCAGCTCTTAGGGATAGTGGGTGCAGTTGAACTGTAGTGGATTCTACCTTGGTAGACCCAGAGGAAGTTGCCAGAGCTACTCTGATGCCAACTAAGTTGGCTGATGGCCCACCTCTCATGTTCCCAGTAATACCTGTAATCTTACTATGAATGGTACAGCAGTCAGGATTCCAGTGAGCATTCAGAGGAGTGTCCCAGGAAAGTTTTTATTGGGCAAGGATCTCAGAGCTTTAGGGCTTGTGGGAGACACTGCTGACAGACCCTGCACAAGGTCTCAAACAAGTGCAGCACTGGCCAAGACCAATGCCAAGCCAAAGGGGAAACCCAAGGCTAAAGGAGGCAGAAAATCAAAAAGAGGGAAAGAAAATATTCCCCCTAACTCACCTACCACTGAGGTGGAGATAGTTGATCAATCACCAGGACCTGACGAGGAGGTGGTGATGCCTGAAGTGTTGGACCCCAATGACCATCCTGAACTAAATTATTTATTAGTAGAAGGTGGTCCTGACAGGGAAGAATTCAGTAAAGGCCAACGTGAGTGCCCATCTCTGGAAGGCCTAAGGAGACAGGCCTGCTCCCAGCTTGAGGGTGAACCTCCTGAGAAGCATCGGATTTATTGGGAAGGTGGGATCCTGTATAGTGAGCCCACAGAGTCTACAGAAGGAGACCATACAAGGTTGGTGGTTCCCCTTACCGTAAGACCCTTCCTCCTGCAGCTGGCGCATGAAGTGCCCCTTGCTGGTCACCTTGGAATTAAGAGGACCAAGCAAAGGTTATCCATGCACTTCTACTGGCCCAAGATGGGGGTGCAAGTAGAAAGTCACTGCAGGAGTTGTGCCTCCTGCCAGTTATCTGGTAAGAGTGGCTCAACAATCCAAGCTCCATTGGTACCACTCCCAGTTGTGGGGGTACCATTTGAGAGGGTAGGGATCAACATTGTTGGTCCCCTTGATCCCCAGACGTCCTCAGGCAATAGGTTTATCCTGGTGCTGGTCGACCATGCCACCAGGTATCCTGAGGCCATCCCATTGAAAACTGTAACTGCCAAGTCAGTTGCAAAGACTTTACTTGGCATCTTTACTAGGGTTGGCTTCCCTAAAGAAGTTGTGTCTGATAGAGGCAGCAACTTTATGTCCAAGTATATGCAGGCTATGTGGAAAGAAATGTGGGGTCACCTACAAGTTTTCTTTCGCCTACCACCCCCAGACCAAGGGTCTGGTGGAAAGGTTTAGCAGGACCTTGAAAAGTATGATTGGGGCTCTGGAAGAACCTCAAAGAAGTAAATGGGATCTTCTATTACCATGCTTACTGTTTGCCTACAGAGAGGTACCACAAGAGGGTGTTGGCTTTGGCCCCTTTGAACTCCTGTTTGGTCAC
Source organism: Ambystoma mexicanum (assembly GCF_040938575.1). Classification (NCBI taxonomy): domain Eukaryota; kingdom Metazoa; phylum Chordata; class Amphibia; order Caudata; family Ambystomatidae; genus Ambystoma; species Ambystoma mexicanum. The sequence goes on from NC_090939.1 coordinate 942,737,698, forward strand.
CCTGTACGGGGACCCTTAGCCATATTCAAGGAGGGGTGGGAGATGCCCACTCCCTCCATCACTACTAACGTAGTAGACTATGATGTAGGGCTCAAAAAAAGGATGGTACTCCTGATGGGTCTGGCTAGTGACAAATTGAAGGCAGGACAAGCTCTGGTGAAACATTGGTATAACCAGAAGGCTTCCCTCATCAACTTTAGACCTGGTCAGAAAGTCCTGATCATGAATCCCATAAGGCCTAGAGCTTTACAGGATAAATGGTCAGGCCCTTACACAGAGGTGGAGTCACTGGGTGAGGTCAACTATTTAGTGGACCTTGGAAGGCTTGGACAGGCTCCAAAAGTGTTCCATGTAAATAGGCTGAAGTGTAACGCTCACCTGATTCTCGCAGAGGCGCCGGTCTTGACTGGGCGACTACCGTATCTTCAAAGGTGATGTGTAGCACCCGGTTGGCTCTTTGGGCTGGACCTCTGTGCACTGTATGCCTGACGTGTAGAGTAAGATGTCTGCAGATAGAAAATATGGGGTTAATGAACTGGGGTTATTGGGGTGTCCCTATCTCTTTCCTCTTCTCCTCTCCTGTAGACCCCCAAAGGTTAACGCTCTCACCTTAGGTAAGTGAATGCCGAGCTCTCCATCTGCCTCGGGGCAGGGTGCTGTAACCAGTTTCTTCACTGGATAGGTAGCGCAGGCCTCTTGACTTCAGAGGACTGCTGTCCGTCGTTTACTGCACGAACGGTAAGTTTCGAGTCATTCAAATGTCTTTAAAGTCTTTAGTAATGATGTCTCTTGTTTTGCAGGGTTCCGGCGATGGCGGACGACAGGCTGAAGTGAGTTGAAGATGGAGCCCGTGTGATGAATAGAAGCGCCTGGAAGCACGTAAGTAAGCGCTTGTTGCCTGCTTCACGATGCGCTCTAACTGTCTTTTTATTTTGCAGGTACGAGTTCGGAGCGGCTGCAGGGTGCCGGAATACCCACTGGATTAGATGTGGAAAGGAGTAATGGCACGTGAGTATTAAAGTTCCCCAATGTCTTTAAACGCACCTTGTTTTGTCTTTCAGATGCGGGATGCAGCGCCGAAGGCCTCCGGAGCGTGCGAAGAGTTGGTAAGATTTTGCCTTTCAGATGCCGGAATGCTAACCTGTTCTTTCTTGTCTTTATAGGTGTTGCTGAAGACTGGATTCAGGATGGTAAGCCTTTGCCTTTCAGATGCCGGAATGCTAACCTGTTCTTTCTTGTCTTTATAGGTGTTGCTGAAGACTGGATTCAGGATGGTAAGCCTTTTTCCTTAGGCCCAGGACCGGATGCAGAAGACACGATGAGCGTTCTGCTGCAGAGGTTGCAGAATAACGCAAAGCAAGATTCATCCACCGGGTGTGGTTTAAATAGCCTCCTGTAGTGCTTAGGTGTCTCCTTCCACAGCCACGCCTAAGTAAGAAAAGAGTTCCTGGTAAGAAAAGAGTTCCTGCCTTCCAGAAGAGTTCCAGTGTTCTGAATCTAGGGAGTGGCTCCAGCCCCACCCAACAGGAAAAGTAGTTCCAAACAGAAGAGGATCAGAGGCTCAACTGGCAGGCAAGTAAGCAGCATGGTCTGCTGAAGGTAAGTCCACCCAAGCATTATGAGCCCGGCGCTTCCAGCGCTGGGACTGGGCATATTTATGAGCCTGGTGCCACTGGCGCCAGGACTGGGTCCAAAAGGTCCCAATTGGGACTGGTTGGCACTCGGAACCTGGGTTATGGATCTGCTTCCAAGGGAGTTGGGAAAACCCTGACCTTTTGGAAGCAGAGATCATGACAGTACCCCCCCTCAAGGCCCCTCCCAAACCGGGCTTCTCCGGGGGTTTTGGCTTGTCAGGAAATGTTCGGTGAAATCTTTTGATTAGGCGAGGAGCGTGGACATATTCAGCAGGTTCCCAGGATCTCTCTTGGGGGCCGTAGCCTTTCCAGTCAATTAGGTAGAATAGTTTAGATTTGGAGATCTTGGAGTCCAGAATGCTTTTGACTTCAAACTCGAGTTCTCCATCCACTAGGATAGGTTTTGGAGATTTGGTTAGTCTGGTTTGAGGTTGCACGGGTTTTAATAGAGAGACGTGGAAGACCGGATGTATCTTCATGTGCGGGGGCAAGTCTAACTTGACCGCTACTGGGTTTACTATGGTAGTGATGGAATAGGGACCAAGGTATCTTGGGTTGAATGTGCGTGGCCCTTTTAGAGATAGATATTTGGTGGATAACCAGACTTGATCCCCTACTTGATAGTGAGGAGCTTCCTTCCGATGTTGATCTGCTCCTTTCTTGTATTGTTCTTTAGCCCTTTGAAGGTGAAAAACAGCTTCCTTAAAGGCTTGGGTGATTGTAGAATGCAGGTAGTCTACTGCTGGTGTTTCAAGATCTTGGAGGGGATCCAACTCCGAGGTTCGAGGGTGACTGCCGTACAAAAGAAAAAACGGGGTTTTCCCAGTTCCCGAATGGACAGAGTTATTGTAGGCATACTCGGCTATCCAAAGGATATCTTTCCAAGTTTTTTCAGTTTGTTGCAGCATGCAGCGTAAATACTGTTCCAGAGTTTGATTGGTCCTCTCGGTTTGTCCGTCGGTCTGAGGGTGGTGACTGGTCGATAGTCTCACATCAATTTGAGCCGACCGACAGCAACTTCGCCAAAAATGAGAAATAAATTGACTACCTCGATCCGAAATTAGAACCGAAGGAAAACCGTGCAGTCGGACGATGTTTTCGAGAAATTCTCGGGCCAGAGTTGCTGCTGTTGGCAAGCCTTTGAGCGGAATGAAATGCGCCATCTTGGAGAATAAGTCCACGATTACTAGAATCGTATTGTATCCGGAGCATGGAGGTAGATCGGTGATGAAGTCCATAGAAAGCGTATGCCAAGGGCGAGGTGGGATGTCAATAGGGCGTAAGAGGCCTGCTGGTCTTTCCTTTTGACTCTTGTTTTGGGCGCATACTCCACAGGACATTATAAAGTCTCTGATATCTTTTTTCCAAGACGGCCACCAGAAGTAGCGCTTGATCTTTTCTGAGGTCTTGGCTATACCGGGATGACCTTCCATTAAAGAGTCGTGATAACAAGAGATTACTTTTTTCTGTAAATCTGTGCTGGGTAGGTATAATCGTTCTTGGAAATACAATAAGTTGTCCTTTACTGCAAAGTCCTTTCCCTGCAGATGCCAATTCTGTATGTCTGCTGGAGTTACAAGTTGCCTGGCTTTATCCTTAACTTCCTCTATGGATTCTGTGGCGATTACACCCAGAATTCTTTGGTCGGGAATGATTGGTACAGGTTTAGGGTTGACCAAGTGTTCTTCCACTCCCATCCGAGAAAGGGCATCGGCTTTACCGTTCTTTGTACCAGGTCGATAGGTAATTATGAAGTCAAACTCGGCAAAGAATAATGCCCAACGGAGTTGTCTAGAGGATTGGGCTTTTGCGGTCTTCAAATATTGCAGGTTTCGGTGATCCGTAATCACAGTAACGGTGTGTCGGGCCCCCAGCAGATAATGCCGCCAAGCCTTAAAGGCAGACTTGATAGCCAGAAGTTCCTTGTCAGTAATCGTGTAATTGATTTCAGGAGGCGAGAATTTGCGGGACCAAAATGCCACGGGATGCAACTGATTGGTTACCGGGTCCTTTTGTGATAGAACTGCCCCCATGGCAAGGCTTGAAGCATCAGTTTCCACGATGTAGGGGAGTTCGGGGCGAGGGTGTTTTAAGATTGGTGCAGAGATAAATTTAGTCTTCAAATCCTGGAAAGCTTGTTCCGCCTCGGTAGACCATTCAAAACGTTTGTTTTTCTTTAACAAGGCAGTGATGGGCTGGACTATTCGAGAGAATTCGGGGATAAACCTGCGGTAAAAGTTAGCGAAGCCTAACATGCTTTGCACACCTTTTACGGAGGATGGTGATGGCCATTTGAGAACTGCATCGACCTTCTTTGAATCCATACGCACTCCGCCAGGTGATAATATGAATCCCAAGAATTCAACTTCAGTCACGTTGAAAACACATTTTTCCAACTTAGCGAAAAGTTTGTGTTGACGCAATCTTTCGAGGACCATTTTCACGTGTTTCCGATGTTCAGATTCCGATGAAGAATAAACGAGGATGTCGTCGATGTAAACAACAACACATACATCTATGAGCTCTCTGAGGACATCGTTCATAAAATATTGAAAGGCGGCCGGGGCATTGCAAAGTCCGAAGGGCATGACCTGATATTCAAATAGCCCATACTTGGTGCGGAAGGCCGTCTTCCATTCATCGCCGTCTTTTACTCGTACCAAGTGGTAAGCTCCTCTAAGATCCAGCTTTGTATATATGCATGCTTTTCTGACTTGGTCCAGGAGTTCAGGGATCAAAGGTAACGGATATCTATTCTTAACGGTGATCTGGTTCAGGGAGCGATAATCGATACAAGTTCTAAGGTCTCCTTCCTTTTTTGAACGAAGAACAAAGCTGAAGAAGCAGGGGACTTGGAAGGACGAATAAACCCATTTGCCAGGTATTGATCCAGGTATTGTCGAAGGTGAAGGTTCTCAGGCTCGGTGAGGGCATAAATTCTACTACAAGGAGGAGTAGATCCAGGTATCAGGTCTATCTGGCAGTCATAAGACCTATGAGGAGGTAGAGAGTTAGCCTGATCCTTCCGGAAAACATCTTGGTATTCTAGGTATTCGGGAGGTAACTGGGGAGTCTCTGAAGAAATTGCGGCCAGTGCAACACCAGGTGGAGGGTGACAAGTAGAGACACATTCTGGAAACTGGACCGTTCTTGCTCGCCAATCGATCAGAGGATTGTGTTTCTCTAACCAAGGTATTCCTAGAATAATCTGAAACTGAGGGGCCTTGATCACATCGAACACGATCTTCTCATGGTGTCCATCTTGACTTACTAGCGTCACCTCTTGAGTGGTATGCGTTACTGGCCCGGAGGCTATCTCCGTACCATCCACCGTAGTAATGATGTCCTTTACAGCCTTGGGACAAAGAGTTAGATTCATCCTCAAAACCATTTCATGATCCACATAATTGCCGATGGCACCGCTGTCGACGTAAGCTTCAATTGCATGTAATCGATCCGGATTATCAGGGCTAATGAGGACCATAGGTATCACGAAATGCGAGGTCACGGAACTGGTTTTCACGCTCGGCAAGAGGACCTCTATTCTTGTCGGGCGAGGTTGTTTCCCTGCTCAGAGTTTGTAACTTTGGTAACTGCAGCTCCTACTGCCTTCTTGGCAGGTTTCACCGGACAGTCTCGAAGAAAGTGCCCTGAGTTTCCGCAATATAGGCATAATTGCAATTGTTTCCTCCTTTCCCGCTCCCTTTGTGTTAGAGGACCTTTCAGACCCCCTATTTGCATGGGTTCCCCGGAGTCTACTCCTTTGGAAGGAGTTGGCGGTTTGGAAAATACTCGAGCATCAAACTTGGAACGATCGGCCTTCCTGTTCTGCAGCCTGTGATCTATTTGAACGACCAAGTCTATATAATCCGAACAGTCTTGTGGGGGATTCACTACTTGGGCTAAAACGTCTTTGAGCTCTCCACGTAGACCTCTATAAAACAGCGTAATCCTTTTGTCCTCAGGCCATTGAGTTTCCACTATTAGTCTATTGAAAGATGCAATATAAGCCAAAAGGTCTTGATTACCCTGTCGCAACGAAAGAAGCTCATTGTCCAAGGCCTGCCCCTGTGAATGTCTTGCGAACAGTTTTTCCATACTAAGCTGAAAGGCTTGAAAATCATGGAGAACCGGATCATCTTGATTAACTAGAGGGATCGACCAGTCTGCCGCATTGCCACTAAGGTACGAAAGTACAAAAGCTACTTTTGCTTGATCAGTTGGAAAGGCTGCTGGCCGGCATAAGAAGTGCAACCGGCACTGATTGATAAATACTGCAAACCTCTTTGGGTCACCAGAAAATCGTTCGGGCGGAGCCAGAGGTATATTCCCAGGTAGGTTGATCTGCACTGGATTCATAGAGGATGTTGAAGGAAGATTTGCCCCTGATGCGGGTAACGGGGTCTGTCCGGCTTGTGACTGTAGCACTTGTCTAGCAAGATTGTCTGTTCTCTCCTTGGAAATAATTAGTTCCCTTCTTAGAGCATTCGTTTCCTGACGAGCTGCATGCACTTCTGCCCTTAATTCCCCAAGTAACCGGGCTAGGGGGTCAGTATCCGAGGTTTCCATAGCGCCTGGGCGAGAGTTTTGCGGTAGGCTTTGCGTTCTGTAACGCTCACCTGATTCTCGCAGAGGCGCCGGTCTTGACTGGGCGACTACCGTATCTTCAAAGGTGATGTGTAGCACCCGGTTGGCTCTTTGGGCTGGACCTCTGTGCACTGTATGCCTGACGTGTAGAGTAAGATGTCTGCAGATAGAAAATATGGGGTTAATGAACTGGGGTTATTGGGGTGTCCCTATCTCTTTCCTCTTCTCCTCTCCTGTAGACCCCCAAAGGTTAACGCTCTCACCTTAGGTAAGTGAATGCCGAGCTCTCCATCTGCCTCGGGGCAGGGTGCTGTAACCAGTTTCTTCACTGGATAGGTAGCGCAGGCCTCTTGACTTCAGAGGACTGCTGTCCGTCGTTTACTGCACGAACGGTAAGTTTCGAGTCATTCAAATGTCTTTAAAGTCTTTAGTAATGATGTCTCTTGTTTTGCAGGGTTCCGGCGATGGCGGACGACAGGCTGAAGTGAGTTGAAGATGGAGCCCGTGTGATGAATAGAAGCGCCTGGAAGCACGTAAGTAAGCGCTTGTTGCCTGCTTCACGATGCGCTCTAACTGTCTTTTTATTTTGCAGGTACGAGTTCGGAGCGGCTGCAGGGTGCCGGAATACCCACTGGATTAGATGTGGAAAGGAGTAATGGCACGTGAGTATTAAAGTTCCCCAATGTCTTTAAACGCACCTTGTTTTGTCTTTCAGATGCGGGATGCAGCGCCGAAGGCCTCCGGAGCGTGCGAAGAGTTGGTAAGATTTTGCCTTTCAGATGCCGGAATGCTAACCTGTTCTTTCTTGTCTTTATAGGTGTTGCTGAAGACTGGATTCAGGATGGTAAGCCTTTGCCTTTCAGATGCCGGAATGCTAACCTGTTCTTTCTTGTCTTTATAGGTGTTGCTGAAGACTGGATTCAGGATGGTAAGCCTTTTTCCTTAGGCCCAGGACCGGATGCAGAAGACACGATGAGCGTTCTGCTGCAGAGGTTGCAGAATAACGCAAAGCAAGATTCATCCACCGGGTGTGGTTTAAATAGCCTCCTGTAGTGCTTAGGTGTCTCCTTCCACAGCCACGCCTAAGTAAGAAAAGAGTTCCTGGTAAGAAAAGAGTTCCTGCCTTCCAGAAGAGTTCCAGTGTTCTGAATCTAGGGAGTGGCTCCAGCCCCACCCAACAGGAAAAGTAGTTCCAAACAGAAGAGGATCAGAGGCTCAACTGGCAGGCAAGTAAGCAGCATGGTCTGCTGAAGGTAAGTCCACCCAAGCATTATGAGCCCGGCGCTTCCAGCGCTGGGACTGGGCATATTTATGAGCCTGGTGCCACTGGCGCCAGGACTGGGTCCAAAAGGTCCCAATTGGGACTGGTTGGCACTCGGAACCTGGGTTATGGATCTGCTTCCAAGGGAGTTGGGAAAACCCTGACCTTTTGGAAGCAGAGATCATTACATGAAGGCTTTCATCCCAAGAGTTGAAATCGCAGCACTGCTATTGGCTTCAGATGTTGAGGAAGAGGAGTATGAACCTCTTCCTGACCTATTCCAAGGCAGTCCTTCAGATAGCTCCATTGAGGGTGTCCGAGTGGCCCCTCACCTGACTCAGGCTGAAGTGAGAAGTTTGCTTAGGCAATTTTCCCCCCTGTTTTCACAGTCCCCTGGTTTGACACCTTGGTGCAAACATAACATAGACTCAGGAGACAGTGTACCTACCAAAAGTAGGGGAAACAGGATGTCGGACAAGGTAAGGTCTTACATTAAGACAGAGGTCAATAAAATGTTGGATCTTGGGGTGATTGAACCCTCTAGTAGGTGTTGTGTGGGATCTAAGGAAGCTGAGGCCCTACCTCTATGGGACCCACTTCACTGTGCAGACTGACCATAAGCCCTTAAAGTGGCTAATGAACATGAAGGGAGAGAATCCAAAGTTGCTTAGGTGGTCCATAAGTCTGCAAGGCTTTGACTTCACTATTGAGCACAGGCCCGGTGTCCAACATAGCAACGCTGATGGGTTGTCCAGAATGTTTAACCAACCTGAAAAAGAAACTCATCCAGGGGTGGATTAGTTCCCCCTGTCCTTAGTCTGGGGAGGGCGAGTGTTAGGAAAGATTTCATAATTGTATGTAATTTTCCCTCCATGTGTCAACCCCCAAACTTTTTTCTGCTGTTTTACACCCTGGTCTAGACTTTGCCAGAGAAGCACAGCCCTCAGCTGCACTCCTCTGGGCTTTCTCTCACTTTTTATGGGAAAACTGACATGCCCTTAAGACAGTCAGTACTGGGAGACTTTGTTTCCCTTAGTCCTTTCCTCATGTTGCAACTTTTGTGCAACATGTAACAAGAGTGCAATGTAACTTACTTTACAGCACCTTTGGGTCTCTAATCTTTCCAAAGGCCCTAGAAACTCTCGATGGACTTTTTATGAACTGTGCAGATGTGTCTTAGGCAGGACTGGTGGCAGCTAGCGTTTTCATGTATTTTTAACCCTTTCTTGCCATGTTAACTGCGCTTACCGCGCTTGCCACGAATAGGTGGCCTGGCTCCAAAATGGCCATGTGTAGTGATACACAAAATTGCAAATTTGCCAATCAGGGCTTTAGATGACAGCATTAGCCGCTGAAAGCCAATAGTTTATTCAAAGTATGTGCCAAAAATGCTGACAGTAGTCTGTTGTAGCACTTCCATTACGCAGTAGTGAGCTACAAGGAATATGCAGGCCTAGTAGGAGTGGTAGGTCACATTATGCATTGTAGATAGACAGGCAGGGCGAAGGCCCCAGTTCTGTAGCTAATAGAAATTATTGGAGTGTTTGGAACATTATGGCACCTATATAGCGCTTAGATAGCCAATCTTAAGCGCTATGAACACTAAGCTATGAGTGCATGCCTTTTAGAGCTTGCTCAGATAGGCTTAATTCATCTCGACTTCTCTTAGAATATTCTGCCTTTCTAACTGTAGCCCTGCATGGTTTCGTAAACAAATCCTCTTTTCTCTGGGAAGGCACTGATAAGACATTCCTGAGTTTTCGCGCAGATGGGCTCCAAGCAGAGAGGGGCACAGGAAAGGAGCACAGTGGAAATTCACAGAGTTGGGTTTTTCCATGAGCAAGCCTATATTTTGCACAGGGAAGGTTCTGGAACTGTGCGTCATGGACTGGCAGCGCGAGATTATAAAAATGCATGCCCACATGACTCAGGTGGGAGATCGATCTGTGGACTTGGTTCGAGCAAAATCGAGTGTCCAGAACCTGCTGCTCTGTCGGCACCCTGCAGTGCTGTCCTCTGAGCGGGGCTGGCTACAGCTAGCTTATGAGGGCCAGGGTCTCCCAGTGCTGATTGAAGGGGCGTAAGACTGTGTTTCTCTATGTTTCTCTAAGTTCTATGTTTCTCTATATTTTGTATTTCTCTAAGTTTTGTGCTTTGTAATCTTCTCTAACTTGAATCCCAAGATGTTGCTGAAATTCACTTTTTAGAATAAATGCTAAACCTTTTTGAAGGTGTCATTTGTCACTAGCATGAGTTCACTGCTCGGCACAATAGAACCTGTATTTTGGGCTGAATTGGGTAATTTGTGCTCTCAAGGGCTGGTCCCAAGGACGATGTTCCCAATATCAAGACATTTGGTGGCAGCTTGGGGATTTGTGCAGAGCAGTGCCTTGCTGTGAAATGACAAATTGTGTGAGAGAACACAGTGCAGAGTGAGGAGCAGGCTGTCGCATTTCCTTGGTGGTCTCACTGCAGCTCTGAGACTTCAAAAAGACAGCATGTTGGAGTCGGCTTGCCGCGGCCGATAGCTTGTGTGGTTAAGACTTTCCCCTTCAGTAAATCAGTCGTGGCTGACTTACTGCTTGGGAACGAAGCCAGGGAGCACAAGGCGATAAACAAGCGGGAAATGGCTTTGTTTAAAGCGCTCCGATGAATGGTCAAGAAAGATTTATGTTCAATTAGGAAAGAATTTTATCAGACGGTTTCCCCAGTTTAAAGTTGCAATTTGAAATGCAAAGTAAGACGAAAGCTTGCTCTATTTTGGCATGAGGGCAGGAAAATAGTTGCGAGGATTTGACATGCAAATTGTGAATAGTAATTTTAACATTGTAATCCAGCCCCAGTGTGCTAGCGGGTGGGGGGCTGTAATGTAAGGAGGCGAAGGTTCGCTTTTTAAATGTATGCTTTTGAAGTGTTGACATTCCTGAAGATAACGTGGGAATGAGCGGAGTTTAGGAGAAAGAGTAACATCTGTGTTGAGAGCCTAAAGGGCTTGTTTTTTGGCAACTGTAAATTCGATGTGCTGGTGGTGCATTCTGTTTAAGGAAACACACTAAAATGGTTACATTGCATTTTAGCTGTGCCATGCTTACAATGGGTGGGAGACTCACTTAAAAAAGAAAGTGAGTGAATGGTATTTGGATTTTCGATTTTTGTGTATTGATTTGGAATTGCAGAATCAGTTTGCAATGGTTTGGGGAAAAAGACAATTTATATTTTTCTAAATTGCCCCTAAATTGCCCCTAGAGTATGTGACTGCTTCCCACGGTATGCCATGGATTAAAGTACTGTTGCGTTATAAGTGATGTATGTTTTGGAAATAGTGACCTGTTAACTGTGATATATGGTGAAAAATGTTGTTGACACATTAACAGCCCACAAGCAATATAGAGTGTGGGTTGCTCTTGCAGAGAAAAAACGTGCAGGGAGCTGCATTACACATGACATGTTTTAAATGCACTGAAATAATTGGTTTTAATTTGTCAATGGTACAACAGAATGGAAAATCTGTGTGTGATAAGACAGCACAAAGATTTAGTGGGTTGCGGGTTCTTTTGAAAGATCGCACATTGCATTGGAGTGAGTTTGTGAAGCCAAACTACAAGGTTACGAGGAAAAGGAAAAATGTATGCCTTTACATGGGACATTGATCAGTTTAAAACAGGCTAAAAGACGCTTTGCCATTTTGCAAAATTACATGGAGTAGAATCTGATGACAAGAAATGTGCCTCTTTTGAAAATAAGAGTCTTGCTGTCCAGAGCTTGTGCCTTGAAGATAACTTGCACTGTCTTGGGCGAGGTGCGCGAAAGGAAAAAACTGTTGGAGGAAGGCAGGAAAGCAGAATGCTGCGCTCCTGTTCAGTAAAATGGTGTTTATAGAAGCTGGCAGATATGGGAGCTTTTCTGAGTTGCTGAAGCAGTGCAGGAAACAGTTAATCTGGATGAACTGTCTGAAATGAGGGCCTTCCATTGAAGCTGCCCCAGTTTAAGAGTTATAGGCAAAGAGATAAGCTTGCTGCGTGTGTATGGCACTGCCATGTGCACAGGAAAGATAAACAATGACATTCCTGCATTCCATCCCCTGTGAGAGACACCGTCAGTGTGAGCAAAGACTGAGGAGGGGGGTGCCAAGACATAATGCTGAAACAGAACTGAAGGCAATAATTGCTGTGAGTGAGAAGATGAAAAAGAGCGCACTCTACCTTACACATGCTGATGTACGCATGCTTTCTGACACTGGCATGCAATAACAGAGCTGATCAGAAGTAAAGAATTTGCCCACTATCAACACGGGAAGGAAAATAAATGCTGCATGCAGAATGGGCGCATTGCGCATCTGAACATTTGGGGAACCTGTGCATCTGTGAATGGGCTAAGAAAAGACAGCTGCCCATTTCAAGAGACATTGCTGTGCAAGCTGCATCCCCATGCGCCATGTGATGTGATGTCAAGAGACATTGCCGTGCAGGCTGCATCCCAGTACTCCATGTGATGTGAACTGAAGTAAAGCGCTGTGCACTGGAGAAGAAACCTCTAGGCGCTTTGAGAAGTGAAAATGCACAGCTGCATAAATGCAAGCTACATTGCCAGGGCTGGAGTAACTGACAAAGACATTATGGTGTTCCAGATGGAAGCAAAACTGACAAAGGTAGCCGTTTTGCAAGAGACAACATGCAGAGCGGGGCTTTGGAGTATAACATGAACACTGCACATTAGCCATGATCCAGAAGCCTCACGGCTTAGTGCAAGAATGAATGATTTGTTGAAGCAAATAAAGGAACTGACTTAGACTATCGCGCTCAAAGGGGTGGCCCAAGAAATCAGCAGACACCCTTTGGGAAAATGACAAGTGGAAAACCAGAGGCTTGAAAGACACTAGCTGTATGGAGAAAAATAAACAAAGCTGCTTGTGCAACTGCAGGCGGTATGGGACTGAAGGACTTTACTTTTGAAAAATGGAGTGATGCCAGCAGGGCAACCTAAATCAAGATCATGAGACACTGGAAGCAAGTTGGCGCCTGGCATTCGTGATCCCTTTGGTAAAAAAGAAAAGCATTGATCCATTGAGAAGTGCGACCTGGGTACTTATTATATGGCTTTTGTAAAATCACAGATCAGTCTGAAGTACCATTGACCAACTATGATCGCATTGCACAAATGAGTTTGTGACTAGGCAATTACACCCCGTATGGTTGAGTGTAAACAAGCCCCCAGTAACATGCAGAAGGGTGACAAATAATTGTGGTAGCAATGATAAAGTGTGTAGTTACCTGATGAGACTTCTGAAGGTGGGGGTGTTGTTAAGGGAAGGGGTGGATAACGCTGATATTGTAGTTTTGATGACATCCTAACGTGAAGAACAATGACATTGTACTTTTGATGAAATCCTAATATTTCTGTTTGTATTTTGCCCAGGCAAAAAACCAAGACAGTTGCGTGCCGTGATTGGGATAGATGTGTGCAATTTGCGGGTGACACTGATCAGTCAAGCAGACGCATTCTCAGAGAAAGTGAGTCACTGCGAGATGGTATGTGAACTTTGAACCTGTCCTGCACCGCACTCAATGCTGCTAACATGCATGACGTATGAGGACACTTGTTCTGCAACCTGTGAGAAGTGTCCAACAGAGTAATAACTTTTGCTGAACTGGCACGGTGCAGACTTGGCTAGTTATCAAACATTTGATGCTGCACATTCAAATGATTCAGTTGCTGGAAATAACTTGGTTGATATGTTTTGCCTTTCTTGTTTAAAGGACTGTGGACAATGGGTTGTGGACTGTGACATCATGCACCACAAACAGCTGTGTGACACAGCACTTGAATGCTAACACATTGAAAAATGGTTTTTAAATGCACTTTTTGAGATGAATCTGAAAAAACGAAATGTTTTGCTCTTCCAACTGAATTGCTTTAACCAGAGATGCTTTGCTTTTTTGAAAAAAAAAAAAACTTCTAAGTTGCACATAGGCGGGAAAATGATTTATGAATTGTTGGGGCAGCAGGATTATGCAAGCAGGAGCATAATATATTTTGAGATAAAATGAGTGCGCACACCAAAGTTAGTTGTGCGTAGGTTAAGGTTCTTAATTTGTAGTAATGCTGCCAAGTGTGTGAGCTCTAATTTGAGATGGTAACCTTTGAAACACTGAATACTTTTACAGCCAGCCTTAAGGCGGGTAAATGAAACCATGACTGACTTGATGTTTGATTTTATGACACATAGGCCCTCATTACGACCCTGGCGCTAAGTGAAAAACGATGGCGGTAAATGGTTACCGCCATCGTTTTCCGCTAGGTCCGATCATGACCCGTGACCGTTAACTACGATGCCATTAGCGGCATCGTAGTTAACGCTGCCGCTAACTGCGCCAATGGCGCGCGCACGCGACCTCCCACACCGTACTTAGCGCCATGGCGTAAAGGTACGCGAATGCCGACCCAAGCGGACATGCACCTAACGCCATCACCCAGCCCGTTAAGTACCTTACCGCCATGGTGCTAATTACGCCATCGCGAACCAACCGTAAAGGGCCTTGTGCAGTGAATCCAGCTGCCACAGGCGCACAGAATCAGCACAGGTGGAGGCAATACAGAGTCAGGAAGTACAAAATGAGCACACCCAACCCCTTCCCAGACCCAGTCACACTCCACAATGATTCCAATAGGACTAGCAATGTTGGGGCTGGAGGACCTGATAGCAATGCAAGTGCTACAACTTCAACTACAACAACAACAACAATAGGCTGCACAGAGGAGACGCAGGAGGAGAAGGAGGGCAAGGCAGGGCCAGCAAGCCCCACCAGCACAGCCAGTGGCACCACGCAGGCAGCCCACAATCCCACGCATCAGAGCCAGTCCATTCAACCTCACCGCTGAGCAGATCCACACCCTGTACCGTTTGGACCGGGACACCATCAACACCATCGTATACATGATACACAAACAGCATGATAGAAACACCAACCGCCATCCCACCCCTACTGAATACCCCACCTGGCTGTGAGTAGCAGAGACAACGGAGCCAGATCATACCCTAAAGCAGCACAAACCTCAGCTGACACCACTAAACCTAATGCCCGATGTATGCAGCCCCACCACGTGAATGAAGGTGTGCCCCAACATTGACACAACCATCTGCAAGTGCATTGTACCAATTCACACCACATTGACCTCAACGAAATGCACCTACATGCACGTCACCAGACACCATCCACTGAAAGGCCTGTCCCCATAACTGCGCACGAATGAGGCACATGACGGACAGAAACATCAACACACCATCACACAGACAGCAAGGCCCACAAAATGTCCCTATCAACATCAGTATTGCTCACTGGGGTCATGATGATGCTGACAGCAATGTTGCAATGATGTGAGCGTTGACCTCACAGGACACGTGCCAGGCCACCAAAACAAACGGCATGAACGAACACAGTGGATGGACACTCACAAGGCACTTGACCCCCCTGCATACATTGGTTGATGGCATGCACCACATTCCATAGGAGCCATGAGCATATACTGGTCGCATAGTGTGAATCAATTAGTGCATTCAAAAGAGGTCCGAAGTAACAGTTGGATGCAAGCCATGGTGGCACGTCATGTTTTGAAATAGACGTCATGACTGACACATACATTCTCGCCCACATACAGGTGATGCAGGCTATCCCCTGAAGAGGTGGCCCCTTACACCAGTCCGGAACCCACAGAACCAGCACGAGGAGGACTCCAACCGTGCACATACACGTACCCGTGTGGTGATTGAGCAGGCTTTTGGCCTATTGAAGGCACGGTTTCGCTGCCTCAGCAGGTCTGGTGGGGCACTCCTGTACCGCCATGAGAAGATGGCAAAGATCGTCATGGCATGTGTCATGCTACACAATATGTGCGTCAGACGCAATGTGCCCCTGCCCCCTGATGCTGAACTGCAACCACCTGTCGATGAGGATGATGAAGGTGGGGATTCGGCAGCACCTCGTGGAGGCGGCGATGCACAGGAGGGGCGTGAAATGCGTAGTACTCTGATCAACCAATTATTCTAGCACACGCGAATGGGGGGTGTCACCTGGAGATGACGATTGTGGCACTGTGTGCGTCTGTTATATGGACACTGGGGACTGTTTACCAATAAATCACACATACGCAATGAGCAATGTCCACACATCTGATTTGTGCAAATATGAAAAGTGTATTGTGAAAGTGATTTTGTTGAACACACCCACTCCCCCCTCCCCCCTGAACTCCCCAACACACCCACTCCCCCCTCCCCCCTGAACTCCCCAACACACCCACTCCCCCCTCCCCCCTGAACTCCCCAACACACCCACTCCCCCCTCCCCCCTGAACTCCCCAACACACCCACTCCCCCCTCCCTCCTGAACTCCCCAACACACCCACTCCCTCCTCCACCCTCCCCCCTGGAATCCCTACAAAGGTGTGAGTAAGTCTGTGCAGCAGTGTCTGATGTAGGATTTCTCCACTGTCCGGCCACTATTGGCAGCCCCCTCCCCTGGCCCCCGGGGCACCCCTGCCTGTGCTGCGCAGGTTCCTCCCCGATCGGCGGATGGGGCTGCTTGGTGTCGAGCTGGCAGCCGAGGAGGTTCCTGCCTGCTCATTTGGACGCATGTCCCGAATTGTCTGCACAAGTTCAGTGATGACGTGCCGCACAGCGGCGAGTTCTGCGCAGATGTCCTTTGTGGAGGACTCTATAGCAGCCTTCACTGTCTCCGCACATTTCTCCATTGCTGCCGTTGACCCCCCACATTCTGCAACATGCTCATTGAGGAGCGAGGATAGTTGCTGCTGCCGGGTGACGATCTCCTCCAGGCTTAGTTGTTCTTTCTGGCCCATAGCTAATGGCAGTGGTATTCCCATTGGGCTGCTCACCTCCTGCAGCGGGGATGGAGAGCCTGGCCAATCGTCATCCTCTGACTGCCCCTGTGTAGCACCCGCATGCGGGCTGCTTAGGGACAGGTAGGGGGAATGAGGGTGGGCAGTGGGGCTTCCGACATCAAACTCCTCAATGATCCCTGCTTCGCTATCGGAGGAGGCTGCGATGGCAGCAGTTTCCCCAATAGTGCTGCTTGCAGCAGAGCCTGTCCCTTCTGTGGGCACGATTTGGGTAATGTCTGCTGCTGCTGCTGCTTCTGTGCTGCCTGCTGGGGTGGCTGTCAGTGCCCTGTCCTGTTTTCCTGGCATGGATTTTGGCTGCTGTGGGGTTTTCCTCGGGACGGCAGAGGTGGAGGGTTGTGGTGTTGGCACAGTTGTCCTGGCCCTCTTGGTGGGTGTGGAGGCAGTGGTGTCCTCATCCTCAAGGTCGGAATTTGAGCCTGTGGTGGAGCAAAGGAGGGAAAGTGTTATTGATGGGTCTGTGGACATTGGGCGGGCATTGTGACGACTGACGTCTTATCAGTTAGTACATGCGGCACATTTGAGGCAGGGGAAAACAGGTTGTCTCCCTTTTGTGTGGAAGTAGCATGGAGGTATGTGGGTGCCTGCAGTTAGGGTGTGCATACTGCATGTGTACAGGGTGGAGATCGGATGTATCTGTGGGCAGTCTCCTGCTGATGTGTTGCATTTACACTATGGGGCAACATTGTACTTCACATGAATGGACTTTGGTGAATTTTGCATGGCTTGATTTGAGCCACCTACCTGCATCGCCTGATGTCGGGGCTCCTCTCTCCATTCCTCCTACTCCTTCTATGCTCTCCATTCCGATGGTGGAGGCACAGATTTCCTCCCATGGCTGCAATTTGATAGGGGACTCCGATCCTCCCCCGGCTGCCGTGGCCAGGTTTCTGTTTGCCGATAGTATGCTCCTGACTCTGAGCCGGAGATCGTCCCACCGCTTGCGGCACTGTCTCACATTGCGGGGTGTTGTTCCCACGGCACTAACCCGCTGAGCTACCAGTGCCCATATGGCCTTATTCTTGGCTATGGCCGGTCTGGTCATTTGGTTGGAGAATACCACTGCGGCGTTCTCCTGGAGGGTCTCCGCAAGCATGGTGAGCTCCTCTCTGGTGAAGCGGTCTTGCCGCTGGCGGTCACAGGCTTTCTTGACCACTTTAGGCATTTTCTTGCAGGAAGAAGGTTGATGAAGGTATTTGCCGGGTCCCAGGCTCGGATGTCCAGTGGTTGCGGAGGATGGCAATGGATTGTGTTTTTAAAGATGGCCGTCGTGCTCTTTCCCGTTCCGCCGCGGTGACGCTACTTCCGGTTCCGCTTATCTACGGTCACCGCTGATTGCGGTGACCGCTAACTACGGTCACCGCTATGAACGGTGGTCGGGGTGGCGGTGGTGCACCTTGCGCGGCATACGATGCCGGTAGGTGCCGTTTTGGGGGCATTAACGCCATGGCGCAGTTTACATTACCGCCATGGCATAATGCTCGTGCGCGATGGGTCGTAATATGGCGCTCTTATCGCCATCGGACCATGGCGTTAACGCTCATTACGTCATGGCGGTAATTTCGATTACTTACCGCCTGGGTCGTAATGAGGGCCATAGTGTGACACGGTTTTTTGTTAAACCAACCAGTTTCATGTTTCTGTGGGGACAGCTGTCTCCAGCACACTAATGCAAAGAGTCACCTTTTGATTGTAGACATTTAGAATAATTCTTTGGAAAAGCGCTACAAATGAGTATCCACATGGAATTGCTAGCGTACTGGCCTGGCACATTGTCGGGCATCTTTTGTCACTGACTCATATGACTGGTGCCTATGAAATCTTAGGCCCAAATGTTTCAGTGAATGGATCCAACAATTTGTTGGTTTTATGTTCTTTCTGACCAAGAACTGCAGCGAGTGTTCTCGCCAAGATTTTCTGGACTATAATTTGACTAAATGCATTTCACACAATGGTACGATGAAACAGCCACTGCCGGATGGTAGTATGGTGTTTGTAGCTAAAACTAATATTGTATATGGTAGGCATCCCACTTGGAGAAGGGTATTCTCCAAGTCACACAAGGTAGAAACTGTGAACATGCTAGATTTTCCAGTAGTAAGGCAACATTTAAATTGTAGGCTGGTAATGCACACCTCTATTATTACAGTGATACACTTAGACATAGATTTATCACGAAGCAATGTTTCCTTAGTACTACCAAGCTGCTACAAATGGAGTCAATTTCGATGGCCCATCACCAGAGTGCGCGTAGCTAGGGAGCTAGATTCATTAATTGCGGGAGCAGCGGGTGGTAACAGGAGCTTTATACGATTTTGACATAGAAACTGTGCACAATAAGCTAGCCACTATGGGTTCTAATGCCAGCTCTGCTATAAAACTTCTGGCCTAGTGGGGCCCATTGATACGCCCAACACTGCTACAAGTATTGGCCACCACTGCAGATGGCAATACTTTAGTTATGAAGACATTTTTTCTGCCATAGGGCAGGTCAACAAGATTGCTAAATACACACGATGCACTTTATGGCAAACATTGTTAAATCAGCAGGTGTTGGCTTTTCGCTCCGAGTGGGGGCGACCATCCTCAACCCACTGGCACACAGAGCTACAGTTACCAGAAAACATATGGATCAAACCGCTTGCTTTTGATTGCATGAACAACACATGCCATGCTTTAATGCAAATTAGTAGAATTGTTTTTTTTATTTAGATTACCTGGTGCCCATGGGTTCACCTTGCTCATGAAATTAGATGTTTTTTTGGTTGGGTTCCACATACATGGGGGAAGTGTCTAATCACACAGCCCATAGTCACGTTTGAACGCCCTGGGATCAGGGGGAGGGTAGGCCCTTAGAGTGAAAGGCTGCCAGGTTTAGAATTGGTAACCATACATAAATGCAATAGTGCATTGTAGATTAGACTACACCGGATTGCGTTGACATTCTAACTGCATGCTGCTTTTTAACTGACAATCAGTTATACAATAATTATTTCGGTATTTTTGTGTAGGCCAGGTTTTGGCTAGAGTAAATGTCCATGTTCACTTTGTGTAGGTATTTTTGTATAGGCCAGGTTTTGGCAAGGGTATATGTCACTGTTCACTTTGTGTACATTTTTGTTTAGATAGTGTTTTTACTAACCTTGCATGCCACGCTGACTAACCGCTAGAAGATAGTTTGCTTAAACCTTTTGCAAAGCCCCAAGGTCTTTATCACTGCACTACATACTATGTTGATGGGTATTAGCCAGCATTGTTGCACACACTTTGAATAGGGGTGGAGTGTAGTGATACACAAAATTGCAAATTTGCCAATCAGGGCTTTAGATGACAGCATTAGCCGCTGAAAGCCAATAGTTTATTCAAAGTATGTGCCAAAAATGCTGACAGTAGTCTGTCGTAGCACTTCCATTACGCAGTAGTGAGCTACAAGGAATATGCAGGCCTAGTAGGAGTGGTAGGTCACATTATGCATTGTAGATAGACAGGCAGGGCGAAGGCCCCAGTTCTGTAGCTAATAGAAATTATTGGAGTGTTTGGAACATTATGGCACCTATATAGCGCTTAGATAGCCAATCTTAAGCGCTATGAACACTAGGCTATGAGTGCATGCCTTTTAGAGCTTGCTCACATAGGCTTAATTCATCTCGACTTCTCTTAGAATATTCTGCCTTTCTAACTGTAGCCCTGCATGGTTTCGTAAACAAATCCTCTTTTCTCTGGGAAGGCACTGATAAGACATTCCTGAGTTTTCGCGCAGATGGGTTCCAAGCAGGGAGGGGCACAGGAAAGGAGCACAGTGGAAATTCACAGAGTTGGGTTTTTCCATGAGCAAGCCTATATTTTGCACAGGGAAGGTTCTGGAACTGTGCGTCATGGACTGACAGCACGAGATTATAAAAATGCATGCCCACATGACTCAGGTGGGAGATCGATCTGTGGACTTGGTTCGAGCAAAATCGAGTGTCCAGAACCTGCTGCTCTGTCAGCACCCTGCAGTGCTGTCCTCTGAGCGGGGCTGGCTACAGCTAGCTTATGAGGGCCAGGGTCTCCCAGTGCTGATTGAAGGGGCGTAAGACTGTGTTTCTCTATGTTTCTCTTAAGTTCTATGTTTCTCTATATTTTGTATTTCTCTAAGTTTTGTGCTTTGTAATCTTCTCTAACTTGAAT
The DNA here is from genome assembly GCF_040938575.1 of Ambystoma mexicanum. NCBI lineage: Eukaryota > Metazoa > Chordata > Amphibia > Caudata > Ambystomatidae > Ambystoma > Ambystoma mexicanum. The sequence goes on from NC_090939.1 coordinate 942,758,263, forward strand.
CCCAAGATGTTGCTGAAATTCACTGTTTAGAATAAATGCTAAATCTTTTTGAAGGTGTCATTTGTCACTAGCATGAGTTCACTGCTCGGCACAATAGAACCTGTATTTTGGGCTGAATTGGGTAATTTGTGCTCTCAAGGGCTGGTCCCAAGGACGATTTTCCCAATATCAAGACACCATGCCACGAGGTTCTTTGTCCTGTCCTTTGGCCATTTTGCCCCTTCACCTTCCCCAGGTCGAGCCGACCCGGGTAAGTCCTTATTTGGTCATGCACTTTCCCGCGAAACCCAAAGCTTTTGCGGGCTTCTGCATGACTTGTGTGTGTGCCTCCAGGATGTGGGATGGGATGTCTGTTCCCAATACACATCCTGGGTGCCAGAGCAGAGAGTCTGGAGTGTCCTGAATGCCTGGGACCACCGTGGTCCGTGATTGGTCCACGTATGGAGTGAGTGTTTGTGAGACGATCTCCCATTGGGTCCTCTCAGTTTTGGCGCGAAGGGAACTTTGGATAAGAGGAGGCTGGAAACACCACTACCATGTCGATCTCCTGAGTTCACACGAACAAAGGATAAGAAGCCAAGTATCCTGCAACAAGAAGCCGAGTCGAGGAACCGCTGGTGATCCGCTGGATGGTTTGGCTACCCGAGCCTGCTGTCGTCCCGTGGGACCCCTCTGCATCTGATCGTCCTAGAAGGTCTGCCAAGACGCTTCGACCCCTTGGAATAGTGGGACCAACTATTCTCGGCACCTTCAACAAACCCTGAAAGTAAGCCTCTTCGGAAGTGTCCCTGGGCCAACCAGTGGGCTGACCAGCTTACACGGAAAGTTTGCTCTGATACCACTGCCGTTTCGAGGAGGCCCTCGAAACTTGGTATACTGCTTGCTCTGTGTCCATGGCATCCTCACATCCAAATTTCGTACAATTGGCATTCCGAGGTCTGAAGTGAGACGAGTGTGACCGGACCGGAGTAAACGCAGTTACCGTGTTGCCCGGCTGTGGCAACGACCTGTGCAAGTTCGCTGCATTTGTGACCGCCTTGCCCCTGAAGCCTGCTGCAGTGAAATTGAGCCAATTCCTCCTCCCGGAGCGGAGAAATCGCCACTGTCCCGTGTGGGAATCCTCGCTGTATCTCTGAGTCTACAAGGTTTCGAGACGTCCTGATTGTCGCATTCGAACCTGCCAGCGAAGTGGACTGTACTGGCGAAGTTTGGGTCTGCCTGCATCAGGGACCGGTGAGTAATCCTTACCCCAACTGGTGGCCCCTAGCGCAGGAGCCCATTTTTACGCACGAATTGGCCTGATTTCTGAGGTAGCAAACGTTTCCTTCTCTTGTGTAGAGTCGCCATGGAAATGCATGCTCATGTGGAGAAACACCACGGAAACTTCAATCTGGAATATAAACAATGTTGTCCTTGAATAGTGGGAACTTATTCCTCATCGCCTCATCCACCTTCCTGAGCTGCTAGAGACCCTTGAAGAGACCCTATTTTGTCCATTGGCACAAGCGTGTGCATGTACTATTGAGCAATAGGCTCCTCTCTTCGTAGGGCTTGGACTGCCTCTTAGTTAGGTGTACTCCTGATGTCGAATTGGGTCTAAAGATTACCTGCACTGCCTGTTTTCCTCCCAATCTAGGTGGTCTACATATTTCGTGCTTATAATTCCTTAGACCCCTATGGTCTTGTATATATATTGTGTTGGTTGTGATGTATTGGTTTACTTTAGTATTACTGTGATTCTTTGCTATGGTCTATGTTGCAAAGGCCTTGTAATAAATGTGTCTATATTTTTAATATAACACCTCTCTGGAGTAATTTGTAAGTGTCCTTGCTTTGTGTGCTCATTGAGGTCTTTCCGTCACCATCACCCCTCTTGAGACTTAGTCTTGACCGCCTGCCATAGCTACCCTGATTGGTCTGGCTTGTCCAGAGGTTACCCTGTTCCAAGAAACTAGGTTGGCCTTCTGAACCTCTGCCCTCCAGGTCAGAGTTCAGAAATCGTTCTTAACAAAAGGCTACAGAGTGCAAGTGACCAGTGTTTGGGCAAGTTTGGGACAGAACTGCACCTATAGCGTAGGAGGAGGCGTCCGCCTCTACTATGAACAGGCATTCAGGGTTTGGATGCTGAATAACTGATGCTGAAGTAAAGGCAGCTTTCAATTTGTTGAAGGCTTCTTGTTGTACTGCTGACCTTAAAAAAAGCACCTGGGGGCTAGTGAGTAATGTAAGAGGAGCTGCAATGGAAGGAAAATCTGAGATGAATTGTCTTTAAAAATTGGCAATGCCAAGGGACGATTGGAGTGTCTTTACGGAAGCAGGGGTTGGCCAGTCCACTACTGCCCGGACTTTAGAAGCATTCATGGATATGTGGAAATGTGGAAACCCAGGAAGTCTACATGGTCCACATGAAACAGACATTTTTCGAGTTTGGCATATAGTGCATGTGTACGGAGTCGAGAGGGCACCTCACGGACATGTACCACGTGTTCCTGTATGGAGGGAGAAAATACCAGTATGTCGTCTAAATAGACAATAATAAAGGTGTCCAGGATGTCACAAAAAATGTCATTCATAAATCGCTGGAATGTGCGGGTGCGTTACATAGACCAAACGGCATGACTAAATACTCATAAAGTCCGTACCGTGTGCAGAATGCCGTCTTCCACTCATTGCCCTTGCATACCCAGACCAGATTATAGATGCCCCTCAGATCCAACTTGGTGTACACAGAGGTGTGAGTTAAGCGATCAAGCAAGGGACTGATGAGTGATATGGGATAGCGTTTCTTTACAGTAATGGCATTCAAGTGCCTGTAGTCCACACAGGGACGTAGGTTACCCTCCCGTTTCGGGACACATAAAATGGGACTGGCGGCTGGTGACGTGGAGGGCCAGATATGACCCAGACTCAAAGCGGTTTGTATGTATTCCTTAAGTGTCTGGTCTTCTGAGGGAGACAAGGAATATATCCTCCCTGTGGGTATACTGGCGTTGAGTATGAGTTCAATAGGACAATCATAAGGCCTGTATGGGGGAAGATGTTCTGCACATCCCTTATCAAAAACCTCCCGGAAATCATGGTACTCTGAAGGAATGCCTGAAGCTATGCCACCCACTACATGCTGAGGTGAATCAAGATCCATAGGAAGCGATTCGTTCAGGGTAAGCTTAGCTACAGCTCCTAGCAACTATGATGGAGATTCAAGGGTGTTAATGTGTGTAAGACACGTGGACTGGCAGATGTTGATTCAAAGTATAATCGACCAGAAGCCCAATCAACAACAGGGTTATGAAGACGTAACTACGGGATCCCTAAAATCTGTCCGAATTGTGGGGTTGTGATTAAAAAGAAGGTGATATTTTCTTTATGGGTATCCTGGATAACCAAAAGCGGAGGAGCAGTTTGTTGCTTAATGGGTCCTGAGACGAGAGATGTCCCATCCACTGCTTGCACTGGTTCGGGTCGATTCTTATTCTGTAGTGGAAAGTTCAATGTAGCCGCCAAGGATATATCTATATAATTACCCGTGGCCCCATAATCAATGACTAGGTGGACAGTGTGCCTTGTGTTGGGGAAAAAGGACAGAGTAGCCTGTATAGATATGGGTTTCATTCCTCCGTAAGCAGGGACGGCAGTGTCTAGGGACGAGCCTTCTGAAAACCCGGAGTTTTAAGCTTTGGTCGGCGAGGACACTCCTTGACATAATACATGTTAAGGCCACAATAAATAAAAACAGGCGTTAGCCGGCCTCCTGCGTTCTCTTTCTGTGGGAGTGATTGGACTGCAGACCCCCCCCTATTTGCATGGCTTCGCTCTGTGTCTCGGTATCCGGGAGAAACCGGGCAGGTGTAAAACCAGACTCTAATTCATGGTAGTGGACTGGCAATGAAGGGACATTGGCGAGGACGTCTTTCATGGAATCACTTAGGCCTTTGTAAAATACCACGGCCTTCTTGTTTTCTGGCCAAGCGGTTTGTACGGCCAATTGATTGTAACGGGTAATGTACTCAATGAGGTGAGATTGGCCCTGTGATAAATGGAGACATTTCAGGTCCCTGGACTGTGCTTTGTGCCTTATATCGAATACCTTGGTCATTTCTGTTACCAATAGGTCAAAGTCATACAATGCAGGGGATTACCTTCTAGCAATGGATTGGCCCAGGTGGCGGCTATGCCACCCAAATGGGATAATGTGAAGGCAGCCTTAGAGGTGGCATCGGGAAAAGCCTGCGGTTTACACAGAAAATTTAATTTGCATTGATTTAGGAAAATGTAAAACTTACGGGGATCCCCCTGAAACCTCCAGTACCCCAGATACATTCGCCTGTGCTGGTGGTACAGACCCTTTATGCTGCTGCCGAGGAACAGGATGTTTATCCCTGAGTGAGTCCTGTGGCTGGGAGGGAGTACTTGAATGGTGTGTGTGCATGACACCCCAGCCAATAACACTTGTCCTCCTAAGCTCCATCCCTGGTGGCCATTTTCAGATTTGGTAGTGCACGTAAAGTGGCAGCATGAGCATGAACCTAGAAGAGCCAGAGAGGGGAAGGAGGAAGGTTTTGCATGTAAATCCATGCCAGACCCGTGCTGGAGAACAAGAGTTGCAGGTAAGTAACTTGTACCTTCTCTTGCATGGGGACTTGCATGGATTCACATGCTCATGAATACGATTACACAGCAGTACATATACACAACCAAGGGAGGTGGCAAGGCTCACAGAAGCAATACACTTACCCCTGCAACAGACTCACCTCAAACAAACAGGTTGGGTTTGTTCCCTGTTGACACAGTAGAATTTCATGAAGGTGTGTGTTGACCTCCAGATTGCAGCCCTGCAGATGTTGAGCAGGGGAGCATGTTGTCGCTGCAATGGCTCTGGTGGAGAGGGCTCTTGGCCAGCCTGGAAATGGTCTGTTGGCCAGACGATGGCAATGCATGATACAGCCGGAGAGCCACCTGGAGATGGAAGCCTTAGTCAGGGCCTTCCTGTGTGACAAAGGTCCTAAACTGATGAAAAGCTGAGACGTCTTCTGAAAGTCTTTCATGCGTCCCACATAGAACTTTAGGGCATGAGCAACGTCCAGCGAATACAACGCCCTTTCAGCAGGTGAAGATGGGATTGCAAAGAAAATTAGTAGAACCCCTTTAATTGTGTGGAAGGACAAATGCCAGGAAGGTGGACTTCCACAACAGAAACTTTAAAGGGACATGATGCATTGCTTCAAGCAGAGACCCTATGAGCTTAGACAGGACCACTTTCAGTTCCCATCCTGTGGCTGTAGCAAGTTAACATAGAGGGGGCCCTGGCCAGGATCTTCTTGCATTCAAAGAGCAGTGAATAGTGTGCAAATTCTAAGGCTGCAGGAGCCAGGCCGTGAGGTTCAGTGATACTGGGTCATGGTGCATTGACTGATCCTTCTTCTCTGTAGAGGAGGTTGGAAAGTGGACGCAGTCGCATGGCTGGAACCACCAACAGATGGAGAAGGTCTGAGTACCAGCTCTGCCTCGGCCATGCCGGCGCAATGAGGATCATCCTACAGTGGCAACATCAGAGTGTGTTGATCACACATTGCAAAAGCGGAATTAGCAGGAAGGCATGAATGGAGATCCGCTCCCAGGGGAACGAGAAGGCATCCCCCAGACTCCTTGGCTGAGGATATCTGCTGGCAAACTTGTGACACTTGGAGTTGGCAGCTGTCACAAAGAGACTGATCTGAGGAAGACCCCACTTGCGGAAGAGGTGCAACACTTGCATTTGGTGAAGCTCCCATTCGTGTGAGGAACCTTACCTCCCTGGTGAGAGAGTCTGCACTGGTGTTCTTGACGCCTGACAGGTGAAACGGGACAAGAAACATGTGTTGAAGAATGGCCCCGTGACATAGGGAGAGTGGGGAGTGCATCCCGCCCTGTTTCCTGATGTCTAAACATGGTGGTGGTGGTGTTGTACGTGAAGATCCACACCGCCTTTCCCTGCAGCTGAGTCTGTAAGGACCTGAGGGCCCAGAAGACTGCCTGCACTTCCAGGACATTTATGTGTAACACCTTTTCCTCCATGAGCCAGAGTCCTCTGGGGTGAGAATGCCCTGTGTGGACTCCCCAACCCTCCAGAGGCGTAGGTCATGACTGTAGCCTGGTATTGGGGATCTGGAAGGGAGCTCCTTGCATGAGGTGTGGCTGAACTGACCACCATTGGAGAGCTTGACAGAATGTCTAAAGGGAACCAGAAGGATGGAGAAAGACATCATCCCCAGCATGGATTTGATGGACTGCACTGTTGCAACTGACACTGTCGACAGCCGCTGGACCTTTCCCAGGATGGTCTTCACCCTCTCTTCTGAGGGAGTCACCAGACACACTACTGTGTGCATCTAGGAACAAAGCGTTCCGAGATGACAATAATCAGGACTTTGGATAGTTGATCGAGAATCCTAGCAAAGTCAGAAGTTGGATGGTCTACGCTGAGTGCTGGGTTGCCAGCGCGTGGGAGCGGGACCGGATGAGCCAATCGGCCATGTAAGAGCATACGTGGATTCCCTTGCAGCATAGATGCGCTGCTAGCGGGACCAAGCATTTGGTGATTACCCTCGGAGCCAATTTCAGCCCGAAAGTAAGGGTCTTGATTTGGTAATGCCACCCCTGGACGACAAATGCAGGAGCTTCCAGTGTTTGCGATGAATGGGGATGTGGAAGTACGCATCGTCCAGGTCAAGAATTGCCAGAAAATTGTCTTCTTCCAGCTGGTCGAGCATGTTCTGCAATGTGACCATCCTGAATTTTGGGATTTTAGGAACTTGTTGAGGCGTCGCAAGTCTCCACCCTCCTGACTTTTTCCTCACTAGAACGTATCTGGAGTACACTCCGGAGCCCTGAGGTGTTGAGGGACTGTCTATTGCCCCTTTGCAAGCATGGCCTGAACCTCCTACAGCAGCTAAGCCATGTGAAGTTCTTGATGTGTAACAGGAGGAATGCAGGGGCACGTGTTTTGACATTTTAAAGCGTGCCCCTGCTGAAGAACATCCAACACCCATTTGTCTGTGGAGATCTTTCGCCAATGATTGACAAAGTTTGATAGTCGGCCTCCCACTGGGGTGCAAAAGAGGCGGCGGGGGTCCTGGGCCGGTTTAGGCCTGCATGGGCATCTGCTTCCTGGATGGTGGGGCGATGACGCCACTCGATACCACTGCTGTAGGCCTGGAAGCGACCCCTGTAAGCCTCCTGGGTTGTGGAATGGGAGGGATGATGATAGGGGGTGGGGTACCCTTTGGACGATCTGGAGACTCTCCCCATCGGTCTGGGGATGGTACACAGAAGGTTGGAAAGGGTGGTAACGTGCAGTAGTTCTTTGACTTCGGCCATAAGCTTACTCATAAAATTTGAACCCTTGTCTGTGAGTATTTTCTTGGGGAAAATGACCCTGGAGAAATACGGTAGGAGATGTTTAGGAATCTGCTGGGTGGTATTATTTTGCATTGGGAATGCCTCGGGATATTGGGTTGCATAATCCATGATCACAAGGACATACTTATTGCCTAATCTGGAGGTTTCAAGTGGTCCAACTATGTCCCCACCTATTTTTTAAAGGGGGATTTCTATAATCGGTAATGGGTTCAGAGGGGCAGGTGATGGAAGGTGCATGCTGGTCTTTTGACATATTTTGCACTTTTTTGTATGCATGTTTTTACCTCGGCATGGATACCTGATCAGTAAAACTTTCCTCCAATATGCGCGTCGGTTTTAGATTGTCCTAAATGCCCCCCGGTAAGATGGGAATGTGCGATTTCTAGGACAACCTTTCGATGGCTTTTAGGTATAGCCAATTGCATTTTTACTATACCTTCTGGAGGAGGTTTCGTTACGGTAAAGCAATCCTTGTCTTAGAAAGAAAAAGGGACTTCCCTTCTCTAGCCTTCTTCTTCTGGAATGGCTTGCAAAAACGCTTCAGCGAGAACTGGATAATTTTTCTGGGCGAAGACTAGGTCGGGATAGATGGTGGTTTCCTCTTGCTTCGTTCTTCAATGTTAATTGATTCGTCAACTTTCCCAAACCCTAAGTTACCTCTTTGTTTATCTGGTTCACTTTATTTAAACTGAGGAAATAGAGCTCTTTCCAAAATCCCCTGGGAAATTTGATCTCCCCAACGTGCCTCAAAAGGGATCTCGCCATGGTTTTGTAAGAGAACCTTCACATCTCCCCTAAAGTCGGGATCAATGACACCTGCTAAGACATCTATCCCTAACTTCCACACTAGGCCAGACTTTGGGGCCAATCGAATGTAACACCCCGGAGGGGGTATCAAAACCAAGTCGGTAGGAATAATTCCTTTTTTCCCAGGGGGAATGGTAGCTTCCCTACTGCTACAGAAATCAAACCCCATTGATTCCTGGCGATGGAATAGCTAGAGGCTCTCTGACTAGGTTTTTGAAATTTTAGGGTTCCCCAATTAGTTTCAATTGAGTCACATCATATGTCAGCACCATATGTAAGGCACTCATGGTGGCAAAAGTAAAGATAGACACAAGTAATCACAAGGGTGTTTATGGAACTATACATGCAGGGTGGAAAAACACCTAACCTAAACCTAAATCTATGATTGGCGCAAGCGTTGACCATCAAAAGAAAAATAAAGCAGTCCTAGTGGCGTTGTGTCAAATAAAAGGGCCTATACTAAAAAAATAACTATTGTCAAATCCTTACAACTAATTACAGAAAGAGTGTGCGATAGGGTTTCAATAAAGAAAGAAGTGTTCATAAATAAGAAGTCAGGATGTGATTGCCAGGGGTCTCCGTTCCCCACGTTTTGAGCACGGGACAAAAGTGGGTCTCCTGAGTACAGCACATGCTCAAACTTTCCCAGCACGAGCCGACAGTTCTGTATTAGCTATCAGGTTCTTCGCTGGTCAAGTCTCTTTTCAATTAAAGGTTCCTTGCCTTCGAGGCCTGATGTATTCAACAAACACACACAAAGTTCAGTTCCTTTTATACTTTGGATGATGGCTTCACCCCTGGGTCTCCCTTTTCCGGGCGTAGTGCCTTCACAAAATGTATTCAATAAATCAGCTAAACTGTTCCTTTTCAATGAACTTTGGGTGATAATTCTCCACCCCAGATCTCCTTCGTTCGGGCTCAGACCCCTTTCAGATGTTAGTCCCTCCCACCGCAGCTTTTCTTAATTACAAAAATCTAAATGTCCTTTTAAACTGTTCTTCAGGCTCCACCCCTTTTGTCGGCTTCCCTCTGTTCACTCTTACAGCACACTTTTCATATGCTTATTTCACCAACGGGACTCACTTCCCTTAGCTTCGTAATCATCTGTCGGTCAAAGACTTTCGATGGTAAAGAGGATTTTACAAGACCCCTGTATGACCTGTATTACCACTTTGACCTCTTCTTGCCTCTTCCCAAGGGCTTCTGGTTACAGTAGTTTCTACCATCGGTAATCGCCCAGAGATTCCTGCCTAAACACCCACGTGGTGCCAGACTCCTCTGTTGCTGGTTTTCCCCCTCTCTTATCAACAGTTTCTTTCTGCTTCTTCAAATGTTCAAATTAGCCGTTGGCTATTTATCATTTAGCACAGTCCGTTTTCTTATTGACTCTCCCTCTACTCACTGGCGGTGATGAACTGCTTTGGCTTTCTTCTCTTTTGAGTCAAACTTGGTACTATAGAGACCTGCATCTCTCCTTTGCTTGGTTATCAGCGGAAGAGGGACACATGTACCGTAGACATCTGCTGCAACACAAGCTGGCCATTGTGCTCTTGTGCTCCACCTTTTATCCCTGAGGGGAAAAGAAAAGGGCTGTCACGTGTGTGTGATTCTGGTCAATTACCTTGCTTTGCCTGACCCTTGTATTGGGACATGTCAGGTAAACGGCTCTGGTGTTAGTCTGTTGTCTTACCTGTTGTGCAAAAGTATTCATATCGGAAAGGGGGGTAGTGTTTTGGAATATTGGAATATCCTACGTGGGGAAAAGGTGTTGAAAGAAGGGAGATACTGCGTCTCACCAGTCGGTGGCCCACTCCCACTCCCCAAGGGAGACATCTTCAGGTTTCTCACACTGCCCACTCTGGGCCCTCTTCCTGCTCCTACCTGTCTCCAGAGTTTTGGTCCTCTCTAGGATGTACTACTGCAACAGCCTCTTTCTAAATCTTCCTGCCTCTACTCTCCGACCTCTACAACTTAACCAGAACAGGACTGCGAGACTTGTCCTTGGCCTCAAGCACAGGGCTCGTATCTCGCCAGCTCTGAAATGTCTTCACTGGCTCCCTGTGGCAGCAAGGATCAAGATCAAGACTCTATGCATCGTCCCCAAGGCTTGCTGGGGCCTGGGAGTGCACTACCTCCAACTCTCTCTTCCTACACATCTCCCTTCTCGAGCTCTCCGCTCATCCACCTCCAACTCTCTGAGGGTCAGTCGCTTTTCCAAGCAGAGAGTTGGAGGTACATCTCTCTCTTCGGCTGGGGCCTCCCTCTGTAACAGCCTCCCTGCTTCTCTGAAACTTGAGCAGAACCACCTCTGGTTCCGGAAGTAACTCAAGACCTTCCTTTTTGCTTCTGCTTTCTGATGTCCCAACTGTTCCTCACACTGGTCACCTGGCTACGCTCTGAACTTGGGCCCAGGCTCCTGCATGTCCAGTTGGCCTTCACACTGCCTCCTGGCTCCCCCAGCACTTGTGGTCTGTATCTGCAAACCAACAGTCCCTTCTATCTGCACTTATGGGCCACCTGCTGGGTGCACTAATTGAGTTACCTGCACTTCTCCCCTTCAGCCCCCCGCCCCCTGGCATCTCTCCCCATCCACTTCCCTGCACTTGTGCGATCTGAATGACACAAGGCCTGGTAAGATCGTTGTTTTGTCCTCCCTCTGTTTTCCCCTCCTTGTCTTGTCGCGCCTAGAAATACTTGTGCACAGGCACGTTATAAATGCCATATCATATCATAAAGCAATATCAACTTAAACAAGCATTGTCAAAGCTAATAGTTTGGGCTTTTACTGCTGTTCTTTGCATTTTGCATTTATAGGCAACACCAGTGGGTGAAGTGTACTAAAGGAAGTAGTAGAACTATGTTCCCTGCTGGCCTGCCCCCGCTCCCCACAAACCCTATCATCAGCCGACCCTCCCCACGCAATCCAAACTCCCAAATAAACATACCTACTATTTAAAGGAATGTTAAATGCATTGCACTGAAGTGCAAGTTTGAACTTCTTATTAGACTTTTATCATAAAACTAAACCATTCCGGAATGGTTTCTTTTTAAAATAAAAGTATTACAAGTATAGGAACAGTAACACTTTTTTAAATTTAACGTAGAGGAGCACCGCTCCTGTTAAGACGGATTTCTGAACTCTGTTCTGGAGGGGCAGAGATTCAGAAGGCCAGCCTAGTTTCTTGGAACAGGGTAACCTCTGGACAAGCCAGACCAATCAGGGTAGCGATCGCGGCGGTCAAGACTAGGTCTCAAGAGGGGTGAGGGTGACTGAAAGCCCGCAATGAGCACACAAAGCTAGGACACTTACAAATTACTCCAAGCAGGTGTTATATTAAAAATATATACACATTTATTACAAGGCCTTTGTAACATTGACCGTAGCGAGAAATCACAATAAAACTCAAGTAAACCAACACATACCAAACCAATACAATATATATACAAATACAAACGAGTCTAACGAGGGAATCAGGCAGTTTAGTTCAGTGAACAAATGAAGATGAACAGAGCTCCGCGACTCAAGCGCAGCCTCCACTGTGAGCAGAAGCAGAGCGCGAGTCCGGAAAGGCGTGCTGTTAGACACACCGGAGAAAAGCTATGGGCTCCTACAGGAGGGTGACCAGTTCCTAGCGATGCTACTCACCGGTCCCCGATGCAAGCAGACCCAGGCTTCTCCGCGTCAGTTTCAGTACTGGCAGGTTCAGATAGGAGCAGGGGACGTCTCGTCGTCGTGTAGATTCCACAGCAGCAGAAGTTGAGTTGAGGGCGTCCCAAACGCAGTGAACCCGCACAGTTTGTTACCACAGCAGGGCAACGGAGCGGCCGTGTGTATTTCAGCCAAAGGTACACTACTCACTTCAGACCAGGGAATGCCAAGTGTACGAATCGTGTGAGAGTGACAAGGACTCGTAATACCACACAACCTGACGGCGGTTACAGAGCAAGACTCCTGGGTAGGCTGGTCAGTCTGCTGGATGGCCCAGAGACACTTCCAAAGGCTTACGTGCAGGAGATGGTGAAGATGCCGAGAATAGTTGTTCCCACTATTCCAAGGGTCGAAGTAACAGTACAGGCCTTCTCGTTCGATCCGAGGTAGAAAGGGTTTCACAAAGCGACAACAGTGCAGAGGAGCAGTCCTTGAGCGGGTCACCAGCGATTCCTCGGTTCAGCTTCGTGGTTGCAGGATACTTGGCTCCTGTATTCCTTTGTTCGTGAGAACTCAGGAGATCGACCTGGTAGTGGCGTTTCCAGCCCCCTCTTATCCACGGTTCCCTTCACGCCAAAACGGAGGGGACCCAATGGGAGATCCGCTCATAAAACACTCACACCATCTGTGGACCTCATCACGGACCACAGGGGTTCCAGGCATTCACACCACCCTAGACTCTCTGGCGCCCAGGATGTGTATTGGGACCAGACATCCCAGCCCCCATCCTGGAGGCACACACCAGGCCTGTAGAAGCCCACGAAAGCATCTGTGTTTCACGGGAAAGTACATGCCCAAATAAGGAAGGCCCCGGGTCGGCTCGACCTGGGGGAGGTGAAGGGGGCAAGACGGTCAGCGGACAGGACAAAGAGCCTTGTGGTCTGGCCATTTTGGGAGCTAGGCCACCATTTTGGGCTAAGCGCGACAAACGTGCTTAAAACGCCAAAAGGAGCTCAAAAACACAAGAAACGATTGCTGCCACCAATCCCGTCCGTGATTCACTTGCACCGTTCATTTACAATCCAAAGAGAGAATCTAGGGCCTGTAGAAGACTAGAGACCCAAGAGAGCAGTAACTTAGCTTACAGTGCCCTCTTGTGCCATGTTGCGCGAGAGCTGCAACATGATAAAGAAACTACGGAAAACAACGTTTCCCGGTACTGAATGACTTAAGGGCACGTCAGTTTCCCCGTAAGAATGGAGCGAAAGCCCAGCGGAGTGCGGCAGAAGGCTGCACTCCTCTGGCAAAGTCTAGATCATGGGTGCACAACATACGGCCCGCGGGCCAGTTGCGGCCCGCCATGCTCTTTTGTCCGGCCCGCGAGGCACAAAGACTTTCCTAATGGAGGGCGGCCCGCGGCCGCCCTCCATTAGGAAAGTCTTTGTTGTCTTCCGGGCCGGACAAAACACTGGCCGTCATTGGCTCAGCCCACATGCACCACGTTGCTCCTACGAGCCACGTAGTGTGTGTGTGCTGACCCAATGGAGGGCCAGCACTACGGCTGGCGTGGTCCATAAGGCTTGATGCCGGAAGGCATTTCAGCCTTGGACCACGCCAGCCGTAGTACGATTCCAGCGTTCCTGCTTACCTGCCGCTTACCTGCCTGCCTTCCAGCACGTCTCCGGTAAGTGGTCTGTTTGCGTTTGTGTGTCGGGTCTGTTTTACTTTATGTTTGTGTGTGTATGTTGCGATGGAGGGACGGGGGGGGTGTCGGATGTGTATGAATGTTGGAATTTGAATGTATTTTGTGTGTGTGTTGAGATGCAGGGATGGGTGTCGGATGTGTATGAATGTTGGAATTTGAATGCATTTTATGTGTATGTTGAGATGCGGGGGTGGGGGGGTGTCGGATGTGTATGAATGTTTTGATTTGAATGTATTTTGTGTGTATGTTGAGATGCGGGGGTGGGGGGGTGTCGGATGTGTATGAATGTTTTGATTTGAATGTATTTTGTGTGTATGTTGAGATGCGGGGGTGGGGGGGTGTCGGATGTGTATGAATGTTTTGATTTGAATGTATTTTGTGTGTATGTTGAGATGCGGGGGTGGGGGGGTGTCGGATGTGTATGAATGTTTTGATTTGAATGTATTTTGTGTGTATGTTGAGATGCGGGGGTGGGTGTCGGATGTGTATGAATGTTTTGATTTGAATGTATTTTGTGTGTATGTTGAGATGCGGGGGTGGGGGGGTGTCGGATGTGTATGAATGTTGGAATTTGAATGTATTTTGTGTGTATGTTGAGATGCGGGGGTGGGGAGGTGTCGGATGTGTATGAATGTTTTGATTTGAATGTATTTTGTGTGTATGTTGAGATGCGGGGGTGGGGGGGTGTCGGATGTGTATGAATGTTGGAATTTGAATGTATTTTGTGTGTATGTTGAGATGCGGGGGTGGGGGGGTGTCGGATGTGTATGAATGTTTTGATTTGAATGTATTTTGTGTGTATGTTGAGATGCGGGGGTGGGTGTCGGATGTGTATGAATGTTGGAATTTGAATGTATTTTGTGTGTATGTTGAGATGCGGGGGTGGGTGTCGGATGTGTATGAATGTTGGAATTTGAATGTATTTTGTGTGTATGTTGAGATGCGGGGGTGGGGGTGGGTGTCGGATGTGTATGAATGTTTTGATTTGAATGTTTTTTGTGTGCTGAGTTGGGGGGGTGGGGGTTCGGGTCTGTATGGGTGCATGTTTGTGTGTGTGCTGAGTTGGGGTTGGGGGGGTTCGGGTCTGTGTGTGTGCTGATTTGGGGGGTGGGGGTTCAGGTCTGTATGGGTGCATGTGTGTGTGCTGAGTTGGGGGGTGGGGGTTCAGGTCTGTATGGGTGCATGTGTGTGTGCTGAGTTGGGGGGTGGGGGGGTGTCGGATGTGTATGAATGTTGGAATTTGAATGCATTTTATGTGTATGTTGAGATGCGGGGGTGGGGGTGGGTGTCGGATGTGTATGAATGTTTTGATTTGAATGTTTTTTGTGTGCTGAGTTGGGGGGGTGGGGGTTCGGGTCTGTATGGGTGCATGTTTGTGTGTGTGCTGAGTTGGGGTTGGGGGGGTTCGGGTCTGTGTGTGTGCTGATTTGGGGGGTGGGGGTTCAGGTCTGTATGGGTGCATGTGTGTGTGCTGAGTTGGGGGGTGGGGGGTTCAGGTCTGTATGGGTGCATGTGTGTGTGCTGAGTTGGGGGGTGGGGGGTTCGGGTCTGTATGGGTGCATGTGTGTGTGCTGAGTTGGGGGGTGGGGGGTTCGGGTCTGTATGGGTGCATGTGTGTGTGCTGAGTTGGGGGGTGGGGGGTTCGGGTCTGTATGGGTGCATGTGTGTGTGCTGAGTTGGGGGGTGGGGGGTTCGGGTCTGTATGGGTGCATGTGTGTGTGCTGAGTTGGGGGGTGGGGGTTTGGGTCTGTAAGGGTGCATGTGTGTGTGCTGAGTTGGGGGGTGGGGGGTTCGGGTCTGTAAGGGTGCATGTGTGTGGGCTGAGTTGGGGGGTGGGGGGTTCGGGTCTGTATGGGTGCATGCTTGAGAATGTGTCTGCTGCGTTGGGGGCGGGGGGTTCGGGTCTGTATGGGTTCATGCTTGAGAATGTGTGTGCTGCGTTGGGGGCGGGGGTTCGGGTCTGTATGGGTGCATGCTTGAGAGTGTGTTTGGGGTATAGTGTTTGGTTGGGGGTGAGGGGGCCATGGGGCATAGTGTTTGGTTTGGGTGAGGGGGCCATGGGGCATAGTGTTTGGTTGGGGGTGAGGGATAGGGGGCATAGTGTTTGGTTGGGGGGTGAGGGACAGGGGGCATAGTGTTTGGTTGGGGGTGAGGGACAGGGGGCATAGTGTTTGCTTGGTGGGTGAAGGACAGGGGGCATAGTGTTTGCTTGGTGGGTGAGGGACAGGGGGCATAGTGTTTGGTTGGGGGTGAGGGGGCCATGGGGCATAGTGTTTGGTTGGGGGTGAGGGGGCCAAGGGGCATAGTGTTTGGTTGGGGGTGGGGGCCATGGGGCATAGTGTTTGGTTGGGGGTGAGGGGGCCCATGGGGCATAGTGTTTGGTTGGGGGTGAGGGGCCCATGGGGCATAGTGTTTGGTTGGGGGTTAGGGGGGTGAGGGGGCCATGGGGCATAGTGTTTGGTTGGGGGTGAGGGACAGGGGGCATAGTGTTTGCTTGGGGGGTGAGGGACAGGGGGCATAGTGTTTGGTTGGGGGTGGGGGCCATGGGGCATAGTGTTGGGGTGGGGGCCATGGGGCATAGTGTTTGGTTGGGGGTGAGGGGCCCATGGGGCATAGTGTTTGGTTGGGGGTGAGGGGGCCCATGGGGCATAGTGTTTGGTTGGGGGTGAGGGGGCCCATGGGGCATAGTGTTTGGTTGGGGGTGAGGGGGCCATGGGGCATAGTGTTTGGTTGGGGATGGGAGCCATGGGGCATAGTGTTTGGTTGGGGGTGAGGGGACCATGGGGCATAGTGTTTGGTTGGGGATGGGAGCCATGGGGCATAGTGTTGCACTCCAAGAGTGAACTCAATAATAAAGCTAAAACAGGCACAGTTAGGAGATGTACATCCTTTGCTTTTTTGAGGAAACCTGACTCAACGAAGGCCATACTCCTCTTGGGTAACCCAAACAGCAAACTATAGCAGTCCAAAATAACGGAATGTCCAATCAAGGGTCAATAAAATATATATAATTTAATTAAACAGACGATATACAATAACTAAATCGAAATAAATGATAGCAATGGAAAATGTGTAGTACAAAATGTAAGTTTGAAATGCAATAAAAATCGTTACCCCTCAAAAACATCTTTTTCCATGTGTTTAATACAAATTGGGGGTTGAAAAAGCCTCCTGACATGTCCCGCCTACCGCCCCGTCCACTTTTACTTTTCGGCCCACTATAGCCCTCATGTAAGGTACTTTCGGCCCTCTGTCAAAATCAGTTGTGCACCCCTGGTCTAGATCATGGTGAAAACAACAGCAAAAAGTTTAGGGGTTGCCACATGGAAGGAAAATTAGCCACAATTTAAGAAATCTTTCCTAACACTCGCCCCTCCCAGACTATGGACAGGGGGAACTAATCCACCCCTGGATGAGTCTCGTGTTCAGGTCGGTTAAACATTCTGGACAACCCATCAGCATTGCTATGTTGGACACATGGCCTATGCTCAATAGTGAAGTCGAAGCCTTGTAGACTTATGGACCACCTAAGCAACTTTGGATTCTCTCCCTTCATGTTCATTAGCCACTTTAAGGGCTTATGGTCCGTTTGCACAGTGAAGTGGGTCCCATAGAGGTAGGGCCTCAGCTTCCGTAGGGCCCACACAAAAAAGAAACATTCTTTCTCCACTGTGGACCATCTGAGCTCTCTGTCCTTAAGCTGGCGACTAATAAAACCAATAGGGTGTTCCTTACCCTTCTCATCTACTTGCGATAGTACAGCTCCTATCCCAGTGTCAGAGGCGTCCGTCTGCACAATATAAGGTCTTTGATAATCAGGGGCCCTGAGGACAGGGGACTGGCACAAGGAGTCTTTTAAGCCATTGAAGGCCTTCTCACACTCGTCGGTCCAAGTTAACTTCTTGGGTTTCTTCGGAGTGGTGAGGGCAGTCAGAGGGACAGCTATGATGCCATAGGCTGCCACGAAGTTGCGGTAATACCCTGTGAGTCCTAAGAAGGCTCTCACTTGGGTCTGTGTAGTGGGGGTAGGCCAGTCTTGTACTGCTTGTACTTTACTGGGAAGAGGCTGTATCCTCCCTCCACCTACTTCATGTCCAAGGTAAACCACTGAGCCTTGTCCAATCTGGCATTTACTAGCCTTTATGGTCAAGTGTGCTTTCTGAAGAGCCTGGAGCACAATCCCGAGGTGTTTCACATGGTCTTCCCAGGTGGCACTGAAGACTGCTATATCGTCCAGATATGCAAGACAGAATTCGTCCAACCCATTCAACACATGATTCACAAGCCTCTGGAAAGTGGCAGGTGCATTTTTCAACCCGAACGGCATTACCCTGAATTGGTAAAGGCCGTCTGGAGTAGAAAACGCTGTCTTCTCCTTGGCATGTTCTGCTAAAGCTATTTGCCAATAGCCAGCAGTGAGGTCAAACGTGCTGAGGTACTTGGAGGCACCCAAAGTATCCACCAGCTCAACTGTTCGAGGCATGGGGTGTGCATCTGTCTTGGTGACAGCATTCAGAGCCCTGTAATCCACGCAGAACCTCAATTCGAAAGTGCCTGCCTTTGGAACCAAAACCACATGGCTGGACCAAGGACTACTAGAGGGTTCAATCACCCCAAGGTCTAACATCTTGTTGACCTTGGTCTTAATGTAAGACCGTACTTTGTCTGACATCTTGTATCCCCTACTTTTGGTAGGTACACCGTCTCCTGTGTCTATGTTATGTTTGCACCAAGGTGTCAAACCAGGCGACTGTGAAAACAGGGGGGAAAACTGCCTAAGCAACCTTTTCACCTCAGCCTGCTGATTAGAAGTCAGGTGAGGGGCCACTCGGACACCCTCAAAGGAGCTATCTGAAGGACCGCTTTGGAATAGGTCGGGGAGAGGTTCAGACTCCTCTTCCTCAACATCGGAAGCCAGTAGCAGTGCTGCGATTTCGACTCTTGGGACGAAAGCCTTCAGCCTATTTACGTGGAACACTTTTGGGGCCTGTCCGGGCCTTCCAAGGTCCACTAAATAGTTAACCTCACCCAGGGGCTCCACTACTGTGTAAGGGCCTGACCATTTGTCCTGTAAAGCTCGAGGCCTTATGGGATTCATGATCAGGACTTGCTGACCAGGTGTAAAGTTGATGAGGGAAGCTTTCTGGTCGTACCAATGTTTCACCAGCGCTTGTCCTGCCTTCAATGTATCACTAGCCAAGCCCATCAGGAGTACCATCCGTTTTCTGAGCCCCAGCACATAATCTACTACGTTGGTAGTAACAGGGGGAGTGGGCATCTCCCATCCCTCTTTGACTATGGCTAAGGGTCCCCGTACAGGATGACCGAACAGAAGTTCGAAGGGGCTGAAGCCAACACCCTCCTGTGGTACCTCTTGGTAGGCAAACAGTAAGCATGGTAAAAGAAGATCCCATTTTCTTCTCGGAGGTTCTTCCAGAGCCCCAATCATGCTCTTTAATGTTCTGTTGAAACGTTCCACCAGACCATTGGTCTGGGGGTGTTATGCAGAAGAGAACTTGTAGGTGACCCCACATTCTTTCCACATAGCCTGCATATACTTTGACATAAAGTTGCTGCCTCTGTCAGACACAACTTCTTTAGGGAAGCCAACCCTAGTAAAGATGCCAAGTAACGCTTTTGCAACTGACTTGGCAGTTACAGTTTTCAATGGGATGGCCTCAGGATATCTGGTAGCATAGTCGACTAGCACCAAGATAAACCTATTGCCTGAGGATGTCTGCGGGTCAAGGGGACCAACGATGTCGATATCTACCCTTTCGAATGGTATTCCCACAACTGGGAGTGGTACCAATGGAGCTTGGATTGTTGAGCCACCATTACCAGATAACTGGCAGGAGGCACAACTCCTGCAGTGACTTTCTACTTGCACCCCCATCTTGGGCCAGTAGAAGTGCATGGATAACCTTTGCTTGGTCCTCTTAATACCAAGGTGACCAGCAAGGGGTACTTCATGCGCCAACCTCAGGAGGAAGGGTCTTACAGCAAGGGGAACCACCAACCTCCTATGGTCTCCTTCCGTAGACTCTGTGGGCTCACTATATAGGAGTCCACCATCCCAATAAATCCAAAGCGTCCCAGGAGGTTCACCCTCAAGCTGGGAGCAGGCCTTTCTCCTTAGGCCTTCCAGAGATGGGCACTCACGTTGGCCTTTATTGAATTCTTCCCTGTCAGGACCACCTTCTACTAACAAGTCTTTTAGTTCCGGATGGTCGTTGGGGTCAAATACTTCAGGCATCGCCACCTCCTCGTCAGGCCCGGGCGATTGACCAACTTCCTCCACCGCAGTGGTAGGCGAGTTTGGGGGAATGCTCTCTTTCCCTCGTCTTGACTTGCTTACTCCTTTCGCCTTGGGTTTCCCCTTCGGCTGGAGCGGCGTATTGGTCTTGGCCAATGCTGCCCGTGTTTGAGACCGTGTGCAGGGTCTGTCGGCAGTGTCTCCTACGAGCCCTAAAGCTCTGAGATCATTGCCTAACAAGACCTTTCCTGGGACGTTTCTCTGAATGCTCACTGGAATCCTGACTGCTGTACCATTTAAAGTAAGATTTACAGGTATTACTGGGAACATGCGAGGTGGGCCGTCAGCCAACTTAGTGGGCATCAGAGTAGCTCTGGCAACTTCCTCTGAGTCTACCAAGGTAGAATCCACTACAGTTCGACTGCACCCACTATCCCTAAGAGCTGGAGTCTCCACTCCATTGATCAGCACACTGTCTTTAAAGTAGTGCTTGGTATTATCTGGAATCCTAGCATAAGCCTCTGCGACTTTAGGCTCCCAGGAACCTAGGGAAACTAAAACTACCTCAGCTTCTATCCCGCTAGGGAAGGAGTCTGAGGAGAAGGATGCTCCTGTAATCTCTTCTTCCTCGTAGGAGGAGAAGGCCAGATTAGCGGAGTGGACCCCCAAAGGTTTAACCTTACACCGGGGATCCCCCTTCACGTGGTCAGTTGCTCCACAAGCAAAACAAGATCCATTGGGTCTGTTTACATAGGGACGCTTACTGTAACCAGAGTTCTGTTTCGGAGGCTGACCTCCACTACCCTGTGAGTTCTCTTGTGTCTTACCCTTATTATTCTTTTTGTGGCCCTTTTGAGAAGAAGATTTATCAGATTCTCCACCCTCCTTATCTTTGGACTTTTTTCCTTCCTTCTGCTTGCCAGGATGAGTTTTGTCCTTATGGGACACTCGATGTGACACCCATAAATCTGCGGCAATGGCCAGCTTCTTAGGATCTTTCTCCTTCGAATCGGCCAAATGCTGCTTAAGCTCCGGGGAAGAAGATGCAAAAATATGTTACAGCATGACAAGACTTATCATGCCTTCAAAGGTAGAAACCTTATAACCTTCGACCCAGCCAGTCAAGTTTTTTAAGGATTCGGTTACATAAGATACCCAAGTACTACCTTCTTTTTTCTTATACTCTCGGAATCGTTTTAAATATTGGGCAGGAGTCTTTCCAAACTTTAAAATGAGAGTTTGCTTTAACATTGCGAAATCCGCTCGCTCAGCCTTCGCCATTTCCATAATGGCACTAAAGCCAGAATGGGGCAGTCTGCTGAGTAACCAGGCAATCTTATCAGCATTGTCAACTTGTTGAACTTCACATGCATACTCAAACGTATTCATCCAGCCCATAATGTCATTCTTTTCCTCATGCACACTGAGCAGATCTTTTGGAAACCGTGGATGAGAGGAGGCCCCAGACCCATGTATCCATTTGCAACCTGAAGCTTGGCCAGTTCCAACTGGTGATCCCTGTCTTTCTGTTTTTCGGCCTGTTCGATTCTTTGTTTGGTTATGTTGAACTCAAGCTCCTTCTGCCTAAACCGCAGCTCTTGCTTCTTGAATTCAAGCATGGCCTCCCCATCAACACTGGCAGAGGAAACATTAGACATCTCATCCTCCCTTTCCTCGTGGTCGCGGTGGATCAGTGCAGCGGCAGAACAGTCGGTTCTACCAGTGAGAGCAGCCCCACCTCCTTCTGCGCTGTCCTCAGAAGTTATAGCGTCAAGCTGCGCTTCTTGCCACGCCACGATTCTTTGGATCATATCCAATTTGGTGCCTTGAGAGGAGACACCTCTCTCCGCACACATCTTTTTCAATGTTTCGGATTTAGAAGCATTTAAAGTTAACAAGGTATTTGTTTCCATACTGTTAGATAGGACTATGGCCTTTTAAAAGTTATACTATGACAATTCACTACGTGTCCTGGTAGGAATAACTTGAAATGCCTTCGCTCGTGCGCAACACTGGATACCTTCAGTCGTATCCCACCGCTGTACACCAATTTGTTAAGACGGATTTCTGAACTCTGTCCTGGAGGGGCAGAGGTTCAGAAGGCCAGCCTAGTTTCTTGGAACAGGGTAACCTCTGGACAAGCCAGACCAATCAGGGTAGCGATCGCGGCGGTCAAGACTAGGTCTCAAGAGGGGTGAGGGTGACTGAAAGCCCGCAATGAGCACACAAAGCCAGGACACTTACAAATTACTCCAAGCAGGTGTTATATTAAAAATATATACACATTTATTACAAGGCCTTTGTAACATTGACCGTAGCGAGAAATCACAATAAAACTCAAGTAAACCAACACATACCAAACCAATACAATAAATATACAAATACAAACAAGTCTAATGAGTTAGACGCACAAAATGTGTAGACACACCTAGATGGGGAGGAAAACAGGCAGTGCGAATAATAATTAGACCCAGTCCGCCTTCAGAGGCACCTAACTAAAAGGAAGTCCAAGCCCTACGAAGAGTGGAGCCTTGTGCTCAAAAGTACCTGCACACGCTGGTGCCAACGGGAAAAAATGGGAGTCTCTTCGTGGGAATCTGGCAGTTTTGTTCGGTGAACAAATGAAGATGAACAGAGCTCCGCGACTCAAGCGCAGCCTTCCCTGTGGGCAGAAGCAGAGCGCGAGTCCGGAAAGGCATGCTGTTAGACACAGCGGGGAAAAGCTATGGGCTCCTGCAGGAGGGCGACCAGTTCCTAGCGATGCTACTCACCGGTCCCCGATGCAAGCAGACCCAGGCTTCTCCGCGTCAGTTTCAGTGCTGGCAGGTTCAGATAGGAGCAGGGGACGTCTCGTCGTTGTGTAGATTCTACAGCAGCAGCAGTTGAGTTGAGGGCATCCCAAACGCAGTGAACCCGCACAGTTTGTTACCACAGCAGGGCAACGGAGCGGCCGTGTGTATTTCAGCCAAAGGTACACTACTCACTTCAGACCTGGGAATGCCAAGTGTACGAATCGTGTGAGAGTGACAAGGACTCGTAATACCACACAACCTGATGGCGGTTACAGAGCAAGACTCCTGGGTAGGCTGGTCAGTCTGCTGGATGGCCTAGAGACACTTCCGAAGGCTTACGTGCAGGAGATAGTGAAGATGCCGAGAATAGTTGTTCCCACTATTCCAAGGGTCGAAGTACCAGTACAGGCCTTCTCGTTCGATCCGAGGTAGAAAGTGTTTCACAAAGCGACAGCAGTGCAGCGGAGCAGTCCTTCAGCGGGTCACCAGCGATTCCTCGGTTCAGCCTCGTGGTTGCAGGATACTTGGCTCCTGTATTCCTTTGTTCGTGAGAACTCAGGAGATCGAACTGGTAGTGGCGTTTCCAGCCCCCTCTTATCTCATCACGGACCACGGGTGTCCCAGGCATTGCCACCACCCTAGACTCTCTGGCGCCCAGGATGTGTATTGGGACCAGACATCCCAGCCCCCATCCTGGAGGCACACACCAGGCCTGTAGAAGCCTGTGAAAGCATCTGTGTTTCGCAGGAAAGTACATGCCCAAATAAGGAAGGCCCCGGGTCGGCTCAACCTGGGGGACGTGAAGGGGGCAAGACGGTCAGCGGGCAGGACAAAGAGCCTCGTGGTCTGGCCATTTTGGGAGCCAGGCCACCATTTTGGGCTAAGCATGAGAAACGCGCTTAAAACGCCAAAAGAAGCTCAAAAACACAAGAAACGATCGCTGCCACCAATCCCGTCTGTGATTCACTTGCACCGTTCATTTACAATCCAAAGAGAGTATCTAGGGCCTGTAGAAGACTAGAGACCCAAGAGAGCAGTAACTTAGCTTACAGTGCCCTCTTGTGCCATGTTGCGCGAGAGCTGCAACATGATAAAGAAACTACGGAAAACAACGTTTCCCGGTACTGACTGTCTTAAGGGCATGTCAGTTTCCCCGTAAGAATGGAGCGAAAGCCCAGCGGAGTGCGGCAAAGTCTAGATCATGGTGAAAACAACAGCAAAAAGTTTAGATGTTACCACATGGAAGGAAAATTACCCACAATTTAAGAAATCTTTCCTGACAGCTCCCACTGCTCCCCCCCACTTCGCACTACAGTGCAAGGAGGAGTGTACAACGTTTCGAAGGAGGATGCGATAAGGGACGCTGTTGTGCAAGACTATGAGAAGGAAGGAGAATAGAGCAAGGCAGGAAACGATTGAGAGAGCGTGACATTGATGATGAGCAAGAGGAAATATGAGCAAGAAAGGTTGAGAGTGTAAGGAATAAAGCGACCATGTGAGAAGAAGGATGAGAAGGGGTAGAGAGTGGGGGGTTTGGTTGGGCTAGAGAGAGTGGGTTAGGGTGTGTGGGGGTAGAGAGGGTGGCGGTTGGGTGTGTGGATATGAGAGTAGAGAGAGTGGAAGTAGGGTGGGTGGTTGCAGTAGGTAGGGTGGGTGGGGGTAGAGAGACGGTATGGTGGGTGGGTATAGAGAGTGGAGGTAGTGTGGGTGGGGTAGAGATAGTGGGGGTAGGTGTAGAGAGAGTGGTGGTGGATGGGGTAGAGAGAGTGGGGCAATGGTACAGAGAGTGGGGTAAAGAGGGTGGAATTAGCATAGGTGGAGAGAGTAGGAGTGTGGTGGGTGTAGAGAGGTTGGGGTAGGGTGGATGAGGTAGAAATAGTGGGGATTGGGCGGGTGTGGTTAGGGAAGGAGGGCTAGTATGAGGAGGGTGCTCTGTGTCAGTGAGTGGGTGGGTAAGGTGGGAGAATGGTTGGGGTTAGAGAGAGTGTGGTTGTGTGATGGCAGGGGCGTAGGAGACACATAAAATCTGGGGGGACAGGGGACATCTTGGGGACTTTGCTTTATTTATTTATTGTATTTTAGTCAAAGAACTTGACTTCACAAAATTTGACTTAAAATAGCAGTACGTATTAAATTACAAATATCACTGTACAAAACAAGAGAAAAGAAGAAAAGAAAAAAGAAGAAAATTAAAGGATGCAGCAGCAAAGAACATGTCTTTGTATGTTGCATTTCTGGATTTTTCATCTGACTATGAGCTCGTGGTAAGAGAGAGGAAATAACAATTACTTCCAGTGGGCCACAGCTAGGACGCCAGCTCGTTAAGAGGCAGATCACCTGTAAGTGGACTCCTGCCAAATAAAGGAGTTGAAGCCTTTTCTACCAACTGCAAGTTGCTACTTTTTTTGTGTGGGGCAAGGAGACATGTGCGTCTCTTGGATTGGAAAGATGAGGGTTTCAAAGAAAGAGGACATCTTGTTTGTACCTCTGAGTAAGCCCTGTTAGGGGAGTAGAGGGACCAGGTGTGTGATGTTGCTGCTTTGACTGTCCTCTGGGGGGTGGGGGGATACAGCAAACAAGGAGGATGAGCGATCGCAAGCCCACCCCCTTATAAGCACACCCCAAGTCCGCGTCCGGATGTGTTGGATCCGGGGGATGCCTAGTAGGTGGGGTGTATGTGGACCTAGGGGGTGGCCAAAGGGGCAGCCTGCTATGTGGGCTGCCCCTCTACCGCCCCTGTGAGTGCCAGGCCAGCCTCTCACGATGAGTCTAGTCCCTCTTATTCCATCTCATGCTGGCTTCAGAGCCTAGCCTTTCTTTGCCTTCGTTGTTCTGAATGCAGACCTGGACTCTGTTCCTTTCTCGTTTAACATTTGCTGCAAAGCCTGATCTATTTGATTCTCTAATATGTTACTAGGACGGCAGAGCATGGGTCCTCTGCCCTGTTACATTATTCAAAGAGCCCCTCTGGCCTTTTTTTGCCTCTCCCTTGTCTCACTGCTTGTTTGCTTAATACATACCTACTTGCTTGAACACTCAACATATTCTCCCTAACACAGCAAAGGCAACTGCAGTCGGTCTTACCTTCTATTTGTTCTGTGTCTTGAATTGGCCTCTTATTTCCGCTTTTCTGTCGGCAGAGGAAAGGCATTTGCCAGTCACTGCCATGATGGTTCTACCTGGCCATAAGAGGGCAACAGCTAGCCAATATTGGAAGAACATGGGTATATTATGCCAAAGGCTGGCAACTGCCTTCCTAATGCCTACACAAGAGACACAATACTTGCCTTTGTTTCAAACATTAATTCACTGGATGAAGAAACACGAGAGCACACATATTGCTTATAAAGGAGGGGGATGATGTCACACTTGGTTAAGCCATTTTAATCGCGCCAGGAGCTAATTTCCAGCTGTAATTAAGCGATTACCTTTTAGACTTCTGGCTTTAAATAACATTAGTATCACCTGGAAAGCACAGAGGTTGCTCAACAGGGTTCCTGGAGCACAAGGGGTACCCTACTCTTGGGCATGGATGATTGGAGGGCATTCTTGCCCTGTTTTGGAGCCTGGCCCCTAAAGCCATGATGGGGGAGGGGCCTATTACTTTTGGTTGTACGTACCCTTTGAGGTTGGGCAGACATTGCCTCCTGCTTTAGCCCACTAACAGCTCTGCTTTGCAACTTTATCACACATACCTGTCAGGTGGCATGTAACTCAATGCTACTAATGTTATCAGCCTCAGAAGTCTGGAATCATTTGCCACATCAACTAGGGTACAGGCTTGTCACCTGAGACTTACCCATGTCTGAGTCGGCATCTGTCTCCCTGTGGGGAAGAGACACACAGAAAGTGAAGGGCACAGTGCCCTTGTGGGTTTTTCACACTTCTTCCTCGGGGTGGGCACAATTCACTGCGCAGAGAAAGTGGCACATGCTGGGCAACATTCTCCCACTTTGACAATGTCACCCAAAGAGCGCAATTTGCCATTTGAAATATCTCTGTCGACTAATTATTGCGCAATCCACACTGATGGGTTTCAGCACCTGCTTAATGCGAGATGGCAATTAAGGGCATTTGCCAACGCACTCAAGAAGCACAGGACACCCTCTTACCAGCGACATGTCATGCTCACTCATTCTGATCACGAATTGGCATTTATCTGGGGTCATGTTAAATGTATTTATTTATTTATTACATGTGTAGCATCACACAAAACCTCCAAGCATCAAGGCGCAAAGTCAACTGCATGGAGTGGACCACTTCCATTGACGCACATTTTTACTTTTCCGCCACAAAATGGAAGATTTTAACATAAAAGGCAGGTGAAATCACATTGCTTTTCCACTTTGGAAGAGTGTAAATACCTCACACAATTAGCGATTGCTGGCGGAATTGACAATGGCTTCCTCTGGACTCTGCCTGCTTTTACCAGGTTTCATTTCCAAGCAGATCCCAGAGGAATCCCTTTCCTCATTTCCAGCATGAAAATCCATGATGACAGTAAGGCCGCATTTGTCTGGTGGAGGGGAAAATACAGGGGGTCCTGGTGTGTCCACTCGGCTCCCGAACTCCAGCCAGAAAATACATGAAAATCTGGCCCATTAGAAAAAACGACAGTAATAGTGTTTTCCACCACTTTTTCTGAACCAATTGACCTGGAAAATGCTGTGTTGCATCGGAAGCTGAATGCATTCACTCTGCCTATTATTCCACCGGAAGATTAAGCCAGGTGCTGAACACAGGTGTTACATATTCCTGTGCACAATCTGCATTTGGAGAATTAACAACTGAGCTACCTTACAAATGATATCTCCTCTGGGGCTTTACTGTCTTAACCCCTTAACTGCCATGGGTATTTCCCCCCAGTGCCAAGGCCTTTTTTGGTGATTTCGTTATGTCGCCATTCAATCCCTTGTAACTTCTTTGTTACATGAGATATCTCGACCAAAGTTGCCCATTTGCGGGTTTTTTCCGAAAATAGCAATAAAATGTTGTACAAAGAAGCCTTTGGTGTTTTCCTTGTAGGAGCTAGGAACAAATGGTTTGCTGTGCTGGATTTGCCATTTTTGAGGCTTTCAAGAACAGATTGAGTGGAAACCAAAATAACATATTTTGATATGCTTGTCCAAAAGGACATGCATCGACGGAATGGAAGAAAAGGGTAGGAAAGCTGAATGAGAAGCCCGAAATGCATACATTTCTGAAAAGTAGACAATATTCCAAGTTTAGGAAGGGGTGATTTGCACAGGTCAGGTAACAACTATGTGGGGAAAGATTCCATAGTTTGGTGGGAAATCGGGAAAATGACAGAAAAGAACCACAATGTCCGCACATTTCACTCTGGTCACTCACAGAAACACGCAGCCAATAACACATGGCCTACCTTCCCGCGTTCCCACAGGTTTCCCGATGAAAACGGTACCTCACATGTGTGGGTGCACATGCCTCGGTGCAAAGGGAAAAGCCTAAAACACTGGTAACCGCAAGTCTTTTCGTACAGCAGATTTTCAGGAATTTTGCTCATGCGGACAACCTACAGATTTGGGCCTAGGGTGTCGAAGCCACAATGGAAAACAGGGAACCCCATGCATTTCTGAAAAGAAGACACCCGTGGGAATCCATAGAGGTCTGACTTCTGCAAATCTCCCCATCATTTATGACAGACAATCCCTGACAAAGTCTGAAATTTTGTGGAAAAAACACAATGTTCACTTTGTCTGGGATTGTGGGTAATACATTCTGGGGCGATTCAATCAGGTCAGACCTCTGTGGATTTCCACAGGTGTCTTCTTTTCAGAAATGCATGGGGTACCCTGTTTTCCTTCGTGGCTTCGACACTCTAGGCCCAAATCTGTAGGTTGTCTCCCCAAACCTTTTGGGGGTTACCAGTGGTTTAGCCTTTACCCTTTGCACCCAGGTAGTTGCACCCAGTCATGTGAGGTACCGTTTACATCGGGACACCTGTGCCAACGCGGGATGGTAGGACATGTGGTGTTGGCGACGTGTTTCAGGGGGTAACAAGAGGGAAATGTCTGAAAATTGTTGGTTTTTTCACCACATTTCAGATTTTGCCGGGGATTGTGGGTAATACAATCTGGAGCGATTTGCGCAAATCAGACCTCTGCGGATTCCCACGGGTGTCCTCTTTTTGGAAATGCATGGGGTTCCCTGTTTTCCTTGGTGGCTTCGACACCCTAGGCCCAAATCTGTATGTTGTCCACATGAGCAAAATCTGCTCTGCCGAAAGGCTTGGGGTTACCAGTGGGTTAGCCTTTTCCCTTTGAACCCAGGTAGGTGCACCCACACATGTGAGGTACCGTTTTTGTCGGGACACCTGTGGGAACGCAGGATGGTAGGACATGTGTTGTTGGCAGCGTGTTTCAGTGGGTGGCCAGAGTGAAATGTCTGAAAATTGTGGTTTTTCCACCAAATTTCAGAGACATTTCCCTCTGCCCACCCACCGAAACCTGCCGCCAACAACAGATGTCCTATCTTCCCGCGTTCCCGCAGGTGTCCCAACGAAAACCGTACCTCACATGTGTGGATGCACCTACCACTGCGCAAAGGGAAAAGGCTAACTGATAACCCCAAGCCTTTCGGCAAAGCAGATTTTCCTCATGTGGACAACCTACAGATTTGGGCCTAGGGTGTCGAAGCCACCAAGGAAAACAGAGAACCCCATGCATTTCCGAAAAGAAGACATCCGTGGGCACCCCCCTTTCCACTAAAAACATCCATGGTGCTTTAGTGACCCCCACACCCACCCAAAACAAGTTATAATTTGTTTTATTTTTGTTTTGCCCCTTTCCTAGGGGCAGATGGGCACATGTGTGTAGCCATCTGCCCCTGGGGAGGGGGGGTAAAATGTACTGCCCCAGGCTTGGGGGGTGGCTCTGCCAATATTTGCAGTGGCCTCCCCCCCACTCTAAATGGATGGGGGCATCTCATGTACCCCTTCCTAGGGGCAGAAATATGCCCCCAGGGCAGGCTACGTAAGGTGTCCCATCCACTTAGGGTGGGGGGAGAGGGCCACCCCCCTTTCAAACACCAAAACTCCTGGTGGTCTAGTGGGCCCCCCACCCCCAACCAAAACAAGTTATAATATATATATATATTTGTTTTGCCCTTCTCTAGGGGCAGATGGGCACATATGTGTGGTCATCTGCCCCCAAGGGGGTCAAAACATACTGCCCCAGGCTTGGGAGGGGTGGCTCTGCCAATATTTGCAGTGGCCTCTCCCCCCCACCCGAAATGGATCGAGAGCATCTCATGTACCCCTTCCTAGGGGGAGAAATCTGCCCCCAGGGAGGGCTACATAAGGTGTCCCCCATCCAGTTAGGGTGGGGTGTGAGGGCCACCCCCCTTGCAAAAATCCCTGGTGGCTAATGGTTCCACCCGCACCACCCAAAACTATGTTTTTTTTTGTTTCCCCCCCTTCCCTGGGGGCAGATGATCACCCATCTGTCCCCAGGGTATTGCCCCCATGCTTTGGGGGCCAAGGGGGAGAGGGCAGTTTCCATAGTAAGCAGCCCCTCACCCCACTTTAAAAACAGATCCCTGCACGACACACCAAACACATATTCTGGGGGGGATAAATGACATTACATCCCCCCCACTTAAAATTGTGGGGGGATTTGTCCCCCCTGTCCCTCCCATGTCCTACGCCCATGTGTGATGGTAGTTAGTTGAGGGTAAACAACATGAAGGACAAAGCAGCCTTAGGAGGGCTTGTCAAAGTAGCCCAGAATAGCCCAAACAAAACACACCCAGCACATGTAATTGGGATGGGTGTGTGCGGGTAGAGAGAGTGGGAGTGTGGTGGGTGGGGGCACAGAGAGTGGGTGTGGGGTGAGTGGATGTAGAAAGGCAGTCTTAAGAGGACAAAAAAGCAGATCTGACATTGGGTAGAAAAGAAGAGCATTTAAAAAAATATATTGTAGTGATTTGACAGATTCATGGCATCCCCCATTCCCTCACTCTTCTTTAACAATAGTTTCAGCAATTTTGTGGCGCTTTGCCAAAACTAAAAAACAAGCTGAAAAAACAAAATGATCACTACTGAAGTGGAGAATGTAACATTTCTGCATACCATGTATTTGCTTTAGTAATATTTATCTAACTTGTCATGCCAATAAATGATCTTGTATCATATTATTGGATTATTGCTGCTTCGCTGGTAAGCAAGGGCCCTGCCTGTACCTTCAAACAGCCGCTTATATGAACACTAACCCCCAGTACCAATTTCGGTTGGGTGATATTGTATGTAAATATGTGCTCTGTAAAGCGCTTTGGATAACGGCGCTATATAAATAACACATCATTATCATTATTAATGGTATGTATTGGCAGTTGACCACTCTTTCCAAGTGATCTCTGCCAGGCACTTAACAGCTGCTTGCAACTTACTCTCTGGCACTTCCCTCAGTGGAACTCCTAGCACGTCCACCCTCCCTCCTCCTTTCTCTCCCACACTTGCCGGTTCTGAATTGCTCACAAGGCCTAGTAAGACGCCTCTTTCGTACACTTTATTGTTATTACATTTGTGTTTCTTTCCCATATTGCCCTGTCAGGCTTTGAAACACAATTTACTAAGAGCCTTACAAATGCACAATAAATACATAAAATAAACATTTTGAGAACTGTTAAATCCATTCTTTAAGTGAACGCTAGATGGCGGACTGGTTTCAGCCCTAATCTACAAAAGGAAAAAGGCTTCGCTTTTGAGTCATAGGTTCCAGGAGTCCAACAGCACTGCCGGAAACGATGATGTCAGCAGGCGACAGGACCACTCCCCGTTCCCGCTACTCAGGTTTCCGCTGCCCTAGGCCAATCAGTTGGAGGACGTTCACAGTAGGCATGACGTCTCCGGGCGGGGCTTGCAGCAGAATACCTCTATAAATATGAGGAGCTGAAGGCTCTTTCAGGTCCTTTTGGGCAATATTTCAGATTCCAAAGTGGATCAATTTCTGCAGCTGGATGTTTTTCGCCGGGTCAGGCTCCCAGACTGACTGAGGAGTGGATCCGCTGGGGACGCGAATGAAGAAATACCTCTTACTTCTCTTCAAATACAGGGGACTCGTGAGAAGAGGGAAAAAGAGCAAACGTCGAAAATGGCCAATTATGTCGTGCGGACGGCCGTTCCTGGAGACTGCAGTGACCTCTTAAGATTGATAAAGGTAATGACCAACAACACAAATCCAGTGGTTATACGATGTCACTCGCGTCGGCCATTTTGGAGTGACGTACTTTACATTTCAGGTAGTGCCGTTGGCTCCTTAAACGTGGCATTCTCCTTTATGTTCGCTTTAGCTCCCTTGTCAATTCGTACACGTTTTCAAAAGTAATCTTACGCCGCAGTCTGACGTCTTCGTATTTATTTACGGCTTTCGACTATCCACATTCAATATGGTCGTCAACAGTCCTTGACAGGTGCTGTCACAGTTCGCTATGTCGGGGCAGCGATTCCCTCGATATTTGGTGAATGTCATGCTAAAACCCAAACCCTCGTACGCTGTTTAAAGAACACTGACATCTCGACACCATGTTGGGCAGCATTTTTGTTGGTTTAGGGCTATTTTCTGCCGTTAATTGCTTACGTTGCCTGTAAGTCACAAACTACGGGGTGGGGGGAGGGTGATCGACCTCCATAACTCTACATAGGTCATCGTATGTGTCCTACTAGTGTTTAGACGGGGTAATTTACTTATTTGATGCCACTGTGCCTTATGCCAGGTATAAAGAAATGTTAGTCTCTTCGCATCCGCTCTTGATAGATTATAGATATGTTACATAATCTATTTCAAAAGACCTCACATGCACAATAACTTTATTTATCCAACTGTTCTTTCGTGGTTTTTACCTCCATGTCGTCCCCGAGGCTTTTTCGGTAAAGTGCCGGTGTTGCGTAATACTGTTTTATTGCACGAATGTTGTGTCGCAGGTGTCTTAACAGAAAATTAAATATGGTTGTTGAGCAATTTTAGGCCCGTGTTAACAAATATGCTTTGTTTCCCCTAGGAGCTGGCTAAATATGAAGACATGGAGGACCAAGTAGTGTTGACTGAAAAAGGTATCCAGTTGCGTGAAGTCTTGTTTTGTTTCCTGTTGCTGTCGGGCAAATAGTTTCAACTTTCAATTCGTTTCTACATTTTTTTTTCTTTTAAAGATCTTCTTGAAGATGGCTTTGGGGAGCACCCTTTCTACCACTGTCTCGTTGCAGAAGTACCTAAAGAAAATCAAACGGCTGACGGTAACCTACTTTTTTTTTGTTTTCCAGGCCTTTCTGGTAATCAGCTCGTTAACAAATGCTCGCGTTGGAGCATTTTTTGTTTGACCATAATTTACGGTTGTACAGTTTTTTGAATCCATGTTTTTTCTTTAATTTGTCCCCAATCTTCAGGTTACAGTCTCTAGCTTCGCCATGTACATGGCCCTAGCGTGTACATGGGTGGGCGGGGAGGTAACTAAAAGATCCGTTACACAATAAAGTAGATGATCATAACCTTTGAGGTAAGGCCTAAGGAAGTGCCAGTCCCAAAACTGTCCGCCTAAGTAACACGGTAGATCAGAAACCTATCCCCACGTCCTTCGTTCTTGAAATGCCAATTTTTAAGGGGTGGGTGGCGGGGGTTGTGCTACGGGCCTTTTGTGGATTCCAGGTCAGTAGTGTTTTTGTTTATGGAATGTCAGATTTGTCAGAAACATGGCCTGTTCGATTGATTGAAGAATTTAGAAACCTAATGCACAAGACCAGGTCAAGACATTGATTTCCCGACTTGAAAGCAACTATGATTTTGACTCCTTTCTGATCTGCCGTGTAAATGGGAAGTAATTTAAAGTGTCCTGTATACTCAAAGGGGTATGAGAACTGTAAAAAGTCGCATCGTACCCTGTATCCCGTTTTGCCACACAACAATTTTACTGGCTTAAAGCGTCACGAAGTGTGTAACTTTTATTGACCGAAGCTCGAAGTAAATCGTTATGCATGTCATGAAGATGTTAGTTGTGCAGCAACGTTTTTGCAAAATAAGTTCGGTTGCATGATGGGTGGGGCAAACCGAAGATGTGAACACTTCTACCAAATGTTTGAATATGCCATTTGTTCAACTGACATGTTCGGGTTGTTCTAATTCCAGGGTACACCATCGTTGGATTTGCAATGTATTACTTCACTTACGATCCATGGATTGGCAAATTGCTGTATCTTGAAGACTTCTTCGTGATGAACGAGTTGCGAGGTATGGCTTTGTCCTTGTAATCTCGTATGTATTTAAGTTTCTTGGCATTGGTTCACAGCTGCTGCTGTCTCTATCACACTTTTGGTATAGAAAGAACACAAGGGGTTTAATAGGTTTATGCAGCGATATGTTAGTGACGAGACCAGTTGCATGGTTTGATCACATTGATGGGTTTAAGCCTTTGATGCACTACAACAGTGACCTTAATTGTAGCTGTTGTGTGGCTTCTGGTGTGAAAAACGTGCAAATGTCCTAAACATAAATACAGCCTATCACAGCTTTAATTAATTTCTATGCTGCCAAGGCCAAAGGATTGTAACTACAGCCCCATCCATTCTCCATATATAATTATTGTCTGAGTCTGTCTTGCCAATTCGAGTTTCGACTGTAGGGTTTAAATGAATGGAAGCAACCCAGCCTTCCCCGGGGCAGAAAAGTATCCTCAAATATGATTGTGGCTAAAAAAACCTGATCGTCTATTTGTTGGATCATGTCTCGTGTGTGTAATCAAAAGCAATCATGTGCAGATGATGACGCAACCCTCCACTGATTACTCAGATTTCTACCTGTGGGACTCTATGCGTGTTCTGGCAGTTCAATGCGCACAGATAACTGGTGTAACTTTCCCAAATCGCTAGAACTATATCCAAGCACCCCTATTGCTCGCACCAAAGATACAGGAGCTCCTGCCAGATAGTTTAAATTTGGTATCCTGTGGAAAAGGTTATAAAGGGTGGAGTGCTGTAGTGGTAATGGCACCACCATGGGCAGCCTTGCATATCATTACCTTCCGTCCCGTACTGTCGGGTCACCCACCTCCCTTCTCTTTTTTGTCCTTGCCTGCGGGTATAATCACGTCCCAGCATGCCTCAAAATGTTCTTGGGTTGATACCTCCAATCACAAGAAATATTACACATGCAACCTGCTGGTCCCATTTTCATCCGTTACAGATTCTTCAGTTATTGCAAGATTTCAGATGAGAGCTGGAGATCCTCGCCCTTCTAGCTTCCCTCACAGGGGACTGCGTTATTTCTAGAGGTCCAGGGACACCTTGCCTAGGGTGTTTATATTTGTTTAGGCTTCGTTGCTCACTTACATAACTTTACAAGCTGTGGAAGAAGATCTTAGTTCTTTGAGGTCTTGATGTCGATTCCTCCAATTCTGAGGTTTGTGGAATAGACTTTGATTGGGAAATACCTTGAAGAATTTTCCTCAGACCTTAACCATTCTTACTACAGAGGAGGGAATTGGCTACAGTATCTCGGCCCCCCATTTTACCTTTTCCCGTTCCAAGGGAAAAGCCACCTAGGTTCAGGCAAAACTATAAAATCAACAGACTAGAGATCATGCTCCAGAACCCTGAGACTTTGCCCATTATTTATTGGTTATTTGTAATGCACACTATACAGCAGAATCCTTTCAAGGTGCATCAAGACCCGGGTGGGCGAAGGGATGAGGAAAAGGTCTAGCAGTGGAAACCTACAACCTAAGAGTATTCCTGCTGCATGGGAACTGCATCGGGCAGAACATTTTCAAGAAGTTTTGGACCCCACGAGGTGGAGATCTAGTTGTTACCAGATTCTCGAAGGCCAAAAACCTGGGGAGGGGATGCATTGGCCAGAGGGGGCCTGTGCGTTTCCGATTTTTAGTGGGAGAAAATTCCGGTGATCATGTCTTGGTAACCGGACTGTTTTCCCTCTAGGCCTGTGGTTGTGTGGATTACCCCTTTAAGATCTCTATTTTTTAAAGGCTTTACAGGCAGCCTCAATGAGGCAGTGGAAGGGATGGTTGTCATGGAGGCCATTGCTTCCACTGGAATGTGGAGGGAATCTGTTTTGCAACTTTCCCATCTAGTGCCTAGGGCATATGTCCTGTTTTTTTGGGGGGGATTCAGCTTTGTCTTCCAATGTTGTATCGAATTTTCACTTGCTACGGGAGATTGTACTTTCTAACCCCCTTCCCACGAAGTGTAATGGAGTGTACTTGATCGAAGGAGGGCAGTCCAGCCTATTTTTTTGATGTTCAGCGGTGCCTGCATAGTACAGAAAGTCGCAGTACCCATAGTTGGTCACTGACTTGAGGGAGCTGCCTCTATCATGAGTCCTCCGGCTTCAGCCCTCTGCCTATGGCTTGGGGGTCGTGGGGTGGGGGTATCAACGAGGGCACTGGATGCTGGCTCAAGGAGTGTCGGACCTTTATCTGCTGCTATCAACCGTTCATTAAGCACCATCACTTACATTTTCACAAACGGGGTTGGTGCTAAGCTAGTCCTATGTCTCAATCTGGTACATTCTTAATGTACTTGTGATGGCAACTGTGCATAGGCTCTGTGGTATGGGTGATTCTTTGAGCCCATACATACATCAGAGTTGGTGTACCTCACGTACTGCGACAAGGAAGAGGGGCATGGAGGTAATGTATTGATAAACTAATGAATCTTAATTACTCCAGTCCTCTTCCTAGTCAGTGGCTCTTGTGTGCCTGACCTGTATGGAATGGGTCGCAGGAATGAACTGAGGCAAGCTAGGAAGTAAAGGGAATTGCATCCTCCGGAGGCAAGGCACGTTCCTGAATGGCGGTGGGTGACCTTGCAGGTAATTCTGTGACAAGGAAGAGTAGGACTAGGCGAAATGAGGGAGCATCTTTTTTCAGTAGTTATGAAACTATTTGTGGCGATCGTACCACAATGTTCGCTTAAAAAACGCAAAATAAGTTTGAAGCAGTGGCAGACCTGTGTATTTTAAAACCCACAACCATAAAAATGCCTTTTAAGCATTGAGCTCTTGCCTAGTCTCTTTCCGAAGTCTTCATATTTTGTGATTGCCACCAGGGAGTGCTGTTTAAATTTCATTTTTCAAAGGGGGCTTTTCACACTTTGGTGGGGGGGGGGCTCAGCCTTCGGGTGCTTGTGAAACTCGAGCAAGCCAGTGCCCTACCTACGTTTCACCAGCAACCTGAGCCTTTCATGGGTGCTGGCTTTTTAAAAAATAATTCCTTTGCCCTGGCCCCCACAAAATCCTGCCCCCCACCCCATTAGCTGCTGTCCTAATACTTCTGTCTGGCTGCTGCTCCTCAAAACTGTGGCCCACCGTAAACATACACTCCATTTTATTTACTATGGTGGCCATCTTTTCTAGGACTGTAGATTTTCCTGTGTTGCAAGATACCAGGCTCCTGGGATAAGAATAATTTAGGGGTGGGTCTAACCTGAACCTCGGTAGGCCATGCAAAGCTATTCCCTTTTGGGGGTGGGGTGGGAGGGCTTCGCTTTGCATGGCCTAACGAGCCTCGGGGTAGACCCATCCTCCACCCCTACGTTTTAGGTGATTGGAAGTTACTGGTTGCCTACCCCCCACCGACGGGGCGATGGTTATAATTACACAACTATGGTTAAGTGGCTAGGTATCCGGGGATTTGCTACTAAATGGACACCACCATGTGCACTTTGGAGAAACTTGGAGACACTAGGCCCACCAACAGTTTTGATGCATAAAAACGACCTACCTTATGCTCCCCTTCAGTCCTGCATAAAGTAGGGAGGGCGACTTGACAAAACTCAGTGTCCCAATTCTGTGGAGCAGAAATTTTGAATATTTCTAAGTAAAAACGTATTTTAGGCACAACTTAATGGTGGGAGGAACTGATGCTGCTTAGGACTGCTTTACTTCTGTTGCAATTGCACTGCAGCTAATATCTCACCTATGGCATGTTCTTTTTAGGGTCTGGCATTGGATCAGAAATCTTCAAGAGACTGAGTCAGGTAACAAAATAAAAGTATTTGTTGAATCACTGAGTCCGATACTTGGTCATCTTTTGAAAGTACTCGCTGATCTTGCTGGGTGGTCGTCAAGCTTTTAACATCCATTCAGCTTATGTTGGGTGTACTAGAAGTGAGTGAAATTGGTTAGTGTTGGCCATGTAAATATAATTGGCCTGCTGGGATGCGCGGGGGTAAATGGCGCACAGATATAAATCACTGAAACCATGATCTAGTCACTACTCCTACAGTACTTTAACTTGCAGGATTTCATGTGCTCGGTTCTGCCGTGAATGCGCATTTTTATGGGATGTAAATATTGTATGCCTAAATATTACTTGCTTTTTTTCCTTAGTTGGCGATAAGGTATCGCTGTAGCAGCATGCACTTTTTGGTGGCAGAATGGAACGAGCCGTCTATTAAGTTTTATAAGCGACGTGGTGCTTCTGATCTCTCCAGCGAGGAAGGATGGCGTCTCTTCAAAATTGACAAGGAATACTTGAGTAAAATGGCATCCGAGGAGTGAAGTTACTGCTGTCCACTATTTTTAAAACCTGTTTATTTAGCTTTCAACTTAGTAGTGTAGTCGTTTATTTACACGGGCATTCATTTAAGCTTCACTACCAGTGACATTTTAGCTTGCCATTTTTCCTTCCGTGAAATGGGAGTTGGTACAAACCAGTCCGCACAAAAGGTTCCAAACAAAGCCAGTTTCTTGAACATTATTCTTTTTACAAAAAGATTTGAACCTGCAGTCTTCAGTTATTTAAAGCTTCATTCTTGTGAGTTTCCTGTAAATGTGTACAATGTACACACTGGTATGTCGTGTTTGTGTATACCTTTGTTTCACAAATAAACTGAAGAATTTTACCCTTGTTTCTTAATTTTATATGGTTTTATCCAATGCTACATTCGTATGTGTTGAATTGGTAGTAAAAAGCTTTGCATATAATTTAAACTGGAAATTATTTCTTCCTTCTGCAATCCACGGGGGGGTTTTAC
This sequence comes from Ambystoma mexicanum, assembly GCF_040938575.1. Lineage (NCBI taxonomy): Eukaryota > Metazoa > Chordata > Amphibia > Caudata > Ambystomatidae > Ambystoma > Ambystoma mexicanum. The sequence goes on from NC_090939.1 coordinate 942,796,867, forward strand.
CAATTTGACCCATAGCAATCGTTTGTCTCTAATTATGAACTCGGCAAGTTTGATGTATGATGTGACGAGACCATAATCCATGTGATTTGTGTGGGCCAAAGTATTTGATGGTGGGAATTTGAAAAGTATGGTGTGTAATCTGGTGTAAATTGTCTTGTAGCCTGCTCAGTGAATGTCGATAAAGCAACTCTTGGGTTGGGGTGAAGTGCAGAACAGGCGTTGACCAGAGGTCACTCTATGCATCACGGATATGGCCCGTTCTTTAGAGCCCTTTGCCAGAGTTATTCTTGGTGTCACAAAGTGACTGACCTTCTTTCGGGGGACCCTCTTTTGATAGTACCTCTTCCGATGGATGCACAGAACACACCCTTTGTTGGACCAACTGTGGGGTCACCATTGCATTGTCCTTTATGACCTGGTTGACAGGTCTTCCTTCTCTGGGGTGGGGTTCTCAAGGCTTGCCACTTTTTACACAATGATAGTGTGGGCGTTGGCTTCTCTGGTTCTTTGAGACTAGTCCCTTGGTTGATGGAGCCTCCTGCTGACTATCCATCAGGTTTTTTCTTTTTGTGGGCTGTTGCCCCCTTGCCTGGATGAACGTGAGTGATGCTGTGAGATTGTCTTCCCTGAGTGGGTGCGACTAGTGCGTTTTTCTGACCCTCTTCGGCTGAGTGCCTGAGTAAGTAAAACGCAGCTCACAGCACATAGTTTGGTACTATAATTGCCGGGACTGGGATCCTGGGAGAAGCGGCATGAAAGAGGTGGGGGCATCACTCGCCAGCAGCCACAGGTACCTGACAACATTCTCTGCTCTCTGGCTGTAATAAGCAAAAGCTCCCAGTAGGGGGCTTTTGCTTGCTTAGTGCCGCGGGAGCAAAGTTAACATAAGCAATAAGCACAGGAGGTAAATTCAGCGGAATTTTGTGTTGGCTATTCATATTCTTTCAAAAAAACTTGACCTCCTGCTCCAACTATTTTGCTCCAATTATTGCCCTATGTTCTCTCTACATTGCTTGATCGTCTATGTCAAAGTTTCTTCCTAACGAAACACACTCTGCCGCTCGTGTTACCCACTTTCTAAACCCTCAGGCGCACTCTTCTGCTCTCATACTTGATCGATCAGCAACTTTTGATACTGTAGATCACCTCACTTCTATTTTTCCATCCCTCACACGGTCTTTCATGTACCGTCCTTGATGAATCCTCTTTAACTGCATGAATGGCGCTTGAAATGCCCTGGGCTGCCTCCACTTCTGGCACTCCCTTTTCTTCCTTTAGACAGTTTGTCTTGTATCCTCCATTAATATTCCTCATATTACACAGATGGCACATTTTTTTTCAGGCCAATGTCTGCGTACTTCTCTGCTATTTAAACTGGATTCGCACCATTTTCTTCACCTGAACCTAAAACGAAACTGAACTACTCTTTCCTGCCCCATCCCTTCTGGTGTTCCCTTCCACCTGCTTTTCTCCAATGCTCAGTACAGTCAAATATTTAATTTTGATGCTTCACTTTCCTTTTACTACTCATATATTTCCACTACTGCTCTCGCGTGCCTGTCCTTAACTATCCCCATGCTACTAAATGTCTTCTAAATCCTCTCCTGACTTCACAATTGCTCCTTCTGGTGGACGTCCTGGCATCCCATTTTAACCATTCTCCGCTCCATGTTAAAACTCAATCTTGCGTTCTCTTGCATCATGCTTCGATTTCCTCCCATCGTCACTGTGCGTCCCTACTTTCATTTGAAAACACTTAGTTTAATTTCCTTTGCACAGTCTATAAAGGCCTTCATGGTCGTGCTCCGTCCATGTCTGGTTTCAGTCGTCTGGCCCCACACGTTTTCCTGTGTTCCCAAGCCTCTCTGTGCTGCCTACCGTTTTCGTTTTCTCACGTCTCCCAAACTCAGGAATTCCTTCCCTATTTATATCCCCTCTACCTCTTCATCGGCTCTGAACTTCTTACCATAATGCGTGCCTTATGGTAACCCTTTGCCATTTTACAATGTATGCAGTCTTCATTCTTGTAATCACTTTTACCTGCATTCCCTGACATTTTCTCTAGTCGTGCATAAGTACAGCTTTATTTTATTCATGTGATGAGGAACACAGTATATCGATGAGCGTGCAGAATCCGAAATGTAACGTGCCCAATTTTCCTCTTCTCATTTGATCTGATTTGCTGACCAAAGCCTTGCACTACTTCTACATAAAGCACACTGCAATGAAACTATTCAGATACAAACTCAATAAGGAAGCAAAAAATAAAACTAAGACAACTTATTTATGCCTTAACCCATCCTAAACCTTTCATTCACTGTACTGTATTGCATAAACACCCCACTTATTAGAATCGGCCACAATCTAGGGTGTGTCTAAAACAGTAATAACTACATGTCCCGTCCTAGCTCTGAGCATCCCTGTCACGCTAACATTCAGCAGCGCCTCTTTCTGGTGTCTGATTTGGACAGTGCACACAAACGTGAGTCAATGTTTCTCTTGCTTTCCAGTACATAGACCTTCCAGTCCTTCGGTGCACCCGCAGTTAGTGTTGGCAATAATTTGTCAGTACTTGTCATAGTTTTCCCAAATAGCATCTTGCGTGGTGGATACCTGGTTGCTGATCGCTCTCAGTAGTCCATGGAGAACAAACGAAGGACAATCTTCACACTGTGCCTTTCACACCCATCTGTTTGAACTGCTCCTCCTTTGGCTCCTTTGTTTTTTCTTCTAATAAGCCATACAAATGTCAATGTGCTCCTGCCAGCCACCTTTTGCCGTGGGCCACCAGGCCATCTCTGTTGGGCACTGAAATACTATAGCTTGATCTTTCTCTGCTTTGATATGGTGTCATTTCTTCAATCTCTCCTTTTGGATTGGCCAGGAGCAGCTCACATTTCCTTTGACCCTCCTTGCTCTTCTGTAGGATAATCTTCACTGCTTCAAACTGTGGGCCCTCCGCCACAGAACTGCTCCCACGGCTCCTGGACGTGACACGCCGGGTAGAGTGGAACACAGGCGACACCCATGGAGACTGAGTCAACAACCCCAGCCAATCCCACCCAACATCTTCACTCGCCCCTTAGTTGCTACCAGGTACCACAGTGTTGTGGAATTATTGGGATATGGGCAATCGCCACACTAGATGAGTTGTGGACATTGGCTGTGGCACTGGCCATATGAGTAGGAAGGGAGGTCAGGTGGAGTTGTGAGGGAGGCTGGTAGAGGTGGGGGCCAGATGTGAAGGGGACCTTGAATGCCGGACGGGCCCAGATCAGGACAGAGGCGCAGAGGCACTCCCACACCCCATCTGGGGAGATTATGCAAGCCCAGCGCCTCAATTCAGGATAGAGATGCCAACTAACCAATTCCACTAACAATTTCCCCCTCTGCATACACCTCTCAAACTCCAAACACAACCACAAACCTAGAGCAGAACCTTCACAAAATTGCAACAACAAAACAAAAAACACACTCTCACGACTACTGCCCGCAAACCTCCTAGGCCCAGCCAACGGTCCCACTGGGCTGAGACCGCCAACAGCACATCACTGCTCCCTTTCACTTTTCCAGCTTCCTCCCACCCAGGGACCACTCCGGTGGTGATAGTGCGCGGTACAAATGTCCTTTAACTTTAACATATGCCACTCATTTTCTTCTATGGATGCCATTAGCTGTGGCTGTAAGTCATTTTCAGATGTCATGGGCTATTCTTGCTCGGATGGAATTCTCGTCTTCTTACAGCCAACACCACTGATTGGTCTCACCCCCCCCCCCCCCAAACACTATTGAGTTATGCTGCCACTGACTACTTTCTTTACATGCAGGCCTGTCAATGTCCTTCTCTGGTGCACATGCCCTGAAAGCGTTGTGTTGTGTTTTGACAATCTGACATGCATTTGCCTGACACTACCCTTTCCACTGGCATTTTGTTCACTGCCCCATCGAAGGTGCGCACTGCAATCACCCAATTTCCTGAAATCCAGTTTATTTCTTGCCCCTTTGTCCAGGCATGTCTTCTCCGCCCCACCCCCTATGCTGCCAGGACCCAGTTTTTGTCTCAGAAAGAGTGGTACTTCTAGTAGCTGCCGTCCCCACAACCATTGGCACTACCTGTACCCTACCTCTTTCTGCCTGCAGACACCGCTTTGCCAAATCTGTCACCGCATCACTTTTTCCAAAATGTTTTCCCTCCCATCTGTTGAACACAGTTGCCTCCCCCAGTACCCATGCAGCCTGTGTCTCCCCCCCCTCTTCCTCCCCTTTCTCGGAAATGGAGCCACCCCCACAGCGTTCTGGGTCATCAACCCCAGCCCCCACAGGGACTGGTGCTAGCACCTCACAATCCTGCCCCTGTGTTCTCCCTCCTCCCACTCCTTGTACTCCTTCACTGGCGCTATTTTTCTCACTCTCAGCCATGCGTCATCAGCTGCATTCAGAATGAATGGCCACCCCTGGGTGGATCTTACTTTTCCTCCACATTCCCTTCCACCCTCATCTCGTCTGGCAACAGCCGCCATATTGTGGCAGTCATGAACATTTGTGTAAGCATTACTGCAAAATCGGAGGGTCTCTGATCCTCTCTACCTTCACTCCCTTTGTGATAAATTTGTGCTCCGATTGTAGTTCAGCACCACACTTGTAGTTCAGCACCATCTCCACTGTCCCTTCCCTTTGGTACCCTTTGTAACTGCTGTTCCTGGGCAACCCCACCGCCTTCCGTTGTACCGACTGGGGGACCACATCCCAATTGTCACCATGCTAAACCTCTCCAGCACTGCCCTCAACCCCGACTTGTATAACTGATTTTCCCACGCCTCTTGCCTGGTCAGTGCACCGGCATCTGCCATATTGTAACTGTAATCTGAACATGTATCTATCCTACTGCATTTTAATTCAGTCTTCCGACTTCACACGCCTACCCTGTGCCCTTTATAGCATCGACCTTAGTCTCTCCACGACAGGTGCTCTGACTGTATGACAGGTGCCTAAGAATGTTCTGATGTGATTGTAGTCCTGTAGTTGCACTTGCACCCCTGTACTGTATCACCTGAGGCACTATCTGTTTTATTCATACTCCCTGAAGACTCAAAATTCCACTAGTCAAAGGTGCAACTGGTACAGCGAAAAACACTTTTTTCACTTACCCATTTTATTGTTGTAAATCCCAGTCATGCACATCAGGAAGCAGAGCGCCTGGGGTTCGGCACCATCTGTTACAGGCTCGACCTGCTCCCCCCGATACCATTGGTCATCCAGCTCCCTCACGCCATCTGCCTGCATTCCAGGCACTCTGCATTCGGACACAAATACACAAAACACCAGAAGTCTGGTGAAAAGCTCTGTAATACAAACGCAACAGTACATAGGTCTGCATTCTGCTCTGGCCTCCCAGCTTTGGCTCAACCTTATGTAGAATGGAGTAGCTACATCTATTCTCCACCCATTAACAGCACGTATCCTAACAGGTCATTTTGCCGAACAGGGGGGGAAGAAGGTTCATTTAGTAACTGTAGGCTGTTTCTGCGAGGCAGCATCTGGCAGCCTTGGTATTTGAGCCAGCAATATCCTCTCTGTACTTCTCAGGAGGGGCTGTTCCTGCCAGTCTGTGGCCTCACAGCGTTCCACAGTTTAGCTGTTCTGTGCTCTGCTCGGCGACATCGCTTGGCATGGATGTTCAGTTGTTAGGCCAGTTTCTTAGGCAAGTCTATTTGTATCTGATGAATCTCAAAGAAACCAAACTAAAGTGCAGAATCAGAAATGTAACAATTCACTTCCTGGGCAAACACATTTGATGACCCTTGAATTGCAAAAAGTGGTAAGATGTGCAGCAAGTTTTAAATATATAACCTCTTAGCAACAGTCACTCAGCCTTCTGAGCTACCCTGCTAGCACCCTGCTGTAGGGCATTACAATGGGTCCCTTAATGTGTTCAAAATCACTGCAATGTGAGACCCACCACTGGGGTTGGTTAAGCTATTCCTGACATACTGTGGACCGAACGGAAGACCCTTACATGTTGTGCCTTGCCCCCATGGTATGCTTTAACTCTTTCCCAATCTGCACATCGTCTCCACACGTGGCTCTGTGTGCCTTGAAATGCATTGTGTATAGGTGCATTAATAATACCCAATAAATAAAACAATAAACAAGGTAAACTTATGGCTGATGCTGGATGGTTGGGGGTGGGGAGAGAAGCTCAGGCTGTGCTGCATAGTGCCACCATGTTCACATCCATTTGAGCATCACAGGAGGTGGGATGGAGGCGGATTGTTGTAAATTGATATAGCTCTCTACTGAATGACGCTGTGTACGGCCAAGTGCTACATGTCATTTTTCTAGAATTCAACAGATGGATTCATTTTAACCAATTTTTAAACTTTAATAGTATTTTTGACACTGTGCCAAAGGAGCTGCACATTTGTGAGACTTGTTTACTGTACTAGTACATTTTGCATATTTGCAAATCATAAACACCATGATCTTCATTGTTGGCCGCAAGCACAATAACTAGGGGTGGGAAAGTTGTTTTTATATTCAAATTGCATAGTACTCTACACAAGTCTCAAGGGACATGTTGCCAGGTAACTACACACAATCCCAAAATAGGCAATCTCCAACTATACTTGCTGTTTCACACCAAAGAGCTGAAAGCAGGGTTAAAGGTGTCTGATTATTGGATACCTTCTGGGGAGGCCTATCTTTGGCCAGCAAAGGCACGTTTACAGTGCGACAGCCATTTGAATGTGAACACTGAAGCCTCCTTAGAAAATATGTGCATGCCACCAGCCCCACCTTGGACTTCTGTGGCACACATCTGACCTAGATAAAGCAATGGGGAGAGGGGGGTTAATAGCTGCAGTGTTTCACCAAACAGGTTTATTCTCCCCTGCACGAAAGAGCAAAGAAAAGCAGCCAGTGGGGATGGTCAGAACCTAAAAGACCGCTTGCACATGTATTTGGTCAAGTCATAGAGGGACCCCCAATGTGGGGGCTCTATTTCACTTGCAAGAGTTGGAAGGCCCCATTACAGAGCCTGCTCACGTCTCCCCTCAGGCTTGTGGTCTATACAGCTTTTGTTCACATGTGGGGCACCTGGTTTGTTGTGTGCATGCTGCTGGGGTGCCTGGGAGTATGCGCTCACAATGGATGAAATATTCGGGCTCAGTAATTGTTTTTCTTCTGGGTTTAGTACACAATTTTACAAATACAGGTTAAAGTATGGTACTAAGCAGTATAGAAAAACTATCAGTTATGTATGTTTTCCATTGCCTGTGCACACCACCTTTGTATGTTGCTTCAGAACAAAGTATTGCAAAAAGAAGGCCTGGTGACAAATCTATGCTAACAGTGGGTATTGAAGTATTTGGTGGCATTACTTCTGAATGCATAGGTGTTTTGTGGTGGCGTATGGAGGATGCACATTTAAAGGTTTTTCCTTTAGTTTATTTTAATAAATGGGATGATATCCTATGCTGCTGATGGCCTCCCAATCTGCCCATACTGCAATTTTGTACAATGCAAAGGGTTGGAGGTTCATTCTCTACTAAGATCCAGAGGCAAAGCTTTCTCATGTAGTTATTAATTTGGGCAGGTCACTTGTCGGCCACATCTGCACAGCTCCTTTAAACCTGCAAGACGGCTAGCTCTGTTAGGTGGTTGCTGATGATGGTACAGGGATGATTTTGTTCTCACACTATGGATAACCTGTTCAAGCCAGTCAGTTTTTCTTCTGGCCTGGTAATGTGTACTAACACTAGCACTGTGTAGTATATTAAGCACTAGAAAAACTGTATTGGTTAATAAATGTGCTGCAGAATTGAAAGCCCATATAGCAATAAAGACAAGCATACCTCAAAATGCTTGTTTGTTCAAATGTCTGAAGGGGGTTGTAAATTCACCACACGCCCCTCATGCCTACCCCACATGAACAATCCGCCCCCTGTAGACAGCTTATAAGGCACGTTCGGCCCTCTGGCAAAACTAGTTGTACACCCCTGCCCTAGATGTGATCTTCAGCTCCTCCAATCTTATCTCCACACTCCAGCTCCGCCCACTAATCTGGATGGACCAATCAGCCATCCTCTTCTTGCTATTGACTGCAATCCCTCCCAGTTTGACTAGCCCTGGACTGTCCACCAGCTACCCGCTGTGGAACAAGGTTACAGTAATCCTGAACCTGGCTGTCTCCCTGCTTATTTCCCCTCTCAATCTCTCACTCCAGGGCGGTCTCCCCTACATCAATCATTTTGACCTATGCTTCTCCAATGCCCTCAGACCGCTCACCCATCCCAGATCATCCTCCCACAGAGCAGGCCCTTCCCCTAGATGGTTCACTTCTTCCCTCAAAACACTTAACCACACCTTGGGACACAGATGGCTGGGTGATTCATCGCCCCAGAATAAATCTGCATGCGCCAGTTAGATCAAAACCTATAAGGCAGAAATCTGGAAGGGAAAACCTACTGGAACAGAATCTCTAACGCCTGTAACGCCAGCAGAGAACTCCACAAGATAATCTCTGAATTTAAAGCCCCTCCCTGCACTTCCTCCCACACTCGAGCACTATGATGCCATCTGGGACCACTTCCACAACATAGCTGTTGAAAAACAATTGGCACTAAACTAGCAGTGCTCTCCTGCTGATTGCCCACATGTGTCTGATGCTAAAATCCCTCCTACTGCCCACCCTGTCTACGCCTTCTCCCATCTCACAACCAGAATTCCTGAAGGTACTTGCTAGCAGCCGCCCTTCCAAATCCCTGGGAGATCCATTCCCCTACCCCCACCACCCCCCACCCACCTTAAAGATATTTCCTCAACCTGTGCAGCCAGCATCTCTAGATCTATCATTAACTCCTCCCTTACCTCAGGCATATTCTCAGCAGCTTTTAAGACATCAAACTCCATTAAAAAAAAACTCCCTTGACCCCCTCCTACCGGCCAGTTACAGACCTATCGCCAATAACCGTTTCATAGCTAAACTTACTGGCCGAACAGAACCAGAGACTAAGGCTGTGCCACACTTGTCATCCTTGACCTCTCAGCGGCTGGCTGTTCAAACCATCCACCACTGCACCCTCACAGACGGACTCCACTTGCTCGGCATCAGGGACATATTAAGATGGACTTCCTCCATTGTTAACAGTTCACAAATCGCCCTCATTCCTCCCTTCTCACCCCACCCTATCACAAATGTATTACCTTATCACCCTTGCTCTTCAACCTCTACCTGAGCCCCCACCCTGCTCCTATTTGCTCACATAACCTTACCTGCTACAACTACGCAAACACCCAGATCATCTTCAAGACCTCTTCCAACCCCCTTCCTGACCTCTCCTCGTAGAAATCGACCACTGGATTATGGCTAACCCTCCCTCCCACCCCCTGTGGGCTGACTAGCCCTTTTCGCTTCTCATGCTATTTTGCCCCCCTGTCAAACGGGCTGGGGTAGCAAATGTACCCTTCAAATAAAGTACTGGGCAACAAAGAGAAAGGACTCCAGCAGGACCGGAGCAAACAAAACAAACTTGTGTACATATCGAACTACATGTCAATGGAGGATAGCCGTGGGCACGGCTACCCGCCCGCACTCATCTGCAATCACACGCTATTCGAAGACACATTGCACAACACCTCTGCCACTACAATGCTCTCCCTATAACCTGACAGCACCCATACAAGCCATCTCGCTATGCGTCACTAGCAAGGGACTTGGCCACCCCCTACCGACCTTATTGGTTAAAATATGCACACGCATTCTATACTCCTGACAAATCTCCCATTCCACTGACTTAAGCCCCCCGAGGGTGTTCACCTACAGTGCTTTGAGACCATACCAATGGGAATACGCGCCATACAAATGCCATGTTACATTACATTGCAGAGTGGTCCCCAGGCCCAGTCGCCTGATTCACAGGAACCAAAGGGCACATCCATTCGCAAAAGGCTTGTCCTCACACCAGGTTGCTGTGTATCTAAAGGCCTATGATTCTATTGAGAAGGGCAGGGGCAGAGTTAGTGTAGACTGGGATAGTGCTGTACCGTTGGTTGACTTGTCCACCATCTTGTTTCTCTACTTCCTGCCCCCTTCACTTCCTCTAGCACAAAGCACTTTGGGTGCGATGTCAGAAGGGCAAAATCCATTTATTTCAAGAACAAGCATTGGAACTCGAAAGCAAACTGACTAGCTTTATTCCAATCATCTGTGGACTTACCTTTAAATGAAGGTCTTGCACCACGGTAAAAAAAAAATCATTTGGGATTTCAACCTTTCACAAACATTTTATTTGGCCTATGTTTGGGAGGGTTGATCTCTTCAAATTCCTTCACCAGGGAGGTGAAGACTGAGAGTCAAAGGCACAGGTGAGCTGTCTCCAAACCATCCGCAGGGACCATTGGGGGTCCCCTCCTACTGGAACAATATCCAGTACCTCACTGTGTTGTAGGACACCTGCAGTTGTCGACCAGCCTCCCTAGTGCTTGGGAGAACACAAACAAGGACCAAAATTACTCCTTGAATCCCTGAATCGGGACTCGCAGAGTACCAAGCCAGCTAGGAATCCTGTGTTCTCCAGTCTAACTACTTTGAACGGTGACTCAAGCCCGATTTGACTCCTTTAAACATATAAAACCCTCTGGAGTGGCCTTTGGGTCTCTACTACCTCAACCAGCTTTGCTGCATGTTCAAATAAGTTTGTGGCCACACCAACGGAACGTCACATTACCTTGTCTCGGACCAGAAGATCTTCATTGCAGTTGCAGCCTACGAACCACCAGCTCCTTCATTGCCAATGTTCAACAGTCAACCAGGCCGTCAGGGACTCCTTCGAACCTCAAACACCTGGTTGAACCTACCTGCGCATCCAGTCACCAGTATTCTTACCCCACCTGGACAGTTGAACCGACATGCACCTCAAAAAGCACTGCTTCAAACTGCAACGTATTTCTGCCTCAACCCAGCTCACACCTGCTTGCTGTCTCAAACCACACAGATGCTGCCCTCAAACTATTCAACTCGACCTGCTTGCAATGATCGAGCCACCTCCACCCTGCTTCGTACCTTGCTGAGCCAGTTACCTACCTGGCACAAATCAACTGCTCCTTGCTGGCTCTGGACTCGACTGTTGGGCCAAATGAGTCAATCTTGCTTGTATCCCTGCCTCGCTGAATGGCATACTGGAATATCAAGGTCACTGCTTCTAACCAACACTAGACCTCAACGCGAACTGCTGGAGTGTCACTCATTGATCCTAACCAGCAGATTCACTCATCTCAAACTGGTTTGACTTTGAACCAACCCAGCGACACAGTCCCACCTGCATCACTCAAGTGCAACCTTTGAACTTCTGAGCCCCATATTCGACTTGGCTCAATGCCTACTCTAGGCTTGGATCAACTACGATGCACAGTCCTCGAACTTGGTTCGGCCCGCTTGAAGCCTGCTTTGATGCTGTTGAACCGGCAAGAACCTCAAGAAGGTACTATTGACAATTAACTGCCCCCTTGTTCTAGTTTTGGAGCCGATCATTAATCAATTTTCTTTTCATCCAAGAAACATCCATTTTAAAGAACTTTGTACTTTTACTTGCCTTAAACCACTGATTCATTACCGAGTGCTGCATTGTGCTATCTTTGGTCATTCTCTGTTCTTTCCTCAAGGATGGGTTTTGTGTAGAGTTTTTCTATTTTAGTTATTTTGCAAATGGTGTGTTTTAATAAAGTAATCTTTTTTTTATTTGCATGTGGTTAAAACAGTTTAACTGTTTACAAACGCCACAAAAGAAAAATAATTACAATCATTAAAACAAAATTACAACGTGAATGAATAAAATAAAAGGTATATCATAATCACAGTTCCTCAGTAAAACAATCCATATATAGTTTAAGAAAGTATTTGTCTTTTACAAATTCCATCAAGGAAATGTACTTTTACTTCCCTATCCCATTATCCAGATTCAAATACTTTAGATAACCTACAACGGCAACCGCCACTGAAGTGGGATGGCCCTCTAATAAATGCTGCTATAAATTGCCTATATTTATAACATCAAATATATGGACATGTCTTGGAAATATAAAGTGTGCGGTGCGATCAGTGCAGTACAATAAAAAAAGAAATGCTTTAAAGTTTCTTATCTTTGCAAAATCTACAAAAAGCCATTTCTTTAACAATTTCTACCTCTGCGATATAAAATGTGCCTTGTCGGATGAATTTACAACTTAAATCTAAAAATCTCATTCCTTAAGATAACTCGGGTGAAGATTTAAATAAGGAGCAACCATTCCCATCTTTTTATGCTCATCGCTGATATTTTATTTGTATTTTTATTTTTTGTAGCGCACGCCAGGCCCAAGGGCATCCGGGCGTGAGAACTTAATAGGCAGTTACATAAATGTACAACATATATGGATATGCAACAAAGCGTAAATTTACAGTATAGTACAAAATTAAGTATGTCGGGTATAGTAAGATAGATATAGTTACAGAGGTAAGTAGTATAAATAGTCGAGCGTAAATTTACAAGAAACATAGTACTATACAGCCTATGTAGACTTGGCCAAGCTGATAGTGTCAGAAACAAAATGGTGTTAGATAGTCACATTAGGCAGTTTCATAGGAACATGATTTGGTCGGGGCAGGTAAGTCTGGGTGACAGCTGCAAACAGAAGGTTGAATCAGATTTGAGCGAGGAGCCATGATTTCGTTTTCATCTTGAAGGAATTGAATGAGGGCTGAGATCTGATAGTGGACGGAAGAGTGTTCCAGAGCTTCTTGGCCAGGACAGGGAAGCTCACTCCTCCAGCTTTTTAACATTTGAATCTCGGCAGAGATAGGCTGTGTCTGAGCAGTTCTTTGGGGTCGGGAGGAAGTGTGGCTTGTAAGGCGGTTGGAGAGATAGAGGGGCCTTGTTGGTCAAGCATTTGTGAGTAAGGGCAAGTGTTTTCAATGAAATTCTCTGTTTGACCGGGAGCCAGTGCAAGTTAGCCCTGATATCGGAGATATGTTGGTTTCTTGGAATATTCAAGGCTGCTCTAATGGCGTTATTCTGGGTGATTTGTAGTTTGTTGAGGTTAGCCTTACTAGTACCCAGATAGAGGGTACTACAGTAGTCTATCTTAGACATAAGCGTTCTAGCTAGCGTGATGCTATTAAGGGTAGTCAGGAAGGGTCTGCAGGCCGCAATAAGTCTGCAGGGATATGCCGATGCTGATCTGACGGCATTGGTTTGTCTTGTCAGGGACAGGGTGGAGTCTAGATAGATGCCCAAGGTTTTAGTATCCTTGGACACTTTAATGACATTGCCATCAATGATGAAGGACTGATAGGATTGGTCTAATTTATTAAGCCCTTGAGAGGAGCCCAAGATGAGGAGCTCTGTCTTGTCATCGTTGAGGCAGAGTTCATGTTGGGCCATCCAAGCCTGGATTACCAGATAAACTTCATTCGGTGCCTTGGTGTCCACAATGTGGTCACCTGTGATAGGGATGAGTATCTGGGTGTCATCAGCATAATTACTGTAAGAGACACCCAGATAATCAAGAACATCAAAGAGTGGTTTGGTAAACACAATGTAGAGTGTAGGTGACACACATGAGCCTTGAGGGACCCCGCAATGGATAGGGGCGGGGTCAGTGGCAGCTGATGGGGAGAAGACCCTCATGTGTCTGTTGCTGAGAAAGGAGCTGATCCACGCATTGGCTGAATCGGAGAAGTAGGTGGCAGAGCGAAGGTGCTGGCATAAGATTTTGTGATTGACCAGATCAAAGGCCGCGGATAGGTCTAGGAGTAGTAGCAGGGCTAGTTTTCCATTATCTTTTAGGACTTCAATTTGAGTTTTCAAATCTATCAGAGCAGTTTCAGTCCCATGCCTGGGACGAAAGCCGGATTGTCTTAGTCCGAGGAGTTTGTTCAATTCTAAATAATCTTGAATCTGCAGGTAGGCTGCGCGGTCAAATATTTTAAGCAAGAACGGGACGGTTGTGATAGGCCTGTAATTGGTTGGTATACTCAGGTCTAAGGTGGGGTTTTTTAACAGTGGAATCACCCAGGCATCCTTGAGATTGTCAGGAACAATACCTGATTCAAAGGAGGAGTTGATAAAGGCCGTTATAAAAGGGGCAAGGTCATGAGCCGATTCCTTGATGATGGAGGCAGGACAGGAGTCTCCTTGGCAATTGGTAGGTTTAATTCTATTGATGAGGACTTCCACTTCAGCAGTGGTGAGTGGGGAGAAGGCAAATGGTTTGTCCTTGGGTGGAGCCTAGGGAACAGTCATAGTTGGAGTGGGCAGACGATTGTCCGTCTTCAGTCTGTTTTGGTTAGTTTTAATTTTAGCTTAATATGCTGACAAATAAGTGTGCTTAGTCTCAATGGTATTCCTCCAATCCAATTGGTATAACACATTTTAATCTGGCAAGGATTACCAAACAAATCTGATTCCTTCTTCCCCAAATGATCTAAAATGGCCCTACAAAATTGTGCAAGAACAATGACACTGGTTTCCCCCTTGATGTGCAGTAATGTATACAAATCTTCATATAGGGCTTCTTTTGGAGGCTGCAATATATTATAATAAAGACAAGGTTCATCATTTGGCATGAATTATTAATGATTTAAAACCCAATTCATACCTGATCACACATACTGGTACACAGTTGGATACACTCGGGCACTTCCTCCAAATTATTCCTTCCAGGTTTTATTCATCCAATAGTGAGTTGCTAAATAAATATGAACCGTATAATAGTTTTGGCACTTACTAACTTGCTCTCAGCAGCAGCTTGATAGAAAATGTTCAATATTTGTAACTGATTTTTTGCATTTTCCAAAATGCAACTGCTTTGGTTCTCAGATATTCCATGGAGATGCTTTGATTTGGCCTAATCCAAACTCTGAATAAATCATATTCCTAGTTTCATATTATTTAACAAACCCAATTACATTTTTTAGCTTTCTGTGAAGCAGTTAAACACATGAATTTAGTTTTAGTTGGATTTATCTTTAGGTGATTTTCCTGTGCACATTTAGAGAAGGATGTAATCAACCTTTCTACGCCGATTGGCATACTATCAAATAAAAGGAAATCATTGGCGTATGCAATGCACGTATACCTCTTCCAGTCCAAGAAGAGGGCTCACATAAAGGCCTGTATCTCTGGAGTCTCTAATAACATGGCTGAACTCTTCAAAATCTGCAAAGAACTGGCCAATCCATCTGCAGTCTCCACCTCACCATGTCCTTTTCAGGCCCTCTGTACTGCACTGGCCACCCATGTAGCCTCTAAAAGCCAGGACATTCTGACCTCTCTCTCTTCTTCCTGCTCCTCCATGCCCCCGCCTTGCCCTCCCACCTCCTACTCTCGCCAGCTTCTCACCTACACCAGCTGAGATCTCTAGAGCAGTCCGTTCTATGAAGGCCTCATCCAAACCAGTGTCTCCCTGTTCTTCCAGAACCATTAGAGACCTCCGGCTCTTGCTGACATTTGCAACCACCCATTAGCATCTGGCTCTTCCCCTCTTCTCTCAAACGCTCCCTTGTGTACCCCCTCCTAAAAAAGCCTTCAGCCGACCCCTTGTGGCCGGCCAACCTCCGCCCCATCTCTTCTACACCCTTCCTTGGGAAACTCTTGGAGAAGTTCTCATCCCCCAACAGACCCAACACACTGAGCTTGTTGGTTGTTTACATGACCATTCTGGATTCTGAGCATCCAGAGGCATGGAAAATGCTCTCCTAAAAAAAACATGTGAACTGCTTGTATATCTTGACTCTAACTCTCCTGCTGTTCTCCTTCTCCTTGACCTCTCCTCCGCCTTTGACACTATTGATTCTATCCTCGTAAAGCAGCTCCAAGATACTCTTGGTATCTCAGACTGGGCACTGGAGTGGTTGACCCCCTTCCTCACTGACTGCCCTTCCGAGGTGCTACTAGGCTCCTTCTCCCCCTCCACCACTCTCTACATCTGGTGTCTTCTATGGACACTCCTCCCTCTTCTACCACTGAGACCAGAAACCTCTGGGCCAACATCGACTCCTCCCTCTGCTTTACTCCTCACATCTTGGACCTTAGTTTCTTATATAGCGCAGCACGCCATAAGGCCTCAGTGCGCTGACAGAACAAAAAACAATAGTACAAACAACATAGAATACATACATAACAACATAGTCAATATAAAGAGCAGCGTGAGAAAGTACTTGCAGAGTCATACAAAAAATCAATTCATAATAATTCTTAGCTTAGTATGAAGCGACATGCTCTGCAAGTTCATATTTTTGTTCAAAAACAAGGGTAAACTGCTTCGTCCACATCCAATGACAATGCAATCTGTATTGTCTATGGAACACCAGTTATTAATCTGCACCCTCCGAAGGACTCTCAAATCTTGGGTTCTGACATAATTATAGCCCACTCATTGATGTAGCCAGGCTAAAAACATTTTTTTAAGCATCTCAATGGATTTATATTCCCTGAGCTTTTCAACATTGGTATGTATAATGTTTCTGGAGTTCATGGCAAAACTCCTTAAAGTAGGGTCAGCTCTTCTTGCCATACAGGACTTTTTTGAACGAATGTCCTTTGAGAATGAATGATCAGATAAAGTAACAGACTTAGCAAGTGTAGAGGTACCACCATGAGAGACTTCACCCACTGATCTAGAGGGCAGGCCTGGCTACAATTTCATGAGGAATCAATCGTTTGCTAGGAGACACTTCAGAGCTTGTTTGTCAACCTTGAGGAACCCTATTCTGTGTGTAAAGGGTTTGACAAGTCTTATTCCCACTGGTAAATTCAGATTGAAAACATTCATCCATGCTCGGCAGGTGTACCATAGGAGTTTTAAAATCCAGGGAATCAACCTATGCACGAAAATCTACAACATTTATACAGGCATCAAGCTCCTGCATGATACACTCCTCAAAATGAAATGAACTTCCTGAATGATTTGGGTCACCATTCACCATCTCAGGAACATCAGAGGTAATCGCCTCTGTTTTTCCTAAAGGCAATGGTGTTACTGGAACCGGCACAGGCACATAACCTTCGGGACTGGTAGTTCCCTTACCCCGTGACAGGTCCCCAATAGCACTCACCTGAACAACATGAGAGGGTGTCACCTTATTCATTGGCTGCATGCATTTAGGGGAGTAATCCCCAGCTGAATCAACGTCTCCTCTAATAGCTTTATTAGTGGAGTGAAGGGATTTTTTCTGGAGTCTGTTTCCTTATTGCACTAAATGCCAAAACTTCAGTCAATCGACTACAGCTCCCGCAAAGGACTGGGAATTCAGGTGGGGAGGAAGGTGTTCCTTGTGATGATTCTGTCCTACCCACAGATGTAGGGTAGTTAGACTGTAACAGCATATCAGTGGCAGCTTTAGTTAGCAGATTCATATTATTCAGAATGTTAGCCCTAGTAACAGGCATTATTCTGACACAAGTCGGGTAAGGGCAGCGAGAAGCACTGTGGCCATAGAAGCTGCAAAGTTTACAAGGAGGGCAGAATGACAGCGGCAAAGAAACACAGCAGAGAGTTTACCAGAGCTCACCGCTGTAATGAGAGGGCGAGCAGCGTCCGGTAACTGGCTTCCAATGGTTGGCCAACGGCAGCTAAGCAGTCACGGTAAGCCATGGGGCAACCACTGCAGGCTGTCAAGAAGGTGAAGGGTTGTGAATGGTCCCCAATGCCTTCCCCGAAGTGGTCGTTGAGGAATAGAGACGCCCGAAAACTCCAGGCGTACTCCACGTTCTCTGTGCGTCTGATCATCCAGCTAGAGGAATGGACAATGCATCTGGTCACGGACGCCCAGCAAGCGTCAAGCCGCACTGCCTACTGACGGCCGCCTCCGACAATGCCTTGCCAAGAAGGCCCACTTTCAACTTCGCCTCCTTCAGGGCATTCTCCCTTTCCTCACCTTCCCCTCTCCAGTCTAGACTGCTGTAACAGGTTGTTCCTTAATCTGCCTCTTACTTCACTCCGTTCTCTTCAACTAATCCAGAATAGGTCTGCAAGACATATTCTTGGCCTCAAGCCCTGGGACTGTATCTCTCCAGCTCTAAAATCTCTCCGCTGGCTCCAGTTGCTGCAAGGATCAAATTCTAGACCCTTGGCATCCACTGCAAGTCTATCTGTGGCCTGGAACCATGCTACCTGCAACTCTCCCATTAAATACTCTCTTACAGATCACGTTGATCTGCTTCCAACTCTCTGCTGATCAAACGGGGGCAGATCGCTCTCCTAAACTGGCTCCCTTCTTTAGAACAGCCTCCCTCTCTCTTAGCCTTGAACCGAACCACCTCAAATTCTGCCTACAGCTCAAACCCTTTCTCCTCTCCTTCACCTTCCCTCTCCCCCTCACGTGCTAACCTTCCCTCTGTCGCTGAGATTGGCGGCCTGGATCCTTAAGAGTCCAGTAAGGTCCTGGCCTTCTGCCCAATCGCCCCCAGCACACACCCTGCATTGCCCTTGGGCCCACTCCCACCTGTCGGGTGGTTTGCCTCTGTGCTGCACTTACCCGTTGGGCAGTAGACTTCCCTCTTCGCTTGTGATGTCTCCACCCATGCACTTACCCCTTGCCCTTACCCATTGCCTGCCAAACCGGCACCTCTGGCTCTCCCCCTCATCCTGTTCACCTGTGCCTTGTGGCGGTTTGAAACACTGTCTTGTTGTATAATCTCCTTATAAGTATCCAATAAATAAAATGAAGAAATTATTTCTACGAGTTCTGGGGGTGGGGGTGGCGGGGGGGAGGCAACCTTTGCTAGATATTGCTCTGCATCTGAAACTTATACATTTAATAAGCTAGGGGCGGGGATACATCCTTGCCTCAGACCGGATGTGTTAAAGGTCTCCCTTGAAAGGTCACCCTCTAGATTTAATCTTACTTGAATATTTATCAAGATTCTTAAGCAGCCTCTGGTATGCTTCAGGCATACAACTTCGTCCACAGTTGATTACGACTAACAAGATCAAAGGCCGCTGATGATGGCTGCAACATATGTTGCAATGTATTTCCTAGCCCATACCATATCTTGAAAACATTTCACCAGAAATCTGTTGAGAGCTGTGCCATGATGTTTTTCTGAAAATCGGTTTGAAATGTTTTAAGTCTACCGGCACTCTCGGCCCATTCATTGAGATGGGTAAGGATGATGGATACAAATACCTTACTGTCTGCATCCATCAACATGAAGGGGCGATAGTTATTGGGATCTGATCCAATTCCCTTCTTATAAATGGGGATTACAAAAGACGTCCCCCATGAGATCGGAAACCTAACCGTCCTGATTATTCCACTAAACTAGAAAGTCTGAATTAATGCTCAATTCTCCCCATTGGATTTCAATAATATATTAGTAAATCTGTTAGGGCCACCCGCTCTTGATCTTTTAGCTTTGGCAATAGTAATGGCAACGTCCCCACTGTTAATATTGATCAAGGTTTACAATTGCCCAATTCACCCACTCTTGCATTCAACATTTTTAAGCCTAGCAACCTAAATAATGCAGACTACCTTTCCCCATTCCTTACGGGAAACAGAGTACATTCTATCGATATCTGGGACCCCATCTTCCAGATCCTCCCTATTGGAGCATAAAGAATTAATATGTCTTGCCACCACAATCAAACCATTTCTATGCTTCTCCCGCCAATCAAAAATATGATTATATAAATTCTCCAAGAATATGAGACACCTTAATGCCAATATAAATTGACCACGAATACGGGTGCCTTTTTAAAATTCACACACCAATTGTAATTCTGTAACGAGGGCTTGCGTTCTAAGCTGTATTCAGTACATCAAATCTGTTCCTGATTTCACTGTCTACCCTTGATGTTCTTCCTTCAATCTTAAATCCATCTTAAAGGGGTCGCTCCATCAACCATGTTTCTTGTAAGATCAATGAATCTCTTTTTTAATTCACAAACCAAATCAGTGCTACTGGACAAGGCATTATGACCCCTTGCGTTCCATGAAGCGACTCATAGATTCCATTCACGGCTAAAGATTGAATTGGGTGCCTTTTTTGTGTTTCTCGTGGGATGTAATGCTCCTGCAAACTAGGACAAATCTTCCCTTTCAGAAGCCAAATTATTTTTGTGAGTGATCAAAGTTACATCTTTCTTACCCTGATGCTCAGAATCGGACAGGAACGAATAGAAACACTAAGACAGCACTGGAAAATAAAATGGGCCACAATGATTGCACATGGAAGGCAGAAGAACCCTTGGCATACCCACTCCCAAACCACTACCCAAGTCTAGGCTTCGCTCAAGGATAGGCACCCTTGCAGCAGACGAGGGAACACTAACCTATTAAAGGACCCGGTGAGACAGGGACCACCTAGAATTCTGAAGGCGGGAACCAGCTCTAGAAACACAGAGAGGTGACGATGGGCAACCCAATGGAAACCTACAAATGATTCTAATACCATAAACCTCACAACCCAAGGGGGAGGTGGCTTTAACCTCTTTTCCACCTACAAATTGAAGGGAGGGAACCAGCCCTAAATACCCAGGGAGGCGATGACCGGCAACCCCCTGGCCACCCACAAACAATCCTAATACCATACACCTGTCAAACCAAGGGGGAGGGGGCTTTAACCTCCTTTTCTATCCTCACACCACAAACCGTTCAAAGAGATGAGACAACTGGCGCAGAACATGGTGAGTGGCTCAGTGAGTGCCGAACGTCCAAAGCAACAAATAAAACAAAATAAAGCCCCACTAACCAACTGCTAAACCCCAACTTTCCACCCTGCATACAACCCTCAAACAAACACAACCACATCCTTGCTCAGCAATCCACACCTACTTCACTACACTGCAACAACAAAACAAACTACACGTAGTCTCGCTCAACACCACATGGGAGTCTTTCGAACCATGAACCGCACTCATGCTCAGCTAACAGTGCAAACCCAACTGAAGCTGCCAACAGCACATCATCATCTTCTTGCTCTACCTTTTTCCCGCTTTGCTCCACTAACACACCCCGCCCTCTTACCTTTCAGAGCCGCCAGAGCACGGGCGACCACTGTGGTGGTGATAGTGTGCAGTATAAATATCCTTTAACATTCTATTATCAATTGATGTGTAAATCCAGCAGATTATAGGCTATATCAAGGGGCATTTTCATTTTCATGCATGCTGTTCCAGTTCAAATGGGTGTAAATCAAAACCTATCTGTCCCAATTAAGGGGCTTTTTTCAGTAGTACTTTCTAGACAATATTAGAAACAATGTCCAGGGTAACCTTGGTGTTCTTTAATGAACTCAACCCATCCAATGTCTTTAGAAACAATGGCCCCAAATTTGGGATCTCTGTGAACAGTGCAAGCACATTAAATCTATTCAAAACCAAGTGCCTTCCGTCAGGGAATATGCATTCCAAGAATAGTCTATTTTTCATTACTTCTATTGTACCTTGGCTACGCCCCTTTTCCTCTCATCACCAATGATGTTTATTCATTTGGGCACCCAGCAAGCCTTTATCCCCAGTCAAGCCTGTGCCCTTCAGAATGCAATATACTTCATTATTTCAATTATTCCTGCTTTCTGGGATCACACAAGACTCCCTTTTATTATTTGCAGACATTTCAGCACAATATAATGGACCAGAACCACAAAGAACACTTTGTACCACTTTATGTGGATTCAAACTTTCATTGAATGCCTTCATTGTCAAGGACTGCTCAGAATCTCTATCACTGCTCATCACTTCCCTCATAAACGCCTCCTTCTCATCTAGCACAGTGCCTGCCAGCCTTAAGGAAGCCTGGGTACTCCCCCCATCTAAAAATAAAACTCCCTAAACCCCACCATTCCCACCAACTATAGACCTATAACAAACATCCCCTTCTTGCTAAAAATCCTAGATCGGGCAGCCTATCTACAAGTGCAGCAATTCCTAGAAGCCAACCACATCCCCGGTGGGCAGCAGTCTGAATTCCGCCCAGGCCATGGCACAGAATCGGCATTGCTGGACCTAAAAAACCAGATGGATGAGTTAAGGGATAAGGGTAAGCCAGCACTTCTCCTTCTTCTAGATCTGTCCACTGCATTCAACCTGGTCGATCATAAAATCGTTTGCCACCACCTCTGCCAATTACTCCCCTATGGCTATCGCCTGCTTTCTTGAAGGACAAGTCATGCGAGTATTCGCAGAAAACGCCAGTGCCTTACCATCCCCCGTTCAATGTGGGGTTCCTCAAGGTTCATGCATATCCCTGACACTACACACATCTTCACAAGGCCCCTTTTCAACATCCTGGACTCCCTCTGCATAACCTAAACCAACTATGCCGACAACTCACCGATTCTACTCCCACTCACGGGTAACTACAAGGAGGACTCCAACACCCTCAATGACACCTACTGTACAATTCAGGCTTCGATGGCGGCAAACAGCCTGGGCCTAAACAGAGACAATACAGAAATCCTGCTAGTTGGACCCCCAACAGTGCTAAAAAACCTTGATGACCAGTACACAGCCTTCAATATTGACAACATCCTGGACCCTATCATCGTCAGTAAAAACTCTAGGGGTCTACCTTGATGCCACCCTCTCCATGTTCTGCCAATTGAACACTATTGCTTCCTCAGCAGCTTAGGCTACCAAACTCCTAAACGCCTCAAGACCCTTTCTCTCCAAAGACAGCTGCCTAACTATTGCTAAAGCAGTCATTGGCTCCAGGATAGACTACTGTAACGTCCTCTTAGCAGGCACCTCCTCAAGAAACCTGCAGAAATTACAAGTCATACAAAACAATGCCCTGCGAGCAGCACTTAATATTAAAAAAAAAAAACCACATCTCAGCTGCCAGAAGAGCTGCCCACTGGCAGCCATCCACAAACGCATCATTTTCAAAACCCTGTCCAACACTGATAAATGCCTCTCCAACACTGCCCACCTACCTCACTCAAAAATAGCTAAAGCCCACCCTACTAGACCTACCAGGACACCTTATGCCCACTGCTTACGCGTTCCTAAAGTCAAACAAGCGAAAGCGGGAGGCTCAAGCCTCCCTTACATCGCTGGAACTGCCTCCCACCTTCACTCAGAGCGGACCAATCATAGTGGGTATTCTGCAAAGCCCTAAAAACACACCTGTTTGAATAGACTTTCTCACTTTCTCCTTGCTCCTGCACCTGAACCTCACATGCCTGTATACTGTATACTTTACTGAAATGGAATGTAACAAACATATACTTTACTGAAATGGAATGTAACAAACATGCTCCTGTAACCAGCGCCTCGATGCCCTCAGGTTGTTTGCACGCTTTACAAATGAAATAAATAAAATGGACCCATTCTGCCCGAGCCGAGCCCGCAAGTCCCAGCAAGTGTGAAATTATCAGCGGGTTTATTGACTCCTTAGGGTTATCGTTCCCCGATAACATCTGAGGCTTGATCATGGTCTGATTTTTAGCCACTAACTCATGAGACAGGTGTTTTTTTCCGTTTTGTTCTCCTTGACCAAGACGTTTCTGCCCAATGGAATAATACTTGAGTCATTAGATTACTTATCGCCTTGCCAACTAGTCCCAGTATAGTGTCTGAGGGAAAGATGATCAGGTGGCTTCTCCTGGTGGATTGGCCTTGGCTCCACATCTAAAGCTGGGTTTTCTGACACAGTAAGCGCGTGCTGTTTAGCCACTGATGGAAAGAAGGAAGTGATTTTTCACAGCTTTTTTTCCCTTTTCTGAAACTATCGTGGCAGCCACTGCTGCCGAAGTAGAAGGCTCCACTGGGGAATCAGGAAGTTACAGGGTGCAAGCAGATTCCAAAAGCTCTGCACCATGCACCGGTATTCCGCTAACTTTTACCACACAGGTTTTACATGGACTACTCAAAGATATTAAAGAATATTTCAATGTCCAGTTTGCCGTAACCAACAAGCACTCTGCAGCATTCTGTGCCGAAAAGAGTATTTATGAAAAGACTGTGTCCCGCCACAAAGGCAGGGTAGAACCCGCTCCTCCTTCCTCCACGATATGCCAAAGCTACAGCCACCGCCACCAACAACACTCGGGGAGCATCTTGATTATGTACTGTTATGCTTTGCTGTTTGGGTTACTACCGAATCACATTCACACCCCTTTTAAGAGCATAGCCTTCCCTCGGCCCATGTTACCGCAAAAAGCAAAGGAGGTATATCTCTTAACTGTGCCTGTTTTACCTTTATGATTGTGTTTGCTCTTTGTAGTAGTGTTAGGGTTGAGTGGGCATTCTAGCATCTACTCCTTGTACTTCTGCAGGGCAGAATCGATTTGTCACTAACAAATGAGGTATCAACGGATTACTGGACACAATTATGGAGTTCTGTAGTCATTTTCTCCTTTAATGCAGGGATTAGGGTTAACTAAACAATCATTGACACGGTTGGGAAATATACAGCAGGCAGTCTGCTTTCCTACCAGATTCCTCACCTTAATGTATTGTCCATCCTTCCCTTCCTCCCTTAGCTCAGACTGCACCCTGGACAGTTCAGTCACTCAATATCTGGGATTGTATAGTTTACCAAGTGGTCTGGCTTGTTCTTGGCTGGTGCAGGATTAGTCTGGATGTCTTGTTGGTTTTCCTGGACTCGGCTTCCAGGCTCCACCAGCAAGTACGATTTGGTGCATCTGTTCATGAGGAGTCCTGACACCCTCCCTGCCCCCATGACCAAAGGGTATATTATTGGAGGTTTAAAAGTAACCAACAGTGCGCACAGTTGCCTAATAACTTCAAAGTGAAAGGAAAGAAGCAATACTTCATCTTAGACCTGTTCAACCTAGGGTAGGTAGTGGTTGAGGGCCCTTACTGTAATCTCTTCTTTCCACTTTGACTCTGGACCCTTGTCTGTGGTAGGGAGAATTATCATAAATGTGCTAATTCCCTCAACCTTAGAGACCCCCAGCAACTTTTCTGGATTTTGAGGACTTGATTTTTACCTGGAGAGAGTGTGACCCTTTTTATCCCCACTCTCTCATGTGTTTTGATGTGTGTTTTACTCTTGTGTTCTTTGATTATGGAGTTTTAGAGTTTACCTAGTATCACCTGTGTCTAGATACTCATGTAGCAGACAAATGCTACCATTTCCTATCAAAATGGCTGGTGGCAGTGGTTTTACAATGAACTACCATGATTTTTCCTGACTGCGGACAACGGTAGCGTTAAATCGCGGGAGCCATGTTTTTCAAGATGGCGTTTGTGACCCCTATGTAAAAACAGGAGCCGGTCTTCTTTTTTTGCTGTTTCTTTTTGGAAAGGTCTTTCTTGAGTTTGTCTGTGCACGCCAAACCAGGTTTGGTCCCTTTGTTTCGTCGCCTTTGACGGGCTTCAGGACTGAAGACCGCCTCTGGCGCCTGAGTGTCTGCGGTGGGCAGGAAGTGAGGGAGGTGCTCGAAACTCCCTGTCCTTAGTCTCCTAGGAGAGCAAAATGCACTCTGACGTGATTGGCTGGCTGAATGTCCGGCAAGGACAGCCACCCTGCTGGGTGAGTGACTGCTAGGCTGGAATGAAAGGAAGAGAACCAAATAAAAGGTGAGTCTCTTGGCTTGGAAGGCAGAGTCGACCACTGGAACGAAAAAACCGAAGACGAGCTGGAAGAGGACGGCTGCTGCAACTCCTAGACCACTGGTTTGCCCAGTGAAGCCCTGCTGCAGGTCCGAATCGCCAAGTTCATCTCGACAGAGAAGCCCTTCAAGGACGACTTCTTCCTTTGAGTTGGTGGCACCAATCAACTCGACACTAAGCCACCTGGATACCTATCTCAGAGCTGGTTAAGGTTAACCAGGGAGTAGGACACCAGTTTGTGTGCTTGACTACAGCAACCGGAACCGAAGAATTGCCATTTGCCAGCTTTTTCGACTATCCCGTGCAGTGCAGGAGTCCCCAGACGTCCTCCCTCTTGTCCCCACAACTAACGCTCAGGAACAGCGAGATCTGCAGGAACTGCCAGGAACAGAAGTCTTCAGCTGCATCTTTTTCTTCACTTTAAGGGATTGTGAAAACCCGACAGAGTGCTTACCTCTCGCGGTGAAAGTGTGTCAAACTTTCCCAACTTGCAGGCCTAGTCAGCTTGTGACCCAACATAATCTTCTTTTCGTTACAAACTACTAATGAGAACTTTGGCAAAGACTTTTCCGTTTAACTACCAGAACCGCTTTTACCTATCCAAGACTCTTGTCCATTGACTTTGTCCCAGGCCTATTGAATTGACTCTTCTGGTGAACTCAAACTATTTGCACTGTTTAACATATATTTGTAGTCTTTTCATGTTCTATTAACTTATGCCATTTTGCTCCCACTTCAAAGTAGTGTTGAATGCCTCAGAAACTAAAGTGTGTATAGTACTGTAGTATATTTGTGTATAACTATTGCCTCCTTCTAGTGAATGTTTAATAACTGACTGTTGAATAAATGTATAAGTACCCTTTAAGTGCCAAGGACGAGGTATCTCGTCCTTGGGATTACCTCCACAGTGCCATGGACGAGATAGCTCGTCTTTGGCACTTAAGGGGTTAATGAAGGAGTAAATGTTAGAAGGCTTTGCATGGTGAAATACCGAAATCACCAAAAAAGGCCTTGGCACTGGGGGGGGAAACCCATGGCAGTTAAAAGGTTTTAACAAGAAATCTTGAGTATAAGAGTCTATCTGAATACTTGTGATTGTAGACCTCTATGTAACACCCTTACAGCTCACATTCCCTCTTGAGATAAGCCTGGTTGCTCAGCTCGCTACCAAAAACTGTGTAGTACAGACTTATACCAAAGGTTGGTTTTGCTTATACCTGTAGTCTTAGTTGTGTGTAGTGGTCCCAAAGGGTACGGCATACAAACTCTGCCTAACAGTCTGTCTGCCAAGCTGGTGTAAGTCTTGGAACTCACTGTTTCCTCCGAATGACTCCCTGCCACTACATTCAGGTCTCCTCTTCTGGCTCTTTGTTCGTGTCTCCTCTTCCCACTCAGTTTCCTCTGTTCCTTCTTTGTTTCTCCTCCTCTTCTTGCTTCCTATATTGATGTGCCTCCACTTCTCCAGTCTCGCTCCTCTGATAATCGTATTGTCCTCTAAATTGATGTTCTGCCTCCTATACTTTCTTTCCCTCTCTGCTCCAAACGCTTCCTCCTTGCATTATTTCACCAACACTCTCCTCATCACCACTCCCTTCTTGGTTAAGCTCCCCTCAGGAAAAGGAGCCACAACTCCTGTGTGCTTTTACTTGTGCTGTGGATTGGCTCATGGCTCAAGAGGGTGTCAATGTGTGGCTTGTGTGAAGTCCTGTAACCATGGACATGTTCTCTGCATTTACTGTGCTCCATATGTTTTGCTTTTTGACTGCATGCTACAACTTGGGCACTTTGGTTATGGTTTGTTATAATTTAGTGATGCACAACACAAGCTAGTGGTGTGATGGAGATGCCCAGGGGCTAGCATCACTGAGCAGGCGTTGGTCTTTAGCCCCAAGGGTCACAAATCCCCATCCACTAGCCTCTTCAAAGTGACTTTGTCACAATATGCTACTTGTCCAATAGTCTCCAGATTGGAGCGGGGCATGGGTTGTTCCCATTTTATATGTTTTATTGTGTTTTAGTCTATAAACAATATATAAACCTTTCACAAAGTTTCTTCCACTATTGGACAGCTCATTGCATTACACTTCATTTACTGAAGTACTAAAATGTAACTGTTTTCCAGTTTTTGCATTACAATAAAAAAATGCATATAACAATAAAATTAGATGTACACTGTTTCCCCAAATCAACCTAACCCACATCATCTCAGACAACACATATGAATCTAAAAACCGAGCTCTGAAATCGCTAAACTCAGGGCAGTGTAGGACTAGGTGCTTCAGTGTTTCTTTCACGTAACTCCCTGGACAAAATCTACAATGTGTCTTGAGATTGCTTGTCCCATTTGCTTTTTTCGTTCTAAGGTTGGAAACTGGTTTCATCAGAACCATAAGTATGCAACACATATTTTGGGCCAAGGAAAAAGAGATATATATTTCAGTGTTTCACTTTTCTTCCTGGGGAAGTTGGCGTACTCTCTATACAGAGAGTATGTAGCTAACAAATCAGTTGTTTCAACCCAGTCAAAAACAATCAACTTCTTTTTCACAACACCAAGTGTAGTAGCAAGTTCTTCACTCGAAGACCCAAACGGCTGTACGATGTTACACATACTTTGGTTAAAATCATTTATGGTGCCCGCTGAGGCGAGTATTGAGTTCTGGCCAAGGACTTGGTAAAGCGAATTTGCCGGTGGAGATAAACATTTGCAAACTCAGACAGCTTCCTCCACAAAGCCCTCCTTGCCAAAGAGACTAACACAAACTCATGCCTAATAACAGCGTTGTCTTGATATTGGGCAAATCTTCCTCGGTACCAGCCCTTTGGAGCAAAAATTACCCAATTCAGCCCAAAATACAGGTTCTATTGTGCTGAGCAGTGAACTCATGCTAGTGACAAATGACACCTTCAAAAAGTTTTAGTATTTATTCTAAACAGTGAATTTCAGCAACATTTTGGGATTCAAGTTAGAGAAGATTACAAAACACAAACTTAGAGAAATACAAAATATAGAGAAACATAGAACTTAGAGAAACATAGAGAAACACAGTCTTACGCCCCTTCAATCAGCACTGGGAGACCCTGGCCCTCATAAGCTAGCTGTAGCCAGCCCCGCTCAGAGGACAGCGCTGCAGGGTGCCGACAGAGGAACAGGTTCCGGACACTTGATCTTGCTCGAACCAAGTCCACAGATCGATCTCCCACCTGAGTCATGTGGGCATGCATTTTTATAATCTCGTGCTGTCAGTCCATGACGCACAGTTCCAGAACTTTCCCTGTGCAAAATATAGGCTTGCTCATGGAAAAACCCAACTCTGTGAATTTCCACTGTGCTCCTTTCCTGTGCCCCTCCCTGCTTGGAGCCCATCTGCGCGACAGCTCAGGAATGTCTTATCAGTGCCTTCCCAGAGAAAGGAAGATTAGTTTACAAAACCATGCAGGGCTACAGTTAGAAAGTCGAGATGAATTAAGCCTATGTGAGCAAGCTCTAAAAGGCATACACTCATAGCTTAGTGTTCATAGCGCTTAAGACTGGCTATCTAAGCGCTATATAGGTGCCATAATGTTCCAAACACTCCAATAATGTCTATTAGCTACAGAGCTGGGGCCTTCGCCCTGCCTGTCTATCTACAATGCATAATGTGACCTACCACCCCTACTAGGCCTGCATATTCCTTGTAGCTCACTACTGCGTAATGGAAGTGCTACAACAGACTACTCTCAGCATTTTTGGCACATACTTTGAATAAACTATTGGCTTTCAGTGGCTAATGCTGTCATCTAAAGCCCTGATTGGCAAATTTGCAATTTTGTGTATCACTACAAGCGTTAGGTACCAAGTTTGCCCAACATTTTTTTTCCATAACCTGCCCTGCAAGGAGTTTACAAGGGCCTAAGTCAACGAGAGTATTAATGTCAAGACCATATAAGATTGTGGGTTTGACTTTAAGCAAATACAATTTTAGAAAGGGCAGGATGGGGAGTATCTACACAGATGGAAGTATATTCTTTTCATTTTGATAAGGAGTGAGATACATTTGCTCTTCAAAAAAAGTTTACATGGAACTGTAGAACATGAATTTGTCAGATTGTACCCAAATTACCTCATTGATTGGACTCGTTCCACTTATTTCTGCAGCAAGCTTCCGATTGAATGTTTTGGGGTGCTTTTTAGTGGTAAAAATGATTACCTTTGATTTCTGACCATTCACCATCAAGTTGTTATCCAGTCCATATTGGTAAAAGAGATTAATCTTCCTGTGCAGCCTTATTGGGGTTTTGTCAAATAGGATGAGATCGCCCACAAAAGCGAGCCAATCTAAACTTAATGCACCCATTTTGACCGGGTTTGTAACTGCTGAGTTTCACAGACCATCCAGGTCAGAGATGTAAAGATTGAACAGGGTTGGGCCAAATTACAACCCTGCCTTAACAAAACAAAGGTAAGTACCGGCATCCAATCAAGACCCCGGCCCTGCTCAACCTCACTCTCAGGGAGGTGCCCTCATGGCGAAGCACCAAGAGCTGTATGGTCTTCAAGGGAATGTTCCAGGCAAGAAGTTTATTCCACAACTTATTCCTGCTGACAGTATCGAAGGCGGTTGACATATCAATTGAAGCCATATAAGTTGTCCCCACAACACTTCTCTTTACTGCCGCCAACAGATGGGACATAGTTGTGTTGAAAGATGTCCCCATCCCTGTACGAAACCCCATCTGAAAGTAAGAGATTGTATTAGAAAGCGAGATCTGTTGCTTGAGATCCCATAGAAGTAAAGATGCAAAGATTTTACTCGATGCATCTAACAAGGCAATTGGCCTACATTTTTTAGGATCTGCACTGTTGCCTTGTTTATAGATTGGAATGATAATTGATTCCATCCACGTCCTAGGCACCCCTGAGTGTAGTGTAGACCTGATTGAATAGCACACTGAGTGGTCTAAGCCAGATTTGCGGATCGCTTTTATATAACCTTTTCTCGACCGATTGCCCAGAGGATATCATCCTCATTGCATGGGTCGATCCCTGATTCAGTCTTGCTTGAAACTAGAGCACTACAATCCACTTCCCCCTTTGGCCGACTGTATTTGTGTTTTTAGTATACTTCCCAAACGTGAGCAGGTATTGAAGACTCCCTCCTTGAACTAAGCCCTTCCGTATTTTCCACCAATGTTTTCAGAAGTACTTGTTTTCTCTGTTGTGCATTTCTAACTTAATCTATTTTACAAAGTCCATGTGTTGTGCCAAAATGTTGTTCTTTTCTCAACTATAATCTACCCCGGGCATGATTCCTGTGAGTCTTAAGGCCTTTCTTTGTTGCCTCTTAGCCTCCACAACTCTTTTGTCATAGTAATGCCGATGCTGCCTATTTCCCCTGCAGTTACACTTCTTTACAAGGGCCTCTAGGCAAAATGTCAAGGTGTCGTTAAACCTATCCACCGAACAACTTTAATCCATATTTATCACCTTACAAATCATTTGACCAAAGACGGTACTAAAGTTTCTGCATGCAGTCAGAGTTCCATTTAACCGCTATGCTCCTCCCCCTCCCCCCGGCCAATATTACCAAGGCGGACTGAAGGTTAATTGAAGCCAGATCTATTGGTATTTGCAGTGTTAGTAGTAGAGGGGTATGGTCACTATTACAAGCAGACAAGGACACTGGTTACACAAAGGTCTAAAAGAATGTGAAACATAGAAATGATCTATCCTTGATCTGCTTGTGCCCCTGCTCCAATTGTAGAAGCCCTGACTGTCCCAGTTCGTTAGGAAGTGATCCCACACAATGCCTGCTGACACGTCTGGTCACGTCAAAGTCCCCCTCTCCTGCTGTTTCCTTTTAAGTCCATCTACACAGCTTGAATTTAGTCCCCCACCCCCAATATTATTGTGTGCGGTTTATTGTCCTCCAGCCACCCTGTTAGGAGCTCATGCACTTCCTCATGTAAATCAGTTAAAATGTGTTTGGTGTGGTTCCAATACAGATTAATGAATAAGAACTCTTTTTTTGGCAAAGGGAAATGTTACACTGACGGCTAAGAGATTATTACTCTGAGTTTGCACCCTGTAGTGTTTGTACTCTAACTTCAAGTCCACCGCTATTGCCAAACCTGCCTCCGGACGACCCCCACTGCCTCTAATGGCTTTTTTGCAATAAGTGTAAAAGCCCTCCAATTCGAAGGGACACGTGGACATTGTTTCTTAGTTAGGGCTACGTTTGTAGCATCCACACAACTTTTAGCATCCTTGATTAAAATTGAGTATCCACAAACGTTCCAGTAAGCAACCTTTTACAGACCTCTGTTAAAGGCAGTTCTTCACAGTCTTGACTTTGTTAATCATGTTAATGGCCACTTCCAGCCAAGACCAGTCTTCTGTCGTCGAATTCACCACCCCTTCGAGTGATTTACTGGTCAGACCCTCTACTTCCGTCAATAATGATTGTATGTTTTTCGCCAGGAATTTCGATATTACCTCCAGAGGGTTAAGCTCAAATAGGTTATAACCCAATGAATGCAGTACTTCTCTTTCCCTCCCGACAATCTGTGCTATTAGATTTGAGGTAAAGTAACAAACCACCCTCTCAGCCCCTGGTTTTGAGAGAGCCACCCGTTCGATGTCATCTGAGCGTATTGTCTTCTGCAGCACTGGGATTCCTGGAAGCTTTTGAGCATCCAGCCTCTGTTCATAGGAAGAACACCATGTACTTTGGTGATGAGCTCCCAGCCAATTGTCTTCCGTAAGAAGTTCAACTGCTGTGTCTGCTGTGGAACTTCTACTACCGAAGACACCCGGTGCTGAGCTCCCGGTACCACAACAGTAGTTTGGTCAATAGCTTTTGTTATTGGCACCTGTACCAAAACCACTGAACCTGCCGTGCTATTTTGGACTGGCTCAACCCGCCCTTCTTGTTAGTACCGTTTTCAATGGATTTCCTAGAAACGTAGTGATTTTGCTTTGTTTTGACTTGTTTTATTTCGTTGGTTCAGTACATTGGGAGGGTAGATTGTTTGTTTAAATTGAGAGGTGTTTTTTTTCTCCTTTCCCGTTACATTTTTTTCCGCTGCTTTCTTTACTTGATCTGATAGAACTGATTGTTTACCCCGATTTGAGGGTTATCATCGGTGACCGGTACTTCCGTCTCTACTGTTGCTGATGTTGAATGTTCCTAGGCTTTTGTATGAACTTCCCCTATTGAACAACACTCCAGTAAAGGTGCATAACTATGGAATGCCTCAATCTGGTCCCATGAAGTACTGGGTAGTGGATCTAGCTGCTGAGCTTAGATGTCCTCAGAGACCTGTACAATTGAGCTACACTGGTGACGACTGTTGATCTTTGTGGTTGTTCCCTTGGAGCCCTAATTTTACAATCTATTGAGGTTAAGACCAGTCTGTATTCTGTTCATTTAGTTCAAACGTAGCTCAACATTTAGATCCACAGAACCCAGCTTCCTTGTGTCTCCACTATGGTGTCCTTGATGTTATTGTATAATCTTAGTAGAGACTCCAGTACATGATGAAATGCCAGGGTTGAAGCAGGTCCCAGTACGTCCGTTTGGGGGGATATTTGAATCGCGGCACAGGTCCGTGTTTCGAGGGGTGAAGTAGTCTGCGTTGGTTGGCAACTTTAATGTAGGTTTAGCGCTAACAAAGGAAGGATCTGTTTTCCTTCCTTGTGGCAAACTCACCACTACTTCTTTTGTTGCAACGCCCTGCCCCGCACTGTCGGTACCACTTGGTTTCCCTTGAATGGCAGATCTGAAGCCTGCATCAGTTATTCTTCCCATGTTTTTGCATAGCTGGATGAAGGAATGATCAAGGATGATGGACTCATATGCATCTGCCGCTATGCGTTCGCCACTACCCCCTCTGCCCCCGCCTCAGTTTCATAACCTTGTTTGTTAGACCACTGCCTCCCCCAATAATCTGAACAGTTCATTACAGTCGTGGGGGTGGAGTGGGGGGCCGGCGTGTTGCAGTGGTTTGAGCAGTTGTCGGGGGAGCCAGTTTCAGATTGAAAGATACACTGACCTCCCGCCCCCCCTTGCCCTGCTCCATTTCATCAGTTGCTAGTGTTAGATGTGTGCTAGTTGCTGTCCTATCCAGCGCGAGCCCACCACAGATTTGGGTTACCAGGTTCAACTGATCTCTCGACACCTCCTCTAACAAAGCCATTTCTTCTGCTTCTCTTAGAGCAGCCAGACCCTTTTCCGTAATCATGAGCCTGCCACTACGCAGTTTGTACATGCTGGGGGGCTAATTTGTTGTTTTGTGCAGGTTTAGCAAATTTTGAATTGTTTGAAGTGTTCGAAAGTTAAACAGTGTAAAACGTCTTCACAATCCACTTTGTAGCAATGTGGTGGCTGGCAAGTTTCAGAACTTGCAATTAAAATGGTCTCCCACAAAATACTGCCAACACACTTACTGTTTGTTCATCCAGGCTGCAACCCACCACTGCAGACCGCTGACTTCGGTGGGTGACCGAGTCGC
This sequence comes from Ambystoma mexicanum, assembly GCF_040938575.1. Lineage (NCBI taxonomy): Eukaryota > Metazoa > Chordata > Amphibia > Caudata > Ambystomatidae > Ambystoma > Ambystoma mexicanum. The sequence goes on from NC_090939.1 coordinate 942,830,923, forward strand.
ATGCCTGTACAACCAGTCAGACACGTCTCGTTTAGATTGAGTTTCACCTCGACTCGCCGGAGACTGCCGAGACTGCAAGACCTGTGCTGACCTCCACTATTTTAAGGGAGACAGTAGGTGGCTGCCTAGCTCCCCTCTCCCTTCTGTACTATGGACATGAGTTTTGTCAGACCTATAATGAAAGGGATTCAAACAGGGGAGGAAACCTGGTAGCAGACTGCTCAGTCTCAGGCTAGGTGGGGAGTGCAGGCTATACAGACATAGGTGTTAAGGAGGATCAAGTTCATGAAGAGGAGGTCTTGAGCTCCTTCCTGAAATGTAGAAGCAAGTTGGCAAGTCTGGTGTTGACAGGGAGGAGATTTCAGAGTCCGGGTGCGTCAACCAAGAAGGATTTAATTCTGGTTCTCTCCTTCCAGCAGAGGCAGAGTTCATCTGCACATATGTCCTTGCTTCTGTTGGGTTGTAGGACTCATGAGATGATGAGCTTCTCAGCGAGGTAGCTTGGAGACTTAACGGCACTGCCCTTGTAGATGATGCAGCAGGATTTGAAGGTGATATGTGCTTGCACAGGCGAGCCAGTGCAGTCCAATGAGTCTGGGTGATGTGGTCGAATTTGTGGAGTACTTTGAGTCATGCTGCAGCATTTAGGACACATCTCGGGGGTGCCAGGGCAGTCACAGGAAGACCTTCGTGGAGTTGTCACTGCCTACAACCATGTGGGAGAGGATCAAGGCTTGTACATCACATCTGCAGAAAATCAAGCCCTTCATCCCAGCGGAAAAATTCAGGAGTGAAAGTTGGTACCAAGCAGTTTCTTTCTTGATACGTTCTCCTTGAAAGAGGTGTCTGTTGATGTAGATCCAAAGGGACTTGGGGTATCAAGCTCTTGAGGTTCATAGGGGAGAGCCAGGTCTGCATGTCACAGTGGTGTTGGTCAGCCGTACGAATTCGGTCTTGGAGGGGTTGTGCGTCGGCAAAACACTGGATCAATGTGCAGCAAGCCTTGAGCCTGTGAATGTCTTAGATGGAGAATATCATGAGGTAGGGCTGTGTCATCTGCATATTTGTGGATGCTGTGTGCACCCAGGAGGGGTCAGAACGATTTCATATAAAGGTTGAAGTTTAAGGGGGAGAGGATGGATCCTCGCGGGACTCCATATGTGATGAGTAGAGTTGGTCTGGTGGAATCCATTTGGAGAAATGTGTGGTAATTAGCAAGTAGGATTTGAGCCAGTTGAAGACGGTCTTACTGGTACCCCTGTTGTATTTAGAATGCTTGTGAGTGTCTGGTAGTCTACTTATTCAACTGCGGCTGGGAGTTTGAGTGGAACCAGAGGGGCAGGACAGCCATCATTTCAGGTTTTTAAGGGCCGATTACCGTAAAACGAGTTTAAAGAAAATACCAGCTGCAAAATGACAGAATTTGTTTTTGGTCTAATTTTCTGAAAATATTGCGGGGGGAGACCCTCAACAACTCCTCCCCCCACACTTTCCTCTACCTTAAGCTAAACCCTTAGCCCACCCCAATCTAATTTCTTTTACTAAAAATTTACAAAAAATCTCTTACAAATTCGACCAACATTTTTTTGTCATTTTTTTGCAGTAGGTATTTTCAAATTTGATCATTTCTGCAGATACCGTTACGGGCATCACATATCACCTTGATAATAACTGTTTCTGTGCTGCTTTCAGGTCTGACGACGGATTAGTAGGACTGATGAAGGTTATTGGCATTCATATGTTGGAGTTCAGTGGCTACCGTTTTCTCCAGCATCTTACTCGGGAAGGGAGGATGGGCTATGGGGTAGTAGTTGCTGAGGTCATCAGGTCCAGTGTTGGTTTTTTAAGAAGGGGCGAGGATGGATTTATCAAGTCTTGAGGGACAGGTGCCTTTGAGTGAGCGAGCAATTGTTGATTGCCAAGTAAGGGATGAGTGCTTCAGTCCGAAGGGTCTTGAGTAAAGAGGATGTCATTGGATACAATGTGACCTAGAGGTATGCTAGTGTGGCAGTCAAGTCGTCCATCATGTCTTAAAGGTTTTCCATGTCATGGTGGGATTGCAAAGTGGGATTTTGTGTGCTGTTACTTGTGCCATTGGTGTCTGTGCTGATGGATCATGCAGATTGTGTTGATAATGGATGTTTTGATGGGATACGGTACAGGTTTTTTGGGAAGAGCGCTGATGCCATGCATGAAGGCTTTGAAGAAAACATTGCTTTGGTTGTTGGCCTTGGTTGTGGAGTTCTGGTAGTAGTTGTCCTTGGGAGTGGTTATCAGTCGTCATGACTGTAGCACAGAGTTCCTTTTCAGGGTGAGGTTGGATGTGCTGCAGGATTGCTGCAGTCTTTTTTTTCTTGTTTTCTGATCATTTTGTGTTTGAGGTTGAGATCTTGAAGGTACCAGGTTGCAGACAGTTTAAGATTAATGATGCGGTTTTAACTGGGGAATGGTGATTGTGGGGGTGGTGGGGAGTTTTTGGAGAAGTGCAGCATTAATCCTGGTTCGTCTGTGGGATATCAGCCCATGTAAGGTGGAGACTAGAAAGGTCTTCCCTGAGAGGTTTCACTGGGAAGTTCTTAAATGATCTGAAGACTTGTTTACTGGGTTTCTGATGGGTGTGCTTGGCTGGAGTGGTGCGACTGTTAGCTTGTTATTTTGATAATGTAAATGCTCTTGCTAAGGCAACACGTTCAACTATCTGAACAAAAACAAATTGGGAAGCTGTGCTTTTTCTATTATGGTTTGAGCGGAACCCACTGCATACCCACCAACCAACTTGCATTTATCATCACAAAGGTGTGAACCATCTGCTAAATAAAATCTGGGTGCTGTAATGGCGTCTTAAAGAAGATCTTTCCTAGGTTACGTCAGATTAAAGGTGACAAAAACAGTCATGTAGTTCCCTGTCTGTTGGACCTGGCAATAAAGAAGTAGAAATGAAAACAGAACTGTGGATGAAAGTGATGTGAGAATTGGTTATCAAAATCATACTTTGTTAGTTGGAAAATTGACGTATGCTTGTTTTTGTTCGAAGAAACAAGGAAGTGACATTGCAGTACTGTAATAATGAATGGTGAACCTCAAACTTAGCTTTCTGATCATTATACTGCAAGAGCACTGGCCAATACAGGCCTGCAACATGGAGGAAATCTGGTGTGCTGATTAGGGCCTGTTTAATATCCGTGAATGCTTTCTTCTGTTTTTGGTGACAACTGTAAGGGCTCAGGGGTATCTATGCATGTGAGATCTTGTAATGGATTTTCAAGGACTGCTCAACCTAATATCCATTGCCAAAAATATCCACTAATTCCCAGAAATGATCCGATCTAGATAATAGTTGTAGATCTGGGTATTTTAACAATGGCAAAACACAAGTGCCCTTCTAATGTCTGGTACTTACAGAAGTATTGTGTCCATAATGTACTCGTAACTGACATGACTACATTTTGTTTAGAGGCTTTGTAACCTTTGATGGATAGGGTGGGTAAAAGATTCATTAGTGGACGAAGCTTAGAGTAGGTCTACATATTGTACCAGCACAGATTCTCCAGGGAACATGTTATCATGATCCTTTATTTAATTGGGAAAGCAAGGTATGATATTCTGTGTAACCCTATGGTAGCCTAGTCCATATGTATTGTAAACCTTGATATTTGAAAGCAAACAAATATGTAGTCTGGGCGAATCATTATAGAAAAAAGCTGAATATAGATTTACAATATTGAAACAGGTGGCTGAAGGCAGAATACAGGAAAGAATAGTGGCAGAATCTAGAACTACTTTAAAAGAGGGCACTAACACAGAATTTACAACACATAGGCCCTGCATACATTTTACTGTGTCTTTACCTCGTCCCTTCACTGATAAAATGGGAGTGTTGCACTGGCTGGTAGTTGGGCAAATAATTCCCTGTTGCAATAATGAGTTAATGACTGGTGCAACCCCTTTCTTCTGCTTCAGGATGTATTGGGTGCTGGGGTCCTTTGAAAGGTTTTAGAGATACCTACCCAGATTCTAACAGACTGGATGTTGTGCATGCAACCTACTTTTTTGTTATGCTAAGACCAAAGGCAGTCTCAGACTAGGAATAGCACATCAATGACATATTTGGTGAGATTTGCATTATTTGGGACTGGCAGTTGGAGTGGTGCCTACTGTCTTGCAAGTACAATGTTTATGTTTTTAGGGAAACTTCTCAAAACACTCCCATCAGGTTTGCACAGTCTCGGTCTGGCCTATAGGGTATTATGCCCATGGCTGAACCAAAAACACAAAACACTGGTGTGGACCACTTTTTGGGGCAATTTGGGCCAGTTTGATATGTTAATTCAATCCGCGTCTAGTAGTTTGGACCAGTGTTGTTGAATAAATATTCGTTAAAATGCACAATTTGCATCACACTTAATCCAAAAACTCCCCCGTGGTTACTATTCAAACATTGTCACAAAATGAATGAATAGCCATTTCATCTGTGGGCCACTTTTTCATTGGTGCCCAAGACAATTTTATGGCCCCGTCCGACCCTGGGTGTGCAATGAATGGTATAGTTTAACTTGCACAAGATCTCTTCCTACATGTTAACGAGTGAACAGGGACTTAACAGAAAGGCAGGTTTGTCTGCTACAGGATCCAGTGAAACAGATCTAGGTTCAGCCAAAGGATGTACAGCAGGTTAACGGGAAATACCAACAGCTTTGACTGAAGCAGAAGAAAGAGGAGCAGGAGAAAACCAGAAAAGTATTTAAAGAGCCGATCGGCTAGCTCCAGTTTCTACAAGGTATGTAACAGATTGTCCTTCTATTGCACGTTGCACAAAGGGACCTTGTTTGATTAACAGAAATGAAAGGCTTCATGACAATGTTACTTTCATAATAATTATAAGTGTTCTTTTATAACATGCTTAATACCTTCCAAGACAAATGCGTTGCCCCTGAGCTATCCTTCCTCCATCCATGCAGTTCTAATATGGGTCTTCCCTTTGAGCAGTCATTGTAATGGGTTGTATTGAAAAGGCAGCTGCATTAAGGCTGAGGACATTGAGCTGGATTAAGGAACAGGTGTCGAAAATGTCAATGTTGTCTATAGGACATTCAATTTGCCAGTGTCCCTCCTGTTTGCAAGAATTGCAAATGGTACAACTGCTCTGTGTTTTTCCCTGAGACGTGTTTGCTGCCCCTCTCCCTGGGCCCCTTACCTGCCCTCTCAGACTTCCCCTGGCAAACGCTCTTTCCTTCCATGGAAGCTTTGCAGCTACTATGCCATAAACCCGGCTTCTGTAATTTCCTTTCTATTTTCTTAGAAAGCTATGTGGTGATTTGCTACCAGTTGTGTAATGGTTTAGTTTGCCAGCTTGCAAAAATGACCTTCAGTTGTTGCTGTATATTGCCTTGGAAACCTCTGGCAATAGCAAACGCTATCATCTCCTGCCCAGTGTTTATGCTTTTATACATGACAGACTACACATTGTATTTTCTCTGTCTAAGAAGTCTGAGGGAGTACCTTATTCTGTTTACAATTGTGAATGGTATCCCTGTTTTATTTCTTCCAGGAAATCCGCAGGGATTGTTGTAAATACATTGTTTCTTGCAGGGTTGAATGGTGCACCTATACCCAGGTTCATTGCTGTCCAGTTGTTTCACTTAATTAATCATTGTCGTAATTCTGGCATTGCTGTGTCTTATTAAAAACAACTTCAATCAGCAAAATTACTTCCATTTGCTGATTCATGTCTGCGCAAGTAGTAACATTGGATGACAGTCTGCCGTTTCTCTATAAATCCTTCTGCTTCTTCTCTTATGTTTGGCAAATCATTTGTCACATTTCTAAAATCCCCTGGCGTCCACTGGGCATATACTATGACTAAATTGCCACCATCTATATTGGTCCTTGGTAACCGTCTTAAATGTGCTCAGAGTTTGGGTAGGGGCATAATGTGTTCTACTTCTAGTAGACGAGGGGCCAAGTAGTATTGGCCCACAGCCCCCTGTCCACTACTTGGCAAAAAAAACAGAGGGCTTGATGCCTGATGCTGTTTAGGTGATATTTGTGTTGGTGGACAGGGGAGGTGTAAAACAGCTTGCTGGTGCAGAATGGACAGTTGGGGTGTGACAGCCTGCTGAACAGGTACCTGATCATTGCAGAAAAATTCAATCAGCCTCATTACGAGTTTGGCGGTAAGTGGTAAAGTTGGCGGTAACGGCATTACCGCCAACTTTACCACTACGCCAAATTACGGGTTTGGGCATGGAGAGGAGGATTTGCCTCCAGGAAAATCCTGGAGGTAAATCCTCCAACTCACCACCGAAAAATCAGCAGAATCGGTGAAATTACGGCATAATGATATGATATGATAGGTTATTTATATATTTATAACGTGAGCTTAATACCCAGAGGTTTCTAAGCACAGAACTGGGGATCGAACCTGTGGTGCTCCATGTCGTCTTGCTTCCAAGGCGAGCACATTGCCCCTGAGCCCTGAACTATCCTCCCTAGACAAACAGGTCCTAATGGCAAGCTGAGGGCTGAGGAAGGTGGCTGACTCTTCTATTTCAATGTTTAAATGTATTATTTTCCTTATATCAACGTTACCTACAATTGGGAATTGTTTAGACCCCCTATCCTGCGAAAAGGAACTCCATTCATGTCAGAACTTGCACGTTTCATGAAAATAATGTATACATAAAATGTGCTGGTCTGCCTTTTGTTGGGATTAGCACTTCTAGTCTGTTCTGCCCCTATTTTCACTATCATCCTAAAGGAAAACTCTGCTTGTATACGGCCACAGTAAGGAAAGTTTCGAGTTCCACTGTCCCCCCTGCCCCCTTCTCTCCCCCTCCCATGGGAGAGCCCTGGTGCGGCTGAAGTCAGCTCAGGTCTTATGGTCGCAGGCTGTGTCAGCAACTCATAGGGCTCGTTCACCATATTTTCATCTCGTTTATACCCACCAGCTCGTCCCTTTATTCTCTTTCTTGGGTATATTTCTGATCCACTCATTTATCATAATTTTTTGTTTCCAGGCTGCAACAGAACATAGTAATTATTGACATTGTTGTGCCGTTCCCCCACGAGGCCTTGTGCGTGGCACAGCAATAACCACACGGACGCAGAGTGTTAGCAGGGTGCTTCCAACTTTATTAACCTCACACGTGAAACTAAACTTCCCCCCCCTCCCGCGTCACTTCCCTTTCCTCCTCCTCCCAGTCCCTCCCGCCCCTGTTGTCCTGGGAACGTCAACGTGACATCTCCCCCCTTTTTGAACAGTTACCAAACACTTTGCAACAGGCAGCGGTCTGGTGAGCCTCTAGTCCATTTCCTCGATCCACCGACGAGGTCTGTTCCGGGCTCGCTGCAGTCGTGCCGGTCCTGGTCTCGGCAAGCTTCCACCTTCGGCATCTCCTTGTTCTCCCCCTGATTCAGATTCTTCCGGGTCCCACAAATCGCCTGCGCATGGGTCATCGGACTCATATTCTCGGGGAACTTGCACTCTTCCACTCAGGCGTCGCGTCTCGGTTGGGGGAAAGTTTCTTGAAGTGAGACGAGTTTCGAGTAACAGATCCAGCTGGCCCTTGTGCCATTATCATTGACCCTTTCCTTTGTGTGACGAGAAGGGGCTCTTCTCTGAAGGCTGCGGTGTGCTTGTGTGTCATTGGTTGACGAACTGCTGCCACATCACCCACTGCGATCGTGGACGGTTGTGCCCTCCGCCAGCTATCTGCATACTCTTTCATCCGAGCCTTGGCGGCCCCATCTTGCTCACCGACCTCCAGGTCCATTGCTGTCTGTGGGTTGAGCCCTTCAGCTTGAGGAATGCGTGTTTGAGTGTTTCGTCAGAACATGAGTTCAGCCAGGGTTTTTCCTGTTGTACTATGAGGCGTCCCCCGATAGTCCCTCAACAGTTTATTTAGCACTTGTTCATACGGTTGTTCTGTTAGGCGAACAAGTTGCAGGGCTCGCTTGAGATTGGCCATGAACCGTTCAATCATTCCATTGGCCTGGGGCCACAAAGGAGTAATTTTCCTGTGATGAAATCCTAAATACTCCGCAAATTGAGCGAATTGATGCCCGCAGAAAGGGGCCCCATTGTCAGTTTTGAGCACCTTAGGTACTCCATAGGCCGAGAACATGTGGTCTAGTGCTGGGATCACGTGATGAGCGGCCGTGGAAGAGATCAGCTGCACGTCGGGATAGCGTGATTATTCGTCCATCACAGCTAGCACATACTTCCCCCCTTCGATGGGTCCAAAGAAGTCAGCTGCAACTGCCTCCCAAATGTTCTGCGGAAGCTCTGACATGCGTAGAGGTTCGGGTTGTCGGTTTGGTCTGATCAGGCAACAGGTGGGACACGCTTTGAGTGCTGCCTCTACTCGGGCATCCGTGTTCGGAAACCATACCTTTTGTCGGAGCATGCGCTTGGTTGAGACTATTCCTCTGTGGGTTTCATGGGCTAGTTTAATGACTTGCGCTCTCATGGCCTCCGGGATCACCAGTTTGCAGTCCTTCAGTAGTAGTTGGTCGTCTGACACCGCCAGCTCTTCCTTCACTAGCAGGAGCCGCTCTACGTCTTCCCTTACTTGGTCTCACACCACTTTTCCTCTTTCTCTGGCTCTTCGCCACTGCTCAGACTCTAGTCCTTCACATATGATGCGGCAGGCCGGGTCATTTTCTGTTTCTCTGGCGAGTTCCTCCAAATTGACCCGCTCCGGTGTGGTCTGATGGACTAAATACCTTAAGTATCGGTCAGCCACTGATTGTTCTGGTGTACTCTCTCCCCGTGGTCTTCTCGACAAGAAGTCGGCAGGGTTGTCGCCTTTTCCTGGCCTGTGGATAATGTCGAAGGCGTAGTCTTGGAGTCTTAACCCCCATCGGGCAATCCGCGGAGGCCTTTTGGCTTGCGGGTTGCCATAGAGGAATAGCAGCGCCTGATGGTCTGTGACGACTTGGAATGGTTTTCTGTACAGAAACAGATGGAAATGCTTGCAGGCCTATACAACGGCTAGTCGCTCCTTCTCCGCTTGGGAGTACGCCTGCTCGGTGGTGGATAGGTTGCGGCTGGCGTAGGCCACTATGTGCTTCAGTGAGAGGTCTTGTGGATCGTATTGTGCAAGGATGGCTCTCAGCCCTACGGGGCTGGCATGAACTGTTAGTTCTGTCTTCCTGTTGGGGTCGTAATACGCCACGTTCTCTGCCTTCGCGACCCTCTATCTCATTGTTTCAAAAGCCTCCTGACAGTCACTGGACCATTCAAACTTTTCATCCTGATGGGTTAGTTTCCGTAGTGGCTCGCTGACTGAAGCAAAGTCGCGGATATATTGGCTGCAATAACTGGCGAGGCCCAGAAAGGACTGTAGCTCGGACACAGTGGTTGGGGCCGCTGTATCATTCAGGGCTGACACTTTGTCTGGGGCCATCCCTGATTCCGAGAAGACATGGCCGAAGAATTTCAGGGTAGTCTTCCGAAACTCGCATTTGTCCTTATTTAACGTGAGATTGGCATCATGTAGGGCCTTGCACACTTTCATGAGGGTTTCATCGTGTTTGTTCACGTCAGTTCCGAAGAGTAGAATGTCAACTGAATAGTTGAGGCAGTTCGGGATGTGTTTGATTATGTTGTGGACTTCTGCTTGAAATGTTTCCGCTGCCGAGGACACCCCGAAGCTTAATCTTTTGTACCTGAATAGGCCGACATGAGTTACAAACGTGGTTATGTTGCGGCTCTCAGGATGTAGTACCAGCTGGTGGTACCCCTTCTGCAAATCCAGTTTGGAGAAGACTTTTGCCCCGTTCAGTAGATGAATCATGTCGGTGATTCGGGGTGCCGGGTATCTCTCCCTTTTGATGGCTTGATTCGGGCATCGCATGTCGACGCATAGTCTAATGGCTTTGGAACCCTTCTTTGGGACTGGGATGATTGGAGAGACCCACGTGGTGGGTCTAATGGCTTTCTCAATAATGCCCTGTTCTAGTAGCTTTTGTAGCTCGTCCTCCACCTTCTTTTGAAGGTTGGCGGGGATTCCGCGGTATGGCTGGGCTACCGGGTGTATGGAGTTATCCACGTGGAGTTTGATTTGCCTGTTTCTAAACTTTCCAATTCCTTTACATATCTTGGGGTAGAGGTTATTTATGATTTCCACTGGGTCTATGTACTTGTGGAACATTATATTGTAAAGTATGTCTATTAGGCCCATTTCGGCGGCTGCCTTAAAACTCAGAACACATCCGCTGTCTGTCTCGGTGGCCAGAACGTGTATCGGGACCCTCATTTCCTGCCCCTTGTATCGACAGAGCCCACTGAATTGTCCCAGGCATTTCAGGGGGGTCTTAGCCCCGTAGATGTATATGTCAACCATCGCCTGCTGAAGTTTGGGTTTCTGGGTTAGTTCAGAGTATATTTTTTCACTTACCACATTGACAGTGGCACCGGTGTCTATGAGGAACTCCGTTGGTCGTTCTTGTAGCTTGTTGATGAGGGTCGGGCTGTGAGCAGTCGCTGTGGGACTCCCCAGGGCGCAGACGTATGCCTTCTTTTTTTGGTCATTCCCTGACAAGCTGTAATCCGACTCGGTAGGGGATTTTTTACCAGATAGCGAACGTGCCGTCTTGATCTTCGTTCAGGTCACGCCCGCATCACAAATCTCCTTCTCTCTCTCCTTCCCCCGAGTCTCTGTCCTTTTGTTCACCTAGGGGCTGATTCTGGGTGTTGGAGGTGCTTGGGGCTGGGTTGATGTTGGACGGCCCCCCTGTATCGACTTCTGGTGCGAGATGTGTTGTCTCGGGGTCGCTCCCTCCCTCGGTCTCGGAATAGCCTGCACACAGCCTTGAAATGCCCTTCTTCGCCGCAGGACGTGCAGCGCTGTCCAACGGCGGGGCATGTTCCTTCATGGGGATATTCGAATCCGCACTTGTAACAGAAGAGTTCCTCTGATCTCTTTTCTTGCTGCAGTCTATTTAGGTTCTCTCCGGCAGTGGTGTTTCCGAAACTTTCCACTGGAGAGTCGATAGCCCTTTCGACCTTGGCCAGCGCTAGGATTTCTTTAAGTGTGCGGGATTTCTGGAGCAGCTTCCTGCGGAACACTTGAGACTCGCACCCAGATATGATTTGTGACCTGAGGGCCTCGGTATTTGAATAGTTTGCGAAGTCGCAGTGTTTCAGCTTAGTGCATAATCGCATCACATAGGTGTCCATGGTCTCCCCTTTTGACTGTTTCGTGCTGTGGAACAGGTGCCTTTCGTAGTCAACGTTGGTGTGCGGTGCGAAATAGGCCGTCAGCGCGTCTTTGAGATCTTGCATTGAGTCTATGGAATCTTGGGGCATCTCATCAATGATGTCGCGGGTGGCAGATCCTACAGCCAACTTCAGTAGGCACACTTGCCTCGCGTCCGCGACTGGCCCTGTGGCTCCCATGTAGAGATCAAAATCCCTGATCCATTTGGTCCATCTGGGACCCATGTTGCTCGTGTCCGTTACGTCAAATGCACCTGGCATTTGGGCTGCTAGTGTGTCCGGCAGTTGATATGGCACATGATCAGGCGTTGGGGCGATTGGCGCTGGAGGCCCATTTCCTTGAGCTTGCGCTGCTTACCCGTCATCCTGATCTGACATGCTAATAGGAGTGTGTCTGTGTCCGGGGTTCAAATTTATTGGGATGTCCTCCTTCACAGGTGTTGGATGGCCGCCTGGTAGGACACGAGCACCATCCACCTGTCTTTCCCCTCTGCAGGGTGTTTGCAGCACCACCTGCTGCGCTTTGTGTCCTTTGGTGTGTGTTAGTGCGCACACCCACTCTGCCCTTCCCCCCAGTCTTGTGTGGGTCTGGGGTGCCACCTGGGGTCACTGGTGCCTCTCCCTGTGGTGCTGGGGCGGTGTCCGTGCTTCTCTTGTGAAGCACATGTTCTCTGGTGGGGCCGTACCTTGTCTGGGCCTCCTCATGCGGGCGGGGCTCCTTGCTCCTCTTCCGGCATCCGCGTTGCAGTAGAATCACCGTCGCGGACCGGGCGAGATGTGGCTCGCGGGCGGGGGGCTCTCCGCTCTGACTCACCGCTGCAGCCCGGGTGAGGCGTGGGGCATGGGCGGGGCTCCCTGTTCCCCCACGTGTTTCACTCGCCTCGGCCTGAGGCTGTGTGCGGGTTTCAGCGCCGGGTGTACGCGCCTTCGAGTACGCGCCTTCGCCTTCGAGTGCTCTGCCTCCTTCGGGGGATTCGTGGGGGGGGGCCAGGTCGGTCGCTCTCACTCAGAGAGGCGGGCTGCCCCGAATCCCACCTTCGTCACCATTGTGCCGTTCCCCCTCGAGGCCGTGCGCGTGGCGCAGCACTAACCACACGGACGCGGAGCGTTAGCAGGGTGCTTCCAACTTTATTGACCTCACACGTGAAACTAAACTTTCCCTGCCCTCCCGCGTCACTTCCCTTTCCTCCTCCTCCCAGTCCCTCCCGCCCCCCTTGTCCTGGGAATGTCAACGTGACAAATGTGCACATATATTTCACCCATGACCGTTCCTGTTTTTATGAGGACTAGCAACCTCCCTGCACTCATGGTCGGATCATTGGCCCCTCAGCCTTTCAGCCCGTGGCCGGGCCGAAATCGTCCTTGGGAATTGGGGGTCGGTTTATGGCCATGCCTGGGCCGGTTTGGAAGAAGAAAAAAATGAAAAAAAAATTGCTTTTTTCCCCAAAAGCTTCTTTTTTTTAAAAAAGCTTTTCATCCTTCTTAGGTCGATAAATGAGTCCCAACACAGTTTGGGTGATATTGTATGCATATTTGTTCTATGAAAAGGGGCTTAAGCGTAAGTGCTATACAATAACATGTTATCATTTGGCCTTGGACGTCTGCTTGGATTCACAGTCATTTAGTGTACTTAGGAACAATGCTATTTGATGCCACTTCCTGTTTTGTCAAGGTTGTGAAAGGTCGTGTTTCATCGCTTCCGGGATGTCACTTTGGGGCGAGGTCAAATGACATCACTTCCGGTGATGTCAGCAGAGGTAAAGGGTCGTGAGGCGAGGGCGGGATGGGCCACTTTTTTTGGGGTGACCGTGCCTATTTCTTGTCCCAGTCCGACCCTGCCTCCACTCCAACCTGCATCTGCCCTGTGTTGCTTCATCACATGCTGTTCCTTCCTCCGATACCGCAATAGAGATTTCAAAAAGCTGCTTACCTCTTGATTCCTGGAGTTTAGAGAGGAGCTGAGCTGTCTGTAGTCCAGTTGCTGTCTCAGCTGGGCGTTTGTTATCGGAGTCATTGCACCCAATTGCAGAAGCAACTCAAATCTGCAGTTTTGATTTCGAAACAGGTAGCATTATATTATTTTCACTGCCATGTAACAAAACAACCCATCAGAAAAAGTGAACGCTGAACAAACCGATCAGACTCCGAATATAGGGGTTTTCGTCCTACAAATGAACAGGTGCGAGATCATTGCCTAATCTAGGATAGTGCTTTCTCATGACCTTGAACTATTTTAATCAACATAGTACCGTCTGCCATCTCTCACTTTCAAACTTTTTTATTATCTTGTGCTATCATTTCCCACTTAAACATCCTCATTGCCATCTAGTCATGTGCTATTAGTCCTTCTGGTCTCCCATCAGTGCAGTGCCATATGGGTTCTGCTGCTTTCTAATCCCAATGCTTTGTGTTCTTTCCACTTCCCCGCGGCAACAAAAATGGCTAACCATCAAACACCTTATTTTATGGCAAAGCATGGCCCTTCTGCCAGCTAACGCTTTATTTCATGGAAGTTCATTTTGCCTCCGCAATATGAACATAACATGACTCGTTAGGTAGGAATCAGTCACAATTGTTGCCCTGTGCCAAAGTGAACCGTTTCAAAACACACACTACTGATGGCTGACTAGATAGCTGTGACAGGGTCAAGAGGGGATAGGGACCTCTCTCACCCTGGAGAGGAAGGCCTACCACAGAAATTCCCAGAGCCAGTCCTGCTGCACAGGTGGGGTGTGGGAGTTACGAATGCCCTAGTCCCAGTCCCTTCTTTTTGTTTGTGTCTGCATGCATGAAATGAGTACCACTTTGTCTTGTCCCATATCTGTACTGCACGATGCTGGCCAGTCTGATTCGGTTTCCCCCTAGAAAACAACAGTTTCCAGAAGACCCAGAAGTGGAAGAGCAAGTAAGGAGGGCCCCTGTGAAGGAAAGCTCCATGCAGCAGAATGACCCATGCACCGATCAAGCAGTCCCAACGCCTTACGTGCAAACCTCAATTGCTGGTAATATTTTCACCCAACACCAGACCACAGAGTCCTCCAGGCAGCTTTTCAACACACTCACCCACAAGGACAATGCATGTATCTGCTACAAGGATCGCTGAGCGGTCTTGCTGTCAATCTGGCACCACACAAATGCCAGAAAGCCCTCACACAAACTGGGCCAATTTGCACTGATTCTTACTGCAGTGGACCACCATTGCCTAGAACCAGTGGACCCATATACAAGAAAGAGTTGGGCTTTAGACCCCTTTCAAGCTTTTGCTCACCTGTAACACCTCCCCTGGGTAGAGGAAAGCAACTAGTTGGTCCAAGGAACCAGGTGAGGGAGAGAGCACATGGAAAAGGAAGGGGATGAAGGGGGAGGGGGTGCTACAAAGAAGTACAGGAAACAGTAATATGCGGGTTAGTCGGTGAGGTCAAGGGAAGACGAGGAGGCGGCCCAAGAGAATTGCCAGAGGAATGTGCAATGTGAGATATTGGGGGTCATTCCGAGTGAGGCAGTAAGGGGTTAACGGCGCCAGTTACAGTGCCGGAGCCGTCAACCCCTTACTGCCTCATTACGAGTCCGCTCGCAGGAACCCGCTAAGGACGCCTGGTTTTACCAGGCCCCCTTAGCGGGTCCCGTGAGCAAACCAGGGTGCTAACAACGGACCCGTTATTAAACGGGCCCGTTGTTAGCACCCTTCCCATTCCCATTGAGCCCTATGGGGGCTTGAATGGGGATGTACCGGGTCCGGGTTCCTTGACTGAGTAATTACCCTGCCCTCCAAGGTTGGAATGGCCCGATAATTTCTCATTCAAGGAACCCGGACCCGGTATCCGGTAAGGGGGTAGTCATGCCGCTATTAGCGGCATGGTTACCTCCTACTGTGTAATGACCCCCATTGACAGAAAGTGGTACTTGTGTGTGTCAGGGGTGATAGTGAGACTGATAGAGTAGAAAGTGAATGGTAAGGTGATCAAAAGGGTTAGAGTAAAAGAAAGATGACTTTAAGAGAAAGTGTAGGTGGAGAGTAGTGTGAAGAGGGGAGAAGTAGTGATGTGGGAAACAGAGAGTAGTAGTGGTGTGGAGACGGGAGAAAAGTAGGAGAGTAAGATCAGAGGGTGGAGGAAAATAGTATGATATGATATTTTATGTATATATCGCGCCCATACAAAAGTGTTTCAGAGAGAAAGAGGAACATCAGAAGGGTAGAATAAGAAATGTGAGGGAGAGATGGCAGCGATCGTTTCTTGTGTTTTGAGCTCCTTTTGGCGTTCTAAGCGCGTTTCTCGCGCTTAACCCAAAATGGTGGCCTATCTCCCAAAATGGCCAGACCACGAGGCTCCTTTGTCCTGTCCGCTGACCATCTTGCTCCCTTCACCTTCCCCAGGTCGAGCCAACCCGGGGCCTTCCTTATTTGGGCATGTACTTTCCCGCGAAACGCTGATGCTTTCGCGGGCTTCTACATGTCTTGTGTGTGCCTCCAGGATGTGGCTGGGATGTCTGGTCCCAATACACATCCTGGGTGCCAGAGAGTCTAGGGTGGTGTGAATGCCTGGGACCACCGTGGTCCGTGATTGGTCCACGAATGGTGTGAGTGTTGATGAGCGGATCTCCCATTGGGTCCCCTCCGTTTTGGCACGAAGGGAACCGTGGATAAGAGGGGGCTGGAAACACCACTACCATGTCGATCTCCTGAGTTCTCACGAACAAAGGAATACAGGAGCCAAGTATCCTGCAACCAAGAGGCTGAACCGAGGAATCGCTGGTGACCCGCTGAAGGACTGCTCCTCTGCACTACTGTCGCCTTGTGAAACCCTTTTTACCTTTGATCGAACCAGAAGGCCTGTACTGGTACTTCGACCCTTGGAATAGCAGGAACAGCTATTCTCGGCATCTTCACCATCTCCTGCTCGTAAGCCTTCGGAAGTGTCTCTGGGCCATCCAGCAGACTGACCAGCCTACACAGGAGTCTTGCTCTGTAACCGCCGCCAGGTTGTGTAGTATTTTGAGTCCTTGTCACTCTCACACGCTTCGTACACTTGGCGTTCCCAGGTCTGAAGTGAGTAGTGTACATTTGGCTCAGATACGCACGGCTGCTCCGTTGCCCTGCTGTGGTAACAAACTGTGCGGGTCCACTTCGTTTGGGACGTCTTTTACTCAACTCTGCTGCTGCAGACTCAACACGACGACGAGACGTCCCCTGCTCTCCTGAACCTGCCAGCGACTGAAACTGACGCGGAGAAGCCTGCGTCTGTGTCATGATCACTGCTTCCAAGGAGCCAGGATCAGTCCAACGTCCTTGGAAACAGGCCCCTAACCCTGATCCTAGGCACCAGCCGGTCCCCACAGGGACCTTTTGGACCTTGTCCTGGCACCGGTGGCACCAGGCTCATCAGAAGCCTTGGTCCCGGCACTGGAAGCGCCGGGCTCATCATAAGTGTGAAGATGCTTGGGCGGACTTACCTGCGGCAGACCATGCTGCTGACTTGCCAGACTCTTAAAAGTCCTCGGTGAACTGGGACTACTTTTCTTACCTGGGTGGGGCAGCTCCACTCCACTGGAACTCTTCTGGAAGCAGGAACTCTTTTCTTACCTAGGCGGGGCCGTGGAAGGAGACGCCTCATCACTCCAAGGCTATTTAAACGCCACCCGAGTCTGCTCCAGCTTTTCTTCTTTGGATCCTGAACCTGCAAGAATTATACTCACCATTCCGGTACCCGAGCAACATCAGCACCTGCAAAAGATCAGAGACCACAGGTTAGCAGAACGAACTTTCACACGCAGTGTTTGCTTACCTGATCCATCGGCAGCGGCCGTGTCTCACGCTGCACCTTCGCCTGCAAAGACAATCAGCATTATTTTACTTACCGGCACGCCGTGCATTCCGGATTCTTCACGCTGCATCTGCACAAAGACAAACAGCATTATTTTACTTACCGGCACGCCGTGCATTCCAGATTCTTCACGCTGCATCTGCACAAAGATAAACAGCATTATTCTACTTACCGGCACGCTGTGCATTTCGGATTGTTCACGCTGCATCTTCACCTGCATAGACAACAGCAGTGTTACACTCACCGGCACGTGGCGATTTCCGGATTTCTTCTTTCTGCATCGTCGCCTGCAAAGACAAAGAAAGAGACAGTAAGAGCGCTTGCCATACTTACAGACTAAAGGTGTCCAGAAACTTACCGGTCGTGCAGACAACAACAGTACTCATCCTCTGAAGTCAAGAGGCTAACGTTTCACCAGTGAAGGAACTGGCAACGGCACCCTGCACTAGACGCAGATGGAGAGCCCAGCATTCACCTATCTAAGGTGAGCAAGTTGACCTGGGAGGGGGGTTCAACAGACAAGCTGGGAGGAGAGAGATAGGGACATTCAACAACCCAGACCTTTAATCCCCATATTATTTCACCTGCAGAAACCTCACCCTTCGAGTTCGACACACAGTGCGGAGAGGTTCGACCCCAGAAGCCAACCAAATCCTGCACATCACGTTTCGTGTTACGGACACCTTCCTGCCAAGACCCGCGCCTCCGTGGGAATCAGGTGAGCGTTACAGAACGCGAAGCCGACCACTAAACTCCTACCCAGGCGCAATGGAAACTTCAGATACCGATCAACCAGCCCAGTTGCTTGGGGAATTAAGAGCAGAAGTACATGCAGCTCGCCAGGAAACAAGCTCCCTAAGAAGAGAACTGATAATTTCTAAGGAGCGAACAGAGGACCTTGCTAGGCAGTTGTTACAAACTCAGGCAGGACAGACACCTTTGCCCGTTCCAGGAGGGAGTTATCCTTCTGCATCAGCTTCAAACCCAGTGCAAATCAATCTGCCCGGTAATGTGCCCTTGGCTCCGCCCAAACGCTTTGCTGGTGATCCAAAGAAATTCGCAGTGTTCATCAACCAGTGCCGCCTGCATTTCTTATGTCGACCAGCTGCATTCCCAACGGACCAGGCCAAGGTAGCTTTCGTGCTTTCTTATCTCAGTGGCAGTGCTGCAGATTGGTCGATCCCTTTAGTCACCCAGGATGATCCGGTTTTACACGATTTTCAAGCCTTCCAGTCCAGCATGGAGAAACTGTTCGCAAGACATGCACAAGGGCAGGCCTTGGACAATGAACTTCTCTCATTACGACAGGGTAACCAAGACCTCTTGGCTTATACAGCCTCTTTCAATAGACTCACAGTGGAAACACAATGGCCCGAGGACAAGAGAATAACGCTTTTTTACAGAGGCCTGCGTGGAGAGCTCAAGGATGTGCTAGCGCAGGTTGTGAATCCTCCACAAGAATGTTCAGACTATATTGACTTGGTTGTCCAACTAGACCATAGACTACAGACCAGGAAGGCAGATCGTTCCAGATTTGATACCCGAGTGTTTTCCAAACCACAGACCTCGAATAAGGGAGCTGACACTGTGGAACCCATGCAAATAGGGGGCATGAGAGGACCTTTAACCCAGAAAGAGCGGGAAAGAAGAAGGCAGCTGCAATTATGCTTCTATTGCGGTAATTCAGGACACTTTCTTCGGGACTGTCCCGTGAAACCAGCTAAGAAGACTGTAGGAGCCGCTGATACCTGTACCACAAGTTCTGAGCAGGGAAACGACCTCGCCCGACAAGAGTAGAGGTCCTCTTGCCAAGCGTTAAGATCTGTCCCGTGACCTCGCATTTCGTGATACCCATGGTCCTCATTAGTCCTGAACGTCCGGATCGTTTGCATGCAATTGAAGCTTACATTGACAGCGGAAAAATCGGTAACTATGTGGACCATGAAATGGTATCAAGGATGAATCTACCCCTTGTCCCTAAGGCAGTAAAAGACGTCATCACTACTGTGGATGGCACGGAGATAGCCTCCGGACCAGTAACGCATGCCACCCAAGAAGTGACGCTGTTGAGTCATAATGGACACCGGGAGAGAATAGTGTTTGATGTAATCAAGGCCCCTCAGTTCCAGATCATTCTGGGAATCCCTTGGTTAGAGAAGCACAACCCTCAGATTGATTGGCGAGCAAAGACGGTTCAGTTTCCAGAGTGTTCTACCACTTGTTATCCTCGACCCGATGTTTCACTGGCGACGATCTCTTCTGAGGAGATTCTCAAATTGCCTCCCGAATACCAGGAGTTCCAAGACGTCTTCCAGAAGGATCACGCTAACACCCTACCTCCTGATAGGTCTTACGACTGTCAAATAGATCTGATACCTGGAACAACCCCTCCTTGCAGCAGGATCTATGCCCTCACCGAGCCAGAGAACATTCACCTCAGACAGTACCTGGACCAATACCTAGCTAACGGGTTTATCCGTCCTTCAAAATCTCCAGCTTCATCGGCTTTGTTCTTCGTTCCGAAAAAGGAAGGAGACCTTAGGACTTGCATAGATTACCGCGCCCTGAATCAGATCACTGTTAAAAACAGATACCCGTTACCTTTGATCCCTGAACTCCTGGACCAAGTCAAAGATGCCTGTATATACACAAAGCTGGATCTCAGAGGAGCCTACCACTTGGTACGGATCAAAGAGGGCGATGAATGGAAAACGGCCTTCCGCACCAAGTACGGGCTGTTCGAATATCAAGTGATGCCCTTTGGACTGTGTAATGCTCCTGCTGCTTTCCAATATTTTATGAACGATGTCCTCAGAGAACTCATTGACGTATGTGTAGTTGTCTACATTGACGACATCCTCGTCTATTCATCATCTGAAGAAGAACATCAGAGACATGTTAAAAAGGTTCTCGAGAGATTGCGTCAACATAGTCTTTTTGCTAAGCTTGAGAAATGCAGTTTCAACGCAACGGAAGTCGAGTTCCTGGGATTCATACTGTCACCTAACGGAGTCCATATGGATTCAAAGAAAGTTGATGCAATTATCAAGTGGCCATCACCAACCTCTGTAAAAGGAGTTCAAAGCATGTTAGGATTCGCTAACTTTTACCGCAGATTCATTCCTGAATTTTCCCGGATAGTCCAGCCCATCACCGCTCTGTTGAAAAAGAACAAACGTTTTGAGTGGTCTTCTGAAGCGGAACAAGCTTTTCAAGACCTAAAAGCTAAATTCATTTCTGCACCTGTTTTAAAACACCCTCGCCCAGAACTACCTTACATCATGGAAACGGATGCTTCTAGTCTTGCTATGGGTGCAGTGTTATCACAAAGAGATTCGGTCACAAACCAACTACATCCGGTTGCCTTTTGGTCCCGCAAGTTTTCGCCTCCTGAGATCAACTGTTCAATTACAGACAAGGAACTTTTGGCCATCAGATCGGCCTTTAAAGCCTGGCGGCATTATCTTCTAGGAGCCAGACACACAGTCACCGTAATGACTGACCACCGCAATTTACAATACCTAAAGACAGCCAAAGCTCAGTCTTCCAGACAACTTCGTTGGGCTCTGTTTCTAGCAGAATTTGACTTTATAATTACTTATCGACCAGGCAGTAAGAACGGAAAAGCGGATGCCCTCTCCCGGATGGGAGTAGATGAACATTTGATCAATCCAGATCCAATACCCATAATCCCAGAACAAAGGATTTTGGGTTTGGTCAGCACTCAATCTTTTGAAGACATCAAGACCACGGTGAAATCGCTCCTAACACCGACCGATTTGCAGGACTGGCAATTAAAGGGAAAAGATTTCTCAGTAGATCAAGACCTACCATATTTCCGAGGACGATTGCACTTGCCCTGTGAGAAACTACAAAAACAAGTAATCTCCGGTTATCATGATTCTCTAATGGAGGGGCACCCTGGCATTACCAAAACCATGGAAAAGATTAAAAGACATTTCTGGTGGCCATCGTGGAAAAGGGATATTAGAGACTTTGTAATCTCCTGCGGTGTGTGTGCCCAGAATAAAAGTCAAAAGCAAAGACCAGCCGGCCTATTACAACCACTTGACATCCCTCCATGTCCATGGCATACCCTGTCCATGGATTTTATCACGGACTTACCTCCATGCTTGGGATATACTACCATCTTAGTAGTCGTGGATCTATTCTCGAAAATGGCTCACTTCATACCCTTGAAGGGTCTGCCTTCAGCCTCAGTATTGGCCCGGGAATTCTTGGCAAACATCGTTCGCTTACACGGTTTTCCTTCGGTTTTAGTCTCCGATAGGGGAAGTCAATTCATCTCCCACTTCTGACGCAGTTGCTGTCGTCTAGCCCAAGTTGATGTAAGACTTTCGACCAGTCACCATCCCCAAACTGACGGACAAACCGAAAGGACAAACCAGACACTAGAACAATATCTACGCTGCATGCTCCAACAAACAGAAAACCCCTGGAAGGACATTCTTTGGGTCGCTGAATACGCGTACAACAATTCGACTCATTCTGGAACCGGGAAGACTCCTTTTTTCTTGTTATATGGACACCATCCTAGAACCTCCAACCTGGATCCTCCCCAAGAAATTGAAGCACCTGCTGTGGATCACTTGCATTCGGAGATCACCTGTGCTTTTAAGGAAGCCACTGCCCATCTGCAAAGAGCTAAAGCTCAATTCAAAAAGGCAGCCGATCGGCAACGTAAAGAGGCCCCTCACTACGCTGTAGGAGATCAAGTCTGGTTATCCACTAAGCACCTGCCTTTAAAAGGACCCCGCACTTTCATCCCGAGATACCTGGGGCCCTACCTCATATCTGCCATAATTAATCCGGTGGCTGCCAAATTGGAATTAACTACGCATATGAAAATACATCCAGTATTCCATGTCTCCTTATTAAAACCAGTACAACCAGAAACCCGATTGACTGAACTCCCGGAACCCGTTTTGGTAGACGGAGAACTCGAATTTGAAGTGAAGAACATCCTAGACTCCAAAATTTCCAGGTCTAAATTATACTATCTGGTTGATTGGAAAGGATACGGTCCCCAGGAAAGGTCTTGGGAACCCTCAGAACACGTCCACGCACCTCGTCTAGTCAAGAGATTACATCTGAATCACCCCGACAAGCCAAAGCCCCCGGAGAAGACACACTTAGGAGGGGCCTTGAGGGGGGATACTGTCATGATCACTGCTTCCAAGGAGCCAGGATCAGTCCAACGTCCTTGGAAACAGGCCCCTAACCCTGATCCTAGGCACCAGCCGGTCCCCACAGGGACCTTTTGGACCTTGTCCTGGCGCCGGTGGCACCAGGCTCATCAGAAGCCTTGGTCCCGGCACTGGAAGCGCCGGGCTCATCATAAGTGTGAAGATGCTTGGGTGGACTTACCTGCGGCAGACCATGCTGCTGCCTTGCCAGACTCTTAAAAGTCCTCGGTGAACTGGGACTACTTTTCTTACCTGGGTGGATCAGCTCCACTCCACTGGAACTCTTCTGGAAGCAGGAACTCTTTTCTTACCTAGGCGGGGCCGTGGAAGGAGACGCCTCATCACTCCAAGGCTATTTAAACCACACCCGATTGAGGAAACGTGCTTCGCGTTATTCTGCATCTGCAGCAGAACGCTCACCGAGTCTGCTCCAGCTTTTCTTCTTTGGATCCTGAACCTGCAAGAATTATACTCACCATTCCGGTACCCGAGCAACATCAGCACCTGCAAAAGATCAGAAACCACAGGTTAGCAGAACGAACTTTCACACGCAGTGTTTGCTTACCTGATCCATCGGCAGTGTCTCACGCTGCACCTTCGCCTGCAAAGACAAACAGCATTATTTTACTTACCGGCACGCCGTGCATTCCGGATTCTTCACGCTGCATCTGCACAAAGACAAACAGCATTATTTTACTTATCGGCACGCCGTGCATTCCAGATTCTTCACGCTGCATCTGCACAAAGATAAACAGCATTATTCTACTTACCGGCACGCTGTGCATTTTGGATTCTTCACGCTGCATCTTCACCTGCATAGACAACAGCAGTGTTACACTCACCGGCACGTGGCGATTTCCGGATTTCTTCTTTCTGCATCGTCGCCTGCAAAGACAAAGAAAGAGACAGTAAGAGCGCTTGCCATACTTACAGACTAAAGGTGTCCAGAAACTTACCGGTCGTGCAGACATCATCCTCTGAAGTCAAGAGGCTAACGTTTCACCAGTGAAGGAACTGGCAACGCCACCCTGCACTAGACGCAGATGGAGAGCCCAGCATTCACCTATCTAAGGTGAGCAAGTTGACCTGGGAGGGGGGTTCAACAGACAAGCTGGGAGGAGAGAGATAGGGACATTCAACAACCCAGACCTTTAATACCCATATTATTTCACCTGCAGAAACCTCACCCTTCGAGTTCGACACACAGTGCGGAGAGGTTCGACCCCAGAAGCCAACCGAATCCTGCACATCACGTTTCGTGTTACGGACACCTTCTTGCCAAGACCCGCGCCTCCGTGGGAATCAGGTGAGCGTTACAGTCTGCTTGCATCGGGGACCGGTGAGTAGCATAGCTAGGAACTGGTCGCCCTCCTGCAGGAGCCCATAGCTTTTCCCCGCTGTGTCAAAACAGTACGCCTTTCCGTACTCGCGCTCTGCTTCTGCCCACAGTGGAGGCTGTGCTTGAGTCGCGGAACTCTGTTCTTCTTCATTTGTGCACTAAACTGAACTGCCTGATTCCCTCAAAGAGACTCCCCTTTTTGCCCCTTGGCACCAGCGTGTGCAGGTACTTTTGAGCACAAGGCTCCACTCTTCGTAGGGCTCGGACTTCCTTTTAGTTAGGTGCCTCTGAAGGCGGACTGGGTCTAAGCATTATTTCGCACTGCCTGTTTTCCTTCCCTTTTAGGTGGACTACACATTTCGTGCATCTAACGCTTCAGACTTGTTTGTATTTGTATATATATTGTATTGGTATGGTATGTGTTGGTTTACTAGAGTTGTATTGTGATTTCTCGCTACGGTCATTGTTTTAAAGGCCTTGGAATAAATGTGTATATATTTTTAATATAACACCTGTTTGGAGTAGTTTGTAAGTGTCCTTGCTTTGTGTGCTCATTGCGGGCTTTCAGTCACCCTCACCCCTCTTGAGACCTAGTCTTGACCGCTGCGATCGCTACCCTGATTGGTCTGGCTTGTCCAGAGGTTACCCTGTTCCAAGTAATTAGGTTGGCCTTCTGAATTTCTGCGCCACCAGGACAGAGTTCAGAAATCCGTCTTAACAATTACTACAAAGGTCACAGTGAATGGTGTATTACTGCGCAATGTGAAGAACTGCATGAAGAGGTGGCACAATCTCTGTTCCTTTCCCATGAGGAAGGCAGGATCATCACCGACGGGAGTGAGAACATAAATGACACTTATCGAGGTCCTCCACAAGTTAGCACTAGAGTCCCAATTCAGGGTTCACCCTACCGAGAATTTAAATTATGTCAGTTAAGTAGGTAATGCATGCAAAATTCTAATCGTCACATTCCTCCCATGGATTCCTCATCTTGTGAAATATCCCCCTTCATGTAGTGAGCTCAGAAAACTGTTTTTCTTAGCCACGAAGTGGCCTGTCCATTCATTTACGCCATCTCATGCTGGGATGATGTTTGGTGGCGTAGATCGATTTTATTCCAGTAGGAAAGAGAAATTCTCATTGCGTGCACCGTAGTTAAGAAATGGATGTGATATTGTTACAATGTTGTAATTGTGCATGTATTTGGAATAGTTAATAGAGGTTTGTTAAAGTTTACTTTTAGTGCTATTTTGTGTAAAGTGTGATACATTTTAGATTTGCATACATGTAGCAACATACATTGTGCAGATATAATATGGGAGCGTGTTGTGCAACTGAGCACAATGCGATTTAAAGCACAGAAGCACCATATAAAATGGAAAGAGGCTCTTGAATGGGGAATCCATTATGAGGGGATGCAGTCGTTTTAAACATACATAAAAATAAACATGCACACATTCTTGTTTGAGAAAACTGGCTGGCCAAGGGACAAGTTATCGGTTGGCAGAACGACAGCTGCAACCACATGGGAACAGCTTTTTGGAGCTGAAATGGAATGAAGAGCATAAGCCCCGGGTTTGGCTTGGAAATTGTTGAGCGAGTGGTTGAAGAACCATCAGCCACCTGGCATTGTCAATCTAGGGTTAGTGGCCAAAACTGCAAAAGGGTGACTGGGAGCCGAGTTTACCGCGGGCCTATGAGAAGGTCAAATAGATTAGTAGAAAAAAGATTATAATGGCAACAGAGGCCAAATGGATTGAACTGGTGGTCGCGCACAATGAAAAAGGCGAGAGGAAGTGTCAGAGTGCTTGGAAAAACGTGTTAGGGCCCAATCAAAGGAGTCTTTTGTTATCTCTCCATAGCCTCATAAAGTGTCCATACATAAACCATGTCTGTCAGATTTAGCATTGTAGGTATGTGACCAAGTGGAAGCTGTGCTAAAAATGTATTGTATGCCATGTTAGGGTTGTGTGTCTTGCAGGAAGAAACCAGAGAAGAGGGTTGGGCTTGTGTTTACAATGTCATGAAAGTTGTATATCTAAGCGGATGGTATCACAGTGAAGGCAGCCAATGAGATTGTGGGGATTAGATTTCCTTGTATAGGGCAGAAACATTTGTATTTTGGGTAATGACTTGTAAGGGAACATGAGGGAAATATGGGAGTGTGTTAACTGGTCTGGAATTGTATATATACTGGTGCTCATTACGAGTTCAGCGGTAGACGTGCCGGTAAAACCGGCAGGCTGCAGCCAGACCTGTAGTGAATTACCAGCAATTCTCTAAATCCATGGGGACCGCAGAAACACAGGCACCATGTCGTTATGGTGCCGGTGTTTCCGTACATCTCTGCGGGTGAGCACCGTTCCGCTCGCCAGGTCAGACCTGGTGGGCAGGATGGCAATCGCCTGCAGAACTCGTAGTTTGCTGGTCCGGAAAACAGTGCCGGTACGGTTCTACTGGCACCATTAATTCCGGGCCAGCAAACTTATAATGAGGACCGCTGTATTTTCTCTGTGGTTCAGAGAGACTCAGGTTAGATCAATCTCCAAGGAATTGTCTAGCCTCTCTCCCAGTGGCCACTGTGAAATAAACTTGGTTTAATGACAACATGAATTCACTTCTTGAGAGGTGGGCTATTTTAAAGTACAGTTATCCGAGGTCAGCCTTGACATTTGGTGACCCCGACATGATCTCCAGGCACGTCCTCGCATATTGGCTGCAGCACTTTTATGTAGGGGTCAGTTATTGTGCACATAATCTAAAAGGATTGGTGATTACCGGCTCCGTGGAGGGAGAGCAGGAAGGATTGCAACAACCAGGACAGTTTGAATCAGGATGCATAGATGGGTATGCTCCTGATTTAAGGCAGGATTCATGAGGGTTAGGGGAACATTTTCGAAAGGAGGTGGTACATTTGGCAGGTTTGGTGGGATGAGGCTTTGGATGATTGGGCCTATGGTAGGTCAGCAGAGGTTTGTATGGAGTGCAAAGCTGGTCTTGTGGGGAAAATAGGACATGTGTCAAGAGGTTTATAGTTCCATAGTTTTTCGACCCACATGCTAATCCAGGGGGATGTGTTGATAGGTTTCCATGCAGTACTTCGCAACAGATGCAACCCTCAATCCTGCCATATGGCCCAGGATCTGTGCAACCACAGCAGGTTCGGGTTGGTCCGAACCTGGTGTCTGTATTTGGCCAGAACTATATACCTCAGTTGGACATGCCAGCTGAGGCATCAGTGCAGACATGGGATAAGAATCATTTACCACAAGGAACAATGGCGCATTGCTCTGGACCAAGTGTTTTGGGATGGAATCCTTTCCGCTCCTGGGTGCAAATGTGTAACCCTATTAGGGAAGCCCACAGAAATCTCTACCATGTCCAGTCCTTTCTGTTACTGCTGATCTGGAAGAAGAACCCCAGGTAGGTGTAACAATAGGAAAACACACGTTTTTCTATGATAGACAAAGTTGCTACAACATCTTGTATCAAGGAAGATGAGTTTCCCATATCAGGTAAAACAATGGACACACAGGGATTTTCTGGGGCAGTCCTGTCGGTTCCATACACAGAGGATCTGTGTATCAGGGTGGGCAATCAAAATGTATCTGCTCCCTTGATATATTGTACGGATACACCAGTGAATCATTTGGGTACAGACAAACTAAATATGACCATTGCATTCAGAGGGAAATGTATTGTATGCTTAACTCCAGGGTTGTACTAAATTAGAACAACAGTGCCTCTGCATGAACATTATAGTGATAATGTGGTAATGGGTTGCCTGTACATGCATCTCTGTTCTTTTATGGGGACATCGTTGTGCTAGGATGGATCCCTGGGTTTCGAGACATGACTTGGCGAATCCTACTTTTTGTTTTGGCCTGAAAATTCACAAGAGTTAACAACAGGTACCATTGTATCATTTTAGAAGCAGCGATTATTAAAAAAGACAGAGTGGTTCCCTCAGGAAGGTGAAGAATGGCGCATAGTTTTGTGCATTGACCCGACCTGATCGCTCAGGGCAGTGTCCGTCGAACAGTTGTCAGAGGACACCAAAGACACTGGGGTGATGGTTTTTGGATTGGAGTGCCTTGTCAGATAATGGTAGAAAATAGGGAAGTACCTCAAACTGTGTTTGTCGTTAGAACCACTTTGGCATATTGGAAGGAAGATTTACAAAAAGTGCTGAGTCATTAGTGGACTGGCAATCCTCATGATGTGGGATAATTGAAAAGCAAAGGAGCAGTGCGGATAAAATTGAAAACTGGTGCAATTCTGCCATGTGTGCGGCACCCTGTGTCTAAAGAGACAGACAAGTGGATTTATGAAACCATTATGGAAGCAAGGCATAATCTAACCTTCCGTGTCACCATGCAACACAGCCATTTATCCAGTGAAAAAGGCAAAAGGGTCCAGTTGGAGAATGGTGCAGGCTTTGATTCCTTGGAATAATATTGTTGAGGCAGAGTTTCCAGTGGTTCTAAATCCTGCAACAATTCTATATAACATCCCTACAGGGTCGACCCACTTTACGGTGATTGATTTGAAAAACACATTTTTCATAGTTCTCTTACACCATGATTCTCAGTACCTTACTGCGTTCACATATCGTGGCCAGAGGTTTGAGCATACGCGGTTACTTCAGGGGTACTGTGAATCTCCAAGTATTTTTAATCGTTGGTTCAACTGGATTCGGGAAATGTACACGTGTCCAGTACAGTAATTCACTATGTGGATGATCTATTGGTTTGCAGCACTTCAGAAGAACAGTGTTGAGGAGATACAATAACGCTCTCAACCTGCTTGCAGAAAAAGGGTATAAGATAGACAAAGAGCAATTGCAAAACTGTCAGACAGAGGTAGTATATTTGGGGTAAGTAATATCACTTTCTGTTGAAAGGAGGAGACTGTCTGAAGTGGCTGCATGGGAGGAAGAGGCAGTGGGACTTGACGGCTTGGTTCCCTCCTTTAATCTTCGGGTGCTACGGGTGCAGGCGAGGTGGAGGAGGAGGAGAAGAAGAAGGGCTGCCTCTTGGTGAACACGTTTTCTGATGCCGCTGTGAATGCACTGACACTTGGTGCACCCGCTGACTTGCAGTAGCTCTGAGATACCATAGTGTTATAGTGAAAGGTGCCTTGGTGTAGCGTGAGGGTGGAGGCCCCGAGGCTTCAATATATAAAGGTATTTTGGGCCCCCGGTCCTACTGACCCCTGGCAAGTGCTGTGCAGTGAGTGCATTCAGCACAGCCAGCCAAGGGTTTGGAGTCATCCATTTTACTGACCTGAAGTGCAGAAGCGCACTCCTTTTCATCCTATACATGCTCTATAATTTTGCTGTATCTGTGTCGTTTCTCACCTCACCCCTACCTTGCAAGTGAGTGCATCCTGCACCCTGCAGGTTTAGGTGGAGGCGGGTGATGAAATTAATTGGAGATGGGAGTGTAAGAACTTGAGGAAGGATAGTACAGCCAGTGTGGTTCTGACACCTATTTGTGACCACGGCTGCCAAGAGATTGAGGCACCTCTCGGGTGCTTGGGCAAGACCACTGCTAATCATACCCAGAGACCCCACTATTCGAGTGCCCCATCAGCCCCACTGATCATATCGCTTGCCCAGGCGGGCACTGGTGACACGGGCAAAATATCCGCTGCAAAACACTAACTGAATCGGGGCAGCTGGTGACCGCTGGGGCCCCAAGCTCCCTGTGCAGCCTAATAGTTCAAAGGGGCCCCCAATCTTCGTTTTAAGCATAGCGAGTAACTCTACAGTGGAGCACGGGCACTGACACGAAATAAAGTGCAATGAACACTATGTCAAAGAACTACCTGAAACCCACTTGACTATACAATTAAAGCATTAGCATTGTATGCCGCACAACCCGGCAACCCCCATGCAACTAAGCCTCATACACACTTGGAACATATGAGAGCCAAACAAGAGGATGCTGCGAGCAATCAAGCTGTGGTTTAATTGCCTGGAAACCCAGCGGGCTGACGTTGCTGAGGCCCATAAGGGACAGCTAAAACTTGTGCACTGAGGTGGCTCGGCTGGGGCTCTATGGCCAAGCAGGGAAAAGGACGCTGAATACCAAACTAAAACAAGGACTACAGTTTGGCCACAGTCCTGAGAGAACTGGCCGCTAACAAACTAAGCTAACTGAGACACACTCCAAAGGGAGGCTATCTGCATCAAAGTGCGCAATACTGCTGCACAGACCAGTGCTACATGTGTTCACGCACCGTGCAGTGAGGCACTTGCAGCACAACCCCATACCCGCCATGGAGGCCAGCTACAACCAGCTACAATACTTAGCCCACAATCAAGGTCCCAACCGGCCCCACAGAGCGACGGGGGCCATGGACACACAGCCTGAAATCATTGTCGAGGGGCCACTAACAACACAAGTGGCACCAGGCACACGCATAAGCTCACATCTGCAGGGCTACGGACCAGCAACTGGGCAGCCGATGACCGCTGGACCACATCAGTGCCAATAACGTAGCAATGCCTGAAACCAAAAGGCAAAAAGGACCCCACCATCATGGACTCTTTCAGCGCGGCCAAATCTAAGGGGCAGTCACAAGGCAACGCAGAGCCGCAAAAAGATCAAACTCCTACAGAGGCTGGAGCCAATGAGAACCAAGACCTACAGGCGATTGCTGCCTTGAGAACATTTATAGACACTAAAATTCAAGAGGTTAAATCTGACATGCAATTGATACACCAGGACGTCTGTAACCTCACGGAAAGGGTCACGACCACGGAAACAGAGCTGAAGGAAACAATGGTCACCACCAGGAACCTTGAGAAGAGGCTGTCAGAACTGGAGAGGAAAAATGCAGCACTAGATGCCCGGGCGGAAGACGCTGAGGGATGGGGTCGACCAAATAATGTACGCCTCCTGGGAATCCCGGAGGGGATGGAAGGCTTGAAACCCACAGACTTTGTGGAGAATCTACTATTGCAAGAAGTTGGGGCAGGAAACCCCGCGCAGGGCTTTGTGGCGGAAAGGGCCCACAGATCCTTGCAAAAATGGCCGCCACCAGGCTCCCACGCCCAGTCCTATGATAGCTAAGATTCTGAATTTCCGTGATAGGGAAATCATCCTGAAACACTCCAGGGAAGGTGAGGAAACTCGACGCGATAACTCTTCCATTGCCATGTACCCAGACTACACGCCGGCAGTGCAACGACTAAGAAACTCCTTCGTACCGATCAAGGCAAGGCTCAGACAGCTGAATCTGAAATATATGCTGATGTACCCATCTAGGCTCAAGGTGATCTACAAGGGCCGTCCTGTCTTTCTTGAAACATCAGCGGTGGCCATGATGTGGTTAGAGCACAACAATCTAGATCGCGGCGAAGAGCCGGTCACCTGGGAATTGCCTGGTCAGAAGGTAGAGGGGGGTAAACAGGATGACTAAAGGACCAGTAGGGGCTTCACGATTGAATAATTTACATTTGTTGTTACCGCATCCAAGTATTTCATGAACGACAGGAGCACAACCGGATCTCCCGTCCTAGGACTAAAAAGTTCAGCCCCACAAACAGTTGGGGGTTGGCCTGTTGCTGACACCACATGACCCGCACAGGATGGCCTGGATGGGTCAAGAAAGTGCGGGGGTGTTCGAGCGCTACAGTTGGCACGCAGCTGCTCAGCACAGTTAATTGGTTTATGTATGGTTTGTTGTTTATAACCATTTGAACAAGGCCGCTGAAGGCAGTTTCTTGGTTTGGTTTTGGTTTGTTGTCAAAAATGTTCTTATTTCT
This sequence comes from Ambystoma mexicanum, assembly GCF_040938575.1. Classification (NCBI taxonomy): domain Eukaryota; kingdom Metazoa; phylum Chordata; class Amphibia; order Caudata; family Ambystomatidae; genus Ambystoma; species Ambystoma mexicanum. The sequence goes on from NC_090939.1 coordinate 942,862,286, forward strand.
TCACGAAAAGTAGCCTGTAAAGTGGAGTGTGCACAGGAAATATGGAGAGAATGGACATGGATGAAGGTCGTCCGAATCAGGGATAAAGCTGAGTGGGTGCATGTTGGGGGGCTGATGTGCAGACATTAGGTGCACTGGCGGGAGGTACAACACTATTATGGCGGCGGACATCAAGGTATTGACGTGGAATGTTAGGGGGCTGGGTACATATATGCGCAGGAACCGGGTGAAGTCCTTCCTCAATAGAAAGAGCGTGTCTATTGCACTACTGCAAGAGACCCATCTAACGCAAAAACTCTGGATATGATTGTGGAACACTGGGAGGGTCAAAGCTACGGGGCTGCCACTGCCTACTCCCAATATGCCCAGGGTGTTCTCACTTGGATAAACCCTGTGCTTCCCTTTAAACTAACGCAGATGGTGGTGGACCCGGAGGGTAGGTACCTGATACTAAGAGGCTGTATTGAACCCCAATCATGGGATCCTGTCATAACTCAACATGTTGGGGGCGAAGATAGCCACATATCGGGAATGTTTTTTCATCTGGGGTGGCGACTTCAACCGTGTGCTAGACTGGAAGCTTGAATGATCTACCCAGCTAGTTACCTGGAACGAGGCAGCAACCGGGGCACTGAACGCGCTGCTTGGGGCTCTAGATCTGGTGGATGTGTGGTGGGAGTTACACCCTACTGACAGAAGTTACTGGTACTATTCCTCGCCACATCACTTGTATACTAGGATCGATTATATATCTATGGCCAAGACGCACTTAACGCAGGTGGAAGCGGCACAATACCTGGGCAGGTCGATATCGGACCACTCGCCGCTCCTGCTGACTTGGAGAATTCGAAGCCCCAGGCCTCCCATACCATTGTGGCGCATGCCCACTGACGAACTAACAGATCAAGCATTCAGGGAAGAACTGAGGAGCAAACTAACGGAATATGTTGAGAAAAATGTGGGCAGTGTTGAAAGGTGGCGCACACTCTGGGAAGCTATGAACGTGGTGGTGCGGGGAGAGATTATTGCCAGTGTGGGTGGCATCAGAAAAACACTAAGATTGGAGCTAGAGATGGGAAAACAAAATAAAACAGAGAATCACACATGCTGGGAACAAGGGAGGAGGAGCTAGAATTGGTGCAATTAAAAGACAGCTGCCAGGAAAAATGGGGAAGACTGGCAAAATTTGACTGCTCAGTTAAAACCACCAGGGCACATCATACGTAGGGTCATAGACCAGGTAGACTGCTGGCGTGGCTGTGCAGGAGAGAACACCCAAAACACCCAACCACGGAACTCAAAGATGAAATGGGCATAACTCACAAATCGCAAAAGGAGATTAATGACACCTTTAGGGAATTTTATTCCCAGCTATACAGGCACGACCACCATGTACCCTGAGAAGACCTGCTAGGCACACTTGAGGAAATAGGTCTGCCCAAGCTAGGGACAACACAATGGGAAGTGCTGGAGATCGAAATAACAGCCGAGGACATATCTGAGCTGATAAAATCACTTGCCTCGAGTAAGACACCCGGGAGCGATGGGCTCCCTCTGGAGTTTTACAAGACATATGAGTCTACCCTCAAAAGAGAATGGAATACTTCCAGAATCCATGAGGGAGACCCTAGTGATCCCAATACCCAAACCAGGAAAGCCAACGGATGAGTGTGACTCATATCGCCCACTAGCGATGTTGAATTACGATGTCAAGATCCTGACAACGATATTAGCTAAGCTGCTAAGCAAGGTAATTGGGGGCCTGATCCACAATGACCAAAATGGCTTCATCCCGGGGCGTAACACTGCGCTAAATTTACGCAGACTGCAACACGTGCTCGCACAAACAGCAAACCCCCAGGCACAGTACGCTATACTCTCCCTTGACGCAATTAAAGCGTTCGATTCAATATACTGGGAATGGCTAGAGGCAACACTAAGGGAGTTTGGATTCGGGGAGCAATTTATTTAACGGTGCAAATACTATATACAGCCCCAGTAGCTAGAGTGAAAACTGGAGGGTTGGTGTCAACAGCCTGGGATATACAAAGAGGTACTAAGCAAGGTTGCCAACTGTCTCCGATGTTCTATGTGTTGGGACTAGAGCCGATAGCAATCTGTTTCAGAAAACAGTTCCCGGAAGCGGGCATCTGGGCGGGTGGTGCAGGGCATCTGAAATCGCTATATGCGGACGATGTGCTATTGTACTTGAGGGACCCGCACCTGAATGTCCCCGTGGTTCTGGATATACTAGATAATTACGCAAGAGTGTCTGGGATTAGCTTTAGCAGAGTCAAATCCTGCATATTCCCGATAGCTGGGCTAAGGGAGAAAGACACAGAGGAGTTGCCGGAAGTCAGGATCCGTTGGGAGATGGAATCGTTTAGGTACCTGGGGGTAAACATACGACACACACCGGAGTAAATGCACGAAAACAACACAGCAACGGTTGCAAAGGGTTTGAGAGGTTCCATGAAATTCTGGTCCAAGCTCCCACTGTCTCTAATGGGTAGGGTGGCCATCACCAAAATGATTATCCTACCAAGATTCTTGTATTACTTAACAACGTACACTGCTATATCAAGGCGTCATTCTTCTGCCTGCTGGAAGCATTACTCCACAAATTCCTGTGGGGGCGGATCGCCACTCTGTGCCTTCCCTACCCGGAAGGTGGGGTGCAAATGCCAAATCTAGAAAAATACTATTTGTCAGCCCAACTCAGTCATGTAGTCAAATGGCTAGCGGATGAGTCCACATCCGAAACAGTACTGCTACAAAGACTGGTGGCTCCTGCAAAAGTAAAAGAAATATTATGGATACCGTTAGAAGGCCTGGGACACTCCCCCATGGTGGTGATATTGGGAAGGAAGATATGGAGAAGAGTGGTGTCAATATTGAAAGTTAGCAACCCCTACTCACCTGAGTTGCCAATTGCGGCTGATACCTGCAGAGTTAAGGCAGACCTGCCAATAGTGAGACGATGGGAGGAATGGGGCAAATACGCTTGGGGCAACCTGTACGAAGAAGAGGTTTTCCGGGAGCTTAAGTCACTGCAGGAGAAAGAAGGGGTGCCGGGTGGGCACTTCCTCTGCTATCAAAAAACACAAAAGATAGCCAAAGTAAAATGGGAGGGGTGGCCTGAGGAACCGACAACGAATACTTTGCTAACCCTAATGTATAACTTAAGCAATGGATGGCGCCCGATCTCCAGATTATATAGCACACTCATAGATATACCCAACCCCAAAAGCAAGGTCGTTGAAGGAATTGTGGGAAAATGACTTGGGCACGGTCATATCAGAGAAAGAATGGGAAAGGATGCTGAGGTACCCCAAGGAAGTATCCAGAAATACCTGCTTCAAGTTGATACAGCTAAATGTGCTATACCGTACCTATATGACCCCACGCAGCATAGCCACGTTCAGTAGAAATGTGCAGCCCATTATGCCCGTGATGGGGGAAGCTGACTTGATGCTTATGTTCTGGGTGTGTGGCCGAGTCCAAAGGTTTTGGATGAGAATAGAAAAATCCTGTAGGAAGGCTGGCATAGTCAGATATGAGTGGTCGCCGAAAGAATGCTTGCTGGGTGCATTCCCCAGAATCAGCAAATATAAACATGTACTCAAGTTTATGGACATGGCATGCATACTGGCCAAAAGGGCTATTGCGATGGCCTGGAAATCGGCTGGAGGCCAGCAATATATAAAATGGCATAATGAGTTTGAGCGTTGGGCTGACGCAGAAACTAAGGTATGGATGGAAGGGGTGAGCAGGACCAGATAGGAGTGACAAATGTGAGGCCTGGAAGGCACTGGTCAGAGATATGTTCCACCCATCAGATGGCAAACCCCCCTGAAGAGTGACACCTGGATTACCCAGTAATTGTCCTGGACTCCATAGTGGTTTAAACAGAACCCACCTGACCACTCTGAAACCCTTGAGGGCATCAAATGGGCAATAAAATCCTGGTCCTGTATTATGCACACTTGCAAGCTACGAGTGAAGAAAGTTGTTGGTTTGTTGTATGTTGATGTTACCAATACACTGTTGCAAATACCGAGATTTGTATTGCATATATACTACTTGAAATGCACAGTTGTGTTTGATAAATGCTAATAAAAACATTATAAAATAAAATTGGTAGAATGAAGGCAGACAATTGAGGCTTCTGGGTATCAACAGGGCTGGCAAGGAGTCCACATCCTCGTGACTCCGAGTGCAGGGATGAACAGCTGATCATATGGGGAAACGGCCTCGCAGTCCTTCAATCGGAACTGCAATTAACAAAAGGATGTGGCGTGCCAAGAAACCCAAACTAACTCAAGTGGACAGGCAGTCCAAAATTAGTGGGTTTCTTATGGGGCCTACGACAACACTAGCAACTCAAGTTGATGAGGGAGTGGTATTTGAACAGTTGCCCCCGACCAGCGACCCTGGCGTTGGCTTAAGTACATCTTCTTCTTCCCCACTCTTGGACAACAACAAATCTCTTTTAAAATTGTGAAATCTCTTGTGGATCACGATAACTCCAATCTTTCTGCGACCCCCAACAATGACAACTTGCTCTCTGTTTTGGAGGAGACATATAGCGACCCTGACCTGGAGTGTGTAAATGAAGATATGAAGCTAACCTACACCAGGTCATCATCACACGTATCTCTTGGTGACATCTCTGGCACCATGCCATTGAATGTTCTTATGGCAAAATTGGACGCTTTTTTTTTATTATGTGGTAACCTGGCACAGGGCCAATGTGAAACAAAAAACATCTTGGCAAGGGTGGCTGATGTCGTATTGGGTTGTGGTACGGCCCATACCCTATTACAAGGACAAGAGCCATGGGTTTGTGGCACTGTGCAGCCATCAGTAGAGGGTTCAGTACCATTAACATCCCTGGCCGTACATCAGTTGAACCAGCTCTCATTGATAGGCTCACAGCATGCCCTCCATGTCACTTTTTCCTGTGCATCGGTGCTCCTCGGCATTGGTGTAAACACCATCCTGCAGGGCTCGGTGACCATAATGGCAGAATCTGAGAAGCTTGCTTTAGCCGCTCTTAGAAACAAACTATCAATGATGAATAGCCCTCCTTGGGTCCATAAGAACAAAAAGCAATGCTCAAGGCCTAAAGCTAAGAACAAGCTCCCCCTTGCTGGTACTTCTGATTTGTCTGTCGCAGCCCCCATACCCCCGCAGTTTCATGCTGCTACTTCTGGGTATAGTGTTGAGAGGGGGGGTTTGAGGGAATTCTGTCGGTCCTGGCGCTGGATCGGTAGAGGTGATCGAAAGATCACCGGACCGCGCATCTTACACGCAGAGGCCTGGCTGGCCTACAAGCTGCCCTCCAGCCCCCTTATACATCAGCCATATACCGACCACCCCTTGATAAAGACCTTTTGGGTCGAAACACCTGTTGGCTTTGCTTATGGAAAAACTAGTGTGGCCATACTTATGAAATAAAAACCACTGCACAACTGATATCAGTGGTATGTCATAGTATTCTAATGCGCTCCACGCACAAGCCTAATGCGACTCACCTCTACCAATCCAGCGCCAGGACCGACAGCATTCCCTCAAACCCCTCTCTCAACACAATTACAACATAGGGCGCTTTTTGAGCAAAGCCCATTGGGAACCGTCAATCAAGCAGCAAGAGGAGCTTCCAACAAGACCTCCAGATCAGCACAGCAATCCAATATTTCCTCTTGCTACAGCTGCTTTATACCACTTCTGGGCATACATTGGTCACTAAAGAACAGGGTGATGGTACTACTAGACAGGTAGCCCTGCATGGGCCTATAGACAATTGGCTTCGCCCTCCTGCAATCACAGAAGTTACAGCCAGTTCAGTGTCAAGACAGATAGTCCCATGTAGTGTGAACCAGGCGACAAGCTCGGAGCAATTACTGAGTGTCCCCCTCCAGGATCATCCATCTTGTTAGCAGGCTCACTGCAGGATGGGGCCACATCTCTGCCCCAACCACGTGCTCAAATCGTGTTTCTTTACCTACATCTTGGAAACCCTGTCGCAGTGAATTTGACATCGTGTTTCATTTTGGAAAGCTGGAAAAAATCGAGGAAATTAATCCTAAAGCTGAGAGTCCATTTGTGAATATATCCTTTTTGCTAGCTCTATAGAATCAGCTCCCGGGTCTATCAGCTATTACTAGTGCTGATTTGTTACGTATTGAGCTCCAAAATTGGTGCAGCACCTCAAATTGGGTTCCAGTGGAGCTTGCGTCACCTGTGGTAACTTCCTTGATATACATGAGTTCAGATAAATTGCAAAATATGGGCTTCCGATTAACAGGGGTAACCCGGTGGGTCAGAGGAATGTTGTCAACCACGCTAAGGGGCTCTGTGATTAATGGGCGGGCCACCGAGTGGTATAGCTTGAATGAGTATTGACAGTTTAATTACCCTGAGATTGCACGATGGGAAGTGAGGCCCAGAGATGATGCCTGTAGTGCGATTTCCAGGGATTTGACAGCAAGTGCACATTTGTGTGGACCCTTTACATCTACTCATGAGGCCACTCAAGATTCGACTTTTGTGACAGCATCCCGAATCCACTCGTGTGTCCAACTTGAATCATTGAGCCTGATGTTGTTGAACATTGCTGGGCTCTACAAACAAATGGACGACCCATCATGGCTGAACCTGGTTTGTTGTTATGACATAATTGCTTTGCAGGAAAATTGGTCTCTGGTGCCCGATGACATCCAGGGTTTCACAATCTTCCACGTTCCAGCAGTAAAATGGAAGGTGGGGCAACCAAGTTGGGGCCTGAGTTTGTGGATTAACACAAAGTTATTTTGGTCTCAGCACATGCATCCTACAGTTTCAGTTGATTATATGGAAAACCAATTGTGTTGTTATGATTGGTCCAACCTTTTGTTGATCAACTTGTATAATTGCCCAGATAAAGCTGCTAGAAACCTTTTGCTTCAATTGGTGGAGAAAAGAGTCACCCAGTGGAGATCCAGCCAAACAAGCCTGTTAAAAAATATGATTTTCGGTGACCTAAATCTCCAATTGGAGCCATTGGAAAGTATGGTGTGGTGAGGCTGACTGATGAGGAGGATGCGTTCTGGAGTGTGGGGGGTGTGGTGGAGGCACCGTCGGCAAGGAAATACAGATTTGCTGAGGAAACTGCCAGAGTGTTTTTGGCTTTGGGCCTCAGGGCATGCAGTGGTAGATTTCCCAGTGGTTGCCCGGCGGCCAACACTTTCGGCTCTTTTCCTAAATCTAGTCTGATTGACTATATTGTGGTAAATGTCGAATCTTGACACCATGTGCAGGATTTTATGGTGTTGAAGAGGCCGGAAAGCAACCACAATCCCATTGTGGCTATAGCGACAGGGACATTGTTTGGCTTGAGGGGGGGTGGCGACTGCGGTAAAAAAGAAAAACTAAAATAACGGAGGTAAAAGGCAGAGATAGACGTCCCATCAAATGGCAGTTGCTAATTTAGAAATTAAACTACCCATCATCTATGCAAAGATTCATTGCCCATTTGAGATGTTCTGTTTCTGTGATGCCGATAATGTGGGTCATTTGTTGGAATTCCATGAATCAATCATTAGCACCATGGGAAATGTATTGAGTAGATCTCGATCAGCTGGGGGAAATAGGCCAGTCCGTAGGACTCCCTGGTACATCGCTGAATGTCGTGCTGCAAAAAAGGTCCTGATTGAGCTTGCTAGGGGACCTGGGAGAGGGCCTCCTTCGGCTGATTCCAGGGCATTTTACTGCAAACTGCTTAAAACTAAAAAAGCAGAGTATTGCAAACACTTGTGGGACAATCTTCTCCAGGCCTCTAAGCCGAGAGATTCCTGGAACTTTTGGCACCATGTTGGGGCTGGTGGGAGGAGGAGGAGTAAACAAAACCTGATCCAGAATGGTATCCCTGAGGTGGCTTGGCTAGTCCACTTTGGAAATCTTCACAATCATGATTCCTGCAGGTCATCCTGGACAAGCCCAAGGTGGATGATAATGCACCCCTTGTGTTGACCTCGCAAGACATTGAGGCGGCTCTATTGTTGCAGAAGCAGGGGAAGCCCCTGGCCCGGACTTGCTCCCCATTGATTGGTATTGGCAGGAGGTAGTTATATGGCTCCCTTATTTGGCAAAACATTTCAACGCTTTGCTGAAAGTGAATAGAGTACCTTACTCCTGGACACAGGCAATACTTGTCCCCATATAGAAGGGAGACAGGGGCTGTCCGGAAAATTACCGGCCGTCTCCCTCTTGGATGCTGAGGGCAAGGCTTTTGCTAAGGCAGTATTGGGCCATTTGGATGCATGGAGTCGGCAGAGGGGGGGTTTGCATCTCCTTCGGGCTGGATTCCAGCATAATATTAGTACGGTGGATCAAGTGCTAAGGATCTGTCTGATTCTGGACAAATATGTTGTACTATGGGCCACGAACATCTATGCGGATTTTGTTGATTTAAAAACCCCTTTTGACAGTGTGCCGAGAAACAACTTGTGGAATGTATGGACTAAACTTGAGGCGCCGCTTGATATTCTAAGAGCAATCCAATCTCTCTATTTTAATAATGTGGCGAAAATCAGGTATGGGCCAAGGGGGCAAACCTCTGCTAGAATACATTTGATGTTGGAATTCGGCATGGCTTTGTCCTTGCACCAAGTCTGTTTTGCCTTTTTATAAATGGGCTATTGATTTATTGTTGGCCGAGATGACCAGTGCCCCATTGTTGGCTGCTGAGCGCATCCCGATCCTTTTGCTGATGATGCAGTTCTCTCTCTGATGCTCAAAAGACTACAGAAGCAATTGAAAACATTCAAGAGCTTCTGTGAAAGCAATAGACTTTCAATAAATGTAAAAAAAAACAAGATAATGGTGTTTGGTACGAAAAAGGATATGAAAACGCCAAGGCTAACAATCAGCTTGGACAGTGGGGCTATTGAGCAGGTTACGAGCTATGATTATTTCGGGGTTCGATTGACTCCAATTTGTGTTTTGAAGGACTAGATGAATCGGACAGGTTTGAAGCTGATCAGGCACTGCAGAGCTATGTCTACTAGCACTACTCAAGTCCTATTTGGAGGTAAAGTAGCCATTGTTCTAAAGGACAGGCTCAGGTGAGACCTGTTCCTTGTTTCTCTAGACACCATTTGGGTGTTTTGTAGAGGAGGTCTGAGTTACCTAAAGAACATGGCTCACTATATTGATGGTGGTGTATGTTGTTGTCCCCTGTAGGTGTCTCCACAATGAATTTGGAATCCCCCATTTTGACCCTGGATTACATGGTGGTGAAAACTTTTGTGCAAAGAAAGGTTCCCCTGAAGAAAGTTCATGCATCCGAAGCTGATAAGAACTGAAACATATCGGGATATGTGTTTTTGTAAAATGACACTTTTTTTAGACTGTAGAGTGTGTTATAATCATTTGGTGTCTGTTTAATTGTAATGTGTGTAGAACTGTTTTTGTAATTCATCCCAATAGGTTTGTGTTATACCTACCATGTGGGTGAAATCTTGGGTCTTGTTCGTTTAGAATGTTTTAGAAGTGTTTCTTTTTACTTTGAAAATGAATTAAAATTGTGAAATTTATATAAAGGTTATTGGGCCTCATTCCGAGTGCGGCAGTAAGGGGTTAACGGCGCCGGTAAGGATGCCGGTGCCATTAACCCCTTACCGCCACATTCCGAGGTCCTTTAACGGGTCCCGTTAAGGGCGGCTGGTAAAATCAGCCACCCTTAGCGGGAGCCGCTAAAGGGCCAGGGAACTAATAACGGGCCTGTTATTAACGGGCCCGTCATTAGCACGCTCCGCATTCCCATTGAGCCCTATGGGGGCACAAATGGGAATGGGGATGGCTTCCCTGAATGGGGAAATACCAGGTCCTCCAAGATTAGAATGACCTGGTATGTCCCCATTCAGGGAACCCGGACCCGGTATGCGGTATGGGGGTAGCCATGGTGATAATAGCGCCATGGTTACCTCCATACTCGTAATGAGGCCCATTGTATCCCAAGACCATTCTTTCAGGACTAAGGGTGAGAGGATAATACATAGCACCACATCAAGATAGAAGAGGAAGTCACTAGATTAGATCATATGAACCTCTTTTCCTTTTTTGTATAGAATTTATGGTCTGCTTCTGAATGTGGAGTGAGGTGTTACACAAGGTTTTTTTGCCTTTGTTAAAACAGATAGATTTCTGCAGGCCCATGGGACAGGCCAGATAAGTGTTGTTTAACAGATTTATAAGTGGCAGGTCAGACAGGCTGCCCTTTATGGGGCCGAGTTGTGGGGTTCCTATCATTCAGACACGCTCAGGGCCGTAGAGCAGAAATCTTTTAAAGCAGTTCTGGGCTTGCCTGTAAACACCCCAAATGCATCGGCTTCTTATGTTACTCGAGGCTGGTGTCTTATTGGGGGAGACTTTGGACAAACGACAACCTGAGCCAGTACAGCCGTTAAAAATGTTTTGTCTCAGCCAGGTGGAGTTAATTTACCCTGGTTCTAAGCCATCAAAAAAGAGTTGACCACCTTGGGTCTGGAGAGTTATTGGTCTCGTCCGGATACAATTCCTTAGAATTCTAAAATATTAGTAAAAAAAGCCTATGAAAGCAAATGGTTGAGAGAAACCCGAATGAAACTTGCAAGGTCGGCTAGTCTGGTTCGTTATTTATTTATTTTTCTTTTTTCTTGATATAGCACACAAACAGCCTGCGGGCATCGTGGCGCTGTTCCAGAGGTAAGTAGGCTCCTTAGTTACAGTGGTACATGCAATGAGCATAAAGATATAAAAATGATAGGTGATTTTATCTGTCCAGGAAAGATTATCCTGGTTTTGAAGGTTATCTGGACAGAATGAAACTGAAATCAATAAAAGCACTATATATGAAACTGCGCATTGGCACTCTTCCCCTAGCTAAGGTCAGGTCTCATTGGAATATGAGTATCTCAGCTGCCTGTCCTTTCTGTCCATATGAGATTGAAAGTGTAGTGCATTTTATTTTGTTTTGTCCCAAGTATTCTAATATTAGAAAAAGCTTTTTAATACCACTTTTTAAACAATTTTGTATTAGAAGAATTGTTGCAGCACTTGACCTTTGCCTGGCGGGGGACTGTGAGCTGGCAACAAATTGTTTGGAGAATTACTTGCTCCAATCTTGGAGGGAGAGATGGAAATACGCCATCTTACAGTCAGTCTCTTGTCACGGAGCCCGGTGTTTTTACATTTTTTGTTTTTAAACTTGCGGCCTCTGGTTTTTGTTATAATAGTGCCACATTTTATAGAGTTTTATCAATGTTTTAATTATTTATCGCAATGTATTATGTGATTTGTAATGTTGTAAATTCTTTGTATGACATTTTATGATCTATTTATTGGATCAAAAATAAAGTAAAAATGAAAAGAAATGAATATCACCAGCAGGAAGGGAAAGTATTGCCTGAGAGAGCAGTAGCAGTTCAAAACAACCCTCAACCGGTTACAGTGAAACAAAAGTAGCAGTTCCTAGGGCTCTGTCAATATTGGAGATCATGGATTTTTGACTACTCCAGTTACACAAGGTCCCTGCAGCGAGGACTCAAGGAAGTATAGAAGACGAAGGGTTTGATTGAATGGTCAGACAAGATGGTAGCTTGTTTTCAGGAACTCAAGACCATGATCCGCAATGCTTCGGTCTTGGCGACCCCGCATTACAAGAAACCATTCATTTGGTTTTCATATTCAAATGGGGAAGTGATGGCAGCAGTCCTGACGCAGAGAACATCATTGGGACATAAGCCCATGGCTTACTGCAGCAGGACTCTGGATCCAGTCATGCAGGGACATTTCCCTTTGCAAACAAGCTCTAGCAGCAGCGGCTTTTGCAATACAAACGATCTTGACCATTACTATGGCTATCTGGTGACACTGTATGTGGAGCATGAAGACTTTGCCATTTTGGAAAAGTCTAAATCAACACTTACAACACAGAGGGCTACGGGCTATGAGAGTATTTTCTCAAATGCATCCATACATCCTGTAGGGGGTCACATAGACAATCCAGAAACATTTGTAGCCGATCCGGTAAAACCTGACGATATTGTCGAGGACTGTGCAATGTGTGAGGGAGAAGAAGAGAATACAAATATTAAGGAGAATGCCTTAGAAGGAGGTGTGGTGTTCTTCATTGATGGCTCATTGATAATTGATCAGGACACTGGGGAAAGACATACAGGTGCAGCAATTGTGGGTCTTGTGCATAGGGAGTTCCAGGTCAGGATGGGAGTTTCAGGTCAGGATGAAGAAAAGGTTGTCTTTGCATTATTCTGCGCAAGCGGCAGAACTAATAGCACTCATACAGGCAATGGAGATGAGCAATGGGAAGGCAGTCACTATTCATTCTGTCTTACTGTACGTAATCTCAGCTGTACACTCAGGATTATAAGGATGGCATAGAAGGGGCTTCAAGAGATTTGACGGGACCCCTGTCCAGCATGATGCATTACTATTCAAACTAATTGATGCATTAACCTTACCAACAGAAGTAGGAGTGGTTAAATGTGCTGCCCACACTAATAATACAAAGGAAATAGCACTTGGAAATAGTGCTGCCGATGAGGGGGCCAAAGAGGGTGCATATTTATATTTTCCATATTCCCAGAACAAAGAATTGGTGTCCGAGCATGTACAGTTTCCAGATCTGTATACTGCAGTCCCTTTGCTTCAAATTGTTGAGTTACAGGGGAAAGCCCTGAAGGGGAAAGTGCTCTGGGTAAAGAGGGGATGGTCTCTCTCACCCACGGAGATGTTGCGGAGGTAGGAGCTCACTGGGAAGGTAGTGATGCCTGTAGAGTTACGTCTTGTGGCTCTGGATCAACTACATTACCCGGCACACACTGCTCAATGACAAATAGCAGGAGAGCTCCAGTAAAGTTTGTTTATCGAAAACTTACAAGAGCAGGTAAGTAAATGTATAGGGAATTGCCTCGTGTGTAGAGAGTTCACTCCTGGAAACACGATAAAAGTGATGAAAGGAATCATACCCCGACCTTAAGGACCATTCTGGGAGTTGAATATCGATTTTGTGGACATGATACAGAGTAATCTTTGATAGCTTATTGTCATTATTTATCCATTCTCACGATGGCTCGAGGCTGGTCCCTGCGTACAGTCTGATGTTAAATTGGTAGCCACATTTTTGGTGACAGAGGTGTTTCCAAGGTGGGGAATCTGTGAATTTGTGAAGTCCAACAATGGAACTCGTTTCTTTAATGCACTTTTTGAAGCAAATACATCACTTTTGGGGATCAATTACAGGTTGTGCTCAGTGTACCACCCTCAGGCCAACGGAATTGTGAAAGATTAAATGTTTTTTTTAAGATGAAGATTTCTAAATTGTGTAGTGAGTTGGGGACAAATTGGCTATACTGTTTACCAGTGGCCTTGTTTCATTTGAGGAACCAGCAGGGAAAGGATAATTACCTTTCCTCTCATGAAATAGTCACTGGGCGTAGGATGTGTACACCACTTACCCCTGTGTGTACTCTGCCAGATGCCCAAAAATCTGCAGAGATTTTGAGTAACGAGTTTAGGGAGTACCTTAGGGCCTTAACCGAAGCAGTTAGAATTATATCTACACAGGTTGAGTGCATTCATTAACAGTCAACTGCAATGAAAGACAGTGCACATAGATCTGCCGAGTTGATACATCAGCCATTGCTCCCAGAGACCCTATCTTCATCCAAACATTTGTGTCGAGGTGGAGTGAGAGGAGTTTTCACAGCCCCAACAAGGTGGTTTTTGTCACTCCGACAACAGTTAAGGTGGAGGTGCATCAGGGTTGTCTGCATGTAGTTAACGTGAGGGGGGACACCTGAGTCCCTCCAGCAAAACAGAAGAATGGCAGTAAGTTAAGTATGGCCTAGGAAATGTCCTTTCACTCCAGTCGATCAGTACAAGATGGATGAAAATTCCTAGTATATTAGAGAAATATCAAAAGTAAAATGAATGCTAAGATGCTTTGTTGTGTAGATTTTCTTTGTTGTTTAGTTTTCTGTTCTAATGATCAGGAAGAACAAATGTAAATATGTATGAGTTGTCTATGGGTATAGAGCTTAATGAAGTATTGTTATGGTCACCAAGAGACCTGGAAATAGAATTTATTAAATTGTATGATGAACCAAATTTTGATACAATTGTAGACATGCATGGTTTCACTCCACACAACATTTGGTGTGGCATATGAAGGATGTGGGGAGATAAATCTGCTGTATCTTGATATATCGGCTCACCCATTCTCCATGCTTCTTGCATTCCTAGGTTATTTATTCCCTGTGAAAGTGAATCTCGACATGCACTGTGTTTGGTGCACCTAGCCTAGTGTCGGGTTAGAAGGCAGTTTCAATGGCAGTCTGTTACAGCTTCAGCAATTCCTATTGATAAAGAGGAATGTATTAAAAAAGATGTTAAGGAGTAGGAAAATAATGTTCTTTGTACCATAAGAGTACAACTGAATCTCGAAGGCTCTATTGTCCAGATAACCAATGGGGACAAGGGGTGAAGAGGTTTAAAGCTGGTAAAATGAGAGGTATACCGATGAAAATGTAGCACTAATTAACGAAGATTGTTGAAATATCTGGAACCTGTAGGAAAGCCCTAGAAGCCCACACCAGAAAAAATACAACCCGCTAGGGGAAAAGGCCCAATACACCTCTTGCAAGGTCTATTTCTGCACAAAAATGGAAAGCGTGAACAAAGAACTCTGCTGCTGTGGAAGGTTTTGGCAAAATCTGCATGAGCAGCACATGATGAACGTACACAGCGTCATCAGTGACATCATCACATAGAGTAAAAACCCATGTGGCTGGTTGGTGAGACGCTATACATAGGCAGCCTGCTCTACAGGGGATGCCAGGCCATTGGTCCCAGCCCCGTCTGTCCATCTTCTTCCACATGGGTGATGCTGCATTTGTCATCGGTCACAAGGCGGCTAATTGGCAATTATGTACAAAGTAAACAATACATCTCTATCTATGTATCAGGGCACCTGGTACAAGCAGACGGGGGCCCAGGGGGAAAGCCGAGGTCCTACTAACTCACACACTTCACGCGCTCCTAGACAGGGCAACCCTCATTCTGGGCTATAATTTGATCCCTCCTGCACCTCGCAACACAAATCACGTGACCCAGAAATGAAGGCAAGAAAACCCTACTCTCTGATCTTTCTTGATCGATCGGCGGTCTAGCAGGTTTATGGTCAGTGGTCCGGGGCTGGCTGGTACCTTGGAATACAGAGGTATTATAGCTGGGGCCTTGGGTGCTATAACTTAGAATTGGGGCTGGTGGGGGTTGGAGGCCCGTGCCCTCATTCTCGTGGGATTGTATTGTACAAAGATGCCAAACCCTCCTCCTATGGCCTTGCAGGGCACATTCTTCCCAGAGCTTGAAGGCTGGCAACTCTTTAGACAATGGAAGGTTTATGGATCTCTGTAGCTCTGGCCTTTCTCATCAGGGCCCGGGATACAACCTATTGCTTTCCTCATGTTCGTGGCCTAGACCTGTGATGCTAGCTGCTGCATTGCGTTTAAGCCTTAGGTTTCAATATGGCTGCTAATATTTAAAATGGCTGTTAGTCCCGCATGTGCACTACATATACGAAGCATGCAATAATGTGATTGGGTAGAAACCTTAGAAGGCACCCCTTATCCCTGGTCTCTTATATTATATCTCACAGACTATACCTTATACTGAACCGCCTGGGGGTGTGGGAAGGCCATCTCCCCTTCCCAACACCCCCCTTTCATTAATTCTACATTAACAAACTCCCCTATAAGCCCATCTTTATTTTCCCCACAGCGTTCCTCCTCTCAGCCTCTAAATAAGGTGGTGATCCCATCTTTGGAACCCATGCTCTACATACATGATGCAAACTCTGGCCAGATTGGGCATACTCTATATATATATATATCCTCCATCACCTGTTAAATCAACCTAATGTTCTGTGTAATGCTTGGAGTCAGGTGGGGGTGTGGTGATAGTGCGGGTAGGGTGCACACACTGCTCTATCACCACCAAGTGTGGTTTGTTTCAGTCATCTGTTTGGGCTGCACTGTCTTTTGTAGCGCAAGGTGCATTTTATACCCCAATTGAAACCGTCCTCATGGCACTGTTAGGTACTGCTTTGGCACAACATTAGTGTCCCAGCTGACAGGTTCAGAAAAGCACGAACACTATCACAGGTACCAGTAGCTTTACAATCGCCGCCATCCAGGATGGTGCCAAGGAAAAAAGGTTATAAACCCAATCATCCTTTTGAATGCCAGCTTCAGTTTGCATGTGCGATTATTTGCATCAGGAAGCCATTCTCGGTGTCGTATGGGGGTATGAATGTGCAGCAAAAAATGCCAATTTTGTGGCAAACCCCCACCTCCATCCCCGTTACAAGGTCGGCACATATCGGTTCTGGAGGGTCATCAGTCTTAGGGCACGCATCTCAACCTTGATTGCGTTGAGACCTTGTTCGGTGTCATTTGCCAGCTGTATGGCCTCCCAATGTCCAATTTGTTGCCACTTGGCATTAGCGGGGGGCTGAACCCCAGCAGTAGTAGAGATGCAAAACGTGTATTCTTTACTAAACAGTTTATATTCATTGGGTATTTCTTTGAGCAATTCAGAGGAGTCTTAAGACAAGTAATTCAATCTTCTTTTCCTGCGCAACTTGTTCTTTGTCAGGTACGATACAAAAGATGGGGGCTTCAATAGGCTTCTGGTGAGCCCCCTACTGTTGGGCCTGTGGTTGAGGCAAGCAAGCTCTTCGATCTCACGTCAATTTTGCGATATGTTTGTTCCAGAATGATGCACATGCTGTAATTCACTCAGGCCAACACTTCATCTCTGAACCCCAGTAGTCCTGCTGCTGCGGAGCTCATTGATGTTTCTAGCCACTTGCCCGGGACATATTTTACTCCTTGCAATTTCAGGTATGGCCTCTGCAAGCACTGGATGCTTTTAGGATTTTGAGTGCATTGCAGCTGGTCAGGGTCCATAACTTCTAGTCACACACTCAGTGCCTGGAAGGTGACTCGCAGCCTACACAGTGCCAGATCAACCAGGCAATGTACTTCTAAAATTGGTATTTCTTGTGATATTTGTACCTTGGGGACTCCCAACGCGTGTGGTATCATTGAACACACATAACTATCATTCACCCTCCTCGTCCCCACCAAGCTCATGTCTGCATACCAACTATTTGAGAGTTCTGGATGGTGCACGTCTTCTATTGTATCTAGACCAAGTCCACGCTATTCGTCATACTTGGACCTTCTAAGTTTCCTCTTCCTACGTGCTAAAACATTACTATATACATCATCAAAAGCGCTGGTGAAATCAGAATGTATCTTGAGAAGCACATAATATTCATTGGTATTATTGACAGTATTGTTACTTTTGACCTGGTAATTGACATGGGGACCCGTGGCCACCGTTTTGTGTTTCAGAAAAATGGGGGCGCATTTAGGTCTGTACTCTTGCTTATATCTTCATACTGAATATAACCATTAATTGTAGCATTTATTTCATACTCTCCCCTTTTATATGCCCACCCCATATAAATGTGCATCCCAAATAAATACCTAATCCAAACGTAGACATGGCAAACATTCCGGCAATGTAATGCATAGCACATAAATATGAGTAGGAAAATCTTCACACAGTACGATACAATTTACTTTTCCTATGTAAATGGAATTATTAGAATCAGTTGAATCCATCGGATAAATCACCTACAAAGGAATATATTTAAAGGGAGGGAGGGAGAAAGGGAGAGAGAGAGAGGGAGGGAGAGAGAGGGAGAGAGAGAGAGAGAGAGAGAGAGAGAGAGAGAGAGAGAGAGAGAGAGAGAGAGAGAGAGAGAGAGAGAGAGAGAGAGAGAGAGAGAGAGAGAGAGAGAGAGGACCATTATATCTGGGCTCGCCCCACAGGCGCCCCACATTTTCTTTTTTAAATTAAACTGTATTAACTTTTCCAATATTACAAGATAAGTGGAGCCCAAAGCCACACTGCAATCCACCAACGAAACATCTGACACGGGTCAATTTGCACAATAACCCAAACTATCCCACTATCCCCAACCCCCTCCATACCTCCCCTGGTATATAATGTACCTCCATCTGACAAGAGTAAATCCACAGGAAATCGTAATCTGTCCAAACCTGACCTGTACATAAATCTACCATGCAGTGGCCCCCCTCCTTCCGGTTTCCCTCAAGCTCTACTCAAACTAAGATCAGGGCGCTTCAAACACCCCCACCGACACCTAACCACATCAGGCCCTATTATGGCCTTCTTTCAGCAACCACAAGCTCAGGCAACATGTGTTTAGCCCGAAAGTCACCCCATTCCATCTCAATGTTCACGCCACTGCTGTAAATGGCTGCCGTTATTCTTTCCATCACATAAATATTCTTTGCAGTATTTATCCATTCCTGTTTACCTGGGAGCAATGCCCTATTCCAGTGCATTGCTAAACATGCCCTTACCTCCAATAGTAAATGTTGGGCCATGTGTGACAGAATACTATAGTTCCCCTCACTAGCCTCCAAACCAAACAACACCAACAAAGGTGTCCTCATCCGGGGGAACCCATCCAGTATCCTGATCCATCCAAGCACTTCATCCCAGAAGTCCTGTTCCCTCTCACAGCCCCATCACATGTTCCAATAATCTGCTTGTGCTCCACACACATGCCAGAAAAGCGGGCTCACCCCCGGAAACATTTTAGAAAGTCTCACCGGATCATGATGCCACCAGTGCAAAAGCTTTATCGCATTAGCCTTCACACATCCTATACCATAACAGTGCATCCAATTCCAGGCCGAAGTCCCTTTGCCATCGATCCTGAAGCCTCTGTGTTGCCCTTCCCTGCCTCCACCAACACCCCATATGAAAAGGAGATTATCCACTTGATCTCCTTTTGAGAGTCAAGATTCTCCATCAGGGTGAGGTCTCTCCTTATCTGCTCTTTCCAGTCTTCCAACATGAGTACTCCCTTCAGTTGCAGATATAAGAAAACTGTCAGCCTTACCCTCCCCAACTCCTCCTCCAATTCCGAAATAGGAATGAACTTGTCCTGTCTCCACAACAGCCCAAACCTCATCAAGCTGCCCAACATTTTTAATATGCATCAAGTCACCCGGGAACAACTGCAGAGCGGGGTGATGTTACTGGCATGTCTGTTGCAGCACCGGCTGCTTCCTCAGTACAGGGAGGTGCAATCTGTTGGGAGACAAATGTTATGGCCTTTGTTAGGGCAGACAAATAGTTGTTAAACTCCTCCCCCAAAATGGACACTGCCCTGTGAGCATCTGATGCCTGTACAACAGGAGAATATTGTGTGTGCATGCAGAACTATGTTACCACTTTGTGGGGTGACAAGTGGTGGTCCTTGTAGGGCTGCATGCGCAAACTGAATAATGCCAGTGGTAAAAATCACAAGGGGGTGCCTACTAACCAATTATACAGGGTTAGTCCTGACAAACAATTTTTTAGCACTAAGAATGACTAACACAACTATGCAGCTCTACCTTGCAACATCTTTCACACTCATCACGAAAGTAGAAATAGAAGGTGAGGTGGCCTTGGATATCTACACCTTTAGAAAGAGACGCAAGGATAGCGTTATTGTCTAACTAAAAGTGCCTGTTGGAGTGCTAATACTAGGATCTTATCCTGTCCACTGTTAGATAAGCGGCACAACAGCGAAGCCTAGTATTAGCACACCAACAAGCATTTTTAGATAGACAATCATGCTACCCTTGTGTCTCTTTCTAAAGGTGTAGCTATCCAAGTCCACCTCACCTTTTATTTCTACTTTTGCGATGAGTGTGAAAGATGTTGCAAGATAGAGCTGCATAGTTGTGTTAATCTTTCTTAGTAATGCAAGTGATAAACAGTGCATCCAAGTTTTCTTTAATGTGGTGTACAGCTTTGACAGCTTGCTTTTCAATAGGCTGTTGATCCGTTCTACAATCCCGTTGGCCTGGGGGTGGTAAATGGTGCACATCCAATGCCTGATGCCCAGTAATGCCGAAAACCTCCATAAAATGTTCATTGAAGAAATGCTTGCCGTTGTCTTTGTCTGATCTTAATACATCGCACACGCCCTCATAAAGGAAAAATCTCCTGTACTAAAAATTTTGCAGCACATTTAGCATCTGGGTGTGCACAAGGTCCCGCCTCCACCCATTGTGAGAAGGGACACACAACCACAATGAGGTAACAAGATCCATTGCACCCTTCACCCATGTCTGCATAATCAATTTGTCGTTCGTGGAATGGGCCAGTAGGGCGGGGTAAGGTGACTCTGATAGTTCTCAATGTAAGCCCTGTATTGTAACTTTGACGTGTAGCACAACGCACAACCATTTTAGTTAAGTTCTCTTGTAAGTTGGGGACAAACCAGTCCTCCTGTATGTCTGCTGCAATCGGCTGCTTAGAAACGTGCAATAGATGGTGTAACTGATCGAATGCAATCATTAATAACTCATGTTAACACCCCTTCTAAAATAAATGTCCCTGGACCCTTCAATCCCCACCAACTACCGACCCATAACCACTGTCCCATTCCTCCTGAAAATCATCAACAAAGTAGCATACTCCCAGATCCAAAACCACTTAGAACACAACTAACTATTGGGGGACCGACAGTCAGGATTCCGCCCCAACCACAGTACGGAAACAGCCCTACTCGACCTGAAGATCCAAATGGATGCTTCCAGAGAATCAGGCAAACTATGCCTACTCATGCTACTAGACCTATCAGCGGCCTTCGACCTGGTTGACCATGACAAACTCTGTGCCACCTTAGCCAACAACTTCAACTTGTCAAACAATGCCTCAGAATGGATCAAGTCCTTCCTCACAGATAGGACCTGCTGACCCACTACCAGTCCCCTTAGGCATCCTGCAAGGTTCTTGCCTATCCCCCACCCTTTACAACGCCTACACTAAATTGCTTTTTGCAGCGCTGGATGCCATGGGTATCATCTACACCAACTTTGCAGATGACACTCAGATCCACATCCCGCTAACAGGTCTTCACGACCAAGACACACTCCTTATTAATACAATCTACTCACTAATCCAAAACTGGATGGCTAACAACAGCCTTTGTCTCAATGATGACAAAACTGAGCTATTAATACTAGGATCATCATCTAAAATAGCCTCCCTGCAGCCCGTCTACTCATCATTCATTATTGATGGCACCACAATTCCAGTACTTAAACAAGTGAATACACTTGGAGTGTACCTAGACGCCACTTTAACCATGACCAAACAAATCAACACCCTAGCCTCCTCTACCTCCTACACCTCCAAACGAATCTCCCTTCGCCTATTGTAACATCCTCTTCCTAGGCACCTCCAACACCAACCTGGCCAAGCTCTAACTTATGTAGAACAAAGCCCTACGAGTGGCACTAGGCATAAAAAATCAGACTACATCTCCAATATCAGGAGAGCTAACCACTGGCTTCCCATCAAAGCAAGAATAGTCTTTAAAACCCTTAGCTTCACTCACAAATGTATCAACAACAAAGCGTCAAAATATCTCCCCTATACAGTCACCAAGAAAAACCACACTAGACTACTCAGATCGAGTAATAGCGAAAATCTCAAAATTCCATGATACAAAAGAATCAAAGCAGGCGGGAGCAGCTTCAAAGTTCTCGCTCGTAGGCACTGGAACACCCTTCCCACCAACATCAAGAATGAAACCTCCTTTCCACTATTTAAATAATCACTCAAAACCTGGTTATTTAATTAGTCTAAATGTACATAGAACCCGACCAGTGCAGACCTAACTCCCTTGGCCCTGCATATATTTGTTTCAGAAATGTATAACTGTAGTTTTGCCTTTATTACTGTGCTCAACCTTAAGATTGTATTTGCCATTGTCTGTAACTACGCCGTGATACCTCAGGGTCTGGGCGTATAACAAATGTAATAACATAAAATAAAATAAATAAATGTGGCATAACCGCTTTCCTAGATACCTCTTGCCTCCACAACAGATCGGTCGGGGACTGCTTACACCCCCTTTTCACCCAAAACTCTTTCTCTTCTTGTGATGCTCGTCCCTATAACTCAATCAACTGTGTGACTGGTAATGCATTGCATGGTGCTGACAACTGTTTGGTGTGTTGCGCCAATACAGGATACTCAGAGACCTGTGCCACTGTAAGATATGCTACCGTTTTCGCAGCCACATCCGCAGCAGCATTACATAGTAAGATCCTGTCTGTGTTGTTAGTATGGGCAGCACATTTTGTGACTGCCACTATAGAGTCTCACTAGGCTCCAGTGTCACGCCGCGCGCGCCACTCACCTGTGCTGGGGGTCGGGGTCCTCGGCTTCGGCGGTCTCCTTCTTGGAGATTGTATCCGCGTTGGCGTCCTCCTTTACGACATCCCGCGGTCCGGGCCGGCTCCCTGGGCGCGGCCATCTTGAATGTCCTGCGCATGCGCGAAACATCAGTATCCGACATTTCGTGCATGCGCAGTGATGGAGACGTGCGTTCTAGGCCTCG
Organism: Ambystoma mexicanum; assembly: GCF_040938575.1. Lineage (NCBI taxonomy): Eukaryota > Metazoa > Chordata > Amphibia > Caudata > Ambystomatidae > Ambystoma > Ambystoma mexicanum. Next base: position 942,884,838 of record NC_090939.1, read on the forward strand.
CTTGGGTCCTGGGCTATAATGAGCCCCGCAGACCAGGAAACAACGCGTCTCAACACGGTTTGCTCCGTGTATGCGCTCCTGGAGTCCTGCTTGCCTGTGTCTCCGGCCCTACTCCGGCATCTTCCTTGTGCCTTGCCCTGTGTTCTTCCTGCCTAGCCTGTCCTCTTGGGCTCCAGTCCTGCTCTGGTCACCTTGTCCTCCTGGGTTCCTGTCTGGTCCTTGGTCCTTGGTGTTAGGCTGGTCCCTGCCTGGGGTTCCTCTGTCCAGCCCCATTCTTGGGTTAGGAAGGGGTCTGGTCCTGGGGTAGTTAGTCCTTATCCCATTCATTTCCTTTATTCTTGGAGGGTCTGCCTTCTCAATTCCTACTACGGTATCTGTGCCAAGTCTACTACCAAGGACTCACCGAACATCCGTCCCTTGATCACCTGGTACCGCAGTGGACTTCACCTGGCCTTCTCTGTCAGTGTTTACACTGTCCTGACGTCACGTACATCAGAGAAGTGCTACCCGTGGCGTTGGGAGTTGGTTCAGCTCAATCCTGTCATTTATTGTCAGGAGGGTGTTGGGTCGGTTCCCCACATTGCTCTGTCATCTTGCACTGATTCATCGACAGACTGGCAGCCGCACCCCCTCGCTCCTCAGGAAGAAAAGGTAACCAGCGATCTCGTGATGCTTTGTATAACATCCAGGCTCCCCCATGACCAGTCTCCCCTGCACTGTCTCCAGGCCTACCACACACTTAGGGGCTGTACCTGTAACCCTACAGTCCCCCCTGCCTCCTTGCAAGTACTGTGAGCCGCACTTTCCTGGCTGCTCATCCTCAGAACAATGCTGCCCTGATGGCACTTCCCCCTTCCCTCTCCTTAGCACTTCCCCCTTCTCCCTCCCCTTGCACTTGCGTTGTCTGCACTTGCACGATCTGAATGACACAAGGCCTAGTCATATTGTTTGTTTTGTCCACCCTCTGCCTTCCCCCCCTCGTCTTGTCACTCCTAGAAACACTTGTGTACAGGCACGTTATAACTGACTTATCATATCATAGATGGTTGGGATACTGGGTGCATGAGCTTGTCTAACAATGCTTCATGTTAAACTGGAGATCCGTCTGCTCTACTCAATCCTCCGCTTTTCCACCAGGCAAGGCTGGCATGTACTGTAGTGGTAACATATGCCGATTCAGAATAAATGGTCACATGGCACCCCTGGGATGCTTGCAGTGCTTCAATAAGTGCTATGAGTTCTGCAACTTGGGCTGAAACATGCATTTGCAACCTCTTCTGCACTAGTGTTTCATAGTCTCCATCCACCGGGCGACCCACTGCCGCACCACTGTGCCTCAAGCCTGTGTCCTGGTCAATTATAGCTGACCCATCAACTAAGAGGACCCCCCGGCCCTCGAGTGGTGTGTCATGAGCCTTTGCAATATCTTCTTCTTCCTCAAAGGTTAAAAAATTATGATTTGCTAGGTTTTCGTCAAAGCACATTTCTGTCAAAGGGTGGCAGGGATGACTGATTTGCATTACACTAAGCGGTTGTTTGGGCTTGACGGAATAATCTCTTATGCAGATGCTCGCTGTGTGGTCAGTGTGTATATAGACTGTTCTAAAATTGCAAAAACCGCATGCCCGAAGTACAACGTTACCGAACATCCCATCACAATAGTGGAGCTTTTTTCAATGGCAAATGCTGCAGCAGTAAGTGCCTGTTCACATGTAAACTGACCTTGCATTACTGGTCTAGTATACCGCTGTAATAGGCCAATGGCTTGTGGCCCATGGTGCTCTTTGGTGTCAGTACTGCAGTCATCAGTTGCCCGCTGGAGTGGGAGACTAAATGGAACTCTTGCGTGTAGTCTGGGGTTGCTAGCACTGGTGCGGTGGATATGACCTCCTTGAGGTCATTGAAATTGGTGAACATGTCCTCTGTCCATACTATTTTGTTGTTGTCTTTCTGTATGCTGCATAGTCAAGTATCCATGCCCTGCAATAATTGCATAGCCCCAAGAACCTTTACACTTCCTTCGCTGTCCGTGACTGTGGTGTGGCACGCACAGAGGCGGTGCGATCACAAATGATTCTTTTGCCATTTACAGAGATCAATTGAGCCAAATAAAGTACCTCCTGGAGAAAGTACTGTAATTTAGCCTCATCAACAATGTATACCTTTCGGGCCATAAATTGTAGGAGCGTTAAAGAGTCCTGTCTGCACTGGTGCTCGCTGACACTGCACACAAGTAAATAATCAATATATTGAATAATGGTACTAGGCACCAAATCGGTGTGTATTATCCTGTTAAAAATGCTGGGGACTGGCAGTACTCTCAATGCAGTCTTGTGTGTTCAAAGCGCATCCCCTATGCGTAAACGTGATAAGATTTTGTGAGTCGGGAGTGCAAGGGAATAGAAAAGAAGGCGTTCTTAAAGTCTACCACAGTAAGGTGGGTCACCTCTTTGGGGATGTTAGAGTTTTGTTGCAAGATTCGGAATACTAGAAATTCTGCCTGTACAATGTCATTGAGAGGGTACAAATCCTGAATCATTCTCCAGCTCCCCCCCTTTGCCTTCTTTATCGGGTATATAGCTGTATAGTATGTATAGTACTATACTGTATAGTATATATCCCTTTCCATATCCAGAGAAGCTGACAAGCTGCGGCAGCAGCCTGCGCCACCGCGACAAACAGGTAAGTGCGGGTTCGGGAGGGGGGATTGGAAATGTAAAAAAAAGAAATAAATAAGGAGACAGAGGAGGCTGCCGGGGAACCAGCCATCAGGTGGCTTGGAACGTGGACTAAGATTGTAGGTTTCAGCCTGCATTTCTAGCCACCTGATTCGCTGGTTCCCCATGTCAGGTGCTAATGAACATGATTCATGCAATCTGTGTAAATAGAAAAGATGATGTGTAAATGAAAATAAAATATGTGTGTATGATCATCTAGTTAAAATATGTTTGTATGCATATCTAGAGGGGTTTGGTCTGCATTTCATGTGGAAGCTTTTGTTCTGGAATCTACTGCCAATCAAGAGTTCCATTTATGCACATAAATGTGAACATGTGAGGTTGGGGTTGCCAACTCTTTTGCGAGATTGTACTGGTTCTATGCTAACCAGATATTCTCAGTTCAGAACTCCATTTCGCGCTCCCTTTTTTTTTTGTAACAAGGGTTTTTGCAATTTTGTGGTGTGCTCCACCATTCCGATCTCGAGTGGTTCCTCCTATGTTTTCTAAAAGAGAACGAAGAATTCACTCAGGAGTGGTGATGTCTTTTCCTTTTCCCCTCTCATTTTACCTTGAATGGTGGAGCACACCAAATCCAATCCTTGGTTCCTGTAGTAGGCGCTGGCCAAGAAAGTATGTAGTCTACCTTGGCCAGATCCATTCCGATTCCTTTGGAACTCAACACAAACCCAAGCTAATGAACGGTCTGGACAAGAAAGAGGCATTTTTCTGGTTTGGCCAGGAGTTTGTTTTCTCGTAGTCATTGTAGGACTGAATTTACATGTTCCTGATGGACTTGGGGGTCGTTGGAATAGATCAGTATGTCATTCAGGTAGACTATGACAAAAAGAAACAGCATATCCGAGAAGACTCTGTCCATGAAGTGCTGAAAGACCGCAGGAGCGTTGGCGAGGCCGGAGGGCATAACCAGATACTCAAAATGGCCAAAGGGTGTTCTGAAGGCGGTCTTCCACTCATCACCTTCCTTAATCCGAATGAGGTGATAGGCACCCCATAGATCGAGCTTGGTAAAGATGACAGCATCTCGAACCGCCTCCAATATGTCAGAAATAAGTGGTAGAGGGTAACGATCTTTGAGAGTGCATTGGTTAAGACCTCGGTAGTCCAAGCAGGGCCGGAGTTCCTTTGTATTTTTCTTTGGCACGAAGAATAAAGAAGCACCGGCTGGGGATTTTGAAGGATGAATGGTTCCATTGGCGAGATTGTTGCCCAGGTTTTCTCGTAGGGCTCTTTTCTAAGGTTCGGATAGTATAAACATTCTGCCGAAAGGAATTACAGCCGAATCATCTGTGTCAATGGCACAGTCCATAGATCGGTGGGGTGGTAGAGCTTGAACAATGGCTGTTGAGAATACATGTGAATATGGTTGATAGATCTCAGGCACTTGGGTAATATTGGAAACACACAGAGGTGGTTGCTCGGGGATCTGGGAGTTCACTGTAGGGTTCTGTAGTGAGTCTTGAGACAAACAATGGGACAAGCAGAATTCAGAACCTAGAAATAGGGATCCAGCTGCCCAATTGATATACAGGTTGTGTTTCTGGAGCCAGGGCATCCCTAGAACCACAGGGTAATGTGCTGCCTTTATGATATCAAAACAAAGCTTTTCCTGGTGGTTGTTAATCGAAAGCAGTAATTCCTTTGTTTGGTGGGTAATGGGCCCGGAAGATAATGGTCTCCCGTCAATCCCTTCGACAGCTTGGATTACTTCTTTGGGTTCTCGAGGGATGTTGTGCCTTACGGCCCATTCATGGACTATAAATACTCCCATGGCACTGCAGTCCACAAGAGCCAGGATGGGAAATTAGTCTTTCTCGGTGGGTGACAAGATCGTTTGTAGAACCACCAAAGTGTTTTGGCTAGGACCATTCAAGGAAGGAACAGAAGTGGAGCAGGCATCTTTCTCCCGAAGCTGTGCTCCGCTCAAGATCGGGAGATGGCATTTCCCGAACAAGGGGTTGGTGCTATTGGGCAGTTTCTTACAAGATGTTTATCAGAAGCACAATACATGCAAAGTCCGACATTGATCCTACGGATCCTCTCTTGTGGAGAGATCGGACCCCGCAAGGAGCCCAACTGCATAAGTTCGGGTTCTGAAGAGGGTTGAGTGGGAGTTTCTTTGAGGCTAGGGTACTCCACAGTTGTCTTTGGAGGTGTTGTTTTTGTCTTTCTGTTTTTCTGCCTTTCTCTCCTGGATTCGAAAGTCGATTTGTAGAGATAAATCCATCAAAGCCTGAAAGGAACCTGGGCGGGCCACTCTGGCTAACTCGTCCCTGACTTCATCGTTCAACCCTCTCCGAAACAGGGTGAAACTAGCCTCCTGGGACCAATCGGCCTCTTTAGCCAGTTGTTTGAAACGAGTCACATAAGTAAGCATATCCTGATTTCCTTGTTGGAACTCCAGAAGTCTTTCCTGGGTGCTGTAAACAAGTTCTGGTCGATCAAACATAGTTTTAAAGGCTTCTATGAATCCATTGTAATTGTCCAGGAGAGGGTCCCCTGAATTCACCAACCCTACCTTGGCGCTGGAAAAATAATAGGGTTTAAACGTGAAATGTACCAGATAGGAGTCGAGGAAGGAACACAGGGATTTGGAGGAGCCATCATATTTGTCCACTATTCCCCCTACCAGGGCACTTTCCTTGAATGCCGAATCTCGGGCCAACACAAGTTGTTTTAGTGCTGCATTTTCATTCTTGAGGTTCTGAACCTGAGTAGTTAATTCTTGCATTCCTCTCATGAGGTCCTGGACTGCAGCCTCCATGTTAAATTCGATATCAGGTTCTGGGCGTCTAAAACTGTCACACTCTGCCCTTTTTCTCACCTGATTGTCTTTGGTCGGTGTCTTCTTTGGAGCTCCTTCCTTCTTCCTGACTGATCGGGACTTGTACAGGTAAGGGCATGAATCCTCTGGTTCCAGTGTGAGGCTCGCCATCTGCCTCCGGAGCAGAGTAGCGTTCAGTATCCAGGGGGGAGGATTGTGGCGGTGGAAACCAGGAAGGAATAGGAGTAGGGAGTTCAATGCTCGCAGCGTGCAGGAAACCTAGCGGGCACCGAAGCACAGGACAGAAGTCCGGGATGGAAGGATGAACGGACCTGCTGGTTGCGAGGGCAGTTCAGGAGGCACCAGGAAGGAAAGGACGGTAAGAACAGAAAAAGGGCACTAATGCAAATAAGAAGAAACGATAGCACTTGCCGTACCACTCAGAACAGTAGCGTTGAGACGCGCAGAGCCGCGGGGGCGTGCCTATTTTCTAGGAGGCAGCACGTCATACGTAAATGCTAGAGAGCAGTGCTTCTGTGCTGTCGGCCATGTTGGGAGGATCACCGACCCGATGTTGCGGTGCAGTATGGACCACAAAGTCCAAAAGGGCCAGAATCAGTGATTCATGACAACTGGTGCCATACTGGACATTGCTGATTTCTACGTTTTTTTACTCAGGCCGTGCTCAGAGATGTGCGGGAGTAGTGTCAGCTTTGACCACATTTGCCTTCTTTTTTTTTGGAGCAATGGAAGAGACATTTTCACTCCTTCCGAAGCATGCACAAAGATTTAATACATAGAATCCATTAAAGCCTCACTTTCTTCCAGAATAAAAGATGAAGTGGGTAATGTGGGCTTCTGGCCTTGCTTATCACATTCTTCCGATCTCGAGTGGTTCCTCCTATGTTTTCTAAAAGAGGACAAAGAATTCACTCAGGAGTGGTAATGTCTTTTCCTTTTCCCCTCTCATTTTACCTTGAATGGTGGAGCACGCCAAATCCAATCCTTCCTGGGACTTGCAAATTTCTACAGAAAATGTATCCCTAACCTTTCTGACATCGTGCATCCCATAGTCACCCTGCTAAAGAAAGACACACCGTTCAATTGGTCTGTTGCTCAAGAGACAGCCTTTCAGGAGTTAAAACAAAGATTCACTCAAGGTCCCATCCTGGCTCAACCTGACATAAATAAACCTTTCTTGGTAGAAACGGATGCCTCAGACTACGCCATGGGGCAGTCTTAAAACAAGAATTTGAAGACAAGATGGAACATCCTATTGCCTACCTATCCCGTACATTGACTCCCAGCGAGACCCATTACTCAGTCCTGGAGAAGGAACTACTAGCCATCCGGCAAGCCTTTACTGACTGGCATCATTTACTCCTGGGTGCCAAATATCCTGTTCAGGTTTGAACCGATCACAGAAACTTGCAAGTCCTGCAGTCCTTGGAATGCAGAAACAGTCGTCAAGCCATTGGGCCTTTTTTTCCCAGTATCAGTTCCACATACATCATTTCCCTGGACCCAACAACATTATCGCGGATGCCTTATCCAGGCATCCTGATTATGAGCCTGTCGAAGTACGTGCATTTCCGAAGATGTTTCCTAATACCGTGTTCGTGGCCCAAGCCACTTCCTTACTGGAAGATATCCGTACCGAAACACCTTCTTCTGATCTCTGGGAGGATTACACCAAGGCCAACCAATGGACCCTAGCTGCAAAGGATGGCTATCTCTTTAAAGCTAAGAGGCTGGTGATACCCACACAAAGACTGAGAGCCAAGATCATAAGTCGTTGTCACGATACCTTCCATTCTGGGCATCGAGGCATCACAGCCACTCTCCGCTTCATTCAGAGACAATTCTGGTGGCCAAGGATGATCGACGGAGTGAGGGCTTACCTCCAAGCCTGCACTGTTTGCAGTCAAAATAAGTGTGATAACAGAAAACCTGCAGGTCTTCGCCACCAACCCACATAGCCGGCACGTCCTTGGGATACAATAGCCACAGATTTCATTGTGGAACTACACCCGTCCAAGGGGTATACTACCATAATGGTTGACATCAATCTGTTCACCCATATGGCACACTTCACCCCCTTGTAGAAGTAACCTTCATTACTTGAATTGGCAGGGATATTCCTAAAACACATATTCAGGCTTCATGGACTTGCATCCAAGATTATCTCTGACCTTGGACCTCAGTATATATCCCAGTTCTGGAAACATCTGTGCCAAATGTTGGGCATCCAGCGTGCATTGTCTTCGGGGTATCATCCTCAGACTAATGGAATAACTGAACGAGTAAACCAGACCCTAGAACAATACTTACGCTGTTTTGCAGCCAAGGTCCAGGATGATTGGTCACTTTTGATTCTGGTAGCTGAATTTGCCTACAACAACTCTGATCACTCAGCTATTAAGACTAGCCCCTTCTTTTTCAGTCAAGGGTTCCATCCATCGGTTCTGCCAACTGTTCTACCGCACCCTAGCCCGGTTCCTTCAGTCGATTCCTGGATTGAGAGACTGGTAAATGTACATAAGGATGCCAAAGATAACTTGGAAAAGGCCAGGACCGACGTCAAAAGATATGCTGACACCAAGCAAAGACCCAGTCCTCCATATGGAATCGGTGACAAGGTCTGGTTATCCTCGAAACTCTTACCTCGGCACTTATGGCCAAATAAATTGGCTCCCAAGTATTACGGACCTTTCTCCGTTAAGGAGGTCATCAACCCAGTGGCTTTTCGACTTCAGCTACCAGAATCTTGGAAGAGAATACATCCCGTTTTCCACACTTCCTTACTGAAACCTTACGTACAATCCACCAGATCGACTCATCGCCCTAACATCAATGACCAGATTGAATTTGAGGTCTCCAGGATATGCGATTCTAGATACAGATGAGGTCGACTCCAATACTTAGTGGAATGGAAAGGATACCCTCCCAGCGAACGCACCTGGGAACCAGTCTCAAATATGAATGTACCCCGTTTAGTACAAAAATTCCATCTAACCCATCCTGGCAAACCTGGCGGATCAAGGTTTAAGAGGGGGCATGCTGTCATGAATCGCCGATTCCGCCCTTTTGGACTTCGTGGTCCATACTGCACCGCAACATCGGGTCGGTGATCCTCCCAACATGGCCAACAGCACAGAAGCACTGCTCTCTAGAGTTTACGTATGACACGCTGCCTCGTAGAAAATAGGCACGCCCCCGCGGCTCTGCACGTCTCAACGCTACTGTTCTGAATTGTTCGGCAAGTGCTATTGTTTCTTCTCCTTTGCATTAGTGCCCTTTTTCTGTTATTACCGTCCTTTCCTTCCTGGTGACTCCTGAACTGCCCTCGCATCCGCCAGGTCTGTTCATCCTTCCATCTCGGACTTCTGTCCTGTGCTTCGGTGCCCGCCGGGTTTCCTGCACGCTGTGAGCATTGGGCGCCCTACTCCTATTCCTTCCTGGATTCCACTGGCACAATCCTCCCTCCTGGATACTGAACGCTACTCTGCTCCTGAGGCAGACGGCAAGACTCACACTGGAACCAGAGGATTCACACCCTTACCTGTACAAGTCAGGAAGAAGGAAGGAGTTCCAAGGAAGACACCGACCAAAGATAAACTGGTGAGAAAAAGGGCAGAGTGTGACACCAGTGCCGTCTGCGCTTATGAGTTCAAAGCCTTTGACTCCAGCTCTGAGTCGATTGAAACAGATGTTTTCCACTAGCTCTGAGACAACAGCCTCTACAGAGTCAGTGTTTATGTGCCAACACCATTGGAGCTGGCATCCTGGGATCCGAGTTTGAATTTGTTCAGATTATTTATGGATCCATCAGAGTTATAAGCCTTTACAGATATGTGCCCATTTTCGAAAGACTTTCTGACATTTTCAAAGAAATGTCTGAAAAAGACAAGAAAGAAAAAGTGCCCTCAGATTTTAACATCTTATCAGACTTGTCTAGAACTACATGGTGAGAAGAGCTACTAGATAATGAGTCCTGAGTCTTTATATTTCAACTGAAAAACCTACAGCAGGTGATTGGCTTAGACACATCTCTTGATTCAGAGATTGCACAGGATCCTTCTAATTATCGACAGCGTGGGCGGACCCACGCAGGCGCTTCCCCATCCAAAAGGATGATGTGCACCTCCCCACCAATCTTACACACAACCCTCACTTCCTCATAACTCCTCCCACCGCCCCGTCTGCCCCTCAAAATCTAACAGCACACTGCTCCTTTCTCTGCCTCTCACCCCGACTCCTCCCAGCAAAGCCTTCCCACTCAGTTCAGCCACTCCCAGCGCAGACATCCGAACCTTCATCAACTCTCTCTCCTCGACATGCCTCTCACACGCAAGCAGAAAATGTCCCCCAGTCTCAGGCACCCCACACACCACACAGTCCCTCGACTCACGCTTCCCCACTCGAAACAGACTGTCATTCAGCTCCACGTGCCCTATCCTCAACCGATTCAGCATCACCTCCTTCCTCCTCCTCCATTCCAGTTTCCCTGCATCCACCTTCACAGACACTTTCTCACGAACACCAAACATCCACCTGCCCTTCGCCCCACTCTCCCACCTCTCCTGCCACTCATCCATAACCTGCTTCACCACCACAGCCTTCACCTCATCCACACTCAAAGGTATCCTCACATCAACCGTTCCTTTCCTCATACCCGCACCCGCCGCCAAATCCACCAACTCATTACCCAAAATGCCACAGGTTCCTACCACTGTTTTAAGTCCAAATTATGGCTCTTACAGATCAATGGTGTCCAGAGCTATTGATTCCTTAAATCTGGTATCTACCTCAGAGGAGATGCCTGTGCATATCATTATAGACATTCTGTGATCAAAGGCTCAATAATTGTTTTTTTTGCCCTTCTGTGGGGGCTGTCTGTGATAGGCCTGCCTATACTCCCCTTGTGGATAAGGATATTTCACAGAAACATGGGGCTGGAGTGGGAGACCTTCAGTTTCTGTCACTTCATCCCTCATTGTTATCCAGATGTAAACTGCGGTCACCAAAGCGATGGCTTTCCCCTTGGTTCCCTCTGGCAGGGAATCCAAAAAGCTGGATACATGGGATTGAATCGGGTTTGCTTTGGGAGATTGGCCCAGAGGAATATACATGTGTCGTGTATCGCTCCAAAGTACATGATGCATGTATAGTTGCATGCGTCATGTACTCATGTACACAGCGTCATATACTTGCATTGTGTACTCTGGAGGGATACACACATTCTTTTTGGGAGAGGCATCTGAGGCTCCAGGCGTGCCTTTACTGCTGATTTTCCAAGATTCCAAATGCAACTAGTACAGGATGTAAAGGACACTATGAGGAATATCCTTGAGGTGGGCCTAGACACAACATACTAAATTGCAAGATCCATGGGTACAGCAGCAGTCATTTGCCTGTGCTCCTTGTTGTGTACCACCATTTTTACCCAGGCTATGCAAAATAAACTCAGACAAGCAGAGAGAGTGATGTCATTCACACCATGGCAGCCCTCTTCCAGCCAAAAGGGGGACTCCCATTGTGGTTTCCTTAAATATATAAGAGCGTGCGACGTCCATCATCTTCCAGTAGCAGGACTCAGAATGCCTTTGTTACAGAGGGCCCTGAGAAGCCAGAGTTCCAAGTCCAGCGGGGACATTATCCAGGTCCCCCCACAGAACTCCTAAAAACTGCTTTTCTGGACATGCATGACCAGCCGTCTTCAGGGGTCCCCATTCCAACAGCCATGTCCAACCTTCAACATAATCCTGGATGCACCCTTGTGGGGATGTGAAACTCATCTGCAGGATCTTTCAGTGAGGGCTCTGTGGAAAGATTCGGAAATTTCCTTTCTCATCAATTTACTGAAACTCAGGGCAGTTCATCTAGCACTGTGATCCTTTGTGCCATCAGTCAGAGGTTTGGCTGACCGTTCCTCACCAGTGCCTGGCACTAAATCAAGTTAAGCAGTGAGGCCATGCACCTTTGGGTTTGGGTGATCCAGAATGTGGTGTCAGTGATGGAGTCATACCTCCCTGGCAATCTGAACACTCAGGCGGATGCGCTAAGTCAGCTCACAAGGGTGGCACATGAGTGGGAACTTAACAGAGAGATTGTTCAAGTAAGGGAGACCCCAGATCGACATGTTCATGACCAGCTTTAACAGAAAGTGTGAAACCTCCTGCTTCATAGATTTATTGCAAGGGGACTCTATGGCCAATGTGCTAGTGATGCCCTGAGACTTTGAATAGATGTATGCATTCCTTCCCATGCCCATGGATTTCTTTGGTCGCTGAGGAAGTTGAAGCAGAGTGGGATAACCATGATCTCCATTATGCCGGTTTGGGTATGCAGGACCTGGAAACTCAGTCTTGCTGAACATGTTGCTGTACCCTCCCTGGAAGAGTCCTTGGAGGCAAGTTTTGAAAACCTAATCAGGTGACAGGGTGCCTCACGTCTATGCCAGAAATCTGAACCTTCATGCCTGGCTGTTGAGTGCCTAAAGTACATGGATTGTAACGTTTCTGAAGAGGTTCTGGTGTGATACTCTCTCCTGGGCACCCATCCAACAAGTCTATCTATGCTTGTCACTGGTGAAAGTTTGTGAATTGGTGCAGGAACAAAGAATTTTGGAGATTTTGCTTTTCTTGGCTAAGTCAGACTTACATGTAAATAATGTGAAAGGACATAGAGTGACTCCTTCAGATTTCAAAAGGACTACCAAACAAAGGTCCTTTGTTTCAGTGCTCATGGTCCTCTAGTTTCTAAAAGATTACCTCCAAAAGCTTTTGAAGTCACAGGAGGGACTTAATCCTGATTCTGAAATATCTAATGATACCTGCTTTTTAGCCCATGCATTCAGGCCCATTAAGCCTCCTTACCTTCAAGGTGGCATGACCTCTCTAGTTATCCTGAATGTATCCAATTCGGAATAGACAATTGCAATGTATGGGTTAAACCTTAATTTGTACTTAAATACATTTCTTTCATCACAGAGAGTGCATTTGCCCACTTATTTTTCTCCACCTCTTCCATCAAAGGCAGAAGGGAAACCTCATAGACAGGACACTGTACAATTGTATCTCTCTACGACAAAACAGTTCAGGCTAAATTACCACTGTTTCTAAGATTTTCTAGCCCCCAAAAAATGAGGGTGATCTAAAAAAATCTGCAAAATAAAAATGTCTGGCATTGGCTGTATTTGCTCTTTGCCCTCAGCCTCTATCTCTGGAATAGAGGTTTGGGAGTATTTTGCAAGATAAGGAATCTGTAGAAGGAATGTGCCTATTATAAGAGCAAATTACTTGCCTTTGGTAATGTTCTTTCTGTTGGAACACATTGATTCATTCCACAGATACCTCATTGACCCTCCAGCCTTCCCCACTAAATTGAACTCTTCAATTTGTAAGAATTGTTTTATGAGTTACCGAGATTGTTCCCTCTTACACTTTTCTCGTTCCTTGGCTTTTTGAGGAAAATTAGGCGGAGATTAGGGGAAATGGTACCACCAGCTTCGATCATATATACCTGTAACATCACCCTGGCACAAAAGGGCACTGATGAGAGGATTCCTGGAGCCACACGGTACAAACTGGTAGCTAAGAGAAAGGTTTTCAGACCTGACTGCATCAGGGGGATCTGTGGGGAGAATCAATGTGTCCACCAGAAAAAACATTACACAAGGTACATATTTGTTCATCAGTCCAATGTGGCCTAATTGCACACTTGCCCTGGCTACTCATGTGGATGTGCCTAAGCCACACTGCTGCATCCTGCTAGACCTCCTTTGGACACCTCTCTGTCATACCTGGTTGCATACATAGCAATATGTGCTTTATACATGATAGAGAGAATGACCATTAATACATTGCACAACTCATGCTGTGAATCTCACTTTACCTTACTCATGCTACATTTGCCTGTGAGACACATATCTCTCCTAAAAGAGAAATACATTACATTTTACAGCACCACATCTGCTGGCCACAGCTCCTTGGCGGTGTAATGAGTGTGCTGGAGAGGTCGTGCCAGTAAGGGGTGCACTGAACTTGGGGGATGCTTGCTGAGTCCTTATGTTTGTCAACCTCAAACATTTCTTTAGTAGATTTGATTGTCCACCATGTCATAAACCATCCAAGACGTGGGAAATGCTCATATTCCCACTTGTGCACGAGTGGGGACTACGGAAAGAATACCTACGGATTAAGACAGACAGCTGCAGTATTTGTACCCTCAGCCCCCCACTCTCTTCCCCAAACAGGAGAGCAAGAGCCCACTCAGATTACTGATGTCTCCGGACTCAAAAGCCTGAAATATGTTCTGGCTCCTCCAGGATAGCCACTCTTGACCTATAGCGTGCACACAGAGCACTGCAGCAAGCCACTGAGGTACCTTAAAAGTATACGCACATGTGCTCTTCTATGGGTTTCCCAACTCAAGGATAGGTGAAATTATGGCAGTTGTTACACGTGAAGTGTGGGCCTCAAGGTCGAAGTGGAATTGGTTCAGAAAGTGAAGAATGCAAGGCATATAAATTATCCTAATGTGATGTGTGGCCCTCCCATGTGAATTGCCCTTTTTATATAATGTGTCCCTCCCACGTGTATTGCCCTTTTAAGATGGCCCACGACTGTGTCATGGCCCAAGCTAATAAAAGGAGCCCCTGCAGGCACGTGCACCAGAACGGTTGCAGACTCCAACTGTGGAACTCCAGTTGTCTCTGTCTCTCATTCTGGGCCTGCAGGCCTACACCGTGTGATCATGGTCCTGCAGCCCGGGCCTGCAAGCCCCACGCGTGTAATCACAGCCCTGCAGGTCCCTGCTGGTCTGGGCCCCCCAGACCAGCCTGGTGCCCTCGGTCCAGCCCAGGCACCCACCATCCAGGATGGTACCAGCATCCACAGTGCACCAGCAGCCAGGCTGTGTGCCCACAGCCTCCCAGGGACCTGCCCTGCAATCATGTAAGTCCGGCTGATCCCGGCACACCAGCATGGCTCTGGGCCCCCCAGAACCAGTTAGGCCGGCCGCGTGACCGCCGCCGGCCCCACAATACCTAATCCCAGGCATTGCTCTGAGCAGTCTTACATGCCATCACTTTATATTCTGCTTATACCATTACAGAAGCGGACCTTCCATATGGAGATGTCTCTTAGCTGTGTCGCCAAACCAAGCAGTCTATATTGCTCTAGCATGGGAACAGCAGCAAACCCAGCATTCCTAGTCATGTTTCAGCCCTGTGGTCTCGCTGTACGATGCAATGGAATGATTCCCACAGCTGTGGCAATCATTATGATTGGTGGCAATCCTACTATTAATCGCTTTTCAATTTCTTGGGAAGGTATGAGAGTCATTAAAAACACAGGTCTAGATAGTGTGTTGCCCACGGGTAGGTGCTTGTGATGCCACTTCCCGTGATGTCACTGCCTGTGATGTTAATTCACATTACTTCACCTGAGCCAAAGGTTGCATCGAAGGGCTTTCCGTGATTGAAAAACTTCTCAATGGCCCTCATTACGACCCTGGCGGAAAGCAACTGACCTGACCGCCATAGCGTAAATAGCGTTTCCGCCATTGCACGACGGAGTAAAGTGCGGCTAATTCTGACCCATCGGCACGAGCACTACGCCATGGCGGAAGTGCAAAGTCCGCGATGGCGGAAATGTCCCCAAAACGCCCCTCACCGCCGTCGTACGGCGACCTAGGTGCAATTCCGCCACCCATCATAGCGGTCACCGTAATGAGCGGCAATCGGAAAATACGGTGACCGTAAATATACGGAAACGGAAGCAAAAACATGGTCCCGGAACGGGAAACAGCACGCCGTACACCTATAAAATCAGAATTTCCACACAACCATTAAAAATACTACCCTGAGACACATCCCAACCCGTCATCCACCCTAGTGAAAACAATAACAATGGGAAAAGTAGCGAAAAAAGCGTGCGACCGCAAGTGGCAGGTCCACTTCTCCCGTGAGGAACTCACGGTGCTCACAGAGACCCTCCAGGAGAATGCTGCCGTCGTCTTCTCGACGCAAATGACCAGGACGGCACTTGCGAACAAGAAGGCCATATGGGCCCTGGTGGCACAGCGGGTAAGTGCGGTGGGGACCGCACCCCGCAACCCACAGCAATGCAGAAAGCGATGGGACGACTTGCGGATACGCGTACGGAGCATACTATCCGCCAACCGTAACATTGCCACAGCTACCGGGGGAGGATCGGAATCACCCATCAAGTTGACCCCCTGGGAAGAAATCTGTGCCTCCACCATTGGAATGGAGACCATAGAGGGAGTCGGAGGGATGGAGAAAGGAGTGCAGACATCCGAAGAATCAGGTAGGTGTCCCAAATAAAACAATGCTAAATCCACAATGTCCAATCATGTGAAGTACCATGTGTCCACATAGTGCAACAGAAACACATGTCCAGGAGAACGTCCACATACATTGGCCTGATAGCGCACATTAAAAGTCAAAATAAATAATTAAAATTCCTAAAAACACCCTCTACACGTGCAGCAGGCACCCCCTAACTGCAGGCTGCAAAACAACTGCATCCTCAATCCACACAAAAATGAAACCACCTCAAAGGCCCTGACCCAAATCACCCTCAGGTACCACCCCAATGCATGTGATACATTGCCATTCCAATTTCCACAGACCCATTAATAACGCTCGCCCTCCTTTACTCCACCACAGGGTCCGATTCAAACGACGAGCTCCAGGACACCCCTACCAGCACACCTGCAAAGAGGGCCAAGACCAACGGCCAAAGACCCTCCACCTCAGCTGCACGGATCAAGACACGGCAGCAGCACAAATCAAGTGGCAGCACACAGGAGGGGACTTCAACAGGCACCCCAGCAGCCAGCATGCCCACAACAGCACCACCACAGGCCCCCCCAATGGATGCCACAGAAGGCACTGCTTCTGGTGGCAGCAGCACCATAGGTGACACTGCATTAATGGCAGCATGCTCCGACACAGAAAACGGTGATGTCGATGTAGGATCCATCCATGACCTGTCTCAATCCCCCTGTTTGTTTCATCCCGTACACCATGAGGTTACCACGCAGGGGCACCCACAAGACGACGACTGGCCATCCCCCACAAGCCCTGTGTCAAGGCAACATGAGTTGATCAGCCCCTCTGTGACACCACCGCAAATGGCCATGGCCCAGCAGAGGCAACAGTCCCTCGACCAGGTGATCGTGCAACAGCAGCAACTGGCCACGCTCCTCAAGGACCATGCTGATGAATGTGGGGGTACTAAGGCAGCCATAGAAACATGTACTGAGACACTAAGGGCACAAATGGAGAGAAGCACCGAGAGCCTGAGAGTACAAATGGAGAGAAGCACCGAGAGCCTGAGAGTACAAATGGAGAGAAGCACCGAGAGCCTGAGGGGGGAACTGCATGCGAAGTCCAAAGACGTATGTGCTGAACTTGCCGCTGTGCGCCGTGTGCTCACTGAGCTCTCACAAACCCTTAGGGACATGCATGGACGTGAGCAGGCAGAGACATCATCCGTTGCAAGTTCCGTCCAGGGCAGCCCCCAACGTAGATCTGGGAGGAACCTGTGCTCCACAGGCAGGGGTGCCCCTGATACTCGGAGAGGGAGCTTGCAATAGCGTCTGCCCACTGACAATGAGCATCTTTGGACACTGGTGTTCGGGGGGGAGGTAGGAGGGTGGAGGGGGTGTGTTGGGCTTACTTGGGTGGCGGGTCGATGGGGTGTGTAACATAATTTCACATATGCTATAAACATTTCACAATCATCCAACGAGATGTGTGGACATTGATCTTTGTGTACGATGCCATTATAGGCGTACAGTCCATATTGTGCATGTTCCAGACACACACAGTGCCACAAGTCCCGTGTCCATGTATCAGCCACCAGGCGTGAGTGCTAGAAGCATGAATCTATGATAATCTGACGAATTTCACGGCCCTCCTGTGCCTCGCGGACTCCTTGAGGTGCTGCCACATCCCCACCCTCATCATGACCATATTCAGGTGCTTGCAGTTCTGCGTCAGGGGGAATGGGCACATTTCTATGTACGCACATGTTGTGTAGCATGACACATGCCATGACCATCTTTGCAACCTTCTCATGGCGGTACAGGAGTGCCCCGCCAGACCTGCTGAGGCAGCGGAAACGACCCTTCAGTAGGCCGAATGCCTGTTCTATGACTACACGGGTACGTGAGTGGGCATGGTTGTAGTCCTCCTCATGCTGGTTCTGTGGGTTCCGGAGTGGTGTAAGGAGCCATCTCTTCAGTGGATACCCGGCATCACCTGTATGTGGACAATAAAGGATGTTTGTGGAATGACATTGCTACGTACGCACCCCCCCCCCCTTCCTGCCAGGTCATTGCCGCATCACATACCCCACATTATCATGCATGAAATGAGACTCACCGAGTAGCCAGGATCTGTTCCCTGCGTGTCGCTCCATGTAGCGTGGTATTGTAGAGTTCCGCAAGACCATAGAATCATGGGTTGATCCAGGAAATCGGGCACAACAATGTGTAATGATCCTGTTGGAGTCACACACCATTTGTACATTAAGAGAATGATATTGTTTTCGGTTGCGGTACTGGGCCTCCATGGCATGTGGGACAACCAATTCCACATGGGTGCAGTCGATGGCACCAATACAGCCCGGTATGCCGCCAAGTGCATGGAATCCCACTTTTGTGTTCGTAATTTCCTGCTCCGAGCGTGGTAGAGAGATGTAGTCGCCTGCATGCTTCAGGAGGGCATTGAGCACTTGCAATAGTGTCCGTGACAACAGTGACTGTGAAATGCCATGCAACTGTCCGACTGTGTGCTGGTAGGTGCCTGTGGCCAGGAAGTGGAGTACAGACACCACCTTCAGTAGGGGTGGGATGGCGGTTGGGCTATCTATCATGCTGACAAGTTCAGCGTGTGTCATGTCCACAATGGCGGTTATGGTGTCCCGGTCCAAACGGTAGAGGGTGTGGATCTGCTCATCAGTGAGGTTGAACGGATGTGCTCGGAGGCGTGGGATTGCGGGCTGCCTGCGTGGTGGTAGTGGCTGTGCTGGTGGGCCTTGCTGGCCCTGCCTTGCCCTCCTCCTCCTCCTGCGTCTCCTCTGTGCGGCCGGTTGTTGTAGTAGTTGGTGTTCGTCTTCTTCTTGAAGTTGGAGTACTTGCAGTGCTATCAGGTCCCCCAGGGCCAACATCGCTAGTCCTTCCGGTAGCATTTTGGAGTGGGTGTGGTTGTGGGAGGGGGTTGGGTGTGCAATTTATGTGTTTTCAAGCTGTATAGCCTCCACCTGTGGTGATTCATTCCACCTGTGCAAGCTGCAATCCCCTTTGGGCGAGCACGTCCCGCACACAACGCTGCAGTTCGACGCATGGCATCTTGCTATTACAATCATGTATTTCATCCCGATGGCAGTGAGATATTGGTTCATATGTTCATTCTGCTATGGTCCCATTGTTTCACATACTATCTTTGCAGTCGCGAACAAACTTGTGAAGGGTCAGTGGAATGTAGTACTCGATTAACGGTGGACCCTCATGCCGCACTGTACCGCAGTTCACCGACGGGCGGGGCGTCCCATGTGTGAGTGAAGCCAGTTGCCATTTTCACACACTGCCGCACTACATGGATGGATTTGTGATTTCAAGCGGTCACAGATGCCTTTTCGATGTGATGTTGCAAATGAGGAATTCGAAGGACAGCGCTTTCTGTTTCCAGCTAGCGGCGAGGAGACGCCCACAGGTCTGACTGCAGATATAAAGTTCTATTGTTTAATGTCCTTGGGACAGGGGCCATGGCGAGAATGCAATGATTGATATGAATAGTATGGGATGCGCAATAGCGTAGTGGACGATAAGGCAGGACGTTCCCAAATACATGTTACTTCACAGCACTAGAATTCCGGGCTGGAGCACAGAGGATTTTGCAGACTGCATTACGCACAGACTCAATGGAAATTTCACATGTTATGTGAGTAAATAATCAGGCGTTTTCATACAGGGATGAGGGAATGATGTATGAATGCATGGACAGATGATTTAATAGAGAGTTTGCCATGTACATGGCTTTTTGGAATCTATCCACTTCCCCTGCGCTATGTGATGCAGGGCTGCCATAGTGGGACCATCGTCTATCTGCCCTTGTTGAACCCTCCCTGTCTCGACGCGCCTTCAAACACTTGTGTCTATGCACGTTACTAATCCCATCTAATGGATTCTGTTTTAACAGACGCATGCACACAAACACTCGTTTGTAATAGTGTTTTCACCTCGATTTATATAGTTATGATTCGCAAGTGATTTTTGGGTGGGAATAATCCTTTTGAGTGGGCTAGCATGCATATGGCTGTGGATTTAGTGTGATCATTGAAGTGAGTAATTCAAATGAAGTTCTGATGCCCATACTATTCTTTTTCATTTCATTTGGGTGACAGGTATCTCCTCCCCTTTTGCCGCTGCCATCTGTATGCCACTCCTGCAGATGGCTTTTACTCCCGACACCTGCTGCTTCGTGTTAATCAGTGGAGCACCATTACGATCTTATGGGACGATCGCCAATGGCCCATATGCCCTTACGCAGTACTAGTGGCTAGGAGCAACATATCGACCTTTCAGCTGGACTAGTGCCTACCTAATGGGACGGCCCTGCGGTTCTATGCGCTTCCATGTTGGCTTTTTGACCGTGAATTTAGCCCCTGTGTACCATGAAGGAACAGGGCGTCACACAAGAAGAAGCTGGTCATTTATTGCGGATGCAGCCCACAATAATGAAATATATTTTGGAGTTCATGACCTAATAGCTGTATGGGCCTGGTGATTTTGTTGTGCATTAAATTTTGATTATGATATTGACCGTGTAGCGTTATTCTTTGCAAGTAATGTAGCATATTCCTATTTGTGGAGCAATGTATTGTGAGAAGATCTGCTTTGGGTTCCGGCTTCTGAGTATAGTTGCGTGGTACTGTACTGGGCGCGTTTGCCTACGAAGCCCAGTAAGGTCAGGGATAGGGGCTGCCATTATGACTGTTTTAATGATGTCATGCTCATGGGCGGGGGATTAGCTTTTGTGTAACAGATGCCGGTCAGCCAGGTGGATTGGTGGAATGATGTGATTATCAGAATATGGCTGGTCACAGGTGCCTGTGTTTGCGTGCGTTTCTTGGAGGGAGACTGAGGTCATGTCCATTGGAATAGCTTCTGTATTCGTGCCATCTGTGCCCTGCAGCTCCCATTGGCCCCTCTTGAGATGAGCCTGGCTGCTCAGTCACTCTGCCAACTTGTGTGGTACATGCTTATGCTGATGGTTGGTTTGTTTACTGGCAGGAGTACAGGGCTGGTGCAGTCTCACTCAGGATACTGCTTTGAATGTTGCCTTACACTGGTGTCAAGCGATGGGGGGCCTGTTTTTGTTTGTCTCAGTTTTCAG
Organism: Ambystoma mexicanum; assembly: GCF_040938575.1. Taxonomy (NCBI): domain Eukaryota; kingdom Metazoa; phylum Chordata; class Amphibia; order Caudata; family Ambystomatidae; genus Ambystoma; species Ambystoma mexicanum. Next base: position 942,905,773 of record NC_090939.1, read on the forward strand.
TCATGTTGCTGTACTTGAACCTTCACATGCCTGTGCTGCATCAGTACAGCAATGGTGCCATGGCAAATATGGATGGCCACTCACAAGGCACTTGGAGCCCCTACATTCATTTGTTTGTTGGCATGCATGGGTGACTTGTACATTTCACTGGTTGAATTGTGTGACTTCATTCAACCTACGAGGAGTTGTGCAATGTGGCCAGGGAGTGGTGTACAGGCACTCAGTAGGGCCTTTTAAGGTTGGTTCGTGATGCCGTACTTCTCACCATGGCGGAATGGTACTTTCCGCCATGCTTGATGGCGTTAGGTACATGTCCGCTAGGGTCAGAATTCGCGTACCGTTGCGCCATGGTGGTAATTACGGTTTCGCATGGCGCACGTGCGCGTACTTGGTGCAGTTAGCGTTGGCGTTCACTACGGTGTCGCTAATGGCATCGTACTTTACGGTGACGGGTCATAATCGCACCGAGCGCTATTCGATGGCGGTATTGCATTTCCGCCATCGTTTTTCGATTTCCGCCAGGGTCGTAATGAGGGCCAATGTGTGTATTGCCATTACTGCGCAGGTGCCAAGTATGCCATACACAACCAAAACAGCGAGTGCCCAACCGGGTGTATAGCCCTAGAACCACTAGTGATGTGATCACACGGCGCATAAAGACGAGCTTGCCATGGCATGACTGTGGCCATGCAGTCTGTGTTAGCGGGTGTCACTAGGGCATGGCGCATGCTGCATGTTTAGTGCTCGTGACACCGAATGCGCATCGAACGTTGTCACAGTATACCGGTTTGTGTGCGTTATACTGCATAAGGCACAACCCTTCATGTTCGGTTCTGTGGCACATACGAGTCTAGTTTTGTGGGCAGACTGAGTGACTGGGCCAGTGACCTTCGCATGTGTCGCAATTTGCCTTTGCCTGACAGCCATTTCAAAACAACCGTCTTTGTATTGCCAGTGGCAGCACTTGTGAATGGAAGGCATACATCACGCTGCTGCCGTCAGCGACAAGCACATGTGGGCCTTTGGTGATATATGAGCTATGACGAAGAGTTAGCGTATCTGCCAGGACAGGGGCAAGTGTCAGTCATGTGCAATGGGATGGTGATAAGGAGGGAAGATAATGAAAACTGGGAACGCTGCAGTGTTACAAGTGTAGAAGTCTCATGTTTCTACAGAATTATGTAGAGGTGATAATGGGCAAAATGCCATTGATAGGTGGCAAAGGCTGCATGCAGTAACACCTGCGCACAAGTATATCTTTCTGCCCGACTGTCGGGGCATCCTCTGTGTCGGGCCAGATCACGCACCTACTTGTAGCAGGAAAGAGAAGGGTGAGATGTACTTTTACCGAGGCCGGCAGCCTCCCTGTGCTTTCAGGCTAGGAGGGTGTCTTCACACAACCTGTTTCCTCACAATGCTGCAGAGGCCTCCCCACTTTATAGAGATGACACATCACAGGGGCTCTCATGTCACCTCCAGAAGTCCAGGAGGGGAGAGCCACAAGGCGGCAACACCCAGTCCATTCATCCCTGCGCATGCGTCTGCTCTGGGCAGGGTCACAGGGTTGGACCATGCACTTGTATCACCATCAGCACTCCTGCCCAGGGACATGAGGCTGAAACCTGGTCAACAAAATGGAAATGGCAGTGTTTTCCTCTGTTGCTGGGGTCTCTGTAAGCTGGCATGCATGAGGTGGCAAGTGAGGTTGTTTTGGCATTGCAGTGCCATGTTGAATCTGTCAGTGAGACAGACCGGGCTTCCAGTGGAGGCCATGAGGGACATAGGCCAGAAAACTGTAGAGCTCATAAGGCAGCTATGCCAGAAGACCGTGTACACCCTTAGGGATGCATGTCAGGTATGGAGAGGCGTGTCACTGTCATAGAAAAGGCAGGGATCAGTGGGACATGCGATCCGTCAGACTTATTATGCTGGCGTGTCAGTCCCTGTGACTCATGTGTCTGTCTGTTTCTCTGGTTAATGGTCTCCTCTCCATTCAGGTACTGCCCTTCATTAAGAGTTGATGACTGGCCTGGCTTGAGATGAAGGAGGAGCATGTGGAAGTGACTGACAGCACAGGGAAGGACTCAGCAACGCCACAACAGAGTTTGCCCGCATGGATACTGCAGTGAGTTGAATGCCCACCCAGCACGTGACAGGCCTGAATCTGCCCCTTTACCCTCACACACATTAATATTTCTATGCCACATCCTGTTTTGGGCTTATTTCACACCTTCTTTGTTTCGCTGTTCCGGATATGCCTTCATTTGTTATCAATAGTTCCCATGTTCCATTGTGTGCTGGGGGATATGGTAGTCGGTCCCTATTGTTGTACCGAGGCAAATGGAAGTGGATGTAGAAATTGTCCTATAATAGGGTACCATGACATGTATCTTGATGCCAACAGGGGATGCATGTAGTGAGTGTGTTGAGAGCTATGCCCATTTCTCATGATCCATGTATATGCCATACTCTTGTTTGGTGTTGTGATGGACGAAGCAGTGGACCCACTATTTGAATGGATATTATTATTCTTTTATAACACGCTGGGATTGGGATTCGAACCTATGTTGGCTGCCTTGTGTTGCTTCCAAGACAAACGCATTGCCCCTGAGCTATCCTTCCTCCCCAATGACAAATGCATTGATTTGGGACGTCCTTTCCATGTGCTTGTGAGTCCAAGGCGCATCCTTCATTGGTATCTCAGAATGGGTTATGCGAAGGTCTATGTGCCCTCACTATTCAAGCACAGAGACAAAAGTAAGAGTTTACAATTGAATAAACCGAATTAATGAGAATAAATAAGACCAATAGTCCAAGAGATTCTGCAAATATCACCCAATGACAATTTGGTTTGATATATAACTTCAAGCAATCTCATCAGATTTGAAGAGTATAGAATAAACAAGACTATCATATCATATATGATTTACAATCATATTTCTTCAAGAAGAACACATTTTGGTGTTACTGGTGCAGTGTCTCCCGAATAATTGTATCTTTGGCACTCACTATTCACTCAGTTTTCATTAACACACAATTGGCAGATTTCATTTCCACACACATAAACCTGTCATGCTCAGGTGTCCTGGCTGTTCACCAGCTCATCCCTCAACGTGATGGCATTGCCCCTGGCTGCATGTGGTGGTATTGCTGCGGATTCAACTCAAGACCTCTGTGGATATTTAAGCCCCTGTGCACACAGAGGTTTATTTTGAATAAAATGTATTTCATTTGATATAGTGCCCAAACCTGAAGGAATCATGGCCCTTGTACAAAGTAGATGGTTGCAGACAAAAACAAGGTGATGATCATAGTAAGATACATATTATGCATATTTAGTAAACCAGTTTTAAAGAGTTGTTTGAAGACAAAGAAAGATGGTTCATTTTGGATGTGCTTGGGAAGGGTGTTCCACAAGGTGGGAGCAGTAACAAAAAACCTTGTGCCTCCAGCGCGCTTGAGGTTGAATCTGGGTGTATGTAGAGCGCGGTTGGAGGAGGAGTGGAGGGAGCATGTCACAAGTTTTGATGAAATGCATGGGATGACGTAAGAGGGGGCATTCTTGTGCAGACATCGGTGGGTGATGGCAAGTGTTTTAAATTCAATTCGTGCTTTTACACGAAGCCAATGAGCCTCCCTCCTTGTTGAAATGTGGGCCGAAGGATTTGGACACAGGGCTGATCTTAAGGCCTTCTTTTTTTAAGAGTTGCAATTTAGCAAGGTTTTTGACAGAGGTTCCTGAGAACAGCACATTGGAATAGTCCAGTTTACGGCCAATAGTGGCTCTAGCGAGCGTCAGCCAGGTTTGTGGAGATGAGTTTGGCCGTGTCGGCAGTGGCAGAAGCTAGAGTATTGATATGACGGGACATGTTGAATTTCGGCGTCAAGATAAACCCCCAATGTCTTCATGTGCTTGGTGGCCTGGATGGCGATTCTGTCCATGGGGAATAGGCGTAAGAGGGTCTAGGGTGCTAAAGCAGCAGGCCGAGCACACAACGAGAAGCTCAGTTTTCTCGACATTCAGACAAAGATTGTGGGCAGCCATACAGTTCTGGATGACACTATTCGTCTGGATAATCGTTGCAATGTCCTGGGCGTAGTTTCCTGATATTGGAAGCAGGACTTGTGTGGTGTCTGCAAAGTTGATGTAGGGAATGCCCAGTGCATTGGGGTGATCGAAAAGCGGCTTGGTGTAGGTATTATGAAGGGCTGGGGAGATGCAGGAGCCCTGGGGAACACAACACGGAACCGGAATGGGGTCAGCCGTGAAGTTGCCTATGAAGACCCTAGATGTGCATTCACTCAGGAATGAGTTAATCCATTGGGAGGCATGGTGGGAGAAGTTTGTGAGGAGGTGTTGGCAAAGGATATCATGGTCAACGAGGTTGAATGCTGCTGATAGGTCGGGGAGGAGCAGGGTGGACATATTTCCAGAGTCACGAACACTGCCGAGCTGGATTTTGAGATCCAAGAACGCTGTCTCGGAGCTGTGTTTGGGTCTGAACCTGATTGTCTCGAGCCAAGAATCTGGTAATGCTCTAGGTAGATTTGGATTTGTGTAAAAGGCAATACAGTCTAGGATTTTGAGGAGGAAGGGCACTATGGTAAGGGGCCTGTAGTTAGTGGGGAGGGTGGGGTTGAGGGAGGGTTTCTCGATGAGAGGCAAAACCCAAGCCATTTTGAGGCATGTAGGGATGTTGTTGAAGGCGAAAAACGCATTAACAAAGTTGGCTATAGTAGGTCCTACGGTATGTTGTCCAAGATAGTTGGTCAGCTGGCGCAAATGGATCTAGGTCACATGACCTCTGCCCAACTGCCTACCCTCTTCTTTCTCTTCTTAACTCTTCGATCCCAGGGTGTTCCCCTCCAGGGCATCCGCAGCGAAGGGCAGACAAAGAAATTGACAGTTCCTGTTTGGTCTTGCAAGTAGCCAGAAGCTGGGATGCATGCTATATGAATCCAAGGTAAGCCAGCAGCATGTGCATCACACCTCCCTCCCTCTTTTTCATCTTCCCCTTTACCTACACAGGCAAACACCCAGTTCACACCCTGCTCCCACACACCTTGAAACCACAGAGTCTCATACTCCTCCCACTCACCACCACCCACAGCTCACCTCCAAAACACACATGCAGTCCCATGCTCCTCCATCCTCACTCTGCAGTACTACATGTAGCACATATGAGCTCTTAATCATGCACAACCTAGACACACTTTTTAGGCCCACAGGCTACATCATCCACCATAAGGACCACAGGGTAGATTGTTATGATTCATCATCAAAAAGAGCAAAGGATTAAGGGCCTCATTATAAGTGTGGTGGTATGCAGCTGGTAAATCCGGTAGGATACCACCAACCGGTAATACCGTTCCCACCACTTGGTCTGCCGTAATTACCAGTAGATTGGAAGTGGCGGGAAGGATGGGAATTCCCCATTTCATGGACTCCAATTGGACTGCATGGGGGTGAATTGCTGGTAGTACAACATTTTGGTGGTGGAGTGCCAGAATTACCAGCAGCTCAGAGCTGCAGGTAAATCTGGCATCCCACCACCAAACTTGGAGTGTGCCAGTGTGGTAATGTGCCAGTATACGGTAATATTGGCACATAATTACCACACTGGCACACTCATAATGAGGCCCATAGTATGGTTAAATCTGTTGAACCACAAACTGGTGGATTAGTTGCTGGCAATAGAAGCTCCCTGTCTGCCCCCAAAAGTCACATAGATACAACTGGAAGTGGCGATTTTGTCAGGTTTTTTTTGTGATAGTATTAACAATGCAAGATGTATGATAACTGTAGGGCGTGCTATTCTATATTGATTGTAGAGAAATATGGTACAGCCGCTGCAAGGGTTGAAAGAAAGGAAATCTTTCTCCACAAGGAGCAGGATAATCATGATCAAATTGCAAGCTTGAAACAAATTCTGAGAAAATACATGAAAAGCCTGGTTGTTGTAGCCCCTTAGTATGTTAATGTTAAAGGACATTTGTACCGTGCACTATCACCACCGGAGTGGTCCTCTGGCGCTCTGGCGGCTCTGAAAGAGGAGGGGGGGTTGAGTTAGTGGGAGGAAGCAGGAAAAGTGTAAGAGAGCAGTAATGTGCTGTTGGCGGCCTCAGCCCGGTGGGTCAGTTGGCTGGGCCTAGGGTGTTTTTCGGCCGGTAGTCATCGTGTACTGTTGTGCAAGACTATGTGTGTTTTTGTTTTGTTGTTGCAATGTAGTGAAGTTTGTGTGGTTTGTTGTGCTGTAGGTTTTGGTTGTGTTTGGTTTGGAGTTTGAGAGGTGTAAGCAGAAAGAGAAATTGTTAGTAGGGCTGGTTAGTTTGCATCTCTATCCTGAATTGAGGCGCTCGGCTTGCGTAGTCTCCCCTGATGCGTCTCGGTCCTGCTCTGGGTCCGACTGGCATACAAGGTTCCTTACTCCTCTGGCCCCCACCTCTAACAAGCTCTCTCATAGCTCCCCTTATCCTCCCTTCGTACTCCTGTGGCCAGTGCACCTGCCAATGTCAACCTCTCAGGTAGTAGGGTGATTGCCAATATCTTGACAATTCCACACCACTGTGGTACCTGGCGGAAACTAAGGGGCGGGCGAAAGTGTTGGTGGGATTGTCTGGGTTGGTTGACTCAGTCTCCGTGCGTTCCACGCACTGTGTTCCAGTCTATCTGTGTCATCCGTCCAGGTACCGTGGGAGTTACCCTCTCGGGTCGGGGATGTCCGTGTCCTTTCCGGTTTAGTCATCCTTTTTCCGGTTTTGGTTTGCAGATTTAGTCTGTGGTGTTGAAGAGACAGGTTTTTAGTGATTTCCTGAATTTTAGGTGGTCTTCAGTGTTTCTTATTTCTTTTGGGATGTTGTTTCAGGTTTTTGCGGCAAAGTGGTAGAAGGAGGTGCCTCCAAGTGTTTTCTTAAGGTATGGTTTGAGTTCCAGACGGATTTTGTTGCTTGATCGGAGGGGTCTCGTTGGTTTGTAGACTGTTATTTTCTTTTGTAGGAATTCTGCTCCTTGTCCGCTGATTGCCCTGTGCGTTAGGCACATTGTTTTGAAGGTGATGCAATGTTTTACTGGGAGCCAGTGTAGTGTTTTTAGGGCTGGAGTGATGTGGTCTCTTCTGGATAGTTTGAGGAATAGTCTTGCTGCTGCATTTTGGATCCGTTGCAGTTTCTTCATGAGGTATTCTGGTATTCCGAGGTAGAGGCTGTTTGCATAGTCGATTTTATACATGATCAGGGCGACGATAGTGAGTGTTTTGTGCATGAAGGAGAGGAAAGGTAGAATTCTTCTTGCCGTGTGGAGGAGGAAAAAACATTTCTTCACTGTTGCATTTATTTGTGGTTCCAGGGTTGGGGTGCCCAGATTTTTTACTACCTTCGATGGTGTTGGTGTGTTTCCCATTTCCGTAGGCCATGGGATGGAAGTTTCGTTCTCTTGGTCTTTTGATATGATCATGATTTCTGTCTTTCCTGGGTTGATTTTCAGGTTGTTGGCATCCATCCAGTTGAAGACTTCTTTTAGACAGTTGGTTAGGGTTGAATGGTCGGCATCAGTGTCTTTGATTTTGTAGATGATCTGAGTGTCATCTGCGTAGTTGTAACATGTAATGTTGTATTTTTTTAAGATTCTGATGACCGGAGTCTGATAGATGTTGAAATATAGTGGAGATAGTAAAGATCCTTGTGGCACTCCACAGTCGTTAACTCATGGAGTGGATTTGAAAGGTTTTATCCATACGGTTTATGTTCTGTCTGCTAGGAATGATTTGGTCCAGCGTAGTGCTGTGTCTGTTATGCCTATGTCTCCTAGTCCTTTGGTCAGGGTGTCGTGGCTAACTGTGTCAAAGGCTGCGGAGAGGTCGAGCAGAATAAGGGCTGAGGCAGTGTTTGAGTCTGCGTTAGTTTTGAGGTCGTCCCAGATGGATAGTAGTGCTGTTTCCGTTCCTCTCGCTGGTCTGAAACCCATTTGAGCTTGGTCCAGCAGGTGGTGTTTTTCTACGTGTTCTTGGGTTAGTTTATATACGTAGGTTGCTAGAAGTTTTGCTGGGTAGGGGATGTTAGAGATCGGCCTGTAGTTGGAAAGGTCATCTACGTCCCCACTTGTGTTTTTCAAGAGTGGCTTGATGTATGCTGATTTGAAGATCTTCGGTACAGTCCCTGTTGATAGTGATAGATGGTTTCTGTAGTGTTCCGCTGGCGATCCTTGCGCAAGGATTGATTTGTAGATGTCTGGGGGGCAGGGGTCCATGGGTGATCCCGTTTTCTTGCTTCGTTTTACCAGCATTGCGAATGCATCTGCTGATATTTCAGGAAAGCTTTGGAGTTTGTGCTGTGGTTCAGTGTTAGGTTTGTTGGGTTGTATGTTGTGGTTGGTTGGTCGCTTTTGTATGGTTTGTCGGATGCAGTGCTTTAAGTGGGCGCGAGTTTTATGTCGACTGTCACCTAGTAGAAGAGGTAAGGGTATTGTGCACAATGTCGGGCACTGGTGAGTGGCTCTAGAACTGCAGGTTTATATATAGGGTAAAAGAATGGTAAAACCAGTGAAGGACTCTAGATCTGGGCAATTAGGGGTGCTCTCTCTGTGGTGTGAAAAGGGAGCAAGGGAAATAGAGTAGGGAAACAGATGGAAGAGGAGGATTTGAACACGATAGAGGCTTTGAACTGACTGTGGCCAGAGATCCCATCTGTATGTTCTGACTTCATAGTATGGTGGAAATTGTAGAAGCGTATCCTCCATTAATGTACTTCTCTGTTCCTGACCTGTGAAAGCTCAGCCACCAGTGAATGCCATGTTAAATAGTGCCTTACTCCCTATAACTGCATTACCCTATGTCGTTGTGTGCATGTCCTACCCGAAACGTACACCAGGTACGCTGCAAGAAGCAGCTCGCTTCACAGTCTGCCGGCTTTGTACGTAATTCCTGTTTGGCACTGCCAACAGTGGTTTAGATCACCACCTCACCAGGCATGACATCTTCAGCATGTATAATTGGCAACATTGGGCAGACCAGGCACTGTTTGAGCTATGTGAGAACTTTAGTTGTATTAGAAAGCACTGACTAGCTAAAAATGTATCTCAAAATGTGTGCTGCATGTTGCAAAGTTTACTCGCCAAGGTGTGAGAAACCCCACTGATGCTTGTAGATCATATTATGAGCATCATGTAGTACAGATGTAGTATGCCTGAAATATTCTATACTCTTATCATTGAAAAATGGCTGGCCCACCCTTTCCATAAGAGACCTGTGGTAGTTGACAGTATATAAACCATGTAAACCCAGAAGGGAGTTTACAGCACTGTATGCAGTTTGAATGTTGGTTTGTGTCCTGTCTTGTGGATTGTTTGTATATTGCTTTGCTGACTGCCATTAAAGACACTTTCCTACCTACCCAAAGATTGGATTATTGACTCAGTGGTGTATTTTCCCATGACAAATTGATGCTGCTCATGTAGGTCTGGAGCAAAAACCCAGGGGTAGCTGGATGCGACTCCCAGTGATCCCCAAGTGCCCATGGTAAGACGATTTTGTCTAGAAATGGGGACCACTGATAGGTGCACCCAGGGAGTCAGGGCAAGTAGTTAGGGCAGATGCGGAAGAAGAGCCGACAAGACGTGGGTTGGTGAGCATAATTAATCACATTGCTATCTGTCATGCTTTTATGTTCTGTTTTCTGTGGTGTCTTGGTAATAGGATGTGCTAGTGTTTGTCTCTGATAAATGGGAAACTGGGATCCTCGGAACAACCTGGTAATTCTGAAACAAGGAGGGAAGGTAGCCTGCCTATCTGATGTCAGTCTGGATAGGATAATCAGGAAGTAGTTGGTCACTGCAGTAATAAAGTGACAAATAAGAAAAGTAACTGTAAAACCCAACCATTATAGCTATGCACAACACTGAATTAAACTGAATGAAACAAAAAAAAATAATGATGACCAGAGTAGGGAGGTACAGAATAGGGTCCTGACTGCATGAGATCATTGTATGGATCTGAACAAAAAACACTTGATGTGTGCTCAGCGTCTTGTATCATCTGACCCCTTCCCTCAACCGAACACTACATGTGCGATCCAATCGCAGAAAGTTTTTGTTCCTCCTCTTCCTAGCCTAGTACGGGGGATGTGATAGGCTTTCTTTCCTCCATCTGCATCTTTGTCCACAACTCTTCCTTACCCTCATCTCTTGAAGCTAGACTGTTCTATGGTCTGGGTAGCATACCGGGGAACATGAACTGTGACAGACTGCCATGGCACAAAACAAATACCAGGGTATAGATTTGGCCAATACTGAACCAATGTCTCTGACATTTCTCTAACAGAGGAGAAGCAGGGCTCATTTGACTCCACTCAAACCTCTTGATAGTAACACTACAGAGTGGGCTGCATGAGCCGGGTTGACTCCACCAGCCTCCGAGCAACACAGACCTGGCCCCTTAATAAGTCATACACCGTTTTCCCCTGGTGAGAATGGGTTCCATTCAGTCTAGAGAAGTGCATTTCTTCCTAAAGGAAGTCCAGCCTACTTCATGTACACACTCTACACTCCCATAAACATGTAGGTTCCTGGACAAATGGCACTATTACACTTGATAATAACCAGCTAAACGGTTCCCTCAGGGAAGCACATTTTATCTAGATAGTATCATAGGTGCCCCTCAAGGTAAAGGGGCACAGTTGCACCAACAACAGTGGGATAGCTACCTGGACTGGTACTCTGAAACCATGAAGAGTCAGTCAGAATCAAAAATGCGAGCACTTAAAGACATGCAGGAGAAGCTACAGGAGCAAGTTAAAACCCTAAAGACAGAGAATGCTAATGTACAGATACCCAAGAGCAAATATGGTTATAGTCACCTATATCCAGTAATTCAAGGAGTACCCCTAGCGAAAACAATCACATGACTCTTATAACCCTGCAATGCTGAATCTGGCACCGAATCCCCCTCAGGGACAGCTTCTCTTCTCCGTCTCCATTTCCACCCTACATCACAGTGGACGCAGTCTGGTCTTCGGCCCCGATTCAACCCTGAACGAACCACCCTCATATAACCTGTCTATTCCAATACGATCACTTACTAGCCCATCCCCATCGTCCTCCATCCCGGATGCCATCCAGGTTCTTTGGGTCCTCATTAAAAGACACTTCCCATACCTTTGAAGGGTTGTCAAGCTCCCCCTTGCCTTATAATGCTGCAGCGTTCCCTTTAAAACAACTCCCAGGAGGAAGAGCCACAGTGGGTACCCCATGGAGCGCAACTGACCTATTTAATATTGTTCAGAGATTCCCCCAAGATCCCGGAGGATCCCGTCAAGTTTCTGGAAGAACTACAGGTTATATTAAGGCTCCCGGTTTTATGGTATTTATTTTTTCAACATTTCCGTCTGTATTTATCCATATTCATATTTTAGACATTTATTCTGTATTTAACCATATTTCTTTTGTTGTATATAAGAAAATGAGTTGCAACTAGTTGCAATTAGTATTTTTCCACATTTACTTACTTTACAAAAGCACATTAGCACTTGGATGCCTATAATGGGAAGCACCTATAGCTGCGTTTTTGCACATGTGAAGAGCTGCATATCTGAAGCAATTTAAACACCTTAACAAGAATATAAACGCCCTTTCCAACTTTCCTGTTCTGTTGCTTTCTTTGCGCGGCCATTATCCTGTCATGCATGTTTGACAGCTTAAAGAACCAAGCAAGAGACATGCATTTCCGTTTTTATCAATTTTTTGCAAATGAATACTGAAAGGAAAAGTAGTGATGTCTGTCTCTATTTATCCGTAAAAATCAGTAAAAATGCAAAACAGGGAGCCTTAGTTATAATAAGACCCTTATTGACCCACATCACTGATCTTAACCAGTTGCTGAGAGCTGCTCTCCTCACAGAAACCTTTGCTTTGCATAAGCAACCAACTAACTACCCGTTTGTAGAACCTCCCCACTGGTCGTCTAAAGGCTATTATCAATACATTTGTTCAGTCCCTTGATGACATCAGCCCCAGGACAACTGATTGTTAAAAAAACTGTGCCTGTAAACTAGCCAAGGGTGAAAATCCTGCAAACTATCTGGAGCGGCTGAAGCAATCCATTGAGCAATATTTAGGAATCATAAGATCCTACCTTTGTTGCTCCCCAAGCTGAAGTATCACAGTTTGTCATGGGCCTACAATCGAAGGTGGCCAAAGAGATTGATTGGTTGCGGAGGAAAGAATTTGAATACGTTTTTGTTAACTGCACAGCACTTTAGAAAACAGAGAGACAGAAAGAGAACACTGAAGCAAAGCTCTTGCGTTAAAGATTCAGCAGTTGCAGCCCTCTCAAGGGAGAGGGTCTTCCTGACCGAATCTGGGGTAGTGGGAAGAAAACGAGGCCCCTTCTTGCAGACAGGTCATGAAAGCAATGTTGAAAAACAGGCTGAGAATGTGTGTAATGATCAATGTAATTATTGTACAGAGTTTGGTCACTGGAAAGCAGAATGCCGAACAGATGGGTGCACGGTTGATGAGTTTGTCCGCCCACAGCTCCTGTTGGTCCTACTCTCCCACCGCCTCCATTGACATCCCCATTGAATCACTGTTAGGACAGCAAGGGGTGGCTGTGGAATTGTTGCCACGCTCACCTAGCTTAACCCTGCTGCTCCCTCTGTGGATTGTGATATGATATGATAGTTTATTTATATAGCGCCTATACACAATGTGTTTCAAAGCACTTCACACCAATGGAGGGAACAAGGGAAAAATAAAATGACATTCTTACAAGCCATGAACAACAAGAATGTGAAATTAACTATCATACTCGGCCTGGCGACATTTCAGATAGAGCAAGTGCAAAGACACAGATAGGATGGAATGGGAAACAGAAAGGCGACTACCGTACTAGGCCTGGTGACATTTATGGTAGAGCTGGAATTTTACAAGAGGAGAGGCAGATGGGATGAGGAGGGAGAGTAACAAAACAAGCGACTATCGTACTAAGCCTGACGACATTTCAGATAGTGCTGGAAGGGGGGAGGAAAAGAAGTATGGGAGAGGGAGGAGACAAATGTTGTTGCTATCATACTAGGTCAAGGTACAATTCTGATAGAAAAAGTGCATAGAAAGGGAGGGGAGAGGAGGAGAGAACAGAGAATAAACAGTGAAAAAGACCAGAGAAGGAGAGGGGAGCGTGAATACAGTTGAGGAGGTCAGTAAAACACAAAATGTTGCAGGGAACAGAGCATGTAGGCAAGGAATCAAGAAGGGCACAACATGATTCAGGGCGACCCTGAGTGTGAGATCCCGGGGAGGTCCAGCATGAGAGTTGAGAGGTGAAACACCAAGTCAATGGGCCTCATTACGAGGTTGGTGCTAAGGGTAACAACGATGCCGGTAAAGGAATACCGGCATCAAATACAGCTACAGGCTATTCTGACCAGCCCGACCGCTATCAACGGCATTGTAAAGTACGGTGCCGTTAATAGCGGTCTGGGCGCAGGCACGCGACCCACCATGCCGGCAATAGCGGCATGCCGTAAACTGGAGGTGATCACAAGGTAAGCAGACATGCAAATAACGGCTTCATGAAGGCGTTAAAAGTGCCTACCGGCATGCCGTAAATACTGGCATCGCAGACATACCGTAAAATGCCATGTGCAGTGATCCCAAATGCCACAGGTGCACACAATCAGCACAGGTGGAGGCAATGGAGTTTGCCCCACTACAAAATTAGCACACCCACCCACACACCACACCCCTTAGCACACCAAGACCAACACGATAGCAGCATCAACACTACAGCTGGAGGACATGCATGCATTGCAACACCAGCAACAACACCAACGACAACAGCAGGCGCCACAGAGGAGATGCAGCAGGAGAAGGAGTGTGCAACAGGCCCTGTATGCCCCACCAGTGCAGCCACCTTAACCACGCATGCAGCCCCCAATCCCAAACATCAGAGACAGTCCCTCCAACCCAACCCCGCAGCACAACCACACCCCGTACCGTCTGGACCGGGACACCATCAACACCATTGTGGACATGATATACGACTGTCAGTCTCATTGAAATATGCACCGCCATCCCCCCTCTACTGAAGGTACTGTCAGTGCTCAACCTCAAGTACACAATGGAATACATATCCCTACCACGGACTCTCCAGGAGATACTAGACACAAAAGGTGGCCTCCATGCCATGGAGGTGGTTTAACGCAATCACAAACTATACCACCACAAGCAGGTGGAGATGGAAGGTGATGCAAGCAAGATCATTACACATTGTGGTGCACATTATCCTGGATCAACCACAGGAATGCTGCATGTCACCATGGGAAAAAGCATCGCAGAATGCCAAAAATTGCAGAGGCTACTGCCAACGCTCACCATCTGAAAATCCTACACAACACAACAAATCACCAAAATCACACAAACACAGCAATATGCGTACACAATGCATAAGCAACAATACTGCAGAGCACACCGTGTACCATTGTGAAGATACAACCCACACCATTATTCCATGGCACAGGACACATTGAGGGCCCAATAATAGCTTGCATACAACCAGGGACATGTGCATGTGACCAACGATAATCTGCCGGCATTTGTGACTAGTGCAGCTGTCCATCATTATTCGCATGACAGTTACCTTTAATTGCCTCGCATGCAGGTGAAAGTGGCTATCCCTTGAAGCCGTGGCTACTCACCCCTGTCCATAACCCACAGAAGAGGCACGATGAGGACTACAATTGTTCCCATTCCCGTACCCGTGTGGACATCGAGCAGACCTTTGGCCTGTAGAAGGCATGATTTCACTGCCTCAGCTGGTCGGGTGGGGCAGTCCGCTACAGGCATGAGAAGGTGGCCAAGATCATCATGGCATGTGTTGAGCTGCACGATATGTGCATCCGCCGGAACGTGCCCCTGCCCCCCGACATTGAACTGTTACCACCTGGTGATGATGAAGGGGAGGAAGAAGACGTGGCTGGACACCATCGCGTTGGCGATGCACTGGAGGCCCATACTGTGTGCAAGTCCGTGATTGCACAATATTTGTGACACACATGGCAGCAGAGGGTGACATGCGGGTTGGACAGAGGGCACTGTGTGTGGGGGTACAACTACACCATGCACTATAACTGAATAATTGACACATGCGCAATGATGAATGTCCACTCAGGTCTTGTTTTTCACACAACCGGTGTATTAAATGTAACAAAGTAAACTTATGTGACTAAACCCTCAACCACCCTCACCCCCCTCAACTTCCCCCCACAACTCCCCCACACACCGTCACGCACGAGCGCAGTTAGCAGGTCAGCCCGCTACGGCCCTGCGGGTGCACCCGTCGATATATTGGGCCCCTGGATGTCATGGCCACCCTGCTCAGGATCCCCAACACTGAAAACTGGACTTAAGTGTCCCTTTGTGTGGTCATGGCCGGACTGCTCTGGGGTGCTGGCGTTCCCCGTATGGAACGATGATACTTGGGGGATGCAAGTTGAGTTGGGGTATAGACCGCATCCATTATATCGTCCTCCATGGTGCCCCAGATGTCCTCGTGTGTGTCATCCACAGTGAGGGGTGCCGTGGCTGCCACCTCCCCAGCCACACTCGACTCCTCCGAATGTGGTGGCTCGCAGGTGTCATCAGCCTGACCAGAGGGTGGAGGTGGTGGTGCTGTGCCCTCCACGGGCCTTGGTGGCACAGGTGCAATGTGTCCCTGCGGTGGCTTGGATGATGGTACACGGCGCCCCCTGGCTTGTCCCCTCGAGGTTGACGGCCGGTTGCTGTCTTACTGGGACCTCTTCCGGGGTGTGGCCTGTGCAGGGGTAGTGTCCTGCCCATCGCTGTCATGGTCAGTGCCTGTGGGGGTAGAAGAGAGGGACGGCATGAGTGATATTTTGGTAGGCATCATACATACATTGGGACAATTGCTCATCCACACAATTGGGGGTAATAGGCATTTGTGTTTGGAAGGGCACCTCATTTGATACATGGGTGGTAAATGCAGGCATATGTCGGCGTCAGACATGTTGGCCAGGAACAGTGCTGTCTGACTTGCATACTATTTTGCACATGCTCACTGTGTGCCTCGTGGAATTTTCTACTTTGTGTGGTATGTGTCATGTACGATATTGCCTTGCACCAGGCATCTGCATGTGTCTGTCATGCATCGGCCTACTTTACGGGGAGTGTGTGTGTGGGCAACCATAGCGTGACTCTTCAGACTGACATTGGGGTTGACTTTCATCAGATTTGGCATAGCAGTGTTTACGTTGGACACTTAACTCCATCACCCGATGTTGTGGCGCCACACTCCATCTCGCCCACACCTTCGATGGATTCCATCCCAATCATGCTTGCGCATATGTCCTCCCACGGGGTGAGCTTTATAGGGGAACTGGGACTTCCTCCTGTTCCCATGGCATGGCTGCGATTGACGGAGAGGATGTTGCGCACCCTTAGGCGCAGGTCGTCCCATCGCTTACGGCAGTCTTTTACTGTGCGTGGTGTGTTGCCCACAGCACTAACCTTCTGGGCAACAAGTGCCCAGATCTCTTTTTTTCTTAGCACTGCCTCTCTCCCCATGTTGCTGGAGAAGACTGTGGCAGCATGCTCGTGCAGGGTGTCCACAAGCATTTGGAGCTCATCCTCATTAAATCGTTCCTTTCTCAGGCGGGCAGCTCCCTTCTTCAGGGCCTTGGGCATTGTGGTCTTGGAGGTGGTTGTTTTCTGACAATCAGCAGTGTCCCAGGGGTTCTGTGTGGTGAGGATGGCAATGAATTGTGTTTTTAAAGATGGCCGCCGTGCTCCTTCCCGTTCCTGTGCGATGACGCTACTTCCGGTTCCGCTTATTAGCGGTGACCGTAAATAGCGGTGACCGCTAATTACGGTCACTGCTAATGACGCATTGGACAATGTCGGTAGTGTTATCTGCGCTACGCTTGATGCCGGTAAGGGCTTTTTGGGAGCCTTTTGTGGCATGACGCTAGGTACCTTACTGGCATGGCGTAAAGCTCGTGCCCGCGATGTCGTAATAGTCCTCTATTAGCGGACTGGTGCCAGCACGGACACGCTATTTGCACCATGCCGGTAAGGGACATTACTTAACTCCAAACTCGGAATGAGGCCCAATGTGTCCATAAAGTCAAATCCAAGCGTTAGCAACAGGTCGTAATGGTGAGACAATAGTGAATCGAGACAACTCCTGTAGTGAAAGAGGTGTGAGGTGAGGTGGCAGAAAGGATAAGGGAGAAGGGAAGAGGGAAGAAGAGAGCTGGCAAGCAGGGGGGAAGGGAGTACATAATGAGGGGCAATATGATATGATGGGTTATTTATAACGCGCTTAATACCCACGGACCCGGGGATCGAACCTGTGTTGCTCCGTGTCGTCTTGCTTCCAAGGTGAGCACGTTGCCCCTGAGCTATCCTCCCTAGTGTTGTTGGAGATCAAAAGGTTTCATGCTAGGTTGATACTGGGGCGCATTCTCTGCTCTGAAAGCTTCTATATTTCCTGTTGTTGTATGTTTGAAGGAAATTGTTAATGTGGTTGGTGTTGGGGGTACGTAGATACCCCATCATGTGTCTTACCCTCTATCTGTTACTTTGTGACCTTTCTCTGAAGAACATGATTTCTTGCTTAGCCCTTGTACTTCTGTTAGCTTCTTGGATTTGGATCTGCTATGACATCCCCATCCATCGTGAGTTAGAAGTCTTGGCTGTGTTAAAGGAGGAAATTCTTTAGACTCAGGGAATGGGAATCGGGACCACCTCCCTCCTGTTGCAACAGGGATTGTTGGACTGAGTCCCTTCAAAATGATGGTCCACATATGCCAACGATGTTCGATGCATATTGAATGCAGAGCCAGTAAAGCCTTTACCGTGCGTTCCTAAGTATTGCATCACCAAACAAGCTGAGGAAGGTATCTACTGGTTCTTAAATCTCTACTTGAGCAAGGAATTATTGCACCAACTTGCTGCCCCTGCAACATCCAATTCTTCCTATGAAAAGGAGGTCTATCACTTTTTTCTGGACTTGCTTGTGGTCAATGCCGCCATACTCCCCATCTTTCAAGTGGTTCCCAATTCAGCTACCATTTTGTCTTACATTCCTGCCACTGCCATGCATTTTACTATTGTTGACTTGTGCTCTGCTTTTTTCACGATGCCAGTATATCCGGACAGCCAGTACTTGGCCTCAGAAAGCAGAGGAAGCCTTTGTCACCATCAAGCAAGAGCTCTCAAAAGCACCGGCTTTAGGATTGCCAGACTACCAGAAACTCTTTGTGATGAGCTTGATAGGTTTGGCCAAGGTGTGTTGACTCAATTACATGGTGACCAGCACTGGCCCATATTCTACCAGAGTATAGCACTGAACTCAGTAGCTGCAGGTTTGGTGGTCTACCTGCACGCAGTCACTGTCGCGCCCATGCTAGTGGAGAAAGCTGATGTGCTAGTACAGGGACATCCTGTAACTGCTGCTGTACCTGATGCCATGACCAAGTAGTATTAGTAGTAGTTTGTCATTTATACAGCGTCTTTATCCTATTAATATGGCCTCAACACACTTGTAGTGTGAATGCCCTCAGGGGTCCGAAGTCCAAGGTATGGGAAAATTGTCAGAAGGATTAGCATGCATGTGTACATTTGGCCAAGATAAGGAGTCAGGTGGGATGGCTGAGCTCCAGTAAGCTACCCATGAAGGTCAGGCATTCTGAGGTGTTCGTTATGTGTCCAGCTAGACCGCATTCTGAAGCATGCGGGTGGATAGCCGTGCCTGCAACAGATGTCCACCGAAAGTCCCATTGCTTGACCCTGATTTGATTATCTTAGTTGATGGTTCATGTGTAAGAAGTCAGACGGAGGGGAGACTGATCCCTGGTTATGCTGTGTGCACTCCCTATCATGCAGTGCTAGAGGCCAACAGCTCCCTAATGCACACAGATAACTAACTCATTGCCCTCACTTAAGCCTGCATTTTGTTCAAAATGATGTTGGCTGCTATTTATACCGATTCACTGTACACTCATAGGGTAGTTTATGGTGTCCTCTGGCAACAAAAAGGTTATTTGACCTCATAAAGTACCCTAATTCTTAATGGAAAAAATGCATCAGCTTTGCTGTATGCCTTGTTTCTCCCTTCTGCCCTCGCTATAGGTATGTGTCGTGGGCACGACCGCTTCAATCCTTTACTGCTGAAGCAAATCACCAGCTGACAAAGCAGATCGATCTGCGGCCTTAAGTGGGCATCTGGCTCCTAACATTGTTGGACTGGAACACAGATACGAACAGTCACTTATTGCCTCTCTTTCCAGTCTCACCGTGCTTCAAGACCAAGCACCGAAGCCTAAAAAGGAGTTTTGGTCACAACATCTCTGTAAATTGAGTTCGGATTCACTTTGGTGTTCTCCAGACAGCTGCCTGGTGAAGCCCAAAGCACTCTTACCATACCTAGCCCAGTTGGTACACACCGTTGCGCACTCAGGAAAAGGAGCTATGAAGGCCATAGTAAATCATGACTGTTATGCCCCTACATTCACTACAGTGGATCAGGTCTTATGTGAAAATTGATATGTGTGTTTGTCTTATAATGTTGAATGAGTGGTGTGAGAAACCTGAAGATGTCTCACCTGCTAGTCCCCGGGGATCTGTCATCCAGGTGGCGAGTACACAGCCATCGCTTTTGGATCCAGTTCCTGGGGGTGGACCAGTGCGGGAGGATCACTTTGGTGAGGGGTCTTCAGGGAGTGAGAGTGGGACGCCTGATGGCGAGACACGGTATCCCCTTCCCTGTAACGCCTTTAGCCCATCCTAAAAGGTAGGATACTTAGGAACTCAACCGCCCTTCCACAACACAAACATCTTCTCACGGACAGCTCGCTATGAGAGAAAACAGACTAACACCGAGCCGTATACCTGACATGTCCCAATACAACACAATATGGTGGTGGAATTAAGTGGTTGTTACATCGATGACAGTGCCAAGGTAGTAACCATACATAACAACCTTGAAGCCTGGATGGAAAGGAATTGGATGTGTTTGAATGGGAGGAAGACGGAGATGATGATCTTTGGCTCACTCCAAGCTTGAGCTAAGCTTAGCCGAGAGCTTAAGTCTTTCACCATCAAAGACTTCTCCATTACTGGGAGCGAGAAAGTGAAAACACTTGGCTTAATACTAGAAGCCTCGATGGGTGCAGAAGCACAGGTCACGTATTTACACAAAAATTGCCAGCACTACCTCCGTCTCCTTAAATCTCTTCAACCCTACTTAAGTGAGGAGAACTGTGCCTCCATTGCTAGAGCAACAATTCTCTCTTGGCTAGATTATGGAAATGCACTGTTGTTGGGTGCAAGCAAGGGTTGTCTAACCAAATGCCACGTTATTCTAAACAATGCTGTCAGAATAATAAAGAGGAAAACAAGGAGAGAGCATATCATCAATGATAGAACAGCTGGTCCTTGGCTCCTACAACAAAGCAGCACCAGTGAAATCAACACAGCCGGTGAGTTGGGGAGACTAATAAGGGACAGGTCTGTGTTGAAGATAAGGTTGCTAGCGGCAACATTGTATGGTGAGCGCTGAAGTGAACAGTGTATGAAACACATGTGATAAGAAAATCAAGTAAAATTGAACAACAGATGAGTGATTGAACTTTCAAACCAAGATACAATACCTTTGACAGAGTGGACTGGCACTGCGTTAATGCTCATTCGAAGGTTTCTGTAAGGTATCCAACTGAGAGTTGAGAAAGGCGAAAGAGTGGCAAAGAACTGTACATCGAAGTGGTCCTACAACGGGTCAAGCAAAATCCTGTGCACAATCAAAAGTCTTCGATGTTGACACTGCCAAGCAAGTTGATGACAAAAAAAGATAAAGTTATCCCGAGCCCGAACGAGGGAGATCAATTGAAAGGTTTTGGGATAAAGCAAGTTTGTGTTAAAGTGAATTAAATTGCCGAGCCCGGCAGAGGGAGACTGATTGCACATTGTGTTAGGACTGATCTGAGCCCGGTTTAGGGGGATCCGAGGTTAATAGTGAATCACCTGAGAAATTGAATATGTGTGAAATCCTGAGAGGAAATAATGTATTGTTTGTCGGTCGCATCTGCCCCTCTGAAAGAAGAGACTTTGAAAGGCAAAGAGACTTGGGCACCGAAGGCTCTGATGCTAATGTCTGAACTGCACCCTCGTGCTAGAGAATCCAGAGACTGTGCTAAGCTCGAGTGTGCCACTTCATCCCCTGCTGAAAACATGTGGAAGGGAGGCCAACGGCCTGAATATCCTGACATATCATTTCTTGAACACTTCTTTCTTTTACATAACATTGTTTCCAACACTATTTATGTTTAGAGGTAAGGATTGGCAATAGTTTTCTTTTAGTATAGGCCCTTTTATTTTGACATGACACCACTAGGACTGCGTTATTATTATTTGATGGTCGTAGCTTGCTCCCATCTTTAGATTTAGGATTAGATAGGCGTTTTTCTACCCCTTTTTGAAGTTCAATAAACACCCTTGAACTGTGGTCTGTCTTACTGTTGATACAATGCCTTCCTTACAGTGGTGAGAACTGGACAATCTTCACATCCAATTCCACAAGGTCTGCAACTGAATATGTAGGTTGACTTTATCCAACTCCCCCGTTGCATGAATTTTGAATTCTGTCTCACTATGCTTGTCATTTTCTCAGTGTGGATGGAAGCCTACCCTTGCCGAAAAGTGAATGCAATTACTGTTGCAAAAAGGTTTCTGGCTGAGTTTATCCCCCGATTTGGGCTTCCTCTCCTCATTGACTTTGACTGAGGCACCCACTTCACAGAGCAGGTTATCAGGGAGGTGTGCAAAGCATTTAGAATTCCTCAACAGTTTCACGGAGCCTACGACTCAGTCTAGTGGTACAGTGGAATGCTGAAACAGCAACTTAAACCTTACACTTTCCAAGGTATGTCAGGTAACTGGGCTGAAGTTGCCCCAGGCGCTATCCCTTGACTATTTACGGGAAACAGTAAATGACACTATTACCTATCAACTAATACCAGAGTGAGTATCAATAATGTCATATTTGCTTTCACCCCTGGGTTCTCATTCTCCAAATCCAGGTTTGCCACCTATGGAAGGATTTACATTTTCTGTGGGAACAGTGCTTATTCCTGGTTTCCCAGGGACTGCAGTGGAAGCTGTTACATGAGCTGTGTCGTGCCAGCAATTCACCACTCTCATACATTCCCATCCCACTCTCGCTGAAAGAAGGACTCAGGTTGGGAAAGCTTAATCAGTAGTGTAGTGTACTACCTCATCCCTGGATTAGGTGTAAAATTGAATTGGGACTGTGTGATGAATGCAGTGGCGTCATCACAGATTCTCTGGCGGTAACCTCCTCCCATGTTGCCAGGGGACTGCAGCTGCTACCCGACCCTGACTCTGGTGACGGCCAGGGCTGGACTGGGAACTAAAAGAGGCCCTGGAAATAATTACTGGGGACCAAAAGAGGCCCTGGAAATAAAGTTCAAAGTGGCCCCATATGACACATTTTCAGCAAGCCCAATGCTTTTCCTATGAGAAAATTTGGAAATACCACAGAAAAGAGGCCCAGGGTGCAGAGGCCCACCTGGAAATCTCCAGAGTTCCGTATAGGCCAGTCCACCCCTGGTGACGGCGATATGAGGGAGGATCACATGGGAGGAGACAACTGCCGGGGAGATGTCATGACTTCATTGGGCGAGACTCAGTACTTCCCCTTTTCCCATGAAGAAGAGCCTATAGTACCCAAAGCCCTTTTTCATGCGGAAGACCCTCTAATGCCCAAGACCTTTATGGCATATTGTCAAGTGTTAGTTCCCTCTTATGGAGAGAGTAGAAAAATTCTTCTGACTTGCCCTTTGATCAAACCTCCACCTATGACTTCAACACACAAAGCTCCAACACAACACTTTTTTACCACTGAGGTACCTGTATGTGAAATAATTACAAAGAAATGTTTCCACACCATGGACTCCAAATCGCCCAAGTACTGAGACGAGGAGAATGAAGGAGTTTGTGCAAGGTATCAGGAGCTCGAAGCCCAACATGCAGTCTAGTCGTTGTTGCAAACTACCTGTGCGCGGGACATTTAAAGATGCCAATCAAACTACTGAAGTCAGAAGCAGTGCAGGAGAAGACAATGGCGTGTATGCAGAGGTTTGGCAACACGAGAAACATGTAGCAGTGAGGTGGAACGGAGAAGACAACCAGGATCGAAGGAGAGATGTAGTGCGCAAGCAGGAAGTGCAGTGGAGACGCTTGGAACTGCAAGAGAGTTCCTGGGCTCTTGGCAGCTTAAAGAGGCAGCGTTCTCCAGATCGGGAGCAGGCGTTTGACCTCAAAGCCTCAAAGGAAACCAGAAAGATGTCTGCGCATTCCAGAATGGGGAAGCGAGTGAAAGAGCTTCACTGCATAAGCACAAACCGAAACAGATACACTGAAGAGAACCAGTGAGTGCACCCCAAGCCAGTGGGGAGCCTGGGGCATACAGCAATCATGCCAACGTCAATTTGAATGTATTACTATTGCGTTGAATATAATATGCTTGTTTGAATGTAGGAAAGACAAAGTGCAGAATCAAACACTGATGAGAAGTTTGTTTGAATGGAGCAAAGGCAAAGTACAGAATCAAACTCCAATAAGAAGTTTGTTTGAATGCAGAAAAGAAATTACAGACTCAAACCCCAGTGAGCTACAGATGCATAAGATGCAGCTGTGGGGAAAAGTTACAGAGGAACTATGAAACACATAAGAAGTCCTGGCAGGGGAGTATACCAGGCAGTGAAGTCACAAGAGAAGTCCTGGCAGGAGAGTACACCAGGCAGTTAGAACTGAATGAGGAATCCTGGCAGAAGAGTACATCAGGAAGTTTAAATTGCATAAAGAGTCCTGGCAGGGGAGTATACCAGGAGATCTGCAAAGCTACCAGACATAATGAAAAGGGACACTGTTTTGTAAACAACAGAGCCATCTGTGTTAAAGAAAGACTGTTACAGAACATGTTGCCTAAAGAGGAACCTTTTGAATCAAGGAGAGATACAAAGGACCCGTTAGTAAAAGAGACAATTGCCATCCTACTAAGAATCCAGGGGAAGGGGGAACACCCCCTGGATCCAAGGTTTTCCACCTTGGCGAACATTTTTGTTGGAGCTATTCTTATTTTCAGTTGCAAACACTTTTTTTTGCCAGTATTAGGTTCAAGACATTTTCTTGCACCCTTTATTGATTTGTTTATAGTGTCAGGGTCAGGATATGGCATTTTGGACACAAGGACAGCTTTTTAGTTATTGACATCCTGACACAGATGGATCCTTAGTTTTGCTTTTTAGGTAGGGAAACTCCTCTTTAGAATAAAGTCAGAGAGGTATTTTCCCAACCCATTTTTTATGTAATAAAAGTCTTTAACCTCAAAATGGCAACCTTGTGTCCGACTCTCATTGCTGACCCCTCACAGACCGAGTGGCCCAACTCCCTAGACCCATAAAGGATGTTGCTAACGCTACCTTAACCTCCCTGTCCCACAAGTTTTTTTATTTTTTTATTTCTTTATTAATTTTATTCAAACCAAACAACAATACAAACCAAACTTGCAGTGCAATTTATAACAATTCCAATAAACACATTTAGTTTTTAGTCACTGCTCTCCCAATCCCACCCCCCTTATGAGCCTGTTTGTTCTTCGCATTCAGTATCTGCTTCGTGTGGCAGAGTTTCGCTGCCCTCGGATTCCGTTGGATCTGATACTACTCCGAACATTTCCGCTATCAATGATTTCCATGCCATCAGAGAGCCCATTTCCTCCTCCCCACTCATGCTGCTCGTCTCCTGCCATACCATCGTTTCAGCCTCCGCCCATTTCTGTAATTCTTTCCACCACACCTCCACCCGTGGTTTGTGACACTTCTACCACCCCATGGCTATCCTTCGTTTGGCAAGCACATGTGCCAAATCTTTCAATTTACCGACATGTTTAAATTTCGGCGATCTGGGAAAACCACCCAGCAAGCAGGTCCAGACTGTATCTATGACGAGCGTGACCCCTTTCTCCTCTAGTTTTTGTGCTACTTCACCCCAGAAGCATTCAATTACCGGGCATGCCCAAAACATGTGTATCATGTCGGCGTTCTCCTCATCGCACTTAGAACACGCCTGGCGCCCAACGTTTTTAAACTTAGATATCCTCAGAGGGGTCATGTATGCCCTGTGCGTTGTATATAACTGTATTTGTTTTAATCTGGCATTTCTTGACATTTTCTTGTGGTATCCCAAGGCACGTTCCCACATCCCATCCTCTATAGGGGCTCCCGCTTCCCATTCCGATCTTAAATGTACTAATTCCTTCCCGACCCCAGACATCACCATCTCATATAATCTAGAGATCTCATGCCCCCCCTCCGATATGTCATATGTTGCCCCAATAATAGCATATGGTTCCTCTGTCAAAATTGTTTCAGGCCACGTTTTACGAATCTTCTGCACCATTCTGTGATACGTAACATATTGACCTGTATGTAATCCAGCTGCTTCCCCAAGTTCTCCAAAATCCCTTATGGTCCCTTCTTGCCAAATGTCCCCTAACGTAACCAGCCCCACTGATTCCCAGTAGGTCCTGATAATCACCTTCAACTGCTTATCCTCCCCGCCAGTGCAACCAACGGTATCTGCGGGGAGCATGGGACAGGGTCTCCCATCATCCGGCAAGCTCTACGCCACATTTTCCACCCAGATATCATCATCCCAGGGCGCTCTTTCATTTCTGACTCGGGCAACCAGATCATTTCCCTTAAGTAAAATGGAGTACAGTCCTGCCCAAACAACCTATGTTCAGGGGTCTCTTCATCAGAGAGCCACTTGGCCACATATTGCAGTTGACCCGCTACATAATAAGCTTCAAAATTAGGTAGTTTAATACCACCTTTTTCATAGAAGTTTTGCAACTTCCATAACGCCACTCTGTTCCGGGTGCCATGCCACAGGAAGTCTCTACACATACTGTTCAGCTTAACAAAGAACTTCTTAGGTATCATATATGGAATATTACTAAAGTAATGTAAAAACCTAGGTAGGACCACCATCTTAAGCATTGCTCCTCGTCCCATCATTGCTAGGGGCAACTTCTCCCAAAACCTCATACATTTCCTGATTTTCTCAATGGCTATCTCGGTGTTACACTTATGTTCCTCTTCCGCCGTGTGGTACACGTCTATCCCAAGGTAACGGAAAGAACTCACCGCCCATGGTATTTGTAGCACCGGCAACCTTTCTACAGGGGTTCCCACATAGCCACCTAGCGGGAATATGCTGGATTTTTGGGGGTTCACCGCTATGCTGGACAGCCTGGCATACCTCTGCATCACTTCCAAAATGTATTGGAGATTTTCTTTTGGGTATTTTAGATATAATAACAAATCATCTGCATACAAGGATATTAAGTGTGGCTCTCCTCCCACCTCAATACCTATCGTATCATATTGTTGCCTGAGGTATATTGCTAGGGGCTCCAGGGCTAGAATGTAAAGCATCGGGGACCAGGGGCACCCCTGTCTAGTGCCTCTGCTAAGTTGCCATCTCTCAGATATTACTGATCCCGTTCGAACTCTGGCCAACGGTTCACTGTATAGCATCTTAGCCCATTTAATATAGCCCGGCCCTAATCCATATCCCCCTAGTGCCGCCAACAGCCATGGCCACTTAACCGAGTCGAAAGCTTTAACTGCGTCTAGTGACAAAATTGCCATTTCGCCTTCGCTGCTACACCCCCATTCAACCAACCGATGGCGTCTCCTGTGGTTGTGAGTTATTATTCCTACTCGGGACATAGCCCGTTTGATCTGGATGAATTAATTTGCCAATCACTCTCCGCAATCTGTTCGCTAAGACGGCTGTCAATATCTTACTGTCCTGGTTCAGCATCGATAAGGGCCTGTAGGAGCCACAACTATGCCCTGGTTTATTGGGTTTGGGGAACGGTACTATAATCGCTTCTCTGAGCGACTCAGGCAGCCGTCCTACCTCAAATGCTTCGTTAAGCATTTCTAGCATAGAGGGGAGCACTTCCACCCTATATACTTTATAGAATTCACTAGGGAACCCGTCTGCACCTGGAGTTTTGCTGGTGGGCAACTGCTTCACTACCTCTTCCAATTCCTCCAAAGTAATTGGTGCATCCAGCTCTTCCCTCTCTTCTTCACTTATCTTGGCCAGTCCTATATCTTCTAGTGTTTCAGCTATCTCTTCCGGGCTGCTCCTCTCACTATCCTCATATAGCGCCTTATAATAGACCGCAAATTCATTGTTGACTCCTTCTTGAGTATCCACTTCCTTGCCATCCTCTCTAGTTATAGTCCTGATCCGGGGTCTAGGGGTTTCATTCTTGTATAACCAAGCTAGAAGCCGGCCCGTTTTATCACCCCCTGCATGCTGTCTCTCTGTGTACTTTTTATAATTGAGATTGCAGAGCCTTTCCCAGAGTTCCGCGCACTGCTGCAATTTAAGTACTAGCTCCATATCTGCATGGCCTCTTTCCAGTGCTTTTTCCAATTCCTCCTCTGCTTTATGTAAGTCAGCTATTACTCCACCCTGCAATCCCCTTGACTTGGATATGGCAACCCCTCGCATCACCACCTTAAAGGCCTCCCATAGTGTTCCCGCCGAGTCAACACTGCCAGTATTCACCTCAAAATAGTTAATAATCTCATATCTTATGTCCTCCCTAAAGATTGGATCCCTGAGTGCCTCTGCACGGAGGCGCCACGTTGGAATCCGCGCTCTCGGCGGGCAATATTGCCATCCGAGGATCAAGGGCGAGTGATCCGAGAGGACCCTCGCTTTATATTCTATATGGTTGCTCTCTGTCATCACATCTGGAGT
Source organism: Ambystoma mexicanum (assembly GCF_040938575.1). Classification (NCBI taxonomy): domain Eukaryota; kingdom Metazoa; phylum Chordata; class Amphibia; order Caudata; family Ambystomatidae; genus Ambystoma; species Ambystoma mexicanum. The sequence continues at coordinate 942,933,647 of NC_090939.1, forward strand.
GGCGAAGACATAGTCGAGTCTTGTGTGCAGCTGCTGCGGGCCGAATAATGTGAGTATTGTCTATCATCGGGATGTTTTGTTCTCCAAACGTCTACCAGGCCAAAATCATCTAGCAGCATCCGAAATATTCTGGCCGCCGGGGTGGGCCTATCCACCCTATCATCCGACCTGTCTATCTTAGGATTTATTACACAATTGAAATCCCCACCCCAAATCACTGCACTGCCCACACGCGCACCCATGGTGGTGCACAGAGTTCTGAAATATGCCGCCGTGTTTTGGTTAGGGGCATGCGTATTCACAATACATATTTCTTTATTCTCTATCAACCCCTTCAATATGACCATCCTCCAGTCTGTCTCCACCACTTCCTCGATTAGCTTAAAAGGGACATGAGGCGCCACCCAAACAAGCACTCCCCTAGTATAGGCAGAGTATGATGAGCCCACCACAATACCTTTCCATTTTTTCCCAATTAGCTCTACTTTCTCTCGTGTCAGATGCATTTCCTGTAGCAGTGCAATATCTATCTTTTGCCGTCTCAAATACAGCATGACCTTATTCCTCTTCCAATAACTGTTAAGTCCTCTGACATTCTACGTTATTATCTTAAGCTCCCCCAATGTTCATTAATACTTCCCCTTCTTACATCAGGCCAGTCCTCCCTGCTCACACAAAAACAGTTCCCTCTCAGTAGTCCGCATAGGCTCTTGTTTAAATCCAAACTCCCCATAACCATATACACCTTAAACTCCCCACCTCCTCCCCCTCCCACCACCCATCCCTTCCCCAACAACATCCCCCCCAACGGATGCCCAGCTCCATTCCTGGATCTCAGGCATCCCCACATCTAGTCCTGTCCGCACTAATCTGTGCTCAGGGCTCAGTAGGGTGAAGTCGCCCTAATGGCCACTTAACTACTAATATTTCGGGGTAGGTTGCCTTCCTCCTGTGTCTCCTATTTTCAAATGCTTATGCTAAATGTTAACACTACATAGCTGTCAATGGTATCTTATCCACTATATTCTAGTCCATGCAGAGCTCAACGCTCAAAAGTCAATCATTGTTCAACCAGACTCGCTTCCTCAGTATACTAGGATCAATTTCCCACTTACCCCCTCACCATCCTCAACACAAAATCTTTAATTATCTTGTCTGTGCTGATCCAGGTCCACCTCTTGTTCCGGTCAGCCTTGCAGGTCCGGCCAAGTCGCTGCTTCCTCCGGGGTATAAAAAAAACCCACTTTGCTTTTGTGTAGCACCTTCATCTTCGCCGGGTACAGAAGCATGTACTTAATGCCTGCCGCCCGCAACCTCCTCTTGATGGTCATGTAGTTGTATCTCTGCCTTTGCACCAGCATCGTGTAGTCCGGGTATGCCGTGACATTGGTGGATGCTTTTTCAATTGTTCTGCCTTTGCGAAAATATTCCAGGATCGTTTCTCTGTCTCTGTAATTCAAGATCCTTGCGATGATCGGTCTCGGCGGAGCCCAGGCCGTGGCTTCCTCATCAAGGCGCGATGCGCTCGTTCTACCATGATACCCCTGCGGCAGCATGTCTGCCCCTATTTCCTGTAGGATCATGTTCTCCACGTAGTTCGTGGGGTCCTGGCCTTCTTCCCCCTCCGGTAGGCTGACCACCCGTATGTTATTTCTTCTCGCCCTTCCTTCTGCTTCTTCCACCCGATTCTCGAGATTGGCCACCTGTTGTTTCAGCACATGCACTTCCTTTGTATTATTCGCACTGGCGTCCGTGTTGGTCTTAACTGCGCTCTCCAGCCCACTTGTCCTTTCTGCCAATGCTCTAACATCTTGCCTTAACAGTGTGAGTTCAGTTCCTATTGTATCAATCTTAGTCTCCAAGGCTGTTCGTAAATCCGCCATTGCCGACCCCCATTTAGTGCTCAGTTCTGCAATGGCATCCAGAATCTGGTGCTTATCTCCATCTGGGGCAATTTCCACAGGGGTCGCAACTGTGCTCTGTGCTGATGTTGTAGGGGTTCTCTGCGTTTTTGCGAAAACCTCCATTGTGGATTGTTTGGTCTTAGTCCTCGAGCTTTTTATTGACATAGTGTCCCCTTAGCTCGTGTACACTCCAGATCCGTATTTGAATCGTAGCTCCACAGGTTCTCGTGATTGCTGGGGTGCTTTACTTATTGTTTGTATTTATCAAGTCTCCTTGAAATAATAGCTTCATGGACTGTAGCCCCCCACGTAATACTACTAGCCCACAGTGTTTATTAGCACAGCGTCACTACAGAGAGGGATCCGTGCTTGACTATTTTAATCCTGCAAGCATTCCAATCCGCCTCTCTTATATCTTCTGTACAAGTGTCTTGTGCATAAGCAGAACGATTGTTTAATCCACTACCTGTCGTGCACAGTTTGCACTGAGGTCACGGCATCCAAGCCTCCAAGCTCACCAGTCCACTCTATATCATGTGCCTGGATAGGGTCAGCAATAAGGTGTATAGCGCAGACCATCCAGCCTCCTGCCTTTGCCCAGCAGAGCGGCTCCAATGTCACCACTTGCCAGTGAGTTTCTATTCTTATGCAGGGTCTGTATGCTGTTCTGGTGTCTGCACTTCATAGATAGGGCTGCCTGCCTGTGTTGTGAGGGACCCGTGATACCATGGCATAAACGAGTACCACCTCATGTCAATTTCACATTTGAATTCTCTCTCAGCTCTCTGAGAGAACTCGCACTGTAACAATGTATCACTGTGTGCAGTGTCTGTTCTTCATGAAGGGGCTGCCTGCCTGTGTTGTGAGGGACCCGTGATACCACGCCATAATCAATACCACCGTATGTCAGTTTCACGTTGGACTTCTATCTTCGGCTCTCCGTTCCAACTCGCACTGTAACAATGTATCACCGTGTGCTTTCAGAGCACTGCGGCTGCTTTTCTTTCAATTCCATCTCCACTGAGTGTGCTGCCAGTGTTGGTCACTCCTGCGAGCCCCCTGGCTCGTGTTGCTATCCTTGTTGTAGTGCTCCGGTTCCATGGGACTGCAGCGCTGGGCACATCCTTTGTTCTTAGCAGGGCGCCATTTTGGGAGGCTAGCTGTGGGATCTTCACTACTTTCACAAGCTCACAGTTTCTTTAAACAGCTGCTCAGAGTGTCGCGTCCAGGACCGCTGTATGCACCCAATATTCATGTAGCTGCAGCTATAAATCCACGTCTCTCAGCAGGTTTTAAATGCAAATATCGGTCGGATCTCGGTCGGGTCAGCAGGAGCCTGCAGGAACCACGTCTTAGTCCGTGGCCATGTAGCCACGCCCCCGTCCCACAAGTTAGTAGCTATCCATGGTATTGGAAAACGTTATGGCGCTGGAAGCCTCTTACCAAAGCAGCATCTTGTGAAAAGTGAATGCTGCACTTACAGACCCAATTCCGATTGTAATATCACTGATATTATTGACTAGGTGGTGATTTTTTCCCACTCAATAGCAAAAGGAGTTTGCAAGATTGTGAGTTAGAATGTTGCAGTCCTGAGTCTGAAGTTGGGCAATCTTGATTTCCAGGGTTTCCTTTAATAGTTATTGATCCGTTGTTTGCAGAGGACATGGATGGTTAACCCATCTCCGAAGGATGGTTACAATACCTTTTTTATTCTTGCTAAGAAGTGGAAAAAGGGAGGCTTGAAGCAAAGTCTAATGACCCTGATCTCAATAGACGTGTCTGGCATACTCACTCAACAAAAGTGAATTCAACTCACATGTTGCATCTCTGTGGATATCTGCAATGTTTGTAATACAGAAATCGATTCCTCCATGGAATCATGTACTATAGAGAAGCTGGATAAGCTAATAAGGCCTTGATGAGACCAAAAGGAAACTAGCGCTGCTTCCACCTTGGTGGTAATGGGAGAGTTCAATGATGCCTTCACCCAAAAGTGGAAAGGGATTATGGTCGACTTAATTGGGCTACATCTAAGGGGATACAAGAGGGGACATTCCCAGACTCCCATATTACAACACTGTAGTAGGGTAGGACGTTGTTGGCTAAAGGTTATGTGCTCTCATTCCTTGAAAATCTTGAATGGTCGGTGTATAGGATATTTACTTATCAGGCCCTCGTTCAGATCTGGAGTCAAGACTAGTCTCATTGATTATATTATATTTTGGTAAGGACAGAATTCTGGTTACTGTTGGTAAACTTTGAGTTCACCCTTATTTGGAAACCCTTCTCTGGAAACACGTAAAAATACACTTTTTAAAATGTCATGCATGTTTTTCTCACATTATTTTCTTGTTAGTAGTAATATGTGTATCTCTATAATCATTGTTACTACATGGCAATTATCACATTTTTGGCTCACTTGAAAAACAATCAACAAGGGGCACAGGACAACATACCTCCAAAAAACCTATACATGAGGGCTGAATATAAGTTGGTAATCAGAGACAACAAGTGAGAAGCACAGGCTAGAGCTTGGTGTGAAATGATGCCTGCAGTACAATCTGCGATGGTAGAGCATTCTGGCAGATTGTGGCCTGGTGGTAAAGGATTAAATTCCACACCTAGACTGCATATATTTGGTATTCCGACTTCTATTCCCTTTATGGGTTACAAGAAAGAGAACTGAGAAAAAGTAGAAAGGTATTTAGATTGTGAGCAATAATGTTCCCCTTAGAAAAAAGTTCCAGTAGACATTTTCAAACAATGTGAGGAATTAATGGCATCTGTCTCTTTGGGGTCATGAAACCTCTGTTAGTATGTAATTGCATACCTTCCTCTTGGAAAACATCAGAAATAATTAGCATTTGTAAGAATAGGCATGGAAGATTCCCTCGAAAATGATCACTCTATATCCTTAATTGATGGCTGTTAGGGAGTTTTACAAAAGTCCACCTTAGGTAGGACTAGAAAAGACTCACTCTTAGATGTACAGGTTTCCAATTCTTGGATTTGGCCTGAACTACCCAAAAGGTTTGATAGCAGTGGCTGAGCAACCAGGCTTAGTCTAGGAGGGAGGATGGCTGTAGGTTGGCGCACGGGGCTCAGACCATGCAAGAGGGTTCAAAGAAATACTAACACACTTAGTTTATATAAAAATAACATGTATTATTTATACACTAAGGTTAAGGCTGTTAAGCAAGGTAATAACTATTCAAAGTAAAATTGCAGTAAAATAACAATGAAAGGTTATCTCATTTAAATCAACACAGAATAAAAGGTGGCATCCTTTCAATCAAAACAATACAACGTTGTATCCTTTAAATGGCAGTGTAATAAAAGGAGGCAAACTTTAAAATTAAAGTAGGATGAAAGCAATGTTAAAACTCTTGTAACAGGTAAGCAAACTTTAGGACACTCTGGTAACTTAAATTAATCCCTGCTTAACCTGACTTCAGAAGTCCATCCCTTTACTAGGTGTTACACACAGAGTCAAGGGGGGCACTTGGAGTCCAGTGACCAGGGGTTAGGAGGAAGAAAGCAGGTGAGTAGTTGTTGGAGCAAAGTTCAATGAAGAAGTATTCTTGTTTGCATGTAATAGTTTTAGAAATCTACGCCCAATGGGTTGTTGACCCAAAGGGAACCTAGGATGCCATGAGGAAGGGTGCAAGTAGCAGCTTTCCTGCAGCCCTCTCAGTGCACAATATCACGCAGCAAGACCCAGGTAAGTGCCAAAGCATGTCACACTACCTTTTCAGTGGAGAATTCGCTGCAGCAGGTCGAGCCACCAGGTGAGGCGACGGGTGTCCCCGGTTCGGGGTTTCTTCACCCAGAGGCTGAAGAAGATCCTTTGGAAGGAGATGCTGGATGCACTCAAGCAGTGGGATGCCCAGCTCTGGTTTTCCATGGAACAGGTGTGTTGGAGTTTTTCACAGGCTTTGGATGCAAATTGGTTATCATTCGGTAAGGTATGCACCCTTTCTTTTTTTTTATATTGCATTTTATTGAATTTAAACAACAACACAATCAACGAGAACCAAAAGAAAAACAAGATCAAAACATACGCATTTAAGGAACGAATCAGTAAGTGAAGGCATGGTAAGAGTCAATTGGTCTCCATTTGTCGCCCATTCCATCTACAATTTAGTCTTGTGTCTTAGGGCATCATGAAGTTACTGGGATTCCCTCTCCACCCATTTGTCCCAAATCTTAGAAGCTTTGGTAGGGCAGCCTCTTGCTTTATAAACTCTGTGCTCTAACATTGCAAGTGTGTCCATATCGTCTGTCCATTGTGTTTGTTGGGGCCTCTGGGGCTCCTCATTTTTGTGCAATGTTCCGCTTCATCAGTCCTGCGGCCGTGGATAGGAGCAGTCCTTCCAATTTATTCGTAGTGTTCTTGTCAGGAGAACCCAACAACAACACCTTCGGGTCCGGTGTTATATTGCGGCCTAGCACCCCGGATAGTTCATTGCAGCATTTCCCCCAGAAAGTCTGGATCCGCGGACATTCCCAGAGGATGTGTATGAATGTACCAACCTCTCCCCCACATCGGAGGCGGTTCGGGTTTGGGGCTCATTTCCAGCTGTGCATCATAGTTCTTGGGTAGTATATTCTGTGGAGGATTTTTAATTGGACCAAGCGGAGTCTGGCGGAGATAGCAATCTCCCTGGGATGCATTAGGATCTGGATCCAGTCTTCCGGGTCTATGGCTCCCACATCGTCGTCCCATTTGGATTTAAGATGAGGAAGTTCCGGAGTAGCAAAGGAGGACATGGCATTGTATAATATAGAAGTGACTCTAGTAGGGATATGTGTTGGAAGTATATTGCGTTCTATGGGTGTGTACTCGGGAATAGCGGGGTCCAAATGGATGTGTGTCCGTAGGGCGTGAGTCAGTTGAGTATGGTGATAGCGTTCCGTTGCTGGGAGCTGGAATTTCTGCTGCAGTGCTGCAAAGGAGGCGATCTCCCCATCTATCAGGACATCCCCGATCTTTGTGATTCCAGCCTCCTCCCATTTGGGCCATGGACTGAGTTTCCCCAATTCGGCCAGGTTACTATTGTGCCACAGGGGTTGTGCCTTGGTGATCTTGTCTTTCCATCCCACATAGGCGTGGGCCCGTCTCCAGACCCTTGAGACATGTGCTGCCATTGTTTGGGGTGGGGGTCTGTGGAGGGGCTGGTAGAGCAGGTGCAATGGGTCAGTGTCGTGGATGGCTGCAATTTCTGTCTTTATGTGCGGGAGTTCCCTGTCCCTGTGTAGTAGGTCGTTAACCACCGCCAGCTGGGAGGCCCAGTAGTAAGCTCGGAGTCAGGGCACGCCGATACCCCCCTCCCAAACCGATCTCTGGAGTGTAGCCAGTGCAATATGAGGCTGTCTCCCCCCCCCCATATGAGTTCTCTAAGGAGGGAGTCAAGGCGGTCAAATTCGGCGTCCTGAATCTCCAGTGGTGCGTTTTGTAGTACATAGAGGAATCTGGGCAGGGTAATCATCTTAAAGAGGGCGGCTCTACCAATTAGTGTCAGGGGGAGAAGCCTCCAGTGGCGGACATCGTATTTAAAACGGTCCATGATCGGCTGGGGGTTATGGGCTGCGTAGCGCGTCATGTCCTCCGATATCCAAATCCCAAGATACCGGAAGCCGCTTGGTTCCACCTTGTATGGGCATTCCTGGGGGATGGCCTGTGTACCACCCTTTACAGGGAAAAGGATAGATTTGTCCCAGTTGATTCTCAGCCCGCTGAATTCACCGTATCGGATGAGCATTTGCGTTACTATGGGGCAGGTTCGTATCGGGTCACCCAAGTATACCAAGAGATCATCCGCGTACAAAGACGTCCTGTCTTCGTGCCCGTCCGGCCACCTGAATCCCAACCAGTCCTTGCTCTGGCGGAGCCACAGGGCGAGTGTCTCTATCGCGAGGGCGAAGAGAAGGGGGGACAAGGGGCATCCCTGCCGTGTGCCCTTGCCCAGGGGGAAAAGCTCAGAGGTCCACCCATTTACCTTCTCCTCTGCTTGTGGATCTGTGTAGAGAAGTTGTACCCATCCCAGGAAGTTGTCCCCGAATCCCATTCTTCGCATAGTTTCCCAGAGGCTGTCCCAACAAACCGAGTCAAACGCCTTCTCAAAATCTATGGCAAGTAGTGCAAGTGGTTTGTCTATGATAGGGGCCCTTTCCAGCAGTAGGTGGAGGCACCGCAAATTCATACGTGTTGATTTATGTGGCATAAACCCGCATTGGTCCGGGTGGACCAGGGAGGTAATTACCGCTTGCAACCGGTTGGCCAGGATCTTGGCGAGGATTTTAGTTTCGCTATTGAGTAATGAGATAGGCCTATAGGAGGCACATTGCTCGGGTGGTTTACCTGGTTTGGGAATAACGACGATCGTGGCTTTGCACAGGTCCGGCGGGAGAGCGCCTTGGTCGCGGGCCCCGAAGAACATTTTGTGAAGGTATGGTGCCAGTTTCTCCCCACCCAGTTTCTTCCAGGTCTCGACCAGGAAACCATTGTGGCCCGGCGTTTTCCCCGACTGCAATTGGGCTACAGCCTCAGCAATCTCCGCTTCGGTGAGAGCCGAGTCCAGTTGTGCCCTCTGTTGTTCCGATAGGAATGGTAGGGTGATGTTGTCTAGTAGGGAGGGATCCAGAGGGGACACTGGGGCCGCATACAGAGTAGCATAGAAGTCAGCGAAAGCCTGTGCCATATCCCTGTCTGAGTGGCATTTCCCATTCTGTGGGGTTATAATCTCTCTAACGTGGCGTTGACCCTCATCTCTTCTCTCGAGCCAGGCCAGCATTTTTCCAGCTTTGTCCCTGTGTTCATAGACCCTTGCCCTGGAGTCTTGGTGTGCTTGCCTGGCGTTGTCTAGTTCGATATGTCAAAGGCGCTCTCTAGCACCCTTAAGGGATCTGAGAGTCTCCGGGCTTGGGTCACGAACATATTTGGCTTCCCAATCGCCCACATCAGTTTCTGCCTCCAGCAACTTCCGAAGTCGCTCCCTCTTCTTATTTGCTACCCAGGAGATCGCCTCCCCCCTCAGCACCGTTTTGTATGCTTCCCATATCATGACTGGGTCATCGACCATAGAGGTATTAATTTCAAAATATTCATTAGTTACTTCCGTGAGGTGGTCGACAAGATCAGGGGAGCCCAGATAGTAGCTATTCAGCCTCCATGATCTGGGTGGGGTTTCACTTTGTATGTGCAGTACCGCCATGAGGGGTGAGTGGTCTGAGATGCCTCGGGAGAGTAGGTCTGCAGCGGTCGCCCTATGTATATCAGTTCCTGGAAGGAAGAGGTAGTCCAGTCTGGACATGGACCCGTGTGCTCCCGAGTGGAACGAGTAGGCCTCTTCCACAGGGTGGAGATGCCGCCACACATCCCGAAGGCCCAGGGCCGACGCAAATTTTGCTAGTTTGGTGGGAGTGTTCGGGTTGCGGTCCCTGATGTGAGTGCGATCCTTTATATTGCACATGACATCATTAAAATCCCCCCCCCCCAAAATCCACATATCAGGTTGGTGTTTTACCATAAGGATGACCAACTCATCCAGGAGTTCCTCTCCCAGTCCTGGCGGGGAGTACACTGACGCAATGGCCAGTGTTTCTTGTCCCAGTGTTCCTATGGCCACCACATAGCTGCCCCGGGGGTCCTGTTCAACTGTTAGCGATGTGAATGGGACGCGTTTATGTATCAGGATAAGAGTCCCTCTGGATCCCATTGTGTATTCCGCATGTAGGGCCAATCGGTAGTTGGTTCTGCGAAAGAAAGTGCAGCTGGTCCCGGCTAAGTGTGTCTCATTTATCAGGGCGACGTCGGGAGAATGTCTGTTCAAGAATTGCAGAACAAGGCGTCGCTTAATTCCGGACCCCAACCCGTTCACATTCCATGTAATTATTTTGAGAGATCTGGGGCGCTCAGGGGTTGGTGCGTGGGTCAGTGTGGTTACCATTTATTATATACAGTACCAGGTTTGCAGACATTATGGGTTGTTTCATGGAGTTGTTATGTGTCGGGTGTGTTGGGTGGTGTGATTCGTTAATTTTGTGAATGTGTAATAAACGTGTATTAATATTAAAACAAGAACAACATAAACTCGCCCATCACCCCCTCCCTATACTCCACCCCAACACGAAGTACCTGTTGCCCGAACATCGTTGACACTCGGAACTAGAGTGTCAGCTTAAACTTGGGGTCCTGGCTGGCAGGCGAGCAGAGTGGGTCCCCTTGGGTCCGCAGCTCCTACCGCCTTTGAACATTCCGTGGTTCTTAGGGTTCACGTGTTCGGTATTCCGTCGCTTCTTAGTGCTAGTTGGTTTCCCTCGCCTTAGTTGGCGGGGTTTGCCACCTGTTCCAGGATCGCTAGTTCCTGGGTGTCTGGGTGCCCCCCGGGAGGGGAACGACACGCCCCAGGCCGAGCGGTCTCCTTCCCCGATCCGTCGTTCTTGCCATCCAGTCGCCTTCAATGTGCGCTTCTGCCCATCTCCAGGCCTCCTTCGGATCTGTGAAATGAACTGTGGTTTCCTTGTGGTGGATCTTGAGTTGGGCCGGAAACAGCAGTCCGTATCTTACTTTCATGTGGAATAGTTGCCTCTTCAGCGGTTCAAACGACTGTCTCGCACTCTGCACCTCCCGGGTGTAATCAGGGAAAAAGGCGATTCGGGAGCCGTTATGGGTGATTGTACCCTTGGAGCGAGCCATTTGAAGGAGTGCATCTCTGTCCCGATAGTTAAGGAATCTGGCTATGATCGTTCTGGGCGGTGCGCCTGGTATAGGCCTGCCCAATGGCATTCTGTGAGCTCTCTCCACCGAGAAGAACTTAGAGGAGGGGGGAGGCACATAGATGTCCACCAACCATTGTTCCAAGAAGAGCTCCATGCTGGGACCTTCCTCCCCCTCCGGGAGGCCGAGGATGCATATATTGTTGCGGCGCAATCTTCCTTCCCCCTCATCCACACGGGCCTCTAACATTTTCAGACGATTTAGTGTCTGTGAGAGTTGTTGATTGATGCCTCTAATGTTATCTTCAGTCCCCGAGATGCGTTGTTCCGCCTCCCCCGTACGAGCGGAGAGTTTCTGCAAGTCATGGCGCAGAAAGGAGAAATCCGCCGTTATACTGTCAATTTTCATCTCCATCGAGGAGCGGGAATTGGCAATGGCGGCCATCATGTCTCTCAGGGAGAGGGCGGTCTCGTCCTCGGGGGGGGGTGTCTGTGGCGTGTGGGACTGTGAGGCCTGGGCCTGTGCCACCGCAAATTGATCCATCTTGCTTTGCGTAGAGGCTTTTTTCAATTTGTCTTTGCCCATCCTTGGAGAGAGGTAGTTTCGCCAGTTTCGTGGTGGTATTTAGTCCTAGTGGCTGTGGGTTTCGCGGGATTGTGTGCACCCGGGAGGACCCGAGCCGCGCTGTGGATTGGGTAGTTCAGCGTGTGCCGCGGCAGTCCCGGTCAGACGAGTTCTTCATCCGAAGTCTCCCACAGGTGTGGCTCGGAGAGGGGCTTCCACCTCGGGTTTACCGGTGTGTGGGTTCGGGCTGGTGCCTGGGGGCACTCACCAGGCTCGCTGGATGTCGCGGTAAGGGAGTCTTCCCGGCTCGGCAGTCGAGCCGCAGGGCCTCCGAGTGGCGGGGCCACGTTCCCGCACAGGGTTGACTCCTCGTGGGCCAGCTCTCTACCCCGTCCCTGCTGTTACCACGGGGCAGAGATGGTCTGGCGTTTTCTGTCAAGTCTGCTTGCAGTACCGTCGCTCCCCGCAGCCCGACAGGCCCCGAACTGCACTACGCGCTGGCGGCTGCCATCTTGGGAGCGCGGGAGCCCTCTCCGCTTCGCTCTTCACTCGCCTCGGGTTCGCTCTTGGGGCTCCGGTTTTTCCTGAATTTTGCATCCGATGGTGCCCCAGTGCATCAGCTATCGATGCAGGTATCCGAAGTGTGTAAAACTCTCAGGAATCAGGCTATAAAACACAGGATATTTGCAGCGGCCACGGAGCCGATCGAACTCACGTCTGCTCCATTGCGCTGCTGGCCACGCCCCCCGGTATGGACCCTTTCTTGGTCCTTGTCTCAGTTGATGGGAATTTCAGGAGTGGGATCCAGTCATTGGAGGATGCCTGCCAAGTTTCAGGTGAAACTTACCTTCGGCAGATGTTGCACTGCAAAATGGCAAAGGACCCTGGGTATTGGTGAATTGCAGACCATGAAGGTGGCAGCTCTTCCAGGGATTGCTCAAATTGAAGTTTGTCGTGGGACTGGTTGATCCCACCAGTCCAGGGGAGGAAGTCATCCATTTTGGGTCTTCTCTGTCATCCAGAATTTGAGGTCGGGATGCAGTGGTTACTCAGCTGGCACTGGTGGTCGCTGGAAGTTGCTGCAGGGTTTCTTCTTCCTCTTCTCTTTTGGATCTTCAATCCACTGGTCGACTCTTAGGTTTAGTTCCAAGACCCTCACCTTTTATGGTGAATAACTGGCTAAACCCACGAATCATGCCAGTCCCCCATTTGGAAATGGTTCCAAGCAGGCACACTGTATAACAAAGACCAGGGGAGTTTCTGACTCCTCCCTCACTACCTGTCCTTTCAGGCACTCAGAGTCTTGGGAGGGTTTCCCAGGGAACCTCACCGAAGACAAAAGTCCCACACCCACCTAGGTAGAAGACGGCCTCACAAAGGACAAGTCATCTAGAGACAGCGAGAAAAAATGACAGCCACCATTTTAAGGTAATGGTGTATCCTGTTGCAGCTGTGAAGACAGCCGGCAACCAAAGTTCACAATAGTTGGTAGAAAAATATCCACAGTCACCAACCACTCAGATAACTTGCCACTGTAACTAGAAAGCTACAGGATTAAGTGGACAAATCGATACATTGTGTTCCCACAGCACTACATATAAGGTGGGGTGTGCTGAATCCGCTAAATAGAGGTCAGGGTGGATAAGAAGGACCCCCCTGTCCTGATAGAATGTTATCACAGAAAGGTAAAAAGAAAAGCTCAAGCAGCTTCCCAACAACACTGCACAGAAAGTGCTGTCTGCTGCAATCACATAACGTTGGAGGAAAGTATAACTCCAAAAGAGTGTATCCAAAAGAGATACAGAGGTTCCCAAAAACAGAATAAAAACCTGAGTGAGTGTAGAAAAGGGGTCCCACTCAATCAGCAGGGTCAGATAACAAACCAGGAGTCCAGCAAAACGTACTCTAAAAATGGCATAGGGAAATCTTTGGAAAAAGCAGAGGCGGTTGGGATACTTAGCGAGGCCCACACCAGTTTTAGGATAAAGCCTAGCTCTTATGGGTCAGTGCTTCTGACTTTATTTAATATGAAAGTACCACACTCTGAAGTACACTCAACCATCACATGAATACGTCAATCACAATATCTCATATCCAACTACAGTGTAAGCATATATACATAGTACGTATAGGCTCATGGCAAGCAATAAACCTCCACAACGAACATAGCAGGCTATTTCATGACTGATACAATGCATCATCCCACAAAGTTATATATGCATAAGAAAAGTAGACCCTGTTATACATATTGTTTGTCTACGGATGCCGGCTGTTGTCGTTGCGGCCAGCCCTGCACACATCAAAACACTGACAACCCTGTTAAACATAAACCCACAGGAGGATAATGGCCGTTGTTGTGGCAGCCCGCCCTACTCACTCAACCCGCAGACCACTCACTGTACAGAAACACATATCAGCCCCCTGGGGCTCCTTCGCCTTGACTGGTGCACTCAGGCTACCCGTATACTGCTCTTGACAGTCTGATGGTAGCTGGTACTTTACCAAAGAAAAGTAGCAGGATAGCGCTCAGGGCACATAATATGCACTGTGTTCCCGTACTTACACCCTGCATTGGCTGCACACCTAGAGGACCCATACTGGTAGCCCATCTTGTGTCAAAGATCTAAGGGGATTGCCGATATAGCACGTCCAAATGTTCTTGAAATGGGGATTCACAAGCTCATGGACAACAACCTGCTAATTACAACCAAAAGATGTATTTAAGCGAGCATGCCCTGTCCAATCTAGAGATAATGCAGCCTTTACAGATGACCTTAGCACCAACTACCTCAAAGAGGACTGCACATTAAGACTTGCCCAGGTACATCTTTAGAAGATCTGTGAAGGTTAGATGGATTGAAGGGTGAGCTATGTGCTGAACCCAGATAGATCTGGGAGGAGACATTTTGGGCGGTACCTTATAATGTTATCCTGTCTATTGCGCTAGAAGATATATGATGGTAATCTATTCATTGCAATTAGAAGATCTATAAATCAGCCACTGTAACTCATAATGATATATGCAGGTATCCTTGATACTGCACTGGAAGATGCCTGGTGGTAGCCTATTATGGAACTTAGAAGAAATAGAGTAAGACTATAAGGGTAACCTGTGCATTGCACTAGAAAATCATATGACTCTAGATCTTAAGGCAGTCTGGCTTTCATGCTTAGAAGATGGTATAAGATAGCCAGTCAATTTGAGGATAGCCTGTCTATAGTGCCTAAAATAGCATATGAGGGTAGTTTGTCTTCTTCTCCCAGACAACCGGATCACCCAGCGAGGTCAAAGATACGCTCCATCTGAGCTTAAGGTGTGCATAAACGCACCACTTCGGTGGACATCTGCCCCAATATATTGTGCATAGAAGCCTCAGCGAAAGTTTCCTTGATGTCCTGAAGAACAGTTTGTCACTTGTGATAGCAGACCTATGGGAATAACCTGCAGTTAGTAAAAAGCCCTTGGGGAAATCAAAGGAAAGATAATGGGACTCAAGCTATTGCATAATGTAGAGCAGCACAGTGTACTTTCCTTGTACTTGTTGAACAAGTACAGATGGGGAACCTGGAAGGTATTTGGCAGCAGGTGTGCCAGGAAATGCTAGAATCGTATTTATGCAGTTAAGGTGTGATTGCCTCCCATTGGGATATTTGACGTCAAAAACAGAAAGGGCAAACAAAGGACTGTGAATGAAATAACGTGACATTAGAGAAAGTATTCCACTTCCTATTCCTCTGAAAAAGGCGTAGTTGTTGGAGAATTAGGAAACTCATCCTTATGATGAAAATTGTAAAGCAGAAAAGTTTATCTACCAAAATACTAGAAAATGTTGATGCTGTTACTTCCTGCTTGTTATGCCTGCATAGGACGGGGATAAATTACAGAAATTAAAGTTTATGGATGGATTTGTTGAAGACCCCCCAGTAGAAGAATTTTTAGGATGTTTAGCAATTGGAAGCAATGAGGACAATATTGTGTATAAGTTTCCTATGAATTTGCTATTTAATGAATGTATTACTGTAATCCGTATTTTTTTTTATATTAAGTACTAGCAAAAAGTATCCATTCTCTGAACAGGTTCTGAAGACAGACAAGACAACACTCATCAATTGTTGAAAATCAATGATCCTGTAGGTCGATGTTCCGATTCGCTTATCGCTTGATGTGCTTTGCACTCTGAAATAAACTGCACTGAGAATGGGCCTGTGTGGCTGGCTGACATACCCCGGAGCAGACATTGGGTGGCGACGAGAGTTGGTGTGCTTCTGCATACTGGGACCTTCTGTGCTCTCTCCGCACCTGCCGCTTCACCCTGGCATGGTGCAGTTTGTTGCAGTGCATTGCAGTGCAAATATCTCGGGAACCGTGCATCATAGGGCCTTGAAACATGGTTTTCTAGGTCCCAAAGTGTTGTTCCTCTTGCCGAGACCGGTCCTTCTACAACCACATTGATGTTTCACCAATTTCAGGCAACCATCTTGTTTGTGAAGGTGCTAAATTCCAGGGAAATGGGTGGGGTGTCCAAATGTCATGTAGTCAGTAATGTCCGGAGGGTCCTAAAGGTAACTATGCAAAATGTGGTCCAGATTGGTGAAACGGTGTGCAATCGTATAAGGGGCAACAGTTCGCAAAGCCACAAACCCACAAACAAATTCAGAGTTTTGCTGGAATCCAGGGAAAGGGTTGGGGTGTCCAAATGTCATGTAGCCAGCTATGTCCGGAGAGTCCTAACAGGTAACTATACAAATGTTGGTGCAGATTGGTGAAACAGTGTGGAATTGTATAAGGTACATGCTTCGCCACAAACCTAGCCACAAACGCACACATTTTCACTTCTATAAATATAGATGGTTGTTCTCGCTTGTATTCATAAATTGTGATTGGCTTTTTTCTAAAAGCAAAACGATTGGATTGACTGGCTGGAAATATTAACGCACATCCAATTAACTAAATCGCCAGCAACTACTGACATTTAATCATTTATATTGAAGGTGCACCCTCAGGAAATCTCTCGCCACCCTGGCCCCATGCAAATCCAAAAATGGGCTTCAGTGCTGCATCTTCATGGTGGTCAAATGGCACATGCAGGGCTTTCACTTTTCTGCGAGATGGGAGCAAACAGGATAGACCTATCCCACACATTGGATTGACAAAGGGAGGCAAGGGTGGGGATTTGATGGCATATGGTTGGTTTTATATAGCAATTAGGAAATGGGGTAGGCACTGCTTGTTTCTACTTATTCACTTTTCTACAGTCAATTGTGGGGACTCACCCTTGAGCCTAGGCACTAGGTTCTGAAACAATATCCATACAATAGGGCTGAACAACTTCCAACCCTGGGTGAGCTCGCTCTCACTCCCCTCAACGGGTTTCAATTCATTCTCATTAGTAATTTGTATTTCTTCATTAAGTAATCCACCATTTTTGTTATAATATTTCCAATATTTCAATTGTTTATTTATTCCTAACCAATCAGTGTTTCAAAATTATTGCCAATGCATTTCGGACATCCGTCCATCATCAGGGCTATCAACACTATTTGTTATCAATCAATGATATTTACAACACCATGACCCATTCCCAATGATTCACCCAAACGTGAAATCGTAAAGTAAATGCATGCACATACCAGGTTAAAGTTGTGTTCTATCATGGCGTTCACATCAATATAACAAGTCAAAAAAATACAAAAACATCCATTATAGATCATTGTTAAACCTCATTTCACAATATAATATCATAATTTACTTAACGCTTTTCTACCTGTTTGGCTTTTCGTCCCCAGAGTATATATTCACCTCTGTTACCGGTATCCTTATCTAGCGCGTATCCTCTGAAACAGATATTTATATATATGTGTATATAACTACTTCCATATCTGTGGTCCCCCTCCTTCAGTATTCCCACTTAACCTCCTCTTCCGTTGTGCTTACCTCTACTCTCCTACTCTCCGTACGCGACAGCTATTCAAAAAAAGCTGCCGCCACTCGTACTAGCATTTATCAACACTACTCATTCCCGCGCATGCGCGCCGCTGCGTGCAATGCCGTGATGCGTTTCACTAATCTCCTCCGCGCATGCGCGAATGTGTCTTTTCAACACTGTCTATTATTTCACTGAGCTCACTGTTAGGCAGTGGTTAGCTGCCTTACGTCCCACAGGGAAATTAACCCCTGCGGGATATACTGTGAACTCCAACATTAGACACATTATTGCAATTGGCTCCATTATTAAGTAGTGTTAAACTACCTTAAGTTCCACAGCACATAAATTCCAGCATTTTTATCAGTCATGATTTTTCTTTACATTTAACAAATCTTTCTTATGTAGCACACATATTTTTCATCATAGAAAACACATAAAATTCAACTCCTCATTAATGCCCCCTGGTCTCAGGGAGTCAAGCCGGTCGATCCAAAACGATTCCTGTTGATTCAATCTTCTTCCCAAATCCTCATGTGCGTTGTTCTGTCTAATGACCTCCAAGACTTGAATCCTCATCTGGCTGATGTTATGCTTCATTGTGTTCCAATGTCTGGCTACTGCTGAATTCGGATTGTTATTCCGAATACACGATCTATGTTCGTTCCATCGCAACTTACCAGGTCTCTTAGATTGTCCAACATAGTAGATGCCACACGGACATTTAATACTGTATACTATGTTCAAAGTATCACATGTTGCATATCCCTTAAGTTTTATTTTTTCACCTGTACGAGGGTGATCAACTGTATCCCCTTTTGTTATAAAATCACAATTACTGCAATGCAAGCAGGGATATGTTCCTTTTCTCAATGTGTCCAATGCTCTCTTTTCAGGTCTTGTTTTAACCAATCTATCTCTCAAGTTTGCACTCCTCTTGTACGCAAAAGGTGGTAATTCCCTGAACAAATGTTCAACTCGCATGTCATTAGTCAGTGTACTCCAGTTCTTCTTAATTACACTCTTTATCTTGTTGCTTTGTACTGAGTAACATGACACATATACAATATTTGGTTCCTTCTTTTCTCTCCTTGTGCCACTTACTGTAGATTCCATCACTCGTTCTTTAGCAGATTCTATCTCCGCTGGTTTATACCCTCTTGCTTCAAACCTCCTCCCCATGTTCTCAATTTCTACCACACATGTTCTTGGGTCATTGATAATCCTTTTAACTCTCATCATTTGACCGAAGGGCAAATTTCTAATTAGACTCGGTTGGTGAAAACTTAGTCGATGAAGTAAATTATTTCGATCTGTTTCTTTTCTGTGGATGCCGGTCAAAAATTTATTGTTGTGAATACGTATTTCTACATCTAGGAAGTGAATTCGTGTTCTTGAAGTTTCTTTTGTGAATTGTATACGTTGATCAATGTTGTTGAGATAGGTAAAAAAATCATTAAAAGATTCCTCTGGGCCATTCCATATTCCAAAGATATCATCTATAAATCTGACCCACATTTTTATATAATTTCTCCATACTGCATGATCAAGTACATATTCCTTTTCAAATTTGTGCATGAAAGTATTTGCATATGTGGGAGCCATTGAGGCCCCCATCGCTGTCCCAGATTTCTGAATAAAAAATTTATTTCTATATTGAAAATATGAATTTTCAGACATGAACTGTAATAATACCAAAATGAATTCCTTCATAGCTTTCAAATCACCTTCTTGGAGGAGTAACCATTCTATTGCTTCTAGACCCAGGTTATGTGGAATAGAAGTGTAAAGGCTCTTCACGTCAATTGTAAACATTATTGAGGTTTCTGTAAATACATTTTTCTCCAATGTTTCCAAAAAATGATTAGTGTCTTTAATGTAGGTATCTGTCTTTTGTATCAATGGTTGCAAAAACTGGTCAATATATTGGCCCAATGGCTGTTGTACACTGTCTACTCCAGAGACTATCGGTCTGCCTGGTGGTTTTGTGAAACTTTTATGTATTTTGGGTAGCGTGTAGAAGTTCGGTATTCTTGGATATTTATTTGTGAGAAAAGATCGTGTTTTTGCACTTATCCATTCTAATTCCTCTGCTTTCCCCAGAAGTTCTTCTAAATTCTTCATTATCTCAATAGTTGGGTCATTATCTAGCTCAGAATATACATCCGTGTTTCTGAGCTGATTCATACATTCGTCATGATAATCTTGACTGTTCATTATTACAAGTGCTCCTCCTTTATCCGCTGGGCGTATAGTTATCTTGTCGTCGCCATATAAATCTTTCAATAACTTAAACTCATTTGGTTTCAAATTTCCATATCCCTTCCGTTTGAATGACACTTTCTTAAGATCTTTGAGTACTTGTCGATGAAAAATATCGATGGATGGTACATTTATGGGTGGCATAAAATTACTTTTCTTTCTAAACTCTTGTAGTTCCTCTGGGTCTTGTTCTTTAAGTTGTGATGTATCGAGTTCATCAAAAAACACTTTTAATTTTAATTTTCTCACCAATTTAAATAAATCAATCTTAGTCTCAAATAAATCAAATCAAAGATCTTAAGAAAGTGTCATTCAAACGGAAGGGATATGGAAATTTGAAACCAAATGAGTTTAAGTTATTGAAAGATTTATATGGAGACGACAAGATAACTATACGCCCAGCGGATAAAGGAGGAGCACTTGTAATAATGAACAGTCAAGATTATCATGACGAATGTATGAATCAGCTCAGAAACACGGATGTATATTCTGAGCTAGATAATGACCCAACTATTGAGATAATGAAGAATTTAGAAGAACTTCTGGGGAAAGCAGAGGAATTAGAATGGATAAGTGCAAAAACACGATCTTTTCTCACAAATAAATATCCAAGAATACCGAACTTCTACACGCTACCCAAAATACATAAAAGTTTCACAAAACCACCAGGCAGACCGATAGTCTCTGGAGTAGACAGTGTACTACAGCCATTGGGCCAATATATTGACCAGTTTTTGCAACCATTGATACAAAAGACAGATACCTACATTAAAGACACTAATCATTTTTTGGAAACATTGGAGAAAAATGTATTTACAGAAACCTCAATAATGTTTACAATTGACGTGAAGAGCCTTTACACTTCTATTCCACATAACCTGGGTCTAGAAGCAATAGAATGGTTACTCCTCCAAGAAGGTGATTTGAAAGCTATGAAGGAATTCATTTTGGTATTATTACAGTTCATATCTGAAAATTCATATTTTCAATATAGAAATAAATTTTTTATTCAGAAATCTGGGACAGCGATGGGGGCCTCAATGGCTCCCACATATGCAAATACGTTCATGCACAAATTTGAAAAGGAATATGTACTTGATCATGCAGTATGGAGAAATTATATAAAAATGTGGGTCAGATTTATAGATGATATCTTTGGAATATGGAATGGCCCAGAGGAATCTTTTAATGATTTTTTTACCTATCTCAACAACATTGATCAACGTATACAATTCACAAAAGAAACTTCAAGAACACGAATTCACTTCCTAGATGTAGAAATACGTATTCACAACAATAAATTTTTGACCGGCATCCACAGAAAAGAAACAGATCGAAATAATTTACTTCATCGACTAAGTTTTCACCAACCGAGTCTAATTAGAAATTTGCCCTTCGGTCAAATGATGAGAGTTAAAAGGATTGTCAATGACCCAAGAACATGTGTGGTAGAAATTGAGAACATGGGGAGGAGGTTTGAAGCAAGAGGGTATAAACCAGCGGAGATAGAATCTGCTAAAGAACGAGTGATGGAATCTACAGTAAGTGGCACAAGGAGAGAAAAGAAGGAACCAAATATTGTATATGTGTCATGTTACTCAGTACAAAGCAACAAGATAAAGAGTGTAATTAAGAAGAACTGGAGTACACTGACTAATGACATGCGAGTTGAACATTTGTTCAGGGAATTACCAACTTTTGCGTACAAGAGGAGTGCAAACTTGAGAGATAGATTGGTTAAAACAAGACCTGAAAAGAGAGCATTGGACACATTGAGAAAAGGAACATATCCCTGCTTGCATTGCAGTAATTGTAATTTTATAACAAAAGGGGATACAGTTGATCACCCTCGTACAGGTGAAAAAATAAAACTTAAGGGATATGCAACATGTGATACTTTGAACATAGTATACAGTATTAAATGTCCGTGTGGCATCTACTATGTTGGACAATCTAAGAGACCTGGTAAGTTGCGATGGAACGAACATAGATCGTGTATTCGGAATAACAATCCGAATTCGGCAGTAGCCAGACATTGGAACACAATGAAGCATAACATCAGCCAGATGAGGATTCAAGTCTTGGAGGTCATTAGACAGAACAACGCACATGAGGATTTGGGAAGAAGATTGAATCAACAGGAATCGTTTTGGATCGACCGGCTTGACTCCCTTAGACCAGGGGGCATTAATGAGGAGTTGAATTTTATGTGTTTTCTATGATGAAAAATATGTGTGCTACATAAGAAAGATTTGTTAAATGTAAAGAAAAATCATGACTGATAAAAATGCTGGAATTTATGTGCTGTGGAACTTAAGGTAGTTTAACACTACTTAATAATGGAGCCAATTGCAATAATGTGTCTAATGTTGGAGTTCACAGTATATCCCGCAGGGGTTAATTTCCCTGTGGGACGTAAGGCAGCTAACCACTGCCTAACAGTGAGCTCAGTGAAATAATAGACAGTGTTGAAAAGACACATTCGCGCATGCGCGGAGGAGATTAGTGAAACGCATCACGGCATTGCACGCAGCGGCGCACATGCGCGGGAATGAGTAGTGTTGATAAATGCTAGTACGAGTGGCGGCAGCTTTTTTTGAATAGCTGTCGCGTACGGAGAGTAGGAGAGTAGAGGTAAGCACAACGGAAGAGGAGGTTAAGTGGGAATACTGAAGGAGGGGGACCACAGATATGGAAGTAGTTATATACACATATATATAAATATCTGTTTCAGAGGATACGCGCTAGATAAGGATACCGGTAACAGAGGTGAATATATACTCTGGGGACGAAAAGCCAAACAGGTAGAAAAGCGTTAAGTAAATTATGATATTATATTGTGAAATGAGGTTTAACAATGATCTATAATGGATGTTTTTGTATTTTTTTGACTTGTTATATTGATGTGAACGCCATGATGGAACACAACTTTAACCTGGTATGTGCATGCATTTACTTTACGATTTCACGTTTGGGTGAATCATTGGGAATGGGTCATGGTGTTGTAAATATCATTGATTGATAACAAATAGTGTTGATAGCCCTGATGATGGACGGATGTCCGAAATGCATTGGCAATAATTTTGAAACACTGATTGGTTAGGAATAAATAAACAATTGAAATATTGGAAATATTATAACAAAAATGGTGGATTACTTAATGAAGAAATACAAATTACTAATGAGAATGAATTGAAACCCGTTGAGGGGAGTGAGAGCGAGCTCACCCAGGGTTGGAAGTTGTTCAGCCCTATTGTATGGTTTTATATAGCACACATGTAGCCGTAAAGCAATCAGCCTTATCTGCCCATTCCTGTTGATTTCATCTGTATAATATTCGAAAAGCCCATCCTTTTATGACCTTCAAAGCCACTCAGCTACCGGTGTCTGCCCTAATCTTCTCAAGACTCTTCTACTGTGCTTCTGCACTCTTTGAGTTCCTCTGTCTCGTCTAGCTCCTTTGAAATCTGTATTTAATGCTTCTATTACTGTCCTCTGTCTGCTTGCTCGTGATTCTATCTCCTCTTCCTTGACTAATCTTGGATGGCTCTCTTTTCATCACTGTTTAAAATTTAATTTACTATGTTTAGTTTTTTAAGCTCTCCATGGTCTTGCTCCCCCCTATCTTTCCTCTCTTGTTGCATTCTACCTTCTGTCTCGCCCACTTCGTTCTGCTTCTCATCATCTCCTTATAATTCCTTGTCCCCCCGTGCTCAATCTTGTTTTTGGTCTTTCGCTCTTTTAGCACCCTTGAAATGGAACACTCTCCCACTCTCTCTCTGGTCTATCACTATTTATTTAGCCTTTCGGGTCTCGCTGCGATCCTACCTTCTCTCGTCTGGTTAACGTAGGTTACTGCAACCACAGAAATATTCTGTGTTTTAAATGTTAATTCATTATTTGTACTATGCTTGTTCTTATGTTCAGTGCTTTGGTGTAAGGCACTATATAAAACCAAATAAAATACAAAATACAAATACAATTAAGCAATGTATAAGCAGGAGATACAATTATTGGATTGGGCTACTTAATAATGATTCGAATTCTCCAGTACCAACTCTCTGTTTAGCGTAATGCTTGACACACAGAGGACCGGTGGCTGATCTCTTTCTTCAGCTGGCTCCCTCCTATGGAACAGCCTCCCCCTTCCTCTTTGTCTTGAGACGGACCACCTCAAATTCTGGAAGCTCCTCAAGACTTTCATTTTCACCTCCTCCTTCCCTTCCCCCCTCCGCTGCTAATCTCACAGTCGCTGTGATTGGTGAACAGGGTCCTTATGTGTCCTTCGGGGCCCTGGCCTCCCACACCCAATCGCCTCAGCCTCTGCCCTTACACAGCACATGCCTTGGCACTTACTGGCCTTCGCCACTGTAGACCTTTTACTCATCTACTTTTACAGTTGACTTCCCTAGCACATCCCACACTGGCCACATACACCTGCTGCTCACTCACGAGCACGGGTAGTCCAGCACTTATCCCCCTCTCCCTCTTCCCCCTGCACTTGCACACACTGAATGCTCACCAGGACTAGTAGGTTTGTCTTTATCCTCCAGTGTATTAATTGTTTCTATCCCATGTTCCCTCCCTGTTGGCCTGTGGGCGCTTTGAGAAACAATGTCCTTGTTGTATAAGCACCTAATAAATAAATGCACAATAAAGGATAATCTATTAAAGGTACACCTGAAAGGGCATTGAGCGAGAAGCTAAAAGACAGTAGATACAGGCTAAGGAGGGAGAGGACACTGTTGTTTTACATTTCCTTGAGGGATCTGCAGCTGTGCTCCGGCTAAAGTTATATTTCTGTGAATTTCACCCACAGTGTCTGCTAGATGCAGTGCTAGAAGTGTGCCGGGGCCTGCCGGGGCTGGCCCCCGTCAGTGCCCAGAAAGTGGGGTGAGCCGGGGCCCTGCTGGGGCCCCCCGGTCCCACACACCATTGGCGGGACGCATTATCCTGCCGCGGCCACAGCCGCAATAGGAAATGCGGGCGCCATTATGTCAGGCAAGCTG
The DNA here is from genome assembly GCF_040938575.1 of Ambystoma mexicanum. Lineage (NCBI taxonomy): Eukaryota > Metazoa > Chordata > Amphibia > Caudata > Ambystomatidae > Ambystoma > Ambystoma mexicanum. Next base: position 942,958,029 of record NC_090939.1, read on the forward strand.
ACAGAAGTGCCAGCCAGCCACAGCGACGCTGAGGCTGGCTGGCACTTCTGTCAGTCAGTGTAACTTCCCCTGATGACCCCTCATCAGGGTCATCAGAGGAAGTTACTGTCCCTTTGTTTGCCCTCCCCAGGTCACTGACCCTCACGAACCCATGGGCTCCATGATCTAATATGCAGATTAGATCACGGAGCCCACAGGTTCCCAGAGGGTGAAAGGCGCCTCGGGCTCAGTGATCTCTGCTCAGAGCAGATGGATCACAGAGCCCGAGGCGTCTATCTCCATCGAAAAAGCTTTATAAAAGATGCCTTGTTGAATTGTGTATGTTTCAAGCCATCTGTTATAAACGTAGAAATATTTCTATGTTTATAACAGACGGCTTGAAACGTACACAATTCAAGGCATCTTTTATAAAGCTTTGTCCACGGACAAAGCCACCTTGGGTTTTGTCCGTCATCAACGCTTTATAAAAGATGCCTTGAAATACAAACATGCTACAAATGTCTATGTTTAAAAAGGTGGCTTGAAAAGTACACAAACCATAGTAAGGTAAGCACACAAGTGTGAGTAACTTACCTATGGTTTGTGCAATTTTCAAGCCACCTTTTATATACATAGAAATAGTAACATTGCTATGTTTATAAAAGATTGCTTGAAAAGTACACAAACCATAGTAGTACGCATACATATAAATGCTCACTTACATTTATATATTTGTTTATGCACCTTACTATGATTTGTGCACTTTTAGGCTACGCCCACAATGAAAGCCACGCCCCCAAGCGAGGGCCCCCCTCAATTTCGTACCCCACTTAAAGCACTGGCTAGATGTATTCCCATGTTTCATTCAATTATATTTTACTTTGCAATTGCACTTAGCCCCTTTTGGAGCTCCAACAATTGTGTGCAGTGCTCTGATGCCCGACTAGGCCGAGCCACACTTAAATAAACTCAAAATAAACACATTAAAAAAAAATACGGACTAGGTTAGGATGACTAGCAATGTGATACCACGAGGTCACAAACGGTCACATGATTCCACTTATGCACTTTCAGTATCTGTTCAGAAATCTCGTGCTCCTGAGTCGCTTTCAAGGTTAAACATGTCTCACTGCGCACGGGTTAAAGAGTTAAAGATGTTGACGAGACTATTGACTGCTTCGCTTTGAAGTCTGCAGAGATCTGCAAATGGCCGGTTTTTCCTGGGTGAAACAGGGAAGTGCTTTCGTAGCGACACCAGCGCCACTGACAACCAGACGGAGGAAAATAGCCGAGAGGCAGCGTGCAAGACAGAAGTCAAGTTTCGTTTCCTGAACTGGATAAGTCCGGCCGAACCCAGCATTTCCCACTCACTACAGACGCTTTTTCGTGTACACCTGCTCAGTAAACACAGGGTAAACTCGTGCATGAAGACTACCACCACTTGGTCTCTCAGACCAATCATGTAACACCCCACAGTCATGCACCCAGTGTTCGACTCTCTTTCCTCTGCTATCTACTCTACACAAAATCTCTTTCCCCTGCAGCAGTTACCCTATTGACCCCACCGTTTTCAATGTGTTATTTTTTCTAAATTCACAATCTCCACCTGTGCTCTTTGTGATCTCTCTCCCTGCAGCATTTATCCCCCATAGATATCAACTAGACTGATGTAAACTGGGTCAGTTTTTAGTTTTACTATCAGTTGGTGCTTAAGCACCACCTATAAGCCAAAGCTCTTGCAATGGAGTACAGATAGGAGGGAGCAGTGCTTTTAGTGGACTGGGGCCTGCTGGGGCCATGCCCCGGCAATCTCCTAAAAGTGGGGTTGAGCCAGGGCCCCCCGTCCCACTACAACATTGGCAGGAAACATCCCATTGCGCTGCACCCGCGACCGGAGATGCGACCGCCATTAGGTCAGGTAAACTGACAGAAGTGCCAGCCAGCCACAACGTCACTGTAGCTGGCTGGCACTTCTGTCAGTCACTGTAACTGCCTCTGGTGACCCCTCCCTCTGGTGACCCCTCCTGTGAGGGGTCACCAGAGGGAGTTACTGTGCCTTTGTTTCCCCCAGGGTCGCCAAGGCGTCTTTAACCCTCGGCGAACCTGGGGACTCCTCAACATATTTCGAGTTTTATAAAAGATGGATTGAATTGTGCACTTTTCAAGCCATCTTTTATAAACATGGAAATGTTTAACAAAGATGGCTTGAAAAGTACACAAACCATAAGGTACGCACACAAATATATAAATGCTATATATTTGTGTGTGTACCTTACTATGGTTTATGTACTTTTCAAGCCATCTTGAAGTACACAAACCATAGTAAAGCACGCAAACAAATATATAAATGTAAGCATTTATACATTTATGTGCGTACCTTACTATGGTTTGTGTAGTATGCAAACCATCTTTTATAAACATAGAAATATGTCACATATTTCTATGTTTATAAAAGATGGCTTGCATACTATATAAACCATAGTAAGGTACGCATACAAATATATAAATGTTTGCGTACCTTACTATGGTTTGTGTACGTTTTTAAGGCCACGTCCATCCCACAAGCCACGCCCCAAAAATGAGCCCCCCCCTCGATTTCTTACTCTACTTAAAGCCTTGGGAGTGAGGTACTCATGCCATTTCCCAGCTGTTGCCATCTTATGGCCAGGTTGTACAGTTATGGTAGTGCACGGCAAATGCTTATCCCATGCCTACACAAATACACAACTGTTGGCTTTCCCAATGCTGGTTATTCTTTGCATTATGGTAGTTGCAGTTTTGTTTTTCTCCTCAAGTATCAAGATTTTAAGTCCATTTGTTAATTGTCAATTTTCTCTATGAAAAAATGCAAACAAACCATTTGCAAACACCCTGCATCTAGAATTAAAGAACTCTCCAAACCCTGTATCACTGAAGAAGCAGAATACAAATCCCCAATCCACCCAGTCAATTGCCTTCTCTGCATTTAACGACAACAAGATGGATGGGGCTCCAGCAAACCTATTCTTCCTATAGTAAATGTGCAATCTTCCTAACATTGTCAAAGGCTTGTCTGCCTTTTATAAACCCAGATTGATTGGGTTGAATCGGTATATTCTCAAGGTGATTAGTCAAGTTTAGGGGAGCAATTTATTTGTCTGACCCGCAAAGCTATGAAATCGAACCAGAGCTCCTGAATTAGTTCTTTAGGTGTGTGAGGGGATCAAGTAGAGCTCCTACACAGGGGCGTTGCTAGGGGCGGTTTAAGGGGTTATAGCCCCTGATCTTTTGGTTGTAGCCCCGGATAGAATCTCAGGAGCTACAGCCAAAAGACTAGCTAGCCCCCAGTCCCAACAGTTCCGACATCAGCGTAGCCCCGGGTCTTTTCCAGACCTAGCAACTCCCCTGCTGCTACATATTGATTACAATCCCATTTGCACACGATAGGTTGTTAGGCTTTAATGATCGAATAGCCTTTATAACTTCTTTTAGAATTTGAGGTTCCAGTTTACCACTTTGTTCATCTGTTAGTTTTTAGACGTCTAGATTCTCTAGGCGTTTCCCATCTACTGGTCATCTGATTGCTCCTTGATCAGTGGACACAGCACCCAGTTCTCTAATCGTCTGAGATAGTAGGTCATAGTCGACTGAAGTTTCCTCAATGCCTACAGGGCCACCCAGCTAGTTTTTGGGTGAGAACCAGGGGTGCAACTAGATCCCAAATTCAGGGGGTGGTCTAGGTTCTTATGCTTGAAATTTTTGGGGACGAGGGGTGTCCTTCAGAGACAGTTATATAGACTTTCTTACTTGCATGGGGTCCTTTTCCCGTTCTCCCAAAGAAGGTTTGTGTGAACTAGTTTCATATGAGCTGCAAATAGCCTATTATAAAGCATATTGAGCCAGAGACATTGCACAAACCAAAATAGGATTTAAAGGCAACTTCCACATTTTTATTTCTATCTGTCTCTATGCCAATCTGTGTTTTGTTGTGATGTGTTGTTGCTTTCTCGGTTGCCAGCTTATGGTGTCTGCCCAGCTGTATTGTGTATGATCCCATGCACATGTAGGTAGCACTGCGGTGACCGTGTCTTTTGAGGTAGAGTATTAAGTCTTAAAGTCAGTGGCGAGTTATAGGGGGGGGGTGGGCTTGACAACTGGCTACACATTGTGACCTCTGAATTTTCACCCTGGAATAGTATAACTTGACATATCATGTCTGACAATGTACACGGACCCGAAGAAGGTGAAGGCGAGGCCAGGCCCTATTGTTAACTAAAACGCGCCAACAGGCAGCAAGTTGTTAATTCTGGCCCGTTTGAATTTACTTTCCCTGCTTAAAAGGACGAGCCGGCTGAAGGTGTCACACAAATGCCAATGCCACATGCAGGCGGAGGAGGACCTGGCTCACTTCCTCCTGATTCGTCCGCAATACCATAAGGAAAGGAAGTCATGGTTAAAACCATACTTCCAAGGCCACCATTTAGTTGTGTGAAGGGAGCTATGTCGGCTATACTTACCTCTGAGGATACTCACATTTTATACAACCTGAGTTTATAAGCTGAGTTGCAAAACTGAGATTGAATGTCATGCATGGTATAGGACAAGAGAGGCCATGAGTATCTAATTGCCAATCCCAGCTATATCTCAAGCGGTCATGGCGGGGCACTGGCTAAAGTTTTCCATAAGCAATAATCGCGCCTGGTTTAAACCTCGAGCTACGCTACTGCCACTGTGCAAATGGATATCTGTTCTGAGCCAAAGCTTTTCTTTTAATTGTACCCATAGGGGCAGCGGGCAAATATTTTAACTGGGTTTTATTCTCTAATTTACGATTGTTAGTGTGTATGTTTTTTTACTGTTAATGTAGAAATCCCCTCCAAAAAACTCTTTTGACTTGACTTAGCGTGACATAGCCTAATATTGCACAGTGTACGGCGTCAACGCGTAGAAGGGCATCGCAAAGGGTTTCACTCCTCCTGTTGGTCAGAGCTCTTCAATGCCCAAAGATTCTGTTGACCAGCAGCTTCACAGGAAGAACATAATATTATGTCTGCTACAGTCAGTCCACTAGTCTAGAAACTCTGGTGCCCTGACTGGCTAGGGCTAATGCGTATCCTCTGGTCAGTGCCCTGACTGGCTAGGGCTAATGCGTATCCTCTGGTCAGTGCCCTGACTGGCTAGGGCTAATGCGTATCCTCTGGTCAGTGCCCTGACTGGCTAGGGCTAATGCGTATCCTCTGGTCAGTGCCCTGACTGGCTAGGGCTAATGCGTATCCTCTGGTCAGTGCCCTGACTGGCTAGGGCTAATGCGTATCCTCTGGTCAGTGCCCTGAATGGCTAGGGCTAATGCGTATCCTCTGGTCAGAGCCCTGACTGGCTAGGGCTAATGCATATCCTCTGGTCAGTGCCCTGACTGGCTAGGGCTAATGCGTATCCTCTGGTCAAGTCAAGTGGCATGGGGCTCGGGCAGGGTTGATGCTACAATAATCAATTCTATTCAATAGCCTAGTTTGCCGCATACAGAGGGCACAAAGGGATAACATTTTGTCCTTAAAAACATGAATTCTGCTCCATTGTATGAGCGCCAGGCGGGCTGATGGATTCTTTTTAATGGGGTAGGACGTAAGCATTTCCCAGTAATAAGCATGAGTGGCCGAGCGAAGCGAGAGAGCCCGAAATAGCCAAGGGGTGTTCAGGGAGAGGGTAAAAAATGTCAGTACATTTGAAGTGAAAAATTGGGTAAAAGACCGAACAATTTACACCTGGCTATGAATGGTGACATATGAAAAAATAGAATCGATGCCAGGTCTCCAACAGTACAGGGCAGCGTTATTGAACACACTTTCAGGAGGCCGTGCCCACAATATATGCCAGCCTTTCCACTGTAAAAAGAACACTCTCATGATGACTTTGTCCAATAAGATGTTAGCAGGGTGCAACATTTCCACTCGCATCTCGCAATTGCCGAGTGGAAATTGGTTTGGGGGCGAGTAGAAATACCAAAGCCTGGCAGTGCACGGTGAATACATATTAATTTTCCCCCTCCTCCCTCAACTCTGCCTTGCTCAATCATGAGAAAGAAGGTGCGCTGATCCCCCCCCCCGCCAGAGGTCTGACCGCACTCCTGGCGTGCCCTTTTTCAGCCAACCCACGACTGTGCACAGCTGTGCCGGCCCTAAGCAGCCCACACAACGTGAAACATTTTATTCACCTTTTGTTTGGTTCATTGAAATGCATACCTGGCCATTACGTTGGATCAGTGCAAGTACTTTATCGAGTCAGCAAGTAATGTTCTTGGTCGTTAAGCCTTACGCTCCAGTGTACATGCATCAAATGCTGGGAGCACCCCAAATCTGGCGTATTTGTAGGTAGCGCAGGCATTTGTGCATATCTCCCGGGATGTCCGTGTATGTGAACCTCAAGCTAAGGGGCACTGAAGTGGAACACAGGGCTTTGAGCAGGGCGGCAGCTGGCAGTGTTCAGCTTCAAATGGGTTTACTTGTCCTGCTTTGCGCGTTGTTATCCCAGTGGCAACTACAGAGGTAGTGGACCCATAAACTGCCCCATCACACCTCCATACAGCTCATACGTCTCACCTGGATCCAGTAGAAGCCACTCGATAACCCGGCAAACAGGAACTATCACAGGCAATGCTTTTCTGCGTCCCACTTATAATTAATGTTTTAGGAGACATTATCAAGATTGGTTGTTGCTTAGGAAAAAATCCTGATTTCTAGTTACGTTGTGGTATACATTTAAGTTACACTACCTAGTGCTCGCTTCACTTCAGCAAAGTATGTAATGAAGGTTCGCCCGTCGTGAGAAGGTTAGGTTGGTTTGTGCACTTGAAGCTTACAGTTCCTGGTGGACCTGTTAGGAGCCTGCATAGAACGTGGACTTTTGAGATAAGGGGCATAATGGGAAAATGTTAGGCAGTAAAGTGTGACGTCGTCAAAGCCAATGTCCTTGTCACGTGGAAGAAGACACAGGGCGCATGGGAAAGGGGAGGGGCGGGGAATGGGGTGGGCAGTTACAGTTTAGAGTTGCTGGAATAAAGAAGCACGTTACTTTACTCCACTTGAGTCTGCCTCCTCTTTATTGTGTATTAAGAAGAGGGAGGCTGTGTGGGAGACATCTGGTAGGACCACGTCGGGTCCAACTCGACATTGCCGATGAGGCGGGTCGACCGACGCGTGTCAGGTCCCTGCTCTGCAGACATGCAGCCAAGTGGAATCTTCAAAGGAGAGTCGCGGGAAGGAGGAATCGTGGGTGCGGAAGCCCCACTGGCCCTGCCTCTGTCCCTCACAAGGCGCGAACGCAGCACCCACAGCGAGTGAGCTCTGTAAGAGGATCCTGTGGGTGCGGCAGTCCCGCCAGCCCTGCCTCACCTCCTGGGTGCTAAGGAAGGCACAAGAAGAAGGAAAAGGCAGTCTGGTCACGGAGCCAGGACCTGGATACACACAGGTGGGCGCTGTCAAGCCGGCAGCTGGAGCCTGCACGTGAGGCTCAAGGAAAGCCATCCAAAGAATCAACACGAAGCTCAGGGCGCAAAAACAAGGTTAGTCAAACCAGTGGGGCCCCACATACTGATCACAACACCAGCCCAGCAGGCACATGTTACAAAACTGATAGAGAGGAAAAAAAAGGCACTGCATAGTCCACCCCACAGCCAGTGCTAGAGTCCTCAAAGGACACAGCTAACAGCCAACAACCAAAATGTCAGAAGAAGACAATATAACAGTGCTCCTCACTCCAGCAGCGGTTTGGCCCTCAAGAATACAAGACAGTCTTATCACACAATTACCCACACACTTTGATCTGCCAGAAACGAGCAGTTTGGCCCCCCCGATGGAAGAGATGGATCAGGGATTTCAAAGTGTACGTAAAGGCCATCGACCACTGAAGGAAGACAAAAAACACAGCCTCCTCACATTATCCATAGGCCCCAACGTAAGATACCTATACCAATCTCAAGACAGCCCTCACAGAATATTTCACGCTGCATACCAACATAGATTACGAAAGGCCCATCTTTCACACCACCACACAAATAAAAGGAGAATGAATGGACACATTTGTCATGCGACTACGACTTAAGCTAAAACATTGTGACTTTAACAACTACTCGAATGATGAAGCACTAAGGTCACAGAATATAGCCTGATGCGAGTGCGCCGACTTCAGAAAGAGATTATTACAGAAGCCTTGTTCTCTGGAAAAAATACTGCACCTTGCACATTCAGACGCAGCAATGGTGTCTCAGGTGGAGGGGCTAAGTGACATAAAAATCTCTCATGGGAAATTCGAGAACATACACAAACTACACTTGACACAAGCAAGCAAAGGAAACTGTGAACCCTTCTTCTACACGTGCGGATATGAATTTCCCCACGAGGACGCCTGCCACGCCAACGGTCAACAGTGCCCAGCATGTGGAGATGACAACCATTTCAAAGCGGTATGCCACATGTACTGCAGTGAATCAAGAGGGGAAGGCAACAGAGGAAAACCTTCACAAGGCAGAGAGAGACAAACACAAAGTCCCCCAAGGACGTCATACCAACCCTTCAAGCTCCCTCATTGAGGACAGAGAAGAAAGGAAGCCACAGGATAGAACGTTGAGAGAATGGAGATCAAGCAAATCCACATAATTCAGATCCAGGAGAAGACCCAAAAGATATGTGCAATACCTCGTTGAGCAGTCAGAAACAGACGGTAGGTCCAGTGCATCATCTGAAGAAGTCTCTAGGAGAAAGGAAAGACCCTGAGAAGAGCCAAAGAAGAGAGGATACCTAAATGCACTAAGCAACCCAACAGAAAAAGAACAGAGCCCAGTTCTACTCCTCCAGATAAACGAAATGGCGGCTGAATTCCTAGTGGACACTGGAGCGACCATAAATATCATAAGCGAAGAGGTCTTCAACAGCCTACCCCATGCTCCGCGTCTTTGACCAGCAGAGGTACACATCTATCCCTATGGATCAAAAACACCACTACCCTGCAGAGGATACTTTATGGCACTATGCAGGTACAAGGCCAAACAAAGAGAATACCCATACATGTTCTAGAAGCAGCAACGGACAGTGGCTGCATCCTGAGCTTTCAAGCCGCAATTGATATGGGCCTCATACACATGCTCTACAGACCGATGGCACACAAATATCTGGACCCATCCTCAAAAATAGAACAACTTTTCCCATCATTATTCAAGGGTTTAGACAAACTCAAAAACCGACAGATTGCCCTACACATTGACCCACTAGTACCACCAGTTGCTCAACACTACAGTGGAATTCCAGTAAACATACAAAGACAGGTGGAGGAAGAACTATACAAGCTACTAGAGGCAGACATCATAGAACCGGCTGAAGGCCCTACACCGTGGGTATCACCCATTGTCCCAGTACCAAAGAAGGACTCTTCTGACATCCAAATATGCATGGACATGTGACGGCCAAAAGAAGCAATACTAAGGGAACGTCATCAAGCCCCCTGCATCACTGATATGGTGCACCTACTGAACGGTGATATGGTATTCTCAAAATTGGACCTTGACAAGGGATACCACCAACTTGAACTGAGCAAGAATTCACAATACATATCCACGTTTGTCACCCACTTAGGACTTTACAGATACAAACGCCTCAGTTTTGGTGTGTCCTCAGCCGCTGAAATTTTGCAAGCAGAAATACTTAACATCATAAAACATCTCCCCAACAGCTTGAACTACAGTTATGATATCCTAATTTTCAGACTTGATCAAGAACAGCATGACAATACTCTCACCCGTGTATGCATGGCACTGGAAGAAGCCCACCTCACACTAAACAAAGAAAAATGTGAGTTCAGAAAACACACCGTTCGATTGTTTGGACACTTGTTCTCAGCACAGGGCATGACCCCAGATCCTGAGAAAGTAACCACGCTAACCAAGGTGGAACCACCTATAAATGTTTCAGACTTGCAATCCTTCTTTGGGCTTGGTAGCTACTGCACTCAATATATTCAAGACTTTGTGTCCGTAAGTGAACCCCTCCGAGCACTCACAGAGCAGCAAACAATCTTTGAGTGGACAGGGGAGTGCCACCAGGCATTTAAGAAAATCAAACAGAGAATAGCGGATGGCAAAAACATGGCATACTTCAACACCACGCGGGAAACAGAACTGATTGTTGATGCAAGCCCTGTGGGATTGGGCACCATGCGAATATAGATTGACACAAAAATCAACAGCACATGCGACATCCTCTCCTTTGCCAGCAGGAGCCTATCAAAGACAGAGCAAGCCTACTCTCAAGCAGAAAAAGAGGGCCTTGCTGTGGTATGGGCGTGTGGGCACTTTCATCTTTTCCTATACAGGAAATCAGTCAAAGTGGTCACAGACCACCAGGCTTTACTCTTCATATATTGAAACCCCCAATCAAAAATGCCCCCCAGGATTGCCAGATGGCACTAAGGCTCCAAGATTACAGTTTTCGTATCATCCATCGCCCAGGGAAGGACAGCTATCCAGCAGACCTTCTGTCACAGTATCCTCACAAGGAGTCCTAGCTCACACCCTCCATAGCGGACCAATACATACACTACATAGTGCACGAGAAGACACCAAGAGATCTAAGTCCCAATCACATTGTGCAAGAGACTAAAAATGACATGGGATTACATGTTACCTTCAGATGCCTGGAGACGGGACGATGGAAACAAGCAAAGCAGACAAGAGAAATCACAAACACCGAAACTCAGCAGGGCATAAGCAACCTGGTGGCTGTAAGAGAAGATTTAGCCCAAACCGAGGATGGACTACTATTGAAAGGAACCAAGATAGTGATCCCGCGGACTCTACAAAAAAAGGTTCTAGAACTAGCATGTGAAGGACACTGGAGCATTATGTCCACCAAAAGGATGCTACAACAGTAGGTATGGTTCCCTCAGCTTGACTCCCAAGTAGAAGAATTGCTCAAGCAATGCCCCACATGTGCAGTCATCAACCCCATCACCCGCCCCGAGCCACTGCACATGATGGACCTGCCCGAAAAGGCCTGGGACGAGATTGCCATAGATTTCTTTGGACCTCTAGAAAGGGGGAATACATATTTGTGGCCATAGATGAATATTCCTGATCTACAGCTGTTACCATCCACGTCAGCCTACCACACCATTCATGCGCTAGACAGGATGTTTACCGCCTACAGAATACCCTGAGTAGTGAAATCAGACAATGGTCCTCCTTTTACAGGTCAAGATTTCACGATTTGCACAGAAGAATGAAACCACTCTAGCCACAAGCCAATTGCACGGTAGAACACTTTATGAGCAACATCAAAAGAAATGTACGGATCCCACGACTAATGGGTGAACACGTGCAGAAGGCTCTATATCAACTACTGCAGGTCTACCGCACACACCTCACAGCACAACTGGGAAAACACCATCTGAGGTGATGTTTGAAAGAAACATACACACAAGAATACTGCATGTTTCGAGCATGGACGAGAGATATAAGGGAGATGCTGAGATGAGGGAACATGATGAAAAAGCATGGAAAACATTAAAAGGAGAGCAGCTGAGAACAAAAGAGCCCAGGAAAATGATCTTGAACTACGAGATATTGTGATAGTGCTCCAGCCGCAAACCAGGAAGCATGTGCCTGCGTTTGACAAAGAACCAATGACTGTAACACATGTGAAAGGATCTCTTGTCTCAGCTGAAAAAGAAAGAAGAGGAATAACTCGAAATTCTTCACATTTCAAAACGATGCCAGGGATCATCACATCCAGTTCATCGGCTGCAGAAGCAGAACTCCAACTGTGGGACCCTTCCTATGAGGGCGACGGTGAAGGCTCCAGTGAAGAGCAGACATTCTTGCCTGAAAGAGAGAGAGAGATAGAGAAACATCCAACTCTGCACTTGACGGAGAGGCCACAGGGGGCCAGAAATCGACCCCAGAGACTCATAGAAGAAATTACCTAAAGCAGGACGTTGTGTTACGTAAAGGGGGGGTGACGTTGTCGAAGCCAATGTCCTTGTCACGTGGAAGAGGACACAGGCTCATGGGAAAGGGGAGGGGCGGGGAAGGAGGTGGGCAGTTAGAGTTTGGAGTTGCAGGAATAAAGAAGCACATTACATTCCTCCTCTTGTGTCTGCCTCCTATTTATTGTGTATTAAGGAGAGGGAGGCCGTGTGGGAAACATCTGGTAGGACCCCATCGGGCCCACCTCGACAGAAAGGAGCAAAAAATAACCTTGCTCCCTCCCTCTCTATGCACACATACATGAGCAAACACAGATCTCTGTGGCGTAGGACGCCAAGCAGTGATGAGAGCCTCCCTGACCCTCTGAACTTCACTGGCCTCCCACTTCTTAACCAAAGCTCAGGACATCCTGTCCTCACTCTCCTCTACTCCCCTCCGCCCCCAGCTCTCAGGCCTCCCTTGGCCCCCCTCTCCCCTCCTACTTTCCTCTTTCTCACCCAAAGCACTGGATGAGGTCTCTAAACATGTCCTCTCTATCAAAGTTTCCTCCAAACAGGTGCTCCCCTGCTCTTCCAGAACCATCAATGACAACATTGCCTCCCTTGCACCAGTATTGGCCGATTTCTGTAATCACTCCTTTGCAACTGGCTCCTTCCCACTACCCTTCAAGCACTCCTTTGTGCATTCTCGCCTCAAAAAGCCCTCTGCCGACCCCTCCTGCCCTGCTAACTACTGCGCTATCTCCATTACCCTGTTCCTGGGCACACTCTTGAAGTCATCTTGGTCATCTTCCAGCTGATCTAACACAGTGAATTCACTTCAGAGCAGTCAGAGGCACGGAAACTGCTCTACTGAACACCCGTGAAACTTGCTCTCAAATTTCGATTCCAACTCTCCATCCGTTCTTATCCTTCTGGATCTTTCCTCTGCCTTTGACAGAGTCAATCATGCCAATCTGAGCAATCAGCTCTGCAACACCCTTGGAATCATGGGCTTGGCACTTGACTGGTTGACTTCATTCCTCTCTAACTGTCCTTTTCTCTCCCCAATCACATTATCTACCTGTGATGTCCATCAAGGCTCTATCCTCTCAATGTGGCTCTTCAACATCTACCTTGCTCCTCTGGCCCACCTGATCTCCTCCTTCTCTCCTCACTTGCAGATGACATTCAGCTCACCTTGAAGTGTCCCTCTTCTCTCTCCTCTTCCTCCTCTCTCATCCCTGAAAAAACCTTGGTGTCATCTTTGACTCCTCTCTCTCCTTCTCTCCTCACATCGCGGAAGGCCCACTATTAGCTGCGACTCCTGAGGCATTCTCCCTTTTCTCATCTTCCTCCAGAGCTCAGGGCCTCTCTAGGCTGGACTACTGCAACAGTGCGCTCTGAGGCCTTTGGACATGTATCGCCATACAAAAATTAAAATAAACAAATAACAGCCTCTTCCTCAATTATCATTTATCCTCCTTTCACCCCTTCAACTAATTCAGAATAGGACTGCAAGACTTATTCTTGACCTCAAGCCCAGGGACTGGATCTCTCCAGCACTAAAATCTCTCCACTGGCTCCGGGTCGATGCTAGGATCAAATTCAAGACCATCTGCATCATTCACAAGGCTTTCTGGGGCTTGGAACACCGCTACCTCCAACTCTCTCTCTAAATACCTCCCTGCTAGAGCCCTTTGCTCTTCTAGCTCCCACTCTCTGCAGATCAGTTGCTTCTCTAAGCAGAGAGTGGGGGGCAGAACTCTCTCCTCCGCAGGAGCCTCCCTCTGGAATGTTCTCCCTGCCCTTCTCAAGCTTGAGCCGGACCTCCTTAAGTTACAGAAGCTCCTCAAGAGCCACCTTTTGTCTTCTTCCTTCCCTCTCCCCCTCCCCTGCTAACGCCCCTCTCCGCTGCAGTGACTGGCTGCCTGGTTCCCTCTGAGTTCTACAGGGGACCAGTCCACCCCCTCCCAGTCCAACTGCCTCCTTGCACTTAGCATGTGGACCCTCACCCCCTGCACCCCTTGCAATTCCCTTGCACTTGCCCCCTGGCCTCCCCTTAGCACTTGCCTAGGCCCTGTGGCTCTCTGTCATGGCCACATGCCCCAGAACACAAAGACCACACCATCTAGTAATGGGGGCAATGGGTCACTTGACTCACTTATGGCCCTTTGGGACCCATAAACACAGGGGCCCTGGCTGGACTCAATCCTGGCGCCTTTGGCACCAGGCTCATATAGAGCTGTGAGAAGGAACACTTTATTTCAGTGCAGGAGTGCTTTTATTTTACAAGAACTTTCCAGGAGCTGAAAGCCTTTATTCCAGAGAACATCCTCATGTGCTGACTCATCAGGTGTGGCAGGGTGTGGTAGGTACGCTGAACCTGGTGGGCCTGGCTTCAGAAGCTCAGCTATATAAGCTGCTCCATCCTTAAGGCTGGTGCTTCGTGTTACTGTGCACTCGCATGCAACGTGACGCTCACCGCTGCTTGGACCAGTTTACTTACCTTTGAAACCAGGCGTTCTCCTGCATACTCACCTCCAGGAAACCGGTGCTTCATCGCTTCACCTGCAGACTCATCTCCTGACATCCAGTGATCTTGATTCTGACGCTGCAGCACCGCGCTCCGCTTCCACGAACTCGGACCCTGTGAAGAAGAAGAAAGACAAGGTCAGAACATCCGTCCTAGGGCCGCGCCGCATTTGAACCCCGCGCACCCCCTAGTTAACAACTTACAAGCTACTGTACCGCTGCAGCTTCATTCTTCGTTCCCTCCAGCTGCCGCCTCAAGCTCCACAGCTTCTGCCGGGCCGGCAACATCACCTGCAAGGGAAGAAAGCAAAAGAGCAAACATCAAAAGCAGAACGGACAGCAATACAAGGCACTGAACTTTACAATACAACAAAAACAGACGAGGAAAGACAAAGGCAAACAGGAACACTTACCTGAAGTATAGTGGCTTAGTCGCAGCAGGACTGGACTACCACGTGCAAGGGACCAGTGAAGGAACTTGGTCCATATCATACAAATGCCTCTGCCAGAAGCAGCAGGACGGAGTGCTCACCAAAACTAATCAACAGGTGAGCTTTCCAGGGACAGCGCATCCCACAGGTACCACAGTTTGGGAGAAGGGGTTTGGAAGGGGATCAGGCGCACAAGCTGGCTTACTAATGCCCCCTATTCTCCACGCAGGAGCAGTTCTGAGCAGCATCACCTATTACCACCAGTCACCACATAAGCGCAGAGGGCGAAGTCAGACCCGAGCGACCTCACCCCAATGCCTCTGCCGAGACCAGGTGAGCGTAACACTCTCTCCCTCCTCTCCACCACTCCTCCTTTTTCACTTGCCCTCTCAGCTCTTTACCCTGTCCTTCCCTTCCCACCCTAGCACTTCACATTCACGCAGACTGGCACACTGCCCCACTCTTCCTCGCACTTCTTGTTACTGCACTTGCACGATCCGAATGTCACAAGGCCTAGTAGGACTGTTATTGTTACATTTCTCCCTTGCCCCCCTTTTTGTTTTGTGACACCTTGAAACACCATTTGTTGTATAGGCACCTTACAAATATCCAATAAATAAATAAAGTGCACTGGGCACAGTGCCAGACTTTTGTGTGAGGAATGTTTCCATGCTGCCTTTCTTCTGAGATGAGTGGCTTAGAACTGTGCCAGGATTAGTCTGGGCACATATCCTTACTACTGCAGTAAGGAATAGATAGATGCCAACCTTTCAGAGTAGGCTCAAGGATCAGCTATGTGTTGACAAAATCCAAAAATGTGCATAGCACCCCTCACCACGAGACATGCATAATAAAGGTTTGGACCATTTCATTGATTTGAGTGAGTGTGGGCGCGTTAGGTAAGCAATAGATGACTTTCAGATTCAGATGCTGTTTGAGAATATGCACAGCTGTGTAAATATCAAAATGTAAATAAAAAATTGTATATAAATTCAAATGGCAGCTTAAAGCATTTCATTGCTAGCAATTGCATTCATATGCGTACGTTTATTGGCAATTGAAATCATGATGGGGTGTTATACTAACCATTAGGGTCTCAGGCCTTTTCTGAATGCCTCCTTTAGAGAAGTGTACCACTTCCAATTGTGTTAGACAAGACACAGTAAGAACATAATTTGACGTGAATCACACAAATCAGTTAAGTGGTGAAGGTGGGATGTGAGCCCAGTCTGCAATTTGGAAACGTAGACATCTTGTCTGCTCTAGTTCCTACACATGTCTTTTAGTTCATGTTTGGTTTTCAAGGGCCAAAATATCACCCAGTTTTAAAGGACCTGAAATTCACATGATAAACCAACGTGACACATATAATTCCTTAAAACATAGTAGCAAAAACAGTTGCTTCCTTAGTCTCCCTATTCAAATTAGAAACCTACAAGTCCCAGAATGGAAGGTAATGTGAGCTTAAAACTTGAAGATAATGCTTTCCCTGCTTTGCTCTGCCATTCAGTTGCTAGTTTTCTATTTTCCAACTGACTTGCTAATTTTGTAATTTCCCACATTTGCTGTTAAAGCTGCATTTCTATGAAAACCATAAAATGACTCATTTATTTCACTCTTCTTTTCATTTGTTTCTCCCACAGAATTAGTGAGGATAGAGCACATTCTACCAATCCACACGCCCTACCAGAAGCCACTATGCCAACCAACTCTGGGTCCCATGCATAAAAAGAGCGAATGCCGGAGGCATCAGCTTCCCATACATAGCTCCCAAGCTCTGGAATGCACTGCCCCGTCCTCTCAGAGCGGAATCCTCTCTACTGGTTTTCCGCGAAACCCTCAAAACTACACTATTGTATAAACCTACAACACACCTTCTCGACTACTTCACAGACTTCACACCTACACATACAACTGCATTCCCGCTTTGTACCTCCAATTGAACTATTGAATTTCCAATTTCTATGTAACTTAAATTTCTATGTAAACTGCTAATTTCTATGTAACTTCGAAGATTTCTTGTAACCAGACACGCTGATGTGTAACAGCGCCACGATGCCCTCGGGCTGATATGCGCTTTAGAAATACAAATAAATAAATAGTTTAAAACATCTTGATTTCAAATCCATTTGAAGGAACAGGCAGATAATTCAACATTGGCTGATGAGAGACTGTGCCAGACAGTGTTCAGCTTAGTTATTAATTTTGTGCAGCAAAAGGTATTTTTTGTCAGTCGTGAAATATACATCTTGTGTGCAGACTATCAGAGTTAAAATCAATATGAGGCAAACCAAATTAAACTGTTTTGCTAAAGAAAAATCTCAGTTCACGGAAACATAGCCTGACTTCCAAGAGAATGACGCGGAAGAGAGTACGTGTGATTTTATGATGGCTGATGCAGAGCCTGGCCATAATGTGCAACCTGTTGAAGACTGTTTCAATAAAAAGGAAACTGAGAATCATGGCAAGAGTTTCAAAAAAAGGAATTTGGATCTACTGTGGCTCAAACAGTTTGAGCTTACTCCGAAAATACCAAGACAGTAACCTGTAAACAGTGCTCTCTGTTTCCTCAAAGCACCGATTCCAAATGGATAGAACGCATAAAAGCTCCTTAAGAGGGGGACCTTCACATGGCATGAGAGAAACCAAAAACACAAGGACAATATTTATAGAAAAAAAAAACAAATCTGTCTTTCAACAAAGTCCATTAGCTTTTTGTGTGAAAAGGATGGATTCTGTTATGTTTCAACACGACTCCCCTTTTTGACATTGCGTACTACATAGCAAAGTCTGAAAAGCCATTTAAAGATTTCCCTGATTTACTCACTTTGGCCACCAAACGTGATGTTCCGTTCCTCCAGAAGTATGGGAAAGACATGCAGTGCAAACAGTTTGTACACTTCATTGCAAAAGTAATTAGAGAAAATCTCTTAGTGGACATCATGAATTCATCCTTCACCAGTATTATTATTGATGGATCAAAAGACTGCACTTCTATTGAGCATGCAAATATGTATGCCTGTTACATTTTTGAGGGACAGATAAAGGAAGACATCTTGGGCACAATTACTCTAGCTAATTGTTATTTTGATGGTCTGACTGCATTTTTGGATAGCCTGAAATTAGATTATAGAGGGAAATTGTGGATTGCTGTTTTAGGAACAGATGGGGCGGCAAGTATGGTGGGGCATGCATCGGGATTGGTAGTTCAGATGAAAGGCATATGCCCTCAGCTCATTAGCATCCAATACATAGCACAACACCGATTACAACTCGCTATATCGGATGTTTGCAAAGAAATTGTTTCTTTGCAGGTTTTTGATGAGGTGGTTAGAAAAGTGTTTAAATATTACCGTGGCTCAGCCAAACGTTTGCACCAGTTGCAAGAGACTGCAAAGGTTTTAACAGAAGAAATATTGAAGTTCAAAGACATCCACATAGTGCGCTGGTTGGTGAGTAAAGTTGAAGCTTTGCATACTTTGCTCCACAATTGGGTAACTGTGGTTACGCACTTTGAACAAATCACAACTCAAAGATCAAGGGATTCAGCCACATTGAGGGGTATATTGAAGGACCTCAAGCAGCTCACGTTTGTTAAACATTTACATTTTCTGCTGTATTTTTATGGGAAGCTGAAACCTTTATTGGAAGAGTTTCAAAACAAAGAATGAATGATCTGCCATGTAAATGTAAGATGGAGCATTGCATTAAAATGGTGAAGGATATGTCTAAAGATAAAGGAAGGCATGATCAAGACTTTTTAGGCAAAGATACTGCTGGCAAAACATTTCATGGGCTGCAACTGACCTCGATTGAGAAATCTGAAAATTAATTTCAGGCTATTTGACAGTCAGTATTGGATAATGCAGTAAAATACTTAAGCAATAGGCCCTGGGACGCAGGGGCATTACCGAGTCAGGTAAAGCCATGGGGCCCATAGTTTTCCCTTTGCATAGCTGCCATTCAAAATCAATGTAAACAAAAACAATGGCCGCCAGGGAAAGGGAGACAGGACTACATGTAGTCCCTTCTCCCTTTCCATGGCGGCCATTAAAAAACAACTAAAAATGTAAACAAAAAAATGGCTTCCATGTAAAGGAGAGAAGGGACTACGTGTAGTCCCTTCTTTTCCATGATGGCCTGTGAGGATCGGGAGCGGAGGCGCTGGGGACAGAAGTGTTCCCAGCGCATTCACTCCTGAAAAAGGACCAACAAAGAAGGTAAATGGGGTTGGGAGGGCAGGGAGGAGATTGTTTGGAGGGGGGAGAGGGAGAAAACCCATACCTGAATCCCCGGCACGGGGAGGATGACAGCCGCCAGCCATGTGGTGGCTCGGAGCAGGGATTACCCTGTTCCGACCCTCCTCATTGATTGAAGGGCTGCCCTACTCCCCCACCGGGGATATGAAGGATCTTGAAGATTTGAGGGATTCTGCGCTCGGTAAAGCCCCGGTGAGGGCCAATCAGATTGCGTGTAACAATCTGATTGTTTCTCCCCGGGTACTAATTAGAAGTGCGTCTTTCATCAGTATCCTCCCAGGTAGGGCGGTATCTCGACATATTTGACAGCCTATGCTGGCCAGACAAGTCAAAAATTCTTAAGTATGAAGTTAAGGATTTGAGTATAATCAGGTGCCATATATATTCCACTACCTTTGATAACAAAATGGACCTTCTGCAAGCTGAGTGGGCTAAATGAAGCTCTCGCTCCCAAATGGAATGTCTTTGAAAGAGTCCTGTAAACAAGTAGATGAACACAAAGAGTGGTTCCCAACATTACGTCCACTAATAGATTTCTGTTCAGTTCTGCCCCCTTCAACAGCTTTGTGTAAACGTGGTTTCAGCTACCAAAACAGGATAAAGACAAATTATTGCTCCGAATTGGCCGTAGAGACTTTGCATGACCTACTGATGATTGCTGTTAATGGCCCACCACTCAAAGAATTCAATCCAAGCAAAGCCATTGACAAGTGGTACTTTACAGCAGCAAAGACCCGTTATACAGTACTGGGGACTGCACATCCACAGTAATTGGGGTACTGGGGTACTTTGCTGGCATTTTGTCTAGGCTGAAGGCTGATGCACTTTTCAGTTTTGCCTCATGCCCCGCCATTGATAGCTTCCACTAACAGACTTCCTTTTGATAATACAAAAAAAGCCAACAGAGTTCTGTGACTCAAGGATGACAGAGCAGAAAGAACAGGATAAAAGCTGCACAACTGGCCTCAGAATAAAGAAGCTGAAAGAGGTTAGAGAGAAAGACTGGTTTCCCTTCAAGTGTGCACATGTTGGTGCACTTTTCTCTTATGCTTAAGGCAGCCAACCAATCCGACATTAATGACTTCAAGTAATAGGGAAACATTTGAAGGAACATCCCCCAGGCCCAGTGTTCTTTGACCTGGAGGATCAGCAAGAGCAGAAAGAACAGCTTAAAAAGCAATATAGTAGAGGATTTAATGTGATCATAGCCTGTTCTTTCTCACCCGCCATTGATTGTTGCTTGATGTCTCTTGTCAAGGTAGTCATTGAGTGACCAATATTGAGGGACCAATAAAGAGAGTTTCCAAGATGCTTGTAAAGACTCAGTTGACAGAAGAGTGGAAAATAAATTGTACAAAAGCTGAGACCATAGAGAAGGGCTGTCTTTGAGAACCGTCCTAGGAATCTCATCCTGACATGGAGCGTGAGATGCGTTTGCCATCTGGATGAGTGAATAAATCTCTTCCTCATCAAAATTAAATGACCACTTAGCATTGACCCAGGGGTAAATAGCCCCCCCCCCGGAGGTAAAGACACGGAAGCATAAACCCTGGAGAAATGTTCCTTCCACACATGGTCAGCAATTACATTAAGTTGCCAGGAGATTTGGAGAGCATCTGTTCAATTTATGGTCTGCGAGAAACATTTAATCCGAGAGGGATTCAGTGCTTTTAGCATTACCTCAGCATCCTTAGGATATAGACTATGTTTGTAGAATTTCATCCAGTTCTTAAATGCTTGTTTTAACAATTTCTGCAGTTCATAACAATATAAATCACTGCCTTTCTGCAGTGGTTTAAGTTTTGGTGTAGTTCATTTTCCTTTTTTGCAGCAATATAATCAAAACAATGGTTTATTTGTATGTTTCTCCCCGAATCATAGTCCTTAGGATTCACAAAAGCTTTCAGATGAAATTCTAAATGGGAAACTACTGAAAAAGGTTTTTATGACGCCAGGCAATTATCACAACTCAATCTGAGCTCACAATTAAATCTTGAAATAGAACTCAGTGTCCACCTAACACATTTTCTTTGAGAATTTGCCCACAGGTAAGAGACTGATGTCACAGGAGCCCTTTTATGCCAGTGTGCATGATCGCTAACTCTTGATGGTTGCACCTGAAATGCAATGCAACAGGAAATAAAATGTGCAATATGATATTCCTCCAATTTTGGAGTCTCTAGAATAAGGCCGCTCATTGGGGGAGAGAAAACTTAAACAGACTGTGTTAAAATCACCTGCAATTAAGATATCACCACCTACGTTCTCACTCCAGGAATCCATCCATTGAGCTATAACATGTAAAAATACTGACATCTTAAGTTTAGCTGGATTCAAATATAAATACAAAAGAAGGAGTGCAAAGCATCTATGCATCTATTCTTATTTGGCTCTTCAAAAGAAATGTTTACTGCCAGAATATCCTTAGAGTTTGTGACAAGCTGGACACAACCCATGTTAGGATATAATCTTATGTCCGTCACAAGACCCCTGTATGGATGACCCTTTAGACCCTTGGAAGTCGGTTGTAAAATACTGAATAACCATTAAGAACTGGCTTAGTTGACAGACATGTCTCCTATAAAAGGAATATCATATTCTATCTGTGTTAAAGGATTTATGTTAGAGTTGAATAAATAAGAGTATCCTCTAGAATTCTAAGAGATCACTGAATAAGAAAAAATGTTGACCCCTCCTTCTGGTGAGCCCAAAGGAACACTCGGGCCATGTAAAACATTATAAATGGCAAGCCCCTTTTCATCTTCCAGTACATGTCAGCGACCACTCTCTTCACAGCAACATTATTGGAATTGAACGTTATATGTAAGTTCTTATCTGATGAGGCCATGTTGTCAGTGGATTTATCAAAATTGGTATTCAACGGCCCCAAAATATTTAAGTTTCTGGGTCTATAAATGTCATATCCCAAAATTAAAAAGCACTGCATCTCCTCCAATAATAATCAATAATAACAAGATCAGTTCTCTCCTCCAAAATAAATTCCACCTGTTTAATATCTAAGCTTGTAATTAAACGTAGTCTCAGTATGTTTTGGTATAGGTGCAAGATGGTTTGTCTGTTTAAAATGGCACGATTTTCTGAATGAAGAAAACATTCAAGACACACCAAGAGATCTCCAGGTCTCCATCTTCTGTAGTTTCCTGTCTCTGTTGTTTAGCTGGATGACCATGCGCAGAACTGGATGGAACGTAATTACATGGGGGAGCAATAGAAGGAGTGATATAGTTTTGTGACCTTTCCTTTTCTCTTCCAGAGACAGTTAAATTGGATCCTTGATCAGAAGTGCACAGCTGGAGTCACCAATAGCAATTCTGCGAGTATGAATAGCTGCCCCAAAATCCTCATGAACAGGTGTATGGAAATATTGTGGGTGGGGAAACTTTCTATTCGATGGTAATAGATTTCTCGACCTTCTCCTCATTGCTCTCTACTTCTTCTTGAGAATAAACTGAAAAAAGACCTACATTTAATGACTCCTCGTCCTCAAGCACAACCTTTGAGATGGGTTTGAAGTAGTGCTTCTCAGGAGCATTTGGGGGATATGTGACTGTTCCTTCCCTATGAGGCCATTGAACTGGCTTGATCTCGGATTAGATAAACCCCCCAACAGCTGTGTTTTTTCTCTTTTTAGCAGAAGAGTCTGAATTGACCATCCCATTAGAATACTTTTTTATCCGAACAATGATTGCCTACGTTTCCAAAGAAATTTCCTTGAGCCTCGATTTTTTCAGTCCCCCCCCACCCCCATATCTGAACAATGTGGTTTAGACAGATCCTTCTTATTACCACTGGAACACAACATGGCCTCAAATGTTGCATGATCATCACTCTAGCATTCCTGTAATGAGATAGGATTTATGGCAGTCCACTTTGGCTTTAAAACCGTTGATTCCTAGGAAGATTTCAAAGTACTGGAAGTTAACAACATGGGAACAATATTTATTGGTTCTGGATCCATTTGGCACTAATGTATCCTTCCAAGAAATGGATCTTTGATCAATTGTTCACAGAGTTTCTTTCTGTTCATTAAACTCCTCGTAGATGTTATCATAAGAGCTTTACCAAGGAATTAAGCACCAAGTTTAGGACAAGTGAAGATGGCTGCCCAAAGTTATTTGCTCGCCCAGCGGCTCAATATGTTGATATAAGCATAGCTGTGAGGGGGAGGGCTCGTAAGACCATCTAGGGGGAGCCCCCAATCTTCTAAAGGTGTTATTACTAAGTTTAGATTAATTGCGAGAGGCTGATTAGTCTTTCGAACCCATTGGAACTGATAAAATGTTATGAGGCAACTCGCTACTGCATAAGACCACTTGATCTAGTTCGATACTCTTGTGGGCTTCTCCTATCGAGTCTGCTGCAACAAGAACGGTGACATCTGAAACTTCCATTCTGATGCCGTGACCACCAGATGTATCTACCTTATTCTCCTAATGCTTTTTAGGTTTACAAATAGCCTTTGATTTTGAGACCTCTGCCACTCTGTCCGCCACTTTCACATAGGAGGCATCCGAAGTCTTGCTATACGCTCTGGAATAACCTGTGCATGAGAAGACGGCGAGGCTAACTCTGAGGTTTACTACATATGGGGTGCATTTCACTAAGAGCTCAGCCACCTGGAATACACAGGCACTCGATGTTCCACAGGAGGAGTAAATAACAAATAGAAACATCACTCACATATCACTGTGCAAGAAGACAATGGTCGTTGCATCAATGCAGAGCCAGCTGCCTGTACAACACCGCCAAGACCAAGCACTCAGTTGCGCTCTGCGCAGTCAAATGTTACCTTAGGCAACGTGGACTTTATGTCTGGGGTCGTTAGGCTGTGCAAAATACACGGCGGCCCTGACAGTATCTTACCATCTGTATTTAGTGAACAGTAGGAGGCTATCAAATATTGTAAAATACTGGGCCTCAATCCGAGTTTGGCGCAAAGGGATACTGGGCACTGGTAAGGACACTGGTGCCGGTAATCCCTTTGCGCCCTATTCCGAGTTCCCTTAGCGGGTCCCTTTCTTAACGCCTGGTTTTACCAGGCGTTAAGGACGGAACCCGTTAAGGGAATTTAGAGCTAATAACGGTACCGCAATTTGCAGTACCGTTATTAGCGCCTTCCCCCTTCCCATTGAGCCATATGGGGGCTCAAATGGGAATGGAGAATGGCTTTTTCAATGGGGACTTACCGGTCCCGCAAAGGTCGGAATAGACCGGTAAGTCCCCATTGAACGAGGGCGGACTCGGTACCGGTATTGGAGGTAGTCATGGCGCTAATAGCGCCATGATTACCTCCAAACTCGGAATGAGGCCCACTGTGTACTAAAGCATAAGCTTAAATAGCCAAAGGGTATAAAGCAAAAGGTAAAAAGTATTAAATCAAGCCAAGCCCATGATTCCCAAGCAGCCAAAGGCAGGTAGTGTACGGCAGCATCTGGCGTTCTGCGCCCTTGTCCACGTTCCAATCCACGGGCCCCCCACGGCCTGTGCCGCATCACAACAGAAGCTGCTGCAGCACAGGTAATATGTGTAGCCTGGAACAGCAACCAGTCCAGACCACGGGCACCCAGCAGGACTACAGGACCGCAAACTGAAATTTCAGCTTTGCAACACAGCATTGCCCGGCACGGCCTGACACAGCCTGCTCAGGTCATGGCCGGCTGACTAGATGTTTCTGGAATCAAAGGGAAGGACCCTATAGGATCTACAGCGTACAGCCGCACTGCTCGCTCTGCACCAAAAGACCTGCAACAGACCTGCAACAAGCAGCTGCTTCCGCCACTTATCACTTTTTAGAATGTGCCATCTCCCCTGCCCAGCCCACTCCTGGGCAGGGGTACTCTCTGTCCTTTGTTGTTGTTTTTTTTTCTTATTCCCTCGTCGGAGGCTGGATGGTGTCCAGGTATGTCCCCTGCACAAAACACTAAATGCACATTAAATAACACTAAAAACTAAAGAAACGATTCCCCTACACCCTAGTGTCTTTATTTCTATGTTTCTGTCAGGTCACAAGTACAGAGCCCTTCCTAGCTGGGCTCAATTTGGGTCATGGGCTACACTTTAGTGGCATATCAACTTACATACATGTATTATTCATAGAAATCTTAGCAGCTCATTAACTATGAGATCATCCATGCGAGAAAAGAACCAAATGGTAGTAAAAAGTAAAGTAAATGCCCCTTTCATTGTTTGGAGAAAGGCACCCATGTCAATAGTTTCAATAACTGCATGCACATAGTTTATAGTTTAAGCTTCTTTAGATGTGTTTCGACATGCCTTTGAAAGCGGCATCTACATTTTTCACTTTGTTTGTGACCGACTAGAAAGATTATTGCTTTTGCAGTTATTTCCGGGTCAAAAATGTTCTTCAGCCAAGGACACAAGTTGCTATAGTCACGTGAAGCGTTTCTCTGTAACATTGCAACACTCCCCAAGCAGCAACAACAGCTTACAGCACAGGTTGTACAAAACAGAGGAAACATTCCAAAGAGCGCTAACAAGTTTGATGGATCGGCAAATGGTATAATAATCCCTGACATACCTGATGTCATGCAAGGGTGCTCATCGCTCCTGCTTTTATTATTTGCACTATATGTGTATGACCCTGCCAGAGTGTCGCCAGGCGTTAGTCTATGGTAAGGAAGGGGAGGGTTGCAGAGCATGTGATGATATATGTAATTTATAACGTGCCTGTACACAAGTGTTTCTAGGCGAGACAAGACAAGGAGGGGGAAACAGACGGAGTAATAGGAAAGGGTGAATTAGACAACAGTATGACCAAAATCAGAGAGGAGATACCATTCGGGTAGTGAGAGTGAATAGGGTTGTCCCAGTGCTTGCATACGATTTATATATTTAAAACCTAGCTAGAAAGCAGCTGAGCGCTGTATAAAACAAGCACTGGCAAAGCCGACAGGTCTGCCTTGTTTGAAGAATATGGGCCTCATTATAGGTTTGCTGGTATCGCGCCGGTAATTCCGGCGGGATACCGGCAAACTGACCTACCGTTACCAGCGCCTGATTTACAGGTGCCAGTAAGGGCGGTAAATCCCCATTCCATTGAGTCCCATAGGACTCCATGGAGGGGATTGGCAGTCTCTCCGGCACAGTAATACTAGTGCTGGAAATACCAGCATGACTTTTTAATTGCTTGAATTCCCATCTCTCACTCTCTACCGCCAGGCTCCCTTTCTATTCACCCCTCTGGCCCGACTCACTCTGCAGTGCGCACGCTTGATGTTTTGATCTCCTCCGACCTCCCCCTCTCCATCCCTCTGACCACTCCTCTCTCCTGGAGCGATCACTCCCTCCTCTCCTCCCATCTCTTTGTCTCTACCCCCAGGCCAAGCCAACTCCAACACTGCCAGACATCCTGGCCCATGAAGCGTGTGTCAGTTGAGGCTTTCACTGCCACCTTCTCTCCCCCCCTGCGCCTCTGGCTGACTCACATCATGGCACAGCCCTTTCCAGGCTCTAGTGTTCTATCTCTGATACTCTTGATACTGTTGCCCGTGTCCTGAGGATCCGTTTGAAACCCAAAGCCAAGTGCAATTCTTGGTATGACTCTGACCTAGCTACCCTGAAACGTAAGTGCAGGGTGGCTGAGAGAAAATGGAGGGCTTCTTGTTCATTCTCTAACCAGCTGGCCTGCCGCCTTGCTCCAAAGGCAATACCGACTCTCTGTCCATACTAGGAAGAGAGCCCAAATTCAAGCCCGGGTCTCTGCGGCATCTAACAACTCAGCCAAACTCTTCAAATTCTGCAAGGAGCTGGCCAACCCTGCTGCAGTCTCTACCTCTCCAGTCGCCTCCCAGGCCCTTTGCATGGCCCTTGCCTCTCACTTCATCTCAAAAACCCAGGATATCCTGTGCACCCTCTCTTCCCCTGCCCTTCTTCGCCCTTCTCCTTCTGCAAGCTATGGCCCTCCTGCCGCCGCCCCCCTCCTTCTTTCTCGTTGTTACCTCTTTTCTCCCCTGACAAGGTCTCCAGAAAAGCCTCATCTATGAAAGGCTTGTCAAAACAGGTTCTTCCCTGTTCCTCCAAAACCTTCAACATTGACACCCTTGCTCCTGTCCTTGCCGATTATTGCAACCTCTCCTTCACCCCGGGAGCCTTCCCCTCCGAAGCACTCTCTTGTGCACCCCCTTCTCAAGAAACCCACAGCTGACCCTTCTTGCCTGGCAAACTATCACCCGATCTCCATCACTCATTTCCTGGGCAAACTCCTGGAAAAGCTCGCCATCTCCCAGCTTAACCTTCACTCCGATTCTGTTGGTTGTCCCCACGACCATGAGTCTGGCTTTAGAGCGGCCAGAAGCACAGAAACTGCTCTCCTGAACATCCGTGAAGATGTGCTCTCCAACGTTGACTCTCACATCCCCTCTGTCCTCATCCAACTTGATCTCTCTTCTGCCTTCGACATGGTCAACCATATCATCATTCTCAACTGTCTCTGTGACAACCTGGGTATCACCTATCAGTCTCTGGCCTGGCTGACTTCTTTCCTCTCTGATTAACACTCCCAGGTTCAACTTGGGTCCTTCGTTTCGTCTATCTCCCTCTCTACCTGCGGTGTTGTCCAGGGGTCTAACCTGTCACCCAGGCTTTTCCACCAATACCTGGCAACTCTCACCCATCACATCGCCGTTTTCTGCTCCAATTTTCAGTGCTATGTGGATGACACTCAACTCATTTTCAGGCTTCCCTCGGCCACCTCTTCTTCTCTCATCTCGGATTGCCTGTCTGCTATTCAGGAGTGGTGTGCCGCCAATGATCTCTGCCTGAATGCCAGCAAGACTGAGATCCTCCTCATCAGCACACCTTCGCCCTCCTTCCCTCTCACTCTCTGGCTGGCCTCCCTTGGCCCTCCTCCTACCCCCACCTTCAAGGCCAAGAACCTCAGGGTCATCTTTGACTCCACGCTTTCCTTTTCTACCCACATCTCTGATGTCTCTAAAAAGTCAAACTTCCTACTGCACCTCCTCGGATGTATTATGTCTTTCTTCTCCTTCCGACTCACTGTCTCTCGAGCACTGGTTCTCTCCAGGTTGGATTATTGCAACAGCCTCTTTCTAAATCTACCTGCTTCTTCTCTTCGCCATTTGCAACTCATCCAGAACAGGACTGCACGACTTGGGATCGTATCTCTTCAGCCATGAAATCTCTTCATTGGCTCCCTGTGACTGCATGGATTAAATTCAACGGATTTCTGGGGCCTGGGTCCAAAATACCTTCAACTCTTGTCCGTAAATACCTCCCCTCTCGAGCTCTTTGCTCCTCCACCGCCAACTCCTTCAGGGTCAGTCGTTTCTCAAAGAAACAAGCTGGGGGTAGATCTCTACCACTTGAGGAGAACCATCTACGGTTGCAGAAGCACCTGAAGACCTTCCTCTTTGCTTCTGCCTTCGCACAACCTCTCCCCTGCTGATCTGTTCTGCTTCAGCATCGTGCACCTGGCTACCCTCTGATTTTGGGCCCAGGTTTTTGCTCACGCTGCCACGCACCCGCTCTGGCTCCTGGCAACCCTTGCACTTGGGTCTGTATCTGTAACCCTACAGCCCCCCCCTGTTTCTGCGCTTATCAGGCACCACCTCTTCTGTGCCTTAAATCTAGCACTTGCCACTTGCTGGCTGCAGTACCACTGTTTTGTTTTTATTCCTTTGCTCAGCACTTCCCACCTCCTCCCCTCCCCCTTCTCTTTCCCCTGCACTTGCACGTTCTGAATGTCACTGGGCCTAGTAAGATCGTTGTTTTTGTTCTCCCTTGTTCCCCTCCCTTACCTCGTTGCGCACTTGTGTATGAGCGCGACACAAATAAAACATCAATTTAAGATTGGTGTATCCATGGAGAATATTTTGTATTTGTTGTATTTGTATTATTGATGAACGGGGTGTAATTTCAACCAGAAATTACTTGCAAAGCAAGCAGTAACAGAGAGTAGTGGAAGTTCTAGGGTAAGGTGCCATTACATAAGAGCATTGTTTGATTGAGTGAAGTATACCAGATGATGAAGGGTTAAGACTGTCTACATATACCAGGGACAGGAGGACATAACTATATATTTAACATTGACAGCCTGAGACAAGTATTTGCAAATTTGCAAATTTCATAGAGTTGGCCTGAAGTAAGAATGTCTGGAGAGGAGGTTGAGGGTTTAGTTTGGATAATATGGTGGAAGAATATGGGGGGCTCCTTCCATCGTTAGAAGGTCTTCAGTGGAATGGGAAAAGGAGCGGAAGCATGAAGAGGCAAAAGGGGGAGGGGGACTGATATGTTGTGGAGAGAAAAGGATCAGAGAGTTTGAGGCGGAAATTACAATGAAGTGCAGTCAACGCAGTATTGAGGGGCAAGATATGGGTAGATGTATAGACTAGTAGCAGACATTTAAAGAGAAAGACATTTTGCATGGAGAGACATCCATCGTGGTGATAGCAAGTAGAGTTGGAGGAGGATCTGGGTAGATTGAGAAGGGGTGTGTTGCAAAATTGAAGACTTTCTTGAGGGAAGCAAATGAGAAGAGGGGTAGTCCAACAAGTAGGCTCACACAGTGGTATAGTTAGTTGAATACAATAGTGGAGATACAGGCTTTAGTTGAGTGGTGGGTGGATTTCTTTAATGTTTAGGAAGCTGAGCCTGGCTGTAGTTGCAGTGGTCAGGATGAACTAGAAAAACGATCTTGCTCTAAAGAAAACAGTGTTCATCAATGCAGCATAACTGTTCTCAGCCAGTCGGCCTTCCAAAGGTTTCAAAACAAAGTTCAAGAAAATAATGTTCCAATACTAGGGTGTTGGTCTTTCCCCCAGACTTCAAAAGGATAAATGTCTTTCCAGTTTCTTTACATACAAAACACATGAGTTTCTTGAAAAGTACAAAATATCAGTCCCAGGGTTTTAAACACCTCTGGTTCCAACCTTCTATGTTGGTGTGAATCCAAGACTCGTTAGACTTGAGGGGGTGTTGGTACACTCTCCTTCCAAGACCCAGTTATCTCATACATTGGGCCACATTACAAGTTTGCCGGTCTGGAAACAAGGGTGCTGGTAAGCTCACCAGCACCTGTGTTTCCGGACTGGCAAACTAGGAGTCTGCCTGCCGGAGCTGCTGTGCCCGAAAGGTCTGACACTGCCGGGCGCAGTGGCCATGGTAGGCAGACTGCTCACGGAAGCACCTTCAGTGTCCCCACACTGGGGATTAACAAATATACCAGCTCCTGGCTTCCCGGCCGCTGGACTCGTAATGAGCTGGTGGCACCGGGAGGTCAGGCACTGGTAAATTATTCTGAGTCTGGCGGGCCCCCTACCGATAGCACCGGCCGGGTTACCGCCAGACTCGGAATGAAGCCCATTGTCTGTTTCTTGTATAGGGATCCAGCCCCTGTTTTTACTGATTAGGGTCCCAGACCCTTTTATCCTTGGTCTCTCCTTTGAGTGCGGGGTCCCAGGCTCGCAATGGAACCTTTTGTTTGTTTGGTTTACTCTCTTGTCAAACGTATGGTTCCTTGTTTCCAATTTTGCTTTCACGCATAGTTTCTGACTATCTTGTACCTTCTACCTTGTATGGGTGTGGGCCCCAGACTTGTCTGTAATATCCTGGTTCACTCTCTTGCTAAGCTAAGTTTTCACTTGTCATGCACCTATTAATGGTATCTGCCCCATTCTTTGTAGCCCTTTTAGTGTTTTAGTCCACAATACTTTCTGAGCCTCATTTGGGTCCTTTTTGTATTTCACCCAGATTCTGCGGACCTCCTGTCAATCCCCACCAGCCCACGTACCTTTGTTTTTGGTTTGTGTCTTCTGGGCGGTGGGATTCTGTCTCGAGGACCGGTAGCCCTTTGACATGCTCTTGGTTCAGTTGTTCGTCTGCGGTGTCCAGCGTCCTTCTCGCGGACTCCTCTCACCTCAGCGTTGCTGTGAACACAGTAAGATGCTCCCACCTCTAGTCAGTAAGTGAGCTTCCGAGTAGCCGGCTCCCTGGCTACGTTTGTTCTCTCTTCTTCCCCAGCAAGCAGTGTCTTGTCTGCGTATTGGTCTCGCGTCTCCATGCACTGTTTTCCAGCTGACAGCATTCCTTCCCCGGTGACCTCTACCTGGAGGGATTCTCCTCTAGCTCTCAGCTGTGCTTGATTTAAACTTGTGCATTGTGAAAGAGAGTTGTTCTGAACCAATCAGATTTGTTAAAGGACTAGACTGCTCACTTCGGTTTACTCGAGTGATCTTGATCCTCACAGTCCTCTTCCTCATCTCATCCTCTCACTGTGCACCGCCCCAAGGAGGGTTATTGTACTGTGCTCACACCTCCCCGGCCCCCTGGGAAAGGTATCCCCCAGAGGAGATGCTACGGCATCCCCAGATTCCTCACAGTATCCAGACACCTCAGAGATGCAGTCTATTTTAGCATGCACTATGAAACCAGATGAGGACCCTGCATTGTACATGCAGATACAGGAGATGTGGAGGTTGGAGAGGCAAGAGCCATGGGATAGGAACCTTCCAATCTTCTATCACATATTATCCAGGAGTCTCCCTGTAGACATGCTGGTGGAGATGGGAAAGGTAGTAGGATTTGAGGCAAAAGGATGGGCGAAATACAAGCACACATATAGTATACCATAGTAGGGAGAAGCAAGATAAGGAGAAAAAGAATGCAGGACATGCACAAAAGGCAGAAGAAAAACTGGTACAAAAGAATTTAGCTAAATTCAGCAAGGAAGGGGCGGTAATTACAAACACTGCTCTAGGGCAACCCGAGCTCAGCGTTGTGCAGGGGGGGGCACAACCAGCTTTGTACAGCAGGAAGGGCATTATCCACAGGGGGAGGGTATGTCCTGCAGGGAGGGTATTACCCAAAAGGGTATTATCAGAAAGGGTGGTACGGTTCACAAGAAAGGGGAAACTTCCAGAGGAGGAGGGAATTTGGGTATGAAGGGGCCAGACCCAGGTTTGAAGGTCCGTGTTTTATTAGTGGGAAGGTGGGGCACATTGCATGAGAATGTAGGAGCAGACCCCAAGCACCATATGGCAAGAGTGGACCCCCATATCAGGCTCTTACCTATGCCCCACAGCAGCAGATGCAGCCCCCACAGATGCAAGTACAGCCACATATGCTGCAGATGCATCCCCACATCCACAGATGCAGCCCCTGCAGATACAAGTATTACTTCCAGCAAATGTTCAACATACAACACAGCAGCTTCCCCCAGTAGTTAAGCTCCTTGAAGACCTATCCAGCAACAGCAGTTTCCCCAGTGCCCACAACCGAACGCCCTCCAAGCACAAGTACAATCATAAACAATGGCCCAACAATGGGACAATAACTTGTTACCCCAGAATGCAGACCACACTACACAGGAGTATTAGTGTTCGGGGAAGCCCTTTCTCATTCCCAGGGGCCTCCCAATAGGAGAGCACACAGAGAGCTTGGACATGCCCAGTCCTTTTGATAACTGCAGACACAGAAGAGGAACCAGAGGTTGCAGTGAAGATGAGCAACAAGGAATTTTTATTTTTGGTCAACACAGAAGCTACCAAGTCCTGTATTACAGAGGGCATTGTTCCACTGTCGGACAAAGTAATGGACATGCAGAGTTTTTCTGGGGCTGTTGTAATGGTTCCTGACACTGAAGATGTACCTCTTACCATAGGTACACAAGAAATTGTAGCGCCCTTGCTGCACTCACAAGAAACGCCAATGAACATATTAGGCTGAGACATTATGAACAAACTAAACATGACTATTCGTTTTCAGAGAAGGGTAGTGTGTGTTCCATGCCAGGCATCTATTAGACATCGGTCGCAGCACTGATGCAAGCATTCTGGACACTCAGCACTTTGTGAGGTACACCAATCTATCTGGAGTTATTCCTTTATGGAGTACAAGGTATTGTTAGGATCGGTGCCCAAGATTAAGGACACCCACTGAATTATTATTCAGACCAGCAGTGCACAAGGAAGTAGCCCCCAAGTACCACTATCATCATCCACTTAGAAGCAGCACTCACAAAGAAAGACATGGTGGTATTGCAGGGCACAGCAGGTGTCCACAACCTTTGTGGAACACTCCCGTCCCTTGCACACCCTGTAGTTGAAAACACAACCAAATTCTCTTGCGTAATTTCAAAAATAAAACTTTATAAAGGGATGATTTCATCATCCATGAATTTTGTGCCCCAATTAGGGTTAATTTAGACAAACAATAATTCAACGTTCAATTTGTATCAGTTCATAACCAACATATATAACCTAGAGTAAACTGATTTTTACAGTACATGGTACAAATAGTAACTATTTTTTATAGTCCAGACAACCAAAAACTTACATTTACAATTCATATAGCTTAAAGTAGACAATTTGTACTTGATATTAACTCCTAATCCAATGTTCACAATGTTATGTGATGTGTGTCTTAGCAGAAAGAGTCAAAGTCTTCAAAGTACAGTATGCTTTACGCGTTTCGGGGCGAATAGAACCCCTTCTTCAGAAGATGTCTACTAGACGTGTTTTTTCTTCAATTTATCTGTATCAACAGTAAAAAGTATATTGTTATTTTAATCATAATGATACATCGTAATCTCTGTCTGTCATGACTGGATTTTTCTTTATATATAATCACCTGTTCGTTTCTTAGAATGCTCTCAATTTGAAATTTAAATTCCATCTTGATCAGTGTATCTTTGTATATCCTAAAAAAAATATATAAAAAATATATAAAAAAAAGGGGGTTGTAAATCCCTACCGTTGTGAGAAGTAAAGATGTTAGATATCAGCAACCATGTTTGCATTATCAAACATGTCCATTAGAAAAAGTGTATAGGTGATTACCTGATCTGTAGATCGTAGTCAGGATTTTGGATAATCTCCCACTTTGTTTAAACTCTATAATCCTGTAGTGGGTCTTAGCAGCACAATCAGAGATAACGTGGGCCCTGTAGACGAAAAGAGGTTCCTCAGAGGCTATTCTTACCAGTTAAAGAAATGCTATAGAATCATTCTATGTGGGGAGTATAAAGTTCTAACTTAGCTTACTTGAAGAGGAGACGTCCTTGTGCATGTATCCTGTGATGAAGCTCGTATGAAAGGCAACTGAAAAAAATGGCCGTCGTGATGTTTATATAGCGTAATGACGTCAATGCGTGTCTACGTCGTGACGTCACAGTGTTTACTTTTGACGCGATACAATGTGTGGTATTTATAGGACAGGGTAGAGTCTTAAAGGCTAAATTGGAACCTCTATTTTGAACATATTAAATGGTGAGTAATGTAGGTCCATTGAGTTATTACATGGATCTAGAATAGTATTTAAAATTATCGCAGTCTCGTGATTAGAGGAAAAATCCAGCATGCTCACAGTCTATCTGTTGTTGAAAATAAATGTATATCTTCTATGTCAATTGATTACAATCGTGCGGCATCAATGTGGGTGTATGTATACATTTCATTGTTTCAAGTAAAAAATAGAAACTCAAGTCCTATCAAGCATTGATGGTGTTGAGAACACAAACAATCTGATGGTCTAGATGTATTTGCAACCAAAGTAACTATTCCTTAGATGGTAAAGGAGCTGTACATGCATATTTTATTGTTAGATATTTTTAACGTCAACTTGAAAAATTTTTGTTAGTACAGCTAGTCATTAAGAAATATTCAAAAGTCTAACAGTAAGCTTATGAGGAAAGTTATAAGAAAACACCCAAATTAAATTCTTCATTCATCCCATTGGGAGAAAGACTGCTCAGTTTTTCAATCCAATGTAATTCTCTCTGCCCCATGCGTCTGTCATGGTCCCCCCCTCTAGGTAATGTTTTCACTTCCTCCAGAATAATTACTTTAAGTTGGGCTACTGTGTGTTTATTCTGAGAGAAGTGTCTAGCGACAGGAGATTCGATACTGTTGGTACGGATATTGCTCTTATGTTCATTCCATCTTTCTTTAGCTTTCCTGATGGTTTGATCTACGTAAAAGATACCGCAGGGGCAACTGAGACCGTAGATTACTGATTTGGTGTTGCATGTGGTGTAATGATTCAATCGAATTTTTTGTCCACTGTTGGGGTGCCTCACATAGCTACCCTTCATCACATTGTTACAATTGCTGCAATTTAAGCACGGAAATGTGCCTGTCTTCTTCTTCTTCAAAGTCCGTTGTTTGTCTTGTTTGATCTTTTCTGCTTTCACCAGTTCATCTTTGAAATTTCTTCCCCTCTTGTATGCGATTAAGGGAGGTTTTAGGAATAGTCTGTCCAGTTGTGGATCCATTTTGATAATGTTCCAATTTTTCTTGATAATTCTGGTAATGTGATGACTTTGGGCAGACTATCTCAAAGTATGGAGAAATGGAATATCCTTCGATTTGTTCTTATTTATAAGGAGATCCTTTCTTTCAAGTCTATCGACTTTGTCTTTAGCCTTTTCAATGATGTCACTAGGGTAGCCTCTTTGTCTATACTTCTCGGCCAGCAATTGATTTTCTTGTTGTAGTGTCGTGGTGTCTGCCGTTATTCTTTTAAGCCGTAAGAACTGGCTATATGGTCAATTATTCCTTAGATGATCAGGATGATGGCTCAAGTAATGTAATGAGTTGTTCACATCTGTCGGTTTGTGATAAACATTCGTAATTATCACTCCATCTGGTCCAATCCACAGTTCAACGTCTAGAAAGTGTAGTTTGGGTTCTCCCACCTACATTGTAAATTTAATCAGATTGTGAAGGTGATTAATGAAAGTCAAAAAAGCTTGTAGATCATCTTTTGATCCTCTCCAAACGACAAAAATGTTGCCTATGTAACGTTTCCATGTTATTAGGTTCTGTTGCCATAGTTGTACATTGAGTATCTGTTTGCTCTCTAAATGAAACATAAATAGATTAGCATACGCCGGGGCCATTGAGGAGCCCATAGACGTGCCTGATGCTTGTAGATAAAATTGTGATTTATTCCTGAAGTAATTATTAATCAGTATAATCTTACTGAGTTCCAGAATGAAGGTTTTGTTGGCTTCACAATTATTATTCAGCAATGCCCACTCTAGTGCTTCCAATCCGTCCTGATGAGGAATTGATGTATAAAGACTCTGTACAACGAAGGAGACTAGTATGTCGTCCGCCTTGATGGTTGTAAGTATAGCAAGATGGTTGAGAAAATCCGTAGTATTCTTCAAATAGGTACTAGTACTCTGAACTATGGGTTGCAAGGCTTTATCCACATAGGTTGCAAGGGGGTTGAAAATGCTATTAGTTCCTGCTACAATGGGTCTCATAGGTGGAGTTTGTAATACCTTATGAATTTTGGGGAGTCCATAAAAGACAGGAGTGATCAGATGCTCATTAGTTAGAAATGTTCTAGTTTTCTCAGAGATCCATTCATTTTCCAAGGCTTGATCCAGTACAGTTTTCAACATAGCTGTGATGTCTTTAATAGGATCCTGGTCAATTTTAATGTATGTGTCTTGATCTGCCAATAGTTCGTTGATTTTAGTGTCGTAGTAGGTGGTATCCATAATGACTATTGCACCTCCCTTGTCAGCCGGTTTTAGAGTCAGGCTACGATCATCTGCTAGTTCTTTCATGATTAAACTTTGACGTCTCCTGATATTGTAGTACTTGGATTTTGTAAAGTTCACCCTTCTGAAGTCCTTTAGTACTTGTTCTTTAAATATCTTAATCGTCAAATTATTGATTTGTGGGTCAAAATAACTCTTTGGTTTGATTTCCAAATAGTTATGTTCCTTCTGTGAATATTCCATTCCTGTCTGTGTATCGAAAAATAACTTGAGTCTCATTTTCCGTGCAAGTCTGTATAAGTTAATTTTTTCTTCCAACAGATTCAAGTTTTGAGTAGGTACAAAAGATAAACCAAGATTTAGTGTGTCTATTTGGTCACTTGTGAGATTTTTCTTTGAAATATTAACGATTAGCTGTTTGGTTTTTGTCTTGGTCTTAGGTTTCTTGAGGCTTCTTCTCTTTGCCTTTTTTCTAAAAAAGGAATCGGTGGGGTATTTGATGTAGTGGCTTCTTGAGATGTGTGTATTATAGTAGTAGTGGGTTGACTTGTTCTTGTGTTGATGGTTTCTTCTCCACTAGTTGGGATCTCACTGCTGGGGTCGCTTGTTCTTGGTTCTTGAGTTCTAGGTTTGTAGGGTGATTTTTTATTATTGAAGTCTGGTCTGTTTTGGGAATAGTGTTCTTGCCAGGTGTAAACTATATCTTGTTGATAGTCCAAGGTATCACGGTGAAATTTACGGACTTTACGTTGTTCAATATCCTTCTTGTAGTTCTCTAGGGTCCGGTTCACTTCATCGATCAAACCTGTTAATTCCTCTTTCGTTTTAAAAGATGCTAATTGTTCTGATAATTCTTCTATTTCTTTATCCAATTTGTTAACTGATTTTGATAACTCTTCTATGGTCAATAGAATCAAATCTAGGGAACATTTATTTAATATTTGTTCCCACTTCTTAACGAAATCCGGGTTATCCTTGCATAGTGTGGGTCTCAAATTGACCCTGAGACCTCTTGGTATACGTTGGGCTCGATAGTATTGTGCCAAGGTGGTGGCATGCAGTTTCTGTGATATCTCACGTCTGATTACTTTTTCTAATTGAGATATTAGTTTATCAGGACTAGTTGTTACAGGTGTACTGCTTCCAATTTCTTTAATGAGTCCTAATATACGATTCGCTTCTTCTTCATCAAATGCAAATGTGGTTGCATGTTTCTCTGTTAACGTATTAATTTTAGAAAATGACATCACTATACAACAATAGTTTAAATGGGTGCAACTATGGCTTTTGTGTCACACTCTATATCTAGAGGACCTTTCAAAAGCTCAAACAATTTTGCCTAGTGCACACCTTTTGCTTAAATTAGGTAAAAGTATTAAGATGCTTAGCGGGGTGCAGGGGAGAATATCAACCCTGACACTGGGTTGTACCAAATTATGTGAAAACAGCAGGTGTCCACAACCTTTGTGGAACACTCCCGTCCCTTGCACACCCTGTAGTTGAAAACACAACCAAATTCTCTTGCGTAATTTCAAAAATAAAACTTTATAAAGGGATGATTTCGTCATCCATGAATTTGTGCCCCAATTAGGGTTAATTTAGACAAACAATAATTCAACGTTCTATATGTATCAGTTCATAACCAACATATATAACCTAGAGTAAACTGATTTTTACAGTACACGGTACAAATAGTAACTATTTTCTATAGTCCAGACAAAGGTGTGCACTAGGCAAAATTGTTTTAGCTTTTGAAAGGTCCTCTAGATATAGAGTGTGACACAAAAGCCATAGTTGCACCCATTTAAACTATTGTTGTATAGTGATGTCATTTTCTAAAATGAATACGTTAACAGAGAAACATGCAACCACATTTGCATTTGATGAAGAAGAAGCGAATCGTATATTAGGACTCATTAAAGAAATTGAAAGCAGTACACCTGTAACAACTAGTCCTGATAAACTGTAACGCTCACCTGATTCCCGTAGAGGCGCCGGTCTTGACTGGGCGTATACCGTATCTTCAAAGGTGATGTGTAACACACGGCTGGCTCTTTGGGCTGGACCTCTGTGCACTGTATGTCTGACTCGAAGGGTAAGATGTCTGCAGATAGCAAATATGGGATTAAAGAACTGGGTTATTGAATGTCTCTCTCTTCTTCCCTTTCTCTTCTCCTGTAGAACCCCAAAGGTTAACGCTCTCACCTTAGGTAAGTGAACGCCGTGCTCTCCATCTGCCTCGGGGCAGGGTGCTGTAACCAGTTTCTTCACTGGATAAGGGGAGCAGGCCTCTTGACTTCAGAGGACTGCTGTCCGTCGTTTACTGCACGAACGGTAAGTTTCGAGTAATTCTAATGTCTTTAAAGTCTTTAGTAATGATGTTTCTTGTTTTGCAGGGTTCCGGCGATGGCGGATGACGGGCTGAAGTGAGTTGAAGATGGAGCCCGTGTGATGAATAGAAGCGCCTGGAAGCACGTAAGTAAGCGCTTGTTGCCTGCTTCACGATGCGCTCTAACTGTCTTTTTATTTTGCAGGTACAAGTTCGGAGCGGCTGCAGGGTGCCGGAATACCCACTGGGTTAGATGTGGAAAGGAGTAATGGCACGTGAGTATTAAAGTTCCCCAATGTCTTTAAACGCACCTTGTTTTGTCTTTCAGATGTGGGATGCAGCGCCGAAGGCCTCCGGAGCGTGCGAAGAGTTGGTAAGCTTTTGTCTTTCAGATGCCGGAATGCAGTGTGAAGACCTCCGGAGCGCACGAAGAGTAGGTAAGCCTTTGTCTTTCAGATGCCGGAATGCAGCGCGAGGCGTTGGTGACAGCCGATGGACCAGGTAAGTGAAGAGCTGTCACTGAAGACCGTAATGCTAACCTGTTCTTTCTTGTCTTTATAGGTGTTGCTGAAGACTGGATTCAGGATGGTAAGCCTTTTTCCTTAGGCCCAGGATCAGATGCAGAAGACACGATGAGCGTTCTGCTGCAGAGGATGCAGAATAACGCAAAGCAAGATTCATCCATCGGGTGTGGTTTAAATAGCCTCCTGTAGTGCTTAGGTGTCTCCTTCCACAGCCACGCCTAGGTAAGAAAAGAGTTCCTGCTTTCCAGAAGAGTTCCAGTGTTCTGAATCTAGGGAGTGGCTCCTGCCCCACCCAACAGGAAAAGTAGTTCCAAACAGAAGAGGATCAGAGGCTCAACTGGCAGGCAAGTAAGCAGCATGGTCTGCTGCAGGTAAGTCCACCCAAGCATTATGAGCCCGGCGCTTCCAGTGCTGGGACTGGGCATATTTATGAGCCTGGTGCCACTGGCGCCAGGACTGGGTCCAAAAGGTCCCAATTGGGACTGGTT
This sequence comes from Ambystoma mexicanum, assembly GCF_040938575.1. Classification (NCBI taxonomy): domain Eukaryota; kingdom Metazoa; phylum Chordata; class Amphibia; order Caudata; family Ambystomatidae; genus Ambystoma; species Ambystoma mexicanum. Next base: position 942,998,011 of record NC_090939.1, read on the forward strand.
GGCACTCGGAACCTGGGTTATGGGTCTGCTTCCAAGGGAGTTGGGAAAACCCTGACCTTTTGGAAGCAGAGATCATGACAATACCCCCCCTCAAGGCCCCTCCCAAACCGGGCTTCTCCGGGGGTTTTGGCTTGTCAGGAAATGTTCGGTGAAATCTTTTGATTAGGCGAGGAGCGTGGACATATTCAGCAGGTTCCCAGGATCTCTCTTGGGGGCCGTAGCCTTTCCAGTCAATTAGGTAAAATAGTTTAGATTTGGAGATCTTGGAGTCCAGAATGCTTTTGACTTCAAACTCGAGTTCTCCATCAACTAGGATAGGTTTTGGAGATTTAGTTAGTCGGGTTTGAGGTTGCACGGGTTTTAATAGAGAGACGTGGAAGACCGGACGTATCTTCATGTGCGGGGGCAAGTCCAACTTGACCGCTACTGGGTTTACTATGGTAGTGATGGAATAGGGACCAAGGTATCCTGGGTTGAATGTGCGTGGCCCTTTTAGAGGTAGATATTTGGTGGATAACCAGACTTGATCCCCTACTTGATATTGAGGGGCTTCCTTCCGATGTTGATCTGCTCCTTTCTTGTATTGTTCTTTAGCCCTTTGAAGGTCAGAAACAGCTTCCTTAAAGGCTTGGGTGATTGTAGAATGCAGGTAGTCTACTGCTGGTGTTTCAAGATCTTGGAGGGGATCCAACTCCGAGGTTCGAGGGTGACTGCCGTACAAAAGAAAAAACGGGGTTTTCCCAGTTCCCGAATGGACAGAGTTATTGTAGGCATATTCGGCTATCCAAAGGATGTCTTTCCAAGTTTTTTCAGTTTGTTGCAGCATGCAGCGTAAATACTGTTCCAGAGTTTGATTGGTCCTCTCGGTTTGTCCGTCGGTCTGAGGGTGGTGACTGGTCGATAGTCTCACATCAATTTGAGCCGACCGACAGCAACTTCGCCAAAAATGAGAAATAAATTGACTACCTCGATCCGAAATTAGAACCGAAGGAAAACCGTGCAGTCGGACGATGTTTTCGAGAAATTCTCGGGCCAGAGTTGCTGCTGTTGGCAAGCCTTTAAGCGGAATGAAATGCGCCATCTTGGAGAATAAGTCCACGATTACTAGAATCGTATTGTATCCGGAGCATGGAGGTAGATCGGTGCCTCGATGCCTGCGGGCTGTGTGAGCGCTTTATAAATGTTAAATAAAAAAATGAAGTCCATAGAAAGCGTATGCCAAGGGCGAGGTGGGATGTCAATAGGGCGTAAGAGGCCTGCTGGTCTTTCCTTTTGACTCTTGTTTTGGGCGCATACTCCACAGGACATTATAAAGTCTCTGATATCTTTTTTCCAAGACGGCCACCAGAAGTAGCGCTTGATCTTTTCTGAGGTCTTGGCCATACCGGGATGTCCTTCCATTAAAGAATCGTGATAACAAGAGATTACTTTTTTCTGTAAATCTGTGCTGGGTAGGTATAATCGTTCTTGGAAATACAATAAGTTGTCCTTTACTGCAAAGTCCTTTCCCTGCAGATGCCAATTCTGTATGTCTGCTGGAGTTACAAGTTGCCTGGCTTTATCCTTAACTTCCTCTATGGATTCTGTGGCGATTACACCCAGAATTCTTTGTTCGGGAATGATTGGTACAGGTTTAGGGTTGATCAAGTGTTCTTCCACTCCCATCCGAGAAAGGGCACCAGCTTTACCGTTCTTTGTACCAGGTCGATAGGTAATTATGAAGTCAAACTCGGCAAAGAATATTGCCCAACGGAGTTGTCTAGAGGATTGGGCTTTTGCGGTTTTCAAATATTGCAGGTTTCGGTGATCCGTAATCACAGTAACAGTGTGTCGGGCCCCCAGCAGATAATGCCGCCAAGCCTTAAAGGCAGACTTGATAGCCAGAAGTTCCTTGTCAGTAATCGTGTAATTGATTTCAGGAGGCGAGAATTTGCGGGACCAAAATGCCACGGGATGCAACTGATTGGTTACCGGGTCCTTTTGTGATAGAATTGCCCCCATGGCAAGGCTTGAAGCATCAGTTTCCACGATGTAGGGGAGTTCGGGGCGAGGGTGTTTCAAGATTGGTGCAGAGATAAATTTAGTCTTCAAATCCTGGAAAGCTTGTTCCGCCTCGGAAGACCATTCAAAACGTTTGTTTTTCTTTAACAAGGCAGTGATGGGCTGGACTATTCGAGAGAATTCAGGGATAAACCTGCGGCAAAAGTTAGCGAAGCCTAACATGCTTTGCACACCTTTTACGGAGGATGGTGATGGCCATTTGAGAACTGCATCGACCTTCTTTGAATCCATACGCACTCCGCCAGGTGATAATATGAATCCCAAGAATTCAACTTCAGTCACGTTGAAAACACATTTTTCCAACTTAGCGAAAAGTTTGTGTTGACGCAATCTTTCGAGGACCATTTTCACGTGTTTCCGATGTTCAGATTCCGATGAAGAATAAACGAGGATGTCGTCAATGTAAACAACAACACACACATCTATGAGCTCTCTGAGGACATCGTTCATAAAATATTGAAAGGCGGCCGGGGCATTGCAAAGTCCGAAGGGCATGACCTGATATTCAAATAGCCCATACTTGGTGCGGAAGGCCGTCTTCCATTCATCGCCCTCTTTTACTCGTACCAAGTGGTAAGCTCCTCTAAGATCCAGCTTTGTATATATGCATGCTTTTCTGACTTGGTCCAGGAGTTCAGGGATCAAAGGTAACGGATATCTATTCTTAACGGTGATCTGGTTCAGGGAGCGATAATCTATACAAGTTCTAAGATCTCCTTCCTTTTTTGGAACGAAGAACAAAGCTGAAGAAGCAGGGGACTTGGAAGGACGAATAAACCCATTTGCCAGGTATTGATCCAGGTATTGTCAAAGGTGAAGGTTCTCAGGCTCGGTGAGGGCATAAATTCTACTACAAGGAGGAGTAGATCCAGGTATCAGGTCTATCTGGCAGTCATAAGACCTATGAGGAGGTAGAGAGTTAGCCTGATCCTTCCGGAAAACATCTTGGTATTCTAGGTATTCGGGAGGTAACTGGGGAGTCTCTGAAGAAATTGCTGCCAGTGCAACACCAGGTGGAGGGTGACAAGTAGAGACACATTCTGGAAACTGGACCATTCTTGCTCGCCAATCGATCAGAGGATTGTGTTTCTCTAACCAAGGTATTCCTAGAATAATCTGAAACTGAGGGGCCTTGATCACATCGAACACGATCTTCTCATGGTGTCCATCTTGACTTACTAGCGTCACCTCTTGAGTGGTATGCGTTACTGGCCCGGAGGCTATCTCCGTACCATCCACCGTAGTAATGACGTCCTTTACAGCCTTGGGACAAAGAGTTAGATTCATCCTCAAAACCATTTCATGATCCACATAATTGCCGATGGCACCGCTGTCGACGTAAGCTTCAATTGCATGTAATCGATCCGGATTATCAGGGCTAATGAGGACCATAGGTATCACGAAATGCGAGGTCACGGAACTGGTTTTCACGCTCGGCAAGAGGACCTCTATTTTTGTCGGGCGAGGTCGTTTCCCTGCTCAGAGTTTGTAACTTTGGTAACTGCAGCTCCTACTGCCTTCTTGGCAGGTTTCACCGGACAGTCTCGAAGAAAGTGCCCTGAGTTTCCGCAATAGAGGCATAATTGCAACTGTTTTCTCCTTTCCCGCTCCTTTTGTGTTAGAGGACCTTTCAGACCCCCTATTTGCATGGGTTCCCCGGAGTCTACTCCTTTGGAAGGAGTTGGCGGTTTGGAAAATACTCGAGCATCAAACTTGGAACGATCGGCCTTCCTGTTCTGCAGTCTGTGATCTATTTGAACGACTAAGTCTATATAGTCCGAACAATCTTGTGGGGGATTCACTACTTGGGCTAGCACATCTTTGAGCTCTCCACGTAGACCTCTATAAAACAGCGTAATCCTTTTGTCCTCAGGCCATTGAGTTTCCACTATCAGTCCGTTGAAAGACGCAATATAAGCCAAAAGGTCTTGATTACCTTGTCGCAACGAAAGAAGCTCATTGTCCAAGGCCTGCCCCTGTGAATGTCTTGCGAACAGTTTTTCCATACTGAGCTGAAAAGCTTGAAAATCATGGAGGACCGGATCATCTTGATTTACTAGAGGGATCGACCAGTCTGCCGCATTGCCACTAAGGTACGAAAGCACGAAAGCTACTTTAGCTTGATCAGTTGGAAAGGCTGCTGGCCGGCATAAGAAATGCAACCGGCACTGATTGATAAATACTGCAAACCTCTTTGGGTCACCAGAAAATCGTTCGGGCGGAGCCAGAGATACATTCTCAGGTAGGTTGATCTGCACTGGATTCATAGAGGATGTAGAAGGAAGATTTCCCCCAGATGCGGGTAACGGGGTCTGTCCGGCTTGTGACTGTAGCAATTGTCTAGCGAGATCATCTGTTCGCTCCTTGGAAATAATCAGTTCCCTTCTTAGAGCGTTCGTTTCCTGACGGGCTGCATGCACTTCTGCCCTTAGTTCCCCAAGTAACTGGGCTAGCTGGTCGGTATCCGAGGTTTCCATAGCGCCTGGACGGGAGTTTTGTGGTAGGCTTTGCGTTCTGTAACGCTCACCTGGTTCCCGTAGAGGCGCCGGTCTTGACTGGGCGTATACCGTATCTTCAAAGGTGATGTGTAACACACGGCTGGCTCTTTGGGCTGGACCTCTGTGCACTGTATGTCTGACTCGAAGGGTAAGATGTCTGCAGATAGAAAATATGGGATTAAGGAACTGGGTTATTGAATGTCTCTCTCTTCTTCCCTTTCTCTTCTCCTGTAGAACCCCAAAGGTTAACGCTCTCACCTTAGGTAAGTGAACGCCGTGCTCTCCATCTGCCTCGGGGCAGGGTGCTGTAACCAGTTTCTTCACTGGATAAGGGGAGCAGGCCTCTTGACTTCAGAGGACTGCTGTCCGTCGTTTACTGCACGAACGGTAAGTTTTGAGTAATTCTAATGTCTTTAAAGTCTTTAGTAATGATGTTTCTTGTTTTGCAGGGTTCCGGCGATGGCGGATGACGGGCTGAAGTGAGTTGAAGATGGAGCCCGTGTGATGAATAGAAGCGCCTGGAAGCACGTAAGTAAGCGCTTGTTGCCTGCTTCACGATGCGCTCTAACTGTCTTTTTATTTTGCAGGTACAAGTTCGGAGCGGCTGCAGGGTGCCGGAATACCCACTGGGTTAGATGTGGAAAGGAGTAATGGCACGTGAGTATTAAAGTTCCCCAATGTCTTTAAACGCACCTTGTTTTGTCTTTCAGATGTGGGATGCAGCGCCGAAGGCCTCCGGAGCGTGCGAAGAGTTGGTAAGCTTTTGTCTTTCAGATGCCGGAATGCAGTGTGAAGACCTCCGGAGCGCACGAAGAGTAGGTAAGCCTTTGTCTTTCAGATGCCGGAATGCAGCGCGAGGCGTTGGTGACAGCCGATGGACCAGGTAAGTGAAGAGCTGTCACTGAAGACCGTAATGCTAACCTGTTCTTTCTTGTCTTTATAGGTGTTGCTGAAGACTGGATTCAGGATGGTAAGCCTTTTTCCTTAGGCCCAGGATCAGATGCAGAAGACACGATGAGCGTTCTGCTGCAGAGGATGCAGAATAACGCAAAGCAAGATTCATCCATCGGGTGTGGTTTAAATAGCCTCCTGTAGTGCTTGGGTGTCTCCTTCCACAGCCACGCCTAGGTAAGAAAAGAGTTCCTGCTTTCCAGAAGAGTTCCAGTGTTCTGAATCTAGGGAGTGGCTCCTGCCCCACCCAACAGGAAAAGTAGTTCCAAACAGAAGAGGATCAGAGACTCAACTGGCAGGCAAGTAAGCAGCATGGTCTGCTGCAGGTAAGTCCACCCAAGCATTATGATCCCGGCGCTTCCAGTGCTGGGACTGGGCATATTTATGAGCCTGGTGCCACTGGCGCCAGGACTGGGTCCAAAAGGTCCCAATTGGGACTGGTTGGCACTCGGAACCTGGGTTATGGGTCTGCTTCCAAGGGAGTTGGGAAAACCCTGACCTTTTGGAAGCAGAGATCATGACAGTACCCCCCCTCAAGGCCCCTCCCAAACCGGGCTTCTCCGGGGGTTTTGGCTTGTCAGGAAATGTTTGGTGAAATCTTTTCATTAGGCGAGGAGCGTGGACATATTCAGCAGGTTCCCAGGATCTCTCTTGGGGGCCGTAGCCTTTCCAGTCAATTAGGTAAAATAGTTTAGATTTGGAGATCTTGGAGTCCAGAATGCTTTTGACTTCAAACTCGAGTTCTCCATCAACTAGGATAGGTTTTGGAGATTTAGTTAGTCGGGTTTGAGGTTGCATGGGTTTTAATAGAGAGACGTGGAAGACCGGATGTATCTTCATGTGCGGGGGCAAGTCCAACTTGACCGCTACTGGGTTTACTATGGTAGTGATGGAATAGGGACCAAGGCATCTTGGGTTGAATGTGCGTGGCCCTTTTAGAGGTAGATATTTGGTGGATAACCAGACTTGATCCCCTACTTGATATTGAGGGGCTTCCTTCCGATGTTGATCTGCTCCTTTCTTGTATTGTTCTTTAGCCCTTTGAAGGTGAGAAACAGCTTCCTTAAAGGCTTGGGTGATTGTAGAATGCAGGTAGTCTACTGCTGGTGTTTCAAGATCTTGGAGGGGATCCAACTCCGAGGTTCGAGGGTGACTGCCGTACAAAAGAAAAAACGGGGTTTTCCCAGTTCCCGAATGGACAGAGTTATTGTAGGCATATTCGGCTATCCAAAGGATGTCTTTCCAAGTTTTTTCAGTTTGTTGCAGCATGCAGCGTAAATACTGTTCCAGAGTTTGATTGGTCCTCTCGGTTTGTCCGTCGGTCTGAGGGTGGTGACTGGTTGATAGTCTCACATCAATTTGAGCCGACCAACAGCAACTTCGCCAAAAATGAGAAATAAATTGACTACCTCGATCCGAAATTAGAACCGAAGGAAAACCGTGCAGTCGGACGATGTTTTCGAGAAATTCTCGGGCCAGAGTTGCTGCTGTTGGCAAGCCTTTAAGCGGAATGAAATGCGCCATCTTGGAGAATAAGTCCACGATTACTAGAATCGTATTGTATCCGGAGCATGGAGGTAGATCGGTGATGAAGTCCATAGAAAGCGTATGCCAAGGGCGAGGTGGGATGTCAATAGGGCGTAAGAGGCCTGCTGGTCTTTCCTTTTGACTCTTGTTTTGGGCGCATACTCCACAGGACATTATAAAGTCTCTGATATCTTTTTTCCAAGACGGCCACCAGAAGTAGCGCTTGATCTTTTCTGAGGTCTTGGCCATACCGGGATGTCCTTCCATTAAAGAATCGTGATAACAAGAGATTACTTTTTTCTGTAAATCTGTGCTGGGTAGGTATAATCGTTCTTGGAAATACAATAAGTTGTCCTTTACTGCAAAGTCCTTTCCCTGCAGATGCCAATTCTGTATGTCTGCTGGAGTTACAAGTTGCCTGGCTTTATCCTTAACTTCCTCTATGGATTCTGTGGCGATTACACCCAGAATTCTTTGTTCGGGAATGATTGGTACAGGTTTAGGGTTGATCAAGTGTTCTTCCACTCCCATCCGAGAAAGGGGATCAGCTTTACCGTTCTTTGTACCAGGTCGATAGGTAATTATGAAGTCAAACTCGGCAAAGAATAATGCCCAACGGAGTTGTCTAGAGGATTGGGCTTTTGCGGTTTTCAAATATTGCAGGTTTCGGTGATCCGTAATCACAGTAACAGTGTGTCGGGCCCCCAGCAGATAATGCCGCCAAGCCTTAAAGGCAGACTTGATAGCCAGAAGTTCCTTGTCAGTAATCGTGTAATTGATTTCAGGAGGCGAGAATTTGCGGGACCAAAATGCCACGGGATGCAACTGATTGGTTACCGGGTCCTTTTGTGATAGAACTGCCCCCATGGCAAGGCTTGAAGCATCAGTTTCCACGATGTAGGGGAGTTTGGGGCGAGGGTGTTTCAAGATTGGTGCAGAGATAAATTTAGTCTTCAAATCCTGGAAAGCTAGTTCCGCCTCGGAAGACCATTCAAAACGTTTGTTTTTCTTTAACAAGGCAGTGATGGGCTGGACTATTCGAGAGAATTCGGGGATAAACCTGCGGTAAAAGTTAGCGAAGCCTAACATGCTTTGCACACCTTTTACGGAGGATGGTGATGGCCATTTGAGAACTGCATCGACCTTCTTTGAATCCATACGCACTCCGCCAGGTGATAATATGAATCCCAAGAATTCAACTTCAGTCACGTTGAAAACACATTTTTCCAACTTAGCGAAAAGTTTGTGTTGACGCAATCTTTCGAGGACCATTTTCACGTGTTTCCGATGTTCAGATTCCGATGAAGAATAAACGAGGATGTTGTCAATGTAAACAACAACACACACATCTATGAGCTCTCTGAGGACATCGTTCATAAAATATTGAAAGGCGGCCGGGGCATTGCAAAGTTCGAAGGGCATGACCTGATATTCAAATAGCCCATACTTGGTGCGGAAGGCCGTCTTCCATTCATCGCCCTCTTTTACTCGTACCAAGTGGTAAGCTCCTCTAAGATCCAGCTTTGTATATATGCATGCTATTCTGACTTGGTCCAGGAGTTCAGGGATCAAAGGTAACGGATATCTATTCTTAACGGTGATCTGGTTCAGGGAGCGATAATCTATACAAGTTCTAAGGTCTCCTTCCTTTTTTGGAACGAAGAACAAAGCTGAAGAAGCAGGGGACTTGGAAGGACGAATAAACCCATTTGCCAGGTATTGATCCAGGTATTGTCAAAGGTGAAGGTTCTCAGGCTCGGTGAGGGCATAAATTCTACTACAAGGAGGAGTAGATCCAGGTATCAGGTCTATCTGGCAGTCATAAGACCTATGAGGAGGTAGAGAGTTAGCCTGATCCTTCCGGAAAACATCTTGGTATTCTAGGTATTCGGGAGGTAACTGGGGAGTCTCTGAAGAAATTGCTACCAGTGCAACACCAGGTGGAGGGTGACAAGTAGAGACACATTCTGGAAACTGGACCGTTCTTGCTCGCCAATCGATCAGAGGATTGTGTTTCTCTAACCAAGGTATTCCTAGAATAATCTGAAACTGAGGGGCCTTGATCACATCGAACACGATCTTCTCATGGTGTCCATCTTGACTTACTAGCGTCACCTCTTGAGTGGTATGCGTTACTAGCCCGGAGGCTATCTCCGTACCATCCACCGTAGTAATGACGTCCTTTACAGCCTTGGGACAAAGAGTTAGATTCATCCTCAAAACCATTTCATGATCCACATAATTGCCGATGGCACCGCTGTCGACGTAAGCTTCAATTGCATGTAATCGATCCGGATTATCAGGGCTAATGAGGACCATAGGTATCACGAAATGCGAGGTCACGGAACTGGTTTTCACGCTCGGCAAGAGGACCTCTATTCTTGTCGGGCGAGGTCGTTTCCCTGCTCAGAGTTTGTAACTTTGGTAACTGCAGCTCCTACTGCCTTCTTGGCAGGTTTCACCGGACAGTCTCGAAGAAAGTGCCCTGAGTTTCCGCAATAGAGGCATAATTGCAACTGTTTTCTCCTTCCCCGCTCCTTTTGTGTTAGAGGACCTTTCAGACCCCCTATTTGCATGGGTTCCCCGGACTCTACTCCTTTGGAAGGAGTTGGCGGTTTGGAAAATACTCGAGCATCAAACTTGGAATGATCGGCCTTCCTGTTCTGCAGTCTGTGATCTATTTGAACGACTAAGTCTATATAGTCCGAACAATCTTGTGGGGGATTCACTACTTGGGCTAGCACATCTTTGAGCTCTCCACGTAGACCTCTATAAAACAGCGTAATCCTTTTGTCCTCAGGCCATTGAGTTTCCACTATCAGTCTGTTGAAAGACGCAATATAAGCCAAAAGGTCTTGATTACCTTGTCGCAACGAAAGAAGCTCATTGTCCAAGGCCTGCCCCTGTGAATGTCTTGCGAACAGTTTTTCCATACTGAGCTGAAAAGCTTGAAAATCATGGAGGACCGGATCATCTTGATTTACTAGAGGGATCGACCAGTCTGCCGCATTGCCACTAAGGTACGAAAGCACGAAAGCTACTTTAGCTTGATCAGTTGGAAAGGCTGCTGGCCGGCATAAGAAATGCAACCGGCACTGATTGATAAATACTGCAAACCTCTTTGGGTCACCAGAAAATCGTTCGGGCGGAGCCAGAGGTACATTCCCAGGTAGGTTGATCTGCACTGGATTCATAGAGGATGTAGAAGGAAGATTTCCCCCAGATGCGGGTAACGGGATCTGTCCGGCTTGTGACTGTAGCAATTGTCTAGCGAGATCATCTGTTCGCTCCTTGGAAATAATAAGTTCCCTTCTTAGAGCGTTCGTTTCCTGACGGGCTGCATGCACTTCTGCCCTTAGTTCCCCAAGTAACTGGGCTAGCTGGTCGGTATCCGAGGTTTCCATAGCGCCTGGACGGGAGTTTTGTGGTAGGCTTTGCGTTCTGTAACGCTCACCTGATTCCCGTAGAGGCGCCGGTCTTGACTGGGCGTATACCGTATCTTCAAAGGTGATGTGTAACACACGGCTGGCTCTTTGGGCTGGACCTCTGTGCACTGTATGTCTGACTCGAAGGGTAAGATGTCTGCAGATAGAAAATATGGGATTAAGGAACTGGGTTATTGAATGTCTCTCTCTTCTTCCCTTTCTCTTCTCCTGTAGAACCCCAAAGGTTAACGCTCTCACCTTAGGTAAGTGAACGCCGTGCTCTCCATCTGCCTCGGGGCAGGGTGCTGTAACCAGTTTCTTCACTGGATAAGGGGAGCAGGCCTCTTGACTTCAGAGGACTGCTGTCCGTCGTTTACTGCATGAACGGTAAGTTTTGAGTAATTCTAATGTCTTTAAAGTCTTTAGTAATGATGTTTCTTGTTTTGCAGGGTTCCGGCGATGGCGGATGACGGGCTGAAGTGAGTTGAAGATGGAGCCCGTGTGATGAATAGAAGCGCCTGGAAGCACGTAAGTAAGCGCTTGTTGCCTGCTTCACGATGCGCTCTAACTGTCTTTTTATTTTGCAGGTACAAGTTCGGAGCGGCTGCAGGGTGCCGGAATACCCACTGGGTTAGATGTGGAAAGGAGTAATGGCACGTGAGTATTAAAGTTCCCCAATGTCTTTAAACGCACCTTGTTTTGTCTTTCAGATGCGGGATGCAGAGCCGAAGGCCTCCGGAGCGTGCGAAGAGTTGGTAAGCTTTTGTCTTTCAGATGCCGGAATGCAGTGTGAAGACCTCCGGAGCGCACGAAGAGTAGGTAAGCCTTTGTCTTTCAGATGCCGGAATGCAGCGCGAGGCGTTGGTGACAGCCGATGGACCAGGTAAGTGAAGAGCTGTCACTGAAGACCGTAATGCTAACCTGTTCTTTCTTGTCTTTATAGGTGTTGCTGAAGACTGGATTCAGGATGGTAAGCCTTTTTCCTTAGGCCCAGGATCAGATGCAGAAGACACGATGAGCGTTCTGCTGCAGAGGATGCAGAATAACGCAAAGCAAGATTCATCCATCGGGTGTGGTTTAAATAGCCTCCTGTAGTGCTTAGGTGTCTCCTTCCACAGCCACGCCTAGGTAAGAAAAGAGTTCCTGCTTTCCAGAAGAGTTCCAGTGTTCTGAATCTAGGGAGTGGCTCCTGCCCCACCCAACAGGAAAAGTAGTTCCAAACAGAAGAGGATCAGAGGCTCAACTGGCAGGCAAGTAAGTAGCATGGTCTGCTGCAGGTAAGTCCACCCAAGCATTATGAGCCCGGCGCTTCCAGTGCTGGGACTGGGCATATTTATGAGCCTGGTGCCACTGGCGCCAGGACTGGGTCCAAAAGGTCCCAATTGGGACTGGTTGGCACTCGGAACCTGGGTTATGGGTCTGCTTCCAAGGGAGTTGGGAAAACCCTGACCTTTTGGAAGCAGAGATCATGACAGTAACTTATATCTCAATTAGAAAAAGAAAGGTAATCAGACGTGAGATATCACAGAAACTGCATGCCACCACCTTGGCACAATACTATCGAGCCCAATGTATACCAAGAGGTCTCAGGGTCTATTTGAGACCCACACTATGCAAGGATAACCCGGATTTCGTTAAGAAGTGGGAACAAATATTAAATACATGTTCCCTAGATTTGATTCTATTGACCATAGAAGAGTTATCAAAATCAGTTAACAAATTGGATAAAGAAATAGAAGAATTATCAGAACAATTAGCATCTTTTAAAACGAAAGAGGAATTAACAGGTTTGATCGATGAAGTGTACCGGACCCTAGAGAACTACAAGAAGGATATTGAACAACGTAAAATCCGTAAATTTCGCCGTGATACCTTGGACTATCAACAAGATATAGTTTACACCTGGCAAGAACACTATTCCCAAAACAGACCAGACTTCAATAATAAAAAACCACCCTACAAACCTAGAACTCAAGAACCAAGAACAAGCGACCCCAGCAGTGAGATCCCAACTAGTGGAGAAGAAACCATCAACACAAGAACAAGTCAACCCACTACTACTATAATACACACATCTCAAGAAGCCACTACATCAAATACCCCACTGATTCTTTTTTTAGAAAAAAAGGCAAAGAGAAGAAGCCTCAAGAAACCTAAGACCAAGACAAAAACCGAACAGCTAATCGTTAATATTTCCAAGAAAAATCTCACAAGTGACCAAATAGACACACTAAATCTTGGTTTATCTTTTGTACCTACTCAAACTCGAATCTGTTGGAAGAAAAAATTAACTTACACAGACTTGCACGGAAAATGAGACAAGTTATTTTTCGATACACAGACAGGAATGGAATATTCACAGAAGGAACATAAATATTTGGAAATCAAACCAAAGAGTTATTTTGACCCACAAATCAATAATTTGACGATTAAGATATTTGAAGAACAAGTACTAAAGGACTTCAGAAGGGTGAACTTTACAAAATCCAAGTACTACAATATCAGGAGACGTCAAAGTTTAATCATTAAAGAACTAGCAGATGTGTCACGCTCACCTGATTCCCACGGAGGCGCAGCTCTGGCTTCGAGTGCTGATCCTTCTTCAATGGTGAAGCGCAGGACTCTGATGATGGACAGGAAGGGCCCCTCTACTCTGGCTTTTCTGGCTCGCAGGAATATTCCCCTGTGCGTGAAAAGGGAGTATTACCTACTGACGGAATAATGCTCAAGCCTCCCACTCCCTTCCAACCCTCCTCGATACCCTTCCACGATTCCCCGTGAAGTCTCACCTTAGGGTTTGGAAGGATGAGTTCTCCATCCTGCTTCTGATGCAGGGGCGCGTTGAAACCCAGTTACTTCACTGGATTGAGGTTTGATGGGAGTTCAATATAAGCTTGACTATTCAGGTGAGGCGCTGTAAGAGTTCTGTTGCAAATTCAAAAGTTCAAGCTTAATAATAATGTTCATTGTCTTATTGCAGCAAGTGCTAATGCTAATGTCTTTTTCCCCTTAGGGGCCGGGGTTCGGAATGCCGGAGATATGGCGCCGACCCGAAGTGTAAGTTCTGGATGAGCGTTCAGGTAATGTCTTGCATTCGCTCATTCAATGTCTTTGTCTTTTTTCCCCATTGGGGCCGGGGTCCGGAATGCCTGGAAGCGATAGGACCCGAAATGAAATGGGAATGACCCAACAGGTAAGTCTTAGAAGGAAACTGAGCTTTTCCTTTTTCCCTTCCTTCTCTCACCTTGTTTTCTTGTCTTTTCTCTCTAGGCTCTGGGAAGTGGGTGCGGATCCGGATGATCGCTGCTGAAGATGGAGGCGCCCAGGAAAGGTGAGTGAAATGCAGCGCTGCAGCGATCGAAACAAAATGCTTTTAAAAATGATGTCTTCCCTTTCAGGATCGTCGGTGTGATGTCCCTGTGATGCAGTTTTAGCAGGTAAGGTCTTCTTTCTCTCCAATTCCCTCCAATCTCCTTTTGCAGGCGACCCAGGATGCTGACAGGCGTGGCTGAAGTCCAGATGCAGGAGCTGACACGGTGAGCGTCCAGCTGCGAGGAGCAGAACAACGCGAAGCATGAGTTGCTGATCGGGCGTGGTTTAAATAGCTTTGGAAGAAGTTCCAGGCATGTACCCTTCCACCGATCAGGTATGTATCCTTCCCCGACCACACCCAGGTGGAAAGTAGTCCCACAGGTAAAGTAGTTCCATTCCGGCCTCAAGAGGGCCTGGATGTAGCAGCATGGTCTGCATCAGGTAAGTGCACATTAAAAACACTTGAACACATGTCTAGCTTTATGAGCCTGGTGCCTAAGGCGCCAGGACAGGGGTCCAACATGAGCCTGGCGCCTAAGGCGCCAGGACTGTGTCCAAAGGGCCCCAGCTTGGGCCCGCTGGCACTTCCCTGGGGGGAATGATGCCTGCCTCTGGGGTTGCTGGGTCGGACCTGGCTCCTTGGAGGTAGGCATCATGACAAGATGATCGTAGCCTGACTCTAAAACCGGCTGACAAGGGAGGTGTAATAGTCATTATGGATACCACCTACTACGACACTAAAATCAACGAACTATTGGCAGATCAAGACAGATATATTAAAATTGACCAGGATCCTATTAAAGACATCACAGCTATGTTGAAAACTGTACTGGATCAAGCCTTGGAAAATGAATGGATCTCTGAGAAAACTAGAACATTTCTAACTAATGAGCATCCGATCACTCCTGTCTTTTATGGACTACCCAAAATACATAAGGTATTACAAACTCCACCTATGAGACCCATTGTAGCAGGAACTAATAGCATTTTCAACCCCCTTGCAACCTATGTGGATAAAGCCTTGCAACCCATAGTTCAGAGTACTAGTACCTATTTGAAGGATACTATGGATTTTCTCAACCATCTTGCTACACTTACAACCATCAAGGCGGACGACATACTAGTCTCCTTCGATGTACAGAGTCTTTATACATCAATTCCGCATCAGGACGGATTGGAAGCACTAGAGTGGGCATTGCTGAATAATAATTGTGAAGCCAACAAAACCTTCATTCTGGAACTCAGTAAGATTATACTGATTAATAATTACTTCAGGAATAAATCACAATTTTATCTACAAGCATCAGGCACGTCTATGGGCTCCTCAATGGCCCCGGCGTATGCTAATCTATTTATGTTTCATTTAGAGAGCAAACAGATACTCAATGTACAACTATGGCAACAGAACCTAATAACATGGAAACGTTACATAGACGACATTTTTGTCGTTTGGAGAGGATCAAGAGATGATCTACAAGCTTTTTTGACTTTCATTAATCACCTTCACAATCGGATTAAATTTACAATGGAGGTGGGAGAACCCAAACTACACTTTCTAGACGTTGAACTGTGGATTGGACCAGATGGAGTGATAATTACGAATGTTTATCACAAACCGACAGATGTGAACAACTCATTACATTACTTGAGCCATCATCCTGATCATCTAAGGAATAATTTACCATATAGCCAGTTCTTACGGCTTAAAAGAATAACGTCAGACACCACGACACTACAACAAGAAAATCAATTGCTGGCCGAGAAGTATAGACAAAGAGGCTACCCTAGTGACATCATTGAAAAGGCTAAAGACAAAGTCGATAGACTTGAAAGAAAGGATCTCCTTATAAATAAGAACAAATCGAAGGATATTCCATTTCTCCATACTTTGAGATAGTCTGCCCAAAGTCATCACATTACCAGAATTATCAAGAAAAATTATCAAAATGGATCCACAACTGGACAGACTATTCCCAAAACCTCCCTTAATCGCATACAAGAGGGGAAGAAATTTCAAAGACGAACTGGTGAAAGCAGAAAAGATCAAACAAGACAAACAACGGACTTTGAAGAAGAAGAAGACAGGCACATTTCCGTGCTTAAATTGCTGCAATTGTAACATTGTGATGAAGGGTAGCTATGTGAGGCACCCCAACAGTGGACAAAAAATTCGATTGAATCATTACACCACATGCGACACCAAATCAGTAATCTACGGTCTCAGTTGCCCCTGCGGTATCTTTTACGTAGGTCAAACCATCAGGAAAGCTAAAGAAAGATGGAATGAACATAAGAGCAATATCCGTACCAACAGTATTGAATCTCCTGTCGCTAGACACTTCTCTCAGAATAAACACACAGTAGCCCAACTTAAAGTAATTATTCTGGAGGAAGTGAAAAAATAACCTAGAGGGGGGGACCATGACAGACGCATGGGGCAGAGAGAATTACATTGGATTGAAAAACTGAACAGTCTTTCTCCCAACGGGATGAATGAAGAATTTAATTTGGGTGTTTTCTTATAAGTTTCCTCATAAGCTTACTGTTAGACTTTTGAATATTTCTTAATGACTAGCTGTACTAACAAAAAATGTTCAAGTTGACGTTAAAAATATCTAACAATAAAAAATACATGTACAGCTCCTTTACCATCTAAGGAATAGTTACTTTGGTTGCAAATACATGTAGACCATCAGATTGTTTGTGTTCTCAACACCATTAATGCTTGATAGGACTTGAGTTTCTATTTTTTACTTGAAACAATGAAATGTATACATACACCCACATTGATGCCGCACGATTGTAATCAATTGACATAGAAGATATACATTTATTTTCAACAACAGATAGACTGTGAGCATGCTGGATTTTTCCTCTAATCACGAGACTGCGATAATTTTAAATACTATTCTAGATCCATGTAATAACTCAATGGACCTACATTACTCACCATTTAATATGTTCAAAATAGAGGTTCCAATTTAGCCTTTAAGACTCTACCCTGTTCTATAAATACCACACATTGTATCGCGTCAAAAGTAAACACTGTGACGTCACGACGTAGACACGCATTGACGTCATTACGCTATATAAACATCACGACGGCCATTTTCTTCAGTTGCCGTTCGTACGAGCTTCATCACAGGATACATGCACAAGGACGTCTCCTCTTCAAGTAAGCGAAGTTAGAACTTTATACTCCCCACATAGAATGATTCTATAGCATTTCTTTAACTGGTAAGAATAGCCTCTGAGGAACCTCTTTTCATCTACAGGGCCCACGTTATCTCTGATTGTGCTGCTAAGACCCACTACAGGATTATAGAGTTTAAACAAAGTGGGAGATTATCCAAAATCCTGACTACGATCTACAGATCAGGTAATCACTTATACACTTTCTCTAATGGACATGTTTGATAATGCAAACATGGTTGCTGATATCTAACATCTTTACTTCTCCCAACGGTAGGGATTTACAACCCCTTTTTTTAATATATTTTTTATATATTTTTTTTAGGATTGACAAAGATACAATGATCAAGATGGAACTTAAATTTCAAATTGAGACCATTCTAAGAAACAAACAGGTGATTATATATAAAGAAAAATCCAGTCATGACAGACAGAGATTACGATGTATCATTATGATTAAAATAACAATATACTTTTTACTGTTGATACAGATAAATTGAAGAAAAAACACGTCTAGTAGACATCTTCTGAAGAAGGGGTTCTATTCGCCCCGAAACGCGTAAAGCATACTGTACTTTGAAGACTTTGACTCTGTCTGCTAAGACACATATCACATAACATTGTGAACATTGGATTAGGAGTTAAAATCAAGTACAAATTGTCTACTTTAAGATATATGAATTGTAAATGTAAGTTTTTGGTTGTCTGGACTATAAAAAATAGTTACTATTTGTACCATGTACTGTAAAAATCAGTTTACTCTAGGTTATATATGTTGGTTATGAACTGATACAAATTGAACGTTGAATTATTGTTTGTCTAAATTAACCCTAATTGGGGCACAAAATTCATGGATGACGAAATCATCCCTTTTTAAAGTTTTATTTTTGAAATTACGCAAGAGAATTTGGTTGTGTTTTCAACTACAGGGTGTGCAAGGGACGGGAGTGTTCCACAAAGGTTGTGGACACCTGCTGTGTTCAAATAATTTGGTACAACCCAGTGTCAGGGTTGATATTCTCCCCTGCACCCCGCTAAGTATCTTAATACTTTTACCTAATTTAAGCAAAAGGTGTGCACTAGGCAAAATTGTTTGAGGTATTGCAGGGCACAGACAACAAAGGTACTGAATGGTGCACTGTTTTATACGTTGACCCAACACAACAATTGACAGTTTTGACAGATTAACAGCTCTTTACTGATGACAACAACACAGGATAAATTGTGTTTCAAATATGCATACCTTGTCAGTTGGTTGTAGAACAGAGAGGTCTCCCAGAAAATGCCTATCACAAAAGCATTATCAGCACACCTACAAGAAGAGAAGATTTAAACAAGGTGCCCAAAGAAATATGCACCAGCAGCCCCCATGTGTGCCCACAGAAGGGAATAGGAGTGTTCTGTATCAAGCTGAAACAAGGGGCAATGTTGCCCTTGAGTAAAACAGTAACCCCTGTCATGGGAAGCAATTTATGAAACAATTTTGGCTCTGTGGCAACAAGGCATTATTAACATATCAGAATTTCCATTTAATATGGCCATATACCCTGTAAAGAAAACAATAAGAGGATCTTGGAGGATGATTCAGGACCTCCACACTTTATATTACATAGTAGAGGCTGAGTTTCCGGTGGTGCTGAATCCAGCCACCATTTTGTTTAACATTCTCACAGGAGCAACATATTTCAAAATAATAGATTAAAACAATGCATTTTTCTTGATTCCATTGCACCCAGACTCACAGTATCTCACCGTGTTTACCAACTGCGGGACCAGGTTCCAACACATATGTTTACCACAAGAGTACTGCGAATCCCCAATTGTTTTCAAATGGATTCAGGTTCTTGCAGACGCCTAGCACAGTGATTCAATACGTTGATAATCTCTAACAGGGTACTTCATAGAAATTCGCACACAAGTGGCGCACGCGGCTGGCGCACAGTGTCCCCGTGCGATACACTGCGCCAGCCGTGTGCGAAAAAATCCTTTTCATCGCACAGCGTATTCATGGATTTTAGCCTCCGAAACCAGCCGTGGCGCAGAGTGGCGCAGCGACCCTGCAGCAGCGCCAGTTACGCCCCCAAGAATGCCCTCGCGCAAGGAAAAGCCTTCAAAATTCCCAAATCATCGCAAAGGGCTGCGCTAACTCTGGACCAGTTCACAGGGTTGCCAAACAGCAAACGCCAAGCGGGGAACGTGTATTTCAGTGGTTCGCGGGAAGTTTCACACGCGATTGTTCTGGGTACGTGTACATCAGGGGTGCGTGGGCAGTAACACACGCGATTCCATCAGGGCACGTGTATTCCAGGGGTGCGCGGGAAGTATCACACGCAAAAACAGCAGGGTACGTGCATTTCAGGGGTGCGCGGGAAGTATCACACGCGATTCCATCAGGGTACGTGGCAGCAGGGTACGTGTATTCCAGGGGTGCGCGGGAAGTATCACACGCAAAAGCAGCAGGGTACGTGTATTTCAGGGATGCGCAGGAAGTATCACACGCGATTCCATCAAGGTACGTGTATTCCAGGGGTGCGCGGGGAGCACCACACGTGAATTGCACGTGTGGGTCCTCCCAGGTGTTCCCTCTACACCCTCCATGGCCCCTGCAGGCGGCCCACACCACAGGGGCCTACCCTGCACATGTCCCGCAGGCAGCCCATCCACCATGCCCATGCCCCCCAGCAAACCCACATGTCACCTTGCACTACTGCCCACCAACGCATGTCCACCTGCACCCCCAGCCCCCAGGGGCACCCTCCACCAGGCCCCCACTCATGTCCAACTCATGTCTCCCTGCACCCCCACCCCCAGCAGTGCAGGGCACCCTCCACTAGGCCCCCACTCATGTCTCCCATCACCCCCACCCCCAGCAGTGCAGGGGCACCCTCCACCAGGCCCCCACTCATGTCCCCCTGCACCCACACCCCCAGCAGTGCAGGGCACCCTCCACCAGGCCCCCACTCATGTCTCCCACCACCACCCCCCAGCATCCAGGGGCACCCTCCACCAGGCCCCCACTCATGTCTCCCATCACCCCCACCCCCCAGCAGTGCAGGGCACCCTCCACCAGGCCCCCACTCATGTCTCCCACCACCCCCACCCCCCAGCAGTGCAGGGGCAGATTCCACCAGGTCCCCACTCATGTCTCCCATCACCCCACCCCCCAGCAGTGCAGGGCACCCTCCACCAGGCCCCCACTCATGTCTCCCATCAACCCACCCCACAGCAGTGCAGGGGCACCCTCCACCAGGCCCCCACTCATGTCTCCCACCACCCCCAGCCCCCAGCAGTGCAGGGCACCCTCCACCAGGCCCCCACTCATGTCCAACTCATGTCTCCCTGCACCCCCACCCCCCAGCATCCAGGGGCACCCTCCACCAGGCCCCCACTCATGTCTCCCATCACCCCCACCGCCAGCAGTGCAGGGGCAGCCTCCACCAGGCCCCCACTCATGTCTCCCATCACCCCACCCCCCAGCAGTGCAGGGCACCCTCCACCAGGCCCCCACTCATGTCTCCCATCACCCCCACCCCCCAGCAGTGCAGGGGCACCCTCCACCAGGCCCCCACTCATGTCCAACTCATGTCTCCCTGCACCCCCACCCCCCAGCATCCAGGGGCACCCTCCACCAGGCCCCCACTCATGTCTCCCACCACCACCACCCCCCAGCATCCAGGGGCACCCTCCACCAGGCCCCCACTCATGTCTCCCATCACCCCCACCCCCCAGCAGTGCAGGGCACCCTCCACCAGGCCCCCACTCATGTCTCCCATCACCCCCACCCCCCAGCAGTGCAGGGGCACCCTACACCTGGCCCCCACTCATGTCTCCCACCACCCCACCCCCCAGCAGTGCAGGGCACCCTCCACCAGGCCCCCACTCGTGTCCAACTCATGTCTCCCTGCACCCCCACCCCCCAGCATCCAGGGGCACCCTCCACCAGGCCCCCACTCATGTCTCCCATCACCCCCACCCCCCAGCAGTGCAGGGGCAGCCTCCACCAGGCCCCCACTCATGTCTCCCATCACCCCACCCCCCAGCAGTGCAGGGCACCCTCCACCAGGCCCCCATTCATGTCTCCCATCACCCCCACCCCCCAGCAGTGCAGGGGCACCCTCCACCAGGCCCCCACTCATGTCCAACTCATGTCTCCCTGCACCCCCACCCCCCAGCATCCAGGGGCACCCTCCACCAGGCCCCCACTCATGTCTCCCACCACCACCACCCCCCAGCATCCAGGGGCACCCTCCACCAGGCCCCCACTCATGTCTCCCATCACCCCCTCCCCCCAGCAGTGCAGGGCACCCTCCACCAGGCCCCCACTCATGTCTCCCATCACCCCCACCCCCCAGCAGTGCAGGGGCACCCTACACCTGGCCCCCACTCATGTCTCCCACCACCCCCACCCCCCAGCAGTGCAGGGCACCCTCCACCAGGCCCCCACTCGTGTCCAACTCATGTCTCCCTGCACCCCCACCCCCCAGCATCCAGGGGCACCCTCCACCAGGCCCCCACTCATGTCTCCCATCACCCCCACCCCCCAACAGTGCAGGGCACCCTCCACCAGGCCCCCACTCATGTCTCCCACCACCCCCACCCCCCAGCAGTGCAGGGCACCCTCCACCAGGCCCCCACTCATGTCTCCCATCACCCCCACCCCGCAGCAGTGCAGGAGCACCCTCCACCAGGCCCCCACTCATGTCCAACCAATGTCTCCCTGCACCCCCACCCCCAGCATCCAGGGGCACCCTCCACCAGGCCCCCACTCATGTCTCCCACCACCCCCACCCCCCAGCTTCTGGGGGCACCCTCCACCAGCCCCCCACTCATGTTTCCCACCACCCCCACCCCCCAGCAGTGCAGGGCACCCTCCACCAGGCCCCCACTCATGTCCAACTCATGTCTCCCTGCACCCCCACACCCCAGCATCCAGGGGCACCCTCCACCAGGCCCCCACTCATGTCTCCCATCACCCCCACCCCCCAGCAGTGCAGGGCACCCTCCACCAGGCCCCCACTCATGTCTCCCACCACCCCCACCCCCCAGCAGTGCAGGGGCAGCCTCCACCAGGCCCCCACTCATGTCTCCCATCACCCCACCCCCCCAGCAGTGCAGAGCACCCTCCACCAGGCCCCCACTCATGTCTCCCATCACCCCCACCCCCCAGCAGTGCAGGGGCACCCTCCACCAGGCCCCCTCTCATGTCCAACTCATGTCTCCCTGCACCCCCACCCCCCAGCATCCAGGGGCACCCTCCACCAGGCCCCCACTCATGTCTCCCACCGCCCCCACCCCCCAGCTTCCGGGGGCACCCTCCACCAGGCCCCCACTCATGTCTCCCATCACCCCCACCCCCAGCAGTGCAGGGCACCCTCCACCAGGCCCCCACTCATGTCTCCCATCACCCCTACCCCCCAGCAGTGCAGGGGCACCCTCCACCAGGCCCCCACTCATGTCTACCACCACCCCCACCCCCCAGCAGTGCAGGGCACCCTCCACCAGGCCCCCACTCATGTCTCCCACCACCCCCACCCCCCAGCAGTGCAGGGCACCCTCCACCAGGCCCCCACTCATGTCCAACTCATGTCTCCATGCACCCCCACCCCCCAGCATCCAGGGGCACCCTCCACCAGGCCCCCACTCATGTCTCCCATCACCCCCACCCCCCAGCAGTGCAGGGCACCCTCCACCAGGCCCCCACTCATGTCTTCCACCACCCCCACCCCCCAACAGTGCAGGGGCAGCCTCCACCAGGCCCCCACTCATGTCTCCCATCACCCCACCCCCCCAGCAGTGCAGAGCACCCTCCACCAGGCCCCCACTCATGTCTCCCATCACCCCACACCCCCCAGCAGTGCAGGGGCACCCTCCACCAGGCCCCCACTCATGTCCAATTCATGTCTCCCTGCACCCCCACCCCCCAGCATCCAGGGGCACCCTCCACCAGGCCCCCACTCATGTCTCCCACCACCCCCACCCCCCAGCTTCCGGGGGCACCCTCCACCAGGCCCCCACTCATGTCTCCCATCACCCCCACCCCCACGCAGTGCAGGGCACCCTCCACCAGGCCCCCACTCATGTCTCCCATTCCCCCCACCCCCCAGCAGTGCAGGGGCACCCTCCACCAGGCCCCCACTCATGTCTACGACCACCCCCACCCCCCAGCAGTGCAGGGCACTCTCCACCAGGCCCCCACTCATGTCCAACTCATGTCTCCCTGCATCCCCACCCCCCAGCATCCAGGGGCACCCTCCACCAGGCCCCCACTCATGTCTCCCATCACCCCCACCCCCCAGCAGTGCAGGGCACCCTCCACCAGGCCCCCACTCATGTCTCCCACCATCCCCACCCCCCAGCAGTGCAGGGGCAGCCTCCACCAGGCCCCCACTCATGTCTCCCATCACCCCCACCCGCCAGCAGTGCAGGGCACCCTCCACCAGGCCCCCACTCATGTCTCCCATCACCCCCAACCCCAACAGTGCAGGGGCACCCGCCACCAGGCCCCCACTCATGTCTCCCATCATCCCCACCCCCCAGCATCCAGGGGCACCCTCCACCAGGCCCTCACTCATGTCTCCCATCACCCCCACCCCCCAGCATCCAGGGGCACCCTCCACCAGGCCCCCACTCATGTCTCCCATCACCCCCACTCCCCAGCAGTGCAGGGGCACCCTCCACCAGGCGCCCACTCATGTCCAACTCATGTCTCACTGCACCCCCACCCCCCAGCATCCAGGGGCACCCTCCACCAGGCCCCCACTCATGTCTCCCACCACCACCACCCCCCAGCATCCAGGGGCACCCTCCACCAGGCCCCCACTCATGTCTCCCATCATCCCCACCCCCCAGCATCCAGGGGCACCCTCCACCAGGCCCCCACTCATGTCTCCCATCACCCCCACCCCCCAGCATCCAGGGGCACCCTCCACCAGGCCCCCACTCATGTCTCCCATCACCCCCACCCCCCAGCAGTGCAGGGGCACCCTCCACCAGGCCCCCACTCATGTCCAACTCATGTCTCCCTGCACCCCCACCCCCCAACATCCAGGGGCACCCTCCACCAGGCCCCCACTTATGTCTCCCACCACCCCCAACCCCCAGCATCCAAGGGCACCCTCCACCAGGCCCCCACTCATGTATCCCATCACCCCCACCCCCCAGCAGTGCAGGACACCCTCCACCAGGCCCCCACTCATGTCCAACTCATGTCTCCCTGCACCCCCACCCCCCAGCATCCAGGGGCACCCTCCACCAGGCCCCCACTCATGTCTCCCAACCGCCCCACCCCCCAGCATCCAGGGGCACCCTCCACAGGACCCCACTCATGTCTCCCATCACCCCCACCCCCCAGCAGTGCAGGGCACCCTCCACCAGGCCCCCACTCATGTCTCCCATCACCCCCACCCCCCAGCAGTGCAGGGCACCCTCCACCAGGCCCCCACTCATGTCTCCCACCACCCCCACACCCCAGCAGTGCAGGGGCAGCCTCCACCAGGCCCCCACTCATGTCTCCCATCACCCCACCCCCCTGCAGTGCAGGGCACCCTCCACCAGGCCCCCACTCATGTCTCCCATCACCCCCACCTCCCAGCAGTGCAGGGGCACCCTCCACCAGGCCCCCACTCATGTCTCCCATCACCCCCACCCCCCAGCAGTGCAGGGCACCCTACACCAGGCCCCCACTCATGTCTCCCATCACCCCCACCCCCCACCAGTGCAGGGGCACCCTCCACCAGGCCCCCACTCATGTCTCCCATCACCCCACCCCCCAGCAGTGCAGGGCACCCTCCACCAGGCCCCCACTCATGTCTCCCATCACCCCCACCCCCCAGCAGTGCAGGGGCACCTTCCACCAGGCCCCCACTCATGTCCAACTCATGTGTCCCTGCACCCCCACCCCAGCATCCAGGGGCACCCTCCACCAGGCCCCCACTCATGTCTCCCATCACCCCCACCCCCCAGCAGTGCAGGGCACCCTACACCAGGCCCCCACTCATGTCTCCCATCACCCCCACCCCCCACCAGTGCAGGGGCACCCTCCACCAGGCCCCCACTCATGTCTCCCATCACCCCACCCCCCAGCAGTGCAGGGCACCCTCCACCAGGCCCCCACTCATGTCTCCCATCACCCCCACCCCCCAGCAGTGCAGGGGCACCTTCCACCAGGCCCCCACTCATGTCCAACTCATGTGTCCCTGCACCCCCACCCCAGCATCCAGGGGCACCCTCCACCAGGCCCCCACTCATGTCTCCCATCACCCCCACCCCCCAGCAGTGCAGGGCACCCTCCACCAGGCCCCCACTCATGTCTCCCATCGCCCCCACCCCCCAGCAGTACAGGGGCACCCTCCACCAGGCCCCCACTCATGTCTACCACCACCCCCACCCCCCAGCAGTGCAGGGCACCCTCCACCAGGCCCCCACTCATGTCCAACTCATGTCTCCCACCACCCCCACCCCCCAGCATCTAGGGGCACCCTCCACCAGGCCCCCACTCATGTCTCCCATCACCCCCACCCCCCAGGAGTGCAGGGCACCCTCCACCAGGCCCCCACT
The DNA here is from genome assembly GCF_040938575.1 of Ambystoma mexicanum. Lineage (NCBI taxonomy): Eukaryota > Metazoa > Chordata > Amphibia > Caudata > Ambystomatidae > Ambystoma > Ambystoma mexicanum. The sequence continues at coordinate 943,023,533 of NC_090939.1, forward strand.
CATGTCTCCCACCATCCCCACCCCCCAGCAGTGCAGGGGCAGCCTCCACCAGGCCCCCACTCATGTCTCCCATCACCCCCACCCCCCAGCATCCAGGGGCACCCTCCACCAGGCCCCCACTCATGTCCAACTCATGTCCCCCAGCACTCCCACCCATCAGCATCCAGGGGCACCCTCCACCAGGCCCCCACTCATGTCTCCCATCGCCCCCACCCCCCAGCAGTACAGGGGCACCCTCCACCAGGCCCCCGCTCATGTCTACCACCACCCCCACGCCCCAGCAGTGCAGGGCACCCTCCACCAGGCCCCCACTCATGTCCAACTCATGTCTCCCTGCACCCCCACCCCCCAGCATCTAGGGGCACCCTCCACCAGGCCCCCACTCATGTCTCCCATCACCCCCACCCCCCAGGAGTGCAGGGCACCCTCCACCAGGCCCCCACTCATGTCTCCCACCATCCCCACCCCCCAGCAGTGCAGGGGCAGCCTCCACCAGGCCCCCACTCATGTCTCCCATCACCCCCACCCCCCAGCAGTGCAGGGCACCCTCCACCAGGCCCCCACTCATGTCTCCCATCACCCCCACCCCCCAACAGTGCAGGGGCACCCGCCACCAGGCCCCCACTCATGTCCCCCATCATCCCCACCCCCCAGCATCCAGGGGCACCCTCCACCAGGCCCCCACTCATGTCTCCCACCACCCCCACCCCCCAGCATCCAGGGGCACCCTCCACCAGGCCCCCACTCATGTCTCCCATCATCCCCACCCCCCAGCATCCAGGGGCACCCTCCACCAGGCCCCCACTCATGTCTCCCATCACCCCCACCCCCCAGGAGTGCAGGGCACCCTCCACCAGGCCCCCACTCATGTCTCCCACCATCCCCACCCCCCAGCAGTGCAGGGGCAGCCTCCACCAGGCCCCACTCATGTCTCCCACCACCCCCACACCCCAGCAGTGCAGGGGCAGCCTCCACCAGGCCCCCACTCATGTCTCCCATCACCCCACCCCCCAGCAGTGCAGGGCACCCTCCACCAGGCCCCCACTCATGTCTCCCATCACCCCCACCTCCCAGCAGTGCAGGGGCACCCTCCACCAGGCCCCCACTCATGTCTCCCATCACCCCCACCCCCCAGCAGTGCAGGGCACCCTACACCAGGCCCCCACTCATGTCTCCCATCACCCCCACCCCCCACCAGTGCAGGGGCACCCTCCACCAGGCCCCCACTCATGTCTCCCATCACCCCACCCCCCAGCAGTGCAGGGCACCCTCCACCAGGCCCCCACTCATGTCTCCCATCACCCCCACCCCCCAGCAGTGCAGGGGCACCTTCCACCAGGCCCCCACTCATGTCCAACTCATGTGTCCCTGCACCCCCACCCCAGCATCCAGGGGCACCCTCCACCAGGCCCCCACTCATGTCTCCCACCACCCCCACCCCCCAGCATCCAGGGGCACCCTCCACCAGGCCCCCACTCATGTCTCCCACCACCCCCACCCCCCAGCATCAAGGGGCACCCGCCACCAGGCCCCCACTCATGTCTCCCATCACCCCCACCCCCCAGCAGTGCAGGGGCACCCTCCACCAGGCCCCCACTCATGTCCAACTCATGTCTCCCTGCACCCCCACCCCCCAGCATCCAGGGGCACCCTCCACCAGGCCCCCACTCATGTCTCCCACCACCCCCACCCCCCAGCTTCCGGGGGCACCCTCCACCAGGCCCCCACTCATGTCTCCCATCACCCCCACCCCCCAGCAGTGCAGGGCACCCTCCACCAGGCCCCCACTCATGTCTCCCATCGCCCCCACCCCCCAGCAGTACAGGGGCACCCTCCACCAGGCCCCCACTCATGTCTACCACCACCCCCACCCCCCAGCAGTGCAGGGCACCCTCCACCAGGCCCCCACTCATGTCCAACTCATGTCTCCCACCACCCCCACCCCCCAGCATCTAGGGGCACCCTCCACCAGGCCCCCACTCATGTCTCCCATCACCCCCACCCCCCAGGAGTGCAGGGCACCCTCCACCAGGCCCCCACTCATGTCTCCCACCATCCCCACCCCCCAGCAGTGCAGGGGCAGCCTCCACCAGGCCCCCACTCATGTCTCCCATCACCCCCACCCCCCAGCATCCAGGGGCACCCTCCACCAGGCCCCCACTCATGTCCAACTCATGTCCCCCAGCACCCCCACCCATCAGCATCCAGGGGCACCCTCCACCAGGCCCCCACTCATGTCTCCCATCGCCCCCACCCCCCAGCAGTACAGGGGCACCCTCCACCAGGCCCCCGCTCATGTCTACCACCACCCCCACGCCCCAGCAGTGCAGGGCACCCTCCACCAGGCCCCCACTCATGTCCAACTCATGTCTCCCTGCACCCCCACCCCCCAGCATCTAGGGGCACCCTCCACCAGGCCCCCACTCATGTCTCCCATCACCCCCACCCCCCAGGAGTGCAGGGCACCCTCCACCAGGCCCCCACTCATGTCTCCCACCATCCCCACCCCCCAGCAGTGCAGGGGCAGCCTCCACCAGGCCCCCACTCATGTCTCCCATCACCCCCACCCCCCAGCAGTGCAGGGCACCCTCCACCAGGCCCCCACTCATGTCTCCCATCACCCCCACCCCCCAACAGTGCAGGGGCACCCGCCACCAGGCCCCCACTCATGTCCCCCATCATCCCCACCCCCCAGCATCCAGGGGCACCCTCCACCAGGCCCCCACTCATGTCTCCCACCACCCCCACCCCCCAGCATCCAGGGGCACCCTCCACCAGGCCCCCACTCATGTCTCCCATCATCCCCACCCCCCCAGCATCCAGGGGCACCCTCCACCAGGCCCCCACTCATGTCTCCCATCACCCCCACCCCCCAGCATCCAGGGGTACCCTCCACCAGGCCCCCACTCATGTCTCCCATCACCCCCACCCCCCAGCATCCAGGGGCACCCTCCACCAGGCCCCCACTCATGTCCAACTCATGTCTCCCTGCACCCCCACCCCCCAACATCCAGGGGCACCCTCCACCAGGCCCCCACTTATGTCTCCCACCACCCCCAACCCCCAGCATCCAAGGGCACCCTCCACCAGGCCCCCACTCATGTCTCCCATCACCCCCACCCCCCAGCAGTGCAGGGCACCCTCCACCAGGCCCCCACTCATGTCCAACTCATGTCTCCCTGCACCCCCACCCCCCAGCATCCAGGGGCACCCTCCACCAGGCCGCCACTCATGTCTCCCAACCGCCCCACCCCCCAGCATCCAGGGGCACACTCTCCACAGGCCCCCACTCATGTCTCCCATCACCCCCACCCCCCAGCAGTGCAGGGCACCCTCCACCAGGCCCCCACTCATGTCTCCCATCACCCCCACCCCCCAGCAGTGCAGGGCACCCTCCACCAGGCCCCCACTCATGTCTCCCACCACCCCCACACCTCAGCAGTGCAGGGGCAGCCTCCACCAGGCCCCCACTCATGTCTCCCATCACCCCACCCCCCAGCAGTGCAGGGCACCCTCCACCAGGCCCCCACCCATGTCCCCCATCACCCCCACCTCCCAGCAGTGCAGGGGCACCCTCCACCAGGCCCCCACTCATGTCTCCCATCACCCCCACCCCCTACACCAGGCCCCCACTCATGTCCCCCATCACCCCCACCCCCCAGCAGTGCAGGGGCACCCTCCACCAGGCCCCCACTCATGTCTCCCATCACCCCCACCCCCCAGCAGTACAGGGCACCCTCCACCAGGCCCCCACTCATGTCTCCCATCACCCCCACCCCCCAGCAGTGCAGGGGCACCCTCCACCAGGCCCCCCACTCATGTCCAACTCATGTGTCCCTGCACCCCCACCCCCAGCATCCAGGGGCACCCTCCACAAGGCCCCCACTCATGTCTCCCACCACCCCCACCCCCCAGCATCCAGGGGCACCCTCCACCAGGCCCCCACTCATGTCTCCCACCACCCCCACCCCCCAGCATCCAGGGGCACCCTCCACCAGGCCCCCACTCATGTCTCCCATCATCCCCATCCCCCAGCATCCAGGGGCACCCTCCACCAGGCCCCCACTCATGTCTCCCATCACCCCCACCCCCCAGCATCCAGGGGCACCCTCCACCAGGCCCCCACTCATGTCTCCCATCACCCCCACCCCTCAGCAGTGCAGGGCACCCTCCAACAGGCCCCCACTCATGTCCAACTCATGTCTCCCTGCACCCCCATCCCCCAGCATCCATGGGCACCCTCCACCAGGCCCCCACTCATGTCTCCCAACCGCCCCACCCCCCAGCATCCAGGGGCACCCTCCACAGGCCCCCACTCATGTCTCCCATCACCCCCACCCCCCAGCAGTGCAGGGCACCCTCCACCAGGCCCCCACTCATGTCTCCCACCACCCCCACACCCCAGCAGTGCAGGGGCAGCCTCCACCAGGCCCCCACTCATGTCTCCCACCACCCCACCCCCCGCAGTGCAGGGCACCCTCCACCAGGCCCCCACTCATGTCTCCCATCACCCCCACCCCTCAGCAGTGCAGGGGCACCCTCCACCAGGCCCCCATTCATGTCTCCCATCACCCCCACCCCCAGCAGTGCAGGGCACCCTCCACCAGGCCCCCACTCATGTCTCCCATCACCCCCACCCCTCAGCAGTGCAGGGGCACCCTCCACCAGGCCCCCACTCATGTCTCCCATCACCCCCACCCCCCAGCAGTGCAGGGCACCCTCCACCAGGCACCCACTCATGTCTCCCATCACCCCCAGCAGTGCAGGGGCACCCTCCACCAGGCCCCCACTCATGTCCAACTCATGTGTCCCTGCACCCCCACCCCCAGCATCCAGGGGCACCCTCCACCAGGCCCCCACTCATGTCTCCCACCACCCCCACCCCCCAGCATCCAGGGGCACCCTCCACCAGGCCCCCCCTCATGTCTCCCATCACCCCGACCCCCCAGCATCCAGGGGCACCCTCCACCAGGCCCCCACTCATGACTCCCATCACCCCCACCCCCCAGCATCCAGGGGCACCCTCCACCAGGCCCCCACTCATGTCTCCCATCACCCCCACCACCCAGCAGTGCAGGGGCAGCCTCCACCAGGCCCCCACTCATGTCTCCCATCACCCCACCCCCCAGCAATGCAGGGCACCCTCCACCAGGCCCCCACTCATGTCTCCCATCACCCCCACCCCCCAGCAGTGCAGGGGCACCCTCCACCAGGCCCCCATTCATGTCTCCCACCACCCCCACCCACCAGCAGTGCAGGGCACCCTCCACCAGGCCCCCACTCATGTCCAACTCATGTCTCCCTGCACCCCCACCCCCCAGCATCCAGGGGCACCCTCCACCAGGCCCCCACTCATGTCTCCCATCACCCCCACCCCCCAGCATCCAGGGGCACCCTCCACCAGGCCCCCACTCATGTCTCCCACCACCCCCACCCCCCAGCAGTGCAGGGCACCCTCCACCAGGCCCCCACTCATGTCCAACACATGTCTCCCTGTACCCCCAGCATCCAGGGGCACCCTCCACCAGGCCCCCACTAATGTCTCCCATCACCCCCACCCCCCAGCAGTGCAGGGCACCCTCCGCCAGGCCCCCACTCATGTCTCCCATCACCCCCACCTCCCAGCAGTGCAGGGCACCCTCCACCAGGCCCCCACTCATGTCTCCCATCACCCCCACCCCCCAGCAGTGCAGGGGCACCCTCCACCAGGCCCCCACTCATGTCCAACTCATGTGTCCCTGCACCCCCACCCCCAGCATCCAGGGGCACCCTCCACCAGGCCCCCACTCATGTCTCCCACCACCCCCACCCCCCAGCATCCAGGGACACCCTCCACCAGGCCCCCACTCATGTCTCCCATCACCCCGACCCCCCAGCATCCAGGGGCACCCTCCACCAGGCCCCCACTCATGACTCCCATCACCCCCACCCCCCAGCATCCAGGGGCACCCTCCACCAGGCCCCCACTCATGTCTCCCATCACCCCCACCACCCAGCAGTGCAGGGGCAGCCTCCACCAGGCCCCCACTCATGTCTCCTATCACCCCACCCCCCAGCAGTGCAGGGCACCCTCCACCAGGCCCCCACTCATGTCTCCCATCACCCCCACCCCCCAGCAGTGCAGGGGCAGCCTCCACCAGGCCCCCACTCATGTCTCCCACCACCCCCACGCACCAGCAGTGCAGGGCACCCTCCACCAGGCCCCCACTCATGTCCAACTCATGTCTCCCTGCACCCCCACCCCCCAGCATCCAGGGGCACCCTCCACCAGGCCCCCACTCATGTCTCCCATCACCCCCACCCCCCAGCATCCAGGGGCACCCTCCACCAGGCCCCCACTCATGTCTCCCACCACCCCCACCCCCCAGCAGTGCAGGGCACCCTCCACCAGGCCCCCACTCATGTCCAACTCATGTCTCCCTGTACCCCCAGCATCCAGGGGCACCCTCCACCAGGCCCCCACTCATGTCTCCCATCACCCCCACCCCCCAGCAGTGCAGGGCACCCTCCACCAGGCCCCCACTCATGTCTCCCATCACCCCCACCCCCCAGCAGTGCAGGGGCACCCTCCACCAGGCCCCCACTCATGTCCCCCTGCATCCCCACCCCCCAGCAGTGCAGGGCACCCTCCACCAGGCCCCCACTCATGTCTCCCATCACCCCCACCCCCAGCAGTGCAGGGGCACCCTCCACCAGGCCCCCACTCATGTCTCCCATCACCCCCACCCCCCAGCAGTGCAGGGGCACCCTCCACCAGGCCCCCACTCATGTCCCCCTGTACCCCCACCCCCAGCAGTGCAGGGCACCCTCCACCAGGCCCCCACACATGTCCCCCAGCACCCCACCCCCCAGCAGTGCAGGGCACCCTCCACCAGGCCCCCACACATGTCTCCCACCACCCCCCAGCAGTGCAGGGCACCCTCCACCAGGCCCCCACTCATGTCCAACTCATGTCTCCCTGCACCCCCACCCCCCAGCATCCAGGGGCACCCTCCACCAGGCCCCCACTCATGTCTTCCACCACCCCCACCCCCCAGCATCCAGGGGCACCCTCCACCAGGCCCCCACTGATGTCTCCCATCACCCCCACCCCCCAGCATCCAGGGGCACCCTCCACCAGGCCCCCTCTCATGTCCCCCTGCACCCCCAGCATCCATGGGCAGCCTCCACCAGGCCCCCACTCATGTCTCCCATCACCCCCACCCCCCAGCAGTGCAGGGGCAGCCTCCACCAGGCCCCCACTCATGTCTCCCATCACCCCACCCCCCAGCAGTGCAGGGCACCCTCCACCAGGCCCCCACTCATGTCTCCCATCACCCCCACCCCCCAGCAGTGCAGGGGCACCCTCCACCAGGCCCCCACTCATGTCCAACTCATGTCTCCCTGCACCCCCACCCCCCAGCATCCAGGGGCACCCTCCACCAGGCCCCCACTCATGTCTCCCACCACCACCACCCCCCAGCATCCAGGGGCACCCTCCACCAGGCCCCCACTCATGTCTCCCATCACCCCCACCCCCCAGCAGTGCAGGGCACCCTCCACCAGGCCCCCACTCATGTCTCCCATCACCCCCACCCCCCAGCAGTGCAGGGGCACCCTACACCTGGCCCCCACTCATGTCTCCCACCACCCCCACCCCCCAGCAGTGCAGGGCACCCTCCACCAGGCCCCCACTCGTGTCCAACTCATGTCTCCCTGCACCCCCACCCCCCAGCATCCAGGGGCACCCTCCACCAGGCTCCCACTCATGTCTCCCATCACCCCCACCCCCCAACAGTGCAGGGCACCCTCCACCAGGCCCCCACTCATGTCTCCCACCACCCCCACCCCCCAGCAGTGCAGGGCACCCTCCACCAGGCCCCCACTCATGTCTCCCATCACCCCCACCCCGCAGCAGTGCAGGAGCACCCTCCACCAGGCCCCCACTCATGTCCAACCAATGTCCCCCTGCACCCCCACCCCCAGCATCCAGGGGCACCCTCCACCAGGCCCCCACTCATGTCTCCCACCACCCCCACCCCCCAGCTTCTGGGGGCACCCTCCACCAGCCCCCCACTCATGTTTCCCACCACCCCCACCCCCCAGCAGTGCAGGGCACCCTCCACCAGGCCCCCACTCATGTCCAACTCATGTCTCCCTGCACCCCCACACCCCAGCATCCAGGGGCACCCTCCACCAGGCCCCCACTCATGTCTCCCATCACCCCCACCCCCCAGCAGTGCAGGGCACCCTCCACCAGGCCCCCACTCATGTCTCCCACCACCCCCACCCCCCAGCAGTGCAGGGGCAGCCTCCACCAGGCCCCCACTCATGTCTCCCATCACCCCACCCCCCCAGCAGTGCAGAGCACCCTCCACCAGGCCCCCACTCATGTCTCCCATCACCCCCACCCCCCAGCAGTGCAGGGGCACCCTCCACCAGGCCCCCTCTCATGTCCAACTCATGTCTCCCTGCACCCCCACCCCCCAGCATCCAGGGGCACCCTCCACCAGGCCCCCACTCATGTCTCCCACCGCCCCCACCCCCCAGCTTCCGGGGGCACCCTCCACCAGGCCCCCACTCATGTCTCCCATCACCCCCACCCCCAGCAGTGCAGGGCACCCTCCACCAGGCCCCCACTCATGTCTCCCATCACCCCTACCCCCCAGCAGTGCAGGGGCACCCTCCACCAGGCCCCCACTCATGTCTACCACCACCCCCACCCCCCAGCAGTGCAGGGCACCCTCCACCAGGCCCCCACTCATGTCTCCCACCACCCCCACCCCCCAGCAGTGCAGGGCACCCTCCACCAGGCCCCCACTCATGTCCAACTCATGTCTCCCTGCACCCCCACCCCCCAGCATCCAGGGGCACCCTCCACCAGGCCCCCACTCATGTCTCCCATCACCCCCACCCCCCAGCAGTGCAGGGCACCCTCCACCAGGCCCCCACTCATGTCTTCCACCACCCCCACCCCCCAACAGTGCAGGGGCAGCCTCCACCAGGCCCCCACTCATGTCTCCCATCACCCCACCCCCCCAGCAGTGCAGAGCACCCTCCACCAGGCCCCCACTCATGTCTCCCATCACCCCACACCCCCCAGCAGTGCAGGGGCACCCTCCACCAGGCCTCCACTCATGTCCAATTCATGTCTCCCTGCACCCCCACCCCCCAGCATCCAGGGGCACCCTCCACCAGGCCCCCACTCATGTCTCCCACCACCCCCACCCCCCAGCTTCCGGGGGCACCCTCCACCAGGCCCCCACTCATGTCTCCCATCACCCCCACCCCCACGCAGTGCAGGGCACCCTCCACCAGGCCCCCACTCATGTCTCCCATCACCCCCACCCCCCAGCAGTGCAGGGGCACCCTCCACCAGGCCCCCACTCATGTCTACGACCACCCCCACCCCCCAGCAGTGCAGGGCACTCTCCACCAGGCCCCCACTCATGTCCAACTCATGTCTCCCTGCATCCCCACCCCCCAGCATCCAGGGGCACCCTCCACCAGGCCCCCACTCATGTCTCCCATCACCCCCACCCCCCAGCAGTGCAGGGCACCCTCCACCAGGCCCCCACTCATGTCTCCCACCATCCCCACCCCCCAGCAGTGCAGGGGCAGCCTCCACCAGGCCCCCACTCATGTCTCCCATCACCCCCACCCGCCAGCAGTGCAGGGCACCCTCCACCAGGCCCCCACTCATGTCTCCCATCACCCCCAACCCCAACAGTGCAGGGGCACCCGCCACCAGGCCCCCACTCATGTCTCCCATCATCCCCACCCCCCAGCATCCAGGGGCACCCTCCACCAGGCCCTCACTCATGTCTCCCATCACCCCCACCCCCCAGCATCCAGGGGCACCCTCCACCAGGCCCCCACTCATGTCTCCCATCACCCCCACTCCCCAGCAGTGCAGGGGCACCCTCCACCAGGCGCCCACTCATGTCCAACTCATGTCTCACTGCACCCCCACCCCCCAGCATCCAGGGGCACCCTCCACCAGGCCCCCACTCATGTCTCCCACCACCACCACCCCCCAGCATCCAGGGGCACCCTCCACCAGGCCCCCACTCATGTCTCCCATCACCCCCACCCCCCAGCATCCAGGGGCACCCTCCACCAGGCCCCCACTCATGTCTCCCATCACCCCCACCCCCCAGCATCCAGGGGCACCCTCCACCAGGCCCCCACTCATGTCTCCCATCACCCCCACCCCCCAGCAGTGCAGGGGCACCCTCCACCAGGCCCCCACTCATGTCCAACTCATGTCTCCCTGCACCCCCACCCCCCAACATCCAGGGGCACCCTCCACCAGGCCCCCACTTATGTCTCCCACCACCCCCAACCCCCAGCATCCAAGGGCACCCTCCACCAGGCCCCCACTCATGTATCCCATCACCCCCACCCCCCAGCAGTGCAGGACACCCTCCACCAGGCCCCCACTCATGTCCAACTCATGTCTCCCTGCACCCCCACCCCCCAGCATCCAGGGGCACCCTCCACCAGGCCCCCACTCATGTCTCCCAACCGCCCCACCCCCCAGCATCCAGGGGCACCCTCCACAGGACCCCACTCATGTCTCCCATCACCCCCACCCCCCAGCAGTGCAGGGCACCCTCCACCAGGCCCCCACTCATGTCTCCCATCACCCCCACCCCCCAGCAGTGCAGGGCACCCTCCACCAGGCCCCCACTCATGTCTCCCACCACCCCCACACCCCAGCAGTGCAGGGGCAGCCTCCACCAGGCCCCCACTCATGTCTCCCATCACCCCACCCCCCAGCAGTGCAGGGCACCCTCCACCAGGCCCCCACTCATGTCTCCCATCACCCCCACCTCCCAGCAGTGCAGGGGCACCCTCCACCAGGCCCCCACTCATGTCTCCCATCACCCCCACCCCCCAGCAGTGCAGGGCACCCTACACCAGGCCCCCACTCATGTCTCCCATCACCCCCACCCCCCACCAGTGCAGGGGCACCCTCCACCAGGCCCCCACTCATGTCTCCCATCACCCCACCCCCCAGCAGTGCAGGGCACCCTCCACCAGGCCCCCACTCATGTCTCCCATCACCCCCACCCCCCAGCAGTGCAGGGGCACCTTCCACCAGGCCCCCACTCATGTCCAACTCATGTGTCCCTGCACCCCCACCCCAGCATCCAGGGGCACCCTCCACCAGGCCCCCACTCATGTCTCCCATCACCCCCACCCCCCAGCAGTGCAGGGCACCCTACACCAGGCCCCCACTCATGTCTCCCATCACCCCCACCCCCCACCAGTGCAGGGGCACCCTCCACCAGGCCCCCACTCATGTCTCCCATCACCCCAGCCCCCAGCAGTGCAGGGCACCCTCCACCAGGCCCCCACTCATGTCTCCCATCACCCCCACCCCCCAGCAGTGCAGGGGCACCTTCCACCAGGCCCCCACTCATGTCCAACTCATGTGTCCCTGCACCCCCACCCCAGCATCCAGGGGCACCCTCCACCAGGCCCCCACTCATGTCTCCCATCACCCCCACCCCCCAGCAGTGCAGGGCACCCTCCACCAGGCCCCCACTCATGTCTCCCATCGCCCCCACCCCCCAGCAGTACAGGGGCACCCTCCACCAGGCCCCCACTCATGTCTACCACCACCCCCACCCCCCAGCAGTGCAGGGCACCCTCCACCAGGCCCCCACTCATGTCCAACTCATGTCTCCCACCACCCCCACCCCCCAGCATCTAGGGGCACCCTCCACCAGGCCCCCACTCATGTCTCCCATCACCCCCACCCCCCAGGAGTGCAGGGCACCCTCCACCAGGCCCCCACTCATGTCTCCCACCATCCCCACCCCCCAACAGTGCAGGGGCAGCCTCCACCAGGCCCCCACTCATGTCTCCCATCACCCCCACCCCCCAGCATCCAGGGGCACCCTCCACCAGGCCCCCATTCATGTCCAACTCATGTCCCCCAGCACCCCCACCCATCAGCATCCAGGGGCACCCTCCACCAGGCCCCCACTCATGTCTCCCATCGCCCCCACCCCCCAGCAGTACAGGGGCACCCTCCACCAGGCCCCCGCTCATGTCTACCACCACCCCCACGCCCCAGCAGTGCAGGGCACCCTCCACCAGGCCCCCACTCATGTCCAACTCATGTCTCCCTGCACCCCCACCCCCCAGCATCTAGGGGCACCCTCCACCAGGCCCCCACTCATGTCTCCCATCACCCCCACCCCCCAGGAGTGCAGGGCACCCTCCACCAGGCCCCCACTCATGTCTCCCACCATCCCCACCCCCCAGCAGTGCAGGGGCAGCCTCCACCAGGCCCCCACTCATGTCTCCCATCACCCCCACCCCCCAGCAGTGCAGGGCACCCTCCACCAGGCCCCCACTCATGTCTCCCATCACCCCCACCCCCCAACAGTGCAGGGGCACCCGCCACCAGGCTCCCACTCATGTCCCCCATCATCCCCACCCCCCAGCATCCAGGGGCACCCTCCACCAGGCCCCCACTCATGTCTCCCACCACCCCCACCCCCCAGCATCCAGGGGCACCCTCCACCAGGCCCCCACTCATGTCTCCCATCATCCCCACCCCCCAGCATCCAGGGGCACCCTCCACCAGGCCCCCACTCATGTCTCCCATCACCCCCACCCCCCAGGAGTGCAGGGCACCCTCCACCAGGCCCCCACTCATGTCTCCCACCATCCCCACCCCCCAGCAGTGCAGGGGCAGCCTCCACCAGGCCCCCACTCATGTCTCCCACCACCCCCACACCCCAGCAGTGCAGGGGCAGCCTCCACCAGGCCCCCACTCATGTCTCCCATCACCCCACCCCCCAGCAGTGCAGGGCACCCTCCACCAGGCCCCCACTCATGTCTCCCATCACCCCCACCTCCCAGCAGTGCAGGGGCACCCTCCACCAGGCCCCCACTCATGTCTCCCATCACCCCCACCCCCCAGCAGTGCAGGGCACCCTACACCAGGCCCCCACTCATGTCTCCCATCACCCCCACCCCCCACCAGTGCAGGGGCACCCTCCACCAGGCCCCCACTCATGTCTCCCATCACCCCACCCCCCAGCAGTGCAGGGCACCCTCCACCAGGCCCCCACTCATGTCTCCCATCACCCCCACCCCCCAGCAGTGCAGGGGCACCTTCCACCAGGCCCCCACTCATGTCCAACTCATGTGTCCCTGCACCCCCACCCCAGCATCCAGGGGCACCCTCCACCAGGCCCCCACTCATGTCTCCCACCACCCCCACCCCCCAGCATCCAGGGGCACCCTCCACCAGGCCCCCACTCATGTCTCCCACCACCCCCACCCCCCAGCATCAAGGGGCACCCGCCACCAGGCCCCCACTCATGTCTCCCATCACCCCCACCCCCCAGCAGTGCAGGGGCACCCTCCACCAGGCCCCCACTCATGTCCAACTCATGTCTCCCTGCACCCCCACCCCCCAGCATCCAGGGGCACCCTCCACCAGGCCCCCACTCATGTCTCCCACCACCCCCACCCCCCAGCTTCCGGGGGCACCCTCCACCAGGCCCCCACTCATGTCTCCCATCACCCCCACCCCCCAGCAGTGCAGGGCACCCTCCACCAGGCCCCCACTCATGTCTCCCATCGCCCCCACCCCCCAGCAGTACAGGGGCACCCTCCACCAGGCCCCCACTCATGTCTACCACCACCCCCACCCCCCAGCAGTGCAGGGCACCCTCCACCAGGCCCCCACTCATGTCCAACTCATGTCTCCCACCACCCCCACCCCCCAGCATCTAGGGGCACCCTCCACCAGGCCCCCACTCATGTCTCCCATCACCCCCACCCCCCAGGAGTGCAGGGCACCCTCCACCAGGCCCCCACTCATGTCTCCCACCATCCCCACCCCCCAGCAGTGCAGGGGCAGCCTCCACCAGGCCCCCACTCATGTCTCCCATCACCCCCACCCCCCAGCATCCAGGGGCACCCTCCACCAGGCCCCCACTCATGTCCAACTCATGTCCCCCAGCACCCCCACCCATCAGCATCCAGGGGCACCCTCCACCAGGCCCCCACTCATGTCTCCCATCGCCCCCACCCCCCAGCAGTACAGGGGCACCCTCCACCAGGCCCCCGCTCATGTCTACCACCACCCCCACGCCCCAGCAGTGCAGGGCACCCTCCACCAGGCCCCCACTCATGTCCAACTCATGTCTCCCTGCACCCCCACCCCCCAGCATCTAGGGGCACCCTCCACCAGGCCCCCACTCATGTCTCCCATCACCCCCACCCCCCAGGAGTGCAGGGCACCCTCCACCAGGCCCCCACTCATGTCTCCCACCATCCCCACCCCCCAGCAGTGCAGGGGCAGCCTCCACCAGGCCCCCACTCATGTCTCCCATCACCCCCACCCCCCAGCAGTGCAGGGCACCCTCCACCAGGCCCCCACTCATGTCTCCCATCACCCCCACCCCCCAACAGTGCAGGGGCACCCGCCACCAGGCCCCCACTCATGTCCCCCATCATCCCCACCCCCCAGCATCCAGGGGCACCCTCCACCAGGCCCCCACTCATGTCTCCCACCACCCCCACCCCCCAGCATCCAGGGGCACCCTCCACCAGGCCCCCACTCATGTCTCCCATCATCCCCACCCCCCAGCATCCAGGGGCACCCTCCACCAGGCCCCCACTCATGTCTCCCATCACCCCCACCCCCCAGCATCCAGGGGTACCCTCCACCAGGCCCCCACTCATGTCTCCCATCACCCCCACCCCCCAGCATCCAGGGGCACCCTCCACCAGGCCCCCACTCATGTCCAACTCATGTCTCCCTGCACCCCCACCCCCCAACATCCAGGGGCACCCTCCACCAGGCCCCCACTTATGTCTCCCACCACCCCCAACCCCCAGCATCCAAGGGCACCCTCCACCAGGCCCCCACTCATGTCTCCCATCACCCCCACCCCCCAGCAGTGCAGGGCACCCTCCACCAGGCCCCCACTCATGTCCAACTCATGTCTCCCTGCACCCCCACCCCCCAGCATCCAGGGGCACCCTCCACCAGGCCGCCACTCATGTCTCCCAACCGCCCCACCCCCCAGCATCCAGGGGCACACTCCCATACATGCCAACATTCTGTGACCAAAAATCTGTAGGAATCTTAAAGTTTCAAAAATAGTCAGGCGAGGAGGTAATGATAGGAATTGGGCGCGTCAGCAGCCCATTGTCATTGGATGAGCCCGCCGCCGCGGGTGCATTCAATGACAATGAGGCACCTGCCACGCCTTCTGCCATCACGCCAGCTCGGGGGAGCCCTTGAAAGACTCGCCAGAGTTGACGTAATGGGGGGCTAATGGTGCCTTTTGTGAAAGGCACTCGCGGCGGAGGGGCGCCCTTAGCCCACCGCCGTGGGCGCCTTTTACATCAAAGGCCTGCATGCTGTGCCTTCTCCCACTACGCCAGCTCGGGGAAGTCCTTGAAAGACTCCCCTGAGCTGGCGTGGTGGGGGGCTAATGGCGCCTTTGGCCAAAGGCACCCGCGGTGGAGGGGCGCTTTTAGCCCACCGCCGTGGGTGCCTTTGACATTAAAAGCCTGCATGCTGCGCCTTCTCCCGCTACGCCAGCTCGGGGAAGTCCTTGAAAGACTCCGAGTTGGCGTGGTGGGGGGCTAATGGCGCCTTTTGCCAAAGGCACCCGCGGCGGAGGGGCGCTTTTAGCCCACCGCATTGGATGCCTTTGACATTAACAGCCTGCATGCCGCGCCTTCTCCCGCTACGCCAGCTCGGGGAAGTCCTTGAAAGACTCCCCCGAGTTGGTGTGGTGGGGGGCTAATGGCGCCTTTGACCAAAGGCACCCGCGGTGGAGGGGCACTTTTAGCCCACCGCCGTGGGTGCCTTTGACATTAAAAGCCTGCATGCTGCACCTTCTCCCACTAGGCCAGCTCGGGGAAGTCCTTGAAAGACTCCCCGAATTGGCATGGTGGGGGGCTAAGGGCACCTTTTGCCAAAGGCACCCGCGGCGGAGGGGTGCCTTTAGCCCACCGCCGTGGGTGCCTTTGACATTAAAAGCTGCATGCTGCGCCTTCTCCCGCTACGCCAGCTCGGGGAAGTCCTTGAAAGACTCCGAGTTGGCGTGGTGGGGGGCTAATGTTGCCTTTTGCCAAAGGCACCCGCGGCGGAGGGGCGCTTTTAGCCCACCGCCGTGGGTGCCTTTGACATTAAAAGCCTGCATGCCGCGCATTCTCCCGGTATGCCAGCTCGGGGAAGTCCTTGAAAGACTCCCCCGAGTTGGCGTGGTGGGGGGCTAATGGCGCCTTTTGCCAAAGGCACCCGCGGCCGAGGGGCGCTTTTAGCCCACCGCCGTGGGTGCCTTTGACATTAACAGCCTGCATGCCACGCCTTCTCCCGCTACGCCAGCTCGGGGAAGTCCTTGAAAGACTCCCCCGAGCTGGCGTGGTGGGGGGCTAATGGCGCCTTTTGCCAAAGGCACCCGCGGCGGAGGGGGCGCTTTAGCCCACCGCCGTGGGTGCCTTTGACATTAAAAGCCTGCATGCCGCGCATTCTCCCGGTATGCCAGCTCGGGGAAGTCCTTGAAAGACTCCCCCGAGCTGGCGTGGTGGGGGGCTAATGGCGCCTTTTGCCAAAGGCACCCGCGGCCGAGGGGCGCTTTTAGCCCACCGCCGTGGGTGCCTTTGACATTAACAGCCTGCATGCCACGCCTTCTCCCGCTACGCCAGCTCGGGGAAGTCCTTGAAAGACTCCCCCGAGCTGGCGTGGTGGGGGGCTAATGGCGCCTTTTGCAAAAGGCACCCGCGGCGGAGGGTGCGCTTTAGCCCACCGCCGTGGGTGCCTTTGACATTAAAAGCCTGCATGCCGCGCATTCTCCCGGTATGCCAGCTCAGGGGAGCCCTTGAAAGACTCCCCCGAGCTGGCGTGGGCAAAAAAAAAAAAAAATGTAAAAAAAAAAAAACTTTTTTTTTTTACAAAAAAAAATCGGTATTTGGTGTTAAAAAATCGGTAGGCGGTAGGACTGCTTCAAAAGCGGTATCCTACCGCCTAAATCGGTAGGGTTGGCAAGTATGCACTCCACAGGCCCCCACTCATGTCTCCCATCACCCCCACCCCCCAGCAGTGCAGGGCACCCTCCACCAGGCCCCCACTCATGTCTCCCATCACCCCCACCCCCCAGCAGTGCAGGGCACCCTCCACCAGGCCCCCACTCATGTCTCCCACCACCCCCACACCTCAGCAGTGCAGGGGCAGCCTCCACCAGGCCCCCACTCATGTCTCCCATCACCCCACCCCCCAGCAGTGCAGGGCACCCTCCACCAGGCCCCCACCCATGTCCCCCATCACCCCCACCTCCCAGCAGTGCAGGGGCACCCTCCACCAGGCCCCCACTCATGTCTCCCATCACCCCCACCCCCTACACCAGGCCCCCACTCATGTCCCCCATCACCCCCACCCCCCAGCTGTGCAGGGGCACCCTCCACCAGGCCCCCACTCATGTCTCCCATCACCCCCACCCCCCAGCAGTACAGGGCACCCTCCACCAGGCCCCCACTCATGTCTCCCATCACCCCCACCCCCCAGCAGTACAGGGGCACCCTCCACCAGGCCCCCCACTCATGTCCAACTCATGTGTCCCTGCACCCCCACCCCCAGCATCCAGGGGCACCCTCCACAAGGCCCCCACTCATGTCTCCCACCACCCCCACCCCCCAGCATCCAGGGGCACCCTCCACCAGGCCCCCACTCATGTCTCCCACCACCCCCACCCCCCAGCATCCAGGGGCACCCTCCACCAGGCCCCCACTCATGTCTCCCATCACCCCCACCCCCCAGCAGTGCAGGGCACCCTCCACCAGGCCCCCACTCATGTCTCCCACCACCCCCACACCCCAGCAGTGCAGGGGCAGCCTCCACCAGGCCCCCACTCATGTCTCCCACCACCCCACCCCCCGCAGTGCAGGGCACCCTCCACCAGGCCCCCACTCATGTCTCCCATCACCCCCACCCCTCAGCAGTGCAGGGGCACCCTCCACCAGGCCCCCATTCATGTCTCCCATCACCCCCACCCCCAGCAGTGCAGGGCACCCTCCACCAGGCCCCCACTCATGTCTCCCATCACCCCCACCCCTCAGCAGTGCAGGGGCACCCTCCACCAGGCCCCCACTCATGTCTCCCATCACCCCCACCCCCCAGCAGTGCAGGGCACCCTCCACCAGGCACCCACTCATGTCTCCCATCACCCCCAGCAGTGCAGGGGCACCCTCCACCAGGCCCCCACTCATGTCCAACTCATGTGTCCCTGCACCCCCACCCCCAGCATCCAGGGGCACCCTCCACCAGGCCCCCACTCATGTCTCCCACCACCCCCACCCCCCAGCATCCAGGGGCACCCTCCACCAGGCCCCCCCTCATGTCTCCCATCACCCCGACCCCCCAGCATCCAGGGGCACCCTCCACCAGGCCCCCACTCATGACTCCCATCACCCCCACCCCCCAGCATCCAGGGGCACCCTCCACCAGGCCCCCACTCATGTCTCCCATCACCCCCACCACCCAGCAGTGCAGGGGCAGCCTCCACCAGGCCCCCACTCATGTCTCCCATCACCCCACCCCCCAGCAATGCAGGGCACCCTCCACCAGGCCCCCACTCATGTCTCCCATCACCCCCACCCCCCAGCAGTGCAGGGGCACCCTCCACCAGGCCCCCATTCATGTCTCCCACCACCCCCACCCACCAGCAGTGCAGGGCACCCTCCACCAGGCCCCCACTCATGTCCAACTCATGTCTCCCTGCACCCCCACCCCCCAGCATCCAGGGGCACCCTCCACCAGGCCCCCACTCATGTCTCCCATCACCCCCACCCCCCAGCATCCAGGGGCACCCTCCACCAGGCCCCCACTCATGTCTCCCACCACCCCCACCCCCCAGCAGTGCAGGGCACCCTCCACCAGGCCCCCACTCATGTCCAACACATGTCTCCCTGTACCCCCAGCATCCAGGGGCACCCTCCACCAGGCCCCCACTAATGTCTCCCATCACCCCCACCCCCCAGCAGTGCAGGGCACCCTCCGCCAGGCCCCCACTCATGTCTCCCATCACCCCCACCTCCCAGCAGTGCAGGGCACCCTCCACCAGGCCCCCACTCATGTCTCCCACCACCCCCACCCCCCAGCATCCAGGGACACCCTCCACCAGGCCCCCACTCATGTCTCCCATCACCCCGACCCCCCAGCATCCAGGGGCACCCTCCACCAGGCCCCCACTCATGACTCCCATCACCCCCACCCCCCAGCATCCAGGGGCACCCTCCACCAGGCCCCCACTCATGTCTCCCATCACCCCCACCACCCAGCAGTGCAGGGGCAGCCTCCACCAGGCCCCCACTCATGTCTCCTATCACCCCACCCCCCAGCAGTGCAGGGCACCCTCCACCAGGCCCCCACTCATGTCTCCCATCACCCCCACCCCCCAGCAGTGCAGGGGCAGCCTCCACCAGGCCCCCACTCATGTCTCCCACCACCCCCACGCACCAGCAGTGCAGGGCACCCTCCACCAGGCCCCCACTCATGTCCAACTCATGTCTCCCTGCACCCCCACCCCCCAGCATCCAGGGGCACCCTCCACCAGGCCCCCACTCATGTCTCCCATCACCCCCACCCCCCAGCATCCAGGGGCACCCTCCACCAGGCCCCCACTCATGTCTCCCACCACCCCCACCCCCCAGCAGTGCAGGGCACCCTCCACCAGGCCCCCACTCATGTCCAACTCATGTCTCCCTGTACCCCCAGCATCCAGGGGCACCCTCCACCAGGCCCCCACTCATGTCTCCCATCACCCCCACCCCCCAGCAGTGCAGGGCACCCTCCACCAGGCCCCCACTCATGTCTCCCATCACCCCCACCCCCCAGCAGTGCAGGGGCACCCTCCACCAGGCCCCCACTCATGTCCCCCTGCATCCCCACCCCCCAGCAGTGCAGGGCACCCTCCACCAGGCCCCCACTCATGTCTCCCATCACCCCCACCCCCAGCAGTGCAGGGGCACCCTCCACCAGGCCCCCACTCATGTCTCCCATCACCCCCACCCCCCAGCAGTGCAGGGGCACCCTCCACCAGGCCCCCACTCATGTCCCCCTGCACCCCCACCCCCAGCAGTGCAGGGCACCCTCCACCAGGCCCCCACACATGTCCCCCAGCACCCCACCCCCCAGCAGTGCAGGGCACCCTCCACCAGGCCCCCACACATGTCTCCCACCACCCCCCAGCAGTGCAGGGCACCCTCCACCAGGCCCCCACTCATGTCCAACTCATGTCTCCCTGCACCCCCACCCCCCAGCATCCAGGGGCACCCTCCACCAGGCCCCCACTCATGTCTCCCACCACCCCCACCCCCCAGCATCCAGGGGCACCCTCCACCAGGCCCCCACTGATGTCTCCCATCACCCCCACCCCCCAGCATCCAGGGGCACCCTCCACCAGGCCCCCTCTCATGTCCCCCTGCACCCCCAGCATCCATGGGCAGCCTCCACCAGGCCCCCACTCATGTCTCCCATCACCCCACCCCCCAGCAGTGCAGGGCACCCTCCACCAGGCCCCCACTCATGTCTCCCATCACCCCCACCCCCCAGCATCCAGGGGCTCCCTCCACCAGGCCCCCACTCATGTCCAACTCATGTCCACCAGCACCCCCACCCATCAGCATCCAGGGGCACCCTCCACCAGGCCCCCACTCATGTCTCCCACCACCCCCACCCCCCAGCAGTGCAGGGCACCCTCCACCAGACCCCCACACATGTCTCCCATCACCCCCACCCCCCAGCAATGCAGGGCACCCTCCACCAGGCCCCCACTCATGTCCAACTCATGTCTCCCTGTACCCCCAGCCCCCAGCATCCAGGGGCACCCTCCACTAGGCCCCCACTCATGTCTCCCATCACCCCCACCCCCCAGCAGTACAGGGCACCCTCCACCAGGCCCCCACTCATGTCTCCCATCACCCCCACCCCCCAGCAGTGCAGGGGCACCCTCCACCAGGCCCCCACTCATGTCCCCCTGCACCCCCACCCCCCAGCAGTGCAGGGCACCCTCCAACAGGCCCCCACTCATGTCTCCCATCACCCCCACCCCCAGCAGTGCAGGGGCACCCTCCACCAGGCCCCCACTCATGTCTCCCATCACCCCCACCCCCCAGCAGTGCAGGGGCACCCTCCACCAGGCCCCCACTCATGTCCCCCTGCACCCCCACCCCCAGCAGTGCAGGGCACCCTCCACCAGGCCCCCACACATGTCCCCCTGCACCCCCACCCCCCAGCAGTGCAGGGCACCCTCCACCAGGCCCCCAAACATGTCTCCCACCACCCCCCAGCAGTGCAGGGAACCCTCCACCAGGCCCCCACTCATGTCCCCCTGCACCCCCACCCCCCAGCATCCAGGGGCACCCTCCACCAGGCCCCCACTCATGTCTCCCACCACCCCCACCCCCCAGCATCCAGGGGCACCCTCCACCAGACCCCCACTCATGTCTCCCATCACCCCCACCCCCCAGCATCCAGGGGCACCCTCCACCAGGCCCCCACTCATGTCCCCCTGCACCCCCACCCCCCAGCATCCATGGGCAGCCTCCACCAGGCCCCCACTCATGTCTCCCATCACCCCACCCCCCAGCAGTGCAGGGCACCCTCCACCAGGCCCCCACTCATGTCTCCCATCACCCCCACCCCCCAGCATCCAGGGGCACCCTCCACCAGGCCCCCACTCATGTCCAACTCATGTCCCCCAGCACCCCCACCCATCAGCATCCAGGGGCACCCTCCACCAGGCCCCCACTCATGTCTCCCACCACCCCCACCCCCCAGCAGTGCAGGGCACCCTCCACCAGGTCCCCACACATGTCTCCCATCACCCCCACCCCCCAGCAATGCAGGGCACCCTCCACCAGGCCCCCACTCATGTCCAACTCATGTCTCCCTGTACCCCCAGTCCCCATCATCCAGGGGCACCCTCCACCAGGCCCCCACTCATGTCTCCCATCACCCCCACCCCCCAGCAGTACAGGGCACCCTCCACCAGGCCCCCACTCATGTCTCCCATCACCCCACCCCCCAGCAGTGCAGGGGCACCCTCCACCAGGCCCCCACTCATGTCCCCCTGCACCCCCACCCCCCAGCAGTGCAGGGCACCCTCCACCAGGCCCCCACTCATATCTCCCATCACCCCCACCCCCAGCAGTGCAGGGTCACCCTCCACCAGGCCCCCACTCATGTCTCCCATCACCCCGAACCCCCAGCAGTGCAGGGGCACCCTCCACCAGGCCCCCACTCATGTCCCCCTGCACCCCCACCCCCAGCAGTGCAGGGCACCCTCCACCAGGCCCCCACACATGTCCCCCTGCACCCCCACCCCTCAGCAGTGCAGGGCACCCTCCACCAGGCCCCTAAACATGTCTCCCACCACCCCCCAGCAGTGCAGGGCACCCTCCACCAGGCCCCCACTCATGTCCAACTCATGTCTCCCTGCACCCCCACCCCCAGGCATCCAGGGGCACCCTCCACCAGGCCCCCGCTCATGTCTCCCACCACCCCCACCCCCCAGCATCCAGGGGCACCCTCCACCAGGCCCCCACTCATGTCTCCCATCACCCCCACCCCCCAGCATCCAGGGGCACCCTCCACCAGGCCCCCACTCATGTCCCCCTGCACCCCCACCCCCCAGCATCCATGGGCAGCCTCCACCAGGCCCCCACTCATGTCTCCCATCACCCCACCCCCCAGCAGTGCAGGGCACCCTCCACCAGGCCCCCACTCATGTCTCCCATCACCCCCACCCCCCAGCATCCAGGGGCACCCTCCACCAGGCCCCCACTCATGTCCAACTCATGTCCCCCAGCACCCCCACCCATCAGCATCCAGGGGCACCCTCCACCAGGCCCCCACTCATGTCTCCCACCACCACCACCCCCCAGCAGTGCAGGGCACCCTCCACCAGGCCCCCACACATGTCTCCCATCACCCCCACCCCCCCAGCAGTGCAGGGCACCCTCCACCAGGCCTCCACTCATGTCTCCCATCACCCCCACCCCCAGCAGTGCAGGGGCACCCTCCACCAGGCCCCACTCATGTCTCCCACCACCCCCACCCCCCAGCAGTGCAAGGCACCCTCCACCAGGCCCCACACATGTCCAACTCATGCCTCCCTGCACCCCCACCCCCCAGCATCCAGGGGCACCCTCCACCAGGCCCCCACTCATGTCTCCCGTCACCCCCACCCCCCAGCAGTGCAGGGCACCCTCCACCAGGCCCCCACTCATGTCTCCCCCCACCCCCACCCCCCAGTAGTGCAGGGGCAGCCTCCACCAGGCCCCCACTCATGTCCCCCAGCACCCCCACCCCCCAGCATCCATGGGCAGCCTCCACCAGGCCCCCACTCATGTCTCCCCCCACCCCCACCCCCCAGCAGTGCAGGGCACCCTCCACCAGGCCCCCACACATGTCCAACTCATGTCTCCCTGCACCCCCACCCCCCAGCATCCAGGGGCACCCTCCACCAGGCCCCCGCTCATGTCTCCCATCACCCCCAACCCCCAGCAGTGCAGGGGCACCCTCCACCAGGCTCCCACTCATGTCCCCCTGCACCCCCACCCCCAGCAGTGCAGGGCACCCTCCACCAGGCCCCCACACATGTCCCCCTGCACCCCCACCCCTCAGCAGTGCAGGGCACCCTCCACCAGGCCCCCAAACATTTCTCCCACCACCCCCCAGCAGTGCAGGGCACCCTCCACCAGGCCCCCACTCATGTCCAACTCATGTCTCCCTGCACCCCCACCCCCCAGCATCCAGGGGCACCCTCCACCAGGCCCCCGCTCATGTCTCCCACCACCCCCACCCCCCAGTATCCAGGGGTACCCTCCACCAGGCCCCCACTCATGTCTCCCATCACCCCCACCCCCCAGCATCCAGGGGCACCCTCCACCAGGCCCCCACTCATGTCCCCTTGCACCCCCACCCCCCAGCATCCATGGGCAGCCTCCACCAGGCCCCCACTCATGTCTCCCATCACCCCACCCCCCAGCAGTGCAGGGCACCCTCCACCAGGCCCCCACTCATGTCTCCCATCACCCCCACCCCCCAGCATCCAGGGGCACCCTCCACCAGGCCCCCACTCATGTCTCCCACCACCCCCACCCCCCAGCAGTGCAGGGCACCCTCCACCAGGCCCCCACACATGTCTCCCATCACCCCCACCCCCCCAGCAGTGAAGGGCACCCTCCACCAGGCCTCCACTCATGTCTCCCATCACCCCCACCCCCCAGCAGTGCAGGGGCACCCTCCACCAGGCCCCACTCATGTCTCCCACCACCCCCACCCCCCAGCAGTTCAGGGCACCCTCCACCAGGCCCCCACACATGTCCAACTCATGTCTCCCTGCACCCCCACCCCCCCAGCATCCAGGGGCACCCTCCACCAGGCCCCCACTCATGCCTCCCGTCACCCCCACCCCCCAGCAGTGCAGGGCACCCTCCACCAGGCCCCCACTCATGTCTCCCCCCACCCCCACCCCCCAGCAGTGCAGGGGAAGCCTCCACCAGGCCCCCACTCATGTCCCCCAGCACCCCCACCCACCAGCATCCAGGGGCACCCTCCATCAGGCCCCCACTCATGTCTCCCACTACCCCCACCCCCCAGCAGTGCAGGAGCAGCCTCCACCAGGCCCCCACTCATGTCTCCCATCACCCCCACCCCCCAGCATCCAGGGGCACCCTTCACCCGGCGCCACTCATGTCCCCCAGCCAACATGTCATCACAATCTAGATCCCTGGCCCTTATGGTCAGCCTCCAAATGCCAAACACCCACCTGAGTATTGCATCCACCCACTCAGAAATGGCAAAAACATGATAGAACCCCAATTGCAAGTTTGGAAATGAACACATGTCCCTCACATACACCCATTGGGTGTCAGTGAATGTCAAAACCCATATCATGATATGCATGAAACCAATGAGATGATACTACACATTGAAGTTGAAGAAAAAATATGTATTAAAAGCAACATAAATTGAATCAAAAATAAACAAACAATAATGGAAATTTAAAAAAAATAAACCAGCAGGTCCGTGAAATAATGCAAAACCACAAATCATAATCCAAAGGAAAGGTGTCCAAGGTCACAGTCCACAAAAGTAAATCCAATGGAAAATTAAAATCGAAAACCATTGCTCCATGGGTAAATCATAAAAAAAAATGAAAATCCAAAAGTCAACTATATACAGATAAACAATCCAGGGTCCATGATCCCAACCGAAGAAATGAAACCTATCTAATAACACTACCTAAAAAATAAAAAATATATACAAAAATGTGGCCCATTGTCCAAAAGGTCCAAAAAAAATGCAAAACCAAAGGAAACCTAACACTAACTACAGAACTATTTACAAGGGCAGCGGGCTAGTCCGACGGCTCACTTCGGGATGTTCCGGGACAGGGCATCATCAAACTCCTGCTCAATGTCCCGGAGGCGGTCCTCCTCCATGGCCCCGAGGATCCTCAGGGCCGTCCACATGTTCACCCCAAACTCCCTGCGGATTGCCTCGAGGCACTCGGCCCGCCTCAGGGCCCTCCGCATGGAGTTCTCCACCCTGACCATCGTGAGTCGTGCCTCTTCCGCCCGCTGCCGCTCCGCATCTATGGCGTGGCCCAACCGCTGCCACACGGCAGACATTTCCCGTCCTGGGTCCTCCTGCCCTCCGGCCGATGCCTGCCCCTCCGATGTCGAAGGCCCCGAGCCATCATGGCTCCCACCACGTTGCTGCTGCTGCTGTGCCTCTGCCTGTGCACTGCCTCCTGCTGCCTGCACATCCTCCGCTGGCTGGGGTGCAGTCGTTGATGTGGCCACCCCTGCTGGACGTCCGACTCCCGACTGTGGCAGGGATGCCTCCTCCACCAGCCTGGCCGCACCGTCAGAGACAGCTCCACAGGGCACCCAGGTGACTAATGGGTGGGAAGATGGCACGGAGGACGACTGGCGCATAGGGGGTTCAGTTGAGGAGGGGGTCGTAGCAAGCCCCATCAAACGGAGGAATCCGGCCTGGGTGACCTGTCCCAGTAGGCCGACGCGGTCAACGAGCCATTCGAGATGACATGCAGTCTCCTCATGAAAAGACTGCAGGTCACCTAGCATGGCCCGTTGACGCAACGCCACACCAGTCAGGACAGGCTCAACCCGGACCCGGATAGCCACGTCCGTAGGCAGAGGAAGGCCAGTTGTCGTGAGCTCATCCCCTGCCTGAAAACGGGTCTGGACGTAGACATCCCTGCTGGTGCAAGATGATGCAGTGACAGGATCAGGGACAGGATTGCACACAGGCACCTCCGCGGCGACCTGTACTGCCTTCTGTCCCTGGTCCTGCACTGCACCACTAGCACCAGTGGAATCCCCACCTCCAGACCCCGTTTCTGTTGCTTGCACAGCCTCCTCCTCCACCAAACCCCCCACCAACCTGGATGACTCCGTGCCATCTTCCCCCGTTGGGCCCTGTGGGGTCCCAGCTGCCCCTTCTGCTGCAGAGGAGTCCAACTCCGACCTCCGCCTCTTGGACCTCCCCCCGGCAGCTGTGGCCTGGGACGTGGCACCAGACTCCTCACTCCCCGACGAGATCACAACCTGGGAGGGGAGCCGGGCCTTGCGTCTCCGGCTGGCGGTGCGATCCCGCCGCTGTGCTCCACAGCACCTTCTCCGCCCTCTTCATCAGTTGACACTGCAGACAGGGAGAAATAAAACACAGGCATCAGAGCACTGCACAATGGACACATACACACATGACAGTTGCACATGAGTGGCATTGGCAAACTTCAGACATGGCATCACAATTGGCAACACACATGTCATTTCAACTCGCACACATGAGCCATACCACAGCCACATCGCAACTGCCAGCACCATCCATACACATACAACAGCATGAGCAGGCAAAGGTGAGCCAGACATCACATGCAACACAGGGAGTGCACTACACATGCACGCACACCACCACACTTGCATGCATGTGTACACCTCAGCCAACTGTCGCAGTGTTCAGATGGGCATCCATGTCACATCTGCCAATCAGGCTTCCACATCCCACTGTCACATGCATCCATGTTGCATCACTGTTGCACCCTTGTCAAATACACACACATGCACATGTACACAGTGCTGATACATGCAGCTGAAAACAACATACATGCGTGACATCACAAACATGCCTACTTACATACACATTCATCCAAACATGTGTGCCCACACAACTGCATTTGGCATGCAAACCTACACACACAAGCACCATCCATGTCTCACACATGACAGCCCTCGCATGTGTTAGCCTCACGGCCCTGTACACCCCTGCCGATACTCGGCCCCATACAAACAGATGTGCAACCGGCACACTACTGGCACATCACCACACGCACAGCTTACAATCATGATGCATGTACACTTACCGCTCGACTCCAGACGGGTCTGCCTCTCAAGGACCTGGACGTAGAGCGCTGGGGATATGCGTTCCAGGACCCTCATCTGATCTTCGGACAAGTGGCCCCGGTGCCCCTTAGCATCCGCTGCCTTCAAGAGGCGCTGGGCCTTGTTCAGGGTCCTGGACCTGAAGTCCTCCCAGCGCTTCTTGACATGTTGGAAGTCGCGGACTGCCACCCCCTCCGTGTTGATGGCAGTCACGATGTCCGTCCAGATCCGAGTCCGTCCTTCCTTGTCGGCGTGCACACTTCCGAAGAGGGCATCATACTGCCCCAGGACTTGCTCCACCGGGACACCAACTTCCCTGGAACTGAAGCTGGTGCCCCTCTGCCTCTCTGACCGGGGGTTGTCAGTGGTGCCAGATGTTGCAGTGCCCGACATGACAACCCCAGAGGCAGGAGTGGGTGGGCAACTGGGTCCTGGGGCTGGGCTGTGGAGCGATGGAATCCCAGTCTGGAGTCTTCGGTTCCAGCAGGGGTGGTCACAGCAACAGCACCCCTGGCTGATGTGCAGGCAGCAAATGGCAGGGCACGTGGGCAGCAGGCAGTCAGGCAGCAGCAGATGGCAGGTGGGAGCGTGCTCGGGGCTCTGGGGGGCAGTAAATCGGCTTTCTGGGCAGGAGCGTGGTCTTCCGTGTGCTTACGCGTGGACAGCTTGATACGGAGTGATTTGGCATGTGAAAATCCTGCAAGTCTGCGTGTAATTCAAGGAAAGGCCTTTAGCGCGTAAGCGCGTCTGCACGCATACGCGATTTCATTGGCCCAAAGGCCGTGTGCTCACGCGCATGGCCGTAGAGAATGGTGCGTGTAAAAAAAAAGATACACGTCCGAGTGTCAAAGCGTGTAATTGGTGAAAATGGCCTCATCGCGTATGCGCGTCTGTGACGTGTGTATAAAAGGTACGTGTAGAACGCCATTTCCTTGTACGTGCTTTTCGTGGAGAGCGAGTGGGTGAAATCTGTACTTCTTGTTGGTTCACACGCGATTTACTTCACTGCGTTTCAAGTTCGTACTCCCTGTTACCTCTGACAGCTTTTTCTCTTTTCCTCTTTTTCCTGGGCCTGTTTCCTCAAACAGCGTTCCCTTCTACTGTTGTCCTGTCTGCTCAGACAGCGCACAATTCTTCTTTTGGCGGGGGTGTTGCCGACGCGCACACGTGCATATTTTTCACGCTTTTGTTTCTGGCAGACGGTGAGTCGCGCACGTATTTAACATCTGTGCTTGCCCCGTGTGTCGCGTACCCCTTCAGAGGTCATTCTAGGCTGCGTGTGACACGCATACGTTCATTCTTGTGTTTCTGGGTGCCACAGCGTAGTGCAGGTTTATTTTTCCACACACGTGGTCTAGGAGGGGTTGCGTGCACCTTACTTCCCTTTTTTGGGGTGCCTGTGCGTTGCGTGACCCGTCATCTTTCCCTAGGGGTGACATACAGCCTTGCTAGAGCACTAGGGTACGATTACCATCTGGTACCCAACCCCTTTGACCCCCAATTGCCCAGGACAATAGTTCACATCGACTCCCATACGCACAATAACATCAGTGCCATGGCTGGGAGGCGAACAAGCCGTAAGGGTGGCAAAGGTGGCGAGCCCCAAGTGGTGGCCGTGGTGGATCCGGTAGGGGACATGGCCGTGACTTGCAGGGTGCCGCTAGCTCCCCATGTGTGGAGGAGCAGTCAGGGACACCCATGCACCCCCCCTGGTTGAAGGTAACATGGCTGATACCATCCATGCTCAGCCCTTGTTGGACCAGCCCACTGTGGAACCAGACCAGGCACAGGGTGACTCCATGGCTGCCTTCCAGGTCAGCAGGTCTAGGCCACGTGCGCCGGTGCACGTTGGTGTCATCAGGCCACGTGGATCAGGGGCAGCTAGGTCATCTGCTGCCCCGCGTAGGCAGGCTGGGGAGGCTGCAGGGGCAGCTGCGGCTCCATCCACCCCACCTCTCACACACCCAGCCAGGACAGTGTCGGTCCAAGTCCATCATGCTGACATTCCCCCTGACACCATCACACTTGAGCTAATGCCTGCACCAACTCCCATGCTGAGTGTGCAATCCCACACTCCTAGTACAGAGTCCACCGGGGCTCCTGCCCCTAGTGTCCAGAGCGGCATAGGACACTCAGGATCCCCACCACCTTCCAAGCGGAAGAAGAAGAGTGCTCGTCCAGTAGAGGCTGATGCCCCAGACACGGCTACACAGTCGGGCCCGTCAAGGAAGCCCAGCTTCAATGAGGCTGAACTGAATGCACTTGTAGAGTATGTGTCCGCACATGAACGCGAAATGGTGATTGTTGCAGGATCCAAGACCACACCTGCACAACGTCAGGCACACTGGCAGACCATCGCGGACATCATAAGTGCTCTTGGAATCGTGAGGTGCACAGCTACTGAATGCTGCAAGCGCTGGAATGACCTGAAGCGCAGGGCAAAGAATAAGCTGGCCTCAAGTCATGCCGCAGCTCTAGTGACTGGAGGTGGGTTTCCAGCAGAGGACATAGAACTCACTCCACATGAGCAGGTTGCTGGGACCTACGTCACGGAGGAACAGATCCAAGGCGTGGGAGAACTGGCAGATTACGAGGCATTGTCCGGTGAGTGCACATGCATGTGTGTGTCATCCATGTGCATGGTGTGTGTGTGAGGGCTTCTGTTTGGGTGCCAGGTGAGGGTGTGTGTGCCTGAGTGGTTTGGGTCACCCATGTGCCTCATCCAATACATTCTGCGCACCAGCATTTGGGTATAGCAGTATCCCTTCTGCCAACATTAGACATCCAGCCCAACACCACGCCAGTTGCCCTTGAAGTGTCATCTTGCCACAACATTGTTGCTTATTTTCCTCTGTTTGTTCAGGCAGATTGTTTGCATACCACCACTTTTACTAGGCATTTCTCAGTCCTATTGTCACATGTCTGACATGGCTATGGTACAGTGGACTGGCTTTGTTTCCTGGACATGATTTGTTTAGACATGTCCCTGTGCTATAGGACCATTTTGAACTGGCAGCTCCAGGTTAAACATTTGAACCATTTCAATGAAAAAATCAATTTCATGAGCAAACTGGACTGAATGAACAATTGGTGCCCTCCTCTCCCTCTTCACTTTATGGCTAGGGTACATGCCATCTGTGTGATGGCATGTGTATTTGACCTGCCAATCACAGGCCAATGTGTGATGCCACTGCTAGGCAGCATGCAGCAAATGTGTTCATCTTCCATCTTGGTGTCATCAATGTGTGCCATCTGCCTCCCCTTCACACGCAGTGACGGTGCATGCATTCGAGGGTTTTAGTCATGTGGGATATGTGTCAATCAAGTACTGTTTCTGTAGCTTCTCAGCCCTAATTGTGTGCCATAGTGCTAATGCCTGTTTCCATTTGTTTTCTTTTATGTCTTTGCAGGGGATGACGCACTTGATACTGCGGGGATTATGGATATGGTGCAGACCCAGGAGGGGTCTCAGGCCCGACCGACCACCAGTGAGGGACGTGGTGTGGTGGTGGGTGAGAACCCACAACTGCTGCAGGTCGTGCTCTCAAGGGGTGTCTCTGGCTGCACCTCCCCCGATCTGTATTCAGGTGTCGATTCGGATGATGAGACCTATGTGCCGTCGCAGGTGAGTGTTCCTGGGAGGGATTCTGTTCTGTCCGACCCACCTGCACCAGGGTTAGAACCCTCAATGGGGATGTCAGTGTTGGCAGGTACGCCTTTGGTGGTTACGGATGCAGGGTCACACTCAGCAACATCTGATCCTGTTCCTGGGCCAGCAGATCAGAGGGGGAATGCAGTCCTGCAGCCTCATGCAGTGCCGGCACAGCAAGGCGCAGTTCGCCTTGCCCCAGACAGGTGTGGTGCCCGCCGACGTGGTGGCCGTACACCACCTGGCAATACCGCATGGGAGCAATCCATATACGGTATGGCAACCCAACAGGCAGCATCATCAGAGATGATGGCTCAGGCCATAGATAGGGTGGCCACTTCCATTGTCCCCCCCCGAAAGGCTGATGGAGCGACTACAGCAGGCAACAGACTCCATCTGCCAGTCACACAGGGAGGACATGTTGGCGTCCGACAGGGACAGGCGGGCGGCACTGGTGACTCTGCGGGAAGCCATTTCCATAGAGTCCCAGGGCCACAGGGAAGCCCTGAGGGTGGAACTCCTTCACCTCAGGACGACTCTTGTTGAGCTTGAGGCTTCAACAAACAGAAGGACAGAACAGCAGCTGGAGCGTCTCACACGTACGCTCTCAGCTGAGATGCAGGCAACTAGGGCGGAGGTCCGGGCATCCCGTGAGTTGTTGCATGGGGACCTACGCACAATTATCCTCCAGAACGAGACCTACCACACCCGCATGCTTGCTGCCATGGAGGAACAGACTAGGGCTTTGCGTGGGCTGCCTCCCATAGTGCCACCACCTCCTGATGCAGCTGCAGAGGGTGAGGAGAGCGACAGCAGTGATTCTCTCACAATAGGGTAGCCGTGCAGGCCATGAGCCCATGGAGGTGTTTTTTTTCCGCAAGATCCACACAGGTGGGTTTTGGTGTGCACCCTGTCCTCGGACCTCCTGGGTGGCCTCCCCCACCCCCCGGGCCCATTAATGTCCATTTTTTATTTTATTTTTTTAATTTATTTTTTTAATTTTTGTTTTTTGGACAGTGTGTTGCCTTGTGTGGCTCCCGTGGGCATACGCTGTATTGTGGCTGGGCACATGCAGGCTTGTCATGAATTTGGTTCAGATGCTTGGGATTGTGTGACACACACCCCTCCTGCTTCCCGTTTCCATGGGCTTGCAAAGGGTGTGCCCAAGTGACATTGACGTACATGGTGACGTTGGACTCCTATTCGATGTGTGGGCAGTCTGTAGTCAATACTGTGTATACATTCATAGTGCATATTGTTGTTGAATTGTACACTGCATGGTGTATTGATATGTGCCTCTGCATCCATCTCATCCTCCTAATTTGCAGGTCCATTTCTCATGTCTTCACAAGGCGGTCCACCTTGGAACTGGAGTCCATGTTGTAAGCAGTGCACCTACACTCTTGCGTGGCGCTAACACTGTATACTTGGAAGTGTTCGAAGTGCTGGCATCATCAGGTAGTGAGGCTACCAATTTTTTAAGTCTGTAATGTCGTGTTTAAGGTAGGTTGGAGGTTGTGTAGGTGATTGGTATTCTTGGTAAGTATTTGGTAATGTGTGTTGTAGGTCCTGCATTACTGTGAGCATTTCATGTGTGGCCATGTTTCCATTGGGGACACTGTAGTTGGTGACACTTGGGGCATGTTGTGGGGATTAATTTGTTTGCTCTCACATTGCATGACATGCCATGGTGTGTTGTGTGGCCGTGCCGGGGAGGGGTTGGGTGACATGGCACTGTTCTCATATAGTATTTTGCAAGTGGGTATTCATTTCTGCAGCATGGAAGTGTGTCTTTTGATGACACTGCATTGGTGGTGTTTGTGTAGGGAGGGATGCACACATTGTGACACTTCCACATGAGCAATCTCAGGCTTCTATGGTTCTGGCAGTTGACTGTCCCTTTGTTCGTCATAATTGTCAGGTCGAGTCATCATTGCTTATCAGATGGTATATGCCAGGGCTGTGTGCACTCCACAGGGGTGTGATTTCTATGTGAAGTAATTAGCCACCAGCTGCGTACGGGCTGCCTCACCCCGTGCCCTTTCCCCTCCCATGCGCAGCGGGCGTGCATGTGGTTGGGGATGTGGGGGCACCAACATGTCCACAGCCAGGCCCCGGCGTGTTGCAACATTGTGCAGGAAACGTGCTGCCACTATGATCCTGCACACTACTGGGGGCGCATATAACAGCTGCCCGCCAGAACGGTCAAGGGAGCGAAAGCGTGACTTGAGCACTCCGAATGTGCGCTCCACTATGCCCCGGGTTGCAATATGGGCTGTGTTGTATCTTACCTTGGGAGGCGTGATGGGGTTCCGAATTGGCATCATCATGTGGGTGCTCAGAGGGTAGGCACTGTCCCCTGGTGAGGAGGTGATGGGTATCATTAGTGGGGTAGTGACATAACTCTGCATCTGACATGCATGCATGTGCAGTGGCATTCATACTCACCAAGCAGCCATGTACCGCCATGCCGCCCAGCTTCTAGGTCCTGGCTTAGGGTAGACATTCGGTAAATGAAGATGTTGTGGGTGGACCCTGGATAGTTGGCATATACTGAGGTGATGATTCCCTTGGCATTACATACTACCTGCACGTTGATGGAATGCTAGTGCTTGCGGTTCCTATAGATGTGCTCAGATGCCCTGGGGGGACGTAGTGCCACATGGGTGCAGTCAATGGCACCTAGCACTTTGGGGAATTGTGCCACACCGTAGAAATCAAGGGTGGCAGCCTGCCTTTCTGCAGGTGTCCTGGGCAGGTATATGTGCCTGCGGACTGATGGGCGTGCAGTGATGATGTTCAAGACCAGGTGTAGGCAGCGTGACTGCGTGGCCTGTGACACCCCACCCACTATGGCACTTGTCCGCTGAAATGATCCTGTGGCCAAGAAGTGCAGTACATTGAGGACCTTCTGCAGGGGGCTGAGTGCTTGGGAGCACAGGGTGGGTGATGTGAGGTCATCCTCCCACTCACTGACCAGGTCCAGTATTATGTGTGGTGGAAACCTGTACCTCCCATATACCTGGTCATCAGGCATCCCAAAAAGGCTGGTTCTGGGAGTGAACATTCGGGCCCTCACTATCCTCCTCCTCCTCCTTTGGTAACCTACGGCCACTGCTGCTAGGAACGGTATATTCATCCTGGCGTCTGAGCTTGTTTGTTGCTTGCGCGCACTTTTATGCTGCGCAGGTCGACGTATGCCTGCTTCATGCTGGCGTACGTGTTTCAGGATTGGACCATTTATTTTTCGGTGCGTTGTAGGCGACCGTGTGAATCTTCCCGCCCACCCCAGGAATACACGTAACACGCTCTCCCGGGCCCAGTCGCGAGTAAATATTCCCGCCCACCCCTGGAATACACGTACCTCACTCTCACAGGCCCAGTCGCGTGTGGAAGTTCATGCGCACACCGAAATACACGTACCCTGCAAAATTGCGTTTGAAACTTCACACGCACCCCGAAATACACGTACCCAGGGCAATCACGTGTGGAACTTCCCGCGAACCCCGTAATACACGTAGCCTGCTGGTATCGCGTGTGGAAGTTCACGCGGACCCATAATACACGTACCCTGATGGTATCACATGGGAGACTACCCGCGCACCCCAGGAATACACGTACCCAGGCAAATCGCACGGCTTGGGGGTGGTGGGAGACATGAGTTGGACATGAGTGGGGGCCTGGTGGAGGGTGCCCCTGGATGCTGGGGGGTGGGGGTGGTGGGAGACATGAGTGGGGGCCTGGTGGAGGCTGCCCCTGCACTGCTGGGGGGTGGGGGTGGTGGGAGACATGAGTGGGGGCCTGGTGGAGGGTGCCCTGCACTGCTGGGGGGTAGGGGTGATGGGAGACATGAGTGGGGGCCTGGTGGAGGGTGCCCCTGGATGCTGGGGGGTGGGGGTGCAGGGAGACATGAGTTGAAAATGAGTGGGGGTCTGGTGGAGGGTGCCCTGCACTGCTGGGGGGTAGGGGTGGTGGGAGACATGAGTGGGGGCCTGGTGGAGGGTGCCCCTGGATGCTGGGGGTGGGGGTGCAGGGAGACATGAGTTGGACATGAGTGGGGGCCTGGTGGAGGCTGCCCCTGCACTACTGGGGGGTGGGGGTGATGGGAGACATGAGTGGGGGCCTGGTGGAGGGTGCCCCTGGATGCTGGGGGGTGGGGGTGGTGGGAGACATGAGTGGGGGCCTGGTGGAGGGTGCCCTGCACTTCTGGGGGGTGGGGGTGGTGGGAGACATGAGTGGGGGGGTTGGTGGAGGGTGCCCTGCACTGCGGGGGGGTGGGGGGTTTTGGAGACATGAGTGGGGGCCTGGTGGAGGGTGCCCCTGGATGCTGGGGGGTGGGGGTGCAGGGAGACATGAGTTGGACATGAGTGGGGGCCTGGTGGAGGGTGCCCTGCACTGCTGGGGGCTGGGGTGGTGGGAGACATGAGTGGGGGCCTGGTGGAGGGTGCCCCTGCACTGCTGGGGGTGGGGTTGATGGGAGACATGAGTGGGGGCCTGGTGGAGGGCGCCCTGCACTGCTGGGGGATGGGGGTGATGGGAGACATGAGTGGGGGCCTGGTGGAGGCTGCCCCTGCACTGCTGGGGGTGGGGGTGGTGGGAGACATGAGTGGGGGGCCTGGTGGAGGGTGCCCTGCACTGCTGGGGGTGGGGGTGACATAGCTCTCAACCATTTCTGTTGCAAAGGCGGGTGAAATCACCCGATTTTGTTTTTGGCAGGTGAGACGCCCATTGAAATGAATGGGCGTGCAGGAGGCCTGGCGGGTGAGCCAGCCCTTTACAAGGTGGGTGACACCCGCCAAAAGCGTGTGAGTTGAGAGCTATGGGGTGATGGGAGACATGAGTGGGGGCCTGGTGGATTGTGCCCCTGGATGCTGGGGGGTGGGGGTGGTGGCAGACATGAGTGGGGGCCTGGTGGAGGGTGCCCCTGGATGCTGGGGGGTGGGGGTGCAGGGAGACATGAGTTGGACATGAGTGGGGGCCTGGTTTAGGGTGCCCTGCACTGCTGGGGGGTAGGGGTGGTGGGAGACATGAGTGGGGGCCTGGTGGAGGGTGCCCCTGGATGCTGGTGGGTGGGGGTGCTGGGGGACATGAGCGGGGGCCTGGTGGAGGCTGCCCCTGCACTGCTGGGGGGTGGGGGTGATGGGAGACATGAGTGGGGGCCTGGTGGAGGGTGCCCTGCACTGCTGGGGGGTGGGGGTGCAGGGGGACATGAGTGGGGGCCTGGTGGAGGGTGCACCTGCACTGCTGGGGGGTGGGTGTGATGGGAGACATGAGTGGGGGCCTGGTGGAGGGTGCCCTGCACTGCTGGGGGGTGGGGGTGATGGGAGACATGAGTGGGGGCCTGGTGGAGGCTGCCCCAGCACTGCTGGGGGGTGGGGGTGGTGGGAGACATGAGTGGGGGCCTGGTGGAGGCTGCCCCTGCACTGCTGGGGGGTGGGGGTGATGGGAGACATGAGTGGGGGCCTGGTGGAGGGTGCCCCTGGATGCTGGGGGTGGGGGTGCAGGGAGACATGAGTGGGGGCCTGGTGGAGGGTGCCCTGCACTGCTGGGGGGTGGGGGTGATTGGAGACATGAGTGGGGGCCTGGTGGAGGGTGCCCCTGGATGCTGGGGGGTGGGGGTGGTGGGAGACATGAGTGGGGGCCTGGTGGAGGGTGCCCCTGGATGCTGGGGGGTGGGGGTGCAGGGAGACATGAGTTGGACATGAGATGGGGCCTGGTGGAGGGTGCCCTGCACTGCTGGGGGGTGGGGGTGGTGGGAGACATGAGTGGGGGCCTGGTGGAGGGTGCCCCTGGATGCTGGTGGGTGGGGGTGCTGGGGGACATGAGTGGGGGCCTGGTGGAGGCTGCCCCTGCACTGCTGGGGGGTGGGGGTGATGGGAGACATGAGTGGGGGCCTGGTGGAGGGTGCCCTGCACTGCTGGGGGGTGGGGATGCAGGGGGACATGAGTGGGGGCCTGGTGGAGGGTGCACCTGCAATGCTGGGGGATGGGGGTGATGTGAGACATGAGTGGGGGCCTGGTGGAGGGTGCCCTGCACTGCTGGGGGGTGGGGGTGATGGGAGACATGAGTGGGGGCCTGGTGGAGGTTGCCCCTGCACTGCTGCGGGGTGGGGGTGGTGGGAGACATGAGTGGGGGCCTGGTGGAGGCTGCCCCTGCACTGCTGGGGAGTGGGGGTGATGGGAGACATGAGTGGGGGCCTGGTGGAGGGTGCCCCTGGATGCTGGGGGGTGGGGGTGCAGGGAGACATGAGTTGGACATGAGTGGGGGCCTGGTGGAGGGTGCCCTGCACTGCTGGGGGGTGGGGGTTTTGGGAGACATGAGTGGGGGGGCCTGGTGGAGGGTGCCCTGCACTGCTGGGGGGTGGGGGTGATGGGAGTCATGAGTGGGGGCCTGGTGGAGGCTGCCCCTGCACTGCTGGGGGGTGGGGGTGATGGGAGACATGAGTGGGGGCCTGGTGGAGGGTGCCCCTGCACTGCTGGGGGTGGGGGTGATGGGAGACATGAGTGGGGGCCTGGTGGAGGGCGCCCTGCACTGCTGGGGGGTGGGGGTGATGGGAGACATGAGTGGGGGCCTGGTGGAGGCTGCCCCTGCACTGCTGGGGGGTGGGGGTGGTGGGAGACATGAGTGGGGGCCTGGTGGAGGGTGCCCTGCACTGCTGGGGGTGGGGGTGACATAGCTCTCAACCATTTCTGTTGCAAAGGCGGGTGAAATCACCCGATTTTGTTTTTGGCGGGTGAGACGCCCATTGAAATGAATGGGCGTGCAGGAGGCTTGGCGGGTGAGTCAGCCCTTTACAAGGCGGGTGACACCCGCCAAAAGCGTGTGAGTTGAGAGCTATGGAGTGATGGGAGACATGAGTGGGGGCCTGGTGGATTGTGCCCCTGGATGCTGGGGGGTGGGGGTGGTGGCAGACATGAGTGGGGGCCTGGTGGAGGGTGCCCCTCGATGCTGGGGGGTGGGGGTGCAGGGAGACATGAGTTGGACATGAGTGGGGGCCTGGTGGAGGGTGCCCTGCACTGCTGGGGG
The DNA here is from genome assembly GCF_040938575.1 of Ambystoma mexicanum. Taxonomy (NCBI): domain Eukaryota; kingdom Metazoa; phylum Chordata; class Amphibia; order Caudata; family Ambystomatidae; genus Ambystoma; species Ambystoma mexicanum. Next base: position 943,061,649 of record NC_090939.1, read on the forward strand.
GTGGGGGTGGTGGGAGACATGAGTGGGGGCCTGGTGGAGGGTGCCCCTGGATGCTGGTGGGCGGGGGTGCTGGGGGACATGAGCGGGGGCCTGGTGGAGGCTGCCCCTGCACTGCTGGGGGGTGGGGGTGATGGGAGACATGAGTGGGGGCCTGGTGGAGGGTGCCCTGCACTGCTGGGGGGTGGGGGTGCAGGGGGACATGAGTGGGGGCCTGGTGGAGGGTGCACCTGCACTGCTGGGGGGTGGGTGTGATGGGAGACATGAGTGGGGGCCTGGTGGAGGGTGCCCTGCACTGCTGGGGGGTGGGGGTGATGGGAGACATGAGTGGGGGCCTGGTGGAGGCTGCCCCAGCACTGCTGGGGGGTGGGGGTGGTGGGAGACATGAGTGGGGGCCTGGTGGAGGCTGCCCCTGCACTGCTGGGGGGTGGGGGTGATGGGAGACATGAGTGGGGGGCTGGTGGAGGGTGCCCCTGGATGCTGGGGGTGGGGGTGCAGGGAGACATGACTGGGGGCCTGGTGGAGGGTGCCCTGCACTGCTGGGGGGTGGGGGTGATGGGAGACATGAGTGGGGGCCTGGTGGAGGGTGCCCCTGGATGCTGGGGGTGGTGGGAGACATGAGTGGGGGCCTGGTGGAGGGTACCCCTGGATGCTGGGGGGTGGGGGTGCAGGGAGACATGAGTTGGACATGAGATGGGGCCTGGTGGAGGGTGCCCTGCACTGCTGGGGGGTGGGGGTGATGGGAGACATGAGTGGGGGCCTGGTGGAGGGTGCCCTGCACTGCTGGGGGGTGGGGGTGGTGGGAGACATGAGTGGGGGCCTGGTGGAGGGTGCCCCTGGATGCTGGTGGGCGGGGGTGCTGGGGGACATGAGCGGGGGCCTGGTGGAGGCTGCCCCTGCACTGCTGGGGGGTGGGGGTGATGGGAGACATGAGTGGGGGCCTGGTGGAGGGTGCCCCTGGATGCTGGTGGGTGGGGGTGCTGGGGGACATGAGTGGGGGCCTGGTGGAGGCTGCCCCTGCACTGCTGGGGGGTGGGGGTGATGGGAGACATGAGTGGGGGCCTGGTGGAGGGTGCCCTGCACTGCTGGGGGGTGGGGGTGCAGGGGGACATGAGTGGGGGCCTGGTGGAGGGTGCACCTGCACTGCTGGGGGGTGGGGGTGATGTGAGACTAGAGTGGGGGCCTGGTGGAGGGTGCCCTGCACTGCAGGGGGGTGGGGGTGATGGGAGACATGAGTGGGGGCCTGGTGGAGGTTGCCCCTGCACTGCTGCGGGGTGGGGGTGGTGGGAGACATGAGTGGGGGCCTGGTGGAGGCTGCCCCTGCACTGCTGGGGAGTGGGGGTGATGGGAGACATGAGTGGGGGCCTGGTGGAGGGTGCCCCTGGATGCTGGGGGATGGGGGTGCAGGGAGACATGAGTTGGACATGAGTGGGGGCCTGGTGGAGGGTGCCCTGCACTGCTGGGGGGTGGGGGTGGTGGGAGACATGAGTGGGGGCCTGGTGGAGGGTGCCCTGCACTGCTGGGGGGTGGGGGTGATGGGAGACATGAGTGGGGGCCTGGTGGAGGCTGCCCCTGCACTGCTGGGGGGTGCGGGTGATGGGAGACATGAGTGGGGGCCTGGTGGAGGCCGCCCCTCCCCTGCCTTGCGGGGGCTGGGGGTGGTGGGAGACATGTGTTGGTGATCAGTAGTGCAAGGTGACATGTGGGTTGGCTGGGGGGCATGGCCATGGTGGATGGGTTGCCTGTGGGACATGAGCAGGGGTGCAGGGTAGTCCCCTGTGGTGTGGGCTGCCTGCAGGGGCCGTGGAGGGTGTAGAGGGAACACCTGGGAGGACCCACACGTCCAAATCACGTGTAGCATTCCCCGGCACCACCGAAATACATGTACCCTGCTGAAATCGCATGTGAATCTTCCCGCACACCTCGGAATACACGTACCCAGGCCAATCGCATGTTGAACTTCCCGCGCACCCGAAGTACACGTACCCAGGGCAATCGCATGTGGAACTTCCCACGCATCCCGAAGTACACGTACCCAGGCCAATCGCGTGTGGAACTTCCCGCGCACCCCGTAGTACACGTACCCAGGCTAATTGCGTGTGGAACTTCCCGCGCACCCCGAAGTACACGTACCCAGGCCAATCGCGTGTGGAACTTCCCGTGCACCCCGAAACACACGTACCCAGACTAATCGTGTGGAACTTCCCACGCACCCCGTAGTACACGTACCCAGGCTAATCGCGTGTGGAACTTCCCACGCACCCCGAAGTACACGTACCCAGGCCAATCGCGTGTGGAACTTCCCACGCACCCAGAAACACACGCACACGCTATTTTTCACACAGCGGGTGTCCATGTTTGTCGGTACCCCTTTGCACCTCATTTGTCCTAGAGGGCCACTGTATGGACCATTCATCATGGCTGTATATGGGTGCTTTTTGTTAGCGCATATTTTGGCGCACATTTATTTCAGGCGCAGGGACGCTACCGCCTGCTTTGTTGTGGCGTACTTGTTTGGCCCCTGTGCGCGTCTTTCACAGTGCGCTGGTTTGCCCTATTCGATTCCATGAATACGGGTTGTAGGCGAGCGTGTGGGCGTTCCGCGCACTTGCCTCCTGTACTTCCCCCGTGACACGTACCCAGGCTAATCGCGTGTGGAACTTCCCGCGCACCCCGTAGTACACGTACCCAGGCCAATCGCGTGTGGAACTTCCCGCGCACCCCGAAACACACGTACCCAGACTAATCGTGTGGAACTTCCCACGCACCCCGAAGTACACGTACCCAGGCTAATCGCGTGTGGAACTTCCCGCGCACCCCGAAGTACACGTACCCAGGCCAATCGCGTGTGGAACTTCCCACGCACCCAGAAACACACGCACACGCTATTTTTCACACAGCGGGTGTCCATGTTTGTCGGTACCCCTTTGCACCTCATTTGTCCTAGAGGGCCACTGTATGGACCATTCATCATGGCTGTATATGGGTGCTTTTTGTTAGCGCACATTTTGGCGCACATTTATTTCAGGCGCAGGGACGCTACCGCCTGCTTTGTTGTGGCGTACTTGTTTGGCCCTGTGCGCGTCTTTCACCGTGCGCTGGTTTGCCCTATTCGATTCCATGAATACGGGTTGTAGGCGAGCGTGTGGGCGTTCCGCGCACTTGCCTCCTGTACTTCCCCCGTGATGCCCATGTTTTCACGCGTTGTTCCCCATTCCGAGTGTTACGCCCCGTGTTCCGCCTACTTTTGTGATGTGCGCCGCGCTATGTGCGATTTCGCAGTGGCCGTGGCACACGCTGTTGGATGATCTGTGCGCCAGCGTGCGCGGCGCACTTTTTCAGGGCACATCCAATGTTTTTCTCGCGCACGGTCTTCCATGAATCGATGTGCGCTGGTTTCCCCGCGATTTTCGCACTTGCACTGCGATTTTCGCACTTTTACTGCGAATCGCACGTTTTGGCACCTCTGTGCGGGAATTTTCGGCGCACATTAATTCCATGAATCGACCCCTAAGTGTGCAGCACCACCGAAGAGCAATGCAGAGTGGATTCAGTAACACTCCTCACCCTATTGATTGACAAGGGATACAAGGTTTACAAGGGCAAACTGCAATACTGCCAAAAAGAAGTTATGTATGATAGAGTCATTCCAAGAATTAAAGAATGCACTTAGCAACCCACCTGTTTTAGCAACTCCAGATTATATGAAAATGTTTTTCCTTTTCTCCCATTCTAATGGTCAGGTGATGACGGCTGTCCTCACCCAGAAGACATCACATGAACACAAGCCATTGGCTTATTATGGTGGTTATCTAGACCCAGTCATGCAGGGACACTTTCCATGTGAACAGGCACTCATAGCAGCAGTGTTTGAAATACAGAACTCATCCAAGAGCACTATGGGCTGTCCAGTGATGCTCTATGTGGAGCATGCAGTATTTGCCACCTTGGACAAATCCAAGTCTACCCTTACCACCCAGCGAGCTTTGGGGTATGAGGGTAATACTGCCCAATCACTCCATTAACATAGTGAGAAGCCACATTGTTAATCCATCTACAGAATCTGCATTGTTAATCCATCTACATTTCTCGTGGAGCCAGTGCAGGAAGGGGACCACTGTACTACCACCCAGGACACATTAGATGATCTCATTACAGTTAAAGACGATCCCTTCAAGAAACGAGAGATACCTTTCATTGGCGGGTCATCAATTATCAATCAGAACTCTGGTTATCGACACTAGGGGCAAACGTAGCATGCTATGATGGGGAGTTTGAGGTCATGTCAAAATTAAGACTACAGCAACACTATTATGCACAAGCAGCAGAGCTGGTGGCATTAATAACAGCAACAGAAATGTTGAAAGGATGTCGTGTTACCATCTATTGAGCATATGTCACATCCACAGTGCACTCAGGGTTGTGGAGATGGAAGAGGAGAGGGTTCAGGAAAAGTGGTGGCACACCAGTGCAACATGCAGATTTACTTTCCAGATTAATAGAGGTACGGTCCCATCCCTCATCACTAGCACAAAATGCACAGCACATACCAAATGTACAGACTTAATTTCCCATGCTAATGATGCAACGGACACAGCAGCTAAAGACGTAGTATATTTACCACACGTTACAGAACAAGTTCCCATGTTCACAAACATTTCACAGCAACAAGTATATCTCACGGACCATTATAATGCTCTGGATGTTGCCCAGATAATAGAGCTACAGTGACATGCACCGCAGCGAGAACAGGGCCTATGGACAAAGAGAGTGTGCTCTCTATCGCCCACAGATTTAATATCGAGACAGAATAGTACAGGGATGGTCATAATGCCCCAGGAGTTGCTTACGCTTGCCCTAGATTAATTGCATTATCCAGCACACGCATCCAAAGAGTATATTACAGCAAACCTGCAGGAACAATGGTTAGTTCCAAATTTACAGGCATTAATGGCAGAATTCGTCAATAGCTGTAACCTGCCAGTAATACACTGCCAGGCACATTCTCAAAACAATCAAAGCAACCCTAGCATACCCCTCAGGGCCGTTCTGACATCTACATATTGACTTTGTAGATATGATTTCCAGGTGTAAGAGCGTTTGCTATTTGATTATTGTGGTGTGCCCATTCTCCCGTTGGCTTGAGGTAGGACCCTGTGCCCACCCTGATGCCAAATCAGCAGTTAAATGTCTAGTGTGTGAGGTTTTCCCACTGGGATGTGTGTGAGGTCTGACAATGGACCAAGTTTATTCAACAACGTCTTCAAAGAGATAATTTCCCTATTGGGCATAAAACACAAATTATGCTCTGTGTACCACCCTCAAGTCAACGGAACAGTAGAGCGCCCCAACGGCTTGCTTAAAGAACACCTAGCAAAGATGTGTGAAATGCTTTGCAAGAGCTGACTGCACTGCTTGCTGCTTACTTTGTTTGCTGTGTTTAGTTTAGTTTAGTTTATTATTTATAGGGCGCGCCATACCCTGGGGCATCAGGGTGCACAAGACAGGAATATGCTCAACTTAGTTGCAGGTACATGTTAAGTAGGAACAGTACAGGGTCATCATACAATTTATAGTAGGCGGATATATACAAGGCCGGATCTAAATCCAGAAACAAAGTTTTGCAGGTGCAGGTATTCTTGAGGGGAATATAAGATAATAATATATACAATAATAATAGACAGGCACCAGGAACATTCCAGTGCAGGAAGAGAGAGGCGGATTCAAATATCCTGGTAAAGGGGTGCAAGTAGAACTTCAGGTTAGTTCGCCAGTGGATACAGTCAAGTCAAGCAAGTCAGGGTAGTTAGGTGTCATTTGCTCTCAACCAATTGGTCAAGATCTGCCTGAATTTCGCAAAGGACTGGGGTTCTCTAATGCCATGGTGTAGTGAGTTCCACAGCTCCGCAGCCTTGACTGGGAAGCTGTGCCCTCCTATAGTAGCGAGTTTAAATCGCGGGACTTGTAGGCAGTTAGCGTTCGCTGTTCTTGTGGGTCTGGTCGAGGTTCTTAGATGTAGCCTGTCCTTGAGGTAGGGTGGTGCTTTGTTGTTGAGGCACTTGTGGGTAAGGGAGGCAATTTTGAGTTGAATTTTATCAGAAGTGGATAGCCATTTATATTCTCTTCTTACCGAAGATACATGCTCCTTTCTGTTAAACTTGAGAGCTGCTCTCAGGGCATTGTTCTGGAGGACCTGGATTTTATGGATGGTCTGTTTATTAGCCCCAATGTACAGTCCATTACAATAATCCAATTTGGATAGTATAAGGGCTCTGGCAAGCGTGATGCAACTGTCTGTAGAGAGGAATTGTTTGCTGGCTCTGATGAGTTTGCATGTGTATGCAGTAGCTGAGGCTAGAGAGTTAACTTGTTTAGCAAAGTTCAAGGTGGCATCTAGGTAGAAGCCTAGGGTCTTCACTTCCTTCGCTACCTTTATGTTATTACCATCGATAAAGAAGTTGGCATAGTCGGGGCTGAGTTTGGATATGTATGTCGGGGTGCCTAGGATAATGAGCTCAGTTTTGTCATCGTTCAGGCATAAGCCGTGTGTGGCCATCCATGCCTGAACAATGCTGTAGATTTTATTCACTAAGGCCAGATCCTTGACGTAATCTCCTGAAAGCGGAAGGAGGATACGGGTACCGTCTGCGTAATTGGTGTAGGCGATACCCAGATGATCCATTTCATCAAAGAGCGGCTTTGTGAATACATTGTAGAGGGTGGGTGACACACAAGATCCTTGAGGTACACCACATGTTATGGGGATCGGGTCTGCTGAGGCTGATGGAGAGAAGACTCTCATAGTTTGGTTACTCAAGAAAGACTTGATCCATATTATGGACTCTTTAGAGAAGTGGGCTGCAGAGTCTAGGTGGCTACATAAGACTGTATGGTTGACTAAATCAAATGCCGCTGAGGGGTCTAACAGGAGGAGTAGGGCTGCTTGGCCATTGTCTCTGCATTGATCTATTTGGGCCTTGAGATCAATTAAGGCTGTCTCAGTCCCATGCTGAGGGCGGAATCTAGATTGGCGGGTTCCGAGTAGGTGGTTGGATTCAAGGAAGTTTTGTATTTGCATGTATGCCACTTTGTCTAAAATATTTAGAAGAAAGGGCACGGTCGTGATGGGCCTGAAGTTAGTGGGAATGGCCGGGTCAAGGGTTTGCTTCTTTAAAAGTGGCAGTACCCAGGACTATTTTAAGTTATATGGTACAGTGCCTGTGGTAAAGGATGAGTTAATGAGTTTAGTTATGAATGGCGATAATTCTCACGCAGCATCCTTAATCAGTTGGGCAGGGCATTGATCGCCTTTACAGTTGGACGGTTTAAGTCCCAGGATAACTTTTTCTACCTCAATGGTCGATACCTTGGAGAAGCAGAAGCGTGATTCTTGTTTGGGTTTCGGTGGTGGTGCTATAGTCTGCGGGATATGAGGCGTAAGAGATGCTTTTTTTAGGGCAATTTTAGTTTGAAGGTTAGCTACTTTGTTGGTTAGGGCAGGCAGACTGTATGCTAGAGCACCATATTTTATCCTTGGTGCAGTTTTCATGGGGAGCAATAGGCGTTTCCAGTTCTTTCAGAATGCTGAACAATTCTCTGACACTAGATTTAGATTGAGATATTCTGGTATTATACGTTTCCTGTTTGGCTAGTAGGATGTCTTTCTTGTATTGGGAAGATGCCTTGGCGAGGTTGAGTTTATTTCCGGCTGAAGGAGAGAGTCTCCAAATAGTTTCAAGTTTTCTTTTAATTAGCCTGAGATTTTTTAGATGAGGAGTGAACCATGAGTTAAGATGTTTTTTCGGTTTACTGTTCCGTAGTTTGAGCGGAGCTATGTGGTCAAGGGCTGTATTAATAGTTTCATTAAATTGTTCAACTAGCACATTGGGATCCATATTGACTGCGAGCGAATTCAGTTGTGGTAGTATGATGGGCAGCAATTTTTCCGCTGTCATAAGTTTTTTGTTCCTCGTGGGCATAGGAGGGGCAAGTGAGGACTGGGCTGTGGCCGAGTTCGTTGTTACTGTAAATAATAGTAGATGGTGGTCAGTCCAGATCTGGGGTACAGTGTCTGTGATGGTTACTTCACAGTTGTGTTCCGCTATCCAGTCAAGGATTCGACCTTTGTTATGAGTGGGAAGGTTAACTTTCTGGGAGAATCCCAGTTCTTTTAGGATCAAGGCAGTAGCTGTAGACTGGATATCCTTAATGTCATTGTAGCCTAGGTTGAAGTCCCCTAGCACTATTGTTTGGGAGGTGTTTTTTAAGTTATTGGACAGGGTTGTAGAGAGATCCTCAGCGAAGGTTCCAATAGGACCTGGAGGTCTCTAGATAAGGAAGAGCTTTAATGTTTGGGAGCTAGCGGTGGCAATTTTGACCGTGAAGCATTCACAGGATTTCATAGTGGGGGTTGTGGTAATTCTCATGTCTAGACTGATCTTGGCTATGATAGCTAGACCACCACCTCGAGAGGTGTGTCTGTCTGCTCGTAAGATGGTATAGTTGTCAGGGACTGCTAATGATAGGGCAGGGCCTGCCGCATCATGAAGCCAAGATTCTGAGATAGCCAGGAAATCGAGGTTGTCTGCGAGAATGATATCTGAGATCTCTGTTGCGTGTGCGACTAGAGAACTAGCGTTTATAAGCGCACCTTTGAGATGATGTTTGTGGCTTTCAGAGTTGGGGTGCGTGGTACTGAGTCTAGCTATAGCGGTAGGTTTGGTGCAGTTTTGTATGGGTCTTTTGGGATTGCAATATTTCCTGGTATACTCTACAGTAGCCTCCAACGGTAGGTGTTTTTTAGGAGCTTAAGTTGTTCAATTTTCTTTGCTGGTAGCTCATGCAGTTTAGCTAAGCGCGCGTGTAGTTTCAGGTTTCTGTCTGCAGTGCTACATGACCTTTGTATAATAGTATCTTCTTGATACTGGTTCACTATAGGTCCTGTGATTTGTTGTGTGATAGGCATGGTGAGGTAAGAGAGGTGAGTAGGGTGGGACCTGGTGCCGTGGAACATTATATTAGCTTTGATGATGTTGTAACCAACCTGGCTTTGATCACCACTTAACTTGCACAAAATTGTTACAGATAGGAGATTGCAAGCTCTGCTCACTCCTGTACTTACAATCTCGAATGCTCACAGCTTTGCAGAGGTTCTGGGGGAGGAATTTCACGGGTATCTTAAAGAACTTACCAATACCTTTAAGTTTATATCATGACAAGTTGCCTTTTGCAAAAGCTGGCTGGTCGCAGCATCTGCAGAAACTCCAACACCACAAGAGGAAGAGTCCCTACTGCAGCAGCAACCACTGTATCTGAGGGAGAACATTTTCATTAATAACTTTACAAAACAATTGACCTTTCATGATCACTTACATGCTGATGGTAATCAAGGTGGAATGCCGGCAGGTATGGATCCATATCATGGGCGTCCGCAGGGACAAAGGCAAACCTGCCCTTTTAGTCAAAGAAAAGAGGTAGAGCAAAAGGAAGTATACTCTAACTGACTGTTACATTGTTAATGTCAAAACCGTAAGGGATGATAGGGGATCGACCCCCTCTCCCGAACCACAGAAGCTGAATAGATCGACCCTCCCACCGTGGTTGGCACGGGCGTCTGAATATAATATCACAGAGAACCATGTGGCAGCCAATGGGGGGAAGACGGAGTTAGGGAAAGGGTGTGGAATGACAAAGGAAAGATGGGGAGACAACCTACAATTCACAATTGTCTAACATCACAAACTAATAATACCACCAAGTCTGTACTCCTAATCCTGGACCCTCAACTATCTCAGACTTTTCATAGTATTCCCAAACCTCCTACCGAACCTGATTTGGCATATCACATAGAACACGAATGATTAGCACAGAGAGAAACAATGACATGACCCCACAATGACAGCAAGCTGAATGACACAAACAAGGAAGCTGCTTCCATTATGAATTGAACGTGAACACATGGCCCATTGGGCTAGCAAAGCAACAAACAACATGAAACATAGCAGAAACTGTGACAGGGCTCTGCCCCTCTGCACAGGCATAGAGAAATAACATGAACTCTTGTACCTCGTTATCTGGATTATATTATACTCATCACAGGTTGTGTGGTTTCTCCGGAGAGTATTCATTCATACTCGAAATGTTCCTGCCCCTATCGAGGGTCTTATTGTCACCTCATTAACCAAAATGCCCAGAAAAGACGAGCGCATGACTCGTGTAACTTAATACGCGGACTAGCTTCAATTCAGCCACGCCCCAACAGAACATAGACACCCATGTGTCCTATTAGATGACCATAAATTAGGAAAAACACTTATCTGTGTGTCCAGGTGTCTCGTAAGAACACCCGGACCTCCAGGAATGACGCCGTCAGCCCGCCGTGAGCAGGACGCTCACCGCCGTGAAAGGAAGCGGGATACCGGCTCCAAAGTCACTGCTTGTCCGGTTCAGCTACTCATTACAGCAGGTAAGAGTTCCCAAGTGCTGAATACTGAGCGTCTCTCGTTCGCCGCTCGGAAGGTTAAGTACCCGCCTGCATGCCTGCTCCTCTACCGCTGGTTCCTGTAGAAACAGCTGTGGCCGCCCGTGCTGCACAATCAACAATTATCAGCACCAGTGCACGGGCGGCCAACGGTTTAGTAGACGCCTCAATTACCAGCAGCTGGTGAATGGCGCGAGGAGTTCTGAACTACCCCGCCCTTCAGTATACTGGGAAATGTAGTTTCTTGCCTTATTTCTTATTATATGGTCGCCAAGGATTGCCCCAATTCTGTTTCCTGACAGTACCTCCTCTTCCAGGGCTCCTCCCAGAGCCTGCTTTTCAGGATGATGTACATGAAACTGTTTCACCAACCGTGGGGCATGAACCGAACTAGCCGGTTCCCAAGAGCAGTCTTCCAGGCCATACCCAGACCATTGAATTAAATACCATAGTCTCTGCTGCCTACGTTTGGAATCCAGGATTTTCTGTACTTCATATTCCATCTGCCCTTCCTTGTTGATGGCTGGGGGTCTCTTTACACGTGTTCCAGGAACTGCGGGTTTAAGAAGAGACACATGAAACACAGGATGTATCTTTAACGTAGCAGGCAATCTTAATTTAACAGCCACTGATGACACACATTTCACAAGTTCATATGGGCCAATGAACCTTGGTGCAAATTTGCGCGACCCCACTAGTGGTAAATTACGTGTGGATAGCCAGACTCTATCCCCTACATTGTAGCAAGGTGCTGCACGCCTGTTTTTATCTGCTTCTTTCTTATACTCCTCCTTTGCTTGTTGTAAGTTAGCTCTAGTCATTTTTCTAACAGTCATAAGCCATTCCTTCCTTTCCTGTAATACGGGAAATGTTTTCACCTCTGGTAAATGTTCGGGTAGCATATTCTGTACTTCATTTGGTAACATTCATTTGGGGCCATGCCCAGGGAAGCATGCTCTGTATTGTTATAAGTGAACTCAACTAACCACAAAGCTTGCACCCATGAGTCCATTCCCTCATGCAAATAACATTGTAAATACTGTTCCAAAGTTTGATTTACGCGTTCTGTTTGTCCATCAGTCTGGGGATGATAGCTGGTGGATAATGCACATTCAATTCCCAACATTTGACAAAAGGCCCGCCAGAATTTGGAGGTAAATTGAGGACCTCTGTCAGATACAATACTTTGAGGCAACCCATTTAATCTGACAATGTGCTGAAGAAATAATTTCTCTAATTCCCCAGCTCCAGGAATTCCCCGGCAAGGCACAAAATGGGCTTGTTGGACAGATAATCTACTACTACCCAAATGGTATCATACTTGTCATCCGGAGGCAGATCAGTTAGGAAATCCATAGAAATACTAGACCAAACCTTTTCTGGGGTAGGCAGTGGCTGCAATAATCCTGCTTTCTTTGCATAATCAGTCTTACTTCATATGCAACTCTCACATCTTTGAATATATTTTATGGTATGCTGTCGCAATATGGGCCACCAAAAATACCTTTCCAATATTTCCTGTGTCTTTTGTACCCCAGAATGGCCTGCCAATGGCGAGTTATGACACCAGTGTAATGCTTTCGTCTGCATTTCTGGAGTCAGAAAATACAGCTTTCCTGCGTAGTAAGGAAGACCATCTTTGACAGTTTCTAATGATCCCCTCTTACCTCATTGTTTACTCTTTTGTTTCCGCATCTCTTGTTTTAGTAGGTGCACTAAACTATTAGTCATTGCTCCCACCACTCTTTCCACCGGCAGGATTGTTCTTACCTCCGTCACAATGTTGTCTGAATGTTGTTGTCTGGACAATGCATCAGCCTTTCCATTTTTCTTTCCTGGTCTAAATGTTACCAGAAAATCAAATTCGTTGAAGTATTGAGACCAACGCAATTGCCTCGGGCTGAGTGTATGTGCCGTTTTAAAGTATTGCAGATTTTTATGATCTGTTATGACCATCACCTGGTGTTTAGCCCCCAACAAATAATGCCTCCATTACAAGAAATGCAGCTCTTATAGCCAACAGTTCCTTATCAGTAATGGAATAGTTTTGCTCACAACTGGTACATTTTCTTGAATAGAACGCCACTGGATGCCAAATGCCCTCCTTATCTTGTTGGGACAACACTGCTCCCACTGCAACGTTGGAGGCGTCCGTAACCACTTGATAAGGTCTTTCCGAGTCTGGATGCCTCAGCACCGGAGCAGAAGTAAACTCTCCTTTCAATTCTTGGAAAGACCTATCTGCTTCCGGAGTCCAACAGAACCCTGATGATTTCCTTAGCAATTTAGTTATGGGAGTGACAATTTGAGAAAAATTCAAATTAATCATCTGTAAAAATTGGCAAATCCCAGAAAAGACTGAATGTCCTTGATACATTGAGGGACTGGCCATTCCAGAACGGCCTGTACCTTTTTTCTGTCCATCACTATGCCCAAAGGAGTTAATATGAATCCCAAAAATTCCACCTGTTTCGTTTTGAATTCACACTTTTCCAATTTTACACACAACTCATATTCCTGCAATTTCTGCAACACTGCCCTTGGATGACATAGATGTTGAGCCTCAGAAGAAGAATAAATCAAAATATCATCAATATATACAATAACGAATATATCCAAAACTCACTCAACACTTCTTGCATAAAGTATTGAAAGGCTGCAGGAGCATTACACAACCCAAAAGGCATAACCAAATATTCAAACAATCCAAATTTTGTTCTGAAAGCAGTCTTTCACTCATCTCCTGCTTTAACTCGAATTAAATGAAAGGCCCCTCTCAAATCCAATTTCGTATATATCACAGCTGATTTTACCTGGTCCAATAATACACAGATTAATGGCATTGGATACCTATTTTTTATGGTGACCTTGTTCAAAGCTCTATAATCAATGCAAGTTCTGAGTGTTCCTTCTTTCTTCGGCACAAAAAATAAAGGCGACGAGACTGGAGAAGTGGAGTCCCTAATAAAACCTTTTTTCAACATATCATCCAGATATTCTCTGAGATGCTGATTTTCCTTCTCTGTTAGTGCATAAATGCGACTACATGGTAACTTGGCCCCAGGTTCTAGCTCAATCACACAGTCATATGAACGATGAGGAGGCAACCTTTCAGCTCCTCCTTTGTCGAACACTCCTGCAAATTCTATATATGGTTCCGGAATACCAGCACCTACAGTTCCTACCATTTGGATGTCTGGTATCTGATCTGCTAAAAACATAGCCGGGCCAATTTTTTCCTCCAAATGATCTCCACACCCCAGCTTTTCAAACACCACCTCCCTCTTGACCCAGTCAATACTAGGGTTATGTAATACCAACCAAGGCATCCCTAAAATGAGTCCAAACTATGGTGCTGCAATCAGATCGAACACGATCTCCTCCACATGACCTGATCCACACCGCATCTGAATCGGTTGAGTTTGTTGACAAATAGGACACAAAATCAAAGAAGACCCATCTACTGACTGTACACCTTCTACCTGCAATTTCTCCCTCAAAGGTAAACCCAACCTCTTGGCGAAGCTAATGTCAATAAAATTCCCTGTGGTGCCTGAATCCACCATGGCTGACACCAGCTGTTTAATACAGGCAAATAATAAAGTTACCAACAGATACAAATGAGAATGATTCTTTGCTACAGTATTTGCTGCCCAACTGGGGAACCTACTAGAAATAGGGCCTGACACCGGAGTCCCCACTACAGCCGGCCCAATCCTTTTCCTGACTCCACCTTGTTCCCTTCACCTCTCATTCCTCTTTTTGGCGTATTAGGACAGGTTTGAATATAATGTCCTGGTTGTCCACAGTACAAACATAAGTTATTAACCTTGCACTGCTCCTTCTCTGCCACCGACAACGGGCCCATTACTCCCCCGATTTGCACCGGCTCTCCTTCACTACTTCTCATGCCCCTACCCTTGTCCAATCGTGCAAAAGGTACTGCCTCAGGTCTTTTCTTATCTCCCTTTTGCTCATTCATACGATGATCTAATCTCAATGCCAGATCAATCATAGCTGTGCATGAAGCAGGTTGAGGTTCTACTTGTGCCATAGCATCCTTTAGTTCCTCTCTCAATCGCTGATAAAACAATACCGCTTGTTTATTCTCAGGCCAATCTGTTTCGATTACTAATCTGTTGAACTGAGTCACATAAGATACCAAATCACGTGTTCCCTGTTTTAATGGCAACAATTCCTTATCTTGGGCCAAAGAAATTTCTCTCCGGTCGAATAGCCGTCCAAATTCTACCAGGAAGCCATCCCAATTATATAATAAAGGATCATCCTTTTGTACCAATGGCATGGCCCATGCTGCCGCATCCCCCGTCAAATATGAAATTACAAATGCAGTTCTGGCCTGGATGGTTTCAAAGGCTGTGGGTTTACACAAATGTAATCTATATTGTGTCAAGAATGTCATATATTTCTTGGTATCAACAGCAAATCTTTCTGGGGCTGCCAAAGGTACACTACTTGGTGACTGAACTATCAACATGGACATTCTTCCCGTACTGCTCTCTGTGGATGGACCAGCACCCTCCAATGGGGTGCGCTGAGCTACTAAACCTTGCACCTGAGCCTTTAGATTGTCTGACTCCTGTCTTGCATGTGCTAATTCCCCTTGGATGTCCTGTAAAGCCTTTAGCACTTCCGCTAAAGAAGGAGGATTCAACTCCATTTGGCCTGTGTGGTTCAAATACCCCTAATAGGGGGCTGATAATTCTGTCAAAACCGTAGGGATGATAGGGGATCGACCCACTCTCCCTCCCACCGTGGTTGGCACGGGTGTCTGAATATAATATCACAGAGAACCATTTGGCAGCCAATGGGGGGAAGACGGAGTTAGGGAAAGGGTGTGGAATGACAAAGGAAAGATGGGGAGACAACATACAATACACAATTGTCTAACATCACAAACTAATAATACCACCAAGTCTGTACTCCTAATCCTGGACCCTCACCTATCTCAGACTTTTCATAGTATTCCCAAACCTCCTACCGAAACCTGATTTTGCATATCACATAGAACATGAATGATTAGCACAGATAGCAACAATGACATGACCCCACAATGACAGCAAGCTGAATGACACAAACAAGGAAGCTGCTTCCATTATGAATTGAACGTGAACACATGGCCCATTGGGCTAGCAAAGCAACAAACAACATGAAACATAGCCGAGACTGTGACAGGACTCTGCCCCTCTGCAGAGGCATAGAGAAATAACATGAACTCTTGTACCACATTATCTGGATTATATTATACTCATCACAGGTTGTGTGGTTTCTCCGGAGAGTATCATTCATACTCGAAATGTTCTGCCCCTATGGAGGGTCTTATTTTCACCTCATTAACCAAAATGCCCCGAAAAGACGAGCGCATGACTCGTGTAACTTAATACGCGGACTAGCTTCAATTCAGCCAGGCCCCAACAGAACATAGACACCCATGTGTCCTATTAGATGACCATAAATTAGGAAAAACACTTATCTGTGTGTCCAGGTGTCTCGTAAGAACACCCGGACCTCCAGGAATGACGCCGTCAGCCCGGCGTGAGCAGGACGCTCACCGCCGTGGAAGGAAGTGGGATACCGGCTCCAAAGTCACCGCTTGCCCAGCTACTCATTACAGCTACTCATTACAGCAGGCAAGAGTTCCCGAGTGCTGAATACTGAGCGGCTCTCGTTCACCGCTCAGAAGGTTAAGTACCCGCCTGCATGCCTGCTCTTCTCCCGCTGGTTCCTGTAGAAATCTGTGGCCGCCCGTGCTGCACAATCAACAATTATCAGCACCAGTGCACGGGCGGCCAACGGTTTAGTAGACGCCTCAATTACCAGCAGCTGGTGAATGGCGCGAGGAGTTCTGAACTAACCCCGCCCTTCAGCTCACTGGGAAATGTAGTTTCTTGCCTTATTTCTTATTATACAGTCGCTGAGGCTTGCCCCAATTCTGTTTCCTGACAGTTAAGATCATTTTGTCTTTTCAGGAGGCCAGACTATTTTTCTTTTTTCTCTCTTTTCCTTTCCTTTTATCCAAAATAGAATGGGGTTTGTTAGCACGTGCACTGTCGATTTAGATGTAGCCAGGACTGTTAATATGTCAATGATCAGAAGTAAAAGGGAAGTGTTAACATCTGAGTAATTGTTTTTGGGGTTCTACATTCTCCAGGTTTTTTTAATATAATTTTTTACAAATACATTGCACTGAAAAAACTCATAGATGTTTAAATTCCCCCCAATATCCCATTCCCTCTTATTTTATCCCTATCCCACCACCCTCTGCCCCTTAAATCCCTCCTATATTTTTCAATGTTTTTTTCAGTGTAACTTTTTCATAAAACTTGACTAAAAAACCGGTGGCAAAACTACTGTTTACCGTTTTTGGGCAGTGATAGAGGAGAGCATCACATCAACACTGACAACATGTGGTATAACCACATGTGGGCAGTGGGAAGAGAGAGGGCAAATGACACGTGTTATGTCTGCTCCTTTATGCCACATGCAACGGGCACACCCAAACTCTTTATCCTCCAGGAAACACCAGCAAAGACAGCACACCATTTAGTCCACCTGAATTTATGCAAAGTCAGGGGGCTGTTCCAGGGTCACAAGATCCAAGTAAAGTGGGTGGAAGAGGGCGATGTTTATGAGGATAATTATATAAAGCTCAAAAAGATGGCAGAAAAGGAAGAAACAAAACTTGTGGTTGTATGGTTTGAAACAAAGGGAGCGAGAAGGGGAACTATAATTTACAACACCCTGGCTGTGCCTCGCATCCTACGCCATTAATCCCTGTGACCATTGTACTGTTCAGTCCACTGTCTTGCATCTCACTATTGTTCTGTCTTTCCATTGCATTGCCTGCATTCCTCTTACTTCTAGGGTTCCTTGGACTACCAGTGTTATGCTTTGTTGGGTTACCATTGTACTGTTTACATGCTGCATGCTTGCATTTCTCTTCCTCCCCGCTAGGGCCCCTTTTTGACCACCAACTGTGTATTCTGTACTGTACTTGCATTCTCACGCCTTGAGTTCCATTGTATTGTATTTTGTTGTGTGCACTGTTCTCTCCACTCACGCTAGGACCTCGGAAAGGCCCTAGTGTTCTTGTTCTGTGTTGTACTTCTGTTACCTCTCATTGTGTTGACACCCCTGTGTGCCCCCTCCCTGTTTTCCCTAGTGTGTGACCCCCCTCTTACTTGGGCTGCTTATACCTACACCAGTGCTTCCTCCAGAGAGACTCTCACCAACATCCTCTTCGTCGTTAGCTCTCCAGGCCTATGGACCCCACATATGGTCTCTGTTCTCTCTCTTTCAATGGTGGCAATCTGCTCCACGTTGCTACTCTTAACTCTCGCAGGGCTGTCAAACACTCTTCCGACATCTGTCTCCTGGAAGAGCTTGATTTGGATGTACTCGGTTTCACCGAGAATTGGTTCATGGCCAGCTCTGCCAAGAGTTTTGACACTCTCCTCCCCGATGGCTACAAGATCAGCTTAGAAGCCAGAACCAACCGTCCTGGAGGGAGAGAAGCCATGATCTTTCCGGAGTGGATCCCTGCTTCTGTCCTTCCTACACAGGCCTACTCCCCCTTTGAATGCCTGGTCTGCAGGGTCTCTATCTCTCCTGGCCTCTCTTTCACTGTGGCCACCATCTACAGGCTGCCTGACCAGGTCACCCTCTTCCTTTCCAAGTGGGCTGATCTCTCCTCCTCCCTCCTTGCCTCTACCTCTCCACTTCTCCTCCTCAGAGACCTTAATATCCACTTGGATGCTACCAGCCACTCCTCGGGCCTCTTTCGCCACCTCTGTGACTCTCTCTCTCTCCATCTCTCTTTTTCTATTCTACCCTCTGGCCCGACTCATTCTGCAGGGCACACCCTGGTAGTTCTGATCTCCTCAGACCTCACCCTCTATAACACCCTCAACACTTTTCTCTCTTAGACTTACCACTTTCTTCTCTCCTCTCACCTGTCACTCTCTGCCCCTCAGACTAAGCCTCCTCCAGCACTGCCACCCACCTTCTCGGTCATCAGGCCCATGAAGCATGGAGGCTTGTGCCGCTACTTTGTCTCCTCCTCCTACACCTTTTGGCTGACTCACACTCTGACACAGCCCTTTCCAACCTTCATCTCTCTATCTCTAATAATCTCGATGTCCTTGCCCCTGTCATGAGGATCCATTTGAAGCCTGCATCCAAGTGCAACTCTTGGTACAATTCTGACCTCACCACCCTTAAGCGCAAATGTAGTGTGGCACAGAGGAAGTGCAGGGCATCAGGCACAGTCTCTGACAAACTGGCCTGTCGCCTGCTCCAAAGGCAATACAGACTCTGTCCTCTCTAAGAAGAGAACCAACATGCAAGCATGCGTCTCAGTGGCATCTAACAAATCAGTCAAACTTCAAACTCTGCAAGGAGCTGGCTAATCCTGCTGCAGTCTCTATATCTCCTGTTCCTTACCAGTCCTTTTGCACGGGCCTTGGCATCTCATTTCACCACTAAACCCCAGGACATCCTGTCCACGCTATCTTCCTCTACCTCCTCTTCCTCTCCCTCTACCACTCCAGGCCCCTCTCCGGCCAGTTCTCCTCTTCCTTTCTCCTCCTACTGCATGTTCACTTCCGATGATGTTTCTAGACAAGTCCGATCTATGAAAGTCTTGTCAAAGCAAATCCCCTGCCCCTCCAGAACCATTAAGGACCACACCGACACCCTTGCTACCGCCTTGGCCGATTTTTGCAATCACTCTTTTGCCACTGGAATCTTTCCCTCCCGCTTAAGCACTCCCTTGTGCACCCACTTCTTAAGAAGCCATCTGCAGATCTGTCCTCTCAGGCAAACTATCGCCCGATTTCCATCACTGCTTTCCTAGCCAAACTCCTAGAACAGCTGACCATCTCCCAGATTAATCTACATACTGATTCCGTTGGTTGTCTCCATGACCACCAGTCTGGCTTCAGAGCAACCAGAAGCACAGCAACTGCTCTCCTGAACACTCTTGGAGATGTGCTCTCCAATGCTGACTCTAACCTTCCCTCTGTCCTCATTCTCCCTAATCTATCCTCTGCTTTCGACACAGTCAACTACGCCATCCTGCTCAATCGTCTCTGAGACAACCTGTGTATCACTGCTCAGGCCCTGGCCTGGTTGACCTCCTTTGTCTCTGACTGACAATTCCAGGTCCAACTTGGGTGTTTCCGCTCTTCTGTCCCTCTCTCTACTTGTGGTGTTCCACAGGGGTCTAACCTCTCTCCCTGGCTATTTAACCACTACCTGGCTCCTCTGGCCCACCACATCTCTACCTTCTTCTCTAACTTTCAGTGTTATGCAGATGACACCAAGCTCTCCTTCAGGCTCCCCTTAGCTCTTCTGCTCCATCTCTCATACCGGACTGTTTGTCCGCAATTCAGGAATGGTGTGCCTCCAACGATC
Organism: Ambystoma mexicanum; assembly: GCF_040938575.1. NCBI lineage: Eukaryota > Metazoa > Chordata > Amphibia > Caudata > Ambystomatidae > Ambystoma > Ambystoma mexicanum. The sequence continues at coordinate 943,081,561 of NC_090939.1, forward strand.
TCTGCCTTAATGCCAGTAAGACCGAGATCCTCCTCATTGGGACTCCAGATCCTGCCTTCCCTCTCTCACTCTGGCTGCCCACCCTGGGCCCTCTACCTGCTCCTTCCAGTGAGGCTAAGAACCTTTGAGTCATCTTCGTCTCCACCCTCTCCTTCTCTCCTCACATCTCTGACATCTCTAAGAAGTCACACTACCAACTGCACCTCCTCAGAGGTATTCTTCCTTTTCTCACTTTCCCCGAGAGGCTCACTGTCTCCAGAGCCCTAGTACACTTTAGGCTGGACTACTGCAACAGCCTCTTTCTAAATCTGCCTTCCTATACTCTTCGCCCTCTACAACCTATACAGAACAAGACTGCAAGACTTGTCCTTGGTCTCAAGCCCAGGGATTGTATCTCTCCAGCCCTGAAATCTCCCCACTGGCTCCTTGTGGCTGCAAGGATCAAGTCCAAGACCCTCTGCATTGTCCATAAGGCTTTCTGGGGCCTGGGACCACACTACATCCAACTTTCTATTCTTAAGCATCTTCCTTCTAGAGCCCTCTGCTCATCCACCTCCAACTCTGAGGGTCTGAGGCTTCTCCAGGCAGAGAGTGGGGGGTAGATCTCTGTCCTCGGCTGGGGCCTCCCTCTGGAGCAGCCTCCCTGCATCTCTCAAACTTGCGCAGGACCACTTAAGGTTCTGCAAACAACTCTGCTTTCTCTCTCCCTCTCCCTTACTGATGTCCCTGTCTGCTGCGCATACTGGTTACCTGGACACCCACTGACCTCACAGAACCAGTCTCCTGCATGACCGGTTGCTCTTGCACTGCCTCCAGGCCTCCCAACGATTTAAGGGACTGTATCTGCAACCCTACAGTCATCTGACTCTGCACTTACGAGCCACCTCCAGCTGCACTTACTAGTTACCTTGCACTCTCTCTCCTCCTGCCCCCTGGCACTTCTCCCCCTCCCTCCCTGTGCACTTGCACGATCTGAATGTCACAAGGCCTACTAAGATTGTTGTTTTGGCCTTCCTTCCTTGTCTTGTCGCGCCTAGCAACACTTGTGTACAGGCGTGTTATAAATTACTTATCATATCATATCATAACGCAACACCCACTATCCTGTGAGACCGAAACAGGGCATTCATTGCCCTGGTGTAGAACGAAGCCACTGGTGCATATAGAGGGCGCAGTTTTGTATAATGATGAGTGGGTGGAAGGGTTGGTAGGATATAGGGCAGAATGATTAATGGTGTTTTCTTAAGAAATAGCTGTACATATTAACAGTACGTGTTTTGGCATCCGGGAAAGCATTGACCTGGATGGACAAAATAAGCAACCAGTACAAATAAAGGCCCTCACAGAATCTTCCTTATGTTTCAGATCCAAGGGGAGCATCAACATTGGCACCAACAAAGCATGCCAGAGAAAAATGGAGCTCCAGAGCCTGCGAGTAGGGACAGCAGCGGTCATGGATTACTATTGGGCCTGTGGCACCTGAGTTTATACCCAGCTTCCACCATGCTGGAGTGGACTGTGTACACTGGTTACTCTGCATTCCCCCGCACTTGTAGTGCCTCATCCGGACCTTATACAGTTTCGGAACATCCTGAACATCCTGCTCTTCAAAATGTGCATCACAAATGCACCAAGAGGTCCTTGGACTTGTAGAGGCACAGGCGTAGTAACAATTACTGGTCACAGGAATCCACTGACAGATTAGCAGCTATACCTATGGAATTTCACCTGTTCATCAAGGCAGCAATGTTTTTTTCAAGTCACTTCTTGCACCAAACATCCAAACTGCCGCAAACGCCAAATGGTTACAGATCACCCGCTATGAATTACTGCAGCTGGCCTATGGCACGGAAAGGCGTCTAAATGCTATCAGACAAGAGTTGAGGGCAGTTAGGTTGACCACTCTGCAAAATAGTTATGTCTTAGATGTGATTATAGAGATGGTTGTATGAGTGTGTGCAAAGCTAGGAAGCAGTTGCTGCACATTCTTGCCCTCAAACGATACAGAGAACAGAAGCCCATCTCAAGCAATAAACACACTGCATGCACTCCATACGACTATGGAAAAAGACACAAGCAGAGTGGATGAAGTGGACTGGTTCGATAAAATATTTTCTTCTGTGCCTGCCTGGTTAACAAATATTATAAAAGTGCTTGTCCCGATTCTCATAGTGGGTTTCATTTCTCTCTGTGCATACCAAATGGGGTTGAGGTGTTGTAAGGCAGGTGAGAATAAGAGTAAATATATGATGTCGCTCACTGTAAAAAGGTGCCAGGGAGCCACACCCTTGTCCGGAAATATTTATACAAACAGATCACTGGAGGCGGGGAACAAGATAACCACATGGTTCAGATAAGTAATTCCAATTGGTCCCAGGGACACTCTCTAGCCCTCCTCCAGACCCTGAAAATTCCTAAGAATATTGAGTGGATTGTTATGGCAACAGTGGGTGTTATATCATGATTTGTACACCGCTGGAGTATGCAGCAAGTGGGGAAGGTTTACGTGGGGTTTGTAAGATATGGATTCCGAAAGATGAGTGAGAGAGGAAGTAGGAGGGATTATCAGTTAAGAAATTAACTGACGAGGGAGTGTAAAGATGCAAATTCAGCATCCTCCCAAAGGGGGGCACAAGTTCAGGCTACAAAACATATTTTAGCATGGCCTTAGGCCTGGGTAGTGATGCAGTGGTTACATAGTCTTCTGATGTCACAGGGTAAGTAGAGTATATAGAGTATATATATATATATATATATATATATATATATATATATATATATATATATATATATGGCCATTTGCCCATGCACCCAAGACTCTATGCCCTGGCAACAACCACCGCAGCATATCACATTCATATTTGCTTATAACTTTGGGTGAAAAACAAATGTATGGTTCTCTGTCAAGTTGAATGTGTCCTAAGAACACTCGCGGTGTCCTGAAATGTTCGCAAATAAACAAGATGGTGGTGTTCTGAAGACGCTTCTAAGAACACTCGCGGTGGCCGGGGAGTGTTCGTAGGGGGTGTCCTGAGGACGCTGTCCATATTGTTCTCTGTCAAGTTGAATGTGTCCTAAGAACACTCGCAGTGTCCTGAAATGTTCGCAAATAAACAAGATGGTGGTGTTCTGAAGACGCTTCTAAGAACACTCGCGGTGTCCGGGGAGCGTTCGTAGGGGGTGTCCTGAGGACGCTGTCCGTATTGTTCTCTGTCAAGTTGAATGTGTCCTAAGAACACTCGCGGTGTCCTGAAATGTTCGCAAATAAACAAGATGGTGGTGTTCTGAAGACGCTTCTAAGAACACTCGCGGTATCCGGGGAGTGTTAGTAGGGGGTGTCCTGAGGACGCTGTCCGTATTGTTCTCTGTCAAGTTGAATGTGTTCTAAGAACACCCGCGGTGTCCTGAAATGTTCGCAAATAAACAAAATGGGGGTGTTCTGAAGACGTTTTTGAGAACACTCCCGGTGTCCTGGAATGTTCGTAGGGGGTGTCCTTAGGACGCTGTCCGTATGGTTCGTTGTTAAATTGAAAGTGTTCTAAGAACTATCGCGTTGTTCTGAAATGTTCGTAGGGGGTGTCCTGAAAATGGTGTCCGTATTGTTCGCTGGCAAGTTCAAAGTGTTCTAAGAACACTCACATTGTTCGCGGACATTAAAAGTTTCCCATAGATCATAGTTGAAATGTTTGACTCTATGGATGTGATATGCTGCGGTGGTTGTTGCCAGGGCATAGAGTCTTGGGTGCATGGGCAAATGGCCATGCACCCAAGACTGTATGCCCTGGCAACAACCACCGCAGCATATCACATTCATATTTGCTTATGACTTTGGGTGAAAAACAAATGTATAAGGAACAAAGGTATTAGATACTATGGATGTGATATGCTGCTATGGTTGTCCTTATTATTGTATACTTACTGTTTGGTCTAGTAATGGGAGTCCATGTTTTTCTTCTTCATTTCTGTGATAAAAGAAAATAGCATGTTAGTATTAGTATTTTGTAATGACTTATTACATTGTATAAGCAATATACTTTTATTTTTTTTCGACCCTCATATTTAGTAGAGTACAAATCAGAGTACTGTGCAATTTGCTCAGTTTCTGTATTTGTTGCTAAAATCATTGGGTCTGTGGGAGAACAGTTTGAACTTGCTAGCAAACAGTACCGGACAGGTATAGTGTTCTTTAGGACACTTTAATTTTTGTTTGTTTACGAACAATTCAGGACACCGCATGTGTTCTTAGTACAGTTTCATGTTGCTAGCGAACACTACGAACAGTTGTACTGTTGTTCAGGACACATCATTTTCGTTTATTTACGAACATTTCAGGACACCAATTGTGTTCTTAGGACAGTTTTAATTTGATAGCGAACATTACGGACAGATATAGTGTTCTTTAGAACACTTTAATTTTTGTTTCTTTACGAACATTTCAGGACACCACGTGTGTTCTTAGAACAGTTTCAACTTGCTAGCGAACAGTACGAACAGGTGTGGTGCTCTTCAGGACACCTCCATTTTCGTTTATTTACGAACATTTCAGAACACTCGCACTGTCCGCGGACACTTGTATTGTTTTTAAAAAAAAAACGGAAACTATTCACAATACAATATAAAAATTAAACTTTATTTAACATATATTAATAATTTATGACAGAGAAGGTGAGGCAGAAACAGAAACAAAAACAGGAGAATTTGGGGTTTCAACATAATTGGCATTAGGTGAAGAAGGGATGGAAGTCTCATCAAAACGTTTTGGATTATGGAGAGGGTTTGGGGATAATTGACTGGGATATGGTGAGGAGGGACAAGTACATGTGGGGCAATGGTACGAGGTTTTTGGTTTGAAATGATTTTCTACAAAAGTTTTTAAATTATTAAAATTAGCCAACAATACATCCATTTTTTCTTCTATATTGTGAAGACTGTTATCCATAACAGGGTTTTCTGAAGTTTTTTCTATTTTGGTATGCTCTGTACAAAAAAATAATATATATGTTAAATGTATATAAAAAAAATAATAAATACATGGTTTATATTATAAAGTGTTTACCATTAGTTTCACTATCTTGTGACATTTCTTCATGTGGGAAATTGTCCTCTAGCCATTCCAGAGTACTAGACATTTCTGTGAGAAAAAAAAAAAAAGATAATATATTTTTTAATCTAATACAGAAAGTTTATAAATATATGAGTAAAATGAAGTACAGTTACTATTTCTGGTAAGATAAGTCCTATGTATTCAGTGGGTCTGGTCTTGTTCTCAGTTCTGTTGTGTCTGTGAGGTAATTATGTTGGAAGCCAATTTATCTTCTTGTGGTATATTCCATTTCAGAACATATTGTATTTAAATGAATGGTTAGTGTGTTACATATATGGGTTACATTTCTTATGTATTACTATATATAATGTGTTTGTGTTCTGCTTTTTGAATTCGTTAAATGTTCCTATACTATGATATAACAATCAAACATACCCCACGCCCCCCCCCACAGTTTTTAAGTAGTGGTACTGTTCTCCGAACATGTCCGCGAACATTAAATAAGTTCGCGGACATCAAGTTCATAAGAAGAGATCTAGTCAGTTCCATATGACATGTATATAAAGTCAAAGTCATTATTGTTAAGTTGTGCTACTAAAAAACTATGAAATTCAGTGAAAAAACTTTGTTAAAGGGACGTTGTGGTTAAGTTGCGCTACTAAAAACCTATGAAATTCAGTGAAAAAACTTTGTTAAAGGGACGTTATGGTTCCAAGTAAAACCGAAAAACCCTTGAAATTCACCAGTTATGGTAAGCTAAGCAACCATAACTCGCGCCACCACCATGCACTGCTAAGATTCACTGAATTTCATAGGTTTTTAGTAGCGCAACTTAACCATAACATCCCTTTAACAAAGTTTTTTTCACTGAATATATATATATATATATATATATAGTTGTGCCACACATCAGGGAGTTGTCAGGCGGGGGGCTGTGCAGAAAAACACACGTGCAGTGGGGTAGTGTTAGAGGGAACTTGGGTTAGCACACTTATATTGTTAGGTAAAAGGTAAGGTTGGTGGGGCTTGGTTTTATTATGTGGGTTGAGCTGTATTAAGTAAAATTGTTAGTTGCTCTACGGAGCAAGAGGACGGCCATATTGGAGCAGGCCAGCATATCATGGTTTAACTAAAAGGCTGTGGTGTTCATTGAATTGAATATTATTTTTATTGCTGGGCAGAAAAGCTCATGGAGCGAAGGTCAGGATGGAAAGGGATGCCAAACAGAGTCCAATTAATTGTTACAGGGGAGTATTTTTTCATGGGCATGAAATTGCTCTTCAGACAACAGGTGCTTTCCCACCTAAACTAATGAATACACAGTTATCGTGAAGGGCACAGAATGAGGCACAAGAGGGCTCAGATCGCAGCACTGCCAAAATATAAAACCAGGGTGGAGCACCAACGCCCCCATTGACCATCGGGCATTTGGATCTTAAAAAAAAGTGTGTGGTAGAACGAATAAATAGAAGGAATTCATTTCTAGCCGCAGGGCAGCGCACATGTTTTTTCCATGCAGCTGTTATGACAAGATAACTAGAAGTTTGGGTCCAGAGTTGGCAACATTTATCAACACAGGAGGTGGGGAGCGAGCATATGCAGGGGGTGACGGGTTAAGGGATCCAATCATGGCTAGGGGCTTACAGTGTTCTCGAGAAAGCAACAACGTTTTGCCCTGGCTGATTTCCACTCATAAGGTCATTGGTCTGTCTCAGTGGGATGCTATTGTCTGAAGCTGTCTCCCACATACCTGGCCAATCAGCACCCAGCATTCTATCAACTTGCCCTACGAATGATGCCAACCAATCAGAGTAACATGATTTGCACTATCGCATTAGATAATGTTCAAGGGGCGGTATGTTTATTTGCCACGCGAAAGGAAACCACCAGTTAGATTTGGGGGCCTGATTTTGATCGACCAATCAACATGTTAGAGATACACTAATTGTCGCAATTTTCCACTTTAAAAGATGTAGCCAGCCCAGAAGTACAATGTTGAGAAATGGTTTCCAGTTCAGTTACATAGAGCTGTCGGTTTTTCTCCCAGCTGTTTTTTTTTGCATAAAAACTTGTTTGTTCTTGCACATGGTACACTCAATTTTTGACTACTTTTGGATTACTTATTGGATTACTCGGGGGACCGCACCTTTACACATGGGCTGTAAGAGCCAAATAGAGAGCTGGAGAGTGGGTGAATGTGTGATTTGCAACGTAGTTTTGAGAGTGTGTGTTTCTGCTGGCATCATAATGTGTGTGAAGGGAGTGTATTATGTATAAATGTTGTGTCAGCGTCACAGTGTAGGAATGGTCATCATCATCATACAAGCTTTATTAAGCACATTGCCATCAAAGCACATAAAATGCAATAAAACACATACATGTATAAAACCCATGAGTGCAAAGGCAATCATGGAGAATGCATAAGTATCATAATAGCTTTCCCTGCAAATGTATGGTATCATAAACACAGGAAAACGTAACAGAATAAATTACAAACAATACATCCTCCCATCATGTGAGATCACATTTGCAGTCAGCCCAAAGATGCACCAGGGCCAGCGGCTATCAATCTAATACATTTCATGTGCCACGGTCCAGTTGTGATTCCCTGTAAGCCGTTTCCCCAATGGTAATGCATTCGACCCAGATAACACAGAATTTAAGGCCCTGATTGCAACGGAGAAATCAATATTGAAATCAAGGTAGGGGCTAATCAAGATTTTACTGATTGATGAGGATGACAAGTGAATACCCAAGATGCCATTAGCTGTTCTCTGATCCCGGAATTGAACCCGGATAAAATCATACGCACTCTCCACCTGGTAGTGCAACCTGGTGCAGTTTAAAATGGCCTCCCAGGACACAAATAAAGGACCGTGCACCGTACACATCCAGTGCAGGCTTTTATTTATCAATGCTTCCGTGGGTTCATACTGATTACGGTATAATTTATGGACGTGGTGCAAGTATACCATTCCACTCATTGAACACCGCCCATTACTGCGCTCTACAAGCCCTGAGACAGGCAGTCATTCTAGCTTGATTTTGTACTACATACCCGGTCCCAGGGGCTGACTTGACATTTGATGTTGTAAATCCAGGTACCTGGTCTGGATGAGTGGGTCAGGTGATGTCTGAATACAAAAGTCATCAGTGCTCAACAGAGAATTAGTCCCAGGGTGGTTCACATTTTGATTATAACCTGTGAGGTGAGGGAAGAGTTAATACCAGGCACAATATCGTTAACAGGATGCTAGTTGACCACCACACCTTCAAGTTTTGTTATGTCCATTAGGACTAGGGCCCTCTCCAGATCTCGACATAATTCTGATTGATTCGGACTTGTTTTAGAACTCCCTAGTGTTTGAGTCATGCTATCCTCATCCTTTGGGGCCTCCAGATTGTTTTTGACACTCATTGCAGTTTTCCTGGGTAAAACCTCTCCCCTCTGGGGCAGGGGCAGAGATGAATTCAGAGATAAACTGGAGGAGCGTTCAAATTCTGGAGCAGACGTGTGCACTAGATTTCTTAAGGCCCTAAAAGGGCTATTAGAGCGGATGTTGCTGGAGATAATAGCAGAGCTGGTTGGGAAACACTCATTAGACATAAGCGCTTCAGGGGCCGAGATTGTTACAGCTCCAACATTGCTGCCCTGTGATCCGTCGTGGTGACTGTTGGCTAAAAAACGACCTGTGGGTTCAAGCCCAATTTTAGCCATTGGGCCTCATTACAATAGTGGCGGTAAGGCAACAACAGCGCCGGTAGTGCTACCGGCGCTGTTGTTCCCATGCCACCACATTACAAGCTCTGCTTGCGGGTGCCGCTCTGCATGCCTGGTCAGACCAGGCGTGCAGAGCGGCACCCGCAAGCAGAACTGGATGGTAGCAACGGTACCGTTATGAACGGTACAGCTGCTATCATCCTCCCCATTCCCATTGAGCTCTGTGGGAGCTCAAATGGGAATGGGGACGTACCGGCTCAAGATCCCACGCAAGGGGAATTACCGGGCCCGCCGAGGTCGGAATGGGCCGGTAATTCCCCTTTCGCGGGACCCGGAGCCGGACCCGAGTTTGGGGGTAGCCATGCCGGTATAAACGCATGGCTTCCTCCAACCTCGTAATGAGGCCCATTGCGTCAGTGCTTGAGTCCTCAGAAATTGAGGGGTCTGGAGTAACTACGACACCAATTCGACCCCCAGATACCCACAACCATGACATCCCAATTTACCAGGGAGGTCTTGGAACGAGCCTACGGTCTTTACCACGGTCTCATGGTCACTATTCTCGCAAACGTTGCCTTTCTGCAGTGAGAGTCACTAGCCGCCACTCTGTTGCATGTGGCGATGGTCATACGCGGATACTCCCTTGTCTTGCAACCCTGGGTCTTACCCCTGCTAGTTTCATGACTTATACCCAAAAATGTATTGCTCTCTTTAATCAATACATAGGCCTTTCCCGTGATGGGTGCGAAATTCTGAGGTGGTTTCTTTTCAAGAAGGGTGCCAGAGCCTGGGTGTATTGGGGCCGCCGCCAGCTGCATCTTGGCTATCAACATTGTATGCTTTCCTTTTACTTGCTCTTCCCCCATGTTAGTACTGTTACAGAGTGGCAAAGTTCCATCTAGACCGGCAGACATATTGCAATATTTCCAGCTTCTCACCTGGGCATCTGGTTCTCACGTTAAACTTCTGTTACTTAGATGCTGGGCCTAAAACGGTACCTCCTTCACCTGAGGCAACCACTGAACTCCATGCGGAACGCCAAACTCCTGCACCCTTTCCCCCACGTGCTTCACCCTGCAGGGGGGAGGCCAGGACTGAAGAAAGAAAGGTGGCGTGTCCTCAGGAGTAGCTTCCCCAGGCCTTGCTGGCTGAAACGGGACCGTGCCAAACTCCGGAGCGCTTTCCCCATGGAATGTTATCATATGCCCAATAAGACCTGTATAGTAAGTCTTGCCATACTGTAGGAATTGGCAAGGGATGCACATATATTCAAATGATATACCATGTTATGGCATCCTAAAGCAGGGTCCAACCATCATATCACAGGCCTGGCCATGATATGCAGCGATACGTTTTCCATCGTCATGCCTTCATATGCCCTGGTGCAGCCATCATATTGCAAGTATGGGCATAAAACAGCCAGGCATTCACACTATATGTGCTGGTAGTCTTCTCATATGCCCAGGCATTTCTCTCATATGTTATGTTACTGAGATTTATGCCATGCACCGCTGCCATATGCATGGTATCCAGACGCTCTGGTGGATCTGAAAGAGAGGGAGGTGAGTTAGGCTAGTGGGAAGCGAGGGCAATGCAAGCTAGCTTTGCTACTTTGGTCATGCGCGCAGACCGGAAGTATCCTGAGCTTTGTGTATCAGTCTGGTTTTAGTTGGTCTGTGTACGGAGGGCATAGAGGTATATGTGTCCAGATGAGTGCCTTGTGTCCTCGTTGCTGGAATGCATTTGCCCGGGGCAATGGTATGTAAGTTTTTGTTGAGGTGTAGAGTTCTGTTATTGTAGGTCTGTTGGGAGGAATTTTAAAAATACTATGTGAGTATGGGGAGCTTCTCTCCATAAAAAATGCAGAAAGGGTTGTTCTTGATCCGATCCCATGCACTCAGAACATGTAGTTATAATACTTTGCAATTTCTACAGCGCTCCTATTGGCACAGATTGATCCCAAACAATTCCATATATGGCTGCAGCCAGGTATGCGTTCTTTTCAGGTTTCCTTATTTTGATGCGCAGGTGCCAGCCCAAGCTTGATTATGTTTATTCACTATAGCAGTGCCAGATTGTCATGGTGTGGTGCTGCAGTAGGAAGGCACAATTGATAGTAGGTAATAGGAGGCAGTTCCTCCCCTTTCTGTGGCTGCTTTAGGGGATTCAAGGTGGCCCTGGCCTGCTGTCCATTTGCTGAGGAGGAGCAGTAGATGACCACGTGATACATCCCAATCCTGCCTGTGCTCCCCCTGTTCTGCGTAGTTATGAAAGACTGGGCCTCCAGGTGCTCATTCTACTTTAGCTGTTCACAGACCCGGAGGGGCCATACAGACTAGATTCATATTGAAAGGTTGGCCATCTTAACTGCACATTATGTGTGCTTACGTGCATACATCAGAAGAATCTCTTTGAAGGTATATGAATATTGCTGTGCAAAATATATGTAATATTATATTGCTGTACTTTCTGTTTGGAACATATATTGATTTTAAGGGCCAATATAGAATGTCAAGCAGTTTTTGTGATGCACAAGTGTGACATGGTAAACAAAGGGTGTGTGTCAAGATTCACTCCCTTCAGTTTCATTTCCGCCCCTTGTGGGCATGCACTGGGGTGTTAGTTCCCTTTTGGGTTTCCTTCAGAATCTTATGGCACTGTACTGTGGGACTCTGGAGCTCTAAACCCATATTTTTCACTTCCCTTCTCTTCCAGATCCATTTTGAGTTGCTGGCAGTTAGTATTCTTTATTGAAAAGACTATGGTTCCCAGAATACCTTACCCACTGCCTCATCTCCCTCTAGCAGGACAAGCTTGAGTGAAGAATAAGGAACACCTCTGGCTGGCAGATGCTAGCAAACATCCAGGCATGTGATCATTAGTCAGCTTTAAAAGCCTCAGTTTGCTTCAGTCCGGCGCTGGTCATTGTTGCAGTGTTCCTGTTTGTGGCTGGCCCTTTGTTCCTGCTTCCTTTTTCTTAGTTTATATTGCCTACCACCTTGTTTCCTGTCCCTGGATGTTGAATTTAGTGTGATTAGTTTCGTCTGTTTTGTAGTCAGCACTTTCCATTGGTCTCCTATTCCCGTGCAGCTCAGTTTGACTGTGTTCTACAGTTCTTTGTCCTTCCTCTGTTCTGCAGTGTAAACTTGATCCTTTAGACACCGCCTTTGGAGAGAATTTCAATTTGTGTTCCTCTTGCCTTCCCACAGTGAGGGGGGGAGGGGTGGCCTAGTAATGTTGGTTTCCCTACTCTTGTTCCTTGGCTCCCTTTTAGAATCTCTTCCTGGTGTTCACCTGCCTGCTTCCCTTGTGTTCCTATTTATTGTTAGGTGCGGTGTGCTGTTTCTTCCTGCATCTGTGTGAATGGCTATGGTGTCCTCTCTATCTATAAGCTCTATTCCTACTTGCTCTTTGTCAAGAAATGTACATATTAAGTCCCACCCCATTTGCTGTTCTAACCTTTCGGGGTCCCTGTTCGGCCAGCAGAGTTCATGGTCTTCGCTGGCATGCCAGGTGGTGACTCTCGTCCTGGTCAGTATTGTCTATCAGTTTCCTTACATAATACGACCCAGGGTGTCAACTCACAGACCCTGTAATTGCTTGCCTTATATGTGGGCTTAGCACTGGCAGTAATTGTAACAGTAATTGTGGGCGAGGAGCCTGCTGACTTTCCATGTAATCAGAAGAAGCTTCTGAGTGCTTATCCCACGTCCCTTTTCATATATTTGCATCACGTCAACTTGCACATCCTGGATGTTAGTGTGCATGTGTCTTGGTTCCTGAGTGCATATTTGACATCGGTGTGTGATCTTGTGCACATATTCCTTGCCACATAATCTGCCCTTTGTTTCCTCCTGACAGAATGACCAGCTCACCATTTCTGCACTATGTTTATTATTAGCATTCCAATAGCTAGGAATCACGTGTGCACTTCAGTTATCTATTATCAGAGGCAGCATGCCCCATGGTAACAGAGTAGACTTTAGTCCCTAATGTCGAGAAGTCTAATGTTTATAGTTGGCTAAAGAAAGAAGAAACCACAGACCCTGCAAGCAGTATGCGTTAATGTACAATCAGGTCACACCGAGATTGCTAGTGCAGAGACAGGCTGTGAGGTACCATGCCTCCCACAAACCCTACTGATATTGATGTACAGTTAATACAGGATACCCTTAAAGCTAAGATTCACGAGTAAATACAAGAAGTGATTTCTCTACAAAAGCAGAATGCAGCCTTACTGTCTTTACTGAGCACATCTTAGAACAGTTCCTCTAGTTTTGCGAACATTACGGAAGTTCTGAGTTCAAGCTCCCCAGAGATTGGTCACAGTACCTTTTCTATTAGTAAGCTTGATAAAGTAGTGTGTTGCTTCCTGTTTCTAGCCCATTGATGTTTCTGCTGCAGAAACCCTCGAAGCTCATTCTCTTGGGTCTTTTTTAGGAAATTGACTATTTCTGATGATTCTTTCAAGCCCTGTTCCGGCATCAGAGAAGGGAAAGATTCACCCAAAGTAGAGGGATCATCATATGTTTAAGTGGGTGGCCAACCTAACAACTTTACTCTTACATTCTGACCTACATGACCTAAATATCACCACAGATATCTGCCTGGAGCCCGACTCAGAACACCATGTAAGCACACTCCAGTTCCTCTGGCTAGAGCTTTTAATAGACCATGATCCTTGTGAGGAGGTAAGATCAGCTGCGACTGAAAATGTTTTTACTGGTGCAGCACTTTATCAGGGCACTATTTCAGACATTCGTTTCCCTGTTTTTTAGGAATCCCAGCTAACTAGAGGCACACTATGCACTCTTTTGCCTCCAGCTTCCTGTGTAGCAGCTAGCCATAAGCTTGAACTAGCACACACACAAGCTTCTGATTCTCAAACACATCCATAAACATGGTCAATGCACAATCGGGTCCTAAAGTAACCTCAGATTCTCCACTTAAATCAGCTGCCGAGGCAGAATTAAATGCTCTAGCCGAATTGGGATGAGATGCAAACTCTCTGTTCACCTTTGCTCATGCTAGCGTGGTTCATAATGAACAGCCAGAGTGCAAGCAGATTCTATGTTGTGAACTCAAACCACACTCCAAAGAAGAAGCAAACATAATGGGTATCCCAGAACAGTTAGGTGTTGCTGCCCAACTCCCAGAGATGTGAGTGGCCAAGCAACAATGAAATCCTGATTAGCAGAGATTTTACTATGGTGATTTCTCCAATTGATTTTTCCTACCATAAAAAGACTCTTTCATCCACTGCAGAAAGGTACTGCAAATGTACAGCTGGGTCATTGGTTAATGGTGCCAAGAAGTCTACCTCCATAGAGGTGCCTCCTGTTCCTGAACCAATGAGTCTGGCGATGGCTTCCAAATCGTTAGTCTGTCAGCCCTTAGCCTTTGGCTGCTCTATGTTCTGGTCTCCAGCTCCAGAGTCATCTTTGGCACGAGTGTCTTTGCTAGTATAGCCTTCCAGGGTCCCTGTTTTATCAGCAGGGTTTGGTGGCCCACGCTGGTATCTGAGGTGGTGTTTCTCGTCCTTGTGAGTATTGTCTTTGAATTACCTTATATAACACCATCAGGGATGTCAGGGATGTCAGCTCACAGACCCTTCCATTGATTGTCCTGTATGTGTCCTGTGCACTGACAGTACCTGTAAAAGCAATTGTGGGTGAGGAAACTGCTGACTTCCCTTGTAATTATAAGGAGCTTCTCAGAGCTTAGCTCCCATCCCTTTTCATATATTTATATCATGGGCTGCTTGCGCATCGTGGGTTTTAGCGTGCATGTGTCTTGGTTCCTGAGTATGCGCTGTGTTTCATACGTTTGTACTCATTGTGTGAACTTGTGCACATTTCCCTTGCCGTAGCCACTGCCCTTTGTCTCCTCATGACAGAGTGAGGTGTTTGTGATTACACAGTGTATTTATGATCACTGAGCCCTCTATGTGCCATTCAAGTGGACTTCCTTGACGGACCTCCGTTCGCTTCTTCAGGCACTGTTTCCTCTGAATCCTGGCTCCAGGCATTGATAACCCTCGCATGATAGCTCTGCGCTTTGTTGCTGCGCCACTGACGAGAGAGCTGCTTCTTTACCTTTATCTCTGCGCCACACAACGTCTGGGTGCATAATACTCACATGAGACTCTACACTGAACTCTGAGTATTCAGACCATACTACACAATGTCCAACAGATCCAGGAATACTAATAAGATTGGGGCCATGGACAAATTTGCAAAAGCCACCCCGAGGTCTGACTCAGCCCATGCATCGAGTGACCAGGCTGATGAACCGCTCCCCGCTGAGGTGCCTACCACGGACCTAACGGTCATGATGGAATCAATGGCTAGGAATTTTGCGGCCTTTCACGAAAAGCTGGATGACATTAATGCAAATGTGGCATCTCTCAGGGCTAAACTGGACCATGCAGGGGAGAGAATGAGTTCAAGGGGGGAGGGGAAGAGGAGGCGGCGGGCTATTAATCTGGTACATGGTTGGAACTATATTCCTCTCAAGACCTTGCTTCTTGAGACACAGCAATCTTCGACTACGAGGAGACTTTGATCAGCAGATGGATTGCCTGGGGGGGAGGGTCTCACAGAGCTGCTGCCGCAGGGATTGAGCTGTGGGGAGGGGGGTCAGTGTTGCACTGTTTCATGTTGTAAAACCTTAATAAACAGTTTAAAAGAAAAAAAAGAAGTGAAGGCCTCCAGGACATTCCAGGTTATGCTATGATTTTTCTTCTGGGAGACCAGGAAGGCAACAGGACCTAAGCTATTGCAAGTTTTATTTTTGAAGTTACGCATCAGAGAGCTAAGAAGGTTGGAAACTGCTGAAACTAGAAAAGGCCTTGGGGGCTGAGCGCATAGTCAGAGATTTATTTATTTAATGTAATTGTTTTTTTTTGTAATGTACCTAGTACCATACATGAGTTTGGTTTTTAAGCGCGGATCCGGGATTCGAACCTCTATTGCTCTGCTTGGTCTTGCTTCCAAAACCAGAGCATTGCCCCTGTGCTATCCTCTGTTCACAGGAGGATAGCACAGGATACACAAGCCCTCCCACAGGGCCTAAATTATCCCACTTGTTTTAGAGCCTGAGAAAGTACTAAAGGGCTATTCCCTTAGGACTAATCATTGTGCCATTTAGTTTACTTCCTCTGTGGTGTCGGTCCGAGAGGCGTTTTTATATTTACCATCTACCCCAACTTTTATGCTACATTTTTTATGCTTTATGTTGTTTTATATGCTGTTGTAATATGATATTTCTGTTTTAAATATTTGCAATGTATTTTGCACATTTGTCTTCGTAGATTATTGTGTTTGCACTGTATTTTCTTGTCACGAAAGACTCATTATTGGGCCTCATTACAAGTTTGGTGGTAGCCTTGCCGGTAAAACCGGCAGGCTGCCGCCAAACTTGCAATATTTTCCCGTGCCCGCGAATGGGCAATTACCAGGGCATTCCGGCCCCGCCGGACCCGTTAATTGCCCATTCGCGGGTGCAGGAAAAAAGATGCTCCCCATTCCCATTCGGCCCCATAGGGCTGAATGAGAATGGGGAGGTCGGATGCACATCTGACATGCTGTGCTCGCGGCTGCCTTTTTGCCCGCCAGGTCCGTCCTGGCGGGCAGAAAGGCACCCGCGACCATAACTCGTAGTTTGCCAGTCCGGGAACTACGGTACCGGCAAGGGCAAACTTATAATGAGGCCCTGTAGATAAAATCTAATCTAATCTTCCATCCGTCACCAGGACTAAATGTCATTCTCAATTCAGACATATAGTTTTATAAAACATTCACGAAGTCATCTCACATTAGTTGTTGCTTATTACTTCCTCTTGTATTTTCCATTTGCACATAGCTGTTACTGAGCACCAAGCAAGTATTTCCCTTAAAAAATGGCATCTAATAATGCCCAGTTTTCAATGGCAAGCAGAACAACTCCATGCTTGATGAATATTACAACTAATCAACAACTGGGGCCTGTGACAAAATTCCATATTTGGCGTTAGTTGATGTGGTTCGGGAGACCATTGGGTTCAGATTACACCACTTGCTATGTGATTTAGCGCCCGGAAGAACAATTAAAAGTGTCCACCACGATCAACAGCCTGTCCCTAAATTGGTGTGTTCCCCTCATCACCCTGACCCTTCCCCTTTTTCAAAACAGCTAGAATCTTCAAAAACAGGCCAATCTAGGAATCCCTTCACTGCCCAAAATCCTGTTCCACAGCACATTTTATTGGAATACCAGTAACACTTTGGGAAGTTGGCGTGCGAAAAACAGCAGACTTGGATTGAACACTGCCTGCTACTTTTGTGAGAAAAACAACCTGTACCACAGACCTTGCGGAGGAGAGGACAGCTGTGCGGTCCTGCTTAGTACAAGCAGCAAGTGTTCATCTGTGGTTGGACATGAGCAGAGCCACAGTGCACTTCCCTCTGGTAGCCTATGAACCAGTGAGGAGGCCATTTGCATGTCACAGGCAGCAACACTGGTGCCAACAACCCGAGATTGCAGAAGAGAAGATCAGCAGAAGCGAGCATTGGGAGGATATGAAATTCAAAATAGCAGATCACCCTCTTGACGGTTCAGTCCACAAAACTGCGCCATGAGACACAGAACAACTCAATGCAGCTATGAAGTGCAATTCAAAATCTTACAACCAATCCCCATGAGCAGCCCCAGCAGGCCACTGTTGAGTGTGGTTCCGAGTCTGCAGCCCCAGGAAACAGCTTCTAGTTGTGGGTATTGGAAGAAGGAAGGCAGTGCAGAGTGGAGAGGAAGGGTGAGTAAGAAAAAGTGAAGAGATCTGACAGCAGAGAGGTGAAGACGGAATGGTTCTATGTCTAAAGTTCGGCTGTTTGAGACTGCTCTGGGAAAAGGTCAAATTTTTTGGTCAGCTAGCACACCCTCAAACGTGCAACCACATACACATTTTCTCTTTTCTTTTGGGGTTGGAGGGCGTGACCCCCAGGTGCCCCTACTCTCAATGTCACAAGTCCCCCCCCTTACCATGCCCTCTTTACGGCTCCGTCCACCCCCTTCTAAAATGCCAAATCTGCTATAAAAGCTTCCCAGCACCAAATCCCACATCCCAAGCCCCCCATACATTACCTGCCACACTCATTGGCACTGCTACCCTTCACTTCCTTCTCCTGGGCCTCTGCGACCATCCTGCTGCCTCTTCCCTGTTGGTAGGATTCAATGTTTCGTGGATGTCCTTTTTTGTGGGCACACCAGGAAGCGCGGTCCATAATCATACAACAGACAGAGGTGCATGCATGGTGAGAGGATAGAGGAAGGAGAAATTCAAAGGAGGTGAATTAGGAACAGAGCAGAAAGACCTGGAATATGATAACGGAAGTGGTGAAGGACAAGTGAGAGGAGAGTAGAGAAAGACAGAAAGGTGGCAAGAAAACAATCTGAAGAGAAGGAGCACAAGTAAGAACAGAGGGAAAAGACCTCAGCAGAGGAACGTGGGAAGACAGTGAGAAAGGGATAACCAGTGGAGGAGGCAGGCAGTGAAGCGAGTTGAAGAGAGGGTCCCTGGAATGGCCCTGATTACCCCTATGTGAATGTCGACTCGCTGGATGAGGAATAAAGGTGTAACTCGCTGTTTGGCCTGTCAACAACTACAACAATATATCAAAGATATGACTAGAGATATTCTCTCAGACAGCCATTCAAACAGTATACACTTGATGGTTTCGAGGAGACAGAGGTCTTGTCAATGGATCAGATCGACTGACAATAAACTGACAATAGAGCCAGGTATCGATGATGTCATTAGTGACATCACGACATAGCCGTGTTAGCCATGAAGCAAATATGCATCATGCATGTAATTACACAGACATACACCAAACATGCTTATAACTCCTGTAGGTAGAAGACGGATACATGTACATGCATAATGTTAAGTACCCTTTCTTTCTTTCTTTCTTTCTTTCTTTCTTTCTTTCTTTCTTTCTTTCTTTCTTTCTTTCTTTCTTTCTTTCTTTCTTTCTTTCTTTCTTTCTTTCTTTCTTTCTTTCTTTCTTTCTTTCTTTCTTTTTTCTTTCTTTCTTTCCTTCTTAAAACACATAGGGAACCAATAGAGTGACGGTAGTGAATTAGGTAGGAAAAGCCAGGCCTCAAGTACATGGAAGGGGAGAGATGATCCCTGCAGCACGAGCTGCATAGCTGGTGTCCACAGTCAAGAACAAGGGTGGGTGGAAAATTCCTGGTTCCCCAGGCTACAAGCCACCTGCAAGAATACAGAATAAAATCCTCGCAATTGCAGACAGAAGGGCTACCCTTTGCGGTCCACTCACGCGTGACCCAGCAGGACAGGAAAATACCCATCTACTTGTGGTGGGAAGAGAAGCTGTTCCCAGAGAAGCAGAATGGAATGATAGAAGTGTTGCACACAAACATCTGCAACCTGCAGGCACTCTCCCAGGCTAAGTGATCAGACCAGTAGCAACATTGGGGAACAAACAGCCCTCCATATCCCTTCCCATCACCTTGAAAAGGTACACTGAGCTCTGTGACCAGAAAGGGTCCCAGGCCTGGGTGGACCCATCCTACCCAATCCAGAAGCTCGATTTGTGAGGTGGTATAGAATGTTGCACAGGCCAATGTTCGCCCTGTGACCCTGCATCAGTGTAGTGTGTAACAAATTGGGGGGAAGTCTCAGGCAAAGCCACCTGATGTTGACAGTCAGTAGAACTAACCCACATAGGTCCTATAGATAGTTAGTCTAAGATGACCAACAGGGACAACCTGCAGGTTTTTTGGGGATGGACCTCATTTTTGTGACGTAATTCGCAAACAAAACGGTGTGACACAGGTTCAGGAGATTGCTGGAGATTTGTTTTCATGTATGATCCCTGTCTGATAATAAAAGACAGTATACTTTGCCCCATGGCAGAGTCCTCCATTTTGCATTGGTGAGTCTTTGATGGGCCTGAGATTCTCAGCTAATGTGGGACATTTCCTCCAATTCCTCTGGCACACAATAAATGGCAGCAGAGGAGGGTTGCCAAGTATGATCGTGAGGCCGTCTCATCCCGCCACGTAACTGCAGGGCTGTGAGGTGACCCACGGAAGTCAAGAGCCACACAGAGAGTGTTTACCATGAAGAGGTCCTCAGGAACCGCCTGGGATAAATTCCTGCCTGCTTTCCGTGGGACGCCCAGCAGACCGTAAAGGCAGAGGGGCAGGTTGGGGAAGAGTCAGTGTCTGAGCAACATCAGAGGATCACCGAGTGTAAGTATAGACTCAGCTATACAGCAAGTAGGGGAGGGAGTGAACATGTTTTGCTCGATAGTTGTGTTGGGGTTTTGGTCTAGTAATGAGCGTTGTTGTGTAACTTTTGTTCTTGGTTAGGGAACATTTGGGCTTGGGGCAATTAGTTTGAGCAGTCAGATTAATGATTGACTTGAGGGTATGGATAACAGAAGATATGTAAATATTGGATTTCCTTTGGGTTGAGCATTGTAGCTCGGATGGGTCTGCTAAGCCCCATGTGTAGGGCTTACCAGATGAAGCTAGCTTGCATTGCGGAAGGTGTTCTCCTGGTTAAGTCTCGCAGAGGCGTTTTATTTACAAGGCGACACTGTAGGTACAGGCAGATCACCTGGATCATTGGTTTTCCCTGTTGGGTAGGCAGGATGGTGGCCCCATATACGTTACTTGTCTCTTGTCAAGGTAGTCATTGAGTTTGGGGACTGTATAAGCGGATAGATCGAAGGGACAGGTGTCAGCGATTTCTTCCTTATTGTAGAGGTGACGTCACCAATCAGGTTGTTGTGTAGGACTCAGGTAGTGCGAGAGATGCATAATTTTTCCTTAGGCTGAAGGCTATAATGGAGTTTCAAAACAGTGATAGTGTCTTTGGGGCGGAGAGCGTAGGCAGCGCATTGGCAGAATTGTCTGTTGAGCCTTTGGGGTGGAGAGCTGCAGAAGGGCGGTGTGCAGAGCACACACATGGTATTGGTTGACAGGCTGAAGCTGATGTGGTAATTGAGTATTTGCTACCTGATATCAAGGTGTAAGAAATTAAAAGAATTTCAAAATAGGTGGAGGTGTTGAAATCCCAATTTGAGGTCAAGTAAGTATTGATCGATAGTGTACACAGGTAAAATCATGAGGGACGCACCACTACAGCACATGTGGAAGTCCCTCCCGTGGTATAAGAACAAAATCCGGGGAAGGGGACCTGGCACAGCAACAATAGATGCTGAGCCAGTGGGAGGCAGAGAGCGAATCGCCCTCAGCTCCCTCTCCTCCTCCTCAATCAGAGATCGAAGAAGCTGCAGCGGAAACCGAGGGACTATACCCTGCGAGAGAATTAAAAGCAGCGGCAGGTTACACAATCCCACATTTGCAAGCGCAGCATATAGTAAGGAGGGGCAAAGCAAGGCTGAGCAGACAACCAAGGGAGTGCAGAGCGCAGGCGGCAAATGCAGGGATGCAGTGAGATCCAGGAGAGGTTAAAAGAAAAGGACCTGCGGAAAGGGGGAAGCCTTAAAGGACAAGAGCCGAATGAAAGGGTAGGTGGGCAGATATTGCTTAAATTGGACAGGAAGGTTGCAGGAGAAACAGGATGCGCGAGCAGGGAAGTAGCAAGGAACAAAGACAAGGAAGAGGCGAGAGAATGGGCAATGATAATGGAGGAAGTAGAAAGACAGGAAAGGGAAGAGAAAGAAGAGAATGAAAGGGTGAGCAGAGAGAAACAGAAGGCAGAAGCACGAGAACGAGAGGAGCGGGAAGCGAGACGACAGAGAAATTGAGGACATGGCCAAAAGAAAGGCAGAAGAAGAAAGAGAAAGGCAATTGCAAATAAAGAAGGACAAGAGGAAGTTAGAAGTTGAACAGCTCCTTAGGGAGCAGTGACGCAAAGAAGAGGAGGGGCGCGCCTTAAGGGCAGCACAAGCAAAGATAGGTTTAGCACGTTTTAGTAATGATGAGGAAAAAGAAACGCAAGTGAGGAGAGAACCAGACAATAGTGGGAAAACCAGCAGGGCTACCCCATGGATAGACAAGGACAAAATTGATTTCTCCATGGGGGACAGGGGGAATGCGCAATTATAGGTCAATCAGGGGGGCAGCAGGGAGACGCGGTATTGAGGAGGCTTAGCTTTCAGGAGGACATTGACAGTATCGCTGGGGGCACAGGGTCAGATGATGATTTATTGGGGAGCGAGGACGACGAAGAGGAGAGACCCTCTCGCTGCTCTCCGGGGACGAATCCAGATAGAGGCACATTATGGGGAGACAGCAAGGACATGGACGGTCTATGGGACAATGAAGGGGGATGGCTGCAGCGTCTGAAAGGTATTTGGCACAGCACAGGTGACATCACCCTATGTGCACATAGTCTTAGGGATCTGCCAGGGTGGAGGAAAGGAGAGATGACAAGGGCGTTTACTGCCAAAAGTGGAGGGATAGGACTCACAGTTACCACTACTAGAAAAGGGAGGGGGCAACCTCAAAATATACCATGGCAGCAGATGGACAAAGATAATTTAAGATATAAGTTACCATCGTTGACTGCAGGGGCAGAGAAGTGGATATATGAGCTAGAGAGACTGACAGCACTGATGACATTAGTGATGGGTGACATGAAGAGCTTGCACTCAGCAATTTCGGGGAGGTTGCAAACGATGTATGGCAAAGAGCAGGTTACCCTGGAGTAACAGTACAGAACACGGCACACAATGGGGTGACGGACTTGGTTCGTTTTACTGACAAACTCTTTCTGTAGGGGATTATGACTTTGCTTTACCATTATTGTATTCCCGAGAGATACCAGTGAACATAATGTGTAGAGACATAATGAGTAAACTCAAAATGACCATTTAATTCACAGACAAAAGGATATTGTGTTCAACACCAGGAATTCATTACATGAATATAAGGGAAATTATCCAGGCATATTGTGAGCACACAGTACAGAGGTGGGTGCCAGTAGATATTGAATTGTTCCAATATGGAGCGGAGGTATTGATAGCATGGCTTCCAGGGATTCAGAGAAAGCTATGGCGATTACCCAACGAATATATATTTAGGCCAGGAGTTCCATTAGATGAGCCTGAGGGGAAAGTGGTCCCAATAGAACTCAAGGCAGCGATAGTGTGGAAATACAGGATAACATTACATGCGACAGATGGCACCGGATGATCTTGGAACACAGTGATTGCAGTGGGGGAATGGTACAGGTTGAGCAACGTGACGGACAAGAACTGTTTCAGGACGAACGATCAGATCACGAAGTAGCGTTTGACATCAGCATTACATATTGGGTTAGAATAAACTACAGGGAAGTACCATAGAGAATTGCTATGTTGCAGAAAGCACCACTACCATTTCTCGAGGAAGGCTTGGGGAGGGTACCCAGTGTCTAATGGACCACAAGTCCCTATGACATGCGGCTACTGAAAGGGATAGGAGCAGTAAAGATAAAGCTTAAACCAGGAGCAATTTTACCAAGGGAAAAACAGTAACCCTTGTCAAAAGAGGCAAATGAGGGCAACTATGAGACCATTGCAGCATTAGTGAAGCGGGGCATTCTGGTGCCATCAGAATCACAGTGCAATCACGCAGTGTACACTGTGAAAAAGGCAACAGAGGGATTGTGGCATTTTATACAGGATTTGCACCCTTTGAACCAGATTGTAGATGCAGCATTCCCTTTAGTTCCAAATCCAGCGACGATTTTGTGTAGCATTCCCATGGAAGCTACCGTCTTCACAGTAATAGATTTGAAGAATGCCTTCTTCTCTATACCACTTGTTAGGGAGACTTTTCATTTTTTTGCAAAATTCCCCCCACCTTAGAGACACCCAGTTCTTTTGCTGGACTTTAGGACTTTTTAGTTTTAACCCTGGAGTAAGTGAGACCTTGCTCTCACTCTCTCATGTGTTTTGACCTGATTTGGATTATGTGTTTTCACTGTTTTTGGAGTCTGACAAACTCCATAGGCATCTACTTTTTGTAGGGTGACACTCAGCACCTTCAGTGCAGTGTCAAAGAGAAATTCTTTAGATTTCTAATAAGGTTTAAAAACCTTTTCTTCTGTGAACTACTGTTCCCAAGCATAGTAAAGTGAAATTGCCTTTACTTACCTTTTCTCTTTATAGGTCCAGCACACACCATCTTATGTGGAGTGCTGGGGGGGTTACCTTATATCCCTTTATCCTACATTCTCATGTAACATTTTTTATGTTACTCTCACTACTTTAAATGGCTGGTGACAGTGGTTTAATATTTCTACAATTGTGCTTTTCTACTGCAGGCTAAACCCTCAGCTGCAGTACAGAACCCATTGGCGACCATTTTGTCAAAATGGCCCCTGACTTCTTTTTTCACCAGTTTTTGTTTGTGATGTCTTTCATGGGGTTTACTCTGTGTGTTGAAATAGATTTGAGACCTTTGTTTGTCTTGACTTTGGCGGACTTCACCCCTGAAGTCCGTGTCTGGCTCCAGTGTGCCTGGAAGGGCAGGATATGAGGCAGGTACCCGAAACTCCCCTGCCCTTTGTCTCTAGGAATGACTGAATGCAACCAGTCCTGATTGGCTAGCTGGCTATCCTTTTAGGGCAGCCACCCTGCTGTGTGATTGACAGCCTAGGTTGTGCATGAATGGGAGAAACCTGCTTAAAAGGTGAGGGTTTTGGGACTAGAGGCAGAGTTGACCACTGGGAGAAATACCCGATGAAGAAACAGTGAATGAACCTTGCTGCATCCTCCTGGACATTTGAATTTCCCAGTGAAGCCCTACTGGCATGCTGAAACTCCATTTTCAATTTGACAGAGAAGCTCCGGAAGGGACGATTTCTTCCTTTGGGTTAGTGGGACCAACTAACCCCCGAGACAAACTCCACTGCACCCTCTGTGAAGACTGGCTGTACTTCTTTGCTGCTGCAAGAGCCAAGTGCCTGGGCTCCAACAATCCATAGTCGAGTGCAACATCTGAAATCCGGCTATAAGCTCCAGGAGTCTCCTAAGGACCCTCCAGAAGCCGGGCGACCAGAGCTCAAGTCCCCTCACCAGAGTTCAGGACCCAAGGAGTGAAGGAAGCCCAACCGGTATCCAAGATCCGCGGTGGTGCTGTTTGCTAAGCACTGAAATCGCAAAGTGCAGCTGAACCGAAGCTGCCGACAACCTCCCAAGTAGCGCAGCAGGAGCCCTCCAGACATCCTCCCTCTTGTACCCATGACTGAAACTCAGCAACACGGGGTCTGCACCGCTTTAGAAAGACAGAATCCAGCTGGACCACTCTTTTTCAAACCACAGGTACTGTTTAGACTTGGGGTACTTACCTCAGTGTCTTTTAGCTTTGCTTTTCTCAGTTGGGAATTGCAGTAGCCTACCCTTAGAGTTGATTTTAACTCTCTTTTCACAGGCTTAACAGCTTCTGACTGTACAAGTGATTTTCTAACAAACTCTCTAACTTTGTGCAAGACCTTGAGTCTAAGAAGTGCCTCAGCTCCATAGACTGTTTCAAATTGACTTTGGCTGTGCTAGCTCCCTGCAGACTCTTCTAGTCCATTGACTTTGATATTGTTTGTCCCTCATAGGTGGTAACTTGTTTTAGTCTGTTACTGCTGGGAAAGGCTTGTCTAGATTTCATTGGAAGATTTAGTTGTCCTCACATATACTGAGAACGTGTTTAACCTTTTCCTTCCTTAAACCTTTCCTTTCTGCAACCTCAGAATCCGCAAATGCCATTACTGTCTTTGTGATTGGTCACCTCAAAGTGTAGTAAATTGTGTAAGAAGCATTTCCAAAGATAATCCACTAACTTGCTCTGATTCTGAAAAGTAATTGAAACGTGTATTTACATTGTTACATGAATTACCTTGTTAAAGAACGCTTATTTAAAAATTGATGTTAATTAAATATATAATTATGTATAACTGAAACCTTGAGTGTAAGTGTTAATTGGCTACTTGTATTTACGGATTTCATTTGTACAGCTCTACAGCTCACATGTACCCCTCTTGGGATAGGCCTGGCTGCTCAGTCACACTACCAACTTGTGTAGTACAGACCTATACCAAAAGGTGGGTTACCTATTAGCAAGCAGATGAGTGTTGTGTAGTATCACACAGTGTGATTGCACCAATTCTTACCTAACACCACTTCACATAGAGTCACATGACCTGACTTCCTTTCTATATAGAAACTGGAAGTGGAAACATTCTTGGCTCCCAGAGGGGTACTGAGTCATCTTCCATATTCAATAGGGTCCTCCAGATGGATCTAGGCAACGTACAGTTGGAGAGCACCATTATACAATATGTTGACGACATTTTGATCTGCAACAAGTCAGAGATACAGTGCAGAAATGACTCAGTTCACATGCTGACAGTATTAGCAGAGAAAGGGTACAAGGTAGACAAGGCGAAATTGCTGTATTGTTAGAAGGAGGTGCTGTACAATGGACAGATAATCTCGCAGGAGGGGCGAAGAGTGACACCAGAAAGGACAGAGGCAATCCATAGGATGCCGAATCCTATGACAGTGAGACAGATGCAGCAGTTTTTAGGTTTCTGCAACTTCTACAGAGCTTGGGTATTTGACTACAGCAGATACATGAGACCCTTGTTAAGTGCACTCAAGGACGCACAAAGAGGGGAGGGCACACTACAATGGACAGAAGAAATGAAGGGTGCATTTGAAGAGCTGACGAAAGCAATATGCACAGCTTCCATGTTAGGGATCCCAGAATATCAGGACACATGGGCCCTCATTACGACCTCGGCGGCTATTGGCTGCCACCGAAATCACGTCCGGGTCCACAGAATGAGGAATTACCGGGCCATTCACATTTCAGACCCCATAGGGCTGAATGAGAATGGGATAGGGAGCAAACAACGGGCCATTACGAGTTGGCCCGTTGTTTGCTCCCTCTTCCCCTCGCGGGACCCGGTAAGCATGCCTGGTTTCACCAGGCGTTACTTCCAGGGTCCCGCGAGGGGACCTCGTAATGAGGCGGTACGGGGTAAACGGCACCAGCACCTTTTACGGCGCGGTTAACCCCGTACCACCAGGGTGCCGTAATGAGGCCCATTTTATTTGTTCTCACACTCCAATGGAGTAGTCATGACTGCAGTACTGACACAGAAAATCATAGTGTGAAACTAGACCCAGTAATGAGAGGACATTACCCTTGTGAGGAAGCACTGCCAGCTGCTGCGTTTGCAGTAGAGAAGTCAGCGGGTATTACAAAATGGGTGCAGTACCACCATATTCGTGGAGCATGCTCTCTTTGCAATACTTGAATGACAAAAGAGTACTTTTACCATGCAGAGGGCTCAGGCTACCAGGTAATATTATTGAATCCAGCAATTAAGGTGGTAAGATGCAGGACTGTAAGTCTGGCGACATTTGTAGTAGAACCAATAGAGGAGGAGGACTAGGTGCACGACTGCACCACATACATGGAGCAGTATGATGATCTTCCAAACATAAGAGAAAGGCAACTTGAGGGGGGTGGGTGCTTTACATTGACAGTTCTTCGACAATAGACCAGACCATGGGGAGAGACAAACTGGGACTGTGGTAGTCACAATAAAGGCAGACAGGACAGATGAAGTAGTAGCAAGTGCACGATTACCATCAAATTATCAGCTCAGGCAGAACAATTAGTGACTCTTATATTAGCATTAGAGCAGAGCAAAAACCAGGAAGTGACAGTCTATTCGCACTCCATCTACGGGATGTCTACAGGGCATTCTGGATTGTCACGATGGCAGAAGAGGGGCTTCCGATGTGCTGACAGCATGCCAGTGCAGCATGCTCCTCTATTGAGCAGACTCATAGAGGCGCTTCAACTCCCAGCAGACATAGCGGTTGTGAAGTACCATGATGGGGAGGATCCATCTCCAGGGGCAATGAATCAGCAAATGCAGAAGCAAAACGCGCAGCATATTTTGTTGACATTTCAGATTTTGATACTCCATCTCACACGCATGTTCGTGTGCGTATGATGGTGCTACAGGAAAGGTACAACGCATTACCAGTTACCCAGATAATGGAGTTGCAGTAAAGCGCAGAGGAGGAAAAGGGAGTTAAAAACATGAGCAAGGAGAGAAGGATGGAGAAAGAGTAATGAATGGTGAGAAATCTGACCACCAAAGAGGAACCAGGTTGGGAGAGAAGGAGCAAAGCATTACAAGGGAGGAGAACCAAGCACAGTGATGGAGGCCAGGTATGCTGAGAAATCAGAAGTCTCGAGGGAGGTGGAGGCAGAGAAAGAAGGGAGACGGAAAAAGGAGCTGAGAGGGAATGTGAAAGAGGGTTCAATCTTTGGCAGGCATTGAAGAAGAAATTACAGAGGTAAAAGAGAGAGGTTCAATCTTAAACCTAATGTTGATGACTGGTTGTATGATTTATCAATTCTATCCAGCACAGAGAAGGTATCCTTTCAGATTAAAAATATTAATGAGCTGTATGCCTGACCCCTAAAACCCCCCCTTTCCCTTTTTTCTTTTCCTTTCCATTTAGGGCAGCTAATCTACTGTTGCTAGTATAATTCTAATAAATATAATTCTCACAACCTACCTGGATGTGGTGGGAGGAACAGTCTACCCTCCTGATAGGAAAAGAGCCATGCTATTGAACACCATGAGGGTGGAAGGGCAGAGGATATTTGCAGGCTTAACCCAGAGCTGGTTGAGGATGACGATGATGACGTCTTCAAAGAAGCCATCAGACGCACAGTAAAGTGGTTTTCTAATATAGAGAATACTGTCCCACATCGGATTCAATTTTTAAAAGGAAACAAGAAGTTTCGGAGCCAGTGGACGACTGTGTCACCCAGAGAGTTGGTGGCTTTTTGTGACTTTGGTAATAACACAGAAATCATGATCTGTAATGTGCTGGTGGTTCACACCAGCTCAAGCAAAGTCCATGACAAATTCATTGTGGAAAAGGAGTTGGCGCTCGATAAAGCGATTCATATTGCCAGAGCCGCTGAGGAAACGTCCAACAGGCACAAAGAAATGTTGGGTAGCGCCTCTACCCAGAAGTGCATGCCATACAGTACTGCGGCCACAAGGAGAACTCTAGTTGGGATAACAAAGAGGACCGGCAATACCGTGGGATCCTGAGATTGTGCTCCTCGAGAAGACAGAGGGAGGGGAATTTCCACTATCGCGGAAGATGTCACGGCTCTGTACTCATCTCCTATTGGCTGCAAAAGTGGCAATGGCAAGGCTCTGTAAAAACGCTGATGCCCCCCCATACATTTATGGTGGTTAAAGTGTTGGGAAATTGTGGTGGCCGAAAAAGTTACGGCCATACAGATAGGAAACCTGAACTACTTCCTCAACACGTGGGCACCGTTTATGGACTATGCTGAAAAATTACCTTGCCTCACCAGAAGGCCTCCCCTAACGCGCTGGCTCCAAAGTGAAACTCTTCATTAGCGCTGGGGTTTGGGGGATGATGAACTGCAGTCGGGGGGGTGCCAGGGGTAAGCGTTTAATTCCTGTATAGCGGACAATGGGCAGCCACACGATCATGCTAGTAGCTATCTCGGACAGTCTGTGTTGTTGTGAAGTATTATGCTGTTGTCAATGTGTTTTCTGTGAATACTCCAATAAAATGTTTGATTAAAAAAAACAACTGAAGAGAACGATTGAGGTGCCAAAGGTGCACCAGCACCCAACATCTAGCCAATGATAGGGAGTGTCCGGCCAGGAACAAAGTGTGTTCAAATTGCCGCTGACTCGGACACATAGTGGTTGTTTGCAAATGGAAGGACAAGAAAATTACGTCTAAGAGAGGCACAGCTTCACCTCACTGATGATGCCCAACAAGGCTGAAACACGTGTATGGGGTTGCTGTTGGTACTCTTGTTCAATGGAGAATTGCCTAGCATTTCTGTGCTGGACTGCCCCTGGGCAGGACAAAGACTGATATGCAGGGACATTTCTTCTCTGTGAAAGGGACAGTGAGCTAAAGACTTGGTAGAGTCTCTCCCAGGGGTTATTCACCCAAGAACAGGTCATTGGGCTGTGTTCGTGTTGGTAGAGAGATTCCCAGAGCCCCCTTTGTTTTGCATAAATTAACTTTGGGTCTCACCCTAAGTTACCAGGGCGATCCAGACATGGACCCCTTGCTCACTGTTCTTAGAGAGGCACAGCTTCACCTCACTGATGATGCCCAACAAGGCTGAAACATGTGTATGGGGTTTCTGTTAGTACTCTTGTTCAGAGGAGAATTGCCTAGCATTTTGGCGCTGGACTGCTCCTGGGCAGGACAAAGACTGATATGCAGGGAAATGTCTTCTCTGTGAAAGGGACAGTGAGCTAAAGACTTGGTAGAGTCTTTCCCAGGGGTTATTCACCCAAGAACAGGTCATTGGGCTTTGTTTGTGCTGGCAGAGAGATTCCCAGACCCCCCTTTGTTTAATGTAAGCTTAGCGCCCAGTTGCCTAAGGGCTTGGTGCGCTCTATAAATAAATAAACTAAACTAAACTTGCCTTTATTGCACCTACATACAGCATACAACCAAACATGACTTTCTGAATGTAACCTTATTATCACAAAGTACAACATTCATAATTGAAATGTTACAGTAAAGAATTGTGTCATTTTGAACAGCCACAAGGTTCATGTGAAGAAATCCAGTATTATGAGGAGACTTGGGTCTATAGTGGCGCCTATAGTTCAGCTTTTTCAGTTGTGAGATCTTTCCTCTCCAACACATGCAGAAAACAAATCATCATAGACCAAATACAAACTACAATGTTTATCCAACATCACTGTTTTTAGAAAGATTGATGGCATATGCCTAATACCAATCAATACTAGTAGCCATGCTTTAACACCTTGCTGCCAGAACTGAAATTCAGAAAATGAAATTGAAGTTTAAAGGTTGAATTAGCGTAAGGTGTCAGGACGTTTGCCAACTCAACAAAACAAGGGATCAAAAAAATAGATCTGAAGGTCCAGAGATAGTATGAGGGAGGGGCCAGCAGGTTGCTCAAATGTGCGAAGGAACAGCATCCTCTTGCTTCAAAGGGGGTTCTTCAGCCAGTGAAACGCAGGGGAACAGCAAATTAGCAAGTCATTCCTTTGGCAGCATTGCCAGAGGGATACATGTAACAATCCGATTATCCCTGTTCTTACAGTGTGAACATGTTGTTCCCTTAAGGGAATACGTCTATTTTCCAAAGCGCTGGTGTGGGTCTGCTTGGAGGGAGCTTTCAGCTCTCTCCACTACATGGTTTTCTTGACCCGGCTCCTCCTGGCTACCAGGGCTTTTGGGTTCCCCAGCGCAGGACCCTAAGCCAAAATGTGACTATGCCCTACCCACGGCAGGAGGCTTTTTCACATCAGTGAATCTGGCTCTGGAAACTGCACATAGGTTTCGCATGTTTCGCAGTGAAACAGGTCAATGATGCAGTGCACATTTGACACAGAATATTTCAATTTTGACATATTAAGTCATAATTTGGGCCTCATTACGAGTCCAGTGGTATCCGTGCTGGTAAAACCGGCAGGCTGCCGCCGGACTTGTGATTTTTTCCGGCACCTGGCTTCCCAGAATAACTGGGGGATTACGACCCTGGCATTCCGGGAAGTCAGGAGCCGGAAAAATGTAAATCGAATGGGGATGACAGAAGCACTGGCACCGTTAAAAACGGTGCCACTGCTTCCGTGAAAGTTTGCGAGCAGACTCGTAGTGTGCCGGTCCGGTAACAACACTGCCAATAGGCTTACAAGCACTGTTCTTACCGGACCGGCAAACTTGTAATGAGGCCCATTTTATGTTTTATCGCTACTTCACAAAAATGCCACTTCCCGCACAAAAAAAGGAAAGCTCAGTGGTGTGGTGAGTGATTTAAGCCATGCAAACAGGTTCTGTGGCCATATGTGGTGCAGGCCTGTGCCGGAGGTACATAGTTGCGAGGTAGAAGCTTTGAAAACAGAGGTTGGGTAAAGACAATGGGCCTCATTACGAGGTTGGAGGTAGCCATGGAGCTATTAGCCCCATGGCTGCCTCCAAAACCCTACCGACTCCGCCCTGGTGAATGGAGCAATTACTGGTCCATTCCAAGGTTGGCTGGACCGGTAATTCCCCATTCACCAGGGCCCTTTCCCATTCCCATTTGAGCCCCCATAGGCCTCAATGGGAATGGGGAAGGCGCTAATAACGGTAGCGCAAATTGCGGTACCGTTATTAGCGCCAGAGTCCCTTTGCGGGTCCCGTCCTTAACGCCTGGAAAAACCAGGCATTAATGGAGGACCCTCAAAGGGAACTCATAGTAGGGCGGTAAGGGATTACCGGCACCGGTGCCCTTACCGGTGCCGGTAATCCCTTACCGCCCGCCTCGTAATGAGGCCCAATGTCTCGGACAGTGAGTGGTTGGACTCTGGGGCCAGCAGCTCTTTAGAGATGGCGTTCTGGTTTCTGGGGGGAAGTGCCTAGCCAGCTGGAACTGGACATGGGGCCTCATTACGACCCAGGCCATGGTTCATGCCGGTGTCCGCCATGGCAGAATGGGGAATTACCACCCCATTCCGAGGTTGGTGGGCCGGTAAGTCCCTATTCACCAGGGCCCTTCCCCATTCCCATTTGAGCCCCCATAGGGCTCAATCGGAATGGGGAAGGCGCTAATAACGGTACCGCAAATTGCGGTGCCGTTATTATCACCAAAGTCCCTTTGCGGGTCCCTACTTTAACGGCTGGAAAGACCAGCCGTTAAGGTCGGGTCCCGCAAAGGGACCTCGTAATCAGGCGTTAAGTGTTTAACGGCGCCGACATCTTTTACAGCGCCGTTAAACCCTTAACGCCAGGGTCGTAACTGCCCAGTGCTAAGAGGAGACAGGTGCCACTGCAGCTTATTATGTACATTCACACAGTGTCAACTCTACGCCTGCCACTATGCTGACTATGACTAATGACATGCAGCCCTTCATTTCTATCCCATTTTATTCTATTGCAAATTGTAAGGCACACATGCACCCAGTGTGGCTCCTTGATGCTGGGTTCGGAGATAGCGTCAGAGTAACATTCAAATGGTTGCGTGAAAAGCAAAGGTTTGGGCTGGGATTGAAAAACAAGGTAGGATAATTTAATAAATAATAATAATTTGGCATTTATATAGCGCTACGAACCCTCAGGTATCTGAGCGCTGCTTATTATTACCCACGGTGTGTGGTGCTCATTTATCGACCTCGGAAGGATGAAAGGCTGAGTTTGGCCCTGCCGGGATTCGAACCTGCGTTAGCAGGCTCTGCACGGATGTCAAAGCGAGCGCTCTACTCGCTGTGCCATTTGACCAGGATGAAGCAAGAAGTGGGCCACGGTGTCATGAGTTTCAGCGTGAAGCGGCAAGAAGCAAAAAAGAGCTCCACTTGTAAGGGCATTAGTAAAGCTGGAAAAGCCAGGGTCTCCGATGGGATGGAGCAAACGCTGATCTGTTTAGAAATAAAGGAAGTGGGAGCATTAGAGATAGATGGCAATGGAGAGTATGCAGAGATTTGAAATGTAGTTGCCACTTAATCAGCAGCCAGTGCACATCAAAATGAGATGCTGATCTGAGCAGAAGGGCAAAGGCCAAAACAAGACTGGCAGCAGAATTCTGAAGAATTTATTTTAATTTGTTGTGCGCTATAGTTTCTAAACAAAGCTTTTCACACATCCGAAAGTCAACAGCCAAGTGAATAACTAATCATGATAAAATGCTATAATACAATTAAACATACATTCACATTATAATAAAAACAATATCACAATACAAATCATCACAATACAGTAGTCAGTAACATTTTGCAGTTAGTCCTAAAATCACATTAAGAAAGTCCAGCACAGTAATTAATAATGATACCTCATTGGCATTCCAAATACGTATCCACAGCCAGATAGGCAAGGCCCCGACTGAGTTATGCCCAAATCTTCCACATTTTTCATAACAGGTTACGGCCAAACCAGGGCATTCATTATGTACATTTGTTTGTGTCTCAATATTCACGAGACAAAAGGGGCAGATTCTCCTAGCTTTTGGAATTTTAAGTGGCTCCTAAGACATCATTTGTTGGATATACATTTAATTTAATTCTCAAAACAGAGTTTCTAAACTCACGTGATGGGCGCTTCAATAAATAAGGTGCTAAAACATTGTGGCCTTTAATTGGCCAATTAAAACGATCATCAAAACAGCTATAAGTTAATAAAACATGCATGTATAAAATCCAATCCCTATTGAACAGCTTTTGCTTTGTTTTTCTTGGGTTGTTAGCTAATTCTTCGGGAGAGGATTGTTATCTAACAATGTAACAGTAAAGCTGTTCAGGGCTGTACCCACAGCTTTCTTAAATACGGACTGAAATAAATCAAGGCAGCCAAAATTGGCAGCCCAAACTTGTAATTCCATCAGAAGGATATTAGCAAAAATCGTATTTGTGGAATTCAATAATGAAATTGGCCTATAATTAGCAGAAATCTGTCCTCCGCTTAAAAAATCAAAATCAGCACTGCCGCCTTCCATGAAGATGGAATTATTTGAGTTGTTATAATATTTTCAAATAAACATATCAGAACCTTGGACCAAAGATTCGCATCTGATTTGATAGTCAGTTTGGATGGCCTATCTGGGCCCGGGGCATTAGATTTCTTACATCGACTTATTAAGTTAGAAATGTGTTCTATATCCAAATGGATTGCCTCCGCCCATCCAGAGCCATCATATACATCAATTTCATGCACATTCTACTTTACATATACATTAGTGAAATTAAGTATCCATGTGTCTTCACTTAAGGGCTGAATCTGTAAAGAAGGCTCCAACACCCCCAATTTAATCAGGTGCCAGAAGGCATTGGAATCTCTGTTAGATACTAAAGCCAGCATCTTTTCCACATCTCTAATCATTATCAGAAACCTGTGACCTTAGAAATTAGTTTTGAACTTGTGTATAGCCAGAAATGGCTGTGGCTTAAGTTTTTGAAGCAACTTTAAATTCACTCACAGATCTCGCTTGCATACTTGAATGCAGTAGTCAAATGCATTTCTTTGGTGGTGACCACTCACCCCCAAATGCAAACCCCTTCTGGTTAAAAGCCCTCCCAACATATGCTGGAGAGTAGGCTCGAAACCAATAGGGGTACACAGTTGGTCACTGCTGCCCTCTAACTGAGATAGCAAGCTATTAAAAACTGGATCTACCATTGGGCACCATATCAGTGCATGATCTCTAGATCTGACTACAACATCTAAGTTGATTAACGTTTGTGCCGTGGTCCTGGATAGTAGAATAGTATATTCCAGCATAGAGCGATCTCTTAAGCTCGATGGGTAAACAACAAGTCCCCCTCCTCTCTGGATCATATCAGCTGACACAAAGATGTAGTCCAAAGTGGACCTACCCCAATCGTTATGTCACGTAAAACCTGGGGATTAACCCATTGTATGTTATCATTCAGGGGGGTTATGTCCCAAGCCTCAAAGTCCTGCCTTATTCTCGTCCCCCTTTCCCGGGGCTTCTTAGAGACTGCTGATCTGTTTGATGGGATGTACAAATACAAGTCCAGACATTCAGCAATAAAATCACCAGAAATAATAATACTCACTATCTCCTCTGGGATTCCGGACAATATTTAAAAGGAGATTTCTATAAAAAAATGCATCAATCACTGCATTTGCAGGGTTAAATACACATCATATAAAAAACATGTTTGCGCCACACCTGAGTTTGATTTCCTCCATTCCATCATGACAAGGAAGATGTAATATATGGTGCCATTTATCTGTTTCACTAAGAAGCCTTGACCACCTTTATCCGCCGCCAGCAGTCCACCTGATTGACGGCCCTTTTCACCTCAAATCCCTCTATCATTGGGGAGTCAAGCATTAATTTTTTCTTGCAAAAAAATTACACAGTAATTCTCAAAAATTGTCTGATTATTGACCAAATGTGAAAAACCCCATGTGTTCCAGGATAGTAAAATAACATGTGGCCCTCACTCACAAAGCTTTTCAACTCTTACACCTTTATGAAGGGTCTCGACGATGGCTGGCCAATCATGCTTATTACTATTACCATTTTCTTGGCGTAGAATGTCCGGCTGCAGCCTTACCGCTACCTTGCCCTTTCCTCCTTCCCTTTCTGCCCCCCTCAGGCTTATTCTACACCTCCGCAGGGCGTACCTCTGATTTGTATCCCTCCCCGGAAGTCTTTCGAGGATGGCAACGTTCTCCGTATTGCCACTCTTAACTCTCGCACATCTGTCAAACACTCTTCTGACATCTGCCGCCTTCTGGAGGTACTTGACCTCAATGTCCTCGGTCTCTCTGAGACATGGATCACGGCTAGCTTGGTCACGAGCTTTGACACTCTCCTCCCTGACGGCTACAAGATCCTTTCCATGCCCAGGTCCAACCGATCCGGAGGGGGTGTAGCCCTGATCTTCCCCGAGTGGATTCCTGCCTCTGTCCTTCCTACGCAGGCCTACTCCTCTTTCAAATGCCTCGTTTGCAGCCTCTCTCTCTCTCCTAGCCATTCCCTTACTGTGGCTATTATCTACCGGCCACCTGGTCAGATCTCCACCTTCCTCTCTGAGTGGGTGGACCTCTCCTCTTCCCTCCTGGTCTCGAGAATTCAATTCCTCCTTCTTGGAAACTTCAACATCCACCTGAATGCTTCCTGTCCTTCCTCTGGACTCTTTTGCAACCTTTGCAACATCCTCTCACTCTGTATTCTCCCCTCTGTTCCGACTCACTCTGCAAGGCATACTCTGGATGTTCTGATCCCCTCAGACCTTCCCCTTTCTATCCCTCTCACCACTCCTCTCTCCTGGAGTGATCACTTTCTCCTTTCCTCCCAGCTCACCCTCTCTACCCCTCAAGCCAAACCAACTCCATCACTGCCACCCACCTTCTCGGTGATCCAACCCATGAAGCGCGTGTCAGTTTAGGCTTTTAACACCACTTTGTCACCCCTCCCTCCGCCTTTGGCTGACTCACACCCTGGCACAGCCCTCTCCATGCTCCACTCTGCTATATCTGATACTCTCGATCTTGCCCCTGTCATGAGGATCCGCCTGAAGCCCAAAGCCAAATGCAACTCCTGGTATGACTCAGACCTCGTCACCCTTAAAGGCAAGGGCAGGGTGGCTGAGAGGAAATGGCGTGCTTCATGTACATCCTCTGACAAACTGGCCTGCCGCCTGCTCCAAAGGCAACACCGGCTCTCTGTCCGCACCAAGAAGAGAGCTCACATCCAAGCCCGCATCTCTGGGGTATCTAACAACTCGGCTGAACTCTTTAAAATCTGCCAGGAACTGGCCAATCTTGCTGCCGTCTCTACCTCTCCTGTCCCTTCCCCGGCCCTCTTCACGGCACTGGCTTCTCATTTCATCTCCAAAACTCAGGACATCCTGGCCTCTCTCCCCTCCTCTCCCCTTCCTCCCTCTACTCCCTGCTCTTCCTCTGGCCGTCCCTCGGCCATATCTCCTCCCTCCTTCTCTGCCTTTCCCCTGTTCTCCCCAGATGAGGTTTCTAGACAAGTCCGATCTATGAACGTCTCGTCAAAACAGGTTTATCCCTGTTCCTCCAAAACCATTAAGGATCACATTGACTCCCTGGCTCTTGCCCTGGCCGACTTCTGCAACTACTCCTTCGCTACTGGAGTCTTCCCTTCCCCCCGAAGCACTCCCTTGTGCACCCTCTTCTTAAGAAACTCTCTGCCGACCCGTCCTGCCCGGCTTACTATCGCCCAATCTCCATCACTCCTTTCCTGGGAAAACTCTTGGAAAAGCTGGCCATCTCCCAGCTCAATCTTCACACTGAATCTTTTGCTTGTCTCCATAATCATCAGTCTGGCTTCAGAGCTGCCAGAAGCACAGAAACTGCTCTCCTGAACATCCGTGAAGACTTTTTCTCCAACATCGATTCCAACACCCCATGTCCTCATCTTACTTGATCTCTCTTCTGCCTTTGACACGGTCAACCATGCCATCCTGCTCAACTGTCTCCGTGATAACCCGGGGATCACCGGTCAGGTCCTAGCGTGGCTGACTTCTTTCCTCTCTGATCAACCCTCCCAGCTTGAACTTGGGTCCTTCCTTTCCTCTATCTCCATCTCTACCTGTGGTGTTCCCCAGGGCTCTAACCTCTCTCCCTGGCTGTTCAACCAATACCTGGCACTTCTTGCCCACTGCATTACCGCTCTCTGCCCCAACTTCCAGTGCTATGCAGATGACACTCAGCTCATTTTCAGGCTACTCTCAGCCACCTCTTCTCCCTCTCTCATCTCTGACTGTCTGTCTGCTATCCAGGAGTGGTGTGCCGCCAACGATCTCTGCCTTAATGCCAGTAAGACTGAGATTCTCCTCATCAGCACACCCTCCTTTCCTGTCACTCTCTGGCCAGCCGCTCTTCGCCCTCTTCCTGCTCCCACCTGTGAGGCTAAAAACCTTGGGGTCATCTTCGACTCCACACTCTCCTTCTCTCCTTACATCTCCGACGTTTCTAGAAAGTCACACTACCAGCTGAACCTCCTCAGAGGTATTCTTCCTTTCCTCTCGTTCCTCCAGAAGCTCACTGTCTCCAGAGCCCTGGTCCTCTCTAGGCTGGACTATTGCAACAGCCTCTTTCTAAATCTGCCTGCTTCTACTCTCCGTCCTCTGCAACTCATCCAGAACAGGACGTTGAGATGTGTCCTTGGCCTCAAGCCCAGGGATCGTATCTCTCCAGGACTGAAATCTCTGCTCTGGCTCCCAGTGGCTGCGAGGATTAAGTTCAAAACCCTCTGCATTGTCCACAAGGCCTTCTGGGGCTTGGGGCCTCAATACCTTCAACTCTCTCTTCCTAAATATCTTCCTTCTCGACCTCCTCGCTCATCCGCCTCCAACTCCCTCAGGGTCAGTCGCTTCTCCGAGCAACGAGTTGGTGGTAGATCTATTTCTTCAGCTGGGGCCTCCCTCTCGAACAGCCTCCCTGCCTCCCTGAAACTTGAAGAAAATCATCTCCGGTTCCGTAAGCACCTCAAAACCTTTCTCTTTGCTTCTGCTGTTTCTGCTCCTCTCCCCTACTGACTTCCTGGCTGAAACTGAAACTGCACTGGTTACCTGGCCACCCTCTGATCTCGGGTCTAGGTCCCCTCCCCCGCCAGTCGCACACCTGCACTGCCTTCCTGGCAACCCCCGCACTTGGGGACTGTTTTCTGTATCCCTACAGCCTCACTACCAGCACTTGGCACCTGATGTCTGCACTTACCCTTGCACTTGCCACCTGCAGGCCTTACATTTACTTATTGGTATTTATTCTATTATCCCATGTACTGCACTGTCCGCTCCCGTGACCCCCCCACACTTTCCCCCTTCCAATGCACTTGCGCGATCTGAATGACACCTGGCCTAGTAGGATCGTTGTCTATCTTCCCCCTACCTTGCCTCGTCGCGCCTTGAAATACTTGTGTATAGGCACGTTATAAATGCCATATCATATCATATATGTCTATCTAATTTAGTATTATCATTATTAAACCTGACCCTAGAGTGTGGGTCATAGTAGCTTGCACCAAGCATGTCTCGATCTTCAAACACGTCATACCCCAATAGAAGGAAGGTTTGGAATTCAGCTAGAATAGCATTTATTACCATTTGTGAGTGAAAGTGGATTGTAACCACGTCCACACGATTATCATACAGAAATTCTACTTTTAAGAGATCATGTGAGTTAATTAGGCGCAAGTTGAGTATTTCGAACAACAAGGAATAATGCACTGCCAGTTAAGGGGGGTCTCTCCTCTCAGCCCAAACAAACAGACCAGAAATATAGAATGGGAGCTTTCACTGGTCTGGCCAAATAATGTACCTGTCTTTCTTGCATCGGAACTATCCAAGAATAGGCCATTAACTGCCATTTTGCCCCCACCCAGCAAAGTTTTATTACGCTCTATACTAGTCTTCGATCCCACATTACACTGTGGTCAAATAAGTTCCTTCCTTTTCTCCTCCAGGGTACGGAAATCGGGAACAGTTGGGGACCTATCTTTTGGGGTTCAGCTCTCGGGCTAAATGATGGGCATTAGATCGCAGTCTGATCCTCGCATTTCCCGTGAGCACTGAGGTACTCAGCCTACAATACTTTGCTTCCCCTACTGCTATCCAACGTTCTTCCTTATCCAGAACTTGTGCTACCTGAACTTCCCCCAACTGACAAGTTCTCGCAGACCGAGTAAACAGAGATATTGCTCAGGTTAAGGGAGCAGTCACCATCCTGTCCAGGCTTTAGAAAGTGTGCAATCGCTCCCTTCCGCTGAGTCGGAATAATATGTTTTTGTTTACTTTTTGCTTTCTGTGGCCCAGTCACTAAGCCTGGGGTACACATAGGATGATTGGTCGCAGCTCTGGCATTGGCAGTGCACATCAGAATGAGATGGTGATCTGAGCAGAGTGGCAAAGGCCGAAAACTAGACTGGCAAAAGAATTTTGAAGAATTTCAGGCCAAGATAGAAATAATTAGTATAGTCTAAATGTGATTGCAGAAGTGCAGAAGAAGTCGAAACATGGGCTGAGTGGGAAAGAAAATATTCTGTTGGAAAAGGCAAGGAAAACACTAGCAGGAAAATGAGATATGAGTGACCTAAGGGAAAAAAGTAAGTGATGCATCCAAATTTGAAACCAGGGTTTGCCACTATGGGGACACATGAAGCACATGTTCCAAGGAAAGAATGCCAGAATTGATACCACCACTGATCGGAAGGGCTACCAGAGACAATGGGCCTCATTACGAGTATGGTAATATGGGATAAAAGTGGTGATAATCGAATTACCGCCACTTTTCCACTCTGCCATACTACGAGTTTGGCCCTGGAGTAGGGGATTTTCTTCCAGAATCATGCTGGAGGTAAATCATCGCACTTTCTGCTGAACAATCGGCAAAATTGGCAGAATTACTGCTGCAGTAATTCTGCTGGTCGTAACTCCGTCAGTGGAACCCCCAATGGAGTCATATGGACTCCAGGTTAATGGGGACTAACACTGCCAACACCACTTGTAATCCAGCGGTAAATCCACCAGACTAAGTGGCAGTAAGAGTAATTCCATTGGGCGGTATTCCGGCGGTTTTACTGCCGGAATACTGGCCAACTCGTAATGAGGTCCAATGACATCTGCCTTCAGTAAGGGTTGATGGAGACTGGCACTACATGCTTAACATGTAGCTCACTCTTCGACTCTTGCCACTGATTAATTGGAGGCCCTTTCCCCAAAAATCAAAGACAATTGGAAAATATCAGCAAGAATATGGGACACATTTGGGGCACAAGTCAGACAGGGACAAGGGCTGGAATCTAGGACTGGCACCGAAAAACAGGAACATATGTTATGTTATGATAACAGGTTTTGTACAGCGCTCATTCGCACGCAGGCATCTTGGCACTAGGAGACACACGGGGGCCGATTCATGGAACAAATGTGCGCTGAAAATCTATGTGCAAGCTGGCGCAAGCGTGAAAAAGCAAGCGCACATTTGCGATTCAAGGAAGGGCCTGCACGTGTTCTCCCCTGGATGTGCGCCAAATCCGTGAGTGGCGCACACGAGCGCACACGTCATTGCAACATTCCGAACGCCGTGCACGACGCGCACAGGGAAAGCGCACAACGTTGACGCACACATCAAAAAGGGGGCGGGACACAGGGCGTAACACGCGGAATGGGGAACAACGTGTGAAAAAGAAGGCGTAACTGGGGAAGTACTGCAGGGAAATAAACGGAACACCCACACGCACACGTACAACACGTATTCATGGAATCGAATACAGGAAACCCGCGCGCGCTAAAAGACGCACGCAGGCGTCAACACGTCCGCCACAGGAAGGAGCGTCCCCGCGCACAGTATAAAAGTGCGCACAAACAACAAACACGTATATACAGCTACGATGAATGCCCCATTTGTCGCAGCACTGATCGTGGGACACCGCAGGAGGAGGAGAATAGCCAGGGCCTGTATTTCTTACCCCCAGACTAGCCTTTTTGGGATGCCTGACGACCAGGTCTATGGCAGGTATAGGTTTCCACCTTGTATCATCCTAGACTTGGTCAGGCAGTGGGAAGATGACCTTACATCCCCCACACTGTGCTCCCAAGCATTGAGCCCCTTGGAGAAGGAGCTCAATGTCCTGCATTTTTTGGCCACTGGATCATTTCAGCGGACTACTGCCATAGTGGGAGGGGGTCTCACAGGCCACGCAGTCACGCTGCCTACACTAGGTGTTGGCAATCATGACTGCGCGCCCCTCAGTCCGCAGGCACATATACATGCCCAGAACACCCACAGAAAGGCAGGCCGTGGTCCAGGACTTTTACAGGGTGGCACACTTCCCCAAAGTGCTTGGTGCCATAGATTGCACCCATGTGGCCCTACGTCCACCTATGGCCACTGAGCACATCTATCGAAACTGCAAGCACTGACATTCCATCAACGTGCAGGTTGTATGTGATGCAAAGGGAATCATCACCTCTGTCGATGGAAACTACCCTGGTTCCACCCATGACAGTTTCATATACAGAATGTCCACCCTGAGCCAGGCCCTGGAAGCTGGGCAGCATGGCGACACATGGCTCCTAGGTGAGTACAAATGCCCGTGCACATGCATGCATGTCACACACAGACAAATACACAAACCCTAATAATCAGAACCATTATCACCTCCCCAGGGGACAGTGCCTACCCTCTGAGCAACCACATGATGACGCCAATCCGGAACCCCACCACACTACCCCAGATAAGATACAACGCTGCACATATTGCAACCGGGGGCATAGTGGAGCTCACATTCGGAGTGCTCAAGTCACGCTTCCGCTCCCTTGACCGCTCTGGCGGGCAGCTACTATATGCACCCCCAGTAGTGTGCAGGATCATTGTGGCAGCATGTCTCCTGTACAATGTTGCAACACGGCAGGGCGTACCGGTGGACATGGTGGTGCCCCCACATCC
Source organism: Ambystoma mexicanum (assembly GCF_040938575.1). Classification (NCBI taxonomy): domain Eukaryota; kingdom Metazoa; phylum Chordata; class Amphibia; order Caudata; family Ambystomatidae; genus Ambystoma; species Ambystoma mexicanum. The sequence goes on from NC_090939.1 coordinate 943,124,276, forward strand.
CCAACCACAGGCACAGGCGCTGCCCATGGGAGGGGATAGGGCGTGTGGCGAGGCAGCCTGGACCCAGATTGTGGTCACATTTTTCACCTAAACTCCCACCCCTGCCGAGTGCACACAGGCCTGGCACATACCAGGTGACAATCGATGATGACAAAGAGACAGTCAACTGTCACAACCTTACCACCCTGAGAATGTTGCCATGAAGTGCTACATTGTGTGCATTCCTAGCTACTTAACCCTATCCAATCCTGTATGACCAAAAGGAACACATGCAAGGTGTGTATCACAACCCCCCTGCAAAACAGGCCATGACAATCCCAGGTATGTCACCCAAACCCTCCCAACCCACATCACCCTTGTCTGCCACACCATGACATGGAAAGCAATAGCAAAAGCCCAACACATGACCAATAAGATACGAAGTGACATGTGATAAATGGAAAGTGGCTCGAGACAATGACACCTGAGATGGAATCAGATGAAATGACTGACCAACAACCTCCCACACATATCAAGTCATACACAAATGCTTACCACCAATCGTAGCATGAACATAACACTGAATGCCTGTTCACATGCACATTGGGCAAGGCAAAATCCCTACTCCCGAACCTGTGTGTTGTGTGTGTCTCCTGCAACACATTGCTCAGCACACAGCACAGTGATCAGCCATTGTGTTGCAGATACACCTTGAGCATCACATGAAAAGGACTAATTAAATAAATAACCAATTGACGCATGTACAGGATCCCCAAATGGTCATAGATCATGTGCTGCAGGGACACAGCGGGCCCCAGAAGGCAATCTGTGTGCACCTGTGGCCATGGAAGGGGGGTTGATCATTGTGCAACGGTGTGCAACGGTGTGTGTTAGTAGGGACATGCACTCAATACATGCATGTGAAATCAAGTGACCCTAAGTGTCCTGTACCCATCAGATATGAATATTGCCCATGTGTACACCCCAGCATGTTAAACCACACCAATCCCCTCACACCTGAAAAGTAAAGACAACACAGGAACAGTCAGAGTGCCCAAAATACTATAGCCCAAGCCAACTGTCCAACAACAAAGGCCCCTCCCTCATTCACACATCACCATGACCTACTGAACAACTGTGGCTGGGGTAGACTACCTGGCCACAGGATCACCCTACCCCTTGGTCTCCATGTTCCACCTTGCGTGTAAATAGGGTCCAGCCCCCTCAGAGGCCACCTTGACTGGCAAAAATACCAAATCGCAGAGAACTCCAAGGAGCCAAACCCACAAACCAGGGAAAAAGCCTGTAGGCACAAAAAAAACCTGGAAGAGTCTCCAGTAGATGACTTGAAGTAGCAGAAAATGTCCAAGCACATGTCCAAGCACAATGATAGAACAACCAAGTTAGCACACTTCAACAATGCTCCAACAGGATGGGTACCATTTTCGGTACATAATATACAATGATGATGCAACAACTGATGGGTAGTGTCACAGCTCCGGTGTCCAAGCGCAGGAGTGGCACGAACCAACCACCCCCTCCGTGGTCTGGATGCCTGCAAGGTCAAACTTACACAGGCCTCTGAGACCCCGGTGGGGAAGGAGGGTCAGGGATATGTTGTTTGGACAGGCATTGGTAGTCAGGATAACCGGAAAGAGGGGCAAGAGAGGGGAGTAGGATTGTCAAGGGAAAGTAGGGAAAATACAAAAAATTCACAATAACACATACTCACATGTTCATCATGCACATTGTACCAAATGAGTCAAATGCAAGCCAAAGAGAAACTTATCTCTGGGGTGAGTGCTGCAAAGAGAGTGTGAATTACTAATCTGTGTGTGTCTACAACACACACACACAACACCATTCATGCCCCAAAGTAAGTGACTCCTCCACAAACAAACACTCTTGTCTGCTGCTTTGTACCCATACGTTAGCTTGCCCCCGTGATGGTTCATACACTGTCAATGCAGTAAGGCAGGTGCACGTGTGCGCGTGGGAAATGGAAGACCAATGCGTCAAGAATCACACATCATACAATGGTCCCTGGGTGAGCAGCTAGACGCGTATAGCGAGGTGCGACTTCAGTACAAGTTGCGTTCTGGCATCCGCCAGATTGCAATAGGTAGTGCATGTGTCAATTTGCACATGCAAATGATATGCACTGCACACAAGTCTGTGCCTCCCTGGGTGTCCCTGTGCGCTGCATCAGTTTCTGGCTCGTAACGCTAATGCGCTAATAACTCTGCTTCTATGGAGGAGGGGGGACCGGAGGATATGTGCGACAGCCCTTGTGTGTGCCCCTGACAACTTGGAAAGCAACTTGCCATTTGTCCCCGAATGCATTTTAGCTGTACTCTGTGCTTCAACAACAATATCTGTCCAAGCTCCCCATCAGTGGCGCTACTTAGCATGCATGTGCAAGTGGCCTGGTGGAAGGTTGGCTGCATTGTGGCCCCCTTGTGCTGCTCACCTTGCTTGGAGCTCCTGGAAACACATCTGCTTCTGTTGGACGTCTGAGCACAGGGCCTGTGGCACTGCTTGCACACACATGCGCATGTCTGCCCCACCGAACGTGGCCAGCTGTCTGTTGTACTATGCCCCATGTCTGCTGGCAAAGGTGGTCTGGAGGCACATTCTCCTGCAGAAAGGGCACAAAAAATATAATTAACGCTGGAAAGTTCCCTGTGTGTGTGTCTTCATGCTGGTTGTGACTGGGCCATGTCAGAGACCTACATCAGAATTCATCCCACCATCAGTGTGACTTTGACAGGCAAAGGGTGCCGGCTGCTGTCTACAGCATGAAGTGCATCAAGCACATGTACAGGAAATAAAATAAACATACATCACAATGTATATCAATTAATGGACACATCAATCATGAACCCACCCAAATCTAATACAGACATGCCATGGATAAAACCCCCACAATCCCCACTAGGGGTGTTAACACAAGTAGTACAGCAGCAGACAGGCCACAGATATGACAGTCCAAAGCCCTTGTGTAAATGACTGTAACACCGAACCATCCTTGCGAGCCCATGGATAAGGGAAGCAGGAGTGGCCTATGTGAGTCAGGACCCCAAGCTGCAAACACATACACGAGACAAGCTTGAAGGGCCCAGCTGGAACAGATATTGGATGCTTTCAAAAGCCACAAAGCACTACACCGTCACATGAATGCACAATAGACAAGCAATTTTAAACTATATTAACTAATTAAACTAACTATAAAAAACCTACATTGCCTAATTAAACTAACTATCAAAAACAATTTTAACTAACTAAACTAAAATGAAAAATCAAACATGGCCACACACGACCTGGGAGGGGGGGGGCACCCAGGAGGGGGAAGGTCCAGGGTGCACCTCAACACCCACATGCGATGATGTTGAGGAAAAAAAAAAACTCCATGGGCTCAACGCCTGCACAGTCCGACCTGTGTGGGAGATATCTCGTCGTCCAAGTCAACCTCTTCCTGAAAAGGTAGACGTGGCACAGGAGCCTGACCACGCCTAGGCGCAGCTTGCCCCTCGTCGGCAGCAAGTCTTCCGGAAGGATGAGCCTGGTTCTGTGCGGCGATTACACGAAGGTCAGCATGCAGAACCTCCCATGATACGCGTGCTTCCTCTTGCAAGGTAACACGTGTAACACAGAGTTCTTCCTGCGTGGCCTGGCTGGACAACTGATGCACCTCCCAGCAAGCACGTAGCTCAGCCGAGGTGGTACGCTCAAGCTACGCAAATCTCTCGTCTGACCGCTCCATCTGGGAAAATCAAGAGCACACCCAGAGTGGATCTGAGGGATTCATACTCAACCCTGAGGGCCTCCATGTGTGCCTCTGCGTGAGCAGCAATTGCTTGACGCAAAGACACCATTTCAGCCCGGCGTGCCCTGTCTGAGGCCGCCATGCCCAGCCTGAGCGAGCGGGCCGTGGACTGTGCCACCCGCTGCTGGAGTTCCACATGCCTAGCAGGAGGTAGCACGGATTGGGCCACATGCTCCATGCTCTCAGCGATGTTATCGATTGCTGCCCCCTGGTGTTCTGAATTGGCAACCATGGCTTGCTCCCACTCAGTATACCCGAGTGGCGCGCGGCCACCATGTTGCTGGGCTTGACACTTGTGGGGCCCAAGGCGCCAACGTCCTTGTTGGGTTGGCACCGCCCGCGGCTGCAGGACTACATTCCCCCGTTGACGTGCTGCCCCAGGCACATCAGCAACTGGTGTGGAGGGTGACCCTGCGTCCCGATCCACCACAGGCAGAGGTCCCACCGCTGTCTGGCCCCTCAGTGCAGGTGTCGCAGACAGAGGAGTGTCCACATCAGAATCACCCACCCCTGACGAATGGACCTGATGCACATCCAACTCGACATTGTCGTCAGAGTGATCATCCGAGCTTGACTCATTGCCAGCCACAGACAAGATGGTCTGTAACACATGTGAGTTCTCGTGGTCTACCACCCCACGACTCCCACTTGTGCCGGGTTGCTGGTGTGATAGCAAACCTGTGCCTGGCATGACAACACCATCCTCTGGCTCCATTGCGTCATCACCTGGAAAGTGGAGAAAAATTTACTTTAGTACACATGTCAGAAGCACATAACACACACACACAAATAGACATCACACAGACAGCCAACACATGAAGCAGACATGTCACACACAAATGTGAACCTTGCATGCATGCCAGGTCACTTTGACATAGCATCAGGGAGTAGGCATGTAGAACGGTGTAACACGGCTCTGAAGTGGGTTGATACAGTGCAGAACATGTGTACGTTATCCACTATCTACATGAACAAGTACATCATGGTGTGTATCAATTAACCTGAAGGCAGTGCAAGGGCAAGTTCAGGCATCACATGCAATGTGCATGCAATGTGTTGCATGGCTACAAGCAAACCACCCCCCCTAAGTGAAAATGCAAGGATGCATTGCATGGCAGCGAAAGGACGACCAGTGACCTGTGCATTGGCGGACAGTGGTGGCTAGCATCAATTGCATCATCTGAGTCAACTGACGACACAGCAGATGATGATGGCACAGAAAGCAGGACACATGATGACCCCTCAGTAGTACAGCCATGTGTGCAGAAGCCGCTACACCAGTCGAACAGAGTCAGTGGGCCTGAAACGGGGGGAGGCCTGTGCCCTGCACAGACTGTGACACCCTAAACATGTGTGTGATGCAGGACTGAGCCAGAGTGGGCATGGAATGGATGATCAAATGCAAAGAAATGTAGGTCATCCTGGACACGTACTACAATGATCATCCAGTCAAGGAGACATAGGGGCATGCATGGAATACACATGGAGCATGAATGGGAACTCATGTCCCTGTGGAGATCTGCCATCTGTACAGACCAAGTGAGACACCCTGCATGAAGTGCAGAGAATGTACCCCACTGCATGTTTCTGGCAGGTTGGCTGGTGGAAGTTTACATGTACAAAGGAGTCTTGAACAGGCCATTGCAGTACGCCAACATGATGCACACCTGTGCAATGTTGAAATTGGGGTGAAGGGGTGGTGGAGGGTCAAGGGAGCATGCCTACGTGGAGTACCCGTATGCATGCAGAGGACACATGCACGTCAGTCATGCAATGACATAGTCCCAGTGCTGAGAGGAAACACACCCCAGGCTACATGCAAACCCATGTCCTTTGAGCTGGAACATGGACTGTAGGAGCAGCTGGGTGACTAGCATGTGAGTAGGGTGCAAGTGTGGCGGTGAGGACAGTCCCCATCAGCTCTATATGTCCACTATCCTGCATGAGAACCATGTACACATGACATGCAGTGGCAGTCAAGCACAACACATCACACAAGCAAAACACACATGTCCTCGACGAACAGGCGACAACACTCACTGGACGGGGGCATCAAAGTCTGGCATCTCTCCCACTCCTTCGACCATTCCTGTTGGTATGAACTCTGTAACGAGTGACTCGTGCGGAGTGAGTTCTTCCTCCTCAGGCGGTGGCCTACTGCCAGTCACCAGAGTCATGTTGTAATTAGAGGCACGCTTCACTTAGTGCTGCGTTTGAGGTCATTCCAACGCTTTTTGCACTCTTGCGCTGTGCGCACCTCATGGCCGAATGCACTCACATGATCTGCAACTTGCTTCCAGTAAATATCACAATGGGCAGCCGTAGTTTGACAATTCGACCCCACTAGCATGTTACGGTTGTGTTCCCGCACGTAGTCCACGAGGAAGTCCAGTTCCTGCTTGCAGAAAGGCTTCTTCCTCGACGTGCCGGAGGCCGTAGCTGTGTCTGGGGTCCCAGCCTCTACTGCAGGTGCAACCTTCCTCCTCTTGGACGTTGGTCCGGACCTTGGCTGGCAAATGCCGCCCTGATCAGTATGGGCAGTGGCGCTGGTGGAATGAGCCGAGGGAGTGGCAGGTGGAACATGGCGTGAAACCCTGACTTGCGTCAGTGGCTGCTAGGTGCCCTGGAATGGATCCTGCGCAGCAACATCCGCTGTGCCAGGGTCATTGACCGGGACTGTCCTGGTTGGTAGACTCGCTACCGGGGTGGTGTCGGCTGCATCTGCCCCTGCACTTGCCAACACCCGGCTGGTCGGGGAAGCAGATGACATTACTGCCCCAGGGACACGTGCCTCGGTCAGGGCAGCCCTGAGTGCACCTACGGTGTGCCTCCTGACCTCCTGGAAATCTTCCATGGACTCTTCAAGTGCCAACGCAGCCTGCGCTGGCAGACCCTAAGCCTGGGTGGTGGTGTCCACAGCTGCACCTGCAGCTACCACTACCCTTGGGCCCGTGGAAGTCGATGAAACGGACTGCCGGGTCACATGGGCACCAGTGCCAGATGCAAGAACTGCATCTCCTGGAGCCGCAGGGGGTGGTGGCATGACTGCACCAACACGTGGCACAACATCGTGCCGAGCTGGCGCACCCCCGCCTCTTCCCCATCTGCAGCCACCCTGGACACCCTGGAGTCCCCCTACTCCCTGGTCACCCCGCCCACGTCCCTGACCACGCCCGCCACAGGTAGTACGCCCAGCTGAGGCGCCCCTCACCTTTCGTGGCCTCCCAGCTATGGCACAGATGGAGTAGTGCCGGCACAGATGTAGTAGTGCCAATGGGAGGTGTACACGCCAATTGTCCTGGGCAATTGGGGTGAAGGGGGTGGGATACAAGATGTTAACAGCACCCCTGCACCTGCAAGGCTGTATGTGACCCCGGTGATTAAGTGACGGGTCACGCAACGCTCAGGCACCTCAAAACTGCTGTAAAACCGTGCACGCAACCCCCGGTAGCCCACATGTGTGGAATTAACCTCCCGCAGTACGCGGTGGCACCCAGGGACACGAAAAACACATACGCGTGGGACACGCAGGCTACTATGACATTGAAAATGGTACGCGATACACAGGGGAGCACGCAGTGGGAAAAATAGCGTGCGCGACTCACCGTCTGACTAGCGTGATAATGAAAATCATACGTAGCCAATAGCCCAGCCAAAAGAAGAGATATGTCCTTGATCCGCTGTGAAGTAGTGATGGCGCGCGAAACAACACAAAGTAGCAACACACACGTCGGTCTCCACGAAAGGCACGTACAGCACGCTTAGGCCTTTTCCTCGGATTACATGCATTAACACGGGCATGTGCATTTTTTTCACGTGCTGATTCACTATGCACCCGTCACGAGCGAAACGCCCGCGCGCGTAACGTCACAGATGTGCTTACGTGCTAAGGGCCTTTCCTCGGATTACACGCTGACGTGCAGTTTTTTCACGTGCCAAATCACTCCGTATCAAGCTGGCCACGCGAAAGCACATGGAAGACCACGCTCCTGCCCAGAAGGCCATTTTCCTGCCGCCCAGAGCCCCAAGCAGCCTCCCACAAGCCATCTGCTGCTGCCTGCCTGCCTGCTGCCACCGTGCCCTGCCATTTGGTGCCTGCACATCTGCCATCTGCAGGGGTCCAGTTGCAGTGACCACCCCTGCTGGAACAGAAGACTCCCAACTGGTGTTCCATCACTCCACAGCCCAGCCCCAGAACCCAGTTGCCCACCCACACCTGCCTCGGGGGTTGCCATGTCCAGCACAACACCTTCCGGCACCAGTGGCAACCCCCAGCCAGAGAGGCAGAGGGCTGCCAGCTTCACTTCCGAAGAAGTTGGCATCCTGGTGGAGCAAGTCCTGGGGCAGTATGATGCCCTCTTCACACCGCCGAAAAGGAAGGACGGAGGAGGATCTGGACGGACATTATGGGTGCCATCAACGCGGAGGGGGTGGCACCCCGCAACATGAAACATGTCCAGAAGCGATGGGAGGACTACAAGTCCAAGACCCTCAAGCCGGGGCCAGCTTACCAACCAGCAGATGAGGGTCCAGGAGCGCATTCGCCCAGTGCTTCACCACCAGATCCTCAGGATGCAGGCCCGTCTGGAGTCGAGCGGTAAGCGGCCATGCATTGCTGTGTGAAACAAGGCATGTTGCAGTGTGCTGGTAGCCAGCTACTTGCCTGTATGTGTGACATAGGCCATGTATGGATGTGTGTGTGTGCAGGGACATCATGGTGCTGCATGTGAGAGCAGTCATGCGTGAACCACATGGATGGTGCATGTGTTGCAATGCCACATGCAGAGCAACATGCGGAATGCACACATGAATGCATGCCTGTCTCTGTTGTTGGACATGGCTGGGGTGTGAGAGATGGGTGCTGCTGTCAAGCACATGTATGGTGTACATGTCTATGTGTCTGAGTAGCGTGTGTGTAACTTATATACGCCATGGATGCATGACCCATGTCCGTGACCATGTTCTGATTCACTGATGCAGCCTAGTCATCCTTGTCTCCACTGTGTCTGGGGGGTACGAGGCCAGATGGATGAAACTACGGTGATGTGTGTGCATGTGATCAGTATGACCCATGATGCATGTGAGTTTCAAACCACCATCGTATGTTTCAACAGTTCTTTGGACATGTATGCAAATGTTCTTTGCATCGCCATGCCTGTTAATGCATGTGTGTTGCCTGCACTGACCCATGTGTTGCAGAGGTACATGATGGAAGTGACGTTTGACAGTGCCACTCATGTGCTATTGCTTCCTGTCTAGGGGACTATTGTACAGTACCCTGATGCTTGTGTTCTATGTCTCCCTCTACACAGTGGCGAGTGAAGAAGAGGGCGGACACGGCGCTGTGGAGCAAAGCGGTGGGGATGCCTCCACCAGCTGGTGACGCAAGGCCCAGTCACCCTCGCAGGAATTACCATCATCTGGGAGCGAGGGGACTGGTGCAGCATCTACCACTACGGCTGCAGCGTAAGGGGTGGGTGAGCCCCCACACGGGCTTGCAACGGCGGAAGACGGTGTGGAGCCATCCAGGTTGGTGGTTTGCACCGAGGAGGAGGAGGCTGCTACTGAGCCGCACATGGGGCCTTGTGGGGGTGGTACCACTGGTGCAAGTGGTGCAGTCCAGGGGCAGGGGCAGGAGGCAGCACAGGTCGCCGTGGAGGGGCCTGTGCATGTCACTGTCCCTGACACTTTGACTGCACCACCATGCACCAGCAGGGATGCCCCATCCCAGGCCCGTCTACAGGTAGGGGGGAGGTCCACGTCATCTGACACTCCTCTACCTGCGGACGAGGTGACCCGTGACCGTATGGAGACCGTCCTGATTGGTTGTCGCGTTGCGCACACGTGACATTCGTGATGACGTGCACGCTTCCTGGGGGGAGCACGCACGTCATCACGAAGAGCTGCGTGCCAACGTGGCCCAGTTGGGAGGGTCTTGGTCGGAGGTTTCGTACATGTGTCGGCACTCTGGCGGCTCTCTCCTCCTCTGTGGAGACTATGCGCCAGTCATTCTCCATGCCGTCTTCCAGCCCAGATGCTACCAGGGCCCCCAGTGGACCTGCCCCGACCAATGCAGCCAGCTTGGTGGAGATCCCATCCCTGCCACAGTCGGGAGTCGGAGGTCCGGCAGGGGTGGACACCACAGCGACTGGACCCCAGCAGATGGAGGATGTGCCGGCATCATCGGGCAGGGCACGTGCACGACGGCACCTGTGGATTCCATCAGTCTGGATGCCGTTGTGCTGGCAGAGGCAGTTGCGTCGGAGGCAGCGGCACGCTCAACGTGGGAGGCATCATGGCTCGGGGCCATCGACATCAAAGGGGCAGGCATCGGCCAGAGGGCAGGAGGACCCCGGAAAGGGAGTGTCTTCCGTGTGGCAGCGGTTGGGCCAGCGGATAGATGCAGAGCGGCGGCGGGCGGAGGAGGCACAGCACACTATGGTGAGGGCGGAGAACTCCATGCGCAGGGCGCTAAGGCGGGCGGAGTGCCTCGAGGGAATTCGCAGGGAGTTGGAGGTGGACATGGCGTTATCCCTGCGAGACCTCTGGGCCAGGGAAGAGGCCCGCCTCCAGGACTTTGAACAGGAGTTCGATGATGCCCTGGCCCGAGAAATCAATTAGTGAGCCGTAGGACTTGCCCGCCGCCATTGTATATAGTTAGTTAGTGTTAGGTTTCATTTATGTTTTATGTTTTTCTTTCATTTGGGGTGCTTGGACTATGCCCCACCTTTTTGTAGATAGTTCTTAATTAGGTAGGGTTTTTTGTAGGTTTCCTTTCAATAGTTGGGCTTATGGACCCTGGATTTGATCTTTGTATATAGGTGAAGACTGCATCTCTCATCATTCTTTTTGTGGTTCACCATGGAGCAATGGATTATTCTTGTTTTTTTATTCGGATTTGGTTTGCTGGGCGGACACTTTGGACCCATTTTCATTTGGATTTATTTGGATTCTGCTTTCATGATTTTCTTTTTCGTTTTTTTGGGACATGATGCTTTTTCTTTATTATTTCAATTATTGTGTGATTTGATTTAATCCCCTTGCTTTTGTGTTCAATACATTTTTCTTCATACTTCAGTGCGTGGTTTTCTGTCATTGGTTTCATGCATGTCACGATGTGGGTTTTCTCATTCACTTGCACCCATTGTGTGTGTGTGACGGACATGTGTTGATGTGCATACTTGCCATTTGGGTTGTATCATGTAATGAGCATTTCTATGTGGGGTGGATGGAATACTTGGTTGGGTGTTTGGACAGGGGTGGCATCGGGTGTGATTTGGGTGGCCATAAGGCCCATGATTGTGGATCGTAATGACATGTTGGGGGGGGGCATGAGTCGGGGCCTGCTGGCAGGTGCCCGTCAAGGCTGGGGGGGTGGGGGTGCAGGGGATATGAGTCGGGGCCTGCTGGCAGGTGCCCATCAATGCTGGGGGGTGGGGGGCAGGGGGACATGAGTCGGGGCCTGCTGGCAGGTGCCCGTCAATGCTGGGGGTGGTGGGGGTGCAGGGGGACATGAGTCGGGGCCTGCTGGCATGTGCCGGTCAATGCTAGGGGTGCGAGGGGGCAGGGGGACATGAGTCAGGGGCTGCTGGCAGGTGCCCGTCAATGCCAGGGGGTGGGGGTGCAGGGGGACATGAGTCGGGGTCTGCTGGCAGGTGCCCGTCAATGCTGGGGGTGTGGACGGGGCAGGGGGACATGAGTCAGGGCCTGCTGGGAGGTGCCCGTCAATGCTGGGGGGGGGTGGGGGGGCAGGGGGAAATGAGTCAGGGCTCACTAGTGCATGGTGCCATGTGTGCTGGATGCGGGGCATGCCCAGGGTGTATGGGCTGCCTGCGGGGCATGGCCAGGGGATACAGGGTAGTCCCCTGTGGTGTGTGCTGCCTGCGGGCCATGGCCAGGGTGTATGGGACGCCTGCGGGCCATGGCCAGGGGTGCAGGGTAGTCCCCTGTGGTGTGGGCTGCCTGCAGGGCCTGGGGAGGGGGGAGAGGGCACACCTGGGAGGACCCACACTGCCAATTCGCGTGTGGTACTCCCCATGCACCACAGGAATACACGTACTCCGCTCACCAAGCGAAATCTCGTGTGAAACTCCCCGCGCACCCCTAAGAATACACGTACCCCGCTCGGCCAGTGAAATCGCGTGTAAAAATTCACGGGCACTCCTCGGAATACACGCATGCAGCCCATCCACCCTCAACATTCCCCACAGGCAGCCCATCACCCCAGTGCATGCCCCACAGGCTGCCCGCACCACAGGGTGGAGTTCTACACGCGATTTCGCTAGCGCAAGTGGGGTACGTGTATTCTGTGGGTGCGCGGGGAGTTTTACACGTGATTTCACTAGCGCGAGAGGGGTACGAGTAGTCTGAGGGGTGCGTGGGGAGTTTTACACGCGTTTTCGTGGTTGGGGGGCTGTATGCTGGTCGACGGTATGACGGTATTTGTGCGCTGTTCATGGTGCATGGGGCGGGGTTGGGGGCATAACTGGCCCTGCTGCAGGGTCGCTGTGCCACTCTGCACCACGGCTGGTTCTGGATGTTGAAATCCATGAATACGCTGTGCGCTGAAATGGGTTTTGGCGCACGCAGCTGGTGCAGACTGCCACACGCGCACACTGTGCGCCAGCCGCATGCTCCACTTGTGCACCGAATTCTATGAATTACCCCCTTAGAGAGGCAGCCAACTCCAGTCTAAAAAAGTAGCGCTTTTAAGAGCCGTCTACATTCCAAGTGGTTCCGGGTACATCTCAGCACAAGGGACAGAGCTTTCCACAGTTTACCAGCAGCAGTGGAAAAAGGACAGCCTCCAACTCGAGAAAGACAGAACCTAGGTATCACCACTAGGCAGGCATTGGCAGAGCAAAGGTCTCGACTAGGATGGTAGAGGCCGAACTTGTCCCATAGATAGTTCGCTCCCTGATGATAGAAAGCTTAATGAGCTAAACAGAGAGCTTTAAACTCAATGCGCCTGGCCACTGGAAGCCAGTGTAATGAGCGCAGGACTAGCAGCGTTTGGGTACCTTAGGGTGAGTTTGTAGCAACTCGAGCTACTAGGTTTGGTGATACCTGGAGACGGTGGATCAGTCCCACTGGCTGGGCCAGAAACAAGGCATTGCAATAATGTAGTCAGCTTAGCACAAGGGCAGCCGCTACTGGAGGACCAGTATGGTAACCTTATGTTTTTAGTGCTTGAACTGGAGGCCGAGGTCTGGGTTGTCACATACGGATGCCTTTGGATACGTTGGGGTGTCCATTGTGGTCCGACTGGCATCAGCCCGCAGTATACACCAGTCCAACATGGCGGACCGGGAAGCTCTGAGGATGCCTGATGGCACTTCTGGCAATTGTGAGTGATACAATGTACGAACACTGTGACCTGAACACATAGAACCCACTCCATCCACAACAATGTGCATTGCAGAACTACATTTTTGCATCTCTACGTTTCCATGATTGGGCCCACGATTTGCTTTATTGTCGTGTTTGTCCTCCATTCCCCATTTACCTTCTTAATATCAGTCCCTCCTTGCTTTCTCTTGTTCGGCTAGGCACCAAGGCCCACTTGTCTTTCAACTGCCTGGCTGCTGTGTCCCCTATCACCAGAAATCCACCTGCAAGCTACTGCTACCTAAAGTTTGTCTGCCTAATGTAGTTTCTCCAGCTCGAAGTTGTCCCCAGGCTTCTGGCATCTGCTCAGAGGTTTTTTCTGCTGAATCTCTTTCCTCTGAATTGGGGTTCATCCACCATTTACATGGGACCTGCTGTTTCACCAACAAGGTGATGTGGCTGAAAGGAAGGATTGATCTTACAATCTAGAACCGCTCAAACTAGGTAAGTAAGGGTGAATTGAGCTTCCAGCCATTTACATATGATGGGATTTACTACTTTTTATTTTTATTTAATGTGTTTAGCTCAAAATTTAGCTTTTCACATCGTATTTATTATATCATGCAATAAAATCATTACTCCAAAATACATCTCATTTTTTCATTATACATTCTAAAAAAAACACAATTATTTACATCAATTCTAATTAATAAGCCAAATCCTATCTCTTCAAAAGTGCCTATCAATACACATTTCATAATACATATCTATATACTTAATTCATAATTTTTAAAAATACTAAAATATTTCTAATCATATTATCGATTTCAAATGAATTAACCAATTCCTATACACCTTTCTAAAAACAATTGGATCTTTCCTTGAGTTAAATGTAATCACCACCAGCTGCTATAAATTGAACTGGACAATATTTAAGGAGATGGATTTTCCACTCAAGCACCTCTCCCAAAAACCACAGCTTGCCAATCCATTTTATATCATGACCAAATCTCCCAATTTAATGCAGACACAGATTTCTGAAATCTATACACCGGGTTAACACGTGTCTGTTAGTTTCAATAGTGTTGTCCGTTCTACATAATCTGCATATCCTCTTGTCTCTGGGAAACCACATCCTAGGCCCCCGACTGTGGTAGTAAATGTATTCTGAGTATTAAATATAAATCGTCTTAGCTTCAATGATGGGTTGGCAATAAGGTACTGCTGCAGCTTTTTATAAGCTCAGGAGTTCCTGGCATAACCAACATTTGATTGTAATGTATCTAAATGATTGTAATTCATAATCCAGTCACAGAAGCCCAATGTATGTACAGATTGTGCTTGCAGTTCATAGAATTCTAACGACCAGTCAGGCTTCCAGTCGTTCTCCTCAAATACAGGCAGGTTCGAATGTTCAACATTTTCCCATATATGCATCCTAAAGGATCTCATATTTCTACCTACCAGTAGAAGGCACATTGGATTTTTAACAGCCTTCATATAGAGTATCGCCCTCCTTTGCCCGAACATCCTGGCCAATGACATAAGGCCTTGATCACTCCTAATTGCTTCAATAGGTACTGTAAGGAACTCATGGTGGCAGTGCTTAATTTGTAAAAAACATAAGTGCCAGTGCCCAAAGAATCCTGGATCACTAATGCCAGCCCCGGCAGCGCTGCGGTGCCAGCGGCCCAGCTCAGTGCTAGATCAGCCCACAACTTCCCATCACCCTGCTACTGTTCCATTTCACATGTTTAGCGCTGCAGTATCTGCTGGCACAGGCTACTAGTGAGATGGATGTGGAAGGAGCACACATATCTATCTTTGTTTATTTCACAACTTATTTTCTTACGTGTTTTAAATCACTGAAAGTACTGTGGGATTAACTAGATTGGCATTATCTTGCATTCTGGGAGTTATAGTTTAACATTAAAACCACAATGATATTCTTTCGGCTTAAGATGTTGCTATAAGGATTTACATGCTGTCATGTGGATTTAATTAGAAATATGTGTTTTTTGTAAGTAAACTCTACAAGACAATATTACTGTAGACCTTGAAATCCAACTATTTGAGCCAAGGTTTTTAATCCTGGACAGACCACTCCCCCCCCCCCTCGACAACCTCTGCTATGACCTAGGATATGGCCATTGGCCACTACATATCTTTTCTATGTAGGTTTCCTATTCATATTGAAGTGGAGGTTATGTTCGGGGTGGCCCTCTTATCTTCTGCCTCAGCACCCGTAGTGCTGCCTTGCAGATAAAAAGCAGGACAGGCACCATGCACACTTCACCGCTTGACAATAAAGGTCCCGCTGCTACGCAGAAGTTCAAGGTGGAAGCTATACAGAAACTACAGCATCTGGGCATTTGATTGGCAGCTCCACAAGCAACCCAATGAAATATATGCCTCCTAATTACCTACAATTACTTTAGCTGCCACATGTGTTCCAGTGTTTCCCGCTGCTGACTAGTAGCTTGTGTAACATCTTCTTTCTGCTTTGCATATGGGCCCATTGATTTACGTGTTAGCATTGTCACAGAGAGCCAGGTGAGCTTCACCCCATGGGTAAAAATCATTGGCAACGCCAACAGTTTGGGCTTTTGTGTAGGCATGGTAAAGGCACTTGCCAGGCATTGCCATAGTGGTATTACCTGGCTATAGATGGTAGGAGATGAAAAATGGTGCAAAAAGTGGGCATCTAATAGTAGTGTCTGGCAAATGCCTAATACTTATACAAAAGCCAAAACTGTTAGCTTTGCCATTACTTGTTTTTAACGGTACTTCAGTGAAGGACATGCATAGTGCTTATAAATCAAGTGGCTGAAGGCAAACCTGGTTAACACATTTGTATTACACCAGTAGCATGCCTACAGTGCCAGTTAAGTCATTAACTCTAAGAAGAACTGGCAGGTGCTTCAAGTGCTAAGTTTGATGGTAAGGCTCCATTAAAGCAAGCTCAAAGAGTTCCAATGAGGTGGTGTTTTTTGGCGAGCAGGGGGCGGAACTGGGTGGGCGCTAAAAATGGGCATCCCATACACTTGTGCCAGCACCTCGATTGGAAGGAGAACCCAAATACGGGCTGCAGGGAGCTATGCGGTGTGTAGATATTATCAGTAAGTGTTACTGAAAACTTCTTGGATCTCCTCCTGCCTCTGTTTACAGTGTAGATTACCCCTGCTATCTGCGCAGGGAGTATTAATTCTATTAAAGACTAGGAGGCGAGCATTATGCTTCATCTTCTTTTATTTCTACCCTTCAGCAGTTCAACCAACATATATAACAAATCATGAAAAAATGTCTTAAAGTAGCAACTTTTCTTTTTTCCAAAAACTACACAATCCATGAACCTCTGTAGTCCATGCTCCCTCCACCAGTCACAATCCACTTCCTGTGCCTGGGCTCCTCCTCTGCTTTTACTCGCTCTGAAAGTCTCTAACTGATCCTCGACAACTGTGCGAAGACTCTCCGGACTTTAACTTAATTGCTGCGAGGGCTCTGTGCTCCTGACCCTCTCTGCTCCGTCTTCACCATCAGTTATTCTTCTGATCCTCTCCTATGAAAAGATCAACACAAGATTATGTTAGGGTGGTGCCAACGTCTCGTACTGATACATAATAAAGCATTGCCATCGTATACACAGTACCAGACTCGGGTGGGAATTTAATGCTCGCCTCCTAGTCTTTAATAGAATTAATACTCCCTGCGCAGATAGCAGGGGTAATCTACATTCTATGACAAGACTGGAGGCGAGCATTATGCTTGTTCAAAGCTTACCCAACACCGTACTTGCTAAACTCTCCGCTGGCTTAAAGTAAAATTCTTTGAAAGTCCTATCGCTTGACCAGTCTGCCGCCAGCATTATCTCATTCAAAGGCACACCTGCTCTCACGGCTGCCGAGGCCATTGCCCCCCTCACCGAATGAGCTCCATACGTGCTCACATTCAGACCTGCTGCCTGCATAACTTCCTTGACCCATCTTGCGATGGTAGCTGATGTCACTGCGTGATAGGGCTTCCTGCGCGCAATTAATAACTGAGTAGTACTTGCTGCTCTATACTCTGCCGTTCTACTCTCGTACTCCTTGATGCATCGTGCTACGCACCATTTCGAATTACTCGGGAAATACGGATAATGTACCGTAGATGTCCCTGTCTTGGTCCTTCTGACTATGGAGAATGTAACTCCCTCCGGCCCGAAGGATCGTCTGTTAACATCTAGTGCTCTTACGTCCGATACTCTCTTGCAGGAGATCAAGCATAGCAACATCGCTAACTTTCCCGATAATTGCTTAAGCGAGAGATATTCATTAGTCGGCCAACTCGCTAGTAGGCGCAGCACTGTCGTCACTTCCCATGTCGTGGTATACTTGGGATCCGGCGGCGCTTTAAATCTAGCTCCTCTGATGAGCCTAACCACCGCCGGATGTTCTCCTGCCGGGACGCCTTCTAATGGCGTGTGACCCGCAGAAATCGCCGATCTGTACACTCCTATAGTACGGAAAGCTCTACCGCTCTGTAATAAGTTCGCTAGAAAGTTCAGAATCTCCACTACAGGTGCCGAAACGGGATGAACACCTCTGTCCTTGCACCAGCTTGTCCATTTTGCCCAAGCTGAGTCATAGCTCCTCCTAGTGGATGGAGCCCAGGATTCAGCGATAAGCTGAGCAGCTTGCGCCGAAATTCCTGGCAAGGCCCAACGTTTCCGGATATCCTGCACGCGAC
Organism: Ambystoma mexicanum; assembly: GCF_040938575.1. Taxonomy (NCBI): domain Eukaryota; kingdom Metazoa; phylum Chordata; class Amphibia; order Caudata; family Ambystomatidae; genus Ambystoma; species Ambystoma mexicanum. Next base: position 943,142,136 of record NC_090939.1, read on the forward strand.
TAGCGGGAGTGTCCCTCTCACTCTCAGAGGATGACACGACCCAGCTGGGTCCGTGAGTAGTCGCTCCTCGTCGGGGAGGACTCTGGGAATGTCTGATACTAGTTCCATTAGGGTGGGGAACCACACTTGAGACTTCCATAATGGTGCTACTAGAACTAGTTCTGCTTTCTCCCTCCGGCATTTCGCCAATACTCTGCTCAACATCACAAAGGGAGGGAAAGCGTAATGTGGACCTCCTATCCACTCTTGCAGAAACGCGTCTGTTCCTAGCGCTCCCGGATCCAGCCTCCAGCTGAAATAGCTGGTCTTCTGCGTATTGAGCCGGGAGGCAAACAGGTCTACTTGCAATGGTCCCCATCTCGTGTCTAGTCTCTGAAACACTGCTGGATCCAGCCTCCAATCGCTGGAATCCGTCAGGTACCGCGAGTTCCAATCTGCCACTACGTTCAGTGTCCCTGGCAGGTACTCTGCTGTCACCGACTTCCCTGATCGAAGGCAGAAATGCCACAGATCCTTCGCTAACTCTGCGAGCATCTTGGATCTCGTACCACCCAAATGGTTGATGTAGCGCACTGCTGATATGTTGTCCATCTTCAGCAGAACACAAGATTTCACTCTCTCTTTCGTAAAGGCTTTGATCGCGAATGATCCTGCTAGGAGCTCTAGGCAGTTTATGTGTAGACGAAGCTCTTCTTCGCTCCACTTGCCTCCGGTCTGTAAAGACCCACATCTGGCTCCCCAGCCTTTCCGACTGGCATCCGACTCTATTATCAAGTCCGGTTTGTCTCCGAATATGGCTCGCCCATTCCAGGCGTCCATATTCTTTAACCACCATTCTAGCTCTGTAATCGAGTCCTGATCCAGCGGCACTTGTTGATGGTACTTCAGACCTAGCTGCAGATGCTTTATCTTCAATCTCTGCAATGCACGGTAGTGCAGTGGCCCCGGAAAAATGGCCTGGATAGATGCTGCTAGCAGCCCAACTATTCTCGCTAAAGTCCTGAGAGATACTTGTTGCTTCTCTAAGCATACTCTGATCTCTCTCTTGATGTCTCTCATCTTCCGAGCTGGAAGTTCTAAGGTCGCTTTCTTGGTGTCTAGAATGAATCCCAGGAAATCTAACCTCTGCGCTGGTATGGTATCTGATTTCTCTGTGTTCACTAGGAACCCTAGCGAGGCCAGAAGGTCCTGTACCCATCTCGTTTGGTACACTAATACCTCCCGATCTTCTGCAAGAAGCAGGAGATCGTCCAGGTAGATAATGAGCCTCACTCCTTTCTCCCTGATTGCTGCTGCTACCGGCTTCATTAGTTTTGTGAAGGCCCATGGTGCCGAAGCAAGGCCGAATGGCATCGATCTGAATTGCCAGAATCGACTTCGCCAGCGAAAAGCTAGAAATGGTCTGTACTCCTCGAGAACAGGTACTGTGAGGTAAGCGTCTTTTAGGTCTAGACGCGTCAACCAATCTCCTTCTCTTAGGGAGTCTCTGAGCTGATGGACGCCCTCCATCTTGAAGTGCCGATATATGATCCAGCCATTCAGCTCTTTGAGATTTATCACCGGGCGTACCTTCTCCTTCCTGTGTACTAGGAACATATTGCTCACAAATTTCGGGGCTGTCTCGCATTTCTCTATCGCCTGCTTGGTGACTAGCTGCTCTATCTCGCTGTCTAGCCATGCTAGTTCTGCTTGCGCTAATCTCTGACCCCGCGGCTCGTATCGCTGCACTGGGGTTTCTATGAAATCTAGATGTAGACCGCTGACGGTCTGCAGTATCCAGGAATCGCTTGAAAGCTTGCGCCAATTCTCTAAATATCTGCGCGTCCTCCCCCCTACTGGGGGATACATAATCGCTCTCACCTGGTGTAAATCCTTGGCCTCTTCCCGATCCTCTGGGCCTTCGGCCTCTTGGGAATCTCCCCCTGGACGGGAAAAAGGTGTCTTGGCTCTTGTTTTCCCAGTATTGTGCCCTGGTGTTCTGAGGTCTTCTCCCTCCTTGGTAGCGACCGGCAGCGCGACCTCTGTAGCGGCCGGTCCCTCCAAAAACTCTGCTGGGGAATATCTTGCGAATAGATGCTTGGGCCTTCTCTAGCGACGCGAATGTTCCTACGAACCGGCCCATCTCCTTCCCAAAGGTCTCTCCGAACAGGAGGCCTTGTGCACCTTCCCCTGCTTCATATGATGACAGATCACTCAATTTCGAGTCTATCTTGAGCAATAGGCCCTTTCTCCTCTCTGACGCGATGGCACAATTCGCGTTTCCAAGCAGGCAGACGGCTCTCTGAGCCCACCCTGCGAGGGCTTCCGGATCCACTTCTTCGCCCGTGTCCTTCGCCCTCTCTGCGAGGTCCATAATTTTTGCGAGCGGACCTGCTAAGTCTAATAGCTTCTCCTGGCAGGATTTCCAGGATCTGTCAATCCCCTTACGGGGGTCCTTGCTCGTCTTGGCTACGAAGGTCAGCATTTTTGGGTCAAGCTCCGGTGCTTCCGCTACCTTTCCTGGCAAATCTGGGCGCGGGCACTCTGCCCTCAGGCGCTATCTAACCTCCTTGTCTAGTGGCTTGCGTAATCTTGCTGCCATATACTGAGTCACTCGGGGGGATGGTTGCCACTCGGTGGACCTCGGATTACGTATGCTGTCTGGGTCGAACATATCCTCCTCGTTCTCTACGAGGTGTTTCTCCTTCCTCGCTTTCTTGCCACCACTGGGTCTAGTCCAGTCCTCTTCCTCGACTTCTTCATCTCCTAAAGAGCCTTGCTCATCTATTAGCTCTTCCTCCGAGCCGAGGTCTTCTCCAATATTATCCTCCCCTGGAGTGGGGGTCGTGAGGTTCGGCACTGCCTGCTTTAGTAGGTACGCTTCTTTGAGCTTAGCAAAAGCGTCAGGCACCTCCGAGGCCTTTTCTATCGCCTCCTCATATGAGCCCCGGGGGTCGTCAGAGGATTTCCTCTTTAGGGCTAGTTTTCTCCCCTTATGCCCCTCATTCAAGGGTTCTGTGGGCGTGCGCTTATCCCCTTTGGTGCTGGACTTTGGCTGCGAGAGTATAGTCTCTAAGGTCTCCAGCCTTTCTTGTAGGGGTCTCACCCCTTCTGCCACTGCATCCATAAGAGAGCTACCCAGCACTTGCTTGAAGCTGGCAGCGAGGTCCATGGATTGCTCCTCCTCACTCCACTCAAAGTCTGACATATTCCTCTGTGCTGTGTGCCTAAAATACCTGGAACAGGTGTCTTAGCACGCCCACCACTCTCTTATGATGTTTTCTGTTTTTTTTTTTTTTTTTTTTTTGTGTATGTGGCTGCACCTTTGTCCTTTTATAGCCTTCCGGCCTCCAATCAATCGTCTACTGCTTCACGGCAGTGTAGGGCTCCTGGCCTCGAATCGCCCAGCTCCTGTGGCTAGAGGACTAGGAGCAGTGCTGAGGTTAGTGTCTCAGCTGATCGTGCTGTGCGTGATCGAACAATCGCTAAATTCGCTTTGGGGCCGAGAAACTCTGCGTCTACGAACGCTGGCGAAAGATAATTTTGCCTTCGCCGCTTCGCTGTGACGCTACGCGACTTCGCGCGTGTAAGCTCCGCCCACCCGCGGGTGGGGGCTATGTTGTTGGAGCGAGACGCTCCGCGCTTCGCGCGCTAGCTCCGCCCACCCGCGGGTGGGGGCTATGTCGAAGAGGCGATCCGCCCCGCGCTTCGAGCGCAAGCTCCGGCCTCCAGTGGGAGGCTATGCGCGACCTGTCTCCGGTCGCTCGTGAGGCTGACTGAACCCCTGGAGTGCCGGGTATACGGCACGGGGCCGTCAGCCTCACGGCCGTCCCTATCGGTCAAGGGAGTTTCCCTGGGGCTCCGCCGAGGCCCCCGTGCGAGTGTTCCTGTGGTAGGGGAAAATTTCTACGCTTAGCGCGCGCGCGCGTAGCATGACATATCACTCATTATTATTATTTTTTTTTTTTTTTTTTTTCGGTAAAGACTCCCGCCAAACCAATTCTCTCACGTTCCCCTTGCCAGACACACTCTTTAAACATATGTTCTATCATTAATCCACATTTCCCCTCTTCGGTCAGCCAATTTCTACTACAGGCATTGGGAGAGGAAAGAAATAGTACTTATCTGCTTGAAGAGCAGTAAAAGAAGAGGAGGAGCCCAGGCACAGGAAGTGGATTGTGACTGGTGGAGGGAGCATGGACTACAGAGGTTCATGGATTGTGTAGTTTTTGGAAAAAAGAAAAGTTGCTACTTTAAGACATTTTTTCATGATTTGTTATATATGTTGGTTGAACTGCTGAAGGGTAGAAATAAAAGAAGATGAAGCATAATGCTCGCCTCCAGTCTTGTCATAGAATCCCCACTGCCCTGTTCTGTGATCCTGGGCAAGTTGACGTTCTCCCTGCACTTTGTAATCCATGATTTGGACCAAAAAACGAAATATTCCGGAATAGCCGTTTTCTCATATTCTCCAAAAACTGTCATGTCCTTAAAGCAAAAACGTTCCCCACACACCCACCAAAAGACGGTCTGCAAACACATATGTGCCATGCGCTTTTAAACATGCGCTGCAAAGCACTGAATTATTTTGCCCAGGCACATTTTACTTACAAAAGGCAGCAAAGAAGAGCACTTTCTACCCCAAACTGTTGCTTTTTTGACGCTTTCATTTTAGGGTGTGTTGTCAGCCATACCTAAAATCACCAATATGTACCGCATAAAATCACTGCTTTTTTGCTCAATTATGTTTTGTGCTTCAGAATTCACCAATTATCGACTCAGTATTGCAATGTCGCACCAATGACAGCTGTGAACTGTGGCACCTTTACCATTGATAAGTGCTCAGGAAATCTTTTAGCGACATTCAAAATTCCTTTCGCTTCCATTAACTTCAATGTCATCGTCTGGCACACACCCAAGCACATCTGAACCCCCCCACCCCAGCCGCCCCTCAGAGAAGGAACAGGTTGAGAAGTATGAACACTGCATACACATTTGACTAGGTCCAGGTTCGTGTGTATTCCCAGGCCTGGGTACGCAAACTACTGAGTGAGATTCTGGTGTGGAACCCGGTTCTCGTGCTGCACCAACATTCTGTCTATCATAGTCTGACTTGGCAGGGCACACCCACATTGTCTTACAGGCCATGTTCAATGCATTTTTCCTCACATCTTTTCTCAGAATTAATTAAATTTTTAAAATGTAATTTACAGGGATCCCCTCGGCGACTGGTCTGCTGTGTGGTATTTTTTCTTAGAGCGGATTCCGACGTGGAAAAGGGACAAAGCCATAGGCAGCCCCACCCCCCCAAAACATGTGCATGAGCTCTCTCAGTCAGCTCACAAGAGTCCACCCTCCCCCACCCACAACAATTTGTTATTGCGAGAGAGCACGGCTGCCTCCTGGCTGGCGCTAACCTGGCGGGTAGCTGGGGCACTGTCAGCATGGCCTTAGCGAGCAATTGCATTCATGAAAGAAAGTTAACCCTTACGTGTTAACTTTCTTTGAGGAATGCCTTCATCCCCTGGGCACTGCTGCCGTGATGAAGGGCAGCTGCAGAAAGACTGACGGTGCCAAAAAATCTGTGCCGGTGTTGGCAACCGGCAAACACCGGCACAAATTAAGCACTGCATGGTGGCAACAGTAAAGACAGACACAAGTGATCACAGTTCAAGGGTGTTTATTACACAGTAATTGCAGGAAGGAAAAACACCTACTGTAAACCTAAATCTAAGATGGGAGCAAGCGTCGACCATCAAAAGAAAAATAAGGCAGTCCTTGTGGTGTTGTGTCAAAGTAAAAGGGCCTATACTAAGAAAAAACCTATTGCCAATTCCCTACTACTAATAAAAAAAAAATGTGGGATAGGGTTTGAATAAAGAAAGAAGTGTTCACAAATAATAAGTCAGGATGTGATTGCTAGGGGTCTACCTTCCCCACGTTTTCAGCACCGGACAAGGTGGGACCTTGGAGCACAGCACACGCTCGAGCTTTCTCAGCACGAGCCGACAGTTCCGTTCCAGTTATCAGGTTCTTCGATGGGTGTCTTTTTTCTATAAAAAGTCTCTTGCCTTCGAGGGCCTGATGTATTCAACAACAAACAAACTAAACGTTCCATTGCAAAATGACTTTGGGGGAGTACTTTTCACCCCTGGATCTCCCTCGACCGGGCTCGGACCCACTTGACAAGGGGGACCATTCACTTCCTGAGGTCTTCTAATGCTTCTTACTTTCACGAGTCTTAATTTCTTTTTGAACAGTTCTTCAGGCTTCACCCCTGATTGTTGGCTTCCCTCTGCTGGGTTCACTCTCGCCACCTTTTACAGACAGTTTACTGTGGACCCCCTTGATCGGGTTTCCTTCGATCCATACACTATTCTGGTTGTCGGCTTCCCTCTGCCGGCTTCACTCTCCCCAACTTCTACAGTCAATTCACTTTGGAACTTTAGTCTTTGCCCCCTCTTGTTAGCATCCCTCTGCCGGGTTCACTCTTGCCAACTTTTGCAACACTCTGTTCAATCGCTCAATTCACCAAGCGGGATTCATTTCCCTTTCTTTCACAATCATCTGTTGGTCAAAGACTTTCGACGGAACTGAGGATTTTACGAGACCCCTGTATGACCACTTGGACCTCTTCTTCCCTTTTCCCAAGGCCTTCTGGTTATGGTAGTCTATATCATGGGGAAATCGCCCAGAGTTTCCTGTGTGGGCACCTATGTGGTGCCGGACTTCTCTATTACTGGTTTTCCCCCTCTTTTTGCAATACTTTCTTTATATATTTCAAAAGTTCAGATTAGCTTCTTGTTACTTTTTGTTCAGCACAGTGCGGTTTCATATGGACTCTCCCCTCGACTCACCGGCTGTGATGAACTGCTTGGCTTTCTTCTCCTTCGAGTCAAGGTTGGTACCACAGAGACCAGCGTCTCTCCCCGGATTGGTTATCAGCGGAGGAGGGTCTTGTGAACCGTTGACACCTGCTGCAACATACGCTAGCCTTTGTTCGAGGTCTTTTGTTTCCATCTGAGGAGGTTTCACGGGCCTTGATCGGAAAGGGCAAGGTCACTTCTCTCCTTGTCACCCTCTCAGTATTCACCGTCTTTCGCCTACTCTTGAACTGCCCTGCTGAGTTAATACTCGCGTCGTGCGGTTTGCCTTGCTCGTTCTGTGCTCTCGTGCTCCACCTTTTATCCCTCTGGGGAAGGGAAAGGGCCATCGGGTGTGTGTGATTCTGGTCAATTGCCTGACTTTGCCTGACCCTTGTATTAGGACATATCAGGTAAACGGCTCTGGTGTTAGTCCGTTGTCTTTCGTTTTGTGCGAATGTGTTTGTGTCTGAAAAGGGGGGCAGTATTTTGGAATATCTTACGTGGTAGGATGGGGAAAAAGTGTTGAAAGAAGGGGGATACCGCGTCTCACCCATCAATGTTCCACTCTCCAAGAACCCCCATCCTGTTGATCCTCCCTCACTGAACCACTCTCAGAAACTGGACCCAATAGCGATGGCCATGTCCTGGCAACCTGGATGACAGATCCCCAGGGACTAGCTAGGGAGACACCTTCAGGTTTCTCACAGTACACACTGCGGTAAAATTAAAATACATTGCCATAATTTAGCCTCCAATTCATCAAGCCACTTCAATTCACTAATATAGCTGGCCTCTAATCCATAGAGCACTGCTGGTACAACGGCCTGTTCATAAACGAAAATGACTCCTTTTAGAGTATAGCCTGCAGTTTGATCCGCAAAACTTTAGGCTTGCTTTCCAGAGGCTATTATTTTACTCTTGTGTCCTATTTCTTCCATATCATAACCCAGATCTTTATAAGTAGTCACGCTTTCAATATCACCTATAGCAATCGTTATTTTCCTACTCTTGACTCTTGTAGCGCAGAAAATAATATAATTAGTTTTCTCGAAATGTATCTCAAGTCCATTTTCTCTGGTGTATGAGCACAATTGCCTAGTAGCCCGAAGTTAGTCCGGTCAATCAACACCACGTCTCAGGCATATGAAAGCCATTTTACAGACTGGCTGCTAGGAGGCGTGCAATGACTGTCTCCAGAAGCTGTGGCTAATCGGCCAAATATAAATTAAATAGCATAGTGGCCAGCACTCAACCCTGTTTAAGTCCCTGAGGGGTTTAAATCTCATTGTTCCTGGTCCCCATACTACTCAACCTGACCCTGACACTGGTGTTTTCATGTAACTGCATAATATGATCCAACACTTCCCAGTCCAAGTTCCACATTTTCAATTTATCCCACATCAATCTCCTCCTTACAGTATCAAAAGCCGATTTAAAATCAACAAAACACTCAGGGGGATTTCCCTGTATCGAGAAGCTCCAATAAATTAATTAAGGGTCAAAAGATTGTTAGTCGTAGCAGAACCCTTTCGGAAACCAGCCTGAAAGGTACTTTGCACCCTAGTAGTATCTGACCAGTCCTGTACTTCCTGTAGTAGAAAGCTCGCAATAATCTTGCTCGTAACATTTAAAATGGACAACAGTCTGTAATTCCTAGGGTCATCCCTACTATATTTTGTATATACTGTAATCAAAATGGCTTTCTCCAAGACTCTCGAATCACACCTTCTAAAACAATCGTATGATACAACACAGCTAATATCTCCACCCAGTATTCAGGATCATTAACAAGCACCACATTTGATATAGGCTCCTCGGTTCCGGGGCTCTCGATCTTCATAAACAGCAGCTCAATCAAATTGCAGCTTACCACTTCTACCTCTAGGTAGTATAGTTTCTGTTGTAGCTGTCTCAGATTCCCAATGCCCATATGTACTTTCTATAAACTTTACCCATGTATCCTGGCATATGGGATTCATCACCAATCAATCGTTTTGACCTTTTACCTGCTGCTGGGTTTCCCAGACTCTCTTAGTATCTCCCTTGCACAACGCTAGGAACAAATACTGCCACTGTGCATTTCGGGTCGAACAATCTCCTTCTCATTGCCCAATGTTTATATCTACTCTTTCGAACCTTGATAAGTACTAGTGCATCATGTCTGTTGGGATGATTTTTTTAAATACATCTTACTTTGTGTCTTAATTGTCTCTGTTCCAATTTAATTTCCTCATCATATACTACCGAGTGCCTTCCATATAGTACTTTATAGTTCCCGCCAATTACGGAGAGCGGCTGCAGTATTCCGAAAATCCATTCCAATATTTCTCTCGAAGTCATGCTGCACAATAACAACAGGCTATATACAGTGCCTGGTTCCAACTGTGAAATATGGGCTAGAATCTCTAGTAATGATTGATTTGAAATTGTTACAGCTAGTAGAGGGAAGGTTTTGGAGGAAGCTAATGGGGCTTTCCCACCTGTGTGCCTATGGCAATAATCAGGCTGGAAGTAGGCATCCTCTTATTGAGGTCACTGGTGTTAAAGAAAAGAGCTCAACTGTATGTTAAAATGCTCAATTTTCCTTCCAATCTGCTCCTGATTAGCATGGGTGAAGACGAACGTAGGATCCAAGAGAAATCTTGCCTCAAAAAGAGCATGAACCTCTTTTCAATGATATAGGATGGACCCCCAAATGGGGGGATGACTATATTGACATGAAGTTATCCTTGGGGAAGTGTATGGATCTTTGGGACTGGCATGAACATTATGTACCTCTGGGTCGGTTGAAAGGTTATGTATTTATTATTAGTGTATTATATACGTTCAATCGAAGCCAAAGGTATTTAAATGTATCTCCTTCCCCCAGTCTTAGAAGATTTATTCTTCCATTAAGAATGCACCATTTACCAGTCCTGTCTGTAGTGGGTGTGGAGCGGTCAGTTACTAAAGAGGAACGTTTCTGCCGTATATGTTTTAATAGGACGTGTTTTGCTGTCTCAAACCTTTCTCTACCAGAATGCCCCAATATGCGAGAAACCTATGCAATCCATCTAGGTAGATTTGTTCACCAACTGGAGACGATCAAAGATCATACATTTTGGAGTCAGTGTATCAACAGCAGCGATCTTAGTCTGCTCATGTCCTTTTTCGTGATATGGACTTTAGTGGAAAAGCGCTGGAGTGTAATTCCCTTAACTCATAGGAGTGAATTATCGTGCGCTGATAAGAGCGGCTACTAGCTGTGATGCTGGAGAAATCAGGATACATAGTAATCTCCACCTTAGTTATTACATAACAAAGCTATAGCTAGGACTGTGCCATAGTGTATAGATGACGTATAGTTTACATTGATAGGCTGAAATCTGTGCTTAAGTCTGGGATTTGTAAGGGCTCTTTGGTCCCCGGACTATATGATCATATATATATTCCTAAATGAGCTGTTGTATTATGAGCTACTGTAGGACATTTTCTCTTGAGAGCAGGATAGAAGTACTGCTTGCAGAATTAATTGTGTACACTGCTGCTTACTGGATTATATGCTTACGATTCTTCACTTAGAATTAATTTGGAATTAACTGAACTTAATGGAATTTTGTAGACCAGTTATGGGTATATATTCTTCCATGGTTTTTTCCTGTGTGTTTTAAATTTGAATGCGTTTTAAGTATATATTATGTTTACTTCTTTAATGAAATAGTTGTTATTTTATCATGTGTAAAGTTTTCTTTGTAAAACTATATCACATTAAATAAAATAAAAAATATAAATAACAGTATTCTTTGTTGTTCACATATTACACTTCTACTGAACAGACTAATGTTCTTATTGGACCAAATTATTCTATTACGAGCACACTTTACAGCCACATCTCCAATTTTATCCATACATACTGGACCTGTCTCAATGTGCACATTGAACTTCAGCCTCACAGGTCACTATAGTCAGATTTTACTACATCCAAACACTTGGCCCGCTTTAATAAGGATGCATTCAGATATACACAATGTTTTGTGGCACTTTTAGGTCCCCTAAACCATGCACATTTCCCCGGTATAACCCCCTTTGTGCGGCCGGTTAACATTACTAGACTCCAATCCTTAGCATTATACTTCAGCTTTTCTATACAACAGACCGATTTAATGATAGAAGCCTCTGCCACAGTAGCATAGTCTTTACACCCAACATTTAAATCTCCACCCTTACCAATATCCTCCCATCTGAATTTTCCATGCTCCACTTCAACATAATGTTGTACATTTCTTCAAATATACTTCAGTGTGCTCTGAACCAGGCGGGTCATAGACATATATGGCCAAAACATTATATTGAGGAGCTCCCTTAAATGCAATCTCCACAGCCATGATATATGGCACTTTCTCAGAGATATTAATTTCTGTTAGAGACAAATAATTACCGCCTCAAACATTAATCCACTGGTTGGCCTCCCCTGAGGGCCTCTTGTTGTGTATTTCTTATATTAAGTGTTCCTATCTATATAGAAGGGGTTGGACAGCAAGCATTCATGTGTAATAAAAAAATCTAAACCTTCCAAATATTTTTGTGGCCTCTGTGATCGCACGTAAAATGTCTATGCACCCGCTTGTTCCAGACTAATATCTTTACCATTCATGGTCTATTAGAGGGTTTCATAGGCAAAAAGGCACATAACCATTCCCATTTATTTTGCTCAGAACCACATTTCCCAGAAACCCCAGTCACATGCCGTTCATTGTTCACCAACGTAACCCTTAGCATGTGTTTCAACCCATTGGTCTATTTATTTTTTTACCTTGTCCACCTGCATATCATATACCATTTTCAAGATGCTAGACATATGTAGCATAACTAATTCTACTGTTTTACTTGTGAAACAATATACCCTTGTCATTGTTTTTTCTTCATTTTCAAGGATATCTACATATTCAATATCAGTGGTGCTTAAAACAGGTAAAGATGGCATCAGACTGAATAGATACAATATATGTGCTCTATTTAATTATCTTCCCCCCTCAGAAATAAGTTACTGATGGTTAATTATGTTTGTGCTTCTGTTGCTCGAGGCCCCCCTCGGTTGCTTGTAACCATACAACAGATGACCTATCCAATGTACATGTGGCAGCTACCCCAAAGTTTTCCATTTTAGAGTTCTTCTCTGTTAATTCTACAGACATGTTAGCATTTGAAAGTTCAGACTTGTCCACTTCATTCTGCGGTTCAGCGGTTTCTAGGTTCGGCTCCTTTATAACTAGTGGTAGCGCATCTTTAATTTTGTATTTATTTATTTTTTATTTATGTGTAACAGTCAAAATATGACTTCTCACATACCAATGCAAACATATATGCAAGCGTGTATACATAAAAGGATTAAACAAATGAATGCAGCCATAAAATGTAAATTAAAAGAATCATACCCAAGTTCTAATCTCGAGGTTATGGTCTCTTTAAAAAACTAACACGAGTCAAACATTTTAATACTTCAATGGTCAGAAATGTTTCATGTACCAAAGATAACCGTTCCCAGAATTCTTCCATATTCAACCACCTAATGTTGGACATACCATCAAGACCCTCCCCCTGCTCATGCACTTGCAAGATTTCACAAGTTAGCAACAAGTTCAAGCGGATTCTCAAAAATTGACCAGACCAATAGGCATTTGGAAATGTATGTAAGTAGGAGGGTAGGACACCCCATGGCTTATCCAAGCTGGATAATGACGAATACAGGTGATGGCTTTGCCTCAAATGTATTGTGTTTATCCAATCTGCCCTTAACACACACTGGATTTTCTATCAGGGCTGTAGGATTGTTTAGCGTGTTTTGGGAGCACAGAGCACAGCACCACTGCACAGGATCAACGTATAGCATGTTTTTTGAAGTGCAGCGCCACTGCATGGGTTTGATGCATTGATATAATGTGGTACAGCAAGACATGTGTTATTGAGCATTTTTTTATGCAGCGCCACTGCATGGGTTTAATGCAATTGCTTCAAGCTATGTGTTGCCAGTGCAACATATGGATATGTAAATGAAGACAGGCTACACAGGTTAAAAACAAACCATTTTCTCATTTAAAAGCGCATTTTATTTTTCATATTCAAAATGCACACACATTTTTTTTTTCTTTTCATCTGAAATGCCTATGTTGCAAGAGACACATTTGAAGATTAATGAACTAATATAATTAACCGTACTAACATGATTCTAACTTCTTAATAATATAATGTGTTCTACACTGCAAAATGAGGCAGGCTGAAACTCATTTCAGACTGTGTGCAGATTTTTTTTTTCTTCTGGTTTTTCTGTGCTGCTTTGTCCATAGTATTTGCAGGAAGCAAGGATTCGAATAGCAGGAAATCAGTTTTGTTACAGTTGCTTACTGTAAAAGATTTCTATTGTGCGCAGAGGGTGGATAGGGCATGATAGAATTTCATTGGTTATGATCCTTTGGTAGGAGGTAACCAGAGTTTTCTTGTATAATCTCGGGGAAGAAGCTAGGGAGACGACATCTTGACACAGCTCGGAGAAGGACTGGGTTGATAGCTGGGGATGCCTGATTCCTAAAGCAGATTCAATACTGCTACAGAGGCTGGGATTTCCAGTCAACAAGTCCCAGTTTGAGTGACAGCAACTGCTTGTCCTTGCTGGGTGAACCCCTCCAGAAGGCGACCAGCCAAAGAAGTTAAATGCTGAACAAGCCTGGTAATTATCTCGCTGAAGTGTTGAAGCTGTGCGTATGTGTGCGAAAATATTCAGTCAGAGTAGGAGAGGAGATTCCTGTGTTTTAACCACATGTTAATGTTGCAAATTGAATTCTTGTTCCTCGCCACTCTCCCTTCATTGTGTTACAGATAATGTTGTTACCGTGAGTTTTCCATTTATTTCTGTAAAAAAAAGAGTAAGCCCGTGTTGAAATGCAAGTTTTCTAATACAAAAAAAACTATCTGAAAGCAGGCGGGAAGTGTGTTTCATTTTATCTTGTCCTTTGTGCATCTATCATTATAACACAGGTAATATGGGAAGATCTTTGCACAGTGCAATTGTCATTTTTAAAAGTTGCTAAAAGATAAGACATGGCAGTAGCTGTGTGCATGAATCCATTCAGTATATGAGTGTGTGTGTGTGTTTTCTGAATGGATCATAATAATAACAAGATGAAATAGCCGGCTGCCGAAGGTCTATGAGTCGGCAGGAAGAGAGGCCCTGGACATAGCTCACCAAACGTAAATAAGTTGGTGATAAATACCACATATAGCTTGCTGTCGTAGATAAGTCAGTGTGAACAGCCCATGGTGGCACTCCAATTGGAAATGTGGTGTTTCTGAAATGCAGGCCTGAGGTCTCTCTAGTGATCACACGAACAAACTAAACAAAAATAAGGGGTTCTGGATATTGTGGTCACATATATAAAACAAAGGATTTATGCTCTCCCATAAATACCACCAATAACGCATACCAACATAATGTATACCACTAAATGTATCAGTGTGCTGAAATAATGTATGTATAGTATAGTACTATATACCAAATCTAATCTGAATGCAAAGAGTGATTATTACTGAATTATTTTCATTTTGGCGGTAAGAAAATACTGCTAGGCCCCAGATCTATACAAAATACCCTACAGGTCCTTGATCGTACAAGAGCAATTTTCTGGGATAAATACAGCAATACTATTTAATTTGCTAAGTCTTTGATTTTTTCCTATCTATTAGGGCAGTTCTGTTATCCTCATACAAGGATTTCTGAAGAGGTTCATTATGTAGCTATATATATGTATTCAATGAAAAAACTTTGTTAAAGGGACATTATGGTTAAGTTGTGCTAGTAAAAATCTATGAAATTCAGTGAAAACATTTTGTTAAAGGGACGTTATTGTTCCAAGTAAAACCGAAAACCCCCTGAAATTTGCCAGTTATGGTAAACTAAACAACCATAACTCGCGCCACCACCGTACGCTGCTAAGATTAACATAACACTGATGACATCACATGTGCATTTACCTTTCATGAAAAGTCTGTACAAGGGATTCTTATTGTAATGTTAAAAAAAAGTGTCAAGGATCACTGGAATAAATATCATAAGGTACGTAGTGCATTAAGTAATGCACTAATCCAAATAGCATTGTATTATGAAGTTTTTTCCAATATACTAAGGTACACATGTAGTAACATAGGCATAGTGTGCAGCAGACATGATGGAGATGCAATATTAATAATCTTGCCATGTTAAATACTAAAATTATAAATGCTTTCTTATTAGTCTTGCATACTGTGAAACATTTAATAAGTACCTAATCAAACACACTTACTACATTATTGCATACTGTACACAAAACACAAACAGACGACAACACATACAAATAGAGTATATACAGGGAAAGTGAAGTAAACAAAAAAACAGCAGTATTATCCGACAATCTTCATAACCTAACTGATTATCTTCATGCACAGAAATGATTGCTCTGCTTCAAAGCTACTACTTCCCTATGTATAACTATCACATATTGTGACTAGACCCGAAGGAAAGTAGTGTAAGTGTGATGTGTACAAATATGAGCATATCCAGGGAAAGTCTTGTCTTGTGGCCAATGCTGGATTTGACTTTTATGGACTTCATTCATTCACGGTGAGTCACTCTTTCTCAACTCTCATGCTGGACTTCCTTTGCATCTTGTACTTATGGTGGCCCTGAATCATGCTGTTCCCATCTTCATCCTGTATCCTGGCTTGCAACATTATTTGTTACTACTGACTTCTGCAACTGTATTCGCTCTCCACTCTTGCTTCTCCACTCTTTTTGACTGCTTACTCTCTTTTCTGTCCTCCTTTCCCTTCTCCCTTTTCCTATCTCCTCCCCTTACTTTCTTCTATGCACTTACTCTATCAAAATTGTCCCTGGACCTAATATGATAGCAACCTCGTCTGTTTCCTCCACCCTCCCATTACTGTTTTTTTCCTCCCCACCACCCCTCCAGCACTATCTGAAATGTCGTCAGGCCTAGTATGATTGTCGCTTATTTTGTTCCTCCCCTCCCTTTCTGCACCCCTCTCCCTCAACTTTTGTTTTTCTCCGGCTCTACCAGAAATGTCGTCAGGCCTAGCACAGTAGTCGCCTGTCTGTTTCCATTTCCTTCCCACTCTCCCCCTGCCTTCCTTATCTATGTCTGAGCTCTTGCACTATCTGAAATGTCGTCAGGCTGAGTACGATAGTTAATTTCACATCCTTACTGTTCATGGATGGCCTGTAAGAATGTGGTTGTATTTTCCCTTGTTCCCTCCCTTGCCTTGAAGCGCTTTGAAACACATTGTGTATAGGCGCTATATAAATAAACAATCATATCATATCATATCATAAGTACAGTAATAAAAAAACAACAGAACTATAAGACAGTGTTGATAACCTTACTAATCATCTTCATCCATAGAAAGCATTGCTGTCTTCCAAGTCTGTGTTTTTCCCTTTGTATATGTTTCATATGCTTTGAGTGGGCCCTAAGTGAATTACTGTAAGAACATATTTGAAGTATAAGTCTACAAATATAGTACTTTGTTCTATAGTATAATTAATGTTTAGTTCCTGAGTTTCTGACTGTTACTGGCCTAGATATATCAGTAAAGGAAAAAAGAGTGAGCCAGACATGTGATGTAATCAGTGATGTCATCAATGACATTTGTGATGTCATCTTTGATGCCTGGGTGTTAGTCTTAGCAGTGCACGTTGGTGGCGCGAGTTATGGTTGCTTAGCTTACCATAACTGGCGAATTTCAAGGGTTTTTCGGTTTTACTTGGAACCATAACGTCCCTTTAACAAAGTTTTTTCATTGAATTTCATAGGTTTATATTAGTGTAACTTAACCATAACATCCCTTTAACAAAGTTTTTACATTGAATTTCATAGGTTTTTATGAGTCCAACTTAACCATAACGTCCCTTTAACAAAGTTTTTTCAGTGAATTTCATAGGTTTTTACCAGTGCATGCTATTTTCCTACAACTTACCCAATATAGCAATATTTGCGTCCAATTTCCAAAGTTTCACCTTAAAACTCTGCATTTGCCACCATCTGGAATAATGTTAACACTTCTATAAACTCCGTAGACGTCTACGAACATCTGACTTCATAGCGGACCTTTCGGACGGTGCCACATGACCATACGCTGGCGCGCGGCATGATGACGTGTCTGAGAACCCGTCCGCACTTCATGATAAGATCTCTGCTTGGCAGACAGTTCGGAACTGCATTTTCTACTGATCTAGGAACTTCCAACTTCAGAATTTCCCTTGCACAGCTCCAACACCTATTCCTACTCATTATCCATTAACAATCTAGTACACAGTACATACTTTTAGCAAAACTGCTATTTATCTTAAGATGGCAACAGATAATGCCATCTCTCCTCCCCAAGAGCCACCAGCACTGCTGTAATCAAGAAGCATGAGAAACAGTGCCCCCTAACTTAGAAATAACACTTGCGCAACATTTTCTCTTGTCCACCTACACCTCCATATTAGTGTTTGGTTGCTCTTCCCTCATTTCCCTCCCCAACTTTCGTTCTCAGCTCTCCTGCAAAAAACAAAACAAAATACATCCAAAAACAACAAACGAGATATTCCTTTAGGAACCACCTTTCACAGTTAAAAAATAGAACTAAAAAAGAAAAAATGTATAGACTCCATCTACTTTATATTTTGTGTTATGCTAATGGGAATATTGTGGCGTTAATCCTCTGTTCCAGGGACTGGAACGGTGGATACCGGCCCAGCAGCCCAAGTTATCAGCCCAAGCGAAGCGAGGGTGGATAACGAGGTCTCTGGACCATTATCCCCCCATTCCAGCCCCTGAAATGGGGGATGAAGGCCATTAGCACGATAGGTTCCCAAAGCGGGAACCCGGGGTGCTAAAAAATAGGATGTTTCTTCCAACACCGGGACGCCTGCTGTGTCCCGGTGTAGGAAGGAAAATTATTTTCCAGGATGGCCACCATGGAAAGGGAAGGTGAGGGTTCCATACAGGGCCCCTCTTCGCTTTCCATAACAGCCTGCAGAAGGCAAAAAGAGAACCATATGACCATATTACCACAAGCACATTTTTCTTCCCTTTCAAATCTATCCTAATTTCGAATAACTTTACCTCAAAGCCAGTCCCAGGTGGAAATGGCCACTTGAATCCTATGTTTTGTACCTTGTGGTCATGGCCAGTAGCCAGATTGTCCGGATCATGACCTTATTTCATGACACGGATAATCTGGCCACTGCCCATGGCCACAGGATACCC
Organism: Ambystoma mexicanum; assembly: GCF_040938575.1. Taxonomy (NCBI): domain Eukaryota; kingdom Metazoa; phylum Chordata; class Amphibia; order Caudata; family Ambystomatidae; genus Ambystoma; species Ambystoma mexicanum. The sequence goes on from NC_090939.1 coordinate 943,160,260, forward strand.
CTCAGCCACTAAAGGTATACTGCTATTTTTTGTAGCTACATTATGACATGTGTCAAATAATAAAACACTGGCACATTTGCAAAACCATGCTTGTAGGTCCTTGCCAATGCTCCTTACGGACGTTTGCTGGAAATCCACGCATGTTTTATTTTTCAAAAGTGTCAAATGTATGCACATACAATCATCATATAAGCTAGCCCCCGCTTGACAAAATCCATTCAGTCTTTACAAAAACATCTAAATCTAGATCTATAATCTTTTTGTAACCTTTGTGTAGATTTGTCAAATGGCACCACATTTATAAGCCTTTACAATATTTTGCAACCCCCACTCTAATTTTGCTCCCTCTCGACAGAATTCCACCAAACTTCGCAAAAACATGTATATCTTGATCTATTATCAGTTTGCTAAATGAAGTGTAGATTCGTCAAATGGCACCTCATTTATAAGCCTTTACATTATTTTGGGAACCCCCTCTAGTTTTGCCCCCTCTTCACAAAATCCTACCAAACTTCGGAAAAACATTAATATCTAAATGTATTATCAGTTTCCCAAATTAAGTGAGGATTCGTCAACTGGCACCTCACTTATAAGCCTTTACATTATTTTGGGACCCCCCTCTAATTCTGCCCCCTCATTACAGAATCCCACCAAACTTTGCATACTCACTCGGAATAAGCCCAGGAATATACATGCAGAATTGCATGTGGTTCTATTAAGTATTAAGTGGCGCCAAAGTTACAAGCCATCCAACAACTGCATTTCACCAACCCTGTAATGCCAAGGTGTTTGTGAACATTCACAGGACTGTTCGCGAACATCAGGACTGTTTGCGGACTTTCGCGGCAAAAATCACCCATTTTTTTGCTTCTTGCAGCCATATCCCATCCCATCCTCATCACCTCTCACCTCCCCAGAGATTATTTGATAAGTTTGACAAGTGGAATTCTGTGTTTTTTCATATGTTTTTACTGCGATGTCCGCGGACATCGACCGCTGTCAGCGAATCCAAGATGGCAGGCGTTTCTAAAAATCTGACGCACTTCACGCTCGTCATCATCCAATCAGCTAACACGTCGCATGTCCACGGACATGACACAAACCGATTAGCCAATCAGGACACTGTGCGCAGACCGAACAAGGAAGTGTGTCCGTGGACCGGACATAGATATCACACATTTTTTGTGACCTACTTTTTGGTCATTTTTTTAAAAACTACTGGATGGATTTTCACCAAATTTACAAAAGCACACTTTCGGGACCAAGCCACTGCTCCTGCCGCAAATTTGGTGAAAATCCGTCCAGCGGTTTGGGCTGTAGGCGTGAGCAAAGTTTTTTTCCCATTCAGTCTACGGAAAATAAAGACATTTTGGGAACCCCCCCTATAACTTTGCCCCCCCTGGACCAAACCTCACCAAACTTTGCAAAAGAATTCAGAGTGGGCCATATACTTTTTTTGCAAAGTTTGGTGAGCATTCGTCCAGGGAGAGCGAAGTTATAAGCCGCCCAAAAAGTGTTCTTCCTATGGGATTACCAATTTAACCATAACTTCACGGCCACTAGCATGGCCGTGTAATATATATGGGACATTTGTGGATATGTGTGTGTGTGTCTAAAAAGTATAAAATATAAATGTTTCTAATTTTGATCTTTTTCCAAGTGTTTTCTTTTTAAGCAGTCTGCAATGCTTGGATATGTGTGTGTGTGTCTGTCTGTCTGTTCGAAATGATCAGCATATTTCCCAACATGCTGCAAACCAGAAATTTGGAATGTGGGTAGGTTCCATGGTGTAGACAATGTGAAAAGGATAAAATATAAATATACATTTGTCAAACTTTTAGTAGGAATTACCGTGCGAAGCACCGGTACAACTGCTAGTCAGTCTTTAAATTTAGACCAACCTCAATTCCCTCAACAAAATTAGGCCTAACTCAAAACGGAGGCTCACCATAGGTAGGGAGAGGGGAAGATTTAAAGCCTTCTTCCATAGTCTATCCTATAGTCATACCCAGTCCAGCTCCCAGGCTTGTATCTCAACATCCATCCCATACAATAGATAGGGATGATTTTGGCTTTATAAAAATGAATTAGTGGTACAAAGTAAATCTTTTCATTTGACAAGTGAGTTGATCAGTCTTTCCCTCTAAATGGGCCTGCACAAACACAATATTTGGGTGCGATAACATTTTGAATCCCCAAATACATAATTTCCTTTGTTGGAACGATCTTCACATTATTAAGATACCACTTAAAACCAATACTCCTCTTTGCTGTTTTAGAGAAGCAAGTTATATTTGATTTAAGTGGATTAATCAGCATATCTTTTTCACAGGAGTATTCATTAAGAGCAATTGACAAATGCTGGAGGCCTATCGGGGTGTGATCGAGCAATACTATGTCGTTCGCATGGGCAATCCAGCTTACTGTTTGATTGCCAATTCTGGGACTAACAAAAGCATGTTTCTGCAAAGCCTCCTCCCAGTCTGTCAGAGGCAGGGCGCAAGGATGCACCCCTGCATCAAACCTCGTTCTGTACGGATTGGATTTGTCAGATTACCCTGTCCATCCAATCTGATCTGAACTTCGGTATTCTCTTGAATATGCACAATAATTGACAACAAACCTAAGCTCAGAACCCCCCTTTTAGGTTTTAACCAAAGACACTCTCTATTGATAGCATCAAAAGCTTTAGAGAGATCGATTAGCACCCCATATAGGAAAGCTGTTCTTAGTCCAGGTATTGTCCTGCATAAAATTAACCAAAAGGCCATTAATGGAAGGTCGACAAACCCTTTCAGAACTCTATTTCAAATTTGGTCAAAATGCCCCTGTCCCGCACCCACTGCTCTAGTTCTCGCAAAACAGCCACTGCAAATACCTTACTATCCGCATCAAGAAGGGCGATCGGGGGAGGCATAGCCAGCTAGCGAGCGATGAAGACGTGAGCCCAGGGAGCTCCTGCTGGCGCCAAACAGATCCTGAATGATATCCTGGGTTTTTTCGTGTGGAAAAGAGTCACATGTGGTCCGATTCGATTCCTGACCGCCTGGTCCCTCTGCCAGCCGAGTTTGGTAGAGACACTCGGCGGAATCCCTGAGAAAACACCCGCAGCGTTACAGACACAGAGGCGTCCGCCGGCAGGAAGATCCAAAATGGCCGGCGGCACCCGAAGACTGAAGGGAACCCTCCCCTGCTCTCAATAGCCCGCACTCTGAGCCCCGGCCGCTGTGCAGCAGATGAAAGCCGGAACACATAAACAGATCTTCTGCTCCGAGCTGGGGTGAGAGCACGCAGTGACGTGCCGCATGGTGCCCGGCCGGGAGTGCTGATCCCCTGACACGCTACGGTGCGACCCGCAGCCCCGGTGTCCTCCGGAGGTGGGCAACGAGTGACGGCCCCGCTGAGCTGTAGGAGTGCTGTGCCGCCCGCTGCGGGCTCAGCTGCTGGGAGCACTGTTCGGGAAGCTCCGAACTTCAATCCGGAACGCTGTACTGAAGAAGAGCTGCAGAAACGGCCCAGGACCGGGGTCGGGTGCGGCGGACGGTCTCGGCCTGCAGCCGCGGAAAGGAATCCGGGGGACCATCCACCTATTCGGCGGAGGGAGGCGAACGCAGCAGCCGACACCGGCAACAAGTAAGTCCGCCTCCAAGAAAGCCTGCAAGGGCACCACAGACACCGAAGTGAAATCTGAGGGGGAGCTGGATCCCTTCCTACGGGGGACACAGTGACACCTAACCAACAGCTGCACTAGGTGGGGGAACAGAGGACTAATGGGCGGCAAATGAGAACGGCCACCAGGTGGATGAAACTTCTTAAAACCTCCTGACATTAATAAATAGCGTACCCTGGACCGGGGGCCCACCCTACTACGCCCAGGGGTGAATCCACCGGGCGTACACCAGAGACCCTTCCCGTAGTGGATGTGTGGCACCTGCTAGGCGCAAACCTGGTCACACCGGTCTAACTCCCGAAACGCAGCAGGAAATAAACAACGCGAAAGACCCCTTCAGGACCTGCTGTTCTCGACCCGCAGTACTTACTGCTAAACGGGGGATCCACCCTACGCCTGTGGAACGTCCCACTAACTCTGAGAGTCCTACCTGAAGTAAGGGGATGACCAAGACGGGAATATTGGTACTGAAGACTAGAACAAGATTGAAATCAAGGGGTGAGGGAGAGCTCCGGTGCCCGAAACCACAGTTGCTACTGCACTTACCAGGCAGACTCGGGACTGGTTGATGAACGGCTGGCTACTCTGGTCCAACGCACCATTTACCAGCTCTGCAACCATAACAAGGAACACTCCTACAATAGCGAGACACAGAACCCACCCGGCCGGCACCATGGGTAAAGATAGGCAAAAGAAAACGTCCACACAGAGCAGCATGGATCAATACGCGGTTGCCACCACTCCAGCACCGATGGGCCAAACAACACGGCCGACCTCCCCCACAGGCAAGGATAATCTTTCACTAAGGGACGTGATGGCTGCTATTGCTAACTTGCGCTCCTCCATGGAGATCAAAATAGATAGCATTGCGGCAGACGTCTCCTTTTTACGCCACAATCTTCAAAAACTCACCTCTCGGACAGGAGAGGCGGAACATCGCATTTCTGAAGCAGAAGACAACATCAGAGGAGTTACCCAACAATTATCGCAAGCCATGACCCGCCTGAAAACCCTGGAAGCCAGAGTCGATGAGGAAGAGGGAAGATCTCGCCGCAAAAATGTGCGCATTCTTGGACTGCCAGAAGGAGAGTAGGGGCACAGCATGGAGCTATTCTTGGAACAGTGGCTTGCAGATATCTCTGGACCCCATTCCTTCTCCAAATTATTTTCGGTTGAGAGAGCCCATAGGATGCCCTCAGGTAGACCAATCCCGGGGGCGCCATCCCGTACAGTGATCACTAAACTGCTCAATTTCCAAGACAGGGATGCCCACCTCCAGATGTCAAGCTCAAAAGGGACAATTACCAACAATGGATCCCGAATCACATTCTTTCCTGACTACACCTGAGAGGTTCAACGGGCACGGCAATCCTTTGAACCACTTAAAAGACAGCTAGCCCTCATGAACGTTAAATACGGGCTGCTCTTTCCAGCACAGCTTAAAATCTACCATAAGTGATCCACAGTACACTTTACCGACCCGCAGGAGGCATGGAAATGGGCGGAAACCGACATCGAAGGCGACTGGAAAGCGAGACCGACGAGACACAGAGGGAGACCCCGGCCCGGACGGGACCGCCCCTCCGCCGTAAGAGATCCTGGAAGATTGGAACCAGAAGCCCCGGAACAGGAAGCGAAGCAGAATGAAAGATGAGCAGGCGATGATCCTACACCAAAGGAGCATCATGGATCACAGCGGCGCAACGACACGCTATTCCTTGAACTTGGCTCATTGCTGTGTGGCATGCTCCAACACGAGAAACTCGACCACACGACGCAGGAAATGGAGCAGACTGTTTCTTCTCTCCATTTGTTCCTAACAGTAGTTAAAGTGTGAGCTGGCCCCCTAAGGTTTGGAGGATCAGCGATGTTCGGGTGACAGGTACTTCAAGTTGGGGTGGAGTATAGGGAGGGGGGAGGAAGGGAATGTTTTAATGATATTTTGTTAGTTCGGGACTATAGCATGTTCAAACAACTACCCAATCACAACCCTGTGCATATTATACCCTACAGCACCATTTATCGTGACCCTACTCCTGCAAGACACAACAACGGGAGGCAGCTCTCCCGACTAAGACATCCTTCAAACTCTCCAACACAAGTTTTAGATGGCACAAGCACAAATCCAGTCGCCACCGGCTGACCGCCCCAGGTCCCTCAAACTGCTCACCTGGAATGTGAATGGAATGGGCTCTGGAATTAAGAGACGCCTGATTAGGCACCTGTTGAATAGACACTCTCCCGATGTGGCCCTGCCATCTGAGACACACCTGGCGGGAACACACTGCACCCTCTTCCAGAGAACCAACTACTGGGCTGCATTCCATGCAGGGTGCACAATGGGATCCAGGGGCACCCTTATCCTCATACACAAAAGACTCCCGTTCTCCCTACAGGTCGTAGAACAGGACCCTCAAGGTCGCTATGTATCCATCCTGGGATCGCTCTGGGGGGAGACACTGGCCATTGTGTTGATATATTCCCCACCTGGATTGGGCCAGGACTTACTGGATGACCTAACCACTCTTATGGGGAAACACCAGCCAGATTAGTGGATACTGGGGGGAGATTTTAACGATGTTATGTGCAATACCACAGATCGTACTCACCTTAGAGGGCGCAACCCAGATACCCCCACGCGACCGTCTTACTTTGTATCCGCTCTGGGCCTTCACGGTGTGTGGCGGGAACTACACCCCCGAAACAGGGGCTACTCGTTCCACTCGGGAGCCCATGGCTCCCTCTCCAGACTCGACTACCTCTTCCTCCCGAACACAGACCTGCATAGGGCAATATCAGCAGAGTTCCTCCCTCGTGGAATCTCTGACCACTCGCCCCTAATCATAGAAATGCGAATGCAAGGCACGACCCCTCCTAGAACATGGAGACTGAATAATTACCACCTCGGGTTCCCCGAATTGATTGACCGCCTCACGGAAGTGTCCGATTAATATTTTGATATAAATGAACCGGCAGTGGACAACCCAGTAATAGTATGGGAGGCTTACAAAACAGTGCTGCAAGGAAAAATAATCTCCTGGATAGCAAATAAAAAGAGAGAGAGACTCCAAAAAATAATAGAGGCAGAGGGGGAAATGATCCAGTCCGAAAATACGCACATTCTTGACCCTACCCCGCAGACCCAAAGGTCCCTTAAACTAGCCACAGAACGTCTTAGAAATACCATGCTGGGTAACGCCAAACAAGCCCACTGGGATTCCAGAGCGAGAATATACGAGCTGGGGGACAAAGCAGGCAAAATGCTGGCCTGGCTTGAAAGGAGGGATGAGGGACGACGCTATGTCTGGGAAATCGTTACTCCATGCAATGAAAGGTACGGGCCCCAGTTATCCACACCCCTCTCGCCTTATTGGCAATTGATTTTGAAAAGGCCTTCGACTCGGTCAGGTGGGACAGCCTTTGGGAAATCATGAGACGCATGGGGTTTGGCGACGGCTTCTTGGGATGGGTAAAACTACTCTATACGAACATCCAAGCAGAGGTCAAGTTGAATGGTTGGCCCTCCCGGTCCTTCCCTCTGGGAAAGGGCACGAGACAGGGTTACCCCCTCTCTCTCCTTCTCTTTGCCCTTGCAATTGAGCCTCTCGCTGTTTGGCTCTGCCAAAATGCAGCCTGGACAGGATTCAGCTGGCCTGAAGGGCATGAGGACCGAATTTCCTTGTACGCAGATGACCTCCTGATATATCTGGGGGACCCAGCCCGATCCTGCCCTATAGTGACACAAATGCTTATTCGTTTCGGTGAATTTAGCGGGCTTAAAATTAATTTGGGGAAATCCGTTCTCTTCCCGGTGAAAGGTGGTGCGCTGGTCAACCCCCAGGAATGCCCATACCGAATGGAACAACAAGGCTTTCGATATTTAGGGATCTGGGTGTCAACAGACCTCACTACCTATGCAACACACAATATTCAACCGGTACTTGACCGCTTTGTCACTGACGTCCACCACTGGAAGCTTCTCCCCCTTCACCCATGGGCAGAGCCGCACTCTTTAAGATGATGACTCTCTCAAGGTTTCTCTATGTCTTACAGAATGCCCCACTAAAGGTCCCAGACTCCGACTTTGATCGGGTCGAAACCCTCCTCCGGGAACTCATATGGGGTGGAGGCCAACCAAGGATAGCGCTAACCACGCTCCAAAGATCGATCTGGGAGGGCGGGATAGGGGTGCCCCGCCTCCAAACCTACTATTGGGCCTCACAACTTGCAGTGGTCAATGACCTGCTTCACGGAGACAGGGAACTCCCCCACATCAGGGCTGAAATTGCCGCTATGCATGACACTGACCCACTGCACATACTATACCAAACCCTCCCGAGACTCCCCCCATCAACGACCACGACTCACATTATTACTGTTTGGGAACAAGCACACGGATTCGTATGGGTGGAAAAATAAAATAACCACGGCACAACCCCTGTGGGGAAATAGCAATCTGTCCGAGATAAAGAAGCTTGTCCCATGGCCTCGATGGGTTGGAGCCAGGATTCTGAGAGTTGAAGATATTCTTGATGGAGGGGAACTAGCCTCGTTTGAAGCCATCCAGCAAATATTCCAACTCTCCGGTACCGAGCGATACCACTATGTACAACTGGCCCATGCCCTAAGAAACCATATACCTGTAAATGCCAGTATCCCAGACTACACACCAATAGAACTCAACATGCTACCAGCTTTCATCCCCACCAAATGCACCTCCATCCTATTTAACACTATTACATCCTTTGCCACACCTGAACTGACAAGACTAAAGGCTAAATGGGAGGTGGATGTGGGGGAGATAGACCCAGAAGACTGGATCCAAGCACTAATGCATCCAAGGGAGGTTGCCATCTCCTCTAGGCTTCGGCCGGTCCAATTAAAAATCTTGCATAGAGTCTATTACCCCAGAACTATATTATATAGGTGGAAGAGAGCCCCGAACCCGAACTGTCTCCGATGTGGAGAGGAAGAGGGGACCTTCTTTCATATTCTATGGGCATGCCCCCGAATCCACACCTTCTGGAACGAATGCTGTACTGAACTTAATAAGATCCTTACCTGTCATATACCACTGGACCCAAAGATTCTCATCCTAAATGGCAAAGGCTGCTCTTGAACACAGCAGCGGGGCTGATGAAGCATAACATAGCGCAAAAGTGAGGAGCCCCAGAGACCCCAACGATGGAGCAATGGGCAGCAGACATGCACATATATGCAATGATAGAGCACAGAATATACAATGCAAGAGGCTGCCCTGCAAAAGCGGACAAAATATGGGGGAGGTGGGAAGAGGAAGGACCCTAGATCCCACAAGACGCTGCAGGGATGATGCTGTTTAATCGCATTAAAGGCTTGGGGAAATGTTTTGGGTGATTGGTAACGAATTTGCTAATGTTGACCTTCCAAAAGCCATTCTAGTACCTACAATGTTGTTGTTGTTTTGATTGTGATGTAAAACAATAAAAATGCTTTATCAAAAAAAAAATATTTAAAAAATAAGAAGGGCGATCGGGCAGTAGTTGACAGGATCCACCCAACCTCTCTTCTTATATGTAGCGATAATTATTGCGGTGTTCGATGTTAAAGGGCACTGCCATTTTTTTAAACTAACGCTCCCAGCATCAACTGATCCTCTCTTTGAGTCATAAGGAAATGGTGGGCTCTGGGCCAGTTCTTCTAGCCTATCCTAAATTGTTTTTTTTCCATAGGTGAGTCCTGGTCCTACAAGAAGTTCAGAACATTTCAGAGAGAGCATGCCTGTTCTGATTGGCACCTCGTCTTGTTCTTTGTGCTGCTTGAAAGCCTAGTTATCAAACGAGCACCACCCCCTTTAAACCATGAGAGTCTATTACCTCCCTGATTCAACACCAATGCATTCTGTGATGTCAACACAATTTTCTCTGCACCTACGGAAAAGTTGGCAGTTAATATGGTGTGGTCACTATATAGGGTTTCTTTGATTTTAATAGATGTTCAACGTGTAAACATATCAAGGTAATCAATAATAGAACTGGAAATGCCATTTTACCAAGTGGCAGCTCTGTGTAAATCGGCTACAATGCTCCTGTTCTCCAGCAACAGATCCCAATCATCAGAATACGTCAACCATCTTACCCCATTTTCTCAGGCAACCGATTTTCTACGCAGGGATGAGGGAGAAAGCAAGCAATACGAATGTATATCAGCAGCCATCAACATAACTTGTGAACCCGGTACAGTCACAACATCCAACAGAACAGCAGAGAGGCTCACTGAACAGTCATCCAAGTTGGAATGAGCGGTGTTCCAGTAAAGATTGATCAACGTAAAACAATGCACAATATGATCTACTTGCAAGTGTATTCCTGCTGCTAGTATACCTAAACAATTGGATGAAACAACCACCAATTTCTTTATTAATGAATTTCGGGTAGCAATAACGAAGCCACCGATGGGTGGCCCTCATTGGCCATTGAAGCCATTTGTTATACTATAGAACACACGTCTATTTTAATTGAGGAGGTCATCCAAGTGTCCTGCACCATAACTAAATCAAAAGTACCAAATATGTAAGCCCTTGACATTTTATTAGTAAGACATCTGAACCCCTTCATATTCCACTTATCAATGACACATCCTGTGCAGTTAAAGTCCCAAATGAGCTTCTCTCAGCTTCTTCAGTACCTTGTTCAAACTTTCCGGAAGCATAGACCATACACCACTCTTAGAAACTTGCGGGAAAGGTGTGGGCTTGGAACCTCCTTCCCTTTTAGGTGTAACCGGGGCATCAACATTAACCATTTTAGGACGGCCATGTGGAAGGTCTTTCCACCACCCACCCACGGTATCCTTTCCTTCCTGAGCCCACCTTTTCTTATCCTTTGAGAAGGCTGATTGAGAAATTACATATCCCAATCTTTGAAATTGATCAGCCACTTCCAGCAGGGCATTTGCCCCTAATCTTGACTTGAGACCAACTTCAACTATGTGTGGACAGTCTTCATAGGGAAAGAGCACATAGTTTACATCATTCATAAAAAAGAGATGAGGTACTTGAATTTCCTGCAGCAATTCAAGAATTGTGCTTCTGTTTAAAACCATTTGTTTTGGGATGGGAACACTTGCCCCAATCATACCTCATTTATTGCAAGGATCTGGTGGCTTTTGCAACCTGATTTCAGGACCTTTATGGAACCTACTGGTACTCTCCGGGGCTGTGATGAGGAGTTACTAGGGAATTCACTGCAGGAGCAGGAATTTTCCTACCAATAGCAGCAGTGCATTGATCTGATTCTTGAGGCAATGCAAAATCTGTATTTTGCATTTGTGAGCACACAGTGTTCACCTATTTCTTTTCACAATTACATGTGTGATATTTTTTCCTCTATATAAAAAATAGGCCCCCACCGTTCAGAATTAGAATGTTTGCTATTAGGAGGAATGACACCACTAGTCCCGCCAGCTTGTGTTATAATATCCTCTGAGTTAGCAGGTGGGAGATTTAGTCCAGAGAATGGCCCCCTATTGTGAGGTATCATTAATTATGTCAGTACAGCCCCAACTTTCTCTTTGCTAGTCCACATTTTTCATCAGCACCTTTCCCAAGCTCTGTGCAATCGAATGTAATGTTGGGGCGTTATTACCACGAGACGCTGGGACTATTACAGGCATATCACCAACTTGCAAGCACACATCAGGACTCACTGACTGATCCCGGGCCTTGGACCACCATAGGTTTGTGTGCTCACGTTGCTTTTCCTTTGCTGACAACGTAAGCTACCACACAACTCTGTTGCAGTACTTTTCGCAGAGTCCACCTGACTGCTTCGGCCGATTCATGAGGCAGATGGACGTTTCTCAGGAACTTTCTTGCATTTTTCCTGGAATTATTCCTACCATTCTTGAATTTATTTTACTGCCTTTCTGGGAGCAGAGGACAAAGGAGCTTTATCAGAAACCTCCTGCACACCTTGCCCATTTCCTTCGGCTATATGTTCTTCCGTTCTTACTCCATGCTCCGTCCAACATTTTTATTTTCAAAACAACGAATAAGAACATAACACAGTGACAACTAAATATATACACAGCTAATCAATTGAAATCTGAACATACTAAACGATTGGATATCCAACTACCTCTAAATAAAGAAAATAAAGAAAAGAATAGAAGTATAGAAGGAAGGAAAGAGGAGAAAGAAGAAAAGAAAAGGAAAAGGAAGACAGTATTGAAACAAAGAACCAAAATATAACATTGTAAATGGTATTAAAAACAATCATGAACATATCACACAATATCTGCACAAAAGATTAATTAAGCATACAGCAATAGCAGTGGTCAAGGCCAGAGACATTCTTGTCCAAATAAAATTCCTGCTTCATCAATAAACCTCAAGGAAGCTTCTCCATATATCCCAAAACCTGTCAATTACTCCAGTGTTTGGCGCTATGCCCACAAGTGAGCCTGTCTGTACCTGCACCGAAATAAGAGATGAAGTGATTGGCACAGCTTCAGCACAAGCCTCGGGCAGTGCTACCACTTTGCATTGGCCCATTCAGCACTTTGTAGTTAGATCCGCCGGCCTTTTCCTTTGGGGTTATGACTGTAGTCCCTCTGTTTAGCCCTTTTTTTCTCTTTTCTCTTTCTCATTCAATACGACCTTCAACATAAAAAGAGCAAATCTTAATTTTGCTCAGCTGCAATGTGTTGGCTGATCATTTCACTTTTATATTTTCATACAAGCTCACAAATGAGCTGAGAACTAGCTGGATGGTGCCGTGAGCTTCACCCTCTCATCCATCTCACGTAGTGTAACATGTAAACCTTGGCCTGTCTCTGGCCCCTTAGATAAATGTTCCGTTAAGATAGAAGATATGGCTTCCAGATTCATTTGGAAGTCTTCATGGATTGCATTCAACCCGAATGGTGAAATGCAAGTTGGCACTCCGCCATCCTCAAATAGAGTGGCTGCTTCCAAGAGGCTCCCATTGTTTAAGAAATGCATCAATCCCAAGGATTCCCAACAATGCTGCAAATTACATCGGATATCCGTGCTACTGCCAGCAGCCGGAAAAAAGTCTTTCATATTTCTTTGGTGCGTAGATCTAGTTGGGCAAAGGAGGGTAGGCAGTGACTAAGCTCTTTGAGGCAGCACCCTGCTCCACCAGTCCAATTTATTTAAATTTATTTATTGAACATTTGTATATTGCCCATACATCAAAAAGTGTTGCCAGATGCCACAAAACAAGGAGAGGGGGACACCGGAGAAAATAAGAGTAAAGGTCCTACTAGGCCTTGTGACATTTGGATCGTGCAAGTGCAGTAACAGGGCGTTTTGGGAGAGGGAAGAGGGAGAAGTGCAGGGGGAGGGGGGCCAAGGGGCTGGGCAAGTGCTGAAGGGGGCCCAGGAGGGCAATTGCTGAGGGAAGAAGGGATGGGGCAGCCAGTGCGAAAGGGCGGGGTGGACCAGACTCAGTAGGCTAGTCGGGGTAGGGTGCCCGAGGTCAAGTGCTGGTAAAAGTGGTGGGGGGGACTGGTCGAAGGAGGGCCTGGCCCCAGTAAGGCTCATGAGGGATCCAGGCAACCAGACATAGAGGCAGGTGGAACTAGCAGAAGAGGGGGAAGGAAGAGGAGAAAAGGAAGGTCTTGAGAAGCTTCCGGAATGTAAGGAGATCCGACTCAAGACGTAGAGGGGCAGAGAGGCCGTTCCAGAAGGAGATTCCTGCCGAAGACAGAGATCTACCCCTCCCTCCCCAACTCTCTGCTTGGAGAAGCGTTCGACCTGCTGAGAGTTAGAGCTATAAGACTGAAGAACTCTAGAAGGGAGGTAGTTAGCGAGGGAGAGTTGGATGTAGTGAGGTCCCAGGCCACAGAAAGCCTTGTGGATGATGCAGAGGGTCTTGCATTTGATCCTTGCAACCACAGGGAGGCAGTGGAGAGATTTTAGGGCTGGAGAGATGCGGTCCCTGGGCTTGAGACCAAGGATAAATCTTGCAGTCCTATTCTGGATTAGTTGAAGAGGACGTAGGGAGGAAAGAGGCAGGTTAAGGAAGAGGCTGTTACAGTAGTCCGGCCTGGAGAGAAGCAAAGCTCTAGAAACATTGAGTTTCCGGGACAAGGTGAGGAAAGGTGAGATTTCTTGACAAGGTCAGCAATGTGAGGTGAGAAGGAGAGAGAGGAGTCGAAGATGACATCCAGGTTTATTGCCTCACACTAGGGTGAGGAGAGGGGGCCCAAGGAGGGCGGCCAGAGAGTACAAGGGAAGGAGGGGGCCGGAGTTCCAATGAGAAGGATCTCCGTTTTTCTGGCATTAGGGCACAGATTGTTAGCAGCACACCATGCCTGAATAGCAGTCAGACAGTCGGGAATCAGAGAGGAAGGAGAGGAGGCAGAGGAGGGAAGCTTAAAGGAGAGCTGTGTGTTGTCAGCATAGCAATGAAAATGAAGAGAGAAAGTGAAGATCAGGTGGGCGAGAGGGGCAAGGTAAATGTTGAAGAGCCATGGTGAGAGGGTAGAGCCCTGAGGGACCTGTAGGTGGAGAATGAGATAGGGGGGGAAAACGGGCCCAGTTGCACTTGGGAGGGCCCAGTCGAGAGGAAGGAGGTCAACCAATCCAGTGCCCAGTCCATGATGGCTAGGGATATCACGAAGCCGATTTATGAGGGTGGAATGATTGACCATGTCAAAGGTGGAGTACAGATCGAGGAAAATGTGAACGGAGGGAGAGTTGGAATCAAGTTTTGAGAGCAAGTCATCACGGGTGTTGAGGAGAGCAGTTTCCGTGCCTCTGGCTGCCCTTTGTGTTTTCACATGCTCATGATCGGTATTATTGCGTTGGTAATTTCCACGCAAATGCTCTGAGTGTCTCCTGCCACAACAGAAGTTGATAAAAACCATCTCATCAAGGGGCGGCATCAGCAGCATCAAAGGAGGCACATCTGACACAATCTGGGCCGTACCTCGTGGCTGCTCTGAGATTAAAGTTAACAGAGAGTTGGGAGGAGTGTCGACTAAAGTCAGCTGCGGCTGCAGCTGCAAATTGACTGTTTTGTCAGGAATTGAGCTGCTCCGTAAATCAGACATAGGGCCTCATTACGACCCTGGCGGAAATCGAAAAACGATGGCGGAAATGCAATACCGCCATCGAATAGCGCTCGGTGCGATTATGACCCGTCACCGCAAAGTACGATGCCATTAGCGACACCGTAGTGAACGCCAACGCTAACTGCACCAAGTACGCGCGCGCGCGCCATGCCAAACCGTAATTACCACCATGGCGCAACGGTACGCGAATTCTGACCCTAGCGGACATGCACCTAACGCCATCAAGCACGGCGGAAAGTACCATTCCGCCATGGTGAGAAGTACGGCATCGCGAACCAACCGTAAACGGCCCTACTGAGTGCCTGTACACCGCTCCCTGGCCACATTGTACAACTCCCCGTAGGTGCAATGAAGTCACACAATGCAACCAGTGAAATGTACTAGTCATCCATGCCTGCCAACGAACAAATGAATCTCAAGAGGGGCCAATGGGAGCTGCAGGGCACAGATGGCACGAATACAGAAGCCATACAAATGGACATGACCTCAGTCTCCCACCAAGAAATGCACGCAAACACAGGCACCTGTGACCAGCAATATTCCGATAATCACATCATTCCACAAATCCAACTGGCTGACCGGCATCTGTTACACAAAAGCTAATCCCCCGCCCCTGAGCATGACATCATCAAAACAGTCATATTGGCAGCCCTTATCCCTGACCTCACTGGGCTTCGTAGGCAAACACGCCCAGCACAGTACCACGCAACTATACTCCGAAGCTGGAACCCAATGCAGATCTCCTCAAAATACATCGCTCCCCAAATAGGAATATGCCACATCACTTGCAAAGAAGAACGCTACACGGTTCATATCAGAATAGAAATTTAATGCACAACAAATTCACCAAGCCCATACAGCCATTAGGCCATGAACTCCAAAACACATTTCACCATTGTGGGCTGCATCCGCAATAAATGACCAGCTACTTCTTGTGTGACGCCCTGTTCCTTCATGGTACACAGGGGCTACATTCTCGTACGAAAAGGCAACATGGAAGCGCCTAGAACCGCAGGGCCGTCCCAATAGGGAGGCACTAGTCCAGCTGAAAGGCCGAAATGTTGCTCCTAGCCACTAGTACTGCGTAAGGGCATGTGGCCCATTGGCGATCGTCCCATAAGATCGTAATGCTGCTCCACTGATTAACACGAAGCAGCAGGTGTCGGGAGTAAAATCCATCTGCAGGAGTGGCATACAGATGGCAGTGGCAAAAGGGGAGGAGATACCTGTCAACCAAATGAAATGAAAAAGAATAGTATGGCCATCAGAACTACATTTGAATTACTCACTTCAATGATCACACCAAATCCACAGCCATATGCATGCTAGCCCACTCCAAAGGATCATCACCACCCAAAAACCACTTGCGAATCATAACTATCTATATCGAGGTGAAAACACCATCACAAACGAGTGTACCTGTGCATGCGTCTGTTAAAACAGAATCCATCAGATGGGATTGGTAACGTGCATAGACACAAGTGTCTGAAGGCGCGTCGAGACAGGGAGGGCTCAACAAGGCCAGATAGACGATGGTCCCACTATGGCAGCCCTGCATCACATAGCGCAGGGGAGGCGGATAGATTCCAAGAAGCCCTGTACATGGCAAACTCTGTATCAAATCATCTGTCCATGCATCCATACATCATTCCCTCATCCCGTAATGAAAACGCCTGTTTCCATACTCACATAACATGTGAAATTTCCATTGAGTCTGTGCGTTATGCAGCCTGCAAAATCCACTGTGCCCCAGCCCGTAATTCCAGTGTTGTGAAGTAACATGTATTTGGGAACGTCCGGCCTCATCGCCCACTTCGCTATTGCGCATCCCAAACTATTCATATCAATCATTGCATCCTCGCCATGGCCCCTGTCCCAAGGACATTGAACAATAGAATGTTATATTTGCAGTCAGACCTGTGGGCATCTCCTAGCCGCTAGCTGAACACCGAAAGCGCCGCCCTTCGAATTCCTCATTTGCAACATCACGTCGAAAAGGCATCTGTGGCCGCTTGAAATCACAAATTAATCCATCTAGTGCGGCTGTGTGTGAAAATGGCAACTGCCTTCACTCACAAATGGGACACCCTGCCCGTCGGTGAACCTCGGTACAGTGTTGCATGAGGGTCCACCGTTACTCGAGTACTACGTTCCACTGACCCTTCACAAGTCTGTTCGCGACTGCAAAGACAGTATGTGAAACAATGGGACCATAGCCGAATGAAAATATCAATCAATGTTACACTGCCATCGGGTACAAATACATGATTGTAATAGCAAGATGCCATTCGTCGAATTGCAGCGTTGTGTGCGGGACGTGCTCGCCCAAAGGGGAGAGCAGCTTGCACAGGTGGAATGAATCACCACAGGTGGAGTCCATACAGCCTGAAAACACATAAATTGCACACCCAGTCTCCTCCCACAACCACACCCACTCCGAAATGCTACCGGCAGGACTAGCTATGTTGGCCCTGGGGGACCTGATAGCACTGCAAGTACTCCAACTTCAAGAAGAAGACGAACACCAACTACAACCGGCCGCACGGAGGAGACGCAGGAGGAGGAGGAGGGCAAGGCAGGGCCAGCAAGTGCCGCCAGCACAGCCACTACCACCACGCAGGCAGCCCGCAATCCCACGCCTCCGAGCACATCCGTTCAACCTCACTGATGAGCAGATCCACACCCTCTACCGTTTGGACCGGGACACCATAACCGCCATTGTGGACATGACACAGGCTGACCTTGTCAGCATGATAGATAGCCCAACCGCCATCCCACCCCTACTGAAGGTGGTGTCTGTACTCCACTTCCTGGCCACAGGCACCTACCAGCACACAGTCGGACAGTTGCATGGCATATCACAGCCACTGTTCTCACGGACACTATTGCAAGTGCTCGATGCCCTCCTGCAGCACGCAGACGACTACATCTCTCTACCACGCTCGGAGCAGGAAATTACCAACACAAAAGTGGGATTCCATGCACTTGCCGGCATACCGGGTTGCATTGGTGCCATCGACTGCACCCATGTGGAATTGGTCGTCCCACATGCCATGGAGGCCCGGTACCGCAACCGAAAACAATTTCATTCTCTGAATGTACAAATGGTGTGTGACTCCAACAGGATCATTACACATTGTTGTGCCCGATTCCCTGGATCAACCCATGATTCTATGGTCTTGAGGAACTCTACAATACCACGCTACATGGAGCGACACGCAGGGAACAGATCCTGGCTACTCGGTGAGTCTCATTTCATGCATGATGATGTGGGGTATATGATGCGGCAATGACCTGGCAGGAAGGGGGGGGTGCGTACGTAGCAATGGCATTCCACATAATTCGTTTATTGTCCACATACAGGTGATGCCGGGTATCCACTGAAGAGATGGCTCCTCACACCAGTCCGGAACCCACGGGACCAGCATGAGGAGGACTACAACCATGCCCACTCACGTACCCGTGTAGTCATAGAACAGGCATTCGGCCTACTGAAGACTCGTTTCCGCTGCCTCAGCAGGTCTGGCGGGGCACTCCTGTACCGCCATGTGAAGGTTGCAAAGATGGTGATGGCATGTGTCATGCTACACAACATGTGCGTACGTAGAAATGTGCCCATGCCCCCTGACGCAGAACTGCAAGCACCTGAAGATGGTCATGATGAGGGTGGGGATGTGGCAGCACCTCAAGGAGTCTGCGAGGCACAGGAGGGCCGTGACATTCGTCAGCATCTCATAGATGCATGCTTCTAGCACTCACGCCTGGTGGCTGATACATGGACACGGGACTCGTGGCACTGTGTGTGTCTGGAACATGCACAATATGGACTGTACGCCTATAATGGCCTCGTACACAAAGATCAATGTCCACACATCTCATTGGATGATCGTGCATTGTTTATGGCATATGTGATATCATGTTAAACACCCTATCGACCCGCCACCCAAGTGAGCCCAACACACCCCCTCCACCCTCCTACCTCCCCCCCGAACACCAGTGTCCAAAGATGCTCATTGTCAGTGGGCAGTCGCTATTGCAAGCCCCCTCTGCGGGTATCAGGGGCACCCCTGCCTGTGGATCGCAGGTTCCTCCCAGATCTACGTTGGGGGCTGCCCTGGACGGAACTTGCAACGGATGATGTCTCTGCCTGCTCACGTCCATGCATGTCCCTAAGGGTTTGTGAGAGCTCAGTGAGCACACGGCGCACTGCGGCAAGTTCGGCACATACGTCTTTGGACGTCGCATGCAGTTCCCCCCTCAGGCTCTCGGTGCTTCTCTCCATTTGTACTCTCAGGCTCTCGGTGCTACTCTCCATTTGTGCCCTTAGTGTCTCTGTACTTCTCTCCATTTCTGCCCTGAGTGTCTCAGTTGATGTTTCTATGTCTGCCTTAGTGCCCCCACATTCATCGGCATGGTCCTTGAGGAGCGTGGCCAGTTGCTGCTGTTGCACGATTAACTGGTCGAGGGACTGTTGCCTCTGCTGGGCCATGGCCATTTGCGGTGGTGTCACAGAGTGGCTGATCACCTCATGTTGCCTTGCCACAGGGCTTGTGGGGGATGGCCAGTCGTCGTCTTGTGGGTGCCCCTGCGTGGTATCCTCATGGTGTACGGGATGGAACAGACAGGGGGATTGGGACAGGTCATGGATGGATCTGACTTCGACATCCCCGTTTTCTGTGTCGGAGCATGCTGCCATTAATGCAGTGTCACCTATGGTGCTGCTGCCACCAGAAGCAGTGCCTACTGTGGCATCCATTGGGGGGACCTGTGGTGGTGGTGTTGTGGGCATGCTGGCTGCTGGGGTGCCTGTTGGAGTTCCCTCCTCTGTGCTGCCACTTGATTTGTGCTGCTTCCGTGTCTTGATGTGTGCAGCTGAGGTGGAGGGTCTTTGGCCGTTGGTCTTGGCCCTCTTTGCAGGTGTGCTGGTAGGGGTGTCCTGGAGCTCGTCGTTTGGATCGGACCCTGTGGTGGAGTAAAGGAGGGCGAGCGTTATTAATGGGTCTGTGGGAATTGGAATGGCAATGTATCACATGCATTGGGGTGGTACCTGAGGGTGATTTGGGTCGGGGCCTTGGAGGTGGTTTCATTTGTGTGTGGAGTGAGGGTGCAGTTGTTTGGCAGCCTGCAGTTAGGGTGTGCCTGCTGCACGTGTAGAGGGTGTTTTTAGGATTTTTAATTATTTATGTATTTGATGTGAGTTTTAAAGTGTGCTATCAGGCCTATGTATGTGGACGTTCTCCTGGACATGTGTTACTGTTGGACTATGTGGGCACGTGGTACTTCACATGATTGGACATTGTGGTTTTGGCATTGTTTTATTTGGGACACCTACCTGATTCTTCGGATGTCTGCACTCCTTTCTCCATCCCTCTGACTCCCTCTATGCTCTCCATTCCAATGGTGGAGGCACAGATTTCTTCCCAGGGGGTCAACTTGATGGGTGATTCCGATCCTCCCCCGGTGGCTGTGGCAATGTTGCGGTTGGCAGAAAGTATGCTACGGACGCGTATCCGCAGGTCGTCCCATCGCTTTCTGCATTGCTGTGGGTTGCGGGGTGCGGTCCCCACCGCACTTACCCGCTGTGCCACCAGGGCCCATATGGCCTTCTTGTTCGCAAGTGCCGTCCTGGTCATTTGCGTGGAGAAGACGGCGGCAGCATTCTCCTGGAGGGTCTCTGTGAGCACGGTGAGTTCCTCACGGGAGAAGTGGACCTGCCGCTTGCGGTCGCACGCTTTCTTCGCTACTTTTCCCATTTTTCTTGGTTTCACTAGGGTGGATGACGGGTTGGGATGTGTCTCAGGGTAGTATTTTTAATGGTTGTGTGGAATTTGTGGTTTTATAGGTGTACGGCGTGATGTTTCCCGTTCCGGGACCATGCTTTTACTTCCGTTTCCGTATATTTACGGTCACCGTACTTTCCGGTTGGCGCTCACTGCGGTGTCCGCTGAGATGGGTTGCGGTATTGCACCTAGGGCGCCGTAGGGCGGCGGTGTGGGCCGTTTCGGGGTCATTTCCGCCATCGCGGACTTTGCACTTCCGCCATGCCGTGGTGCTCGTGCCCGATGGGTCGGAATGAGCCGCACTTTGCTCCATCGTGCAATGGCGGAAACGCTATTTACGCTATGGCGGTCCGGTCGGTTGATTTCCGCCAGGGTCGTAATGAGGGCCATAGTCTTAATGCAAGAAAAACGGCCCGTTGAAACAGCCGTTTGAAATATGACTACCACGGTGAACAGTCAGTTGTCCAGAGAATTTAGGTTTTGAGATTATTACAGCCGTGTGCTGCGTGGCAAGACACGGTAGCAGCGTAAATCAGTAGCTTAATCAGATAAGCAGCGCCCAGTCACGAAAACAAACTCACTTGATGTAATAAAGATATTCGTCTCTTTAGCCGCCTTTACACGGCTGTTACGCAACCGCCAATTGACTGCTGCAATCCAATTCAGCCAGAAAGTAGCGTATCTTTAATTTCCCAGCAGCTTGTTAGAACCCAGTGAGCCCGCAGATCTTCTCTGTGATGTTTAGGGGCCGCCGTGATGCGTGCGGGCCCGTGTTCATGAGCGGGCCTTGAGCGGGCCGGCCCTGGTGCGCAGCGCGTCGCGGTGCGCAGGAACACAAAAGATGCAACCACTCTGTTGGGTGCATAAACCCGGACTGGCGTTCTGATGCCAGTTCCGGTGATGCCTTTATTTCCTGTGTGTCACGTGACCCGGAACTAACGGGGCACATGACACCACATTCCTCCCCAACTTGGAGGTGTTTACACTATTATTAACAACAAGCGTTTATAACAGGTACCGTGCATTCAAACTGTCTCTGAGTTCATCTTGGCTGGGTTTTCTGTAGGTAAACTCCGTCTACCAAGTATCCTTGGAGCCGGGATGATGGTCTGGGCTTCTCTCTCAGGAGGTATCGAGTGTTTCCTCTCTCCGGCATGTCCGCCCTTGGGAGTTCGGGTTCAGTCCTATCTTCTTGCCGGTGTGGTGTCTCGGGATCTCCTGGCGTGGTATAGGCTCTGGGTGACATTTGGTCTCGTGGCGTGCAAGGTGCTACTGTCTCTTCTCTCGGGGACGCTGGGTGCTCTTCCCATAGTTCGGGTGGTACTTTCCTGAAGTGTGACACGTTTCTTGTCACTGTTTCGCTTCCTCGGGTGGCGGTAACCATGCTGTGGTTTGTCGCGCTGACTGTCCATGGTTGGAGCTCAAAGTTGAGGGACATCTTCTTGGGCGTTGCTCGATTCTTGAAGATGACAGTATCACCTGGTGTTAGCTCTCGGTGGCTGGCTCGCCTAGTAATGCTTTCTTGTTCGTTTTGCCTAAGTCGCATGGCGTCTATAGCCGGGATGTCAGGTTCAGGGGCTACCCACTGAGGGTGTATGGGGAGCTCTGCCTGTATGGGTACCCCGAGCATGAGGGCAGCAGGGCTGATACCTGTGGAGGAGTGTGGGGTTTGTCTGTGGGTTCTCAGGAATCGATATACCGCCTTCAGCCATGGATGTCCTCGTTCTTTGGCGATGCAAATGACTTTATTGAGTGAACCCATGAACCTTTCTGCATCGCTGTTCGCTTGGGGCCATCTTGGGGTGATTCGCTTGTGTTTAACATTTATGTCTTTAAAGAATTCGCGTAGCTCTTGGCTGGTGAATGATGGACCGTTGTCGCTCTTTACTTTTCTCGGGATTCCATGTGTTGCGAAGATCTTTTCTAGCGTGAGGATTGTGGTCTCTGCGTTAGTGGACGCCACGTGTTCGATCTCAGGATACCTGCTGAACTCATCAATCACCACGAGTAGGTATCCTTCGCCGGCAATTGTACAGTGGTCCATGCTGACTGCATCCCACCGCTTGCTGCTTCTTGGAGCACTGCTGATAGGTTCTGGGTTCTCTGGTCTTCTGGAAGCTTGACAGGCCGTGCAGGATTCCACTACCCGTTGTTGTATGTTGGGCATCCACATTCTGGATTTTAGGTACGCCGTTGTTTTAACAATACCCTGATGTCCGCTGTGAGCTAGTCAGAGGGCTCTCTCCTCCAGTGATGCAGGCAGTATGATTCGGTGTCCTTTGAGGAGTACCCCTTCGGGGGCAACAGAGAGCTCATGTGGGATCCCGAATAGTGCTCGGAGTTTGGCTTGAGCTGGCGTGGTGCGTTGGGCTATGGACGTGAGGTAGTTCTTCCAATTTCCTGACTGGATAGCAGTGGTGGTATGTTGCAGGATGGTATCCGCTTCCGTCTCACGTGCTACCTCTTGTAGGGTCAGGGCCCATGGTCGGGCGCAGGCGACCACATGACATACATGTTCGTCAGTTTCCTTCGCATGGCGTTGTTCACCCTCAGTGGCAGGCCTCGGGTGACGGGACAGGTAATCGGCTGGGTTGTCTGTCCCTGGGCGATAATCAACCTCTATATTGTAGGGCTGCAGCTGCAGCATCCATTTCTCAATCTGTGCTGGCGGGTGAGGAGCAGATCCTCGGAATATCGGGATCAGGGGCTTGTGATCCGAAAATACTTTTGCCTTCTTGCCTAGCAGGTATACTTTGAAGTGACGGCATCCCCATAGGATAGCGAGGGCTTCTTTCTCTATGTGGGCATAGTTCTGCTGAGGTTTGGTGAGTGCCCGACTGGCGAATGCGATGGGGAACACGTTGCCTTCATTGTCCGTTTGGGTTAGTACCACCCCAAGGCCAACCGGGCTGGCATCGACAAGGAGTTCGGTGTGCCTTTCTATGTTGAAGAATGCCATGGTCGTGGAGGCTGACAGTGTGTCCTTAATTTGTTGAAATGCATGTTGGTGGGTCGATGTCCATTCCCACTTCTGGTCCTTCTTCGTCAGTTCTCGGAGTGGGCTTGCGATACTGGCGAGGTCAGGAATGAACCGCGCACAGTACGCCGCCATCCCCATGAAACTCCTTACCTCAGTGGCAGATTGAGGTGCCTTGGCGTTCTTTATGTCATTCACCTTGGAGGGGTCAGGTGCTATGCCCTTTGCATTGAAAATGTATCCAAAGAAACATAGTTCCTCCTTTGCGAACTCACATTTTTCTGCGTTGAGCGTCAGGCCCGCTTCTTCCAATCTGCCCAGGACTGCTGCCAGACGTTTGTGGTGTTCTTTCTCATTTGTCGCGTATACAAGGATATCGTCACTGATGTTCGTGGTGCCCTCTAGGCCAGTGAGGACCCTGCGGATTTGGTGTTGGAATACCTCCGCGGCTGACGATATCCCGAAATTGAGCCGTTTATACCTCCTTAGACCAAGGTGAGAGGAGAATGTGGTGATATATCTCGACTCCTTGGCTAGTCTGAGCTGGTGATAGCCGGATCGAAGGTCAAGTTTGCTGAATATTGTTGCTCCGGTGAGGTCCACAATGAGCTCATCTATCGTTGGAGTTATGTGGCGTTCTCTTCCGATGGCTGCATTGGGAAGCCTCATGTCGATACAGATTCTTACTGCGTTGGGTTGCTTGGGTTTTTGGGCAACTACCATGGGTGATACCCACGGGGTTGGGCCTGACGTTTTTTCTATTATTCCCGCTTCTTTGAGCTTGGCCAGTTCCTTCTCCACTGCTTCTCTCAAGTGGAACGGTATCCGTCAGTGACGTACGGCTTTCGGCTCGATAGTAGGGTCTATGTGGAGCTTGATGGTTCGGCCTTTTAAACATCTGATGCCTTGGAATAGTTTTTTGTACTGCTCTAGTAAGTCATCGAGTTTGTTGTGTTGGAGGTCGAAAGCAAATTGAATTAGTTTTAGCTTTTCCGCTGTCTTGCAGCTTAGCAATGTCTCACAGCCAGCATCCACGACATAGATGCGCGTCCGGCAATTAGTGTTCTTGTGGGCGAAGTCTGATTTGAAGGACCCTTGCACGGGTAGGGGTTTCTTGCATCCGTAGGCATATAAACAGACCTTCTTCTTGTGAAGTGTGGGCTTCGGACAAAGCTTGCTGAATGCCGTCGTCGGCATTACGTTCACCGTTGCGCCATTGTCAATAACTACCTTTAGTGGTTCTCCGTTGGAGATAACTGTGCACAACGGCCTCTTCCTTTGTCTTGACCGATGCGGTTCAACAGCCGATAAGAGGTGCACTCGGTGTATCCGCTTGTTCCCTTTCTTCCATCTATCTTTATCCCTCCTATCGGGGGACTCGCTGTCATCGCTGTCGTCGCTATCACTCGTGTCCGGGGATCTTTGGGAATGATCAACGGCTCTGGCTTTCCCTTTCCGGTCATGTTGATACGAAGACTCTCTTGGTGCAAACTTCTTCCGGCGTTCTTGTGCCGGTCGCGGGCTAGTTTCCTTTTCGTTTCGGTTAGGCGGGTTTAGACAGACTGCAGCATAATGATTGAGACGGTTACATTTTCTGCAAGTAGACCCCCATGCAGGGCAAGACTCTCCTCTGTGCCATGGGCCCCCGCACCATTTGCAGGATTTGTCCCTCCCTTGTGGCGTGTAGATTTTCTGCCCCTGTTTCATACGAGTGTTCTGGTGTTTGGATATGGCTGCAATGTCTACTGTCGGTTTGGGGCTGTCAAGCGGGAGTCTTTGGATCGCTGCCTCGATCACCGCTACCTGGTCTTCCGTCTGCTCACGAAGGCGCGCCATTTCTAGGATGCGAGATAGGCGTATGTTCTTTTCCGAGAGTATAGCTCTTCTCAGCTTTTCTGAGGATATACCGTTGATTATTTGGAGGCGGATGGCAAACTCTTCGTCCGGGAACTCACAGCCTACTGCCATTTCGCGTAGGCGAGCATGAAATTTGTCTACAGTTTCTTTCTCACGCTGTCTGGCCATGCAGAAATGAAAACGTTCATAGTCCGGGTTGAGATCTGGCTTGAACATGTTTGTGAGTACAGCTTTTGCCGCATCGTAGTTGTCGTCTCCGCGGTTTGGGGTGGCGTTAAACAGGCGCAGGACGGCAGCCCCGATGTTGAGCAAAAGAAAAGTGTGCTTCTTTTTCGCTATTGTGATGTCCCTGGCATCAAGATGCATTTCGAACTGTTGCAGCCAGATTTCCCATCGAATAGCTGCCCCCGTGGTTAATGGGTCAAACGGAGGCATGAGTGTGGTCAATGCCGGGTCAGGGTGGTCTGTGGTGAGGCTCCATCTGGATGACGAGCTGGTGCTGGCCCTTGCGGGGCTAGTTTCAGAGCTGGACATGTTGTGAGGGCGTTTCCGGGTGAGGGGGGCACGTGCAGACGGGGTGCCAAGTACACTCACCGTTGTTCAGAAAGCTGGTGCCTGGATAGTGGTATGTGGCTTCTTGCCCTCTGTGTTGCCACGGGTCGTCCAGGAGCCTTGTATGTCGTGCGGGAGGGCCTGCAGGTGTCTCCTGCCTTGGTTACTCACTGGGATGATGTTTCCAGGGAAAACACGAAAATGTTCGAGTCCGTGATCACTGTTTTCCCCTTATTTATCATGTTCAGAGATGGTCTTGGAACGTTGGGGGATAAGGAAGGAAACCTCGTTGGTGCGCGTATGAAATACGCGGCCTCATGGGGTGTTTGTATTGTCCTGGAACATTGGGGAAACGAGGAGCGAGGCTTTGTTGGTGCGCGTGCCCCCTGCGCAGCTTCCCGGCGCGTCTGTGTGCAGGATGCCGTAGCTGTGGCTTCCACGTGTGCGGCCGATGCAATGCGTATAACTGCGTACTGCTCCGCGGAGTCAGCGGTCTCCGCGTGTGCGTGAGAACGCGGTTCCACGTGGCATCGTCCGCAGGCTCGTCGACAGTGTGATGTTTAGGGGCCGCCGTGATGCGTGCGGGCCCGTGTTCATGAGCGGGCCGGCCCTGGTGCGCAGCGCGTCGCGGTGTGCAGGAACACAAAAGACGCGACCACTCTGTTGGGTGCATAAACCCGGACTGGCGTTCTGACGCCAGTTCCGGTGATGCCTTTATTTCCTGTGTGTCACGTGACCCGGAACTAACGGGGCACGTGACACCACATTCTCCATCTCCTGTTCACCCTCTTCCTTTCCTTTCTCCTCTGGCTCTCGGTGGTAACATCATCCTCGCGCTCGCTCTTACCCACGGCTGCTTTGGCCTTTTTTCTTCCCAGATGTCGCTTTCAATATGTCAACCCTTTTCAACCACTGATTCGCCTTACATTCCAGCAATATTGGCCGTTACTATTATTGTGCTGTTACACTGCTCACCATCCATCTTCCTGTCCAAAAACAATCCTGTTTTCCTGCCAATCCTCCAACATACACCGGGAGTTGATTACATCTCCTCCTTCCATTTCTTTATTTGGAGGAGCAACCACAAGACAATTGCAGCCTGTGGCAGCCATTTGCTGTTTAGTGAGAGGATGTGGCATCGTCCCATGGCCGCGCAGCTCTTCATTAATCCTGCCACATCATTTTAACAGCACTTTAAGGGCAAACTGCGTGGTAGATGCATTATCTAGGGTTGTGCATTCAGAAATACCACTACATTGTGCATAATGGGGGTCTCAGCATACATTACCGGAGATGCAGATAATATTTGGAACTGTCCACACAAGCAGCGGAGGGACTTACCGGATTCCTCCTGATAGGTGTTTCTTCAGGATGTGTAAGGACTGTCCGGTCCTAGCCCAGCCACAGTCCTGACTCCGCGCTATATCATTCTGTAATGAGGAACATGCATTCAGGAGGGAATCACTGCCCACAAAGGACCTTCTTGCAGAATTTGTTTCATGCTGCACTGCCTGACTTTGCACACCTAGGTTTCTTCTGGGGCAAAATATCCCATGATTTTGTGTTTGGACCCACAGCCTCATAAGGGTCAGCCCCTGTTTGGGACAAGACTCCTCTTTGTCAATGTTAGCCCAACCCGACAGATCATACCCCAAGCAAGTTGAGGTACAACCTTTTGTTGGTATTCTCCTGGTGCCCAGATTGCAGCTTACTTTCCATTTTGTTTCTGGGTTACCTGGCATGTTGTAGTGCACCTGCTGGGTCTAGAGACCCAAGCTACTCCTCACTGATGAGGCTAACAAGGCTGAAACATGCCTGGGGATGCTTGTGGTCTCGTGCAGAAGAGATGTGACCTAGCAGTTCGGGCTGGACTGCCCCTTATGCGGTGGGGGTGGGGGGGGGGGGGTGAAACCTGATTTTCATATGGTCTTTCCCCTTCTGCAATTGCTTGGCAGGCAAAGAACGATGGTCTGGAGGGTGGCCCAGAGCAAAGCCAGAGGTTAAGATTCATTCCAAACCTTCCAGCCATCACCTCTTTGTTTTTGCTTTGTGCACCAGTCACACTTCATGGGATAACAAGTTATTATACAGTACTAAGTAACTACTCTGCACACTCACCATCGGGCATCCCCTCTCTCCTGCTACTATCGCCTAATCGCCAAACTGCCACACTGCAAACGCACTCCACAGTAATATGTCCATTCCAACCTTCACATGCCATATCCCTGTACGCAGTCTATCCCACGCTGAAGTGTTGTCATCACATGTAGGATGTTGCTACTGCATTGGACATAAGAATCGAACACTGATCCCGAGTATTTAGCTTTACAATTCCAATGAGCAGGTTCCTTGTACTAATGGAGCATGCCATTTTCCTGTGCCCTGGCATTCAGAGGCGCTGGTCTGACGAGCATGCTGTCAGTTTTCCTGTAAAAAGTCGCTTTTCCCTTCATGAGCTCTGGGCTTTTGCAGCGAACTTGATGAACGTTGGTCACCATGGTTCCACGCTGCTGCAAGCACCTGCTGCAGACTCTTAGGTGTACTGCGACACTCCAGCAACCATTCCAACTGTCGCCACAAAAGGTAGCACTGCCAGAAGCGTCACTAGCGGGGGCACTGCTTCATTCTTCTGGGAGGTTGCACATTCGTTTTTGTTATGTCCAATCAATACAAACAGGAGAGTATGTGTGTCTACACAATAACCTAATTTACCTACAAACACATTGACACCGGTCCCGTGCATCGCTGTTCGTTTTTATTTTATTTTGGCTCCCTACTCCCTAGATTGTACATTTGCTTGGCCCAACATGGATAACTCATTAATATTTATTTATTTATTCACATCTATAAAGCACGCACCAGCCCGGAGGCATCGTGGCATGTTTAGGACGCTGCCTCACCGGCAGATGTCTCTTCCAAATTGCTGCCCAACTGCAGCCATGCCAGTCAGTAAGTGAACGCCAGACTCGATGCTATCAAAGGTCTCACCCGCGGGCGAGGTCTGTATATGCTGGCTTCTTTCACGTGTTCCCAACACTCTACTGGCGTGACTGGAGATTTGCAGAGCAGTTTCTCATGGCACTCCGCTTGGCAGCCAGCAATGCCCTCGGTTAAGGATTTTGTAACATATGTCAGAGGGCTATGCTCACGTACACTTTCACTACCGGGCTCCTCCAAACTTGAACTGGAGTAGAATGTCTTCGCTAATAAGAACATCCTTTTTTGGTAAATAAATGAAAAATCGATGTGTTAAAGTTATCACACAACAAACGAATCGCCATGGTAACCAAGGACAGTTGGCCACAAAAAGAGCAAAGCAGGTTGATGGGCCCATTCTGAGCAGTGGGGAAAGGCTATAGTCTCCCCTCCTCTTTCCAGCATAGCCATTCTGAGATGGGTGGCAGGACTCGATGGGAGCTTTCGCAATCTGTCATTGTGGGGGCAGAGGGTGCACTAGTGTCATTGTGAGCATTCCTAAACATCCGACACTTTAATGATTTATAAAAGTGCATTGGAGTCTTCCATAAATGAGAAAAGTGCTGCTTCTATCGAGGAGATGCCTAGCTAATAAACGCGTGCAGCAGATGTTAACGACACCCATAGGTGCTGTGTTTTAACTCTCCATGCAAAAAGTAGAGCATCTATCAGGAGAATGCCCTCAGTCTGCCTGGCATTGGTCACTAGGGCCATAAATTCGGCACTTGCAAGGGGACGCTTTGAAGACAGGACACAACATTCTTTCTTTCACAGAATATGGTGCTTTTCGGAAAAGTGTTTTTCCACCACGGAACAGTGCTTTTCTAACTTTACACGGACCTCAGAATTGGGCCCAAAGTTGTGTGTTATTTGCCAAGATCAACACAATTTGAAAACACACGGTTACTCCATATTCTTGCTAAATCAAACTCAAAAGCAAACATCCACACCTACAAAACAAACTGTTGCGCAAAACTGCCCTCATCTAAATGCCACGTTAGGTTGATTGGGGGTGGGGTGGGGGAGGCATGTGACCAAATGAATGGGAATTAATAAAAGTCTCTGTGCAATGAACACGTTGTACAGAACCTGAGAACAGCAAATATGTATGTGTGTGTGTGTGTGTGTCTAATGTGACACAAAGTCTCATCTGGCAGAATGCATGACAGGAGGGCGCAATGCTCAAATACTGTGTACTTACTGGTCTGAATATGTTCATGCAAACAGATGCATGATGGGTGAGATGGGGTAGCTCAATACATTGGACTACCCCATCTAATTGGTAATATTTTGAAGGAGTGTACAGGCCCCTGTACTCGGGCCAAAGTGCAGGTTTTCATTGACACTATAGGACCACTATATATCCTAAACCAATAGCTCCCTCTAGTGGTGACAAGAGGCGAAGCTATGCAAATTAGACCACCATATCCTAAGGCAGTGATCCCCAACGTGTAGCTCGGGAGCAAAGCGTTGCTCGCAGCACCCTAAAATGTTACTGGCCGGGAAGGATGAGCTGCAGCTGTGATGCAAGCAGAATGGCACTGTAGGATGAACCAGGAAAGCGAGGGAAAGCTAGCAGAGAGATGGCATATTATCTGTTGTGGAGGCATCATCACGGTAGGCTGAAGGGCATGGGTTGAGTGGTCAGGAAGCTCATGATGTAAATGTTGAGGTTGTAGGTAAGAGCCGCCGCATTAAGATCTAACTATTAAAATAAGAAGCCATAACCACCTTCTGCACCCACAATGTCTCGGACGTATGGGTGTGCAATGTGCATTGACCCAATGAGGTGGGCGCTCAGGAGAACTTGGGTGCAAAACCTTAGGCTAACCTTGCCAGCACAGAGATAAACAATGCTACTGCTGCTGTAATCATCACTAAAACCATCCATTAGACCAGCATTTACTAGGCCAGCCAACCTTGGAATCTTCTCCACAATCACATCATCACTTGGAGCCGGAGCACTGGCTGGAGAAGGTATTTAATTTGTCCAGGAAGCACCGCAACCAACTGGGCCTCTCCTTTCCATACCAGGTTAGGGTGAAATAGGAATGCCTGGCAGGTGCATAATGGGCCAATGAGTGAAAATTACACAAGTTCCAAATTGGCATTTGCGTACATGCAAGATTGGTGCTTCTAGCCAACATTCAAATCATTTAATAGAAAGCCTCTATTCTCCAATGAAATGGCCTGATGGGTGTATGATTATACAGCCAGTGTTCACTTTGCAAAGGCATCTTGGTGCTATAAAAATAAACCTTAAACCAGATGCATGTTCCAAGCTAATTGCTGTGGAAATAGATGTGTTTTGATATTAATACAAAACTCTGGTTTGGATATGGCATGGCATATGTGAGTGGTTACATGCTTCCACAGTTTGGCTGTTTGTACTGAAATGTTGCGGCCACCCCATTTTCTACGATTTTGGCCGTTGGTACTTTCAGCAAACCTGCTACTGAATTAAGTGCTCTGTTTGGGATCTGGATGGGCAACATAAGTAGCCCACATGTCCTTGTTTGGGCCCTGGTGAGTAATTGTCTTTTACTGTTCCTACAAACAGTGAAAATGTGTATCAGTGATCAATAGGTGGCATTCATGGCCAATTTTCTATCCTTGAATCATTTGCATATGCCTCATTTATACAGGCAAGGTTTGCATTTGATGCAAATACGCATATTTATGAAAAATGTTTCCTATTCATTTCCAATGACAGCACCTCACTGGGTTTTGGGGCGACGCCCCTCGCTTGACTGGCAAGTAGCACAGCCCACCAGTGTGCTTTATTTGCACCAGCGACTGTGCAACCTGTCACTGTACCAGGGTGTTTCCCTGCCACAAATTATATTTTGTTTGTAATGCAGAGCCAGACGTAGCTCACATTAATGAGAGGCCGGTGGGGCATTAGAAGTCTGGCCCTGCTGCCTCTCATTATTTAACTAACATCAAACACACGCTGACTGACAAATTAACTTCTTGTCAATAATTTCTAATTAAAATGCCAATACATTTCTGCAAGTATCAAAGGTAGATCTACCAACCCACTCTGTATAGCAGTATTTGAATGCACCACTATGTGACCAAAATGACTAGCCTAAGATGATTACTTGGACAATCACACTCAATCCCCAGTAAAATACACTTTAAATACTATGGCCCTCATTACGAGTTTGGCGGTAGCCATGGAGCTATTAGCTCCATAGCTGCCACCAAACTGGGTTCATTTACTGGGTACCTGCAATGAGGAATAACCGGGTCATTCCAACATTGGAGGACCCAGTAATTCCTCCTTGCAGGAACCATTCCCCATTCCCATTTGAGCCCCCATAGGGCTCAATGGGAATGGGGATGGAGGTAACAACGGGCAGATTACAACTGGCCCGTTGTTACCTCCTTCTTCCCCTCGCGGGACCCGGAAAGCACGCCTGGTTTTACCAGGCGTCCGAACCGGGTCCCGCGATGGGAAGCTTGTAATTGGTGCTCCCGTAATGAAGGGGGCCGGTCCTGTATCGGCCCCCTTCATTAGGGGAGCGCCAGGGTCGTAATGAGGCCCTATATGTTTTGACCAGCTTTAATGGTCTTTTGTGTTTACAAGTGCCCCATTTGCCACTTATATTCCTTGAAAACATCAACTTAATCTCAAATTCAGAAGAACCTAAGCAGAGGATAACCAGATACACCGGCAGACCCTTCCAATAATCGCTAAGAGACCACTGCTGTCCTGACCTCGTTTTCCAACAGTGGAGCTCCAAAGAGGACAACTTCTTTTCCGTTGGCTAGCGGGACCAACTAGCCATAAGACAGCCTGCAGAATGAGCCATCCCCTGACATGCTGTGACCTTGCAGGGCTGCAAACCGAAAATACCAGGGGATCTCCAACCCAATTGCAGTGCAAAATCTTCCCTTGAACAAATCCTCCCAGAACTTTGGTGAGCTCTAGTTGGACCGCAAGAGACAAGATCCCTCTCCTCAAAGTCTCCTCAACAAAGTGCAGGTCCGAGCGAATCAAGGCGGGTTGACCAGGAAGTCATTGTTCACTGTTGGAGCTTGTAAAAAGGTGCCAAAACAGCAGACTGACAAAGGAGTCTGAAGAATTCCTTGCTGAGGGTCCTTTCTCTTGACTGCTGCTGAGATATCCCAGAGTACCTCTTTCGTCACCATGCCCAAGGAACAGGAGTCCAGGTTCACCGCTGCTGCATAGGAAAGAATCCAGTTGCATCTTCTTCAACCCTCCTCAGGTACTGTGGGGCTCAGGGTAGTACTTACCTCAAGCCAATTGTTCCTGGAGTTCTGTATCCGGTGTTTGGGTGTTCACCCATACCAATTTCCCAGGCATAAGGCTTGTGCACCTATAGGGAGTCCTACAAGTGTACACGTGTATGACAGTTTCTTTGGGCCTATGTATTGACTGAGTTTTTTTTTATAACAATTTTATTTAATTTATTTTGCTTACAGTTGTTGGTATACCTTCCAAGATCCTGACAACCATTTGTTACATTTGTGTCATAGCGTTATTACTATCTGTATATATCCCAAACTTCCCTCCCCTCCCAACAAATAACTGTTAACTGTCTGTGCGACATCTTCCATCTGCGGTTCTCGTTTCACAGTGCTCATTACGCTTACGTGCTTAAGTCCTTAGTTTCTACTGTCGATGTTTCTGATGCTGTCTCTGGGCCTATTTCCTCTGGCCCTCTTGCGGTGGTTGTGAATAGTTCTTGTGTGAGTGCTATCCAGTCGGTTATGGCAGTTTCTTCCTCTGCTTGATCCCCATGGCAGGCTCTGTGCCAGACTGTCGTCTACTCTATTGTCCATTTAGTAGATCTTCCCACCAAAGATTCACTGCTGTGCTTCTCTTGGATTTCCAACCCATGGCTATTCTGCATTTTGCTAACGCATGCGCTAAGTCTTTCAATTTGCTGGTATGCTTTGCTCGTTTGGGCCGTGGGAACTTTCCTAGCAGGCAGGCCGCTGGTGAGCGAACATCCAGTCTTACTCCTGCATTGGCTAGTTTGTCTGCTATTTCTTCCCAGAATTACTGCACCATCGGACAGGCCCAGAAAATGTGTGTCATTCCAGCCTGTTCTAGTCCGCACTTTGGGCAGCGTTGCGTTTCTGCTTAGTTAAATTTCTATACTCTCTTGGGCGTTAGGTATGCTTTATGTGTGATGAACATTTGTGTCCGGTTCCGAGTCCACCTCCCCCTTCTCCTCACCTGTCTCCTCCGAGGCACGTACACTAGGGTCAGTATCAACTCTGCCTTGCTTCTTAATAGTCCTTGGAACCCTGACTTTCGGTGTTCTGGTCTTCTTTTCGTGAAGATAAGGTCTGGCCCCTCCGGAGGCCACCTTGACAGAAGAGTGAACCTATCACCGGGGAACCCCAGGGGGCCAGCCTCAGTTCTAGGGAAAAAGCCCAAAGGCAGAAAAAACCCTAGTCCACAGATGGGTTCTTAGATGGTATGTTTCAATGATGTCAGAGTTGATGAAGTAGTCAACGTGTGAGATGGCAGGAACTCAAGAGGCCGGGAACCAGGACACGGAGGGAAGGTAGGTATAGAAAAGTAACGGGATACTGTGAGTAGAAGACAAGAGAAGGAAAGAGAAGGACTGCCGAGAGAAGGCGTAGTCAGGAATAGCGTTAACCCACTGAATCCGGCGAGACGAAGGGAACCCTTCGCCGGCAGGTATACGCTGAAGGGAACGTAAAGGTAGGGAAGAGATAAAAGGCTCTAGGAATTTCGGAGGCAACCGGTACCACAACCGGCACAGCGCTTCCGTGAGAGCGGAAGAAACAACCAGTCAGAAGGGCTGAAGGAACAGCAAGTCACGTAAGAAAGCTCCTGCCTCCGGACGCGGAACACAGTGCGCGAGCACCTACGTGGCCGGAGAGCGAGGGTGAAGTTTTAAGGTTAGGAGGAAACAGAGAAGCGGAAGGGTACCGCAGCTGTAGTAACCGCGGGAAAAGGTGAGTGCAGAGTAGACCGTAGCGAACACGGGATAAAGGGAAGGTAGGGCAATAGAAGTAAAGAGAGGGAACCAGAGAGTAGGAGAAATACACAGGAAGGCAATAATCCGAGGTGGGAGCGATGAGAGCGTGAAATAACAGATACAACGCGCCGAAAAGTGGGCGGAGCCGGATATATATAAGCTCCATTGTCCTGTTGGGCGCCATGTTGGATGAGGACTAGACCGTTCACCGTCTGAACCGCCATAGATACCAATGCTTCCAATCTTGGTTCCTGACAGTATACCCCCTTCCTCTCAGGGAACCCCCCGGCTTGCCCGGGTGAAGGTGATGAAACTTCCTCAAGAGCCGAGGGGCATGAATATGACTTACTGGTTCCCAAGACCTCTCTTCCACGGGATAGCCCTTCCAGTGAACCAGGTATTGGAGTCGACCTCTGTGATATCTGGAGTCCACTAGGTATGCTACTTCGTATTCTTCTGGACTGGAACGTACCTGGGTTCGACTCTTATGGAAGGGTCTCAGGAACGGGTCTGCCTTGTACTCTTTGAGCAAAGAGACGTGAAACACCGGGTGAACCCTCTTGAGATAGTCCGGAAGTTTGAGTCGAAAAGCAACCGGGTTGACCTGTTGGAGAATGGAAAACGGTCCAAGATAACGGGGGGAGAATTTTCCAGCATGAACCCATCTGGGAAGAAACTTAGTAGATAACCAGACTAGTTGTCCAGGTTTCCACGTAGGGTTGGGAGCTCTGCTCCTATCTGCCCATCTCTTCTGTGATTGTTGACTGAGTTGGTGTGCCTTCTTGGCGAGTTCATGGACCTCCTGCAGTTCCTGTATCACTCCGTCCAGAGCTGGAATCTTAGTGGCTAGGGAGCCCAACCCCGGTAGGTGTTTGGGATGAAATCCGTACGTGCACAGAAAAGGGCTCATTTGGATAGTGGTATGCAGGGTATTATTATAAGCAAACTCTGCTTGAGAAAGGAAGCTATGCCATCTCTCTTGTTGGTTGCTGCAGAAACACCTTAAGTACTGTTCGAGGTTTGCGTTTAACCTTTCGGTTTGTCCGTTGCTCTGGGGGTGGTATCCCGAAGAGAGGGCTCTGTTGATACCCAAGACCTGACAAAGCAAAGCCCAGAATTTGGACGTAAACTGAGGTCCTCGGTCGGATACAATGGTCTGAGGCAGACCGTGTAGACGGACTATATCTCGGAGGAAGATATCTGCTGTCTCAGAAGCTGAAGGGATTTGTTTAAAGGCCGAAAAATGGGCCAGTTTGCTAAATGAATCGATTGTGACCATAATCACCGTCATGCCATCAGA
This sequence comes from Ambystoma mexicanum, assembly GCF_040938575.1. NCBI lineage: Eukaryota > Metazoa > Chordata > Amphibia > Caudata > Ambystomatidae > Ambystoma > Ambystoma mexicanum. Next base: position 943,196,441 of record NC_090939.1, read on the forward strand.
CGGGGGAAGATCAACGATGAAATCTGTAGAGATATGTTCCCATGGTCGTGACGGTAAGGTATGTTGTTGTAAGAGTCCGAGTGGTTTACCGGTTCGGTATTTGTTAGAGGCACAGATTGAACAGGAGGTAACATACTGATATACATCGGTCTTTAATCTTGGCCACCAAAAGCCTCTTTGCAAGAGTTCATAGGTCTTTCTGATGCCTGGATGACCCGACAAGGGGGTATCATGGCACCACGAAAGGACGAGCTTCTGGAGCTCTTTGGTGGGAATAAACAGGGCGTGACCATGATAGTACAGTCCATCCTTGCCTTGGATGACTGAGGCGGGTAGTCTTGCACCGCCCTGATAATGAGGTATCAGATCTCGGAAAAATGAGACAGTGGAAGCTACAATCTTGAGAATAGGGAAAAGGTAGTCGTGTTCATTGTAGGTTCCTGAGCCATCTCCGATACTCCGGGATAAGGCATCTGCCTTCTTGTTTTCTGTGCCCGGGATATAAGTTAGTATGAAATCGAACTGTAGGAAGAAATATGCCCACCGGGCATGTCGGGCATTGGTGCACTCCATTTGTTGTAGTACTCGGAGATTGCGATGGTCAGTCCTGATCACGAAGGGATGGGATGCGCCTTGTAAGAGATGTCGCCATTCCTGGCAGGCGAACTTAATGGCTAAAAGTTCTCTCTCTAAGACGGAGTAGTTTCGTTCACTACTGGTGAGGGTCTTCGAGAAATACGCCACCGGGTGTTCAATGTCATCGGCTGTCTTCTGTAACAGGATAGCACCTACAGCTCCTATCGAAGCATCTGTCTCCAGGATGTATGGTATAGTCTGATCCGGCTGGATCAAAATGGGGGCGGAGGAAAAACATTCCTTAAGAGCCTGAATTGCTCTCCTTTGTTCATCTCCCAAAGTAAACTTGACTCCTTTCTTGAGCAGGGACGTGAGAGGAAGCACTAGATTGGAGAAGGTAGGTATAAATCTTCTGTAAAAGTTGGCTAACCCTAAGAAGCTTTGTAGTTCCTTGATAGTGCTGGGTTCTCTCCACTCCATGATAGCCTTAACCTTGGCTGGGTCCATCTCTATGCCTTCTCCTGACAAAACGAATCCCAGGTAGGATACGGAAGTGGACTCGAATATGCATTTTTCCGGTTTCACCAAAAGTTGGTGTTCAAGAAGACGTTGGAGTACCTTTCTCACTAGTGACCTGTGTTCGTTTAGTGATTGAGAGTATACTAGGATATCATCCAGATACACTACCACCGAGATAAATAACATGTCTGCGAACACCTTATCCATATACCTCTGAAAGACAGCGGGGGCGTTGACCAGGCCGAATGGCATCACCCGGTATTCGAACAATCCGAAAGGAGTGCGAAACGCGGTCTTCCATTCGTCACCTTTTCTTATCCTTAGGAGATGGTAGGCCCCTCTTAGATCCAGTTTGGTAAAATATACGGCTCCTTGCACCGCCTCCAAGATGTCTCGGATTAATGGCATAGGATACCGGTCTCTAATGGTCACCTTATTAAGCCCTCTATAGTCGATGCATGGACGCAGTTCGGAGCTGTCCTTCTTTGGTATAAAGAACAAGGAGGCTCCACAGGCTGATTTCGACTCTTGGATGAGCCCGTTTTGGAGATTAGAGTCCAGATATTCTCGTAGAACCTTCCTTTCTGGAAGTGACAAAGGGTACATCCGCCCAAAAGGAATCACTGCATCAGGTACCAGGTCGATACCGCAATCCTCTGGTCGGTGAGGGGGAAGATCCCGAGGTTGGATGTCTATGAATACCTCAGAGAAGACGTGATATTGAGGTGGAACTGAGGCTATGATGATCGAACTCGGTGTAGGAGGTGGTTCTGCTTCAGGATGAGTGGAGGAATCCATGTGGCTCATACAAGTTGACTTACAGAATAATGAGTTGAAGCTCACTCTATTTGCCTTCCAGTCAATGTGGGGATTGTGTTTCCTTAGCCATGGAATACCGATGACTAGAGGGAAATGGGCTGCTCTGATCTGATCAAAGACCAGATACTCCGAGTGATGACTCATCTCCATCTTTAGTGGTATCGTTTCTGTGGTGATGGGACCGGATGACAGTGGTACACCGTCTACGCCCTCTACCGGAATGGGAGTTGTCTTACGTATAGTAGCTATGTGATGCTCTGTCGCCCAGTTCGCATCCATGAAGTTACCTGCAGCTCCACAGTCTAACATAGCAAGTACCTCTATGGAACTCGAAGGAGACAACCTTAACTTGACCTGGAACACCATCAGGTTGTTTTCCTCCGGGTTGTTCATGGTTCTTGAATGGTTGCAAGGGTACTTGGCACTTCCCCCGAGACTTCCCTTGCTGTAGATCGGGGGTTGAAGTTTTCCTTCCTCCGGGGTGGCACTTCCGGACAGCTTCTCAATAAGTGTTTGGCGGAACCACAGTACATACATAACCCGGTCTCTCTTCTTCGTTTACGTTCTCCCGGAGTAAGAGGTCCCCTAGTAGTTCCGACCTGCATGGGTTCTTCCGGAGGAGCGTAGGTCCGGTTCGTTGGAGAAGGGTTCGGTAGACTGAGGGAATGAGAATTACTCCTGTATCGTCTTCTTTCTTGCCGTCTCTCTGTTATTCGGTATTCAATCTGTAATGCTAAGGTCATCAATTCCTGACAAGATACTGGCCGGGCAACACGAGCCAACTCGTCCTTAAGCTCGTCGTGGAGTCCTCTCCGAAATATCGTTTGTTGGGCAGCATCAGGCCAGTCTGCCTTAGCTGCTAGTCTTTGAAATCTGGCGATGTAGGTCTGCACGTCTGTGTTCCCTTGGTCGACATCCAGGATAGCTTCTAAAGAGGAGTATAGTACCTCTGGTCTGTCGAATCGTTCCTTGAAGCCCTCTATAAAACGATCATAATCAATCAAGGAAGGGTCGTTTCTGGCAACCAAGGGAGTTGCCCAAGCCAGAGCATTTCCTGTGAGATTGGCGATGATGAAACCAACCTTCGATCTTGCTGATTCATAGGCATGGGTACGGAAGGCAAAATACACACCACAGGCATCAAGGAATTCCTTCATTCCTCCCGGGTAACCGTTATATTTGCCAAAGGAAAGGGGCATCGCAGGTAGGTCTCCACGGTCGTCTCTATGCAGGACTACCTGCTGTCGGAGTGCTATGTTCTCTGTCCTCAGGGCTTGGACTTCAACTGTGAGATTCTGCATTGCCGCTACCAATTCCTGGTATTGTTCCAAGGAAGCCATGTTAGGATTCGGGCGTTGTATACTGTCCGGTTCCGAGTCCACCTCCCCCTTCTCCTCACCTGTCTCCTCCGAGGCACGTACACTAGGGTCAGTATCAACTCTGCCTTGCTTCTTAATAGTCCTTGGAACCCTGACTTTCGGTGTTCTGGTCTTCTTTTCGTGAAGATAAGGTCTGGCCCCTCCGGAGGCCACCTTGACAGAAGAGTGAACCTATCACCGGGGAACCCCAGGGGGCCAGCCTCAGTTCTAGGGAAAAAGCCCAAAGGCAGAAAAAACCCTAGTCCACAGATGGGTTCTTAGATGGTATGTTTCAATGATGTCAGAGTTGATGAAGTAGTCAACGTGTGAGATGGCAGGAACTCAAGAGGCCGGGAACCAGGACACGGAGGGAAGGTAGGTATAGAAAAGTAACGGGATACTGTGAGTAGAAGACAAGAGAAGGAAAGAGAAGGACTGCCGAGAGAAGGCGTAGTCAGGAATAGCGTTAACCCACTGAATCCGGCGAGACGAAGGGAACCCTTCGCCGGCAGGTATACGCTGAAGGGAACGTAAAGGTAGGGAAGAGATAAAAGGCTCTAGGAATTTCGGAGGCAACCGGTACCACAACCGGCACAGCGCTTCCGTGAGAGCGGAAGAAACAACCAGTCAGAAGGGCTGAAGGAACAGCAAGTCACGTAAGAAAGCTCCTGCCTCCGGACGCGGAACACAGTGCGCGAGCACCTACGTGGCCGGAGAGCGAGGGTGAAGTTTTAAGGTTAGGAGGAAACAGAGAAGCGGAAGGGTACCGCAGCTGTAGTAACCGCGGGAAAAGGTGAGTGCAGAGTAGACCGTAGCGAACACGGGATAAAGGGAAGGTAGGGCAATAGAAGTAAAGAGAGGGAACCAGAGAGTAGGAGAAATACACAGGAAGGCAATAATCCGAGGTGGGAGCGATGAGAGCGTGAAATAACAGATACAACGCGCCGAAAAGTGGGCGGAGCCGGATATATATAAGCTCCATTGTCCTGTTGGGCGCCATGTTGGATGAGGACTAGACCGTTCACCGTCTGAACCGCCATAGATACCAATGCTTCCAATCTTGGTTCCTGACAGTATACCCCCTTCCTCTCAGGGAACCCCCCGGCTTGCCCGGGTGAAGGTGATGAAACTTCCTCAAGAGCCGAGGGGCATGAATATGACTTACTGGTTCCCAAGACCTCTCTTCCACGGGATAGCCCTTCCAGTGAACCAGGTATTGGAGTCGACCTCTGTGATATCTGGAGTCCACTAGGTATGCTACTTCGTATTCTTCTGGACTGGAACGTACCTGGGTTTGACTCTTATGGAAGGGTCTCAGGAACGGGTCTGCCTTGTACTCTTTGAGCAAAGAGACGTGAAACACCGGGTGAACCCTCTTGAGATAGTCCGGAAGTTTGAGTCGAAAAGCAACCGGGTTGACCTGTTGGAGAATGGAAAACGGTCCAAGATAACGGGGGGAGAATTTTCCAGCATGAACCCATCTGGGAAGAAACTTAGTAGATAACCAGACTAGTTGTCCAGGTTTCCACGTAGGGTTGGGAGCTCTGCTCCTATCTGCCCATCTCTTCTGTGATTGTTGACTGAGTTGGTGTGCCTTCTTGGCGAGTTCATGGACCTCCTGCAGTTCCTGTATCACTCCGTCCAGAGCTGGAATCTTAGTGGCTAGGGAGCCCAACCCCGGTAGGTGTTTGGGATGAAATCCGTACGTGCACAGAAAAGGGCTCATTTGGATAGTGGTATGCAGGGTATTATTATAAGCAAACTCTGCTTGAGAAAGGAAGCTATGCCATCTCTCTTGTTGGTTGCTGCAGAAACACCTTAAGTACTGTTCGAGGTTTGCGTTTAACCTTTCGGTTTGTCCGTTGCTCTGGGGGTGGTATCCCGAAGAGAGGGCTCTGTTGATACCCAAGACCTGACAAAGCAAAGCCCAGAATTTGGACGTAAACTGAGGTCCTCGGTCGGATACAATGGTCTGAGGCAGACCGTGTAGACGGACTATATCTCGGAGGAAGATATCTGCTGTCTCAGAAGCTGAAGGGATTTGTTTAAAGGCCGAAAAATGGGCCAGTTTGCTAAATGAATCGATTGTGACCATAATCACCGTCATGCCATCAGACGGGGGAAGATCAACGATGAAATCTGTAGAGATATGTTCCCATGGTCGTGACGGTAAGGTATGTTGTTGTAAGAGTCCGAGTGGTTTACCGGTTCGGTATTTGTTAGAGGCACAGATTGAACAGGAGGTAACATACTGATATACATCAGTCTTTAATCTTGGCCACCAAAAGCCTCTTTGCAAGAGTTCATAGGTCTTTCTGATGCCTGGATGACCCGACAAGGGGGTATCATGGCACCACGAAAGGACGAGCTTCTGGAGCTCTTTGGTGGGAATAAACAGGGCGTGACCATGATAGTACAGTCCATCCTTGCCTTGGATGACTGAGGCGGGTAGTCTTGCACCGCCCTGATAATGAGGTATCAGATCTCGGAAAAATGAGACAGTGGAAGCTACAATCTTGAGAATAGGGAAAAGGTAGTCGTGTTCATTGTAGGTTCCTGAGCCATCTCCGATACTCCGGGATAAGGCATCTGCCTTCTTGTTTTCTGTGCCCGGGATATAAGTTAGTATGAAATCGAACTGTAGGAAGAAATATGCCCACCGGGCATGTCGGGCATTGGTGCACTCCATTTGTTGTAGTACTCGGAGATTGCGATGGTCAGTCCTGATCACGAAGGGATGGGATGCGCCTTGTAAGAGATGTCGCCATTCCTGGCAGGCGAACTTAATGGCTAAAAGTTCTCTCTCTAAGACGGAGTAGTTTCGTTCACTACTGGTGAGGGTCTTCGAGAAATACGCCACCGGGTGTTCAATGTCATCGGCTGTCTTCTGTAACAGGATAGCACCTACAGCTCCTATCGAAGCATCTGTCTCCAGGATGTATGGTATAGTCTGATCCGGCTGGATCAAAATGGGGGCGGAGGAAAAACATTCCTTAAGAGCCTGAATTGCTCTCCTTTGTTCATCTCCCAAAGTAAACTTGACTCCTTTCTTGAGCAGGGACGTGAGAGGAAGCACTAGATTGGAGAAGGTAGGTATAAATCTTCTGTAAAAGTTGGCTAACCCTAAGAAGCTTTGTAGTTCCTTGATAGTGCTGGGTTCTCTCCACTCCATGATAGCCTTAACCTTGGCTGGGTCCATCTCTATGCCTTCTCCTGACAAAACGAATCCCAGGTAGGATACGGAAGTGGACTCGAATATGCATTTTTCCGGTTTCACCAAAAGTTGGTGTTCAAGAAGACGTTGGAGTACCTTTCTCACTAGTGACCTGTGTTCGTTTAGTGATTGAGAGTATACTAGGATATCATCCAGATACACTACCACCGAGATAAATAACATGTCTGCAAACACCTTATCCATATACCTCTGAAAGACAGCGGGGGCGTTGACCAGGCCGAATGGCATCACCCGGTATTCGAACAATCCGAAAGGAGTGCGAAACGCGGTCTTCCATTCGTCACCTTTTCTTATCCTTAGGAGATGGTAGGCCCCTCTTAGATCCAGTTTGGTAAAATATACGGCTCCTTGCACCGCCTCCAAGATGTCTCGGATTAATGGCATAGGATACCGGTCTCTAATGGTCACCTTATTAAGCCCTCTATAGTCGATGCATGGACGCAGTTCGGAGCTGTCCTTCTTTGGTATAAAGAACAAGGAGGCTCCACAGGCTGATTTCGACTCTTGGATGAGCCCGTTTTGGAGATTAGAGTCCAGATATTCTCGTAGAACCTTCCTTTCTGGAAGTGACAAAGGGTACATCCGCCCAAAAGGAATCACTGCATCAGGTACCAGGTCGATACCGCAATCCTCTGGTCGGTGAGGGGGAAGATCCCGAGGTTGGATGTCTATGAATACCTCAGAGAAGACGTGATATTGAGGTGGAACTGAGGCTATGATGATCGAACTCGGTGTAGGAGGTGGTTCTGCTTCAGGATGAGTGGAGGAATCCATGTGGCTCATACAAGTTGACTTACAGAATAATGAGTTGAAGCTCACTCTATTTGCCTTCCAGTCAATGTGGGGATTGTGTTTCCTTAGCCATGGAATACCGATGACTAGAAGGAAATGGGCTGCTCTGATCTGATCAAAGACCAGATACTCCGAGTGATGACTCATCTCCATCTTTAGTGGTATCGTTTCTGTGGTGATGGGACCGGATGACAGTGGTACACCGTCTACGCCCTCTACCGGAATGGGAGTTGTCTTACGTATAGTAGCTATGTGATGTTCTGTCGCCCAGTTCGCATCCATGAAGTTACCTGCAGCTCCACAGTCTAACATAGCAAGTACCTCTATGGAACTCGAAGGAGACAACCATAACTTGACCTGGAACACCATCAGGTTGTTTTCCTCCGGGTTGTTCATGGTTCTTGAATGGTTGCAAGGGTACTTGGCACTTCCCCCGAGACTTCCCTTGCTGTAGATCGGGGGTTGAAGTTTTCCTTCCTCCGGGGTGGCACTTCCGGACAGCTTCTCAATAAGTGTTTGGCGGAACCACAGTACATACATAACCCGGTCTCTCTTCTTCGTTTACGTTCTCCCGGAGTAAGAGGTCCCCTAGTAGTTCCGACCTGCATGGGTTCTTCCGGAGGAGCGTAGGTCCGGTTCGTTGGAGAAGGGTTCGGTAGACTGAGGGAATGAGAATTACTCCTGTATCGTCTTCTTTCTTGCCGTCTCTCTGTTATTCGGTATTCAATCTGTAATGCTAAGGTCATCAATTCCTGACAAGATACTGGCCGGGCAACACGAGCCAACTCGTCCTTAAGCTCGTCGTGGAGTCCTCTCCGAAATATCGTTTGTTGGGCAGCATCAGGCCAGTCTGCCTTAGCTGCTAGTCTTTGAAATCTGGCGATGTAGGTCTGCACGTCTGTGTTCCCTTGGTCGACATCCAGGATAGCTTCTAAAGAGGAGTATAGTACCTCTGGTCTGTCGAATCGTTCCTTGAAGCCCTCTATAAAACGATCATAATCAATCAAGGAAGGGTCGTTTCTGGCAACCAAGGGAGTTGCCCAAGCCAGAGCATTTCCTGTGAGATTGGCGATGATGAATCCAACCTTCGATCTTGCTGATTCATAGGCATGGGTACGGAAGGCAAAATACACACCACAGGCATCAAGGAATTCCTTCATTCCTCCCGGGTAACCGTTATATTTGCCAAAGGAAAGGGGCATCGCAGGTAGGTCTCCACGGTCGTCTCTATGCAGGACTACCTGCTGTCGGAGTGCTATGTTCTCTGTCCTCAGGGCTTGGACTTCAACTGTGAGATTCTGCATTGCCGCTACCAATTCCTGGTATTGTTCCAAGGAAGCCATGTTAGGATTCGGGCGTTGTATACTGTCCGGTTCCGAGTCCACCTCCCCCTTCTCCTCACCTGTCTCCTCCGAGGCACGTACACTAGGGTCAGTATCAACTCTGCCTTGCTTCTTAATAGTCCTTGGAACCCTGACTTTCGGTGTTCTGGTCTTCTTTTCGTGAAGATAAGGTCTGGCCCCTCCGGAGGCCACCTTGACAGAAGAGTGAACCTATCACCGGGGAACCCCAGGGGGCCAGCCTCAGTTCTAGGGAAAAAGCCCAAAGGCAGAAAAAACCCTAGTCCACAGATGGGTTCTTAGATGGTATGTTTCAATGATGTCAGAGTTGATGAAGTAGTCAACGTGTGAGATGGCAGGAACTCAAGAGGCCGGGAACCAGGACACGGAGGGAAGGTAGGTATAGAAAAGTAACGGGATACTGTGAGTAGAAGACAAGAGAAGGAAAGAGAAGGACTGCCGAGAGAAGGCGTAGTCAGGAATAGCGTTAACCCACTGAATCCGGCGAGACGAAGGGAACCCTTCGCCGGCAGGTATACGCTGAAGGGAACGTAAAGGTAGGGAAGAGATAAAAGGCTCTAGGAATTTGGGAGGCAACCGGTACCACAACCGGCACAGCGCTTCCGTGAGAGCGGAAGAAACAACCAGTCAGAAGGGCTGAAGGAACAGCAAGTCACGTAAGAAAGCTCCTGCCTCCGGACGCGGAACACAGTGCGCGAGCACCTACGTGGCCGGAGAGCGAGGGTGAAGTTTTAAGGTTAGGAGGAAACAGAGAAGCGGAAGGGTACCGCAGCTGTAGTAACCGCGGGAAAAGGTGAGTGCAGAGTAGACCGTAGCGAACACGGGATAAAGGGAAGGTAGGGCAATAGAAGTAAAGAGAGGGAACCAGAGAGTAGGAGAAATACACAGGAAGGCAATAATCCGAGGTGGGAGCGATGAGAGCGTGAAATAACAGATACAACGCGCCGAAAAGTGGGCGGAGCCGGATATATATAAGCTCCATTGTCCTGTTGGGCGCCATGTTGGATGAGGACTAGACCGTTCACCGTCTGAACCGCCATAGATACCAATGCTTCCAATCTTGGTTCCTGACAATTTGTGATAGTTGTAGTTTCCTGTTTCTGGACACCCGTTTGTGTTATGAAAGTGCCCTGTTCCATTGCAAGTCTGTGAATGGTTCTCCCAGGTCTTGTTGCCATGCTTGTCTCACAATTGCCCTCAGAGCTGTGTGCTGAGTAAGGAGTAGCTTATATATGCGAGACACTCTGTGCCCCCCTTCTGCCACATCGTGTAAAGTTTCTATCATTTAATTTGGGTCTGGTTGGGCGTTGGGTGTTGGCCAGTACTGTTTCAGAGTCCTAAGCATTGTGATATACGTTATGTATTATCCCTGGTGTACTCATGAGTGCTCCGACAGTGTTCAAAGTCTATTAGTGCCTCTTCCTGAAGCAGGTCTCCGATTGTTGCCACTCCGTAGGGTTCCCAATATTTAGGTAGGCTCAAACGACCTTGTTGTTTGTCCGCCATTAGTGCCACCAGGGGGATTTTTTGGGACTGTGTGGCTCGTATTCCTAGGGTTTTGCAGGTTCTCTGCCATGGCTGCTTTCCCACTCGCAACAGGTGTAGGGGGTGTTGCAAGTGAGTAATTTGTACCCATAGCACTTCTTTCAGGTAAAAGGGTTCACAGGCCGGCTGTAGGAGTGGTGTGTCTTGCATCGGCTCATCAGATAGCCAGCCTGTGATTAATTGCAATTGGCTAGCCAAAAAGTAGAGTTCGAAGTCAGGCACTCCGATTCCTCCTTCCGCGTGTGGTTGTTGGAGTGCACATAGGGCGTGTCTACAGTCTACATCTTTTGTTTTGCCATAGGAAGCCTCTGCATTTGGTGCTCAATGGTTTGAAGAATTTCTTGGGTATGTTGTGCGGGATGTTTGTGAAATAGTGAAGCTTTCTTGGGAGCACTACCATTTTCAATAGCGCTGCTCTTCCCATCAGTGAAATGGGCAGGCGCGTCCAAAAGTCCATTGACCTTGATACTGCTTCCAGCATGCTTTGTATGTTGTACTTATGTTGCTTTTTCAGGTCATGGTATATGTCTATGCCTAGGTATTTGAATGATTTGTTGTTCCAGCGTATTGTTAGTATGGGTAAGTCTTTCTTGTTCTTGTTTCTCAGGCCTGCTAGCGGGAACACACATGATTTTTCTCTGCTTATTGTTATTCCCGAGAGCCCTGTGAACCTATCTAGTACTTCCCATAAAAATTGTAGATTTTCTTCTGGGATTTGTATGTATAACAGCATATAATAGGCATACATTTATACCAAGTGATGTGTTCAGTGTATTGTAATTCCTGCCTCCCTCTAGTCTTGTCTGAGGAATGCTGCTATGGGCTCCAGGGCTAGTATGAAAAGCATTGGAGACGGGGGGCATCCCTGTTTTATGCCCTTTTCCAGTTGCCATTGTGTTGAGATCTGGTGTCCCATTTTAACCCTTGCCAGAGGTTCGCTACATAGCATATGTATCCACCTAGTGTATTTTGGTCCTATGTCATATCTTTTTAATGTGGTGAAGAGCCATTGCCATTTGATTCAATCAAACGCTTTGATGGCATCCAGGGAAACTACCACACAATGGTTCTCCTACGTGTTTGTGCAGTCTATAACATGGTGTATTATACATAGGTTCCACGTCGTGTTTCTCCCTGGTATGTAGCCCGTTTGGTCTGGGTGGATTAGGTTCGTTATTACGTGTTTAAGTCTGTTGGCCAGCGGGGCCATGAGCATTTTGCTGTCCTGGTTTAGTAATGACAGCGGTCTGTATGAGCCGCACTCTGTGGCTGGTTTGTTTGGTTTCGGGAGTGATATAATGATGGATTCTCTCAGGGATTTGGGTAGGGTGCCTTTTTTGTACACTTCATTTAGCATATCTAACAGTGGAGGGGCTATTTTCTCTGCATGCAAAACTCACTGGGCAAACCATCCGCGCCTAGGGATTTGCCAGTTGACAAGCTTTTAATGGTGGCTATTCATTCCTCTTTGGTGATTGGTATCTCTAGTTCTTCCGCAGTTATGTTGTCTAGGTGAGGTAGGTTAATCTGTGACAAAGCCTCTTCTATGTCTGAGGGTTGTACCTCATTGGTGTCTTTGTATACAGCCTTGTAGTATTCGAGGAAGGTTGTGTTTATGTTTGATTTTGTGTTGCGTACCAGGCCCTGACTGTCTAAGATTGTGTGGATCATTTCCCGTTTGGCGTCACTTTTGTAAAGCCATGCTAGGCGTCTTCCGGGTTTGTCCCCTGACCCGTGTTGTTTTTCTATGTGCTTTGCATATTTAAGTTTGCCTAGCCTATCCCAGTGTGTCATACATTCCTGTTTTAGCCTAATCGTTTCTTAGGGCAGTTGTTCGAATGAACTCCTTCTTTCTCTTTGTCTTCCAGTTCTTTTTCTGCTCTGTTTAATTCTCTTGTGATGTCTACTTTTATCCCCCAATTTAGTTATTGCTTCACCTCTGACCACTACCATGAATGCTTCCCATAATATACTTGCCGTAGCTACACTGCCCGTAGCTATATATGCTCTCCTGCAGGTGGTCCTTAAACACTTTATCTTGGAGGGTCTCCCCTCTCATTCTCCATGTTGGGATACACACTCTCAGCGGTGTCACTTGCCACAACGTCAGGAGGGGGGAATGGTGTGATAAGACTGGCTTTGTAAGCCGCTTCTGTGAATTCGCCTACTGTTTCTGTGCCTGTGAATAAGTAGTCAAGTATGGTGTGAGTGTAATGTGGGGCACTGTAGTGTGAGTAATTCCTTGTCTTTGGTTTAAGTCCCCGCCATATGTCTATCAAATCGAAGGATTGTAATAATGCGTTTAAGGTCTTGGGGTGAGGGGGTGTGTTAGTTTACTATCTGATCTATCCAGTAGTGGTTCATGTACCCCCTCCCCCCATATCACGGTGCTGTTTCTGTTTGGGCATATTCTGGCGTACATTGCTCTCAAGAATGGAGGCGTCATGATTCGGGGCATAGGTGTTGATGCTGCATATCTCTCTGTTTTATAGGAGCCCATGTATTAGGACCATTCTGCACTTGTTATCTGGGATCTTGTGTAGTCCTTTTAAGGACACTGTAGGTGCTATCCATACCATCACTCCCGTTGAATATGTAGAGTATGGGGATCCCACAATGGTACTGCTCCACTTCTTGGCTAGCATTTTCTGTTTGTCTTTGGTTAAATGGGTCTCTTGCACAAGAGCTATGTCTATCTTTTGTCTGCATAAGTAATGATGATAATGATAATGATGTGTTATTTATATAGAGCCTTTATCCAAAGCGCTTTACAGAGCACATATTTACATACAATATCACCCAACCGAAATTGGTACTCATTTATCGACCTCGGAAGAATGAAAGGCTGAGTTGGCCTTGCCAGGATTTGAACCTGCGACCTGCAGATCACGCTTATTATGCCATCACTCTGTTCCTTTTTATGTAATTGTTCAGACCGCGGACATTCCACGTGATCAATCTAAGCGCTGTTGCCATTTCTGAGTCTTCCGGGTGGTGTGGTATTATCCACTACTGTCCTGGCATTCATCTTTTCTCGTTTTCCCCTGCTGCCAGTGTGGGACTGCTGGGTGCAATGGGTGTCAGCCAGGCTTCTGCTGGCTGCTTTGTACTTTAGTGAGCATGTGGATCGAGGTCGCGCAAACCTCAATATATAACTTCCCCTCCCCCACAACATCTTCCCAACTTTTAACTGTCACCCAGCTGTGCGTGACATGGTCGGGCATTCCTGCGCTCTTCCCTTGCACCATATGGCCAGTCCTGGTGTGTGACCGGTGGATTCTTGCTGGCATCTTTGTGCCTTTTGGTTCTTGTATGCTTGGATGGTCTCGCCTTGGTTGTGGATTCATGTTTGCTGTGGCGCTAGTCCTACTGAGTCCATCCAGTCTTGTGAGTCTTCTGGAGTGTCAAAAAATAGGATCTTATTTTTGTATATTACTTTCAGGCGTGCTGGGTATAACAGAATGTATTTCAGGTTGGCTTTGCTTAGTCTGTCTTTAGCCGCATTGAATTGCATTCTTTTCCTCTGCACTCGCAGGGTGTAGTCTGGGTATGCGGTTATTTTGGCTAATGCTCTTTGTATGGTGCCTCTAGTTCTAAAATGTGCCAGTATCTTTTCCCTGTCCCTGTAGTTCAGTATTTTGGCTATTATAGGACTTGGAGGCGCTCCTGGTGGCGGTTTCCTCAATAGTGTTCTGTGCTCGTGTTGGACTATGAATCCTTGGCTAAGGTTGATGGGCCCTATTTCTTGTTGTAGCATGTTCTCAATATACATTGTGGGATCTGTCCCTTCATCCCCCTCTGGCAGGCCTATAATTCTTACACTGTTTCTTTGGGCTCTTCTCTATGCGTAATCTGCCCTTTCTTCCAAGTTTTGCACTTGTTGTTGTAGGATTCTGGTATCTGCTGACGTTTTCTTTAGGCTTGTTTTGTTCTCTGCCATTTGTTTTTCTAGGGACCCAGTCCTTTCTGCCAGTGAGCGCACATCTCATCTTAGGAGCCCTACATCTATTATCACGGCATCCACTTTGGCTTCCAGCGTGGATTTTAGTGTTGCGATGGCCACAAATATTTGTTGGTTCCCGTCTTCTTGTTCTTCCATGGTTGACTGTGCCTCTGTGTCTTTGTCTGTGTCTTGCCCTCCTACTGTCTTCCTCGCATATGTCTCTATTGTAGGTTCCTTAGTCTTGGGCTTGATATTCTTAGGAGGCATGTGGGGGACTGTTTGCTGCTTCCGTTGGAGTCTTGCTGCTTTGTTGTGTTTGGGTCTCCGATTTCCCGACTATTGTGGCTTGTAAGTTGCTGTGTCTCTTGACCTGTTTGCTCTGAGCCGCTATATGTTAAACAGTAAGAAGTGCCCTTATAGACAGCGGTGGTGGGTATCAAAATCACGCATATTTATAGGTTCACGCTGTTATTGTAGAATTCTAATGCACTTTGAGTTGCTGCCAATGGTTGGTGCAGTGATGTTGGTGCCCTGTTGTTCCCCGCCGGGCCTCCGTGTTTCTGGCGGTTTACTGCAGGTGCCTGTTGTGTTGCTTGTGTATCGCACCCGCTGTTTGTGCTTGCTGCGTGCCTTTTTCCGGTCTTTTGCCTTGTTGTTCTCCCATTCCACTACTGGAGAGCGTAGTTTGTCTGGTGGCCTTGCTGTGGGACGGGGTTGCCGCGTACTGCGTGCGGCTGTGGTGTTGCGTGTCACAAGTGTGCTCTTTGCCCCTTTTGTTACGGCTGGTTGCCGCGCTCCTCCCCAAGCTGTGAGTATATTTTGGCCAGAGAGGTCTTGTTGCGAGCACAAGCGCCGTTCCTAGATTCCTACTTTCAGCCGCCTGTGCTCGGGTCGGGTTCCTCCTCCTGGTACGTCTCTTAATCGTTGCCGTTGTGCTGTGGCATCTGCTTATGTTCGCCAGCGTTCTCCGGCCTGATGATTACTTGCAGGGATATTCTGTGGTATTACTGATCTCGGCCGTATGTAAAGTCGAGTTCCTCTGCTTGGCTCACCCCTTGTATATGGTTCGCTGCATCATGGCACCATCTTGCCTTCACAGGCCCTCTTCTCTGCAGGACTTCAGGGCTGATTTCATGGTCTTCCCTCGGGCGGATCTCCAGTTTTTCTTTTTTCTTCACCAGAGGTGCACACTGCATGTGTGCTCGATTCCATTGCTTTTACGGGCTTGGATCAGAGCGAATCTTGCAGGAGCCACAGAGAGTGCAACTTTACTCCATGGCTATTACCCACGCCCCCATTGAGTGAGTTCATTGTACTTACCTACAGCTCACACCCTCCTCATAAGATAAGCCTGGCTGCTCTGCCATTCTACCAAACCTTTGGGTAGTAAAGACTTTTACTAAGAGTTGGGGCCCATGTACCAAGGGATAGTTTTATAGAGTCTCACCTGTTGGTAGACTTTAAGAAATCTCCCCTAACGCAGATATCATAGAGGCATGAAAAGGAACACTCCATTCCTCCACTAGGTATTATTATGCATCATCACATTAACAAAATGGCACGCTTACGTAAGACAGGGACAGGATACCTGCATTCAAGGGTGGACTGGGAACCAAAAGAGGCCGTGGAAATAATTAGAAAAGTAGACCCATACTATACATTTTAAGCTAGTCCAACCCCTTTCCCATAGAAAATGTGCAAATAAAGGCCCATGATGCAGAGGCCCACCGGGACATCTCCAGAGTTCCCTGTAGGCCAGTCCACCCCGGACAGAAGTATATTAGGACTACGGGAAGCACCACACATTTGCGCATCAGATTGTATTTTAAAAGTGATGCAGGAGGTGAACGGCACCCATTGAAGGCCAAACAGGATCCTCTAGTTTCTTGGCCACCACAAGGTGCACAGCCATGGTTTGGGTAAATTGTGCCATCAATGTGGGAAACCCTTTACTAAAAACTAACAAAATCTGAAAAAGTCTTCTATGGGCTGCCACCCGCTCACAGGATCCTCAATCATGATTGGATAAATTGTGGCGTAGTGACCAACTTCTGGGCCGGTCAGAGTTCAATGAATGGTAATATTACAGACTGGAATTATGATTATTTAGTGACTCTGTTGTTTTGGTAAGTGGAAACCATACACATTTGGGCATCATATTGCTGTACACAGTGGCAGTAGCCTCCGTTAGGCTAAGTTACGAAGGTACATTTAAACGACTCCAGGGGTCTGCAACCTTCGTCTTCCCATATGTTCTGGACTACAACCCCCATCAGCCTTATCCAGCATAGTCATTGGTGAGTGATTGTGAGAGGAGTACTGATGGAATACCAAGAGAAGGCAGAGTGGATCCTGATGCCAAAGGCAAATAGCACAGGGGCCACCGAGGCCAGAAGCCAACATCTTCTATATGTTCCACTCTACAAGCCTTCGCCAAATGGGCACTCACACAAATCTGTGCCCCGTCTTTCATCTTCACATTCCGCAAAAGACTTAAAACGTACCTCTTTCTCCGCACCCAACCAGCCATACCACCTTCCCTGCTAACATTTGCCTATCCTAATCTTCATATCCTGTTTTGAAAACATTGTAACTTCTTGAACTTTGTGAGGCACAATCAAAACTGGCTGGGTGGTGCCAACACTTTTTTTTTTTAAAGTTTAGATAAAATAAAAATAAATAATGAAGTCACCATTTTAGACCTATAAAGGCAGCACGATTCACAGTGGAGATTTTAAAACAGGTATGTGCAAAAAGAAGGTAGCAGGCGCCGCTTTATCGAAAGAACATGACATGATAACCTGTTCTGTGGTGTTTACCCACTGAGTCCGCAGCCATCGCTTTTAGCTCACTGTACTTTTCACAAAGGAGGTATACCCATTTGCATATCAGTCTTTGTCCCGCCCACAAGGGCAGTCCAGCACCAAAATGCCCGGCAAATGGCCGCAAACCTCCTTTGAACAAGAGTATCAACAGCAACCCCATACACAGTAAGTACCTGGACAGAGAGGCGATTTTGAATTAAGTGTGTATGGTGGGCATGAAGCAGACGGCTGGGATAGGCCCATTGCTCTCCTCTAGGCTGACATAACATGTTATGCCCCCTTACCGGTTTAAAAGAAGCCAGAGGCCCAGCAGGGTTTTCTTTCAATCAATCAGGGGCGGAATCAAAGTGGCCGTGAAGTGTTTCTCAAAGTGTCCCCATATTACACCATGCGAGCAAGCCCAACCCTTAACAAGCAAGGTTTGGGGTGTCCTCCCAGAAGAACATTTGGAGAAAAGGTTCTAAGAGTTCTAAGAGTGAATTTTAAACATTTTTAAAAGTATTAAAAAGCAGGGAAACAACTAAAAATTGACATACATTAGTTAAAAGCAAGTAATAATATAATGGAAGCTCTCATATAAATTCTTTACTTGAAAGAGATGTGAATTAGGAGGAGAGATGGAAGAAGGAGGCAGGAGGCATATGAGTATAGGTAAGGGGAGCAGAAAATTAGGGTCCACAGGAAAGAGGACCAAGGCATGGACGGCCACTGAGAAATCGGCAGAGTTCCCTGTTGGCCAGTCCACCGCTGCTTTCAACACCCCAATGTAAAACTAGGCCATGTTCTTCCCAGCACGAAAAAATAGTACATTTCCAACTTCAAAACCATAAATATTTGAATAGATGTCCACCTGCATTTGATAAATCACAGGCGCCGTTCCCAGTAGATGCATGTTGTCAGGAGCGCGTCCTGGTCTCAAAGTCCCCTGTGGTACTGGAGCTCCATCAGGTCGGTGACACAAGGTACCTGGCAGTCAACGTTTGGGTGCGCTGGAGGACAGCCCAGCAGGTAAACACAGCTGAGGGGGGTGGCTTGATGATAGCTGGGCCATTTGAGGCATTTAAATTTCCAAAATTCCAGTATTGGGAACATCACACAGCTGTATTAATGCACCTCAAGCATGAGAGAACCCTTTGTATTTTACTACTGGGTCCCCACAGATAATTCTGCCAATGCATCCCAGTAGGGCATTCTTAAGTGCTTTTAGGGACTGTGGTGTTGCCCTTTTAAGGATGTGTGTCATGGCGTCGTCATGACTGCCTGTTAATAAAAGGAGCTGCAGCCCGGCACGTGCAACAAAATGGCAGCAGACTCACTGAGAGACAAACTGGTGTCTGTGTCATTTGTTGGTGGGTCTGCCGTGTGATCACGGCTTGTTGGTATACCTGGTCCGTTTGCCAATGGAGCCAATGATGGTGAGTGGGGGATCTCAGCTCCTATCCTTGACCGTGTGATCACGATCGCAGCAGGGTGGCCGTGTGACAGCAACAGAAGCTGTCTTTCCTGGGTGCCCCCAGCAACTGTGTGTCTGGCCCGGGTGCCCCCGAGCCAGACACATTGGTGACGAGCAATGGCAGAGACCCGCTCTGCAGGACTGAGGATGGCCGCCCGCGCCTTCATCAGCTGGTGGTGTCGATGCGTGGGTGCCGCTGTTCTGAGAGCTCCGTTATCAGAGCTGGAGTGTGGAGGCCCCGCTGCGCACTGAACCTGACCCTCAGGCGATGAGTGTTCCTTTTCTACGGGCTGCAGAGTGCTGACGGTATTGTCTGCTCCGTGATTGCAGCTCCACTTACAGACAAGTGGAAGTCGCCCTGCCTTATGCATTTGTTACTAATTGGAGAAGGCCCAGTGCACTCCAGAATAGAGCTTTGGAAAAAAATTAAGAACGAGTGGTGAATCTCATTGGGCTCCTTGCCCGAAGCTGAGTTAAAAGACATTATCAAGGTAATATGTTAAGAAAAGTAATTTTGCATATATTTGCCACATTCCATTATCAGTGTTTTCTCTCAAATAGAGGCTCAAAGACAGTGGTGGTCCATGCTTAAAGGTTTGAGAGGAGGAGTATCTATCAAAAGGTGCAGTGCAAGGAACATTTGTCATGGTGTGTGCTCCGTGCCTGGTGCTGGGTAAACATATATAAGGATCATTGGTCCTGAACTCGCTTGGGGCTCAGAAAATCTGTGCTATGGCGGGGGAACGCAACGATGGAGGAAGCATGGCGGGTGCCACCCCTTAGTGGGGGTTCCAGGACAGCCTCCCCCACTAGGGGCATAGGGTGGGCCTGCCCTGGAAATGGAGCGTGATCAACGCCGGAAGGGTCAGGGGGACGAGGGACTGAGAGAGAGTAGAGGCCTATAAAGGCCTTCACGCGGGTGGCTGTCTCTCTCGTTCCCCGCCTTCCTCCAGGCTACAGATTGGAATTGGAATCAACCGCCTACGTTTCGTCGAAATTCGAGAGGTTTGCAGTTCCTGTGAGTGTGAGAAGTTTCCTGTGTTCGGGCAGCCGGAGTCTCCTGTTCCAGAAGGAGTGGCGTCCAGTGAAGCTGTCGCGTCGCGGACGAGTGTCAGAAGAGGTACGGGTTAGGTTTGCAAGTTTGAGGCTTGGGGAGCCGGTAGCATGTGAGTCGCTGCATAAACAATAGGGGGTTTTGCGTGGGATCAAGGGCCAGAGGCCGGTAAAGCTGCAGGCTATTACGGTTGCCGGGCATGCAGGCCAACACGCGGGCATTGCAGTGACGACATGAGGTAAGGCGGGAAAAGGGTAATACAATAGTTGGGACTCTCACGGGATCAGGGGCACAGGAGTAGGGCGCAGGTTGGGGAACAAAAGCAGGGTTGGGGCCAGATAGTGCATGTGCGTACCATTGTTTTAGCAATTGGGGGGGGGGCATGAGCGTTCGGTGTGCTTCATGTGCTTGCAGACTTCAAACGGGAATGTTTGTCGGCTGCTGTGCCGCGGGCATGCCGCAGTGCCATCAGTGGGAGAGGCGGTCGCGGAACAGCCGCACTGTGTTTTAACGGGAGGCGGGTAAAATGCACACGATAGGTAGTGCAGTTGGATATAACTATCATTAACGGGAGGAGGGTGGTCTGGGGGGGCATGGACCGGGCGTCATATAATCAATCCCTCTTTCATTTGGTCACTGGCGCTGGGCCAGGATGACAATATTACATTTCAATTAGTTTGCATGGCAGCCGCGCACACTGTTAAATGAACGTGTCCACATCATGCAAATGTTTATTGGCCGCCGCGCCTCTTATAATGTATTCAGCTGGGTTCTTGTTGGTTCATTCTTGCAGCATGTGTGTTATCGTAGGAGTTTCAAGGCTTTGTGGTGCTCATTGACGGCCCCGCGCTGCACGAGCTGCATTAAGGAAGCATTGGGGCTACGGAGCATGTGACGAGGCTGGGTTATTGTGTGGTTCATGCATGCAGCAGTTGTCATTTTATTTAAGGAAATTTGCAATTTGCTCATGTCGCTGCATGTTAAAAATGTTTGCATAGCCGTCGAACTACGTATCCCAGAATGCAAGACGGCGTCTTGACAAACGCGGGACATCGGTAGGATTGCTGGTGCGGGGATGGGGGTGCTGCGGGGCAACATAGACAATTTGCCCACATTCAGGAATTGTATTTTAGCAGTAGGGGACAGTTTCATGCCACGGGCATTAATGGAAGTTTCCAATTGAGGACGTCTGACTTTACAATGTTTTTGTTGCCGTAGGCTGCAACCAGGGCCCGATGTTTGTGGGCTCGCATTAGGTTGTGCCTTTAAAGTCAATTTCTAGGCCTTTGTATGCGTTTGTCTGGTTTAGGCCTATATGTTAGGCATGTGATTAAGTCTGCCACATGCTCAGTCACGGGCCTGCTTGTTTTAGGGACTGCTCTTAGTAACGCATCTTTGTCTTGGGACATAGTCACCTTTGTCCATTGACTCCAATCTCTGACAGTTGCACTGGCCCTGCTGGCCTGCAGACAGGGAACGCTAATAATTTCAGTAGTGCATTATGGGCAATGTAGTATAAGAGAAATTGGCGCGCTGACACTTGCAGTTAAATGATAGGTATCGAGCTTGGCCGTGCTGTTGGGAGCAGTTGCGTATTAAAGTTTTTAAGGCGCTCTACTTTGGCGTCTGGTGATTGATTGCAATTGAGGCAATTCTGTTGGAAGGGGGGAAAACTTGCACAATTGTAAATGGATCATAGGGAAAAAGGGAACCTAACGTTGGAAAGACCAGCCGGTTCCCTGCTGGCCTGCGGATGGGGAACGCAGATTATTTCAGTAGTGCATTATGGGCGATGTTGTTATAAAAGAAATTGGCACGCTGGTCCATGAGCCGCAGTTTCGCTCGCAGGCCGCTTGGGCCTGCTGGTATTTATTTGGTTGTGTGTGTTTTACGACAATGGGCTCACAAGTTTGGTGTTGTGATCAATTATAATGTTTTCCTTGAGATATATTTTCCCCTTTGTCCCTCGGATCGTGGTTGTTCAAGTGGAGAGGTCTTACACTAGGGAGTCTGGGGAGGTTGCCATGCTGACACGTACCAGGTTTTGATATATTATTTTATAGCGCCTATGAATGAGCTTTCTCTGAGGTGATGGAAAGGGCCGCTATGTTTGGATGGCCACCTGAAGTGATAGGGTTTGGGGGTCGCATTTCAGCGGGGCGCATAAAGTGGGGGGGCCCGGTTGCTGGACCTGCATAGCACCATGTGGCAGGACGGACACCACAATAATATCATTTTAATGCATTTAGCCACAGGAATTGCGCGGCAGGGGTTATGGCCATAGGCGGAAATGAGATGGTTTTAGGTGCTCGTTTTTCGATACGTACATGGGCAGTGATTTTCTGTGCGCTGTGTTGTGTTGGGTAGCAGCTCGGGTGGATTTGTTTTAAGGCTGCAAATGATATTGTATATAGTGTGGCGCTGGCCCTGTAAGGGTGCGCAGGCGACGGGGTGACGTTCACTCCGTAGCGTGCTTCGTATAAATAAACGCGGCGTTCCCGGTGGCGTCAGAACCACTTTGGAGCCCACACGAGTATCATCTCTGTCTCCGTGTCTCTGTGCAACGGAGGGTGGGGGGCTCACGGGTAGCGGTAGTGGAACACCGCTAACAGTGGCGACGAAGAGCGGATCACTCCCCGGGACAGGCAGCGAAGTTCGCTTGTTGCGCAGATCATCTACGGTGAGCGCATCAGGCGAAATCTGACCGCTGAGAGGGGAGAGACACATGCGGTCGGCGGCCATTTTGTTGAATAGGCCTCGGTTGTCCACGGTTTCGGAACGAAGTTCCCGTGAGCCATCCAGGCCCAATATTTGGACAATCCAGTGGTGGACAGCCACTGGAACAGCAACGTGTCGCTTCAGAGCGATTTATTGACAGTTTCACTGTTTTTTCACCGAGTCGGAGGGTGAGACTCCCAAGGAGGCCTGCTGGATGCTGATTGAGGCCTACCCTGCTCAAGTTTTGGACTCTCCACTTCTCCACTGAACTGTGGGCGGCCTATGTATCGTGTCAAGAGACCATCTACTGAAGAAGGTGTTTAGCTGTGTCTGGTGGTGAGTTGCGGCCCCTTCACTCGGAGTTCGTTGGGGTGCCTGTGCGTTTGCCACCATGAGCCAACCTGCTGCGGCGGCAGTTGCCGGCCCCTTCACTCGGAGTTCGTTGGGGTGCCTGTGCGTTTGCCACCATGAGCCAACCTGCTGCGGCGGCAGTTGCTGCACACCAACAGGCTGCTCCCGCAATTCAGCCTCCGGCCATCCTGCCGCCAAGACCTTTGCTCAAACCACCTGGCTCTCTACATCTGATGCCTGAGTTTGATGTCTCGGGCAAACCATCAAGTCTGGGACAGAGGTGGAAGATGTGGATGGACAGACTGGAGATGTACTTCAGGGCCACGATGGAGACTAGCGACGACAGTAAGTTAGCTACTCTCCTGTATTCTGCAGGCCAGGCGGTACATGAGATATTTCTGTCCCTGCATTCAGCGGATGGGACGTTTGCGGCAGCAAAGGATGCGCTCCACAACCATTTTCTGCCGATGGCGAATGCAGATTATGAACGCTTCCTTATGGGGACCGCTTGACAGAAAGACGATGAGACTCTGGATGTTTTCAATGGGCGGCTGCGCAGATTGGCGGCGCCATGTGCGTGGAACGACCCGGATGTTATGATTCGTAATCAGCTCATACAGGGGTGTGTCTCTGGCAAGTTGCAGCGCCAGATACTGCGAGAGCCTAGCATCACCCTTCCCCGCATCCTGGAACTTGGACGGTGCCATGAAGTGTCCGAGTTGCGGGCTACTCGAATGGAAGCGGGTGTGCGCCCCGGCAAGATGGAGGAGGTTTGCGCAGTCAGCAGAGGCCGTGGATTTAGACGCCCCATGAATACCCAAGGTCCACGACCACAAGCGGCACACTCCTCATGCCTAAAATGCGGGTACGATCTCCCGCACCCAGCAGAGTGCCCAGCTCCGGGAGCGAAGTGCGGCCGGTGCGGGGGTGCGGACCATTTCGCCAGGATGTGCAGGACGACCGCTCCGAAGGTAGTTTCCAGGGGGCCTGTCTGGGCTGGTTTCCTCCGCCCTCAGAGGGTGTCTAACGTTGCCCAGGTGGACCAGGGTGATGAAGGGGCACCTCAGGAGGGTGAGGAGGAAGAAGACGAGGAAAATGTTTTCTTTGTATCCAGTGTGGGCATGCTGAGAACCCACTCCAAGAGACAGCCCAGGTGCAATGTGTTGGTCAATGGGGACTCGATACCAATGCTAGTAGACACCGGTGCATCAGTAAATGTGATGGCCAGACAGCATTACAACGCGATGCAGGCTCCGCCAACCCTAGCTCCACCGAGGGCACGCATTTTCACCTTTGGAGGCGACCAGCCCATTCCCCTGGATGGTGTGTTCGTGGCAGAAGTGCAGTACGTTCGAGTCGTCCATCCGTGCCAGATTTTACGTCACACCAGTGAGCAACAACACGCTGCTGTGCTGTGCGGCTGCAGAGGCCATTGGCATTGTGACATTTACTTATTCGGTGTACCTGGACAATATACAAGTGCTCCTCGCCAAGCACACCTCCCTGTTTGAAGGCATTGGACAGTTGGTGGGTGAGCCTTTACGGCTTCACATTGATGAGTCGAGCCAACCAGTGGCGCTGAAGCATCGGTGAGTACCGTTTCATCTTAGGGATCTGGTGGATCGAGAGCTGGATAACCTCGTAGGTTTGGGCATCATTGAGAAGGTTGAAGGCCCCACTCCATGGGTCTCGCCCATTGTCATCGCATGCAAGCCCAAACAGCCCGACGCAGTGAGGATCTGGTCGACATGCGACTCCCACCATTGATGACATTATAGCGGAACTACAGGGGGCGAAGTTCTTCTGTAAACTGGACCTAAGAGCGGGGTATCATCAGGTGGTCCTCCACCCGAGTCCCGTTACATAACGACTTTCACCACTCATCGGGGTTTGTACAGGTACAAGAGGCTGAGTTTTGGGGTATCTTCGGCGGCGGAGGTGTTCCAGAACATTATCAGAGGGGCATTGGCGGATTTAGATGGAGTCCTTAACATCAGCGATGACATCCTGGTGTGCGCCAAGTCAGAAACGGAACACCTGGCACGTCTGGCCAAGACCTTCGAGCGCCTTTGTTCGTTGGGGCTCACCCTACACAAGGATAAGTGCAAATTTCTCAAAACCATGATTGAGTTTTTCGGATTTGTCTTCAAGGCGAATGGGGTGTCGCCCCATCCCCGAAAAGTGAGGGACATAAAAGAGGCTCGACCGCCAGAGTATGTCGCTGAAGTAAGGAGCTTCTTAGGCATGGTCACTTATTGTGGCCGCTTCATCCGAAACCTGGCGTTCCGCTCAGAGCCATTGAGAACTTTGACAAAGAAGGACACCGTATGGCAGTGGGGGCCCCTTGAGCAAGCAGCGTTCGATGACATTAAGAGCGCATTGGCGGCGGAGGACACCATGGCGTTTTTCGATCCGAACCTACAGACGGAGATTGTCGTGGATGCTAGCCCCTATGGCCTGGGGGCGGTACTCACGCAAGTGGGGAGTGACCAGGAGGTCCGCCCCATTGCCTATGCAAGCAAGGCGCTCTCCGACACCGAGCAACGATACTCTCAAATCGAGAGGGAGGCGTTGGTGGTTCTGTGGGGCTGCCGACATTTTTGCCTTTACATTCTGGGGCGACCTGTAACCATGGTCACGGACCACAAACCTCTGTTGCCCATCATGGCTGGGTCTTCCTCCAGACCACCTGTGAGAATTGAGCGCTAGATGCTCGCACTACTCGAGTATGGCGTATCATTAATATACCATCCCGGGGCCAACAACGCTGCTGACTACCTCTCAAGACATCCGAGAGGGGGCCCT
Organism: Ambystoma mexicanum; assembly: GCF_040938575.1. Taxonomy (NCBI): domain Eukaryota; kingdom Metazoa; phylum Chordata; class Amphibia; order Caudata; family Ambystomatidae; genus Ambystoma; species Ambystoma mexicanum. The sequence goes on from NC_090939.1 coordinate 943,221,795, forward strand.
CACGAATCCCCGTCAGCAGAAGAGGCCAACGAGTACGTTCGCCTGGTCGTAGAAACAGCCACCCCTAACTCCATGCAGGTGGAGGAGCTGGAGCTGGCGGCGAAAGAAGACGAGTGTTTCGCCATACTGAAGGCAACCATGGAACAAAGTGCCTGGAAGGCGGTGCTGGAAGCTTTGGGCCGGAGAACATGTGAGGCCAGAGTGGCTCTGGAGCAACTATGGCGAGTGCGCGAAGAACTAACATTCTCGGAGTCGGGGCTCTTGCTGAGAGGGGAAAGGATTGTGGTGTCCCAGACCAAAATCCCACAGGTCAATCCCCTGGCGCACCAGGGTCATCAAGGAGCTCCCAAGACAAAGGCTCGTCTCCGCCAGAGGGTGTGGTTCCCGGAGCTGGAGCGGAGAGTGGAAGAGTTTGTGGCATCGTGCGTGTGGTGCCAGGCCGCATCACCGGCCCAGCGCGAACCGTCCATCGAAACAATGCCAAGAGGGACAAGACCATGGGAAGTGGTGCATGCAGACTCTGGGTCCACCTCGAGGGGCACTCATTTCCTGGTAGTGGTGAACGAATGGTCTCGATATCCCGAGGTCGAGTTCATAGAGTCGGTGGCGTTTGATAAGGTGGTGATAGCACTGGAGAAGATTTTTGCTACTCATGGCCTACCCTCTGTTCTGTGTTCCGACAATGGGGCTCCATTTCAAGGCAAGAGATTTGCTGATCTCATGAAGGACTATGGCATTCAACACAGAAGGGTCACCCCGCTCTGGCCTCGGGCCAATAGGGAGGCAGAGCGCATGATGCGCACGCTCAACAAAGTATTCAGGATCGCTCAAGGGAAAGGCGAGTGTTTACAGAGGGCGCTGTATGTATTTCTGCAGGGATACCGGACCACACCCCACTCTTCAACTGGTGTGGCACCTGCGGAGGCGTTATTCCAACGATGTCCCAGAGACGTCATACCTGAGGTGGGGGGGTCGTGAACCGGCTGTCATTGACAATGAACAAGTGGAGGAGGACAGACTGGCAAGAACACAGATGGAAAACATCCAAAGAGGTCTGAGACCCCCAAGTATTGCCCTGGGGGATGAGGTGTTAGTGAGGAACCGCCACCCACAGGGCAAACTGTCCCTCACGTATGAACCTGCTCCCCTGGATGTCGTGGCGGTGAAGGGATCTATGGTTACCACCTCTGACGGGACGTCCTCGGTGACCCGAAATGCTAGCTTCTTCAAGAGGCTGGGTGAGCCGAGAATGGAAAGCACAGACGGCAGAGAGTGTGAAGAGGCACCGGACGAAGGTGGGGGTCAAGCCCCCGCTATGGACCCTCCTTCTCGTGGAGGAGCAAGCGATGGCACCCCGGCCAGAGACGGTGGCAGGAGGTACCCCCTGCGAACAGGGCGTGGGAAACCTGCCCGTCTCACGGACTATGTGACCGACTGAACGGGAAGGCTCGTTGATGGACATGTCTATGCTGTTTGAAAACACCATCGGGAGATCCAGGGTGGCTGTCAATAAATGGAGGACTATGAGGGTGTTATTGTGTGCTGTGAAATGTGTGATAGTTAGTTCCTCTCTTTTTCAAGTTTGTTGTTATGGAAAAGGAGGAGTGTGGCGCTGGCCCTGTAAGGACGCGCACGCGATGGTGTGACGTTCACTCCGTCGGGTACCTCGTATAAATAAATGCGGCGTTCCCGGTGGCGTCAGAACCACTGTGGAGCCGACACGAGTATCGTCTCTGTGTCTCTGTGCAACGGAGGGTGGGGGGCTCACGGGTAGCGGTAGTGGAACACCGCTAACATATAGGACTCCTATGCGCGAGTTTGGTCAAAGGAGCTTTAAGTGCCTGTGCACAAGTAATTTTTCATTATGTGCTGCAATTTTTAACAACACGTCTAGGAACGAGTGTTTCCTCCCTACGCAGGATGGTTTGTGGTGCAGTGTGATTTTGTGACGGTGATGCACTAGTGTTCTGGCTATTAACCATGAGTGTTTCATGTGGCGGTGCAATTTAGAACACACCCGTGCACTAGTGATTTCTTTCCTTGTTCAAAGCAAGATGTATGTTGATTTAAGGAAACTCTAGGATGCACGTGACGAAAGGGATTGGGGCATTTTCAACGCACCTATACGGGGGGCTCAATTCAGGTTACAAATTAAAATAAGCTGATTAGGAACAATGTGCACATTAATGTTAGATCGTTATGGTTCGGGTAAAGGTTTTGGATCTAAAAACACTAAACAAAGATGGTCACGCGAGGCGGGCTCATTCAGGCAGAGGAATTTTTGTTTTGGTTATCGCACTTGCAGCAAGCTATTGTGAGGGTGCGGCCCCGGAAAGCAGCTGGGGAATTCCGAATTCATGCAAGCGGTATTTAAAAGATTAATGTCAGTTTCACCGCGAGTGCGCAGGGCACGGTTTGTTAACCATGATTTTTTCTATAAATCCAAGGAAGGTATTTGGAACGCGCATATACACAAGTGTGTACTGATATCTGCAGATATAAGGCTCAGCGTGAGGGCACTGTTTGTTTTTCTCGAACGTTTTCGGCAAAACTAAAGAAGGAATTTATAACGTGCATACAAACAAGTGTGTTTGATTGGTGCAGTGGTAAGGCCACAGCGTGGCTGTGGCAGCGGAGGAGTGATCTATATAGACATCTGCAAAGATTATACCAATAGGTGAAGATGGAAGAGGGCATCGCAGATGCCCCAAAGAGGGATGTAAAAGCGAGGCATAACCAGAGGGCTAACCATTATAACGCTAGCATGTGTTTGTGGGGCGGAATGAGTACAGGCCAAACCAGTGGTGAGAGGGCAGCCAGGCGTAAATGCGAAGGACGCAACAATTTTGGCATAAATAGGTGTTTTTAGGTGTATGGTGGTGCGTGGGCTCGGCTCCGCACTATTCGTTAAGGCTCGATACGAGAGTGGGTTGTAAGGGCGGTAAGTGGTTCCCATGCAGCATAATATCCTATAGTGAGCTGCAGGGGGCTTTTTGGGGCGGCAGCATGTGGCTCTTTGCTCTGGCTTTCTGATAGCTACAGCCATCAGGATAGCTCAGGGGGTTCAGCGCTCACGGAATACAATATGCTTGTGATCAGCCCTGCATCTTGCTGAGTGCCCCATTTTGCTGAGCGCTACATAACGAAACGTCATTATCGTAGCCCTTAGGCATCTGCTTGCATTCAAAGTAATTTAGTAAATGGGCCCAATTTTGCTGATATTAACAATACATACGCCAGTACAGCGGGGCTGCAGGGCAACAAGTGTTCAAGGGGCATGGGATCCACATGAGGGCATGTCAGTTAGTGTTTTTGGGTTCTTCTGGCTACATAGACGATGTACAGGGCAGTCACTTGGTTACGAAATGAGTTTTGGGAGCCATCACTTGGAAAAAAGTTGGCCAGACCAGCGGGTTGCAATTTTCACCTACTATTGTAGGAGGAGGGCAAAATGCATCAAAGGGGTGATATTTTATGTATTGGGTGGCTACCTAGCCACAGGTAGGTTTCAGGCAAGCAGATTGGTACACAAAGGGTGACAGTAAAACGCCCATGACCTGCATTGGGGTTATTACAAACTGATGTATGTGCAAATACAGGTTCAAGGGTGCATAAGTGGGAAAAGGTTCATTAGGCAAGCCTGTTCACACAATGATCACTTTTTACAGCGAACATCAGCAAAAGCGAACCGTGCGCCAGTCACCCGAAAACGAGCTCAATTGGAAGGTAGATTTTGGGGTCACGTGGACAAAACACGCAACTTGGGCAAATGGGTTGGAAGGGTCGGGAGAGGCACAACACTACAGTAGTTGACAATTTTTGTTTCCCACCAGGTCACCATGTCGCTTCAGGCAAGCTCAGGAAACCCAGGGCTGTATGTCGTAGAGCTTGTGTTAGTGGAGGAAGGGCTAGCAGAAGAGGAAGTCGCAGGAACGTCGTCGACAGGGCGTTTCATGGACGCTCAATCGTGGGTAGAATATGCTGCACTAGCAGTGGTCATTGGGTGGCGAGCTGCGATGACCAGGATGGGAGGCCCATGTCTCGGTAATGGCAGCAGAACCCCTCTGGGCAATCAAGAAATGGACAGAGTAACAAGTGACTCTAAGGAATGGCCACGCCAGGTACTCACCAACGGGGGGCGAACTGCAGCCGTTGGGGGGGCAGGAAGTGCCCGCGGCACACAAAAGAATGGCAAAAACAAGCAGGGGGCCACACTAGAAGAGGACAAAGAAGGACTTAGAAGAGGAGCTGGCTGAGCTAAAAGCACGCATGGTGGCGCCAGCCCCGGTGGCCGCAGTAAAAACAATGGTTCAACCCATCCTGGCCCCACCGCAGAACTAAACCAAGCCAACATAGACATTACATTGAACAGAGAGGGTGGGGGTGCCACAACCAGCACAATCACAAACAAGGATGGTCAGTTGGACTTAATTCAGAGGCTTGCAAAAGCCGTGTTGGCACTACAGAAGGGAAAAGCCATGCAGGGGCTGCCGGTGACTAGCAACTTGGGGTCAGTCACTGGACGGGCAAGCAAGGTATGGCTGGGAAAAGAGCTGAGGACAAGCCAAAAGGATATGGCCCATAGCCCGGCAGTTGCCAACCCGGAGGGTGCATGGAGAACCGCAGAAAAGGAATCAGGCGGTGAAAAGACCAGCCAACTCCCCGCCGTGTCCGTGGATGATTACTCTACCTGGCTTATCCCAGAATGGGTGAAGAACCAAATATGGTTGAGGAAATTCATAGATATCCTGTCCCTACTCGAGCATGAAACAAAAAGCCAGGACACCATGCAGGAAAAGGCGGGAAGGGAGACAGTGAAGGCCAGGAAGAGGGTGAGACCAGAGGAAACACTGGCAAACTGGTTGGCAGCTTTTAAAATGATAGCGCAAACTATCCTGCAAAAGGAACTGGCCCTAGGGTCGGCACTACTGAACTACTGAGCATGTGTGATAGAGGAACACAATCAGTTAGGGTGCATTGAGTGGTTACTGAGGGAATAGCGATTCCGCTTAAGGATGGAGCACGATCCTGAATTAAGATGGGATAACAAATCAGTGTAAGACCTTCACACCTTGAAGGGGGGGTTGTCCCAGACGGGGGGGGGGGGGACTCTCCACCAGAATATATCCAAAACCGAAGCAAGGAGCCGGGAGAGAAGGCAAGGGGGAGGCGAATTCTTGGGGTGGCGGGAACCTCCTGCAACAACCAGGGGGGTCAAACAGGGGACCAACTACGATGGCTGCAGGTGACAGGCCACCCCAGGGGACACCAAGAGGGTATAGAGGGGGGTAGGGAACTATTCCAACGGCAGGACCCAATTCACACGCAGGTTCTACAATGAGGACGAATGCAACTGGGGACAAAACTGCAGATTTCGGCATAGTTGCACCACATGTGGGGCATTTGGCCACCGAGCAAGGAGTTGCAGGGGGGGGGGGGGAATGGCGAGCGAGCACAGGAAATAAGAGTCCCTTTCAACAGAGGACAAGGCTGTGTGGCGGAAGTTATGTAAATGCCAGAAATAACTGTGTTGTTAACTAAATAAACTATTTATTTTCTTCAAGGTGGCTGTATGTCTGGTGCTACTAGAGGAGACCGGCCAAGGGGTTACACGCCGGTCATGGCGCACGAGCCAAGTCACAATGGTAATGCCGGGTCACCGGGGTGTGGGTGGGGGGTGTTAAGGGAACTTTGCAAAAAGGGCCTGTCACCAATCAGGGTGGACAAATTGCTTCCATGGCTATCACGATACCCCTTGATACATGAAAAAGATTGCCTGGCGGGAGGTTTCACAATGGGGTTTCGCATTCCATACAAAGGCCCTCGGGGAGCAGAAAATTTGAAATCAACAAAATAATGGCCCGAGGTGGTTAAGGATAAAATTAATAAGGAGGTGGCATTAGGCAGGGTGGCGGGCCCCTACCAGACAGCACCACTGAGGGACTTAATAATATCACCATTAGGTATAGTACCTTAGAAAGAAAAGGGTAAATTCCGCCTCATCCACAACCTGTCGCATCCAAAAGGCGAGTCAGGGAACGATTGGTTGGACGAGGCGGACTGATCCGTGTCATACGCATCGTTTGATCAGGCGATCAGTCTCGCCAGAAGAGCGGGAAAAGGGGCTTTGCTGGCAAAAGTAGACATTGAGGCGGCCTTCAGGCTACTCCCCGTGCACCCAGAGAGCTATTACTTGCTTGGGTTTCAGTTCAATGGGCAGGTGTTTGTTGACAAATGCATGCCAATGGGGTGCAGCATTTCATGCGTGTACTTCGAGGCTTTCATCTCCTTTTTGGAGTGGGCTTGGATTGAGATGGAGAATAGGGGGGTAAAACTCATTACATATTTGTGGGTAAGCGGGACTCCGACATATGCAGCACACTGCTTCACAAATTCATTGAATTGGCAGATGACCTGGGCGTACCTCTAGCGGGTGAGAAAACGCAAGGCCCATGCACAAGATTGACATATCTAGAGATTGAAATTTACATACTATCAGGGACCTGCCGCCTGCCAAAGGAAAAGATCGTTGAATGCATGGCCGACATCAAAGCAGCATTGTCAGGCGGCAGGACAACCGTGAAAACAATTCAGTCACTAGTGGGCAAGTTTAACTTTGAGGCTCGGGTCATCCCGGCAGGAAGGGTCTTTGCGAGGCGCTTGGCAGCAGTAACCGGGGGGGGCATTGTAAGGCTGGCATAAGGTACAATTGAGCACAGGATTGAAGGAGGACCTGAGGGTGTGGCTCGATTTCTTGAGAGACTTTAATGGGGTTTGCTTGTGGCAGACCGCTTGGGTAGCATGCTCACAACTCGCGGATGCAGCAGGCCGGGTGGGGTTTGGAGCAATTTTGGGGAGTGAATGGTGCAGGGGATACTGGCCAAACGCATGGACCAGGAAAGGGCTGAGTAAGAACATCAATGTGTTGGAACTGTTTCCAGTGGTTTTAGCTTTGCATGTATGGTCCAGCGAATTGGCAAACAAGCGCCTAGTGGTTTGGTCTGACAACATGGCAGTAGTACAGGCGGTCAACACCCACTCGGCGCAGTGCCCTGCTACTTTGTGTCTGTTACGCCACATGGTACGAAAATGCTTAACCATGGATACGGCTATAAAAGCGCGTCACATCCCAGGGAATCATAACATAGCAGCTAACGCACTTTCTCTTTCACAGATGGTGCGATTCCGGAAGGCCCACCCAAAAGCTCAGGCAACCATGGCCCCGTTCAGCGACCATCTATGGTGTTCAGTGAGTTGGGAGAAGTTATGAGACAGCTAGCTGTAAGGTCGCTGTCTGGAAGCACAAGAATCAGATAGATGCAACGTCAACTTCAGCACATTCCTCGAGATCAACAAAGACTTGGGTGGGGGGGTCAGCTGAGAGAAGAAGATAGATTATTTTGTGCTATGGGCCAAAAGAGTGAGGAAATCAAGAGCATGGGTAGCGACACATCTCAGCACAATAGCATTTCACAGCCAGCTATCGGGGAGTCATGATCCATCCTAAGGCTTTTTAGTAAGGACGGTCTTGAAAGGATGGGACAGGGGCCCACCTCAGGCCAGGGGTGAGAGGAGATCCATTCATTTTGACTTTCTGAAAAGAATGATGTCAGCAAAAGGAGCGGTCTGCTACTCTTGGTACGAAAACATAATGTTCAAAGCATGCTTTACTTAAGCCTTCTTCGTTGCGTTACGGGTCAGCGAGCAGGTGGCCAGAGCCAAGGGCGACCAAGACCACAGGGCTTTATTGGTCGAAGATGTGTCAATTAGGGAGGGGGCGCTACACGTCAACATCAGGATATCCAAAACTGACCAAAGAGCCAAAGGCAGTGAGCTGATTTTGGGTAAACTGGGCCAGGAGGACTTTTGCCCAGTTTTGACCATGGGAGCCTTCCTGGGGGCCAGGGCAGGGGGGTCACCCTACTTGTTCATGCACGAGGACGGTACACATCTCACTCTGGTTATTTTGGGGTTGATAGGATGCATTTGTCGGATGTCGGCACTGCTCTCATGGCCATGGAATGGAGGGATGCATTGACAAATTTGGGGTGCATGTGAGGTCACAAGGGTCACAAGGGGGCAAATCTGAGGTGGTACAAAACTGCAAAGACACAGGGTGGAGGGAGAGGGGGGAACTCTGACAAAGACTGAGGGTTTGGGGGGCGACCCCCCTTTTTTTCCCAAAAAGGTAAGGGTGCGAGTGAATGCGAGTCAGGGAGCAGCATGATTGGGGGCCTGAGGTATGACCTGTTCTCGGGGTGTGGGGGAACAGCTTAGAACCTACGGCGCCCAGGAGTAATAGACTCTGGGGAGGCCCTGGAAAGAAGGGGGGGGGGGTTAGGGGGATGGTAAGCCATTCCAACCCCAAATGTGGGGGGTGGTGGAAAGAGGAGAACAAAGAAAACGCAAAAGGCAACAAGGGAAGTCGGGGGGAACAAGATGATGGGGGCACAGTATGGTTGGTAGGGAAGCAAGTAGGGGAAGGGATAATGGAAGGATAATACCTAAGGGAAGGGTAAGTGGGGGGACAGGGAAGGGCTTAGGGGGTGACAAAGGGGGGAAGGTCCAAAGGGTAAGGGGGGTAAGCACAAAGCTGGGGGCGAAGAGACTGGGATACTTGGGAAATAGAGAGAACATCACCTGTTGGCCAGCGGGGGTGGGAATATGGCTCAGAGGGAACAGAACAAGGCAAGGGGGGGTCGGGCGTAAGAGAAGAGAACTGGAAGGGAGAGGAGGAGTCAGCCTTGGGGATGGAAGGGTAAGGACTAGGGAGAAACGGAATGGGGGGACCAGGGTAAGATCACTGAAGATGGATAAAGGGGAGAAGGAACCGGGAGGAATGGAATGATGGTGAAGCACAGCGCTCTGGGATGGGAAATGGGAGATAGAAATGGGCCTCTGGATCACTTAGCGATAGAATTAGATGGTTTGAAGGAGTAGGATAAGGGAACAAGAACACAACAGAGGAAGAGTTGTTACTGTAAGGGGACGTGAGCACAGAGCAGAGTAGAAACGTGTACTGTGAATAAGGACACCGAAAAAAAGTGTCTGTGAGTTAGACACGTGTACTGTGAATAAGGACACCGAAAAAAGTGTCTGGGGAATGTGTACTGAGAATAAGGGCAACAGGGAAAGTGTCTGGAAAAGTTCAAAATGCAAGCATTGAATGGCCATGGGTAGAGAGAAATTGGTAGGGAGGGCTGGGCTCAACCAGAAGGGTCCACCGGACATGGACGATGGATGGGTGGCATACCTAAGAATCCTCACCGGGCATAGAAGAATCTGTGGTGTGGTGGACACACGGATCGCCTGTAAGATAACTCCTTGAATTCATGCAAATAAAGCTTGCTGTGGCATTGTGATTTCCAACTTGAAAACGTGTCTAGTCTTTTATTCTGGGAATCCAGCCCGGGGGGGGGAGGGGTAGAGGGGGTATGAATGTGGCATACAGTATGGGGTGTAGGGAGTGGGGGCAGGCATGGCAATGGGATGCCCCCGCTAAGGCCCAGGAGTACTAGCCCAGAGAAGGAACACATAGTGCACATTTGCACCTGCTGGGCTGGTGGTCGACTGCGTGGAAGGTGGGAGACCTGTGCTCATCAATCAGGTGAGGTGGTAAGGACATCATGCCAACACGCACACAGAAATACTGCGGCATTCCACATCAGCACGAGCACAGGTCATGTTAGCCTTACATAATACGCCAAGGGAGACGAGGGGGATGGCGCACAGGTGGATGATGGTGCGCACCGTCAACAAGGACATCTGGCGACGCTGATTGGATTCGACATAGTGGGAGCACCAGCCAACCTTGGTGGACCGCGTAGGTCGAAAATAAAACTCTACTTCGAGGCAATTGAGATCCTTGAGCGGGTGAAACGGCCGACCTTGCTCTATTTGGCGGATGTCCCTGTTCAGCAACTGTTTAAGAGGCTGCGGCCTAGGGATTTATCGTATGAAGCCCCCATTGAGGTGCTGAATGACTATTTCATGCCGATGATCAACCTTGACTATGAGCGGTTCAGGATGAGGTCAGCAAGGCAGGAACACAAGAAAACTTGGATGCGTTCCATGGAAGGCTGTGGCACATTGCTCTATCCTGTGCATTGGACAACAACAAGGACAATGAGATAAGGCAACAAATCATCTTTGCTGCAGATTGGCCAAACTGAGGAAGCAGGTCCTCAGAGAGCCTGGTATAACACTGGGTTTAGAGATTGGGAGATGAAGGGAGGCACGGTCCCCTGCGCAATTGGAGTAAACTAGTGGTTGTTTGCGTTTTGGTCTGCAGCCTAGCACATGGTTTGTCAGGGAACCAAGACTCCCAAGTTCCCGAGGGGTTGCTAGTTGAGTGAGATGACAAACTTGGTTTAATTTAGGCGCTGGCTAGTTTTGTTTGCTCAAATTCTAGAACAATTCCATATTCTGAGTTTATCAGAATTAGAAACAAGTGACTTCTGTTTTTGCTTCAGTACCAATTTTAATGGAGTAATGCACATGTGTCAATGTCGGGCAACATATACCAATTGAAGTGAAAACACAAGCCGACACGCGTTTCGACCGTATTCTTTCTCAAGGCTGTGCTGGGTGAAGTGTTCGCTGATACGTGTGGACGATGTAACAGCGCAGTGATCAATAGTCAAAACATTTTTGCAGTAAAAACAGACATGGCATTGAGAATTCATACATTAGAAGGAAAGAGATGGGAAAGGATTATCAAGAGAACTCTATTAGGAGAGGTGCAGAATGAGGGAATTGCTAGTGCTCACCAAAAGATTAAGGCGGTGCAAATCCAAGTTCGTTATATATGTCATTATCTACATATGTGATCGCAAGTACATTAGCAACACCAAGAGGGAGCTCAGAACTAGGATCTGTGAGCATCTGGGCTCTCCACATTCACAAGAATCAAAGTATCCACTTTCAACACCAGTTGGACAAGAAAGAGAAAATCTCGTTTGTGGGTCTTGAAACTGTAACAGCAGTTGCAAGAGGCGGAGACAGAGAACTCCACCTATGACAAAAGGAAGCAAAACTCATCTGTAAATACAGATGTGTGACACTGGGACTCAACAGTGATAATGAATTTAAGGTTTTCCTGGGAACAATATCCATCTCCCTGTGTCTCCTTCTTTGCACTCCCAATCCCTGAGCAACTACCCATTACCTATGTTCTACCGTGCATCTGTTTACCACCACTCACCACTTTCCATTCGGGCACGCCCCACTGGAACTTTGGCAACCCCCTTGGCCAACAGTAGTAACATGGGGTCTGTGGTTCTCCCGACACTAGCCCAATTATCCAATCTCATGCACCATTCACCCAGTCACAACTAACATGGCCCTGTGACCAAGCTGCTGTGCACACATCCTCTCATCCGACGCTCTCCAGCATTCAGGGTGCCTGCCCTGTGACTACCCAGTCTCACCAACCTCTTGCAAATCTCACTGCACCCTTCATCCCCCTCTTAGCAAGTCATTGTGGCCTTTTTCACCCCCTCTATTATTCTTTCCCTTGCTAGGAACCCCAGCCGGGTGCAACTGTACCCTGTTAGCGTAATTGATGCTTTCTCCAGCCTTTCTTCATTACGAATACTTATCCCTATACACTCTTAAGCCCAGAGGTGGACGCTCTGTGAGATTGACACCTCCCTTTCTCCTATCACGAGCACCTTCCATTGACCAATCAGCAAACACGGCTCAGATATAACCAACCTAACGTTGGTTTTCACTGTTGATCCCGACGTTACTGAACGCTGCTCCAACAGACCGCAGTGAAGAACCCCCGTTCCCCGTGCAGCTGGCTCACGCCACCCCAGACCCCCCTCGACCTACAATGCTTATCACCCGCAATTGAACGCGCCTTTGCGCAGTGGCTGTATTGTCCAGAAATTCACTGCATCCCTGGTACGGCACTATACGACCGCACCATCGCACGGTCAGCTAGACTTTTACCAGACAGCACCCATCCATGGACTGAGTCCCACGCATGCGGTTCTCTACCCTGACCCAGTCTCATCATTATACGCAACACACACTCCTATCTTATCTAACAAGTTCTACAACTGGCCATTTACCAGCCTAACATTCCTGCCAAACCCAGTCACTCCCCAAATACCTGGGCTTGGCCATGCTTCTACCACTTAAATACTACGCTACCTGCAAGTTTGAGCTGGCGCCCTTCTAAACAGGTACCGGCTGACCAATTGCTCCCTTACCCATTAACTAGGACGACTTCTGCCCTACTTTTCCCCGCCATCTACCCTGCCTCCATTTTTGGACAATATAGGAGCCAGCCCTGCCAATTTAGCCTCACTTACCTTTTGCATGCAACCCTCCTCATCGCCCAGGACGACTTCTGTCTTACTATTCATCAATTCTCCTGCCTCTATATATGGCTATGTGAGGATCCAGCATTGCTAAAATGAGCCCTTCTTATCTTGTTTGCAGATTGGCTAACCAGCACACAGCCCACACCCAACCTAGAGGCTTTGCAGCCTTATCCTTATCCAGGATCACTGCCTTAATCTTTTGGTAAGCACCAGCAATTCCCTTATTCTGCACATATCCTAATTGAGTTCTCTTGCTAATCCTTTCCCATCTCTTTCCCTCCCCTCCTGTTCTCTCTCCTTGATACACATTTGCAATTGCATACCTGTTTTTGATGCCTGTCCCATGTGCATGCCATTGCTCTTATAACTCCTTCTGTTTCACAATCACCATGACACACCACAACCACCATCACTATGCACACAACTCCACCTGAAAATGACATGTGATCGTAACAATATGACTAACATGTGAATTCTCAATGCCATGTCTGATATAACACTGGCTAGGATCCTGGAGATGGGCTGGTCCCATGAACTGGCCGATGTAAGAGCTTCCGCCATGCTCCAGAGGGTGTCATGTATATGCAGAGAGTGAAGCTGGAGGATGTATTTGCTGTAGGAAAATGGCAGGGAAGCAAGGCCTTCAAGAAAGGGGAGTGGCGTCAGAAAGATGCTGGCGTGGGAGGTGCAGTGCCATGCCGATAGCGTGGTTGGGGTCTGCCATACGCACGTGAGTGCCTGGCCAAAGGACACACATGCGGGATGTGCGGAAAGAAGGACCACTTTGCAGGGGTCTGTCCAGCCCCATCACCAGCCGCCTCAGTTTCACCAGTACCAGCCACCTCCTCAAGGGAGGATACAAGACAAGCAGCAGGAAGGAGACCGCCCCCAGACCATCCATGGCTCAGCTGGTGTCGCCAGAAGGAAGAGGCCCAGCATGGGAAAAAATTAAGACGAGGATGTGTTCTTCCTATTTTGTGCCCAGGAAGGTGATAGAGCGTCACCAGCTAGCGTGGGAGGACTGGAGCAAGATTACATGGAGTGTTGAGTTTGATCCAGGGATTTAGGATCACCAGGGGACGAGAGGACTGTTTACCTCCTATAACAGAATGGGTGCACAGACTGGAATGCATCCAAGGTTGTAATGTTGATTCACATGTATGATGTTTACAGTTGTTGTTTTTCTTTGCTATGGAAAAGGAGGAGTGTGGTGTTGCCCTTTTAAGAATGTGTGTCATGACATCGTCATGACTGCCTGCCAATAAAAGGAGCCTCAGTCAGCACGTGCAACAGAACGGCGACAGACAACCTTCAAGGCAAACTGGTGTCTGTGTCATTTGTTGGTGGGTCCGCTGTGTGATCATGGCCTGTTGGTATTCCTGGCCTGTGTGCCAATGTGACTTTGACCTGGGTGATCCCAGCTCCTATTCGCGACAGTGTGATCACATGGTCACAGCAGGGTGCCACATATCTTTGTTGGCTGTGTGACCGCAGCAGAAGGTGTTGTTGCTGGGTACCCCCAGAAACCATGTGTCTGGCCTGGGTGCCCCTGAGCTAGACACGACAGGGACCGGGGCACTGATATATTTGGACTCTTCCCTCCCTGAATCAAAGTAATTAAGGGAACCAAAATCCCTGTCTGCCCCTCCCCCACATTGCAAACACGACTGTAAGCTTAATATGCTGCCCCGCCAGCCAGGGGTGGACTGGGAACCAAAAAGAGGCCCTGGAAATAATGGTTAAAGTGGCCCCATATAACACATTTTCAGCAGGTCCAACCCTTTTCCTGTGGGAAAATCTGGAAATACCACACAAAAAGGGCCCCCAGGTGTAAAGGCCTACCTGGAAATCTCCAAGAGTTCCCTATAGGTCAGTCAAGGCCATTTTTAGCACTTTTTGGGCCCTGGTCACGGACATCTTTGGGGCCCCCCTCCACCAAACCAAAGGAAATAAGTGATCAAGAATATCTGCCCCACCAGCCCCCCCATCCCCTGCCACCGCAATCCCAACCCTTAGGTTGATATGCTGCCTCATAGCATTAAAAATAAGGATGTTTACTCCCTTTAAGTCCCCTTACCCTCTTTATTCTTGCTCTAATCAGACTGATAAACAAGTACCATTTGAAGGCCAACATTATCAGTCTACGAAGAGGTTACTTCTGTTCTAGCACAGATTCAGGAGACTTTTTATCAACAAAATCCAGGAAGGTATGCAGCCTGTAGTATTAATGCAGGACTAAATGTAAAAGGTACATGTAACCCAGAATAGACAGATAACTCACATTTGCTGCCTCACAGAATGCAAACGTGCTCAAGCATGGATAGAGTAGTGCGCCCCTGCCTGCATTCATGTTTGTGCAGGCCAACCAGGCCTAATACCGTTACCCTTAATTGCAACAACTGGCAACAAGCTGATTTTGGTTTCTGCAGGTGTTCCTCCACGGCGTTGGAGGCGGCACCTTCTCTTTCGCTCCAATACCGCCCTCCCCCGTTGCTGAGATGACCTGCCCCGTCCCCTATAACGCGTCGGCGGTGCCCCATGAGTGAGGTGAGCCGTGCCGAGTCTGGACCTGACTTGTTCAGGATGAGGGCCTGCCTTTGTCCTTGTTTCTTCCAATTCTGAAAAAAATGCAAATGGAAACTGAACAGAAATAAAAGGTGCACAACATGAAAACAGATCAACTTCTTCACAAAGTGAGGGGATCAAATGAAGGCTGGCTTTTCCAGATCTACCCCGGGCCATAACCAGCACGCCTATTCTTCCCTTGTTGACAAGTGGGAGGCAGGCAGAGGCTCTTGCCACCTAATGGGTGAGTGGCAACTAAGCGGTGGTGAAGCGAAGGAGTCTGGTTGGTGACCATAACGAGGGTGATCATGAAAGCTCGGACTCTGGGAGCCACCCCCATGCCACGGGTAATGCGTCACTGGGTGGCAGTAATGACAGCCGCGATGAATTGAGCCGACGTTAAATGCTAGTAAATTCACCATGGTCCGCAATGTGCGTCAGGTTGCCTTGGTGCCCGAGTGTGATGTTCATGACACCCTTTCATTTTACGGTCGCACATGGGACATCTGGCTTGAATGCCTGGCGATTAATGTTGTCTGCAACAAGAACATCGACGACCTGGCAAAGACATTGCTGATGATGTCATTCACAGCAGGTGATGCGGTTCACAAAATATGCAGGTGAACTATAATTCCTATGCAGCTGCCAAGTGGGCTCTCATTTCCTATTTCAATCTTCTGGAGAAATTCCAGTTCAGGCAGGCTAGTTAAAAGGAGCAGGAATCACGTGACACACAATGCCTGACTCAGACAATTGGCCCCGGGCTAGCCTACACTAGGGTGACCAGATTTCCAAAACGAAAAACCGGGACGATCAACAACATAAAGGAGGGACTACCCCATCGCAGCCCACCAATTACCACCCATCTCCCGACACGCACCCACAACCACCACCCAATAATTTTTCCAGCACTTCTCCTTTCTATAAAGTGTATATGATCTCATTTGTGCAATTTTGTTTGTGAATCTTGGCATGTTAATTCAAAACAAGTGTTTGCTCTCATTGATATTACATGGCTTGCTGTACAACCATTTCTGTACACAAGCTTGATCCCATATTCCATAAGAGACAACATCCATCGTTCTATTCTGGGCGGTGGCTTTGATGACACCCCCGCCAGGATAGGCAGCAGGGGCTTGTGATCAGTCACGACCACGACAGGCTTGCCCAAGATGTATAGACGAAAATGACGACAGCCCCAAAGAATCGCCAAGGCCTCTCTTTCTATTTGCGAATATCGTCTTTCCGTGTCCGTGAGCGCTTTGCTCGCGTAAGCAATGGGTCGCATATCCCCTCTGTTGTCCGCTTGCATCAGGACCGCCCCTGCACCCACCGGGCTGGCGTCAACAACAATCTCGGACTCTGCGGTGGGGTCAAAGTACGCCATGATATCCCCATCCGACAGGGCATTTCTGATAACCTGAAAGGCCTCCTGCTCCTTCCTGTCCCACACCCACACAGCGTCATGAGGGGTTCCGACAAGGAAGCCAGACCCTAATAAAACGCCCACAGTAGTTGACCATCCCCAAGAAACTCCTTACCTCCGTGAGGGACTGGGGTGCTGCGGCCTCACGAATGTCCTTGACGTTTGCAGGATCGGGTGACACGCCGCTGGCATGAAAGATGAAACCAAAGAAACCAATTTTGTCCTTGAAAAACTCACACTTTTCACGGTGCAGGGTAAGACCCAACTCCTCCAGTCTCTTCAGGGTGAGCTCTAATCTTCTCATGTCTTCTGCCTCAGATTCGGCAAAGACCAAGATGTCATCGCTCATATTTAATACACCTTTCAGTCCTGCTAGCGCCCCCCTGATTGTATTTTGGAAAACTTCCGCAGCAGACGAAATGCCGAAGCTCAGGTGCTTAAACTGATAGAGGCCATCATGCGTCGTAAGAGTTGTGATATAATGTGAATCTGGGTGGAGCTCAAGCTGGTGGTAGCCCGACCTCAGTTCCAACTTCGAGAACACTCTCACCCCTTGCAGCTCTCCTATAATGTCATCAAGAGTGGGTGTTATATGTCTCTCCCTTTTGACAGCCGCATTCGGGAGGCGCATATCAACACAAATGCGCACCGCTCCCGGCTGTTTTGGCTTGGGGGCCACCACTATGGGCGAGACCCAGGGCGTCGGACCTTCCACCCTTTCAATGATGTCCATTTGGATCAGTGAACGGAGTTCTTCCTCCAACTGCTCTCGGAGATGAAACGGGATCCGTCAATGTTTGAGAGCCGTAGGCCTGATGGTACCGTCAATGTGCAGACGTACAGGAGGAGCTTTCAACTTTCCCACTCCTTTAAAAATGCCTGAGAATCTGACCAACAACTGCTCGATATCTACTTGATAAACTTCAAACGCAAAATGTACAAGGTCCAATGCCTCTGACGTCGCACAACTGAGCAGAGAGTGAGGGCTAACGTCAGTGACGAAAAACCGGGCTTTTATGGTCCTGTCGCCCTTGGAAACAGGCGCCACGAACACGCCCTGAATGGGGAGTGGTGTGTCTCCGCCAAAAGTGAAAATCTTCGCCTTAGGAGTGTCCAATGGAGGTGGCCCCGGGATTGACTGATAGTGATCGGTGGCAAGCACGCACACCCTGGCTCCCGTGTCTATCAGCACTTGTGTCGGCACCCCTTGAATGTCCACAACACACTTGGGCTGCCTCTTTTTCTTTGCCCCTGTCGCTATGTTCGAAATAAAGAACACCTCATCTGCCTCCTCTTCTTCCTCGGCAATGTTTAGCTTTTGCACATCCTGTTCCAATGTCGCAATGCTCCTTTGCCTCCTTGAACCGGCACCCATCAACCTGGCCGGTCCCCTTTGTATAGCGATTGGTGCTGGAGCACGACACATTCAGGCATAGTGTCCTGGTCCGTTGCACCTGCCACAGGATCTCGATTTGGTGGGACAGTCCTCAGAGTGTGGTAAATCATACCCACAGTACTGACATATGGACGCAGCCCCTTGCGTTGGACCCACCTCCTGGCGTTTCTGGCTCCACCTCGCCTTCGACGACGACTGCTTCCCGATTGCAAATGCCTCTTCTGACCTGCCAGGACGCACCGCCGCGTCCATTTTGGCACCACTTGAGTCAGCCAGTTCATATGTTCTCCCACTGTCCAGGATCTGTACAAGAGTCCAGCCCGGCTCCCTCAACACCTGTCTGCGGAGCTTGCCCGAGCTGCAACCTTGGATCACTTGATTTCTGATCATGGCCTCATCGTTGTCCCATCTACAGGTCATGGCCATTTGTCGTAGTCGTGCGCAGAATTGGTCAAGTGACTCCTCTTCCCGTTGTTTTTCACCACAGAAAAGGAATCTCTCGTAGTCTACATTGGACAATGGAATGAAATGATTCTTTAAGGCAGTTTTGACTGCATCATAGGTTACCACTTGCAGGTTAAGAGACTCATAAATGTGCAGGACGTCCATACCAGCAGAGTATAGCAGAGTCGCCCTTTTTGCATCGTCGTTGGTTTCTCCCGTCGCAGTAAAGTACATGTCCAATTTGTTTATCCACAACAACCATTTTGGGCCCAACTTTGAGGGAGGACCCGATGTGTCAAATTCTTGCATGGGTAACAAAGACCCCTGTTGTCTCCGCACCACCACCTGCGCTGCCTCTGCTTCTTCTTCACTTTCCGCCATGTTCGCAGGTCGCACAGGCACCTCCTACCGGGGTCAGAGGCTGCAAACCTGACTTGGACAGACAAATAGACGTACCTCACCCACTGCGCCGTGAGGAGTAACGTAGCCGTAGGACCTTCCAGTTGTTGGGCGTTCCTCTATGCATCTGTGTCCATCTTGTCACCACTCATGCCGTGGTCACTGAATAAAGTGCAGTCCTCTTGGATGCTGAAGACTGTCAGGGTTCCAAAAATTGGTGTGGTGCTGTTCCTTTAAAATGTGGGCAGCGCACGAGCACCTTTCCAGGCCGCTACTGCCACACACCTTTCATGGAAGCACAACCGCTTTGCTCGCGTTGGATTCAGGGAACACAACGGTGTAACGTTGCAACAATTGACATGTAGCGTTGTGTCAACGAGACGCTCCGTTCGTGTCCCGCCTTGTCGCCAGATGTTGTGGGCGAGCCCGTGCCTCGGGCCGCCCCGTACTAGCAAACACAGACTCACATTCATACAAGGAGACACGGGACACGCATGTGTGTCTTCCGGAGTCCCGGCGGCAACTGCCGCACGGAAGTTCTTTATTCCGAACGTGCATGCGCGACCCGGAGCGAGGTTCGCGCATGAGTCGTTCGTGATTGCGACATCACATGTGGCACAGTCAGTGTTTTCTTCCTTGTAACCGAAAGGTTGGGGGTTTGAGCCAATCCTCCAAATCCTGAACATGTTGTGAAAATAATCACAATTTTTATTACAGTAGCCACCCAACCATGCAAAACCCAGGCGCAGTTTCTAAAATGAAAAAACTCCCGGGACTCCGGGACGGAGGATGATTTACCCAGACTGTCCCGGGAAAAACACACACACACAGATGAGAATGACAGCCTGGGCACAAGTAAAACAGTTGTTTTTCGACAATGCATCACTGGCAGATGTAGGGATAACCTGGCATCTGGGCGGAGGATCCTTGCCAATACAAGGGTGGTGCACATGGAGGTAGCCTTACCTTCCTGAGTATGGAGGAGGTTAAGGCATTGCACGATCGAACGGTGCCCAGAAGCAGGCATGTAGTCGGGGTATGCAGTGGAGGAAGCCCCAGAGACTGCCAACATTTTTACAAGCTACTTGCAACCATTGTCTGGCAATCTACCTCATGCAGGTATCTGCCATGCCTGTAGACAAACGTTCAAGAGGTGTCAGAGGCCAAGCTATTATGCCAAGGCACCTAGAAATGTATTTCCCAAGATGAATGACAACAGATTTCAGAAGACAGACCCACCTCAAAGAGGCAAGAGTAGAACAAGGGTAGATGCCCGATCCATGTGTGCCAGGGATGAGGAGGTCCAGGGGTGAACTGGCCTATAGGGAACTGTGGAGATTTCCCGATAGGCCTCTGTGATATTTCCACATTTTCCCATAGGAAAATGTTTTGGTCTTGCTGAAAATATGTAATATGGGGCCACTTTAAAAATTATTTCCAGTGCCTCTCTTGGTTCCCAGTCCAACCCTGAGGAGGTCACGGAAGAAGTCTTCTCCATATTCACGATCTTCTGCATTAGAACTGGAAATAAGTGACTGCCTTGCTGCAGTGCGCCAATACACTCTACAGACATGCCAGATCTGATCACCACTAGTGCATTTGATGCTCACAGACCAATTCCTCAGCCTTGACTTGTGTCAGACCTGCCAGGCGCAACTGCCGTGGCAGGCAGAGTTGTAGTTTGCCGGTCCAGAAAGGGTTTGCTAGATTGGCAAACTCAGAATGAGACCCATAGTCACTTAGCTTATCAGGAGACCTTGGCACTGCCCTCAGGTGATACCGACCATGCTGCCGCTCACTGGATTAGGGGGAGGGCTGACTGGCTGCATCTCCCTCTGTTGTTGGGCCAGGCTGTCCTCATCTACTGGTCTGGGGGATTGGTGCCACCCCCTTCCTTGGTCGAGTTGCTCTGCCTCAGTCAATCTGGTGGATTAGTGCCACCCTCCCTCTTGGCTCAGATCCATTGCCATCAATTCTCTTTCTTCTGCTTCCCAGCTGTGTGCATGGTCTCGCTCCTCTCTCCATAGTATCCACAGAACTTTCTTGAACCAGGACCCATTAATGGTGACTGACTTTCCTTTCCATCAGGTTACTGTCCAAGGGTCAGTTCAAATGGGCTTGCCATCTTAGTCCTTGATGGGTTCTGGAGGACTAACACCTGATCGTCGACTCTTGTGTTTGCCTTCCTGTCTCATTGTTTCCTACTCATATGCTCATTAGCTCTGACCCTCTTATCATGCACATCCCGGTTATCCCTGGATCTTGATTTTTTTGTGGCAATGGTGTGGTCTGGAGGACCGTATCAGTGTTCTGAACATGATGTCATTCAGGGGGCTGTTGGTTGACATGCGCGGTTTCAGCCAGTATTTTGGAGGAATCTGTATAATTCGAGTTCCAGTGGAGCTACTTGGGCCTTTGCGATCCTGGGGCGCTTGTTGATCATTCTCATGAAACATTCAGCATCCCCATTTGCCTGGGGCCAGCGTGGTGTGATAAGGTAATGTGCGATTTGCAGGTCATCCATGTATTTTGCAAAATCGGCCCCTTGGAATGGTGGTCCGTTGTCAATTTTCAGATATTTGGGTAACCCATGTGTTGCAAATATCTTTTCTAGAGCTGGAATTATGGTTTCCGCTGCCGTGGAGTGAACTACTTCTACCTCTGGGTACCGGAAGTGTTTGTCAACAGCGACCAGGAGGTAGCGCCCCTCTTGTATTGTACTGAAATTGACACTCACCGACTCCCAGGATGATGTGCTCCTTGGTGCCGATTGGATCGGTTCGGGTAGGGGTGGCACCCTAGTTGTCAAACATGGACGGCATGAAGCGATGGCTGCCTTAACCTTGTTGTCGATCTGTGGGAACCTCACTTGATCTCTGATCCTTGCGTTGGTCCTCACTATGCCTTGGTGGCCTTTGTGGGCTAAAGCTATTATTCTTTCCCTCATCTTGAGTGGTATCGGGATGCAGGTCCCTCTCAGGATGAGGCCTTCGTCTGTGATGGACAGCACATGGCAAACAGTGAAAATCCCTGAGAGAGACTCTTTTGCGTCTGATGTGAGGTTGTGGTTGTTCTGAAGAAAATAATTCCACACCCCTTAGGATGGTGTTCTTCCTCATGGTACAGCATGGATCGCTGTTTGTGGCTTCCACCAGTTCTGCTGTGCTCACCCCGTTAGGTTTGGTCACTTCCATGATTAGGCAAATATGTTCTTCCGTTTCTGCGGATTCCATGACTTTGGCGGCTGTGGCAGCTCGCAGGTGTCTGCGGATTCCATGACTTTGGCGGCTGTGGCGGCTTGCATGTGTCTGGATAGAAAATCTGCAGGATTGTCTGTTCCTGGTTTGTACACTAGGTTGAATTTGTACTGTTGCAGCTGGAGCAACCATTTTCCCACTCGTGCTGAGGTGTGTGGTGCCAATCCTGTAAATATGGGGATCAGCGGTTTGTGGTCTGCCAATGCCTTGAATTTCCTACCATACAGGTATAGATGAAATCGCCTACACCCCCACAGGACGCTGATTGCTTCCTTTTCGATGTGTGAATACCATTGTTCTGTGGGAGTGAGGGCTCTGGATGCGTAGGCTACCGGTCGCTTGTCACCCATCGGGGTGGTTTGGACAAGCACTGTCCCTAGACCTACCGAGCTCGCATCCACATACAATTCTGTGGGCAGCAGGGTGTCATAGTAGGGCATAGTGGTTCTGGTCGACAGTGAGTCCTTGATTCTGTCGCATGCCTCCTGGTACGATTAGTACCACACCCATTTTGTGTTCGATTTGGTTAATGCCTGCAGAGGTTCTTACAGCGTGGCCAAGTTATTGATGAACCTCCCGCAGTACGTGGCCATCCCTAGAAAACTGTCGACTTCTGTGGGTGTCATGGGTGGCACAGCTTCTTTGATGTCAGCTACTTTGAGTGGGTTTGCTGACACGCCCTTGCCATTGAATATATATCCAAAGAATCTCAACTCCTCTTTAAGGAACTCACATTTGTCCTTGTGTATGATCAAACCTGATTTCTCTGTCAAGTACTGCTGCAAGCCTAGCCATGTGCTCCTCCTTGTCTTTCATGTGCACCAGGATGTCATCATTGACAGAGTACTCTGGGGAGGTCTTGCAGGATGGTGTGTATTGTTTGTTGGAATACTTCAGCTGCAGATGATATCCCAAAGTTCAACCGTTTGCATCTCCTCAGCTCCAGATGTGTTGAAAATGCGGTTATATATCTTGAGTCCCTGTGTAGCTTGAGATGGTGGTAGCCCGCCTTAAAATCTATCTTAGAGAACACTTTGGACCCTGTGAGGTCTGTGATTATTTCATAGAGTGCTGGCATGACATGCCTCTGCTGGATGATTGCCGCGTTTGGGAAGACGCATGTTTATGCATATTCTGATTTTTCCTTGTTGCTTTGGTTTCCTCATCACTACCATTGGGGAGACCCATGGTGTCGGTCCTGTCACCACCTCTATTATGGCGGCCTTCT
Organism: Ambystoma mexicanum; assembly: GCF_040938575.1. Taxonomy (NCBI): domain Eukaryota; kingdom Metazoa; phylum Chordata; class Amphibia; order Caudata; family Ambystomatidae; genus Ambystoma; species Ambystoma mexicanum. The sequence goes on from NC_090939.1 coordinate 943,244,842, forward strand.
CTAGGTCATGTAATGCTTTGGCAACTAGGTCCCTCATGTGGAAAGGTGTCCTCCGGTGTCGTACTGCTTGGGGCTGTATGGTGGGGTCAATATACAGCTTGATCACCTTGCCTTACAGGCACCCAATCCCCTCGAACAGCTTCAGATGGTTTGACACAAGGTCACGTACTTCGTAGTCTTCTGCGATGTCGCAGATAAACTTGATCAGTCCTATGTCCTCGACCGAGTACCAGCTGAGTAGGCATTCAATGCCTGCGTCCACAACATATATCTCTGACTGAGTCATTGGCCCCTCGGGCCCTGCTGAGTGTGGTCTGGAATCACCCAACCACCGGGAGGGGTTTCCTGCTGCCCTATGCATGCATCTGTGTGTTTGTGGCTTTTAGTGTTGGTTGGGGATATACAAAGAGTTAAAGATGAACTGTCGGGATCCCCAGAACAAGGAGAAGGTGACTCAGATGGCAATAACAGGGACACAGCGAGGAATGGGACTCGGGTGACAGAAGACGTATCCTGGGCTCTCGAAAAGTTTTAAAACGTAATACCCCCCCTTTGGGGAAGAAGAAACACTATGCTTATCCCTTGGGGAGAGGTAAAGTAACTATGGAGAGTACGACGCTAGGAATCTGGTGATTCCCCCCAGAGACTTAAAGTCATGTACCTTTGGTGGGGGGGATGCTTTGTTATGGTAGGGGGGTCCGCACTTGATTTGCGGAGTGAGGGGCTCAGAAGAGATTGTAGTCAAGAAGTGTTGGTCTGTTGTTCTGGTGACCACTGGTGGTCCGGTCCTGGGCGGAGTATGGATATCGTTCATGACTGGACGCTTTGGCGTGGGGTAAGAGGGATGTTTTTTGGGGAGGAATTGATTGAGGAAGGAATTTACAAGTTTGTTCAAATGTTTCTGTTAATTTGGTTCTGGGCGTTCAATGGCACAGTCACACCATATGAGCTACGTTCATTATGGAGGTGGAGGCAAGGGGAATGATAAGCCTATTAGGATGTGTATACTACTAAGACGTAGGCACAGGCAGTGATTTTACTATGAGCTCCCTAAATGCAAGGGGTATCAACTCTCGAGCCAAGAGATTGATGGTCCTTACAGAATTTCAGAGCTCTAAATTGGACATCCTTCTACTAAAACTAAAACAGTAAAACATTGACAGATGGGCAATGCACCACGATTGAGGGCAAAGTCAGTGGGCTAAGTATAGATGTCGTCAGGCCCAACCAAAAAAAGAAGGGAACCTATAAATGAACGTGTGTGGGACTGAGGGTGGACAGAGAGCCAACTGATCCGGACGGTCAATATGTGTTCATAAAGGGGAGCTTGAATGGCATCTCTCCACTGGCTCCCAGTGGATGCAAGGATTAAATTCAAAACCCTCTGCATTGTCCACAAGGCTTTCTGGGGCCTGGGTCCAAAATACCTTCAGCTATCCCTCTGCAAATACCTCCCCTCTCGAGCTCTTCACTCCTCCACCTCCAACTCACTCAACGAGCTAGGGGTAGATCTCTGTCTTCGGCTGGGTCTGCCTCTGGAACAGCCTCCCTGACACTCTAAAACTTGAGGAGAATCATCTCCGGTTCCGGAAGCAGCTCAAGACCTTCCTCTTTTCTTCAGCCTTCGCTCCCCCTCTCCCCTGCTGATCTGTTCTCTCTTGGCACCGTGCACCTGGCCACCCTCTGTCTTTTGGGCCCAGGTACCTGCTCATCCTGCCACCCTCCCGCCCTGCCTCCGGGCCACCCCTTGCACTGGAGTCTGTATCTGTACCCATAAAGCCACCCCTTTTTCTTCCTACACTTATCAGAACTACCCTGTCTGCTGCCTTAAACCTAGCACTTGCAAATTGCTGGCTGCATTACCACTGTTTGTTGCCTTTATTATTTATTTATTGGTATTTATCCGTTTACCCTCTGCTTCGCACTTTCCACCTCTCCCCCCTTCCATGCACTTTTCCCCTCCCCCTCTCCCATGCACTTGCACGTTCTCAATGTCACTGGGCCTAGTAAGATCGCTGTTTTGTTCTCCCCTGTTCCCCTCCCTTGCCTTGTCGCGCTCTGAAACACTTGTGTACGAGCGCGATAAAAATAAAATATCAATCAATCAATCATTGAGGGTCATAATTGGATCAGTATATTGCCCAAACAAGGGACAAATACCATTCTGGGAGGAGGTGAAGGAAAAATGTTGTTTGTGGAAGAGAAACTAATAGTTGGAGGGGACTTTCACAAGGTGCTGGATCCTTTTAGAGATCCGAAAAGGATGAGGGAAGCCTTGGTGGGTCTGCCAAGCAACTGTGAATTAGAACAATTAAGGGGGTTGAACTGGGACCTGGGTCTCACGACTCCCTCACTGAGCCCACAGAGGGAGCTAGGCCTTACACGTATTATTCTTAAATCCACAACTAATACTCGAGAATAGACCTAATTTTGGTGCACAATGATCTAAAGGGCCTGATGTCGGATTCTCAGGTGGTGCTCGTGGAGTGGTCGGACCACGACTTGGTCAGGTCTGCAGTAGGTAACTGGTTGGGACAACTAACAGTAGCTTGAGGTGTGAGGATTTCCTGCTTAAAGAAAGGGTTCCCGCCAAGGCCCTCCTTACACAGATTAAAGAGTATTTTGATCACAATGAACGGAGAGGTGGGGGTGCAGACCCTGTGGGAGGTCTTCAAGGCCACCGTAAGGGGGGTCTCCATATGAATGGGTTCCCAGAAAAGGAAAGAAAGGTCTACACAGGAGGAGCTGCTCAGGAAGAGAATTGTGGAAATACAGCTGGGAGGGGCCTCTGGTAGTCATCTCACCCCTTCGAAGACCAACAAACTTAGACATTATAAAGCAAAGCTCAAGACTCTTGATTCAGGGCACCGAAAAGAAAAGGTTATTGCTACACAGAAATATAACAAATAAGAGTTCAAACCTGACAACATTCTAGCTTGGAGATTATGAGAGGAGATAAAAAGAAAAATAGTTGCCTCCATAAGATCATCGAAGGGCCCCATGATATATGGCATAGAAAAAAATCAGGAAGTTATTTACCAAATATTACGAGGAACTGTATACTTCGGAATATTCGGGGGATGGGTCTCATACTTCTGCATTTCTAGACCAATTACCCATCCTGGACATTTCTCCGGATGCAACCTACATTTTAAATTTGCCCGTTATGCCAGAAGAAGTTATACAAACTATTTAAAATAATTAAAGCAGGCATGGCACTGGGAAGGGATGGTGTCAGGACTCTGGCAAGTGTTGGGGTGGTGGCAGGGAAAAGGGCCCCTATGTTGGGTTGTGGAGGGAGGAGGGGGCCTCTTCGGCGCCCAACTGGCTTCTCAAGACGTGTTCTCCACCCCTTTAGCAGGTCGCGAGGCCAGGGGTGGAGAACAGCCAAGAAACTACGTTTCCCAGCAATCCCGGCGGCAGGACACATGGGAACCGCGCCCACGCGAGGGCGCATGCGCGAGCCATGCCCCACGAGCGCCGCTCGCAATCCTGACCGGCAACCTGAGCTGACGTGTATCAGATGAGCTCCGGTCGGCAAGCATCAGCGGGGCACCAGCCCGCCTGAAAACATACCCCAGGCCCCGCGTCACAATTAAGATAAGTAGCGCATGTTCCTACGCGCAGCGGCTAATTGCATGGAAGGGATTTCTTCATAAACTAACAAGAAAATCACGAAAAACCAAGTCGCGTGCAAAACGAAACTAACTCTTGGGGCACAAACTATTAACCCTGCATGGGTAGTGCTTGCATAACTACCGCATGCATCTTGGGGGGCATTGCATGGGCCAGACTACTAAAGACCCGTAAGGGGAAAACGAAAGACACGGGCCGCTCGATCTCAGAACAATTAACCCTTTAAGGGTAGAACTAGCGCACGCATCCGTTCGGACATTCCTTGTTTGTTTCTAGTGGAAGACGACTCCGCGGAACGGTGCGTGGACAGAAAAGACGGCAGTCGCCGCAGATCACCTGAATCGAAGCTAAGTTCAAGTTTATGTTTCTTGTTGCTTTTAATGACAGAGTGAGCCTAGTGAGTCACGTATAGCAGAATTGCACCTCACATGAAGCAATGTGGGGAACGCTTATTTCTACATGCAGTAATGTGGGAATCTTGCATGCAATAATCTGGGAAATGTTTTGTAGATGTTTGTGAACAACATTGGTTTCCTCACAGGCTCTGCAGAAGCAGTAGGCCAAACTGGTTGGAGCTCCAGCACAAAGGCTCCCGTATTGAGAGTTTACTAGATGTTGTAAAGAGCATTGGAGTGACAGGTTACAACTCCACCGAAAGGAAGCAGGAGCCAAGGAGCATGTTACCCTAATTCCCCCATTCCTATCCACAACTCTTTCCTCTACCTCTTTCCGGTGATCCTAAAACCCTCAACCTATCCATTCCACGGACCCTAACCCTCTTTCCCCCAAGGGTCGCGGAAGCCTGCGATGGTGTAATCTCCAGGCCCCAAGACCTAACGGGAAGGGAGGCGTTTGTGCTGCCTCTGCGCCAGGAGAAGAAGACTGAAGGCTCTGACAGATGGTTTCTCAATGAAATTTTACAAAATGGATAGGTCAACACTCGCCCCCTACTTAGTGAGAGTGTTCAACACAATTTTACTAGGAGACCATTTGCCAGACACAATGATCGAGGCCATTTTGTGGTCATCCACAAAGAGGGTAGAACCTGTCATCCTGCTCTTCTTATAGATCAATTTCATTGTTGTACAACGACGTAAAGATATAGGCAAAAACCTTGGGAAACAGACTGGATTCCCTGCTTCCTTCCCTCCTCTATGCAGACCAGGTGGGCTTCATTAGGGCAGGCGGGGCACTGATAACAACGCAACGACAATCAATTTGATGTCTTGTACCAGATCGGTGGACCTTGATGCTTGTCTGGTAGCAATAGATTCAGAGAAAGCTTTGGATTGGGTGGAGTGGCTATACATGACGAAAGTCTTGGGAAAAATGGAGTGTGGGGTCAACTTACTGAAATGGGTTTCTGCCTTATATATAGCCTCCACAGTGAGGGTACAGTTGAACGTGGCCGATCCTTTCAGATTATCAAGACGGACAAGGCACGGATGTCCTCTGTCGCCTCTGGTGTACGCACTTACAACAGAGCCTCTAGCCATATCCATTAGATCAAACCAATCAATCCAATGGATTAAGTGTGGAGACATGGACTTTAAGGTGTCGTCTTTGCTGGCAGCATTTTGGGGTATCTGACCAACGTCCATTCATCCCTCCCAGAGCGGATATTGCAAATTCCAAGCTTTGGTCACATCTCTGGCCTTAAAATAAACATAGATAAATCCTGTGTAATGCCAGTAAGGGATGGAACATCAATTCTCAAATCTAGAGCTAGAACCATGGGAATGAGGGTAGAAAAGTTGAGTATCAAATACCCAGGATATCACCTTACCAGCGACTTAATGACCTCAATGCAAGCTAACTTTAACCTACTGTTGGAAACAGAAAAGTTATATTTGAAGCAATGGGGCCTGTTAATTGTATGGTATGGGTATGGATGTCTGACCTCGGTTAAGATGAATGTTCTTCCTCGATTCCTCTGTCTCTTTACAGCGCTCCTGACACTTCTTATAGATAGCTACTTTAGCAACCTCCATTTTTTTTATTTTTTACATCTGTTACACGCCCAGTCCCATGCTTATCACAATGAGGTTACAGACAGCTTATAATGTTTCTTATACAGTGTTACAGTCAAATGGAAAAAAAATGGGATTTCGCATGACGACTCATTACAGCATAGTACAAAGTTAACATACATAAAGGAATGTAGGACAATCATTTATTGTTACAGATCAACAGGTAGAAAGCACCCTAGTGCCAATGTTAGTTGGGACCTAGCAGTATATCATAATATATCAATATTAGTTGAACAGCCAAGTTTTCAAAGCTTTTTTGAAGCCTAAGATGGTTTCCTCGTTTTTGATAAGTGGTAAGGCATTCCAATGAGTAGGTGCGAGGACTGAAACTAATTCCTCCTGCTCTGTTGTATTTGTATTGCAGGATTCCCAAAAGAGCCTGGTGGATCTGAGGGTCCTGCTGTAAAAGAAATTCTTTGGTGCTTTGGTGAGCAGATTCATTTGGCAGAATAAAAAGCCCAGATTGAAAAGAGCTACTCTTACTCTTCCGAGGGACATGGGGAGCTTTGGCTTTCTAGATTTTTATCAATACTATCAAGTCTCCCAATTACGAGTAATGCTTGAACACATGACGGAGGACCTAAGAACATACTCGACCTACCTTGAGGATTTGGAAACCCATCCCCGAAAAGTGAGAGACCTACTTTGGGCTCCTTATAACGAAATCCCTAAGCGTTTCAGGGTGCACTACACCCTGGGAGTGGTTTGGGCATTGTGGAAAAAGAACAGGGCCAATAGGGTGCTCTCCTCTTGGCCATCCCCTATATCTTCTGTTTTGGGTCCTCCAATTAACCTATCAAGTCAAGGGTTTTGGAATTCCCAACAGTGGTTTAATATGAGTCTCGAAGGGACGGGTCAACTGTTTAAAGATGGCATATTACTATAAAATAAGGGAGAATCTAGGCACGGACACGATCACTACCTTTGATTACCTGCGAGTCAAATGTATATTTACAGACCAGAAGTGGTATGACAACTTGTCTAGAGAACTAACGCCATTTGAAATTACATTAAATATGTCTGTTAATAGAAAGTGGATTCTCTCTAAACTATACAAAGTCCCTATCTTCGCTGATATGACAGGAAGATAAACAAACAAGAAGTTCTTGGTCGAACTTTCCAGGGGGGGTATTTAAGATGAGGTTTGGGTGAGGATCTTTAGGGTAACTTTTCATGGGAACGTGTTCACCTACACCATGGAATATAATGTTAAGATGCTGGAAGGCTGGCACTGTGATCCCCTAAAATTGATGAAAATGTTTCAAGGTCCTTCTCCACAATGCCCTCGTACTTGTGTGCAGATGTGTGTGTTTTTCCACTGTCCTAAATGTAACTTTTTTTGGGACGAACTGCTGAGCTGGATTAAAGAAATAATTCGGGAACAGCTGGAACCACTCCAGATGTTGCTGGCTATACCTGCAAGGCAGGTTGTGGGAGGCAATGTTTAGAGCGGGGAGATTGGTGATCGCCCAAAGATGGCAGGATGGGTGGGTGCCTACGAAAACAAAACACAGTGGGAGTAAAAGTTAAAGGATATCATTGTGATGGAAAAATGAACGGTAGTGGTCAATGATCATTTGGGTTCCTTCCAAGAGGAATGGGGACTATTGATTACCAGGTGGGATGATGGATCAGATCAACACCAAACCAGTGGTAGATAAAAAGCCCAGGCTCTTGGAAAGGTTGGACAGTGAGGGCAGGGGTAATGGGGTAACGAACAGGGTAGCACAGGGCTATTTCCCCTTTTGGGTTTGAAAATACCAATTGAAAACTCAGTTTGGAACCACGACAGCGGGAGGTGGCGGGCGAAGAAATGCCAGAATGACTCACACCCAAATAACTTGCAGTGAGGGAGCGCATCCAAGCATGCAGAAAGGTACTCTTTAGGATAACCCTGATGCTCTCAAAATCTCAGTGAGTGACAAAGCTAGAAACAGAAACATATGTATTGTTATCAGTCAGGGGGGGCAACACGGGCAATGACAAATCGAAGAGTTGTATTGATATTAATGTGCTTGTAAGAATAAGAAAATAAAAATAAAAATAAAAATTAAAGGAAAAAAAAGGAAAGGGGCTAAGGACACAAAGGTGAAGGAGTCCATCAGGCTGATCACGAGGGTCACATTATCGGTATCAATGAAAAAGACAAAGGTTAACAGGCCACAGAAGAAGATGAGTGCCTCCAAATGGTGAAGGAGTATCTACATTCTGGTAAATGGGACCGATTCCGGGCTGTACAGGGGCACCACATAGTGGAGGCCAGAGATACTCTGCAGAGTCTGTGGAGAGTGCATGTGGAGCTGCCACGATCTAGCGATAGTCTCCTACTGGGAGGATGCAGAACTGTGATGCCCTGCACACAAAATGACCAGGCAACCCGCCTGGCACATGCCAAAGACCAACTGAAAGAGAAGGTCTGGTTCCCAGGACTAGACACTAAAGTGGAGGCCATTATTAGGGGCTGCACATTGTGCCATGTTATGAGACTACAAAATGTAGTGCCTCCAACTCTCAATTGGCAAGCAGACAATCATGGCAAGCAATCTTCAAGGATTTTGCTGTGGACATCGATTAATTTTTCCAGAACCAGAGGAGGAATTTATTCCAACGATGGGGGTGGATGTCATCATCCTGGCATTGGAGCAAGTAATTCATAGCTCTCAACCATTTGTGTTGCAGAGGCGGGTGAAATCACCCAATTTTGTTTTTGGCGGGTGAGACGCCCATTGGAATGAATGGGCGTGTAGGAGGCTTGGCGGGTGAGTCGGCCTTTTACAAGGCGGGTGACACCCGCCAAAAGCGTGTGAGTTGAGAGCTATGAGTAATTACATGGGATACCGGAGTCACTGTGATCTGACAATGGGCAGCCCTTTTAAAGTGCAGGCTTCAAGCCATTCCTACCTAGGTTGGACGTATGCCAAAAATGCATCACACCCTGAGTGTGTCATGAAAATGGTCAATTAAGTGTTTCAAATACCACAGGAGCAAGGGAAGCCTTTGGCTAGAGTACTCTGCATGTTTCTGATGGCATATGCCACAACCCCAAACACGTCCACCAGCATATCTCCAATGTAGTTCCTGGGGAGGAACGTTAAAATGAGGATTCCAGCTCATTCCTCCAGACCAATCCCAACAATTGACATTGATGCTGTAAGGCTGCAAGCGAGTAGACAGGAGATGAAAGAAAAGGGAAGTGAACATGAATGTGGCATACACAGTACCAATAAGCAACAGACATTCAAACCGTAAACCGAGCCTCCAGCTTGAACCACACCCATAGATTGTGGTGGCACCGAAAGGGCCCATGCACACAACAAGCAACAAGAGAAATCATGTCACTAGAAACATAAGCTAGTTCTGAAAAACAGACATCGACATAGACACAAAAGAAGTTCCCCCAACCTAAGAGGAGGAAGACTCACACCAAGAAAATGCAGCAAGATCTGAAGACGGTCAAGGACAAGATGAGGCCTGCGTAGGCCATGGGCCTGATGGTCAGGCAGAGAGGGGTAGTGTAGGCCATGGGCCTGATGGTCAGGCAGAGAGGGGAGGCGTAGGCCATGGGCCTAATGGTCAGTCAGAGAGGGGTGGTGTAGGCCATGGGCCTGATGGTCAGGCAGAGAGGGGTGGCGTGGGCCATAGGCCTGATGGTCAGGCAGAGAGGTGGTGGTGTAGGCCATGGGCCTGTTGGTCAGGCAGAAAGGGGTGGCGTAGGCCATGGGCCTTATGGTCAGGTAGAGAGGGGTGGCGTGGGCCATGGGCCTGATGGTCAGGCAGAGAGTGGTGGCATAGGCCATGGGCCTGATGGTCAGGCAGAGAGGGGTGGTGTAGGCCATGGGCCTGATGGTCAGGCAGAGAGGGGTGGAGTAGGCCATGGGCCTGATGGTCAGGCCGAGAGAGGTGGCGTAGGCCCTGGGCCTGATGGTCAGGCAGAGAGGGGTGGCACACCTGAGCCAGATGTTCAGGAGGCCGACAAGAGGAAGAAGGAGGTAGATACCCCAACACAAGGTAGAGCTGGATCCCCCTCACAGGTTTCAGGACTACCTCTTTCACGAGTAAAAACAGTGAAGTTACTGCATTGGACTGAAATGTAAGTTTATTTAACATGTTATTAAGGTTTCGGTAATGGATATTATGGCAGGGCATGCACATTGTTCACGCCGACATCTGTGTTACAAACGATGATATATGGTATGCCCTATTGTGTTAAAAAAATGAGGACACTCTTGCATAAGGTGGTGCCAGTGTGCCTGCATTCATTGGCGTCTGTGTTTTGTTCTAGCCAGCCAGGCTTAACACCCTCACCACTAATTACAATACCTGCATTTTACAATCTGTTTATTGCTTGATTTGTCATGTAAATAAAGGTGTTACCCGTAATCTTCTAGTGACATTTTACTAAAACTGCCGCCTTCCACTTCAAACACCAATCTCTGGTCTTCGATTTCTTTCTGCATGCAATACAGTGTAAAGAATGCAGCAAAGTTATGTTATGTTGCTATGCTTTTATAGTGTGTCAAATCCTCACTGTTGTAGTTTCAGAGCACCTAGGCGTGTCCGACAATTTACATACTGTGATCCGCCCAGGGCATCCAGACCTTAGTCTGCTGGGGGGAAAGGAGTAATCAGGGGAGGATTGGAGAATGTTAATGTTAAAGGATATTTATACAGCACACTATCACCACCGAGGTGGGTCCCTGGTGCTCTGGTGGATCAGTAAAAAGGGGGTCGGTTGGGGGTACATTAGTAGAACAAAGTTTGGAGAAAGAGCAAGGGAACTGTGATGTGCTATTGGCAGCTTCAGTTTGGTTAACACCGTTTGCTGGACTTTTTGGTGTGGTATCCGGTCGGTATCCGCTGTGTGCTGTTGTGTAAATCTATGTGTGGTTTGTTTGTTGTTGCAGTGTAGTGAAGTGCGTGCAGTTTGCTGTGGTTTTAGCAGTATGGTTGTGTTTCGTTAGAGATTGAGAGGTGTATGCAGAGGGGTGAGGTTTTAGTAGGGTTGGTTATTGGCATTGTTGTCTGAAGAAACGCACTCTCATTTTGTGGGTCCTCTCTCAGTGGGACTGAAGGTAATATTCACAATCCTTTCTGGATGCGAGGCAGGCTAATATTCACAGTCCTCTCTAGATGTGACTCAAGGTAATAGTCACAGTCCTCTCTGGATACGACGCAGGCTAATATTCACAGTCATCTCTAGATGTGACTCAAGGTAATATTCACAATCCTCTCTGGGTGTGATGCAGGCTAATAATCACAGTCCTCTGTAGATATGACTCAAGGTAATTTTCACAATCCTCTCTGGATGCGAATGGGAAAGCAGGGAAAAATATTTTAGACAACAAGGGGGTGGAGGCTGATGCAGCAGGGGAAGAATGCTTTGTGGCAGCATGGGTGCAGGTAGTTCTGACATAGGTGGACCATAGTTATGGCAAGGGGGAAAGGAGGGTCTACCTACTCGGTTGTAGTCACAGGAATGTGTTTTCAAGACAGAGGAAGAATAGCCAGCTAGCACACAGTGTAAAGTGTTGAAAGCATGAGGGGTTCGAAAATGTGCTCGGCAATGCTGTAATATTGGTGGCTTAATTGCCCGTGCAATTCCATACCTTGGCCCAAAAGGTCAAATTCCAGAATGCTAATTGTGGGCTGCCAAGCCTGAGTGGAGAGTAGTCTAGTCCAAGAATACATTGTGTACACAAGTTATGTTTGTCTGTAAACAGAAGGTAGAGGACTGGGGTGGTCAAGCTAATAACATACCATTTGAAAAGCCTGGTGAGCTCTAGAATATTAATTAGGGCACATCCACGCCTGAGGCCTGAGAGTGGGCTTGTCTGGAGAGGACTGCATAGAAAAGTGAATGTTTTTGGATAACTAAGCATAGGGATTGAATAAATTACCGGCCTACAGCCAGGCACCTTGAGAATGAGATGTTATAGTTAGATATTCCTGCCCTGCTGCAATTTATTTAATGTCATGTCGTAAAGCTTGCCAATAACCACTGCGACTGTCCTACGGTGGCGGTAGTTTGTCTGAGAGATTGGTGCACCAGGCCTGTGTGGAGCACCCAGAATGCCGACTTCGGAGGCAGATGGAACTAGAAAAGGGCAAGAAGTAACATGGAAGTGGCAGAGTTCCAGGGTTAGAAACATACATGTCCGCTTACTGAATTTCACTGCACCGCCAGAGTTCGGAAGAGTGTCCTATGACCTCAGCGTCAAGCAAGCTAAGCTCACATTAAAGGATGAAGCAAAAATGTTCCCCTCCTCGGCAAAAGATCTGAATTACAGTGTAGGTGTGCTTCTCGGCTTGGCTGTGCATTAACTTAGTAAAGAGCCTAGAGCTTATGGTGCCAACAAAGCTTTCCCTAAGATTTCAAAAGGGGTGCTCAACCCAACAAATGGGGTTAACTAACAGAAGAACCATACCACTGGCAAATATAGTCAATGTATACTTTTCTTCTCCATCAATATCTACCTCCTTATCACCCCTTTACTCCATTCAGGTATCCGACATACAAAGACATACCTTAGAAAGAAGCTTTTCCAGAACACATCAGTATATTAAGTAGACAGAGTGCAGTGATTACAATCTCATCTCTCTTTCTTATGCCCTTCATAACTAATGGAAGAATGTCCACATCCTTGACAGACCCCCACAAGTATCCGCCAGATACTTCCTCTTTCAAGAAATACATTCTCTTGAATCTCCAGGAGGCTACATCTCACTGTCTCTCATTCATAGTAGTATTCGGAAGGGTACCTGGTTACTGCCTTGCTCTGCCCAGGTCGGTACAATAATATCAACAAACGAATGAGCAAGGTCAGGTCGATCTCTGAAGAGTAACCACTGCTACACCCTGAGTGGGTAACCCCTTGTGTGGGTGGTCACAGAAATCTCATGAAACTGTTCTTCTGCACAAAAGGGTTTTATTTTGAAGTGCAGTGGTGTAGTAATACACTGGTATTTTTCAAAAACATAGGACATTCACATTTGAGGACATACAAAATGTAGTACCTAAGTACGAATGATCAAGTAGTCAATATTTGAGACATCTACTTGTACAGTTTGTTCATTCTCTATAGGTTCCTTGGGAAAGAATCTCAGTGGAATCAGACAGGTAGAGGGCCCATAGAGTGTGGGCACAATCAAGAGTTGAACAACAACATATAAAACATGTCAACACGACAGTGTTTCGCCCATTTTGCGTGGAGCTAGGTGAGCTCTAATGGTGTATGCCTTCATCAGGACAGCACTGGCCACTGATCAAGAACACTGGATCTTTCCAAAAAGTGCCCCTTTTTGCCTTCAAGAAAAACCGCAACATCAAAGAATCACTGGTCCATACGTTTCTAGAAACTCCAAAACAACCCAATACTCTATGGAACTTACCACCTGTCCAAGGATACTACCGATGTGGCAAATGCATGGCCTGTCAGTTCACCGAGACAACCAAAGTATTCACACACAAAGAGATCTTGTGGACCTTACAGGATCACACGAACTGTAATACCAAACAAGTTATTTACACTATTGAATGCCCATGTGGACTTCTATACGTTGGGAAAACCATGGGAGCTGTGAAGACCCGAATTGGCGAGCACCGGTCTTGTATAAAAAACAAGGTACCGGACAAACCACTAGTGGAACACTATGTTAAGAAGAACCACACCAATATGGATATAAAGTGGTGTGTCTTACAGAAAGTGAACACCACCCGTAGAGGTGGAGACATAGAGAAAACCCTGACCAGACTAGAACAGAAATGGGTCCACAAACTACGAACTGTCAAAGAGGGTTTGAACATAACTGTAGAGTGGAAGCATTTCCTGTAAAATATGGCGACAGTATGTATGTCCTATGACAGAACACCCGTCTACAGCAATGTGTTTTATATAATATGGCTGCAGAGGCTCTCTGAGAAACCACATCCACCTTGCATCTGGCCAGACTTTCATACAGATCCTTTCCATTTTCTAAAAACAAGATTTTGCACTGTGTAACAATTTGTTTTTTGATTTTGTGTCAAATCCTTCTTTTTAAAGTTTTTTAAAGTAATTACATCTGTAAATTGATATAAACCATTGATGTCATATACCTGTCATGAACAACATGTGGGAATGAAGTAACACAGGCCTGATTCTATACTACATGACAGCTGACACCCAAAGGGATTGACAGTGGCTGACATCATCATCGTGCGCCACACCTTGCATGACTTGCATTTTGGCCCTACTGACTGCCTGCATTAACTCTAAACAGGCATTTAGGTAGTCACCCCACCACAGGGCCCTTGTTCTTCAACACAGCCCTTGCCCCAGACACCCTATGGGATTGACAAGGGCTGACATCATCATCCTGCACCACACCTTGCATGACTTGCATTTTGGCCCGACTGACTGCCTGCATCAACTCCAAACAGGCATCTAGGTAGTCACCCCACCACAGAGCCCTTTTTCTTTAACATGGCCCTAGCCTGCATTCTACACACTTGCATCCTCGACATCCGAGACGACACACTGCTGCTTCAACGATCCTGGCAGCTGAATGCACTGGTAATAGGTAAACTCTACTTACCACAGCTTTATGCACAGAAACTGGTAGGCCTACCCTCACTGTAAGGAATCTCTAAACAGTATGACTCTGCACATTTAAACGCCCATAGCCCTTCGTGCCAGCTACACCATAGGCTGCATGACACGTGTTGTAGCACCGTAATCCAGAACTTGCACAGCCCACATAGATCACGGTCCACCCTTCCCCCAGGACCATTGAGAAGGGGCACTCTTTTTAATCAAATTGTATTAAATACAGATTTGCACTAATTTCTCCGTGCATTTGATAAATGGCATTTGTGATTCCACAGAAGCCCTTTTTATCCCATTTAAGCGCACTCCACATTTAGTGGGACCACCACTAGGTCTACTCTCACCAAATCTGCTAAGACCTACACCACCATCTCCCTAGTCACACACCAACTATGGGCTAGAGAGGAACCGCACCATTGGGGCTCCATTTAGTAATCCTTCCTCCTTATCCCCTGACAGGCGTGACCGCGCCTGTTGACAAGATGACGACTGCATCCTAAAGAAGTGGATCCTTCCACCTCTTAATCTGCGCCACTAAGCTCCTCGGATTCGGTAAGCACCGGCATCCGCCTTACATATTATTCATAACTTCTCTCTGCTAGATATTTTGCTGACCACGTACATTCTGTCACGTTCTTTGTTTCACTCCTAGAGACCAGATAGGACCCTCCACTCGTAAAGACACTCCTGTCCTGATGAAGGCCTACACCATTAGAGCTCACCTAGCTCCACGCAAAATGGCCGAAACACTGTTGTGTTGACATGTATTATATGTTGTTGTTCAACTCTTGATTGTGCCCACACTCTATGGGCCCTCTACCTGTCTATGATTCCACTGAATTCTCTAAGCTTCCTTCCCAAGGAACCTATAGAGAATGAACAAACTGTACAAGTATATGTCTCAAATATTGACTACTTGATCATTCGTACTTAGGTACTACACTTTGTATGTCCTCAAATGTGAATGTCCTATGTTTTTGAAAAATACCAGTATATTACTGCACTTCAAAATAAAACCCTTTTGTGCAGAAGAACAGTTTCATGAGATTTCTGTGACCACCCACACAACGGGTTACCCACTCAGGGTGTAGCAGTGGTTACTCTTCAGCAGAGATCGACCTGAGCTTGCTCATTCGTTTATTGATCTCATTCATAGTAGACACCCTTATCCAGCCCTTTTCCTCTTTTTTGCCCGTCCAAGAGAAACTTCCTCAAAATGCCCTGGCCCTCATAGGATTTAAGCTCCTGAATCTCGGCAGCGCAGTGCACACGACAGGACCATGTGGGAACATTTTGTGCCAATGTGTGACTCACTACCATGTCCCTGGCATGGCAGAGCTGCTGCGTTATCTACTCCCTAATTATCGCGGGAGGGGACTGTAGTCTTACTTGCGCTCCAGCACACTGTGGTAAGGTTTTAGTGGGAGTGTTCCCTGGGCCGGCTGGGAGCTCCTGCCCAGAGTCATAGATTTCAGGGCAGAAATGGGAGGGATGCCCAGCATTCTCCGAAGGCAGCAGGAACATGGTTCGACTTCATGAATTCAGGAGATTGTGGGCGAGAATATATTTCTTTTACGTCCTAGGTGAATCGGGGCCAGGGACCATGTCTGCCTCACTGAATGCCCTATTGGTAGAATTAGCCAGATGGGCAGAGATGAAGCCGCTATTCTTAGTACCGCTTTATAACGTGGCAGCCCAGAACCAATCGACGGCCTCCCATCCTTACAATCCCTGTCCCTGTCTCCTCCAGTATTCCCCAGGCTGTGTCAGAAGATCCGACACCCCCCGATAGACATTTTTTCCTCTTCCAGCAATGCAACAGTGATCAGAGTTTGCTTGAGCTCCCCGTAACCCAGGGCATGCACAGCGGATGTCATGGCAATGCCATCGCTACCTTTCCCTCCAATAGGTTTCCTTTGACCTTCTGTTGATTAGTTCAGTCACGAGAGAGGGAACATGGGTATTACTGGTAATGCCATTCTGGGAATGGGTAACGTGGTTCCTGTTGTTAAGGAAGACAGCACAGGCCCCAGAATGGATTCTCTACCTGAATCTCTGCCCCCAAACCTACCCTCTACCAGCCAGCGAAACTCTGGTGAAGATGCACCTCTCATCTTGGAGGTTAAAGGAGAGAGATTACAGCAAAAGGGGATGTCCATTACTGTCCCTCTTCTCTTCAATCTTATGAGCGACATTGGAACAGCTTTCACTCCTAGTGCAATAGGATCTCCCTGTGTCCCCTGAAATGTGATCTTTTCCATATTCTGGACTTTCCCAGGAGGCCTTTTTATTGGGTTCGTCTGTCTCACCCTGAAGAGTCCAGTGAACTGCCCTTCAGGCTGTTTGGAAACCTTGCTGTGATATTTCTAAGATCTCTTTTTATGCTTCTCATTTTCTGTACGGCTTTAAGCTAGTTCGGCTTGGGTCAGGAGCAGCGTTCCCTCTCTGACCTAATCCAACGTGTCCTAAAATCTCTATAAGGAAAGCCCTTTGAGTCCTTGGAGGAAATTCATATGAATGTTATGTCCTGCAAGGTTACCTTTCATATCACAATCACATCCACTCAACTCTACGGTGAAGGATGGTCTTTGATAGCGCCTCAACCTTATCTACATGTCCTGCCCAACAGGTTGCTCCTGAGAATGCGTGTGTCCCTTTTACCTAAGATTCTGTCCCTTTTCCTCATTATTCAGGAGATCAGCATTCCAGCCTTTTTTCCGTCCCCCCTCTTTGGCGGTGGAAGCCAGGTTGCATCAGTCAGACATACAGAGAGTGGTTCTCTTCTATCGGGCGAGCTTTCGGAAAGGTGTTTCATGGTTGGTTACCATTGGTGCCTCCGGCCACAGAGTCAGTCTGTAAGCAGCCACCCTGAAAAGATGAATGCCATCTACGATTGTGGAGGCTTATGCCCAATCTCACGTTCCTCTGCCGCTGCCAGTACAGGGTTGGTCAACTGGGGGAATGACGGCATATGCGAAGACCATGCCTGTGTGCAATGTCTGCAGAGTGGCCACATGAAATTCCACTCCTACATTCATCTCTCATTATAGATTAAAAGCAGAGAGATGGGAGGAGTGATTGTGAGCTCACTCACACTCCCGTTTTCGGGTTCCAATCAATATAAAGAGTAATTAGTTCTTTCTTATGTAGTTATTTTCTAAATCATCAATCCACATTTCCTTGTATGGATTTTCAAGTCTCCTTATTTATTCCTGACCAGTCAGTGTCACAAAATTATAGCCAATGCATTTCGGACCTCCGTCCTTCATCAGGACTGTTAACACTACTCATAATTAATCAGTGGCAAGACCACCATTATAATTCATTCCCAATTGTCCACCATTAAGTGAATTCGTAAATATTAAAACATAAATCACACATACCAGATTGTGGTTGTAATCCAAAACAAAATACCAAGAAAGCAAAAATACAAAAAATAAAGATTCATTATAGAACATTGTTGTTATGCACTATTTGTTGTTGTAAACGTTTTAGTCATACATTTGTGGATCTCTACCTGTTGGTCTTCTAACTCCCAGAGAATATCTTCACCTCTGCTGTATAAACTTCTAGGCAGCACTTCTAAGCAGCTCTTGGTCTGTAAATTAAATATCCAATATCCAATATCCATGTTCAACTATCCTTATAGTATAATCTCTTTCATTAAGATACCCATCGTATTGTCTCTCTTGGTGTCATTCTTACCTGACACAGGCTTCTGCTGTAGAGACGTGCCGACTGCCCGAAAGGAACTGCCGCCGTCTGTGTTAGCATTCTTATGCACTGATAACTTTCGCGCATGCGCGCGATGTTTTTCTCGATGACTCGAACTACTTGAATTTCCGTAGCTCACAATAGACTAGTTTATGTAATAGGTATCCTAGTGTGTGTATAGCTCTCTTCTTATTCTTAGGGGAACAACGGTATATGGAAAATGATTTCATTTACCTAGTGTGTGTTTTTATTTATTGCGCATGCGTGCGTGAGGAACACTGCATTACCGGGGTCCCGCGCATGCGCATGGGTCCCGAATGTAGTGTCACTCGTCTTAGGCGAGAGTTCATCTCACTCTCCTGCCTAAATTGCAGTGCTTTATGTCCTGCCCTATTGTATGAATATTAAACAGGGTAATATATAACAGGGTAATATTCATTGAACAATGTGCAATCTCTCCAACTTACCTCCTCTAGTATAGGGGTTGTTTCTACTTTAGTGTATATAGGGCCTCATTACGACCCTGGCGCTAAGTGAAAAACGATGGCGGTAAATGGTTACCGCCATCGTTTTCCGCTAGGTCCGATCATGACCCGTGACCGTTAACTACGATGCCATTAGCGGCATCGTAGTTAACGCTGCCGCTAACTGTGCCAATGGCGCGCGCACGCGACTTCCCACACCGTACTTAGCGCCATGGCGGAAAGTTACGCGAATGCCGACCCAAGCGGACATGCACCTAACGCCATCACCCAGCCCGTTAAGTACCTTACCGCCATGGTGCTAATTACGCCATCGCGAACCAACCGTAAAGGGCCTTGTGCAGCGAATCCAGCTGCCACAGGTGCACAGAATCAGCACAGGTGGAGGCAATACAGAGTCAGGAAGTACAAAAACAGCACACCCAACCCCTTCCCACACCCAGTCACACTCCACAATGATTCCAATAGGACTAGCAATGTTGGGGCTGGAGGACCTGATAGCAATGCAAGTGCTACAACTTCAACTACAACAACAACAACAACAGGCTGCACAGAGGAGACGCAGGAGGAGAAGGAGGGCAAGGCAGGGCCAGCAAGCCCCACCAGCACAGCCAGTGGCACCACGCAGGCAGCCCACAATCCCACGCATCAGAGCCAGTCCATTCAACCTCACCGCTGAGCAGATCCACACCCTGTACCGTTTGGACCGGGACACCATCACCGCCATCGTGGACATGACGCACAACGACATTGTCAGCATGATAGAAACACCAACCGCCATCCCACCCCTACTGAATACTCCACCTGGCTGTGAGTAGCAGAGACAACGGAGCCAGATCATACCCTAAAGCAGCACAAACTTCAGCTGACACCACTAAACCTAATGCCCGATGTATGCAGCCCCACCACGTGAATGAAGGTGTGCCCCAACCATGACACAACCATCTGCAAGTGCATTGTACCAATTCACACCACATTGACCTCAACGAAATGCACCTACATGCACGTCACCAGACACCATCCACTGAAAGGCCTGTCCCCATAACTGCGCACGAATGAGGCACATGACGGACAGAAACATCAACACACCATCACACAGACAGCAAGGCCCACAAAATGTCCCTATCAACATCAGTATTGCTCACTGGGGTCATGATGAGGCTGACAGCAATGTTGCAATGATGTGAGCGTTGACCTCACAGGATACGTGCCAGGCCACCAAAACAAACGGCAAGAACTAACACAGTGGATGGACACTCACAAGGCACTTGACCCCCCTGCATACATTGGTTGATGGCATGCACAACATTCCATAAGAGCCATGAGCATATACTGGTCGCATAGTGTGAATCAATTAGTGCATTTAAAAGAGGTCCGAAGTAACAGTTGGATGCAAGCCATGGTGGCACGTCATGTTTTGAAATAGACGTCATGACTGACACATACATTCTCGCCCACATACAGGTGATGCAGGCTATCCCCTGAAGAGGTGGCTCCTTACACCAGTCCGGAACCCACAGAACCAGCACGAGGAGGACTTCAACCGTGCACATACACGTACCCGTGTGGTGATTGAGCAGGCATTTGGCCTATTGAAGGCACGGTTTCGCTGCCTCAGCAGGTCTGGTGGGGCACTCCTGTACCGCCATGAGAAGGTGGCAAAGATCGTCATGGCATGTGTCATGCTACGCAATATGTGCGTCAGACGCAATGTGCCCCTGCCCCCTGATGCAGAACTGCAACCACCTGACGATGAGGATGATGAAGGTGGGGATTCGGCAGCACCTCATGGAGGCGGCGATGCACAGGAGGGGCGTGAAATGCGTAGTACTCTGATCAACCAATTATTCTAGCACACGCGAATGGGGGGTGTCACCTGGAGATGACGACTGTGGCACTGTGTGCGTCTGTCATATGGACACTGGGGACTGTTTACCAATAAATCACACATACGCAATGAGCAATGTCCACACATCTGATTAGTGCAAAAATGAAAAGTGTATTGTGAAAGTGATTTTGTTGAACACACCCACTCCCCCTCCCCCTGAACTCCCCAACACACCCACTCCCCCCTCCCCCCTGAACTCCCCAACACACCCACTCCCCCCTCCCCCCTGAACTCCCCAACACACCCACTCCCCCCTCCCCCCTGAACTCCCCAACACACCCACTCCCCCCTCCACCCTCCCCCCTCAAATCTCTCAATGATTTCTTCAAATATCTCAACAACATAGACCAGCGCATACAATTCACACATGAAACTTCAAAGATTCAAATACATTTCTTGGATGTATCCATACAAATTCAGAACAACAGTTTTCAAACTAACATTTACAGAAAAAAGACAGATCATAATAACCTGCTCCACCGTCTCAGCTTCCATCAACCAAGTCTAATCAGGAACCTACCCTACAGTCAGATGATGAGAGTAAAGTGGATTGTGAGTGATCAAACAACATGTGAAACAGAAATTGAGAACATGGGGGAAAGATTTGAAGCTAGAGGCTACAAACCCTTAGAAATAAAAGCAGCTAAAGAACGTTTGAAGATACCCCCGAGTACTGATACTAGGAAAGAGAAGAAAGAACGGAACATAGTCTATGTTTCATGTTACTCAACACAGAGCAATAAGATCAAAAGTGTGATTAAGAAGAAATGGAGTACATTGTCAAGCGATATGAGAGTTGAGCATTTGTTTAGAGAATTACCTACCTTCGCTTACAAAAGGAGTGCAAATCTAAGAGACAGACTGGTGAAAACAAGACCTGGGAAGAAACTACCGTAGACTTTAAGAAAAGGGACATATCCATGCCTACGCTGCAGTAATTGTAACTTTATAACAAAAGGAGATACCACCCTGCACTCGTGAAAACATTAAACTAAGAGAATATGCAACATGTGACACACCAAACATAATTTACGCAATCAAATGCCCATGTGGCATCTATTACGTCGGTCAATCAAAAAGACCAGGAAAGCTACGATGGAACGAGCACAGATCATGTATTCGGAATAACAATGTCAATTTGTAACGCTCACCTGATTCCCACGGAAGCGCCGGTCTTGGCAGGATGGTGTCTGTGACTCGAAAAGTGAAGTGCAGGACTCGATTGGCTTCCGGGGCTGATCCTCTTCTTACTGTGTGTCTAACTCCAAGAGAGAGATATCTGCAGGTGAAAGAACATGGGGTTAATGATCTGGGGTTGTCGGGTATCTCTCTCCCTTTCCCTTCCTCGCTTTTCCGTGGAGCCCCAAGGTCAACGTGCTCACCTTAGATAGGTGAATGCTGGACTCTCCATCTGCGTCTGGTGCAGGGTGCCGTTGCCAGTTCCTTCACTGGGTGAAACGTAGGCCTCTTGACATCAGAGGATTGCTACCGTCGTTAACTGCACGAGCGGTGAGTTTCCGGACACCTTTTAAGTCCTTACAGTCTTTAGGTGCGTGGGCACGTTAATGTGTAACAGGGCTCTGTATAATGCTTTTTCTATTTGTCTTGCAGGGCGAAGATGATGCGAAGAAAGCCGAAGTTCGCGCCAGAGTCTTGAATTGACGCGCTTGGAAATGCGTAAGTAAAAGGCCGGAGTATTTGCAGGCGCCCTATGGTGGCGGGCGCGTAAGTAAAATACCTGTCTAATGTCTCTTCTTTTGTCTTTCAGGTGCAGGATTGCAGCGTTGAAGAAAACCGGAATTCCCGGAGTGCAGGCGGAGGAGCAGCGTGAAGAGATGGTAGCTGCCGATGGATCCAGGTAAGGAAAACGCTGCGCGAGAAGGTTGCCGTGCTAACCTGTTGCTTCTTGTCTTTGCAGGTGCTACTGAAGGCTGGATACAGGAATGGTAAGTGTTTGTTCTTGCAGGTTCAGGATCGGAAAGAAGAAAACTGGAACAGACATGGTGAGCGTTCTGCTGCAGATGCAGAATAACGCAAAGCACGTTTCATCAATCGGGTGTGGTTTAAATAGCCTTGGAGTGATGAGGCGTCTTCCTCCACGGCCTCGCCCTAGTAAGAAAAGAGTTCCTGTTCCAGAAGAGTTCCAGTGTTGTATCCAGGGAGTGGAGCTTGCCCCACCCAGGTAAGAAAGTAGTCCCGGCTCACAGAAGATTTCTATGTGGCTGGTGAGTAAGCAGCATGGTCTGCTGCAGGTAAGTCCACCCAAGCATCTTTATACAAATTATGAGCCCGGCGCTTCCAGTGCCGGGACCAGTGACTCTGATGAGCCTGGTGCCACCGGCGCCAGGACAAGGTCCAAAAGGTCCCAGTGGGGACCGGCTGGTGCCTAGGATGAAGGTTAGGGGCCTGCTTCCAAGGACGTTGGGCTGGTCCTAGCTCCTTGGAAGCAGTGATCATGACAGCACTCCCCCTCAAGGCCCCTCCTAAGCGTGTCTTCTCCGGGGGTTTTGGCTTGTCGGGGTGATTCAGATGGAATTTCTTGACCAGACGAGGTGCGTGGACATGTTCTGAGGGTTCCCAAGACCTTTCCTGGGGGCCGTATCCTTTCCAATCAACCAGGTAATATAATTTAGATTTGGAGATTTTCGAGTCTAGGATGTTCTTTACTTCGAACTCAAGTTCTCCATCCACTAAAACAGGTTCCGGGAGTTCGGTCAATCGGGTTTCTGGTTGTACTGGTTTTAGTAAGGAGACATGGAATACTGGATGTATTTTCATATGCGAAGGCAATTCCAATTTGACAGCCACCGGATTAATTATGGCAGAGATGAGAAAGGGTCCTAAGTATCTCGGGATGAAGGTGCGGGGTCCTTTTAGATTCAGGTGCTTAGTGGATAACCAGACCTGATCTCCCACTGCGTAGTGAGGGGCCTCTTTACGGTGTTGATCCGCTCCTTTCTTATATAGAGCTTATATAGAGCTTTAGCTCTTTGCAGATGGGCAGTGGCTTCTTTAAAAGTGCGAGTGATCACCGAGTGCAAGTGATCCACAGCAGGTGTTTCGAATTCTTGGGGAGGATCCAGGTTAGAGGTCCTAGGATGGTTTCCGTATAATAGGAAGACGGGAGTCTTCCCGGTTCCAGAATGGGTCGAATTGTTATAAGCGTATTCAGCGATCCAAAGGATATCCTTCCAAGGGTTTTCAGTCTGTTGGAGCATACAACGTAAATATTGCTCCAGAGTTTGATTTGTCCTCTCGGTTTGTCCGTCAGTTTGGGGATGGTGACTGGTTGAAAGTCTCACATCAATTTGGGCTAAGCGACAGCAACTTCGCCAAAAGTGGGAGATGAATTGACTTCCCCTATCGGAAACCAAAACCGAGGGAAAACCGTGTAACCGAACGATGTTTTCTAAGAATTCTCGGGCTAATACTGAAGCTGAAGGTAGGCCCTTCAGGGGAATGAAGTGAGCCATCTTGGAGAATAGATCCACGACTACTAAAATGGTATTATACCCTGAGCATGGAGGTAAGTCCGTGATGAAATCCATGGACAGGGTATGCCATGGACAGGGAGGGATGTCCAGTGGGTGTAAGAGGTCGGCTGGTTTCTCCTTCTGACTTTTATTCTGAGCACACACACCGCAGGAGATTACAAAGTCTCTAATATCCTTCTTCCATGATGGCCACCAGAAATGTCTTTTGACCTTTTCCATGGTTTTGGTAATGCCAGGGTGACCCTCCATTAATGAGTCGTGATAACAGGAGATTACCTGTTTTTGTATTTTCTCACAGGGCAAGTACAATCGTCCTCGGAAATATGGTAGGTCTTGGTCCACTGAGAAATACTTCCCCTTGAATTGCCAGTCCTGTAATTCTGCCGGAGTTAGGAGTGATTTGACTGTAGTCTCGATGTCTTCAAAGGATTGAGCGCTGACCAAGCCCAAAATCCTTTGGTCCGGGATTATGGGTATTGGTTCAGGATTGGTCAAGTGTTCATCTATTCCCATCCGGGAGAGGGCATCTGCTTTTCCGTTTTTACTGCCTGGTCGATAAGTAATTATAAAGTCAAACTCAGCCAAAAACAGAGCCCAACGGAGCTGCCTGGAAGACTGAGCTTTGGCCGTCTTCAGATATTGTAAGTTGCGGTGATCTGTCATTACGGTGACTGTGTGTTTGGCTCCCAAAAGATAATGCCGCCAGGCTTTAAAGGCTGATCTGATAGCTAAAAGTTCCTTGTCTGTAATTGAATAGTTGATCTCGGGAGCCGAGAATTGGCGGGACCAAAAGGCTACAGGATGTAATTGGTGTGTGACCGGATCTCTTTGTGATAAAACTGCCCCCATAGCAAGGCTAGAAGCATCTGTTTCTACGATGTAGGGGAGTTCTGGGCGAGGGTGTTTTAGAACAGGTGCAGAGATGAATTTAGCTTTTAAGTCCTGAAAAGCTTGTTCCGCCTCGGTAGACCACTCAAAACGTTTGTTTTTCTTTAATAGAGCGGTGATGGGCTGGACTATTCGAGAGAATTCAGGAATGAACCTGCGGTAAAAGTTAGCGAAGCCTAACATGCTTTGAACTCCTTTTATAGAGGTTGGCGAAGGCCACTTGATAATTGCATCGACTTTCTTTGAATCCATATGGACTCCGTTTGGTGACAATATGAATCCCAGGAACTCAACCTCAGTTACGTTGAAAACGCATTTTTCAAGCTTAGCAAAGAGGTTATGTTGACGTAATCTCTCGAGGACCTCTTTAACGTGCTTCTGATGTTCCTCTTCAGATGGTGAATAGACGAGGATGTCATCAATGTAGACAACAACACACACATCTATGAGTTCTCTAAGGACATCATTCATAAAATACTGGAAGGCGGCAGGAGCGTTGCATAGTCCAAAGGGCATAACTTGATATTCAAACAGCCCATACTTGGTGCGGAAGGCCGTCTTCCATTCATCGCCCGCTTTTATTCGTACCAAGTGGTAGGCTCCTCTGAGATCCAACTTTGTATATATACATGCGTCTTTGACTTGGTCCAGGAGTTCAGGGATCAAAGTTAACGGGTATCTGTTTTTAACAGTGATTTGATTCAGGGAGCGGTAATCTATACAAGTCCTAAGGTCTCCTTCCTTTTTCGGAACGAAGAACAAAGCCGAGGAAGCTGGAGATTTTGAAGGACGGATAAATCCGTTAGCTAGGTATTGATCCAGATATTGTCTGAGGTGAAGATTCTCTGGCTCGGTGAGGGCATAAATCCTACTGCAAGGAGGAGTTGTTCCGGGTATCAGATCTATTTGACAGTCGTATGACCTATGAGGAGGCAGGGTGTTAGCTTGGTCCTTCCGAAAGACGTCTTGGAATTTCTGGTATTCGGGAGGTAGTTTGGGAACCTCAGAAGAGATTGCCGCCAGTGAAACATCAGGCCGAGGATAACAAGTGGAGATACATTCTGGAAACTGAACCGTCTTTGCTCGCCAATCGATCTGAGGACTGTGCTTCTCTAACCAAGGAATTCCCAGAATGATCTGGAACTGAGGAGCCTTGATCACATCGAACACGATTTTCTCCCGGTGTCCCTCTTGGCTCACTAACGTCACTTCTTGGGTGGCGTGAGTTACTGGTCCGGAGGCTATCTGCGTGCCATCCACTGTAGTAATGACGTCTTTTACTGCCTTAGGGACAAGAGGTAGATTCATCCTTGATACCATTTCACGGTCCACATAATTACCGATTGCTCCGCTGTCGATGTAAGCTTCAATTGCATGCAAACGATCCGGACGTTCAGGGCTAATGAGGACCATAGGCACCACGAAATGCGAGGTCATGGAACAGATTTTAACGCTTGGCAAGAGGACCTCTACACTTGTAGGGCCAGGTCGTTTCCCTGCTCAGAATTTGTGGTACAGGTATCTGCGGCTCCTACAGCCTTCTTAGCTGGTTTCACTGGACAGTCTCGAAGAAAGTGCCCCGAGTTTCCGCAATAGAGGCATAATTGCAGCTGTCTTCTCCTTTCTCGCTCTTTTTGGGTTAAAGGTCCTTTCATGCCCCCTATTTGCATGGGTTCCACGGTGTCAGCTCCCCTAGTAGAGGTCTGCGGTTTAGAAAACACTCGGGTATCAAATTTGGAACGATCAGCCTTTCTGTTCTGTAATCTGTGGTCCAATTGAACAACTAAGTCAATATAGTCTGAGCATTCTTGTGGAGGATTCACAACTTGAGCTAACACATCCTTGAGCTCTCCACGCAGGCCTCTGTAGAAAAGCGTTATCCTTTTATCCTCAGGCCATTGAGTTTCCACTATAAGTCTGTTGAATGAGGCAATGTAAGTCAAGAGGTCTTGATTACCCTGTCGTAACGAAAGGAGTTCATTGTCCAAGGCCAGCCCTTGTGCATGTCTTGCGAACAGTTTCTCCATGCTGGACTGGAAGGCCTGGAAATCATGAAGAACCGGATCATCCTGAGTGACTAAAGGGATCGACCAATCTGCGGCACTGCCACTGAGATAAGAAAGCACAAAAGCCACCTTGGCCTGATCTGTTGGGAAGGCAGCTGGTCTACATAAGAAGTGTAGGCGGCACTGGTTAATGAACACTGCAAATCTCTTTGGGTCACCAGAAAAGCGTTCGGGCGGAGCCAAGGGCACATTACCGGGTAGATTGATTTGCACTGGATTTGAGGAAGATGCTGAAGGATAATTTCCTCCTGGAGCGGGCAAAGGTGTTTGTCCTGCTTGTGTTCGTAGCAATTGTCTAGCGAGGTCCTCTGTTCGCTCCTTGGATATTATCAGTTCTCTTTTTAAAGCGAGCAGTAGTTTGTTTGTGCCTACACCTCTTTGCGCCAAATTTCTGATGTAAATGAATAAAAGTACGTAGTCAAGTTTCTTCAAGTATATTTTCTTAATTTATTTGATATATGTCCTGCCCATATGGATGACACGTGTTTCGGCGTTCCATTGGCGCCTTTTTCAAATCCGGGCCTTATTGAATGTAATGCGAATCTCCCTTTCCTTATTTCCGGGAATTAGTTTTTAGTTGAAGTGTATCACGGTAGTTCCAGGGTTAAATCCCACCTACAAAATTCTCTTGCTCATGCCTCAAGCATCGGGGGTCTCTTTTTAAAGCGTTTGTTTCCTGACGAGCTGCATGTACTTCTGCTCTTAGTTCCCCAAGCAACTGGGCCAGTTGATCAGTACCCGCGGTTTCCATTGCGCCTGGGTAGGAGTTTTGCGGTGGGCTTCGCGTTCTGTAACGCTCACCTGATTCCCACGGAGGCGCCGGTCTTGGCAGGATGGTGTCTGTGACTCGAAAAGTGAAGTGCAGGACTCGATTGGCTTCCGGGGCTGATCCTCTTCTTACTGTGTGTCTAACTCCAAGAGAGAGATATCTGCAGGTGAAAGAACATGGGGTTAATGATCTGGGGTTGTCGGGTATCTCTCTCCCTTTCCCTTCCTCGCTTTTCCGTGGAGCCCCAAGGTCAACGTGCTCACCTTAGATAGGTGAATGCTGAACTCTCCATCTGCGTCTGGTGCAGGGTGCCGTTGCCAGTTCCTTCACTGGGTGAAACGTAGGCCTCTTGACATCAGAGGATTGCTACCATCGTTATCTGCACGAGCGGTGAGTTTGCGGACACCTTTTAAGTCCTTACAGTCTTTAGGTGCGTGGGCACGTTAATGTGTAACAGGGCTCTGTATAATGCTTTTTCTATTTGTCTTGCAGGGCGAAGATGATGCGAAGAAAGCCGAAGTTCGCGCCAGAGTCTTGAATTGACGCGCTTGGAAATGCGTAAGTAAAAGGCCGGAGTATTTGCAGGCGCCCTATGGTGGCGGGCGCGATGGCGCGTAAGTAAAATACCTGTCTAATGTCTCTTCTTTTGTCTTTCAGGTGCAGGATTGCAGCGTTGAAGAAAACCGGAATTCCCGGAGTGCAGGCGGAGGAGCAGCGTGAAGAGATGGTAGCTGCCGATGGATCCAGGTAAGGAAAACGCTGCGCGAGAAGGTTGCCGTGCTAACCTGTTGCTTCTTGTCTTTGCAGGTGCTACTGAAGGCTGGATACAGGAATGGTAAGTGTTTGTTCTTGCAGGTTCAGGATCGGAAAGAAGAAAACTGGAACAGACACGGTGAGCGTTCTGCTGCAGATGCAGAATAACGCGAAGCACGTTTCATCAATCGGGTGTGGTTTAAATAGCCTTGGAGTGATGAGGCGTCTTCCTCCACGGCCTCGCCCTAGTAAGAAAAGAGTTCCTGTTCCAGAAGAGTTCCAGTGTTGTATCCAGGGAGTGGAGCTTGCCCCACCCAGGTAAGAAAGTAGTCCCGGCTCACAGAAGATTTCTATGTGGCTGGTGAGTAAGCAGCATGGTCTGCTGCAGGTAAGTCCACCCAAGCATCTTTATACAAATTATGAGCCCGGCGCTTCCAGTGCCGGGACCAGTGACTCTGATGAGCCTGGTGCCACCGGCGCCAGGTCAAGGTCCAAAAGGTCCCAGTGGGGACCGGCTGGTGCCTAGGATGAAGGTTAGGGGCCTGCTTCCAAGGACGTTGGGCTGGTCCTAGCTCCTTGGAAGCAGTGATCATGACAAATTCAGCGGTGGCGAGACATTGGAACTTAATGAAGCACAACATCAGCCAGATGAGGATACACGTTCTTGAGACCATCAAACAACTCAATACACATGAACATTTGGGGAAAAAGGTTGAATCAACGAGAATCTTTTTGGATAGATCGACTCGACTCCATGAGACCAGGGGGTATAAATGAGGAATTGAACTTTATGTGTTTTTTGTGATTTTCAGACATGGTGATGCAAAATTTGCAGAAAATTGTATTGGACTAGCCCAATATGGTACCAAGAGAGCGTCCACGGTATGTCCCGCAGGGAATCAATCCCCTGTGGGACGTAAGGCAGTGACCCCACTGCCCACAGTGGATTCCCTCTACCAAAACATCTTGATATGCACATAAATGTATTTAAATGTATATAGTTTCATGCAGAATATACTCATGCCCATGTGGTAGATAAATAGTTTCACATGTGAGTTGAAAAGTGATAGATTGAGAGTTGTAGCGATATCAAATCATAAGGTCATGATATGAATGTAAACTCGAGCATAGGAAGGAGGATTTCACTTATGAATCTTTAAGCAGTAAACTGAGGGTCACAGCATTATTAAAGCACTAGGCAATGACATTAATGTGGATACACCCCAGTTAGTGAATTTGGGAATAAAAGACTATGGGCCTCATTACATGGACGGCAGTAACCATGGCGCTAATAGCGCCATGATTGCAGCCGGTATTTTATCGATTCCGCCTTGGTGAATGGGGGAATTACCGCCCCATTCCAAGGTTGGCGGGGCGGTATTTCCCCATTCACCAAGGCCCTTCCCCATTCCCATTTGAGCCCCCATAGGGCTCAATGGGAATGGGGAAGGAGCAAATAACGGTAACAGCCCGTTATTTGCCCTGAAGTCCCTCAGCGGGTCCCTTCCTTAACGTGTGGTGGTAATCCCTTAGCGCCATCCGTGTAATGAGGCCCTATATATACTAAAGTAGAAACAACCCCTATACTAGAGGAGGTAAGTTGGAGAGATTGCACATTGTTCAATGAATATTACCCTGTTATATATTTCACTGTTTAATATTCATACAATAGGGCAGGACATAAAGCACTGCAATTTAGGCAGGAGAGTGAGATGAACTCTCGCCTATGACGAGTGACACTACATTCGGGATCCATGCGCATGCGCGGGACCCCGGTAATGCAGTGTTCATCACGCGCGCATGCACGATAAATAAAAACACGCACTAGGTAAATGAAATTATTTTCCATATACCGTTGTTCCCCTAAGAATAAGCAGAGAGCTATACACACACTAGGATACCTATTAAGTAAGCTAGTCTATTGTGAGCTACGGAAATACGAGTAGTTCGAGTCATCGAGAAAGACATTGCGCGCATGCGCGAAAGTGTTCAGTGCATAAGAACGCTAACACAGACGGCGGCAGCTCCTTTCGGGCAGCCGGCACGTCTCTACAGCAGAAGCCTGTGTCAGGTAAGAATGACACCAAGAGAGACAATACGATGGGTATCTTAAGGAAAGAGATTAGACTATAAGGATAGTTGAACATGGATATTGTATATTTAATTTACAGTACAAGAGCTGCTTAGAAGTGCTGCCTAGAAGTTTATACAGCTGTAACGCTCACCTGACTCCCACGGAGGCGCTGATTTGGTCTGGGTTGCTGTGGCCTCTTCTAGGGTGATGCGCAGAACTCGGAAGACCGACTGGACAGGACCCCCGAATCTTGCTTGTCTAATACGCAGGAGAATCCTTCTGCAGATGGAGAAAGGGGGTTAGCTATCTACGGAGTGACGCTTTGGCTTCCCACCTCCCAGTTCATTCTCCGTTGGCCACCTCCTAAAATTCCCCCCGCTAAGTCTCACCTTAGGTTTTGAAAGGATGAACTCTCCATCCTTCTTCTGGTGCAGGGGTGCGTGTATATCCAGTTACGTCACTGGTTAGCTGGAAACGCAAGGTTCAAGTTCACCTGACTTTCCAGGCAAGCGCCGTGAGTATGTAATTCGTAAAAGTTCAAGAAAATGATCTCCCTTTCATCTGTCTTCGAAATCTGAAGTCTGTTCCTTATTACAGAAACTGCGGGAGTTTGAGTTTTAGGAGTGAAGAATGGAATCGCCGGAAATAACTCAGGTGGATAAGAGGTAAGATGATTCCTTGAAAATGTCTTTTAAATACATCCAGTAATGCTTTGTCTTTTTTCCCCTTAGGGGCCGGGGTACGGTAACTGCCCAAGAAGCAGCGCCGACCCGAGATGCTGACAGGACCCGCCTAGTACAGACAGGTAAGTATTAGAGATGGAACCCAGGTTTCATCATAACGATCCTGCTGCTCACCTTTTGTCTTTCTTCTTCCCCTAGGTGCAGGTATGCGGTGGACCATGCAGAGGGTCGCGATGAAGAATGAAGATGTTTCGTGGACACGTGAGTGAGCGCGGCGCTGCAACGAGCGACGCGAAGCATTTAAAATAAACTCTTCTTCTTCAGGTAGCCGGCGTGACGACTCCGGGCACAGGTAAGCAACTGGCAATGTTCTTGTTCTCACCTTCTCTCTTCTCTCCTCTCCTTCTAGGTGTTCCAGGATCTAATCGGGCGTGGCTGGAGCCGGGATGCAGGAGCTGACACAGTGAGCGTCCAGCTGCTAGGAGCAGAACAACGCGAAGCGTGAGCTGCTGTCTGGGCGTGGCTTAAATAGTCTCCAAAGAAGTTCCAGGTATGTATCCTTCCCCAACCAGGTATATATCCTTCCCTGACCACGCCCGAGTGGCAAAATAGTCCCACAGGTAAAGTAGTCCCATTCAGGCCTCAAGGAGGCCAGGATGTTGCAGCATGGTCTGCATCAGGTAAGTTTACACAAAATCACTCTTTACATAAGTTCACTTGTTATGAGCCTGGCGCCTATGGCGCCAGGACTGATGTCCAATATGAGCCTGGCGCCAAAGGCGCCAGGACTGAGTCCACAGGGCCCCTACCAGGGGCCGCTGGACCTCCCCCCGAGAACATGATGTCTGCTTCCGGGGACGCTGGATCCGATTTGGCTCTTTGGGGGTAGGCATCATGACAGTAGCAGAGGTGAAGATATTCTCTGGGAGTTAGAAGACCAACAGGTAGAGATCCACAAATGTATGACTAAAACGTTTACAACAACAAATAGTGCATAACAACAATGTTCTATAATGAATCTTTATTTTTTGTATTTTTGCTTCCTTGGTATTTTGTTTTGGATTACAACCACAATCTGGTATGTGTGATTTATGTTTTAATGTTTACGAATTCACTTAATGGTGGACAATTGGGAATGAATTATAATGGTGGGATTGTCACTGATTAATTATTAGTAGTGTTAACAGCCCTGATGATGGACGAAGGTCCAAAATGCATTGGTTATAATTTTGCGACACTGACTGGTCAGGAATAAATAAGGAGACTTGAAAAACCATACAAGGAAATGTGGATTGATGATTTTAAAAATAACTACATAAGAAAGAACTAATTACTCTTTATATTGATTGGAACCTGAAAAGGGGAGTGTGAGTGAGCTCATACAGGGATGGAAGTTGTCCATTCCTTCTTTGTGGATGTTGTCGGATGTTGTCGTAACCTAGTGCCTAGGCTAAAGGGTGAGCGCCCATATATAATTGTGAGATAATGAGTGATATTGTGGAATCATTATAAGGACAGAGCAGTGCCCACCGTACCTCCTAATTAAGGAGTGATTGTGACCCATCATTTGGTGAGGGAGTTTCATCAATAGCTATTTCACAATCCATGATACTTCGGTTTCATTATGTTTGAATTTCTGTAAAGTAAACTGCTGTATTTCTGCAGCAGCTCAAGTGAATGGTGTTTCCGTTATTGCACGCCTCGTTTGTTGTGCTTTGGGTTTCCTTCAATTAGTTATGAAAGGTAGGAGGGAGATAAGCTATGTGGGATGAAGGTTAGCTCAGAGGCAACGCTTTTGTCTTGAAGCAAAACAACAGATCAATACAGGTTCGAATCCCGAAACCTGCTAATAAACCACACGCTGGTATTAAGCGCGTTATAAAAGAACAATTATAAAAATAAATGCTCTTTTTACACATGACATTCTACTCTTCCTCGACACCTCACTTTACTCTCTAAAAAAACATGTTTAAAAGCGAACTGTGAAACAGGTACTCGTGGTGCTCTGTCAAGGATGAAGACATTCTTCAGGTAGATATGAAGTCGACGAGACCTATGTCGGTGCTATTGCTGGTCTGTGACCGAGGCACAGGGAAGGTGAAGGGAAAGAGGTGCAAGCCAGAGCAGAGTTACGCACAGAACAATCTGCTCTTATCTGTTCTGATCATTCTCGCTTTCTTAAGCTCGTAAATCCATTCTCATAAACGGTGAGATCTGGCCAAATCTCGTGCACTTTCCCTGCACTTCAACCCACTGTGCTGACTGGGAAACCTCAAGTACATGGAAAGTGATTACTGTCCTTGTAAAAGTGAATATGTAACTTAATTGGCGTATTTTTCCTTAAATATTTATTTAAAATGACTGCAAATGGCCGGTCAAAGTTCTGCTTTATTGGAGCCTTTATCTAATATGGCCGTGGCGCAGCAGATTTCAAGTTGGACAGCACAGCTAGCTCGGCAGCTCCATTGCAATCTGCATAGCGTTTTACATGTGTTTTATGAAATATAGATGTTTACAGGTATATCTCCACTGAAATAAGAATAAAGTAATGCATACCTTTAAAGATATGACTGGACCCGTAGTTCCTACAGTGCAGAGACGCTAGGCGACCCTCAGGGGCAGACTGGGAAGGGGGGCCGGGAGACAATTGCCACCCACGCTGGCTGAGTTGTTGCTACCAAAGCCAGAGTTGCAAAAATGTAAAAATAAAACATTTTTGAAAATGGTTAAATCCTGCAAAATCCAGTCTTCCTTGAAAGAACCGAGTGCCCAAAGGCCAGCCCGGCTTCTATTTTGATGCATAGCTCTCAACCATTTAAGTCGCAAAGGCGGGTGAAAACACCCGATTTTATTTTTGGCGGGTGAGAGGTCCATTGAAACGAATGGGCGTGAAGGGGGCTTGGCGGGTGAGTCATCTGTTTACAAGGCGGGTGACACCCGCCAAAAGCGTGTGAGTTCAGAGCTATGTTTGATGGGATGACACACACGTCTTGATTTCGTCAATGTTGCATATGTGCCTAAGCAGGCCTCCATACATGGGCCTCCAGAGGGGCTGAATGAGAGGGAGAAGAGCCTATGCACAGGGGCATGTTCATACCGCCCAGGGCGGCCTCCACAGTGGGTAAATGAGAGGGAGAAGAGCCTATGCACAGGGGCATGTTCATACCGCCCAGGGCGGCCTCCACAGTGGGTAAATGAGAGGGAGAAGAGCCTATGCACAGGGGCATGTTCATACTGCACAGGGGCATGTTCATACTGCGCAGGGCGGCCTCCACAGTGGGTGAATGAGAGGGAGAAGAGCCTATGCACAGGGGCATGTTCATAGAGCCCAGGGCGGCCTCCTCTCATGGGCCTCCACAGTGGGTGAATGAGAGGGAGAGAGCCTATGCACAGGGGCATGTTCATACTGCCCAGGGCGTCCTCCACAGTGGGTGAATGAGAGGGAGAAGAGCCTATGCACAGGGGCATGTTCATACTGCCCAGGGCGGCCTCCACAGTGGGTGAATGAGAGGGAGAAGAGCCTATGCACAGGGGCATGTTCATACTGCCCAGGGCGGCCTCCTCTCATGGGCCTCCACACTGGGTGAATGAGAGGGAGAGAGCCTATGCACAGGGGCATGTTCATACTGCCCAGGGCGGCCTCCACAGTGGGTGAATGAGAGGGAGAAGAGCTTATGCACAGGGGCATGTTCATACTGCCCAGGGCGGCCTCCTCTCGTGGGCCTCCACAGTGGGTGAATGAAAGGGAGAGAGCCTATGCACAGGGGCATGTTCATACTGCCCAGGGCGGCCTCCACAGTGGGTGAATGAGAGGGAGAAGAGCCTATGCACAGGGGCATGTTCCTACTGCCCAGGGCGGCCTCCACAGTGGGTGAATGAGAGGGAGAGAGCCTATGCACAGGGGCATGTTCATACTGCCCAGGGCGGCCTCCACAGTGGGTGAATGAGAGGGAGAAGAGCTTATGCACAGGGGCATGTTCATACTGCCCAGGGCGGCCTCCTCTCATGGGCCTCCACAGTGGGTGAATGAGAGGGAGAGAGCCTATGCACAGGGGCATGTTCATACTGCCCAGGGCGGCCTCCACAGTGGGTGAATGAGAGGGAGAAGAGCTTATGCACAGGGGCATGTTCATACTGCCCAGGCAGGCTCCACACATGGACCTCCACAGTGGGTGAATGAGAGGGAGAAGAGCCTATGCACAGGGGCATGTTCATATTTCATAGGGAGGCTCCATGGGTGAATGAGATGGAGAAGAGCCTATGCACAGGGGATTTTCATACTGCCCAG
Organism: Ambystoma mexicanum; assembly: GCF_040938575.1. Taxonomy (NCBI): domain Eukaryota; kingdom Metazoa; phylum Chordata; class Amphibia; order Caudata; family Ambystomatidae; genus Ambystoma; species Ambystoma mexicanum. The sequence continues at coordinate 943,280,192 of NC_090939.1, forward strand.
GGCAGCCTCCACAGTGGGTGAATGAGAGGGTGAAGCACCTATGCACAGGGGCATGTTCATACTGCCCAGGGCAGCCTCCTCTCATGGGCCTCCACAGTGAGTGAATGAGAGGGAGAGCGCCTATGCACAGGGGCATGTTCATACTGCCCAGGGCGGCCTCCACAGCGGGTGAATGAGAGAGAGGAGCCTATGCACAGGGGCATGTTCATACTGCCCAGGGCAGCCTCCACACATGGGCCTCCACAGTTGGTGAATGAAAGGGAGAAGAGCCTATGCACAGAGGCATGTTCATACTGTCCAGGGCAGCCTCCACAGCGGGTGAATGAGAGGGAGAAGAGCCTATGCACAGGGGCATGTTCATACTGCCCAGGGCAGCCTCCACACATGGGCCTCCACAGTAGGTGAATGAGAGGGAGATGAGCCTATGCACAGGGGCATGTCCATACTGCCCAGGATGGCCTCCACAGTGGGTGAATGAGAGGGAGAAGAGCCTATGCACAGGGGCATGTTCATACTGCCCAGGGCGGCCTCCACACATGGGCCTCCACAGTGGGTGAATGAGAAGGTGAAGAGCCTATGCAAAGGGGCATGTTCATACTGCCCAGGGCAGCCTCCACAGTGGGTGAATGAGAGGGAGAAGAGCCTATGCACAGGGGCATGTTCATACTGCCCAGGGTGGCCTCCACACATGGACCTCCACAGTGGGTGAATGAGAGGGAGAAGAGCCTATGCACAGGGGCATGTTCATACTACCCAAGGAGGCTTCCACACATGGGCCTCCACAGTGGGTGAATGAGAGGGAGAAGAGCCTACGCACAGGGGCATGTACATACTGCCCAGGGTGGCCTCCACACATGGACCTCCACAGTGGGTGAATGAGAGGGAGAAGAGCCTACGCACAGGGGCATGTACATACTGCCCAGGGTGGCCTCCACACATGGACCTCCACAGTGGGTGAATGAGAGGGAGAAGAGCCTACGCACAGGGGCATTTTCGTGCTGCCCAGGGCGGCCTCCACAGTGGGTGAATGAGAGGGAGAAGAGCCTATGCACAGGGGCATGTTCATACTGCCCAGGGCGGCCTCCACAGTGGGTGAATGAGATGGAGAAGAGCCTATGCACAGGGGCATGTTCATACTGCCCAGGGCGGCCTCCACAGTGGGTGAATGAGAGGGAGAAGAGCCTATGCATAGGGTCATGTTCATACCGCCCAGGGCGGCCTCCACAAATGGGCCTCCACATTGGGTGAATGAGAGGGAGAAGAGCCTATGCACAGGGGCATGTTCATACTGCCCAGGGCAGCCTCCACACATGTACCTCCACACTGGGTGAATGAGATGGAGAAGAGCCTATGCACAGGGGCATGTTCATACTGCCCAGGGCGGCCTCCACAGTGGGTGAATGAGAGGGAGAAGAGCCTATGCATAGGGGCATGTTCATACCGCCCAGTGCGGCCTCCACACATGGGCCTCCACAGTGGGTGAACGAGAGGGAGATGAGCCTTTGCACAGGGGCATGTACATACTGCCCAGGGCAGCCTCCACACATGGACCTCCACACTGGGTGAATGAGATGGAGAAGAGCCTATGCACAGGGGCATGTTCATACTGCCCAGGGTGGCCTCCACAGTGGGTGAATGAGATGGAGAAGAGCCTATGCATAGGGGCATGTTCATACCGCCCAGGGCGGCCTCCACAGTGGGTGAATGAGAGGGAGATGAGCCTATGCACAGGGGCATGTTCATACTGCCCAGGGCAGCCTCCACACATGGGCCTCCACAGGGGGTGAATGAGAGGGAGAAGAGCCTATGCACAGGGGTATGTTCATACTGCCCAGGGCGGCCTCCACAGTGGGTGAATGAGAGGGAGAAGAGCCTATGCATAGGGGCATGTTCATACTGCCCAGGGCGACCTCCACACATGGGCCTCCACAGTGGGTGAATGAGAGGGAGATGAGCCTATGCACAGGGGCATGTTCATACTGCCCAGGGTGGCCTCCACAGTGGGTGAATGAGAGGAAGAAGAGCCTATGCACAGGACATGTTCATACTGCCCAGGGCGGCCTCCACAATGGGTGAATGAGGGGGTGAAGAGCCTATGCACAGGGGCATGTTCATACTGCCCAGGGCAGCCTCCACAGTGGGTGAATGAGAGGGAGAAGAGCCTATGCACAGGGGCATGTTCACACTGCCCAGGGCAGCCTCCACATATGGGCCTCCACAGTGGGTGAATGAGAGGGTGAAGAGCCTATGCTCAGGGCCATGTTCATACTGCCCAGGCAGGCTCCACACATGGACCTCCACAGTGGGTGAATGAGAGGAAGAAGAGCCTATGCACAAGGGCATATTCATACTGCACAGGGCGGCCTCCACACCAGGTGAATGAGAGGGAGAAGAGCCTATGCACAGGGGATTTTCATACTGCCCAGGGCAGCCTCCACAGTGGGTGAATGAGAGAGTGAAGCGCCTATGCATAGGGGCATGTTCATACTGCCCAGGGCAGCCTCCTCTCATGGGCCTCCACAGTGGGTGAATGAGAGGGAGAGAGCCTATGCACAGGGGCATGTTCATACTGCCCAGGGCGGCCTCCACAGTGGGTGAATGAGAGGGAGAAGAGCTTATGCACAGGGGCATGTTCATACTTCATAGGCAGGCTCCATGGGTGAATGAGATGGAGAAGAGCCTATGCACAGGGGCAGGTTCATACTGCCGAGGGCGGCCTCCACAGCGGGTGAATGAGAGAGAGGAGCCTATGCACAGGGGCATGTTCATACTGCTCAGGGCAGCCTCCACACATGGGCCTCCATAGTTGGTGAATGAAAGGGAGAAGAGCCTATGCACAGAGGCATGTTCATACTGCCCAGGGCGGCCTCCACAGCGGGTGAATGAGAGGGAGAAGAGCCTATGCACAGGGGCAAGTTTATACTGCCCAGGGCGGCCTTCACACATGGGTCTCCACAGTGGGTGAATGAGAGGGTGAAGAGCCTATGCACAGGGGCATGTTCATACTGCCCAGGGCGGCCTCCACAGTGGGTGAATGAGAGGGAGAAGAGCCTATGCACAGGGGCATGTTCATACTGCCCAGGGTGGCCTCCACACATGGACCTCCACAGTGGGTGAATGAGAGGGAGAAGAGCCTATGCACAGGGGCATGTTCATACTGCCCAGGGTGGCCTCCACACATGGACCTCCACAGTGGGTGAATGAGAGGGAGAAGAGCGTATGCACAGGGGCATGTACATACTGCCCAGGGTGGCCTCCACACATGGACCTCCACAGTGGGTGAATGAGAGGGAGAAGAGCTTATGCACAGGGGCATGTTCATACTTCATAGGCAGGCTCCATGGGTGAATGAGATGGAGAAGAGCCTATGCACAGGGGCAGGTTCATACTGCCGAGGGCGGCCTCCACAGCGGGTGAATGAGAGAGAGGAGCCTATGCACAGGGGCATGTTCATACTGCTCAGGGCAGCCTCCACACATGGGCCTCCATAGTTGGTGAATGAAAGGGAGAAGAGCCTATGCACAGAGGCATGTTCATACTGCCCAGGGCGGCCTCCACAGCGGGTGAATGAGAGGGAGAAGAGCCTATGCACAGGGGCAAGTTTATACTGCCCAGGGCGGCCTTCACACATGGGTCTCCACAGTGGGTGAATGAGAGGGTGAAGAGCCTATGCACAGGGGCATGTTCATACTGCCCAGGGCGGCCTCCACAGTGGGTGAATGAGAGGGAGAAGAGCCTATGTACAGGGGCATGTTCATACTGCCCAGGGTGGCCTCCACACATGGACCTCCACAGTGGGTGAATGAGAGGGAGAAGAGCCTATGCACAGGGGCATGTTCATATTGCCCAGGGCGGCCTCCACAGTGGGTGAATGAGGGGGAGAAGAGCCTATGCACAGGGGCATGTTCATACTGCCCAGGGTGGCCTCCACACATGGACCTCCACAGTGGGTGAATGAGAGGGAGAAGAGCCTATGCACAGGGGCATGTTCATACTGCCCAGGGTGGCCTCCACACATGGACCTCCACAGTGGGTGAATGAGAGGGAGAAGAGCGTATGCACAGGGGCATGTACATACTGCCCAGGGCAGCCTCCACACATGGACCTCCACAGTGGGTGAATGAGAGGGAGAAGAGCCTACGCACAGGGGCATGTACATACTGCCCAGGTTGGCCTCCACACATGGACCTCCACAGTGGGTGAATGAGAGAGAGGAGCCTATGCACAGGGGCATGTTCATACTGCTCAGGGCAGCCTCCACACATGGGCCTCCATAGTTGGTGAATGAAAGGGAGAAGAGCCTATGCACAGAGGCATGTTCATACTGCCCAGGGCGGCCTCCACAGCGGGTGAATGAGAGGGAGAAGAGCCTATGCACAGGGCAAGTTTATACTGCCCAGGGCGGCCTTCACACATGGGTCTCCACAGTGGGTGAATGAGAGGGTGAAGAGCCTATGCACAGGGGCATGTTCATACTGCCCAGGGCGGCCTCCACAGTGGGTGAATGAGAGGGAGAAGAGCCTATGCACAGGGGCATGTTCATACTGCCCAGGGTGGCCTCCACACATGGACCTCCACAGTGGGTGAATGAGAGGGAGAAGAGCCTATGCACAGGGGCATGTTCATACTGCCCAGGGCGGCCTCCACAGTGGGTGAATGAGGGGGAGAAGAGCCTATGCACAGGGGCATGTTCATACTGCCCAGGGTGGCCTCCACACATGGACCTCCACAGTGGGTGAATGAGAGGGAGAAGAGCCTATGCACAGGGGCATGTTCATACTGCCCAGGGTGGCCTCCACACATGGACCTCCACAGTGGGTGAATGAGAGGGAGAAGAGCGTATGCACAGGGGCATGTACATACTGCCCAGGGCAGCCTCCACACATGGACCTCCACAGTGGGTGAATGAGAGGGAGAAGAGCCTACGCACAGGGGCATGTACATACTGCCCAGGTTGGCCTCCACACATGGACCTCCACAGTGGGTGAATGAAAGGGAGAAGAGCCTACGCACAGGGGCATGTACATACTGCCCAGGGTTGCCTCCACACATGGACCTCCACAGTGGGTGAATGAGAGGGAGAAGAGCCTACGCACAGGGGCATTTTCGAGCTGTCCAGGGCGGCCTCCACAGTGGGTGAATGAGAGGGAGAAGAGCCTATGCACAGGGGCATGTTCATACTGCCCAAGGGGTCCTCTACACATGGGCCTCCACAGTAGGTGAATGAGAGGGAGAAGAGCCTACGCACAGGGGCATTTTCATGCTGCCCAGGGCGGCCTCCACAGTGGGTGAATGAGAGGGAGAAGAGCCTATGCACAGGGGCATGTTCATACTGCCCAGCAGCAATGTACGTCAGTATTTAAAGGACAGATTGTGTGCCTCTGAATGGTAATGTTGGCACCACTGAGGCCCATACGCCATTGTCTTTTACAATGCTCAGCACCATATCACAACTTCCACTTGCCAAGGAAATAAGGGTCCATATCTTATCAGAGTGTGTCCTCTGTTTCATTCTGTAAGAATGCTTCTCGTATGCTCTGATGAATATCTTGATCAATGGTGAGTTCACTACAAAAAACAGATTTCTAGCATACCGAGTAACACCTATGTATGTTGCTATATGGTGCTTACTGAACGGGCTAGTGGACATTTGTGAACTTTTTGGCACAGTTGAAAAGCACACAACGATGTAACTTCGGGTATTCATTTTTAGTTGACTACAAACTAAGGGGGAAATTCACAGTTGGGTGGATTATTTTGACAGAATACCACCACACAAAGGCAAAATCTTCATCATTGATATTTCTAAAAATCCGCCCAATTCAGAGTTTACCATCGGCAAATGTGTTATTTATAAATATCTCCGGAGGTATTTTAGAGATATCACCTCCTCCAGTGGTAACGTAAATAGGTGTTTTAAAAAAAAGATTTCTTCAGCCATTTCCACCTTCAGTGTGAAGATGGAAATGGATCATGTACAGTAGTGACTTATACTACTACTGTTCATATTTTGAATGCACAAATGAGTCAGTTCTGCCCCTTTTATGCATTACATGGGCATGGGGGTGGAAGGCATCAGAGATACCCAACTATTCACCCCCTAAGCATCCCCCTAAACATGGTCCTTTGTAAAAAATCTGTTTTCACTGTATTGAAAGGAGGCACCTGCACTTCCCTTTTGTACAGAAAAAATAAGTTTTTAACAATTGAGGCCAATTTGGCTTTTTTAACTCCACCTCTGAGGTGGAGGTACAAACAGGCATATTTTCAGCTACAACACCCGACTAAGATACTGCAGCCGGTACTCCCATGGAATAATGACAATTGTATTTGAGCAAATCCTTAATTGGGTGGACAGCAAAATTGGCAGTATGTGCCAAATACTTCTTATTGTTTCATTACCACTCACCTCTGAATGACCCCCCAAGTTTTCATTTTTTGGTCCTGTCCAAAACACTCTTATCTGACTAACAAAAGACACACATACAAATCAACAACATATAAACAACTATAAATACATACCCAGTGACTCAAATAAATCACCATAGGCACACACACACCAAACATAAACACACACACACAAAGACACTCTACATTCTTGAAAACACAAACGAATATGGTAGGTCGCTATTGCTCCTTTTCGATCACCAGATCCCAGACGGACTTCCCCCGCAGTTCCCAATAAAGTGCAGCTTGGGATCACAGTCGGGCCTCATTACGAGTTTGGCAGTAAATCTGCAGAAATACCACCAAACGCAATTACTGTTCCCACACTTGGTCCCTGTGGTAGTGGTGGTAATTCCCCATTGTTTGAGTCCATAGGACTTCATGGGGATTTTTAGGGGATTTACTGCTTGCCAAATAACCGTGCGGTAAATCACCGATTTTTGGAGATGAAGTGGAGGATTTATCTCCAGCAACATGCAAAAATGTGCTGATTTACTGCACAGTGATTTTGTGTGCGGTAAATCCACCAAAATTATAATTTGGCAGTGTGGGAAAAGTGGCGGTAACGGAACTACTGCCACTTTTTTCCCACACTGCCAAACTTATAATTAGGCATTAGTCCACTTGGCGTCTTTTGCTTTGCCTTGTCGAAGTGCAGACCTATAGCCACATTGGTGACTGAGCTACTTCCACTCCTCCTACCAGCCCTCACTGAATGCGCTATCAACTCTGACCCTAATATGCTAGTTGAGACATTAAACAACACCATGTCCAAAGCCTTGGATACTATTGCCCCTTTCAAACTGCGCAAAAGTAAACGAGAATCTCTCCTTAACTCATGGTTCACCCCCCACCTCAAAGAATTACGGATCCAAAAACGTAAACTCCAAGCTATTTGGAGACACACACCTTCAGCTGAGAATAAAACCTTACTCGACAACCTTGCCAGAAAATATAAGAAGGAAATAATCCAAACCAAACAGAATACATTCAATGAGAGAATCAGCAAAGCAAACTCTAATTCCAAAGAGCTCTTCTCCATCCTCCGGGAAATGGAAAACCCAATCACACCTGTAGATAATGTCCCTAAGGACAAACATTGGTGCACCAGCATCCAAAATGCTTTAGCGAATAAAATTACAACCCTACAAACGAAAATTGCAAAGAAGAAAGCATCTCTGAACTCAACTGGAACCCATACCCCCCACTTGGCAGATACACCTAGAACAGGCAATCAAAGCAACTGCAAACCATTTAGATTTTCCAACATATCCATACTGGAAACTGAAAAGGTGATATTATCCCTGAAACCGTCCAACTGTCAAGGTGACAGCTGCCCAGCACAAGTTATTAAGGATGCAGCGAGAGACCTAGCGCCCTTTATTTCTAAATTAATAAATTCCTTCTTCTGATCCAGTACTGTACCAACCAACCTTAAAGAATCATGGGTTCTTCCTCTCCTTAAAAAACAGACCCTTGACCCAGCCATCCCAACCAATTATAGGCCCATTACCACTGTCCCATTCCTCCTTAAAATCATTGACAGAGTAGCCTACCTCCAGATAAAATTATCTGGAGATAAACCAACTACTAGGATCACGCCAATCTGGTTTCAGACCACTACATGGTACCGAAACGGCCCTAATCGACCTTAAGACGCAAATCGACGAGTTGAAGGACAATGGTAAAACAGCTATGCTCCTCCTCCTTGACCTATCGGTGGCCTTCGACCTAGTGGACCACTCAGTGTTATGCAACCACCTAGAGTCTGCTGCCTTTTTTCAAGCGAAGCTATAGCTTGGGTACAATCCTTCCTTGACAACCGCATGATGAGAGTGTTCTCCCCATTAGCCTCAGCGGACCCAATACATATCACCTGTGGCGTCCCACAAGGTTCATGTGTCTCCCCCACAATGTATAATATCTTCACTAAGCCACTCTTCGACAAACTTGACAGACTGGGGGTAACCTACACCAACTATGCGGACGATACACAGATCCTCATACCTCTATCTGGCAACTTTGTCGAAGACACAGCTTTAGTTAACAAGTTTATCTCATCATTCAGACATGGATGGCCTCTCACGGCCTCTGTCTGAGCGACGATAAAACGGAGATACTGATCCTGGGTTCCGACTCCAACCTCAAAAAACTCACCCCTAACTACTGCACCTTCAATATAGATGGCAATATAATTAAAGTGGCTACTGAGGTAAAAACACTAGGTTTCTACCTTGATTCCACCTTGTCTCTCAAAAAACAAGTCAACTCCCTGGCTTCCTCCACAGTCTATACTTGCAAATTAATTAGGGCTTGCAGACCTTACTTGTCTAAAACCAATTGTATCACACTTGCCAATGCCCTAGTAATGTCCAAACTAGATTATTGCAACACCCTATATGTGGGCACTAACAAAACTGTCACAAATAAACTACAAATATTACAGAATAATGCTCTTAGAGCAGCTCTGGACATACCCCGTAGAGCACACATATCCAACATTAGGAAAGACAATCATTGGTTAAAAATCAGTGACAGAGTTCTCCTTAAAAGGCTATCTCTCACACATGAAGGACTAAACAACACTGCGCCCCCATACATTTCAGCTAGACTGACCAGAAAAACCTCTATTTGCCACACCAGAGCATCTAATCACTCCTTACTTGAAACTCCCAGATTTAGACTAACCAAAGCAGGATGAGGAAGCTTCCCTGTTAAAGCTGCCTGTGCCTGGAACGCACTCCCTACGGAATTGAGAACCAATCTCCCCTACTCTAGATTCAGATGTAAGGTGAAAAGCTGGCTTTGGACTAACGACAATTAACCTACTGATCTCAATCTTCTCACGGCGTACCTTGATTCTGAAACTTGATTATCTGATTCTCTGTTTGATCTGATTATCTGACTCCTGACCAGTGAGACTCACATACTGTATCTCATGTATATTGTATAAGTGTATTGTATATATGTTAATGTATCCTCTGTATGTATGTAACCTAAGTATTCTTGCAACTGCTGCGCCCGGCTACCCTTGGGTTTGGAGCGCATTATCAAATAAATAAACTAAACTAAACGTGGGCAAGTGAAGTGCATCCAAGCGAAGTAAGGAAAGGGTATTGCGTTAAGAGTTGAGGGATGGTGCAAAAGGGAAACAGAAATCTGAAAGTTAATTGTAAGGAAGGGGGTGAACCGGTATTGATGATGTGATGCAAAGGGCGGCCACCAGGGGGAGATGGATAAAGAAAATAGGGTAAATTAGAGATACAAATCTGGAAAGGTAGATCAGCAGAGAGTGACTGTTAGTGAGATCTGTGCTTAACTTGCATGCCAATGCACCAGATTGTGGGATTGTCTCAACGCCTTTCTTTTTTTGATGAAGTGATGCATATTTGCATTCTGAACATATGTTTTATAGAAGACTTCTCTTATATTTTGTTGGGCTGCTTTATGGTGTGGCTTGGAGATTTGAAAGCCAGGTGTATTAAATAGTGTACTAGGTCGTTAACCCTTGAATATCAACTTTGCAGACAGCATTTTGTTGGTGACAATATTGAAGATGGAATGGGAAAATTTGAACTCTCCTCTGCTGTCTAAATTTGAAACTGTGGAACCAGGAAACAAGGGCGCAAATCCCCACCTTCCAGAGCTTGCACGTTTTGTAATCCTGAACAAATCAATTTTCATCTCTGTGGCTTGTTTTTATTAACTGTCTGTAGGGGAAATCTCAGGCATATGGTTCCATGTGATATTTTTGCCGCAAAAATATTGCGATGCAAAAATATCGCCATATTTTTGCAGCAAAAATAACACATGGACCCTGCAGGGGACACCCCCGCAACCCCTGCATAATTTTCTTATGTGCGGGGGACACCCCCGCACCTAATATTTTCGACACCAAAAATATCTCCTATGGCCGTTCCCGACGACCATATGTACGGCAATATTTTTGGTGGCGAAAATATTACCTGATACCACGCATATGGGCTCATAATCTACAGTGTTACTCCATAAAAATATATTAACCATTTATATAATGCATACTGTTTGGAAGGCAGTATGCCAAGTGACTTTCTTATGTTGTGGAGGGGTGCGTAGACAGAGTGCCAGGTATGGCCTTCGGTAGTTCGGTAGTGTGAGAACCCTGAAGGTGTCTCAGCTGCTAGTCCCCAGATATCTGTCATTCAGTTGGCCAGGACACAGCCATCGCTATTGGATCCAGTTCCTGGGGGTGGACCAGTGGGGGAGCATCACCTGGATGGGGGGTCTTCAGGGAGTGGAAGTGGGACACTGACGGGCAAGACGCAGTACCCCCTTTACTATGACACCTTTTCCTCATCCTATCCCATAGGATATTTAGAAGCTCTAGCACACCCTTTTCAACATGAACACTTTTGCACGTCGTGAAAGACAACAGACTAATACCAGAGCCGTTTACCTGACATGTCCAAACACAAGGACCAGACAGAGTCAGGCAATTGACAATAATCACACACACCTAATGGCCCTTTCCCTTCCCCAAAGGGGTAAAAGGCGAGCACTAGAGCACACTTTGAGGAAGTCAAAACGCACGAGAGGCAGCTATTCCAGGACGGCAGTTCAAACAAGAGAGAAAGGCAGCGAGACCTGAAAGGACGACAAAGAGGAAAGTGCACTTGCCCTTTTCGAACCAGACTCGCAAAGCCTCAGTAAAAGAAATCATAAGACCGGGAACTACAGCTGACGTGTGGCATAACAGATGTCAACAGTGCACAGGGCCCTCCCACTCAGATAACCAAGGCGGAGAGACGCGCTTGCTACCGTGGTACCATCCTTAACTCCAGAGACAAGAAACGCCAAGGAGTTCAACACAGCCGGTGAGTAGGAGGGAGAACCGATAGTAAACCAGACTGTGTTGAGCGAAGATTGCAGACAGCAGGCAACATGACATGAGTTGGAAGGACTTGTGAAGAAAGAACTTGTATGTTACTGAACTCTTAAAACAGAACAGGGACTATCCAGCTGCAGAGTGGTCCGGTGCCACGTGAGCGCTCATTCGAAAGACTCTGGCTGTTCCCCCTTTTTTTGAAACTACAGATACCAGAAAGCCCTAGGAGAGCCCGACGCAAGCGGTCAAAGTGGTCAAACAAGGGTCGAGTAAAATCCGATGTACAATTGACAGTCTTTGACACATAGTCAAGAGAAAGCTAGGGGAATGGAACCCCGCTTTCTTATTAACTGTGTAAACTGGCAAACGTGAACCCGGCTGAGGCATGCTCACGAAGGAGAGCAAAACGTAACACCCCATAAACAGTGTGTCGACAAGTGTGAACCCGGCTGATGGATGTCCACAGTGAACAGTTGTTTGAAAGGCTATTGAGACTAGGTTATTGAGACTCTCCAATACTACTGGTGATAATACTAGGAGTGAAAGGCCGGAACCAGACTTAGGGAGGACAACGTTGCAAAAGGATTGAGGGGAATGTATGGGTGAAGGGAAAGCACCCGACGTGAAGAAAAAACTGAAAGGAAGTTTTGTTTCGCTGTTTACAGCATATCAGGTCCTCTGAGGCAAGAGACTTTGTGTAAAAGAGACTTGGCCACAGAAGGCCCTGATATTTTGGAAACAAACTGGAAGCTTGTGCAGGAGAAGCCCAGAAGTGTGCTGTGCTTGAGAATCCCACCTTACCCCATGCAAAAAATGTGGGGAAGGGAGACCCCAGTTGTACCATCCTGATTTATCATTTTGTAAACACTTCTTTCTTTTCTGGTGAACATTATCCCACACTATTTTGTAACTTAGCGGTAAGGGTTGGCAATAGTTTTATTTTAGTATAGGACCTTTTTATTTTGACAAGACACCACTAGGACTGCCTTACTATTTGATGGTCGGAGCTTGCTCCCATCATAGCTTTAGGTTTAGACTAGGCGTTTTTCTCACCTATTTATACAGTTTAATAAACACCCATGACAGATGGTTCCAAGAAGGCTGCATAGTAGTGAAGGCACGTTAGCTTTTGCTCCGTGCCCCCATCAGAAGCATTTAAACCTGCATAGGAGTTTGAGCTGCAAAATACCACCAGAAATGTGCACCGGCCTGCTGCGACAAACTGGGGACAGAGGTGGGCTGCATAAAATGCAGCAGATGACACCCCCAAGAAGCTATGTGGCAGCGCCTCCTGTGCAACGCCCAACCAAGGGGCTCAGGTTGAGATTTCTTGCTGCTTGAAGCCGAGACTTGACACTGTAAGAGGAGCCCTGATTAGCCCTCTGAGATGAGACTACTACTAGTGCTGCAGGCGGTACGTCGGGAGGAAGGGGATAGGCGACCGTAGGGTGTTGGAAGTGCCCCCTCTGCCTTTATAGTGCGACGTGGGACCCTTGTCAGGCGACCATAACCGTCCGTATTTCCCTGATTGTACAGGGGAATTGCAGGTCCTTTATCGTTATCAGGCTAGTCGCCTGATCCCGGACCTCGTCACTACTGGATGTATCCTGCTATAGGCATTAGGGAATCGCACGCATATCCGCTGGGATATTCACTCTGTCCGGACTGTAACGCACAGAGTCAGCAGAAGGGAGCTGCTGGGAGAAGGGAAAGGGCCCCGGCAACGCGTTTGCATGTATAGCACGTTTTGCATTTCCCAGTGCCATCCCGAAGTGTGGGGAAGGGAGGGCGGGGGACTGTTTTTGCAGAGCGGGTGAAGGGGTCACTACAGCTGGTAATCATACCTGTATGATGTTTTTAACCCCAGGTGTTGGGATATAATGCACACAAACGCTGTATAGAACGCTGGGCAAACACAACAGTCCGGAAACAACAAGAGATATATATTATTATTATTTTTTTTTAATTTAAGTGCTGCACACTCAGTGGACCTGCTTTGAAGATGCCTTCGGAGGGGAGCAGGCAGGAGTCATTTTGTCAGTGTGGGGCACTTAGATAGTATTGTAAGATAACCCCTTTGGAACATTTCTCAATCACTCGCAGTTGAAATATAACAGTAGGTGCTTTAGTGGAGGCGGGTTAAGGAAGTCAGCTCCATCATACTGGTCAAGGTGCAGGCTGCGTTGAAGAAGCTATCTTGTTACTCGGTACTCCACTCTGTGGGTGTGACAGGAAGAAGGCTTTAGTGAGTATTTGAGGTTACAAGTGGACATCGGGACAATCCCCCTGGTGGGAGTGACATATGTTAATTTCAGAGAAGCGTGAATTTTAGCGTATATTTATTTATTTTTTTAAAATAATTTTATTAATTGTATTTCAACAAATAATACAAACCAAACTTGCAGTGCATACAATAGCATTATAAACATACATCTCTGCAATACGTCCACTGCTTCTTCCCTCCCCCCCTTATGAGCCTATTCCCTCCGTGTTCTGTTTCTGCATCTTGTGATAAGGATTCATCCTCCATATTTTCCGTTGGGTCTCATGGTAGCCCAAATAACTCTGCTATTAATTGTTTCCAGGCTATCAGGGTCTCATCCTCTTCCTCCCCTCCAACATTACTTGCATCCTGCCATACCGCAGTTTCCGCTTCGGACCATTTCAGTAGATCTTCCCACCATACTTCTATTCGTGGTCTCTGGCATGCCTACCACCCCATAGCAATTCTCCTCTTTGCAAGCGCATATGCTAAATCCTTTAGTTTACTCACATGCTTGAGTTTGTGGGGTCACGGAAACCCTCCCATCAAACAGACCCACACTGTATCCACCACAATGTTGATTCCTTTTTCAGCCAACTTGTGCGCCACCTCACCCCAAAAACGCTCAATGACTGGGCATGACCAAAACATGTGCACTATTCCAGCATTTTCCTCATCACATTTGGGGCATGCTTGTCGGCCTACATTTTTGAACTTAGCTATTCTCTGGGGCGTGATATACGCCCAATGGGTTATGTACAGTTGTATCTGTTGCAGTCTTGCATTTCTCTACACTTTTTTGTGGTACCCTTGGGCTCGTTCCCACATCCCATCACTCATTGGGACTCCTACTTCTTCCCAGTCCCGTCCCAGTTGCTCCACTTTCTTCCCCACCTTGGACATCATCAACTCATATATTCTAGATATCTAGTGTCCCCCCTCTGCGACGTCGAATATTGTGTCTATAGTGGTGTCCGGTTCTTCTGCTAATGCTAATTCGGACCATGTCTCCTTGATTTTCTGCACCACCCTATGGTATGTAATATACTGGACCGTGTTTAACCCAGTTTCTTCCTCTAATGCCGCAAAGTCCCTTATGTCCCCATCCTGCCATATATCGCCCATGGTTGCTATCTCCACCGGTTCCCAGTGTTTCCTAATCGTCATCCTTAATTGCATGTCTTTGCCGATCAACGCCACTAGTGGTACCTGCGGGGAGCATGGGAATTAATTCACCATCAGCTGGCAGGCCCTGCGCCATATCTTCCACCGTAGTAACATCATCTTTGGGTGCCCTTCCATGTCTGCCTTAGGCAGCCACATCATTTCCTTTAGGAAGTATGGAGCACAGTCCTGTCGGAACAGCCTGGACTCCGAGGTTGACTCTTCAGAGAGCCATCTGGCTACATATTGCAGTTGGCTTGCTATATAGTATATTTTGTAGTTCGGCAATTTTATTCCCCCTTTTTCGTATGAATTTTGTAGCTTCCAAAGGGCTACTCTATTCCTCGTCCCATGCCAGAGGAAGTCCCTGCACATGCTTTCTATCTTGTCAAAGGTCTGCCTTGTTATAAGATATGGGATATTTCCAAAGTAATGCAAAAGTCTTGGTAGGAGCACCATCTTCAGCATTGACCCTCGCCCCATCATCGCTAGAGGTAATTTCACCCAGAACTTCATACTGTTTCTAATTTTCCTGATCACCTCCTCTGTGCTATACTGGTGTTCCTCTTCTACCGTGTGATATACATCTATTCCAAGATATCAGAACGTGTGCATCTCCCGTGGTATCTGCAGAACTGGTAGTTGTTCTAGCGGGGTTCCCTTGTACCTGCCCAGTGGAAATATGCTAGATTTTTGGGGGTTCACAGCTATGCCAGGCAGCTTTGCATATCTCTCCATCACTTCCAGAATGTACTGGAGGTTTTCTTCTGGGTGCCTTAAGTACAACAACATGTCATCCGCCATCAAAGAGATTAGATGTGGTTCCCCTCCTACGGCAATGCCTATCGGATCATACTGCTGTCTCAGGTATATGGCCAAGGGTTCCAGGGCAAGAATATACAACATAGGAGACCATGGGCATCCTTGCCTAGTACCTCTCCGAAGCTGCCATCTCTCTGATATCACCGACCCTGCTTTAAGTCTAGCCAACGGAGCGCTATATAGCATTTTAGCCCACTGTAAGTACCCAGGCCCTACCCCATAGCTAGCCAGGCCGCCATCAGCCATGGCCATTTGACCGAATCAAAGGCCTTTATTGCATCTAGCGATACAATTGCCAGTTCGCCTTCGTCTTCATTTGCATACTCAACAACTCGGTGGAGTCGCCTGAGATTGTTGGATATGTTCCTGTTCAGAACATAGCCAGTCTGGTCGGGATGTATTAGTTTAGCAATAACGCTCCTCATTCTTTTTGCCAAAACAGCCGTCAATATTTTACTGTCTTGGTTAAACATTGACAGGGGTCTGTATGATCCACAGTTATGACCTGGCTTATTAGGTTTGGGCAGTGGTATAATTGTCGCTTCTCTGAGGGACTCTGGCAGCCTACCCACTTCATGCACTTCATTCAGCATTTCTAAAAGCGGAGGAAGCACTTCCTCCTTATATGTTTTGTAAAATTCTCTTGGGAGTCCGTCAGTTCCTGGGGTCTTGCTAGTAGGCAACTGTCTCACTACTTCTTCCAACTCCTCTAAGGTAATCAGGGTATCCATCTCCTCCCGATCTTTGGGACTAATCTGCGGCAGTCCTATATCTTCCAGTGTTTCTGCTATTTCTGTGCAGTCACTTTGTATTTGTATTTTATTTGTATTTGTATTTTATTTATTTGTATAGCGCGCTAGGCCCGAGGGCAACCATGCGCATATCTTAAAGGCACAGGTACAAAAAGATGGCGTTGATACAGTTACAGACAGGCAAAGATTATATTCACAGGTGCATATCACTGTCATCATCTCCATACAGGAGTCGATAATACTCCACAAATTCTTGGTTAACTCCCTCTTGGGTGTCCACTAAGCTCACATCCTCCCTCGTTATTGTCCTGATTGTGGGCCTGGGGATCTCACTTTTATATAGCCATGCCAGGACCCTCCCTGGTTTATCCCCCCCGCATGCTGTCTCTCCGTATAGTTCTTATAGTTAAGATTGCACAATCTCTCCCAGTGCCCCGCACATTTCTGCTGAAGCTTGAGCATTCTTTCATTATCTTTCTTGGTGTTACCTCCTTCCCTGCGTGCCCTTTCTAGTTCCCTCTCCGTATCTTGCAGTTCAGCGTGGATCCCTCCTTGTAGCCCTTTGGACTTAGCTTTAGCTACCCCCTTCATCACTACTTTAAAGGCCTCCCAAAGCATACCTGCTGACTCCACACTGCCAGTGTTTATCTCGAAATAATGTATTATTTCCTCCCTTATATCCTCCCGCAAGATGGTGTCTTTCAGCACCTCTGCTCTGAGGCACCATGTCGGGATTTTTGCTCTCAGAGGTCGGTATTGCCATCTCAGGATTAGTGGCGAGTGGTCTGAGAGGACCCTCGCTTTCTATTCCGTTTCCGTTATCTCAGTCATTAAATCTTGCGTGGCAAACATATAATCCAATCTAGTGTGCAGATTTTGTGCAGCTGAGTAGTGTGAATACTGCCTCTCCTGGGGATGATGTGACCTCCATAAATCCACAAACCCGAAATCGTCTAACAGCGTATGCAGCGCTCTGGCGGCTGTGGTGGGTCTGTCCATTTTTCCATCTGACCTATCTACCATAGGGTTTAACACACAATTGAAATATCCTCCCCAAATCACTGCCCCTCCCAAGCACATACTAAGTTTGTTGCATAAGGTTCTGAACTATGCCGCTGTGTTTTGGTTCGGGGCGTACATGTTTATAATGCTTATCTCCCTGTTTTCCACCAGCCCTCTCATCATGACCATCCTCCCGTCTGCCTCCACCGTGGACTCTAACAGTTGGAACGGACATGTGGCGCCACCCAAATGATCACCCCCCTGGCATAGGCCGAATATGATGCTCCCACCACAGTCCCCCTCCATTTCTTCCGGGTCATCTCCATCTTCTCTTGTGTAAGCTGGGTCTCCTGCAGCAGGGCTATGTCTACTTTCTGTCTACGTAGGTATAGCATTACCTTATTCCTCTTTAGATAACTATTGAGCCCTCTGACGTTCCAGGTAATTATTTTAAGATCCCCCATGGCATATCAGGGTTCCTCTTCTGCCCCCACAAGTGCAGTCCTTGACCAAATACCTTCCCATTCTATGCAGGCACGTTTCCCAACGTGAACTTCCCCAAACAAAAAACACCCCACACTTTCCCACCTCCCTTACTCCCTTCCCTGCCCCAACTCACTCCCCTCCATTCCCTCCCGCCCCAACACCCTACCCAACTGTCGCCTAGCTCCATCCCTGGATCTCAGGCACCCCCGCATCTAGCCCTTTTCTGGCAATTGCCTTTACTCACGGCTCAGCAGGGTGAGGTTGCCCTAATGGTGGCCCTACTAGTCTAACTCTTGGGGGTAGGTCGTCTCCATCTTGCCACTCCCTTTTGCTTCCATGTAAGCGTGCTTAATGCTGCCCAGTTTACATTCACATTTAATATTCTAGTCCAACAAGTCCAAATGTCTCTTATTGCAATTTTCAATGTTACCTGTCCTCGCCGCGCCCTTGTTAGCCATGCGACAATCCCTTCATTTTTCATCAGGGCCCCCTCATAGTCCATTCTTGCATTTTACATAATATGACCCCCTCACTTATCATGATCCTCGTGATCCTGCTTCTCGCCTTGTTCTGGACAACCCTGCATATCCAGCCATGCCGCCGCATCTTCCGGGGTATCGAAAAAGTACACCTTACTGTTGTGCAGGACCTTGAGCTTTGCGGGATACAAAAGCATGTACTTGAGTCCGGCCATACGCATTCTCCTCTTGATTGCCACATAGTTATAACGCTGTCTCTGTACCAACATGGTGTAGTCAGGGTATGCCGTAATGGTTGCAGATGCCCTTTCGATTGTTCCACCTTTGTGAAAGTACTCCAGCATCTTCTCTCTATCTCTATAGTTCAAGATCTTCGCTATTATCGCCCGAAGGGGGGCTCCAGGTCATGGTTTCCTCATCAGGGCCCTGTGCGCTCGTTCGACAGTAAATCCTTGTGAAAGTTTGTCAGCTCCGATTTCTTGCAGGATCAAATTTTCCACGTAGTCCGTGGGGTCCTGACCTTCCTCTCCCTCCGATAGGCCGACCACCCGAATGTTGTTCCGTCTCGCTCTCCCTTCAGCCTCCTTCACGTGGTTCTCCAAGTTGCAGACCTGTTGCTTCTGAATGCGGACTTTCTTTGCGTTACTTGTGCTGGTTTACGTATTGGTTTTCACCATACTTTCTAGGCCGCTTGTTCTTTCAGCCAGCGCTATAACATCTTGTCGCAACAGGTTAACTTCTAGCCCAACCGCATCTATTTTGGTTTCCAAAGCAGTTCTTAAGTCTGCCATTGCTGTACCCCACGAGGCCTTCAGCTCCGTAATGGCTGCTAGGATCAAATGATCCTCTTTTATCGGGGATATTCATCAAGGCCCCGTGCGCTCGTTCAACAGTAAATCCTTGTGAAAGTTTGTCAGCTCCGATTTCTTGCAGGATCAAATTTTCCATGTAGTCCGTGGGGTCCTGATCTTCCTCTCCCTCCGATAGGCCGACTACCCGAATGTTGTTCCGTCTCGCTCTCCCTTCAGCCT
The DNA here is from genome assembly GCF_040938575.1 of Ambystoma mexicanum. NCBI lineage: Eukaryota > Metazoa > Chordata > Amphibia > Caudata > Ambystomatidae > Ambystoma > Ambystoma mexicanum. The sequence continues at coordinate 943,299,502 of NC_090939.1, forward strand.
CTTCCACGCGGTTCTCCAAGTTGCCGACCTATTGCTTCTGAATGTGGACTTTCTTTGCGTTACTTGTGCTGGTTTCCGTATTGGTTTTCACCATACTTTCTAGGCCGCTTGTTCTTTCAGCCAGCGCTATAACATCTTGTCGCAACAGGTTGACTTCTAGCCCAACCGCATCTATTTTGGTTTCCAAAGCAGTTCTTAAGTCTGCCATTGCTGTACCCCACGAGGCCTTCAGCTCCGTAATGGCTGCTAGGATCAAATGATCCTCTTTTGTCGGGGATATTTCTGCAGGCGCGGCTGCTGCACCCTCTACCGGTTGGGGTCTGTTGCGGCTTGGCAAAAATGTCCATAGTGGGTTGCTTACTCTTGGTCTTGCCTCCTCTCACCGATATTGTGCAGTGCTGCCTTTGTGCCGAGGCCCAGCTTTTCTGTAATGTGCAGGCCCTGATTCCATTCCCTGTTCCTTCTTCTCGTGGTTATAGCGCGCCGCGGCACCGCCAGACCTGTGTGTCTCTTGTGCCTTATCCCAGTTCACTTTTTGAGGGCTAAATCTCTTGCTCTCGTAAGCAATGCATTGAAGCTCACACGCGCCGTGTGCGGCTTGTGCACTGTGTTGGGGACCGCTTCTAGCGACCCTTTCTATATCACCAGTGCAGTTCTCTCAGCCGCAGTTGCTTCCCGCTCTCCTTGCGAACCTCCGTCCGTCGTTGGACTGTTGGGCCTACCTCAGCCTCCTTTGTTCTAGTGTGCCGGCCATTTTGTCTGGGGTGTCGCACCGTGGCCACAAACTTTCAGTTGATCTTGCCAATCTTCCTGCAGTCATCGAGGACTCAGCTCTCCATCAAACTTGCCCCTCGCCTTTACACATCCAATAGTATCATTTTGAGCATGAACATGCCTTTTTTAGCTCATTTTCATGCAGGATCACATCGGATCGTCGGGAGCAGCTCGGGAAGACACGTCCTACTCCATGGCCTTCTAGCCACGCCCCTCAGTGTGTATTTTTAATGAAGCTACTTTAGTAATTACCACTGACTTTTATAATTGGGCGTTGGGCTGGGGGTGCATTCTCTCGATGCCAGGCCCTAAGGAGAAAAGGAGGGACCACCTTGCTAAGGTTGCAAACACCCAGAAAGAGAATCCTATCAGGACTTGCTGGCTGAGGTCAGGTAGAGCCCAGGAACAAGCAGAATCTTTAAGCGATCTAGATAAGGAACCGACGGAAGATACACAAGTCAAGATGACGGCCTCGAAAGAGGACATGGAACGCTGTTTCCAGGTGTTTCAGGAGAAACTCTCTTCTTCCCTACAGTAGCAATTTGACAATTTTACCACAGAATTCAAAGCTGCATTGGTAGATATTTGTAAGGACATTGCGGCTCTTGAAGAAAGGACGGACAGTAACGAGAAGGTGATACAAGACCTGGCCCACGACACCGCACAATCAGAAGAGCTTCTGGAGCATTTGTCTCGAGCTACACATAATGTTGAGTTACAATGCAAGGATCTCGAGAATAGATCAAGAAGATCTAACATTCGCATTTGAAATATCCCGGATTCCGTGAGCGACTCGCTATTAAAAGAAGAAGATATAGGAGTCTTCAAGGACCTATTGAATGATGAAGCGGAGGTAACAATTCCCATTGACAGTATCCACAGGGAGGGACTGAAGCACCAGGATTTGACAACTCGCCCTAAAGACACCTTGATAGCGTTGGCGAATTATCCTCAAAAAGAACAGATTCTGCGAGAAGCCAGAAAAGCCTCACAAATTACGCTTAACAGGAGCAAATTTCAACTCTACCAGGATATTTCCCCACCAACGCTACAAAAAAGGAGGGACATGCAGGATGTATTGAACATTTGCAGACACAGACAATCCCCTATAAATGGACTTTTTCTTTTGGTTTGCTTTTTATTTGGGAGGGGAAGCAACACTGCATTACTAATAACGTAGATGGAGCCCGTATTCTACATCTTGAACAACAAGAACAATCGGACCAATCCGCGTTGGCCAGGCCACGTGCACCTCGTGGCCCGAGACATTGGTACAGCGACATAGATCTAAATCCCTAAAAGGCCTTAATTCCACAGAGAAGCAACCACCACCAGTTTGATGAAAGATTGGGAAAAGATATTGCAATGGTGATCATGTTAAGGTGAAATAAGGTACACAGTTTTAGAACTCTACAGCAAAACGCAGAGATGAGGCATGGCAGATGCTCGTCCTGGGACACATAAGAGACTTACTCAGAGGGTTTTAGTATACCCCGCACATAACATAACCCTGGGATAAAGTGTGGGCCACCTCTCAGAACGATGTCCATGGAGAACCTAGTAAGGATGGTCTACACCATTGGAAGGGGAGGGTTAACTGGGATTCGTTGGGGGGGTTTAAGGGTAGGGGTGGGAAGGGGTTTAATGTGGGGGCTAAAGTTTAGGGGGGATTGGGTACACGGAATGTCATTCTGAAGTTTAAGTTGTCGGTTAGCAAGCACCACATGTTTGGTAGATTGCTTATGCCAGGCAAGTTAAATTGTTAAATTCAGATGTTTAACGCTTAATATACGGGGGCTTAATTCCCCTGTTAAGAGGAGGAAGTTGGAACGGGTATTAGAAATGTATTGACCAGATCTTATTTCCTTACAAGAAACGCATGTGAAGCTTCAAGAACGCTATAAACTGAGTATAAAACAGTACCCGATATGTAGGCAGGCGAATGCAAACAGTAAATCTTCGGGGTGTTGATTGCTTTTAGGTCCGGTATGCAAGTCAGTATCCAGCAGGTGCAGGCAGAAAAAGAGGGACGCTTTGTTCTTTACTAATAAAGTTTGGTTCACAGATCCTTACTCTGGCTTCTTTGTATGCCCCTAATATGGGACAGGAGGGATTTCTGAAGTCAGTAGTAACCAAATTACAACAATTTGCCCATGGTGAAGTAATATTAATGGCTGATCTGAACATCGCATGGGACCCGGCACGAGATATAACTTCTAGTGGTAAAACTTTACGTCCTGTCCCTTCGGTAGCGCTGCAGAAGAAATTTGACCATTTGACGCTTAAGGATGTATGGGTGGCATTGAAAGGAGAGGAAAGTGCTTACACATTCTATTCTCATATACACAAATCCTTCTCAATAATGGATTATTTTTGGGTATCAGTCTGATGGGTAAAGTGACAAAAATGGATACTCATGCTATTTCCATCTCTGATCACGCCCCGTTAACACTGAATTTCAAATTCCCCCCCCATTTTGTGGAGCTGGAAATTTCTCAGAGAAATTTTTTCGGACCGAGTCTTATGCGATGAGCTACACGGTAAAATAACTGACTAATTTAGTTATAATTTGGGTGGCGATATCCCCTTGAATGTAGTATGGGATGCATATCGCGCTCTGAAACACTTGTGTACGAGCGCGATAGAAATAAAATATCAATCAATTTAAGATGATCCTCAGAGGGGATATTATTGTGATGCAAGCATATCGGGGGAAGTTAAAGCCGAAAACTGAGGTAGCGTTGGTGGCTGAGATTATGAATATCCTGGGTCAAATGGAGGTGGGTACAACTAGCACTCTCCAAAGACAGTATTGGTGCGGTGTGCTAGGGGATGACTGGATTTAATACGCACCAATCAAGCAGAAAAACACTTATTGTATCTGAAGCAAAGGGTCTACATCAAAGAAAACAAAGCAGACACATTTTTGGCTAGGCAGTTTAAACAGAAGGGCAGCACAGACAATCCAAGGGCTAGTGGATTAAACGGGGGAAAAAGTAACCTTGATGGAAGAAATTATGACTTAATTTCAGGCACTTTGTATGCCATTATATAAATCTGATACACCAGATAACGCACTGCAAGAAAAATATTTGTCGGATACCCCCAGGGAAAAATTACTGAAGTAGACAGAACACTCTTAGATACCGATATCACAGCGGAGGAGCTTAGGCAGGCGATAGCTAACCTTCCAGTAAATAAATCACCAGGCCCAGATGGGTATCTTGCTTCATTCTATACAAAATTTATATCAACTATTGTCCCGATTTTAACGGATCTCTTTAATTCCTTTGCTAAAACAGGCAAGATAAACTTGATGGAGGAAGCTAAAATAATATTAATTCCGAAACCAGGGAAAAATGCGGCTAATTTTGCCCCCCAAATCCTCTGATCAATATAGATGTGAAAATATATACTAAAATTCTTGCTAAGTGATTGGAAACGCACATGCCCGTGCTTATACACCCGGATCAGACGGGGTTTATTAAGGGTAGGCAAACTCATGACAACATGCAACGAATTTGCTGTGTGTTAGAAAAAGTGGCTAAAATACAGGATAAAGCAATTTTAGTTTCGTTAGATGCAGAAAAAGCATTTGAACGCGATGAATGGTCTTTTTTGTTTAATACCCTAACTGCTATGGGATTTGGCCCCAGGTTCATAGCGATGGTTCGAGCTAATTACTTGAATCCAACAGCTAGATTGGTGATAAATGGTCAGTTGTCCCCGCAGGTCATTCTTCGTAGGGGTACGAAACAGGATTATGCCCTTTTACCATTGTTGTTTGCAATATACTGAGAACCATTAATGTCACAAAATTGGTGTTCGGATTCTATAGGACGCATAACTTTTGGGGGAGACACCCACAAGTTGATGCCATATGCGGACGATCTGCTGTTGGTGCTTACTAATCCAAAGGACTCATTTCCGGCGGCACTGACACGGTTAAAAAAATTTGGCATTATAGCAGGCCTAAAAATCAATTTCACTAAGTCTGAAATATTGAATCTTGGACTTACACAAACTGACTTGGTGGAAGCAATTGAAGCTTCACAGCTTCACTGGAACCCGTAGGGTATTTGTGTACTGGGTATTAATGTTACAAGCTCGCTCGGGGAATTATATTCCGTCAACTTCCACCTGATGATGGCAGAGATTCAGAAGCTTTTGCAGTCCTGGTCCCCTCTTATGGTCTCATGGTGAGGTCGAATAAACACGGTTAAAATGGTAATCTTGCCCAAAGTACTATATCTTTTCCAGGTTCTCCCGAGTTCCGTCCGCATTTTTTCAGACACTTAACAAAGTGATCTCAAAGTTTATATGGAATAACAAGCCGCCCCGGGTGGCATTGAAAACGCTAATGCTCCCCCACATAGGGGCGGAGTCGGACTTACAAATTTTAGGGATTATTACCAGGCAGCACAGCTGCGAGTAATAATGGAATTGATTTGGGGGGGATTTGACTAAGAGATGGTTCCAGATGGAAAGAGCTATAGTAGGGCCAAGAATGGGAGAGATATTATGGTTGTCTAAGACAGATAGGCCCCAGAACATACACCTAAGCGATATTACCAGACTCATGGAAGAAACTTGGGATTACTCGATTAAACAGCACCATATTTCTTCGTTTCCCTCCTCTTTCACCCCCCTCCTTGCGAATCTGCAATTTACTCCCGGGATATCAGCAAATGCCTTTCCTGAATGGAGTGTGTCCATCTGTACAAAATTTAGAGATATGTTTGTGGGACAAGATATGAAATCTTTTGGCTCTGTAAAGATGAACTTGATCTGCAGGAGAGGCAGCGTTTTAGATACTTCCAGGTTCGACCACTGGTTGTTGGCTCCACCCAATAAGTCTGCCGCCACAAGAAAGCTTAACCCGTTTGAAAATGTTTTGACCTCAGACATCGAAGATGCGCATTTGATATCTAAACTCTATAGGAGTCAATTGCGGTCCGATATCCCAAAAATGACCAGAGCTATTCAGATCAGGGAATTCTGGTTGAAACTAATGTTTCAATGGCATTATACCCCTGAAAGGCTGCATAAAATGGCCCCATCAGTCTCAGCTTCATGTTGGAGGGGATGTGGAGGGAGGGGGGCTGGTTACATGTTTGGTGGTCATGCCCTAAGTTGATTCAATATTGGAGGGAGGTGATGGTGGACATGGGACATTTCCTTTATTTTAAGACGGAGCAAAGCCTTGCAGAATCTTTGTTGGGTGTTGCTCAAGCTGATAATATTGCTTGGCCAAAACATAAGGGGAAATCGTTTTACATTCTTCAGCTGGCTGCCTTGTTAGTAGTGGTTCAGAACTGGAAAATGGTGAATCCTCCACATATCAGAGTGTGGTATTATAAGTTGTGGAACTTTGTAGCATTGGAATGGGTCACCTATGCGATTCAAGGGACACAGGCTAAGTTTTCGTCGGACTGGGCAGAGATTTTGAACTTTTTACATGGAGACTATCTGGAACAATATTGCCCACAGAACCTGCATATTTTGGACACTGTGTGAATAGTATATTGCTTTGACTTCCTGTTATATCTTTCAGTTATGTTGTGTGTCTATTAGAGACCCCAGTCTCTAATAGACACACAACATAACTGAAAGATATGCTGCATAAAAGGAAAGTAATGCCAATAATATCAACTAGATATTTACTTCAGAGTGTGTAGGTGGATCATAATATTCTACTTGCCCCTCAGGTCAAAAGATGCCAGTCGTCCCGTGGCGACCCTGAAAGAAAAAAAGAAAAGAGAAAGCAAAACATATATGAATGAAAGTATAAGCTTAAGCTTCGACAAAGCCAATAGGTCTGCCTTTCTGAAAGTGTCTAAGTGTTTGCGGGGCAGGGGAATGGAGAAGGAGGTACACAGCTATAAGAAAGGCACAGCAAAAGGAGCACATGGGGATAAGTATCAACAATGCACCTAAATCAAGTATGCATGGACAGTTGACCGGCTGGGAGGGTCAGTTGAAGTTATGCTACTGGACTTATTATAGCAGGGTTTGTGGCATTTGCATGGCTTCTTGGCACTCTAGGTCCTGCATAGGCTTAGTGGGAGAAGACGCTTAATATGTGGTAGGCTATAGGGGGCAGGCCTGGAGGTACCGTTGCCTCCACGTGGGTGATGTGTGTGCAATATGTTTGAGTTTCTGCTGGGTATTGATGTTCACTTCTGCAAGCAGAAGATTGTTCCTGCTGTACAGGGTTGGATGGGGAACCAAAAGTAACGCTGGAAATATGTTTCAAATTGCCTTCATATTGCACTGTGCAAGTGAATATAATGAAAGTGCAAGTGAATACAATAAGGAAGACCCACCCCTTTTAATAGGGTTTAGGCGGGACAGTTGCCTATAAAAATATTGAAATAAATAGCTGGAGATGGCAAACGTTAAAGCACATGTCCAAATAAATACGTAACACAAGAAACCACCTATTATTCAGGAAATTACCCAAAACCTGGCTCTTCACGTCATAACTAAAAAGACCAGGAAAAAGGGGCACACACACAACTAAAACATCAATGACCGTAGAGAGACCCTGATACACACCGATCAATCAATGGGGAAAAAACCCAAGGTAAATATCCCACGACATACTAAACGACCGAACGGGAGACAGCCGCAATACGACCAAAGACTGTAAACATAGCAAGACAAAGACAGAAACACTAGGACGAATCATCAAGAGGACCATGACCTTAAATTATAACCATCACCAACAGCGCTAAGGACAAAATATAGAGAGGGAAGAGAAGCACTGCACCACAAGTCCCAATCCAGTGGTTGGGAAAAAGAATGTTTCATCACTACACAGTCCACCAATACACAGCAGGAAGCACAATGCCCCACCACACAAAAAACTACAACTAAACAATAGCCCCAAGGTTGTCCACCCCACGGAAACCAAAGAACCAACGGAATGACTAGCCCGACCAGTGTCACACTACATAACCGAGAATAGATATTACCTACCTAGTCCCACACCCGAAGATAAGGTTCTGACGCACCTACCAATCAAAACAATACTCGCTATGATACAGCTGGATCAGCGCAGCACCAACAAAGCGATTCGTCCTACGAGGAACCAGCAACAACCTAACCCACAGATATACAACTCTAACGGAACCATAAGCACTTGAAACAGGATACAGACCCCCACTAACCCAACCCTAAATCCTCTGCATACTTAACCCACACAAAGCCACACAACCAGCTGCATTTAGCCTCTATCTACCTGCATCGCTGCATTTCACTACACCTAACAGAATGTACCCACCAGGCATCTACTCAGCACTGCTGAGAGTAATTCTCCACCTTATCCACTCATCTAGCCATGCAAGCCCCACCTTTAGATCTGCCTCCACAGGCACCATTCCCCCTTCCATCATGTCCTATGCCCACCCGCTACTGTCTACACTCACCATCACACCCACTTGGCCCCACCTATCCACGCCATGTAGTCCAACCTCCAGAAATGTCAGACTATGAGCCAGACTTCCCAAACTATATGAACCTCGTGTCAGGGACACCACCCAGTCTAAACTGACTAACCGGACCCCACCTACGCACATAGTCTCTCCCACCAACCGTCCCATGAACAAAACTAAGCATAACCTTACTAATACTACAACCAAGTATGAGTCTCACAATACAGATACCATACCTACCCACACTAAATCTATCACCCCGCCCATTAGAGGCGCCCTAATCAATGTGCGATCCATAGTAGCACATGCCTCAGATATAGCAGACCTCATCCTTGAAGAAAAAATAGACTTTCTAGCCATCACCGAGTCCTGGCTCAATGCAGCCGCTGGCCCATCTCTCTCATTAGCTATTCCTGTAGACTACACCATCATCCGAGCGGACGGATTAGAATCCAGAGGCAGAGGTCTCGCCATTATTGCCAAAGCACACCTCAATATTAGACTTGACACCGCAAACATCCTCACATCTTGCGAAGCACTTACAGCTAACATGCCTACTGCCAATTCCCAAACTATCACCATCCACTTATTCTACAGACCTCCTGGGCCCTAAGGCTCTTTCGAGGAAGACCTTACTACCATCCTTACTAATAACCTAAAAAATACCTAACAGAGTCTCATTTTAGGAGATTTTAACTTAGGCCTTAAAGACCCTAAAGACCCCAAGCCTACCCTCATTGACAATACCCTGTCAGAATTAGGCTTCACCCAAAGAGTGTCTACCCCCACCCACAACAAATGGAGAACCCTTGACTGGGTTGGAGACCCCAACTGCGTGGCCTCCATCACCGCCATCTCCCCCCAACCATGGTCCGACCACCATCTCCTTACCTTCGTCTTTGAAGCCTCAAGCCCCTTCTCCAATAACCCACTAGCCACAGCTACCCTTACGAGAAACAAGAAAAACATCACAGCAGAAAAACTCATCCCTCTCATTCTCCCAACCCTGAACCAACTCACAGCTACCTCTAATCCCCACCACCTCGTAGAGGGCTACAACAAAATTATGCGATCGTCCTTAGACTCTATTGCACCACTAAAACTTAGAAAAAGCAAGCCAAAAAACACCTGAACACCTGGTTCTCTACCCGCCTAAAAGCTCTCAGATTAGAGAAACGTAAAAAGGAACAAGCTTGGAGGCAATCACCCACAGACAACAATAAATTGATCCTCAATGAAATAGCTGCCACTTACAAAAAAGAAATCATAATCGCTAAACAAGAGTCCTACAACCAGAGAATTTCGCATGCCAAATCTAGTACTAAAGAATTGTTTACTATCATCAAAGAGCTAGAATCATCGTCCCTGTCCCGGACACATGTATGAAAGATAAACAATGGTGCACCAGTGTCCAAAGCGCCCTTGCCAGCAAAGTCGCAGGCCTACAAACCAAAATCAATAACAAGAAAGAATCCATAACCAATCCTACCAACCCCCCCCCCCCCCCTCACTCCCTACACCCAACCCTCTCTGCCGCTTTAGCTTCTCCAAAGTCTCCACATTAGAGGTGGAAATAATTATCCTCGGCCTCAAACCTTCAAACTGCCAGGGCGACCCCTGCCCCTCACTAATCATCAAAGATGCTGCAAGAGACCTCTCACCATTCATTACCAATATCATCAATGCCTCCTTTGCTTCAGGCATTATCCCCAACAATCTCAAAGAGTCCTGGGTTCTCCCTCTACTTAAAAAACCCTCCCTAGACCCATCTATACCTACTAACTACAGACCTATCACCACCGTCCCCTTCCTGCTCAAAATACTAGACAAGACAGCTTACCTACAAAAACAACAATACCTCGAACAAACCATCTCCTGGGAATCCGGCAATCAGGCTTTAGACCGCAACATGGGACTGAGACTGCTCTCATAGATCTCAAGGCCCAAATCGACACCCTCAGAGATAACGGGAAAACTGCTCTGCTACTTCTACTTGACCTATCGGCAGCATTTGATTTAGTAGATCACAAAATTCTCTGCAACCACCTAGACTCAGCAGCCCACTTCTCTCAAGAAGCTATCGGCTGGATTGAGTCTTTCCTGAACAACAGGTCTATGTGCGTCTTCTCTACCTCCGCATCCGCTGAACCAATACCCATCATGTGTGGGGTCCCTCAGGGGTCATGCATCTTCCCCACTTTGTACAAAGTGTTTCCGAAGCCCCTGTTTGATGATCTAGACGGTCTGGGTATCACCTACACTAATTACGCTGATGATACCCAGATCCTCATCCCGTTGACGGGAGATTACAACAAGGATTTGGCCTTGGTGAACAAGGTGTACCTCATCATCCAGGCATGGATGGCCTCCCACAGTCTATGCCTGAATGATGACAAGACCGAACTCATTATCCTCGGCTCCACCCCCAACCTCAACAAACTGGATCACAACTACACTAGCTTCATCATTGATGGCAACTCCATCAAGGTAGCCAAGGAAGTCAAAACTCTAGGAATCTACCTAGACTCTTCCCTTTCCTTCTGCAAACAGGTTAGCTCCATGGCCTCATCCACAGCCCACACATGCAAACTAATAAGACAGCCAAACCCTTCCTCTCCACCCAGAGCTGTACCACCTTAGTCAGAGCCCTTTTGACATCAAAACTGGACTATTGTAATGCCCTCTATGTAGGAGCCAACAAATATGTCATAAATAAAATCCAGACTCTGCAAAACAATGCTCTCAGAGCAGCTCTCAGCATTCCCAAGTGAGAACACATTTCCAACATCAGGAGAGCCCAAAATTGGCTCACTACCTCTGATAAAATCCTGCTAAAAGTAGCCTCTTTAACCCATACATGCCTCAACAATGCGCCCCCCCCGTTACTTAGTCGACAGAATAAAAAGATACACCCCCAACCGACTCACCAGAACTGCCAACGCCAAACAAACCAAAACGGGAGGCAACAGCTTCCAGGTGAAAGCAGCCCAACATTGGAACTCCCTGCCACCCTCCTTAAGGACACCTCAATCTTACCCCCACTTTAGACGCAATTACATTCAGTGGATAAAAGACAACAACCAATAATTCTCCTGCCTACCCTATGCATACTTGTAAATTTGTATATCTTTAAACTTGTTTCCACAGTATTTGTCGTAACTGCTGTAACCCATGTATACACTGTAATTATTGTACAGCACTGTAACCAAGCTGAGAATAACCTTGTTGCTCTTGCGCCCTTATACGTTCGGGTCTAGCGCGCATTATAAATGAATAAACATAAACAAACATAAACATCTCTCTCCCAGCAATCCGCACACACTTTACCACACTGCATCAACAACACATAAACATCACCCACAGCACTCAAGGCCTCGCCCGATCCGATATTAGCTCCAAAGCCCAGCACTCGGTGTATACCGAGCTGAAGCTGCCAACAGCACATTACTCCTCTCACTCTCCTTCTCCCCTCCTCCCGACTAACCCTACCCGTCCTCTCTGTTTACAGATCCGCCAGAGCGCCTGGGGATGAATTCCGTTGGTGACGGTGCGCTATATAAGTACCTATAACATAACATAACATAACATAATAAAAAACTGCCATAAGATTTGTTAAGTGTGACTAAAAACAAACTGGAAACTTCATAACAAATGATTTACTTCAAATGGACGAGGAGGAGAGAAGGTAGATGGCATGATGGCAGAGAGGGTACGACTATATTGGGCTTCATTCCAAGTTCAGTTGTGCGGGAAACAATTGGCAGTAATTCTGTTACCACCACTTTTTCGGGCAGTAACAGAATTACTGCTGTTTTTCCTGCACCGCCAAATTATCATTTTTGGTAAATTTCCTGCCGGCGGAATTACTGCACAGTAAATCTGCCGATTTTTGGAGGGAAAGCCGTGAATACGCCTCCAATATTATGAACATCAAGTTTTGTTTACATCATGCGTGGCTTTCAATTGTTGGACTGGGTGGTAGTGGCTATTCACCTCTATTTTGGGGCTGGATCAGTAGGGGGTGCAAGCAATATCCTCCCTCCCTGCCCTGGCCCTGAACAATGAAGGAGCACCAGAGGTGCTGTGACTCCCCTGGAGCCCAGGGAAGCCGTAGCAAACACTGTGTCAACTTGAATCCTGTGGAAGTGGCAAGAGCTGGTGCCAGTACTAGCAAGATGATGACGCTACTTAGGATATGTGGGCATAAGGCAGCGCAAGTCTGGAGTTACAGGACCTGACTTGAGGAAGAGAACCTGCGGAAACACTCCAGAGATTAACCCTGGAGTCCCGCGTCTCACAGGTACAGAGCACAGTGTAGACTCCAGATTATGTACTTCCGCCTGGCTGTCATTTGCGTGACTGTGGAGGCTGCAGGATTTAGCTGAGGTTGCAGAAGGGGGGGCTATGGAAGTCTTTTACTGCCCGTGTGGACGTTTGTGAAGTGCATTGTGGGCCGGGCTGAGCACAAAGTGTATTTGGAGAAGTTAGGGCCAGGGGAGAGATTGTGATGTGAAGTGGTGTGGGTAGAAATGCACTCTCAGAAGTTGAGTAACTCAAAGGAGAAGGGTCTCTGTTGGGCTGCAGCATAGCCCTCCAAGAATGGGGTGAGATTTCGTGAATTCACCATAAACTGATCGAAGTCCCCCGGGCTCTCCGATCAGCAAGGTACTATAGGACACGGTTAGTAATTGAGGGAATCATTGACCCTTTTTGCCCCCGAGGCCATCACAACATGGGTAGACAGAGACCTTCATTCCCATCCATCTATCTATTTGGGACAAAAGATACAATGCAGTATGAAGTTGAAAGCTAAATTCCTGGCATGCGGCCTAGGGGATCAGAGACTATTAACCTTATGGGGACACGCAGCAGCTTGGGGCCGTTCCCATCACCTTCAATTGTTGCTCATGTGCTGGTAACCATCCAGGATGCCAAAGCTTAGAAATCCATTCCAGACCAATCCCTATTCACTTTTAACGCTCACCTCAACAGTGTTGCAGCCACCACTCATAGAGCACCCCAATGACATGTTTCCCCATGTATCTTTTTGTAGGTGGTTCCAGGTGGAGCAATCAGATATGACCAGACTACTAACCCCATATACAATCCATACTTAACCAGACTACTCACCCAATCCCTTCCAACCTTTGGTTTGTGTGCTGTATCTTTTACTTGTGACGTCATATTTGCTTATATGTGGCAAGCCTCTATCAAGCTGCGACACAATCGAAAATTGCTGTCCCTGTTTTATCTCGATTTCTGGAATAAAACAGTACTTTGCCACATTACTGGACTCTTCTGTTTTATCGGCGTGGGATTCCCCCTTGCCCATCCGCTGCTTGCCCACAGTGGGTTTCCTCCCCATCACGACACATGGTAGCAGAGGATGGTTCGCCAGCACCCTCTGTGACTATACCGCCTTACGGATGTAAGCATGAGAGCGAGTAGTCATCTGGCAAACCTAGGGGGAGGGAGGTATTGTATATATTTTGCGGAAGAAAGAGATATGAGAGGATGTTTCCCTGTCACCAGGGCTTCACCAGGGTTATGGATGATCTGTAACATGCCCCTTATGACATATTGCAGAAAAGAAAAAGAAAGAAAATAGGTTTTCTTGTCCCGAGTGGGGCATAGAAGAAGAGCCACGCCTCGATGGCCTAACACGGCAGTTATGAGAAGAGATGTTTCCCTTGTCGTGAGTTACTGCACACCACTTCCTGCGGCTTGGTTGGTCCAGGACAGGAAGTGGAGGGAGAAAGCGTGGTGGTATTACCAAAGGCAGAGGAAGAAAGGGACATGCGATGGCTAGACACATTCTGTACCATCTAAGGGAGGATAAAGAATATGACCACTGACCTGACAGGTCCTTGTTATTGGCTCTGGCATCTGACAGCTAGCAGCAAGACATCTGTTAATCAGATAGAATCTGCATCCCGAGGCAACGTATTCTAGGGGCATCAACTGGTAACACCGTACCGTCCTCACCTGCCTTTCTACGGTACAACTTTAAGTGCACAAAGCATGCTGGCCATGGTGAGCTGCACTGCATCCTAAATCAAAAAAAAAGAAAGAAAAAGAAAACTAGACCTGCACCCCTGTCACGCTGAAGGGTAGTGCACACAACATTATTGGCCTTACCAGCAAAGTGACAGCGTTGCATTGAGGTAACTGCCAGCAATATCAAAAACAATGGAAACAGCCCTGTAGTGGACACAGGACCTCACAAGACTCCTAGCCACTGCGGTCAGGCCTTAGGGCCGTCTGCAAATGTGCGATGGTCATATTAGAAAGGCTCCAAAAATCTCTTTAAAGAAAATAAAAAGCTACAGAACTAGAAAAATGATAGAAAAATACCCACATTGGAAGAACGGTGGCCATCTTGAAAAGATATTGAATAGCCAAAACAACATGTGCCACAACTAGAGTTACACAAGCGAAACAAATTCGACAATGAGCAAAACAAACAAAGGATTAGATAAATGATAACGCAACATGAACACAACAAAATACAGCAATGGGAGCAAACAACAGTGAAAGAAATAACTTTAATGATTACTAACATCAACATACACACACAAAACTTAACAATAGAGAGAAAACATGTCGAACGTGGCAAATGAAAATGAGGGCATCTCAGCATTTCGGCCCACCACCACCTAACATGTTACTATCTAAGTTGCTAGGACCCAACAGGGAAAAAGGGTCAGGAGATTTGGTGTGTCCTGATTTGAGAATTACCTGGAATCACAATGGGAACATTATTCTGCTAAGTTTCTGCAAAGGCTCACAGCTCTTGAAGAAATAGAAGATCTATTTGACACATTTGCTGCGGAAAAGGCAAAAGCATACAATGGAAAGAAGAATACCTAGGAAAAGATTTTGAAACCCAGAAAAACATTAAGCTTGAACGATACATGTTCAACGCTGCTTTCCAGGAGAATCAGTAGATGCTTTTGCAACAAGAATATACAAGTTGTTAGTTCACTGCTCAATTACAGGCAGGGGAATCTTTCTCAATCTCCCCAATTACATCCAAGAGGATCTGGGCCAAGGAAATCTCCTGCCCCAAAAAACAGAAGATCCAGCCATAGAACAATGTTTTACTGCCTTCATTAAAAATGCAATGACGGGGATTTCAGTATGAACAATGCAGCATTGCAGCATGGGGATTGCAGTAGGAACAATGCAGCATTCTCCACACTTGCTCTCGATCTTCAGCCTGTCATCCAATTTTGTTAATACACAACGTCTGAAAATGAAGTTACATCCTAGAAACCCTAACGAGGGTTGGGATTGGTTAGTAAGGTAAACTATATACATATTCTGTAAGGGGTTAGTGTGGCAATTGGATAGAACATATCCGGTGGCTCCTCCTGCGACCACCTCTAAATGTTGTGAGTACAAATGTTACAGGTTAGTGTGAGGTGATTCTACTTTGCAACAAAGTGTGAGCTTAACGTGGAAGGTGGTTAGGGATTGGGCAAAAGGGTCTTCTCAGCCTTGGAGCTTTGTAAAGTTACCAGGCCAAGTGCAAGTATTCAAGGTAGTGATAACTGCCCTGAAGGTGCTGCATGTTCTCTACAAGTCTCCGATCTCCGAGACCTTGAGAAAGAACATTCTGCTATGAAGCTGATATTTCTTTGTATCATCCTGCCTTCAGTTTGATGGGAACAGCCACCTCAGTCTGGCTCGAATTAATAGGCTCTGTCTTGCAGTTTCAGAAAAGTGTGTAGGGACCATAGAATGGATTTCTTCTGCTTGCAATTATGAGGATTTGAGCTTGTATTCCCTGCAGGTGTCCTATCTCTTCTGCTAACTTTAAACTTTTCTTCTCCCTGTGTCCTTGGCAGGGCTGTGCGTGGTGGCTGCATTGGAAGCCCGGTCTGCATGTTTCAGAGAGATCCGCCTGTCAGTTCATCTCTGTATTCTCAAATCCTTTCTGCTTCTTCCATTCCATTCACTCCAATGTGCTTGTAGCTTCCATCTTGATCTACATGGCCACCCATGTTAGTTGCATTTAAGCGCCAGCAAGCAGTTCATTTTATTTATCTATTGAGCATTCGTATGGGGTCTATACAGCAAAAGTGTTTTTAGGTTCCACAAGGCAAAAAAGGAGGAGGTTGGGGGCGGGGTGGGGGGACAGAAGAGAAAACACCAATAACAGTCCTACTAGGCCTTGTGATATTCGGATTGTGCATGTGCAGTGACAAGAAGTGCATGGGGAGGGGCAGGTCAGGGCAGAAGGGGTGGCATAAGGGAAAGAGGGAGGAGGGGAAGTGCAAGAGGGAGCAGGGCCCCAGGGACTGGGCAAGTGCCCGGGGAAACAAGGGATAAGATTCAATAGTATGAGGACAGGGGTGGACCAGACTCAGTGGCTAGTCAGGGAAAGGGTGATGAAGGGCAATTGCTGGTTGTAGGGGTGCTGGGAAAGACTGATCAAGGAGGGCCTGCCCCTCAGACCTCAGACTCATAAGGGACCAGGCAACCAGTCGCAGCGGCAGGGGGACATCAGCAAAGGAGGGTGAGAAGGAAGGAGGAGGAGAAAAGGAAAGTTTTGAGAAGCTTCTGGAACTTAAAGAGATCTGGCTTGAGTCTGAGAGGGGCAGAGAGGCCCTTTGGGAGGGACACGCCGGCCGAAGAAAGAACTACCCCACTCTCTGTGTGGAGAAACGTCTGATCTGCAGACAGTTGGAGCCAGTGGACTGAAGGACTAAAGCTGGGAGTTATTTAGGGAGAGAAAGTTGAATGTAGCGAGGTCCCATGCCCCAGAAAGCCTTGTGGACCCACAGGGTCTTGAATTTGATCCTTCCAGCCACCGGGAGCCAGTGGAGAGATTTTAGAGCTGGATAGATGCAGTCCCTGGGCTTGAGGCCAAGGATTAGTCTTGCAGTCCTAATCTGGATTAGTTGACGAGGGTGGGGGTAGGAAAGAGGCAGACTGAGGAAGAGGATGTTGCAGTAGTTCAGCCTGGAGAGGACCAGAGCTCTGGAGACATTGAGTTTCTGGGGGAAGGTGAGGAAAGGAAGAATGTCTCCGAGTAGGTGAAGCTAAAAGTGAGCCTTCTTGGCAAGCTCAGTGATATGAGGTAAGAAGGAGAGAGAGGAGTCGAATATACCACCCAGGCTTTTTACCTCACACAAAGATGAGGGGGCCCAAGGAGGTTGGCCAGGGAGTAGGAGGGAGCAGGAGTCCCAATGAGGAGAATCTCGGTCTTACTGGAGTTAAGGTGCAGATCGTTAGCAGCACACCATACCTGAATAGCAGTCAGACAATCTGTAATGAGAGCGGAAGGAGAGGAAGTAGAGGAGGGAAGCTTAAAGGAGAGCTGTGTGTCATCAGCATAACACTGGAAATGAGGAGACAGGTGGAGATTAAGTGGGCAAGCTAGATGTTGAAAAGCCACGGCGAGAGGCTAGAGCTCTGAGGGACGAGCACAAGTAGAGTGAGGTGGAGGAGAGAAAAGGGCCCAGTTGAACCTGGGAGTGCCGATTAGAAAAGAAAGAGGTCAACCAATCCAGTGCCCAGTGTAAGGAACTCATGGTGGCAACAGTAAAGACAGACACAAGTGATCACATTCCAAGGGTGTTTATTAAACTGTATATGCAGGTTGGAAATACGCCCAATATAAACCTAAATCTAAGATGGGAGCAAGCTACGACCATCAAATAATAATAAGGCAGACCTAGTGGTGTCTTGTCAAATAAAGGGCCTATGCTAAAAAAACTATTGCCAATCCAATCCTTACAACTAAATACAAAAGGAGTGTGGGATAGGATTCACAAGAAAGAAAGAAAGAAGTGTTCGTAAATGAAAAGTCAGGATGTGGTAGCAGGGGGCTCCCTTCCGCACATCTTGAGCACAGGACAAGCCGAGAATCCTGAGTATAGCACATGCTCGAGCTTTCCCACCATGGGATGACAGTTCCATTCTCAAGTATCAGGACCTTTGGTGGTAAAGTCTCTTTTCTACAAAAAGTCTCTTTCCTCCGAGGACCTGATGGGTTCAAAAATAGCAAACAAAAAGTTCCTTTCCAATGCATGTTGGGTGATGACTTCACCCCTGCCCCCCCCTGCCCCTCTTCCGGGCTCAGACCCTTCTCATATGTTTCCCTCCCTGCGTCAGGTTCACTATGCCATTCACTTGTCGTTGGGTGATGGCTTTCCACCACTTGATCCCCCTCTTAGGGGCTCAAATCCACCAAAAAGTTCCTCGCAATATCACGACATTCTTGCTTCCGAGGGCTTGTATGTTCAAAATTATAAACAAAAGTTCCTTTTTGATTGTACTTGGGTGATGATTCTTCACCCCTGGATACTCCTTCTGGGTTCAGACCCTTCTCGAATATCACCCTCCCTCCTTCGGGTTCACTCTGGCTTATATTCAAAATATTTCTCTGTTGAATTCAAGTGTCTTCGGGGTGATGGCTTTTCACCCCTGGATTTCCCTCTTCTGAGCTCATACCCTTCTCGACGGTTTGCCTCCCTCCGTCGGGTTCACTATGACTTTCACGTGTTGTTGGGTGATAGCTTTTCACCCATGGATCCCTCTCTTCTGGGCACAGACCCCTCTCGAATGTTAGCCTCCCTCCATCGGGTTCACTACGGCTTTTACCAAATTATCTCAACTGTTGCATTCACAAGTTTTAATGTCTTTTTAAACAATGCACTGTAGATCTCCCTCTGTCAGGTTCACTCATGTCAACCCAATGTTCCTTTTGCTTTCTCACATTTCAAGATTCATTTTCATTAGCTTTCCAATGGTTTGTCGGTCAAAGACTGTCAACTGTACAGAGGATTTTGCTGGACCCCTCTATGACCACTTTCACCATTTTCTTTGCAGCTCTCCTAAGGTCTTCTGCTTTCGGTAGTTTCTACAAACGCAGGGTCAACCAGTTTCTCTTGGATGAGTACCCACGTGGTGCCACAGCCCCGTGCAGCAGGTTTCCCGTTAATGTTAACAGTTCTTTGAAATTTCTTTACCTCTGGCTTTTTTGGCTCTCGTTCAAGACAGTTTGGTTTCTTATCGGCTCTACCCTCGACTGTGAAGAGCTGCTTGGCTTTTCTTGTATCTGAAGTCAAGGACGGTACCACAGTAGAAGGCGTCTCTCTCTGTCCTGCTTATCAGCATATGCATGCTCTATGTACCGTTGACATCTGCTGCAACACATGTTGGCTATTGTTGGTGGTCTTACGATCCCTTTTAGAGAAGATTTGCGGATCTGGTTCGGAAAGGGCAAGGTTGCGTCTCTCTACTTGTCACCCTCTCGATTCTCGCCGCCTTTCTCCTCCTCTTGAACTGCTGTGATTGGGTAGCTGTTTCGCCGTGCCGTCTGCCTTGTTCGTCGTGTGCTCTCGTGCTCTACCTTTTATCATTGTGGTGAAGGGAATGGGCCATCAGGTGTCTGTGATTCTGGTCAATTGCCTGACCTTTGAATTGGGACATGTCAGGTAAACGGCTCTGGTGTTAGTCGGTTGTCTTTCGTGGTTGGTGAAAGTGTTCGTGTCAGAAAAGGGGGAGTTGGGTAGAGTGTTTGAGTATCCTATGTGGTAGGATTGGGAAACAGTGTTATAAGAAGGGGGATACTGTGTCTCACCCATCAATGTCCCACTTCCACTCCCTGAGGATCCCCATCCAGGTGATCCTCCCTCAATGGTCCACCCCCAGGAACTAGATCCAATGGTGATGCCGTGTCCTGGCCACCTGGATGACAGATCCCTGGGGACTAGCTAGGGAGGCACCTTCAGGTTTCTTACACTAGTCCGTGATGCCCAGAGTATCATGGAGCCAATGTATGAGGGTGGTATGGCTAACCATGTGAAAGGCATGGGACAGATCGAGGAGGATGAGAACAGAGGGAGAAGTGGAGTCAAGGTTTGAAAGCTAGTCTTCAAGGGTGGTCAGGAGAGCGGTTTCTGTGCCCCTGGCTGCTCTGAAGCCAGACTGGTGGTCGTGGAGACAGCCAACAGATTCAGTGTGATGGATTAGTTGGGAGATGACCAACTTCTCCAAGAGTTTGCCCAAGAAGGGGGTAGTGGAAATAGGGCGGTAGTTAGCTAAGCAGGAAGGGTCCGCAGATGTTTTTTTTTAGGAGGGGGTGCACAAGGGAGTGCTATGGGGTAGTGGGAAGGAGCCAGTGACAAAGGAATGGTTGCAGAACTCAGCCAAAGAGGGAGCGAGCAGGTAATATTGTCCTTGATACTTCTAGAGGAGCAGGAAAGCAACTGTTTGGTGGAGACTTTCATAGATTAGACTATCTTGGTGACCTCATCTGGTGTTATGGATGAGGAGGAGGAGAGAAGGAGGGAAGGAGAGAGGGGCACCAAGGGAGTCCTGCAATCCGGTGTAGGAGGTAGAAGGGTAGAGGAGAGTGAGGACAGGATGTCCTGAGTTTTGGTTGTAAGTGGGAGGCCAGAGCCTTGCAGAGGGCCTGGGAAGGAAGAGAAGCGGAGAGTGGAGCAGGAGTGGCAAATTCCTTACAGATTTGGAAAAGTTCAGCTGTGCTGTTGGTGGCCCGAGAGATACGGGCTTGGATATGAGCCCACTTCTTGGAGCAGATGGAGAGTCTGTATTGCCTTTGGAGCGGGCAACAGGGCAGTTTGTCAGAGGATGTGCTAGATGCCAACCACTTCAGTTCCGCAACTTTGCACTTGCATTTCAGCGAGGCTAGGTCAGAATCATACCAACTGTTGCACTTGGAGGCAGACTTCATGCGGATCCTCATGGCATGGTCAAGGGTGTCAAGGGTGTTGGAGATGGAGAGGTGGAGGTTACCAAGGGCTGAGTCAGTGCGGGAATCAATAGCAGGGGTGGGAGGGGGGAATGAAAGGTGGCAAAAGCAGCTACTGACACTCGCTTTATCAGTTAAATGATGGAGAAGGAGACTGGCAGTGCGGGCAGAGGCTTAGCCAGGGAGGCCAGGAGCAGTGCCAGATGAGAGGATAGGAGAGCATGGTCAGACCAGGAGAGTGATGTAGTGAGAGGGTTAGAGAAAGAGATGTCCGTTGAGTTGAGCACATCCAGGATGTGCCCAGCTGAGTGGGTCGGGCCAGACGAAGGAATGGTGAGGGAAAGAGTCACAGAGTTTGCGGAAGAGTAAAGTGGCTGCATCAGGAGAGTCGAGGTGAATATTAAAGTCTCTGAGGAGGAGAAGCTTAGAGGTAGAGGTCAGGAGAGAAGAGGCAAGGTCGGCCCCATCCGAACGAAAGAGGGAGACTGGCCCAGGGGTCCTATAGAAAGTGGCAAGAGTGAGCAAGAAGGTAGGAGAGATGCAAAGCTTGCATACAAGGCATTTAAAGGAAGAGTAGGATTGAGTGGGTATGATAAAAGCAGGAACCCATTCTGTGAAGACAAGGGCCACTCTACCTCCAGACCGGTTAGGCCTAGGCTTGGAGAGGATCTTGTAGCCCTCAGGAACGAGAGTGTCAAAATCAGTGACAGAGTTGCCATTGAACCACATCTCAGTGAGCATGAAGACGCCATGGTCAAAGTCTTCGAGGAGGTGACAGATTTCAAGAGGAGTGTTTGACAGCCGAGTGAGAGTTGAGGGTAGCTAAGTGAAGCTGGTTCCCACCTTTGAAGGTCTTCCTGGGTGGTACAGGGACGAGGTACACCTGTCGTTGGGGGGCAAAGATGTCATTGGATGGCAGACGGAGGAGTGACAGGTGAAGCGAGAAAGGTAATGAGAGACGAAGATGTCTATCGAGAAGGAGGAGGGTGGGCTGAGAGCCCTGGTCCATGATAGCGCCATTCCGGTAGACATTAATGATGCACCTGGATGAAGGGAAGTGTGCCAACAGCACTTCCCATCTAGTGCCACCCTTAATGGTTGAAGAAGAGAAAGGGGAGAGGACTGAGACCATATGGGAAGTCCATAGGTCTGGAGAGGGAACGACAAAGAGGATGTCAGTAATAGTCTGCCTGGAGGTAGCATTGACATAGGTATCGGCAATGGGCAACCCTGGGTTAGAGACCAGGAGACACATCTTAAACCTTTTCTTTCCAGGCTTCGAAAGAGAGGGAGGATAGGTAATAGAGTAGCAATTAGAATAGGTGGGGGGATGGAGAGCACCATCAGGGTAGGGAGCAGAAGGATACCTGGAGAGAGAGAGAGGACAGGGAACTGCACAGTGTAGGAGAAGAACTCACCAGGCGGCCTAGCAGCAAGCAGGCACAGGTAAATCAGGTGCAGGTTATCACACAAGTCGGCGAGACAGGGGGGTTGCAGGCAATTTCAGTCCAAGGTGGGAGTTGGAGCGGAGCTTGGAGTTTGTGGCTGCAAAGTCTTTGAGGCACCATGTCAACACGCCTAACACCTGCAGCGCACAACACTGCACCCTTAGCCTGCGTGGACTTTGCCTATGTGGACTTCAGTCCCTGGATGTATTCTTGTGCGTCTTCCGCGTGGCAAAGGTGTATGTGCGTCAGTCCTCTAACCAATCAATCAGTACTCTAACTATGTGAGTCATAAGCATGTTATTTGTGTCTGCCAGCAACACATCTAATTGTCTGCATAACTTTATGCAGGGATGCCAATGTTCTTCATGTCAAGCGCATCTATGTCAGGGTATCAGTTGTTACGTCATCGGCTTTCTTCGCTGTTACAGTCAGTTGACTTGTTCCATTGATTGCAGCTGTATCTCTTCAAAACTTTCCTCAGTATAAGGTCTGAACGGTTGTCTCAGTGAGTAGCATTTCTCACACCTGTGATACATCGATGATGGGAGAGGAAGGGCCCAGGAACGATGTACATGTTTCGTTTCTCTGTCGCTGAGATGAGAGCGGGATAGGTGCAACGAGGGCCAAGTATAGGTCTCCCTCTTCACTGCAACATTATTGAAGAATGCTCATCTTCTGTTCTATGAAAACACTCTTAAAACAACGCACAACACTGGCCAAATTCCTCGTCATTCTAAGAATGGAAGTGCAAGCAAAAGTACCAACCACCCCAATGGAATACGAGGGCAAGCAAGAACACATGAGTAGGTGCTACAGATGCAGAATGGGCAGCAAGAGAATGCCAGAAAAAGAAGCAAAAAACACATGGCACTGAGCATGTGAACTGAAGACTACAAAACAAAGTAGAACGTTACAAATGTAGGCAGTTCTTCCCGCACACAGGACCCTGCCCAGCAATTGACACAGGCCCCACAACTTCCACAGAGAAAATCACTTTGCTAGTGTCTTCAAAGTATCAAGCAGTAGGAAACAAGATGACAATAAAAAAACCAGCCAGGCGTATCACCAACATAGAAACGCAAGATGAGGATACCAATGCACTTAAAAGCAATGTAAATAATGAATTCATGTAGATGATCAAGGGGATACAAGTGATAATGGATGCATCAGTGGGTTTGCAGAACACCAAATTGGTGTTTCACACAGGAACCCTGATCAACAGAATTAATATGACTGAATATGAAAAAATTGAAGAAAAGCCTCCACTCCATCTAATGTGTGAGTCCTTGTGTGGGCCACAAAGACACCGGAAAAGAACATTGGAAAGTTCACCATGACCATGAGGTACACTACGACAGTGGTAGATGAATTACAATAATTGAAGATTGAGGTGCCAGGACGTTGCTTGTCAGGAAGATCACGGGCTTGTAAAATTGGAGTAGCACCATTGAATGTCACCATGAAATGAGGAGACAGGCCTCATCAGGAGTCTGGCGGTATCCCAGCGGTAGCACTGCCAGGATACCAAGAGTGCAAATAGCAGTACCGCTACTCAGTCTGGCGCTATTAGCGCCAGATCACGAGTAGCGGTACAGCAGTAAGTGTGCATTCCCCCAATCGGGTTGGGGGCATTATTAATGCCGGTGGTAATTGCGCCAGCGGTAATAGCACAGAAAACTGCCAAAATATGGGCAGTAAGGGGACATTTTTACCTCTAGCAAAAAGCTCATTATTGGGCCAACCCTTACATGCAGCAGTAATAGCGTTACCACCGCATTTAATGGCTAAGGCCCAAATCATGATGAGGCCCTTTTTAAAGTAGTGAGCAAATACCCGCTGCTGTTTACAAGACTAGGAAAACTATGAGACACTGAGGTGATGCTCCACAACCATCACTCGACAGCCCTGGTAGCTCATGATCACAAACGGCTTCCTGTACATCTACATCCTGAAGTGGAAAGAGAGAATCAGACCCTCATAGAGCAGCACAGCATTGAAAAGCACAGGGGCCAATCCCATGGATTTCACACATCGTGGCAGTGCCCATGTGTGGACATCCAACAAGTGAACATGGAGAAAGAAAGGTAAAGGCACGCCGACCCTCTTATAAATGACATAAGCTATCTGAATGGAGCCCATATATTTTTAAAGCTGAACAAAGTGTTTATCTGAAGATACATGCACAGTAAAGATGCATTGCAACATTTTCAACTCACTTGGGACGAGGCAGATACAAGTGACTGAGCTCTTTGTCATCAGCTGGCGAAATATTGCCAGAGGCCATAGTAAACGTGAGAAGGAACATACATAACTGCTTAATTTACTATAGTGATGACATACTCGCATTTGGAAAGACTCAAGAAGAACATGATGCTGCTCTTGAAGCAGCAAGTAAAGCACCGATGGCAGCAGGACTAACTCTAAATTCAGACAAGTGTGTGTTCGAAGAAATTACAGTGAAGTTCTTTTTGCCACATATTTTCACAGAGGGGCATGCAATCCGACCTCAACAAAAATGGAGCCTATAGTGATGGCCACAAAGCAGACAGATGTAGAAGAGCTACACTCTTTTCTAAGTGTGGAGTGTTGGCAGAGTGTTGGCCGGATCACATACCTGTGCTGTATTGTTGGAGGGCAGAGCCTGAGTCTGCCTACGATTGCTGTCCCAAGTAGGCAGAGCCCTACCTACACACTCGCCTCTACCGACACATAGCGTTGCAGAGTGTTTGCAGAGTTTTCGTGGAGCCAATGGAGCCGGCACCAATGGGGTTGGAGGACACCAAAGAATTTATAGCCAGGCCAGGATGCTGCAGACCATAGGTAACTGTGGCTGGTGTGAGAAACCAGAAGGTGTCTCACCCACTAGTCCCCGGAGATCTGTCATCCAGGTGGCCAGGACACAGCCATCGCTTTTGATTCCAGTTTCTGGCGGAGGACTAGTGTTGGAGGATCACCTGGTTGAGGGGTCTTCGGGGAGTTGGACACCGGATTGTGAGACGCGGTATCCTCTTCCCTATAACACCTTTACCCCAACCTACCAGGTAGGATATATAGGAACTGTACCTCCTCCCCTTTTACAACACAAACACTTTTTCACGGACATCCCGCTATTAGAGAAAACAGACTAACACCCGATCAATATACCTGGCGTGTCCCAATACAATGGTCATGCGAGGTCAGGCAATTACTGACCATCATACACATCTTACTTCCATTAAGATTCCCCACACGGATAAAAGGCAGAGCACTAGAGCACACTCGGAGCGAAGCAAAGCACTCAAGGAAACAGCAGTTTCAAGACGGCAGCTGAATGAGAGAGGAAAGACGGCAAAATAGGAGGGAACTTCCCTTGATCTTTTCGACAATGAACCATTACTTTCCTTTAACCTCGAGAATGCAAAGCGTAAAACCAGAAAACCAAGTTGAAGAATCATGCATTGTGTATCGGAGATACCCGGGGCTCTCCTGCATCAATAATCAAGGCGGGGAACAAAGCAGCGTTAGTGAAATCAACACAGCCGGGGAGTTGGGGAGACTGATACAAGATCGGTCTGTGTTGAAGCCAAGGTTGGAAGCAACAGCATTGTGTGGTGAGTGCAGGAATGAACATTGTTAAAACGCATGTGATAAGAGACGCACGTAAGGTTGAACTGCTGATGAGCGATTGAACTTCAAGAGAAAGATACAATACTTTTGATAGAGTGGTCCGGCACCATGTGGGTGGTCAATCGAAGGTCTCAAAGGTAATCAGCTGAGAGGTGGCAACAGTGAAACTAAGAACGAGTAATTGTGAATCGAAGTGGTCCTGCGACGGGTCAAGCAAAATGCTGCGCACAGTCGAAAGTCTTCGATTTTGATGAAGTTGAGAAATTTGGTCAGAGCCTGGGCGAGTGAGACTAATTAGTGGTTTTGAGTTAACGTGGGTCTTATACCAGCTGAAGGGGCGCCTGGGATGAACAGTAAATCACTCGAGAAGTTGTATGTGTGAAATATTTGGTCCGAGCCCAGCTGGGGGAGACCAATTGAAGATTTCGTGTCAAAGTAGGTCTGTGGGAGCCGGGGTGAACAGTGAATCACATGAGAAGTTGTATATGTGAAAACCTAAGAAGAAAGGAACTTTAATGTTTGTCGTGTTGCATCAGGCCCTCTGAAATAAGAGACTTTGAATGGCAAAGAGTCTTTGGCACAGAAAGCCCTGAGGTTGAAACTTTGAACTGCATCCTCTTGCTAGAGAAGCCAGAGAGTGTGCTAAGCTCGAGTGTACCGCCTTGTCCCGTGCTGTAAACGTGGGTATGGTAAGCCAGCAGCTTGCATATCCTGACATATCATTTCTTGAACACTTCTTTTTCATAACATTGTTTCCCACACTATTTGTATTTAGAAGTAAGGATTGGCAATAGGTTTATTAGTATAGTCCCTTTTATTTTGACAGACTCGGCTAGGACTGGGTTATTATTATTATTTGATGGTCGTAGCTTGCTCCCATCTTTAGATTTAGGATTAGATAGGTGTTCTTCAAACCCAATTGAAGTTCAATAAACACCCTTGAACTGTGATCACTTGTGTCTGTCTTACTGTTTGATACCATGCGTTCCTTACATCGGTCCGAACTGTACGAATCCCGCAAAAATGGGCAACACCCCCCCATCACCCTGCCCCCAACTGCAGTGAACCCTGGAACCGGAACTGTTGGCACAAATCAGAGTGTTCAATCCGCAGCCCCAGTCTCTGAAACTAGACTAGGGTTTTATTTCCGTTCCCCTTACCTTGCCCTTTTCCCCCTAAAATCGGCTCCCTCTCCCCACACCCTTCCTGGGGAACTGTCAAGGACTTCATCGCCCATACCTGCCGATGCCCAGCCAGTGACAGCAAGTCCTGGGTGTTTGGTCACCGGAGGGCGGAAGGCTGAGGGGTGGAGGGAGGTGGAGGTCATGGAGGGGGAAAGAGAGTGTGTGGTCTGGCCCTCTGACCGGCTAATGATGTCACTAAACTGTGGGGCGCCAGAGGCGTGGGTTGCACAGACTTCTACTAACTTTGGGGCAAACTTGAAGGTGGTCGCTCCAGCGACTATTACAATCATGGACCCGCCAAGTAAAAAGGAGAGTCCCCCCTGTTAAAACAAAGGAGTACATCACTGTCGGACTACGCCAAATTGGAATGGCACTTTAAATAAAAGGTGGACACCACACCCTCATCAGCCATTAAGGACTGCAAAATTGCTGAGACCAATATTAGCCATACAAGTGTTACAGCCGCCCCAATCTGGGTGGAAGTGTGACATGACCCATCGGGCATAGATCTGCTGGAAAACTCCTATACTTTTGTTTTGCTTCCCCAGGCTGATCTTCAAGATTGTACTTTAAAAAAAAACTCTTTTATTACAGACTTATGCAAACATTCACAAGACAATATGTCACCACTTGTGTCTGTCCCAGCCCCTACCCCCCCGCCGCCCCCTGCCCCGATCCCATCCTATTCCACTTGAGCTGTCTCTTTATACAATGCATTTGCCTATCCCAAGCATATATCCACATCTTTAATCCCCTGTATGTGTTGGTGCGTGTGTCTGGATGTCCTTGTGTACAGAGGCCGTCAATTTCTGCAACATATGTCTCCAAGCCTCTAAGTTAACATTCTGTTCCCCTAGACCCCAGCGGGATGCCTCTTGCCTCGCTGCGGTTTCTGCTAGCGTCCATTTCTGGAGATCTCTCCACCACACGTTGGCTACCAGACTCTTGTGTGCTTTTCAACGCATTGCTGTCCTGCGCTTTGCCGGAATGTATTCAAGGTCTTTCAGCTTGCTACCATGCCTCGCATGATATGGTCTTGGAAAAATTCCCAGCAAACAAGCCGTAGGAGAATCAATGTCTAATGTTATATCTGTATGGATGAACGTGCAAACCTTGGTTCCAACCTTTTTCCAGCGCCATTACCAAACAATAGTTTCCTGTTTATTGGCTTGAAAGAAGTTAGCAACTCTTATTTCGTGTTCATGTAATGTTTATTCGTTGGTAAAATATCCAGTTAACCTAGCATGAGCGCTAGGTGCATATGAGAAAGAAGCCAACACGTGTTTTGACCTAAGTCTTTGTCAAGGCAGAGGGCAAGTGGTGGGTGGTCCTTATTAAGGGTGTAGGGGACTTGAGCCTACGAGCGGTGTCCGTTCTGGTCTGCGGCTGGGTAGCCAATCTGTTTGATTCTCAAGTAGAATCCCGTCTTTCGGCTGTGTGTACTCCGACAAGGATGTTATATCTGCTTTGGCCAAGTCCAGAGCTACTTCATCCCAATATTGGTGAATCTTTGTGTGGGCCCAAAACATGTGCACCAGGTCTGCATTGATCAGGCCACATTTCAGGCAAATTTGTTCTGTTGCCTTAGTGAACTTGGCTATTTTCTTCGGGGTTAAGTATGCCCTGTGTGTTATATATAATTGGATCAGCTGAAGCTTCGCATTTCTAGACACTTTCTTGTGATACGCCATAGCCCTTCCCCAAACTTCATCTGATAATTGTTCCTGCAAGTCCATTTCCCAGCTGCGCCTGGTCTGTACTAACTTATTCTCCGGCCTCACCATTAACAGCTCATATATTCTTGATATTGCGTGTCCACCCTCTGAGATGTCAAAGCGTTTCTATTGTTTCATCTTCCAGCAGTA
Source organism: Ambystoma mexicanum (assembly GCF_040938575.1). Taxonomy (NCBI): domain Eukaryota; kingdom Metazoa; phylum Chordata; class Amphibia; order Caudata; family Ambystomatidae; genus Ambystoma; species Ambystoma mexicanum. Next base: position 943,328,542 of record NC_090939.1, read on the forward strand.
TCCTGTCTATTCCCGACCATTTCTGCTTCATTGTATTGAGGAGTGAGGCATACGTTATTTGTTGTCCTTCCTGTGCTCCCGTCTCTGAAGTGACTGCACTAAAGGCCATCGGTCTCCCCTCTCGTAACACATCGCCTAATGATATCACCGCCATGGGTTCCCAGTACTTCCTCACATTCAACCTAAGTTGTGTATCTTCTCCCTTTAGTGCCACCAATGGGATCAGGGGGGAGTAAGGTGTGTCTTTATTGAAAAAGTGACAGGCCCTATGCCATATTTTCTTGACTAGCACCAACAGCAACGGAGTCTAGAATCTCTCGGTGCTGTGGTCCATATCACCTCTTTCAAAAAGAACGGGGTGCATGCCGGCTGTAGCAACTGGGTGTCTTGCGTCTGTTTGTTGGATAACCAGTGCGTGACGAACTGAAATTGGCACACCACAAAATATGCTTCAAAGTCAGGTACCTTTATCCTTCCTTGTTCATATGGTCTCTGTAATTTCTCCAATGACAACCTGCACCTCGAGTTGTGCCATAGAAAGCCCCGACAAGTGGTATTAAGTGTCCTAAAAAAGGCTTTAGGTATATTGTACAAATGTTAGTAAAATAATGTAGAATCCTCGGAAGCACCAAAATCTTCAGTAACATCGCCCTCCCCATCAATGAAAGAAGTAGTCTAGCCCAAAAAGTCATTGATTTCTCAATTTCGCCTTTAGTGGATTCTGTATGTGTTCCATTTTAGGATCATGAAAAGCGTCCACACCCAGGTATCTAAATGTGTTCGCTTCCCATTTAATCGGTAGCTCTGATAGCGCATTCAGGGGTCTCCCTTTATGCCCCGCTAGGGGGAACAAACACAACTTTTGTGCGTTAATTGTGATACCAGACAGGTCTGCATAGCGTTCGAACACATCCAGAACATACTGCAAGTTAGTTTCTGGGTTTTGTACGTAAAGAAGCACATCATCAGCATATAGAGAGATTAGGTTATTGCTGCCCTGCGTACATATGCCTGTCTCTTGATATTCTTTCTGGAGATATACTGCTAGTGGCTCCAAGGCCAGTATAAATAGCATAGTGGAACATGGGCAGCCTTGCCGTGTGCCTTTAGTTAACCGCCATTGTTCCAAGATATTGTTGCCTGTCTTGACTCTCGCTATTGGACTGCTATATAGCAGCTTAACCCATTTAATTTATGTGGCACCCATACCAAAGCTTTTCAATACCGCCAGCAGCCATGGCCATCTGACTGAGTCAAATGCCTTCACTGCATCAAGCGACGCGAACTCTGGAAGCTGAGTGCTATCCTGTGTCTGATCTATGATATAGTGTAACCGCTGTAGGTTACATGGGATATTCCTATCAGGATAATATCCGGACCGACTGATCCGGGTGTATGAGTTTGGAAATGACTGGCTTCAGCCTATTGGCCATAAGAGCTGTTAGTATCTTTCCATCTTGGTTGAGCAACGAGAGGTGTCTGTAAGAACCGCATTCGGTTTCAGGCTTGTTGGATTTCAATAGTAGAACAATGACCAACTCTCTCAGCGACATAGGCAAAGTGCCTTTGTCTAGTGACTCATTCAGCATCGCTAATAGCGGTGGCGTAACCTTGGCCATTAATTATTTATGAAATTCACTTGCTAAGCCGTCTGCTCCGGGAGCTTTCCCAGTCGGCAACCGCCTTATAGTGTGTTGTAACTCCTCTGTGGTAATGGGGGCATGCAGCTGCCTCTGCATATAGCTTCAGAAGATCTATCAGTGTTAAGGCTTCATCTATGTCCGATGTACGGGTCTCTGACCTCTCTGCATATAACGCCTTGTAATAATCATAAAAACAATAGTTTATGCCTTCTTGTGTCACGCATATATCCCCATTCTCCACTACTATTGCCTGTATCACACCTTGCTCAGATTCACTTTTATAAAGCCAGGCTGGTAAAACGTCCCAGTTTATCCCCTTCTGCATGCTGTCTTTCCACATATTTCCTATAGCTCTACATGCCCAATCTATCCCAGTGATCTAGGCACTCCTGCTTCAGGCGGATGGCCTCTTGAGCCTTTTCTCTGGACAAGTTTCCCAGACAATTCATGGCTTCTAATTTAATTTCCGCTTTATGTAGGTCCCTTTCTATCGTGGCCTGTATCCCCTTTGCTTTTGCAATTGCCGTTCCCTAATCACTACTTTGAAGGCCTCCCGTAGTGTACTTGCTGATTCTACACTTCCTGTGTTGTGCACAAAATAGACTTTCACTCCCACTCTCAAGTGTTCTCGGAATGCTCCATCTCTCAAGGAGTTGCTCCTAAGCCTGCACGTCGGGATGCGTGCCTAGGGGGGTGCAAGTATGCCATACAACCACAAGAGGGTCATGGTCTGATAATACTTATGCTTTATATTCTACCATTGTAAATTCCCCCAAGGTTTCATCTCCTGTAAAGACATGATCTAATTTAGTGTATAGATCTTGGGGGCAGTGTAATGTGAATATCCAGAGGTCTGTGGGTGTAAGGTCCGCCATATGTCTGAAAGTTTAAATGCTTGTAACAGTATATTCAAGGCTTTGCCTGAAGGGGCACGATGTGTGAATTTATCATCAGATCTGTCTAGCGTGGGGTTGAGCATGCAGTTGTGGGTTGATTTGTGGGTACAATGTGTGAAAGTAGGCTGCTGTGTCCTGGTTTGGTGCGTATGTGTTGATGATACAAAATTCTCTATGTTCCACCTGTCCCCGCATTACAAACATCCTGCCTTCTTTATCTTGAAAAGTCTCGAGCATCCTCAATGGTACAGTCAGCGCAACCCAAATTAATACTCCTGTTGCATATGCAGAGTATGGCAAACCTAGTGTTATGCCTATCCATTTCTTGGCTAGGGCGCTCTGTTTCTCCCTTGTAAGATGCATTCCTTGAAGGAGTGCTATGTCAATTCTTTAACGTCTCAAATATGTCATTATCCTGTTACGTTTAATATAGCTGTTAAGACCCCTGACATTACAGGATGCTATTTTAAGACTCCAGGCGGCGGTTTCCTCATCAGAGACCTATGCGCTCTTTCGACTGTGAAGCCTTGAGTGAGGGCCCCCTGGACTATTTCCCTTAGCAGCAAATTCTCTATGAAATTGGTAGGGTCTACTCCTTCTCCTTCCGGGAGCCCAATAATTCTTACATTGTTGCGCCTAGCCCTTCCCGCTGCATATTCAAATCCATCCGCCAAATTGCGCACTTGCTGCTGCAGTATCATCAAATCTTTTGAGGAGTCTTTTAAATCACTGGTGTTCACCGCTAATTCCTTTTCAAGTGTTCCTGTGTGTTCGGCTAATTACCTTATGTCTTGTCTCAAAAGGTTCACATCTAAGCATATGGCATCCATTTTAAATTCAGGAGCGACTTTCAAGGTTATTGCGTCCAGGACCTGCTGGTCCCCCCTCATGCGTATCTGCTCTCCTTGTGGTGTTGAGGTCGTCTGGGTGGTGCCTTCCACTGGATTTGCGAGTTTAGCAAACGCATCTAATGTGGGTCTTGGACTCCATGGTCCGTTGTTCTGGCGCTCCCTTGTTCATCCTTTTTGATCTTCCCCCAATTCGTGACTATTCCATTGCTAGCTATTTAGCCGCTCCCAGGTGGGTTTACTACGCCTTTGAATCTATACGCTCGAAACTACCAGCATGTCGGATGGAGGCTTCTTGCAATGTCCTAGGCCTAATTACCAGTGCCTAAATGTTATGGTGTATTCTGATATTGGACATCCCCCGTAGGTTCTGCCGTGGTGGTGAGCGACTGAACACGGTTATGTCTTGTTTAGCCATACATTGTGTGCGTAGGAATGCTGATGTGTATTGCAGTCAGCTATTATACTCCTAGAGGTTAGCAGCGTTATACCTTTCAGTTTCCCAGGTGAGCTTTCTTTTTTTCTACCTCTTATTTGTTGAGTTATGCACCCTTCAATGGAAGGTAGCCCTTTGTGTCCTCGTATGTCATGCACGTGTGTGAACGTTACACCTCCTTCTGAGCCAGGTTGTGACGGCACGTGCATATTTCATTGCTAAAATCTTCTGTGCGTATTTCGTCCCTCTCTGTACTGGGAGATCTTGCTGTGCTTGTGGGCGTAGGCAACTTGCTCCTGGGTTCTTATGTTGGTGTGACCTTAAACAACACACAGGTGAATATTCCCTCCTTTGTCGCATCACTGTGCTGTATGTGCGTGCTTGTCTGTCAGCCCAGCCGCCACGGGCACTCAACCAGTCATCGGACCATGTTCGGATAATCGCTTCCTGCAACGGGCATCCGGTCTTCCTTGGGATTTTTGTTGCAACGTTCAATCCTTCTAGCCTCATTGTATTTCGATGACCTAGTCCTATTGGACAGAACCCCTATCGGCCTGCAGAGGAAGCTTGACGTGCTGCAGAATTACATAGACCAGAATGATTTGAAAATAAACATTGCAAAGACCGAAATTCTTATTCTGGAAAGTTTGAGGGGGCAGAAAAAGAAGGCGCCCTGTTCATCCTTGGGTGGAAACCGAATATGACCCGTCACCTCAATAAAATACCTGGGGCAATGATCAGTGCCTGTGAGAAGCCGTGGATGGAATGTCTAAACACCAAAGTGAAACAGCTGACTGTGCAGGGAACTGTGATCGGGAAGAAGTACGGAATGTTCTCGCTCCTCCCAAGCATACATTTATATAACCAAAAAGTCATACCAACACTGATATACACTGCAGAAGCATCCCTTGGTTTGCTGTGGGAAGCCTAGGAGAGATTGGAGAGTTGTTTCTGGAAGATGATTTTAAGACTCCCTAAAGCAATCCCTATTAGACAAAAACTAGGTCTTCTCTCCTTACATGTGAGGTTAGTCTGGAAATCCATGATGATCTTAACAAACTAAACATACATGATTGCCAACCCCAATTCCAGATCATAATGATGAAAAATGTGGGAATGTTTGACAGGCCGCTGAACCTGTGGTGGGAACGATGCAAAGAAACTCGGCTTGTCAGTTGACATCATGTGCAGAAAATCTGCGCTGATGGAAAAGGCCAAATGGGCTGCAGACTGGAGCAAAACTGAAGTCAAAAGGTCAAACTGAAAGATTCACACACTTTCAAAGCCACTCGTTGATTCTCCCAACATAACCCCTAATACCTGAAAAAGTTCCCGAACGCAAAATACAGGGCTATATTTCTTAGATTCTGACTGAACATACTCCATTCTAAAGTCACACTGCGCAGATGTGGGGGGGTGTAAGGAAGGCATGGTATCAGACAGTGAAGATAGACACTAGTGATCACAGTTCAAGGGGGTTTATTGACCTTCAAATGGGTTGGTTGAACATCTATCTAAACCTAAATCTAAGGATGGGAGCAAGCTACGACCATCAAATAATAACGCAGTCCTAGTCGAGTCTCTTCAAACTAAAAGGGCCTATGCTAATAAACCTATTGCCAATCCTTACTTCTAAATACAAAAGGGTGTGGGACAATGGTGTATGCAAAAGAAAGTGTTCAAGAAATAATATGTCAGAACGGTTGAGCAGTTGACTCCCCTTCCCCACGTTTTCAGCACGGGGAAAAAGGCATCACGTGCGAGCTTTGCACACACACAAGCTTCTTGACCACGAGGTAACAGTTCAAAACATAGGCATCAGGGCCTCACACCAAAGTCTCTTTCCCAATGACAGTCTCTTACTGCAGTGGTCCTGATGTAACAAACAAAACGCAAAAGTTCCTTTCCTTTGTCAGGGTTTTCACATTCACAAGTTCACAACAGGTCCCCCTTGTTTGGGCTCAGACCCCTTTTCCACAATGTTCACAAATGGTCTCCCTCTTTTGGGCTCGGACCACGGATCCCCCTCGATCAGGCTCAGATCCTCTTGATATCAGAATCAGAGACTTTCAAATGTGCAATGGGTTTTGCTTAAACTGTGACAGGACCACTTCGATTCACTTCACACAATTGTTCTCATCAATCCTCTACTTTCATTTCTCTTGGTGGGATACCTTACCTTCGATTGAACACATTCACGGTGCCGGACCACTCTGTCAACTGTATCATATTTTTCCTTCTCAAGCACAAACATTCATCAGCAGTTTAGCTTTACTCACGTCTTTCATCACATGCATTTAACAATGTTCATTCCACAGCTCATTATACAATTTGGCAGCTTGCAACCTTGACTACAACACAGACCAGTCTTGCATTGGTCTCTCCAATTCACCGGCTGTGTTCATCTTTCTGTCGGTTCTTTGATCTTGGAGCCAAGGACAATACCACGGCATCTGCTGTTCCTCCCTACCTTCTTAAGTTACGCGGGAGGGCCCTCAGTATCTTCGACACACAATGCATTATTCTTCAGTCTGGTTTCCTGGCCTTACGCTTTCTGCCTTGAAGGTTTCTTGAAAGTAATGACATCCTGCTGAAAAGGTCAAGGTAATTCCCTTCTTACAAACCCTTCTTGGTTTGCTGTTTTTCTCCCCTTGTTCAGCTACTGAGTCGAAACTGCTGTACCTTTGTTTGCTTTGCCTTGCTCAGAGTGTGCTCTTGTGCTCCGTCTTTATCCATGTGGGGAAGTTTAATGGCAGTCAGGTGTGAGTGATTGTCAGTAATTGCCTGACCATAGTAGTGGTACACGGCTCAGGTGTGAGTCTGTTTTCTCCCAGAGTGGCTGTCTGTGTGAAAGTGTTTGTTCAGGAAAAGGGAGTGGGGGGGTGGGTAGAGTTTACATCTATCCTACCTGGTAGGATGGGGTAAAGGTGTTACAGGGAAGTGAGGGATACTGCGTCTCACCATCAGGTGTCCCACTCCCCAAAGACCGCTCACCCAGGTGATCCGCACTGGTTCACCCCCAGGAACTGGATCCAAAAGCGATGGCCATGTCCTGGCCACCTGCATGACAGATCCCCGGGAACTAGTGGGTGGGACACCGTCTGGTTTCTCACAGGGGACACTAGTGGACGATAGCTGGCGGCTATGTAAAAGCCAACCAGGAACTCTAAATCACTTGATCCTTGTCTGCCCAGCACCGAGAACACACTGAACACTCTTATTGTATGAAAGTTTGAGTAAAGGTTTTGGGACTAGTGCGGAAGCCTGGTGGGAGGTTCTCTATGGGGGCCAATGTGGTTATACACAGACCTTGGGAAAGTTTCTTGAGCTGATCTTTATGAAGAAATTCAGAGCAATGGAACCCCAATAAGAACTGCTTTCAAAGTATGACTGTGATGTGAAATGATGTAAGATTGTGATTTCTTTTAAGAACCGTAATCGAGTAGCAAAGGTTTGAAATAAACGAAATGCTGAATTAAAAAAAGTAAAAAAAAGTATGGCAAGTTACTGTACTCGGTACACAAAGGTTATGCCACCACTAACATGTCTTTACCAGACCTGCTCAATTTTCAATCGATAAGTGAGGCTAATGAAGAACACTACCTCGTCATCCGAGTCATCATCTCTAAACAGTTACTCATCTGTCAAATCAGTCAATCTGTTTCCTTCATCAAGAGCTATCACTGCTGTCCATGCTTTTCCTTCATCATCAGTTCTGTGAATGACCACCCTTTCCTCTCTCACTATGACTGCTTCTAATTTTATGGAATCACCTGCCCTTCTTCCTCATCTATAGGTACTTCTGGTCAGAACAAAAATTCTGCAGGTAGTCACAATGTTTTGCCCTTTATCTCAGGAAGCCATGCTAACAAGATGTATACCCCATAAAGAAATACTTTTGGCTCTAATGGCAGGCCCCTCTGTGCTTTCTGGTCAGACAAAGTGGATATGAATTCTCGTACGTTTATATAGTGAATCCTTGGAGTGTAACATATTGTCCCCTGGTCAGTGAAAGATATTTGGCTATTACAGCCAGCGCAAATACAGTCAGCACTAATAGTGCTGACAACACAAAGCGCAATTACAGACATATCCCAAGTACATTTACTGCAGTATTAGCACTGAAAACCGGTGCTAATTCAGCCGAGAATTGCCTCCAGCTGGAGGTAAATAAACACACAGGTACCAGAAATGAAGAAACAGGTACACCCAATCCACCCCAGAGGGCTACATATAGCACACCCCTACCCCAAACACTGTTTCCAATACCATGCTGCCATTATTCGATGCAAGCTGGGGCAGCTAGCTGCTCAGGTTGCACCTGGATCTTGAGATGCAAGACAACCAGGCCAAGGCACAGGGAGCACGGGGGATATGAGGAGGAGGAGAACTGTCTAAACAAGGCGAGCACCCATCCCCAGCGTCAGGCCATCATCCCGGGGCCCTCACCGACACCCAGTTGGTCCCCGTGTACCGCCTCAACAGGGAGACCATCACCGATCTGCTGGGCATAATCCTGGAAGACATAGGGAGCAGGATCAACATCAAATAGCTGTGCCACCACTGGTGAAGCTGGTAGCAGTCCTGCAGTTCCTGGGGACATGCACCTTCCAGCACTTTGTGGCCATGATGCACGGCATGGCACAGCCCACATTCTGTGCAGTCATGGCTCTGGTGCTGAATGCCCTCCTGCAGCAAGAGAACCACCATATCGCACTGCTCACCACCTAGGCCCAGGTCAACGACATGAAGGCAAAGGTTTTATGCCACTGTTGAATGTCATTGCAGCCATTGACTGCACCCATGTTACGTTGGCAGCACCCCAGGCCCATGAGGCCGTATACAGGAACAGGAAGCACTACCACTCCCTCAACGTGTAGGTGACCTGCGACCCTAACCTCGTCATCTCCCACTGCTGTGCCCACTACCCAGATTCCACCCATGACTCCATGGTCCTATGGAACAGAACACTGCCAGGATACGTGGAGAGGCACATAGGACAATGGACATGGCTAGTGGGTGAGTACAATTTCTAGCACATATGCACAGTGAAACAACTGAGTACATTTGGGGGGGATCTTAACACTGACAAGAAGCCTGGTATGACATGTGGATGCACTAGCAGCACCCGGCGAGCACCTGCACCAACGTCAGGGAATATCCAAGGGAGCATGCACATATCAGACACACTGGGACACACACACTGACATAAACATATCGCAGGAATGACAACAACACACATGACCACATGTACCACAATGCATCAGAAATGAGGCACATCGAAGATCCACAATGCAGCACCCAACAGTAGGCCAGACAGTGCTACAGCCATGTGCCCACATGCAGCCACCTGGGAATGTAGGCCACCTGCCACTAGAAGAGTGGGTAGGATGCCAGGCAACCCAGCATTCCCCATGTATGAGAGCAGCACACAGCTGCAAGACAGCCACCAGGGACACAGCACTGAACAACTGCCATAATGCCACAGAGTGCATGTACAGGCAAAGGAATGCATGTTGCCATTGACAATGGCTGCAGAGACATCAGACATACACATAGCATGGGCGGGATGTACGCATGCATGAACATAATGACAAATGCCCTGTTACTGTGTGAGACCATCCCCAGGCATGACACAAGTGGCTAATGTTTGCGCTCCACCCCATGCAGGTAACTCTGGCTATCCGCAGCTGGCATGGCTGATGACTCCTGTGTGTGCCCCACGTGCACCACACGAGAACGCCTATAACCATGCCCACAGCCAGGCCCATGTGTGCATTGAGCACACATTTGGACTCTTCAAGGCACGATTATGGTGCCTAGATCGTACTGATGGTGCCCTAATGTACACCCGTGACAAAGTTGGGAAGATTATGTTAGTGTGCGCAATGCTACATAACATCTGCCTCAGGAAAAATGTGCCACTACCCCAGACGTAGGTATGTCACTCCCAGAGGAAGACACAGATGAACAGCATGAGGCAGGAGCCAGAGCAGTCACTCCCAGTGATGATGTGGGGGATGGGAGACTGGCCCAGCAGACACTAACAGACAATTTATTCTAGTACAGTACACTGGTTCAAGTCCACTTCCAGCATTATGAATACACTGCACATGAGCACAATCAGGAATGTCCTTGCATGTATGATGTTCAACCAGTTTTAATGTAACTTTGTGCACTAAATATCCCCCTCATCCCACCCACCACCATCTCCCAAACACACTATCCTCTACCCAGCCCACCAAAACCTCCCCTGCACACTATTCCCCCCTCCCTCTGCCCACCACCAACTCCCCAGCACACTATCCCACCTGCCCACCACCAACTCCCCAACACACTATCCCTCCTCCCCTGCCCACCACCTACCACCAACTCCAAGGCATGGCCACTCTGGGTAAATGTTTGCACATTATTGTCTATGTCAGTGGCCTCTTCTCCCACTACCAGCAGCCAGGGATCTGTAACGCAGCTGGTGCAGGGACTGGCACCTAGGTGTGCTCTCCTGGGAGTCCTCTGTTGGTGTTGTTGACCTAGAAGGGAGGGAGCTAGCCAACAGGAGCTGTTGGCATACCGGCTCATTGCACATTGCATCTGGAAGAGCAGAGATGCTTTCCATCATCTCTCTAACTCTTTGGTCAAATTCTGTCAGTGCAACCGTACTAGCAGTTGTCATCCTCCGGGTCCTTTCATTGTCCCGCGCAATCCTGCGTGTGGCCCCCTGGATGCTGTTGCGTATTGCATGCTAGTGTCTGGAGTGGGTGTGGCCAATGGCATCCATCTCCCTCTGTCTTTGCTCCATGTCCCCCAGCCTCTGCATCAGCATGCCAAGTGTGGCCATAGGCTGCTGTGGTGAGGGGGCTGTCAACAAAGGAGCCCCCTCACCACATGTCTGGTATGTCGGTGTCCGGCTCAGGTGTATGTATGCACCGGCTAGGTGGTGGTATTTCTGGGTCTGTACACGCTGTTGCCGATGGGTTGGGCTGTCAGGTATGGTGGAGGGATGATGGCACAGACTGCACCCAGGAAGAGTTGGTGGCACTACTGCATGAGCTGTGTGAGGACTGCCGTCTCCCTGTGCTTCCGAGAGCACTGGATAGGTGGTATGCCCTCCATGCGGTGTCCATAGCTGCAGGTGTGGCTCCGGCTGGCATTGGTTTACTCCTGGTAGGCTGTGGGGGGTTGTGGGCCTGGTTATGCGGTGATGCAGTGATGCGGTGTGTCCTGGCGTGACATCGGCCTTTGTGTGGCCTGTCTGCCCATTTGCATGATGGTGCAGGTGGTACTGGTGGTGTCCGAGTGCTAGGACATCACACTCACAGATGGTCCTGCCATCTATTCATCCTCATATGCCTCTGGCGTGCCTGTAGGGGACATGGGACATGTGGTCAGGTTTCATTCCCCCACGTGATTTGGCATGCATTACTTATTGTTTTTTATTGGGTTTTTATAACACGTGTAATGCCCGAGTTCAGTTTCTAAGCACGGATTCGGGATTCAAACCTCTGTTGCTCGGCGTGGTCTTCCTTTCAAGACCAGCACATTGCCCCTGTTCAATCCTCCATTCACAATCTATTACATGGTGCTGAGTAGAATCCTGGGCAATTGGGCTGATGGACATGGTTGGTCAGGGGTGTTTGCAAGTGGGTTCACAATGATGGCGACGGATGCAGATATGGGGGTGTGTCACATGGGCAATTTGTACTTGTCCTGTGTATGTGGATGGCAAGTGGTCTGTGCCGGGGCAGTTGTTGTCTGGCATGCATGCTTCTGATAGCTATGCACCCACGTCACCCCCACGGGTGCCATTTGGGTTGAGGGGGCTGGGTACATGCCACTGGCAGGTCCCTGTGGGGCACTGATGTCCGCCATGGGTGTGTGGTGCATGCCACTTGGGTGGATCCCTTGGTGGCCCTCCCCACTGCTCTGACTCACAGGAGTGGCCTTTGTGCATTGGCACATGGCTGTTGCAGTAGGTGGCTGCTGTGGCACCCACTCACTGCACCCTGTCGGAATGCCCAGCAATTGGGTCTGTCCACTGGGGCATCTTGAGCTAGGCAGTCAATGATGCATGCATATGTGCTGGTGGGGGTTGACTCACCTTCCGCATCCTGGCTGTTGACACCCGCCTCTGCACCTCCAACTCCCTCAATGTCCTCCATGTCCAACCCCGAGCTACACTTCTCCTCCCATGCAGTGAGTAATGGTGGCTCCACAGTCCCTCCTCCGGTAGCCGGTACTGCAGTCTTCCCCATTCCAGGGAATGCTGGACACTGCTGTCACTTTCTGGCTAATTGTATGTAAGATGGCTGTGCTGAGCTATGCAGATGTTTTGCATTGCCTGGCCCCATAGAGTTGATCATGGTGTGCAACCAACTCATTAGCAAGCACCACCAGTCCCCCCCCCCCCTCGCTGAATTTTCGTTTGTGGATATGATCTTGGGCAGCCTTGCCCCTGACCCTCTCCAGCGACATTCTGTGTTTGTAGGTCTGGATGGCTACAGGGAGCTGTGATATTTAATGGATTGTGATTTTCAAAATGGCCAACGCAGTGTTTGCTGTTCTGGTGGTGACACGCTATTTGCGCCAGATTTTTCGGCACTAGCCCTTGTTTTGGTGCTAGTTCCACCACAGGTCACGGCAGTAGCACTATGTCCGCTCTGTGAAAATAGCACCCGTTTACTAGCCAACTCCTGATGAGGCCCATTGTAATGTAAAATGTGCTCATTAAGTCCCTCCCTAATATGTTAACTGGTGTCTTGCAAAAGTATAATAATGGCATAGAAAGTTCATGTTCTCCTATAGTGATAGGTAAGTTGTCCATAAAATGAAACATACTTGTAGCCCCAGAAAAGCCCTGCACATTCATGGCAATGTATGACATTGGGTACTTCCCTTCAACAACACACAATCTAGTCTCCCCTTTATCTACAAGGAAGGAAAATGTCTTGTCACCCAACCCTTGGTTTCTCTTGTAGGTCTGATGTAACTGATAGGTTTGAACACATCAAGTCACTCTGTGGG